>NC_134356.1:687468304-690392366 GCF_048569485.1 Anomaloglossus baeobatrachus | reverse complement strand
TGAGAGTGCTTCATGCAAAGCATCTTTTTCTTTTCAAAAGGGGGCTCAACCGATGCCAGTCAAGTGGGGTGTGTGTGGCCCAGTTAGTGGCAACGAGGGAGACTGTGGTTGGAGTCCCCTCGCTGTGTCTCTAAAAGAACCAAGATGAACAAGTCATGGCTCTCAGAGGACTTTTCTTCCCCTGGGTCAGCCAGGGGACGGAAAGGCACGCGTATTTTGAGAGTGCTTCATGCAAAGCATCTTTTTCTTTGTCAAAAGGGGGGGTCAACCGATGCCAGTCAAGTGGGGTGTGTGTGGCCCAGTTAGTGGCAACGAGGGAGACTGTGGTTGGAGTCCCCTCGCTGTGTCTCTAAAAGAACCAAGATGAACAAGTCATGGCTCTCAGAGGACTTTTCTTCCCCTGGGTCAGCCAGGGGGACGGGAAAGGCACGCGTATTTTTGAGAGTGCTTCATGCAAAGCATCTTTTTCTTTTTCAAAAGGGGGCTCAACCGATGCCAGTCAAGTGGGGTGTGTGTGGCCCAGTTAGTGGCAACGAGGGAGACTGTGGTTGGAGTCCCCTCGCTGTGTCTCTAAAAGAACCAAGATGAACAAGTCATGGCTCTCAGAGGACTTTTCTTCCCCTGGGTCAGCCAGGGGACGGGAAAGGCACGCGTATTTTTGAGAGTGCTTCATGCAAAGCATCTTTTTCTTTTCAAAAGGGGGCTCAACCGATGCCAGTCAAGTGGGGTGTGTGTGGCCCAGTTAGTGGCAACGAGGGAGACTGTGGTTGGAGTCCCCTCGCTGTGTCTCTAAAAGAACCAAGATGAACAAGTCATGGCTCTCAGAGGACTTTTCTTCCCCTGGGTCAGCCAGGGGACGGGAAAGGCACGCGTATTTTTGAGAGTGCTTCATGAAAAGCATCTTTTTCTTTGTCAAAAGGGGGGTCAACCGATGCCAGTCAAGTGGGGTGTGTGTGGCCCAGTTAGTGGCAACGAGGGAGACTGTGGTTGGAGTCCCCTCGCTGTGTCTCTAAAAGAACCAAGATGAACAAGTCATGGCTCTCAGAGGACTTTTCTTCCCCTGGGTCAGCCAGGGGACGGGAAAGGCACGCGTATTTTTGAGAGTGCTTCATGCAAAGCATCTTTTTCTTTTTCAAAAGGGGGCTCAACCGATGCCAGTCAAGTGGGGTGTGTGTGGCCCAGTTAGTGGCAACGAGGGAGACTGTGGTTGGAGTCCCTCGCTGTGTCTCTAAAAGAACCAAGATGAACAAGTCATGGCTCTCAGAGGACTTTTCTTCCCCTGGGTCAGCCAGGGGACGGGAAAGGCACGCGTATTTTTGAGAGTGCTTCATGAAAAGCATCTTTTTCTTTGTCAAAAGGGGGGGTCAACCGATGCCAGTCAAGTGGGGTGTGTGTGGCCCAGTTAGTGGCAACGAGGGAGACTGTGGTTGGAGTCCCCTCGCTGTGTCTCTAAAAGAACCAAGATGAACAAGTCATGGCTCTCAGAGGACTTTTCTTCCCCTGGGTCAAGCCAGGGGACGGAAAGGCACGCGTATTTTGAGAGTGCTTCATGCAAAGCATCTTTTTCTTTTTCAAAAGGGGGCTCAACCGATGCCAGTCAAGTGGGGTGTGTGTGGCCCAGTTAGTGGCAACGAGGGAGACTGTGGTTGGAGTCCCCTCGCTGTGTCTCTAAAAGAACCAAGATGAACAAGTCATGGCTCTCAGAGGACTTTTCTTCCCCTGGGTCAGCCAGGGGACGGGAAAGGCACGCGTATTTTTGAGAGTGCTTCATGCAAAGCATCTTTTTCTTTTCAAAAGGGGGCTCAACCGATGCCAGTCAAGTGGGGTGTGTGTGGCCCAGTTAGTGGCAACGAGGGAGACTGTGGTTGGAGTCCCCTCGCTGTGTCTCTAAAAGAACCAAGATGAACAAGTCATGGCTCTCAGAGGACTTTTCTTCCCCTGGGTCAGCCAGGGGACGGGAAAGGCACGCGTATTTTTGAGAGTGCTTCATGCAAAGCATCTTTTTCTTTTTCAAAGGGGGCTCAACCGATGCCAGTCAAGTGGGGTGTGTGTGGCCCAGTTAGTGGCAACGAGGGAGACTGTGGTTGGAGTCCCCTCGCTGTGTCTCTAAAAGAACCAAGATGAACAAGTCATGGCTCTCAGAGGACTTTTCTTCCCCTGGGTCAGCCAGGGGACGGGAAAGGCACGCGTATTTTTGAGAGTGCTTCATGCAAAGCATCTTTTTCTTTGTCAAAAGGGGGGGTCAACCGATGCCAGTCAAGTGGGGTGTGTGTGGCCCAGTTAGTGGCAACGAGGGAGACTGTGGTTGGAGTCCCCCTCGCTGTGTCTCTAAAAGAACCAAGATGAACAAGTCATGGCTCTCAGAGGACTTTTCTTCCCTGGGTCAGCCAGGGGACGGGAAAGGCACGCGTATTTTTGAGAGTGCTTCATGCAAAGCATCTTTTTCTTTTTCAAAAGGGGGCTCAACCGATGCCAGTCAAGTGGGGTGTGTGTGGCCCAGTTAGTGGCAACGAGGGAGACTGTGGTTGGAGTCCCCTCGCTGTGTCTCTAAAAGAACCAAGATGAACAAGTCATGGCTCTCAGAGGACTTTTCTTCCCCTGGGTCAGCCAGGGACGGGAAAGGCACGCGTATTTTTGAGAGTGCTTCATGCAAAGCATCTTTTTCTTTTTCAAAAGGGGGCTCAACCGATGCCAGTCAAGTGGGGTGTGTGTGGCCCAGTTAGTGGCAACGAGGGAGACTGTGGTTGGAGTCCCCTCGCTGTGTCTCTAAAAGAACCAAGATGAACAAGTCATGGCTCTCAGAGGACTTTTCTTCCCCTGGGTCAGCCAGGGGACGGGAAAGGCACGCGTATTTTTGAGAGTGCTTCATGCAAAGCATCTTTTTCTTTGTCAAAAGGGGGGTCAACCGATGCCAGTCAAGTGGGGTGTGTGTGGCCCAGTTAGTGGCAACGAGGGAGACTGTGGTTGGAGTCCCCTCGCTGTGTCTCTAAAAGAACCAAGATGAACAAGTCATGGCTCTCAGAGGACTTTTCTTCCCCTGGGTCAGCCAGGGGACGGGAAAGGCACGCGTATTTTTGAGAGTGCTTCATGCAAAGCATCTTTTTCTTTTTCAAAAGGGGGCTCAACCGATGCCAGTCAAGTGGGGTGTGTGTGGCCCAGTTAGTGGCAACGAGGGAGACTGTGGTTGGAGTCCCCTCGCTGTGTCTCTAAAAGAACCAAGATGAACAAGTCATGCTCTCAGAGGACTTTTCTTCCCCTGGGTCAGCCAGGGGACGGGAAAGGCACGCGTATTTTTGAGAGTGCTTCATGAAAAGCATCTTTTTCTTTGTCAAAAGGGGGGGTCAACCGATGCCAGTCAAGTGGGTGTGTGTGGCCCAGTTAGTGGCAACGAGGGAGACTGTGGTTGGAGTCCCCTCGCTGTGTCTCTAAAAGAACCAAGATGAACAAAGTCATGGCTCTCAGAGGACTTTTCTTCCCCTGGGTCAGCCAGGGGACGGGAAAGGCACGCGTATTTTTGAGAGTGCTTCATGCAAAGCATCTTTTTCTTTGTCAAAAGGGGGGTCAACCGATGCAGTCAAGTGGGGTGTGTGTGGCCCAGTTAGTGGCAACGAGGGAGACTGTGGTTGGAGTCCCCTCGCTGTGTCTCTAAAAGAACCAAGATGAACAAGTCATGGCTCTCAGAGGGACTTTTCTTCCCCTGGGTCAGCCAGGGGACGGGAAAGGCACGCGTATTTTTGAGAGTGCTTCATGCAAAGCATCTTTTTCTTTTTCAAAAGGGGGCTCAACCGATGCCAGTCAAGTGGGGTGTGTGTGGCCCAGTTAGTGGCAACGAGGGAGACTGTGGTTGGAGTCCCCTCGCTGTGTTTTACATGCTTTTAGAAGGGCATGAAATGGCTTGGAGGTTGACTTTCATCATATGCAAACTGTTGCCTACCAAAATGCTGCCTTCCAACAACTGTGGTTATAGGCAATGAGGAACATACTGATGAAGATGAGACGCAGATACCCGATTGGGATGACAACTTAAATATTCGGTCAGGGCAAGAAGAAACTCGGTCTGAGGGGTAGGGGAGTGCAAACACAACAATTGATGATTAAGTTCTAGATCACACCTACTGTCAACCCACAGTCAGACACTCGAGGAGGTCAACAGAGGCGGTGGAGGAGGATGCAACCGACGTCGAAGTAACCTGGCGCCTTCCTGGACACAGTCGGAGCACTGGTAGCACGTCTACAACTGCATCCTCAGCCACCACTCTGCCTCTGAGCATTATTCGGGGTGGATCACAGGTCGCATGGCCTCTAAGCCTTGCCTAGCCAGGTCCTTTTTTGACATAGAAAAAGATCGCCCAAATTATGTGATCTGTAAAATTTGTCATGGTTCTCTTAGTAGAGGTCAAAACCTCAGCAGTTTGACAACTTCTTCCATGAATCGTCACATGAATAAATATCATATGGCCCGATGGGAAGCTCACCGTGCTGCAATGCGGCCTAGCGGAGCGAACCATCCACCGCCTGCCCCTTCCAGTGCATCCGCGCGCTCGTCATCTTCTAGGACTGTGGGGACAGCTGTCACACCTGTTTTTCCCACCCACAACTTCCACCACTGTAACCGCAACAGGCAGTTTGCTTGGTAGGTCGTCAGTTGGTTTGGAAGGGGAAACAAGTGAGTGTGTACAGCTCTCTCAGACATCGATAGCACCAACTTTGGATGAAGGCAACATCATGTCTCCGCCTGCACTTTCCTCACAAAGCTGCATTTTTCCAGGGACACCCGACTCAACACCGTCTACACACAGCAGCCAGATCTCTGTCCCTCAGATGTGGTCAAAATAAAAGGCCACTTCCTGCGACCCATGACAAAGCGAAGAGGTTGACTCTATCCCTCTGTAAGCTGTTGACTACAGAAATGCTGCCTTTCCGCCTAGTGGACACACAGGATTTTAGAGACCTTATGTCTGTCGCTGTGCCCCAGTACCAGATGCCTAGTCGCCACTACTTCTCTAAGAAAGTGTGCCCGCGCTACACCAGCATGTCGCACACAACATCACCGCTTCCTTGAGAAACTCTGTGTGTGAACGGGTGCATTTCACCACCGATACTTGGACCAGTAAGCATGGACAGGGACGTTACATGTCGCTGACTGGCCACTGGGTAACTATGGTGATAGATGGTGAAGGGTCTGCTGCACAAGTCTTGCCGTCCCCACGACTTGTGTGTCAATCCTCTGTCTGTCCAAGTTCCGCCACTGCTTCTGCATCCTCCACCTCATCTGGGTCCTCCACCTCCGCCCCAAGCCTGCCTGGTCAGGCCACCAGCGTTCTCACTGCGCAGAAGGAATCACGCACCCCTCATTACTATGCTGGTAGCAGAGCGCAACGGCATCAGGCGGTCTTTAGCTTGACATGTCTTTGAAATAGGAGTCACACAGCGACTGAGTTGTGGGCAGCTCTGGAGACTGATTTTGATAAATGGTTGTCTCCACTCAACCTGCAGCCTGGTAAGGCCGTGTGCGACAATGCTGCAAACCTGGGTGCGGCCCTTCGCCTGGGCAAGGTGACACACGTGCCTTGTATGGCTCACGTGTTTAACCTTGTTGTCCAGCAATTTTTAACACACTATCCCGGCCTAGATGGCCTTCTGACCAGGGCACGGAAACTGTCTGCAGTGCTCACTTCCGCCGTTCAACCGCCGCACCTGAGCGACTTGCATCGCTCCAGAAGTCTTTCGGCCTGCCGGTTCATCGCCTGAAATGCGATGTGGCGACACGCTGGAATTCAACTCTCCACATGTTACAGCGACTGTGGCAGCACCGGCGAGCCCTGGTGCAATACGTCATGATGTATAGCCTGGGCCAACGAGATGCAGAAGTGGGGCAGATCACCCTGATGGAGTGATCTCAGATCAAGGACCTATGCACCCTTCTGCACAGTTTCGACATGGCGACGAATATGTTTAGCGCTGACAATGCCATTATCAGCATGACGATTACAGTCATTTACATGCTGGAGCACACGCTAAACACTATTCGTAGTCAGGGGGTGGGACAACAGGAAGGGGAGGAACTACAGGAGGATTCATATGCGCAAGACACAACAACATCACCAAGGTCCAGACGTTCATCATCACCAACGCGGCAGGCATGGGACCATGGGGGACAGGGATCAACAAGGGCGCATGGTAGCAGGTGAGATGTTGAGGAAGGTGCAGGAGGACATGAAGATATGGAGGACGAACTGTCCATGGACATGGAAGACTCAGCAGATGAGGGGGACCTTGGTCAAATTTCAGTTGAAAGAGGTTGGGGGGAGATGACAGAGGAAGAAAGAACGGTTAGCACCTCTATGCCACAAACACAGCGTGGACTTGGTGCGCATGGCTGCGCAAGACACATGAGTGCCTTCTTGTTGCACTACCTCCAACATGACCCTCGTATTGTCAAAATTAGAAGTGATGATGACTACTGGCTTGCCACACTATTAGATCCCCGGGACAAGTCCAAATTTTGTGACATAATTCCACCCATAGAAAGGGACGCACGTATGCAGGAGTATCAGCAGAAGCTGTTACTCGATCTTAGCTCGGCTTTTCCACCAAACAACCGTGCAGGTGAAGGGAGTGATTCTCCCAGTTGTAACTTGACAAACATGGGACGGCCTCGTCATCTTCAACAGTCTACCCGTACCAGTAGGACCGTATCTGGTGCTGGTAACAGCAATTTTATGGAATCTTTTCATAATTTTTTTAGACCCTCCTTTGCAAGGCCACCAGAGACAACAAGTCTGACACATAGTCAACGGATGGAGAGGATGATACAGGAGTATCTCCAAATGAACATCGATGCAATGACTTTGCAAATGGAGCCTTGCTCCTTTTGTGCTTCAAATCTAGAAAAATGTCAAGAGCTCTCCAGTTACGCCTCGAAGATTTTGTCGTGTCCAGCTGCCAGCGTTGTCTCTGAACGTGTCTTCAGTGCTGCTGGGTGTGTGCTGACAGATAAGCGCACGCGTCTGTCCAGTGACAATGTGGACAGACTGACGTTCATCAAAATGAACAAGTCATGGATCCAGAAGGAATTTACTACCCCTGTGTCATCCTGGGGAGAGTAAATGCTTGTGGATTTGGAATGTGCTTGATGCAAATCAAAACATCCTGTTTGCAACTAGGGCACAAGTGCTGCCACTGATAAGGTGTCTGTGTGGGGCCCAATTTTTGGAAAAAAAGGGAGACTCCGCTTGGAGTAACCCTTGCTTGCTGTGTTTTTTAAAAATGATACAAGATGAACAGATCTGAAGGCAAGATGAAGCCAACATCATGTCTCCGCCTGCACTTTTCTCACAAACCTGCATTTTTCCAGGGACACCCTACTCAACACCGTCTACAGACAGCAGCCAGATCTCTGTCCCTCAGATGTGGTCAAATAAAAGGCCACTTACTGCGACCCATGACAAAGCTAAGTGGTTGACTCTATCCCTCTGTAAGCTGTTGGCTACCGAAATGCTGCCTTTACGCGTAGTGGACACACAGGATTTTACAGACCTTATGTCTGTCGCTGTGCCCCAGTACCAGATGCCCAATCACCACTGCTTCTCCAAGAAAAGCATGCCCGCGCTACACCGGCATGTCGCACACAACATCACCACTTCCTTGAGAAAATCTGTGTGCGACAGGGTGCATTTCAACACAGATACTTGGACCAGTAAGCATAGACAGGGTCATTACATGTCACTGACTGGGCACTGGCAAACTATGGTGAGAGATGGAGAAGGGTCTGCTGTACAAGTCTTGCCGTCCCCACGAGTTGTTTCAATCCTTGTTCTGTATGTAGAAGTTAATACACTGCTTCTGCCTCTTCAACCTCGTGTGGGTCCTCTACCTTTGCGCAAACCCTGTGTGGTCAGGCCACCCTTCCTTGCAACTGCGCACAAGGACTACCACACACCTCCTTACTATGCTGGCAGCAGAGCTCAATGCCATCAGGCGGTCAAAGTTTTACTTTGAAATGTATGGGAAATGTGAGTCACACCGCTATTACAGAGAATAGTAGTCAGGCAGGGTCAAAACATTAATTGAGGAACAGGAACAGAATGGGACGGCCAGGACTTAATCAGAAAACAAGCAGAGGTGAAATGCGTATCGGCCAACAAGGTACATAAACAGCAAGCAGGAAAAGTAGTCAGGTAACAAGCACACAAAATCATAAAACTGAACTGGGGGTAAAATTAACCAGAGGTTCATAGCTATGTCTGGCAGTGGTCTGCAGACAGGATGGGCATAAAAAAGGGTGTGGTGTCTTCCCATTGGTTGTAGCTGAATGATGGTATTTCATCTGTGAGATACCCACCAGCTACATTCAGCCAGAGATTCTGCATCTGTCAAGGTAATGCAGCCCAGTGGGTGAGCATAACCTGCGTCCACCTGCGCCGCTGGCATCGACTACTCTCCCATCATCAGCACTATTCATGAAAGGAACACGTTGTCACCTGGCGACCGGAGTACAAATTGACGGAGCGGACTCCGTTGGTGACTTAACAGCCGTGTGCGGCAATGATGCAAACCTGGCTGCGGGCCATCCTCAGGGCAATGTGACACACGTGCCTTTTATGGCTCACGTGTTGATCCGAATTCTCCAGCAATTTTTAAAACACCATCACGGCCTACATGGCCTTGTGCAGCGGGCACGCTCGCTATGTGCTCACTTCCATCGTGCGCACACAGCAGCTCAACAACTTTCATCACTCCGGAAGTCTTAGGGTCTGGCAGTTAAACGCCGGAAATGCGATGTTCCGACACGCAGGAATTGGAATCTGCACATGTTGCAGCGTGTGTGGCAGCACCGCAGAGCCCTGCTGAAATACGGTAAGACATATAGCCTGGGATAAGTTGATCCAGAGGTGGTGCAGATCACGCTGCTGGAGTGGTGTCAGATCAAGGACCTATGCACCCTGCTACACAGTTTTGAAATGTCGACGAAGATGTTTAGCACTGGCAATGTCATTCTCAGCGTGACAATTCTGGTCATCTACATGATGGAGCACACTGTAATTATTATTCGGAGTCAGGTGTTGGGACAAGAGGAAGGGGAGGAAGTACAGGAGGAGTCATATGCGGAAGGGATAACAAGATCTACGAGGTCCAGATGGTCAGCGGCACCTATGCGGCAGTCATGGTGAGGGAGAGGGATTAACAAGGGCGCATAGTATCAGCAAAAAGTGTTGATGAAAGTGCAGGAGCCCATGAAGAAATGGAGGACGAACTGGCGATGGGCATGGAAGACTCAGCAGATGAGTGAGAGCTTGCTCACATTTCGGTTGTGCGAGGTTGTGGGTAGAGGGCAGAGGAAGGATGCACGATTCTCACCTCTCTGCCACCAACACACCAAGGACTTGGTCCTCCTGGATGCACAAGACACATGAGCGCCTTCTTGCTGCACTACCTACATGACCCTCGGATTGTATGAATTTGAAGTAATCCTGAATACTGGGTTGCCACACTGTTAGATCCCCGGTACAAGACAAAATTTGGCGAACTAATTCCTGCCATAGAAATAGACGCACGTATACAGGAGTATCTGCAGAATGTGGTACGCAATCTTAGATCTACTTTTCCACTAAACACCAGTGCTGCACAGAGTGAATCTCAACACTTTGTCATGGATAGGAGGAAATGGTCTTTTACTTGTCCACATCGGAGGGACCGAGGGATGGCTGCTGTGCTGAGATGGCGTTGAGTACGGTGTCCCTGCACAGTTGCACTTTTGGTCATATCCCAAAATGAGTTGAAAAAGGACAGATGCTGTTGGAAAGGGGAACAGGTGTGTTGGAAAGGGGAAAAAAATTTTGGTCCGTGGATTTGGTGGTTAAACAACTGTAACATTTGCTGAAGAAACAACATCTGTTACAGTGGGACTGGCAGATTTGGATAAAGTGGTATATAATCTGTGACCGCTATATAACAAAAATTAATAAGAAAAGAAAGAGAAAGGTATATATCACCTTCAGCAGTCAGTGTCCACCGTGCTCCCAGTTGGAAAAGGAGAGGTTGGCAACTTGAAGGTTTGGTGGAGGATACAGAGCTGTGTGGCTATGAAACTAATAGTAGCCTGAACCGAGTTAGACGCCATTCGGATCTGGAGACTGTGAGCCCTGTTAGCGTCACAGGGTCCACATGCCCACCCAGCCCAGGAACTCCCTGTTAACAACACAGGGGCCATTGAGTACGCTGACCGTGTGCGTAGGGGCCACACCTGTGGACAGCAGGCGCATCAGCAGCAGCAGGCCTGTTAATGCCACTGGGCTGCACAAGCAGGACTGTTAGGACAGGAGCTGGTCTTAACCGTTCTGCGTTACCAACTGTGGTGGTGGCCTGCATCCACCACCCTATCCCTGCCTACCTCTGGCCTAAAGCCGCAATGGGTTCAACACATGGAGGTGTGCTCTTTCGGAGCATAATAGAAGACTGCGCACCTCCTTGTTGGCTCCAGCCCCTTTTATAACCTGGGTCCGCCCCAAACCAGGGTGAACCACAATGCACCTCCTGGAGACAAAAGCAGAGTGACACGTCATGAGTGGCATAACTAGCGTCCTATTTGGAAACGCAACTTCAATGATGACCTCATGGCTGCCATGACCCAAACACCTCACCAGTCATCGTCTGACCATCAATAATGCGGTGACAAGTCATAGGTGTGGGCCTCTGCAAGCCATTTGGGAGGACACCTGATGCCCTGTGGTCTATATGGGACCCCCACATCAGGGCCAGGGCCAAAGAGTTCATTACCGGACCTAGTCTCTGATGCAGGAAGTGCCTGAGCATGCTCAGTAGCATGAAATACAGTCTCTGAAAAAAGACTATCAGCTTTAGCATGGTGTCTAGGCACAAAACAGGACTTAGACCCGGCACAGAATGCAAGCACCTGTGCAAAGAGGCTTTTCACACTTAGTGTGGGAGCATGCGCTGTATCCCGAAATGAAGACTTAGCGTCAGGAATGGCACAGTCAGGCTGAGCATACTCACTAGGCGAAACACTGTAATTATGCTGCAGCTGGGGTACATCGGCACACGCATGCGCACTAGCTGCCTCTCCACACTTAGACGTGGAGGGGAAATTTGTCTTGGAGATGCTGTCTATGAACAGAAGGAAAAGCTAAAGGAAGCCTGACTTTCTATCCCTCCGAATTATGAAATGCAGCAATGAATTCCATGAGTTTGCTATAACATTAGCGTAGCTAAATGTGCATGAGGGTGTGATGTAGAGGTGCTAGAAATAGCTTGTCACCAGTGGGGCACTAATGGAATACAACAGCCAGTTCTATGATGCCACAAAATGGCAGTATTTTGTGCTATCATTATAGCTTATTAAAAACAGAGCACGAGGTTGTCATGCAGAGGTGCTGCACATAGATTTGCAGTAGTGTGAATAGACAAAAGTACAATAGCCACGTTTAGGATACAACTAGGTACAGTGAGTGTTTGCTAGTATAATGGCTGAGTTTAAAAAAGTTTGAGTGTGCAATGCAGGCAGATGTCCTGCAAATATCGTTCCAATACTGTGAATTGACAAAAGTACAATAGCCACGTTTAGGATACAACTAGGTACAGTGAGTGTTTGCTAGTATAATGGCTGAGTTTAAAAAAGTTTGAGTGTGCAATGCAGGCAGACGTGCTGCAAATAACGTTCCAATACTGTGAATAGACAAAAGTACAATAGCCACGTTTAGGATACAACTAGGTACACTGAGTGTTTGCTACTATAAATGGCTGAGTTTAAAAAAGTTTGAGTGTGCAATGCAGGCAGACGTGCTGCAAATAACGTTCCAATACTGTGAATTGACAAAAGTACAATAGCCACGTTTAGGATACAACTAGGTACAGTGAGTGTTTGCTAGTATAATGGCTGAGTTTAAAAAAGTTTGAGTGTGCAATGCAGGCAGACGTGCTGCAAATATCGTTCCAATACTGTGAATTGACAAAAGTACAATAGCCACGTTTAGGATACAACTAGGTACAGTGAGTGTTTGCTAGTATAATGGCTGAGTTTAAAAAAGTTTGAGTGTGCAATGCAGGCAGACGTGCTGCAAATAACGTTCCAATACTGTGAATTGACAAAAGTACAATAGCCACGTTTAGGATACAACTAGGTACAGTGAGTGTTTGCTAGTATAATGGCTGAGTTTAAAAAAGTTTGAGTGTGCAATGCAGGCAGACGTGCTGCAAATAACGTTCCAATACTGTGAATTGACAAAAGTACAATAGCCACGTTTAGGATACAACTAGGTACAGTGAGTGTTTGCTAGTATAATGGCTGAGTTTAAAAAAGTTAGAGTGTGCAATGCAGGCAGACGTGCTGCAAATAACGTTCCAATACTGTGAATAGACAAAAGTACAATAGCCACGTTTAGGATACAACTAGGTACACTGAGTGTTTGCTACTATAAATGGCTGAGTTTAAAAAAGTTTGAGTGTGCAATGCAGGCAGACGTGCTGCAAATAACGTTCCAATACTGTGAATTGACAAAAGTACAATAGCCACGTTTAGGATACAACTAGGTACACTGAGTGTTTGCTACTATAAATGGCTGAGTTTAAAAAAGTTTGAGTGTGCAATGCAGGCAGACGTGCTGCAAATAACGTTCCAATACTGTGAATTGACAAAAGTACAATAGCCACGTTTAGGATACAACTAGGTACAGTGAGTGTTTGCTAGTATAATGGCTGAGTTTAAAAAAGTTAGAGTGTGCAATGCAGGCAGACGTGCTGCAAATATCGTTCCAATACTGTGAATAGACAAAAGTAAAATAGCCACGTTTAGGATACAACTAGGTACACTGAGTGTTTGCTAGTATAATGGCTGAGTTTAAAAAAGTTAGAGTGTGCAATGCAGGCAGACGTGCTGCAAATAACGTTCCAATACTGTGAATAGACAAAAGTACAATAGCCACGTTTAGGATACAACTAGGTACACTGAGTGTTTGCTACTATAAATGGCTGAGTTTAAAAAAGTTTGAGTGTGCAATGCAGGCAGACGTGCTGCAAATAACGTTCCAATACTGTGAATTGACAAAAGTACAATAGCCACGTTTAGGATACAACTAGGTACAGTGAGTGTTTGCTAGTATAATGGCTGAGTTTAAAAAAGTTTGAGTGTGCAATGCAGGCAGACGTGCTGCAAATAACGTTCCAATACTGTGAATTGACAAAAGTACAATAGCCACGTTTAGGATACAACTAGGTACAGTGAGTGTTTGCTAGTATAATGGCTGAGTTTAAAAAAGTTTGAGTGTGCAATGCAGGCAGACGTGCTGCAAATAACGTTCCAATACTGTGAATTGACAAAAGTACAATAGCCACGTTTAGGATACAACTAGGTACAGTGAGTGTTTGCTAGTATAATGGCTGAGTTTAAAAAAGTTAGAGTGTGCAATGCAGGCAGACGTGCTGCAAATATCGTTCCAATACTGTGAATAGACAAAAGTAAAATAGCCACGTTTAGGATACAACTAGGTACACTGAGTGTTTGCTAGTATAATGGCTGAGTTTAAAAAAGTTAGAGTGTGCAATGCAGGCAGACGTGCTGCAAATAACGTTCCAATACTGTGAATAGACAAAAGTACAATAGCCACGTTTAGGATACAACTAGGTACACTGAGTGTTTGCTACTATAAATGGCTGAGTTTAAAAAAGTTTGAGTGTGCAATGCAGGCAGACGTGCTGCAAATAACGTTCCAATACTGTGAATTGACAAAAGTACAATAGCCACGTTTAGGATACAACTAGGTACACTGAGTGTTTGCTACTATAAATGGCTGAGTTTAAAAAAGTTTGAGTGTGCAATGCAGGCAGACGTGCTGCAAATAACGTTCCAATACTGTGAATTGACAAAAGTACAATAGCCACGTTTAGGATACAACTAGGTACACTGAGTGTTTGCTAGTATAATGGCTGAGTTTAAAAAAGTTAGAGTGTGCAATGCAGGCAGACGTGCTGCAAATATCGTTCCAATACTGTGAATAGACAAAAGTACAATAGCCACGTTTAGGATACAACTAGGTACACTGAGTGTTTGCTACTATAAATGGCTGAGTTTAAAAAAGTTTGAGTGTGCAATGCAGGCAGACGTGCTGCAAATAACGTTCCAATACTGTGAATTGACAAAAGTACAATAGCCACGTTTAGGATACAACTAGGTACACTGAGTGTTTGCTACTATAAATGGCTGAGTTTAAAAAAGTTAGAGTGTGCAATGCAGGCAGACGTGCTGCAAATATCGTTCCAATACTGTGAATAGACAAAAGTACAATAGCCACGTTTAGGATACAACTAGGTACACTGAGTGTTTGCTAGTATAATGGCTTAGTAACAATGAGTTGTAGTGTGCAATGCAGGCAGACGTGCTCTGCAAATGTCTTTGCACTAGTGGGACTATAGCAAAGTCCAATAGCCACGTTTAGGATGCCACTAGGTACACTGAGTGTTTGCTAGTAAAATTGCTTAGTTTAAAAAAGTTGGAGTGTGCAATGCAGGCAGATGTGCTCTGCTAATATCTTTGCACTAGTGGGACTATAGCAAAGTCCAATAGCCACGTATAGGATGCCACTAGGTACACTGAGTGTTTGCTAGTATAATGGCTTAGTTAAAATGAGTTTGAGTGTGCAATGCAGGCAGACGCGCTATGCAAATGTCTTTGCACTAGTGGGACTATAGCAAAGTCCAATAGCCACGTATAGGATGCCACTAGGTACACTGAGTGTTTGCTAGTATAATGGCTTGGTTTTAATGAGTTGGAGTGTGCAATGCAGGCAGACGCGCTCTGCAAATGTCTTTGCACTAGTGGGACTATAGCAAAGTCCAATAGCCACGTATAGGATGCCACTAGGTACACTGAGTGTTTGCTAGTATAATGGCTTGGTTAGAATGAGTTGTAGTGTGCAATGCAGGCAGATGTGCTCTGCTAATGTCTTTGCACTAGTGGGACTATAGCAAAGTCCAATAGCCACGTATAGGATGCCACTAGGTACACTGAGTGTTTGCTAGTATAATGGCTTAGTTAAAATGAGTTTGAGTGTGCAATGCAGGCAGACGCGCTATGCAAATGTCTTTGCACTAGTGGGACTATAGCAAAGTCCAATAGCCACGTATAGGATGCCACTAGGTACACTGAGTGTTTGCTAGTATAATGGCTTGGTTAGAATGAGTTGTAGTGTGCAATGCAGGCAGATGTGCTCTGCTAATGTCTTTGCACTAGTGGGACTATAGCAAAGTCCAATAGCCACGTATAGGATGCCACTAGGTACACTGAGTGTTTGCTAGTATAATGGCTTAGTTAAAATGAGTTTGAGTGTGCAATGCCGGCAGACGCGCTATGCAAATGTCTTTGCACTAGTGGGACTATAGCAAAGTCCAATAGCCACGTATAGGATGCCACTAGGTACACTGAGTGTTTGCTAGTATAATGGCTTGGTTTTAATGAGTTGGAGTGTGCAATGCAGGCAGACGCGCTCTGCAAATGTCTTTGCACTAGTGGGACTATAGCAAAGTCCAATAGCCACGTATAGGATGCCACTAGGTACACTGAGTGTTTGCTAGTATAATGGCTTGGTTAGAATGAGTTGTAGTGTGCAATGCAGGCAGACGCGCTCTGCAAATGTCTTTGCACTAGTGGGACTATAGCAAAGTCCAATAGCCACGTATAGGATGCCACTAGGTACACTGAGTGTTTGCTAGTATAATGGCTTGGTTAGAATGAGTTGTAGTGTGCAATGCAGGCAGACGCGCTCTGCAAATGTCTTTGCACTAGTGGGACTATAGCAAAGTCCAATAGCCACGTATAGGATGCCACTAGGTACACTGAGTGTTTGCTAGTATAATGGCTTAGTTATCAGTTGGAGTGTGCAGAGGACAAGAGGGTACAGTGGCAGGATTGTGGTGCTCTGGGTAGAGGAATGGAAGCCTGCCTTTCTATTCCCTCCTAATGGTGAAATGCAGGTAGGAAATCCCTGACCTGGGCTACACAGACGCTGTTGCTGTTTGCAGGACCTGTCACCTATGGCTCTCTGACCCTGCCGGTTGGAGCCCTTAAAAGGACTGCTATAAAGTGCTCTCCCTAAGCTGTCTAACGCTGTGTATGCAGCGCATACAGCTGTATCGGCTATAGGACTCAGGAAGACGGAGCTGCGACAGTGATGTCTGACACCAAAGACGCAGAAGGCAGATAATGGCGTCCGTGAAGAAAATGTCCGGTTTTATAATGCAGGGACATGTGACATGCAGATCCTATCACACATGCCGTTGCTTCTCTGGCTCAAAGTCCACTTAGCTGTGTGTGTGTCTGGGATTGGCTGACATGCTGGCCCGCCCCACAAGACGCGCGCGCTTAGGGAAGGAAGACAAGAAAAAAAAAAAAAAAAAATGGCGATCGCCATTATAGAAACAGCAGTGATCTGAAGGCGCTGTTCACGCACACTATACACTGAAATGTGATAATAGTTTGATTCACAGAGTGACTTACACTATTACAGCAGAAACCAAGCTATGATTTAGCTGTTTTTTGGCTGCTAGAACCGTTCTCGAACGTTTCTAGAACTACCGAGCTTTTGCAAAAAGCTCGAGTTCTAGTTCGATCTAGAACATGCCCCAAAATCACTCGAGCCGCGAACTGGAGAACCACGAACCACGAACCGCGCTCAACTCTAGTCATGATACATTATCATGGTGGGTCTGTTGCTGATAATGTTATGGAGGTAATGTTCCCCCATTCTGTAATAATGTTCCTTACCCTGAGCTCCAACCCTGGTGCTTATGTCTTCTATCTTTGTATATATTTCCAATATCCTGATATACGTGTTCTCCTTCCTTGTCTCATCCTGCTGTATATGTCCCCCATCCTGGTGCATATGTCATCCATCCTGGTATACATGTTCATCATCCTTGTTTATAGGTCCCTCATCCTGGTAGGTATGTCCCCCCCTCCTGGTGTATATATATGTCCCCCCTCCTGGGTTATATGCCTTTCATCACACACAAATAAAAAAAATTAAACAGTGCTAGTGCTACTCATACCCAGTGCGCAGTATCTAGAAACTGACTTAAGCGTGTAAGTGTGGCAGTGCGTGCTGTCACTGCAATGTGACTCCAGTCACATCCCAACATCAGCTGCAAAAATATTCCCTGCTCCCCGTGTCCGGAATTATGGGAGTGGAGAGAAGTCAACATCCATTCTCTTTAAAGAGAACCTGTCTTGAGGGGAAAAAATATTAAACTAAAGCCATTGCCAAATGTTGCTGGTATACTGTTTCAATGCATACTTTCAGTGAAGAAATAAGTATCCTCTTTATTATAAAATCTTCTTTATAACTTTTGGTCTCCCTGCATTGGAGTGGGCTTGTTGAGTGGGACTGTGAAGGTTTGTTGGCTCTGCCATGGCCTCTTTGCTATCTTTCTTCTTCCTTATTTAAATTTTGTGCCATGCCGTCAAAGGTAATGATAGCGCTTGTGCAGATTGAGCTCTCATCGGGCTTCAATAAAATATTGCCAGTATCAGCGCATGTGGAAACTGAGATTTCTGCTCTTTGATGATCAGAGATCCCAATCTGCCCATGCACCAATACTGGCACCATTTTCTCAAAGACTGCCACAAGATCGATATGCACATGCGCTGTTACCTGCACTATTTTATTGAAGCCCATTAAGAGATAAATCTGCATAAGCGCCGTCTGTGGCTAGGATGGCGCCGACACAGAATTAATTTAATTAAGATAAACGAAAGTCAGCAGATAGCCCATGGCAGAGCTGAAGAACCGACAGACATTTCTGCCACATAAACCCCGATGCAGGGAGAAAACTTATAATGAAGATTTTATAAAAACAAGGCTATGGATTTCTTTGGTGAAAGTATGTATTAAAACAGTTTACCAGCACCTCACGGGATAAGACTGGGCCGGACCTGGGCTAGACACATCAGCGTCCTATTCCCCAGAGACTGCACCAACAAAAACTATGTCTACCCTCATTGCTCATGTTTGCTCTCTGCCCCTTTCCTCCTCCATGGGTGGTTGCCTGGCTGGATGATCACGTGTTGCTGGAACCCTATTCAATTGACACCTATTTTGTCACCCATCTACTTGAATGATGTTTCACATTAATCCTGTTTTTTCTATATTTAAGGTTATATTAACCTGAGTTGCACCTCCTTCCTTCACATACCTCACTCTCTCCTTCTCCCAGTCCTGGCTCAGATGGCTAATCTCTGTTTTGCCTGACAGTTCGCCAATGCCGTCTACCATAGCTCAAATACAAAAGGTAATTAAGGTAGTGTTACCGTTCGGGGTTCTCCTGAGCCTCGAACCGCCCCTGAGTAGTCTTCATCCCCTGCTGTATTGCCAGCTGGCTCTCCTGATCAACCTGTCTACCGCTCCAGGTGCCTCGATGCTAAGTGTCAGGTGTACAGGGTCTTTGTTCATTCTGAGGCTAATTCCCTATGTTGCCCTACAACTCATACTCAAGTTCCCGCTGCCTTTCCTGGCTCTAAGTGTGGGATTCGCGTGACTGCACTTGCCCATGATGTCACCAGTGACTAAGCAGCTACTGATTGGCCATCGCTGACATCACCGGTGACATGATGGCCGCTGATTGGCCAACATCACCGGTGATGTGGTGGCCGCTGATTGACTGTCAATATTGTCATTGGCCACTTGACAGTAGGAAGACACACTTGTCTTTAAGCTCCTCATCTGGTTATCACCACATGTGCTGGACACCATTTGAAACAAAGAAGTTTATCTTTGTCTCATCAGATCACACAGCATTGTTCCAATAAGCCATGTCCTTAATTTGCTTGACTTCAGCAATCTTAAGGTACCCTCACACATAACGAGATCGCTAGCGAGATCGCAGCTGAGTCACGGTTTCTGTGACGCAGTAGCGATCTCGTTAGCGATCTTGTTATGTGTGAAACCTACCAGCGATCAGGCCCCTGCTGTCAGATCTCTAGTCGTTGCAGAATGGTCCAGGCCATTTTCTTCAAAGGCGATGTCCTGCTGGGCAGGACACATCGCTGTGTTTGACACTGTGTGACAGGGTCACAGTAACTGCTGAGATTGTTATACAGGTTGCTACCTGTATTGTTCCTGCATCGCTGGTAAGATCTGACTGTGTGACATCTCACCTGCGACCTCCCAGCGACTTACCTGTGATCCCTATCAGGTCACATCGTTTTCGGGATTGCTGGTAAGTCGTTGTGTGTGACTGGGCCTTTACTGTGGGCTTTCTTGTGCATTATCTTTAGCAGAGACTTATTTTTGGGACAACATGGTCTGGGCACTGCCAGGCAGACCCCCCACCCATGTAACCTCTGGAGCAATGGCAGCAGCACTCATAGAGCTATTTTGAAAAGAAAATCTCTGCATATGCTGCTAAATTGAGTGCACATGCTTGTTTGTTTGACCATAGCAAGGCCTGTTCTGAGTAAAACCTTTCTTGCTAAACCTCTTTTTGGTCTTGGACTCCATGCTGAAGCTCAGTTCCATGGTGGTGGCAATCTTCTTATAGTTTAGGCCATCTTTATTTAGAGCAACAATCCTTTTTTTCACATCCTCAGAAAATTATTTGTCATGAGGTGCCATGTGGAATTTCCAGTGACCAGCTGGTTAGGGAATTACAAATCCTATGTAGATGGTTTAGAATAGGGAAGGGAAGTGTAGGGAAGGATGTATATCACAAATTGGCATTTAATGATCGAAATAGGGAAAGGTACTTTTCATTGTCTGCTAAAGAGTTGCCAGTGAAGGATCTAGTAGCTATTGCTACATATTACAGCCTGCCATAAAATTAGCCAGTTAATCACATTTCTATGTATTGTTAGTAAGTACTGCCTGCTGTAAAATAGTTAGTGACCTAGGTAAAAAGGTTTTGGCAGTTTTTATTGCCTGTCCAAACTTACACAGTCAATTACTTTTGTAGGTATTGTTAGTTAATGATGAAAAGAAGAAAGTTTTATCTGCATATAGAGTATATTGAAATGCAAAACTTTATTCCAAATCCATTAAAAAAAACACAAAACAATAAAAAAGCAATGTAGACAGAAGTCTATGCGTTTTGTGTGGAAAATCGCTCTTAATCATGACATGTGTCTAGATACTAAGAGCATTAAATAGTAGAGTTGAGCGATGTTTGAGGTTCACCAATTTCATGTTCGAGTGATTTTGGGGGGTGCTCGAGATAGAACTCGAACTTTTTGCTAAAAGCTCCACAGTTCGAGTTAGGTTCGAGAACGGTTCGATCACAATAAACGTGGCTTTTCACAGTAAGGCTATGTTCACATGTTGCTATCTGCATGCGTCCTGCATCCCCAGCACAATCCCTCTCCCCTTCCTACTCACCAATCACGGGTGCCTCACTCCACGTCTGTCACAAATCTGCGGTGTCTTTTCCTCTTTAGAAAATGGATGCCGCTTCATTAGTCAATTAGTTATTCCGTGCTTTCCCCACCCACCGGCGCCTACGATTGGTTGCAGTTAGACACGTCCCCAAGCTAAGTGACAGCTGTCTCACTGTAACCAATCACAGCCGCCGGCGGGCGGGTCTATATCGCGCAGTAAAATAAATATATAAATAATAATAAAAAAAAAAATGTGGTTCCCCCATATTTGATACCAGCCAGGATAAAGCCCCACGGCTGGAGGCTGGTATTGTCAGGATGAAGAGCGCCACGATATGGGGAGCCCTCCAGCCTAACAATATCACCCAGCAGCCGGCCGGAATAGCCGCATCCATTAGATGCGACAGTCCCCGACTCTACCCGGCTCATCCCGAATTGCCCTGCTGCGATGGCAATTGGGGTAATAACGAGGTTGATCATGCCAGACATCTCCCCGAGACACCTTCTATGATCAACCTGAAAGTGAAAGTAAATAAACACACCGCCAAAAATCCTTTATTTGGAATAAAAGACAAAAAAACACCCTGTTTCAACCCTTTATTAATCACCAAATACCCCTCCAGGTCCGAAGTAATCCACACAACACTGTCAGCTCTGCTCCCTGAAGATGTAGCAGCACCGTAGAACACCATCGCGTTGTATCAGGTCCACGTAGCAATGAAGTGAATCGCGCTGTCAGCAGAAACGTCAGTTAGCACTGCAGGCTTCAAGATTACAAATCTGCCCATCTTTAACAATAGAGGCAATAGCTCAGTGGATAGAGAGCACCCCTATGAAGCATAAGGGTCACAACTTCTAGTCCCGGTGAAGAATTTATTTTTTTTATTTTTAATTATATCATGCAGTAAAATAAATAAATGAATAAATAAATAAATAAATAAATTTAAAAAAAAATGCGGTTTCCCCCATATTTTATACCAGCCAAGATAAAGCCGCATGGCTGGAGGATGGTATTGGCAGGATGGGGAGCGCCACGGTATGGGGAGCCCACCACCCTAACAATATCACCCAGCAGCCGCCCGGAATAGCCACATCCATTAGATGTGACAGTCCCGGAACTCTACCCAGCTCATCCTGAATTGCCCTGGTGCGATGGCAATCGGGGTAATAACGAGTTTAATTATGCCAGGTGTCTCCCCGAGACACCTTTCATGATTAAACTAAAAGTGAAAGTAAAGAAAAACACACCGCAAAAAATCCTTTATTTAGATTAAAAGAAAAAAAACACCGTTTCACCCCTTTATTAATCCTCAAATACCCATCCAGGTCCGACGTAATCCACACGACACTGTCAGCTCTGCTACAGAACACGAGTGCTCTGTATCAGCTCCACGTAGCAATAAAGTGAATCGCGCGTTCAGCAGATACTTCAGCAATGCATAAGTCAAGATTACCAAATCTGCCTATCTTTATCATTAGAAGCAGGAGCTGAGTGGGTAGAGCGCTCGCATTAGGTCGCGCGTTCTAGTCGCGGTAAAGATTTTTTTTTTTTAAATTTTAAATTATATTTATACTATATTTATAATATATTTAAAATTATAATTTAAATATGCACTGAGGGGAGGAGCCCGACATCAGCTGTGAGCTCTCTCTCTCTCTCTCTCTCTCTCTCTCCCCTTTCTCTCACTCTCTCCTTTCTCTCTATCCTTTTTCTCTCATTCTCTCTCTCTCCTTTTTCTCTCTCCTTCCTCTCCTTTCTTTCTCTCCTTTCTTTATCTCCTTTCTTTCTCTCCTTTCTCTCTCTCTCCTTTCTCTGTCTCCTTTCTCTCTCTGTCTCCTTTCTCTCTCTCCTTTCTTTCTCTCCTTCCTCTCTCTCCTTTCTTTCTCTCTCCTTTCTCTCTCTCTCCTTTCTCTCTCTTTTTTCTCTCTTTCATTTCTCTCTCCTTTCTCTCTCTCCTTTATTTCTCTCCTTTCTCTCTCTCCTTTCTTTCTCTTCTTTCTCTCTCTCTCTTTTCTCTCTCTCCTTTCTTTCTCTCCTTTCTCTCTCTCTTTCTCTCTCTCTCCTTTCTCTCTCTTCTTTCTTTCACTCTCTCTTTCTCTCTCTCTCCTTTCTCTCTCCCCATTCTCTCTCTCCTTTCTCTCTCTTCTTTCTCTCTTTCTCTCTCTTCTTTTTCTCTTTCTCTCTTTCTTCTTTCTCTCCTTTCTTTCTCTTCTTTCTCTTTCCTTTCTTTCTCTCCTTTCTCTCTCTTTTATTTCTCTCCTCTCTCCCTCTCTCCGTTCTTTCTCTCCTTTCTCTCTCTCTCTCTTTTCTCTCTCTCCTTTCTTTCTCTCCTTTCTCTCTCTCTCTCCCTTTCTCTCTCTCTCCTTTCTCTATCTCCTTTCTTTCTCTCTCTTTCTCTCCTTTCACTCTCTCCATTCTTTCTCTCCTTTCTCTCTCTCCTTTATTTCTCTCCTTTCTCTCTTTACCTTCTTTCTCTCCTTTCTCTCTCCTTTCTCTTTTTCTCTCTCTTCTTTCTCTCTTTCTCTCTTTTCTTTCTCACCTTTGTCTCTTTCCTTTCTCTTTTTCCTTTTTTCTCTCCTTTCTTTCTCTCCTTTCTCTCTCTCCTTTCTTTCTTTCCTTTCTCTCTCTCTATCCTTTCTCTCTCTCCTTTCTCTCTCTCCTTTCTTTCTCTCTTTCTCTCCTTTCTCTCTATCCTTTATTTCTCTCCTTTCTCTCTCTACTTTATTTCTCTCCTTTCTCTCTCTACTTTTTCTCTTCTTTCTCTCTCTCTTCTTTATCTATCTCTCTCTTCTTTCTCTCTTTCTCTCTCTTCTTTCTCTCTTTCTCTCTCTCTTCTTTCTCTCTTTTTCTCTCTCTCTTCTTTCTCTCCTTCTCTCTCTTCTTTCTCTCTTTTTCTCTCTCTTCTTTCTCTCTCTTCTTTGTCTCTTTCTCTCTCTCTTCTTTCTCTCTTTCTCCCTCTCTTCTTTCTCTTTTTCTCTCTCTTCTTTCTCTCTTTCTCACTCTCTCTTCTTTCTCTCTTTCCGTCTCTCTCTCTTCTCTCTCTCTCTGTCTTTCTCTCTCTCTTCTTTCTCTCTCTTTCTTTCTCAGACCTGGAGATGATCAGCTGATGCGGTCACCTGACAGAATCAGCTGACACTATAAGTCAAGCGGTGAGGCCGGCTTTTTACCGCCCGGCCGGCTAAACTATCAGCTGATGCCGTCGGACAGGAGTCTGCACTGAAATGTGTGTAGTTTGTTTGTTTTTTTTTGCACTGATGCATCAGCTGATTGTATAAAAGCGGTTTATATAACCAGCTGCTGTGTCATGTGATTCAGGCCCTTGAACCTGACACATCATCTGATCGCTTTGCCTCCTTCCAGCCAACCAATCAGATAATATTGGATCCGAATTAGACGGCGCAGGACCCTTGACCGAGGATTACTGCGGAGGGGGGTTCTTTATTTCAATAAAGATGGAGTCAATAATTGTGTTGTGTTTTATTTCTAAAAAAATATTTTTCTGTGTGTTGTTTTTTTTTATCAGTACTAGAAATTCATGGTGGCCATGTCTAATATTGGCGTGACACCATAAATTTCGGGCTTAGGGCCAGTTGATAATATACAGCTATCCCCAACCCCATTATTACCCAGCGAGCCACCCGTCACCAGGGCAGCTGGAAGAGTTGGATGCAGCGCCAGAAGATGGCGCTTCTATGAATGCGCCCTTTTCTGGGGCGGCTGCGGACTGAAATTCGCAGCAGCGGGGCCCAGAAAGCTCAGGCCAACTTGTGCTGTGGATTCCAATCCCCATCTGCCTAGTTGTACCTGGCTGGACACAAAAATATGGCGAAGCCCACGTCATTTGTTTTTTAATTATTTCATGTAATAAGTGGAATAATTAAAAAAAACGGGCTTTCCTATATTTTTGTTCCCAGCCGGGTACAAATAGGCAGCTGGGGTTTGGGGGCAGCCCATAGGTGCCTGCTGTACCTGGCTAGCATACAAAAATATGACGAAGCCCACGTCATTTGTTTTTTTAATTATTTCATGAAATTCATGAAATAATTAATAAAAAAAGGGCTTCCATATATTTTTGGTTCCCAGCAGGGTACAAGTAGTCAGCTGGGGGTTGGGGGCAGCCCATAGGTGCCTGCTGTACCTGGCTAGCATACAAAAATATGGCGAAGCTCACGTCATTTGTTTTTTTAATTATTTCATGAAATTCATGAAATAATTAATAAAAAAAGGGCTTTCCTATATTTTTGGTTTCCAGCTGGGTACAAATAGGCAGCTGGGGGTTGGAAGCAGCCCGTAGCTGCCTGCTGTACCTGGCTAGCATACAAAAACATGGCGAAGCCCACTTAATTGTTTTGGGGGGGAAAAAACTCCTGCATACAATCCTGGATGGAGTATGCTGAGCCTTGTAGTTCTGCAGCTGCTGTCTGTCTGTATTAAGGACAGAAGACAGCAGCTGCAGAACGACAAGGTTCAGCATGCTCCATTCACTAGTGTATGCAGGAGAGCAGACAGCAGCTGCAGAACTACAAGGCTCAGCATACTCCATCCAGGACTGTATGCAGGAGTTTTTTTGCCCACCAAAAAAATGACATGAGCTTCGCCATATTTTTGTATGCTAGCCAGGTACAGCAAGCAGGTACGGCTGCCCCCAACTCTCAGCTGCCTATTTGTACCCGGCTGGGAACAAAAAAGTATAGGGAAGCCCGTTTTTTTAATTATTTCACGAATTTAATGAAATAATTAAAAAACAATTGACGTGGACTTCGCCCTATTTTTGTGTCCAACCAGGTACAACTAGGCATCTGGGGGATTGGAATCCGCAGCACAGGTTAGCCCGAGGTTTCTGGGCGCCTCTGCTGCGAATTGCAGTACGCAACCGCCCCAGAAAATGGCGCTTTCATAGAAGCGCTATCATCTGCTGCTGTATCCAACTCTTACAACAGCCCTGCGGCCGGGTTGCTTGCTGGGTAATTATGAGTTAATACTAGCTTTGTTTTACTAGCTAGTATTAAGTCAGAGATTCTTAATGTCAGGCAAGTTTTACCCAGCCATTAAGAATCTTCAATAAAGGGTTAAAAAAAGACACCACACAGAGAAAAAATACTTTAATAGAAATTTAATTTAATAGTATGAACGTATATCTTACCATCATATAAAAATAAACACCAGACAATAGACAGTGATTGAAAAATATCAAAAGGATAAAAATCAAATTTGAATATCAAGATTTTCTATATATGCAATAGCGTTATCATTTACAATCTAGAAATCCTTCTTGTCACCATGGTAGGATCTCAGGGGGCACTCCTCAACAATGTGCTGGATAGTTTGACGATCTGCTCCACAGTCACAGGTCAGAGAGTCATATTTTCCCCACTTATACATAAAATCTGCACAGACGCCAGAGTTTGTTCTGATACGATTTAGAGTAACCCATGTTTTCCTTGTTAGATTGAAGCCTGGTGGAGGGTTTTGTAAATTAGGGAACATTTGGGGATCACCTTCTACTACATTGACCCAAAGTTCTCGCCATTTCTCCTCTAAATTGAAGTTTTGTTCATGCAAGGTTATTGCAGTTCGGATGGGTGGATGTCGTGATTTCAATCGTTGTATTGTAACATCTCTGATATTTTGGTGTATTGGAAGTTTTTCATTATTCATTATTATTCATTATTTATTAATCATATTTTTAATAGAAATAAATACACAGACACACTTAGAGACTCCATGTTTATTACTCACTCTTATTCCTCCACGATCCATGGTCTTCTGTCTTTTTTCTCCTTCAACCCATGCTACATCAGCAGCACTGCATTGGAGGAAGAGGCTGCTGTTCCCGTGCAGTCTTTTCACTCCATGAGTGACTAGAAACTGCTGCCTGTAAGAGATGATGTCACCTCTGACAGGCGCATTGCTATAGCAACGGTGATCTCCGTTATTGACCGGCTGTGGCAGCCGATGAATAACGGAATGGGGAAGCAGAATGGGGCGTCGACCGTGTGCCAGAGCATCTCGCTGGTACACGGGTATGCACAAACGATCACCGCATACTGGAGAGATGCACTGACAGGAGCTAGCATGACATCAAAGCCAATGAGATAATAGACACGTGACTGGTCACATGCTTTTTTTGACGTTACGGAAAGTCCTATCATCATTGCTGGTTACGGGGAGGACGCAGCGATTATTGGCAGGAGACAGAGTGCAGAACGTGTCCCGGGGACAGGTAAGTGTTATGGCAATGTTTATTAACTGTATGTGTAAACTTATAATGTGTTTTTATGTGTTTGTGTTTGCCTCCCATTGTTTTCGAATAACTCGCCAAACCGAACTCGAACACGGCCTCCGTTCGACGAACCGAACCGAACTCGAGCCTCTAGAGGCTCGCTCATCTCTAGTAAATAGTAAATACTTAATTATCCAAATACACAAAATATGGGATAACTCTCACAACCATCATTAACCATGACATCGCCAGGCAACATAGGAGACATGAACAAACAGTAGTTGGAACCATTGCTTAATGGAAATCCAAAACAAATGAAATAAATTATTTGCATATAAAACAAAACCTCTTCCACAAAAGTATTTGTAGCCACAAATGCAGTAATCTGTGTATGTGCACAACATATATCGGCATTATATTTCCATAACAATAAAAAACACAAACAGAAAAATACAGAAAAATATAAATGCAGATAAAACGCACAAATATGAAAAGCACATCTACCGTATTTTTCGGACCATAAGACGCACCCTGGTTTTAGAGGAGGAAAATATGAAAATAAAATTTTAAGCAAAAAATGTGGTCATGACACACTGTTATGGGGCGAGGATATGCTGCTGACACTGTTATGGGGGTAATGTCACCAAATTCTCTACTAAGGTACCCCATCCTGGTAATGATCCTTCGGCCTTGTATATGATCCCCATCTTTGTATATATATGTCCCTCATCCTGGTATTGCCTCCATCCTGTTATATACCCTCATCCTGATAAATCCCCCATCCTGATAAATACCCAAATCCTGCTATATACCCCCATCCTGCTATATACCCCATCATGCTAAATACTCCCATCATGCTAATTACTCCCATCCTTCTATATACTCCCATCCTGCTATATACCCACATCCTGCTATATACTGCAAACCTGCTCATAATATACCCCCATCCTCCTATATACCCCCATCCTGCTACATACCCCCATTGTGCTCATAATATACCCCCATCCTGCTATATACCCCCCATCCTGCTCATAATATACCCCATCCTGCTATATGGCCTGTATCCTATGGCACAGAAAAAAAATAAACATTTATACTCACCCTTCCTCACTCCCTGCAGCATCGATCACCTTCCTTTCTGTGTCAGCAGCAGCGCCGCTGACCTGTGTGGAGCCGTTCCTCTGCAGCATTGCGATGTCCTCCTGTCTGCCGGCTCACTGATGTGTGTGGAGACTAGCGGTGTGCACAGTGATAACATCATCCCTGTGCTCACTGCTCTATACACAGATTAGATAGGAGGACATCGCGATGCTGCAGGGAAGTGACCGGTGATTATACCGTACTTATTCACTGCCCCTGCTCTGATGATGATGCGTGGAAGGGCAGTGAATACAGCCGCACATGATCACTCCAGGCTGTAGTTGCCAGGGGTGGTCATGCGGGCCGGCTGTTTACTATGCGTGCACTCCCCGCCCATCATCCCACCCACCTGTCAGCGCCGGCTTCAGTGCTGAGAGATGATGGGTGGGAGGATGCATATGAAATGAGTGGGCCCAAGTGGTCACGGCAGGCTCTGCTACAGCCTGCTGATGCTGCTGATGACCCACTCCACCGCATCACCCTCATTCCCCGCAGCCCTATATTCAGACTATAAGACACACCCCCCACTTTCCCCAAACATTTTGGGGAAAAAAAGGATGTCTTATGGTCCAAAAAATACGGTAATTCAATAAATACAAAATCCACAAAGCTCAATTAAATAATAACCAAAAGGTCCATGAACAGTTTATAATAGTGGATAAACCCCCCTGGTATCCATTAGAATCTCTGGACAGAACATTAGGCAACAATCTTCAATTACATCACATAATAAATCAGCTGCTAAATTTAGTCCAAGAAAGCTCATAGGCATTCAAACAAAGTGTCTTCAGTATCATTAGGTAGATGAATCTGCAGGCAAAATTCATCAACATCAACATCAAAACTCGTAGACATTCAAGATAATGAATCAGCGGGCAAATTTAAGCCAGGAAAGCTCATAGGCATTCAAGCAAAATGTCTTCAGTATCATTTGGTAGGTAAGTCAGCGGGCAAAATTTGTGCTGGAAAACTCATTGACATTCTAGATATGGCATCTTTAAAACTTCAAGTAAAAGGATATCTTAAATACAATCACATAGGATGGATCAGCAGGCAAAATTCGTACAGGTATGGAAAAGCTCATAGACCATCTAAACTAAATAAATATAAAAACATAAGCCAAAGGATTAATATAAATAGTCCACTGGATACCTAGTCTTCATTAATATTGCAATATATAAATAAAATTAAATAAACATATAATAAACCATTAAAAAAAAAAGAGTGAAAATGATTTAATATTGCAGAGTAAATTAAAACATCTGAAACTGAGTGTTTGGCGGAATCCAAACTACATGCCAACAGACTAACGCTGCTTGAATGAAGGAAAATCATTGTAATAATAATAGAATTAACAATTAGATGGAGCAAACCTGACAGATTTACTCACAGATTGTGGATCGAAAAGTAGATTCATTATCACTGTTAGGCCCATTTCACACGTCAGTGAAAAACACTGACGTTTTTCACTGGCGTGTAAAACACGCACATGTCCCTCCGTGTGCCATGAATCGCGGCACACGTGGGTTGTCTAAGTGCAATCCGGGCTCCGTTCTCCATGGCCCATGATTGCACTTAGAAATCAACTCACCTGTGCCCGCTCCCGCTCTCCATGGTGCTGATCGCTCCCGCGGTGCAGCATCCGGCCGGCGCTGACCCCCGCAGCAGCTGCTTCCGGGTTGGCTGTGTTGTGCATCATGAATATGCGTGACAGTAATGAGCCGGCTCTGAAGCAGCAAGATGCACGGGCTGCAGAGAGCGCCGCTGAAGCCGGGTGAGTAAAAATGTTTTTATTTTAAAAGCACTGTGTGGTCCGTGGGACATCAGTGATGCCAGAAAAAAATGGACATGTCTCCATGCGGCAATCACGGACACGAGTGAACGCTGCACGGAGACATGGTCAGTGAAACATCACTGACGTGTGAGCAGACCCATTGATTATAATAGGTCTGCGTATGTCAGTGATTCTGGTACGTTTAACAAAAAGCACAAACGTACCAGAATCACTGACGTGTGAAACAGGCCTTAAGGAGTACATAATAAATAAATACTGTTGTCCTGGCAGTTAGTAAATAATGAGGCAGAAAATAAAATAAAAACACAAAAACAGACGCAAAAAAAGCAAAAAAAAAAGAAAATCTGCAAAGCAAAAACATAAATTTGGTAGACATGGAAAATGTTAGTTTAGTAGAGAAAGAAAAAATGTGTTTTCAAATGTAAACCATATGGATGTCTAAAGGCTACTTTACACACTGCGATATCGGTCCCGATATCGCTAGTGTGGGTAGCCGCCCCCATCTGTTGCGCGACACGGGCATACCGCTGCCCGTGCCGCACAACATCGCCCACAGCCGTCACACATACTTACCTGTCCGGCGACGTCGCTGTGACCGGCGAACCGCCTCCTTTCTAAGGGGGCGGTCCGTGCGGCGTCACAGCGACGTCACTGAAACGTCACTGAACCGCCGCCCAATAGCAGCGGAGGGGCGGAGATGAGCGGGACGTAACATCCCGCCCACCTCCTTCCTTCCGCATAGCGGCCGGGAGGCAGGTAAGGGGAGCCTCCTCGTTCCTGCGGCGTCACACGCAGCGACGTGTGCTGCCGCAGGAACGAGGAACAACCTCGTTACTGCTGCAGTAACGAGATTTGGGAATGGACCCCCGTGTCGCCGATTAGCGATTTTGCACGTTTTTGCAACGATGCAAAATCGCTTAACGGTGTCACACGCAACGGCATCGCTAATGCGGCCGGATGTGCGTCACGAATTCCGCGACCCCAACGACTCCGCATTAGCGATGTCGCAGCGTGTAAAGCCCGCTTAATTTCCAACTTCAGAAGCCATGATGCCTCCCTCTTAATTAAAAGGGGTTTTAGGCATTGTTAGCTAGTACTAGCTGCTTTCAATTTGCTACTGAACTAGATAAAATTGTCTTGGCAGTTTTAACTGCCTGCTCAAAACTATGCAGTCAATCACATTTGTAGGTATTGTTAGTTAGTACTGCCTGCTGTCAATTTGCTAGTGAAGTAGCTGAAAAGGTTTGTGAACTACATTGGGTTTTTTGTACTTTTCAGTGCTTTCACAATATTCCCAACTCAAGCATGAAATAAATAATGTATTATTTGTGTCATGTGTCTGACAGGTGTGGCCGTATGGTTGCAAAACATCTGTTTGAAATGGGAAGGGTACATCAACAATGAGTGGTAAATCACAATGAGTTTGTGGTGGAAAAGTAAATAAGTGGTGTGTTGTAGGGGTACTTGTGGTAGTTTCTTTTAGTCAAAGCTCTAGTAAGCAAACACTGGCTCATGCTTTTCTAACAGAAATGAGAACAACATCCCTTACTGGACAGGCTACTCCACTAGATTTCTTTGGCAACTGCACATTGCTTCAATTTCAAAATGAGGCTGATAAACAGCATATGATTGAATGGAGGGAAAGAGCTGCATCAAGTGGCTTCTCCTCTTTCTGCACCTCAAGATCACACAAAGTTCATTCCTCAGATGTGCCACCGCAAACCTGCCAAGTTTCGCCCTAGTCCAAATCTCTACCCGGCAAACTGACTGTGGGGATCCACACATGGGTGAGTCTATAGTGCTATTCACACATTCTATATCCCATGGGCATCACAGGTCTGCTCCAAAGATTCCCAGACTCAAGAGGAGGAAAGCATCTGCACCAATGCACAAAATCTTTGTCAGTTGGATTATGGCTTAGATGAATTAGGGGCTGAGCAGGATCTCAACCCTGATATTAACCCCAGTAGGTGGAGGTGATGAGGAGGAGACTCTATTACAAGAGGTGCAAGTGTACTACTATGTGATGTCAGGTCTGGAAGAGGAGGAGTGGGACAACATGGAGCATGACAAGGAAATTGTAGATCCCACTTGGTGTGAACCCAGAGGCACACAGCTGAGAAGCTTAGCAGATGAGGGAGAAGAGGAAGACAAGGATATTATGTTGGCGATTCTCGCACAAACACGTTAATACGAACCGGTGCTGCCATAGACGCAAGCAGCCTACTGCGGTTCCTGTTGTGCCCAGGCACCTGCTGCCGTTCTTGGCCGTGTCTCGGGTCGTCCAGTTGGTTGCTCCTTCCACCACATCTAAGTGTGAAGAGGCGGCTAGAGCGCATGCATGTGCCGATTTACCCCAGCCAGAGTCTAAGTCTGGTGTTTTGCCTACTGAGCATGCTCAGCCTGATTGTGTCATGTCTGAGACTAAGTCCTCAATTCAGGCTACTGAGCATGCTCCCACAATTAATCCTAACAGCCTATTTGCACAGGTACTTGGACTTCGTGCTGTGTCCAAGTTCTGGGATGTGCCTACTGAGCATGCTCAGGCAGATAGTCTGATTTTTGAGTCTGTTGTTCAGGCTACTGAGCATGCTCAGGCACTTAGTGCAACAGAGGCTAGGTCCGGTAAGGACCTCACTGAGCATGTCCGTGAGGTGGCAGGCCCTGATAGGGCAGGGGGTGTCAGGTGTCCTGATGACGTGGCCACTCCGGACTGGCTCACAGAGGCCCGCCCCTATGATCTGGCACCTCACCATTGGTCATCAGATGATGACTGGTGAAGTGTTTGGGGCATGGCTGCCATGAGGTCATCAATGACGTGGCGGTTCCGGATAGGCCGCTGGTGACGTCGCTGCTGAAGTGGCACTCTGCTATTGGACCTTGGTGGTTCTACCCTGGGTTTGGGGCGGACCCAGGTTATAAAAGGGGCTGGAGACAACATGGAGGTGTGCAGTCTTCATTTAGAGTTCATGGTCGCATTAGCTTTGTTGGAAGCAGTAGGTAGGGCTAGGCGAATTATGCCTGTCACGCCAAGATTCGTGGCTCGGCACATCAGGGTCAGGCACCGTGCTTCCTTGCTGCCGTTCCAGTTGTGCTATAGCAGTCCAGTGGTGTTAACGGGACTGCGGCTGCTGTGTCACCTGTCCGTTTGTGCCTCCTACGCACACGGACAGCATACCTGTTGCGTTACTTGTCCGGTTGTGTTCTCTACGCACATGGACAGCATACCTTCTGCATCACCTGTCCGGTTGTGCCCTCTATGCGCACGGACAGTGTATTCCAGAACCCCTGTGGCGTTAACAGGGTATTCCTGGATTGGGTGTGTGAGCCCTATTTCTCTCCTCGGCTTCCCAGTCAAATGCTACTGGTGTGACTACGTGGTCTGACGTGTCCTTCACACACATGGCCAGTCGAGTGGTGACCAGAAACGCTAATCGAAGGACCGCTCGGCCTGACGTGTCCGACAGGGCTCTGTCGCAGCGGTCTTCTCGGTCAACACTAACTGGTTACCATCCGGCCTGACGTGTTCCCTACACATGTGGTCGGAGTAGCGCCCGCTCCACCGAAACGCTAACTGGGTTGTCGTCCGGTTTGACGTGTCCCTACACACGTGACCGGTTCCCAGGTCTCCTGGGTTATCTCTGAGTCATCAGCTCTATAGTCTCCGCCTAACCCACAGGGTGCCAGCAGCTCCGTTGCCATCTGGAGCACGGTGGGCCCCGACTGGCGATTGGGTTGGGATATATGCCCCCTGGTCCTAATCTGCCGATCCCCCTGTAACACACGTAATGATGTAACCTTGAGAAGCATCGCATCCTCAGCCAAAACTAGGAATGTGGTCAGTAGTGGTTGCAGGTCTGGGAAGGATAACTCAACTTTTGATATCCTTCAATGTTGTAAACAACGACTCAGTAGAGGCAAAATGTCAAATAATTTGACTACTACATGCATGATCCGGCACCTGTGCAAACAACATGCATTACTATGGGAATCTTACTGCATTGAAATGCAAACTATCAGGTCTACCCAACCACCAACCACCAAATAAACCACATCTGCTGCTTCTTCCCCTTCCTGTGTCATTGTCAAAACGTTTCTCAGATAGGTCTCTGAACACAGAACCTTTTCTTATTTACCAAGGTGAGTGAGAGCTCAAGGTGAGTGAGAGCTCGTCAGCTGTTATGGAAGTTACCATGCTTGGTGTTTTTAACCCATGTGAGACGCCGAGGCACATCCTGTGTTTTGTATGCACCATACCTCCCTGCTGTGCAAATACACTATGGGGAAATGGGGGAGGGGCAAGTCTACTTACAATGTTTATAAATCTCAAGACTCCAAGATTTTTCTCCAAGTTGTGTCTTGTCTGTATTGACAAAAGTTTGGGAGAAAGTGGCCTAATCCTGTCACTCATCAAAGTTTTTATTTTTAAAAATGAAATGCCAGGACACAGTGTGATTTATGGACCATACCTCTCTGCTCTGGAAACGCACTATGGAAAATAAGGGGTTGTTGCACTTTCCTGCTGTCCTGCTTTCTGCATGAAAGGTTTTTAAATTTCAAGACTCCAAGATGGGTCTCCAAGTTCTGTCTTGTGTCTTGTCTGTAGTGCAATGGTTCTAGGAGCAAGAGGCTTTTCTGTCATCTGGCTGTCTCTGTTGAAGGCAGAAATGTTGGTTTAGGAAAGAAAGTCACACACATCTATGTTGTTTTGTTGGACTTTTTTTAGTCTGTGCCAATTGTTGCCACTTTTCCTGTTACCTGACCTTAATTTTTGGAAATGTGGAGTAGGTTCTACAAATTATTTTTTGTCTGTAGTGCCAGGGTTCTGGGAGCAAGAGGACTACACCTTTCTGTCATCTTGCTGTCTCTAGTGAAAGTAGAAATGTTGGTTCAAGCCTTCATACAGGGCTTAGGCATCCATGTTGGGGTGTTCCACTATTTGAAGTTTGTGCCAATTGTTGTCACTTTTCCTGATGTCTGACCTTAATTTTTAAAAATGTGGAGACTCCAAGTCGAAATTGTCTTTTGTCTGTAGTGCCAGTTAAGTGGGAGCAAGAAGTCTAAAGGCCCATTTACACACAGAGATAAATCTGCGGCAGATCTGTGGTTGCAGTGAAATTGTGGACAATCAGTGCCAGGTTTGTGGCTGTGTACAAATGGAACAATATATCCACGATTTCACAGCACCCACAGATCTGCCAAAGATTTATCTCTGCGTGTAAAGTGGCCCTAAGCCCGTCACTTATACATCTCTTGATTTTTAAAATGAAAGGCCAGGCCACATCCTGATTTTGCATGGACCATACCTCACTGCTGTTTAAAGAAACTATGGGGAAAAATGGGGTGTATTTGATGCCAATGTCTTGGTGTCTTTCTGTCTGCTTGAAATATTTCCAACATGGGTCTCCAAATTGTGTCTTGTCTTTAGTGTCAGGGTTCTGGGAGCAAGAGGTCTATGCCTGTCACTCATGGATCTTTTGATTTTCAGAGTGAAAATGCTAGGCCACATCCCGTGTGTAAATCAACACATTCAGGCAGTGGTTAAATTAAATCTGCATTAGTGAGTGCAGTCACACAGCTGCAGAATTGTGGAGTACTATACATTTCGAATTTAATCAATAACTGTCTCCACTGAACCTGGACCCAGGGAAGGCTGTGTGCAATAATGGTGCAAACCTGATGGTGGCACTACGCCTGATGACATCACACATGTGGATTGCATGGCTAACGTCTAGAGATAAGAAAAGCCGAGGTTTGGTTTTTGAACCGAACACTGACTTAAAAAACAGACTTCAGGTTTCTTGTTTGGATGTGTTACATGCGAACTCCACTATGCTCTGGTATGCTTGGTTTTCCCCTGTACAAGCCTCTTTCAGTGTTTGAACAGCTTGCATTGGGGGTAACTACAGAGTGATTTGATGTAGTATGCAACAAAAACAAAATTAAAAAGCCCACCCTCCTTCGGAAGTGTTCTGCTTATGGTTGGTTGCAAGTGGGTGGGGACTCCAACTGCCCATTAGTATTTTCAAACCGGGCTCGGAACAAGTTCAAGCTAGTGGAGGTTCAGTTCGACTAGTGCCAGCAAACTGAACCTCCAAAGGTTTGCTCATCTCTATTCGAGTCCTCAACCTGGTTGTTCAGAAATGTCTAGTGCACTGTTCTGGCCTGTATTCGCTGCTGTAAAAGGCATGATTGCTGTGGCTCACTTTTTAAATGGGAATGCCAGGTCACATTCTGTGTGTTGCATGGACTATACATCTCTGCTGTTCAAACACACAATGGGAAAATGGGGGCAATTGATGTCACCGCTGTCTGCTGAAATGTTTTTATATCTCAATACTCCATTATGGGTTTCTTGACTGTACTGGTAGGGGTATGGTAGGGGCACAGTTGAAATAATTGTGAATTTAAACTAAAAAAAATATTTTTTTTTGCATGCCATTCTCTGGCAGTGCTGGCTCGCCCTCTCTTAGCGGTATGTAGGTAGGGTAGGGGTATGGGAGCACCAGCCATACACCTGTCTTTTATCCACCTTTATATTTCTTATGTCAATAGTCTAGGAAGCTAATGGCTATGCCAAAACAGTGGTGCTGCACTTTAAAACTTATTTTTGCTGTTTTGGAAGCTTTTTGACCACTCTAAAGGTGTTTGCTCTATCTTACATTTGACCTTCGATTGAATCCAATGGGGTTTGAAAAGTTTCGGAGTTTGGTTTGGGTAACTGTTCGTCAAATGTATTGTTTGTTCGGCAAGGCTTGACGAACTGAACTTTGAAAGGTTTGGTTATCTCTAGTTTAGGTTCAGGGTTCGGATGCATTATCTGCGAACTCCACTTGTGTGATCATCGCTGTTCTCAGATACACTTGGTGCTCAGCCCTGTGTGAGCCTCTTGCAGTGTTTGAAAGACTCACACTAGGGATAACAACAGCATGATTAGATGTAGTGTGCAGCAAAAAAACTGAAAAATCCCGCCCATCCTCCCAGAGAAATTCTGCTTATGGCTGGCTGTATGTGGGTGGAGACTCGAACTGCCAATCAGTGATTTTGAACTGGGCTTGGGCCAAGTTTGAACCAGTGGAGGATTCGTTAGTTTGGGGCGAGCGAACCAAACTTCCAAAGGTTTACTCATCTCCAGTCAGGTGGGTCAAGATTTGAGGAGATAGCCACCCTCTCCTGCTCCCACCTACAACACACTTTCTGCTCCATCTTATTGATGCTGATGTGTGTGTCAGCAGATGGTGGAAAAATTCTGAGGAACAAATCTGGTGAGGAACAATTCTGAGAAGGAGGCGAGATGGAAGGGGCGAGATGGAAGGGGAGGACTTTGTTCAGAGTAAAGAGTTGTCACTCCCGAAACGCGTTCCATTTTTTCTACCCTGCCATGTAAATTGGATTTTGAATAAATTTTAATTTTGAATAAAGAAAAACTTTTCTTAATTCAATTGGAACGTGGATGCTGGATCCCATTTTTTCCCTCAAGTTCAGTGATTGCCTGGATTGTTTGTCTGCACTCCAGCATGACCTTTTCTTATAGCCCTTTCAATGCATTTTCAATCCTCCTAGTTATTTTTATATTTTATACTTTTTCATACAAACTTATAAAAATGGCCTGGATATTCTGAATAAAAATAAATTACTCATCATTTTAAATTTACCTTCTGTGATTAATTTATCAACGGTGACTCATGAGACATTGCATTGGCAAAAAAAAATCTCTCAAGACTTGCCTCACCGGGATGTTGCCTATTGCTTAGTGTATAAATATCTCAGATTTCCACTATGGTTCAGATTCATGCGTCTGATGATGAAATAACATGACAGTGATGATATGTTTTGCCCCTGAAATTTTATAGACAAAATAACCGAGATTATCAAGAATTAAAAATTACTTTTTAATTCTTACTTTATAATACTTTATACTTTACTTTATAATACTACTATAAAGGACAAAGAAATATTTGATGCAGATGTTGTTATACAATGCACAATGAACTGTGATTAAGATTCTTCCAAAGTTGAAATATATGAATACGAAAACAACCAATTATGTTATTATGAAGTGGCTTGATAAAAAAAATTGGTTTTCATCTGGACACTATTATCATTCTCTTTAAAAGTCAACTAAATATTTATGTTCTCGACCTTTTAAAGATTGTGTTGAAGTTTTCTATCTTTTATATGCAAAAAATTTGGCTAGAAATTAGTATGTTTTTTTTTTTCATAATTTATTCCATATATAATGCTGGAGAATAATCTGACTGCTGTAACTGAATTCTTCATTTTAGGATTTCAGATCAGCCAACATTTAAGATTTTTCTTGTTTTGTCTTTTTTTTCTGATTTACTTAGTAACAATATGTGGGAACCTCCTGATCATCACCCTGGTGTCCACCAGGAAAAACCTCCACACTCCGATGTACTTCTTCATCTCACAACTGTCCATCAGTGACATCTTGGTAATCACCGATATTGTCCCCAATTTTCTAAATCTTCTAATATATAATGGTGGAACCATTACGGTTATTGACTGTATCACTCAGTTTTATTTCTTATGTGCCTCTGAAGCCTGTGAGTGTTTCCTTCTCAGTATAATGTCTTATGACCGGTATGTGGCCATCTGTAATCCCCTTCGTTACTCCACCATCATGACAAATGGATATTGTACCATATTGTCAATTTCATGTTGGGTGTTCGGATTTTCTATTATTTTGATTTACATTATAAAACTGGGTAGACTCATTTTTTGTGGTTCAAATACCATTGACCATTTATTCTGTGACATTCTCCCATTACTAGAACTTTCATGTTCTGATATCTTTATTATCCAATTGGAAATTTATTTTATGGCCATTCCAACGGTTATAATCCCAACTTCATTCATTGTTGTATCTTACACTTATATAGTTTTATCTGTCTTAAGAATCCCATCCAGTACCGGTAGACAAAAAGCCTTCTCCACCTGCAGCTCCCACCTCACCGTGGTCTCCATATTCTACTGGACAATGTTCAGTGTTTATGTTGTTCCAACCAAAGGTCAATCTTCGACGATCAGTAAAGTCCTATCCCTGCTATACACGGTGTTTACACCTTTGATCAATCCTATAATATACAGTCTAAGGAATAAAGATATTAAGAAAGCCATACAGGATACACTTCATAAGAGGTTAATTGGGTAAATGGACAAGACTGAATTGTCTTGTCTGATTGGCCAAACTCAAAATAAAATATTAAATTAATTAAATAAAACTCTAAACTTAAATTTAATAAGTTTAGAGTTTTATTTAATTATTGCTACAAAAACAACACTCAACAGTTCAAAAAATAGATAAATAGATAGACAAAATGATTAATTAAAGGCCATAAACCAACAAAGAAAACGTTGCTGGTGTTCTGCCTACATTTATTAATTTTATTTGGTAGGCTTGGCAGTTGCCTGGGAGGCTGGGTATCAACTTATTAGCTGGTGCTACTTCTAGTCATTTATTTTCTATAGACAGATAAAGAGATATTCATTGGAATAAGTAATATGATGCTTTAAAGGAGAAGGAGGGAAATAAAGGAATGAAGGGAAGGAAGGATATACAAGGGGGGTACAGTCATATTAAAAAGTTTGGGCACCCCTATTAATGTTAACCTTTTTTCTTTATAACAATTTGGGTTTTTGCAACAGCTATTTCAGTTTCATATATCTAATAACTGATGGACTGAGTAAAATTTGGTGGAGGTTCCATCATGCTTTGGGGCTGTGTGGCCAATGCCGGCACCGGGAATCTTGTTAAAGTTTAGGGTGGCATGGATTCAACTCAGTATCAGCAGATTATTGACAATAATGTGCAAGAATCAGTGACGAAGTTGAAGTTACGCAGGGAATGGATATTTAAGCAAGACAATGATCCAAAACACTGCTCCAAATCTACTCAGGCATTCATGTAGAGGAACAATTACAATGTTCTGGAATGGCCATCCCAGTCCCCAGACCTGAATATCATTGAACATCTGTGGGATGATGTGAAGCGGCTGTCCATGCTCGGTGACCATCAAACTTAACTGAACTGGAATTGTTTTGTAAACAGGAATGGTCAAATATACCTTCATCCAGGATCCAGGAACTCATTAAAAGCTACAGGAAGCGACTAGAGTTTGTGATTTTTGTAAAAGGAGGATCTACAAAATATTAATGTCACTTTTATGTTGAGGTGCCCATACTTTTGCACTGGTCTAATTTTGTTTAAATGTGGATTGCACATTTTCTGTTAGTACAATAAACCTCATTTCAGTCCAGAAATATTACTCAGTCCATCAGTTATTAGATATATGAAACTGAAATAGCAAAAACCCAAATTGTTATAAAGAAAAAAGATTAACATTAATAGGGGTGCCCAAACTTTTTCATATGACTATATGTCTGGGTAGGTCATTGAATAGAGATCGTACCTATTGATCACCTGAGAAATAAATTTGAGACTAAACCAATTTATTGATATCTTTGATATAAACTACTGATGAGCGTAGCAAACAGAATTCAAATTTGCCAGTTTCCATAATTTTTCCCAAGAACTTAGTTTCTCTTACTATGCTTTTTATTTCTATAGACTGTGAAGGATAATAATCAGCTTAGTTAAAAAAGACAAAAAATGTATTATACTCACCACCCACTCATCTATTGGGCCCGTTTGTTATTCACCGCCACCTCTTCGCACTGTATTTCTTCAAAGCTTGTGCCTCTTGTGTTGCAATCTATGGTCCTTTCTCACTGTGTTGGACTTCTGGGTGTCATGGCTTTCAGCAAATATATCGATGGTCAGTGGCACCATGATATAATGACATGCGTTGCAACTTTACATATGCATGCGCACAAATCTCTGGGTAACACCTGTAAGTCTAGTGCAGTGCAAAAGGCCCACAGATTTGCATTACAAATGGCATGTGGATCATAATATGCAGTGAGGACAAGATGGGTGGCGGGGAGTAGTGGAGGGATAGTAAAGGTGAGCAGTGAGGTTAATGGTTAATTGTTTTACTCTTTCGATGGCTAATTTTGGATCAGAAAAATAAATCCATGTGAAAGTGAATTACAATAAATCCTATTTTTGGTGGTAGTGGATTTTTACAAAACTCAGAAATTTGTCCAGAGTTCAATAGTCCATATTCAATTTGTTCCTACAGACATTAACATCTTAATTAAGATAGAACTTAAAAAAACAAGGATTAGTCGCTCACCTTTACTGGACAAATAAAGAGGTATAGATCAACTCTACACTACGCTAGAATGCTACACTATCATAAAATGAACATCTCTAATACCTTAACTCACAAAAGAAAGTTTGTACATAACTGTTTATTACTTGGAGACACATGCGTAGAAGCAAATCCAGCTGACTTTTGCATTATTGTTTTGGGCTGTAACATGCTCCAAAGTAGCATATTTTTGCTTGCGAATCTTTCTGCGTTTACAAAAATGTAGATCAAAGTTTTTGTAAACTTTATTCTTGTTTTCTAAATGCAGTTGAAAATGGTGCTGAAATCAGTGGGTAAATAGGACTCAGCTCTTTAAAACCCTCTTAACATTCTTAACATTATCCTTATTGAGTAGTCAACTGGAATGGTTTCCAATAAATAGGTATAACTAATTAAAAATGTTGCTCATATGTTTTATAAACTCTTCCATCCCTATATCAAGGGAAATCAATATGGAAAGTAAAAAGATAAGTAATCTCATGAAATCAGAGCGAGCCACCCTCGACTCCTTAGCATGATCTTGATATAGTGATATGGCAGGGTCATAAGGGGATGTAGTCATTCAGAATAAACAAGATTATATTCAAGGTGATTTTCATATGCTATTGAACGCTAGTTATTGTGAATAACTCCAGTTTGATCCTTCCTCTTTACATTCTAAAGAATATCACAACCTTATCAAAAAAGCCTTTAATTCCAATATTATAAAAAGGAAAATGTTTTTCAACTAATTAAACTCCAAACTCTGTAATATTCTATCACCTACCAAAGTCTCACAAAAATATGCAAAATCCCCATGGACGACCTATCACATCCAGGGTTGGTCCTCCAGTTAATTATTACATTATACAGATCTGTTCCTACAAGACTTAGGCAAACAATTACCATCATATTTACATGATTCCACACAACTTTTTGAAGAATTAAAATACATACAATGGAAGGAAACTTTTCTCATCAATACACTTGTTGTTACTGCACTGTACTCTAATATTAACCATACATCAGGCATTAAAGCTGTGGATCATTACCTGACTTTGATCCCTGACATATAATTGGAACAAAAAACGTTCCTTCTGGAAGGACTTGAATTTATTCTCAAATATAATCTCGTCACCTTTCAGAATAAAATGTATATACAGTGGCTCGGGAAGGTGATGGGGACTCTAGTCGCCACGAATTTTGAAAATGTATTTATGGGGTGTTTCCAGTCCTCATCAACTGTTTATTCATCAACTTATGCCAACATCATTGTTTCGTATTGTCGATTCATAAACAATTTGATACATATTTGGGATGGTACCGAGTCTCAAGCTGAATCCTTTGTTAATTCTTTAAAAGGGAACAATTGGGTATATCCTTCATTTTACAGATAGAAAGAAATAAAATAGTTTATTTAGAGCTAATTATAACACATTAAGTATCAACTCTAATCAGAGAGAGAGGGGAGCCAGCACGATCTGAAATTGGCATGCATCATATAAAAAGTGAAAATTCACAGATTTATTCCAACTGTACTACAATAAAAAAATGAGATTTTTAGCAAATAATTGATCAATTTTTTGAGCCACCCCTGCCGACGTCACGGCAAATCTCAATAGGGGGGTCCTACTCTACATTCTGTATTTCATGTGCCATGCGGCCTCCTAGATAAAGTTAAAAGCAGAACCATAATACAGCACACATACCTGTAACCTGTATATAACCGCTTCTATGTTGCAAAAAAGGCACTTGTGGATAGAGACCAGCCCAGGTCCCAGCATGTGGAGCAAGCTCTGCACCATACCAGGACTATATCAGAACTGATCCTCCCAGTGCCAAACAGCAACCATTGATAAAGGCGGACCAGATCCAAGATGGTGCTTAATTAGCAATGCCTGTGGAAAGGGTGAGGCAACTGAATCTGAACAGCTACCAACAGGAGGAATACAAAGCAAACCAAAATCAGGCGTGCATGGCATGGTGGTGACCGGCCACCAGAATTTGTATCATAACTACGACCAAACAGAGAGAGAGGGGAGCCAGCACGATCTGAAATTGGCATGCATCATATAAAAAGTGAAAATTCACAGATTTATTCCAACTGTACTACAATAAAAAAATGAGATTTTTAGCAAATAATTGATCAATTTTTTGAGCCACCCCTGCCAACGTCACGGCAAATCTCAATAGGGGGGTCCTACTCTACATTCTGTATTTCATGTGCCATGCGGCCTCCTAGATAAAGTTAAAAGCAGAACCATAATACAGCACACATACCTGTAACCTGTATATAACCGCTTCTATGTTGCAAAAAAGGCACTTGTGGATAGAGACCAGCCCAGGTCCCAGCATGTGGAGCAAGCTCTGCACCATACCAGGACTATATCAGAACTGATCCTCCCAGTGCCAAACAGCAACCATTGATAAAGGCGGACTGCCATCACACATGCGACAGAAAACTCCTCCCCAGGCCCTGCCAGGTCACCCCCTATTCCCCCCCAGTGTCTCCCGGTGTCCCTCGTACCTGTCGGAGCGCTGATTCCCGCGCCCCCTCCTCCTTCACAGCAGACGCCGGTCACATGTGCGGAGCGCAGCTTCCTGTGTCTGACTCAGAGACGCTGGCTCACTGCACGGACTCTGCAGCTGTGACCCGGGGAGAGTGGGTGCAGATTCTTTGCACCCACTCTTACATAGTTACATAGTTGCTTAGGTTGAAAAAAGACCTAGGTTCATCTAGTTCAACCTTCCTCCACCAGTTCTACATTTAGTCACTAAGTCATTTATAACCAACAATGTTTTGTGTACTGAGGAAATCATCCAGCCCTTTTTTAAAAGCTGTTATAGTATCTGCCATTACTACCTCTTGTGGTAGGGCATTCCACAGTCTGACCGCTCTAACTGTAAAGAACCCTTTCCTATTTAGGTTTCGGAATCGCTTTTCTTCCACTCGCAGTGAGTGCCCCCTAGTCCTTAGTACTGTCTTTGGAAGGAATAAGTCATGTACCAGTCCTTTATATTGACCACACATGTATTTATACATATAAATGAGATCTCCTCTGAGACGTCTTTTTTCTATGCTAAACATATCTAACTTTTTCAACCTGTCATCATATGGGAGGTCTTCCATTCCTTGTAGTAGTTTAGTTGCCCGCCTTTGAACTGACTCTAACTTCTGAATGTCCTTTTTAAAATGTGGAGCCCAAAACTGGATCCCGTATTCCAGATGTGGCCTTACAAGTGATTTATAGAGGGGTAACAATACGTTGGAATCACGGGATCTAATCTCTCTTTTTATACACCCTAAAATCTTGTTTGCTTTAGCAGCTGCTGCTTGACATTGAGTGCTGCTGCTCAGCTTATTTGTAATGAGAATACCCAAGTCCTTCTCCTGTTCTGTAGTCCCGAGTTTACTTCCATTTAATGTATATGCAGCTATAGGATTACTCCGTCCTAGGTGCATTACTTTACATTTATCAACATTAAATCTCATTTGCCAAGTATCTGCCCATTCTGACATCTTATCCAGATCTTTTTGTAATATTGTACTATCCAGGTCAGTTTTTAATATCCTACATAGTTTGGTGTCATCGGCAAAGACTGACACTGTACTATCAATCCCATCCACAAGGTCATTAATAAAGAGAGTAAAAAGAATCGGTCCAAGCACAGATCCCTGCGGCACCCCACTGCTGACTACAGCCCATTTAGAGAATGTACCATTTATGACTACTCTTTGTTTCCTATCTTTTAGCCAATTCCTTACCCAGTTGCATATTGTGTCCCCTAGTCCTTGCTTCTGGAGCTTTAGTATAAGGCTATTATGTGGTACAGTATCAAATGCCTTTGCAAAGTCCAAATAAATCCCATCAGCTGCATTACCAATATCCAGGTTTGAACTTACCCCCTCATAGAACCCCAACAGGTTGATTAGACACGACTTATCTTTCATGAATCCATGCTGTTTGTCAGTTATCATATTATTTTCTGCAATATATTTTTGCATGTCATCCCTTAAAATGCCCTCAAAAACTTTGCATACTACTGATGTCAGGCTTACTGGACGGTAGTTGCCTGGATCTACCCTCTTACCTTTCTTAAATATCGGTACCACATCAGCAATCCTCCAATCCTGAGGCACCAACCCTGTTACAAGTGAGTCTAAAAAGATGAGATACAGCGGTCTGTCGATTACGGAGCTCAATTCCCTCAATATTCGTGGATGAATGCCATCTGGCCCTGGGGATTTGTCAATGTTTAATTTACTCAGACGTAGGCGTACTTCATCTTGTGTTAAATTAATTATATCGGGTGGTGGACTTTGATTTTTCACTTGTTGAATGATCCCTGGTACAGTCAGTTCCTTGGTGAATACAGATGAGAAATGCCTATTTAATATCTCAGTCTTTTGTTTGTCCTCTATAACTAACTTGTTATTATATTTTAAGGGGCCGATACTATCCTTTGTTTTCCTTTTGGCATTAATGTATTTATAAAAGATTTTGGGATTTATTTTAATGTCATTGGCGATTTTTTTTCAGTAGCTAATTTTGCTTGTTTGATTTCTTTTTTACATTTCCTATTGATATCTTTATACTCCTGCAATGCTATTTCTGTATTCTCAGCCTTTAAGATTTTAAATGCCCTTTGTTTTTGTTTTATTATACTTTGTACAGTCTTATTTATCCATAGTGGTTTCTTTTTATTCCTGGACATTTTATTACCACTGGGTATACGTTTTTTACAGGACTCTAGTAGTATATCCTTAAACTTACCCCATTTATGTTCGGTATCCCCAGTTACCATGACTTTGTCCCAATCTACACATTTAAGCTCTTCCCTTAATTTGTTGAAATCAGCTTTCCTAAAATTCCAGGTTTTAGCATTCCCCCTTTGAAATGTTCTATTGAATATTATGTTGAAGCTTACCATATTATGATCGCTGGTGCCCAAGTGCTCCCGGACCTGTAGATCTGAAATTGTATCCGGTCTATTTGACAGGACCAGATCTAGCAAATTATCTCCCCTGGTCGGTTCATCTACCATCTGAGAGAGGAAATGGTCTTGAATGGTAGATAAGAACTTACAGCTTTTAGCAGAACCAGAAGATTCTATGTCCCACTGAATGTCTGGATAGTTGAAATCCCCCATAATAAGAACCCGATTATTATTATTAGCTGCCTTTTCAATTTGTTCCAGCATTTCACCCTCTATTTGTTCAGGTATGTTAGGAGGCTTATAGCAAACTCCAATTAGCATTTTTCCATTATTCCCCTCCCCATGTACATTTACCCATACTGACTCTACATTGTTGCTGTTCCCCTCAATGTCATCATACAACACAGGTTTTAGGTTAGATTTAATAAATATACACACCCCACCACCTTTTTGGCCTTTCCTGTCCTTCCTAAATGTACTATAACCCTGTTTGTTTGTCACCCAGTCATGGCTTTCATCCAGCCAGGTTTCCGTAATGCCCACCTCATCATAATCCATGGTTAACATAAGAGTCTCCAATTCATTCATTTTGTTTGCAAGACTTCTTGCATTTGCCAGTAGACATTTAATCCTATTAACACCTTTATTACTCCTAGCCTCCCTACGTTCCTTGTATGTCCCATCCCCCCCTAATCCTTCATTGACCCCTACCGTCTCCCTGTCTCTATCTGCTCTATCTATCCCCTTATTTGCTCCACTACCCCCCCACTACTCTCCTCAAATGGAAGGTCTGCACTCCTAGAAAATGGGGGACACGTTCCCTGAACATGCCCCCCATATTCTAGAAGATCGTGGGACTTCCAAAATGGCTTACAGGAGATTTTTTTTTTCATTTCAATAAATTCATGAAAGAGGGATGGTTGGGGAGTGTTTTTCAAATATATTTTTTTTGTTGTCAATTTTTTTTTTTATTACTATCAATTAGTTATGTCGGGTATCTGATAGATGCCATGACATCACTAATTGCTGGGCTTGATGCCAGGTGACATTACACATCTGGTGTCAACCCCATTTATTACCCCATTTGCCACCGCACCAGGGCAATGGGATGAGTTGGGGCGAAGCGCCAGGATTGGCGCATCTAATGGATGCGCCCCTTCTGGGGCGGCTGCGGCCTGCTAATTTTAGGCTGGGAAGAGTCCAATAACCATGGCTCTTCCCACCCTGAGAATACCAGACCCCAGCTGTCAGCTTCACCTTGGCTGGTGATCTAATTTGGGGGGACCCTACGTTTGTTTGTTTTTTAATTATTATAAAAAATGTAAAAAAAAACAGCTTGGGGAGCCCTCCAAATCACCTGCCAAGGTGAAGCTGTCAGCTGTGGTTTGCAGGCCACAGCTGTCTGCTTTACCCTAGCTGGCTATCAAAAATTGGGGGGACCCCACGTCATTATTTTAATTATTTTTTTTTCTTTTTGGGTTAAATACAAGGCTCAGCACCCTTTAGTGCCACATGAAAGTCACTGAAGGGCACCAGCTTAGAATATGCAGGGGGGGGACGTTATATATGTTTGACATCTATTCATTCATCCACTGTAGCATTTTAGGCTGTGCGCCTACAATCAGGGTTTGCAGCGTTTTGGGCACATTGTTTTCCCTGCGTCCATAATGCTGCATTATGCAGTAGAAGCACAGTGGAAGGATTTTTAGAAATCCCATGCCCACTGTGCTTCTTTTCTCCGCAGCATACACTGACATGTGGAGCAGCTTCCCGAGCCTCAGCATGTCAATTTATGCTGCGGAGACGAGAGTGTTCTCTGCACGTAGAATAGAGCTAAAGTCCACAGCAGCCTGAACCCAAATCGTGGGCATGGGCAGCTGCATTCTCCCGTGGACAACACTCACATCTCTGCAGGAAGGCTGACACTGGGTACTAGAAGCCGTGTCGCTGAATCATGGCCACATAGCCTAACAATGAGCATATTGTTGCTACAGCAACATTTTTGTGAAGTACCTGTGGAATCAAAATGCTTACTATACTCCTGAATAAAATCCTTGAGGGGTCCAGTTTCCAAAATGGGGTCACTTGTGGGGGGATTCTGATGTATAGGTACCCAAGGGGCCCTGCTAATGTGATATGGTGTGCGCAATTTATTTCAACTTTTCCAAAATTCAAATGGTGCTCCTTCCATTCCAAGCCCTCCAATTTATCCAAACATGTAGGGTATCCCTGCTCTCACAATAAATTGGATAACAACCTGTGGGATCCATGTTTTGTTGTTGCCTCTTGAAAAAGTGAGACATTTGATGCTAAATCAACATTTTTGTGAAAAAATGAAAATTTTCAATATGGCAACCTAAGCTTATCAAATTCTGTGAAGTGCTCGTGGATTCAAAATGCTCACTATACACCTAGATAAAAGCCTTAAGGTGTCTTGTTTCCAGAATGGGGTCACTTGTGGGGGAGCTCCTTCCCTTCCGAGCCCCGCCGTGTGCCCAAACAGTTGATTTCCACCATATATAAGGTATCGCCAAACTCAGGAGAAATTGCACAATAAATTTCATGGTGATCTTTTTCCTGTTACCCTTGTGAAAAAAAAGTTACCTAGTTGAAGTAACAATTTTGTGGTAACATTTTATTTTTTTATTTTCATGGCTCAACGTTATAAACTTCTGTGAAGCACCTGGGGGTTCAGGGTACTCACCATACATCTAGATAAATTCCTTGAGGGGTCTATTTTCCAAAATGGAGTCACTTGTGGGGGGTTTCCGCTGTTTACGTACCTTAGGGGTCCTCTAAATGCGACATGGTGCCCGCAATCTTTTTCAGCCAAATTTCCTTTCCAAAATTCAAATATTTCTCCTTCCGTTCCAAGCCTTCCTATTTCTCCAAACAAAGGTTTCAGACCACATGTGAGGTATCACCGCGCTCATAAAAAAGTGGGTAACAAACATCGGGGTCAAATTTTTGGAATTACCTCTTGAAAAAGTGAGAAAATTGATGCTAAAGCAACATTTTAGAGAAAAAAAATGAAAATTTTCAATATGACAATGTAACGTTATCAAAATCTGTGAAGTACCTGTGGGTCCAAAATGCTCACTATACCTCTAGATAGGAGCCTTAAGGGATCTAGTTTCCAAAATGGTATCACTTGTGAGGGGTTTCTGCTGTTTAGGTACCTTAGCGGACATCTAAATGCAACATGGTGCCCGCACTCTATTTCAACTAAATTTGCTTTCCAAAATTCAAATATTGCTCCTTCTGTTCCGAGTCCTCCCATTTGTCCAAACAGAGGTTTCTGACCACATGTGGGGTATTGGCGCGTTCATAAGAAAGTTTGTAACAAGTTTTGGGGTCCATTTTGTTGTGTTATTTCTTCTAAAAGTGAATAAATTTGGGGTAGAGCAACATTTTAAGTAACATTTTATTTTTTGCTTTTTTTCATTCCACATTTCTTTAGTTCCTTTTTAGCACCTGAAAGGTAAATACACTTCTTGGATGTGGTTTTGAGTACCCTGAGGGGTGCAGTTTTTAGAATGGTGTCCCTTTAGGGTATTTTTTGTCACCTAGGCCTCTCAAAGTCACTTCAAATGTGATGTGGTCCCTAAAAAAATGGTTTTGTGAATTTTGTTGAAAAAAATGGGAAATTGCTGATGAACTTTGAACCCTTCTAACTTCCTAATCCCAAAACATTTTGTTTCAGAAAGTGTGCTGTAAAGTAGACAAGTAAGAAATGTTATTAATTAACTATTTTGTGTGACATAACTCTCTGGGTTAAGAGCATAAAAATGAAAAGTTTGAAAATTGCAAAATTTTAAAAATTTTCATCAAATTTCCAATTTTTTTACAAATAAAAGCAAAAAATATCATTCTAAATTTATAACTGTCATAAAGTACAATATGTCTCGAAAAAACTGTCAGAATCACCGGGATCCGTTAAAGCGTTCCAGAGTTATAACCTCATAAAGGGACCCTGGTCAGAATTGCAAAAAATGGCCTGGGCATTAAGTACAAAACTGGCTTCGTCCTTAAGGGGTTAAGGAACAAAAGCTATTGATGAAGATAAGCCCACTGTTAATAATAGCTATATGAATAGGAATAACAACATGAATAAGAATGAAAATAATATTTTGGACGTAAAATTTCATCACTACTTTTAATAGGGGTAATTGAATGATGCAAAAGATCCTCATGAAGAATTGGTATATTCTGAAAAAATGACCCTATCCTAAAAAAACTACTACCCCCAAAACCTGGAATTACAATCTGCAGAGGGAAAACAATTAAAAATACAATTGCACCTAGTAAATTATTAGGCAACACCATAAAAATAGATAGGTCTATTGGGGATGTGAAAAGTTGAGGAGGGGTAACAAGATGTTACATTAAGAATTGTTGCTGTTGCAAAATTATAATTTGTGGCATCGATTCAATAATGTCTAATAGTACAGGTGAGACAATAAATATTAAACAAAAGCTCACATATGTTATCTATGGGATTAACTACAATTGTAGTTTGCAGTACGTGGGTCGTAATATGCAATCACTTTGAAAGAGAATGGTCATAGGCTTAATACCAAAATTTGTTATATCAACACAGTCTATCCAAACATCTAACAGCTAGGGATGAGCAAACCCAAACTGTAAAGCTCGGTGTCCTTACCTAATATCGTGTGTCCGATGCTAAACACCGAACAGAGACGTTTGCCTGTACGTCTGGATCCTGTTCAGGCTTGTCACCTAAATAAAGCTTGTTGAAAGCTGCACAGCAGTCAATCAGCAAACTTTTAGGCTTTGGGCACTTCCAGAGCAATCGCAGCCATGCCAAAGTTTGGCATGGCTGTGATTGGCCGGCGTACCCCGTGAGTCGGCCTATACGCTCTAGGAGTGAGGGACAGTGATAGGTTCATTTAATTGTAAATCAAATATAGTGCTTCATGCCACAGCTTTGCATATTTGTACAAAACAGCACTACACAATGTAAAGTGTACAGCTCAATCAAGCCAAAAACATATTTTTTCACAGCATGCCTTTCTGTGCAAATAGCACTGCAACCTTATACTGTGTTGCATCCCACATCTTTGCTTAGCGGTATCAAATGGCATACAGGCGAGGTAATCTATTAGCTCAATCTAGCCAAAAACAGAGTTTTTCACAGTGTGCCTTACTGTGGCAATAGCTCTGCAACCTTATACTGCTTTAAATCCGGCAGCTTTGCGTAGTGGTACAAAACAGCATACAGGCGGTGTAATCTATTAACTCAATCTAGCCAAAAGCAGTTCTACACAGTGTGCCTTGCTATGGCACTAGCGCTGCTACCTTAAAGTGTGTTGCATTCTGCAGCTTTGCGTAGTAGTGCAAAACAGCTGCATACAGGCTTTGTTATAATCATTCTCTGTATAAAGGCCATATATTAATCTGAACTAGTTTTTGTGCCAAACAATGAGGACTACCTGTTAGAGGGGCAGTGGCCATGATGGTGATAATTGTGTTGTAGCTGTTTAAGAGTGAAGACATGGTCAATGTGTTACTGATATGCTCCAAACAAAAACACCTTCCTCCTCTGCATGCAGGCTGCAGGCTGGTCTTTGTAATTTCTTAGGCCCGAGTACCACTGCACGAAAAATGAGGCCATAACATGTTGAAGTGGTTTTACATTAAATGGCTACTAATGGCTTCAATTCCTTTGCATTGTTTTCCCCCCGGTCCACATTTGAAAGCTCAGAGTTGTCTACTAAGATTCATCATCATCTTCCTTCCACCTCAACCTATGCAAAATCAGTCAAGCAGTGTGATCCACAAGTCATGAAGCAGTCACTTATGGTTTTTGATGACTCTGCTTGCTGAGGTCATGTGGCCCAACTACCTGGCCTTGCCCCAGAGGTGAAAGAGCCCAAGTGTACTGACGCCCAACCACTTGATTAGTTAGTGGGGTGGCAAGTGGACAAGGTCTACGGACCATCACAGCACAGCACAGAGAATGATAAAACACAGGTGCAAAGTGCTGCAGAAGTCATCAGTGTGCAGACTGGGAAGGAGAGCAGGGCAGAAAAGTGAGTAGAAGACAATGTTCAGCCAGGTGAACCAGAAGCACAGCAAAAGAGGGAACATGGGGCAAAAAGTCCTGTGGATAGCCGAGAGCAAGTAAGTTGGCTGCTATGGGCTGTCACACCAGTGAAAACCTCACAGCAAAACCCATTCAAAATACTTCTCTAGCATGCCATTTCTTCCAGGAATGTGCTGATGACAAGAGAGTGGTGGTTTGCAAAATGTGCCGTCAGAGCCTATAGACAAGGAAAAATCTTCTCAACCTGAGCACCACCTGTGTGATGTCTCATCTGACTTCCAAGCATGAGGTACAGTGGAGTAAAATTGTAGAATCATAGAATGGAAGAGTTTGAAGGGATTCAAGGGCCATCAGGTCCAACCCCCTGCAAGTGCAAGTTTTCCTAAATAATCCCAGGTATATGTTTATCCAGTTTCTGCTTGAAGATTTCCATTGATGGAGAGCTCACCACCTCCCGTGGTTGCCTGTTCCACTCCCTGACTACCCTCACTGTCAGAAAGTTTTCCTAATGTCTAATCAGAATCTCCTTCCTTTTAGTTTCATTCCATTGCTTCTTGTACTTCCTTGTGCTAATGCGAATAGGGTAGTTCCCTCTGCACTGTGACTACCTTTCAGATATTTGTAGACCGCTATTAAGTCTCCTCTCAGCCTTTTCTTTTTCAAACTAAACATCCCTAGTTCTTTTAGCCGTTCTTCATATGACATGGTTTGCAGACCTTCTACCATCTTGGTTGCTCTTCTCTGGACTTTCTCCAATATATGGATGTCTTTCTTGAATGTGGGTACCCAGAACTGTACACAGGTGGGTTCTGACCAGGGCAGAGTATAGAGGAATAATTACCTCTCTTGACCTACATTTTATGCTTGTCTTGATACATTCCAGAATTGTGTTGGACTTTTTTAGCTGCAACTCCACAATGTTGGCTCATGTTGAATCTATGATCCACTATTATGCCCAAGTCCTTTTTCCCAGTGCTATCACCTAATTCTATTCCTCCCATACTATATATGCTTTTTTACATTTCTTTTTCCCAAAATAAGGACTCTGCATTTGTCCTTGTTAAAAACCCTTCTGTTCTCCTCAGCCCATTGCTTGAGTTTCTAGATCCTTTTGAATACGCTCTCTTTCCTCTCTAGTGTTGGCTATTCCTCCTATCTTGGTATCATCTGTAAATTTTATGAGTTTTCCAATAATTCCGTTATCCAGATAATTTATAGAGATATTAAACAGCACTGGCCCCAGGACAAAGCCTTGCGGATATTACACAGCACTGGCCCCAGGACAGAGCCTTGCGGCACCCCGCTTTTGACTTTCCTCCAGGTTGATGTGCATCCATTTAGTATTATTCGTTGCACCCGATCATTAAGCCAGTTGTTAATCTATCTAACTGTTTTCTTGACAATTCCATACATGATTATTTTTTCAATGAGGATGTCATGTGATACTTTATCAAATGCTTTACTGAAGTCAAGGTATATAATATTCACAGCATTCCCTTGCTTTATATACTATATCCACAGCGTTCCCCTGGTCCAACCATTCAGTGACTTTGTTGTAGAAGGAAATCAGGTTGGTCTGACAAGATTTATTGGCCATAAAGCCATGTTGGCTTTGGTTGATTAATGCCTTACCTTCCAGGTACCGAAGTAAATGTTCTCGAAGATTTTTTCCTGCAATAGAAGGTTCCTGAGATATCAGGAAAGAATTCTAGCTCCTCCTGCTCTCTATTCTGCTGCGAGGTTGGCCTCTTCATTAGAGATGAGCAAACCTGTTTGGTTCACATTCCCCAAGTTCAGATTTGGTACGAGCCTTGGTCGGTTCTTTCGGGCTCAGCTTACCAAACACTTTGCTCAAAAGTCAGGTTAGTGTTCATTTGCAGAAAACCCACTGTGGTTGGCCAGGGAAATCAGTAGTAAAAAAAAGGAAGCAAAAGGGTTAAACACAACATACGTACCGAGTCTCTTGGCAGCTGTAAGTGCTCCTGTGGCTGTACTTCTGTGGTCGCTAATTATGCCTCATCCATATTCACTGATTTCCTTGCCTACAGGTGACTCTGATTGACTACAGTCAGACCCCACCCCCAGACAGCGTATATGATTAATTGGAATCACAGACCCTTTCTTCATGTCGATTTCATGGTATAAAATGAATAAATGAGATGACATAGGGTCCCCCATCTGTTGATACCAGTACAGATAATGGCCACAGCTACAGGCTGCAGCCCCCAGCAGTGCGCTTATCTTGGCTGTGTATCAAAATAGGAGAAACCGAATGCATCTTTGTTCAAAATTATTAAATAAATAGTTTAAAAAAGTGGCTCATGACCCCCCAAATTTTGATACCCAGCCAAGATAAATATATATTTCAACAAGACCATGGTATCAAATTAACTGCCTTCGGGTAATCATACTGTAGTAACAATAAGAATAAATACCCAGGGAAATACTGTATGCTCTCCAAAATAAAATACAAACAAAAAAGGAGAAATGGAGATTTAAGCGTGTATAATAATAAATCTTTATTGTCAAGTACAAGAACAATTATAAAAAATACAAGAGTTGGAGGAAGGGACGGAGAATGAGCAATAAGGCACTACTAAGCCAATGAAAATATAAAGACTAACTTAAGCAGTGAGACATTACCATTCATCTAAACAGGTAATGACAGAAAGTGCAGCTGTGCATATAGAGTGCAATTGAAATTACGAAAGGAGGTCGCCAGTATGCTAACAGTTAATCCTATTTTGAACAGTTAATCCTATTTACAACATAAACATGGCGTTCATGTGGGACAACTGAAGGAATACTATACACTAATCATTCACAAACTGCAGCATTGTCTTACCTAGTGATTAGCAGAGGGCTAGCAGGGAACAAATACCAAGGTGAGGAGCCAAGATAAAGCCTGTCAGCTGGGAGCTGGTATTCTCAAAAAGGGGAGACCAAGGGTTATTGTCCCCAAGCCTAAAAATAGCAATCTGCAGCCGCCCAGGATTGTTGCATCTAATGGATGTGACAGTTCCAGAACTTTACCTGACTCTTCCCAATTGCCCTGCTGTGGTGGCAATCGGGATAATAAAGGGGTTAATGGTACTACTAATCACTAAATTAGGAATGGGAGATTTTTATGAGACCCCCATTACTAATCTGCAAGAAAAGGAAATAAACAGAAACATATATTTGTGGTGAAAGGGTTTTTTTGGTATTTTATTCCCAAAGAAAACCCTTTCACCACTTTATTAACCCCCAAAATGTACAAAAATGGCTTTGATATTGTTTCGATGTATTTTATCTCCAGGAGTTCCAAAATTTGGTGCTGAAATGTCAGCACCAGATTTTAGCACCAAATTTGCACCTCCTGGAGGAAAACGTACCAAAACAGCATTAAAACAGCTATTTTGCAATTTTTTTTGCCAAGAGATGCAGATTTGAAGCTGAAATTTGTAGACCATATTCCTGTATTCAATCTACACTTACTTAAAAAAAATGAAATTCATCACTACTGCATCATACCGCAGTAGTGATGTGTTTATTTTTGGAGGTGTAGATTGGGTACAGGAATATGGTGTACAAATTGCAGTACCAAATCTGCATGTCTTGGCAAAAAATTACAGTTTTCTGCTAGGAGATGCAGGTTTGTGAACTAAGTGAGTGTTGATTGAGGTCCCCAGAGGTCAGTTACCTGCGGTCACAGGTGGCGGTCCATGGGAACCTTGAGCTGTGGCCGCGATTAATCTGAGTGACATCACTGCTGATCACCCTGCTTAGTCTCTGCCTAAATCCTACAGTGGGTGGTCATTATTCTAAGGCCACTCTCTGTGCCTTCAGCTGTAATTCAAAAAAGGTCCGTGAAGCCTCTGTTAGGAGTCTCGACACAGAAAATAGCCAGATATCCCTCCGGGAAAGACCTAACCAAGGAGTGGCTCTATTTATGAGACCACCATAACCACCATACTAAGTGGCCCTTTTAGTCAATATCAAACTCTTTGACAAGTTTAAAGATATGACAGGGGAAATACGAAGGCCAGTTTTCCATCCACAAACAGCTGTTTCTGGGTGTTGTCCTTCATCAGTGTGGAGTAGAATTCTGTAGGATTCTGGCTAGGTGGCAGCAATGCCTAGTAGACCAGCAAGACAAAACAATCACTGATCTTGGGGAGACCAGCCAGAGAAAACACTGCCGGCAGCCAACAAAAGCGCTCAACACAGTGAAATCCTAGGTGCATTGCACCCTGGGAAGTATACAAATCACATAAGGTTTGTGGAGCCTCTGTTAGGAGTCTCGACACAGAAAATAGCCAGATGTCCCTCCGGGAAGAACCTAGCCAAGGAGTGGCTCTTTTTAGTAGACCACCATAACCACCATATTAAGTGGCCCTTTTAGTCAATATCAAACTCTTTGACGAATTTAAAGGTATGACAAGGGAAATCTGGCTATTTTCTGTGTCGAGACTCCTAACAGAGGATATACAGACTTTTTTTGATTTGTATACTTCCCAGGGGGCAATGCACCTAGGATTTCACCGACTTCAGCTGTAGCAGAGCTGACATCATCTTGTGACCTCGTGTGAATTGAATTGGACCTAGGTCTTCTGGGGTTAATAAAGTGGTGAAAGAGGGGTTTTTTTGCATTTTATTTCAAATAAAGGATTTTTTCAGTTCTTGTTTATCTACTTTCTCTTACAAATTCGTAATGGGGAGGTCTCATAGATACCTACCATTACTAATCTAAGGCTTACTGTAGCTGTGAGCTGCCATTAAGCCATTATTACCCCGATTGCCACTGCACAAGGGAAATCGAAAGAGCCTGATAAAGTGCTGAGACTGTCACATCTAATGAATGGGACAATCGTTGTTGGCTGCAGGCTGCTATTTGTAGGCAGAGGGTGCCCAATAACCCTGGGTCCCCCCAGCCTGAGAATACCAGCCTCCAGCTGTAAGGATTGATCTTAGCTGGATGTCAAAACTGGGAGGACTGCACGTCATTTCCTTTTTAATTATTTAAATAAATAACTTTTAAAAATCCCATGCGGTTCCTCTTATTTTAATATACAAGATAAGCGCATGGCTAGGGGCAGTAGCCTGTAGCCGTGGGCTTTATCTGTGCTTGTATCAATATACGGAGGGACTATATGAAAATTTAGTTTATTTAATTATTTTAAACCACAATTGACCTACAGCGAGGATCTGTAATTCCAACCAATCACAGACATGGGGACTGACTGTAGCCAATCAGAGACACCGGCGGGTGAGGAAAGTAGTGAATATGGATGACAAGTAATCAGTGGCTCCGTAAGTACAGTTACAAGAGCAGTTAAAGCAGTGGGACCAGTTACAGCTGCGCCGGAGACTCAGTAAGTATGTCCTGTTTTATTTTGTTTCTTTTACAGCCTCCCTACACTATTTCACAACACATAAGTTTGGCCTCCCTCTGAATTTAATGAACTCGTTATGTTTGCTGAACTGTTCGGTGGACACCGTGAAGCTTGGTAAAGATTGTCTAAGCGAACTTTGAAATTTTCGCTCGTCTCTACACTTCTCCTGTGCTGGCATCTTGCATCTGTTGACGATCACCAAGGCCACCTTCCTCCCCAAAAGCACATTATGTGGCAGCAACAGCACCACTGACACGACTATCACCAGTATCACCTACTAGGTCAACATCGTTCCATGGAAGGCTGCAGCTCTCTATCCCCAAACCCTTGATAGAAAGAGGAAATAACCCCCCTTAGCCACCCACAAACCCTGTCCCTGGATGACAGCATTTCTGAAATGCTTGCCATTGAAATGCTGCCATTCACTTTGGTGGGTATAGACAGTTTCCAGCAAATTATGTCTGTGGATGTACCTCAGTACGCTTTTCCCAGCTGCCACAATTTTTCCAGGTGTGCCATCCTTGCCCAGCACACATCTGTGGTGGAACATATCCCTTGTTCACTCTGCAATGCCATAAGTTGAAAGGTCAACATAACTACTGACAATTGGACCAGCAAGCATGAGCAGCGACAGAATATATCTCTAACTGCACACTGGGTATATATTTAGTAGCGGCTGCGCATGAGTCTTCTGGCATTTAAGCTCATGTTCTACTGCCACTTCAGATCATTGGACGTGTGTCTGTCAGTGCTGCTTTCTCCTCCTACTTTGCTTCATTCCCCCCCAAACTTTAGCATAGCCAGGGGTAAATGACAGTAGAATGCTCCTAAACTCATTGCCTGGAGGACAAAACTCACACAGGGCAGGAGCTGTGGACTGGCATTAAACAAGAAACAGATGAATAGCTATTGAAGGTGAACCTACTGTTCAGCCTTGTGTTGTGCCATAACAGCCAAAATGTTTCAACAGCTCTTGGCCTCGGTGGCTTGACAACCATCCCTTGCCTGGTGAATGTGTTGAATTTGGTGATGCAGAGCTTCCTGAAATATTACATATTTCTGAGCTGCTTCTGAAACTGCAGGCAGTATGTGTGTCCGGTCTGTATACTATGCAAGACAGAACTCAATAATAAAGCCTAGTTTCTCTACGTAGATTTAGTCCTTTAGGAGATCTTGAATCCAAAATAAAGATCCATAATGCCTCTCTTATCAGTAGAATTCTTTTAATATCACCGCCTCTTGGTAGATTATTTATTTTTTCTATGCCGATAACTTAGCATATGACTTCTTTCTTCCAAAGACAATACTAAGGACCAGGGGGCACTCACTGCGAGTGGAAGAAAAGCGATTCCGACACCTAAATAGGAAAGGGTTCTTTACAGTTAGAGCAGTCAGAGTGTGGAATACACTACCACAAGAGGTAGTAATGGCAGATACTAAAACAGCTTTATATCAGGGCGGATGATTTCCTCAGTACACAACATTGTTGGTTATAAATGGCTTAATGACAAAATGTAGAACTGGTGGAGGAAGGTTGAACCAGATGGACCTAGGTCTTTTTTCAACCTAAGTAACTATGTAAAATGGAGGTGAGTTGTCTGACGACCAAGCACTATAAAATGTTTGACTGCAGTTGAGATGTTGCCATCAAAGTTCTTAATATTTGATATATCATTTAAATGTTCATTTAGCCTGACTGTCAATTTACTCGTAGTGCAGCCTACATACATTTTGGAACAAAAAGAACATTTTATTATATACAGTATATCACATTCTGCGAATTGCAATTAATATTTTGTTGGATCATATATTTTTTATAGTTTACACCACCAGAAAAATCATGACTGGTGTGAATATAGCTGCAGGTTTTGCATTGTGAGGCTCCACAATGGAAGAAACCCTTGTGGTGTGACCAAGTTATTTTTTGATCACCACTATTATAATAGAAGCTTGGAGATATTATATTTCCAACCATGGGAGCCCGTTTTGCAACCAAACTGCATCCATTTTATAATATTTGCCGTAATATATTATCCTCAGACAGGAAAGGCAGATATTTAATACTAATATTCTTTAAAGATATATATTGCACACTCTATTGTAAAGAAAGCACCGGCTTGTTAAAACCAGTGCCTTTATTCATTGCTTTTTTTTTTTATTGTAACATATCAAATCAGATCTGGCCTTTTTCAATACAACTTTTCTACCCAAATTCAGATAACAATTTTGATTAACTCATTTTTGCACTCTTTGATAGGAGGCATCCATTTCAACAACAGCATCCTTGGGATTACTGGCATTGCGAACAACCCTGGTAAGCTCTGAGACAGGGATCGATTTGATTAAATGTTTGGCATGAAAACTATTTGCATGTAACAATGTATTTAAAGACATTTTTTTCCGATATAGTGTGGTTTGGATCGGTTTGCTGGGAAAGCCATTTAAAACTAAATCTAAAAAAATAATTTCTGATACACGATTTTCATATGTAAATTTTAAGTTATATGCATTGGAGTTAATGAAATCAATAAATAGAGGTATTGTAGATACATCGCCACTCCAAAGAAGAAGTGTATCGTTCGCCGATGTATCAGACATAGCAAAAGATGGATGACAAGAAAGGATTGCATTCAAAATTTATGTAATTATCATATTTTTTGGACTATAAGATGCACTTTTTTCCCCCCAATGTTGGGAGAAAGTGGGGGGTGCGTCTTATAGTCTGAATGTAGGGCTTCAGGGAATGAGGGTGCTGCGGTGGAGCGGGTCATCGGTGGCATGAGCAGGCTGCAGCAGCCTGCCGTGACCACGTGGGCCCACTCATTTCATATGCACGCCCATCCTCCCGCCCATCTCTCAGCGCTGAAGCCGGCGCTGACTGGTGGGCTGGGTGATGGGCGGGGGTGTGCGCATACTAAACAGCTGGCCCGCATGATCACCCCTGGCAACTACAGCCTGGAGTGGTCATGTGCGGCTGTATTCACTGCCCCCTTTGCATCATCATCAGTGCGGGGTGCAGTGAATCAGTACACTCACCGACAATGATCCCTACAGCATTGCGATGTCCTCCTGTCTGCCGGCCGCGGCTGTGTGTGGACACTAGCGGTGCTCACAGTGATGACGTCATCGCTGTGCGCACATGTCCACACGCAGCCGCGGCCGGTACAGACAGAAGGACATTGGGATGCTGCACGGATCGTGGCCGGCTCCACACAGGTCAGCGGTGCTGCTGCTGGCACAAAGAGGAGGAGCGATGCTGCATGGAGCGAGGAAAGGTGAGTATAAACGTTTATTTTTTTTTGTGTGACACAGGATGCGGCCATATAGCAGGATATGGGTATATAGCAGGATGATGGCAGATACCAGGATGGGGGTATATTATGAGCAGGATGGGAGTATATAGCAGGGAGGGGGTATATAGCAGGATAGGGGTATATATCAGGATGACAGCATATAGTAGGATGGGGGTATATAGCAGGATGAGGGTATATAGCAGGATGGGGTATATGGCAGGATGGGGGTATATAGCAGGATGGGGGTAAATAGCAGGATGGGAGCACATATCAGGATGGGGGTATATAGCAGGATGGGGGTATATAGGAGGATGGGGGTATATAGCAGGATGCGGTCATACACCAAGATGCGGTATATAGCAGGATGCGGCCATATGCCAGGATGGGGTATATAGCAGGATGCGGCCATATGCCAGTATGGGGTATATTGCAGGATATGGCCATATGCCAGGATGGGGGTATATAGCAGGATGCGGCCATTTGACAGGATGGGGGTATAAAGCAGGAGGTGGCCATATGCCAGGATGGGGGTATAATGCAGGATGCGGCCATATGTCAGGATGGGGGTTTATAGCAGGATGCGTCCATATGCCAGGATGGGGGTATATAGCAGGATGGGAGCACATAACAGAATTGCAGTATATAGCAGGATGGCAGTATATAGCAGGATGTGGGCTATACTAGGATGAGGGACATATATATACAAGGCAGAGGGATCATTACCAGGATGGGGTACCTGACTTAGAGAATTTGGGGAGATTACCCCCATAACTGTGTCAGCAGCAGATCCTCGCCCCATAAGTGTGTCATGACCACATTTTTTGCTTAAAATTTTATTTTCCTATTTTCCTCCTCTAAATCCAGGGTGCGTCTTATAGTCCGAAAAACACGGTACCTTAAAAAAGCAATAATGAAAATCGCTCGGAACGGGAAAATTTTGCCCCATTGAAAATCCTTCATGCTGCAAAAAAAACTTTCTATCAAATAAAAAAAAATTATGGTTAACCAAGAATTAAATATACCGTATATAGTCTTAAATTCATAGGAAAATTTGATCTGTCAAAATTAAAATTTAAAGCATCAATTGCAACATTTAAAGGTAAGGACGTATAAAGTGACGTTACATCTGCACTTACCCACACAAATCAAATCATCCATATCTTTTTAGAAAATTGATCACATAAATTCCCTGAATCTCTGATGTATCCTGGAACTTTTTGAGCCACGGGCTGTAAAATTGAATCCACTCACTTTCTGACGGAGCCAATGCCAAAAATTATCGGTCTCATAGGCGGAGGGTTTAACCCCTTGGCACCATGTGGAGTACAAGCAGGATAAGTGTAATTGGATAGACTGCATCAAGATATTTCACCTATTTTTTAGAAAAGATACCAGGCAAAAAAAAACATAATTTTTCAATTCTTTAATGTTTTGTAAAAGACAGGATCACTAGACCCAAAAAAGGAAACAGACATCTTGTCCATTATTCTAAGCTGCCATATTCAGACAGAGCTGCCTACTTTGAACGATAATTTATTTCAAAATAAATGCTTCGGATTCCTGGGATAGACACTGAGCAGCATGGGTGAGCCACTTTCAGTGTATATGGCTGGGACTGGCAGTAGCTAGTCTAGCTGGTGGACCTCCGGCTCAATTCCAAATACAGAAACGATAAATATAGTGTCGCGGGCGGAGGAGGGGACACTGTGCTCTCCCACTGCTCGGGTCCGGCCGCTGCTGCTGCGGCTGCTGCTGCTCGGTGGTGGCTCGAACAGTGGGCCGGATCACGGGGACTTGAGCGGCGCTCCTCGCCCGTGAGTGAAAAGGGTGGGGATTGGATTGTGGGGATTTGGTTATTGTCCGTGACGCCACCCATGGTTGTGGTGAGATTGGTGACACCACCGCTGCTCTGGACGGGGATCCCAGGAGCGATGACAGGGAGTAGCCTGGATGTTAGTTCTCCCCTCCGTGGGTAGGGGGTTGGTTGTCCCGGGGCCCGGTGATGGGGTAGGGATGGATGACAGGCGGGTTACGGGGCCTGGCAAGGTGCAGGGTCGCGGGGGCAGCGCTGTGCCGCACGGCACGGTGGTACTCACTCAGCCAATGATGAGGACATAGTTCTCGGTAAAACACACGGCTGGGTGGACGGGTCCCACAGACAGCTGCGGTGTTTCTCCTCCCGGCAGGTTGATGGTGACTGCCTTTCCCTGCACCTGTGCAACGTGTACGGTTCCAATGGGTTCCCACTGGTAACCCGCTCCCCAGCTTGGATGAGTGCTGAAGGAGCCCCTTTTGCCCGCAGGCTCTGGCCCTGGGAACTTTAGCCTTGGCGGTGACTGTGTTTCCCTCTCTCGGTTGGACTGTTGCCTTCTGACGGGACTTGGCTGCTGGGAAACCCAGGAGGTTCCCTTCGCTAACAGATTTGGCAAATTCACGGCGACACCTAGCCTTGCCGGGGTCCGTAAGCCCCTGCCGGATGGTGCTGGCTTCTCTTTGCATACTGGTCCGGTACCGCCGGGTCACCTCCCGTCCACGGTCCTTACGGTTAGCTCCAATAGGCCACTCCTGCAGACGGTCACCACCGTCTGCCAACCTTGCTGATCCGTCCGGGCTACACACCCGGACCAACTTCAGGCTGCTTAACTGCCACTTTCCTCGTTCCACTTTCACTTCCCAAACTCTATCTGCCTTACTTTTCCCGCCTCCAGGACTGTGAACTCCTTGGTGGGCAGGGCCAACCACCTGGTCCACCCCCTGGTGTGAACATCAGCCCCTGGAGGAAGGCAACAAGGGTTTGTGTCTGACTTCGGTGTGCCTGACCGGGAGTGTGGGGTGTGTAGGTGTTGTGCTGTGACGACCTGGCTTGTCCAGGGCGCCACAATAGCACCCACCATGGAGCAGAATATTGGCTCCTGTATGAGAACTGTTGAAACAGGCAAAGAATTGGTGCCATGCTGAAACCACAGAGTTGGCACCTGAGGAGTTTGGCCATCTATTGTCAATGTCACTGCCTTGAAAATGGGGAAAGCAGTGTGAACTTCAACTAGTCAACAAGTCAGGCACCTTTCGCTTCTTGTTTTTGAGCACTCTGTTAGATGGGGTTTTGTGGCCCATGTCTTTTTTATTTGGGTGCTGTGTCGTGGTTCTTGGGCAATGAAAGCAGTGAGGGTCAACCGAGTAAATAAGCTGTTTAGGGGTTTTTGTTTACAATTTGATGGTCTGTAGGGAAACATTGTCAATCTTGGATCTGTGGGCAACTGGGAATATAGTCTACATAGGGCAAATTTGTTAAACTTCTTTCTCAGTGGGGGCAATCTTGGCTGTGTGGGGCAACTGTATAAAGGGTAATGTGTCACCAGGTTATTGATACCTCATCTGAGAGCAGGAAAAAAAGGTAATCCAGCACTCATGTTCACGATATAAAACTTGACTTTTATTCACATTCTGATAAAAAAAAGATGTAAATCACATCCAGAATATAAAAATCCCCATAGGAGATGAGATGAGAAACAATGATGGAACGCGTTTCGAGCTGACAAGCTCTTATTCCCAATCCATGTGGATTTAAAAAGCAAATGAATTTTTAAAGGCAAAAGAGGGGCAGGAAAAAGGTAAAATGGATATGACATCATAGAAACAAAAAAAGTCAGACTTATACATAGATAAATGCAATGGACATGTATCAGAGCATAGCCATTATATATATACTAGAAGGTGGCCCGATTCTACGCATCGGGTATTCTAGAATTTACGTATTGTGTAGTTCATGTATGATTTTTGTTATATATATATATATATAGAGAGATGTTGTTGTCTGTAGTTACCAAGTGTTTGTGTAGGCGCTGTACATGTTCTGGGTGTTGTCTGGGTGTGACGGGGGGTGAGAGCGGTGTTGTATGTGTGTTGCATGTGTTGCGTTGTTTGTGGAGCGCTGTGTGTCTGTAGCGTTGTGTGTGTGTTGCGTGGTTTGTGTGTGTGTGGTGTGTTTTGGGGGGAGGTATGTTTTGTGCAATGTGTGTGTTGTGCGGTATGTGCGTATATTTGTGTGTGCCGCGGTGTTTGTGTGTTGGGTGTTGTGTGTGTGCAGCGTTGTCTGTGTGTGTGGGTGTCTGTGTAGGGCAGTTGTTTGTGGTTCCCAGTGTGTGTGTGTGTGTGTGTGTGTGTGTGTGTGTGTGTGTGTGGTGTGTTGTGCAGTGCGCGCGCGTGTGTGTGTGTGTGTGTGTGCATCAGCCTCTCTTCTCTCAGCCTACCTCTCCCAGCCTCCCTCCTCCCAGCCTCCCTCATCATCAGCCTCCCTCTCCCAGCCTCCCCAGCATCAGCCTCCGCCAGCATCAGCCTCTCTCCTTCCAGCCTCCTCCAGCATCAGCCTCCCTCTCCCAGCCTTCCCCAGGATCAGCCTCTCTCCTCCCAGCCTCCGTCCTCCCAGCCTTCCCCAGCATCAGCTTTCCCCTCCCAGCCTCCCTCAGCATCAGCCTTCCCTAGCATCAACCTCTCTCCTCCCAGCCTCAGCCTCTCTCCTTCCAGCCTCCCCCAGCATCAGCCTCTCTCCTTCCAGCTTCCCTCAGCATCAGCCTCCCCTTCCCAGCCTTCCCCAGGATCAGCCTCTCTCCTCCCAGCCTCCTTCCTCCCAGCCTCCTTCCTCCCAGCCTCCCTCAGCATCAGCCTTCTGCTCCCAGTCTCCCCCAGCATCAGCCTCCCCATGCATCAGCCTCCACCAGCATCAGCCTCTCTCCTTCCAGCCTCTCTCCTTCCAGCCTCCCCCAGCATCAGCCTCCCCTTCCCAGCCTTCCCCAGGATCAGCCTCTCTCCTCCCAGCCTCCTTCCTCCCAGCCTCCCTCTCCCAGCCTCCCTCAGCATCAGCCTTCCGCTCCCAGTCTCCCCCAGCATCAGCCTCCCCAAGCATCAGCCTCCACCAGCATCAGCCTCTCTCCTTCCAGCCTCCCCCAGCATCAGCCTCTCTCCTTCCAGCCTCCCTCAGCATCAGCCTCCCGTTCCCAGCCTTCCCCGGGATCAGCCTCTCTCCTCCCAGCCTCCTTCCTCCCAGCCTCCCTCAGCATCAGCCTTCCCCTCCCAGTCTCCCCCAGCATCAGCCTCCCCAAGCATCAGCCTCCACCAGCATTAGCCTCTCTCCTTACAGCCTCCCCCAGCATCAGCCTCCCTAAGCATCAGCCTCCACCAGCATCAGCCTCCCTCGTCCCAGCCTCCCCCTCCCAGCCTCCCCCAGCATCAGCCTCTCTCCTCCCAGCCTTCCCCATGATCAGCCTCTCTGCTCCCAGCCTCCTCCAGCACGCCGTGCTCCTCTGCCGACACTCACACACCCGATCGCATCCACTCACACACACCCGATCGCATCCACTCACACACACCCGATCGCATCCACTCACACACACCCGATCGCATCCACTCACACACACCCGATCGCATCCACTCACACACACCCGATCGCATCCACTCACACACACCCGATCGCATCCACTCACACACACCCGATCGCATCCACTCACACACACCCGATCGCATCCACTCAGACACACCCGATCGCATCCACTCAGACACACCCGATCGCATCCACTCACACACACCCGATCGCATACACTCACACACACAGACACTGACAATATCGCACATACACGCTTATACTCACAACATCCGGGGATATCACATGCTTCTGGCCATGTGATCCTCCGGCAGGTCCTGGAAGATCACAACAGCACATAATCGCCGCCGAGAAGCAAGCGATATCGCCGGATGCTGTGAGTATGTGGATGCGATGTGATGTGTGTGTGTGAGTGAGTGTGATCTGATTTGTGTGTGTGTATGTGTGTGCTGTTATGTGTGTGCTGTTATGTGTGTGCTGTTATGTGTCTGTATTTTCCGCCGCTGCAGGACCTTGATGTGTGGATGCGATGTGATGTGTGTGTGAGGTGTGTATGAGAGTGAGTGTGAGCCGGTGTACACTGGTAACTATGATACACATCGGGTAACTAAGGGACCTTAGTTACCCGATGTGTATAATGGTTACCAGCTTTCACGGCCTCCGTGAAGATCCCAGCATCGCAAGGTTATGTCTGGCGCTGCTGGGATCCTGACGGAGCCGGTGTAGAAGCAAGAGATATCCCAGCATGTTGTGATGTGTGAGGTGTGTGTGAGAGTGAGTGTGAGAGTGAGTGTGATCTGATGTGTGTGTGTGTGTGTACTCACCTGGGAATCGGGGCTCCGTGTCAGTTGGGCCAGAGCGAGCGTGCATTGCGTGAGGGGGCGGGGCCTGCAGAGAGCCGGGGCGAGAGGCCAATCCGTGTGGGGGGCGGGGCCATGGCGAGCCCAGCGGCCAATCAGCTTTGTGTCACCGTAAGGACACAATTTCGGAGCATGACAGACAGACAGACAGACAGACAGACAGACAGACAGAATAAGGCAATTATATTAGTGATGAGCGAGTACTAAAAAGCTCGGGTGCTCGAAGCTCGGGCCGAGCCTCCCAAGATACTCGTGTACTCGGCCCGAGCAACGAGCCCAATGTTATCCTATGGGAGACCCGAGTATTTTTGTGAAATGACCTCCCGGCAGCATGGAGAAACCCTAAAAATGTCACAAAAGTCTCAGAAGAGTGCTCAAATGACATGGCAACAGCATGGGGAAGACCCCTTGAAGCATTTATCACTCAAAAGTCACAGCTGTGAACAATTTTGTCCGCGTTTTACGCCATTTTTACGGACTCACCAGAAAACCTTCCAAAATGACCCCAAAATGATTTTTCATGGCGGAAATGTTAAGGGCACATACCCAATAGTGAGATAGATCTGGTGTATGTTACTTTTTGAGATCAATACATGAAAGATTTTACGTGAAAACATTGTGTGGCACTCCGATGTCCCTGAGAAGAGACGTACATGAAGGCCTCTTGAGTCTAATGTGCCCATTTTGAGGAAGTGAGTCTTTGTAGTATTTTCCTTTGCCAGGGCAGTCCTAAATTGTGAGGTTCACCAATGCCCCTGCATACAGACGTGCATGAGGGCCTCAAAACATTAAGTGTCCATTGTCAGGAAGTGGGTGTATTATAGTATAGCCCTTAGGCAGGGCAGCCAAAAATTGGGAGGCTCCACATTGTCCCTGGGTAGAGACGTGCATGATGGCCTTTAAACCTGAAGTGCCCATTGTAAGGAAGTGGGTCTATTTCAGTATAGCCCTTTGCCAGGGCAGCCAAAAATTGGGAGGCTCCACATTGTCCCTGGGTAGAGACGTGCATGAGGGCCTCAAAACATTAAGTGTCCATTGTCAGGAAGTGGGTGTATTATAGTATAGCCCTTAGGCAGGGCAGCCAAAAATTGGGAGGCTCCACATTGTCCCTGGGTAGAGACGTGCATGATGGCCTTTAAACCTGAAGTGCCCATTGTAAGGAAGTGGGTCTATTTCAGTATAGCCCTTTGCCAGGGCAGCCAAAAATTGGGAGGCTCCACATTGTCCCTGGGTAGAGACGTGCATGAGGGCCTCAAAACATTAAGTGTCCATTGTCAGGAAGTGGGTGTATTATAGTATAGCCCTTAGGCAGGGCAGCCAAAAATTGGGAGGCTCCACATTGTCCCTGGGTAGAGACGTGCATGATGGCCTTTAAACCTGAAGTGCCCATTGTAAGGAAGTGGGTCTATTTCAGTATAGCCCTTTGCCAGGGCAGCCAAAAATTGGGAGGCTCCACATTGTCCCTGGGTAGAGACGTGCATGAGGGCCTCAAAACATTAAGTGTCCATTGTCAGGAAGTGGGTGTATTATAGTATAGCCCTTAGGCAGGGCAGCCAAAAATTGGGAGGCTCCACATTGTCCCTGGGTAGAGACGTGCATGAGGGCCTCAAAACATTAAGTGTCCATTGTCAGGAAGTGGGTGTATTATAGTATAGCCCTTAGGCAGGGCAGCCAAAAATTGGGAGGCTCCACATTGTCCCTGGGTAGAGACGTGCATGATGGCCTTTAAACCTGAAGTGCCCATTGTAAGGAAGTGGGTCTATTTCAGTATAGCCCTTTGCCAGGGCAGCCAAAAATTGGGAGGCTCCACATTGTCCCTGGGTAGAGACGTGCATGAGGGCCTCAAAACATTAAGTGTCCATTGTCAGGAAGTGGGTGTATTATAGTATAGCCCTTAGGCAGGGCAGCCAAAAATTGGGAGGCTCCACATTGTCCCTGGGTAGAGACGTGCATGATGGCCTTTAAACCTGAAGTGCCCATTGTAAGGAAGTGGGTCTATTTCAGTATAGCCCTTTGCCAGGGCAGCCAAAAATTGGGAGGCTCCACATTGTCCCTGGGTAGAGACGTGCATGAGGGCCTCAAAACATTAAGTGTCCATTTTAAGGAAGTGGGTGTATTTCAGTATAGCCCTTAGGCAGGGCAGCCAAAAATTGGGAGGCTCCACGTTGTCCCTGGGTAGAGACGTGCATGAGGGCCTCAAAACATTGTTCCCATTGCAAAGGAGCGGGTCTCCTGTCGTTGTAATGTCCATTCTGCAAAGAATGGGCGAAAAAATTTACCACTGGGGGTATACCTGAAACAAAGACCTAACTATTGTAACGGTCATCATGATGGCGCATGAGGAGAAGGAGGAGCAGTCCAGCGATTATCCAAAGTCGAGAAGTGTACCCATGGGTGAGTGGAGGTACATGGCAAACTTTAAATTCCGCTCTCATTTGCTGGTGGTGTGGTGAAGTCTGGCCCAATCCAACCCTTGTTCATCTTTATCAGAGTCAGCCTGTCAGCATTTTCAGTTGACAGGCGGGTGCGTTTATCTGTAATGATTCCACCTGCGGCACTAAAAACACGCTCTGACAAAACGCTAGCAGCAGGGCAGGCCAGGACTTCCAAGGCGTAGAGAGCCAATTCATGCCACGTGTCCAGCTTGGATACCCAATAATTGTAAGGCACAGAGGAATGTCGGAGTACAGTTGTTCGATCTGCAAGGTACTCCTTCAGCATCTGGGCAAACTTAGGATTTCTTGTGGCACTACCCCGCACCTCAGGGGCTGTGGTACGTGAGGGGCTGAGAAAACTGTCCCACATCTTAAAGACTGTTCCCCTACCTCTGGCGGATTGGACTTGTGCCTCTCTCGGCTGTACGCCTCGGTTGTCCACTGATTCCTGACCTATGCCGCTAGCGTTTTGTGAGGGGAATGCTTTGCCTACTTCCGTGAGTATGGCCTTCCGAAACTGCTGCATTTTGGTTGACCTCTCATCCACGGGAATAAGAGACAAAAAGTTCTCCTTGTAGCGTGGGTCTAACAGTGTTACCAACCAGTAATGATTGTCGGCCAAGATGTTCTTAACGCGAGGGTCACGAGACAGGCAGCTTACCATAAAGTCAGCCATGTGCGCCAGACTCTTAACAGCCAGGACTTCAGTAGCCTGACCAACAAGATGACTGAACATGCTGTCCTCCTCCTCCTCCTCCTCCTCCTCCTCCTCATCTACCCTGTCCTCTGGCCAGCCACGCTGAATCGAGGATATGACTGGTGTGCATGTCATATCCTCAATTTGGCCGGAGAGTTGCTCCATGTCTTCATCCTCCTCCTCGTCATAGTCCTCCACTGCACGTTGTGATGAGACGAGGCTGGGCTGTGTGTTATCACCCACACCCACTACTGTTTCTTGCTGCAACTCATCGCGCTCCGCCTGCAATGCATCATGTTTGTTTTTCAAAAGGGACCGTTTTAGAAGGCAGAGTAGCGGTATGGTGACGCTAATAATGGCGTCATCACCACTCACCATCTTGGTGGAGTCCTCAAAGTTTTGGAGGATGGTACATAGGTCTGACATCCATCTCCACTCCTCAGGTGTTATGTGTGGAGTTTGACCCATTTCCCGACGGCTTAGGTGATGCAGGTACTCAACAACTGCCCTCTTCTGCTCACATATCCTGACCAACATGTGCAGAGTTGAATTCCAACGCGTGGGGACATCACACACCAGTCTGTGAGCCGGAAGATGCAAACGGCGCTGAAAGCCGGCAAGGCCGGCTGAAGCAGTAGGTGACTTTCGAAAATGTGCAGACAGGCGGCGAACTTTTACCAGCAGATCAGACAGCTCTGGGTATGACTTTATAAACCGCTGAACCACGAGGTTGAGCACATGGGCCACGCATGGAACATGTGTCAGCTGGCCTCGCCTCAAAGCCGCCACCAGGTTCCGGCCATTGTCACAAACGACCTTTCCTGGCTTTAGGTTCAGAGGTGTGAGCCAGTGATCTGCCTGCTGTTTCAGAGCTGTCCACAGCTCTTCTGCATTGTGGGGTTTGTCACCTATGCAGATTAGCTTCAGCACAGCCTGTTGCCGCTTCGCCGAGGCAGTGCTGCAGTGCTTCCAGCTTGTGACTGGTGTGGAGGGCACAGTGGATGAGGATGCGCAGGAGGAGGAGGAGGCTGAAGAGCATGACATTCCGGAGCTGTAGAGTGTGGGTGAAACACTGACTGAGGTAGGGCCTGCAAACCTTGGTGTGGGAAGGACGTGTTCCGTCCCTCGCTCAGACTGGGTCCCAGCTTCCACAATATTAACCCAGTGTGCCGTCAACGAGATGTAGCGGCCTTGCCCACAAGCACTTGTCCACGTGTCTGTGGTTAGGTGGACTTTGGGTGAAACAGCGTTGTTCAGGGCACGTGTGATGTTTTGTGACACGTGGTTATGCAACGCGGGGACGGCACACCGGGAGAAATAGTGGCGGCTGGGGACCGAGTAACGTGGGACAGCTGCCGCCATCAGGTCACGGAATGCTTCTGTCTCCACCAGCCTAAAAGGCAACATTTCCAGCGCAAGCAGTCGCGAAATGTTAGCATTTAGAACTGTGGCATGTGGGGTGTTGGCAGTGTATTTGCGCCTGCGTTCAAAGGTTTGCTGAATGGATAACTGAACGCTGCGCTGGGACAAGGACGTGCTTGATGATGGTGTTCTTTCTGCGTAGGCAACTGCAGGTGCAGGAGTGGAGGAGGCTTGTTCGCAGGCAGCATGGACAGAGGATTGGCTCGCATGCACAACCAGCGAAGACGTAGCAGTGACATCAGCAAGCACTGCTCCTCGACTCTGTTGTACTTCCCACAAAGTCGGGTGCTTGGCTGACATGTGCCTGATCATGCTGGTGGTGGTCAGGCTGCTAGTTTTGGTACCCCTGCTGATGCTGGCACGGCAGGTGTTGCAAATGGCCTTTTTTGAATCATCTGGATCCAACTTAAAAAACTGCCAGACTCGTGAAGACCTAACATTTGTACAGGCACCTTGTGTCGTCGTGTTGTTACGGGGAACGGTTGCCTGACTTCTGCCTGGGACCACCACCCTGCTTCTTACTGCCTGTTGTGATGCTACGCCTCCCTCCCCCTGTGCACTGCTGTCCTCGCTCTGCATATCCTCCTGCCAGGTTGGGTCAGTTACTGGATCATCCACCACGTCGTCTTCCTCTTCCGCACCCTGCTCCTCCTCCTGACTTGCTGACAATTGTGTCTCATCATCGTCCACCACTTGTTGAGACACGTTGCCAACTTCGTGAGAACGTGGCTGCTCAAATATTTGGCTATCTGTACAGACGATCTCCTCATGACCCACTTCAATATGAGCTGGCGAGAGGCCAGAATGTGTGAATGGAAACGTGAACAGCTCTTCCGAGTGTCCAAGTGTGGGATCATTAATGTCCGAGGAGGACGTGTACTCAGCCTGGTGGTAGGAAGGAGGATCAGGTTCAGAAATGTGCGGTGCAGTATCACGGCTACTGACACTTGACCGTGTGGAAGACAGAGTGTTTGTGGTGGTGCCAATCTGACTGGAAGCATTATCCGCTATCCAACTAACAACCTGTTGACACTGGTCTTGGTTCAAGAGCGGTGTACTGCTGCGGTCCCCAAGAATTTGGGACAGGACGTGCGAGCGACTAGATGTGGCCCTTTGTTGTGGCGAAATTAGAGCTTGCCCACGACCTCGGCCTCTGCCTGCACCACCATCACGTCCACTTCCTTGTTCCTTGCCAATGCCCTTGCGCATTTTGCAATGCTGTGCACTGCTGACGTGTATATTCACTACTTGTGCGTTATATCAAAGTTTCTGGAAATTGCACACCAGTGCACCTGTACGCTGCCACCAACAGGCACACACGTGCGGTTTTAAAAACCAAGCACGGACGCAATAATAACCTAACACAGGTTTTAGGAGCAAAAATTAAGAACTCTGACACTATCAGCCACTGCTGACTGACGTGTATTATACACTACACTTGTGCGTTATATAATAGTTTGGTAAACGCACACCAGTGCACCTGTACGCTGCCACCAACAGGCACACACGTGCGGTTTTAAAAACCAAGCACGGACGCAATAATAACCTAACACAGGTTTTAGGAGCAAAAATTAAGAACTCTGACACTATCAGCCACTGCTGACTGACGTGTATTATACACTACACTTGTGCGTTATATAATAGTTTGGTAAACGCACACCAGTGCACCTGTACGCTGCCACCAACAGGCACACACGTGCGGTTTTAAAAACCAAGCACGGACGCAATAATAACCTAACACAGGTTTTAGGAGCAAAAATTAAGAACTCTGACACTATCAGCCACTGCTGACTGACGTGTATTATACACTACACTTGTGCGTTATATAATAGTTTGGTAAACGCACACCAGTGCACCTGTACGCTGCCACCAACAGGCACACACGTGCGGTTTTAAAAACCAAGCACGGACGCAATAATAACCTAACACAGGTTTTAGGAGCAAAAATTAAGAACTCTGACACTATCAGCCACTGCTGACTGACGTGTATTATACACTACACTTGTGCGTTATATAATAGTTTGGTAAACGCACACCAGTGCACCTGTACGCTGCCACCAACAGGCACACACGTGCGGTTTTAAAAACCAAGCACGGACGCAATAATAACCTAACACAGGTTTTAGGAGCAAAAATTAAGAACTCTGACACTATCAGCCACTGCTGACTGACGTGTATTATACACTACACTTGTGCGTTATATAATAGTTTGGTAAACGCACACCAGTGCACCTGTACGCTGCCACCAACAGGCACACACGTGCGGTTTTAAAAACCAAGCACGGACGCAATAATAACCTAACACAGGTTTTAGGAGCAAAAATTAAGAACTCTGACACTATCAGCCACTGCTGACTGACGTGTATTATACACTACACTTGTGCGTTATATAATAGTTTGGTAAACGCACACCAGTGCACCTGTACGCTGCCACCAACAGGCACACACGTGCGGTTTTAAAAACCAAGCACGGACGCAATAATAACCTAACACAGGTTTTAGGAGCAAAAATTAAGAACTCTGACACTATCAGCCACTGCTGACTGACGTGTATTATACACTACACTTGTGCGTTATATAATAGTTTGGTAAACGCACACCAGTGCACCTGTACGCTGCCACCAACAGGCACACACGTGCGGTTTTAAAAACCAAGCACGGACGCAATAATAACCTAACACAGGTTTTAGGAGCAAAAATTAAGAACTCTGACACTATCAGCCACTGCTGACTGACGTGTATTATACACTACACTTGTGCGTTATATAATAGTTTGGTAAACGCACACCAGTGCACCTGTACGCTGCCACCAACAGGCACACACGTGCGGTTTTAAAAACCAAGCACGGACGCAATAATAACCTACTAACAGGTTTTTTTGGGGAGCGACAATTACAGTACAGACAAGTCAGACACTATCTGGACTGTTTTACACTGTGTACACCAGCCCCAGATATGAAGGCTGGTATACGGTCACCACTACCCTGCCTGCCTGCCTGCCTGTATACTGCTACAATAGTCCTGACAAGGACTCTTTTGGTCACTAGCCTGTATTCAGACCTGGCTATACCCTGCCTGTATATAGCAACAATAGTCCTGAGAAGGACTCTGCTACTGTACTCCGACCTGGCTATACCCTGCCTGCCTGTATACAACTAGAATAGTCCTGAGAAGGACTTTTGGTCACACTGTTTGCAGCCCTGCAACTGAAAAAGCTATAAAGGGCCGCAAAGCTTTCCCTGAATCAGCGACACTCTCCCTACACTCACTGTCAGAATAGCTGTGAGCAGAGCACAGCGCGCCGGCCGATATAAAGGCTCGGTGACGCTGTGCAGGCCGGCCAATCACTGCAATTCCACAACTAACAGGGCTGTGGCATTGCAGTGGTCTGCCAGCCAATCCCTGCATGAGGGCTGGCTCTCAAAAGAGCGCCAACATGCAGAAATGAAGACCACGAGTAAAGCACGAGTATCGCGAGATTACTCGGTCCCCGCCGAGCAGCCCGAGTACAGTGATACTCGTGCGAGTACCGAGTAGTGACAAGCATGCTCGCTCATCACTAAATTATATATATAGATAAGGAAGCACATTAAAGGAAGAAAAATGGCATGTAAATATATAAACGTACTATTTCATGTAAAACCGCATGCAATGAGATTTGAGAAAATATATATACCGCAATATATATATATATATATATATATATATATATATATGATGAATCAAACAATAATTTCATTATCAAAAAACCAGAATGTTGGCATATATTTCTTAGCTCATCTCTTAAATTCATGCCCAAGGGAGCTCTGGTCTCCCTTAAAAAGATCCATTTTGCCTCTTTCTTGCGCATGATTTTAGTGAGATCCCCTCCTCTACGCGGTAAAACAATTTTTTCTATCGCATTTACATGACAGCTATTTGTACATCCACCATGAACAGAGATGAAATGTTGCGAAGCTCCCGAAGGGCTTCTGCTACTCTTGTTGCAAGCATCATACAGGTGCTCAGAGATTCTTTTCCTTAGGCTACATCCCGTGCTTCCAATATATTGAATACTGCATGTGTCACATGTAGTGATGAGCGAGTATGCTTGCTACTACTCGGTACTCGCACGAGTATCACTGTACTTGGGCTACTCGGCGGGGACCGAGTAATCTCGCGATACTCGTGCTGTACTCGTGGTCTTCATCCCTGCATGTTGGCGCTCTTTTGAGAGCCAGCCCTCATGCAGGGTTTGGCTGGCAGACCACTGCAATGCCACAGCCCTGTTAGTTGTGGAATTGCAGTGATTGGCCGGCCTGCACAGCGTGACCGAGCCTTTATACCGGCGGGCGCGCTGTGCTCTGCTCACAGCCATCCAGACAGTCAGTGCAGGGAGAGTGTCGCTGCTTCAGGGAAAGGTTTGCGGCACTTTATAGCTATTTCCGTAGCAGGGCTGCAAACAGTGTGACCAAAAGTCCTTCTCAGGACTATTCTAGTTGTATACAGGCAGGCAGGGTATAGCCAGGTCGGAGTACAGGAGCAGAGTCCTTCTCAGGACTATTGTTGCTATATACAGGCAGGGTATAGCCAGGTCGGAATACAGGCTAGTGACCAGAAGAGTCCTTGTCAGGACTATTGTAGCAGTATACAGGCAGGCAGGCAGGCAGGCAGGGTATATAGCCATTCCTAGTGGTGACCGTATACCAGCCTTCATCATATCTGGGGCTAGTGTACACAGTCTAAAACAGTCCAGATAGTGTCAGACTTCTCAGTAATTTTTGCTCCTAAAAACCTGTTAGGTTCTTAGTGCGTCCGTGCTTGCATTTAAAAACCGCACGTGTGTGCCTGTCTGTGGCAGCGTACAGGTGCACTTGTTTGCGTTTTTACCAAACTATTATATAACGCACAAGTGTAGTGTATAATACACGTCAGTCAGCAGTGGCTGATAGTGTCAGACTTCTCATTAATTTTTGCTCCTAAAAACCTGTTAGGTTCTTAGTGCGTCCGTGCTTGCATTTAAAAACCGCACGTGTGTGCCTGTCGGTGGCAGCGTACAGGTGCACGATTTGCACAAACTTGGATATAACGCACAAGTCTAGTGAATACACGCCAGCACAGCATTGCAAAATGCGCAAGTGCGTTGGCAAGGAACAAGGAAGTGGACGTGATGGTGGTGCAGGCAGAGGCCGAGGTCGTGGGCAAGCTCTAATTTCGCCACAACAAAGGGCCACATCTAGTCGCTCGCACGTCCTGTCCCAAATTCTTGGGGACCGCAGCAGTACACCGCTCTTGAACCAAGACCAGTGTCAACAGGTTGTTAGTTGGATAGCGGATAATGCTTATAGTCAAATTGGCACCACCACAAACACTCTGTCTTCCACACGGTCAAGTGTCAGTAGCCGTGATACTGCACCGCACATTTCAGAACCTGATCCTCCTTCCTACCACAAGGCTGAGTACACGTCCTCGGACATTAATGATCCCACACTTGGACACTCGGAAGAGCTGTTCACGTTTCCATTCGCACATTCTGGCCTCTCGCCAGCTCATGTTGAAGTGGGTCATGAGGAGATCGTATGTACAGATGCCCAAATATTTGAGCAGCCACGTTCTCACAAAGTTGGCAACGTGTCTCAACAAGGGGTGGACGATGATGAGACACAATTGTCAGGAAGTCAGGAGGAGGAGCAGGGTGTGGAAGAGGAAGACGACGTGGTGGATGATCCAGTAACTGACCCAACCTGGCAGGAGGATATGCAGAGCGAGGACAGCAGTGCACAGGGGGAGGGAGGCGTAGCATCCCAACAGGCAGTAAGAAGCAGGGTGGTGGCTCCAGGCAGAAGTCAGGCAACCGTTCCCCGGAACAACAACACGACACAAGGTGCCTGTACAAATGTTAGGTCTTCCCGAGTCTGGCAGTTTTTTAAGTTGGCTCCAGATGATTCTAAAAAGGCCATTTGCAACACCTGCCGTGCCAGCATCAGCAGGGGTACCAAAACTAGCAGCCTGACCACCACCAGCATGATCAGGCACATGTCAGCCAAGCACCCGACTTTGTGGGAAGTACAACAGAGTCGAGGAGCAGTGCTTGCTGATGTCACTGCTACGTCTTCGCTGGTTGTGCATGCGAGCCAATCCCCTGTCCATGCTGCCTGCGAACAAGCCTCCTCCGGTCCTGAACCTGCAGTTGCCTACGCAGAAATAACACCATCATCAAGCACGTCCTTGTCCCAGCACAGCGTTCAGTTATCCATTCAGCAAACCTTTGAACGCAGGCGCAAATACACTGCCAACACCCCACATGCCACAGTTCTAAATGCTAACATTTCGCGACTGCTTGCGCTGGAAATGTTGCCTTTTAGGCTGGTGGAGACAGAAGCATTCCGCGACCTGATGGCGGCAGCTGTCCCACGTTACTCGGTCCCCAGCCGCCACTATTTCTCCCGGTGTGCCGTTACCGCGTTGCATAACCACGTGTCACAAAACATCACACGTGCCCTGAACAACGCTGTTTCACCCAAAGTCCACCTAACCACAGACATGTGGACAAGTGCTTGTGGGCAAGGCCTCTACATCTCGTTGATGGCACACTGGGTTAATATTGTGGAAGCTGGGACCCAGTCTGAGCGAGGGACGGAACACGTCCTTCCCACACCAAGGTTTGCAGGCCCTACCTCAGTCAGGGTTTCACCCACACTCTACAGCTCCGGAATGTCATGCTCTTCAGCCTCCTCCTCCTCCTGCGCATCCTCATCCACTGTACCCTCCACACCAGTCCCAAGCTGGAAGCACTGCAGCACTGCCTCGGCGAAGCGGCAACAGGCTGTGCTGATGCTAATCTGCATAGGTGACAAACCCCACAATGCAGAAGAGGTGTGGACAGCTCTGAAACAGCAGGCAGATCACTGGCTCACAACTCTGAACCTAAAGCCAGGAAAGGTCGTGTGTGACAATGGCCGGAACCTGGTGGCGGCTTTGAGGCGAGGCCAGCTGACACATGTTCCATGCGTGGCCCATGTGCTCAACCTCGTGGTTCAGCGGTTTCTAAAGTCATACTCAGAGCTGTCTGATCTGCTGGTAAAAGTTCGCCGCCTGTCTTCACATTTTCGAAAGTCACCTATTGCTTCAGCCGGCCTTGCCGGCTTTCAGCGCCGTTTGCATCTTCCGGCTCACAGACTGGTGTGGGATGTCCCCACGCGTTGGAATTCAACTCTGCACATGTTGGTCAGGATATGTGAGCAGAAGAGGGCAGTTGTTGAGTACCTGCATCACCTAAGCCGTCGGGAAATGGGTCAAACTCCACACATAACACCTGAGGAGTGGAGATGGATGTCCGACCTATGCACCATCCTCCAAAACTTTGAGGACTCTACCAAGATGGTGAGTGGTGATGACGCCATTATTAGCGTCACCATACCGCTTCTCTGCCTTCTAAAACGGTCTCTGCTCAAAAACAAACATGATGCATTGCAGGCGGAGCGCGATGAGTTGCAGCAAGAAACAGTAGTGGGTGTGGGTGATAACACACAGCCCAGCCTCTTCTCATCACAACGTGCAGTGGAGGACTATGACGAGGAGGAGGATGAAGACATGGAGCAACTCTCCGGCCAAATTGAGGATATGACATGCACACCAGTCATATCCTCGGTTCAGCGTGGCTGGCCAGAGGACAGGGTAGATGATGAGGAGGAGGAGGAGGAGGACAGCATGTTCAGTCATCGTGTTGGTCAGGATACTGAAGTACTGGCTGTTAAGAGTCTGGCGCACATGGCTGACTTTATGGTAAGCTGCCTGTCTCGTGACCCTCGCGTTAAGAACATCTTGGCCGACAATCATTACTGGTTGGTAACACTGTTAGACCCACGCTACAAGGAGAACTTTATGTCTCTTATTCCCGAGGCGGAGAGGTCAACCAAAATGCAGCAGTTCCGGAAGGCCATAGTCACGGAAGTAGGCAAAGCATTCCCCTCACAAAACGCTAGCGGCATAGGTCAGGAATCAGTGGAAACCCAAGGCGTACAGCCGAGAGAGGCACAAGTCCAATCCGCCAGAGGTAGGGGAACAGTCTTTAAGATGTGGGACAGTTTTCTCAGCCCCTCACGTACCACAGCCCCTGAGGTGCGGGGTAGTGCCACAAGAAATCCTAAGTTTGCCCAGATGCTCAAGGAGTACCTTGCAGATCAAACAACTGTACTCCGACATTCCTCTGTGCCTTACAATTATTGGGTATCGAAGGTGGACACGTGGCATGAATTGGCTCTCTACGCCTTGGAAGTCCTGGCCTGCCCTGCCGCTAGCATTTTGTCAGAGCGTGTTTTTAGTGCCGCAGGTGGAATCATTACAGATAAACGCACCCGCCTGTCAACTGAAAATGCTGACAGGTTGACTCTGATCAAGATGAACAAGGGTTGGATTGGGCCAGACTTCACCACACCACCAGCAAATGAGAGCGGAATTTAAAGTTTGTAACGGGAATTTGCCATGTACCTCCACTCACCCATGGGTACACACTTCTGGACTTTGGATAATCGCTGGACTGCTCCTCCTTCTCCTCATGCGCCACCATGATGACCGTTACAATAGTTAGGCCTTTGCTTCAGGTATACCCCCAGTGGTAAATTTTTTCACCCATTCTTTGCAGAATGGACATTACAACGACAGGAGACCCGCTCCTTTGCAATGGGAACAATGTTTTGAGGCCTTCTTGCACGTCTCTATCCAGGGACAACGTGGAGCCTCCCAATTTTTGGCTGCCCTGCCTAAGGGCTATACTATAATACACCCACTTCCTGACAATGGACACTTAATGTTTTGAGGCCCTCATGCACGTCTCTATCCAGGGACAACGTGGAGCCTCCCAATTTTTGGCTGCCCTGCCTAAGGGCTATACTATAATACATCCACTTCCTGACAATGGACACTTAATGTTTTGAGGCCCTCATGCACGTCTCTATCCAGGGACACCGTTGAGCCTCCCAATTTTTGGCTGCCCTGCCAAAGGGCTATACTACAATAGACCCACTTCCTTACAATGGGCACTTCAGGTTTACAGGCCCTCATGCACGTGTCTATCCAGGGACAACGTGGAGCCTCCCAATTTTTGGCTGCCCTGCCTAAGGGCTATACTACAATAGACCCACTTCCTTACAATGGGCACTTCAGGTGTACAGGCCATCATGCACGTCTCTATCCAGGGACAACATGGAGCCTCCCAATTTTTGGCTGCCCTGCCTAAGGGCTATACTACAATAGACCCACTTCCTTACAATGGGCACTTCAGGTTTACAGGCCCTCATGCATGTCTGTATGCAGGGGCATTGGTGAACCTCACAATTTTGGACTGCCCTGGCAAAGGAAAATACTACAAAGACTCACTTCCTCAAAATGGGCACATTAGACTCAGAGGCCTTTATGTACGTCTCTTCTCAGGGACATCGGAGTGCCACACAATGTTTCACGTAAAATCTTTCATGTATTAATCTCAAAAAGTAACATACATTAGCTCTATCTCACTATTGGGTATGTGCCCTTAACATTTCCGCCATGAAAATTCATTTTGGTGTCATTTTGGAAGGTTTTCTGGTGAGTCCGTAAAAATGGCGTAAAACGCGGACAAAATTGTTCACAGCTGTGACTTTTGAGTGATAAATGCTTCAAGGGGTCTTCCCCATGCTGTTGCCATGTCATTTGAGCACTCTTCTGAGACTTTTGTGACATTTTTAGGGTTTCTACATGCTGCCGGGGGGTCATTTCACAAAAATACTCGGGTCTCCCATAGGATAACATTGGGCTCGGTGCTCGGGCCGAGTACACGAGTATCTTGGGATGCTCGGCCCGAGCCTCGAGCACCCGAGCTTTTCAGTACTCGCTCATCACTAGTCACATGTAATAAGGTAAATGACATGAGTGGTTCCACAGTTAATGAAGGAATTGCTGTTATATTCTTTACCATTTACACTTGACACAAATTTTTTCGTATTGGACATATATTTGCCCAGGCCACATACTTTCTGGCCACACCTGTATGAGCCTGCAACAGATAGCCAATTGTGTGGACTGTTTTTTTTGCGATTAGTGTGATCACTTGGAGAAACGATAGATGCGATAGGACTATTACGTTTTGAAACGAATCTATCTCCTTTCTCAAGAATTTTTCCAATAGTATCGTCAGTACTCAATATGGGAAGATTTTTTTTATGATATTTATAATAGGGTAAAAATCTGTACTATACTTTGTTGAAAACACAATCAATGGCTGTTTATGTATAGGATTAGTTTGTTTATTTTCCAAACACTGATCTCTAGTTTTAGAGTCTGCACGTACCCTAGCTTTAGAAATAATCGCATTAGAAAAACCTCGGCAGAGAAATCTCTCTCTAATGATTTTACATTCATTTTCATACAATTCTTCTGATGAAAAGCACCTCCTCGCCCTAATAAACTCCCCTGTTGGGATATTATTCACCATATGTTTGGGGTGACAGCTGTTCGCATGGAGCAGAGAGTTCCCTGCCGTTGGTTTTCTAAATAGACTACATGTTATGGTTCCACTCTCAATATTAGATGAAAAATTAACATCTAGGAAGGTAATCCGTTTTCTGTGATATTCATGTGTGAACTTAAGGTTATAGGGATTATTGTTCAAGTATGTTACAAAGTCCAAAATCCCTTTTTCCTCCCCCTTCCACACGACAATCACGTCATCAATATAACTCAAAAATATTGCAATGTCGCGTGAAAAGGGATTATCAACAGAAAAGATATTACCCTCCTCCCACCAGGACAAAAAAATGTTTGCTAGGGAAGGGAAAAATTTCGCACCCATGGCACAACCTTGTGTTTGGACATAGTGACCACCCATGAAAGTAAAAAAAATATTTTTAAGTAAAAAACATGTCACATCCAGAATAAAAATCTGGAGATCAGGTGAGTAGGTACTATATCTGGACATATGATGTTTAAGGGCCATGAGGGCCAATTCATGAGGTATGGATGTATACAGACTGCAATGTCACATGTTAGCCAGCTGTATTCCCCTTTCCATGCAAACTTTGAAAAAATGCTCAAAATATGTTTGGTGTCCCTGACATAACTAGGTGAAATCTGAGCCAGGGACTGCAGGCGTATGTCCAACCACTCAGACAGTCGTTCTGTTAACGCACTCTGTTAGATGGGGTTCTGTGGCCCATGTCTTTTTTATTTGGGTGCTGTGTCGTGGATCTTGGGCAATGAGAGCTGTGAGAGTCAACCGGGTAAATAAGCTGTTTAGGGGTTTTTGTGTACAATCTGATGGTCTGTAGGGAAACATTGTCAATCTTGGATCTGTGGGCAACTGGGAATATAGTCTACATAGGGCAAATTTGTTAAACTTCTTTCTCAGTGGGGGCAATCTTGGCTGTGTGGGGCAACTGTATAAAGGGTAATGTGTCACCAGGTTATTGCTACCTTATCTGAGAGCAGTATATTGTTGAGACAAAGATCCTGTTTGCTATGCTGAGCAGCCCAGTAAGTGAATCTCCACTGCAACAGGTGGCAAAAACCTGGTGACAGATTCCCTTTAACTCCTTTACTCCCGGGCGACATTCCATTTTTCTTTTTTTTTTTCTCCCCTTCTTCTGAGCTATAACTTTTTTATTTTTTGTCAATCCTGCCATATGAGGGCTTGTTTATTTGTGGGACAAGTTGTTCTTTCAAAAGAAACCATCAGTTTTACCATATACAGTTAGGTCCAGAAATATTTGGACAGTGACACAAGTTTTGTTATTTTAGCTGTTTACAAAAACATGTTCAGAAATACAATTATATATATAATATGGGCTGAAAGTGCACACTCCCAGCTGCAATATGAGAGTTTTCACATCCAAATCGGAGAAAGGGTTTAGGAATCATAGCTCTGTAATGCATAGCCTCCTCTTTTTCAAGGGACCAAAAGTAATTGGACAAGGGACTATAAGGGCTGCAATTAACTCTGAAGGCGTCTCCCTCGTTAACCTGTAATCAATGAAGTAGTTAAAAGGTCTGGGGTTGATTACAGGTGTGTGGTTTTGCATTTGGAAGCTGTTGCTGTGACCAGACAACATGCGGTCTAAGGAACTCTCAATTGAGGTGAAGCAGAACATTCTGAGGCTGAAAAAAAAGAAAAGATCCATCAGAGAGATAGCAGACATGCTTGGAGTAGCAAAATCAACAGTCGGGTACATTCTGAGAAAAAAAGGAATTGACTGGTGAGCTTGGGAACTCAAAAAGGCCTGGGCGTCCACGGATGACAACAGTGGTGGATGATCGCCACATACTTTCTTTGGTGAAGAAGAACCCGTTCACAACATCAACTGAAGTCCAGAACACTCTCAGTGAAGTAGGTGTATCTGTCTCTAAGTCAACAGTAAAGAGAAGACTCCATGAAAGTAAATACAAAGGGTTCACATCTAGATGCAAACCATTCATCAATTCCAAAAATAGACAGGCCAGAGTTAAATTTGCTGAAAAACACCTCATGAAGCCAGCTCAGTTCTGGAAAAGTATTCTATGGACAGATGAGACAAAGATCAACCTGTACCAGAATGATGGGAAGAAAAAAGTTTGGAGAAGAAAGGGAACGGCACATGATCCAAGGCACACCACATCCTCTGTAAAACATGGTGGAGGCAACGTGATGGCATGGGCATGCATGGCTTTCAATGGCACTGGGTCACTTGTGTTTATTGATGACATAACAGCAGACAAGAGTAGCCGGATGAATTCTGAAGTGTACCGGGATATACTTTCAGCCCAGATTCAGCCAAATGCCGCAAAGTTGATCGGACGGCGCTTCATAGTACAGATGGACAATGACCCCAAGCATACAGCCAAAGCTACCCAGGAGTTCATGAGTGCAAAAAAGTGGAACATTCTGCAATGGCCAAGTCAATCACCAGATCTTAACCCAATTGAGCATGCATTTCACTTGCTCAAATCCAGACTTAAGACGGAAAGACCCACAAACAAGCAAGACCTGAAGGCTGTGGCTGTAAAGGCCTGGCAAAGCATTAAGAAGGAGGAAACCCAGCGTTTGGTGATGTCCATGGGTTCCAGACTTAAGACAGTGATTGCCTCCAAAGGATTCACAACAAAATATTGAAAATAAAAAAATTTTGTTTGGGTTTGGTTTATTTGTCCAATTACTTTTGACCTCCTAAAATGTCGAGTGTTTGTAAAGAAATGTGTACAATTCCTACAATTTCTATCAGATATTTTTGTTCAAACCTTCAAATTAAACGTTACAATCTGCACTTGAATTCTGTTGTGGAGGTTTCATTTCAAATCCAATGTGGTGGCATGCAGAGCCCAACTCGCGAAAATTGTGTCACTGTCCAAATATTTCTGGACCTAACTGTAAGTTACTGGAAAACGGCCTAAAAATTCCAAGTGCGGAAAAGTTGCAAAAAAAGTGTGATGGCTTTTGGGGTATTTTATTCACCGTGTTCACTATATGGTAAAACTGATGTGCTGGTGTTGTGCCTCAGGTTGGTACCAGTCCATAGACACCAAACAAGTATAGGTTTACTTTTATCTAAAGGGTTAAAAAGATTCATAAGTTTCTTAAAAAAAAGTGTCCCACTTTTTGCACTATTTTCCACAACCTGTGGAGTTCTCATTACTTGGGATATAGCGCTCAGTGACAGCTTAATTTTCTTGTGTCTCAAGTAGAGTTGAGCGCGGTTCGCGGTTCGAGGTTCTCCAGTTCTAGGCTCGAGTGATTTTGGGGCCTGTTCTAGATCGAACTAGAACTCGAGCTTTTTGCAAAAGCTCGATAGTTCTAGAAATGTTCGAGAACGGTTCTAACAGCAAAAAACCAGCTAATTCCTAGCTGGCTTTCCGCTGTAATAGTGTAAGTCCTATCGCCGATACAGCTGTATGCGCTCCATACACAGCGCTGGACAGCTTAGGGAGGGCACTTTCTATTAGTCCTTTTAAGGGCTCCTACCGGCAGGGTCAGAGCCATAGGTGACAGGTCCTGAAAACAGAGACAGCGTCTGTGTAGCTAAGGTCAGGGATTTCCACGCTGCATTTCCCCATTAGGAGGGAATAGAAAGGCAGGCTTCCATTCCTCTACCCAGAGCCCCACAATCCTGGCACTGTACCCTCCTGTCCTCTGCACACTCCAACTCATTATAACTAAGCCATTATACTAGCAAACACTGAGGAAACTTAGTGGCATCCTAAAAGTGGCTGTTGGACTTCTGTATCGTCCCACTAGTGCACAGATATTTGCAACACGTCTGCCTGCATTGCACACTCAAAGTCGTTGTTACTAATACATTATAATACCAAAAATAGAGTAAACTTAGTGGCATACAAGAAGTGGTTGTTGTACTCCATTAGTGCCCCACTGGTGCCAAGCTATGTGCAGCACCTCTGCAGGATACCCTCCTGCTCTGTTTTTAATAAGCTATAATGATAGCAAAAAATACTGCAACTTAGTGGCATACAAAAAGTGGCTGTTGGACTCCTTTATTGTGCCACTGGTGCCAAGCAATCTCAAGCACCTCTGCATTCTACCCTCATTCACATTTAGCTATGCTAATTTTATAGCAAACTCAGGGAATTCCTTGCTGCATTTGATCATTAGGAGGGATAGAAAGTGAGGCTTCTTTTACTGTCCTGGTACCCACAGAACACGGCCACTGTACCCATCTGTCCACTTTTGCCACGCTATTTAATTTGCCCAAAGAGCTGACTCTTTTTCAGCCATCCTAAAATTGTCTGGAATACTAAGTTAGTGTTCCTTTGCTGCCAAGCAAGGTACAACACATGTGCATTCTACACTCCTTTCCATTTCTGGAATGCAATTATTAACTGCAGGTAGTCCAGCCAATCTGTGACGAAGGTGCAGGCATGGATATAATGTAGCCTGCATCCAATGATGGTTCTCTCGATGTCTGACAGCCCAACAATACCTTCTGTTTCCACTTCCAAAACAAGTGATGACCTGCCAATCACACTCCCTGTTGCGGGTAAAGGAGTGGAAGTTCAGTGTGAAAAACCATGTGTGACTGCTGTCCCCACAGTCACAGAGGATGAAGAGTACGCAGATGCACTTGATGGGGCAGGCGGTGGTTGCACAGGCACGCTAGGCCGCATTGTAGCACAGTGAAATTCACATTGCGACTTATGCTTCATTTTAACTTGTGTACAGGGTGGGCTACCCAGTATGTAGCAAAACCAGGCAACCGGAAAAGGACTCTAGGCAGTTGGGTTGATAAATGATTGTTTAACTTTACCAAAACAAACAACAAGAACCATGCATACAATTTAAATAATTGAAAAATCTATTCTGTTGTCTACTACCTGCTAATCCCTCTGTGTAGCAGTAATTGTGTGTGTGTGTGTGCATGTGTGTGCGTGTGTGTGTGTGTGCGAACACGACTTACCAGTGGTGCATCACAAGAGCTTCCAAGTTATCTACCTAAACATAGTCAAAACACATTACCCCCCCTGAATACCCTTGTTAGCTGAAGCCTCACAGATAATGCAGATAACAGTGTGAATGCAAACCACACAGCTCTGCAACACAGTCATGGAAATCTTGAAAATCAACAGTCAATGCAAACATGTGTTGCTGTCCCTCTATGATTTAAACTGTACGTGACAATTTGACAGTGCAGAGGCAGCAAGTCTTATTGTCTATATAGTCGGCCTACCCAGAACAGATATGTGTTTTGCTAATAAAACAAAGTGTTGCGTGCCCGCATTATTGTCTGGGCACAGCCTACCGTACCCGGGTACTGTGATGTCCAGTTGCCAGAAATACAGACTTTACACTCCTCTCACGGTAAACAGTATAGACAGCACCGTAAGAATGTTGGTCTGTGGCACAGGATGCTGCTCACTGACGTTACAGTGCTCATCATCAAAGTACAACACAACTCCCCTCACAATTGAACGAACTGTTTCCGCGGTGGCTCCTTGCTGTGACACACACCTTTAGCTTTTCCTTCTGTTCATAGACAGCATCTCCAAGTCCACACCCGAAGAGCAATTTTATATTGCTATAGTGACCAAAGGCAGATCCAAAAAAACAGCAGCCCCTTGTGTGTAGTCTGCAACAATGCATGCAATGAACGGCAAATAAGCATATTGCGTTGACAGTTGCTAAAGCTGAGCAATACACCTTCACGCTGTCAATTCATATCCATGTGATACTTCATGAAGGAAGTACTCAAAAGTGTGAGTTTTTGCCTTCTACTTACAGATTGTTGACAAATCTTACAGATTACATGACTTGGGTGATCCTTTGCGATGTCCAAAAATTCACAGGCTAGGCAAGGCTTACAGCCCATGCGACCTGCATAGCCAACACGACTTCTGCTCAGAGTCAAAGTTGTGGTCCAGGATTCAGTTGTTGACGTGCTTCCAGTACTTTGTCTCTGGCTAGGAAGACGCAACGTAACATCGTCATCAGTAGCATCCTCCTCCACCTCCTCTGCTGACCTCATCGACTGGCTGACTTTGGTTTGACAGTAAGTGTTGTCTCCAACCTCATCAATAACCCTGTTTGTTTTCATTCCCCTCGTCCTGAGTCCTCCGAGAAAACCTCTTCCTGCCCTGACCGAATAGTAAAGTTGTCATTCCAATCAGGTATCTGTGCTCCTCATCATGTTCCCCATTGTCTCCACCAGGAGGATTTACTTTTTGGAAATGAGGGTGTAGATTAGGCTCAGCACCTTCTTCATCGGGGCCTGGATCCCACTCATAAAGCTTATGGCCATCTGCGCAGATCATTTCCCCTGTCTCATGGAACTCGCTACCTCAACACGTCAGATTATCTGCTACACCCGCAAGCTTCAAACTGAATCTGAAAACTCATCTGTTCAGAAACGACTATAACCTTCAATGACACCACCACCATTCGAACTTGACGCTCAACCTACACCACTCCTACTGTCTCCTCCCAAAAATCCTTTAGAATGTAATCCCGCAAGGGCAGGGCCCTCTTCCCTCTGTACCAGTCTGTCTATAGTTACTTGTATATGTATTCTTTATGTAACCCCCTTCTCATGTACAGCACCATGGAACCAATGGTGCTCTATAAATCAATAATAATAAAAATAATAATAACTTCCTTGTCTGTACTCATTGCAGCTTTGGAGCAGACCTCTGATTCCCAGGCTATAGTGCGACTGAACAGCTATGCAAACTCAACCATCTCTGTTACCCCATACTCAGCAGGGCTGGTGGAAACTTGAGAGCTGCTAGGAAGCAAGTGCGATTGGATTGACACCACAGAGGAATGAAGTATTTGGGATCTTGAAATTGGGGTGGAGGAGAGGCCACTTTATGGAGCACTTGATATCCATTGAAGCAGCTGCTGTTTTGGCCTCATCTACATTTGTTAGCGATGGTCGTGTCCATGAAAAAAGGGATCATATCAGATTATCCATGGGAAGAAGTACACCTGTTCTTTTGGATGGTATTTGTTGTTACAAAACGGTGACGCCTTAAACGCAAGCAGCCTGCTGTGGTTTCAGTTGCGCCCAGGCATCAGCTGCCATTTAGGCCTGTGCCTCGGGTTGTCCAGCTGGCTGCTTTCTCCTCCACGTCTAAGTGTGGAGAGGCAGCTAGTGCGCATGCGTGTGCCGATTTACCCCATCCGCAGCCTAACTCCAGTGTTTCGCCTAGTGAGTATGCTCCGCCTGACTGTGCCATTCCTGAGGCTAAGTCTTCATTTCGGGCTACAGCGCATGTTCCCACACTTAGTGCGAAAAGCCTCTTTGCACAGGTACTTGCACTCCGTGCCGGGTCTAAGATCTGTGTTGTGCCTAGACACCATGCTAAAGCTGATAGTCTTTTTTCAGGGACTGTATTTCATGCAACTGAGCATGGTCAGGCACTTACTGCATCAGAAACTAGGTCCGGTAATGAACTCTTTGGCCCTGCCCCTGATGTGGGGGGCCCATTTAGAGCACAGGGCATCAGGTGTCCTGATGATGTGGCCAGGCCACTCCCAAATGGCTTGCAGAGGCCCGCCCCTATGACTTGTCACCTCATTATTGATGGTCAGACGATGACTGGTGAGGTGTTTGGTTCATGACAGCCATGGGGTCATCATTGAAGTTGCGGTTCCAAATAGGACGCTAGTTATGCCACTCATGACGTATCACTCTGCTTTTGTCTCCAGGAGGTGCATTGTGGTCCACCCTGGTTTGGGGCGGATCCAGGTTATAAAAGGGGCTGGAGACAACAAGGAGGTGCGCAGTCTTCTATTATGCTCCGAAAGAACACACCTCCATGTGTTGAACCCATTGCGGCTTTAGGCCAGAGGTAGGCAGGGATAGGGCGTCGATGCAGGCCGCCACCACAGTTGGTAACGCAGAACGGTTAAGACCAGCTCCTGTCCTACCAGTCCTGCTTGTGCAGCCCAGTGGCATTAACAGGCCTGCTGCTGCTGATGCGCCTGCTGTCCACAGGTGTGGCCCCAATGCACACGGTCAGCATACTGAATGGCCCCTGTGATGTTAACAGGGAGTTCCTGGGCTGGGTGGGCGTGTGGACCCTGTGACGCTAACAGGGCTCCCAGTCTCAAGATCCGAGTGGCGTCTAACTTGGTTTAGGCTACTATTAGTTTCATAGCCACACAGCTCTGTATCCTCCACTGAACCTTCCAGTTGCCAACCTCTCCTTTTCCATCTGGGAGCACGGTGGACACTGACTGCTGATGGGGATATATACCTTTCTCTTTCTTTTCTTATTAATTTTCGTTATATAGCGGTAACATAGTATATACCACCTTATCCAAATCTGCCAGTCCCACCGTAACAGATGGTGTTTCTTCATCAAATTTTACTTTTGCTTAACCACCAAACCCACGGACCAAAACCTTTTTCCCCTTTCCAACACACCTGTTCCCCTTTTCACCTGCATCTGTCCTTTTTCAACTCATTTTGTATATGACCAAAAGTGCAACTCTGCAGGGACACCGTACTCAATGCCATCTCAGCACAACAGCCACCCCTCGGTCCCTCAGATGTGGACAAGTAAAAGACCATTTCCTCCTATCCATGACAAAGCGTTGAGATTCACTCTGTGCAGCACTGGTGTTTAGTGGAAAAGCAGATCGAAGATTGCTTACCACCTTCTGAAGATACTCCTGTACACGTGCGTCCTTTTCTATGGCAGGAATTATTTCGCCAAATTTTGTCTTGTACCGGGGATCTAACAGTGTGGCAACCCAGTAGTTAGCATTACTTCGAATTCGTACAATCCGAGGGTCATGTTGTAGGTAGTGCAGCAAGAAGACGCTCATGTGTCTTGTGCATCCAGGAGGACCAAGTCCTTGGTGTGTTGGTGGCAGAGAGGTGAGAATCGTGCCTCCTTCCTCTGCCCTCTCCCCCCAACCTCACACAACCGAAATGTGAGCAATCTCTCACTCATCTGCTGAGTCTTCCATGCCCATCGCAAGTTCGTCCTCCATTTCTTCATGGCTCCTGCACCTTCCTCAACAATTTTTGCTGATACTATGCGCCCTTGTTAATCCCTATCCCCCACCATAACTGCTGCCTAGGTGCCGCTTACCGTATGAACCTTGTAGATCTTATTATCCCTTCTGCATATGACTCCTCCTGTACTTCCTCACCTTCCTCTTGGACCAATACCTGACTCCGAATAATAATTACAGTGTGCTCCATCATGTAGATGACCAGAATTGTCACGCTGAGAATGGCATTGCCAGTGCTAAACATCTTCGTCGACATTTGTAAACTGTGTAGAAGGGTGCATAGGTCCTTGATCTGACACCACTCCAGCAGCGTGATCTGCACCACCTCTGGATCAAGTTAGCCCAGGGTATACGTCATACCGTATTTCAGCAGGGCTCTGCGGTGCTGCCACACACGCTGCAACATGTGCAGATTCCAATTCCTGCGTGTCGGAACATCGCATTTCCGGCGTTTAACCGTCAGACCCTAAGACTTCCGGAGCGATGAAAGTTGTTGAGCTGCTGGGTGCGAAGGATGAAAGTGAGCACATAGCAGCGTGCCCGCTGCACAAGGCCATGTAGGCCGGGATGGTATTTTAAAAATTCCTGTAGAATCAGATTCAACACGTGAGCCATACAAGGCCCGTGTGTCACTTTGCCCTGACGAAGGGCCGCAGCCAGGTTTGCATCATTGCCGCACACGGCTGTTAAGTCACCAACGTAGTCCACTCAATCAATTTGTACTCTGGTCCCAATGGGAAGACACCACACCCTTTTTTAGGCCCCTCCTGTCTGCAGGCCACTGCCAGACAAAGCTATGAACCTCTTGTTACTGTTACCCCCAGTTCAGTTTTATGAGTTTGTGTGCTTGTTACCTGACTACGTTTCCTGCTTGCTGTTTATGTACCTCGTTGGCCGATCCACATTTCACCTCTGCTTGTTTTCTGATTAAGTCCTGGCCATCCCATTCTGTTCCTCTTCCTCAATTAATGTTTTTGACCCTGCATGACTACTATCCTCTGGGACTGCAGCCTTCCACAGGTATTGATCAACTTGGGCCCTGTGTAATTCCAAATCACTGTATAGGGGTTAAAGGGTTTCAGGGTTCTGGGTGTCCAGCTTGGTGAGTGGTTTGCCTCTAGCCTATCCTTTACAGCCCATCTGAGTGTGTCGATCCAGGCAGGCGTTACACCGTGCCCTCTGCAGAAGGCCATGTAGGCCGGGATAGTGTTTTAAAAATTGCTGGACAACCAGGTTCAACACGTGAGCCATACAAGGCACGTGTGTCACATTGCCCTGAAGAAGGGTCGCAGACTGGTTTGCATCATTGTCGCACCCGAACTTCCCTGACTGCTGGTTGAGTGGAGACAACCATTGATGAAACTCGGTCTCACTCTCCAGAGCTAACCGTCCACAATTCCTCAGCGGTGTCTCACATTTCCCCTACATTTCAAAGTAAACATTTGACCGCCTGATGGCCTTGAGCTCTGCTGCCAGCATAGTAAGGAGGTGTGTGGGATTCCTTGGGCGCAGTTACAAGGAAGGGTGGCCTGACCTCACAGGGTTTGGGCCGAGGTGGAGGACCCACACGAGGTTGAGGAGGCAGAAGCAGTGGAGGAACTTGTACATACAGAGGAAGGATTGACACACAAGTCGTGGGGACGGCAAGACTTGTACAGCAAACCCTTCTCCATCTCTCACCATAGTTACCCAGTGCCCAGTCAGCAACATGTAACTCCTCTGTCCATGCTTACTGGTCCAAGTATCTGTGTTGAAATGCACCCTGTCACACACAGAGTTTCTCAAGGAAGCGGTGAGGTTGTGTGCGATCTACTGTGGTAGCGCGGGCACGCCTTTCTTGGAGAAGGAGTGACGACTGGCCATCGGCTCTTGGGGCACTGCAATGTGCATAAGGTCTCAAAAATCCTCGGTCTCAAAAGGGTTTAAAGGCAGCCTTTCTGTTGCCAACAAGTTGCAGATGATGAAACTCAACCTCTTAGGCATGTAATGCCCTTCGAAAATCATGTAAAACACAGCGAGGGGACTCCAACCACAGTCTCCCTCGTTGCCACTTAATGGGCCACACACACCCCACTTGACTGGCATCAGTAGACCCAATTTTCAAGATGAAAAAGATGCTTTGCGTGAAGCACTCTCAAAAATACGCGTGCCTTTCCCGTCCCCTGGCTGACCCAGGGGAAGAAAAGTCCTCTGAGAGCCATGATTTGTTCATTTAGGTTCTTTTAGAAATACAGCGAGGGGACTCCAACCACAGTCTCCCTCGTTGCCACTAATTGGGCCACACACACCCCACTTGACTGACATCAGTTGATGCCCCTTTTCAAAATGAAAAAGATGCTTTGCATGAAGCACTCTCAAAAATACGCGTGCCATTCCCATCCCCTGGCTGACCCAGGGGAAGAAAAGTCCTCTGAGAGCCATGATTTGTTCATTTAGGTTCTTTTAGAAATACAGCGAGGGGACTCCAACCACAGTCTCCCTCATTGCCACTAATTGGGCCACACACACCCGACTTGACTGGCATCAGTTGACCCCCCTTTTGAAAAAGAAAAAGATGCTTTGCATGAAGCACTCTCAAAAATATGCGTGCCTTTCCCATCCCCTGGATGACCCATGGGAAGAAAAGTCCTCTCAGAGCCATGACTTGTTCATCTTGGTTCTTTTAGAAACACAGCGAGGTGACTCCAACCTCAGTCTCCCTCGTTGCCACTAATTGGGCCACACACACCCCACTTGACTGACATCAGTTGATGCCCCTTTCAAAATGAAAAAGATGCTTTGCATGAAGCACTCTCAAAAATACGCGTGCCTTTCCGTCCCCTGGCTGACCCAGGGGAAGAAAAGTCCTCTCAGAGCCATGTCCACATTGTCAGTGGACAGACGCGTTTGCTTATCTGCCAGCAGACCCCCAGCAGCACTGAAGACAGGTTCCGAGAGAACGCTGGCTGCAGGACACGACAAGATCCCCAAGGCGTACGTGGCAATCTCAGGCAATTTATCCAGATTGGAAGCCTAAAATGAGCAGGGCTCAAGTGGCACAGTAATGGCATCGATGTTTCCTTGCATATACTCATATATCTGTGTGTCTTCCTCTTTTTCCTTGTCCAGCTCTTTTGTTTTCGCATGAGTATATGTCCTTGTCACTTTCACATGTGTTTGTGTTGTGTTGTGAGTTGTTTTTCACCTTTTGGACACCTTTGAGGGTGTTTTCTAGCTGTTTTTATGTGTTTGTGATTGCCTGCCATTGTTTCCTATGCAGTTCGAGTTCGGTTGGTCGAACGTTCGACGAACCGAACTCGAACGGGACCTCCGTTCGGCGAACCGACCTCGAGCCGAACCGGGACCGGTTCGCTCATCTCTAGTCTCAAGCTAACATTTTTAATGGTACCATTTTTGCACATATGCCATGTCTGTTACTACATTGTGCACAAAATTTGAGATAACCAAAAAACGTAATTTTGGCATTTGGAATTTTTTTGCTGCTATGCCATTTTTCTATCAGATTAATTGAACTTATATTTTCATAGATTGGGCATTTCTAAAAGTGGCGGTGCCAAATGTGTATATTTTTATTTTATTAACCCTTTAATTTTCAGCGGGGTGAATGGAGGATGGTCTGAACTTTTAGGTTTTTTATTTTTTTTAATTTTTTAAAACTTTTGTACTTTTTTCTTTCATTCTACTAGCCCCCCTGGGGGACTATAAGGATCAACAGTCTGATCACTGATTCATTTCTTCTGATCAGACAAGCATCGCTCTGATCAGGAGAAATGCTTCTTTCTTTTTACAGCTGCTGCTCTACTGGCTGTAACAGGAACTATGTCATGATAGGCAACAGGAGTCATCAGAGGACCCTGTGATACCAAGGCAACCAACGGCTCCCTATGATGGCGTCACGAGGCCTTTAATGGTGGCGGGGAAAGGTGCATTCCCCAGTGCGGTGGTTTAAATTGCTCGGTCAAATTTTGACAGCGCAATTTAAGGGGTTAACAGGCATGGGTGGATCGTGGATCCAGCTGCACCTGCGAGGCACATATGTCTGTTGTTCAAAGCAGCAGCCAGTGATCACCCCTTCATGATTTTAGATGTACTGTTACGTCCTAGGTTGTGAAGGGGTTAAAGAGGCTCTATTGGGGCCTAGATTTGAACTTTATAAAAAAAAGTAGACCAGCGCCATACTCTCCATCCTAATTATGGCAGCAAGAAGCTTGCAAAACTACCCTTTGTTTAACATATCTAATATATCCACATAGTAAATTTAAGGTAGCAATCTTGCGTCCAAAATAGGCATTAAAATTACAGATGACACTCAATATTAAACACCAGCTTAATATATTAAAAATCCACTTTACATATCAGTCATAGTGTTATACGGCTGTAATACTCTTATATTAGTCACTAATATGTTAGTCCTCTATGGTCGCTGCAGGGTCTCAGGAATGTAACACTGTCAATATCCCAAAAAATCCAGCTTGATCCTTTGGTGAGTAAAAATAGTCTTGATGCACAGGTTTCCAAAGTGCATCCACCCCACTATTGGAACACTTCACTGTGAGAAATCCACCCTCTACTTCCTTGACGCAAGCTTCCACTGTACAGTTCATGTTACTATTTGATATTCCAAGTAGACATGATTGTAGCCAGTTGGCTGGTGTATTTGCATGCCTGGAGGTACTGTAATGCAGAGATCCCCAACTCCAGTCCTCAACGCCCACCAACAGTGCAGGTTTTTGGGATTTCCTTAGTATTGCACAGGTGTTAATATAATTACCTGCCCAGGTGCTGGTTCCAACAGCAGTGGAATGCTAAGGAAATCCTGAAAACATGCACTGTTGGTGGGCCTTGAGGACTGGAGTTGGGGAACCCTGCTCTAATGGATTTCTAAGATAGGAATACAAGAAGTCACATAACTTGTGATGCTCCAGGATTCCTGCATCTGCCAATACCCTCCTCAACGTGGCAATGCTCATGCCTGTAAAACAGTGCCCGGTATGGCTGCTGATGTGCCTGTAGTTCCATCAGTTGAGCAGCAGGTAATTTGCTAGGTTGTTCAATGTTCCTGGACATGTGATAAATCCACTGATTTCTCTGCAGTATCCTCTTTCATGGACATATGTAATTGTGCTGGGCAAAACTTGGTACCAATACTGCCTCTGGTAAACACACCTGATGGTTGCAAAGTTTCTAAATGTAGGCAATTCCATAAATGAACTTCTATTTAGGCATGACTGTTCATTGAAGCATTTCCAGGTGAAAACCTGTTGAAACTGCTTGAAAGAATGAGAATATGCCATCAGAATAAAATCTACATACTTTTAAGATATTTTAAGATTTATAACATATTCTAGTTTGTTTCCTATTTCTTTCCTGCTTGATACATATATGAATAATCAAAATATTCAGTGTAAACTCACCATTAAATATTCATAAATATCAAAAATCCTTTAAAAGAGAAATCAAGGAGGGTTCAAAATAAAGGGGATGGTGCTGCACCCCTTGAGGAATAGATTGCTTGAAACGCGCGTCGGGGCATAGTGGCACGCAGAATCTCTCTGACCAATTTAAAGGTATATTAAATTCCTAATCAATTTGCACTTCACAGCACTTTATATTACAAGGCTTCATTTATTATACCTCATATCTAACATTATATATAGCTATTTATTATTTTTATTTTTTGCACTTGCCACTTTGTTATTTATATGTTACATATAATCAACTGATATTTATACATGATTGGTCATTGCACTAAGCACTTTTATAACCCGACAAACTGCTGCTAATAGTTTTGGGAATTTCATCCAGTCTCATACTTTCTATGAACACCCTATATATGTTTTTAACAATTTAAATAAAAACATGATTTTATCATGAAATGGTCACCAACCCCTTTATTTTATACCCTCGTTGGTTTCTCTTTTAAAGGATTTTTGATATTTATTGATACCATATGTGTCCCTATTTGGATTTGCCGACCTCAGTATGAATCTACTATGATCATATTCCAATAACAACAAAAAATCACCATTGCATAAACAGGTGTGTCCAAACTGTTGACCTGTACCAAATATATACCTACATATATATCTTCACTGAATCAAGTAAAAGTCGATCCTTCAGATCCAAATATTACTTGAATAATTGTATCTAACTATTCCTCATAGACTGGAACACAGGAGACAAGGGAGCAATTAATGAAAACATCTCCATAGATTTATTATCCATAGTCCCTTGGCTCCATGTTATAAATATATACCGGTATTCCTTCCATGTCTTATGTTGCATGTAGCAGCACACTGCATTGTGAGTAATGCTACAGATCAGAAGTATTCTGGAACTTTCTTATGAAGAGGGTTGAGAATAATCTCAAAAACTCTGTTGGTTTTGTTCAGCAACAAAAAGTTAAGCAAGAACATGGAAACACGTGATGTAAGTAGAGGAGTGAGCTGTCCTAAGTGGGACACCTTAGGAATATTCAGGGCTACTGTCAATGGTAACCAGAATTTTATTTACAGACCCATGATGATTTAACGTATGGCTGATTCTGGGCTTCACCCAAAGGTCCAAGTATGGGGTCCTGTGGTACCCGATCAGCATAATTGCAGATACAGAGCATTCTCACATTTTATAGATTTTGTAATTGTTTGTATATCTTCCTAGGAATATATTTTATATAGCATAAATCTCAATTGAAGAAAAATTAAAGTTTCCATGTAGTCTGTATGAGGGATTAGAGTCATCCAGTCTTACGTGTTTCATAACGTTAAGTCACAACACATTTATGAACCCTACAAACATACAATTTTATTTTGGTTGGACGTTTGCTTATCTTATTAACATGTATGTATATATTAATCTATTACTGTATTATCTCCAGTCACTTCTTCTTTATGTCTTATGTAGGGCAATAACCAGACTGCGATCACGGATTTTTTCCTTTTAGGTTTCCAGGGCAGCCAAGCTGTAAGAATTTTTTTGTTCAGCTTTTTTCTGGTGGTTTATTGTGGGACAATATTTGGGAATCTCTTGATCATCACCCTAGTGTCCACCTGCAAGAACCTCCACACCCCGATGTACGTCTTCATCTCCCAACTGTCTGTAAATGACATCTTCTTAAGTACATACATTACCCCTAACATGCTTCATATTCTACTAAATAATGGGGGAACTATTACTTTTGCTGGTTGCATTTGTCAGTTTTATTTCTTCAGCACTGCGGAAGCATCTGAATGTTTTCTTCTCACTGTGATGTCCTTCGACAGATATGTGGCCATCTGTAACCCCCTCCATTACGCTGCTGTAATGACTGCTGAAAATTGTGCAAAATTATCCATCACTTGTTGGTTGGTTGGTTTTTTAGTAATATTAATTGACATATTTACAATATCAAAGCTGACGTTTTGTGGGACAAATACCATTGACCATTTCTTCTGTGACCTTCTTCCCTTACAAGAAATGTCTTGCTCCGACATATTTATTCTTCGGTTAGAAATTTTCTTTCTTAGCATATTATCAGTTATAATACCAACAATAATAATCATTTTTTCTTATTTTAATGTTATTGTCACAATCTTGAGGATCCCATCCAGCACCGGCAGACATAAAGCCTTCTCCACCTGCAGCTCCCACCTCATTGTGGTCTCCATATTCTACTGGACCATGTTCAGTGTTTATGTGTTTCCAACAAAAGTAGAAACCTTGAACATCAGTAAGATCCTATCTCTGGTATATACTGTGTTTACTCCATTGATCAATCCTATGATATACAGTCTAAGAAACAAAGATATTCATAAAGCTATAAAAAAGATAATTCAAAAACATAAAACTACAATGATCAAGCTTGGTGCTGCCCACTCCGGTTAGACAAGTGTAAGTGGCTCCTTGATAATGACCTTTCCACCCCTATGAATGGATCTGGTGTGCTGTAGGAGCAGAACAGGAGTAATCAACTCTAACTAAAGGACAACTGTACGGTAGTAATGTCGCTTGATATCTGACACAAAGCAAAAGTATTTTAAATAAAGTTTAGGAAGTTTCTTAACCTTTTACATGTTCAAAGGAATTAAAATTTAATGTTTAGGTGAAATTTACAAATTTTAATTATTTTTTCTTTTCTTGCTAATCTTCAATTTATTTATTTTTTTTCTGCAACACTAAAGGTGAAAGTGAAAAAATGAGTCTTAGAATAAAAAAATATTCTGTCTTTTCAGTTTTTCAATAATACTCATGTGCGGTAATTTCTTCTACTTAAGTCAAAAACAAGCCTTAAGAATGAAGGAGCCTCTTGGAGATTTTTGTTCTTTCTTCTTTAAGGCTTTTCAGGCATCATGACAGTTTGCAGGTAGCATAAGAGAAGAAAAAAATAATAATAACTGCCCTAGAGATGAGCAAATCAATTTAAAAAGAAAAAGAGGTGTTTGGAATTTTCATAGATTTACCAAATCAGGTGAAACTTGCCTCGTGCCTGTTTTCACCTTCCTAACTGCCATGAACTTAAGAATAAAAAGAAATTTAGCTATTGAATTGAGCAATACAATAGAGCCCCAACACCTCGCCACGGTATTCTCTTACATTAGGGTCCCTAGCTAGTGTGTGTTCTCTCTTGCAGTTAAAAAAAAACTTACCGTGTATGGGAAGCTGAGACCCAGGCTATACATGTATAATGTGGACTGGCAATAGGTATGGGTGGGGCCAGGTTCACAAACGAAAGACTACAAATCAATTAAGAAATAACATCTGGAACACCATTCTAAGTCTGAACTGGGTGCAAAAACCCTAAAAAAAACTACACTATGTAGAGAGTAACAATGCAAGGTGAATAAATGTAAAGCAGAAACTGCTGTGTGAATACTGGCCTGAAAAATACAATAGCTATATGTGAGAATGAATATGGGAAAATGGATCCTGCATTACTGCCATGAACTAAAGAATAAAGAGAAATTTAGCTATTGAATTAATCAATACAAACGAGCCCCAACACCTCGTGTCCTCTCTTGCAGTTAAAAAAACCTTTACATTATCAACTGGCCCTAAGCCCGAAATTCATGGTGGCACGCCAATATTATACATGGCCACCATGAATTTCTAGTACTGATAAAAAGAACCACAACACACAGAAAAATATTTTTATTATAAATAAAACACAACACAATTAGTGACTCCATCTTTAAAGAAATAAAGAACCCCCCTCCGCAGTATTCCTGGGTCAAGGGTCCCACGCTGTCTAATCCAGATCCAATATCATCTGATCGGTTTGCTGGAAGGCAAAGCGATCAGATGATGTGTTAGGTTCAAGGGCATGAATCACATGACACAGCAGCTGATTGTATAAACGGCTTTTATACAATCAGCTGATGTATCAGTGCAAAAAAAAAAAAAAAACTACACACTTCAGTGCAGACTCCTGTCCGACCGCATCAGCTGATAGTTTAGCCGGCCGGGCAGTAAAAAGCCGGCCTCACCGCTGGACTTATAGTGTCAGCTGATTCCATCAGGTGACCGCATCAGCTCATCATCTCCAGGTCTGAGAAAGAAAAAGAGAGAAAGAAGAGAGAGAGAAAGAGAGAAAGAAGAGAGAGAGAAAGAAGAGAGAAAGAGAAAGAAGAGAGAAAGAAGCGAAAGCTAAGAAAGAAGAGAAAGAGAGAAGCAAAAGAGAGAAAAAGAGAGAAAGAAGAGAGAGAAGAGAAAGAGGAGAAAGAAGATAAAGAAGAGAAAGTAGAGAAAGAAAGGAGAGAGAGAAAGGAGAGAAAGAAAGGAGAGAGAGAAAGAGAGAAGGAAGAGAGAGAGAAAGAGAGAAAGAAGAGAGAAGAGAAAGAGGAGAAAGAAGAGAAAGTAGAGAAAGGAGAGAAAGAAAGGAGAGAGAGAGAAAGAGAGAGAAAGAGAGAGAGAGAGAAAGGAGAGAAAGAAAGGAGAGAAAGAAAGGAGAGAGATAGGAGAGAGAGAAAGGAGAGAGAGAGAAAGGAGAGAAAGAAAGGAGAAAGAGAAAGGAGAGAGAGAGAGAGAGAAAGGAGAGAAAGAAAGGAGAGAGAGAAAGGAGAGAGAAAGGAGAAAGACAGAGAAAGGAGGGAAAGAAAGGAGAGAGAGAAAGGAGAAAGACAGAGAAAGGAGGGAAAGAAAGGAGAGAGAGAAAGGAGAGAGAGAGAGCTCACAGCTGTCCGGCTCTTCCCCTCAGTGCATAATTAAATTATATTTATAAATATATTATAAATATAAGTTAAAATTAAAAATAAAAAAAAAATACTGGGTCCAGAACTTGTTACCTTATGCTCCCTAGGTGAGCACTCTATCCACTCAGCTATTGCCTCTTATGTGAATGATAGGCAGATTTGCTAATCTTGAAGTCTGGATTGCTGAAGTCCAGCTGACCACGTGATTCACTCCATTGCTACGTGAAGCTCATGCAGAGCACTCGTGTTCTGTAGCAGAGATGACAGTGTCGTGTGGATTACGTCGGACCTGGAGGGGTATTTTTGGGATTAATAAAGGGGTGAACCAAGGTTGTTTTTTTGTCTTTTATTCCAAATAAAGTATTTTTGTTGTGTGTGTTTCTTTACTTTCACTTTCAGTTTAATCATGAAATGATTAAACCCATTATTACCCCAATTGCCACCGCACCAGGGCAATTCAGGATGAGCCGGGTAGAGTCCACCAGGACTATTGCACCTAATAGATGCAGCAGTTCTGGGTGGCTGCTGGGTGATATTGTTAGGGTGGTGGGCTCCCCATACAGTGGCACTCTCCATCCTGACAATACCAGCCTCCAGCCATGTGGCTTTATCCTGGTCGGTATCAAATATGGGGGAACCGCATTTTTTTTTTTTATTTTTTGTTATCTATTTATTTTAATGAACGATATAGACCCGCCCATCGGCGGCTGTGATTGGTTTCAGTGAGACAGCTGTCACTCAGTTTGGGGACATGTCTGACTGCAACCAATCATAAGCGCCGGTGGGCGGGGAAAGCATGGAATAACTAATTGACTACTAAAGCAGCAGCCATTTTCTAAAGAGGAAAAGACGCCGCAGATTTGTGACAGCCGTGCAGTGAGATGCTCGTGATCGGTGAGAAGGAAAGGGAGAGGGATTGTGCTGGGGACGCTGGACACATGCAGATAGCAACATGTGCACATAGCCTTACTGTGAAAAGCCATGTTTATGGTGATCGAACCGTTCTCAAACATCACTCAAACTGTCGAGCTTTTAGCAAAAAGCTCAAGTTCGAGTTCGATCTCGAGCACCCCCAAAATCACTCGAACATGAAATTGGCGAACCTCGAACCTCGAACATTGCTCAACTCTAGTGATCATATTGAAATCACACATGTGTCATAAATTTTTATACCATCGGGAGTTGACAAAAAAATAATTACAAAATTTGTTTGAGCCTTATATTTTACATTTTCACTTAGGGAAAATGGGAAAATGGCAAGACAGTTTGTCACACAATTTCTGACGAATGTGTCAATACCCCATATGTGGCTGCACAATACTGCTTAGACACACGGATTCAGGGAAGGAGGAGAAATATTTGACTTGTGCAGTATAGATTTAAATATAATAGTTTGCAGACTCTGTATACAGAGCTCCTCAAAGCAAGTAGAGCAGAATCCGTACTTTGGAAATCACACCTTCCTATGATGTATCTACTGGTGTAGCAACAATTTTGACTTCATGGATATTTTCCAGAAACAAGCAGCAATTGTTGAGTGAAAATTGCAAATCTGCCATTGTATTTCCTAGTACATTGTAGTGCCTGTATATTGTGTCAAGCTTGTGCTTCTGATGTGTACCCCATGAGAAATGTACCCCATAAATTGCGAGGCTCTTCTTATTACAGAAATAACAAACATGTGGATGCTAAATGTTGTTTACCCACACTTTGGATTTGGGCATCCACATTTTGCTAGATTTCTTTTTTTAGGAGGGGGAGTCATAGCACTTTTACAAAGCTTTTGTGCTGTCAGTAACTTGGAAGCCCTATATTTCTGTTTTCAGATGATAGACCTTAGTGATGACATTTTTTTTCTATGGAATTAAAGCTTTTATTGGAAGCATTTTACATGGATCTCGTTTATTCTGTGCTCTATGTTTATCACTTACATCAGGGTTTCCATCTAAATATCAGAATGACAGGATTCAAATGAAACCGCCAAGAGATTCATTTACTATAATGAGGCAAAAGAGTTACTCTGGACTCCCTCTGGCATATTTTCAGTGCTGACATTTTCACAAGGGCACAAAACTGTGGTCAACCAGTCTTTTAGGGGTGCACTCAGTGGTGCACTGAAATGACATGTTTGCATATTCTGAGAGCTATAGATTTTTTTATATTTCTGAAGATGGAACTGAGTGAGGGCCTATTTTTTGCAGGACAAAATATTTCCGATGATAGCTTTTTTTTAATATGTGCAACTTTTCAATTGTGTTTTATTCCACTTTGTTTTCAGCAATATGATAAAAGCATATTTTTGCCATAATTTTTTTTACGGTGTTCACTAAATGTGTTAAGTAGTGTGACAGTTTTATAGGGTGGGTCATTGTGAATGTGACAATAACCAATATGTGTCCATTTTTGTTTATTTTTTATAAAATCAAGGTCTCTTTCCTAACATTATGCATATCTGAGGTAGAAATGTCTGGTGATAGCTTGCCTTTAAGTAGACAGCCAGTTTTAGTCTTGTGGATTGGGCACTGAATCTGACTTGTCACTTTATGTAGTAACAGCTTTGTAATGCTGCTTTTATTGATTGCAGTGAATCTGAGAATGTTTTTTTCTTTTATTAAAAGGCAAATACTTTATATATTGGTGCTAAGTTTACTTCAGTATATTATGCTAAAAAAAAGAAAGGGAGGATCCGGGGGGAGGGAGGGTAGTGGAGCAAATAAGGGGATAGATAGCGCACATAGAGACAGTGAGACGGTAGGGGTCAATGAAGGATTAGGGTGAGACATGTAAGGAACGTAGGGAGGCTAGGAGTAATAAAGGTGTTAATAGTATTAAACGTCGACTGGCAAATGCATGAAGTCTTGCAAACAAAATGAATGAATTGGAGACTCTTATGACAACCATGGATTATGATGTGGTGGGTATTACGGAAACCTGGCTGGATGAAAGCCATGACTGGGTGACAAACATACAGGGTTATACTACATTTAGGGAGGACAGGAAAGACAAAAAAGGTGGTGGGGTGTGTACATTTATCAAATCTAACCTAAAACCTATGTTGAATGATGACATTGGGGGGAACTGCAACAATGTAGAGTCAGTATGGGTAAATGTACATGGGGAGGGGAATAATGGAAAAATGCTAATTGAGGTTTGCTATAAGCCTCTTAACATACCTGAACAGGTAGAGGGTGAAATGATGACCAAATTTAAAAGGCAGCAAATAATAATAATACTTGGGTCCTTATTATGGGGGATTTCAACTATCCAGACATACAGTGGGACATAGAATCTTCTGGATGTGCTAAAAGCTGTAAGTGCTTATCTACTATTGAGGACAATTTCCTCTCTCAGATGGTAGATGAACCGACGAGGGGATATATTTGCTATATCTGATCCTATCAAATAGACCGGATACAATTTCAGATCTACAGGTCCGGGAGCACTTGGGCACCAGCGATCATAATATGGTAAGCTTCAATAGAATATTTCAAAGGGAAAATGCTAAAACCTGGAATTTTAGGAAAGCTGATTTTAACAAGTTAAGGGAAGAGATTAAATGTGTAGATTGGGACAAAGTCATGATAACTGCGGATACTGCACATAAATGGGGTAAGTTTAAGGATATACTGCTAGAGTCCTTTAAAAACTTGTACCTTCTGGTAATAAAATGTCCAGGAATAAAAATAAACCACTATGGATAAATAAGACTGTACAAAGTATAATAAAACAAAAACAAAGTGCATTTAAAATCTTGAAGGCTGAGAATACAGAAATAGCATTGCAGGAGTATAAAGATATCAATAGGAAATGTAAAAAAGAAATCAAGCAAACAAAATTATGTCACAAAAAAGAGACGTTTGGCAGCACTCTGCGGTGTCAAAAGATCTGTTTTATTTTTCCTTTTTGCAGACGCGTGATACAGACATGAGGGAGCAGGGGGAGCAGAGCACAAGGAGCACGTCGTCCTTGTGCTCCTCTCCCCCTTCTCCCTCATGTCTGTATCACCCGTCTGCAAAAATGAAAAATAAAACAGATCTTTTGACACCGCAGAGTGCTGCCAAACGTCTCTTTTTTGTGACATAAGTATCCGTGCTGGCTTCTTGGCAATAGCACCTCGGCAGGTCAGAACTTCCACTTGCCGTCAGCTGGTTTTTTTTTCAGCTAAAGTCCAACGTGAGTATACAGCAGCTGATCTGCAATTCAAACGCCCACATGGCAGGCTCCACATGGATTTGAGCCATACAGGACTTCATCGCAGCATCTTCCACAGAGTGATAAGCAGTGCAGTGCACTACTTCTTTCTATTATAAGCAAGCAAAATTAGCTACTGAAACAAAAATCGCCAAGGACATTAAAATAAATCCCAACATCTTTTATAAATACATTAATGCCAAAAGGAAAACAAAGGATAGTATTGGCCCCTTAAAATATAATAACAAGTTAGTTATAGAGGACAAACAAAAGACTGAGATATTAAATAGGCATTTCTCATCTGTGTTCACCAAGGAACTGACTGTACCAGGGATCATTCAACAAGTGAAAAATCAAAGTTCAACACCCGATATAATTAATTTAACACAAGATGAAGTACGCCTACGTCTGAGTAGATTAAACATTGACAAATCCCCAGGGCCAGATGGCATTCATCCATGAATATTGAGGGAATTGAGCTCCGTAATCGACAGACCGCTGTATCTCATCTGTTTAGACTCGCTTGTAACAGGGTTGCTGCCTCTGTTACAGGAAAAAGCACTATTTGAGTTTTATAATGCAAGTAGTTCTTACGATAAATATATACTAGAACAATGCTGCAATTTCAAGAGCCCTCTGAGAAGTAAAAGCATCAGAAATTACCAGATACCAATTTGAAACCTAGGACTTAGTGGCAGCTATGGGCTGCCATTAACTCCGTATTACTCGGATTGCCACCGCACGAGGGAAATTCTTGATGAGCAGGGTAGAGTCCCGGGACTATTGCATCTAATGGATGTGGCAATTCCGGGTGGCTGCTGGCTGATATTTTTAGACTGGGGGGCTCCCCATAATGTGGGGCTCCCCATCCTGAGAATACCAGCCTTCAGCCGTGTGGCTTTACTTTGGCTGGTATCAAAATTGGGGGGACCGCACTCCATTTTTTTTAAAATGTATTTATTTTTTTACTGCACTACATAGACCCGCACACTAGCGGCTGTGATTGGTTGCAGTGAGACAGCTGTCACTAATCGTGGAGGTGCGTGTGAATGCATTAAATCATAGGCGCCAGTGGGCAGGGGAAGCAGGGAATACGAGATGGAATACTGAGCGGCTGGCATTTTCAAAAGCTGGAGAAGCCGCCGGAGCATTGTGAAAGCCGTGCAGCGCCGTGCCGGTGATCGGTCAGTGATCGATGAGTATGAGAGAGGGGGGAAGAGGGAGTGACCAACAGACAGAGAGGACGACTAAAAGACCTGCGTTCTGTTTGTCAAAAAAGCGATTACTTTGGTTTGAGAGCTATTCTGGCGACTACGTAAAAGCCGCGTGGTTATCTGAGCACATTATTCCAAGACACCAGAAATGCAGTCACGCACCTTCTACAGGCTGTGCTCATACTGTTCCTGCCTTTTCCATCCAGTTCAGCCTTTTCTTCAGTCACCCCAGCTCACCGTTAGGTCCAACGTAAAATGATTCGAGTCCATAGACTTACATTGCGCATCGAATATTTGCAAATAGTCGAATAGCGGCGACCTATTCGTCGAATATTCATCATAGGGGTTATTTTTGTAATCGATAAGCCCTAGTCATAATCCAGAGGAATGAAGGCTTGTCATATATTATTCTAAAACAAGTCTAAAGCCATCTTGCTGCATAATAGCAATGAACTATTCAATTCCAGTTTGTTATGCCATCCACATGAAAGAAACCTATGACAATATGAAACAGCTGTTGAAGGGCTTGAGCTTTGATCAATGTCTGTGGCCCCTCTGTGGTTATTTAAAGCTTGTTATCCTCTAGGTTTCCAGTGTGGATGCATAAAGTACTGCTGCTTCTGTGTGAGTGGGATAGTCGTGCAAGAGAATATTACTACAATAAAAAAGACTGTGCTTTCCAGAATTCACTTCACATAGGGAGTAAAAATGTTCTGCATTCAGCATTAATTGACCCACATGAGATTTTGTTACCACAATTGCATATCAAGTTGGGACAAATGAAGAACTTTGTAATTGCAATGGATAAAAATACAAAGGCCTTCGGTGGCACTCCTGAGGCTGCTGTCACCGCAGAGATACTGCACCGCAGTCAGAGGTGTGGTGCGCCATCCTGAGTTAGAAAGAGGCCATCTATCGGTTCACACACCAAAAGCCTGTGGACACCCAATTATTAGCTCACACATTAGATCAGGGCCGGGGCAGGTCTCATTAATGCATTGAGACCAGTAATCTGGTTATGGCACTTTATCTAGAACCATCTAGGGGAGGAGTTTACTGGGTGAGCAGTCTGAGATAAAATGGGCAGAGTCAAGTTTGAAAGTTGTCCATTTAGAGTCAGTCAGTTAGTCAAGAGGAGGGAGGAGACTGATGAGGTGTGAGGACCCAGGGCAGGGGTCCTGCTCAACTCTGAGGAAACTGAAGAGAGAATCCCAGCGAGTTAGGGGAATAGTGTCAGACCCCCTATAGTCCCGTTTGACAAGCAACAGCTCAAGTTGAAGGGATTGGTCGCAAACGGGGTTCCGGAGCCTAGGCTAGGAAGATACTTCAGGACTTTCTGGTAACACCGGAGGCCAGGGTGGCTGTACGCGCTTTTGAGCCACAAGCAGCAAATGAATCCACTGGAAGGGGACCACAGAGGATCAGGCAGGCAGAAATCCCTTTGAAGGTTCCTGGAGGGTGCCATGCAGGCAACATTTCCATTAGAGGTCTGTGGTTCCTGGCTCAGGGCACTGTGTGTGGAGGCGCAGGACAGGAGGGTGAAAGTCAGTGCAGAGAGACGGCCAGGAAAGGCAAACAAAAGGGAAAACCAGTACTGGCCCTGGACTTACTCGGGATCAGTGGTTGACCATCACCCGGGATCCCAGCATACCATGGTGGAATAAATTGGCTGTCCACCTGAAGAACTGGTAAAGTGAGTAAAAGACTGTTATTGCAAAGCCCTCGTGTCATCTCCATTTCTACTGCATCACATCCTGCCCTGACAGACTTTTCAAATTCAACAGTCGCCCCAGGGTCTCGCTTCACCTGTGGGAGTGACTCGCCCACCCCAGCTATGGAATACCCGATGTCGGGCTGGACTAGTCCGGGGGTAGTCAGTGGTGGCGAGGCCCGACTACGTGACCCTGGCAGGGTCAACTAATATGACTTCAGTGGGGGTAGTGATTTTTAAAGTTTGTATTCGTGACGCCACCTGTGGTTTGCGGCTATTAAGCCGCCGCTGCTGTATGGGGCCTCCAGTGCTGGTGGAATGGCAGCTTGGGTGGTCCTGCTCCCCACACGTGGAGTGGTGCCCCGGGGCAACCGTTGGTGCTTGTAAGAGTCTATGATGGTTTTGTGTGAATGATACGGTGCAGGGCCGACAGGGCAGTGAAAGAAACAGACACAAACAGTAGTCTCTTTACCTTCTTTTCTTTTACTTGGCAAAACAGTCCAGTCCTGGGAGACCATCACAGGTGGTAAAGGGATCCAGTCGGCCTGGAAGTAACTGGGGTGATCTTCTTGGCCAGTCGAGTATTGAGGCCTACTCCCTGTTCTTCTTTCACTTCTACAGGACCCTGCACTTTAAGTTTAGCAATAGCCCTCTTGCTGCTGGGACCGGTGGTTCGTCCCTTTCTCCTAGGATAGGCTGCGCAGGCCCTCTCTGATGCTCCCCTGTGGGGGTCCACACCGGGCCCTGGTGATGCAGCTGTACCTTCGGATGGTTTTGGGGGCCAGGAGACTTGCAGTCCTCCTGCCCTTTGGATTCAGCTACCAGGTAAGGGTTTTACACCCTGGCAACTACAGACTCTGATGCTAATTCTTCTTCTGTGCCTCTTTACAGGTCTTGCTTTCCTGGGTTGAGCTAACCTAGCTCCAACCCCAGCTCACAAGACTGCACTACTCCACGTCCTCTCTCTCCAAACTTCCCTAACAGACTAACTAACTCCTCCCTCAGGTCAGACTTTTGGAATGCTCCCTGGAACTCCAGGTTTAGAGCTCCCTCTGCTGGCCTGAAGGAAAACTGTGTTGAATGTTGGTACCTACTGGCCAATGGACCTCCCAATTACCTCCAGGCTCAGCATTAACCCTTTGAAGGGGCAATGCTGTTGTGGCAACCAGATTCTGGGGCGCCACAGGAGCAAGAACACCTCAGCTATGACATCATCACCTGCCCACCTGATCCCACAATGCAGCAGCAGCTTACATAGACGCAAAACCACAGGTAGCATTACGAAGTTTATTTTATTTTAAAAACAACTCTTATCATCATCCCCTTTATTTATTAAATGACACTGCCAGGGTCGTGGAGCCGGACCCCGCCTCCGTTGACATCCCCGGACTAGTTCTGATTCTGAGTACCCCAGGTCCTGGAGTTGGGCGTGTCACTTCAAGAATCTCATTGATAAATTTCCAAGATCGAGTGAAGTAAAGACAAAGGAATGAGTCTTTATATAACTTTAGATTCATAAGCTTCTTCAAGATGAGGAGTTTTTTACATTAGTTGCATGAAAAGGAAAAGGCTGCATGGAGGGCATTCGATTTGGTGGTGACTAATTCTTCGGAACACTCAAGAACAAAAAACTATGAAGAGTTGGTGAAAAAAATCCCAAAACATAAAAAGCTTAGCAGTAACAAGTCCTTAAAGATTAATTTCATACATTCACATGTACACTTTCTTCCTCCAAACTGCGGAGCAGTGAGTTACGAGCATGATCAGAGATTTCACCAAAATATTGCGGCTATTGAAAATAGATATCAAGGAAAATGGAATTTATTCATACTTGCAGATCACTGCTGGATAATTGTAAGACATGGACAGTGTGCTAGAGAAAGGGAAAGCCATGTCTAAGCAGAATAAAGGGACAAATCGATTAAAGCAAAAACATTGACAGTGTGAACCTTTGTGAATTCGAATTTGCTCGTGAGTGCCCAGCAATTTCATTTTTTATCATCAATATACTTCTAGATTTTTTTTTATCTTTTATATTAATAGTCTTCTGATATTACTACTTTTGCTTTCACTATAGAGATTTTTTATTACACTTTTTTACCTTTGTTACCGTTGTTTTCAATCCCAATTCCTCTATTGTTTAAATGGACTGATTAATAAAACCTAGGTATAAAAATAGCAGTGATAACAGGCTACTGGATTATACAATCCAACCGCTAGCAACCGGGCATCTTTATGTGCATGTAGACAGAAGCTTGTCAGTCACTGTCAGCGGTATTTCTAAACAAACTGTTCTTCACTATTAAAGCGGGCTTTACACGATACGATATCGTTATTGATTTATCATCGAGGTCACGGTGTTTGTGACGCACATCCGGCGTCATAAACAATAGCGCAGTGTGTGACACTTTTGTGCGACCTAAAACAATCGCAAAAGCGGCAAAAATCAATTTCCGTGGAGAGGTCGTCCTAAAACAAAAAACCATTTTCTTCTAATTAGCGATGTTGCTCCTCCTTCCCGCAGCAGCATACATCACTGTGTGTTACACCGCAGGAGCGAGGAACATCTCCTACCTGTCTCCACCAGCTATGTAGGGAAAAAAAGGGAAAAAATGCACGGTTTTGCTGTGATGCTCAGAAAGGTAGTGATGAGGTTATTTGGGATGTAGATTTATTAATTATTTACATGCCACTACGCGTTTCGGGGGTACAACCTCTCCCTTCCTCAGGTAGCCATCCCAAATAACCTTATCATAAATAATTAATAAATCTACATCCCAAATAACCTCATCATAAATAATTAATAAATCTACATCCCAAATAACCTCATCATAAATAATTAATAAATCTACATCCCAAATAACCTCATCATAAATAATTAATAAATCTACATCCCAAATAACCTCATCATAAATAATTAATAAATCTACATCCCAAATAACCTCATCACTTAAATAATTAATAAATCTACATCCCAAATAACCTCATCACTTAAATAATTAATAAATCTACATCCCAAATAACCTCATCACTACAGAGGTTGTACCCCCGAAACGCGTAGTGGCATGTAAATAATTAATAAATCTACATCCCAAATAACCTCATCACTACCTTTCTGAGCAGCGCAGTGAAACTGTGCATTTTTTCCCTTTTTTTCCCTGCATCATTATCTCCCTATGGGAGCTCACGGGGCTGCTGCAGCCAGAACCAGGATCGTACTATCCGTTTGAATCTAACACCAGGGGCTGGTGAATCACCGCATCTGTGATCACGGGACCGTCCGACCCGGAGGAGGAGCTGCTATCAGACGCCGGTCCGGCGGCTGCACACTGCACGTGGAAACCCCGATCGTGTGAGCAGAGTCCTGCGGAGTCAGGAGGACAGGATCCCTGCTGACAAAGAGTGGTGAACTTGCGATCCCCCTTCAATACCACTAACAGTGTTGTACCTGACGTACAACACTATCAGGTGAGTGTGCACCTCACATTGTACATACCTCGGTACATTAAGATCCCACACAGGGGCGCCCTCTCTATCTTTATTCATTTCACCGGCTATGTGGAAGGAAGGAGGTGGGCGGGATGTTACGTCCCGCTCATCTCTGTCCCTCCGCTTCTATTGGACGGCTGCCGTGTGACGTCGCTGTGACACCGCAAGACCCGCACCCTTAGAAATGAGGCGGATCGCTGGCCAGAGCGACATCGCAGAGAAGGTAAGTCCATGTGACGGGGGTAACCGAGGTTGTGCGCGACGGACAGCGATTTGCCCGTGTTGCACAACAGACAGGGGCGGGTACGATCGCTTGCTATCTCGCTAGCGAGATCGCAGCGTGTAAAGCCCGCTTAACTCCTTCACCCCCAGGCAATTTTCCCTTTTATGTTTTCATTTTCTTTCCTCCTCTTCTTCCAAAAGCCATCACATTTTTATTTATCTGTAAATATAGCCACATGAGGCTTACATTTTGCCGGAATAGTTGCACTTTTGAAAGACACCATTCATCCTGTCCTCTGTTGTACTGGTAAATGGTAAAAAAAAAATTGAAGTTTGGTGAAATTGCAAAAAAACTGCAATTGCAGTTTTTTTTATTTACCATGTTCACTAATTGGTAAAATTGACCTGGTATTACGATTTTCCAGGTCAGTGCAAGTTTGTAGATAACAAACATGTATTGCTTTACTTTTATCTAAATGGTGAAAAAAAATTCAAAAGTTTGTAAAAAAAAGAATTGGATTGTTGTCATCATTTTTTGAGACAGGTTCTTCTTTGTCATAATCTGGGGCTCAGTGCCAGCTAATCATTTGCGTCTTGAGCTGGTGTTTTTAATTATGCCGTTTTTGCACAGATCTGATGTTTTGATTACCTGTTATTAGATTTTAATGAAATATTGCGTAGAGCAATATAACGTTCTTCTGTCATTTTAATTTTGTTTTTTGATCCGCCGTTAACTGATCAGAATAATTTATCTTATATTTTGACAGATCGGGCATTTCTGCATACGGCAATACCAAATATGTGTCTTTATTATTACTATTATTATTATTATTATTATCATTATTATTATTATTGCCGGGCTTGACAGGAAATGGCAGTGACAAGCGTTATCATCTTGCCCCCACATTGCCATGCACACCTATTGGCGCTACATGATCACGTCACAAGACCATCGATTGCAGCCTGGAACAGCATGATCCCTGCCGGAGCACTTGAGATTAAGCTGTTAGAGCTTGACAGCGTGATCTAAGAGGTCTCCGATCCACCCGCACCTGTTAACTGCACGTCTGCTTATCAGACCAGCAGACATGTGAATAATGCGGGCTCACCGCCTGAGCCTGCATTAAAGGGCCACATGCATTAAAGGTCCACATACGACCATTGACATATAGGTACGTCATTGGTTGTAAAGAGGTTTTTAAAGACAAAGTAAGTTGAAAAAACATGGCTATTTTTTAAGATGAAATTTCCAGAGACATAATGACTTTTACAATATAGTGTGAATAAATCAAATAAAATTTGATCAAAATCCTCAGAGAGACTGAGATAGTGGAATTCAAGATTACACAGGCTAATAAATCATAAATAAGCTGCTGTCAAGGTCATCAGGAGTCAAAACAGAGTCAATACTACAGTATATAGTAAAAAGATAAGAATGTACCTTTATGTGCAGATGTGATGCCCCAGGGCTGTGGGGAACTCAGTCTCAGGCCCATGGTGCGCAGTGAGAACAGTCGTGGTCGCGGCCTGGTACCATGGCCCTTGGTGTGCCGTCCCTGAGAAAAAAAGGGGCTTTTGGTAAAATAAAAATAAAGGGAAAATAAAACAAAATAATAAAAGAGTTCTCGACTACACCACTTGCGGTGTGCGGCCAGGTTACTTGGGGCCGCCGCTGCAGGGTCCTGCTGGGGCTGATGGAGTGGTGCAGTTTTGATGTTGGAACCCTCTGCAAGCAGGGACAGGCCCCAGCAGTAAATGATGAGGATATTAATGGGGAACCGTCTGTGTCAGTGCATGGGGCGATCAAGATAATAGTCCACACCAGTATTGCAGTTTCAACTTGCCTTGACTTTATTTTAATGTAGTACCTGAACCCGCAGGTGCTGGTTCCAGGTGTTCCCGCTCCCCTTATTCTCTACGCCAGCTGTCACCTGGGTTGGCTGTCCTCCATGCATACTCATTGTGGTTGGACTCCCGTGGCCTGGAGCTACTTGGAAGTCCCTTCTCTTTAGCCTTGGTCCTAATGCAGGCAGCCTTGAATATATAAGAGGTCCAGTCCCTGGTCCCCTCTTTGTTGCTTGTGCTTCAGACTTGTTTGGTTGGCGATGGACCCTGGAGATCTTCTCGCCCAGCAGACTTAACAGCTGACCATAAAGTGTCCCACTGTGCTATGTTCTGCACGCCACCTTGTGCTGAGTCCTGTGAGCATTGGTTTCAGACCTCCATAGCCATCCCACTGTTCCTGGAGTCTGATTCTTTCACAGGCAACCCATGGTGCCTGGAGTCCTGGTTCTGTACTCCATAGTCCCTCACTTTTTACAGCACTCCAGTGTCTCTTCAGGTCATTTCGGTACTTTTCCCTTTCTTATCCTTCACTCTCCTCTCCTCACACTTTTCTCTACACCTCTCCTCTCTGACTTCTTCTTCACACTCCGTCCCGTGAACTCCAACTGACCACTGGCCAATCCCCCTTGCTGGGTCTCTCCCTATAGATTGGGTGGCTACTATCCAATCAGTGCCCATCCCTTTTATCTGTTGCTAGGCAGTCTCCCAGTCTGGTGTTGGGGTTCTTTATGTGGCCTGAAGGTGCTGGTGCACTTGCTGGCACAGATATTCCGGGATTTGGGTTTCCATGGGTTACATTTGTGGCACCTGGTACATCAGGGGTTCTACACAGACAAGGGATGAATTTCAGCTTTTTCCTTAGATAGGGTGATACCTACCATTGATGGACATTTGCTAAAGTGACTTTGGAAGAGGAGCAGGAAACTGAAGAACAACCTTAGCTGAAGCAAGAAAATCTTGGTTATTACTTGTTTCCATCTAGCTTCCGTATGAGGCCCAGAATTCATTAGAACTGATCAAGTTTTTTATTTTCTAAGGAACTAAGTTGTTTTGACACACAAAATGTGCTGAAGTATGCCTCTATTCTTTTATCAATGGTTTAATGTTATTTGTATTTTCTACCAAAAAAGATGACTGCACCCATGAAGATGGATTCTCCTTTCATTCCAAGAAGGAAAGAAATATACAGTTGCCTCATACTTTCCATTTTCTCTTAAGGTTCACAGATACAATTTAGATCATTTAGACTATAAAGCCTGCATTACACCTTGCAATTACGCATATGATATCGTATGCGATCGTACCTGCCCCCATCGTATGTGCGGCACGTTCAATTTGTTGACCGTGTCGCACAAACGATTATTTTCCATCACACGTACTTACCCTTCCATACGACCTCGATGTAGGCAGCGAACATCCACTTCCTGGAGTGGGAGGGACGCTTGGCGTCACAGCGACGTCACACGGCAGCCGGCCAATAGAAGCGGAGGGGCGGAGATGAGCGGTACGTAAACATCCCGCCCACCTCCTTCCTTCCGCATTGCCGGCGGGAGCCGCGGGACGCAGGTAAGATCTGTTCATCGTTCCTGGGGTGTCACACACTGCGATGTGTGCTACCTCGGGAACATTGAACAACCCGACGTACAATTTTTAGCTTTTGAACGACGAACATGCGATGAACGGGTTTTCGTTCAATCACAATCGCACGTAGGTTTTACATGCTACAATATAACTTACGATGCCGGATGTGCATCACTTACGACGTGACCCCGCCGACATCTCGTAAGATTTATTGTAGCGTGTAAAGCCCGCTTAAGACGTTGGAGTCAGAAAATCAGTCAATAAAAAAACTCAGACCAAAATCTGAGAGACTCCAAGAAAAATTATTCTACTTATGTGGTACATCTAAAACAATGAAATTTAGGACCCACCAGGAAATGAATGGGTTGGGGGCTTACTAAAGTTGATGCTTGAGTCTATTGCCTTTACTGTATTTTATCGTATTACTACATTGACAGATTATAGATAATTTCATTGAGGAATGTGTGTAGCAAAATAATAAAAAAAAAAATTGTGACGTTGTAGAATAGAGAAATATTCTTTGAAAAGATCACATAACTTTTGACAAGTGCGCCTTTAACTCATTTAAACAAAGTTATGTCTTCATGATAATCTTGCAAACTTTAAAACAAACTTTAACTTGGATATTCTAAAAAAACTTAATTATAATTTGTTATTTATATTTGCTATTAATTAAATAATGGGAACACATGAGACAGAGGGAAAAGACTGCTAAAACTTTGTGCCACCTGGCACTCTGCCCTTACTTACTATATAAATATCAGACTGAAGATCATTTTGGTTCTTATGAATCTTGTCTGGTGACCACAGTACGTCTGTAATGTTCACAATTGTCTCTGGGAATTTTCTACACAAAAGAACTGACCTTCATAAAAAATACAAGATTTCACGATGAACATTAATACCAAAATCTCTACTTCAAGTGTTATAATTTCATCTCCAGACATATTCCATAATGACCTCAGATCAAGATTCTTCTCAATTGTCTGAAAATAAGCAATCACCTTCCTATTATTATGCGTCTAATTAAAAATTGGATCAAGTTTGACCTGCAACATAAAACTCTCAATTTTTTTGCATTCTTCAACTTTTTAAGTTACTTTTAGATTTTTCTAACAGATACACAGAAAAGTGTCTTGTTGGACTTTGAATAAGGATGCTAGTCTTCGGAAACACATAATACCATTAACCACCTATGGTTTTAACCACCGTTTTTTCTTTTTAAAAAATATCCAACAAAGATTAATTTTTTATCGTGGACTTGGATGTTGGAGTTTTTTACCCTTAGGAAAGTGTCTTAACTATGTATACATTATTTCTCAATTTAATAGGAGCCGTTGCCTCATAGTTTGTTCCTTATGAAATGCAGGAGAACAATCTGACTACAGTCACTGTGTTTTTCCTTTTAGGATTTCAAGGCAGTCAAGGTCTAAGAATTTCACTGTTTTGTCTTTTCTTTGTGATTTATTGTGGGACAATATGTGGAAACCTCCTGATCATCACTTTGGTGTCCACCAGCAGAAACCTTCACACCCCGATGTACTTCTTCATCTCACAACTGTCCATCAGTGACATCTTGGTAATTTCAGACATTGTTCCCAATTTGCTCGACATCCTACTGAATAATGGAGGAACCATTTCTCTTATTGAATGTATCACTCAGTTTTATTTTTTAGGCGCTTCTGAAGCATTTGAATGTTTTCTTCTCACTGTGATGTCTTATGACCGGTATGTGGCCATCTGTAATCCCCTCCGCTACTCTACCTTCATGACAAGTGGTCATTGTTTGATATTGTCTATTGTGTGTTGGATGTTTGGATTTTCTTTTATATTTATTTTTATTATAAAAACTGCTAAGCTCGTTTTTTGTGGTTCAAATATTATTGACCATTTATTCTGTGACATTGTGCCATTACTGGAACTTTCTTGTTCTGACATCTTCATTATCCACTTGGAAATATATGTTATGGCCATTCCAGCTATAATATTCCCATCTATAATCATTGTAATGTCTTATACTTATATTGTTGTATCAATCTTAAGAATCCCATCCAATACCGGTAGACAGAAAGCCTTCTCCACCTGCAGCTCCCACCTCACCGTGGTCTCCATATTCTACTGGACAATCTTCAGTGTTTATGCTGTCCCAACAAAAGGACGAACAATTACCATGAGTAAGATCCTATCCCTGCTGTATACTGTGTTTACTCCTTTGATCAACCCTATTATATACAGTCTGAGGAATAAAGACATTAGGAAAGCCGTGCAAGATACACTTCACAAATTCATGGTGTCATAAATTTCAAATTGGTCAATAACTAATATCCAGAGGACTATCTATGACAGATAGAAAAGTCAAGTGTAGAATATTAGTAGTGATGGGGAATAGTAAAATATTTGGGCTTGGATTATTCAAGCTGAATAATTTTTACTATTTGAGTATTCGTGCAGAATGGAGATGAGCGAGCCTGAAGTTTGATGTTCAATACAGAGTTCGGGTTCAGAGTTCGGGTGATTTATGTGTGCAAACCACTCACTTGAGTGTGGCTATACTCGGGTACACTCAGTGCTCAGCCCAGTGAGAGCCTCTTGCAGTGTGTGAATAGCTTGCAATGGGGGTAACAACAGCGTAATCAGATGTAATGAACAGCGTGATCTGTTGTAGTGTGCATCACACAAAAAAATGGAAAAAGGTCTGCCTATCCGTGCATGGAAGTCTTCTGTTTATGGCCGGCGGCTTGTGGATGGAGACCTAAACTGCCAATCAGTGACTTTAAATGAAGTTCAGGTCAAGTCCAAATCCAGGACCAAACTTTAAAAAAGTTTGGCTTGACCGGCAGAACCTGAACTTCCATGAGTTACCTCATTTCTACTACCAAATAACTAACCTTATCCAACTCAGTTGGAAGTGTGGTGCCTCTACTGCTTTAGGCGCCAAAGGGTACTGCATATCACCCAAGGTGCAGTATTCATCTTGGATATGGAGGAGGTCATCACCGGTAACCACCAGCAATACACTCATCCAACACATAACACGGAAGCTCTTCCACTGGAACTGGGCTAGGGTAGGTGCTGGGGTGGCCATCATGAGGTATTGGACCTCTTGCCCACTAGTTCATTAACCCGGGAGGTGGGGCACCAACAGGTGAAGTTAGGAGCCATCTCACACACAGCAGGCAGTTATCACCGGACAGCGTCCGAGTTAGGTTGGACTCAGAAACAGACAAGCAAGCAAAGACACAAAAAGTCAGGGGCCCGTGGTCTGGAGCTGGAAGCTCGACCGAGGTTCTTAGGAAGAAGGGGGATGCCAGGGTTCACGGGGAGTGCGGAATGCACCCGTGATATGTTCCACGTCCCGGGAGCTGGGGTGGAGGGAAACCATTGAATGGTGACGCACGGAAGGAAACACTGGCCTCAACCTCCGAAGTATCCAGGATCGGCTGAAGTCCATCACAGTGGAGTCCGGCACTCCAATGGCGGTGTGATTAAAGTGAGCAAAGAACTTGAACTGCTCCCTCTGCATCTTCCCATCATTGCTGGCGCTCCAATTATCGCACCCCTGCGCCATAAGCGACTACTACCACCATCATCCTCCCTGGGGCCTGAGCTCTGCCTGTGGAAAGCTGTACCATCTGAGCTAAATTGTCATCCGCCCCAGAAAAGCCCTGCAGCGGCAGCTAATACTGGCAGCACACCACTGGTGGAGTCACGAATAACAACTCTCTTCATCCCCATCTCCATCTTTATTGACACCGCGGGGTCACGGAACCAGGCCTGGTCACTGTGACAACCCAAATAGACACCGGTCCGGTGACAAGTAACCCCCCAGACCCAGTGGGCGCGTCAAAAGCGCCAATATTTTTCAGGTGGACCTTTTCCAGGAGGTCTTTTATTGAAGTAAAAATGCTGAAATTGTTAAAAAAAAAGTGCTAAAACTGAATGGGAACAGCATGGAGAAGATGCCTGGATGGATTTCTGAAATCTAGTTTCTGGGAATAATATTGTCAGAGTAGTAGACCACTTTTATGGAGAGACAATAAAAGCTCCAAAACCAAATCTAAATAGGATTTTACAGGGAAACAAATGTTAAGAAATATTATTTTCTGTATAAACCCTTGCATTTAAGGCAAAATAAAAAAAGACTGAAAAAAAACTCCTCCTCTTTAGGCTATGCTCAAACATAGCATTTTTTTGCTTTTGTTTTTCTCATTGCTTTTAATCCTGAAAGAAAGTTTACCAAGTAATGTAATAGTTACATTTTAGTAGTTTATCTGGGCATGTGGTGTGTGTGACATGGTCAGAAACCTCATGTGTAATTTATGAATAGCTGTATTAATCGACGCTATGCTGGATTGTAATAAGAAATATATTAAAAAGACTGACCCGCCCATCCAACAGGTATGAATAGGATTCAGCTGAAAATAGGTTATAACTAGAGATGAGCGAACCGGTCCCGGTTCGGCTCGAGGTCGGTTCGCCGTACGGAGGTCCCGTTCGAGTTCGGTTCGTCGAACGTTCGACGAACCGAACTCGAACCGCATAGGAAACAATGGCAGGCATTCACAAACACATAAAAACACCTAGAAAACACCCTCAAAGGTGTCCAACAACTCACAACAAAACACAAACACATGGGAAAATGACAAGGACATATACTCATGCGAAAATAAAAGAGCAGGACAAGGAAAAAGAGGAGGACACACAGATATATCAAAAACGAAGAAACTTCAGCTCTCCCCTCTTCACTCCCAAATCTTACCTCCGGTGCACGGAAACACCCTGACCTGGGTGGGAACACATGAAGAAAGGAAGAAATTCCAGCAACTTCAGGAGAAAGTAGAATTTTCTTAAAAAACAGTTTCTTTATTGGTAATAAAAATATTAATATTCCATCCAAGCAAGACAAAAATAGAGAGGCAAGACAGAGGAGCTGTTTCCTACGCGTTTCAACCTGAATAGGTCTTAATCATGGAATGCGCAGAGGAAATCTCTAAGACAGTATTTAAAGTCTGTGCACAACAAGAACAGGTTGAATTAATTGGATTTGTTACCACCCAGCCCATTTAGTGTGGAGAGCACAGAGAAGAGAAAAAAAAAAAAAAAAATGAAAGAATAGAAACTGAGACACTGCACCAAAAAGTCAGCACAACAACAGAAAATAAAGGAAAAAACACCAAAAAATATATATACATAAACTGATTAAAAACAGAAGCAACCAGAGAGATCACATGATAAGAAATATATATATGCCCGGTATAATCTATAGTGAAGGGGCTCTTTAGAGACAAGAAAGATTTATTTCTCCTGACAGGGACAAAAGAAGGACGGGAAAAAAAAAAACAAAAAACAAAAAAAACAAAAAAAAAAAACACATTTATTAATGTCCAAATTGCTATATAGTGAAAATTTCAATTCAAATGCTAAAGGAATAACCTTAAACCATCAAATATCCAATAATTACTACAGTATAATATGATATAGTTATTGGTACTGAAAAGGTATGTCCTATACAGAACAAATAATTCTGGAATTCAAGTATACTGCATAACAAGATCTCTCCTCATATTCAGACCATGCGGCATTCTCGTGCCCAATTTGAAGATCCAGAAAGATTCTCTATTAAGAATCTTTCTTCTAAGATCCCCACCCCTTTTAGGTCTGGAAACTTTTTCAATGCCTGTGAAAACAAGACTGTCCAGACATCTATTGTGAACAGAGGCAAAGTGTCTAGAAACAGCAGACACATTTACCGCAGATGTATTTAATGTGTCTGACATGTGTCTGCGTATTCTTTGTTTGAGGGGACAACTCGTGCAGCCAACATATTGAACGTGACAGGAAATACACTCAATCAAATAAACCACATTTGGGGTATTGCAGTTTATAAAGCTGTTAATGTTATAAGAAAGTCCTGTATAATTAGATGTAAATGATTTGCATTTTTTTGCATGTTTGCACGAGATGCAAAAATTGTGCCCACAGCCAAAAAAACCTGTGCAGGATAACCAATTTTTAGAGATGGCATTGTCCTTGCTGCTTACAACCAAACTGGGGGATAGAATATTGGCAAGATTAGGGGCTCTTCTGGCCACAAAATTAATCTTATTTTTAGTGAAAATTCGATTTAATAAATCATCACTAAGTAAAATAGGCAGATGTTTTTGTACTATTTTTACTATATCATGGAATTGGGGAGAAAAATTCGTTGTAAACGTCACACCATTATTCCTACTAAAATTGTTCTTATTTTTGTTGTTATCTCTAAATAAATCCGATCTATCTATTTCATTAACTATAATTTTTGCCCGATCTAGACACCATTTCGGGTAGCCCCTGTGTTTGAGCTTGGTAACAGCACAGTCCATTTCCACTTGTAGAGCCTCTGGACAGGAACAGTTGCGCTTTAACCTGATAAGTTCACCAAGCGGAATATTTTTAATGACATGCGGAGAATGACATGAACTGGCCATTAAAATGGAGTTGGAGTCCGTGTCCTTATGGTAAGGAAGGATCTCCACTACACTGCCCTTCCCTATCAAAGTGACATCTAGATAATTAATGCTGGTGGAATTTGTTTGAAATGTGAATTTAGGATTAAAAGAATTTTGGTTGAGATGGTTAATGAAAGAATGTGCAGTGACCTCATCCCCTCTCCATATAATTAATACATCATCTATGTAACGTGTGTAAAAAACTATATGATCTGAAAATTCATTATCTTCATTGAAAATGTAAAATTCCTCAAAAATGGCTACAACAATATTAGCAAGGGAGGGAGAGAATTTCCCTCCCATGCTAACGCCACATTTCTGCAGAAAAAACTTTTCATCAAAAGAAAAATAATTGTGCGTTAATAAAAAGTTGATTGCAGTAATGATGAAATTTTGTATGTGAATGGGATATGAACTGTGTTTTCTGAGAAACAACTGCAAACAATCAGAAGCTACATGATGTGGAATGGAAGGATAAAGACTGACAATATCACATGTCAGCCACATGTAGTTGCCCTGCCAGGATATAGAATTCAAATTATTGATAAGGGATTTAGTGTCTCTGAGAAAACCTGGCAATTCTCTAACTAAAGGCTGCAAAAAATGATCCAACCAAGCACCAAGTTTTTCACCAAGGGAACCAATGCCGGATAGAATGGGCCTAAATGGAGGGGGAAAAACACCTTTATGTAGTTTGGGGAGGGCATGGTACACAGGAATCACAGGATGATCCACTGTAAGATAATCAAAAATTTTTTGTGTAAAAATGCCCCCCTCCAAACCAGCCTGAAGCATTTTATCCATCTTTACCTTGAAGAAATTAGTTGGGTCCCCTTGTAAATGTAAATACGTATGATCATCAGACAAAATGGCATGGTTCATTTTGAAATACAAAAGAGCATCCAAAACAACAACCCCTCCCCCCTTATCGGCTTCCCTGATAATTAAACCAGTGTTAGATTGTAGATCTTGTAAAGCCAAAACCTCTTGGGGGTTGAGATTGTTGTTTCTGACACCTGTGATTCTATCAAGAGCAACCAAATCCTCTTCAATGTGTTCCTGAAAAATATCTAACACAGATGGTCTGGACTGAACAGGATAAAAAGAAGGATTGCTTGTGATAAACCTGTCAGGAAGAAAATCATAATTTCTGGATTCTGATTCAAGCTGCCTCAAATCAGAAAGTTTTTTCAACTCACAAAATCTGGGAATCACATTAGAATCAAACATATCAGAACCCAGATTAAGACTGGAATCATCCTGTGGATCTTCATTATCGGTGAAATGGCACTTCAAAGTCAGATTTCTTGCCAACTTGTTAATGTCCAGCAGCGTGTTGAAGAGATTGAATTTATTCGTGGGACAGAAACTAAGTCCTTTAGATAATACTGATAAATGGTGCTGTGAGAGAATCTGGGCTGAGAGGTTCCAAACTGGACAGGTTAATATCTCCGCTTCCTGCGGTCCGAATATCTGGTATTTCCGATGTTTGCGACCTCCTCTCCTGGTGCGTTTTTTGAAGAATGGTTTTTCTTGTTTTTAAACCTTTTATCAGATGTAGCGGATGTTATAACTCCCTCCGAAGAAGAATCAGAAGAAATGTCCACTGAATAACTCGTAGTAGCTGAGGAAATACTGGTGTCACCAAAACTGACTTTCCTGTTGTAGTTTTTTTGAAAAAACCTCTTATTTTTATATTGCGATCTTAAAATCGAACTTTCGTGCTGTTGATTCCTCCAGGTATAAATTTTGTCAGTCTGGTAGTCCATGGTGTCTCTGTCAAATTTACGTTTTTTCCTTTCTGCGATTTTATCATCCAAAATATTCAGATGTTTATCCAAGTTGTCATTAAGTGTGGTAAAATCAGAAATGTCCTTGAATTTGTCCAACAAAGTCTCTGTTTCCAAAATAGATTTTTTAACCGCTTCTAATTCCTGTTCCTCATGCTTAATAATAAGCTCCATTAACTGGATGGAACATTTAGAAAGAATGGTATTTCAATCTGATAGAAAATTTTCAGAGAATGTAGCAAACGTCGGAGACTTAATGATCCTTAGGCCACGAGGTATCATATTCTTGTCTACATATGAGCGTAATGATGTGGAATCCCACCATAACCTGGCTTCTCTGGATTTGTGTTTTTCCAAAAGTCTGTGTAGCTGAAAAAGCTCCTCATTATCTTTAACAGTAGCCTCTGTAGAAGTGGTGCCATTGCGAGGATTAAAAATGGAATTGAATTTAGTTCTCCTGTGCAAAGGTAGATCCATAAGGAGTGGAAAATGAGCAGGTTAAATAACCAAAACAGTTAGAGGTAACGTTAATAGGGGGAGCACGAAAAGGTCAAAGGCAATATCAAAAACGAAGAAACTTCAGCTCTCCCCTCTTCACTCCCAAATCTTACCTCCGGTGCACGGAAACACCCTGACCTGGGTGGGAACACATGAAGAAAGGAAGAAATTCCAGCAACTTCAGGAGAAAGTAGAATTTTCTTAAAAAACAGTTTCTTTATTGGTAATAAAAATATTAATATTCCATCCAAGCAAGACAAAAATAGAGAGGCAAGACAGAGGAGCTGTTTCCTACGCGTTTCAACCTGAATAGGTCTTAATCATGGAATGCGCAGAGGAAATCTCTAAGACAGTATTTAAAGTCTGTGCACAACAAGAACAGGTTGAATTAATTGGATTTGTTACCACCCAGCCCATTTAGTGTGGAGAGCACAGAGAAGAGAAAAAAAAAAAAAAAAAAAAAAATTTTTTTTGCTCCTTTTAAAAAACACAGCAAGCAATGGTTACTCCAAGCGGAGTCTCCCTTTTTTCCAAAAATTGGGCCCCACACACACCCACCCCTTCAGTGGCAGCAGTTGTGCCCCAGTTGTACACTTCATAGCTAGATTTGCATAGAGCACATTCAAAAATACGCCATAATTAACCGTCCCCAGGATGACACCGGGGTAGGTAGCAAAGTCTTTCCTGATCCCAGCTCTGTGCATCTTGGCTCCTTTTAAAAAACACAGCATGCAAGGGTTACTCCAAGTGGAGTCTCCCTTTTTTCCAAAAATTGGGCCCCACACACACCCACCCCTTCAGTGGCAGCAGTTGTGCCCCAGTTGTTTACTTCACAGCTAGATTTGCATCAAGCACATTCAAAAATACGCCATAATTAACCATCCCCAGAATGACACCGGGGTAGGTAGCAAAGTCTTTCCTGATCCCAGCTCTGTTCATCTTGGCTCCTTTTAAAAAACACAGCAAGCAAGGGTTACTCCAAGCGGAGTCTCCCTTTTTTCCAAAAATTGGGCCCCTCACACAACCACCCCTTCAGTGGCAGCAGTTGTGCCCCAGTTGTACACTTCACAGCTAGATTTGCATCAAGCACATTCAAAAATACGCCATAATTAACCGTCCTTAGGATGACACCGGGGTACGTAGCAAAGTCTTTCCTGATCCCAGCTCTGTTCATCTTGGCTCCTTTTAAAAAACAATGTAAGCAAGGGTTACTCCAAGCGGAGTCTCCCTTTTTTCAAAAAATTGGGCCCCACACACACCCACCCCTTTCAGTGGCAGCACTTGTGCCCTAGTTGCAAACAGGATGTTTTGATTTGCATCAAGCACATTCCAAATCCACAAGCATTTACTCTCCCCAGGATGACACAGGGGTAGTAAATTCCTTCTGGATCCATGACTTGTTCATTTTGATGAACGTCAGTCTGTCCACATTGTCACTGGACAGACGCGTGCGCTTATCTGTCAGCACACACCCAGCAGCACTGAAGACACATTCAGAGACAACGCTGGCAGCTGGACACGACAAAATCTCCAAGGCGTAACTGGAGAGCTCTGGCCATTTTTCTAGATTTGAAGCCCAAAATGAGAAAGGCTCCATTTGCAAAGTCATGGCATCGATGTTCATTTGCAGATACTCCTGTATCATCCTCTCCAGCCGTTGACTATGTGTCAGACTTGTTGTCTCTGGTGGCCTTGCAAAGGAGGGTCTAAAAAATTATGAAAATATTCCATGAAATTGCTGTTACCAGCACCAGATACGGTCCTACTGGTACGGGTAGAGTGTTGAAGATGACGAGACCGTCCCATGTTTGGCAAGTTACAACTGGGAGAATCACTCCCTGCACCTGCACGGTTGTTTGGTGGAAAAGCCGAGCTAAGATCGAGTAACAGCTTCTGCTGATACTCCTGCATACGTGCGTCCCTTTCTATGGCTGGAATTATGTCACAAAATTTGGACTTGTACCGGGGATTTAATAGTGTGGCAATCCAGTAGTCATCATCACTTCTAATTTTGACAATATGAGGGTCATGTTGAGGTAGTGCAACAAGAAGGCACTCCTGTGTCTGTCGCAGCCATGCAGACCAAGTCCACGCTGTGTTTGTGGCATAGAGGTGCTAACCGTTCTTTCTTCCTCTGACTTCTCCCCCCAACCTCTTTCAACAGAAATTTGACCAAGGTCCCCCTCATCCGCTGAGTCTTCCATGTCCATGGACAGTTCGTCCTCCATTTCTTCATGTTCTCCTGCACCTTCCTCAACATTTAGCATGCTACCATGCGCCCTTGTTGATCCCTGTCCCCCATGGTCCCATGCCTGCCGCGCTGGTGATGATGAACGTCAGGACCTTGGTGATGTTGTTGTCCCTTGCGCATATGAATCCTCCTGTAGTTCCTCCCCTTCCTGTTGTCCCACCCCCTGACTCCGAATAGTGTTTAGCGTGTGCTCCAGCATGTAAATGACTGGAATTGTCATGCTGATAATGGCATTGTCAGCGCTAAACATATTCGTCGCCATGTCGAAACTGTGCAGAAGGGTGCATGGGTCCTTGATCTGAGACCACTCCATCAGGGTGATCTTCCCCACCTCTGCATCTCGTTGGCCCAGGCTATACGTCATGACGTATTGCACCAGGGCTCGGCGGTGCTGCCACAGTCGCTGTAACATGTGGAGAGTTGAATTCCAGCGTGTCGCCACATCGCATTCCAGGCGATGAACCGGCAGGCCAAAAGACTTCTGGAGCGATGCAAGTCGCTCAGCTGCGGCGCTTGAACGGCGGAAGTGAGCAGACAGTTTTCGTGCCCTGTTCAGAAGGCCATCTAGGCCGGGATAGTGTGTTAAAAATTGCTGGACAACAAGGTTCAACATGTGAGCCATACAAGGCACGTGTGTCACCTTGCCCAGGCGAAGGGCCGCACCCAGGTTTGCAGCATTGTCGCACACGGCCTTACCAGGCTGCAGGTTGAGCGGAGACAACCATTTATTAAACTCGGACCGCAGAGCTGACCACAACTCCTCAGCTGTGTGACTCTTATTCCCAAGACATGTCAAGCTAAAGACCGCCTGATGCCGTTGCGCTCTGCTGCCAGCATAGTAATGAGGCGTGCATGATTCCTTCTGCGCAGTGAGAACGCTGGTGGCCTGACCAGGCAGGCTTGGGGCGGAGGTGGAGGACCCAGATAAGGTGGAGGAGGCAGAAGCAGTGGCGGAACTTGGACAGACAGAGGATTGACACACAAGTCGTGGGGACGGCAAGACTTCTGCAGCAGACCCTTCAACATCTATCACCATAGTTATCCAGTGCCCAGTCAGCGACATGTAACGTCCCTGTCCATGCTTACTGGTCCAAGTATCGGTGGTGAAATGCACCCGTTCACACACAGAGTTTCTCAAGGAAGCGGTGATGTTGTGTGCGACATGCTGGTGTAGCGCGGGCACACCTTTCTTAGAGAAGTAGTGGCGACTAGGCATCTGGTACTGGGGCACAGCGACAGACATAAGGTCTCTAAAATCCTGTGTGTCCACTAGGCGGAAAGGCAGCATTTCGGTAGCCAACAGCTTACAGAGGGATAGAGTCAACCTCTTAGCTTTGTTATGGGTCGCAGGAAGTGGCCTCTTATTTGACCACATCTGAGGGACAGAGATCTGGCTGCTGTGTGTAGACGGTGTTGAGTAGGGTGTCCCTGGAAAAATGCAAGTTTGTGAGGAAAGTGCAGGCGGAGACATGATGTTGCCTTCATCCAACGTTGGTGCTATCGATGTCTGAGAGAGCTGTACACACTCACTTGTTTCCCCTTCCAAACCAACTGACGACCTACCAAGCAAACTGCCTGTTGCGGTTACAGTGGTGGAAGTTGTGCGTGGAAAAACAGGTGTGACAGCTGTCCCCACAGTCCTAGAAGATGATGAGCGCGCAGATGCACTGGAAGGGGCAGGCGGTGGATGGTTTGCTCCGCTAGGCCGCATTGCAGCAAGGTGAGCTTCCCACCGGGACATATGATATTTATTCATGTGACGATTCATGGAAGAAGTTGTCAAACTGCTGAGGTTTTGACCTCTACTAATAGAACCATGACAAATTTTACAGATCACATAATTTGGGCGATCTTTTGCTATGTCAAAAAAGGACCAGGCTAGGCAAGGCTTAGAGGGCATGCGACCTGTTGATCCACCCCGACTAGTGCTCAGAGGCAGAGTGGTGGCTGAGGATGCAGTTGTAGACGTGCTACTAGTACTCCGACTCTGTCCAGGAAGGCGCAAGGTAACTTCGTCATCAGTTGCATCCTCTTCCACCACCTCTGTTGACCTCCTCGAGTGCCTGACTGTGGGTTGACAGTAGGTGGGATCTAGAACTTCATCATCAATTGTTGTGTTTGCACTCCCCTCCCCCTCAGACTGAGCCTCTTCTTGCCCTGACCGAATATTTAAGTTGTCATCCCAATCGGGTATCTGCGTCTCATCTTCATCAGTATGTTCCTCATTGTCTATAACCACAGGTGTTACAGTTTGTGACAAAGGGTCAACATTATGCTCAGAAACTTGGTCCTCACAGCCTGAATCAGAGTCACAAAGGTTCTGGGCATCACTGCAGACCATTTCATGTTCTGTACTCACTGTAGCTTGGGAGCAGACCTCTGATTCCCAGGCTATAGTGTGACTGAACAGCTCTGCAGACTCAGCCATCTCAGTTCCACCATACTGTGCAGGGCTGATGGAGACTTCAGAGCTGGGAGAAAGCAAGTTTGATTGGGATGACAACTCAGAGGACTGCTGTTTTTTGGATGCAGTACTTGAAGTGGCTGAGAGGGCACTTGTTGGACCACTTGAGATCCACTCAAGCATTTTCCTTTTTTGGCCATCATCTACCTTTGTTCCTGTTGTTCGTGTCCGTAAAAAAGGGAGCACATCGGATTGTCCACGGTAAGTAGTAGACATCTTACTTTTGCTGGTAGATGGTCTATCTTCAGCAGATGATAATGGAGCTTTGCCACCTTTTCCACGGACAAAACCTTTTTTTCCTTTTCCACCACGCCTCTTCCCATTTCCACCAGCATTTGTCATTTTGCCACTCATGTTGATTGCGACAACATTGTGCACTGAAAATGTGGTAGTAAAAATTGAGAGGTGGTATAGATTGCAGCGGTGGTCTAGCTTTATTAACAGCAGAATAATAAAGAATAAATATCCCTGACAATGCAACTACGGCCCTTAAACTGGCAGCATAAATTGCTAGTATAATGGCTTAGTAACTATCAGTTTGAGTGTGCAATGCAGGCAGAGGTGCTGCAAATATCTGTGCACTACTGGGACTATACAGAAGTCCAACAGCCACGTTTAGGATGCCACTAGGTACACTCAGTGTTTGCTAGTATAATGGCTTAGTTATAATGAGTTGGAGTGTGCAATGCAGGCAGAGGTGCTGCAAATATCTGTGCACTAGTGGGACTATACAGAAGTCCAATAGCCACGGTTAGGATGACACTAGGTACACTCAGTGTTTGCTAGTATAATGGCTTAGTTATAATGAGTTGGAGTGTGCAATGCAGGCAGACGTGCTGCAAATGTCTTTGCACTAGTGGGACTAGACAAAAGTCCAATAGCCACGTTTAGGATGCCACTAGGTACACTGAGTGTTTGCTAGTATAATGGCTTAGTTATAATGAGTTGGAGTGTGCAATGCAGGCAGACGTGCTGCAAATGTCTTTGCACTAGTGGGACTAGACAAAAGTCCAATAGCGACGTTTAGGATGCCACTAGGTACACTGAGTGTTTGCTAGTATAATGGCTTAGTTATAATGAGTTGGAGTGTGCAATGCAGGCAGACGTGCTGCAAATGTCTTTGCACTAGTGGGACTAGACAAAAGTCCAATAGCCACGTTTAGGATGCCACTAGGTACACTGAGTGTTTGCTAGTATAATGGCTTAGTTATAATGAGTTGGAGTGTGCAATGCAGGCAGACGTGCTGCAAATGTCTTTGCACTAGTGGGACTATAGCAAAGTCCAATAGCCACGTTTAGGATGCCACTAGTAGAGTTGAGCGCGGTTCGCGGTTCGAGGTTCTCCAGTTCTAGGCTCGAGTGATTTTGGGGCCTTTTCTAGATCGAACTACAACTCGAGCTTTTTGCAAAAACTCGATAGTTCTAGAAACATTCGATAATGGTTCTAGCAGCAAAAAAACAGCTAATTCCTAGCTGGCTTTCCGCTGTAATAGTGTAATTCACTCTGTGACTCACACTATTATGAAATTTCAGTGTATAGTGTGCGTAAACAGCGCCTTCAGATCACTGCTGTTTGTATAATGGCGATCACCATTTTTTTTTTTTTCCTTGTCTTCCTTCCCTAAGCGCGCGCGTGTAGTGTTGAGGGCCAGCATGTCAGCCAATCCCAGACACACACACAGCTAAGTGGACTTTTAGCCAGAGAAGCAACGGCATGTGTGATAGGATGTCCATGTCACATGTCCCTGCATTATAAAAACGAGTATCTGCCCGTCCGGACGCCATTATCTCTTCTGCGTCCTTGGTGTCAGACATCACTGGCGCAGCTCCGTCCTTTGTCCTATCGCCGATACTGCTGTATGCGCTCCATACACAGCGCTGGACAGCTTAGGGATAGCACTTTCTATAAGTCCTTTTAAGGGCTCGTACCGGCAGGGTCAGAGCCATAGGTGATAGGTCCTGAAAACAGAGACAGCGTCTGTGTAGCTAAGGTCAGGGATTTCGTCGCTGCATTTCCCCATTAGCAGGGAGTAGAAAGGAAGGCTTCCTTTCCTCTACCCAGAGCCCCACAACCCTGGCACTGTACTCTCCTGTCCTCTGCACACTCCAACTCATTATAACTAAGCCATTATACTAGCAAACACTGAGTGAACCTAGTGGCATCCTAAACGTGGCTATTGGACTTCTGTATAGTCCCAGTGGTGCAAAGATATTTGCAGCACGTCTGCCTGCATTGCACACTCAAACTCATTATAACTAAGCCATTATACTAGCAAACAGTCAGTGTACCTAGTGGCATCCTAAACGTGGCTATTGGACTTTTGTCTAGTCACACTAGTGCAAAGACATTTGCAGCACGTCTGCCTGCATTGCACACTCCAACTCATTATAACTAAGCCATTATACTAGCAAACACTCAGTGTACCTAGTGGCATCCTAAACGTGGCTATTGGACTTTTGTCTAGTCACACTAGTGCAAAGATATTTGCAGCACGTCTGCCTGCATTGCACACTCCAACTCATTATAACTAAGCCATTATACTAGCAAACACTCAGTGTACCTAGTGGCATCATAAACGTGGCTATTGGACTTTTGTCTAGTCACACTAGTGCAAAGACATTTGCAGCACGTCTGCCTGCATTGCACACTCCAACTCATAACTAAGCCATTATACTAGCAAACACTCAGTGTACCTAGTGGCATCCTAAACGTGGCTATTGGACTTTTGTCTAGTCCCACTAGTCCAAAGACATTTGCAGCACGTCTGCCTGCATTGCACACTCAAACTCATTGTTACTTACTAAGACATTATAATACCAAAAATTGAGTAAACTTAGTGGCATACAAGAAGTGGCTGTTGTACTCCATTAGTGCCCCACTGGTTCCAAGCTATTTCTAGCACCTGTGCATGACACCCTCCTGCTCTGTTTTTAATAAGCTATAATGATAGCAAAAAATACTGCAACTTAGTGGCATACAAAAAATGGCTGTAGGACTCCTTTATTGTGCCACTTGTGCCAAGCAATCTCAAGCACCTCTGCATTCTACCCTCATGCACATTTAGCTATGCTAATTTTATAGCAAACTCAGGGAATTCCTTGCTGCATTTGATCATTAGGAGGGATAGAAAGTGAGGCTTCTTTTACTGTCCTGGTACCCACAGAACACGGCCCCTGTACCCATCTGTCTACTTTTGCCACGCTATTTAATTTGCCCAAAGAGCTGACTCTTTTTCTGCGATCCTAAAATTGTCTGGAATACTAAGTTAGTGTTCCTTTGCTGCTAAGCAAGGTACAACACATGTGCATTCTACACTCCTTTCCATTTCTGGAATGCAATTATTAACTGCAGGTAGTCCAGCCAATCTGTGACGAAGGTGCAGGCGTGGATATAATGTAGCCTGCATCCAATGATGGTTTTCTCGATGTCTGACAGCTCAACAATACGTTCTGTTTCCACTTCCAAAACAAGTGATGACCTGCCAATCACACTCCCTGTTGCGGGTAAAGGAGTGGAAGTTCAGTGTGAAAAACCATGTGTGACTGCTGTCCCCACAGTCACAGATGATGAAGAGCACGCAGATGCACTTGATGGGGCAGGCGGTGGTTGCACAGGCACGCTAGGCCGCATTGTAGCACAGTGAAATTCACATTGCGACTTATGCTTCATTTTAAGTCGTGTACAGGGTGGGCTCCCCAGTATGCAGCAAAACCAGGCAACAGGAAAAGGACTCTAGGCAGTTGGGTTGATAAATAATTGTTTAACTTTACCAAAACAAACAATAAGAACCATGCATACAATTTAAATAATTGAACAATCTATTCTGTTGCCTACTACCTGCTAATCCCTCTGTGTAGCAGTAATTGTGTGTTTGTGCGTGTGTGTATGTGTGTGTGTGTGAACACGACTTACCAGTGGCGCATCACAAGAGCTTCCAAGTTATCTACCTAAACATAGACAAAACACATTACCCCCCCTGAATACCCTTGTTAGCTGAAGCCTCACAGATAATGCAGATGATAACAGTGTGAATGCAAACCACACAGCTCTGCAACACAGTCATGGAAATCTTGAAAAGCAACAGTCAATGCAAACATGTGTTGCTGTCCCTCTATGATTTAAAATGTATGTGACAATTTGACAGTGCAGAGGCAGCAAGTCTTATTGTCTATAAATAGTCAGCCTACCCAGAACAGATATGTGTTTTGCTAATAAAACAAAGTGTTGCGTGCCCGCATTATTGTCTGGGCACAGCCTACCGTACCCGGGTACTCTGATGTCCAGTTGCCAGAAATACAGACTTTACGCTCCTCTCACGGTAAACAGTATAGACAGCACTGTAAGAATATTGGTCTGTGGCACAGGATGCCGCTCACTGGCATTACGGGGCTCATCATCAAAGTACAACATGACTCCCCTCACAATTGAACGAAGTGTTTCCGCGGTGGCTCCTTGCTGTAACACACACCTTTAGCTTTTCCTTCTGTTCATAGACAGCATCTCCAAGTCCACACCCGAAGAGCAATTTGATATTGCTATAGTGACCAAACAAAGGCAGATCAGATCAGATAACAGCAGTACCTTGTGTGTAGTCTGCAACAATGCATGCAATGGCAAATTAGCATGTTGCATTGACAGTGGCTAAAGCTGAGCAATACACCTTCACGCTATCAATTCATATCCATGTGACACTTCATGAAGGAACTACTCAAAGGTGTGAGTTTTTGCCTTCTACTTACAGATTGTTGACAAATCTTACAGATTCCATGAATTGAGTGATCCTTTGCGATGTCCAAAAATTCACAGGCTAGGAAAGGCTTACAGCCCATGCGACCTGCATAGCCAACACGACTTCTGCTCAGAGTCAAAGTTGTGGTCCAGGATTCAGTTGTTGACGTGCTTCCAGTACTTTGTCTCTGGCCAGGAAGACGCAACGTAACCTCGTCGTCAGTAGCATCCTCCTCCTCCTCCTCTGCTGACCTCATCGACTGGCTGACTTTGGTTTGACAGTAAATGTGGTCTCCAACCTCATCAATAACCCTGTGTGTTTTCATTCCCCTCGTCCTGAGTCCTCCGAGACAACCTCTTCCTGCCCTGACCGAATAGTAAAGTTGTCATTCCAATCAGGTATCTGTGCTCCTCATCATGTTCCCCATTGTCTCCTCCAGGAGGATTTACTTTTTGGAAATGAGGGTGTAGATTAGGCTCAGCACCTTCTTCATCGGGGCCTGGATCCCACTCACAAAGCTTCTGGCCATCTGCGCAGATCATTTCCCCTGTCTCATGGAACTCGCTACCTCAACACGTCAGATTATCTGCTACACCCGCAAGCTTCAAACTGAATCTGAAAACTCATCTGTTCAGAAATGACTATAACCTACAATGACACCACCACCATACGTACTTGACGCTCAACCTAAACCACTCCTACTGTCTCCTCCCAAAAATCCTTTAGAATGTAATCCCGCAAGGGCAGGGCCCTCTTCCCTCTGTACCAGTCTGTCTATAGTTACTTGTATATGTATTCTGTATGTAACCCCCTTCTCATGTACAGCACCATGGAATCAATGGTGCTCTATAAATCAATAATAATAAAAATAATAATAACTTCCTTGTCTGTACTCATTGCAGCTTTGGAGCAGACCTCTGATTCCCAGGCTATAGTGCGACTGAACAGCTATGCAAACTCAACCATCTCTGTTACCCCATACTCAGCAGGGCTGGTGGAAACTTGAGAGCTGTTAGGAAGCAAGTGCGATTGGATTGACACCACAGAGGAATGGAGTATTTGGGATCTTGAAATTGGGGTGGAGGAGAGGCCACTTTATGGAGCACTTGAGATCCATTGAAGCAGCTGCTGTTTTGGCCTCATCTACATTTGTTAGCGATGGTTGTGTCAGTGAAAAAAAGGATCATATCAGATTATCCATGGGAAGAAGTATACCTGTTCTTTTGGATGGTATTTGTTGTTACAAAACCTGTAACCTGAAGCCTGCAGCGGTTTCATTTGCGCCCAGGCGTCAGCTGCCATTTAGGGCTGTGCCTTGGGTTGTCCAGCTGGCTACTTTCTCCTCCACGTCTAAGTGTGGAGAGGCAGCTAGTGCGCATGCGTGTGCCGATTTACCCCAGCCGCAGTTTAACTACAGTGTTTCGCCTAGTGAGTATGCTCTGCCTGACTGTGCCATTGCTAAGGCTAAGTCTTCATTTCGGGATACAGCGCATGCTCCCACACTTAGTGCGAAAAGCCTCTTTGCACAGGTACTTGCATTCCGTGCCGGGTCTAAGTCCTGTTTTGTGCCTAGAAACCATGCTAAAGCTGATAGTCTTTTTTCAGAGACTGTATTTCATGCTACTGAGCATGCTCAGGCACTTACTGCATCAGAGACTAGGTCCGGTAATGAACTCTTTGGCCCTGCCCCTGATGTGGGGGTCCCATATAGACCACAGGGCATCAGGTGTCCTGACGATGTGGCCAGGCCACTCCCAAATGGCTTGCAGAGGCCCACCCCTATGACTTGTCACCGCATTATTGATGGTCAGACGATGACTGGTGAGGTGTTTGGGTCATGGCAGCCATGAGGTCATCATTGAAGTTGCGGTTCCAAATAGGACGCTAGTTATGCCACTCATGACGTGTCACTCTGCTTTTGTCTCCAGGAGGTGCATTGTGGTTCACCCTGGTTTGGGGCGGACCCAGGTTATAAAAGGGGCTGGAGCCAACAAGGAGGTGCGCAGTCTTCTATTATGCTCTGAAAGAGCACACCTCCATGTGTTGAACCCATTGCGGCTTTAGGCCAGAGGTAGGCAGGGATAGGGTGTCGATGCAGGCCACCACCACAGTTGGTAACGCAGAACGGTTAAGACCAGCTCCTGTCCTACCAGTCCTGCTTATGCAGCCCAGTGGCATTAACAGGCCTGCTGCTGCTGATGCACCTGCTGTCCACAGGTGTGGCCCCTACGCACACGGTCAGCGTACTCAATGGCCCCTGTGTTGTTAACAGGGAGTTCCTGGGCTGGGTGGGCATGTGGACCCTGTGACGCTAACAGGGCCCCCAGTCTCAAGATCCGAGTGGCGTCTAACTTGGTTCAGGCTACTATTAGTTTCATAGCCACACAGCTCTGTATCCTCCACCTAACCTTCCAGTTGCCAACCTCTCCTTTTCCATCTGGGAGCACGGTGGACACTGACTGCTGATGGGGATATATACCTTTCTCTTTCTTTTCTTATTAATTTACGTTATATAGTGGTAACATAGTATATACCACCTTATCCAAATCTGCCAGTCCCACCGTAACAGATGGTGTTTCTTCAGCAAATGTTACTGTTGCTTAACCACCAAATCCACGGACCAAAACTTTTTTCCCCTTTCCAACACACCTGTTCCCCTTTCCACCAGCATCTGTCCTTTTTCAACTCATTTTGGTATATGACCAAAAGTGCAACTCTGCAGGGACACCGTACTCAATGCCATCTCAGCACAGCAGCCAGCCCTCGGTCCCTCAGATGTGGACAAGTAAAAGACCATTTCCTCCTATCTATGACAAAGCGTTGAGATTCACTCTGTGCAGCACTGGTGTTTAGTGGAAAAGCAGATCTAAGATTGCGTACCACCTTCTGCAGATACTCCTGTATACATGCGTCCCTTTCTATGGCAGGAATTATTTCGCCAAATTTTGTCTTGTACCGGGGATCTAACAGTGTGGCAACCCAGTAGTCAGGATTACTTTGAATTCGTACAATCCGAGGGTCATGTTGTAGGTAGTGCAGCAAGAAGGCGCTCATGTGTCTTGTGCATCCAGGAGGACCAAGTCCTTGGTGTGTTGGTGGCAGAGAGGTGAGAATCGTGCCTCCTTCCTCTGCCCTCTCCCCACAACCTCGCACAACCGAAATGTGAGCAAGCTCTCACTCATCTGCTGAGTCTTCCATGCCCATCGCCAGTTCGTCCTCCATTTCTTCATGGGCTCCTGCACCTTCCTCAACACTTTTTGCTGATACTATGCGCCCTTGTTAATCCCTCTCCCTCACCATGACTGCCGCATAGGTGCCGCTGACCATCTGGACCTCGTAGATCTTGTTATCCCTTCCGCATATGACTCCTCCTGTACTTCCTCCCCTTCCTCTTGTCCCAGCACCTGACTCCGAATAATGCTTACAGTGTGCTTCATCTTGTAGATGACCAGAATTGTCATGCTGAGAATGACATTGCCAGTGCTAAACATCTTCGTCGACATTTGTAAACTGTGTAGCAGGGTGCATAGGTCCTTGATCTGACACCACTCCAGCAGCGTGATCTGCACCACCTCTGGATCAAGTTATCCCAGGCTATATGTCATAATGTATTTCAGCAGGGCTCTGCGGTGCTGCCACAAACGCTGCAACATGTGCAGATTCAAATTCCTGCGTGTCGGCACATCGCATTTCAGGCGTTTAACCACCAGACCTAAAGACTTCTGTAGCGACGAAAGTTGTTGAGCTGCTGTGTGCGCACGATGGAAGTGAGCACATATCGAGCGTGCCCGCTGCACAAGGCCATGTAGGCCGGGATGGTCTTTTAAAAATTGCTGGAGAATTAGGTTCAACACGTGAGCCATACAAGGCACTTGTGTCACATTGCCCTGACGATGGCCCGCAGCCAGGTTTGCATCATTGCCTCACACGGCTGTTAAGTCACCAACGGAGTCCGCTCCATCAATTTGTACTCCGGTCGCCAGGTGACAACGTGTTCCTTTCATGCATAGTGCTGATGATGGGAAAAAAGTCGATGCCAGCAGCGCAGGTGGACGCAGGTTATGCTCACCCACTGGGCTGCATTACCTTGACAGATGCAGAATCTCTGGCTGAATGTAGCTGGTGGGTATCTCACAGATGAAATACCATCATTCAGCTACAATCAATGGGAAGACACCACACCCTTTTTTATGCCCATCCTGTCTGCAAACCACTGCCAGACATAGCTATGAACCTCTGGTTACTTTTACCCCCAGTTCAGTTTTATGATTTTGTGTGCTTGTTACCTGACTACGTTTCCTGCTTGCTGTTTATGTACCTTGTTTGCCGATCCGCATTTCACCTCTGCTTGTTTTCTGATTAAGTCCTGGCCGTCCCATTCTGTTCCTGTTCCTCAATTAATGTTTTGACCCTGCCTGACTACTATTCTCTGGAACTGCAGCCTTCCACAGGTATTGATCACCTTGGGCCCTGTGTAATTCCTAATCCCTGTATAGGGGTTAAAGGGTTTCAGGGTTCTAGGGGTCCTGCTTGGTGAGTGGCTTGCCTCTAGCCTATCATTTACAGCCCATCTGAGTGTGTGGATCAAGGAAGGCGTTACACCGTGCTCTCTGCAGAAGGCCATGTGGGCCAGGATAGTGCTTTAAAAATTGCTGGACAACCAGGTTCAACACGTGAACCACACAAGGCACGTGTGTCACATTGTCACATCGAAGGGCCGCACCCATGTTTGCATCATTGTTGCACCCGGCCTTCCCTGGCTGCTGGTTGAGTGGAGACAACCATTGATGAAACTCGGTCTCCAGAGCTAACCGTCCACAACTTCTCAGCGGTGTGACTCACATTTCCCATACATTTCAAAGTAACCCTTTGACCGCCTGATGGCATTGAGCTCTGCTGCCAGCATAGTAAGGAGGTGTGTGGTATTCCTTGTGCGCAGTTACAAGGAAGGGTGGCCTGACCACACAGGGTTTGCGCCAAGGTGGAGGACCCACAAGAGGTTGAAGAGGCAGAAGCAGTGTATTAACTTCTACATACAGAAGAAGGATTGACACAACTCGTGGGGACGGCAAGACTTGTACAGCAGGCCCTTCTTCATCTCTCCCCACAGTAACCCATTGCCCAGTCAGCGACATGTAACGCCCCTGTCCATGCTTACTGGGCCAATTATCTGTGGTGAAATGCACCCTGTCACACAGAGTTTCTCACGGAATCAGTGATGTTTAGTGCGATATGCTGGTGTAGCGCGTGCACGCCTTTGTTGGAGAAGGAGTGGCGCCTGGGCATCGGCTCTTGGGGCACTGCGATGGCCATAAGGTCTCGAAAATCCTCGGTTAAAAAGGTTGGAAAGGCAGCATTTTGGTAGCCAACAGTTTCCAGATGCTGAAAGTCAACCTCTAAGACATGTCATGCCCTTCTAAAAGCATGTAAAACACAGTAAGGGGACTCCAACCACAGTCTCCCTCGTTGCCACTAATTGGGCCACACACACCCCACTTGACTGGCATCAGTTGACCCCCATTTTCAAGCTTACAAAGATGCTTTGCATGAAGCACTATCAAAAATACACGTGACTTTCCCGTCCCCTGGCTGACCCAGGGGAAGAAAAGTCCTCTGAGAGCCATGACTTGTTCATCTTGGTTCTTTTAGAAACACAGCGAGGGGACTCCAACCACAGTCTCCCTCGTTTCCACTAACTGGGCCACGCACACCCCACTTGACTGGCATCAGTTGACCCAATTTTCAAGATGAAAAAGATGCTTTGCATGAAGCGCTCTCAAAAATACGCGTGCCTTTCCCGTCCCCTGGCTGACCCAGGGGAAGAAAAGTCCTCTGAGAGCCATGACTTGTTCATCTTGGTTCTTTTAGAAACACAGCGAGGGGACTCCAACCACAGTCTCCCTCGTTTCCACTAACTGGGCCACACACACTCCACTTGACTGGCATCAGTTGACCCAATTTTCAAGATGAAAAAGATGCTTTGCATGAAGCACTCTCAAAAATACGCGTGCCTTTTCCGTCCCTTGGTTGACCCAGGGGAAGAAAAGTCCTCTGAGAGCCATGACTTGTTCATCTTGGTTCTTTTAGAAACACAGCGAGGGGACTCCAACCACAGTCTCCCTCGTTTCCACTAACTGGGCCACACACACCCCACTTGACTGGCATCAGTTGACCCAATTTTCAAGATGAAAAAGATGCTTTGCATTAAGAACTCTCAAAAATACGCGTGCCTTTCCCGTCCCCTGGCTGACCCAGGGGAAGAAAAGTCCTCTGAGAGACATGTCCACATTGTCAGTGGACAGACGCGTGTGCTTATCTGCCAGCAGACCCCCCAGCAGCACTGAAGACAGGTTCCGAGAGAACGCTGGCTGCAGGACACGACAAGATCCCCAAGGCGTACGTGTCGAGCTCAGGCAATTTATCGAGATTGGAAGCATAAAATGAGCAGGGCTCAAGTTGCACAGTAATGGCATCGATGTTTCCTTGCATATACTCATATATCTGTGTGTCCTCCTCTTTTTCCTTGTCCAGCTCTTTTGTTTTCGCATGAGTATATGTCCTTGTCACTTTCCCAAGTGTTTGTGTTGTGTTGTGAGTTGTTTATCACCTTTTTGACACCTTTGAGAGGGTTTTCTAGGTGTTTTTATGTGTTTGTGATTGCCTGCCATTGTTTCCTATGCAGATCGAGTTCGGTTCGTCAGCTCCAATCGGCGAACCGACCTCGAGCCGAACCGGGACCGGTTCGCTCATCTCTAGCCACTAGGTACACTGAGTGTTTGCTAGTATAATGGCTTAGTTATAATGAGTTGGAGTGTGCAATGCAGGCAGAGGTGCTGCAAATATCTTTGCACTAGTGGGACTAGACAAAAGTCCAATAGCCATGTTTAGGATGCCACTAGGTACACTGAGTGTTTGCTAGTATAATGGCTTAGTTATAATGAGTTGGAGTGTGCAATGCAGGCAGACGTGCTGCAAATATCTTTGCACTAGTGTGACTAGACAAAAGTCCAATAGCCACGTTTAGGATGCCACTAGGTACACTGAGTGTTTGCTAGTATAATGGCTTAGTTTTAATGAGTTGGTGTGTGCAATGCAGGCAGACGTGCTGCAAATATCTTTGCACTAGTGGGACTAGACAAAAGTCCAATAGCCACGTTTAGGTTGCCAATAGGTACACTGAGTGTTTGCTAGTATAATGGCTTAGTTATAATGAGTTGGAGTGTGCAATGCAGGCAGATGTGCTGCAAATATCTTTGCACTAGTGGGACTAGACAAAAGTCCAATAGCCACGTTTAGGATGCCACTAGGTACACTGAGTGTTTGCTAGTATAATGGCTTAGTTATATTGAGTTGGAGTGTGCAATGCAGGCAGACGTGCTGCAAATGTCTTTGCACTAGTGGGACTAGACAAAAGTCCAATAGCCACGTTTAGGATGCCACTAGGTACACTGAGTGTTTGCTAGTATAATGGCTTAGTTATATTGAGTTGGAGTGTGCAATGCAGGCAGACGTGCTGCAAATATCTTTGCACTAGTGGGACTAGACAAAAGTCCAATAGCCACGTTTAGGATGCCACTAGGTACACTGAGTGTTTGCTAGTATAATGGCTTAGTTATAATGAGTTGGAGTGTGCAATGCAGGCAGACTTGCTGCAAATATCTTTGCACTAGTGGGACTAGACAAAAGTCCAATAGCCAAATTTAGGATGCCACTAGGTACACTGAGTGTTTGCTAGTATAATGGCTTAGTTATAATGAGTTGGAGTGTGCAATGCAGGCAGACGTGCTGCAAATATCTTTGCACTAGTAGGACTAGACAAAAGTCCAATAGCCACGTTTAGGATGCCACTAGGTACACTCAGTGTTTGCTAGTATAATGGCTTAATTATGAGTTGGAGTGTGCAATGCAGGCAGACGTGCTGCAAATATCTTTGCACTAGTGGGACTAGACAAAAGTCCAATAGCCACGTTTAGGATGCCACTAGGTACACTGAGTGTTTGCTAGTATCATGGCTTAGTTATAATGAGTTGGAGTGTGCAATGCAGGCAGACGTGCTGCAAATATCTTTGCACTAGTGTGACTAGACAAAAGTCCAATAGCCACGTTTAGGATGCCACTAGGTACACTGAGTGTTTGCTAGTATAATGGCTTAGTTTTAATGAGTTGGAGTGTGCAATGCAGGCAGACGTGCTGCAAATATCTTTGCACTAGTGGGACTAGACAAAAGTCCAATAGCCACGTTTAGGTTGCCAATAGGTACACTGAGTGTTTGCTAGTATAATGGCTTAGTTATAATGAGTTGGAGTGTGCAATGCAGGCAGATGTGCTGCAAATATCTTTGCACTAGTGGGACTAGACAAAAGTCCAATAGCCACGTTTAGGATGCCACTAGGTACACTGAGTGTTTGCTAGTATAATGGCTTAGTTATAATGAGTTGGAGTGTGCAATGCAGGCAGACGTGCTGCAAATGTCTTTGCACTAGTGGGACTAGACAAAAGTCCAATAGCCACGTTTAGGATGCCACTAGGTACACTGAGTGTTTGCTAGTATAATGGCTTAGTTATAATGAGTTGGAGTGTGCAATGCAGGCAGACTTGCTGCAAATATCTTTGCACTAGTGGGACTAGACAAAAGTCCAATAGCCACGTTTAGGATGCCACTAGGTACACTGAGTGTTTGCTAGTATAATGGCTTAGTTATAATGAGTTGGAGTGTGCAATGCAGGCAGACGTGCTGCAAATATCTTTGCACTAGTAGGACTAGACAAAAGTCCAATAGCCACGTTTAGGATGCCACTAGGTACACTCAGTGTTTGCTAGTATAATGGCTTAGTTATAATGAGTTGGAGTGTGCAATGCAGGCAGACGTGCTGCAAATATCTTTGCACTAGTGGGACTAGACAAAAGTCCAATAGCCACGTTTAGGATGCCACTAGGTACACTGAGTGTTTGCTAGTATCATGGCTTAGTTTTAATGAGTTGGAGTGTGCAATGCAGGCAGACGTGCTGCAAATATCTTTGCACTAGTGTGACTAGACAAAAGTCCAATAGCCACGTTTAGGATGCCACTAGGTACACTGAGTGTTTGCTAGTATCATGGCTTAGTTATAATGAGTTGGAGTGTGCAATGCAGGCAGACGTGCTGCAAATGTCTTTGCACTAGTGGGACTAGACAAAAGTCCAATAGCCACGTTTAGGTGCCACTAGGTACACTGAGTGTTTGCTAGTATAATGGCTTAGTTATAATGAGTTGGAGTGTGCAGAGGACAGGAGGGTACAGTGCCAGGATTGTGGGGCTCTGGGTAGAAGAAAGGAAGCCTGCCTTTCTATTCCCTCCTAATGGGGAAATGCAGCGACGAAATGCCTGACCTTAGCTACACAGACACTGTCTTTTTTTTCAGGACCTGTCACCTATGGCTCTGACCCTGCCGGTACGAGCCCTTAAAAGGACTTATAGAAAGTGCTATCCCTAAGCTGTCCAGCGCTGTGTATGGAGCGTATACAGCAGTATCAGCGATAGGACTCAGGACGGAGCTGCGCTAGTGATGTCTGACACCAAGGACGCAGAAGGCAGATAATGGCGTGCTGGAGGAAAATGTCCGGTTTTATAATGCAGGGATATGTGACATGGACATCCTATCACACATGCCGTTGCTTCTCTGGCTAAAAGTCCACTTAGCTGTGTGTGTGTCTGGGATTGGCTGACATGCTGGCCCGCCCCACAAGACGCGCGCGCTTAGGGAAGGAAGACAAGGAAAAAAAAAAAAAAATGGCGATCACCATTATACAAACAGGAGTGATCTGAAGGTGCTGTTCCCGCACACTATACACTGAAATTTCATAATAGTGTGAGTCACAGAGTGACTTACACTATTATAGCGGAAAGCCAGCTAGGAATTAGCTGTTTTTTTGCTGCTAGAACCATTATCGAACGTTTCTAGAACTATCGAGCTTTTGCAAAAAGCTCGAGTTCTAGTTCGATCTAGAACAGGCCCCAAAATCACTCGAGCCTAGAACTGGAGAACCTCAAACCTAGAACCGCGCTCAACTCTAGTTATAACTACAAAAATACGTACAGCTGCACTCTAAAACACTAAAGGGAACTCTGGTATTGCATTACTGCTATAGGTTTATTTGGAAAAAGAGATACTTAGCTTATGTATTGGCCAATGCATGTGAGCCCAGTAACCACGACAAGGTGATTTATTATATATATATGTATATAACGGGACCCTAACTTGAAATGCCGCTATCTGGATAAAAAACCTACATGTCTTGGTAGAAAGGATCCAGCTATTAAAAGTGTGGACACAGCCTGGCTACAGGGTAAGTTGCTCAGTCAGAAAGAAATGCACTACAAATATATCAAAAATGCAAAAGAAAAAAGGAGTATAGAAATGACGAAAAATAGTAAACCCAGCTGAAAAAGGATCAAAATCGTTATTAAGTATACTCAGACAGGGAAAAAAATAATATAAAATACAGAAAAATGTCCAGGTGAGTAAAAGCACTGAATGGATCAATCAGAAGATATCAGAATGGCCTGATGCATTACCATTCAAAGCCATAAGGTGTAAAAAATAACAGTCAGAATTCATCTACAGTAACTTCCACCAATGACAGAGAGTGCAGTGGCCAAAACGTACCCATGGTGAGGCTGTAGTGACACAGAGAGGTGTGTACGTGTCCTACCATGGGTAAGTTTTGACCACTGCACTCTCTCTTAGTTGATTGGGAGTTAAGGCCGCTTTACACATGGCAACATCGCTAGCGATGTCGCTAGTGATCGTAGCGGCCCCTGTCGTGCGTGCGTCACGGGCAAATCGCTGCCCGTGGCGAACAATATTGATAGTACGAATCACACGCACATACCTGCCTAACGACGTCACTGTGGCCGGTGAACTAACTCTTTTTTAAGGGGGCAGTTCATGCGGTGTCACAGCGGGCCATCAATAGAAGCGTAGGGGCGGAAAGCAGCCGCATTAACATCACTCCCACCTCGTTGCCGGAGGACGCAGGAACGCTGTTATTCCTCGTTCCCAGGGTGTCACACGTAGCGATGTGTGCTGCCTCAGGAACGACGAACAACCTGCATCCAAAATTTTCAACGATTTTTTGAAAAGGAATGATGTGTCAACTATCAACGATTTTTCCAAGTTTTTCCTATCGTTAGCGATCGCTCGTATGTGTCACACGCAACGACATCGCTAACAACGCCGGATGTGCGTCACGAATTCTGTGACCCCAGCAATATCTCGTTAGCGATATCGTTGCATGTAACGGGGCTTTTAGACGCATTCTGACTCTTATCTTTACATACCTTATTTGGCCATTCTTATTGCTGCTTGGTAAGGACATTTCTTTCCTACAATTTCGCCTTGTGGCTTTGAATGGTAGCCCATCAGGCCCTTCAGATATCTTCTGATTGACCCATTCAGCACGTAGTACACATTAATACCATACTGTGCTTTCCCTTGAATTTATCTAGCATTGTTTCTGACATATTTTGATTGTATTATTGAGGTGTGTACGTAGTCATTTTTAATCTGTGCGTTTACTCACCTGGATATTTTTCTGTATTTTGTACTATTTTTCCCCTTTCTGAGTACATTTAGTAAAGATTTCGATACTTTTTTCAGCTGGGTTTACGTGTACTATTTTTTGGCATTTCTATGCTCTTTTTCTTTCTTTTGTGGTTCTAAATTATGCTATTACAGTAACTGACATATTATTCATCAATTTATAAAAGGAGAGAGACCCAGGGCACTACTCCGCACTATATACAAATCATGCCAAGTCCATATAGCAGTGTGAATCAGAAAAACAGCTCTGGGGTGCACATGAATAAAGACAATATATGATCCAATTTAGGAAGAAGATGGCACTCACCAGATATATGCTGTGTGAACACGTATTTATTCGGATGTGGAGGTTACATGTGCAGGGCAGGTGGGTGGGGAGGGAGAGCTATACACGTCCGACGACGGCCGTTTCGCACTTCCAAAGTGCTTCAGCTGAAGCACTTTGGAAGTGCGAAACGGCCGTCGTCGGACGTGTATAGCTCTCCCTCCCCACCCACCTGCCCTGCACGTGTGTTCCAGCGGGTTACCACCCATAGATTACGACCTAGCAAGTGGGCGGATACTTCCCTCCGGACGGACGGGGACACCTGACACCACCCATACTTGCTATGGAGGGGTGGAGTGCAGCGTTCAACAGGGAGGACCTGAGGTGATGATATCATCGCCGGGGGAGACCCTGTGGAGCGTGATTACATGTTAGAACTATACCGCCCAAATCAGGAGGCGGGAGTTTTGAAACTGGAAGCGTCAGGTGCCATCCAGCACATGGGGATGGCATTGTCAACCCCATAAATACATTAATATAGCACGCACACCGGACCATTATGGAACTGGAATCACAGTGAAACGCTGCCATTGCAGGCACTCACTGCTTACAGAGCCTCCCACATGGAGCATTGCTGAACTGGGAGGAGATATCACTTCATAACTAGCACCTGACAGGGTCTTCCAGGATAGGAATTGGATCCAGAAAAGGGAAACATAATGCGATTTAGCCCTTTGAGGACAAAAGAAAATATGAGGAGGTATGTGCAATTCAGCATTAGTCATGTGACAATAAAACGCCCACCTTCTTCCTTCCGCATTGCCAGCGGGACGCAGCTAAGCTGTGTTCATCGTTCCCGGGGTGTCACACAGAGCGACGTGTGCTGCCCCGGGTACGATAAACAAGCGGCACAGAGAAGGAGGGCCGACTTTTTGAAAATGAGGGACGTGTCAACGAGCATCAATAAGGTGAGTATTTTTTCTCGTTCACCGTCACTCGTAGCTGTCACACGCTACAATATATCAAACGATGCCGGATGTGCGTCACTAACGACGTGAACCCGCCGACATATCGCCTGATATATCGTACCGTGTGATGCCGGCTTAAGCCTATTTCCCCTTTATACCATGACCTTGGTATTTCCCAATAATGTTTAGTGTACCCTTCCCCTCTTTACCCGGCTATTTCACAACTCTTGTCCCACACCTGTCAGTCACCTGTTACCAAATTAACAATCAGTATGTATTTGCTGAGATAGTGTGGCTGGACCACAGATTTATCAATCAGTATTTATATGCTGATGAGTCTATTTGTGGCAGGAGCATAGAGTTATCAATTAGCATATATCTCTAGTGATATATATGTGTTAGCGGTCCATATAAATATCAAAATCATTTTCTCTCTGATGAGATACTGTGGCAGGACCAGAGAATTATCAATCAGTATTTATATACTGAAATGTCTATTTGTGGCAGGCCGCAGGAAGATAGATTTAGCAATCATTTCACTTTCTGCCAGGACCATAGATTTAGTAATCAGTCTTTACATGCTGAAATGTCTATTTTTGCCAGTAGCACAGTTACAAATTAGTATTTATCGTCAGTGGTATATACACTGTGTGCAGAATTATTAGGCAAATGAGTATTTTGATCACATGATAATTTTTATACATGTCGTCCTACTCCAAGCTGTATAGGCTGAGAGCCAACTACCAATGAAGTAAATCAGGTCATGTGCATCTCTGTAATGAGGAGGGGTGCGGTGTAATGACATCAACACCCGATATAAGGGGGGCTTAATTATTAGGCAACTTCCTTTGATTTGGCAAAATGGGTCAGAAGAGAGATTTGACGGGTTCTTAAAAGTTCAAAATTGTGAGCTGTCTTGCAGAGGGATGCAGCAGTCTTGAAATTGCCAAACTTTTGAAGCGTGATCACCGAACAATCAAGCGTTTCATGGCAAATAGCCAACAGGGTCGCAAGAAGCGTGTTGGGCAAAAAAGGCACAAAATAAGTGCCCATGAATTGGGGAAAATCAAGCATGAAGCTGCCAAGATGCCATTTGCCACCAGTTTGACCATATTTCAGAGCTGCAACATTACTGGAGTATCAAAAAGCACAAGGTGTGCCATAGTCAGGGACATGGCCAAGGTAAGAAAGGCTGAAAAACCACCACCTTTAAACAAGAAACATAAGATAAAACATCAAGACTGGGCCAAGAAATATCATAACACTGATTTTTCAAAGGTTTTATGGACTGATAAAATGAGAGTGACTCTTGATGGGCAGATGGATGGGCCAGAGGCTGGATCAGTAAAGGGCAGAGAACTCCACTCCGACTCGACGCCAGCAAGGTGGAGGTGGGCACTGGTATGGGCTGGTTTCATCAAAGATGAACTTGTGGGACCTTTTCAGATTGAGGATGGAGTAAAGCTGAACTCCCAGACCTACTGCCAGTTTCTGAAAGACAACTTTTTCAAGCAGTGGTACAGGAAGAAGTCGGTATCGTTCAAGAAAAACATGATTTTCATGCAGGACAATGCTCCATCACATGAATCCAACTACTCCACAGCGTGACTGGCCAGTAAAGGTGTAAAAGATGAAAAAATAATGACATGGCCCCCTTGTTTACCTGTTCTGAACCCCATAGAGAACCTGTGGTCCCTCATAAAATGTGAGATCTATAAGGAGGGAAAACAGTACACCTCTCGGAACAGTGTCTGGAGGCTGTGGTGGCTGCTGCTCGCAATGTTGATCGTAAACAGATCAAGCAACTTACAGAATGTATGGATGGTCGGCTGCTGAGTGTCATCAGAAAGAAAGGTGGCTATATTGGTAATTCATTTTTGGGGTTTTGTTTTTGCATGTCAGAAATGTTTATTTCTAAATTTTGTTCAGTTATATTGGTTTACCTGGTGAAAATAAACAAGTGAGATGGGAATATAGTTGTTTTTTATTAAGTTGCCTAATAATTCTGCACAGTAATAGTTACCTGCACAAACAGATATCCTCCAAATCTAAAAAAACTCCCACTCCAACTTCTAAAAATATGAAGCTTTGATATTTATGAGTCTTTTGGGTTGATTGAGAACATAGTTGTTGATCAATAATAAAAAATATCCTCTAAAATACAACTTGCGTAAAGGCTGCTTTACATGCAGCAATATCGCTATTGATATCACTAACGTGCATACCCACCCCCGTCGGTTGTGTGTCACGGACAAATCGCTGCCTGTGGCGCACAACATCGCTAACAGCCGTCACATATACTTACCCGCCTAGCGACGTCGCTGTTGCCGGCGAACCGTCTCCTTTCTAAGGGGGCGGTTCGTTCGGCGTCACAGCGACATCAATAAGCGGCCACCCAATAGAATTGGAGGGGCGGAGATGAGTGGGAAAAACATTCTGCCCACCTCCTTCCTTCCTCATTGCGGCCGGCCGCAGGTACGAGGTTGTTCCTCGTTCCTGCGGTGTCACACATAGCAATGTGTGCTGCCGCTGGAATGATGAACAACCTGTGTGCTGCAACAGCAAAGATATTTGGGAACTGGACAGCGTGTCAACGATCAACGATAAGGTAAGTAAAATTGCTTGGTAACGGTCGTTTGTGCATTTCACACGCAACAACGTCGCTAATGAGGCCGGATGTACGCCACAAACTCCCTGACCCCATCGACATCGTGTTAGCATAGTCGTTCCGTGTAATGCGGCCTTTATAATTCTGCACATGGTGTATTTCGCAGCACCCTTCCCAATCTGAGAGCATGAATAAGACTATGTGTCAAAACGCGTAGTTCTGTGGGGTTCCTCTCTATGTCCCCTATACTCTTCTAGCTGACCGCTTTGTACACCACTTATTTTTAACGGATTTATCAAATAAAAGAAAAACATTTTTTTAATTGCAACTTGAGGACTGTGCTGGACTTTTTTTCATCCTTCCCAATCTATAGTACTTTCAAAATTGCGCTGACGCCGCATGCCTGCTTCTTACATGCAGAGGAACATTTCACTTAAGCAGCCAATGACATAAACCTTTGTGTCTGAACATTGTGGATGGTTTCCACACCCTGATTGGCTGCCAGATCATCTACAAATTATGTTAAGAGAAAAAAGCAGTCCTCCGCTCCTCTGACCTCTCCTCTACCTCTCCTCTCATGATACACCTTCCCCGCTCATCAAAAAGCACTGCTATCCTAGCCAAAGTCACAATAAAGTAGAAGAAAAGCATTAGGGAAAACACAGTTACCAAATAAAGGACAAATTTTACTGTTTTTGAGAAAAGTGTTTGGGATTCTGACTCCGAATTCGAATTGGCAAGGCCCATGCCGAATTTCAGATTTTCAAATCTTTTTCAAACAAATTTTTTCATCTCTCACTAGCAGCAGCACACTGTGTAAAGCTGGAATTCCTACCTACAGGCCTCTTATACACGATTCCAACTTCAGAATTTTACCCAAAACTAATTGCGAAGAAAATATTGCGGTATTAATAGAGCACTGAAAAGATTTTTTTTAGCTAGCAGCAACAGAACACTGTGTAAGGCTGGAATCGCTGTCTACCGGCCTGTAATGCATGATCCCCACTCTAGAATCTTACCCAGCACTAATTGCAAACTAAATGCTGTAATAATAGAGCACAGAATAGATTTAGTTGTTTACCCGGAATCAGTAGCATGCTGTGTAAGGCTAGAATTACTGTCTACAGGTGCATAAGACACGATCCCTACTCCAGAATCTCGCCCTGCACTAATTGCAAACTAAAAGTGGTGTTATTAGAGAATAGAATACATTTGTAGCTAGCTGTGCGGTATGAGGTGTACATGCCTCTAATATGCTATGACTACTCCAGAAAACTCATGCTACACAAAAAATGAATAAGACCGGTATTATTACAGAAAAGAAATCAGTGAAAAGCAGATAGTGTCCTTTAACCCTCTAAACATATGCTATATATTGTTTATTTATTCCATTTCTGCACTGTTATTTGCTTTGAATATTCTAATAAGCAGGTCCTTAGTTTCAGTTTTACAATTATATTCTGGAATTACCATAAACAAATTGGTCTCATAAGACAATTAAAAAAGTCTCCCAAGACATGTCTCACTTGGCCCGCTGCCTTTTACATAGTATATAAACATCAGGACGTAATCTCATTGTGGTGCATATTCATGTGTCTGATAAACATATAACATGACATTGCTCCAGATTCCTCTTAAATTGTCTGAATCTATTTTGAACACTAAAATTGATCATCGGTTTTGTTTTTCATGTTCTTCACATTTTGAAGCTACTAGTGCACTTTTCTAACCAACATTTTATGTAAAATATGTCACTGTATTCCTATTTCTCTCCTTGAATGGGCAAATGATTCATATATTCTTCATTCAGCAATGCAGGAAAGCAATCTGACTGTGGTGACTGAGTTCTTACTTTTAGGATTTCAGATCAGGCAATATTCAAGAACTTTCTTATTCTGCCTTTTCTTTGTGGTTTATTGCTTTGCATTATGTGGGAATCTCCTGATTATCGCCCTGGTGTCCACCAGCAAGATCCTCCATACTCCGATGTACTTCTTCATCTCACAACTGTCCATCAGTGACATCTTGGTGATCACAGATATTGTCCCCAATATGCTCCACATCCTACTGAATAATGGGGGGACCATTACGGTTATTGACTGCATCACTCAGTTTTATTTCCTATGTGCTTCTGAAGCATTTGAATGTTTTATCCTCGCTGTGATGTCTTATGACCGATATGTGGCCATCTGTAATCCCCTCCGCTACTCCTCCATCATGACAAGTGGATACTGTTTGATATTGTCCATTGCGTGTTGGGTGTTTGGATTTTTTATTATATTGATTTATATTATAAAAACTGCACAGCTCATTTTTTGTGGCCCAAACACCATTGACCATTTATTCTGTGACATTGTCCCTTTACTAGAACTTGCCTGTTCTGATACCTCCATTATCCAGTTGGAGATATATATAATCGGCTTTCCCTATGTCTTTATTCCAACCACAATCATTGTGATATCTTATACTTATATTGTTGTAACAGTCCTAAGTATCCCATCCAGCACCGGTAGACAGAAAGCCTTCTCCACCTGCAGCTCCCACCTCATTGTGGTCTCCATATACTACTGGACAATTTTTAGCGTTTATGTCGTTCCAACAAAAGGCTTAACGCTCACCATGAGTAAGATCCTATCACTGTTATATACAGTGTTCACTCCTTTTATCAACCCCATTATATACAGTCTGAGAAATAAGGATATTAGCAAAGCCATACAGGACACAATGTATAAGGCCTCATTTAGACATATTTGATTGTTCACGTGTGTAATTGGTCTGAGTTTCATCAGCGTTTTGTCTGTTTTTACTATTAGTTTCACCAATGATTTTCATGTCTAAACAAATCACAAAACTTCTCGTATCCATTACAATAATATTCACAAGATGCATGCACACTGCAATCTGATGTTATCCGTGTGCTGTGCGTGATTTTCATAGATCCATTAACTTATACGGGTAAATTAGATCCATGACTCTGATCTGAGATTAAACATGTCTTCGGGATTTGGAAAATTTCAAATTTGTTGGGTGAATTAAAGGCATGTTATTGTGTTATCTGGGACCAAACTATGTCCATGGTCTCAGTACTTTTGTTCTGTATACTAAGAAGGGTAATAACATCCTTATTCTTGTGACTTTCTAAAAAAAAAGTGTGCATAAGATGGCATTTGTTGTAAGTCTGAATAACCGAAAAAAGTCCTCAGTCTGCCAAATGTGTTTTATATATAAAATATTCTTATTCGTTAGGCAATAAAATAATTCCATCAGAGAACTTTAGAAAAAGGGAAGTCCAAAAAACTTCACATTTCAAGTAATCAACTTACGTAAAGCACCAATTCTGCTATTTTTTATTTTCAACTATGAAGAATCCCTCAGTCTTGACCTTTAGTCAATTCAACGGTTTTCAATGCCATTGGGACATCATCTAGTGCATTTAACTTCTGATTTGCAGGAAGTCAGGAGGTGGTGCTCAGTGAGTCTGTATGCAAGCCAGAATGTGGCCAGAACAAGGCCACGATAAGGCCAGAACAAGACTCTTATAGACATGGATTGAAAAGGGGCCTCTGGCACTCTCCATGAAACACTGCAACTGCAAGAAGAACCCTTTTTACCACTGACAAAGTGGAGAGCCACTGGAAAAGGATGGAGGCAGCGGAATGTGAGTATCATAGAGGGGCAGAGGACTTCTATTTAAAGCACCACTTCATTGGTGCAATAAAAAAAAACTTAGAGCAGTATCTTAATAATCATAATACAAGAAGAACTCAGCCCATCTGGCAGGCTAGGGGTGTTTTTCATTTTTTTTATGTTGGAATGATACACAGGTAGGCAATCGTAAGATAACTTATTCACACCCTGTAATCTAATTTTTGTTGATTATTGGCAGCCCAATTAACCCCTAAATACTCTCCAAATTTGTTATTGTTTGTAATATTCAAGGATATTCTAAATTTGAGCAAGTTGATTCAATATTTCGGTCAACCCTCTAATCTAAACTGGAGTAAGTCCAAGGTTATATTGTTTACATAATTAGATATCCTTCACCCTCTGCGGTCATGCCATTGCAGAGTCAAAATATTCCAAATTCTTGGCAAAAATGTTGTGGTTTTTTTTGTGATTGTAACAAAAGAAAAAATAAAAATATGTGAACACAGCCTAAGAGTGTGGTGTGTTTATAATCTTTAATTATTCAACCTGTTATAGACATTTTAATAGCTACAAACATTTAAAAAAAAACTGACCCACACATCCTACAAATGTGAATAAGTGCCAGCTGAAAAAAACATAGCAAATACAAAATGCATACAGCTGCACACTAAAATGCCATCAATGTATAAGGGAACTCTGGTACTGCATTACTGCTATATGAAAAAATGAGATTTTTAGTTGATGAATTGGCCAATGCATGTAAGCCCGGAAACCAACGGCAAATTAAATCTCAATAATCCACGCACCTAACTAAAATGCCACTATCTAGGTTAAAAACATCCGTATGTGGACAGCTAGACTAAAAAATCTAACTTGAAATGCAACTATTTGGACTAACCTCCATTTTTGGGCAGCTAGGACTCCTGGTATAAGGATTATGAACACAGCCTGGTTTATAGGGCGAAGGATGTGTGGGTCAGTTGTTTTTAAATATTTGTAGTAAGACTTTCTCTGACTAGGCACTCCACCCTATAAACCAGGCTGTGTTCATGATCCTTATACCAGGAGACCTAGCTGCCCAAAAATGGAGGTTAGTCCAAATAGTGGCATTTCAAGTTAGATTTTTTAGTCTAGCTGCCCAGATACGGATGTTTTTAACCTAGATAGTGGCATTTTAGTAAGGTACGCGGATTATTGAGATTTACCTTGCCGTTGGTTTCCGGGCTTACATGCATTGGCCAATTCATAAACTAAAAATCTCATTTATTCATATAGCAGTAATGCAGTACCAGAGTTTCCTTATACAGTGATGGCATTTAGTGTGCAGCTGTATGCATTTTGTATTTGCTATGTTTTTTCAGCTGGCACCTATTCACAATTGTTGGATGTGCGGATCAGTTTTTTTTAAATATTTGTAGTGATTCTTTTTCTGACTGAGCACTCCGCCCTATAAACCAGGCTGTGTTCATAATCCTTATATCAGGAGTTCTAGCTGCCCAAACATGGAGGTTAGTCCAAATAGTGGCTTTTCAAGTTAGATTTTTTAGTCTAGCTGCCCAGATACAGATGTTTTTAACCTAGATAGTGGCATTTTAGTTAGGTACACAGAATATTGATATATACCTTGCTGTTGGTTTCTGGGCTTACATGCATTGGCAAATTCATAAACTAAAAATCTCATTTTTTCATAAAGCAGTGATGCAGAACCAGAGTTCCCTTATACATTGATGGCATTTTAGTGTGCCGCTGTATGCATTTGTATTTCTAGCTGACTATTGGAAGTAATTTTAATTATCTATACTCATTATTCTGTATCTACTAATAATGTATGAAGAGGATTAGAGTAAGTTAAATTGTGTTTAGCTATGCTTCTCCTGTCTAGATAATATTGCAGGAAACAAAAGATTTATTAAAAAAAAATATATATAATTTCTAAAGTAGATTATTGTTACAAGCTCCTTATCTGGTTGACTGGAAATTAAGAAATAATGTTTAGGGGTTAAGATGATATGTGATTTTTGCAGCTGTTTCCTTTGAAAGTATGTTATAAAAAAAAAATATAATTCCAGAAGGTAGACACTTTTGTATTTTTCTCCTGGAAGGTGCTTTTGAGCTGTGCCCTCATATATGAGAATAAAGTCTTCAACATGAGCAGATATCTTCAGATTCCTTGATTGATAAACAAGAAATTCTCCTGTCATTTTGGTGCATTGGTTGGAATCCAAAAACACCCTTCTGGAGCTAATGAAGATAAAATACTGTAAATTGTGAACACATAGAGTCATAGAACCGCTAATACATAAGTCCTCTGTATAAATTAACATAAAGATAGATCAGTTTTATCATTGGCTACAGGAGGAGTGACAGATTCAAACACAGCTTTTCCTTCCGATAATCGCTGCATCCTCCCGGTAACCAGTACTTATGATAGGACCTTCTGTGAAGTCAAAATAGCATATGACCAGTCACGTGTGTATTATCTTATTGGCTACAGACTGGTCATATGGCTAGACATCATGCTAGGTCCTGTAAATGCATCTCTCCGGTACGCAGTGCTCCTTTGAGCATCTCAGTGTACCGGCGAGATGCTCTGGCACATTGTCGACTTCCCCATTCCTGCATGCAAAGATGGCTGCGACATCTGGTGAATTGCGGCACCAAGAATCACGTGATGGGAGCACCGTTGCTATAGTAACCACCTGTCATATTTTTTAGCAACGGTGACAGTGGTGATGTCACCGCTTACAGCCCGCAGCTTCTGCTCACTCTAACTGAGTGATTAGACTGCACGGGAAGCTGCAGCATCTTCCTTCCATGCAGTGCTGTCTGGTGTAGTAGAGCTGCATGGGTTGAAGGGGAAAGAAGACATAAGATCAGGATCGTGGAGGGATGAGAGGGAGTAATAAATATGGAGTCTCTAAGTGTGTCTGTGTATTTATTTCTATTAAAGTATTTTTTCTCTGTGTGGTGTCTTTTTTTTAACCCTTTATTGGAGATTCTTAATGGCAGGGTCAAACTTGCCTGACATTAAGAATCTCTGGCTTAATACTAGCTAGTAAAACAAAGCTAGTATTAACCCATTATTACCCAGCAAGCCACCCGGCTTCAGGGCTGCTGGAAGAGTTGGTTACAGCGCCACATGATAGCGCTTCTATGAAAGCGCCATTTTCTGGGGCACCTGTGGAGTGCAATTCGCAGCAGAGGGGCCCAGAAAGCTCAGTCCAACCTGTGCTGCGGATTCCAATCCCCCAGCTGCCTAGTTGTACATGGCTGGACACAGAAATGGGGTGAAACCCATGTCGATTTTTTTTTTAATTATTTCATTTTAAAAAAGGGCTTCCCTATTTTTTTAGTTCCCAGCCAGGTACAAATAGTCAGCTGGGTTTCAGGGCAGCCGTACCTGCCTGTTGTACCTGGCTAGCATACAAAAATATGGCGAAGCCCACGTCATTTTTTTGGAGGGCAAAAAACTCCTGCATACAGTCCTGGACAGAGTATGCTGGGCCTTCTAGTTCTGCAGCTGCTGTCTGCTCTCCTGCATACACTAGTCAATGGAGCATGCTGAGCCTTGTAGTTCTGCAGCTGATGTATGCTCTCCTCCATACAGACAGACAGCAGACAGCAGCCGCAGAACTACAAGGCTCAGCATACTCCATCCAGGACTGTATGCAAGAGTTTTTTGCCCCCCCAAAAAAACTACGTGGGCTTCGCCATGTTTTTGTATGCTAGCCAGGTACAGCAGGCAGCTACCGTCTGCCCCCAACCCCCAGCTGCCTATTTGTAACCAGCTGGGAACCAAAAATTTAGGGAAGCCCTTTTTTTTAATTATTTCATGAATTTCATGAAATAATAAAAAAAAAATGACGTGGGCTTTGCCCAATTTTTTGTCCAGTCAGCTACAACTAGGCAGCTGGGGATTGGAATCCGCAGCGCAGGGTGCTTAAGCTTTCTGGGCACCCCTGCTGCAAATTGCAGTCCACAGCCGCCCCAGAAAATCCAACTCTTCCAGCTGCCCTGGTGATGGGTGGCTCGCTGGGTAATAATGGGGTTAGGGCTAGCTGTATATTATAAACTAGCCCTACGCCCGAAATTCATGGTGTCACGCCAATATTAGACACGGTCACCATGAATTTCTAGTACAGATAAAAAAAAAACACAACACACAGAAAAATATTTTTATTACAAATAAAACACAACACAATTAGTGACTCCATCTTTATTGAAATAAAGAACCCCCCTCTGCAGTAATCCTGGGTCAAGCGTCCCGCGCCGTCCAAACCCGATCTAATATCATCTGATCGGTTTGCTGGAAGGCAAAGCGACAGATGATGTGTCAGGTTCAAGGGCCTGAATCACATGACACAGCAGCTGATTGTATAAAAGACGTTTATACAATCAGCTGATGCAGCAGTGCAAAAAAACCCCAAAAAAACAAACTACACACTTCTGTGCAGCAGCTGATAGTTTAGCCGGCCGGGCGGTAAAAAGCCGGCCTTACCGCTCGACTATTAGTGTCAGCTGATTCTTTCAGGTGACTGCATCAGCTGATCATTGCCAGGTCTTAGACAGAGAAAAGAGAGAGAAAAGAGAAAGAAAAGAGAGAAAAGAGAACAGAGAGGGGGAGAGAGAAAAGAGAGACAAAAGAGAGAGAAAAGAGAAGAGAGAGAGAGGGAGAGAGAGAATGAGAGAAGAGAGAGGAGAGAGAAGAGAGAGAAGAGAGAGGAGAGAGAAGAGAGAGAGAAGAGGAGAGAAGAAGAAAGAAGAGAGAGAGAAGAGAGAGAAAGAAGAGGAGCGAAGAGAGAGACAGAAGAGAGAGAGGAGAGAGAAAGAATAGAGAGAGAAGAGAGAGAGAAGGGGAGAGAAGAGAGAGAAGAGAGAGAGGAGAGAGAGAGGAGAGAAAAGAGAGAGAAGAGAAGAGAAGAGAGAGAAGAGAGAGAAGAGGAGAGAAGAGATAGAAGAGGAGAGAAGAGAGAGAGAAAGAAGAGAGAGAGGAGAGAGAGAAGAGAGAAAAGAGAGAGAGGAGAGAGAGAAGAGAGATAGAGAACAGAGCGAGGAGAGAGCAATGCAGATACATTCCATGAACTACTCCGATTTTAGAGGTGTGGTCCGCGGTTCTCAGCTAATGTCCGTCTCTTCCCCTCAGTGCATAATTAAATTAAATTAAATTATAATTTAAATTCTTTACCGGGGTAGCCGGGACTTGAACTCGTGAACTAATGCTTCTTAAGCAGTAGCTCTAAGCATTGAGCCACTGCCTCTAATGAGAAACATAGGAAGATTTGGTTTTCTTTACCTCTGCATTGCAGAGTGAAGTCTCTGGTGACAGCGCGGCTCACTTCAGGTGCTGCGTGGAGAGGACATAGAGCACTCATGTTCTACGGGGCTCCCTGTCATCTTTATGTAGCAGAGCTGACAGTGTCGTGTGGATTACTTTGGACATGGATTGTTTTTTGGGGATTAATAAAGAGGTAAATGAGGTTTTTTTGTCTTTTATTCCATATAAAGGATTTTTCGCTGTGTGTGTTTCTTTACTTTCACTTACAGGTTAATCATGGAAGGTGTCTTGGAGAGACGCCTGCCATAATTAACCCCGTCATTACCTCGATTGCCACTGCATCAGGGCAATTCGGGATGAGCTGGGTAGAGTCCCGGGACTGCCGCATCTAGTGGCTGCTGGGTGATATTGTTAGGGTGGTGGGCTCCCCTTAACGTGTGGCTTTATTCTGGCTGGTATCTTGGGGGGAACCGCATTTTTTGTTTTAAATTATTTATTTATTTCACTGCACGATATAGACCCGCCCAACAGCGGCTGTGATTGGTTGCAGTGAGACAGCTGTCACTCATCGTGGCGGCGTGTCTGACTGCAACAAATTATGGGCATCGGTGGGCGGGGAAGGCACGGAATACCTGATTGAATAATGAAGAGGCAGCCATTTTCAAAAGAGGAAAAGCCGCCGGAGATTTGTGACAGCTGTGCAGCGCCACACCCGTGATTGGTGAGTAGGAAAGAGAGAGGGATTGTGCTGGGGACGCGGGACGCATGCAGATACACAACGTGCGCATATACTTACTGTGAAAAGCCACGCTTTTGGTGATCGAATTGTTCTCAAATGGGAAATCGAACTGCCGAACTTTAAGCAAATCATTCGAGTTCGTCAAACGATTCAAACACCGCCCAAAATCACTCGAACATAAAATTGACGAACTGATCCACCTGAACATAACTCAACTCTAGTGCTCAGAGCAGCACGCGATGTTTACGAAGTCGTCAGAACAGCTCTCAAACTAAAGTAGAAAAGGGGAAATTGCTAAGAAACAGCTTCTAGTGACTAATAGAGATGAGCCAACCCCCCTAGAGTTCGAGTTCGGTTCGTCGAATGGAGGCTCCATTCAACGAATGTTCGACGAACCGTTCAACGAACCACTCGAACCCCATTGAAAACAATGGCAGGCAAACACAAACACATAAAAACACATAGAAAACACCTTCAAAGGTGTCCAAAAGGTGACAAACAACTCCCAAGACACCACAAACACATAGGAAAGTGACAAAGACATATACTCATGCGAGAACAAAAGAGCTGGACGAGTAAAAAGAGTAGGAGACACAGATATCGGAGTATCTGCAAGTGAACATCGATGCCATTACTGTGCAACTTGAGCCTTGCTCATTTTGGGCTTCCAATCTGGATAAATTGCCTGAGCTTGCCACTTACGCCTGGGGGATCTTGTCGTGTCCCGCAGCCAGCGTTCTCTCAGAACATGTCTTCAGTGCTGCTGGGTGTGTGCAAACAGATAAGCGCATGCGTCTGTCCAGTGACAATGTAGACAGACTAACGCTCATCAAGATGAATAAGTCATGGATCTGCAAGGACTTTTCTACCCCTGTGTCATCCAGGGGAGGCGAAAGGCTAGTGGATTTTTGATAGTGTAATATTTACTTTTAAATGTATGGGAAATGTGAGTCACACCGCTGAGGAGTTGTGGACGGTTAGCTCTGGAGACCGAGTTTCATCAATGGTTGTCTCCACTCAACCAGCAGCCAGGGAAGGCCATGTGCGACAATGATGCAAACCTGGGTGTGGCCCTTCGCTGTGACAATGTGACACACGTGCCTTGTATGTCTCACATGTTCAACCTGGTTGTCCAGCAATTTTTAAACCACTATCCCGGCCTAGATGGCCTTTTTCCAGAGGGTATGGTGTAACGTCTGCCTGGATCCACACACTCAGACGGGCTGTAAAGGATAGGCTAGAGGGAAGCCACTCAACAAGCTGCACCCCTAGAACGCTGAAACCCTTTAACCCCTATACAGGGATTTGGAATTACACAGGGCCAAAGGTGATCAATACCTGTGGAAGGCTGCAGTCCGAGAGAGTAGTAGTCAGGCAGGGTCAAACCATAAATTGAGGAACATAAACAGAATTAGACGGCGAGGACTTAATCAGAAAACAAGCAGAGGTCAAATGTGGATTGGGCAACGAGGTACATAAACAGCAGGAAGGAGACGTAGTCAGGAAACAAGCGGTAGTCAGCACACAAAATCACAAAACAGAACTGGGCAGAACAGGAGCCAGAAGTTCAGAACTATGTCTGGCAGTGGTCCGCAGACAAAAGGGGCCTAAAAAAGGGTGTGGTGTCTTCCCATTGGTTGTAACTGAATGATGGTACTTCAGATGTGAGACAACCACTACCTACAAGTCAGCCAGTGGTACTGCAGATCTCAAGGTAACCGAGCCCAGTGGCTGTGCGGAACCTGCGGCCACAGGCGCCACTGGCATCGACTCCTGTCCCATCAACACGGAAAGGAAAGGAACATGGTGTCACCTGGCGATGGGAATACAAGTTGCTGGAGCGTAATCTGGTGGTGACGTTACAGCCGTGTGCGACAATGATGCAAACCTGGGTGCAGCCCTTCGCCATGGCAATGTGACACACATGTCTTGTATGGCTCAAGTGTTGAACCTGGTTGGCCAGCAATTTTTAAATGACTATCCCGGCCTAAATGGCCTTCTGCAGAGGGTACGCTCACTATGTGCTCACTTTCACCGTTCACACCCCGTAGCTGAACAACTTGCATCGCTCCAGAAGTCTTTCGGTCTGCCGGTACACTGCCTGAAATGCGATGTGCCGACATGCAGGAATTTGAATCTGCACATGTTGCAGCGTCTGTGGCAGCACCGGCGAGCCCTGCTGCAATACGTTATTATGTATAGCCTGGGCTTACAAGATCCAGAGGTGGAGCAGATAACGCTGCTGGAGTGGTCTCAGATCAAGGACCTATGCACCATTCTTCACAGTTTACAAATGGCGACGAAGATGTTTAGCACTGACGATGCCATTATCATTATGACAATTACAGTCATTTACATGCTGGAGCACACTCTAAACATTATTCGGAGTCAGGTGGTGGGACAAGAGGAAGGGGAGGAAGTACAGGAGGAGTCATATGCGGAAGGGATAACAAGATCTAGAAGGTCCACACTTTCAGCAGCATCAAGGCGGCAGGCATGGGACGGAGGGAGAGAGGGATTGACAAGAGCGCATAGTATCAGCCAAACTGTTGAGAAAGGTGCAAGAGCCCAGGAAGAAATAGAGGACGAACTGGTGAAGGGCATGGAAGACTCAGTAGATGAGGGAGAGCTTGATCACATTTTTGTTGTGCGAGGTTGTGGGGAGAGGGCAGAGGAAGGAGGCACGATTCTCACCTCTCCGCCACCAATACAGCAAGGACTTGGTCCTCCTGGATGCGCAAGACACATGAGCGCCTTCTTGCTGCACTACCTACAACTTGACCCTCTGATTGTCTGAATTCGAATTAATGCTGACTACTGGGTTGCCACACTGTTAGATCCCCGGTACAAGACAAATTTGGCAAAATAAGTCCTGCCATAGAAAGGGACGCATGTATGCATGAGTATCAGCAGAAGCTGGTACACAATCTTAGATCGGCTTTGCCACTAAACACCAGTGCTGCAAAGAGGGAATCTCAACACTTTGTAAAGGCTAGGAGGAAAGGGTCTTTTACTTGTCCACATCGGAGTGACCGAGGGCTGGCTGCTGTGCTGAGACGGCGTTGAGTAGGGTGTCCCTGCAGATTTGCAAATTTTGTCATCTACAAAATGAGTGGAAAAAGGCCAGATGCTGGTGGAAAGGGGAACAGGTGTGTTAAAAAGGGGAAAAAAAGTTTGTGTCCGTGGGTTTGGTGGTTAAGCAACAGTAACATCTGCTGAAGAAACACCATCCGTTACGGAGAGACTGTCAGATTTTGATAAGGTGGTATATATCCCAATCGCCAGTTGGGGACCACTGTGCTCCTAGATGGAAAAGGACATGCTGGCAACCCAAAGGTTAGGCAGAGGATACAGACCTGGTTGGCTCTGAAAAAAATAGTAGCCTGAACCGAGTTAGAAGACACTCGGATCTGGAGACTGGGAACCCTGTTAGAGTCACAGGGTCCACACACCCAGCCCAGGATCTCCCTGTTAAAAACACAGGGGCCATTGGGTATGCTGTCTGTGTGCTTAGGGGCCACACCTATGGACAGCAGGTGCAGCAGCAGCCCAGTTAATGCCACTGTGCTGCACTAGCTGGCTTGTTGGGATAAGAGCTGTTCGTAACCGTTCTGCGTTACCAAGTGTGGTGGCATCCTGCACCGACGCCCTATCCCTGCCTACCTCTGTCCTAAAGACACAATGGGTTCAACACATGGAGGTGTGCTCTGTCTGAGCATAATAGAAGACTGCGCACCTCCTTGTTGTCTCCAGCCCCTTTTCTAAACTGGGTCTGCCCCAACGCAGGGTGGACCACAATGCCCCTCCATGAGCCAATATTAGAGTGCTACGTCATCAGTGGCATAACCAGCGGCCTAACCTGAACTGCCACTTCAATGATGACCTCATGGCAGCCACGCCCCAAACACTTCACCAGTCATCGTCTGACGAACAATTTCACTACAACCACAGATCTGCTACAGAGTTATCTGTGTGTGTGACAGGGCCTTTAGACGTGGAGGAGGAAACAGCCAGCTGGATGACCCAAGGCATGGCCAAAAATGGCAGCTGACGCCTTGGCGCAACTGGAACCGCAGCAGGCTGCTTGCATCTATGGTGGCACCAATTCGTAACACCAACTATCAGCCAAAATAAGAGGTGTACTTCTTCCCATGGATAATCTGATATGATCCTTTTTTTCAGGGACACGACCATCGCTACCAAATGTAGATGAGGCACCAAAAGAGCAGGTGCGTCAATGGATCTCAAGTGCTCCATCAAGTGGCCTCTCCTCCACCTCAACTTCAATATCCAAAATACTTTATTCCTCTGTGGTGTCAACCCAATCACACTTGCTTCCTAACAGCTCACAAGTTTCCACCAGCCCTGCTGAGTATGAGTTTACAGAGATGGTTGAGTCTGCAGAGCTGTTCAGCAACACTATAGCCTGGGAAACAGAGGTCTGCTCCAAAACTGCTGTGAGTCCAGACAAGGAAATGATGTGCACTGATGCCCAGAAGCTTTGTGAGTCGGATCCAGGCCCCAATGAAAAAGGTGCTGAGCATAATGTACACGCTCATTCCCAAACTGTAAATCCTCCTGGTGGAAACAATGGGGAACATGCTGAGGAGACTCAGATACCTGATTGGAACAACAACTTTACTATTCGGTCAGGGCAGTAAAAGATTGGCTTGGATGGAGTCAGGACAAGGGGAGAGAAAAAAGACAGGGTGATGATGAGGTTGGAGACCCCACTTTCTGTAAACCAAAGTCAGCTAGTCGATGAGGTCAGCAGAGGAGGTGGAGAAGGATGCTACTGACAACAAGGTTACGTTGCATCTTCCTGGACAGAGACAAAGTACTGGAAGCATGTCAACAACTGAATCCTTAGCCACAACTCTGCCTCTGAGCAGAAGTCGTGGTGGCTCTGCAGGTCGCACGGGCTGTAAGCCTTGCCTAGCCTGGGCCTTTTTTTACATCACAAAAGATAATCCAAGTCATGTCATCTGTAAGATTTGTCACCAATCTGTAAGTAGAAGCCAAAAACTCACTACTTTGAGTACTTCGTCCATGAACTGTCATATGGATATGAAGTGATAGCGTGAGGGTGTATTGATGAGCTTTATCCACTGTGAATGCAACATGCTTATTTGCCGTTCATTGCAAGCATTGTTGCAGACTACCCACAAGGGGCTGCTGTTTTTTTGCATCTGCCTTTGACCGTTTGGTCACTATAGCAATAGCAAAGCGGTCTTCGACTGTAGACTTGGAAAGCGGAGGAGGTGCTGTCTGTGAAGTGAAGGAAAAGCTAAAGGTGTGCGTTACAGCAAGGAGCCAATGTGGAAATACTTTGGTGAATTGTAGGGGACTTGTGTTGGAGTTTGGTGAGGAGAACCGTAACGCCTGTGAGCTGCATCCCATACCGGAGACAGACATTCTTCCGGTGCTGTCTATACTGTTTACCGGGAGAGGATCGTAAACTCTGTATTGATGGCAACTGGACACTACAGTACCCGGGTACGGTAGACTGGGCCCAGTCAGTAATGCGTGCATGCAACACTTTGTTTTCTTAGCAAAACACATATCTTTTCTGCTTTGGCTGACGATATAGACAATAAGACTTGATGCCTCTGCTCTGTCAATTTGTCATTTACAGTTAAAATCATAGAGTGACAGCGACACATGTTTGCATAGACTGTTGCTTTACAAGATTTCCAGGACTGTGTTGCTGAGCTGTGTGGTTTGCCTTCACACTGTTATCATCTGCCTTATCTGTGAGGCTTCAGCTAACAAGGGTATTTAGGGGGTAATGGGTTTTGTCCATGTGTAGGTAGATATGTTGTGGGCTCTTGTGATGCGACACTGGTAAGTCATGTTCGCACACACATACACACACACACACACAATTACTCCTGCTACGCAGAGGGATTACCAGGTAGTAGGCAGCTGTTTAGACAGTCCCTTGGTTAGGCAAAAGTTGGTGAGCAGGGAGTATAAATCGCCATTACGAGTGTCGCAGCATAGGGGTGTAGGCTTTTGGAATTGTGAATAGATTCTTCTATTCTTTCAGTTTTATGCATGGTTCTTATTGTTTGTTTCTGGAAAGTTAAACAATCATTTATCAACCCAACAGCCTAGAGTCCTTTTCCTAGTGTGTGGTTTTGCTGCATACTGGGGAGCCCACTCTGTACACTACTTTAAATGAAGTATAAGTCACAATGGGAATTTCACTGTGCTACAATGCTGCCTAGCGGGGCTGTGCAACCACCGTCTTCCCCATCAATGGCATCTGCGTGCTCTTCATCCTCATGACTGTGGAGACAGCAGTCACACATGCTTTTTGACGCTGACCTTCCTCCCCTTTACCTGCAACAGGCAGTGTGATTGGCAGGTCATCAGTTGTTTTTGAAGTGGAAACAGCTGCTGGTGCTGAGCTCTCTCAGACATCGAGAGAACCACCTTTGGATGAAAGCAACATTATATCCACGCCTGCACCTTCATCACAGATTGCCTGGACTACCTGCAGTTAAAAATTGCATAGCAGAAATGGAGAAGAGTGTAGAATGCACATGTGGTGTACCTTGCTTGACAGGAGAGGAACCCTAAGGTAGTATCCTTGACATTTTACTATGCCCTTAAAAGTGTCAGCACTTTTGGAAATTAAAATTGCATAGCAGAAATGGAGAGGAGTGTAGAATGAACATGTGGTGTACCTTGTTTGGCACCAGAGGAACACTAAGTTAGTATGCCAGACACTTTTAGTATGCCACTAAGTGTCAGCACTGTTTACTATAAAAATTGTGTAGCAAAAATGGACAGGTGTGCAGAATGCAGAGTTGGTGTGGGTAGCAGAACAGCAAAGGGAGCCTCAGTTTGTATCCCTGCCAATGAAAAAATGCAGCAAGGAATTGCCTGAGCTGTTATTTTAAGCCCTGCACAGCATTGGCACAGACCTGTCTAGCAACAATGCCTATGAATGGCTGTAATGTAGCCCTGAAAAGGGCTGAAATTACATGTAATCCCTAATCCCTAAAGCGCTGTGTAGATTGCACTGTATGTCTATAGCGCACACAGCGGGAGCGGTGACTGTCACCCACCTGCAGCAGAGAGATAATGGCGGCGATGGGGAAAATGGCCGGGTCTTATAGGGCAAGGACATGTGACATGCACAGCCTATGACACATGCCCTTGCTTGTCTGGCAAAAATCCACTTTGCTGTGTGTCTGTAATTTGCTAACAGCCTGGCCCGCCCCACTGTACACATGGTTAGGAAAAAAAAAATGGCGATCGGCATTCTTTCAGCACTCAGCAGCAACACTGATCTAAACCCCTTCCGCCCGCACACTCTACGCTGAAATTTGATAATATCATGGTTCATAGTGACTCACACTATTACAGTGAAAAGCCAGCTAGGCTTTTTGTTGATCGAACCATTCTTGAACGTAACTCGAACTACCGAACTTTTACTAAATCGTTCGAGTTCTTGAAACGACTCGAACACCCCCTGTTACGAACCGGCGCCGCCATAGCCGCAAGCAGCCTGCTGCGGTTCCTGTTGCGCCCAGGCGCCGGCTGCCGTTCTTGGCCGTGCCTCGGGTCGTCCAGTTGGCTGTTCCTTCCACCACGTCTAAGTGTGGAGAGGCGGCTAGTGCGCATGCGTGCGCCGATTTACCCCAGCCAGAGTTTAAGCCCGGTGTTTTGCCTAGTGAGCATGCTCAGCCTGATTGTGTTATGTCTGAGACTAAGTCCTCAGTTCAGGCTACTGAGCATGCTCCCACAATTAACCCTAACAGCCTCTTTGCACAGGTACTTGGACTTTGTGCTGTGTCTAAGTTCTGGGATGTGCCTACTGAGCATGCTCAAACTGATAGTCTGCTTTCTGAGCCTGTTGCTCAGACTACTGGGTATGTTCAGGCACTTAGTGCACCAGAGGCTAGGTCCGGTAAGGACTTCACTGAGCATGTCCGTGAGGTGGCAGGCCCTGATAGGGCAGAGGGTGTCAGGTGTCCTGATGACGTGGCAACTCCAGACTGGCTCGCAGAGGCCCGCCCCTATGATCTGGCACCTCAGTATTGGTCGTCAGACGATGACTGGTGAAGTGTTTGGGGCGTGGCTGCCATGAGGTCATCAATGACGTGGCGGTTCCGGATAGGTCGCATTTGACGTCACTGATGATATGGCACTCTGCTATTTGGCCTTGGTGGTTCCACCCTTGGTTTGGGGCGGACCCAGGTTATAAAAGGGGCTGGAGACAACATGGAGGTGCGCAGTCTTCACTTTTGCTCAGTCAGAGCACACCTCCATGTTAGAGCCTCATTGCGGCATAAGCCTATGTTGGGAAGCGGTAGGTAGGGTTAGGCGAACGGTGCCTGTCACGCCAAGATTCGTGGCTCGGCACATCAGGGTCAGGCGCCGTGCTTCCCTCCTGCCGTTCCAGTCTTGCTATAGCAGCCCAGTGGCGTTAACTGGGCTGCGGCTGCTGTGCTTCCTGTCCGATTGTGCTCCCTACGCACACGGACAATGCACCTGCTGCGCCACCTGTCCGATTGTGCCCCCTACGCACACGGACAACGCACCTTCTGCGCCACCTGTCTGATTGTGCCCCCTACGCACACGGACAACGCACCTGCTGCGCCACCTGTCCGGTTGTGCCCCCAACGCGCACAGACAGTGTACCCCAGGACCCCAGTGAAGTTAACAGGGTGTTCCTTATCCTCCTCGGCTTCCCGGTCAACGCTACTGGTGTACCCATCTGGCCTGACGTGTCCTACACACACGTGGCCAGTCGAGAGGTGGCCAGAAACGCTAATCGGAGGACCGCTCAGCCTGACGTGTCCTACACACGTGGCTGACATGGCGCTTTCGTGGTGGTCTTCCGGTCAACGCTACCTGGTTACCACCCGGCCTGTCATGTTTCCTGCACATGTGGTTGGTGTAGCGCTAGATGCACCAAAACGCTAATCGGGTTGTCGTCCGGTCTGACGTGTTTCAACACACGTGACCGGTTCCCAGAATTCCTGGGTTATCTCAGAGCCATCCAGCTCTATAGTCTCCGCCTAACCCTCAGGTGCCAGCAGCTCCTTTGTCATCTGGAACACGGTGGGCCCCGACTGGCGATTAGGATGTATACCCCCTGGTCCTAATCTGCCGGTCCCCCCGTAACACCCCCCAAATCACTCGAACATGAAATTGGCGAACTTCGAACATCGCTCATCTCTAATAATGATCCTTAGCACACATAAAAATCCACAACAGACAACCTTGAAAAGCGAAAACTGCAGATTTTACAGTCGCCCTCAAACTCTCCTAATTTTAACATCATTAAAAATCTGTGGCTATACCGCAAAAGATAAATTCATGGAAGATAAGCCAGGAATCATCTGAAAGTTGTCTCCAAGGAAGAGCAGGGCATGAAAGATGAAACAGGAATCTCAAAGAACAGGAAGACGTCTCCAAGAAAGAATGGATGAAAATCCCTCAAAGAAGACATGACACACTCTTGGCTGCTACAAAAAGTGTTTACAAGCTGTAATACTTGCCAAAGGTGATGCTACAAGTTAATAAATATGCAGGGTGCCCAAACTTTTGCATTAGCCGATTTACCTTTTTGCTAATTTTAAACTATAAAAGATCAAAGTATTTGGGATTTTTTTGCCTAAAACACAAAGGAAATATGTCATCTGTAACGTTATGCTTTTTAGAGATCATTTCATCTTCAACTTGCCTAACTGTTCACCAAAATAGTTACTTTAATTAGGGGTGCCCAAACCTTTGCATGCCATCGTATGTCTCAGGAGCAGTGCGAGAGGTCATTGCTATGACATACTAATTAACAATTTCTCTAAGTCAAGTCAGAGTCAAGAAACTAAAGTGCAAAAATGAAATGTTTTAATTACTCTTAAAAAAAATCTATTATTTTAAAAGCTAAAATAACTTTTGCTTTTAAACCCTCTAAACATATGCTAATATATTTTTTTTTAGTTATTCCATTTTTGCACTGTTATTTGCTTTGACTATTCTAAGAAACAGTTCCTTAGTTTCAGCTTTACAATTATATTCTGCAATTCCCATAAACAAATTGGTCTCATAAGACAATTAAAAAAGTCTCCCAAGACATGTCTCACTTGGCCCTCTGCCTTTAACATAGTATATAAACTATAAATATCAGGACGTAATCTCATTGTGGTGCACATTCATGTGTCTGATAAACATATAACATGACATTGCTCCAGATTCCTCTCAAGTTGTCTGAATCTATTTTAAAAGCTAAAATTGATCATCGGCTTTGTTTTTCATGTTCTTTATATTTTGTAGCTACTAGTGCACTTTTCTAACCAACATTTTATGTAAAATATGTCACTGTTTTCATATTTCTCTCCTTGAATGGGGCAAATGATTCATCTATTCTTCATTCAGCAATGCAGGAAAGCAATCTGACTGTGGTCACCGAGTTCTACCTTTTAGGATTTCAGATCAGTCAATATTTAAGAATTTTCCTATTCTGCCTTTTCTTGGTGGTTTATTGCTTTGCGTTAAGTGGAAATCTCCTGATCATCGCCCTGGTGTCCACCAGCAAGAACCTCCACACTCCGATGTACTTCTTCATCTCACAATTGTCCATCAGTGACATCTTGGTGATCACAGATATTGTCCCCAACATGCTCCACATCCTATTGAATAATGGGGGAACCATTACGGTTATTGACTGCATCACTCAGTTTTATTTCCTATGTGCTTCTGAAGCATTTGAATGTCTTCTCCTCGCTGTGATGTCTTATGACCGGTATGTGGCCATCTGTAATCCACTCCGCTACACCTCTATCATGACAAATGGATATTGTGCCATATTGTCCATTGCGTGTTGGGTGTTTGCATTTTCTATTTTATTGATTTTTATAATAAAAACTGCAAAGCTCATTTTTTGTGGCCCAAACACCATTGACCATTTATTCTGTGACATTGTCCCTTTACTAGAACTTGCTTGTTCTGATACCTTCATTATCCAGTTGGAGATATTTATAATCGGCTTTCCCTATGTCTTTATTCCAACCACAATCATTGTGATATCTTATACTTATATTGTTGTAACTGTTCTAAGGATCCCATCCAGTAGCGGGAAAAAGAAAGCCTTCTCCACCTGCAGCTCCCACCTCATTGTGGTCTCCATATTCTACTGGACAATTTTTAGCGTTTATGTCGTTCCAACAAAAGGCTTAACGCTCACCATGAGTAAGATCCTGTCACTGTTATATACAGTGTTCACTCCTTTTATCAACCCCATTATATACAGTCTGAGGAATAAAGATATTAGCAAAGCCATACAGGACACAATGTATAGGGCCTCATTTAGACATATTTGATTGTTCACGTATGAAAATAATTGCTCTGAGTGTCATCAGCATGTTATCTGTTTTTACTGTTAGTTTCACCAATGATTTTCATGTCTAAACAAATCACAAAACGTCTCCTATCCATTACAATATTATTCACAAGAAGTATGCAGACTGCAATCTGATGCCATCCGTGTGCTATCCGTGTGCTGTGCGTGATTTTCACAGACTCAGACTTGTACGGGTAATTTAGATCCATGACTCTGATCTAAGATAAAACATGAACAGGTCTTCGTGATTTGGAAAATTTCAAATTGATTTGGTGAATTAATGGCATATTATTGAGTTATCAGTACTAAACTATGTCCATGGTCTCAGAACTTTTCTGCTCTTTACTAAGGGTAATTACACCCTTAATCTTGTGACTTTCTAAAAAAAAAGTGTGTACAGTGGAACCTCGCTTAACCCCTTCAGCCCGGGGCACTTTCCGTTTTTGCGTTTATGTTTTTTGCTCCCCTTCTTCCGAGAGCCGTAACGTTTTTATTTTTCTGTCAATCTTGCCAAATAAAGGCTTGTTTTTTGCGTGACAAGTTGTACTTTTAAATGAAACCATAAGTTTTACCATATGCTGTACTGGAAAGCAGCAAAAAAATCCAAGTGTGGAAAAATTGCAAAAAAAGTGTGATGCACAATAGATTTTGGGATCTTTTATTCACGGTGTTCACTGTATGGTAAAACTGATGTGTGGGTGTGATGCCTGAGGTCGGTGCGAGTTTGTAGACACTAAACATGTATAGGTTTACTTGTATCTAAGGGGTTAAAAAAAATTCACAAGCTTGTCCAATAAAAGTGGCGTACGTTTTGCGCCATTTTCTGAAACCCGTAGAGTTCTTATTTTTTGGGATCTATGGCTCAATGATGGCTTATTTTTTGCGTCTCGAGCTGATGTTTCTAATGGTCGTATTTTTGTGCAGATGCTACGTTTTGATCGCCTGTTATTGCATTTTGCGTAAAACTTGTGGCGACCAAAAAACGTAATTTTGGCGTTTGGAATTTTTTTGCCACTACGCCGTTTACCAATCAGATTAATTGATTTTATATTTTGATAGATCGGGCATTTCTGAACACGGCGATACCAAATATGTGTATATTTATTTTTTTTTTTAACCCTTTAATTTTCAATGGGGGGAAAGGGGGGTGATTTGAACTTTTAGGTTTTTTTTTTTTTTAATTTTTTAAAACTTTTTTTTACTTTTTTTATTTTATTTTACTAGTCCCCCTAGGGGGTTATAGCGATCAGCAATCCGATCGCTGATCGCTATCTGCTGATCACAGCTATACTGCTGTAAACAGCAGAAATAGTCACTTTCTTTTTTCCTCTGCTCCGTGCCGAGGAAAAAGGAAAGTGAAACTTCGTAGCAGCAGGTGTCATCACATGACCCTGTGCTACGATGGCAACCACCGAACGTCACGTGATCACTCACGTGACTTCCGATGGGGGCGGCGGTAAGTAGAAAACATGGCCGCGTGCATATAGATGATAAGGCAGTAAGACCCTTTATTTCAGGAGTTAATACAAAATACTGCTTAATAAAGATTCAATATGCTTAACACAGTTTAATTGGTCACGATGACCCGTGGACTCTCAGTGAAGATAACACAAAATACCAGTTTGTACCAGGCACACCTATGATTATATTACTGTAATAAAGATAATTACGTGCAAAGCATAATTTTCTGCTGAAATAAACATATTGATCAGCGATTACTAGAATTGCAGATGTCAGGAATAATATTAAAACATGATCATGCGATGCATTAGCTCATAATGAACTTTGGTTAAACACACCTACCCATATGTCTGTATAAATATGGGATGATTTGTTCAATAAATGTCATGGTATCTGCCATCTCTAGACTCATCATTGTGTCTGTCAGGTGGCATACGGTTGCAACCTTACCAACCAATTTGGCATCCATCCAATATATCTGAAGTGGTCTCCTTCGACCCCAAAAGTATCAACTCGACATCTGGCTTCCCTGGGTGGGCCAGGAGAAAACAGAAGACCTGAATATCCAAGACCCGGCATGGCAGACGGAGGACCAGAGGACACACAGACCCCAAACACCGGTGTAGGTAAGAACCTTAGATTCTTACAAATCTCTCTCTGTGTCGTCTCCACTGCCTTCTGCTCTGTAGCCGGATCTTGTGGTATGTTAAAGTCGTCATTCTGATAATATCCTGTCCATAAAGAACCGTAGAATATCCTAGTGATACATATATATATATATTGGATTGGATAGATCTATGTGCTGCTATTTTGTTGTCTGTTACCCTGTTACCGTGTGAGTGTCTGAACCTATCTTGAGGGTGTGAGACGTTTTCCTGTGGTGTCTACCGTGAGGACTTGTTTCCCCTGTGGTACTGGCTTGCCAGAATCATATGAGGAGAAGCCCAAAAACGGCATACCCATAAGGAGCGATACCACCTCGGGACAAGGGGATAAGTTTGTCATCTTTTGTTCTCTTGCTATCTGACTGTTTTACATGTACCAACTACCCCACATTGTTTTAGAAAACATTGAGAAGGCTTTTGTTTTACTAGCTTGCCTAGGATTGTTCTGTTTTACCCTCTGGTTGGTATATAAAATCTACACATATACAGAGGTAAATCTAGGGTACATACCGTCCCTCCCCATACGGCCTTGGGTACGTGTTGATGAGACTTCTGTTTAAGTCATTTTGGCCAGGTGACAAATTATATTTTAAGAGTCCACACACCTACAGACTGATAGGGTGCACTGAAGTCAGTTTAAAGGTACCGCAAGTTGTGGGACTAGGGGCACTGTAAACGCCAGTAAGAGGCCAAAAGGGAGGAGACCAAGGGTAGTACTACACTAGATAAGTACACAGAGAAGGACAACCAGAGGTAGGTAGGCAGAGATGGGTAACACACTTAGCCAAGACAATCATGAGGGGTGTGAGGGGTGTGGTGCTAGTGAAATAGTGGAGAAAAGGAAAGGTAACATTGCAGTGAAGAATTCAGGCAAAATGTTGAAGGGTCTAGGAATGAGTGGTGATCCACTGGACTCCACTCTCTGGGAAACAGCTCTAGCAACAAGCACGGGATGGATTAATGACAACAAGCTAGCTAGACAGGCAAGAGCATGGTCTGAGGTAGCAAAAGAAATGAAAAGGGAAGGTGGTTGGACTAAGGAAGAAACCCCAAATGGATTAAAATATGTGAAGAAAGTGAAAGTTCCTCCACCATATCAACCCCATATCACTGCTCCTGTTTTAACTGGACCAGAGGGATGGACTTGTGTTTGTGGAGAACAAAACCCTGATTGGCGTGACTCTTGTGCTGCTTGTGGCAGACCAAGACCACGCAAAGGAACAGGGCTTTACCCAGTCATTTTCACTCAGATTAGGACCCGAGAACCTGAACCTTATGTCTGTGGGACAAGGCAAAGGGATGAGACTGCAATAGATATGGAAGAAGGAAACTACTGTCCTTCCCAGTTTCAAACTATGGATGAAACTGGTTCAGGCGTGGTAACCTCTTCCCAGGTAACATCCACTCCAATTGCCCCTAGACCACTGACTGCCATGACTACTCTTTCCCATTATAAGCCCTGGGGGCCAAAAGATCAAATGGCATTACTCAAAGATGCCCCAGACCCGTTTGACCTCCCAATGGCTTTCTATAGATGGATGGTGGGACTCAACAACACGTATACATGCACATGGACAGACTTAGCATCCATTCTGAAGGGAAAGATTGGGGAAGCTAGAATGCAGATAGTCATGGAGGTCATAGAAAGAAATGGAAGACCATACCTTCCAGATGGTAGAAAAATCCCATTCCTGGTGGATACGGGGGCAGCCAAAACAGTTATCCGCCAGGAACATGTTAAATCATCTGACTTATCGGACGATACCCTCTATACCCAAGGCTTTGAAGGGTTAATCCAGGAATGCTAACTGACTAAGCCACTGCCCCTACAACTAGCTGACCATACATGTATGACCAGACTAATAGTTAGTGACAAATCACCTGTTAACTTGTTAGGTTCAGACGTCCTTCAAGCAATACAAGCGCACATTACATACAAACCAGACGGTACCGTGACTTTGACCTCAGGAATTTCAGAGGCTGCATTGTGCAAGATACTAGCATGCCTGTATGTATCTGACTCAATCTCCCCGCCTGATGACGCAACACTAACACAAGTTCCTGAGACGTTGTGGTCAAAGTCAAAGACTGACATTGGACACATGCCAGTTCCTTCGGTAATGATACAACTAAAACCAGGTGCCAAACCTCCTCAAATTAAGCAGTACCCATTGAGTGCTGCACAAGAGGAAGCAATAGGCAAAAACATCGTAGAACTACTTGCTTCAGGGGCATTAAAAACCACAAAATCTGTAGCCAACACTCCTCTGTTCCCAGTAAAGAAAAAGGGTGGCACCAAAGGGGAACCAGTAACTTACAGAATGGTACATGACCTCAGAGCAATAAATGCAGTCACTGAATTACTTACACCAGTAGTTCCCAACCCACATACCATCCTGTCACAGATACCAGTCACAGTGTTACGATTGCTGCGAGCACTGGAGACTATGTCCAGATTTCTTGCTACTGCACATGTGCGAGCGCTGGAGACTAAGTCCAGATTTCTTGCTACTGCACATGTGCGAGCGCTGGAGACTAAGTCCAGATTTCTTGCTACTGCACATGTGCGAGCGCTGGAGACTAAGTCCAGATTTCTTGCTACTGCACATGTGCGAGCGCCGGAGACTAAGTCCAATCTTGGAGCCATTGCACATGTGCGGGTGACATCATCGCTGACACGAGGTCACATGTCTCTGACACCTTCTATGCCGATTGGTCGCTGGTCATGTGCTTGTGACGTCTTGCTCGGTGATAGGCCAGCATGACGTCACTCCTGTCGTTCTGGCAGCGGATTGGCTCTGGTGTCCTCCATCTTGGATGAGGCACAGAGTCTATATAAGACCCTGACACACGCCGCATGGTGCTCAGTCCTCTTGGTTCATGCATATGAGTAGACGCTCTGTGCGCGTTCCTCTAGGCATTCCTCTGTCTATGCTAGGTGAGCGCTACCGGCAGGGTAGCGTTCTTATACCTTACAGCTTCGGCTGCTGTCCGTATCCTTACCTCTTAGGGGAGCGGACATAGGCAGGTGCCTGAGGCACATGGTCTGGCTGGGCCTTGTGATTCTACTCGTAGGTGGACGTTGCCGCTAGGGTAACGTTCCTTATACTGCGTCTGGCAGTTGTTCGTATCCTCGCACACTAGGGGAGCGAACAGAGGTAGGAGCTTTGTGCGGCTTACGCTGCTGTTCGTCTCTTTTGCACCACTAGAAGAGCGGACCTAGGCAGGTGCCATATCTAGTGGTTCGTGTCCTCGCACACTAGTGGAGCGAACGCAGGTAGGAGCTTTGTGCGGCTTAGGCTGCTGTTCGTCTCTTTTGCACCACTAGAAGAGCGGACCTAGGTAGGTGCCATTTCGCACACATTGCCTTTGTCTCTGTGATTATTAACAGAGATCATTCCACACACCCTCCAAGTAAGGGAGGAATTGCTTTACTTACTTATTATATCCTTCTGTGAGTTAACAGAGGTATTGCACTCTGCCATAGTCTGCAGCAAAGTCTTTGCACGGTGGACCCTGACTTTCTGATACTCCTTTCGGTTATTATCAGACAGCCCCCCGTAACATTAGGACTGAGCCAAGGGTCTGGCAGTTATGGCAGAATATCAGCAGTTACACCGTTACATACAAGTACTTGAGTCACGGCTCAAGAGTATAGAGGATAAACCTCAGACCATGGTGACATCTGCACATGATCCTCGACTTGCTCTGCCAAACAGATATTCTGGCGATGCCAGATCATGTCGTGGTTTCATTAGTCAGTGTCAGATACACCTTGAGGTCAACTCTTCTTGCTTCTCTACGGAGAGGTCCAGAGTAGGCTTTATCATCTCCTTACTTCAGGACAAAGCCTTAGAATGGGCGACTCCCCTATGGGAGCGCTCTGATGTGGTTACTCTGAGACATCAAGACTTTCTTGATGCTCTTAAGGCGGTATTCATGGGTCCGCAGGTTACCCATGATGCGGCCCTGAGACTGTTAGATCTATCTCAGGGTTCGTTATCCACTAGTTCTTATGCCATTGCTTTTAGAACTCTGGTGGCAGAACTAGATTGGCCAGAGAAGGTGTTGATTCCTATCTTCTGGAGAGGGTTGGCAGGCTATGTCAAGGATGCCCTTGCTACTCGTGAGGTCCCTGCTTCTCTGGAGGACTTGATCACAGTAGCAACGAGGATCGATGTACGCCATAAGGAACGTAGACTCGAGGTCTCTTCCTCACGCCCTAAGCATCGGGCTATTTCAGTTGTTGAGGGTCCACTACCATCTTCCTCAGCATCTGAAACATCTCCCACTCCTATGGAGTTAGGTCATACGTTCTCCAGACTACGCAAGTCTGGTCCTTCTATATGTTACGTATGTCGTCAGGCTGGGCACTATGCCAACAAGTGTCCTAGTCGTCAGGGAAACTCCCTGGCCTAGTAACCATTAGAGGGGGGTTACTAGAGACGTCTTCTGCACCCTCTAAGTGTTGTATCCCAGGTCAGCTCTCGTTATCTGAGAATACATGGCCTATTATGGCTTTTGTGGATTCCGGAGCTGACGGGATTTTTGTGTCCTCAGGATTTGTAAAGGGACACAATATTCCCTCTATCATGTTAGAGGCGCCTATTCCTGTCCGTGTTGTTAATGGAACTATGTTGTCTGACTCCATTACATTGAGGACAGTTCCCTTGCGCCTTTCCCTGTCTCAGGGTCACATAGAGGAGATTTCTTTTCTTGTTTTGCCTGAGGGTATAGACGACATCCTTCTGGGTCTTCCATGGCTTCGGACTCATGCTCCTCACATTGACTGGGAGTCTGACAGCATTATTAGTTGGGGTTCGAAATGTCAGTCCCGATGTCTTCCCTTACCACCTAAGGTCGTTGCGGTTGCATCAACTGATCTCTCTCCCATACCTACACCCTATTTGGATTTCGCTGACGTGTTCTCCAAACAGGGTGCTGAGGTTCTTCCACCCCATAGGCCGTATGACTGTGCCATAGACCTTATCCCAGGTTCGGTTCCACCTAAAGGCAGGGTTTACCCCCTGTCGATACCTGAGTCGGAGGCCATGTCGACCTATATAAGAGAGAGTTTAGAGAAGGGGTTCATTCGTAAGTCTGTCTCTCCCGCGGGAGCTGGGTTTTTCTTTGTTCGGAAGAAAGAGGGTGATTTGCGTCCCTGCATAGATTACAGGGGTCTCAACGCAATCACAATAAAGAACAAATACCCATTACCTTTAATTTCTGAGCTCTTTGACAGACTGAGAGGAGCTCAAGTTTTTACGAAGTTGGATCTGCGGGGTGCATATAACTTGGTACGAATTCGAAAGGGTGACGAATGGAAGACCGCTTTTAACACCCGAGACGGTCACTATGAATACCTCGTCATGCCTTTTGGGTTATGTAATGCACCCGCAGTATTTCAGGACTTCGTAAACGATGTGTTCAGGGATTTACTGTTATCCTCAGTAGTGGTGTATCTGAACGACATCCTGATTTTTTCTCCTGATCTGGAGACTCATCGTCAGGATGTCGTTCGTGTCCTTTCCCGTTTAAGGGAGCACTCATTGTTTGCTAAACTCGAGAAATGTGTATTCGAGCAGTCCTCATTGCCTTTTTTGGGTTACATTATCTCACAAGAGGGTCTGGCTATGGATCCTGCGAAGCTCTCTGCTGTCCTGCAATGGTCCGAACCTCATTCCTTGAAGGCGGTGCAACGCTTCTTAGGATTCATAAATTATTACAGGCAGTTCATACCCCATTTTTCTACTTTGGTGGCCCCTTTGGTGGCCTTGACTAAGAAAGGTGCTAGTCCCAAAGCCTGGTCTACTGAGACATCTCAGGCTTTTGAGGCAGTAAAAAGACACTTTTCAACTGCTCCCGTTCTTCAAAGACCCGATGAGAATAAGCCCTTCCTCTTAGAGGTTGATGCCTCTTCAGTGGGTGCTGGTGCGGTCTTGTATCAAAAGAACGGTGCAGGTAGAAAAAGGCCGTGTTTCTTCTTTGCTAAAACCTTTTCACCGGCAGAGAGAAACTATACCATTGGGGATAGGGAACTGCTCGCCTTAAGATTAGCCTTGGAGGAGTGGCGTCACTTGCTGGAAGGAGCGAAACATCCTTTCCAGGTCTATACAGACCATAAGAATCTGACGTACTTACAAACCGCTCAGCGTCTGAATCCTCGCCAAGCCCGCTGGTCCTTGTTTTTCTCCCGCTTTCACTTCTCCATCAACTATCTGTCTGGGAGTAAGAATAACAAGGCAGACGCCCTGTCTCGCTCTATGCTTTCTACCCAGGAAGAGATTGACGAACCTCGTCTTATCTTTCCCTCCAGGGTTTTTCATACGCTCTCCCCTGTGACGTTAGACCAAATCCCACCGGGCAAGACCTTTGTTCCGCCTGATCGACAGAATGATATACTGTCATGGGCCCACACCTCAAAGGTGGGTGGGCATTTTGGTATTAGGCGGACACGAGAGTTACTGGAGAGGTGGTATTGGTGGCCACACTTAGCCAGCCACGTCAAGAGATATGTCGGTTCCTGCTACTCGTGTGCTCGCAACCGTCCATTACGGCAGAGACCGGCTGGGCTCTTGCATCCTTTACCAGTGCCAGATAGACCATGGGAGGTGGTAGGCATGGACTTTGTGGGTGATCTTCCATGTTCACAGGGACATAGATTTGTGTGGGTCATTACGGACCATTTCTCCCGGATGGTTCATCTCGTACCGTTATCGAGAATCCCATCTTCCAGGGTACTAGCCAAACTATTCCTCAAGCATGTCTTTAGGCTTCACGGGATGCCAGATCGTATCATTTGTGATAGAGGCCCGCAATTTACTTCCCGTTTCTGGCGAGATCTTTGTAGCCTTCTGCAAATTGAGTTGAATCTCTCTTCGGCATACCATCCGGAGACTAATGGTTTGGTTGAACGTACCAATCAATCTATGATTATATACCTTCGACACTTTGTTGCTGAGAACCACGATAACTGGTCCTCCCTCCTACCCTGGGCAGAATTTGCCCTTAACAATTCGCTGGCTGAGGCCACTGGGCAGACACCGTTCGTACTCAATAATGGGCAACACCCTAGGGTACCGGTACCGTTTCCCGCTGCTGCACCTCCTCCTCTTGTGGCCGACTGGGCAACTAATGCCAGAGAGGTTTGGGATCGGACTCAAGAGTCGATCCAAGCAGCTAAGGACCGTATGAAGACGGTGTCCGATCGGTTTCGTCGCCCGGCTCCTGTCTTTTCTCCAGGGGACTTTGTGTGGCTCTCTGCAAAACACGTGAAACTTAGAGTGAGCTCTGTCAAATTTGCTCCTCACTTCCTGGGTCCTTATGAGGTTCTTCGACAGGTAAATCCTGTAGTCTATCAATTGAAGTTACCTGTCCATCTTAGGATTCATGACAAATTCCATGTCTCACTGCTAAAGCCGGCTATTTTACCTCACGCTCGTGAAGTGCACTCTCCTGCCTCTGATTCCTCTCGCTCTAGCTATGAGGTACGAGCCATAGTTGGTTCTAAGATGGTTAGAGGGCGCAGGTTCTTCTTGATAGATTGGGAGGGCTATGGCCCGGAACATCGCTCTTGGGAGCCTGAGGAGGCTGTCCATGCTCCCGACTTAGTTGCCGATTACCTGCGTCGCCGGGAGGGGGGTCCTTGAGGGGGAGGTACTGTTACGATTGCTGCGAGCACTGGAGACTATGTCCAGATTTCTTGCTACTGCACATGTGCGAGCGCTGGAGACTAAGTCCAGATTTCTTGCTACTGCACATGTGCGAGCGCTGGAGACTAAGTCCAGATTTCTTGCTACTGCACATGTGCGAGCGCCGGAGACTAAGTCCAATCTTGGAGCCATTGCACATGTGCGGGTGACATCATCGCTGACACGAGGTCACATGTCTCTGACACCTTCTATGCCGATTGGTCGCTGGTCATGTGCTTGTGACGTCTTGCTCGGTGATAGGCCAGCATGACGTCACTCCTGTCGTTCTGGCAGCGGATTGGCTCTGGTGTCCTCCATCTTGGATGAGGCACAGAGTCTATATAAGACCCTGACACACGCCGCATGGTGCTCAGTCCTCTTGGTTCATGCATATGAGTAGACGCTCTGTGCGCGTTCCTCTAGGCATTCCTCTGTCTATGCTAGGTGAGCGCTACCGGCAGGGTAGCGTTCTTATACCTTACAGCTTCGGCTGCTGTCCGTATCCTTACCTCTTAGGGGAGCGGACATAGGCAGGTGCCTGAGGCACATGGTCTGGCTGGGCCTTGTGATTCTACTCGTAGGTGGACGTTGCCGCTAGGGTAACGTTCCTTATACTGCGTCTGGCAGTTGTTCGTATCCTCGCACACTAGGGGAGCGAACAGAGGTAGGAGCTTTGTGCGGCTTACGCTGCTGTTCGTCTCTTTTGCACCACTAGAAGAGCGGACCTAGGCAGGTGCCATATCTAGTGGTTCGTGTCCTCGCACACTAGTGGAGCGAACGCAGGTAGGAGCTTTGTGCGGCTTAGGCTGCTGTTCGTCTCTTTTGCACCACTAGAAGAGCGGACCTAGGTAGGTGCCATTTCGCACACATTGCCTTTGTCTCTGTGATTATTAACAGAGATCATTCCACACACCCTCCAAGTAAGGGAGGAATTGCTTTACTTACTTATTATATCCTTCTGTGAGTTAACAGAGGTATTGCACTCTGCCATAGTCTGCAGCAAAGTCTTTGCACGGTGGACCCTGACTGTCTGATACTCCTTTCGGTTATTATCAGACAGCCCCCCGTAACACACAGCAGTATGTTTCACGGTGATTGATTTAGCAAATGCATTTTTTTTCTGTACCACTGCACCTCGACTGTCAGTACCTTTTTGCTTTTACTTTCAGGGGCCAGCAGTATACCTGGTTGGTGTTACCACAAGGGGCTCAGAACTCACCAACCCTCTATACTGCTGCATTGCAACTTGTTTTGCAGGACTGGGTTATTCCACATGCTGAGGTTGTTTTGCTCCAGTATGTGGATGATCTACTTCTCTGTGCCCCAAACTGGGATGTGTGCTGTGAAGCCACTGTCTCACTACTACAACATCTTGCTTCCAAAGGATGCAAGGCATCCAAAGAAAAGCTACAATTTTGTCAACCAAAGGTTGTGTTCCTTGGGCACTGCATGTCAGCAGGAACACGCCACTTGACTGAGGAAAGGAAGAAGGCGATCGAGATATTACACCCACCAAGGGGAATCCAGCAACTCCGCACCTTTTTGGGTCTAATATCATATTGCAGGCCTTGGATCCGCTCTGCATCAATTTTCATGCAACCATTGTATGACTGTTTGACCACTCAGCCTTTCCAACTCACTCAAGAAGCATTAGACTGCTTCTACTCACTCAGACTTGCAGTAATCTCTGCCCCAGCCCTGGGAACCCCTGATTACACTAAACCTTTTCTCCTCTACTGTACAGAGATGCAAGGACATGCCACAGGTGTCCTAGTACAACAGCATGGCCCACAGAACAGACCAGTTGCCTACTACTCAGCCCAGTTGGACCCTGTTGCCAGAGGGGCCCAATCATGCATCCGAGCAGTAGCTGCTGTCTCACTCTTGTTAGACAAAGCATCTGACATTGTGCTTGATTATCCTGTCACCATCTACACTCCACATGACTTACATAGCATTCTCAGCCAGGTTCAGCCCAAGCACATTTCCATGGCTAGACAACTCAGACTTCAATGTGCCTTACTCATGCCACCAAATGTTACCCTAAAGAGATGTATGACTTTGAATCCAGCTACTCTAATTCCCATTGATGTAATGGATTCAAAGGAGGGAGAGGAGCAAGGGAAGCCACTCTTTTTACACGGTTTGACAGAAGAGCAACTCTTTGATACACAGCATGAACATGATTGCATGGCCCTTATGGCTCAAGAAACGTCAGGGTTTTCACATGTTTTCGATGCACCTCTGACTAATCCAGATGTTGAGCTTTTTGTAGATGGTTCCAGAAGCGTTGGAGAAGATGGCCGGCACTACACGGGGTATGCGGTGGTCACACAAAACGAGGTAATAAAAGCAGAACCACTCCCCCCTCACATGTCTGCACAAGAGGCGGAGTTGACGGCACTCATTGAGGCGCTTAGAGGGGCAGAGGGAAAACGGTACAACATATACACAGACTCCATGTATGCCTTTGGGATTGCCCACGATTATGGCCCAATTTGGAAGGCAAGGGACTTCCTCACGTCAACAGGTACCCCTGTCAAAAACGGACATCTAGTAAAACAGGTATTGGAGGCCCTATTGCTTCCAAAAGAGGTTGCTGTAATAAAAGTAAGAGCACACACAAAACTTAACACTGCTGAAGCACGAGGCAATGACAAGGCGGACCAGGCGGCAAAAGAGGCGGCAAGGAAACCAAGGCGAGAGGACACTCCAGAAACACCCCCGCTGATCATGGTAAGTTCTGAGTACAACCAGATGAACTTAAGCACCTTGCAGGCTCTAACCCGGCAGGCAACCGGGGAGGAGAAAAAGGTCTGGGCAAAAGCTGGCGCTCAGGAAAAAGAAGGTCTGTGGAAGGTGGGATTGCGAGTATGTCTGCCAAGGTCCTTGTATCCCATGATGGTTCAAGTTGCCCATGGTCCAACTCATTTGTCCAAAAATGCCATGTGTGCTCGGGTAGATAAACAATGGTTCGCACCAGGATTCACAATGATTGCCACCAGATTTGCACAAGCATGTTTGACATGTGCCCAACACAACCCAGGTAAAGTTGTAAAAACACCTCAAAAACACACACCAAAACCCCTCTATCCATTCCAACGACTGCAAATTGATTTCATACAACTACCAAAGGTTTGCATATATGAATATGTCCTTGTGTGTGTTGACCTCTTCTCTGGGTGGCCCGACGCTTTTCCAATGCCTCATGCCTCCGCTAGGGCCACTGCGAAGAAGTTGATGACAGAAGTTTTCTGTAGATTTGGGCTTCCTGAAGTTATAGAATCTGACAGAGGTACTCACTTCACAGGAGAGGTAATGCAAAATGCCATGCAGATGCTAAGGGTTACACAAGCATTTCACACACCATATCACCCCCAAGCTAGTGGAAAGGTAGAGCGACTGAATGGGACCCTTAAGCTAAAGATTCAGAAAGCAAGTGAGGAGACGGGAAAACCCTGGACAGAGTGTTTGCCATTAGCCCTGTTTTCCATTAGATATACACCTAAGGCTACTTTCACACTTGCGTTGAACGGTATCCGTTGCATTGCGTTGTGTAACGGATGCAACGGATGTGTTGCATATAGTGACACAACGGATGCAACGGATGCTGCAAAACAACGCAATTCGTTTTGATTTTTTTTTTTTTTTTTTTTCCCGGTTTTACCAGCGGCAGACTATAGTGAACGATCAGCTGATCGTTCCCTGCAGCCGGCCGCTGGGTGATCAGCTGATTGCTCCCAGTAGCCGGCCGCCGGGTGATCAGCTGATCGCTCCCGGCTGCCGGGTGATCAGCTGATCGCTCCCTGCAGCCGGCTGCCGGGTGATCAGCTGATCGCTCCCGGCCGCCGGGTGATCAGCTGATCGCTCCCGGCCGCCGGGTGATCAGCTGATCGCTCCCGGCCGCCGGGTGATCAGCTGATCGCTCCCTGCAGCCGGCTGCCGGGTGATCAGCTGATCGCTCCCGGCCGCCGGGTGATCAGCTGATCGCTCCCTGCAGCCGGCTGCCGGGTGATCAGCTGATCGCTCCCGGCCGCCGGGTGATCAGCTGATCGCTCCCTGCAGCCGGCCGCCGGGTGATCAGCTGATCGCTGTCACTTGCCGGCGCCCGGGCATGCCGGCGGGCGGGCGCTCAGCTGAGCGCTGTGACTTGCCGGCGGCCGGGCATGCTGGTGGCCGGTCATTCAGCTGAGCGCTGTCGCTTGCCGACGGCCGGGCGCTCAGCTGAACGTTCGGCCACCGCGAGCCAAAATAAAGTTTGATTTAAAAAAAAAAAAAAAAAAAAAAAAAAGAGCATGCGCAGTGAAATCCAGAGGATTCCGCTGCTCAAAATAACGTTACATGCTGCGTTCCTCCCGCTGGGCGGAAGCAACGGAGCGTCGCCCAGCGGAAGCAACGCAGCTCCTTTTGGTACAATCCGTCAACCATACAAGTCTATGGGAAACAGCGGAATCCGTTAACGGATTCCGCTGTTTCCCAAAAGGGCGGATTGTAACGGAAGGAAAATAACGCAAGTGTGAAAGTACCCTTACAGGAAAACAGGACTATCTCCCTTTGAAGTCTTGTTTGGGTCAGCACCAAGGCTAGGCCTGTACTTCCCTCAGACACTACAACTGCAGTGTGACAGTCTTGTTAGCTACGTCCAGGGCCTTCAGAAAAGACTCTCCCTTGTACATAAACAAGTCTATGATTCCATTCCAGATCCAGAAAGTCAAGAAGGGACTCATTCCCTCCAGCCTGGCGATTGGGTAGTGGTCAAAAGACACACAAGAAAACCACTGGAGCCGAGATTTGATGGTCCATTCCAGGTTCTCCTCACCACAGCCACTTCAGTGAAACTCGAGGGAAAACCTAATTGGATCCATGCAAGCCATTGCAAAGCTATGGGACAAAAACATGATCCTACTACTAATGATGCTGGTAACCTCACCCCAAAAGGGGGAGATGATTGAGATAACTCACGATGACAATGTAGTAACCATGTGGTTTGATACTGAAAAATCAGTAGTTAGTTTTAGGTTTGAATTTTGCAAAATCGTGCAGTGTGAACTAATTAGTGATGAAAATTATAAATTTGTGACCAGAGTGGAAGGAGCTGTAACGTTTGTTTGTGTAACGAGACCTGGGAATGAGAACTGTAATTCGTGGTCAGATGCAGCCTGGAATACAGGTATTTCATGGGGATATGAACCAGAGGAGGCCATGACTCGTGTTAGCTCAACAGGGAAACCTCTCCTGGAAAGAATGACAATCCATAAAATCAATCCTAGATGGGATTGTAACCCAGGACTTTTGTCTTGGGGACAATCCTGTAACCCTCATATAATAACCATAAACGAACCTTCCCCAGCAGATAAAGGTCTTTATGTCTTGGGGCTATACGTACCAGGGAAAAAGGTAAAGCAAGGAACTTTCTGGTTAAAACCTATCCCCATAGCTCCACATTTCCCTCCTAACATCCCTACTGTCTCCAACATCACAAACACTCACACACAGGAGGATGAAAAGGAGGGAAACCCCTGGGAGTTACTAAAAAGAGACATAGACCTTAAAATCTTAGAGGAAATAAGTTATGAGAAAAAAGTAGCCATAGAAACAGGATATACGGAGAGGAATGAATGGCTGAACTGGATGAAATATACTGCTAACCAAAACAATCGATCTGATTGTATTGCTTGCGCCACTGCAAGACCCCATCTGGGAACCATCCCATTCAGACTTTCAGAAGAAGATCCAGATGGAATGCAGTGTATTTTAGCCATGTTTGACGTTTCATTTGATCCCACCGATGATGACATATGTAATAGCATTTCAAAGTTATATCCAATGGTTAAACTTGATCAGGTACCCCCTAGAGTATTCGTGTACCCCGGAAATTATACCTGTTTCCAAAGGAAAGGAACAGGAACAGGGAGATCAGTAGAGAATCTAACCTTTGAATTTTGTAAAAATACTATCCCTGTAGATGAAGACCAGGGTGGGTATGAAGCTAAGTGGTTTGTCAATCATACTGTAGCTAGAACTGACATATGGTGGTTGTGTGGGGACATGAAACTCAGACCTAGATTACCAGCGAATTGGATAGGTAGCTGCACCTTGGTGCAGATACTTATGCCATTTCAGATAATCACCTCAGAAGAAATACAGAAGGGAAGACTAAGCGCTGACAGTCTACGCAGAACTAAAAGATCACTGTCTGATGAATCTTTGGCCGATCTGCATAGAATTAAAAGGACATTACCCGGTGGATCATTTGACTCAAGAATCTACATAGACAGCATTGGAGTTCCTAGAGGGGTACCAGATGAATATAAAGCTAGAAATCAAGTAGCTGCAGGATTTGAATAATTTCTTCTTTGGTGGGTTACGGTTAATAAAAATGTAGACTGGATAAATTATATTTACTATAATCAGCAGAGATTTATAAATTACACTAGAGATGCAATCAAAGGGATTGCTGATCAAATTGGTCCAACTTCTCTAATGACTTGGCAAAACAGAATGGCTTTAGATATGTTACTAGCTGAAAAAGGTGGAGTCTGTAAAATGTTTGGTACTTATTGCTGTACTTTTATCCCCAACAATACAGCTCCTGATGGAAGCCTTACGAAGGCATTGGAGGGCCTAACAGCACTATCCGAGGAGCTTGCAGAAAACTCCGGAATAGATAACGTCTTCACGGATTGGCTCGAATCATGGTTCGGGAAGTGGAGTCACCTGGTGTCCGGCCTTCTGATTTCTTTGGCAGTCGTAGCAGCAATACTCGTCACTTGTGGATGTTGCTGCATTCCTTGTATCCGAGGACTACTTCAAAGACTGATCGATGCATCCATCACTAAGACTATGTACCTGGGAGTAAGACCTCATGATGAAGACTATATGCTGTAATTAAGAAGAAGGATATGATCTTCTCTCACTAGGGGATTCGGTGAAGAAAATAATTAGGGCAAATCCGACACTAGCCTTTTGCTTTTGTATGTACCTAGTGATTAGGAAGAATCATATCTTATTCTCGAAAGGAGGGACTGATAAGGCAGTAAGACCCTTTATTTCAGGAGTTAATACAAAATACTGCTTAATAAAGATTCAATATGCTTAACACAGTTTAATTGGTCACGATGACCCGTGGACTACCGGTGAAGATAACACAAAATACCAGTTTGTACCAGGCACACCTATGATTATATTACTGTAATAAAGATAATTACGTGCAAAGCATAATTTTCTGCTGAAATAAACATATTGATCAGCGATTACTAGAATTGCAGATGTCAGGAATAATATTAAAACATGATCATGCGATGCATTAGCTCATAATGAACTTTGGTTAAACACGCCTACCCATATGTCTGTATAAATATGGGATGATTTGTTCAATAAATGTCATGGTATCTGCCATCTCTAGACTCATCATTGTGTCTGTCAGGTGGCATACGGTTGCAACCTTACCAACCAATTTGGCATCCATCCAATATATCTGAAGTGGTCTCCTTCGACCCCAAAAGTATCAACTCGACATCTGGCTTCCCTGGGTGGGCCAGGAGAAAACAGAAGATCTGAATATCCAAGACCCGGCACGGCAGACGGAGGACCAGAGGACACACAGACCCCAAACACCGGTGTAGGTAAGAACCTTAGATTCTTACAAATCTCTCTCTGTGTCTCCACTGCCTTCTGCTCTGTAGCCGGATCTTGTGGTATGTTAAAGTCGTCATTCTGATAATATCTAGTGATGAGCGAGTACTAAAAAGCTCGGGTGCTCGAAGCTCGGGCCGAGCCTCCCAAGATACTCGTGTACTCGGCCCGAGCAACGAGCCCAATGTTATCCTATGGGAGACCCGAGTATTTTTGTGAAATGACCTCCCGGCAGCATGGAGAAACCCTAAAAATGTCACAAAAGTCTCAGAAGAGTGCTCAAATGACATGGCAACAGCATGGGGAAGACCCCTTGAAGCATTTATCACTCAAAAGTCACAGCTGTGAACAATTTTGTCCGCGTTTTACGCCATTTTTACGGACTCACCAGAAAACCTTCCAAAATGACCCCAAAATGATTTTTCATGGCGGAAATGTTAAGGGCACATACCCAATAGTGAGATAGAGCTGGTGTATGTTACTTTTTGAGATCAATACATGAAAGATTTTACGTGAAAACATTGTGTGGCACTCCGATGTCCCTGAGAAGAGACGTACATGAAGGCCTCTTGAGTCTAATGTGCCCATTTTGAGGAAGTGAGTCTTTGTAGTATTTTCCTTTGCCAGGGCAGTCCTAAATTGTGAGGTTCACCAATGCCCCTGCATACAGACGTGCATGAGGGCCTCAAAACATTAAGTGTCCATTGTCAGGAAGTGGGTGTATTATAGTATAGCCCTTAGGCAGGGCAGCCAAAAATTGGGAGGCTCCACATTGTCCCTGGGTAGAGACGTGCATGATGGCCTTTAAACCTGAAGTGCCCATTGTAAGGAAGTGGGTCTATTTCAGTATAGCCCTTTGCCAGGGCAGCCAAAAATTGGGAGGCTCCACATTGTCCCTGGGTAGAGACGTGCATGAGGGCCTCAAAACATTAAGTGTCCATTTTAAGGAAGTGGGTGTATTATAGTATAGCCCTTAGGCAGGGCAGCCAAAAATTGGGAGGCTCCACATTGTCCCTGGATAGAGACGTGCATGATGGCCTTTAAACCTGAAGTGCCCATTGTAAGGAAGTGGGTCTATTTCAGTATAGCCCTTTGCCAGGGCAGCCAAAAATTGGGAGGCTCCACATTGTCCCTGGGTAGAGACGTGCATGAGGGCCTCAAAACATTAAGTGTCCATTTTAAGGAAGTGGGTGTATTATAGTATAGCCCTTAGGCAGGGCAGCCAAAAATTGGGAGGCTCCACATTGTCCCTGGATAGAGACGTGCATGATGGCCTTTAAACCTGAAGTGCCCATTGTAAGGAAGTGGGTCTATTTCAGTATAGCCCTTTGCCAGGGCAGCCAAAAATTGGGAGGCTCCACATTGTCCCTGGGTAGAGACGTGCATGAGGGCCTCAAAACATTAAGTGTCCATTTTAAGGAAGTGGGTGTATTATAGTATAGCCCTTAGGCAGGGCAGCCAAAAATTGGGAGGCTCCACATTGTCCCTGGATAGAGACGTGCATGATGGCCTTTAAACCTGAAGTGCCCATTGTAAGGAAGTGGGTCTATTTCAGTATAGCCCTTTGCCAGGGCAGCCAAAAATTGGGAGGCTCCACATTGTCCCTGGGTAGAGACGTGCATGAGGGCCTCAAAACATTAAGTGTCCATTTTAAGGAAGTGGGTGTATTATAGTATAGCCCTTAGGCAGGGCAGCCAAAAATTGGGAGGCTCCACATTGTCCCTGGATAGAGACGTGCATGATGGCCTTTAAACCTGAAGTGCCCATTGTAAGGAAGTGGGTCTATTTCAGTATAGCCCTTTGCCAGGGCAGCCAAAAATTGGGAGGCTCCACATTGTCCCTGGGTAGAGACGTGCATGAGGGCCTCAAAACATTAAGTGTCCATTTTAAGGAAGTGGGTGTATTATAGTATAGCCCTTAGGCAGGGCAGCCAAAAATTGGGAGGCTACACGTTGTCCCTGGGTAGAGACGTGCATGAGGGCCTCAAAACATTGTTCCCATTGCAAAGGAGCGGGTCTCCTGTCGTTGTAATGTCCATTCTGCAAAGAATGGGCGAAAAAATTTACCACTGGGGGTATACCTGAAACAAAGACCTAACTATTGTAACGGTCATCATGATGGCGCATGAGGAGAAGGAGGAGCAGTCCAGCGATTATCCAAAGTCGAGAAGTGTACCCATGGGTGAGTGGAGGTACATGGCAAACTTTAAATTCCGCTCTCATTTGCTGGTGGTGTGGTGAAGTCTGGCCCAATCCAACCCTTGTTCATCTTTATCAGAGTCAGCCTGTCAGCATTTTCAGTTGACAGGCGGGTGCGTTTATCTGTAATGATTCCACCTGCGGCACTAAAAACACGCTCTGACAAAACGCTAGCAGCAGGGCAGGCCAGGACTTCCAAGGCGTAGAGAGCCAATTCATGCCACGTGTCCAGCTTGGATACCCAATAATTGTAAGGCACAGAGGAATGTCGGAGTACAGTTGTTCGATCTGCAAGGTACTCCTTCAGCATCTGGGCAAACTTAGGATTTCTTGTGGCACTACCCCGCACCTCAGGGGCTGTGGTACGTGAGGGGCTGAGAAAACTGTCCCACATCTTAAAGACTGTTCCCCTACCTCTGGCGGATTGGACTTGTGCCTCTCTCGGCTGTACGCCTCGGTTGTCCACTGATTCCTGACCTATGCCGCTAGCGTTTTGTGAGGGGAATGCTTTGCCTACTTCCGTGAGTATGGCCTTCCGAAACTGCTGCATTTTGGTTGACCTCTCCTCCACGGGAATAAGAGACAAAAAGTTCTCCTTGTAGCGTGGGTCTAACAGTGTTACCAACCAGTAATGATTGTCGGCCAAGATGTTCTTAACGCGAGGGTCACGAGACAGGCAGCTTACCATAAAGTCAGCCATGTGCGCCAGACTCTTAACAGCCAGGACTTCAGTAGCCTGACCAACAAGATGACTGAACATGCTGTCCTCCTCCTCCTCCTCCTCCTCCTCCTCCTCATCTACCCTGTCCTCTGGCCAGCCACGCTGAATCGAGGATATGACTGGTGTGCATGTCATATCCTCAATTTGGCCGGAGAGTTGCTCCATGTCTTCATCCTCCTCCTCGTCATAGTCCTCCACTGCACGTTGTGATGAGACGAGGCTGGGCTGTGTGTTATCACCCACACCCACTACTGTTTCTTGCTGCAACTCATCGCGCTCCGCCTGCAATGCATCATGTTTGTTTTTCAGCAGGGACCGTTTTAGAAGGCAGAGTAGCGGTATGGTGACGCTAATAATGGCGTCATCACCACTCACCATCTTGGTGGAGTCCTCAAAGTTTTGGAGGATGGTACATAGGTCTGACATCCATCTCCACTCCTCAGGTGTTATGTGTGGAGTTTGACCCATTTCCCGACGGCTTAGGTGATGCAGGTACTCAACAACTGCCCTCTTCTGCTCACATATCCTGACCAACATGTGCAGAGTTGAATTCCAACGCGTGGGGACATCACACACCAGTCTGTGAGCCGGAAGATGCAAACGGCGCTGAAAGCCGGCAAGGCCGGCTGAAGCAGTAGGTGACTTTCGAAAATGTGCAGACAGGCGGCGAACTTTTACCAGCAGATCAGACAGCTCTGGGTATGACTTTATAAACCGCTGAACCACGAGGTTGAGCACATGGGCCACGCATGGAACATGTGTCAGCTGGCCTCGCCTCAAAGCCGCCACCAGGTTCCGGCCATTGTCACAAACGACCTTTCCTGGCTTTAGGTTCAGAGGTGTGAGCCAGTGATCTGCCTGCTGTTTCAGAGCTGTCCACAGCTCTTCTGCATTGTGGGGTTTGTCACCTATGCAGATTAGCTTCAGCACAGCCTGTTGCCGCTTCGCCGAGGCAGTGCTGCAGTGCTTCCAGCTTGTGACTGGTGTGGAGGGCACAGTGGATGAGGATGCGCAGGAGGAGGAGGAGGCTGAAGAGCATGACATTCCGGAGCTGTAGAGTGTGGGTGAAACACTGACTGAGGTAGGGCCTGCAAACCTTGGTGTGGGAAGGACGTGTTCCGTCCCTCGCTCAGACTGGGTCCCAGCTTCCACAATATTAACCCAGTGTGCCGTCAACGAGATGTAGCGGCCTTGCCCACAAGCACTTGTCCACGTGTCTGTGGTTAGGTGGACTTTGGGTGAAACAGCGTTGTTCAGGGCACGTGTGATGTTTTGTGACACGTGGTTATGCAACGCGGGGACGGCACACCGGGAGAAATAGTGGCGGCTGGGGACCGAGTAACGTGGGACAGCTGCCGCCATCAGGTCACGGAATGCTTCTGTCTCCACCAGCCTAAAAGGCAACATTTCCAGCGCAAGCAGTCGCGAAATGTTAGCATTTAGAACTGTGGCATGTGGGGTGTTGGCAGTGTATTTGCGCCTGCGTTCAAAGGTTTGCTGAATGGATAACTGAACGCTGCGCTGGGACAAGGACGTGCTTGATGATGGTGTTCTTTCTGCGTAGGCAACTGCAGGTGCAGGAGTGGAGGAGGCTTGTTCGCAGGCAGCATGGACAGAGGATTGGCTCGCATGCACAACCAGCGAAGACGTAGCAGTGACATCAGCAAGCACTGCTCCTCGACTCTGTTGTACTTCCCACAAAGTCGGGTGCTTGGCTGACATGTGCCTGATCATGCTGGTGGTGGTCAGGCTGCTAGTTTTGGTACCCCTGCTGATGCTGGCACGGCAGGTGTTGCAAATGGCCTTTTTTGAATCATCTGGATCCAACTTAAAAAACTGCCAGACTCGTGAAGACCTAACATTTGTACAGGCACCTTGTGTCGTCGTGTTGTTACGGGGAACGGTTGCCTGACTTCTGCCTGGGGCCACCACCCTGCTTCTTACTGCCTGTTGTGATGCTACGCCTCCCTCCCCCTGTGCACTGCTGTCCTCGCTCTGCATATCCTCCTGCCAGGTTGGGTCAGTTACTGGATCATCCACCACGTCGTCTTCCTCTTCCGCACCCTGCTCCTCCTCCTGACTTGCTGACAATTGTGTCTCATCATCGTCCACCACTTGTTGAGACACGTTGCCAACTTCGTGAGAACGTGGCTGCTCAAATATTTGGCTATCTGTACAGACGATCTCCTCATGACCCACTTCAATATGAGCTGGCGAGAGGCCAGAATGTGTGAATGGAAACGTGAACAGCTCTTCCGAGTGTCCAAGTGTGGGATCATTAATGTCCGAGGAGGACGTGTACTCAGCCTGGTGGTAGGAAGGAGGATCAGGTTCAGAAATGTGCGGTGCAGTATCACGGCTACTGACACTTGACCGTGTGGAAGACAGAGTGTTTGTGGTGGTGCCAATCTGACTGGAAGCATTATCCGCTATCCAACTAACAACCTGTTGACACTGGTCTTGGTTCAAGAGCGGTGTACTGCTGCGGTCCCCAAGAATTTGGGACAGGACGTGCGAGCGACTAGATGTGGCCCTTTGTTGTGGCGAAATTAGAGCTTGCCCACGACCTCGGCCTCTGCCTGCACCACCATCACGTCCACTTCCTTGTTCCTTGCCAATGCCCTTGCGCATTTTGCAATGCTGTGCACTGCTGACGTGTATATTCACTACTTGTGCGTTATATCAAAGTTTCTGGAAATTGCACACAAGTGCACCTGTACGCTGCCACCAACAGGCACACACGTGCGGTTTTAAAAACCAAGCACGGACGCAATAATAACCTAACACAGGTTTTAGGAGCAAAAATTAAGAACTCTGACACTATCAGCCACTGCTGACTGACGTGTATTATACACTACACTTGTGCGTTATATAATAGTTTGGTAAACGCACACCAGTGCACCTGTACGCTGCCACCAACAGGCACACACGTGCGGTTTTAAAAACCAAGCACGGACGCAATAATAACCTAACACAGGTTTTAGGAGCAAAAATTAAGAACTCTGACACTATCAGCCACTGCTGACTGACGTGTATTATACACTACACTTGTGCGTTATATAATAGTTTGGTAAACGCACACCAGTGCACCTGTACGCTGCCACCAACAGGCACACACGTGCGGTTTTAAAAACCAAGCACGGACGCAATAATAACCTAACACAGGTTTTAGGAGCAAAAATTAAGAACTCTGACACTATCAGCCACTGCTGACTGACGTGTATTATACACTACACTTGTGCGTTATATAATAGTTTGGTAAACGCACACCAGTGCACCTGTACGCTGCCACCAACAGGCACACACGTGCGGTTTTAAAAACCAAGCACGGACGCAATAATAACCTAACACAGGTTTTAGGAGCAAAAATTAAGAACTCTGACACTATCAGCCACTGCTGACTGACGTGTATTATACACTACACTTGTGCGTTATATAATAGTTTGGTAAACGCACACCAGTGCACCTGTACGCTGCCACCAACAGGCACACACGTGCGGTTTTAAAAACCAAGCACGGACGCAATAATAACCTAACACAGGTTTTAGGAGCAAAAATTAAGAACTCTGACACTATCAGCCACTGCTGACTGACGTGTATTATACACTACACTTGTGCGTTATATAATAGTTTGGTAAACGCACACCAGTGCACCTGTACGCTGCCACCAACAGGCACACACGTGCGGTTTTAAAAACCAAGCACGGACGCAATAATAACCTAACACAGGTTTTAGGAGCAAAAATTAAGAACTCTGACACTATCAGCCACTGCTGACTGACGTGTATTATACACTACACTTGTGCGTTATATAATAGTTTGGTAAACGCACACCAGTGCAGCTGTACGCTGCCACCAACAGGCACACACGTGCGGTTTTAAAAACCAAGCACGGACGCAATAATAACCTACTAACAGGTTTTTTTGGGGAGCGACAATTACAGTACAGACAAGTCAGACACTATCTGGACTGTTTTACACTGTGTACACCAGCCCCAGATATGAAGGCTGGTATACGGTCACCACTACCCTGCCTGCCTGCCTGCCTGTATACTGCTACAATAGTCCTGACAAGGACTCTTTTGGTCACTAGCCTGTATTCAGACCTGGCTATACCCTGCCTGTATATAGCAACAATAGTCCTGAGAAGGACTCTGCTACTGTACTCCGACCTGGCTATACCCTGCCTGCCTGTATACAACTAGAATAGTCCTGAGAAGGACTTTTGGTCACACTGTTTGCAGCCCTGCAACTGAAAAAGCTATAAAGGGCCGCAAAGCTTTCCCTGAATCAGCGACACTCTCCCTACACTCACTGTCAGAATAGCTGTGAGCAGAGCACAGCGCGCCGGCCGATATAAAGGCTCGGTGACGCTGTGCAGGCCGGCCAATCACTGCAATTCCACAACTAACAGGGCTGTGGCATTGCAGTGGTCTGCCAGCCAATCCCTGCATGAGGGCTGGCTCTCAAAAGAGCGCCAACATGCAGAAATGAAGACCACGAGTAAAGCACGAGTATCGCGAGATTACTCGGTCCCCGCCGAGCAGCCCGAGTACAGTGATACTCGTGCGAGTACCGAGTAGTGACAAGCATGCTCGCTCATCACTAATAATATCCTGTCCATAAAGAACCGTAGAATATCCTAGTGATACATATATATATATTGGATTGGATAGATCTATGTGCTGCTATTTTGTTGTCTGTTACTCTGTTACCGTGTGAGTGTCTGAACCTATCTTGAGGGTGTGAGACGTTTTCCTGTGGTGTCTACCGTGAGGACTTGTTTCCCCTGTGGTACTGGCTTGCCAGAATCATATGAGGAGACGCCCAAAAACGGCATACCCATAAGGAGCGATACCACCTCGGGACAAGGGGATAAGTTTGTCATCTTTTGTTCTCTTGCTATCTGTCTGTTTTACATGTACCAACTACCCCACATTGTTTTAGAAAACATTGAGAAGGCTTTTGTTTTACTAGCTTGCCTAGGATTGTTCTGTTTTACCCTCTGGTTGGTATATAAAATCTACACATATGCAGAGGTAAATCTAGGGTACATACCGTCCCTCCCCATACGGCCTTGGGTATTTGTTGATGAGACTTCTGTTTAAGTCATTTTGGCCAGGTGACAAATTATATTTTAAGAGTCCACACACCTACAGACTGATAGGGTGCACTGAAGTCAGTTTAAAGGTACCGCAAGTTGTGGGACTAGGGGCACTGTAGACGCCAGTAAGAGGCCAAAAGGGAGGAGACCAAGGGTAGTACTACACTAGATAAGTACACAGAGAAGGACAACCAGAGGTAGGTAGGCAGAGATGGGTAACACACTTAGCCAAGACAATCATGAGGGGTGTGAGGGGTGTGGTGCTAGTGAAATAGTGGAGAAAAGGAAAGGTAACATTGCAGTGAAGAATTCAGGCAAAATGTTGAAGGGTCTAGGAATGAGTGGTGATCCACTGGACTCCACTCTCTGGGAAACAGCTCTAGCAACAAGCACGGGATGGATTAATGACAACAAGCTAGCTAGACAGGCAAGAGCATGGTCTGAGGTAGCAAAAGAAATGAAAAGGGAAGGTGGTTGGACTAAGGAAGAAACCCCAAATGGATTAAAATATGTGAAGAAAGTGAAAGTTCCTCCACCATATCAACCCCATATCACTGCTCCTGTTTTAACTGGACCAGAGGGATGGACTTGTGTTTGTGGAGAACAAAACCCTGATTGGCGTGACTCTTGTGCTGCTTGTGGCAGACCAAGGCCACGCAAAGGAACAGGGCTTTACCCAGTCATTTTCACTCAGACTAGGACCCGAGAACCTGAACCTTATGTCCGTGGGACAAGGCAAAGGGATGAGACTGCAATAGATATGGAAGAAGGAAACTACTGTCCTTCCCAGTTTCAAACTATGGATAAAACTGGTTCAGGCGTGGTAACCTCTTCCCAGGTAACATCCACTCCAATTGCCCCTAGACCACTGACTGCCATGACTACTCTTTCCCATTATAAGCCCTGGGGGCCAAAAGATCAAATGGCATTACTCAAAGATGCCCCAGACCCGTTTGACCTCCCAATGGCTTTCTATAGATGGATGGTGGGACTCAACAACACGTATACATGCACATGGACAGACTTAGCATCCATTCTGAAGGGAAAGATTGGGGAAGCTAGAATGCAGATAGTCATGGAGGTCATAGAAAGAAATGGAAGACCATACCTTCCAGATGGTAGAAAAATCCCATTCCTGGTGGATACGGGGGCAGCCAAAACAGTTATCCGCCAGGAACATGTTAAATCATCTGACTTATCGGACGATACCCTCTATACCCAAGGCTTTGAAGGGTTAATCCAGGAATGCCAACTGACTAAGCCACTGCCCCTACAAGATACTAGCATGCCTGTATGTATCTGACTCAATCTCCCCGCCTGATGACGCAACACTAACACAAGTTCCTGAGACGTTGTGGTCAAAGTCAAAGACTGACATTGGACACATGCCAGTTCCTTCGGTAATGATATAACTAAAACCAGGTGCCAAACCTCCTCAAATTAAGCAGTACCCATTGAGTGCTGCACAAGAGGAAGCAATAGGCAAAAACATCGTAGAACTACTTGCTTCAGGGGCATTAAAAACCACAAAATCTGTAGCCAACACTCCTCTGTTCCCAGTAAAGAAAAAGGGTGGCACCAAAGGGGAACCAGTAACTTACAGAATGGTACATGACCTCAGAGCAATAAATGCAGTCACTGAATTACTTACACCAGTAGTTCCCAACCCACATACCATCCTGTCACAGATACCAGTCACAGCAGTATGTTTCACGGTGATTGATTTAGCAAATGCATTTTTTTTCTGTACCACTGCACCCCGACTGTCAGTACCTTTTTGCTTTTACTTTCAGGGGCCAGCAGTATACCTGGTTGGTGTTACCACAAGGGGCTCAGAACTCACCAACCCTCTATACTGCTGCATTGCAACTTGTTTTGCAGGACTGGGTTATTCCACATGCTGAGGTTGTTTTGCTCCAGTATGTGGATGACCTACTTCTCTGTGCCCCAAACTGGGATGTGTGCTGTGAAGCCACTGTCTCACTACTACAACATCTTGCTTCCAAAGGATGCAAGGCATCCAAAGAAAAGCTACAATTTTGTCAACCAAAGGTTGTGTTCCTTGGGCACTGCATGTCAGCAGGAACACGCTACTTGACTGAGGAAAGGAAGAAGGCGATCGAGATATTACACCCACCAAGGGGAATCCAGCAACTCCGCACCTTTTTGGGTCTAATATCATATTGCAGGCCTTGGATCCGCTCTGCATCAATTTTCATGCAACCATTGTATGACTGTTTGACCACTCAGCCTTTCCAACTCACTCAAGAAGCATTAGACTGCTTCTACTCACTCAGACTTGCAGTAATCTCTGCCCCAGCCCTGGGAACCCCTGATTACACTAAACCTTTTCTCCTCTACTGTACAGAGATGCAAGGACATGCCACAGGTGTCCTAGTACAACAGCATGGCCCACAGAACAGACCAGTTGCCTACTACTCAGCCCAGTTGGACCCTGTTGCCAGAGGGGCCCAATCATGCATCCGAGCAGTAGCTGCTGTCTCACTCTTGTTAGACAAAGCATCTGACATTGTGCTTGATTATCCTGTCACCATCTACACTCCACATGACTTACATAGCATTCTCAGCCAGGTTCAGCCCAAGCACATTTCCATGGCTAGACAACTCAGACTTCAATGTGCCTTACTCATGCCACCAAATGTTACCCTAAAGAGATGTATGACTTTGAATCCAGCTACTCTAATTCCCATTGATGTAATGGATTCAAAGGAGGGAGAGGAGCAAGGGAAGCCACTCTTTTTACACGGTTTGACAGAAGAGCAACTCTTTGATACACAGCATGAACATGATTGCATGGCCCTTATGGCTCAAGAAACGTCAGGGTTTTCACATGTTTTCGATGCACCTCTGACTAATCCAGATGTTGAGCTTTTTGTAGATGGTTCCAGAAGCGTTGGAGAAGATGGCCGGCACTACACGGGGTATGCGGTGGTCACACAAAACGAGGTAATAAAAGCAGAACCACTCCCCCCTCACATGTCTGCACAAGAGGCGGAGTTGACGGCACTCATTGAGGCGCTTAGAGCGGCAGAGGGAAAACGGTACAACATATACACAGACTCCATGTATGCCTTTGGGATTGCCCACGATTATGGCCCAATTTGGAAGGCAAGGGACTTCCTCACGTCAACAGGTACCCCTGTCAAAAACGGACATCTAGTAAAACAGGTATTGGAGGCCCTATTGCTTCCAAAAGAGGTTGCTGTAATAAAAGTAAGAGCACACACAAAACTTAACACTGCTGAAGCACAAGGCAATGACAAGGCGGACCAGGCGGCAAAAGAGGCGTGCAAGGAAACCAAGGCGAGAGGACACTCCAGAAACACCCCCGCTGATCATGGTAAGTTCTGAGTACAACCAGATGAACTTAAGCACCTTGCAGGCTCTAACCCAGCAGGCAACCGGGGAGGAGAAAAAGGTCTGGGCAAAAGCTGGCGCTCAGGAAAAAGAAGGTCTGTGGAAGGTGGGATTGCGAGTATGTCTGCCAAGGTCCTTGTATCCCATGATTGTTCAAGTTGCCCATGGTCCAACTCATTTGTCCAAAAATGCCATGTGTGCTCTGGTAGATAAACAATGGTTCGCACCAGGATTCACAATGATTGCCACCAGATTTGCACAAGCATGTTTGACATGTGCCCAACACAACCCAGGTAAAGTTGTAAAAACACCTCAAAAACACACACCAAAACCCCTCTATCCATTCCAACGACTGCAAATTGATTTCATACAACTACCAAAGGTTTGCATATATGAATATGTCCTTGTGTGTGTTGACCTCTTCTCTGGGTGGCCCGACGCTTTTCCAATGCCTCATGCCTCCGCTAGGGCCACTGCGAAGAAGTTGATGACAGAAGTTTTCTGTAGATTTGGGCTTCCTGAAGTTATAGAATCTGACAGAGGTACTCACTTCACAGGAGAGGTAATGCAAAATGCCATGCAGATGCTAAGGGTTACACAAGCATTTCACACACCATATCACCCACAAGCTAGTGGAAAGGTAGAGCGACTGAATGGGACCCTTAAGCTAAAGATTCAGAAAGCAAGTGAGGAGACGGGAAAACCCTGGACAGAGTGTTTGCCATTAGCCCTGTTTTCCATTAGATATACACCTAACAGGAAAACAGGACTATCTCCCTTTGAAGTCTTGTTTGGGTCAGCACCAAGGCTAGGCCTGTACTTCCCTCAGACACTACAACTGCAGTGTGACAGTATTGTTAGCTACGTCCAGGGCCTTCAGAAAAGACTCTCCCTTGTACATAAACAAGTCTATGATTCCATTCCAGATCCAGAAAGTCAAGAAGGGACTCATTCCCTCCAGCCTGGCGATTGGGTAGTGGTCAAAAGACACACAAGAAAACCACTGGAGCCGAGATTTGATGGTCCATTCCAGGTTCTCCTCACCACAGCCACTTCAGTGAAACTCGAGGGAAAACCTAATTGGATCCATGCAAGCCATTGCAAAGCTATGGGACAAAAACATGATCCTACTACTAATGATGCTGGTAACCTCACCCCAAAAGGGGGAGATGATTGAGATAACTCACGATGACAATGTAGTAACCATGTGGTTTGATACTGAAAAATCAGTAGTTAGTTTTAGGTTTGAATTTTGCAAAATCGTGCAGTGTGAACTAATTAGTGATGAAAATTATAAATTTGTGACCAGAGTGGAAGGAGCTGTAACGTTTGTTTGTGTAACGAGACCTGGGAATGAGAACTGTAATTCGTGGTCAGATGCAGCCTGGAATACAGGTATTTCATGGGGATATGAACCAGAGGAGGCCATGACTCATGTTAGCTCAACAGGGAAACCTCTCCTGGAAAGAATGACAATCCATAAAATCAATCCTAGATGGGATTGTAACCCAGGACTTTTGTCCTGGGGACAATCCTGTAACCCTCATATAATAACCATAAACGAACCTTCCCCAGCAGATAAAGGTCTTTATGTCTTGGGGCTATACGTACCAGGGAAAAAGGTAAAGCAAGGAACTTTCTGGTTAAAACCTATCCCCATAGCTCCACATTTCCCTCCTAACATCCCTACTGTCTCCAACATCACAAACACTCACACACAGGAGGATGAAAAGGAGGGAAACCCCTGGGAGTTACTAAAAAGAGACATAGACCTTAAAATCTTAGAGGAAATAAGTTATGAGAAAAAAGTAGCCATAGAAACAGGATATACGGAGAGGAATGAATGGCTGAACTGGATGAAATATACTGCTAACCAAAACAATCGATCTGATTGTATTGCTTGCGCCACTGCAAGACCCCATCTGGGAACCATCCCATTCAGACTTTCAGAAGAAGATCCAGATGGAATGCAGTGTATTTTAGCCATGTTTGACGTTTCATTTGATCCCACCGATGATGACATATGTAATAGCATTTCAAAGTTATATCCAATGGTTAAACTTGATCAGGTACCCCCTAGAGTATTCGTGTACCCCGGAAATTATACCTGTTTCCAAAGGAAAGGAACAGGAACAGGGAGATCAGTAGAGAATCTAACCTTTGAATTTTGTAAAAATACTATCCCTGTAGATGAAGACCAGGGTGGGTATGAAGCTAAGTGGTTTGTCAATAATACTGTAGCTAGAACTGACATATGGTGGTTGTGTGGGGACATGAAACTCAGACCTAGATTACCAGCGAATTGGATAGGTAGCTGCACCTTGGTGCAGATACTTATGCCATTTCAGATAATCACCTCAGAAGAAATACAGAAGGGAAGACTAAGCGCTGACAGTCTACGCAGAACTAAAAGATCACTGTCTGATGAATCTTTGGCCGATCTGCATAGAATTAAAAGGACATTACCCGGTGGATCATTTGACTCAAGAATCTACATAGACAGCATTGGAGTTCCTAGAGGGGTACCAGATGAATATAAAGCTAGAAATCAAGTAGCTGCAGGATTTGAATCATTTCTTCTTTGGTGGGTTACGGTTAATAAAAATGTAGACTGGATAAATTATATTTACTATAATCAGCAGAGATTTATAAATTACACTAGAGATGCAATCAAAGGGATTGCTGATCAAATTGGTCCAACTTCTCTAATGACTTGGCAAAACAGAATGGCTTTAGATATGTTACTAGCTGAAAAAGGTGGAGTCTGTAAAATGTTTGGTACTTATTGCTGTACTTTTATCCCCAACAATACAGCTCCTGATGGAAGCCTTACGAAGGCATTGGAGGGCCTAACAGCACTATCCGAGGAGCTTGCAGAAAACTCCGGAATAGATAACGTCTTCACGGATTGGCTCGAATCATGGTTCGGGAAGTGGAGTCACCTGGTGTCCGGCCTTCTGATTTCTTTGGCAGTCGTAGCAGCAATACTCGTCACTTGTGGATGTTGCTGCATTCCTTGTATCCGAGGACTACTTCAAAGACTGATCGATGCATCCATCACTAAGACTATGTACCTGGGAGTAAGACCTCATGATGAAGACTATATGCTGTAATTAAGAAGAAGGATATGATCTTCTCTCACTAGGGGATTCGGTGAAGAAAATAATTAGGGCAAATCCGACACTAGCCTTTTGCTTTTGTATGTACCTAGTGATTAGGAAGAATCATATCTTATTCTCAAAAGGAGGGACTGATAAGGCAGTAAGACCCTTTATTTCAGGAGTTAATACAAAATACTGCTTAATAAAGATTCAATATGCTTAACACAGTTTAATTGGTCACGATGACCCGTGGACTCTCGGTGAAGATAACACAAAATACCAGTTTGTACCAGGCACACCTATGATTATATTACTGTAATAAAGATAATTACGTGCAAAGCATAATTTTCTGCTGAAATAAACATATTGATCAGCGATTACTAGAATTGCAGATGTCAGGAATAATATTAAAACATGATCATGCGATGCATTAGCTCATAATGAACTTTGGTTAAACACGCCTACCCATATGTCTGTATAAATATGGGATGATTTGTTCAATAAATGTCATGGTATCTGCCATCTCTAGACTCATCATTGTGTCTGTCAGGTGGCATACGGTTGCAACCTTACCAACCAATTTGGCATCCATCCAATATATCTGAAGTGGTCTCCTTCGACCCCAAAAGTATCAACTCGACATCTGGCTTCCCTGGGTGGGCCAGGAGAAAACAGAAGACCTGAATATCCAAGACCCGGCACGGCAGACGGAGGACCAGAGGACACACAGACCCCAAACACCGGTGTAGGTAAGAACCTTAGATTCTTACAAATCTCTCTCTGTGTCTCCACTGCCTTCTGCTCTGTAGCCGGATCTTGTGGTATGTTAAAGTCGTCATTTTGATAATATCCTGTCCATAAAGAACCGTAGAATATCCTAGTGATACATATATATATATTGGATTGGATAGATCTATGTGCTGCTATTTTGTTGTCTGTTACTCTGTTACCGTGTGAGTGTCTGAACCTATCTTGAGGGTGTGAGACGTTTTCCTGTGGTGTCTACCGTGAGGACTTGTTTCCCCTGTGGTACTGGCTTGCCAGAATCATATGAGGAGACGCCCAAAAACGGCATACCCATAAGGAGCGATACCACCTCGGGACAAGGGGATAAGTTTGTCATCTTTTGTTCTCTTGCTATCTGTCTGTTTTACATGTACCAACTACCCCACATTGTTTTAGAAAACATTGAGAAGGCTTTTGTTTTACTAGCTTGCCTAGGATTGTTCTGTTTTACCCTCTGGTTGGTATATAAAATCTACACATATACAGAGGTAAATCTAGGGTACATACCGTCCCTCCCCATACGGCCTTGGGTATTTGTTGATGAGACTTCTGTTTAAGTCATTTTGGCCAGGTGACAAATTATATTTTAAGAGTCCACACACCTACAGACTGATAGGGTGCACTGAAGTCAGTTTAAAGGTACCGCAAGTTGTGGGACTAGGGGCACTGTAGACGCCAGTAAGAGGCCAAAAGGGAGGAGACCAAGGGTAGTACTACACTAGATAAGTACACAGAGAAGGACAACCAGAGGTAGGTAGGCAGAGATGGGTAACACACTTAGCCAAGACAATCATGAGGGGTGTGAGGGGTGTGGTGCTAGTGAAATAGTGGAGAAAAGGAAAGGTAACATTGCAGTGAAGAATTCAGGCAAAATGTTGAAGGGTCTAGGAATGAGTGGTGATCCACTGGACTCCACTCTCTGGGAAACAGCTCTAGCAACAAGCACGGGATGGATTAATGACAACAAGCTAGCTAGACAGGCAAGAGCATGGTCTGAGGTAGCAAAAGAAATGAAAAGGGAAGGTGGTTGGACTAAGGAAGAAACCCCAAATGGATTAAAATATGTGAAGAAAGTGAAAGTTCCTCCACCATATCAACCCCATATCACTGCTCCTGTTTTAACTGGACCAGAGGGATGGACTTGTGTTTGTGGAGAACAAAACCCTGATTGGCGTGACTCTTGTGCTGCTTGTGGCAGACCAAGACCACGCAAAGGAACAGGGCTTTACCCAGTCATTTTCACTCAGACTAGGACCCGAGAACCTGAACCTTATGTCCGTGGGACAAGGCAAAGGGATGAGACTGCAATAGATATGGAAGAAGGAAACTACTGTCCTTCCCAGTTTCAAACTATGGATGAAACTGGTTCAGGCGTGGTAACCTCTTCCCAGGTAACATCCACTCCAATTGCCCCTAGACCACTGACTGCCATGACTACTCTTTCCCATTATAAGCCCTGGGGGCCAAAAGATCAAATGGCATTACTCAAAGATGCCCCAGACCCGTTTGACCTCCTAATGGCTTTCTATAGATGGATAGTGGGACTCAACAACACGTATACATGCACATGGACAGACTTAGCATCCATTCTGAAGGGAAAGATTGGGGAAGCTAGAATGCAGATAGTCATGGAGGTCATAGAAAGAAATGGAAGACCATACCTTCCAGATGGTAGAAAAATCCCATTCCTGGTGGATACGGGGGCAGCCAAAACAGTTATCCGCCAGGAACATGTTAAATCATCTGACTTATCGGACGATACCCTCTATACCCAAGGCTTTGAAGGGTTAATCCAGGAATGCCAACTGACTAAGCCACTGCCCCTACAACTAGCTGACCATACATGTATGACCAGACTAATAGTTAGTGACAAATCACCTGTTAACTTGTTAGGTTCAGACGTCCTTCAAGCAATACAAGCGCACATTACATACAAACCAGACGGTACCGTGACTTTGACCTCAGGAATTTCAGAGGCTGCATTGTGCAAGATACTAGCATGCCTGTATGTATCTGACTCAATCTCCCCGCCTGATGACGCAACACTAACACAAGTTCCTGAGACGTTGTGGTCAAAGTCAAAGACTGACATTGGACACATGCCAGTTCCTTCGGTAATGATACAACTAAAACCAGGTGCCAAACCTCCTCAAATTAAGCAGTACCCATTGAGTGCTGCACAAGAGGAAGCAATAGGCAAAAACATCGTAGAACTACTTGCTTCAGGGGCATTAAAAACCACAAAATCTGTAGCCAACACTCCTCTGCTCCCAGTAAAGAAAAAGGGTGGCACCAAAGGGGAACCAGTAACTTACAGAATGGTACATGACCTCAGAGCAATAAATGCAGTCACTGAATTACTTACACCAGTAGTTCCCAACCCACATACCATCCTGTCACAGATACCAGTCACAGCAGTATGTTTCACGGTGATTGATTTAGCAAATGCATTTTTTTTCTGTACCACTGCACCCCGACTGTCAGTACCTTTTTGCTTTTACTTTCAGGGGCCAGCAGTATACCTGGTTGGTGTTACCACAAGGGGCTCAGAACTCACCAACCCTCTATACTGCTGCATTGCAACTTGTTTTGCAGGACTGGGTTATTCCACATGCTGAGGTTGTTTTGCTCCAGTATGTGGATGATCTACTTCTCTGTGCCCCAAACTGGGATGTGTGCTGTGAAGCCACTGTCTCACTACTACAACATCTTGCTTCCAAAGGATGCAAGGCATACAAAGAAAAGCTACAATTTTGTCAACCAAAGGTTGTGTTCCTTGGGCACTGCATGTCAGCAGGAACACGCCACTTGACTGAGGAAAGGAAGAAGGCGATCGAGATATTACACCCACCAAGGGGAATCCAGCAACTCCGCACCTTTTTGGGTCTAATATCATATTGCAGGCCTTGGATCCGCTCTGCATCAATTTTCATGCAACCATTGTATGACTGTTTGACCACTCAGCCTTTCCAACTCACTCAAGAAGCATTAGACTGCTTCTACTCACTCAGACTTGCAGTAATCTCTGCCCCAGCCCTGGGAACCCCTGATTACACTAAACCTTTTCTCCTCTACTGTACAGAGATGCAAGGACATGCCACAGGTGTCCTAGTACAACAGCATGGCCCACAGAACAGACCAGTTGCCTACTACTCAGCCCAGTTGGACCCTGTTGCCAGAGGGGCCCAATCATGCATCCGAGCAGTAGCTGCTGTCTCACTCTTGTTAGACAAAGCATCTGACATTGTGCTTGATTATCCTGTCACCATCTACACTCCACATGACTTACATAGCATTCTCAGCCAGGTTCAGCCCAAGCACATTTCCATGGCTAGACAACTCAGACTTCAATGTGCCTTACTCATGCCACCAAATGTTACCCTAAAGAGATGTATGACTTTGAATCCAGCTACTCTAATTCCCATTGATGTAATGGATTCAAAGGAGGGAGAGGAGCAAGGGAAGCCACTCTTTTTACACGGTTTGACAGAAGAGCAACTCTTTGATACACAGCATGAACATGATTGCATGGCCCTTATGGCTCAAGAAACGTCAGGGTTTTCACATGTTTTCGATGCACCTCTGACTAATCCAGATGTTGAGCTTTTTGTAGATGGTTCCAGAAGCGTTGGAGAAGATGGCCGGCACTACACGGGGTATGCGGTGGTCACACAAAACGAGGTAATAAAAGCAGAACCACTCCCCCCTCACATGTCTGCACAAGAGGCGGAGTTGACGGCACTCATTGAGGCGCTTAGAGGGGCAGAAGGAAAACGGTACAACATATACACAGACTCCATGTATGCCTTTGGGATTGCCCACGATTATGGCCCAATTTGGAAGGCAAGGGACTTCCTCACGTCAACAGGTACCCCTGTCAAAAACGGACATCTAGTAAAACAGGTATTGGAGGCCCTATTGCTTCCAAAAGAGGTTGCTGTAATAAAAGTAAGAGCACACACAAAACTTAACACTGCTGAAGCACGAGGCAATGACAAGGCGGACCAGGCGGCAAAAGAGGCGGCAAGGAAACCAAGGCGAGAGGACACTCCAGAAACACCCCCGCTGATCATGGTAAGTTCTGAGTACAACCAGATGAACTTAAGCACCTTGCAGGCTCTAACCCGGCAGGCAACCGGGGAGGAGAAAAAGGTCTGGGCAAAAGCTGGCGCTCAGGAAAAAGAAGGTCTGTGGAAGGTGGGATTGCGAGTATGTCTGCCAAGGTCCTTGTATCCCATGATGGTTCAAGTTGCCCATCATCATCATAGTATCATAGTTTTAAGGTTGAAGGGAGACTCTAAGTCCATCTAGTTCAACCCATAGCCTAACATGTTGATCCAGAGGAAGGCAAAAAACCCCAATGTGGCAAACAAGTTCCAATGGGGAAAAAAATTTCCTTCCTGACTCCACATCCGGCAATCAGACTAGTTCCCTGGATCAATACCCTGTCATAAAATCTAATATACATAACTGGTTATATTAAATTTTTCAAGAAAGGCATCCAGGCTCTGCTTAAATGTTAGTAGTGAATCACTCATTACAACATCATGCGGCAGAGAATTCCATAGTCTCACTGCTCGTACAGTAAAGAATCCTCGTCTGTGATTATGATTAAACCTTCTTTCCTCAAGACGTAGCGGATGCCCCCGTGTTCCAGTCGCAGGCCTAGGTGTAAATAGATCTTTGGAAAGGTCTCTGTACTGTCCCCTCATATATTTATACATTGTGATTAGATCTCCCCTAAGCCTTCGTTTTTCCAGACTAAATAACCCCAAGTTTAATAACCTGTCTTCGTATTGCAGCCCCCCCATTCCTCTAATAATCTTGGTCGCTCTTCTTTGCACCCTCTCCAGTTCCCCATGGTCCAATGGTCCAACTCATTTGTCCAAAAATGCCATGTGTGCTCTGGTAGATAAACAATGGTTCGCACCAGGATTCACAATGATTTCCACCAGATTTGCACAAGCATGTTTGACATGTGCCCAACACAACCCAGGTAAAGTTGTAAAAACACCTCAAAAACACACACCAAAACCCCTCTATCCATTCCAACGACTGCAAATTGATTTCAAATAACTACCAAAGGTTTGCATATATGAATATGTCCTTGTGTGTGTTGACCTCTTCTCTGGGTGGCCCGACGCTTTTCCAATGCCTCATGCCTCCGCTAGGGCCACTGCGAAGAAGTTGATGACAGAAGTTTTCTGTAGATTTGGGCTTCCTGAAGTTATAGAATCTGACAGAGGTACTCACTTCACAGGAGAGGTAATGCAAAATGCCATGCAGATGCTAAGGGTTACACAAGCATTAAACACACCATATCACCCACAAGCTAGTGGAAAGGTAGAGCGACTGAATGGGACCCTTAAGCTAAAGATTCAGAAAGCAAGTGAGGAGACGGGAAAACCCTGGACAGAGTGTTTGCCATTAGCCCTGTTTTCCATTAGATATACACCTAACAGGAAAACAGGACTATCTCCCTTTGAAGTCTTGTTTGGGTCAGCACCAAGGCTAGGCCTGTACTTCCCTCAGACACTACAACTGCAGTTTGACAGTCTTGTTATCTACGTCCAGGGCCTTCAGAAAAGACTCTCCCTTGTACATAAACAAGTCTATGATTCCATTCCAGATCCAGAAAGTCAAGAAGGGACTCATTCCCTCCAGCCTGGCGATTGGGTAGTGGTCAAAAGACACACAAGAAAACCACTGGAGCCGAGATTTGATGGTCCATTCCAGGTTCTCCTCACCACAGCCACTTCAGTGAAACTCGAGGGAAAACCTAATTGGATCCATGCAAGCCATTGCAAAGCTATGGGACAAAAACATGATCCTACTACTAATGATGCTGGTAACCTCACCCCAAAAGGGGGAGATGATTGAGATAACTCACGATGACAATGTAGTAACCATGTGGTTTGATACTGAAAAATCAGTAGTTAGTTTTAGGTTTGAATTTTGCAAAATCGTGCAGTGTGAACTAATTAGTGATGAAAATTATAAATTTGTGACCAGAGTGGAAGGAGCTGTAACGTTTGTTTGTGTAACGAGACCTGGGAATGAGAACTGTAATTCGTGGTCAGATGCAGCCTGGAATACAGGTATTTCATGGGGATATGAACCAGAGGAGGCCATGACTCGTGTTAGCTCAACAGGGAAACCTCTCCTGGAAAGAATGACAATCCATAAAATCAATCCTAGATGGGATTGTAACCCAGGACTTTTGTCTTGGGGACAATCCTGTAACCCTCATATAATAACCATAAACGAACCTTCCCCAGCAGATAAAGATCTTTATGTCTTGGGGCTATACGTACCAGGGAAAAAGGTAAAGCAAGGAACTTTCTGGTTAAAACCTATCCCCATAGCTCCACATTTCCCTCCTAACATCCTTACTGTCTCCAACATCACAAACACTCACACACAGGAGGATGAAAAGGAGGGAAACCCCTGGGAGTTACTAAAAAGAGACATAGACCTTAAAATCTTAGAGGAAATAAGTTATGAGAAAAAAGTAGCCATAGAAACAGGATATACGGAGAGGAATGAATGGCTGAACTGGATGAAATATACTGCTAACCAAAACAATCGATCTGATTGTATTGCTTGCGCCACTGCAAGACCCCATCTGGGAACCATCCCATTCAGACTTTCAGAAGAAGATCCAGATGGAATGCAGTGTATTTTAGCCATGTTTGACGTTTCATTTGATCCCACCGATGATGACATATGTAATAGCATTTCAAAGTTATATCCAATGGTTAAACTTGATCAGGTACCCCCTAGAGTATTCGTGTACCCCGGAAATTATACCTGTTTCCAAAGGAAAGGAACAGGAACAGGGAGATCAGTAGAGAATCTAACCTTTGAATTTTGTAAAAATACTATCCCTGTAGATGAAGACCAGGGTGGCTATGAAGCTAAGTGGTTTGTCAATAATACTGTAGCTAGAACTGACATATGGTGGTTGTGTGGGGACATGAAACTCAGACCTAGATTACCAGCGAATTGGATAGGTAGCTGCACCTTGGTGCAGATACTTATGCCATTTCAGATAATCACCTCAGAAGAAATACAGAAGGGAAGACTAAGCGCTGACAGTCGACGCAGAACTAAAAGATCACTGTCTGATGAATCTTTGGCCGATCTGCATAGAATTAAAAGGACATTACCCGGTGGATCATTTGACTCAAGAATCTACATAGACAGCATTGGAGTTCCTAGAGGGGTACCAGATGAATATAAAGCTAGAAATCAAGTAGCTGCAGGATTTGAATCATTTCTTCTTTGGTGGGTTACGGTTAATAAAAATGTAGACTGGATAAATTATATTTACTATAATCAGCAGAGATTTATAAATTACACTAGAGATGCAATCAAAGGGATTGCTGATCAAATTGGTCCAACTTCTCTAATGACTTGGCAAAACAGAATGGCTTTAGATATGTTACTAGCTGAAAAAGGTGGAGTCTGTAAAATGTTTGGTACTTATTGCTGTACTTTTATCCCCAACAATACAGCTCCTGATGGAAGCCTTACGAAGGCATTGGAGGGCCTAACAGCACTATCCGAGGAGCTTGCAGAAAACTCCGGAATAGATAACGTCTTCACGGATTGGCTCGAATCATGGTTCGGGAAGTGGAGTCACCTGGTGTCCGGCCTTCTGATTTCTTTGGCAGTCGTAGCAGCAATACTCGTCACTTGTGGATGTTGCTGCATTCCTTGTATCCGAGGACTACTTCAAAGACTGATCGATGCATCCATCACTAAGACTATGTACCTGGGAGTAAGACCTCATGATGAAGACTATATGCTGTAATTAAGAAGAAGGATATGATCTTCTCTCACTAGGGGATTCGGTGAAGAAAATAATTAGGGCAAATCCGACACTAGCCTTTTGCTTTTGTATGTACCTAGTGATTAGGAAGAATCATATCTTATTCTCAAAAGGAGGGACTGATAAGGCAGTAAGACCCTTTATTTCAGGAGTTAATACAAAATACTGCTTAATAAAGATTCAATATGCTTAACACAGTTTAATTGGTCACGATGACCCGTGGACTACCGGTGAAGATAACACAAAATACCAGTTTGTACCAGGCACACCTATGATTATATTACTGTAATAAAGATAATTACGTGCAAAGCATAATTTTCTGCTGAAATAAACATATTGATCAGCGATTACTAGAATTGCAGATGTCAGGAATAATATTAAAACATGATCATGCGATGCATTAGCTCATAATGAACTTTGGTTAAACACGCCTACCCATATGTCTGTATAAATATGGGATGATTTGTTCAATAAATGTCATGGTATCTGCCATCTCTAGACTCATCATTGTGTCTGTCAGGTGGCATACGGTTGCAACCTTACCAACCAATTTGGCATCCATCCAATATATCTGAAGTGGTCTCCTTCTACCCCAAAAGTATCAACTCGACATAGATCTCGCTGCCAGACTTTGGCAGCAAGATCTAAGGGGTTAATGTTCCGGGTGGAATGCGATTCCACTTGGAACATGTAGGCACACATGTCAGCTGTTGAAAACAGCTGATATGTGTGCCGATCCATGCCACCTGCCCGCGGCAGGGGGCGGGGCTTACCGGGACACGATCCATGACGGAAAGATCTGTCCATGGTCGTGAAGGGGTTAACGAGTAACCCAGTTAATGAGAATTTCGCTTAACAAGCAAAGCTTGCTGTAAATTTGTAACTCGGTTTACGAGCAAGTTTTGCTGTACGAGAAAAATACTCACCACACAAACTTCCGGTTCCGTACATCCACCACGCTCTGACCCGCTCTTGCACTCCGCAAAAACACACACAAACAAACACGCACGCACACACATACACTATTATTCTCACCTTACCTTCCGTTCCATCGCCGGCCTCATGGTTCTTGTAGTTCTCCGGTACATCGCAGCGAAGTACAAGATCCAGGAGGCCGGCGATGGAATGGAATGAAAGGTGAGCATAATATGAGTATCTTCAGTTCCATCACCCGTCTCCTGGGTCCTGTAGTTCGCCGGTATTGGCTGTGTATCGGCAACCATAGCAACGAAGCAGGAACGTCCTCTGTCACCGCTACTCAAAGGCAGCGCGCTGGCCAATCAGAGGCAAGCGGCTCCTGCCTTTAACGTCAGTGCTCTGGCAGCGGATGTTCCTCCCTCGTCATGATGGTAGCCCGGTATACAGCCCGTACTAGCGAACAGGAAGTCCCAGGAGACCGGCGATGGAAGAGGAGGTAAGGTGAGCATAATATGTGCGTGTCCGTGCGTGCTTGTGTGTTTGTGTGAGTTTGTACGTATTTTTATGTGTTTGTGCATGTGTGGAATGGCACAATAGGGGACCAGGATGGGGCATTTAACAAGTTGTGGAACGAATTGTCTGCATTGCAATGATGTCCTATGGGAAAACTTGCTTTGCTGAACGAGTAACTTGGTTAACACGCACACTCCCAGAACGGATGGTTGTCGTTAACCAAGGTTCCACTGTATAAGATGGCATTTGCTGTAAGTCTGAATAACCTAATTAATAAGTAAAAAAAAGTCCTCAGTCTCCCAGATGTGTTTTATATATAAAATATTCTTATTGATTAGGCAATGAAAGAATTCTATCAGAGAAACTTTAGAAAAGACAGGTCCAAAACAACTTCACATTTCAAGTAGTCAACTGATCTTAAAGCACCAATTCTGCTATTTTTTATTTTCATCTCTGGAGAATCCCTCAGTCTAATACTCACCTTTAGTCAATTCAACTGTTTTCAATGTTGTTCTGATCCCGGGGCTTCATCTAGTGCCTTTAACTTCTGATTGGCATTAAGTTAGGAGTTAATGCTCAGTGAGTCTGTATGCAAGCCAGAATGTGGCCAGAACAAGGCCACGATAAGGCCAGAACAAGACTCTTATAGACATGGATTGAAAAGGGGCCTCTGGCACTCTCCATGAAACACTGAAGCTGCAAGAAGGTCACTTTTTACCACTGACAAACTGGAGAGCCACTGGAAAAGGATGGAGGCAGCGGAATGTGAGTATCATAGAGGGGCAGAGGACTTCTATTTAAAGCACCACTTCATTGGTGCAATAAAAAAAATCTAGAGTAGTACCTTAATAATCATAGTATAAGAAGAACTCAACCCAATTGGCAGGAAAGGGGTGTTTTTCATTTCTTTATGTTGGAATGATACACAGGTATGCGATCATAAGATAGCTTATTCACACCCTGGGATCTAGTTTTTGTTGTTTATTGGCAGCCCAATTAACCCCTAAATACTCTTCAAATTTGTTATTGGCTGTAGTATTCAATGATATTCTAAATTTGAGCAATTTGATCAATATTTGGGTCAAACCTATAATCTACAAAAAAAGACAGTTTGCACTCTGATAATGCTAAAGTATGGAAACCATGAATGTGTGAACATGGACCTGCATTACTACTAAGGAAAATCTAAGAGAAATGAGATATTTAGCATATAGAAATTGCCATTTGTATATCTGCCCAGTTGCCCCTTCACGGTATATCTCATAACTGGGTACCTACACTATGCTGAAGCATCTCTCTGGGTTAACAACCTCCTGTGTATGGGCAAGTAGGAACCTCCTATATAGGATAAGATTACCTGAGGCAAGTGAGGGAGGGGTGCACGGTCAGAAGTTATGACCCTCTTAATATAGACAAAAAGACTGACGGCACTCACCAAACTGAGGTGTGAGCAGGTGCAGTGCCATCAGTCTTTTTGTCAACCCTATGATCTAAACTGGAGTAAGTCCAAGGTTATATTGTTTGCATAAATAGACATCCTTCACACTCTGCGGTCATGCCATTGCAGAGTCAAAATATTTCAAATTCTTGGCAAAAATGTTGTGTTTTTTTTGTGATTGTAACAAAAAAAAAAATGTGAACACAGCCTTAGGGGCATTTTGCACGCTGCGACATCGCAGACCGATGCTGCGATGCCGAGCGCGATAGTCCCCGCCCCCGTCGCAGCGGCGATATCCTTGTGATAACTGCCGTAGCGAACATTATCGCTACAGCAGCTTCACATGGACTCTCCTGTCCTGCGACCGTCGCTCTGGCCGGCGACCCGCCTCCTTGTTAAGGGGGCGGGTCGTGCGGCGTCACTGCGACGTCACACGGCAGGCGGCCAATAGGAGCGGAGGGGCGGAGATGAGCAGGATGTAAACATCCCGCCCACCTCCTTCCTTCTGCATATCCTACGGAAGGTGCAGTGACGCCGGTAGGAGATGTTCCTCGCTCCTGCGGATTCACACACAGCGATGTGTGCTGCCGCAGGAACGAGGAACAACATCGGACTGTCGCGTCAGTGTAATTATGGATTACGCCGACGCTGCACCGATGATACGATTATGACGCTTTTGCGCTCGTTAATCGTATCATCGAGCCTTTACACACTACGATGTCACAAGCGATGCCGGTAGTGCGTCATTTTCAATTTGACCCCACCGACATCGCACCTGCGATGTCGTAGTGTGCAAAGCCCGCCTTAGAGTATGGTTTGTTAATTATAATCATTAATTCAATTAAATAATAATAATAATAATTCTACCTGTTATAGAAATTTTAGTCTTGCATTAATAGCTGACTATTGGAAGTAATTTTACTTCTCTACTCATTATTCTGTATCTACTGATGTATGAAAAGGAGGGGAGTAAGCAATATTTTGTTTATCTATGCTTCTCCTGTCTGGACAATATTGCAGGAAACAAAAGATTTATTAAAAAAACCCATATATATATTTTCTAAAGTAGATTATTGTTACAAGCTCCTTATCTGGTGGACTGGAAATTAAGAAAAAATGTTTAGGGGTTAAGATGATACGTGATTTTTGCAGCTGTTTCCTTTGAATGTATGTCTATAAAAAACAGATATAATTCCAGAAGGTAGACACTTCTGTATTTTTCTCCTGGAAGGTTCTTTTGAGCTGTGCCCTCATATATGAGAATAAAGTCTTCAACATGAGCAGATGTCTTCAGATTCCTGATTGATTGATTGATAAACAAGAAATTCTCCTGTCATTTTGGTGCATTGGCCGAAATCCAAAAAAACCCTTCTGGAGCTAATGAAGATAAAATACTGTAAATTGTGCACACGTAGAGTCATAAACCCTCTATCCTCCACCAGCACCACCGGCTCCAGTGGCCCTCTATTCAAATGTAGGAAGGGCCACTAGTTGTTCTCAAATCTCAGACTTCTTAGGGCTCTCAAGTTAGCCCTGTAACATACATTGAGGAGGGATGGCAGTCATTTGTAGTTTTCTGTGTCCCCTATATCATTAGTGTGAAAGTTGGAATACGTATTCCATAACACTTTACAGTGCTTTTGCCAATGTGGCCATTTCGGTATTGGCCTTGCCCTCCTCCTCCTCCACCAGCACCATCGGCTCCAGTGGTCCGCTACTCAAATGTAGGAATGGCCACTGGCAGTCCTCAAATCTCAGACTTCTTAGGGCTCTCAGATAGGCCTTGTAACATACATTGGGGAGGGATGGCAGTCATTTGTAGTTTTCTGTGTCCCCTATATTATTAAAGTGAAAGTTGGAATACGTACTTTATAACACTTTATAGTGCTATTGCCAATGTGGCCATTTGGGTGTTGGCCTTGCCCTCCTCTTCCTCCACCAACACCACCGCCTCCAGTGGGCCTCTATTCAAATTCTATTAAAATTATTCAGTAATGTATGTTTTATGGACAAATGAACGCCACGCTGGGACATCGAAGCTGATGTTGTTGATGATGATTGCATCTGACCAAAAGCAGGTTGGGAGCAGGAGGCATCATCGCCTGCTTCCTAGACCACAGTTTGTGAAGCATGCAGCACCATGGAAGTGACAGTTGTTTCACTCTGGAGCTCAGGCTTTATTGCACTAGCTAACACCGAGGATTTAAAAAAATTCAGTTTCCCAAAGGAAGAATGGTTCAAATACCATGTAGCACAGCATCAGAAGTTACTCCCAACAGCTCACAACAGCTTTTTTTTAAAAAAAAAATTTGTAGGATAAGCAAAAGGGCATAAATGCCAAGGAGTTTAATAAATTAAGTTCCCCTAGGGTGTGATGGTTCAGACACCATGTAGCACAGAATCAAAAGGTACTCTCAATAGCTCTCAACAGCTTTTTTTAAAAGAATTGGTAGGATAAGAAACAGGGCATAACATTCCAAGGAGCTAAAAAATTGCTGATTCCGCAGGGGGCCATGTGTAACACACTGTGGAGCACAGCATCAATAAAGAACACAAATAGAGACTTCCTAACCAATTGTTCTAGACAGTGTAGCCTCGACAGTGGTTGTGCCAGTGAATAATGTACAAAGGCTTGAAAAATATTTCCTTGGTGATTGGGCCAAACAATTGATTTAATATGCATGGGCTGGATAATACTATTAATTTTACTAATAAAAACAAATCAAATAATAATAATACGATAAATAATTTTTACTAAAAATGCCAATGTCATTTACTTAGTTCAGTTATAATATGCAGGATATTCCATGGGCTGGATACTATTAATTCTACTAATAGAAACAAATATAATATTTGTTTTGTTTTTTTATTTAATCGTATGAACGTATATCTTACCATCATATAAAACTAAACACCAGACAATAGACAATGATTGAAAAATATCAAAAGGATAAAAATCAAAGTCGAAAATCAACATTTTCTATGTATGCAATAGCATTATCAGTTACAGTATAGAAATCCTTCTTGTCACCATGGTAGGATCTCAGGGGGCTCCTCAGCAATGTGCTGGATAGTTTGATGATCTGCTCTACAGTCACAGGTCGGTCAAATTTTCCCCACTTATACATGAAATCTGCACAGATGCCAGAGTTTGTTCTGATACGATTTAGAGTAACCCATGTTTTCCTTGGTAGAAGCCTGGTGGAGGGTTTTGTAAGTTAAGGAACAATTGGGGATCACCGTCTACTACACTGACCTAAAGTTCTCGCCATTTCTCCTCTAAGTTGAAGTCTTGCCCATGCCGGTGATTGCAGTTCGGATGGGTGGGTGTCTTGATTTCAATCGTTGTACTGTAACATCTCTGATATTTTTATGTATTGGAAGTTTTTCATTATTCACTACTTTAGTGTATTCTTTAAGTAGAATCTTTTGTCTTCTTAAATTTGCGGGTGCGATATGACTCAGCACAGGTAACCAGTGACCAGATGTAGGTCTAATAGCACCAGATATTATATGCATAGAGTTGTTCAGCTGAGTGTTAATTAAGTTTACATGACAGCTATTTATCCATGCTGGAGCACAGTATTCTGCAGCAGAGTACACCAGGGCAAGAGTAGATAACCATGCTGGAGCACAGTATTCTGCAGCAGAGTACACCAGGGCAAGAGTAGATAACCATGCTGGAGCCCAGTATTGTGCAGCAGAGTACACCAGGGCAAGAGTAGATAACCATGCTGGAGCACAGTATTCTGCAGCAGAGTACACCAGGGCAAGAGTAGATAACCATGCTGGAGCCCAGTATTCTGCAGCAGAGTACACCAGGGCAAGAGTAGATAACCATGCTGGAGCCCAGTATTCTGCAGCAGAGTACACCAGGGCAAGAGTAGATAACCATGCTGGAGCCCAGTATTCTGCAGCAGAGTACACCAGGGCAAGAGTAGATAACCATGCTGGAGCACAGTATTCTGCAGCAGGGTACACCAGGGCAAGAGTAGATAACCATGCTGGAGCCCAGTATTGTGCAGCAGAGTACACCAGGGCAAGAGTAGATAACCATGCTGGAGCCCAGTATTGTGCAGCAGAGTACACCAGGGCAAGAGTAGATAACCATGCTGGAGCACAGTATTCTGCAGCAGAGTACACCAGGGCAAGAGTAGATAACCATGCTGGAGCACATTATTCTGCAGCAGAGTACACCAGGGCAAGAGTAGATAACCATGCTGGAGCACAGTATTCTGCAGCAGAGTACACCATGGCAAGAGTAGATAACCATGCTGGAGCCCAGTATTCTGCAGCAGGGTACACCAGGGCAAGAGTAGATAACCATGCTGGAGCACAGTATTCTGCAGCAGAGTACACCAGGGCAAGAGTAGATGTTCTCAAAACAGATGTTGCCGAGCCTCAGGAGGATCCACAGAGTTTCTGAATAATATTGTTACGTGTGTTCAGTTTCTGCACCACTTTATCCAGATGGGATTTAAAAGTTAGACTTCTATCAAGGGTTACACCTAAGTACTTAGGATTGAAATTGTGTTTAACAGATTGGCCTTCAAATTGTACTTTAAGTCCAGTCTTAGCACTTGCATTGTATAAATGAAAGCTTCCGTTTTTGATGGGTTGGGCTTTAATCTCCATTGTCAAAATACAATAATAATAATAATTATTATTATTATTTATTATTATAGCGCCATTTATTCCATGGTGCTTTACAAGTGAAAGAGGGTATACGTACAACAATCATTAACAGTACAAGACAGACTGGTATAGGAGGAGAGAGGACCCTGCCCGCGAGGGCTCACAGTCTACAGGGAATGGGTGATGGTACAATAGGTGAGGACAGAGCTGGTTGCGCAGTGGTCTACTGGGCTGAGGGCTATTGTAGGTTGTAGGCTTGTTGGAAGAGGTGGGTCTTGAGGTTCCTCTTGAAGCTTTCCACGGTAGGGGAGAGTCTGATGTGCTGAGGTAGAGCGTTCCAGAGTATGGGGGATGCACGGGAGAAATCTTGTACACGATTGTGGGATATTATAATAATAATAATAATAATATGTTTAATAAAAATGCCAATGTCAATTACTTACTTCAGTTATAATGTGCAGGACATTCCATGGCCTGGATAATACTATTAATTATACTATTAAAAACAAATAATAATAATAATAATAATAATAATAATAATAATAATAATAATAACAATAATAATAATAATAATTATATGTTTAATATTTTTTATTAAAAAAATCCAATATCATTTACTTAGTTCAGTTATAATGTACAGGATATTCCATGGGCTGGATAATAGTATTAATTCTACTAATAAAAATAAATTTCATTTTTAATAAAAATTATTATTATTATTATTATTATTATTATTATTATTATTATTATTATTAATATTTTTTATTTAAAAATGTTATTTACTTAGTTCAGTTATAATGTACATGATATGCCATGGGCTGGGTAATACTATTAATTCTACTAATATAAACAATTATTATTATTATTATTATTATTATTATTAATAATAATATTTTTTATTAAAAATGTAATTTACTTAGTTCAGTTATAATGTACAGGATATGCCATGGGCTGGGTAATACTATTAATTCTACTAATAAAAACAAATATTATTATTATTATTAATATTTTTTATTAAAAATGTAATTTACTTAGTTCAGTTATAATGTACAGGATATGCCATGCGCTGGGTAATACTATTATTTCTACTAATAAAAACAAATATTTATTATTATTATTATTATTATTATTATTATTATTGTTAATAATAATAATAATAATAATAATAATAATAATAATAATAATAATAATAATAATAATATATTATTATTATTAATAATAATATTTATTAAAAATGTAATTTACTTAGTTCAGTTATAATGTGCAGAATATTTCCTGTCACTTTTTCCATATTTTACAATCATTGGACGCACAAAGTTTTTCACATATAAAGATTCTCTATTTTGCTGTTATAGAACAAACACAGAAAATAAAATGATCATCGGGGAGCATATAATTGATTCTCTTACTTCTATGCGTTATACGGTCGCAGTGCATTTTTTCCCTTCTGGGCAATTAGAAAAAAAAGAAAGAAATCAGAAATAAAAATGTGTAAAATCCCCAGAAGTTTAATTACGCAGGAGACAATGAAATAGATGGAAATAATGTTATCTACAATGTAACAGTGTAACAAAGGGAGACCTTTACATCTGATCAGTGAGACGTCTCTATTACAATGTGTTACATTGTCTTGTGCTATATTTATATATTATTATTATCACACATTATATCGAAAAACACTAACAATGTAGAAATACCAATCCCATCAGGACATCCGCAAGTGACTTTTAGATTTCTCTAATAAATGTATGTATTTCCCATAATCAGTAGTAACAGATGAAGTCATTTCTTTATGATAACTGTGGAGAAATCTGTAACTAGAATAATTTCGGTATACTATCATGGTGTGCTGAAATTATTCTAGTTACCGTTGACCTCGTTTTTTCGAGCTCCCAACCTTCCGAGTGAGCAGACACTACTCTTTATATTGTGTAGGAAGCTGTAGACGGGATTCAATGTTCTCTGAGATATTGTAGAGTCTGTGATTAACCCCTTATAAGTTCTGTGTTCTGACTTCTAGCTCTGATACTACTACGAGCGCTGATCCTTCCATTATGTGGCTGGACAAACCTCATACAGTGCGAGGTGTTACATTTTTGTATAGCTTAACATAAAAAATTGAAATATCTTTTACATGATCACATTTTGCCTCAGATATACAGTACATTATGCCTTTGCTTACAAGGCTGTTCTTGATCTATTTATTTTTAGAATTTTTTTTCATCATCATAGGGTTTTTTTACAAGTTTTAGTCTGAAGCATAACTAAATATTTGGAAATTGTATGTAATTCTATGCAATGCAGGCCGATAAGCATTCTCTAGATCTATAGGGTCTGGATAATGAGACTCTGACCGTTCATTCAAAATACTGGGCACAAGTTCTCAGCTCCTGCATGAGCATGCACATGTATATTAACCCCTTAGTGACGGAGCTAATTTTCACCATAATGACCAGACCAAATTTTGCAATTCTGACCAGTGTCCCTTCATAAGGTTATAGCTATTGAACGCTTCAACAGATCCTGGTGATTCTGAGACTGTTTTTTTCATTATATTGGACTTCATGTTAGTACCAAATTGTGGCAAGATTTCTTGAATTTATTTAAGAAAAAAATTTAAATTTGGCAAAAATTTTGAAAATTTAGCAATTTTCAAATTTTGATTTTTTTATACCGTTAAAACAGAGTTCTATGACACAATATAGTTAATAAATAACATTTCCTACTTGTCTATATTACATCAGCGCAATTTTGGAAGCAATTTTTTTTTGATAGGAAGTTAGAAGAGTTCATTCATTCATCAGCAATTTCTTATTTTTACATCAAAATTTACAAAACCATTTTATTAGGGACCACATCCCATTTGAAGTGACTTTGAGAGGCCTGGGTGACAGAAAATACCCAAAAGTGACACCCTTCTAAAAACTGCACCCCCCAAAGTACTCAAAACCACATCTAAGAAGTTTATTAATCCTTCAGGTGCTTCACAGGAGCTAAAGCAATGTGGAATGAAAAAAAAGCAAAAAATACATTTTTTCCTAAAAATGTTGTTCTACCCCAAATGTAGAAGAAATAACACAACAAAATGGACCCCAAAACTTCTTACCCACTTTCTTATGAATGCGCGGCTACCCCCCCATGTGGTCAGAAACCTCTGTTTGGTCAAATGGTAGGGCTCAGAAAAGAAGGCGCAATATTTGAATTTTGGAAAGAAAATTGGCTGAAATAGATTGCGGGCACCATGTTGCATTTACAGGTCCGCTAAGGTACCTAAACAGCAGAAACCCCTCATAAGTGATGCCATTTTGGAAACTAGACCTCTAAAGGCTTCTATCTAGGGACTATAGTGAGCATTTTGGACCCATAGGTACTTCACAGATTTTGATAACATTACGTTGTCATATTGAAATTTTTAATTTTTTTCTCAAAAATGTTGCTTTAGCAATACTTTTCTCACTTTTTCAAGAGGTAATTCAAAAAATTGGACCCCAACGTTTGTTACTCACTTTCTTATGGGTGCGGTGATACCTCACATGTGGTCAGAAACCTTTTTTTGGACAAATGGAAGGGCTTGGAACAAAAGGAGCAATATTTGAATTTTGAAAAGGAAATTTGGCTGAAAAAGATTGCGGGCACCATGTCGCATTTGTAGGGCCCCTAAGGTACGTAAACAGCAGAAACCCCCACAAGTAACACCATTTTGGAAACTAGGCCCCTCAAGGAATTTATCTAGATGTTTGGTGAGTACCCTGAACCCTCAGGTGCTTTACAGAATTTATAACGTTGAGCCATGAAAATAAAAAAATAACATTTTACCACAAAATTGTTACTTCAACCAGGTAGCTTTTTTTCTCACAAGGGTAACAGTAAAAAAAAATCACCATAAAATGTATTGTGCACTTTCTCCTGAGTTAGGTGATACCTTATGTGTGGTGGAAATCAGCTGTTTGGGCACACGGCAGGGCTCGGAACTGAAGGAGTGCCATTTGACTGCAAAATTGGCTGGAATCAATAGCTGACACCATATTGCATTTGGAGAGCCCCTGAGGTGCCTATACAATGAAGTTCCCCAACACGTGGCCGCATTTTGGAAATTAGATCCCTCAAGGATTTTATCTAGGGGTATAGTGTGCATTTGAACCCACAGATACTTCATAGAATTTGATAACCTTAGGTAGTCATATTGAAAATTTTTTAATTTTTTTTCAGAAAAATGTTGCTTTGGCACCAAATCCCTCACTTTTTCAAGAGGAAATGCCAAAAAATGGAGCACACAGTTTGTTATTCAATTTCTTATGAGTGCAGTGATACCCCATATGTGGCAAAAAAAAGCTCTGTTTGGACAAACAGTAGGGCTCGGAACAAAAGGAGCATGATTTGAATTTTGTAAAAGTTGAAATAAATTGTGGGCCCCATGTCGCAATTGCAGGGCCCCTAGGGCATTTATACAGCAGAATCCCCATTTTGGAAACTAGACCCTTCAAGCACTTTATTCAGGGGTATAGTGAGAATTTTGAATCTACAGGTACTTCACAAAAATGTTGTTGTAGCGCCAAATTTCTCAATTTTAGGCTATGTGCCCACAATCTGGTGACACTGTGTCTAGGACGCAGTGCCATCCCTCCTGCAGAGATGTGAGTGTTGTCCATGGGAGAACGCAGCTACCTGTGTATACAATCCTGGTTCGGGCCACTGCAGACTTTTTTCTCCCTCCGAAGAACACTTTATTCTTCGCAGCATAAATTGACATGCTGCTGCTCAGGAAGCCGCACCGCAGGTCAGTTTATGCTGAAGAGAAAAGAAGTGACGTGGGCAGGAGATTTCTAAAAATCCTTCCACTGTGCTTCTACTGCACAATGCAGCATTATGGACACAGTGAAAACACTCTGCATCCAAAACACTGCAAATCCTGATTGTGGGCACACAGCCTAAAAACCTAGGAGGGATGGATAGACGTGTAACACATATGTAATGTCCTACCCCCTGCATAATCTAAGCTGACGCCCGTTAGTGACTTTCATTGTGTTTAGCCTTGTATTTAGCCCAAATATAAATAAATAATTAAAAAAAAAACGACGTGGGGTCCCACCATTTTTGAAAGCCAGCTGGGGTAAAGCAGATGGTTGCAGCCTGTAGACCACAGTTGACAGCTTCACCTTGGCTAGTGATCCAATTTGGAGGTCACTCCAAGCTGTTTTTTAGAATTATTTATAAATATTTAAAAAAAAATGTGGGGTCCCCCTCAAATTGGATTACCAGCCAAGGAAAAGCAGACAGCTGTGGTCTGGTATTATCAGGGTGGGAAGGGCCATAGTTATTTGGCTTTTCCCAGCCTAAAAATAGCAGGTCACAGCCACCCCAGAAGTGGCACATCCATTAGATGCGCCAATCCTGGCGTTTCACCCCAGCTCATCCCGCTGCCATGGAGCGGTGGCAAATGGAGTAAAAAATGGGGTTGATACCAGATGTGTAATGTCACCTGGCATCAAGCCCAGAGGTTAGAGATGTCACGGCATCTAAACAGATACCCGACATCACTAACCCAGTCAGTAGCAGAAAAAAATAAAGACGACAAAAAAAATGTATTTGATAAAACACTCCCCAAAACATTCCCTCTTTCAACAATTTATTGAAAATAAAAAAATTCCGGTCCACTGTAATCCATTTTGGAGGTCCCACGACAACACTGGACCTTCTAGAATATAGGGGGAACGCTCAGGGAACATATCCCCCATTTTCTGGAAAAGCTGGCCCTCCATGTGAGGAGTGTGGCTGCAGATTACTGCACTCCCCCGTCCATAGTAAAGCAGTTTCAGCAGCTTTTGTGCTTTTTTGTGGTTTGTGCTTTTGTTCATAATAGAGCTGGGACAAAGATATTTGGTTTAGAAATGATAACTGATCATAGCGCCTCATTGTCTTGCAGTCCCATAATAAATATAGTTGTAGTGGGCAGGTGGGACCACCACTAAACTAAAAATGAGCATTTTGAAACCTCATTCTTTGGTTTGGTGATGGACCCAGAGAGGATAAGAGCATATAAGCAAACCATAATGTCATTTACTCAATAAAAGCCATATAAAATATGTACACCAGATATGGGTGAATAGTCACACATTGGGGTCCCGATTCCCATGTTTCCCATGATACCTCAGCTGTGTCCTCAGGTGAACAGACCTGAGGGGATATCATTGAACTCACTAACCTAATTTTAAGTGAATTCATTGAACTCAATGTCAGATTAGGCGATATCCACAGATTGAGTGTTTGGTTGCAGAAATATGTGCACCAAATCTGCAGTTCCCGGCAAAAAAACACACAAAACAGCATCAAAGTGCATGTGTTATCAGTGTGCAGGAGAGAAGGGCAATTCACAGCCTGAAGGAAAACAAGGCCAGCAGATAAAGGGGGCGCCATAGTTCTCCTAAATACAACGGACTACATTAAAGAAGAAAACAGACAACTTATGGATATACAGTACTACACCAGACTGGATGATGACCCAACCCCAAAATATACGAGGGAGTTGAAAAAAGTCATCAGATGTCTGGGTACAGATTCCACAAACCTTCTGGATCTAATACCTGAGAATCCAAGGATGGGCGTTTTCTATATGCTTCCCAAGATTCATAAGCCAGGTAACCCAGGGAGGCCGATCATCTCAGGGGTGGGAACGCTCACTGAAAAAATCTCTGGGTGGGTAGAAAATGTCCTTAAGCCACTGGTAAGGAAGACCGCCAGCTATATACAGGACACCACTGACCTTTTAAAAAAGCTATCTACAATAGGTCCTCTACCCGAGAGTACCATCTTAGCCTCCATGGATGTGGAATCCTTATACTCTAACATCCCACATGAAGATAAACTAACCGCCTGCCAAATGTTTCTTGAAACTAATGGGATCCCTTCTGAGTCTGTATTAAGACTCGTCAGATTCATCCTCACACACAACTTATTCTCTTTTGGCGAGGAGCTAAATCTACTATGCACAGGAACTGCTATGGGAAGCAAAAAGGCACCACAGTATGCCAACCTTTTCATGGCTAAACTGGAAAATGACTTTTTAGCATCCTGCAACCTCAAACCATTGGCCTATTTCCATTTCATCTATGACATCTTAATAATCTGGACCGAATCTGAGCAAGAGCTTCTAAAATTTCATGAAAAATTCAATGCATTTCATCCAACCATAAACTTGACATTGGACCACTCAAAAACAGAAATCAACTTCTTGGATACCACCATCAAAATTCAAAATGGCTCAATCCAGACATCAGTGTATCGGAAGCCTATTGACCGTCCCACATACCTCAGATGGGACAGTTTCCATCCCAAACACATTAAAAAGTCCATTGTCTACAGCCAGGCCCTCAGATATAATCGTATCTGTTCCAGCCCTGCAGACAGGGATGAACACTTAACCCATCTTAAAAAGACATTTCTAAACCAAGGCTACCACCCCAGCTCCATTGATGATCAAATCATTAGAGCCACAAGGACCCCTAGAAGTGAACTGCTTCAATACAAACAAAAAGAGGAAAATAGTCAAGTACCTCTGGTGGTGACCTACAACCCACAGCTCGAGGTGCTGAGAAGTACGGCCAAGAAACTTCACCACATTCTACACAAGGATGACCGGTTAAAAACAATATTCAAAGATCCTCCATTGCTGTTACAGGCAACCTCCTAATTTAAGGAGCATCATGATCTGAAGTTTTATGCCCTCAGACACACCAAGAGGAACTTATCCTTGCAATGTAAAGAGCTGCAAAACCTGTGCTCACGTAGAGACCAAAGACCGGATACAGATCCCTAACACACAGAAGGACTATAAGATTCCTGGAACATTCACATGCTCCTCTTCCAACGTGGTGTACTTAATCCTGTGCACTATATGTCCTCTTGGGGGCCTCTATGTTGGAGAAACAGGACAGAGACTGAGAGCAAGGATGAGATCTCACCGCCACACAATTACGGACAAAAAAATCCATTTACCTGTGGCCAAACATTTCTGTGCTCCAGGACACAACATAAACCACATGAAAGTTGTCATATTAAAAGGCAACTTCAGATCACAGAATCATTGAAGGGTCTGGAAATACAAATTCATCACAATGTTTAACTCTGTGGACACAGGACTCAATCTCTCAGAAGGGTTTATGACTCATTATAAAATCTGAGAGGTCAGCTCCAGAGACTGAGGGCACCAGGCCTCTGATCCCACATGGATATTGGGCTGAGCTAAAGACCTGAGATGTCTCGAAAGCTTGCTTTATAACATCATATTTTATTTTAGTTATCCATTAAAAGGTATCACAACTACAAAATTTTAATTTTGTTTCTCTCACTGAGAGCAATCAATCATTTAGTTGCCCGGAGATGCAGATTTGGTGCTGAAATATTTGAAACCAAATACTGAACTTGTGCACATAGCCTAATACAGTAATTTGGTGTTGAGTTCAATTACCTCACCTGAGGTCACAGCTGGGGTTCCCATGGTACCAAAGCCGTGACCTTAGGTAAACTGACCTGAGATCAACTCAATGAACTCAATGGCTTTAGCTCAGATGAATTAATTGTAGTCAATGCTGGATTACCTGATTAGGCTATGTGCACAAATTCAGTATTTGTATTTTTTCACCAATGCAACTTGCTTTTTGATGCAGTTTCTTTTTGCCAAGAGCTGCAGATTTTATGCAGAAATGTCTGCAACCAAATACGCAATGTTGCCACATCGCCTAACCATGGGAACCTCAGCTTTCACTTCAGGTGATTAGGCTATGTGCACAAGTTCAGAATTTGGTTGCAGACATTTCTGCCCCAAATCTGCATCCCTTGGCAAAAAAACACACTACTAACGCAAGCGTTTTGATGTGGTTTTGGAGCAGGAGGTGCAGATTTGGTGCAAAAATAACTGCACTCAATGTGCATACAGCACCTAATCTGGTAATCCGGAATTGCGTTTACCTTATGAGGTCACTAAGTACAATAAGTTCACCTCATATCAGTTCATCTGAGGCCACAGTTTCATAGAATCATAGAATGGTCGAGTTGGAAGGGACCTAAAGGGCTACTGGATCCAACCCCCTGCGAGTGCAGGTTTTCTTAAATCATCCCAGCAATATGTTTATCCAGCTTCCACTTGAATATTTCCATTGATGGAAAATTCACTACTTTGCGTGGTAGCCTGTTCCACTCTCTGACTACCCTCCCTGTCAAAAAAATGTTCCTAATGTCTAATCCGAATCTGCTTCCTTTTAGTTTTTTCCCATTGCTTCTTGTACATCCTGGTGGTAATGAGAATAGGGTGGTTCCCTGTAAACTGTGATCACCTTTCAGATATTTGTAGACCACTATTAAGTCTCCTCTCAGTCCTCTCTCTAGTTCTTTTAGCCGTTCTTCATATGACATGGTTTGCAGACCTTCTACCATCTTGGTTGCTCTTCTCTGGACTTTCTCCAATATATTGATGTCTTTCTTGAGTTGGGGCACCCAGAACTGTACACAGTGTTCCAGGTGGGGTCTGACCAGGGCAGAGAATAGGGGAATAATTACCTCTCTTGATCTAGATTCAATGCTTGTTTTGATACATCCCAGAATTTTGTTGGCCTTTTTAGCTGCAGCACCGCATTGTTGGTTCATGTTTAATCTGGGATCTACTATTATGTCCTAGTCCCTTTCCTGGGTGCTATCACAAAGTGTTATTCCTCCCATGCTATTACCCAGATGTAGGACTTTTTTCATTTGTCCTTGTTAAACACCATACTGTTCTGAGCGGTCCAATGTTTGAGTGTGTCTGACTACAACTAATCACAGATGATGCCACAGAGAGTGGGCAGGGTAAGCAGTGAAAATTTAGGAGATTTAACAAGTGGACCCTGAAACGGTGTGACAGCCACACAGAAACTCCGTAAGTATAAATGTCCTGATTAAATTCTCATTTTGATTCCTTTTGCAGTCCCCTTACCTTTACTCACACACTGTTATAACACTTAATTTTGGTTCCTTTAGACTCATATGGGATTTGGTGTCTGGGGTCAAGTTTGGGTCTCTTTTCCTGAACCTGACTCCTCTCTTTTAAGTCTGTCCGGAACCGCTGTATTCGAATATCTGCTGTTGGAGCCTATACAAGCCTATGTTTGAAGACTTACATTGAAGAAGAACTCACTACCTCTCATGGTTGCCTGTTCCACTCATTACTCACGCTCACTGTCCAAAATATTTTTCTAATATCTAATCTGTATCTTCTCCCTTTCAGCTTAATTACTTTGCTTCTCATGTTTCCATGTGCAGAAGAGCATAAGATGATCCCTCTACACTTTGACATCCCATCAAATATTTGTAGACAAATATATTTTTGAAAGCTAAACATTTGACCTTTCCTTTTAGGACATAGCTTGCACTCCACTCTCCAACCTGGTAGCGCTTAACTGAAGTTGGTCCAGGTTTCCTACGTATTATTTAAAATGTGGTGCACAAAACTGGACACAATATTGCAGATGAGGTCTTACAAATGAGGCGCAGAGAGGGATAATGACTTCACGTTATCTAGACTCTATGCTTTTTTAATACATCCCCGAACTGTATTTTACTTTTTTGCTGCTGCCTCACACTGTTGATTCAGGTGCAGTCTGTGATCTATTAGTATACCAAAGTCTTTTATACATGTGCTGTTGCCTATTTCTATTCCTCCTATTCTGTATATGCTATTTTTCTTTTTCTTGCCCAGATGTAGAATTTTGCATGTCTCCCAATTAAATGACATTCTGTTTGTCCCTGCCCATTGTCCCAGCTTATGTTGATCCTTCTGAATCCCTTCTCTATCTTCTCCAGTGATAGCTATCTCTCCTAACTTTCCATCATCTGAAAATTTCAGTGATTTACCTTCAGATTCTTTATCTAGATAATTTAAAAAAATGTTGAAGAACATTGGGGTCAAGACAGAACTTTTTTTGTACCCCACTTGAAACACTTCCAATTGGATGTGCAACCATTTATTACCACTCTTTGAATACGATCACTGAGCCAGTTATGAATTCACCTAATTATTGCCTCGACAATACCATTCTTGGATATTTTTTCAATAAGGATAGTATGAGATAGTTTGTCAAATACTGAAGTCAAGATATACTATATCTAACAAATTTTCCTGATCCACCCAGTCAGTGATTCCATTACAGAAGGACATTAGATTAGTCTGGCATGACTTGTTTGCTACAATCCCATGCTGGCTCTGGTTACTTACTGTATTCTAATCCAAGTAATTACATATATGCTGATTAATTATTTGTTCAAAGGGCTTCCTGGTATAGAAGTAAGACTACTGGTCTATATTTTCCTGGCTCCATCTTCATTCCTTTTTTAAATATAGGGACATCATTAGCCCTTCACCAATCTTCTGGGCCTTCTCCTTTTCTCCAAGAATTTTCATGATTATGGCTGGTGGTTCTGCCATTTCCTCTATCTTTTTCAGTACCCAAAGATGTAATTCATTGGGTGGCATGTTGGCTCAGTGGTTATCACTTCAATCTTGCAGTGCTGGGGTCCTGGGTTCAAATCTCACCAAGGTCAACATCTGCAAGGAGTTTGTATGTTCTCCATGTGTTTGTGTGGGTTTCCTCTGGGTACTCCAGTTTCCTCCCACACTCCAAAGACATATAGAGGGAATTTAGACTGTGAGTCCCAATGGGAACTGTGTTCCTGATGTATGTAAAGCGCTGCAGAATATGTTAGCTGTTGTTAACACATTTGGACTGGGTTCCGGGTTGGGACTCTATCTCGTGGCCAGTGTTGAGCTGTTCTGTTTAACAGAAGCAAGATGGCTTATGATGATTGGAAATCAGGCTGCTCAGACTGGGCCTATATAACTGAGTAGTGTTTTCCCCTTGGTCTGGGCGAGTGATCAATGTTGTCTCCAGTGGTGTTGTGGACATTCTGGAGCCTGCCCTGTCTTCTGTTTGCACCTGAACTCCTTGCAGATACGTTTTTGTACCTTTTGCTGGTTTGTTTCCATTTTATTGTTGTTTATTTTTGTGGTACTAAGGCTTGTCTCGAGTTCTGGGTGGAGTTGGATCATTCCCTGATGGGAATTTCTGTGTACCCAGCTCCATATTCTGCAATGTATTTGTGTTTTGTCATGCTTGGTATTAATTTCAGTCCTTACTCTATATTAGTATTTTGCTTGTATCCCAGTAACACCAGAGTACTGTATAGTGGGGAGAGGCCGTGTGGTCTCAGCTTTTTTCCTATCAGGTGTGTTGGTTTTTTTAGGGTATTGCGCAGCTGTAGACAGTGCTATTTTCTATCCTTTCCTATATAGATAGTTTGGGCCTCATCTTTGCTGAATCTGTTTTCTACCTGTGTACTGTGCTTCATCATGTCCCCTTTATATGTTTGGGGGCTATCTATATCTTTGGGAGACTGCTCCAAGGCAAATTAGTTTTTCTTGTTTTTCTCGCTTTAGTATTGATGAGCGATGTTCGAGGTTCGCCAATTTCATGTTCGAGTGATTTTGGGGGGTGCTCGAGATCGAACTCGAACTCTAGCTTTTTGTTAAAATCTCGGTAGCTCGAGTTACGATCATGAACGGTTTGATCAGCAAACAGCCTATCTATTTACTAGCTGGCTTTTCACTGTAAAGTGTGAGTCACTGTGACTCACATTATTATCAAATTTCAGCGTATAGTGTGCGGGGGACGCGGTTTAGATCTGTGGTGCTTAGAGAATGCCGATCGCCAATTTTTTTTTTCCTAAGCGCGCGTGCAGTGGGGCGGGCCAGCATGTCAGCCAGTCACAGACACACACACAGCTAAGTGTACTTTTTGCCAGACAAGCAAGGGCACGTGTCATAGGCTGTGAATGTCACATGTCTTTGCATTATAAATACAGCCATTTTCCCTCATGCCGCAATTATCTGCCTTGTGTGTGTGGATGACAGTCACCGCTCACGCTGCTCCTGCCGCCGCTCCTGCTGTGTGCGCTATAGGCACAGCGCTGTAGAGATTAGTGACTATTGTTTACTTCAGCCCTTTTCAGGGCTGATTTTCAGGCACTCCAAGCCATAGCTGCTAGGCAGGTCCGTGCAAATGCTGTATACAGCTTTAGATAACAGTGTCTGTGTATCTCAGCTCACGGAATTCCTTGCTGCATTTCAACAGTAGGAGGGATAGAAAGTGAGGCTTCCTTTCCTATCCTGGTACAAACAGAACCCGGCCACTGCACCCACCTGCCCACTTTTTCCACGCAATTTTTATAGCAAACTCAGGGAATTCCTTGCTGCATTTCATCATTAGGAGGGATAGAAAGTGAAGCTTCCTTTACTGTCCTGGTACCCACAGAACCTGGCCACTGTACCCACCTGCTCCCATTGGCCACGCTATTTTTCTAGCAAACAGTGCTGAAACTTAGTGGCATCCAAACAGTGCCTGCTATACTAAATAAGTGTCCCACTGGTGCCAAGCAAGTTCCACCACCTCTGCAATCTACCCTCCTGCACATTTTCTAATGCTATTTTTAAAGCAAACTGTGCTGAAACTTAGTGGCATCCAAACAGTGTCTGCTATACAAAATTTAGTGTCCCACTGGTGCCAAGCAAGTTCCTCCACCTTTTCAATCTACTTTCCTGCATATATTGCAATGTTATTTTTATAGCAAACAGTGCTGAAACTTGAAGAAACAGAAGGAACAGGAGCTTTGAAAGGGCAAAATACAAAATTTTTATTTCAGCAAAAATCGCAGAAAATCACCAAAAATCATATAAGATGAAAAGGACATACAGATTAAAATAGTGCTATAAAGGGGGAGAGGCACCCATGAAGTGTGGGACAGAGAAGCACGCTCATAGATTCACCACAGACATGGGAATTTAGAACAGGCTCTAATAAATAAATAGTAAAGTACAAAAATATATCGAGCCTTAAGTCATCTGCTTACCCATTGTTAAAAGAGCGTCGCAACTTCGTCACACAATTCAACAGACCCATCCAATGTTACTTGTATATGTATTCTGTATGTAACCCCCTTCTCATGTACAGCACCATGGAATCAATGGTGCTCTTTAAATAAATAATAATAATAATAATAATAACTTGTTTGTCTGTACTCACTGCAGCTTTGGAGCAGACCTCTGATTCCCAGGCTATAGTGTGACTGAAAAGCTCTGCAGACTCAACCATCTCTGTTACCAGCAGGGCTGGTGGAAACTTGAGAGCTGTTAGGAAGCAAGTGCGATTGGGTTGACACCACAGAGGAATGGAGTATTTGGAATATTGAACTTGAGGTGGAGGAAAGGCCACTTTATGGAGCACTTGAGATTCATTAAAGCAGCTGCTGTTTTGGTGCCTCATCTACATTTGTTAGCGATGGTCGTGTCCGTTAAAAAAAAGGGATCATATCAGATTAACCACGGAAAGAAGTACACCTGTTATTTTAGCTGTTATTTGTTGTTACAAATCAGTGCCGACGTAAACGCAAGCAGCCTGATGCAGTTCCAGTTGCGCCCAGGCGTCAGCTGCCATATAGGGCTGTGCCTCGGGTTGTCCAGCTGGCTGCTTTCTCCACCACGTCTAAGTATGGAGAGGTGGCTAGTGCGCCTGCGTGTGCTGATTTACCGCAGCCTAACTCCAGTGTTTCGCCTAATGAGTATGCTCAGCCTGACTGTGCCATTACTGAGGCTAAGTCCTCATTTCGGGCTACAGCGCATGCTCCCACAGTTAGTGCTAAAAGCCTCTTTGCACAGGTACTTGCACTCCGTGCCATGTCTAAGTCCTGTGTTGTGCCTAGACAGCATGCTGAAGCTGATAGTCTTTTTTCTGAGACTGTATTTCATGCTACTGACCATGCTCAGGCACTTACTGCATCAGAGGCTAGCTCCGGTAATGAACTCTTTGGCCCTGCCCCTGATGTGGGGGGCCCATATAGACCACAGGGCATCAGGTGTCCTGACGATGTGGCAAGGACACTCTAAACTGGCTTGCAGAGGCCCGCCCCTATGACTTGTCACCTCATTATTGTTGGTCAGACGCTGACTGGTGAGGTGTTTGGGTCGTGGCTGCCATGAGGGTATCATTGAAGTGGCGGTTCCGAATAGAACGGTAGTTATGCCACTCCTGACGTGTCACTCTGCTTTTGTCTCCAGGAGTTGCATTGTGGTCCATCCTGGGTTGTGGCGGATCCAGGTTATAAAAGGGGCTGGAGCCAACAAGGAGGTATGCAGTCTTCTATTAGGCTCAGAAAGAGCACACCTCCATGTGTTGAACCCATTGCGGCTTTAGGCCATAGGTAGGCAGGGATAGGGCGTCGATGCAGGCCGCCACCAAAGTTGGTAACGCAGAACGGTTAAGACCAGCTCCGGTCATAACAGTCCTGCTAGTGCAGCACAGTGGCATTAACTGGGCTGCTGATGCTGATGCGCCCACTGTCCACATGTGTGGCCCTTACGCACATGGACAGCGTACCCAATGGCCCCTATGTTGTTAACAGAGACTTCCTAGGCTGGGTGGGTCTGTGGACCCTGTGACGCTAACAGGGCTCCCAGTCTCCAGATCCGAGTGGCGTCTAACTCGGTTCAGGCCACTATTTTTTTCATAGCCATTCAGCTCTGTATCCTCTGCCTAACCTTCGAGTTTCCAACATCTCCTTTTCCATCTGTGAGCACGGTGGACATCGACTAGCGATTGGGATATATACCTTTTTCTTTCTTTCCTTCTTAATTTTTTTATATAGTGGTAACATAGTATATAACACCTTATCCAAATCTGCCAGTCCCACCGTAACAGATGGTGTTTCTTCAGCAAATGTTACTGTTGCTTAACCACGAAACCCATGGACACAAACTTTTTTCCCCTTTCCAACACACCTGTTCCCCTTTCCACCAGCATCTGTCCTTTTTCAACTCATTTTGTATATGACCAAAATTGCAACTTTGCAGGGACACCGTACTCAACGCCATCTCAGCACAGCAGCCAGCCCTCGGTCCCTCAGATGTGGACAAGTAAAAGACCATTTCCTCCTATCCATGACAAAGCGTTGAGATTCACTCTGTGCAGCACAGGTGTTTAGTGGAAAAGCAAATCTAAGATTACGTACCACCTTCTGCTGATACTCCTGCAGACGTGCTTTCCTTTCTATGGCAGGTCTTATTTCGCAAAATTTTGTCTTGTATCGGGGATCTAACAGTTTGGTAACCCAGTAGTCAGCATTACTTCGAATTCAGAAAATCCGAGGATCATGTTGTAGATAGTGCAGCAAGAAGGCGCTCATGTGTCTTGTGCATCCAGGAGGACCAAGTCCTTGGTGTGCTGGTGGCGGAGAGGTGAGAATCGTGCCTCATTCCTCTGCCCTCTCCCCACAACCTCACACAACCGAAATGTGAGCAAGCTCTCACTCATCTGCTGAGTCTTCCATGCCCATCGCCATTCGTCCTCCATTTCTTTATGGGCCCCTGCACCTTCCTCAACAGTTTTGCTGATACTATGCACCCTTGTTAATCCCTCTCCCCCACCGTACCATGACTGCCGCCTAGGTGCCGCTGACCGTCTGGACCTTGCAGATCATGTTATCCCTTCTGCATATGACTCCTCCTGTACTTCCACCCCTTCCTCTTGTCCCAACACCTGACTCCGAATAATGCTTACAGTTTGTTCCATCATGTAGATGACCAGAATTGTCACACTTAGAATGGTATCGCCAGTGCTAAACATCTTCGTTGACATTTGTAAACTGTGTAGAAGAGTGCATAGGTCCTTGATCTAACACCACTCCAGCAGCGTGATCTGCACCACCTCTAGATCAAGTTAGCCCAGGGTATACGTCATACCGTATGGCAGCATGGCTCGGTGGTGTTGCCACAGATGCTGCAACATGTGCAGATTCAAATTCCTGCGTGTCAGCACATCCCATTTCAGGCGTTGAACCGCCAGACCGAAAGACTTTTGGAGCGAAGAAAGATGTTGAGCTGCTGGGTGTGAACGGTGGAAGTGAGCACATAGCGAGCGTGCACGCTGCACAAGGCCATGTAGGCTGAGATGGTGGTTTAAAAATTGCTAGAGAATTAGGTTCAACACGTGAGCCATACAAGTCACGTGTGTCACATTGTCCTGACGAACGGGCCACAGCGAGGTTTTCATCATTGTCGCACACGGCTGTTAAGTCACCACCGGAGTCCGCTCCATCAATTTGTACTCCAGTCGCCAGGTGACACCGTGTTCCTTTCGTAAATAGTGCTGATGATGGGAGAGGAGTCGATGCCAGCGGCGCAGGTGTCCGCTGGTTATGCTCACCCACTGGGCTGCGTTACCTTCAGATATGCAGAACCAGTGGCTGAATGTAGGTAGTGGGTGTCTCACAGATGAAGTACCATCATTCAGCTACAACCAATGGTGTCGCCACGCTCGGGTCCGGGGCTTCTGCTGCTGCTCAGTGGCTCGAGCGGTGGACGGGACCCGGGGACTCGAGCAGCGCTCCTCGTCCACTAGTGAAAAGGGGGCGGTTTGTTTAGGGAGATAGTTTGTGACACCACCCACGGCTCGTGGTGATTACTAGCACCACCGCTCCTTGTGATGGTGATCCCGGGAAGGATGGTAGGGAGCAGCTAGGATGTTGTTCCCTCCGTGGGTAGGGGTTGGTGATCCCGGGGCCCGGTGGCGATACGGGGAGCCTGGATGGTTGGGGTGCAGGGTTGCAGGGACAGCACGGTGCGCGCGGTGCCGGATGGCACTGGTGTACTCACTCAGACAGTCAATAACAGAGTCTCTGGTAAACCAAACGGCTGGATGGACGGGTCCTGCAACCGGCTGCAGTGTTGTGCTCTCCCCAGACAGCTGATGGTGGCTGTCTTTCCCTGCACCTGTTAGAATGTTCTGACTCCTGTGGTTGTCCACCGTTAGTCCGCTCCCCGGTGTATAGGTGCCGTAGGAGCCCGTTTTGCCCGCTGGCGCTGGCCCTTGGATCTCTACCCTATGGCGGTGGCTGTATATCCTCTCGGTGTGGACTGTTGCATTCTGTCGGGTCTTGGTTGTTTGGGAAACCCCTGGGGTTCCTGTCACACTTGGATTTGACTATTGTCGGCGGCTCCAAGCCTGGTCAGGGTCCAATGGCCCTGCCTGTCTGCTTAGCTTCACTCCGCTCCCCTGTTCGGTACCGGTGGGCCAACACCCGACCCCGGTCCTACGGTTCCACAGAGATCCACTAACTCCTGCAGATGGCCACCACCGTCTGCCAACCTTGCTGTTTGTGTCTGGGCCCCTAGCCAGACACCGACAGTTTCTGTCCTCTCCCTTTCACCTCCAAAACTAATCTGTCTGTTTTCTTGCCTCCAGACCTGTGAACTACTCAGTGGGTGGGGCCAACTGCCTGGCTCCGCCACACCTGGTGTGGACATCAGACCCTGGAGGGAAGCAACAAGGGTTTTGTTTGACTGTTGTAACTGTCTAAGGGAGGGGGTGTGTGTGTTGTTATGTCTGTGACTACCTGGCTAGTCCAGGGCGTCACAATGGGAGGACACCACACCCTTTTTTAGGTCCATCCTGTCTGCTGACCACTGCCAGAAATAGCTCTGAACCTCTGGTTACTGTTACCCCAAGTTCTGATTTGTGATTTTGTGTGCTTGCTTCCTGACTACTTTTCCTGCCTGCTGTTTATGTACCTCATTGGCCGATCCGCATTTTACCTCTGCTTGTTTTATGATTAAGTCATGGCCGTCCCATTTTGTTCCTCTTCCTCAATTAATGTTTTGACCCTGCCTGACTACTATTCTCTGGAACTGCAGCCTTCCATAGGTATTGATCCCCTTGGGCCCTGTGTAATTCAAAATCCCTGCATAGGGGTTAAAGGGTTTCAGGGTTCTGGGGGTCCTGCTTGGTGAGTGGCATCCCTCTAGCCTATCCTTTACAGCCCGACTGAGTGTGTGGATCCAGGCAGGCGTTACACCGGGCTCTCTGCAGAAGGCCATGTAGGTCGGGATAGTGGTTTAAAAATTTCTGGACAACCAGGTTCAACATGTGAGCCACACAAGGCACGTGTGTCACATTGTCACGGCGAAGGGCAGCACCCAGGTTTGCATCATTGTCGGACCCGGCCTTCCCTGGCTGCTGGTTGAGAGGAGACAACCATTGATGAAACTCGGTCTCACTCTCCAGAGCTTACTGTCCACAACTCCTCAGCGGTGTGACTCACAATTCACGGACATTTCAAAGAAAAGAGTCGACCGCCTGATGCTGTTGAGCTCTGCTACCAGCATAGTAAGGAGGTGTGTGGGATTCCTTGTGCACAGTTACAACGCGGGTGGCATCACCACACAGAATTTGAGCAGAGGTGGAGGACCCGGACGAGGTTAAGGAGGCAGAAGCAGTGGAGAAACTTCTACATATAGAGGAAGGATTGACACACAACTGGTGGGGATGGCAAGACTTGTACAGCAGACCCTTCTCCATCTCTCCCCATAGTAATCCAGTGCACAGTCAGTGACATGTAACGCCCCTATCCATGCTTTCTGGACCAAGTATCTGTAGTGAAATGTACCCTGTCACACACAGAGTTTCTCAAAGAAGCGGTAATGTTTGGTGCGACATGCTGGTGTATGCCTTTCTTGGAGAAGCAGTGGCGACTGGGCATCGGCTCTTGGGGCACTGCGATGGGCATAAGGTCTCGAAAATTCTAGGTTCAAAAGGTTGGAAAATCAGCATTTCTGTAGCCAACAGTTTGCAGATGCTAAAAGTAAACCTCTCAGCCATGTCATGTCCTTTGAAAAATATGTAAAATACAGCGAGGGGACTCCAACTACAGTCTCCCTTGTTTCCACAAATTGGGCCACACATACCCCACTTGACTGGCATCAGTTGACCCTATTTTCGAAAGGAAAAAGATGCTTTGCATGAAGCACTCTCAAAAATACACCTGCCTTTCGCCTCCCCTGGATGACACAGGGGAAGAAAAGTTCTCTGTGAGCCATGACTTCCTCATCTTGGCTCTTTTTTCAAAAGTGAGGGGACTCCAACCACAGTCTCCCTCGTTTCCACAAATTGGGCCACACACACCCCACTTGACTGGCATCAGTTGACCCATTTTCTAAAGGAAAAAGATGGTTTACATGAAGCACTCTTCCAAAAATACACGTGCCTTTCGCCTCCCCTAGATGACACAGGGGAAGAAAACTCCTCTGTGAGCCATGACTTCCTCATCTTGATGAACGTTAGTCTGTTCACATTGTCAGTGGACAGACACGTGCGCTTATCTGTCAGCACACACCCAGCGGCACTGAGGACACGTTCTGAGAGAACGCTGGCTGTGGGACACAACAAGACTCCCAAGGCGTAAGTGGCGAGCTCAGGCAATTTATCCAAATTGGAAGCCTAAAATGAGCAAGGCTCAAGTTGCACAGTAATGGCATCGATGTTCCCTTGCATATACTCATATACCTGTGTCTCCTCCTCTTTTTCCTCGTCCAGCTGTTGTGTTTTTACATGAGTATTTTTTCTTGTCACTTTCCCATGTGTTTGTGTTGTCTTGGGAGTTGTTTGTCACCTTTTGGACATCTTTGAGTATGTTTTCCAGGTGTTTTTAGGTGTTTGTGATTGCTTCCCATTGTTTTCAATGGGGTTCGAGAGGTTCGTCTAACGGTTCGCCGAACCGAACTCGAACGCGGCCTCTGTTCGATGAACCGAACCGAACTTGAGCCTCTAGAGGTTCGCTCATCTCTACTCTTTAGGAATAATTTTCCTAGTTTTTGCCCTTTTTGATCCTCCTTGGTCACTGAATCAGAACAGTTAGCACTATATAAAAAAAAAATTATTTCTCTGGACCAGGAGTTATAAATTCATTTAACTTACATAAGTGTTCCTTAACTATATCTCTGTTTATAGATTGGATTCTTCCATTCCTTTGATATTGCACTGAATATTAGTTGATGTTACATTTGTTTTCCTAGAGAACACAGAAACACAGATGCAAAATTGTAATTGAAAAGTTTGTCCTTCTCAACATCATTTTTGAACACTTCACTTTTTTTATCTAGCAAAAATTCTATAGCATGTTTTATTTGTCTTTTCACATACCCCAAACCTTTTTTTATATTGTTTTTGGTCCCCCTTGCAAGCCTAACCTTATTACTACTTATTCTGCATCACTTTACATTTAATATCTAATGACAACCTATGTAAGGTGATGCAGAATATTTTGTTGTTGGTATTTGGACCAGCAAGGAATACAATTTTTGAGAGCTCTGTTAAGAAGTTTCCCTCCACTTGTGTTCTAGATTTGAATGAGATATAAGAACATCTCACAAGTATGTATTGGGAGCAGCACAGTATCTCACTGATATCACATAGTAATCAGCAGTTCTGTGAATTTAGCGTCAGCCACCAAAGTAAAGTGTAAAAATGAAATGGTTTAATTACTAAGAAAAATCCATACCTTTAAAAGCTAAAAAAAAAACCTTTTACCAAGTGTCCTTTAATTTTCTCAACAAATTCTAAATCTTTTTGTAATTTTTTCCATTATTTTACCTGGTTATTTTCCATGTATATTTTTGGATACAGGCCATTAATATCAATTTTATAATTATACTGCAAAATTTTCTAAAACAAATGGGACTCACTTATGAGAAAATGAAGTCTCCCTAGACTTGTTTCACTTGGTCCTCTGCCTTTACATAGTATATAAACATCAGGACGTAACCTCATTGTGATTCATACTCATGTATCTGATGAACATGTAACAAGACGTCGCTCCAGATTCCTTTTAAATTGTCTGAAAGTATTTTGAAAAATAAGATTCATCATCAGTTTGATTTTCATGTTCTTGAGATTTTCCAAGTTCTATTGCATTTTTTCACCAACATTTTGTGTAAAACATGTCACTTTTTTCATATTTCTCTTTTTGAAAGAGACAATTGATTCCTAATTTGTTCTGAAATGCAGGAAAGCAATCTGACTGTGGTCACCGAATTCTTACTTTTAGGATTTCAGATCAGTAAACATTTCAGAATTTTCTTATTCTGTCTTTTCTTTGTGGTTTATTGCTTTGCATCATGTGGGAATCTCCTGATCATCGCCCTGGTGTCCACCAGCAAGAACCTCCACACCCCGATGTACTTCTTCATCTCACAACTGTCCATCAGTGATATCTTGGTGATCACAGATATTGTCCCCAACTTGCTCCACATTCTACTGAATAATGGGAGAACCATTACTGTTATTGACTGCATCACTCAGTTTTACTTTTTAGGCTCCTCTGAAGGATTTCAATGTTTTCTCCTTGCTGTGATGTCTTATGACCGGTATGTGGCCATCTGTAATCCCCTCCGCTACTCCACCATCATGACAAGTGGATATTGTTTGATATTATCCATTGCGTGTTGGGTGTTTGCATTTTCTAGTGTATTGATTTTTATTATAAAAACTGCAAAGCTTGTGTTTTGTGGCCCAAACACCATTGACCATTTACTTTGTGACATTGTTCCTTTACTGGAACTTGCCTGTTCTGATACCTTCATTATCCATTTGGAGATATTCATAATCGGCTTTCCCATGGTCTTTATTCCAACTACAGCCATTATAATATCTTATACTTATATTGTTGTAACAGTCTTGAGGATCCCATCCAGTACCGGTAGACAGAAAGCCTTCTCCACCTGCAGCTCCCACCTCATTGTGGTCTCCATATTCTACTGGACAATTTTTAGTGTTTATGTCGTCCCAACTAAAGGCCGACCAATCACCATGAGTAAGATACTGACACTGCTATATACGGTGTTTACTCCTTTTATCAATCCCATTATATACAGTCTGAGAAATAAAGATATTAGCAAAGCCATACAGGACACAATGTATAAGGCCTCATTTAGACATCTTTGATTGTTCACATATGCAAAAAATCAGTCTGAGTTTCATCAGTTTTTACCATTAGGTTCACCAGTGATTTTCGTATCTAAAAGAAATCAGAAAATTTTAACCATAAAATTTCCCTATTAAATAGGCAATAAAAGTATTGCAGCACGGAAATTTTAGTAAAGACAGGTCCAAAACCCTTCACATTTTAAGCTCCCAATCGCTTGTAAAGAACCACTCCAGTGCTATTTTTTTTAACTGTGGAGTAGCCCCCAGTTATGCCCACTTCCGGTAGCTTTACCTTTTTTCGATCTTGGTCTAGTCCTAAGGTGCAATCTTGTGATCATATCTTATGATTAGCACAGAGTCAGAGATTAGATCAAAAGGTCTCAATGCATCGCTAGGGGAGTCTAAGGGTGGTTTCACACATCCGATATTTCGCCGGATTGCCGGATCCGGCACACTCCAGTACAGTGCAATAGAGTACAATGGCATCACGGCAACCTCCGGTCACATGCTGTCATTTGACCGGAGCATTTGACCGGAGCTTGCCCCGATGCCATTGCACTGTATTGCACTGTACTGGAGTGTGCCGAATCCATCAATCCGGCGAAATGCCAGATGTGTGAAACCACCCTAAATAAGGCTGTTATGAAGTAATATTGAGGAGTGGCCTCCGGTGTGCTCCATGAAACACTGCAGCTGTTGTCTGGTCACTTTTCACTGCAGACCACCCAGAGTGCTACTGAAAAAGGATAAAGAGGGTGGAAGATGAGTATCAGAAAGGAGGCAGGGCAAGAATATTTATAGTACAACCTCGATAGAAAAAAAAGCTAGAGTATTACTTTATTTATAACTAGCTGTACTACCCGGCTTCGCCCGGGTTAATAACTGTTGTTAACAAAATAGAATGTATAAACAAAAATGTATTGTGCACACAAAAACCACAAAACAAATAGATATAAATGTAATTATTAAAAGGCAAAAATTAAGCTAATAGAAGCATTTCACAACATATATTTCAAAACTGGAGTTGAGCGCGGTTCGAGGTTCTATAGTTCGCGGTTCGAGTGATTTTGGGGGCTGTTCTAGATAAACTAGAACTCGAGCTTTTTGCTAAAGCTCGATAGTTCTAGATACGTTCAAGAACGGTTCTAGCAGCAAAAAGCAGGGCTTTTTACAGCTACAGTGTGCAGGAGCCATCGCTGGCAGCCTGCCAGAAGCTGATAGGTATCCAAGCAAAGCGCTTTGGTTAGTAACCCGATGTTTTTCCTAGTTACGTGCAGGAAGCCCACACTTCCCCGCTCAGCTTGCTCCGCCCCCTCCTGCACGCGGCATGTACACATACATACACACACACACACACAGACACACACACGGCCCAAGCCATGCAGTCCACGACACTGACGTCCTCCTGGCACTCTGCACACATGGTCCTGCTCGGCTTACCTGCGGTGATGAAGTCCCGACCTCAGCGCTGTCACTGTCCTCCATGGCCGCCGCTTGTCACATCTCCTTCTCTCGCTTCCGACCCGAGACTGACTAGCGGTGACGTCACGGGCCTCTCGCGATACTTGGCTGTGAAGGCGGCGGTCAATGAACTGAGTGACAGGTGCCGTCGGCAGTGCAGGAGATCAGCGCAGGTAATGTACCTCGCTGACAGCAGCACTTGTCATGCCCTGCAGTGACCTGGGCTGACCCATTGATGTTAGCTCAGGTCACTGCACTGCTCTCCCAGCAAAGGGGGAACATCCTGCTCTTCATTGACTGGGACAGTGTCTATGGTATGGATCGTCATGGCAACCCCTTGGATTACACCAGACCTGGATTTGTTTTTCTTTCTAATAAATTGGCTAAGGAGGGAATGTATTGGGGAGTATTTTTTCAAATAAAAATGTGTTTGTCGTCTATTTTTTTATTACTGACTGGGTTGGTGATGTCGGGTATCTGATAGACGCCTGACCTCACCAACCCCAGGGCTTGATGCCAGGTGACATTACACATCTGGTATTAACCCCATATATTACCCCGTTTGCCACCGCACCAGGGCGCGGGATGAGCTGGGGCGAAGCTCCAGGATTGGCACATCTAATGGATGCGCCACTTCTGGGGCGGCTGCAGCCTGCTATTTTTAGGCTGGGGAGAGTCCAATAACCATGGACCTCCCTAGTCTGAGAATATCAGACCCCAGCTGTCTGCTTTACCTTGGCTGGTGATCCAATTTTGGGGGGACCCCTACGTGGGGTTTTTTTAAATTATTTATTTAATTTAAAATAACAGCGTGGGGTGCCCTCAGTTTTGGATTACCAGCCAAGGTGAGGTTGCCAGCTTTGGTCTGAAGGCTGCAGCCGTCTGCTTTACCCTAGCTGGCTACAAAAATAGGGGGAACCCTACGTCATTTTTTTTTTTCATTTTTTGGGCTAAATGCAAAGCTAAGCACCCCTTAGTGCCACATGAAAGGCACCAAAGGGTGCAAAATTACAAAATGCAGGAGAGTGGGACATTATGTGTCTTTCTGCCATTATAATGACAGAAAAGACTGATATGAAGTGCACAAGCACAGGAAAATCACCAGAGCGCTCTACGCTGTGAAAAGCAGTAGAAAATGGCACTGGAGTGAACATGTGACCGCCTCATGTAGGATGAAGCTATGGATCCTGGGTAAATTTATGCATTTACCCTCCTTCAGTTTTTTTGCAGTACACAAAAAAAAAACGGAAGGCACACGGATGAAAAACAGATGACATACGGACCGTCTATGGAACGGAAACGGATGCCACACGGATGCACCCGTGAAAAAAAACGGACTGTTTTTTTGCAGACCGCAAAAATGGATCGGTCGTGTGAATGTAGCCTTATTCTGATCTGCCGTTTATAAACAGCAGGCAGAAATAAGTGAATAACGCCCCCCAGCGTCAGAAAATCTCCGGGGTTTCAGGGCTAGTTGAGACCCTGGCGATCATGATTCAGGACGGTTTTTCCGGTCCACGCTCACGTGATAACAGGTATATACCGTACACCGATGATCACGTCACAGTAAATGACAGCGCCAGTAACAAATTATTTATCTCCCATCTGGCATGAACAAACATGATAAATCTCCTCCTTGGTCCCCTCCGATCCTCCGGTGTCACCAAAGTGCTCCCCCTGATGCCCTCCCAGAAATCCAAGATGGCCGCGCGCACAGCAGCCGCAGGCCGCATTCACCCTACTCCTCTGATTTCTGTCGCATGTGCCATGACACATGTGACAGAAAACTCCTCCCCAGGCCCTGCCAGGTCACCCCCTATAACCCCACCGGTGTTCCCCGGTGTCCCACGGTACCTGTGCAGAGTTGATCCCCCGTGGCCCTCTCCTTCACAATAGATGCTGCTGCATGCACAGAGCGGCTCTCAGCTCAGCTTCCTGTGTTCAGACACAGTGAGTGGTGGTTATGCATCTGTAAGCTAAATGGGCAGCACGGTGGCTCAGTGGTTAGCACTGCAGTCTTGCAGCACTGAGGTCCTGGGTTCAATTCTCACCAAGGACACCATCTGCAAGGAGTTTGTATGTTCTCCCTGTGTTTGCGTGGGTTTCCTCCGGGTGCTCCGGTTTCCTCCCACACTCCAAAGACATACAGCACTATGGAAATAATAACGCTATATAAATGAATAAAATTTTATTATTACTGCAATGCCCTGCTCATGAGGTAAGGAACATAATTGATCAGGAGAGCTATATACTACATTTCCAAATGGAGGGATTTGGTTTTATAGTTTCCCTGCTGAACGACTACCAAACATGAGAGTCCGTTATACGCCACAAGAAAACACATCTAAATAGTAGAGTTGAGCGCGGTTCGTGGTTCGAGGTTCTCCAGTTCTAGGCTCGAGTGATTTTGGGTCCTGTTCTAGATCGAACTAGAACTCGAGCTTTTTGCAAAAGCTCGATAGTTCTAGAAACGTTCGAGAACGGTTCTAGCAGCAAAAAAACAGCTAATTCCTAGCTGGATTTCCGCTGTAATAGTGTAAGTCACTCTGTGACTCACACTATTATGAAATTTCAGTGTATAATGTGCGGGAACAGCGCCTTCAGATCACTGCTGTTTGTATAATAGCGATCGACATTTTTTTTTTTTTCCTTGTCTTCCTTCCCTAAGCGCGCGCGTGTAGTGGGGCGGGCCAGCATATCAGCCAATCCCAGACACATACACAGCTAAGTGTACTTTTAGCCAGAGAAGCAACGGCATGTGTGATAGGATGTCCATGTCACATGTCCCTGCATTATAAAACCGGACATTTTCCTCCAGCACGCCATTATCTGCCTTCTGCGTCCTTGGTGTCAGACATCACTGGCGCAGCTCCTATCGCCGATACAGCTGTATTACGCTCCATACACAGCACTGGACAACATAGGGATAGCACTTTCTATCAGTCCTTTTAAGGGCTCGTACCGGCAGGGTCAGAGCCATAGGTGACAGGTCCTGAAAACAGAGACAGCATCTGTGTAGCTAAGGTCAGGGATTTCCTCGCTGCATTTCTCCATTAGGAGGGATAGAAAGGCAGGCTTCCATTCCTCTACCCAGAGCCCCACAATCCTGGCACTATACCCTCCTGTCCTCTGCACACTCCAACTCATTAAAACTAAGCCATTATACTAGCAAACACTGAGTGTAACTAGTGACATCCTAAACGTGGCTATTGGACTTTTGTATAGTCCCACTAGTGCAAAGATATTTGCAGCACGTCTGCCTGCATTGCACACTCAAACTCATTATAACTATGCCATTATACCAGCAAACACTGAGTGTACCTAGTGGCATCCTAAACGTGGCTATTGGACTTCTGTATAGTCCCACTAGTGCAAAGATATTTGCAGCACGTCTGCCTGCATTGCACACTCAAACTCATTATAACTAAGCCATTATACTAGCAAACACTGAGTGTACCTAGTGGCATCCTAAACGTGGCTATTGGACTTCTGTATAGTCCCACTAGTGCAAAGATATTTACAGCACGTCTGCCTGCATTGCACACTCAAACTCCTTATAACTAAGCCATTATACTAGCAAACACTGAGTGTACCTAGTGGCATCCTAAACGTGGCTATTGGACTTCTGTATAGTCCCACTAGTGCAAAGATATTTGCAGCACGTCTGCCTGCATTGCACACTCAAACTCATTATAACTATGCCATTATACCAGCAAACACTGAGTGTACCTAGTGGCATCCTAAACGTGGCTATTGGACCTCTGTATAGTCCCACTAGTGCAAAGATATTTGCAGCACGTCTGCCTGCATTGCACACTCAAACTCATTATAACTATGCCATTATACCAGCAAACACTGAGTGTACCTAGTGGCATCCTAAACGTGGCTATTGGACTTCTGTATAGTCCCACTAGTGCAAAGACATTTGCAGCACGTCTGCCTGCATTGCACACTCAAACTCATTATAACTAAGCCATTATACTAGCAAACACTGAGTGTACCTAGTGGCATCCTAAACGTGGCTATTGGACTTCTGTATAGTCCCACTAGTGCAAAGATATTTACAGCACGTCTGCCTGCATTGCACACTCAAACTCCTTATAACTAAGCCATTATACTAGCAAACACTGAGTGTACCTAGTGGCATCCTAAACGTGGCTATTGGACTTCTGTATAGTCCCACTAGTGCAAAGATATTTGCAGCACGTCTGCCTGCATTGCACACTCAAACTCATTATAACTATGCCATTATACCAGCAAACACTGAGTGTACCTAGTGGCATCCTAAACGTGGCTATTGGACCTCTGTATAGTCCCACTAGTGCAAAGATATTTGCAGCACGTCTGCCTGCATTGCACACTCAAACTCATTATAACTATGCCATTATACCAGCAAACACTGAGTGTACCTAGTGGCATCCTAAACGTGGCTATTGGACTTCTGTATAGTCCCACTAGTGCAAAGATATTTGCAGCACGTCTGCCTGCATTGCACACTCAAACTCATTATAACTATGCCATTATACCAGCAAACACTGAGTGTACCTAGTGGCATCCTAAACGTGGCTATTGGACTTCTGTATAGTCCCACTAGTGTAAAGATATTTGCAGCACGTCTGCCTGCATTGCGCACTCAAACTGATAGTTACTAAGCCATTATACTAGCAAACACTGAGTGTACCTAGTGGCATCCTAAACGTGGCTATTGGACTTCTGTATAGTCCCACTAGTGCAAAGATATTTGCAGCACATCTGCCTGCATTGCACACTTAATCTGATATTTACTAATCCATTATACTAGCAATTTATGCTGCCAGTTTAAGGGCCGTAGTTGCATTGTCAGGGATATTTATTCTTAATTATTCTGCTGTTAATAAAGCTAGACCACCGCTGCAAGCTACACCACCTCTCAATTTTTACTACAACATTTTCAGTGCACAATCTTGTTGCAATCAACATGAGTGGCAAAATGACAGTTGCTGGTGGAAAGGGGAAGAGGCGTGGTGGAAAAGGAAAAAAAGGGTTTGTCCGTGGGGAAGGTGGCAAAGCTCCATTATCATCTGCTGAAGATAGACCATCTACCAGCAAAAGTAAGATGTCTACTACTTACCATGGACAATCCGATGTGCTCCCTTTTTTACGTACACGAACAACAGGAACAAAGGTAGATGATGGCCAAAAAAGGAAAATGCTTGAATGAATCTCAAGTGATCCAACAAGTGCCCTCTCAGCCACTTCAAGTACCGCATCCAAAAAACACCAGTCCTCTGAGTTGTCATCTAAATCAAACTTGATTTCTCCCAGCTCTGAAGTCTCCATCAGCCCTGCACAGTATGGTGGAACTGAGATGGCTGAGTCTGCAGAGCTGTTCAGTCACACTATAGCCTGGGAATCAGAGGTCTGCTCCCAAGCTACAGTGAGTACAGAACAGGAAATGGTCTGCAGTGATGCCCAGAACCTTTGTGACTCTGATTCAGGCCGTGAGGACCAAGTTTCTGAGCATAATGTTGACCCTTTGTCACAAACTGTAACACCTGTGGTTATAGACAATGAGGAACATACTGATGAAGATGAGACGCAGATACCCGATTGGGATGACAACTTAAATATTCGGTCAGGGCAAGAAAAGGCTCGGTCTGAGGGTGAGGGGAGTGCAAACACAACAATTGATGATGAAGTTGTAGATCCCACCTACTATCAACCCACAGTCAGGCACTTGAGGAGATCAACAGAAGTGGTGGAGGAGGATGCAACTGATGACGAAGTTACCTTGCACCTTCCTGGACAGAGTCGGAGTACTTGTAGCACATCTACAACTGCATCCTCAGCCACCACTCTGCCTCTGAGCACTAGTCGGGGTGGATCAACAGGTCGCATGCCCTCTAAGCCTTGCCTAGCCTGGTCCTTTTTTGACATAGCAAAAGATCGCCCAAATTATGTGATCTGTAAAATTAGTCATGGTTCTATTAGTAGAGGTCAAAACCTCAGCAGTTTGACAACTTCTTCCATGAATCGTCACATGAATAAATATCATATGTCCCGGTGGGAAGCTTACCGTGCTGCAATGCGGCCTAGCGGAGCGAACCATCCACCGCCTGCCCCTTCCAGTGCATCCGCGCGCTCTTCATCTTCTAGGACTGTGGGGACAGCTGTCACACCTGTTTTTCCACGCACAACTTCCACCACTGTAACCTCAACAGGCAGTTTGCTTGGTAGGTCGTCAGTTGGTTTGGAAGGGGAAACAAGTGAGTGTGTACAGCTCTCTAAGACATCGATAGCACCAACGTTGGATGAAGGCAACATCATGTCTCCGCCTGCACTTTCCTCACAAACCTGCATTTTTCCAGGGACACCCTACTCAACACCGTCTTCACAAAGCAGCCAGATCTCTGTCCCTCAGATGTGGTCAAATAAAAGGCCACTTCCTGCGACCCATGAGAAAGCTAAGAGGTTGACTCTATCCCTCTGTAAGCTCTTGGCTACCGAAATGCTGCCTTTCCGTCTAATGGACACACAGGATTTTAGAGACCTTATGTCTGTCGCTGTGCCCCAGTACCAGATGCCTAGTCGCCACTACTTCTCAAAGAAAGGTGTGCCCGCGCTACACTAGCATGTCGCACACAACATCACCGCTTCCTTGAGAAACTCTGTGTGTGAACGGGTGCATTTCACTACCGATACTTGGACCAGTAAGCATGGACAGGGACGTTACATGTCGCTGACTGGGCACTGGGTAACTATGGTGATAGATGGTGAAGGGTCTGCTGCACAAGTCTAGCCGTCCCCACGACTTGTGTGTCAATCCTCTGTCTGTCCAAGTTCCGCCACTGCTTCTGCCTCCTCCACGTCATCTGGGTCCTCCACCTCCACCCCAAGCCTGCCTGGTCAGGCCACCAGCGTTCTCACTGCGCAGAAGGAATCACGCACCCCTCATTACTATGCTGGCAGCAGAGCACAACGGCATCAGGCGGTCTTTAGCTTGACATGTCTTGGGAATAAGAGTCACACAGCTGAGAAGTTGTGGTCAGCTCTGCGGTCCGAGTTTAATAAATGGTTGTCTCCACTGAACCTGCAGCCTGGTAAGGCTGTGTGCGACAATACTGCAAACCTGGGTGCGGCCCTTCGCCTGGGCAAGGTGACACACGTACCTTGTATGGCTCACGTGTTGAACCTTGTCGTCCAGCAATTTTTAACACACTATCCCGGCCTAGATAGCCTTCTGAACAGGGCACGAAAACTGTCTGCTCACTTCCGCCGTTCAAGCGCCACAGCTGAGCGACTTGCATCACTCCAGAAGTCTTTCGGCCTGCCGGTTCATCGCCTGAAATGCGATGTGGCGACACGCTGGAATTCGACTCTCCACATGTTACAGCGACTGTGGCAGCACCGCCGAGCCCTGGTGCAATACGTCATGACGTATAGCCTGGGCCAACGAGATGCAGAGGTGGGGCAGATCACCCTGATGGAGTGGTCTCAGATCAAGGACCTATGCACCCTTCTGCACAGTTTCGACATGGCGACGAATATGTTTAGCACTGACAATGCCATTATCAGCATGACAATTCCAGTCATTTACATGCTGGAGCACACGCTAAATACTATTCGGGGTCAGGGGGTGGGACAACAGGAAGGGGAGGAACTACAGGAGGATTCATATGCGCAAGACACAACAACATCACCAAGGTCCAGACGTTCATCATCACCAACGCAGCAGGCATGGGACCATGGGGGACAGGGATCAACAAGGGCGCATGGTAGCAGGCGAAATGTTGAGGAAGGTGCAGGAGAACATGAAGAAATGGAGGACGAACTGTCCATGAACATGGAAGACTCAGCGGATGAGGGAGACCTTGGTCAAATTTCTGTTGAAAGAGGTTGGGGGAGATGTCAGAGGAAGAAAGAACGGGTAGCACCTCTATGCCACAAACACAGCGTGGACTTGGTCCGCATGGCTGCGCAAGACACATGAGTGCCTTCTTGTTGCACTACCTCCAACATGACCCTCGTATTGTCAAAATTAGAAGTGATGATGACTACTGGATTGCCACACTATTAGATCCCCGGTACAAGTCCAAATTTTGTGACATATTTCCAGCCATAGAAAGGGACACACGTATGCAGGAGTATCAGCAGAAGCTGTTACTCGATCTTAGCTCGGCTTTTCCACCAAACAACCGTGCAGGTGCAGGGAGTGATTCTCCCAGTTGTAACTTGACAAACATGGGACGGTCTCGTCATCTTCAACAGTCTAACCGTACCAGTAGGACCGTATCTGGTGCTGGTAACAGCAATTTTATGGAATCTTTTCATAATTTTTTTAGACCCTCCTTTGCAAGGCCACCAGAGACAACAAGTCTGACACATAGTTAACGGCTGGAGAGGATGATACAGGAGTATCTCCAAATGAACATCGATGCCATGACTTTGCAAATGGAGCCTTGCTCCTTTTGGGCTTCAAATCTAGAAAAATGGCCAGAGCTCTCCAGTTACGCCTTGGAGATTTTGTCGTGTCCAGCTGCCAGCGTTGTCCCTGAACGTGTCTTCAGTGCTGCTGGGTGTGTGCTGACAGATAAGCGCACGCGTCTGTCCAGTGACAATGTGGACAGACTAACGTTCATCAAAATGAACAAGTCATGGATCCAGAAGGAATTTACTACCCCTGTGTCATCCTGGGGAGAGTAAATGCTTGTGGATTTAGAATGTGCTTGATGCAAATCAAAACATCCTGTTTGCAACTAGGGCACAAGTGCTGCCACTGAATGGGGTGTCTGTGTGGCCCAATTTTTGGAAAAAAGGGAGACTCCGCTTGGAGTAACCCTTGCTTACATTGTTTTTAAAAGAAGCCAAGATGAACAGAGCTGGGATCAGGAAAGACTTTGCTACCTACCCCGGTCTTATCCTGGGGACGGTTAATTATGGCGTATTTTTGAATGTGCTTGATGCAAATCTAGCTGTGAAGTGTATAACTGGGGCACAAGTGCTGCCACTGAAAGGGTGTGTGTGTGTAGGGCCCAATTTTTGGAAAAAAGGGAGAACTCCGCTTGGAGTCACCTTGCGGTGTTTTACATGATTTTAGAAGGGCATGCCATGCCTATATCTGTATCTCATCCTCTTTTTCCTCATAACGCTGTTTTGTTTTCACATGAGAATTTGTCCTTGTCACTTTCCCATGTGTTTGTGTTGTGTTGTGAGTTGTTTGTCACCTTTTGGACACCTTTGAGTGTGTTTTCTAGGTGTTTTTTATGTGTTTGTGAATGCCTGCCATTGTTTCCTATGCAGTTCGAGTTCGGTTCGTCGAACGTTCGACAAAGCGAACTCGAACGGGACCTCCGTTCGGCGAACCGACCTCGAGCCGAACCGGGACCGGTTCGCTCATCTCCACTAAATAGCGAGCTCTGTTGTTAAGTATTCATTCAGCTGGATAACTTGGCTTAAAGGGGTATTCCATCTCCAAGATCCTATCCCCAAAATATAGTAGGTGGAATAGCAATAATATCAGCAAATACCAATATTTGGAAATGTAGAATAGTTCTCCTGATTAGGCATGCCCTTACCTCATGAGCAGGGCATTGCAGCTTTGGTAGCAACCATTACGACATGGACTCTGCTGCTGTGGACCCGGGGAGAGTGAGTGCAGATTCATTGCACCCACACTCCTCACATGAAGGGTCTGCACTCCTAGAAAATGGGGTATACGTTCCCTGAGTGTCTCCCCCCCATATTCTAGACGGTCCAGAGTCGTCGTGGGACCCCTTTATTTTTTTTCTTACAATAAATTGGTGAAAGAGGAAATGTTTTGGGGAGTGTTTTTTCAAATAAATTTCTTTTGTCGATTTTTTTTTTGTTAGTACTGACAGTTTATGATGTTGGGTATCTGATAGACGCCATGACATCACAAACTACTGGACTTGATGTCAGGTGACCTTACAGCTAGTATCAACCCGATTTATTACCCCGTTTGCCACTGCACCAGGGCACGGGATGAGCTGGGGTGAAGCGCTAGGATTGGCGCATCTAGTGGATGCGCCACGTCTGGGGTGCCTGCGGCCTGCTATTTTTAGGCTGTGAAGGCCCAATAACTATGGACCTTCCCACCCTGAGAATACCAGACCACAGCTGTCCGCTTTACCTTGGCTGGTGATCCAATTTGGGGGGGACCGTACTTTTTTTGTGTAATTATTAATATTTATAAAATAATTATAAATAAACAGCCTGGGGGGACCTCCACATTGGATCCCCAACCACGGTAAAACTGCCAGCTGTGGTTTTCAGGCTACAGCCGTCTGCTTTACCCTAGCTGGCTATCAAAAATGGGGGACCCAACGTCATATTTTTTTTACCTATTTTTTAAATAGAAAAAATTAATGGGCTTCCCTGTATTTTGATTGCCAACCAAGGTAACGGCAGGCAGATGGGGGTGGCAACCCATAGCTCTCTGCTTTATCTGCGCTGAGAATCAAAAATACCGCGGAGCGCTACGTCATTTTTTTTAAAGATTTATTTTTACAGCACTGTGATGTCCAGCAATCAAAATACAGGGATGCCCATTTTGTTTTTAGTTATTTAAATAAATAATTAAAAAAAATATATATGGGCTCCCACTGCATTTTTTGTATTGCTAGCTAAGGGTAATCCAAGCAGCTACTGGCTACTAACCCCCACTGCTTGGTGTTACCTTCACTGGCAATGGAAAATCCAGAGAAGCATTTTTTATTTTTTTTGCCAAAAAACTACAAAAAAGGGACGTGAGCTTCGCCATATTTTTGTATGCTAGCCAGGTATAGCAGGCAGGTGCTGGAAGAGTTGGAAACAGCGCCAGAAGATGGCGCTTCTATGAAAGTGCCATTTTCTGAGGCGGCTGCAGACTGCAATTCGCAGCAGTGGGGCCCAAAAAGCTCAGGCCAACCTGTGCTGCGGCTTCCAATCCCCAGCTGCCTAGTTGTACCTGGCTGGACACAAAAATGGGGCGAAGCCTACGTCATTTGTTTTCTAATTATTTCATGAAATTCATGAAATAATAAAAAAAGGGTTTCCCTTTATTTTTGGTTCCCAGCCGGGTACAAATAGGCAACTGGGGGTTGGGGGCAGCCGTACCTGCCTTCTGTACCTGGCTAGCATACAAAAATATGGCGAAGTCCACATAATTTTTTCAGGGGGCAAAAAAATTCTGCATACAGTCCTGGATGGAGTATGCTGAGCCTTGTAGTTCTGCAGCTGCTGTCTGCCTGTATGGAGAAGAGCAGACAGCAGCTGCAGAACTACAAGGCTCAGCATACTCCATCCAGGACTGAATTTTAATTGAGATTTTTTAAAATAAAAAAATCCCCAATAAACCAGCGCTGATAAGAGGTTTTTTTAATAATATTTTATACTTTTTATTGCTATCCTTGTTTTAGACGGATTAAGAACTTGGTCGTTCGAAACGCGTCCTCTGTTGGGGCAGTTATTAACATGGACTGTTTTTACAAGTTTGAGAAATAAAAGATGAATTTTTAATGAAGATTTTTCCATGGACTTGTTGCTGGAATTTTTTCTTGTTACTTGTAGTCACTGTATGTATTTCTGAAAATATATTCTGATATCTTGAATGTTTTTGTCTTTTTACTTAATCTGTGTTAACCTCTTCACCTCCCAGCCTGTCTTCACGTTCATGACCAGGCCAATTTTTTCAATTGTCACTTTATGATGGAATAACTCTGGAGCTTCAATGGGTCCCAGTGATTCTGAGAAATATTTTAAGTGACATATGTTAGTGGTAAATTTCGTGAAAATGTTACAATTTTCAAACTTTGAATTTATATGTCTTTAAACAATATAGTTTTGTCACACAAAATAGTTAGCAAATAATATGATTGTTATGGGGAGACCAGCAGATTAGGACCAAGGGCTAAATTTCCCAATTGCCAGTTAGGGCCCACCGTGCTCCAGATGACAAAGGAGCTGCTGGCACCCTGAAGGTTAGGCGGAGACTATACAGCTGGATAGCTCTGAGATAATCCAGGAAACCTGGGAACTGGTCACGTGTGTAGGGGCACGTCAGACCAGACGACAACCCAGTTAGCGTTTCGGTGGAGCGGGTACTATACCGACCATGTGTGCAGGGAACACGTCAGGCTGGATGGTGACCAGGTAGCGTTGACCGAGAAGACCTCCGCGACAGCGCCCTGTCGGCCACCTTTTGTAAGATACGACAGGCCAAGCAGTCCTCCGATTTGGTATTCTGGTCAGCACTCGACTGGCCACGTGTGTGAAGGACACGTCAGAACAGGTAGTCACACCAGTAGCGTTGACTGGGAAGTCAAGGAAGGATAATAGAGGTCGCACACCCAACCCAGGAACTGCCTGTTAACTCCACAGAGGTCCTAGGGTACGTTGTCCATGCGCGTAGGGGCACAACCGGACAGGTGATGCAGCAGGTACGCTGTCCGTGTGCGTAGAGGGCACAACCGGACAGATGGCACAGCAGGTACGCTGTCCGTGTGCGTAGAGGGCACATCTGGACAGGAGACGCAGCAGCCGCAGCCCAGGTAACGCCACTGGACTGCTACAGCACAACTGGAACGGCAGCAAGGAAGCACGGCGCCTGGCCCTGATGTGCTGAGCCACGAATCTTGGCGTGACAGGAACCGTTCGCCTAGCCCTACCTACCGCTTCCAATAAGGCTTATACCGCCATGAACGCTATACATGGAGGTGTGCTCAGAACAAGCATATGAGAAGACTGCGCACCTTCATGTTGTCTTCAGCCCCTTTTATAACCTAGATCCACCCCAAACCCAGGGTGGAACCACTAAGGTCCAATAGCAGAGTGCCATGTCATCAGCGACGTCACCAGCTGCCAATTCGGAACCGCCACAACATTGATGATCTCATGGCAGCCATGCCCCAAACACCTCACCAGTCATCATCTGATGACCAATGGTGAGGTACCAGGTTATAGGGTCGAGCCTCTGCGAGCCAATCCAGAGTGGCCACATCATCAGGACACCTGATGCCCTCTGCCCTATCAGGGGCTGCGACATCACGGACATGCCCAGTGAGGTCCTTACCGAACCTAGCCTCTGATGCACTAAGTGCCAGAGCATGCTCAGTAGCCTGAACAACAGTCTCATAAATCAGACTATCTGACTGAGCATGCTCAGTAGGCACAAAACAGGACTTAGACACGGTACGAAGTGCAAGTACCTGTGAAAAAAAGAGGCTTTTAGGATTAATTGTGGGAGCATGCTCAGTAGCCCAAACTGAGGACTTAGGGGTACTATGCATGCTGCGATATCGCTAGCTAATGCTAGCGATGTGGAGCATGATAGTACCCGCCCCTGTCGCACATGCTATATGTAGTGTGAGCTGCCGTAGCGAACATTATCGCTATGGCAGCTTCCCACGCACTTACCTGCCCTGCGACGTCGCTGTGACTGCCGAAGAATCCCTTTTCAAGGAGGCAGTGTATTCGGCGTCACAGCGACGTCACCGCGATGTCACTAAGCGGCCGGCCAATAGAAGTGGAGGGGCGGAGATTAGCGAGATGTAAACATCCCACCCACCTTCTCCCTTCCGCATTGCCGGTGGACGGCGTGCGCAGGTAAGGAGATGTTTGTCGGTCCTGCGGCCTCACACACAGCGATGTGTGGAGCTGCAGGAATGACAAACAACATTATGATGCACCGACATTATGGAAATGAACGACGTGACACAGATCAGTGATTTTTGACTGTTTCACACTCGTTTATCTTCTCTCCTAGGCTTTACACGTTGCGACATCGTTACTGGCGCCGGATGTACGTCACTTTCGATTTGACCCCGATGATATTGCAGTAGCGATGTCGCAACGTGCAAAGTACCGTTTAGTCTCAGAAATGACACAATCAGGCTGAGCATGCTCACTAGGCGAAACACTGGACTTAGGCTCTGACTGGGGTAAATTGGCCACCTCTCCACACTTAAGGTGATGTCACACATAGCAGCGACGTCGTTTTCGTCGTTTCTAAGTCACCATTTTCTGTGACGTAGCAGCGACGTCCCGTCGCTGTGTGTGACATCCATCAACAACCTGGCCCCTGTTGTGAGGTCGCCGGTCGTTGCTGAATGTCCTGCTTCATTTTTTGGACATTGCTCTCCCACTGTGAAGCACACCTTGCTGTGTGTGACAGCGAGAGAGCGACGAACTGAAGCGAGCAGGGAGCAGGGAGCCGGCGTCTGGCAGCCTGCGGTAAGCTGTAACCATGGTAAACATCGGGTAACCAAGAAGCCCTTTCCCTGGTTACCCGATATTTACCTTAGTTACTAGCATCCACCGCTCTCACGCTGCCAGTGCCGGCTCCCTGCTCCCTGCATACATAGCTGGAGTACACATCGGGTAATTAACCCGATGTGTACTCTGGCTAGGAGTGCAGGGAGCCAGCGCTAAGCGGTGTGCTCTGATGCTGCCAGTGCCGGCTCCCTGCTCCCTGCACACGTAGCTGGAGTACACATCGGGTAATTAACCCGATGTGTACTCTGGATAGGAGTGCAGGGAACAGGGAGCCGACACTGGCAGTGTGAGAGCAGCGGACGCTAGTAACTAAGGTGAATATTGGGTAACCAAGAGAAGTGCTTTCCTTGGTTACCCGATATTTACCTTAGTTACGCTTCCACGCGTCGCTGCTGGCTGGGGGCTGGTCACTGGTCGCTGGTGAGCTCTGCCTGTATGACAGCTCACCAGTGACCATGTAACGAGGCATCAGCGATCCTGATAAGGTCAGATCGCTGGTCGTGATCGCTGCTGCGTCGCTATGTGTGACACCACCTTTAGACGTGGTGGAAGAAGCAGCCAGCTGGACGACCCTGGGCACAACAGAAACTGCAGCAGGCTGCTTGCGGCTATGGTGGCGCCGATTCGTAACAACGTACCACAATTGTAATTTACAACAGCATCATTTTTTAAAAAAATACTTTATTTTTTTTTTACTAATTTAGAAAGGCTAAAATTTTATCAGCAATTTCTCATGTTTCCATCAACATTTTCAAAACCATTTGTTAGGGGCCACATCACATTGAAATTACTTTGAGAGGCCTATTTAAAAAAAATACTCTAAAAGTGACAGTATTTTCAAAACTGCCTCCCCCCTCCCTAAACTGCTGAAAACCACATTCACAAACTTTTACTCTTCCGATGCTTCACTTGAGCTAAAGCAATGTGAAAGTAAAAAAAGGAAAATTTTACATTTTAAGAAGTATAACAGGAAAAAACGCACCATAAAATTTGTTGTATAATTTTTCCTGCGTACGCTGATACCCCATATGTGGAAGAAAACTATTGTTTGGGTGCACAACAGAAAAAAGAAAGCAAAATTGGCAGAAATAGATTGTGTGCGCTATGCCGTATTTGCAGTGGCCTTGACGTGCCTAAACAGTAGAACTCTCCACAAGTAACCCTATTTTGGAAACTTGACCCTTTATTGAATATATGTAGATGTGTTGTGAGCACTTTTAACCCCAAAGAGAGTTTTATGAAACTGAGTTGTGAAATTTAAAAATCATATTTTTTTCCCACAAAACATGTTATTTTAGCTCCAGATTTTTTCAAATTGCACCATAAAATATGTTTTGCCATTTCTGCTGAGTATGCAGATACCCAAAATGTGGCAGAAAACGACTGTTTGGGTGCACAACACTGCTCAGAATGGAGGGCGCACCATTTTGGCTGAAATAGATTTGGTCACTATTTCACATTTGAAAAGCCCTTGACATTTAAAAAAAACTGATGAAAACTCCCACAATTGACCCAATTTCGGAAGCTACACCTCTCAATAAAGTCATGTAGGGGCTGAGTGAGCATTTTTAACCCTCATGTGATTCACAGAATTGTATAATTTTGGACTGAATTAATGAAAATTACATTTTTTTCCACTAAAATGTTGCTAATTTTAAAAGTGTGGGGTGTACTAAGAATAAACAATTGATAACATTTATTATGCAATTTCTCCTGAGTACAACAATACCCCACATGTGGTAGAAAACAACTTTTGAGGTACAGTGCATAGCTCTGGAAAGAAAGATCTCCAAATTATACTACAAAATTTGCTGTTATGAATACGGGTGCTATGTCACATTTGCAGAGCCCCTGATTCACCAGAACAGCAGAACCCCCATGTGTGACCACATTTTACAACCTACAGCCCTTAGTGAATTGATCTAAGGGTGCAATGATCATACTGACACCACAGATGTGTCTCAGAAGTTTTTACATTTGGTTGTAAGGAAAAATTAATTACTTTTTTATAACAATAATTTTGATTTAACTCAAGATATTACATTTTTGCACAGAAAAATTGGTAAAAATGTTACAAAAATTTGTCATACAAGTTCTGCTGAACCTGGCAATACCCCATATATGAGTCAAAATTTTCATTCAATAGTTTACAGATTCAACATACAGATCTCCTAAGTGCCATAAGAGCAGAATTCCCCTCAAGTGACCCCATTTTGAAAATTACAACCCTGTAGGAATTTATCTACAGGTGTATCAATGATTTTGACTCAATAGGTGTTTTCCAGAAACAGGCAGCAATGGATGTGAAATGGCTGAGTGAAAATTGCAAATCTACCATTGTGGTCCCCAGCACATTGTAGTGTAATCATGAATATTAATATGCAGAGGTTCAATAACACCACATAATATATATATATATATATATATATATATATATATATATATATATATATATAAAAAAACCCTAATGCATTTTTAAATACATATCAATTAAAGGTGTTGGTATCTATATTGAAGTTTTTTTTTTCTATGTTAAGCAGTACATTGTAGTGTCCAGTACATTGTAGTGCCTGTACGCTGTGCCCAGCTTGTGTTTCTGGAGACTAATGCGGGCTTCACACAGTATGATCTATCGTGCAATTACACTAGCGATTGTACCCGCCCCCGTCGTTTGTGCGTCACGGGCAAATAGCTGCCCATGTCGCACAAAGTCATTAAACCCCCTTCACACGTACTGAGCGACCTCGCTGTGGGCACCGAACAACCTCTTCCTGAAGGGGGAGGGACGTTCGCCGTCACAGCGATGTCACGCAGCCGCTGGCAAATAGAAGCGGAGGGGCGGAAATAAGCGGGACGCAAACATCCCGCCCACCTCCTTCCTTCCGCATAGCCGGCGGGTGCCGCGGGACGCAGGTGAGCTGTGTTCATCGTTCCCGGGGTGTCACAAAAACTGAGCTATAACAAAAAAAACAGTAAACATGTAACGTTCCAAGCATGTAAATGGCAGCCCCTAGTCAAGAAAAAACCAAAGAGAAAAATTATATGAAAAATACCCTAAATAATAATGAATAAAATGCAAGTGCACTTGCATTTTATTCATTATTATTCAGGGTATTTTTCATACAATTTTTCTCTTTGTTTTTTTTCAAGTCTGTCTGTGTGGCTCCTTGGGATTTGCTACTCGACAAGTAACTGGAGGCATTTTCTGCTAGCCAACTCGTTATTTGTTCGCACTGTTCAGGGAGCAAGAGTGCTTTCCCACGTGGCCAAGAAAATTGGGATAGGAAGGCAGTGGTCGATAAAGCAGGAACCTTTTTCTTTGGATTGATCACACTGCTTGAGCGATCACTACTGTCACTACCACCTTTTCCACGGCCCTTACCCCCTCTGTTTCCCATTTTTTTGGTTTGATTATTCAAGGTTAATACTGTAACGTGACCTTTTCTACAGGCAGTGGAACAACACTTATGCCGGGTTGTTAAACTTGTCTTAATAGTTTCTCAAGATAGCTGTTTCTGTAAGTCTACAAACCAAAAGGTACCTTTATTGGACAAACTACCACTTGGAGGAGTCGACAAAGATAACACTGAGACTGTGTGTTAGTTGCAGCAGGCCACAATCTAAGGTCTGTAAGATATGAAGCCACTAAAATTATGCTAGTTTGCTGATAGGAAGGTACCAGCCTTGAGGCAGAAGTAGAGCCACTGACACCAAGTATTAATAAAAATTGGGTAACATTGAGACTGTGTGTTAGTTGCAGCAGGCCACTATCTAAGTTTTGTAAGATATGAAGCCCCCAAAATTAGGCTAGTTTGGTGCTATGAAGGTATTTTGCTTCAGGCGCAAGTTGTGCCACTGACACCTAGTATTTATAAAAATTGGGTAACACTCATTGGGAATTGAGATGGTGGCTGACAGGCACTACACTACACCTGAACCCGTGGTTTTTACAATTTTGGGACCTTTTTCTGCAGGTTGTAATATCTATTGCTAGTAGAGATGAGTGTTGTTCGAGGTTCGCCAATTTCATGTTCGAGTGATTTTAGGGGGTGCTCGAGATCGAACTCGAATGCGAGCTTTTTGCTAAAAGCTCGACAGCTCGAGTTACGTTCGATAACGGTTCGATCAGCAAAAAGCTTAGCTAGTTACTAGCTGGCTTTTAACTGTAATAGTGTGAGTCACTATGATTCACACTATTATCTAATTTCAGCGTATAGTGTGCGGGGGGGCGCGTTTAGATCTGTTCTGCTGGGAGAATGTCGATCACCATTTTTTTTTTTTCCTAAGCGCGCATGTAGTGGGGTGGGCCAGCATGTCAGCCAATCACAGACACACAAACAGCTAAGTGTACTTTTTGACAGACAAGCAAGGGTATGTGTCATAGGGTGTGAATGTCATATGTCCTTGCCTTATAAAATACGGCTATTTCCCCTGTCATCGCCATTATCTCCTTTGTGCATGTGGGTGACAGTCACCGCTCACGCAGCTCCTGTCGCCGCTCCTGCTGTGTACACTACACACACAGCGCTATACAGATTAAGATAATAAAGCAGGAGAGAAGCAAAGTCCTGCACCACCGCAGATTACCTGCAATATCACTTGCGGTACCGCCTGTGCCTGTGCTCGGGTGGAGAGCCTGGAGGGTCCGACAATCCAAGAGCGGGGTGCTGGTCATAAGGCAAAGTCCATTGATGAAGCGTGAGAGTAGAAAGAGACCGCACTCAATCCGCTGTGAAGGATTTCTTTATTCAAACACGTGCAGAGTGGAGGGCTGGAGACACACTGTGAGCTGGCTCCTCAAGAATGGACGACAGCTGTTTCGCCCAAATTGGGCTTCCACAGGTCCACATGTGGAGCTACGGCTACACCCCTTTTAAAGGAGTGCTCACAGATTGCCCCAGACCACATAAAAACAAATAGGAGATTTGTGTATGCATATAAAATACATGTATCCATTTCCATGCATGAATTTACAACAAATTTTAAACATGTAAAAGAACACACTTGAATAAAATGAAGCAATGGGTGATAGACAGGCAGAACTATCATAGGAACACAGATATTAAGCATGTAAAAGAGCACACTTGAATAAAATGAAGCAATGGGTGATATACAGGCAGAACTATCATAGGAACACAGATAGATCCACACGATCGTTTAACCCTTGGGGGCCCTGTGCCCCATAATTAATAATTAACCTAGCCTCCTCTTGTAGCAACAATTTGTGCAGGTCGCCCCCCTTCAAAGGGAGGGAGACCTTTTTAAGGCCGGCAAAACGCAAAACGTCGGGGTCACCATCATGACAATCCTGGATATGGGAAATTAATCTGGGAGAACCTTTCCCTGATGTTATTGAACTGTAATGTTCCCTGAATCGCACATATAAGCATCTTATAGTCTTGCCTATGTAGAACCTGCCACAAGGGCAGAGCACCACATAGACCACAAACTTGGTTTTGCATGAGATGAATTGATGGACAGTGTGCAAGTGCGGGCCGACTTGTACGGAGCGACCTTTTAAATGCTGGCTGCAAAAACGACACTGACCGCGCCAGTAATTCCCTGGTGGGCAGCATTTGTCTAGCCAAGTTGTCGAATTGGTAAGTCTGTTCCTCACAAGTCTGTCCCGCAAATTGCCGCATCGTCTGAACGATACCAAAGGATTGGACATTGTCCTGTCAGATAAAGCCGGATCATTCTTCAAAATATGCCAATTTCTGCAAAGAGCAGTTCTAATGGCATGCTCCAGAGGTCCAAATTTAAAATTAAAGACAAACCTACCCAAATTGTCAACACATTTTCTGGTGCGGTTTTTACGGACAGACGTGGCGCCGTCTGATCTAGCTCTCTCACAGGCTGAATCAATCAGTTTTTTTGGGTAACCTCTTTGATGCAATCTAATCTTCAACTCCTGAGATTGTTGAAAAAAAGATTCCTCTGAACTGTTTGCTCTACATACTCTCAGGAATTGGCTGTAGGGCAAACCCGTCTTAATGTGGAGGGGGTGGGCACTTTGATAATGAAGAAGGGAGTTTGATGCCGTCGGCTTTCTGAACAACCTTGTACAAATATCGCTCTCCTTGATAGAAACCTCAATATCTAAAAAATTGAGAGTATCGCCACCATATGAGGAAGTAAAGGACATATTCATAGTGTTACAGGTGTTGAGATAGGACACGAAATCTGCAAAAAGGACCTCACTGCCAGCCCACACTATGAATATGTCGTCCACATACCTCAAAAAATGGCGAATATATTTCAAAAAAGGGTTGGTGTCAGAAAAAACATATTTGCTTTCAAAGGAGCCCAAAAAAATATTGGCCATGGCACAAGAGACAGGGGTACCCATAGCGGTACCTCTGCACTGCAAGTACCAACGGTCCAAAAACATGAAAGCGTTTTTAGATAAAACGAAATCAAGGGCTTCCTCAATGAAACTGCAAAACAACGCATCTTTTCCAGTCTGCGCCACCAAATCCCTAACAGTCTGTATACCCAAATTCTGAGGAATGCGGGTATACAGACTCTCCACATCAATCGAGGTTAAAGCAAAGCCCTCCTGCCATGTCATACCCTTTAGCAGTGTTAAAAAATCACTGCTATCCTTGACATAAGAGGGGATATGACTCATAATTGGTCTTAACAGCCACTTAGATTCTGGATCGGCCTGGCGTACAAACTTAATTCCTCCAAGTTACAGACTTCCTCTTGCGACCTCTGCCCCGTGTGCCTTTTCCTGCCCCCCCGTCGGATCCGTTTCCCAGCTGATGCTGGCTGCTTCTTTGGAGATTGCAATTTTAAGAAAGACACTGAAGTTTTGGGTGTTAAAACTCTGGAATTTTTTGTTGGACAAAAGATGGGCCACATAATTATAGACAAAGAGCGCACATAAAAAAACGAGGTAGTGCTGGCGCTAACAGGGGGAAATATATTCGCCATTTTTTGAGGTATGTGGACGACATATTCATAGTGTGGGCTGGCACTGAGGTCCTTTTTGCAGATTTCGTGTCTTATATTAACACCTGTAACACTATGAATATGTCCTTTACTTCCTCATATGGTGGCGATACTCTCAATTTTTTAGATATTGAGGTTTCTATCAAGGAGGGCGATATTTGTACAAGGTTGTTCAGAAAGCCGACGGCATCAAACTCCCTTCTTCATTATCAAAGTGCCCACCCCCTCCACATTAAGACGGGTTTGCCCTACAGTCAATTCCTGAGAGTACGTAGAGCAAACAGTTCAGAGGAATCTTTTTTTCAACAATCTCAGGAGTTGAAGATTAGATTGCATCAAAGAGGTTACCCAAAAAAACTGATTGATTCAGCCTGTGAGAGAGCTAGATCAGACGGCGCCACGTCTGTCCGTAAAAACCGCACCAGAAAATGTGTTGACAATTTGGGTAGGTTTGTCTTTAATTTTAAATTTGGACCTCTGGAGCATGCCATTAGAACTGCTCTTTGCAGAAATTGGCATATTTTGAAGAATGATCCGGCTTTATCTGACAGGACAATGTCAAACCCTTTGGTATCGTTCAGACGATGCGGCAATTTGCGGGACAGACTTGTGAGGAACAGACTTACCAATTCGACAACCTGGCTAGACAAATGCTGCCCACCAGGGAATTACCGGTGCGGTCAGTGTCGTTTTTGCAGCCAGCATTTAAAAGGTCGCTCCGTACAAGTCGGCCCGCACTTGCACACTGTCCATCAATTCATCTCATGCAAAACCAAGTTTGTGGTCTATGTGGTGCTCTGCCCTTGTGGCAGGTTCTACATAGGCAAGACTATAAGATGCTTATATGTGCGATTCAGGGAACATTACAGTTCAATAACATCAGGGAAAGGTTCTCCCAGATTAATTTCCCATATCCAGGATTGTCATGATGGTGACCCCGACGTTTTGCGTTTTGCCGGCCTTAAAAAGGTCTCCCTCCCTTTGAAGGGGGGCGACCTGCACAAATTGTTGCTACAAGAGGAGGCTAGGTTAATTATTAATTATGGGGCACAGGGCCCCCAAGGGTTAAACGATCGTGTGGATCTATCTGTGTTCCTATGATAGTTCTGCCTGTATATCACCCATTGCTTCATTTTATTCAAGTGTGCTCTTTTACATGCTTAATATCTGTGTTCCTATGATAGTTCTGCCTGTCTATCACCCATTGCTTCATTTTATTCAAGTGTGTTCTTTTACATGTTTAAAATTTGTTGTAAATTCATGCATGGAAATGGATACATGTATTTTATATGCATACACAAATCTCCTATTTGTTTTTATGTGGTCTGGGGCAATCTGTGAGCACTCCTTTAAAAGGGGTGTAGCCGTAGCTCCACATGTGGACCTGTGGAAGAACAATTTGGGCGAAACAGCTGTCGTCCATTCTTGAGGAGCCAGCTCACAGTGTGTCTCCAGCCCTCCACTCTGCACGTGTTTGAATAAAGAAATCCTTCACAGCGGATTGAGTGCGGTCTCTTTCTACTCTCACGCTATACAGATTAAGGACAAGTTTATTTCAGCCCTTTTCAGGGCTGATTTCCTGGGGCTTTGAGCCAGAGCTGACAGGCAGGTCCGTGGAAACGCTGTATACAGCTTTAGATAGCGTCCGTGTACCTAAGCTCAGGGAATTCCTTGCTCCATTTCATCATTAGGAGGTATAGAAAGTGAGGCTTCCTTTCCTGTACACTGACCCACAGAACCCGGCCACTGTACCCACCTGCCCACTTTTGGCACGCTATTTTTATAGCAAACAGTGCTGAAACTTAGTGGCATCCAAAAAGTGGCTGCTATACTCCATTGTTGTCCCACTGGTGCCAAGCAATTTCCAGCACCTCTGCATTCTACCCTCCTGCCCATGTTTGCTACACTATTTTAATAGCAAACAGTGCTGAAACTTAGTGGCATTCATAAAGTGTCTCCTATACTCCATTAGTGTCCCACTGGTGCCACGCAAGTTCCAGCACCTCTGCATTCTACCCTCCTGTCCATGTTTGCTATGCTATTTTAATAGCAGACAGTGATGAAAGTTAGTGGCATCCAAAAAGTGGCTGCTATACTTCATTAGTGTACCACTTGTGCCAAGCAGGTCCCATCACCTCTGCATTCTACCCTCATGCACATTTTGCTACGCTATTTTAAGAGCAAACAGTGCTGAAAATTAGTGGCATCCACGAAGTGTCTGCTATACTAATTTAGTGTCCCACTTGTGCCAAGCAAGTCCCACCACCTCTGCATTCTACCCTCATGCACATTTTGCTACGCTATTTTTATAGCAAACAGTGCTGAAAATTAGTGGCATCCACGAAGTGTCTGCTATACTAATTTAGTGTCCCACTTGTGCCAAGCAAGTCCCACCAGCTCTGCATTCTACCCTCATGCACATTTTGTTACGCTATTTTTATAGTAAACAGTGCTGAAAATTAGTGGCATCCACAAAGTGTCTGCTGACTGCTTAGACCCCACCACCAAACCAACCCCCCCCATGCCCGAACAAAACACACATTTGTAATAAACCAAGTAAACTTTATTGGAGAGATAACCAAGTGCAAATATATAAAACTCTCATCTTTTGCTGGGTTGAAGTCGGTCACAGATTTAACATTAATTTGTGCAAATATCCAACCGAATATACTGCTATCAAGACGAGGCGTAATGCCAGGCCGGACTTCCGGTGCAATCAGCCTTCGCTTGATCTCCACAATTCCAACACTGACCGCCACAGAGGAGCAAAGTCCCTAGACAGCGCTCCGACTCCCACCCATTAAAAGGAGTGCCTGCTCGATACCATCCTGGAGGCCTGATAAGAAAATATCGAGGCCAATGTCCGACAAATGGACGCCATCTGGCAACATAAGGCCGGAGTTGTCCCCCTCCAGCTGCCTGTGTCTGACGACTACACCACCCTTAAGGCGAACAAAATGGGACATTCTCGCGTTCAGAGTACGGCACGACCGCTCGACCGCTGCCGCGTTGCGAGCCCCTTGCCATGCAACGCAGGGGATTACTTCCAACCATATGAGGACCAGCTCCGAAAAGAAACCGTGGAATTTATCCTCGTCAGACCTCATAGTAGTCAGGAGTTCAACAAGCCGGCAGGAACAAAGATCATTGCCCCCGGCATGTAGGACTAGAATCACCAGAGACGCAGCAACTTGAGCGATGCCAACCACCTCCGGGAGAACCTGCTGCCACATCAGGCCTCTGATGTCTCTCCAATGAACATCGAGGCCATGAAAACCAAGATGCCTTCCACCCGGACGATACGCCGCTCTCTAGCCAGCCCAAAAAATATAAGAGTGGCCCAACAGCCACACCGCAGGCCTTTCACCGCCATAAGCTTGCCATGTCTCCGGAGCAACAGAAGCCCACAAGAAAGGAATCAGTTGCTGAGAAGGAGGTTCCATATACTGACAGGGCAGAGCAAGCCTTCCAGCTGAGCGTGAGGGCAAAGCTCTCGGAACTTCTGTAAATCAAAATGAGAAAGGGCATCAGCAGTGGAATTACGAAAACCAGGGACTTGACGGGCGTGAAACCAGATGTTAAGTTCGAAACATCTAAGTACTAATGACCTGAGTAACTTAATGACCGGGGGGGACGAGGAAGACAAATGATTAATCGCATGAACTACACTCATATTGTCAGTCCAAAACAAAATGCGCTTATTCCACAGAACAGGTCCCCAAATAGCGACAGCCGCCACTACGGGAAAAAGCTTAAGCAAGGTTAAGTTGGAAACCTAGCCTAAAGCATGCCATGAATCTGGCCATCGTTCAGCGCACCACTGGTCATCAAAAATCACCCCAAAACCAAGGGATACCGAGGCATCAGAAAAAATAGCTTAGGGATAGCTTTTCATTAGTTATTTCATCCTCCTGAAAGCATGTATGACCATTGTACTGAGAAATAAACTCAGTCCAAACAATCAATTCAGCACGCAGTGGTGCCGAGATCCGAATACGGTAGTGGCACCCATGACACCCATGGTGGAGAGGGCCAGACGACGTGAAAAATACGTCCCATAGGCATGACACGGCATGCAAAAACCAAAAGGCCCAACAAAGATTGCATTTCGCGTAAAGTAATGCTACGGCCTGAACAAAAACCCCTTAGCAATGAGAGCAATGTAGAAACTTTCTCAGATGGGAGACGAAAAATCATGGCTTCAGAATCAATTTCAATCTCCAAGAAGGATAGTGTTGAAACATGACCGACCGTTTTTTCCTGTGACAAAGAAAAGTCAAATTTGGCCATGAGCCGATAAAAATGATCTAACAAAAATTGGCATTATGAGGAATCACATGGTCCTACAAAAAGAAAATCATCCAAGTAATGAATGATGGAATGGGAGCCAGACTCCCATCTCACCACCAACTCCAAAAATGAACTAAAAAGTTCAAAATAATAGCAGGAAATCGAACAGCCCATGGGCAAGCACGTGTCGTAATAATAAGAGCCATCGACGAACCATCCTAGTAAATGATGACAGTAAGGGTGAACGGGGAGGGGGCGAAAAGCCGACTCGGTCAGATTTTGCCATCAACGCCCTCCTTCCAGCCTGCCGAACTAGCGCAACAGCTCTATCAAAAGACACGTAAGTCACTGAGGCATCCGCCTCAGATATGCCGTCATTTACTGATGAGCCTTTGGGGTAGGACAGATGCTGAATCAGGTGAAACTTGCCCGGTTCTTTTTTGGGAACAACACCCAAAGGGGAAACACTCAAGTTGAAAAAGGGGGGGGGGAGAAAATAGGCCCCGGATCCTTTCTTGTGACAATTCGCTGTCCAACTTCTGTAGTAACACATAATGAAATTCAGTAGCCGATTTTAGGTTTTGAGCAAACGAGGAATCCCTACTAGAGTTGAGCGCGGTTCGTGGTTCATGGTTCTCCAGTTCGCGGTTCGAGTGATTTTGGGGGGTGTTCTAGATCGAACTAGAACTCGAGCTTTTTGCTAAAAGTTCGTTAGCTCGAGTTACGTTCGAGAACAGTTCTATCAGCAAAAAGCCAAGCTAATTACTAGCTGGCTTTTTGCTGTAATAGTGTAAGTCACTCTGTGATTCACACTATTATGAAATTTCAGCGTATAGTGTGTGGGGACTGCGCGTTCAGATCACTGCTGCTGGGATAATGGCAATCGCCATTTTTTTTTCTTTTCTTCCTTCCCTAAGCGCGCGTGTAGTGGGGCGGGCCAGCATGTCAGCCAATCCCAGACAGACACACACACACACACACACACACACAGCTAAGTGGACTTTTTGCCAGACAAGCAAGGGCATGTGTCATAGGCTGTCCATGTCACATGTCCTCGCATTATAAATACGGCAATTTCCCGTCGGGACCTCATTATTTGCCTTCTGCGTCTGGGTGACAGTCCTGCCGCCGATCCTACTGTGTACGCTCTACACACAGCACTCTACAGAATAGGGATAGAAGTTTAAATCAGCCCTTTTCAGGCCTCATTTCATCCGGCTCAGAGCCATAGGTGACAGTCAGGTCCGTGGAAAGAGTTTTTAACAGCTGCAGATAACAGTGTCTGTGTAGCTAAGCTCAGGGACTTCCTTGCTGCATTTCACCATTAGGAGGGATAGAAAGTGAGGCTTCCTTTCCTCTACACTGACCCACAACCCGGCCACTGTACCCTCCTGCCCTTTTTAGCAAAGCCATTTGAATTGCAGAGTGCTGCCAGTTAGTGCCATCCAAAGAGTGGCTGCTGTCCTCCATTATTGTTGCACTTGTGCCAAGCAAGTCCCACCACCTCTGCATTCTCCCCTCCTGCACATTTTTGCAAAGCCATTTTAATTGAAAAGAGTGCTGCCAGTTAGTGGCATCCAAAAATTGGCTCTTGGACTCCATTAGTGTCCCACTGGTGGCAAGCTATTTCCATCACCTCTGCATTGCACCCTCAAGCTTATTTTTACGAAGCTATTATAATTGCAAACTGTGCTGCCAGTTTAAGGGCCATATCAACCATCACGAAGAAAAAGATTGGGAGTTTATGACCCCTGTATATTTGCAACAGTATAAATAAAAGCTCATGCTCAAGTTATTTAATAATTTAGTAAATTTTATTAATCACAAAAATTTCTAAAAAACCATTCATTATATCGAATATACTGAATGCACATCAATAACCATAGTTCAATACATAACCAAAGATTGGATGACAGATAGAAAGTGTGGACACATAAAAAAGCCCAAAATAGGGAGGGAGCCGGAGACAGGGCATGCACAGGCCCAAACCAGATAATGGGGTAAGGAGGATATATGTTATATCAGACTATTATCTGGTGCACTAAATCTGGTGCACTAAAATAATAAGGCACCCTGATGGTCTGGCGGCGGTCGAGTTTTATCTATCCATGAGCAACTGGGATAAACCTATTCAGGGTCTGGTCTTGAGGCTGTTGCGTTTTATTTTAACACATAATTTCTTTTTATTTAAGGACCGGTACTTCCTCCAGGAACGGGGTACTGCGATGGGCGCGGCCTGCGCGCCGTCGTACGCAAACCTCTTTCTCGGTTTTTGGGAGAGGGGGGTTTTCGGCGACGGCGTGCCGGCCGCAGCCCATGCGCAGTGCTGGTACAGATACATAGATGATATCTTTATGATCTGGAGGGGTACCGTTCCTGAATTGCACAGCTTCATGGCAGACCTGAATGATAACCCACTTAACATCAAGTTGACTCATAGGGCGGATGGTGACACGATCGATTTTCTAGACATCAGGGTGCTGAACACCAGGGGTGGGTGTATACAGACAGACCTTTTCAGGAAAGAAACGGCGGTAAATGCCCTGTTACATGCCTCATCTTCTCATGCGGTCCCAACCATTAGGGCTATTCCAGCGGGCCAATTTTTAAGATTAAGGAGAATTTGCTCCAATGATGATCTGTTTGAACATCAGGCTGGTGGACTGCGTGAGAGGTTCCTGGAGAGGGGATATAGCCGGAGATGTATCAAGGACGGATACCAGAGAGCGAGGAATACCTCACGGGTTGAATTGCTGCCTAGGGTACGGAGGGATGAACCAGGGTATTCCCAGATACGGTTCATCTCGACGTATAATAATCAGTGGGATACAATAAGATGCATTCTCAAAAAGCATTGGCCAGTTTTACAAACTGACCAGTCCTTGAGAAATGCTATCACTGATCGACCAATTATGACAGCTAGGAGGAGTAGGAATCTGAAAGATCACTTGGTATCAAGTCATTATGTACCAAAGATTCCTTCTCTCTTTGGAAGTGGCAACCCGAGAACTGGTTTCTTTCCCTGCGGTTCTTGCCTTGCATGCCGTAATTTTGTACGTACGGGCGTGTTCTCTACTGCGGATGGTTCAAGGGAGTATAAAATCAGAAGTTACATATCATGTAATACCACGTATGTTATTTATTACGCTACGTGTGATTGTAACTTGGTCTATATTGGGCTAACCTCCCGTGAACTGCGTGTCCGCACAAAGGAACACGTCCGGAATATAATTGCGGCAAAGGAAGTAAAAGATCTTGATTCCCTCAGGACGATCCCGCGCCACTTCAAACTGCGCCACCAATGTGACCCCACGAACCTCAAAATTAGAGATATTGACCAGGTTCATCTTGGATCAAGGGGAGGCAACAAAAAACGAGTTTTGGCGCAGATGGAGTGCCGCTGGATCGTTCGTTTGGGGACAATGGCCCCATATGGTTTGAATGAGAAATTATCTTTTTCTCCATTTTTATAAATATAATGGATCCTCTGGTACTCATCATATATGTGTGTTTTTAATCATTTTTTTAATTCCCCTTTTTTGTTGTTTCTTTTTCTTTCAGGGTGTTTTTTCTGTGACTTTTTTCAAACTATCTGCCTATAAATCGGATAGAGGGACAAAGAAAGTAATAAGTGGAGAAAATACAATTGAGAAGAATCAACCTAGTTATGGAGAACAATTTAAAATTGAACCTTCCCCTATGATGATTTATACCTCTCATGTTATGTATTAATAATTTAGGGATACACATAATTTGTGTTGGGGGGGTTATAACTGTGTACATTTGTCTCCATTCTTTGGGGTGTATACAGTTTTGGAGTGTGTATACACTTCTATACTTCTGTTTTGTTGTGTCATTCTTCTCATAATATCTATTTGCTCTTATAACTATCTACGGCTGTTTTAATACATGTCTGACTCCCTCCTCGGCGCTAATATGCATCTTTCTGCATGATATCTAGCTGCCCTTTCTTTTGCCCATATCCGACATGGCGGCCCGGAGCGCATCCGGCGGTGGGTGTTCCCACTCTGACACTGCCCGATGACGCTTCCTTAGTAGGAGAGGCATTGGTATAGTGACGTCAGGAGGATTTCCTCCTACCCGTGCCTCTCCTGGAATGGTCGGACGGCTCTGATCATCTGTTTGGAAAACCGCCCACCATCTGCGCTCATCACAGGGCACCCTACTTAAGCACACATCTTTCCTTATTCCCCTTATGGCCCCCGAAGAAGATCTACCTCGAAACGTACGTCGGGTGAGGGAAGGGACCCGGTGACTGAGCATTGCTTCATATACTCATGGGTAAGTCTGGTGCACTGTGCGGTTAAGATCTGTTGCTGCATACACAGACTGACTGGCGTGTATTGTGTACTCGAGCGCCACCCAGTGTCTGTTTAGTATATCAGCCGCAATTTTTGCTTCACTGCTTTACATATTGGATTTAGTGCACCAGATAATAGTCTGATATAACATATATCCTCCTTACCCCATTATCTGGTTTGGGCCTGTGCATGCCCTGTCTCCGGCTCCCTCCCTATTTTGGGCTTTTTTATGTGTCCACACTTTCTATCTGTCATCCAATCTTTGGTTATGTATTGAACTATGGTTATTGATGTGCATTCAGTATATTCGATATAATGAATGGTTTTTTAGAAATTTTTGTGATTAATAAAATTTACTAAATTATTAAATAACTTGAGCATGAGCTTTTATTTATACTGTTGCAAATATACAGGGGTCATAAACTCCCAATCTTTTTCTTTGTGATGGTTGATGCGGTTTATGGGAGTGACCCAATGATGTAATAATGAGGTCCATTTTCCTCTTTTTTCTTGTAATTAATCCTGTGTTACTGTGTTTTTTCACAGCTGTTTGTCAGGGGCAAATGGACCATAAAGCCCGTGAGATGTCATGGCTTTCCAAAATTGACCAGGTTTTTTGTGAGGACACTGAATTGATTTTAAATGATGGAGCCTCAGAGGAGCTAATAGTGAAGCTAAAACAACTACTGCACCAGAAAACTAGAATCTGGTGGAATAAAACGTTTATGGAGAAATATCTTGGTAAAAACCTCATACCAAGAGGTTTGCGTGTTCAGATCTTTCCGACTCAACCAAGTATTGATGACTCTTTTAAAAAGGAGTGGGAAGATGTATCCACAAATTGCTCTAAAAATTTTATGCGTCTTCTCATTAAGGCTAATACGGAGTCCATAGCAGTATTGGAAACTGAAATTGAGTCCATCCAGGGCAAAATATCCACACTCCTCTCACAAGAGGCTATGTCTGCACTCAATGGTGATCTAGAAAAAGAGTTCTCGAAATGGGAAAAAGAGATAATAACAACAAAGTCGAAAAAGTACCAAAGAGACTCGATTGACTATAAGAGTAACAACGTTTATAGATGGGGAAAAAATCTAAAGAGGAGAAGTAGGGGGCCACAGTCTCGGTCCCATTCATTCTCCTCTATTTCATCAATGGAGGATGAAACTTCGGCTGGAAAGAGTACAGACGTGGATCTTGCTGAGAGATTGGGTGGTCCAAGACAGCCTAAGAATAGGTTCAAGGCTGGTGGATCCAATTGGTCTAAGAGAAAGATGATATCTCCCCCAGTAATGGAGACAAGGAGTAAGAAAGGCAATTTGGAGGTAATTAATCTTTCTGATTATGTGTTAACAGGGGTACAGATGGAGGTCCTTAAATTGGGTTTAACGTTTGCCCCGGATACTGACTATGACTTTTTTACAGTAATCAAGGACCTGAATCTGTTTTCCCGTAAGCTGATTTTGCACAAACTACATGTCGGGAGAGATCTGAACACGCTGTAATACTATTGTATGTTCTGAGGATTTCGATAGCGTTAGGGCAATGACAACCAGAGACGAGTTCTTGGTACAAGATGTTTATAATATGTAACCACGGTAGGTACACAACGGAACAAACACAGCAGAACAAACACACGAAATACCTTCCCGAAACGGAGCGAAGGGAATTCCCGGGGCCACGCACCGGACTCCCCCAGGGAGACCACCAGAGCGAACCCCTATACAGGGACTGTCCGGCAATCACCCCGGAAGGCCTAAATGCGCAGCAGCCGGGACACAAGGGGCAAGTGGTAAAGTCCAGAAGTGTCCGTATGGGATGATAGTCCAGAGTGGTTACGAACCGGAAGGAACCGGGCAGAAGTGCTGACCAAAGACGGCAGACGGAGTCCGGGCACAGCTTGAAGAAACCGGGTATGGTCCAGAGTCGGTCGGTAGTCTTTCAGGAGGATCCAAAGGCAATCAGGAATTAGAAGCAGCAAGGCAGGAGCACACAGCAAGCAGTATACTCAGGCACTGGACTAGGCTTAGAGGCGGCCTTTTAAGCAGCTGGACAGGAAGTAGGGCAACAGAACAGTAAACTCCATGTTAACCGAGGGCAAGCTCGTTCAAAAGAGAACTGGAAAACCCGGAAACCTGACACACGCACTCATTCACAAGTGAGGAACTTGAGGCCATCCAAATTTTGGAGGAACTAGAGGCTGAATCTACAGGTATGGAACAAGAGAGGTTTCCTAAGTCCATCTATCCCAGATCTACGACGTTTCCCCCCTTTTCGTTATCTCCCCAGGTTGAGATATTTAATAAACTTGTGACGAAAGATCTCATGTCCCTCAAAAAACAGGGTATCAAACATAACCTCAATTCCACACAGAGGAAAGCCTTGGAGGAATTGAAGAGTATGGAGGGGGTAGTCTTCAAACCTGCCGATAAAGGGGGGAACGTCGTGATTTGGCCTACATCTATGTATGAACGCGAGGCGTTCAGACAATTAAGGGACAAGGAATCCTATTCTAAACTCCCTGGTAGCCCTCTGGAAAAATATTCGGCTGAACTTTTCGGAATCTTAGATGAGGCTCTAACAAAGGGTATTATCACCAAAAAAGTTTTTGAGGGTCTGTTTTCCCAGCATCCTGTCGTGCCAACATTTTACCTTCTACCAAAAGTCCACAAAAATTTGGAATGCCCACCGGGACGTCCGATTGTCTCTGGCATTGGAGGGCTGAGTGATCCAGTGTGTAAATTTATTGAATACTATCTCCATCCACTGGTGGAAACTCTGCCCTCCTATGTCAGGGACACCTCGGACGTCCTACGACGGCTTGATGGGCTCCCTGTGGACGAGGGTACTTTGTTGGTAACGGCAGATGTGGAGACTTTATACACCTGTATAAGGCACCCTGATGGTCTGGCGGCGGTCGAGTTTTATCTATCCATGAGCAACTGGGATAAACGTATTCAGGGTCTGGTCTTGAGGCTGTTGCGTTTTATTTTAACACATAATTTCTTTTTATTTAAGGACCGGTACTTCCTCCAGGAACGGGGTACTGCGATGGGCGCGGCCTGCGCGCCGTCGTACGCAAACCTCTTTCTTGGTTTTTGGGAGAGGGGGGTTTTCGGCGACGGCGTGCCGGCCGCAGCCCATGCGCAGTGCTGGTACAGATACATAGATGATATCTTTATGATCTGGAGGGGTACCGTTCCTGAATTGCACAGCTTCATGGCAGACCTGAATGATAACCCATTTAACATCAAGTTGACTCATAGGGCGGATGGTGACACGATCGATTTTCTAGACATCAGGGTGCTGAACACCAGGGGTGGGTGTATACAGACAGACCTTTTCAGGAAAGAAACGGCGGTAAATGCCCTGTTACATGCCTCATCTTCTTATGCGGTCCCAACCATTAGGGCTATTCCAGCGGGCCAATTTTTAAGATTAAGGAGAATTTGCTCCAATGATGATCTGTTTGAACATCAGGCTGGTGGACTGCGTGAGAGGTTCCTGGAGAGGGGATATAGCCGGAGATGTATCAAGGCCGGATACCAGAGAGCGAGGAATACCTCACGGGTTGAATTGCTGCCTAGGGTACGGAGGGATGAACCAGGGTATTCCCAGATACGGTTAATCTCGACGTATAATAATCAGTGGAATACAATAAGATGCATTCTCAAAAAGCATTGGCCAGTTTTACAAACTGACCAGTCCTTGAGAAATGCTATCACTGATCGACCAATTATGACAGCTAGGAGGAGTAGGAATCTGAAAGATCATTTGGTATCAAGTCATTATGTACCAAAGATTCCTTCTCTCTTTGGAAGTGGCAACCCGAGAACTGGTTTCTTTCCCTGCGGTTCTTGCCTTGCATGCCGTAATTTTGTACGTACGGGCGTGTTCTCTACTGCGGATGGTTCAAGGGAGTATAAAATCAGAAGTTACATATCATGTAATACCACGTATGTTATTTATTACGCTACGTGTGATTGTAACTTGGTCTATATTGGGCTAACCTCCCGTGAACTGCGTGTCCGCACAAGGGAACACGTCCGGAATGTAATTGCGGCAAAGGAAGTAAAAGATCTTGATTCCCTCAGGACGATCCCGCGCCACTTCAAACTGCGCCACCAATGTGACCCCACGAACCTCAAAATTAGAGGTATTGACCAGGTTCATCTTGGATCAAGGGGAGGCAACAAAAAACGAGTTTTGGCGCAGATGGAGTGCCGCTGGATCGTTCGTTTGGGGACAATGGCCCCATATGGTTTGAATGAGAAATTATCTTTTTCTCCATTTTTATAAATATAATGGATCCTCTGGTACTCATCATATATGTGTGTTTTTAATCATTTTTTTAATTCCCCTTTTTTGTTGTTTCTTTTTCTTTCAGGGTGTTTTTTCTGTGACTTTTTTCAAGCTATCTGCCTATAAATCGGATAGAGGGACAAAGAAAGTAATAAGTGGAGAAAATACAATTGAGAAGAATCAACCTAGTTATGGAGAACAATTTAAAATTGAACCTTCCCCTATGATGATTTATACCTCTCATGTTATGTATTAATAATTTAGGGATACACATAATTTGTGCTGGGGGGGTTATAACTGTGTACATTTGTCTCCATTCTTTGGGGTGTATACAGTTTTGGAGTGTGTATACACTTCTATACTTCTGTTTTGTTGTGTCATTCTTCTCATAATATCTATTTGCTCTTATAACTATCTACGGCTGTTTTAATACATGTCTGACTCCCTCCTCGGCGCTAATATGCATCTTTCTGCATGATATCTAGCTGCCCTTTCTTTTGCCCATATCCGACATGGCGGCCCGGAGCGCATCCGGTGGGTGTTCCCACTCTGACACTGCCCGATGACGCTTCCTTAGTAGGAGAGGCATTGGTATAGTGACGTCAGGAGGATTTCCTCCTACCCATGCCTCTCCTGGAATGGTCGGACGGCTCTGATCATCTGTTTGGAAAACCGCCCACCACCTGCGCTCATCACAGGGCACCCTACTTAAGCACACATCTTTCCTTATTCCCCCCTTATGGCCCCCGAAGAAGATCTACCTCGAAACGTACGTCGGGCGAGAGAAGGGACCCGGTGACCGAGCATTGCTTCATATACTCATGGGTAAGTCTGGTGCACTGTGCGGTTAAGATCTGTTGCTGCATACACAGACTGACTGGCGTGTATTGTGTACTCGAGCGCCACCCAGTGTCTGTTTAGTATATCAGCCGCAATTTTTGCTTCACTGATTTACATATTGGATTTAGTGCACCAGATAATAGTCTGATATAACATATATCCTCCTTACCCCATTATCTGGTTTGGGCCTGTGCATGCCCTGTCTCCGGCTCCCTCCCTATTTTGGGCTTTTTTATGTGTCCACACTTTCTATCTGTCATCCAATCTTTGGTTATGTATTGAACTATGGTTATTGATGTGCATTCAGTATATTCGATATAATGAATGGTTTTTTAGAAATTTTTGTGATTAATAAAATTTACTAAATTATTAAATAACTTGAGCATGAGCTTTTATTTATACTGTTGCAAATATACAGGGGTCATAAACTCCCAATCTTTTTCTTTGTGATGGTTGATGCGGTTTATGGGAGTGACCCAATGATGTAATAATGAGGTCCGTTTTCCTCTTTTTTCTTGTAATTAGTTTAAGGGCCATAGTTGCATTGTCAGGAATAGTCTGTGTTGTTTCTTCTGCTGTCAATAAAGCTAGACCACCTCTGCAATCTACACCACCTCTCAATTTTTCCTACCACATTTTAAGTGGACAATCTTGTCGCAATCAAAATGAGTGGCAAAATGACAGATGCTGGTGGGAAGGGGAACAGGCGTGTTGGAAAAGGAAAAAAAGTTTGTGTCCGTGGGTATGGTGGCAAAGCTCCATTAACATCTGCTGAAGATAGGCCCTTTTCCAGAAAAAGTGAGATGTCTACTACTTTCCGTGGACAATCCAATGTGCTCTCTTTTTTACGGACACAAACAACTGGAACAAAGGTAGATGATGCCCAAAAAAAGAACATGCTTGAATGGCTCTCAAGTGGTCCGACAAGTGCCCTCTCCTCCACCTCAACTACCGCATCCAAAAAAAACCAGTCCTCTGAGTTGTCATCCCAATCACACTTGCTTTCTTCCAGCTCTCAAGTCTCCATCCGGCCTGCACAGTATGGTGGAACAGAGATGGCTGAGTCTGCAGAGCTGCTCAGTCACACTATAGCCTGGGAATCAGAGGTCTGCTCCCAAGATACAGTGAGAACAGACCAGGAAATGGTCTGCAGTGATGCCCAGAATCTTTGTGACTCAGATTCAGGCCGTGAGGAACAACTTTCTGAGCATAATGTTGACCCTTATTTACAAATTGTAACACCTGTTGTAATAGACAATGAGGAACATACTGATAACCATGCGCCGCAGATACCAGATTGGGGTGACAACTTAAATATTGAGTCTGAGGGTGAGGGGAGTGCAAACACAACGCTTGATGAGGAAGTTCTAGATCCCACTTACTGTCAACCCACGTCAGGCACTCAAGGAGGTCAACAGAGGCGGTGGAGGAGGATGCAACTGACAATGAAGTTACCTTGCGCCTTCCTGGACAGAGGAGGAGTACTGGTAGCACGTCTACAACTGCATCCTCAGCCACCACTCTGCCTCTGAGCACTAGTCGGGGTGGCTCAGCAGGTCGCATGTCCTCTAAGCCTTGCCTAGCCTGGTCCTTTTTTGACCTCGCATAGGATCGCCCAAATCATGTGATCTGTAAAATTTGTCTGGAATCTGTTAGTAGAGGCAAAAACCTCAGCAGTTTGACAACTTCCATGAATCGTCACATGAATAAATATCATATGTCCCAGTGGGAAGCTCACCGTGCTGCAATGTGGCCTAGCGGAGCGGACCATCCAACGCCTGCCCCTTCCAATGCATCCGCGTGCTTTTCATCATCTAGGACTGTGGGGACAGCTGTCACACCGGGTTTTCCATACACAACTTCGACCACTGTAATCGCAACAGGCAGTTTGCTTGGTAGGTCGTCAGTTGGTTTGGAAGGGGAAACAAGGGCGTGTGTACAGCTTTCACAGACATCGATAGCACCAATTTTGGATGAAGGCAACATCATGTCTACGCCTTCACTTTCCTCACAAACTTGTATTTTTGCAAGGACACCCTACTCACCACCGTCTACACACAGCAGCCAGATCTCTGTTCCTCAGATGTGGACAAATAAAAGGCCATTGTCTGTGACACATGACAAAGCTAAGACGTTGACTTTATCCCTCTGTAAGCTCTTGGCTACCGAAATGCTGCCTTTCCGCCTAGTGGACACACAGGATTTTAGAGACCTTATGTCTGTCGCTGTGTCTCAGTACCAGATGCCCAGTCGCCACTACTTCTCTAAGAAAGGTGTGCCTGCGTTACACCAGCATGTCGCAAACAACATCACCGCTTTCTTGAGAAACTGTGTGTGTGCATTTCACCACCGACACTTGGACCAGTAAGCATGGAAAGGGACGTTACATGTCGCTGACTGGGCAATGGGTAACTATGGTGATAGATGGTGAAGGGTCTGCTGCACAAGTCTTGCCGTCCCCACGACTTGTGTGTCAATTCTTTGTCTGTCCAAGTTCCTCCACTGCTTCTGCCTCCTCAACCTCGTCTGGGTCCTCCACCTCCCCCCAAGCCTTTGTTTTATAGCAAACTGTGCTGAAAATTTGTGGCATCCACAAAGTGTCTGCTATACTAATTTAGTGTCCCACTTGTGCCAAGCAAGTCCCACCACCTCTGCATTCTACCCTCATGCACATTTTGCTACGCTATTTTTATAGCAAACAGTGCTGAAAATTAGTGGCATCCACAAAGTGTCTGTTATACTAATTTAGTGTCCCACTTGTGTCAAGCAAATCCCACCACCTCTGCATTCTACTCTCCTGCCCATGTTTGCTACGCTGTTTTAATAGCAAACAGTTCTGCCACTTTTAGGGACATAGTTGCATTGTCAGGGATAGTCAGTGTTGGTTCTTCAGCTGTCAATAAAGTTAGACCACCTCTGCAATCTACACCACCTCTCAATTTTTGCTACCACATTTTAAGTGGCTAATCTTGTCGCTAACAAAATGAGTGGCAAAAGGACAGATGCTGGTGGAAAGGGGAACAGGCGAGTTGGAAAAGGAAAAAAAGTTTGTGTCCGTGGCGAAGGTTGCAAAGCTACATTAACATTTGCTGAAGATAGGCCATCTTCCAGCAAAAGTGAGATGTCTACTACTTTCCGTGGACAATCCGATGTGCTCCCTTTTTTACGGACACGAACAACTGGAAGAAAGGTAGATGATGCTTGAATAGATCTTAAGTGGTCCAACAAGTGCCCTCTCCTTCACCTCAACTACCACATAAAAAAACAGTCCTCTGAGTTGTCATCCCAATCACACTTGCTTTCTCCCAGCTATCAAGTCTCCACCCGCTTGCACAGTATGGTGGAACAGAGATGGCTGAGTCTGCAGAGCTGTTCAGTCACACTATAGCCTGGGAATCAGAGGTCTGCTCCCAAGCTACAGTGAGTACAGGCCAGGAAATGGTCTGCAGTGATGCCCAGAAGCTTTGTGACCCAGATTCAGGCCCTGATGACCAAGTTTTTGAGCATAATGTAGACCCTCATTCACAAACTGTAACACCTGTTGGTGGAGACAATGAGGAACATACTGATGACGATGAGACGCAGATACCAGATTGGGATGACAACTTAAATATTCGGTCAGGGAAGGAAAAGGCTAGGTCTGAGGGCGAGGGTAGTGCAAACGCTTGATGATGAAGTTCTATATCCCACTTACTGTCAACCCACAGTCAGGCACTTGAGGAGGTCAACAGAGGTGGTGGAGGAGGATGCAACTGACAACGAAGTTACCTTGCGCCTTCCTGGACAGAGGAGGAGTACTGGTAGCAAGGCTACAACTGCATCCTCAGCCACCACTCTGCCTCTGAGCACTAGTCGGGGTGGCTCTGCAGGTCGCATGTCCTCAAATCCTTGCCTAGTCTGGTCCTTTTATAACCTTGCAAAAAATCTCCAATCATGTGATCTGTAAAATTTGTCGTGAATCTATAAGTAGAGGCAAAAAGCTCACCAGTATGAAAACTTCTTCCATGAATCGTCACATGAATACCAAGCATAATTCCCAGTGGGAAGCTCACTGTGCAGCAATGCGGCCTAGCGTAGCGGGTCAACCACCGCTTGCCCCTTCCAGTGCATACGCGCGCTTTTCATCTTCTATGACTGTGGGGACAGCTGTCACACCTGGTTTTCCACGCACACCTTCCACCACTGTAACCGCAACAGGCAGTTTGCTTGGTAGGTTGTCAGTTGGTTTGGAAGGGGAAAAAAGTGTGTGTGTACAGCTCTCTCAGACATCGATAGCAGCAACTTTGGATGAAGGCAACATCATGTCTCCGCCTGCATTTTCCTCACAAACCTGCATTTTTCCAGGAACACACTACTCACCACCATCTCCACACAGCAGCCAAATCTCTGTCCCTCAGATGTGGACAAATAAAAGGCCATTTCCTGCGACCCATGACAAAGCTGAGAGGTTGACTTTATCCCTCTGTAAGCTCTTGGATACCGAAATGCTGCCTTTCCGCCTGGTGGTCACACTGGATTTTCGAGACCTTAAGTCCGTCGCAGTGCCTCAGTACCAGATGCCCAGTCACCACTACTTCTCTAAGAAAGGTGTGCCTGCGCTACATCAGCATGTCACACACAACATCACCACTTCCTTGAGAAACTCTGTGTGTGAATGGGTGCATTTAACTACCGATACTTGGACCAGTAAGCATGGACAAGGGCGTTACATGTTGCTGACTAGGCACTGGGTAACTATGGTGATAGATGGAGAAGGGTCTGCTGAACAAGTCTTGCCGTCCCCACGACTTGTGTGTCATTCCTCTGTATGTATAAGTTCCTCCAATGCTTCTGCCTCCTCAGCATCGTCTGGGTCCTACACCTCCGCCCCAAGCCTGCCTGGTCAGGTTGCCAGCGTTGTAACTGCGCACAAGGAATCACGCACACCTCCTTACTATGCTGGCAGCAGAGCGCAACGGCATCAGGAAGTCTTTAGCTTGAAATGACTTGGAAATAAGAGTCACACAGCGGCTGAGTTTTGGAAAGCTCTGCGGTCCGAGTTTCGTAAATGGTTGTCTCCACTCAACCTGCAGCCAGGTAAGGCAGTGTGCAACAATGCTGCAAACCTGGGTGTGCCCCTTCGCCTGGGCAAGGTGACACACGTGCCTTGTATGGCTCACGTGTTGAACCTTGCTGTCCAGCAATTTTTAACACACTATCCCGGCCTAGATCGCCTTCTGACCAGGGCATGAAAACTGTCTGCTCACTTCCGCTGTTCAACCGCTGCATCTGACCGACTTGCATCGCTCCAGAAGTCTTTTGGCCTGCTAGTTGATCGCCTGAAATGTGATGTGCCGACACGCTGGAATTCGACTCTCCACATGTTACAGCGACTGTGGCAGCACCGCCGAGAACTGGTGCAATACGTCATGATGTATAGCCTGGGCCAACGAGATGCAGAGGTGGGGCAGATCACCCTGATGGAGTGGTCTCAGATCAAGGACCTATGCACACTTCTGCACAGTTTCGATATGGCGACGAATATGTTTAGCGCTGACAATAACATTTTTTGCATGACAATTCCAGTCATTTACATGCTGGAGCACACGCTAAACACTATTCTGACTCAGGGGGTGGAACAACAGGAAGTGGAGGAAGTACAGGAGGAGTCATATGCGGAAGGGACAACAACATCACCAAGGTCCAGACATTCATCATCACCAAGGCGGCAGGCATGGGACGGTGGTGGAGAGGGATTAACAAGGGCGCATGGTAACAGACAAAATGTTGTGGAAGGTGCAGGAGAACATGAAGAAATGGAGGACGAACTGTCCATGGACATAGAAGACTCAGCGGATGAGGGAGACCTTGGTCAAATTTCAGTTGAAAGAGGTTGGGGGGAGATGTCAGAGGAAGAAAGAACGGTTAGCACCTCTATGCCACAAACACAGCGAGGACTTGGTCCGCATGGCTGTGCCAGACACATGAGCGCCTTCATGCTGCACTACCTACAACATGACCCTCAGATTGTCAAAATTAGAAGTGATGATGAGTACTGGCTTGCCACACTATTAGATCCCTGATACAAGTCCAAAGTTTGTGAAATAATTCCAGCCATAGAAAGGGTCGCACGTATGCAGGAGTATCAGCAGAAGCTGTTACTCGATCTTAGCTCGGCTTTTCCACCAAACAACCGTGCAGGTGCAGAGATAAGAAGTCTGACACATACTCAATGGCTGGAGAGGATGATACAGGAGTATCTCCAAATGAACATCAATGCTTTGACTTTGCAACTGGAGCCTTGCTCATTTTGGTCTTCAAATCTTGAAAAATGGCCTGAGCTCTCCAGTTACGCCTTGGAGATTTTGTCGTGTCCAGCTGCCAGCGTTGTCTCTGAACGTGTCTTCAGTGCTGCTGGGTGTGTGCTGACAGATAAGCGCACGCATCTGTCCAGTGACAATGTGGACAGACTAACGTTCATCAAGATGAACAAGTCATGGATCCGCAAGGAGTTTACTACTCCTGTGTCATCCTGGGGAGAGTAAATGCTTGTGGATTTGGAATGTGCTTGATGCAAATCAAAACATCCTGTTTGCAACTAGGGCACAAGTGCTGCCACTGAAGGGGTGGGTGTCTGTGTGGCCCAATTTTTGGAAAAAAGGGAGATTCCGCTTGGAGTAACCCTTGCTTGCTGTGTTTTTAAAAATGAGCCAAGATGAACAAGTCATGGTTCAGCAAAGACTTTGCTACCTACCCCGGTGTCATCCTGGGGACAGCTAAGGCTGGCGTATTTTTGAATGTGCTTGATGCAAATCTACCTGTGAAGTGTACAACAGGGGCACAAGTGATGCTACTGAAGGGGTGTCTGTGTGGCCCAATTTTTGGAATAAAAAGGGAGACTCTGCTTGAATTCCGCTTGCTGTGTTTTACATGATTTTAGAAGGGCATGCCATGCCTATATCTGTGCCTCATCCTGTTTTTCCTTGTCCAGCTGTTAAGTTTTCGCAGGAGTATATGTCCTTGTCACTTTCCTATGTGTTTGTGGTGTCTTGTGAGTTTTTTGTCACCTTTTCGACACCTTTGAGTGTGTTTTCCAGGTGTTTTTAGGTGTTTTTGATGGCCTCCCATTGTTCCCTATGGGGTTCGAGAGGTTCGTCGAACGGTTCGTCGAATGGGGCACCGTTCGACGAATCGAACCAAACTCTAGGGGGTGGCTCATCTCTAATTGCTAGTATAACAGACACAAGGGATGTAGCAGTGCTGAGATTGTTGATTATTAGTAGCAGATGTCAGGACAGCTTTAAATCTCTCCCTGCCTGTGAATAAGCTCTCCCTATATCACACACTGCAGTAACAGACCGTATGCACCACTAACAAGAGGATTTTTTTTTTTTGGCAGGTTAAAAAAGGAACGGCTGTCACCTAACTAAGCAATGAAGTAACACTGTCCCTATACCTTGTTTTATGATTACACAGCTGCTAGCACACTGTCTTCAGCCCTTACAAGGACTATTTTGGCTTGTGCAGCAGGAATGCTATCTCATAGAACGCAATGCACTGTCCCTATACCTGTTTCTATGATTTACACATCTGCTAGCTGCTAATGCTAAATATCTTCAGCCCTTATAAGGACAGGTATTATTTGGCTGGAGAAACGCTGTACCGCACACAGTATAGTCTCACTACACCGGCAGCTCAGGAATGAATGCGTGCACACAAAATGGCGGCTGCCTTATAAAGCCCCTATGACGCTGTGCGGCCAAGCCAATCACAGTAACACCACAGCAAAGATGGTTGCGGCGTTACTGTGAGGGAAAAAATGGAAGCGTACCTAATGAAACGGGATCAACACATGACCAATAAAAAACAATTTTATTGAAATTTGATATATTGGCAAAACCACACATGCATTAAATACAAATAACAAAATAGACACAAAATAAACATCTAAAAACATTTTAAAACATAAATACACTTGAGTAAAAACCCCCATATTAATGGAATACTGTTTGGTACACACCCAATATCATCTAATCAAATCAACACACAAGTCCCAAATAACCCTGAGGTCAAACCATGAATAGGAAGTTTGCAAAAAATGGCAAAAAAAAAACAAACAAAACAACTGGCTAGTCTAATAAAGGCCAAAGTAAGGTATCCCAGCTAGAAAGGCATCCCAGTGTCTGAAGTCAAACAGCTGACCCCGCTGTGGCACTAGAATCTAAGAAACACCTGAAAAATCTACCTGAACAGATCTATAGCCAAAGAGTCCCAATTGGGACATAAACATAGCAAACCCCCAAGGTATGGACATAGGCAGACCTCTAAAATCGAGGGCAGGACAAGTGGATGTGGTGGACCATAAGTGGGTTAAATCCCCACGCGTATCGCCACTGTTCAGTGGCTTTCTCAAGGGCAAAGCATAGGTCCTTAAGCCAAAAAAGGTGCGCAGTTGCCGGTGTGATCTGGGTAAGGAGAGATTTTGGACTGCTTGTTTTCTCTCCTCAGTCAGATAATAACATTTATTCATTTATATAGCACTATTAATTACATAGCACTTTACATACATTGGCAATACTGTCCCTATTGGGGCTCACAATCTGTCAGATGTCTGGTAACTTCAAAGATACAGTGACCCAAAAATGGCACCTTTTTCTTACAGTACTGTAATTTTTCACGTTAAGCTTTGCAATCATTCTCTGCCACAAAACACAGCAAAGAAACTGTGGTTTCCTTGCAGGACGTCTGGTCGCAAAAGGTCATCCACGTACAGCAATAGCGTAACCTGTGGATGAGGCGGCTGCCACTGTTCCAGAATTCCTGCCATAGCTGTAGAATAAATGGTAGGTGAATTCATTCCTCCTTGCGGGAGGACTGTCCTCATGTACTGTTTCCCCTCATGTGTGAAGGCAAAAAGATACTGACAGTCAGGGTGTAGAGGCACAGAGAAAAATGCATTTGCTCAATCAATTACTGTAAAACATTTGGAGGTCTCTGGGATTTGTGACAGTAAGGTATGTGGGTTTGGAACAATGGATGTTACACTCTCAGTGACAGCATTGACAGCTCTCAAATCATGCACCATTCTCTATATATCAGGGGATAACAGCCCTGAAATCATGCACCATTCTCTATATATCAGGGGATAACAGCCCTGAAATCATGCACCATTCTGTATGTATCGGGGATAACAGCCCTTAAATCATGCACCATTCTTTATCAGGGGATAAAAGCCTTGAAATCGTGCACCATTCTGTATGTATCAGGTGAAAACAGCCCTGAAATCATGCACTATTCTGTATGTATCAGGGCATAAAAGCCCTGAAATCATGCACCATTCTGTATATATCAGGTGATAGCAGCCCTGAAATCATGCACCATTCTGTATATATCAGGTGATAGCAGCCCTGAAATCATGCACCATTCTGTATATATCAGGTGATAACAGCCCTGAAATCGTCCACCATTCTGTATGTATCAGGTGATAACAGCCCTTAAATCATGCACTATTCTGTATGTATCAGGGGATAAAAGCCCTGAATTCACGCACCATTCTGTATGTATCAGGTGATAACAGCCCTAAAATCACACACCATTCTGTATATATCAGGTGATAACAGCCCTGAAATCATGCACTATTTTGTATATATCAGGGGATAACAGCCCTGAAATCATGCACCATTCACCTAAAATCACAAAAAAGTGAGAAAGTCGGTTGACAGCTTCAGAAAAAAAGGAGAGAGATTTATATCCCCTAAGAGCTCATACAATTTCAATTAAATAAGTCCCAACAATTCCTGAGTTACAAAATCTAAGCTTTCACCACCAAACCAGGAGGATCCATTCAATGAAGCAGAGAGAAAATGGCGGAACAATCACCCTAATGCACGGAAAAACCTATACAGATAGAAAAGCGACACAGGGAGACAGGGAGATCGAGAGGACCACCACAACAAGTTTACAAGAAGGGCCTGAAGGAAATAAGGTCATTCAAGCCCTTTGGTTTTTCTGTCTCTAGTATGGTGATCCACCTGACCTCCTTTTGGGCCAAAATCCTTTTAGGGTCACCACCCCTAGGGCTCTGGTATACCCTATCTATGCCTCAGAATTTAAGCAGGCGTCAATTACAATTGTGCCTGTCTCGAAAATGCCTTGGAATATTTTTCAATAATTCCAATTCCTCAGATTTCACAGTCTTAGCCGCCTTCTTAATATCTCTAATATGCTCGAGAATCCTTACTTTAAGCTCGCGGGAGGTCAGGCCAACATAAATGAGCCCACATGGGCATGTAGCCCAATAAATCACATGAGTTGTTCTGCAATTAATGTTATGAACAATTTTAAATTCTTTGTCATGACCAGCGTTATAGAATGTAAAAACTCTTTCCATCTGTGAACAGGCACCACAGTCCCCACAGCAGAAGGAACCCCATCTTGGTCCTCTCGATTTCTCCAGAAAATTAGAGGGAGGTGGTGTATAATGGCTTCTCACCATCATTTCTTTTAAGGTTTTCGACCTCCGTGGTGTTATGGAGGGCCTATCCGTAAGAACAGATATAAGATCACTGTCAGATAGTAATATAGGCCAGTAGCGCCCAATCACCTCCTTTATCTCACGCCAGTGAGAATGATAGGGCGTAATAAGCCTCACTTGGTCATCAGATGTCTTAACTACTGACCTCAAAAGACTTTCTCTGGGTGTAGCCTTAGCCCTATCGTAACCACGCTGGATTACATCATCTGCATAGTGTCTATTCTTAAACCTCCTTCTTAGTTCCAAAGCCTGTCCTTCAAAAAGGTTAGTATCTGAACATATACGTCGGGCCCTAAGAAACTGACCTGTTGGGACCGATTTTATGACCTGTGGTGGGTGAGATGATTTGGCACACAGTAGAGAGTTGACAGCAGTGCCTTTTCTATAGATGTCTGTCTTGATGGTACCGCACTCACTCTTCACGACCTTAATGTCCAAGAACTCAATAGAGTCCATGCTGCAATGATAGGTCAGATGGATGTTAGAGGCATTATTGTTCAAAGATGACAAAAACAAATCAAGCTTCTCCCGCTCACCCTGCCAAATCGCAAAGATGTCATCAATGTACCTCACCCACAATATCACTGTTCCACCATCATCCTCAGGAAATTGAATCAGGCGTTCCCAGTATCCCAGAAAGAAGCACGCACACGAGGGCGCACAAGACGCCCCCATAGCAGTGCCCCTCTCCTGGAGATAGTACCGCCCCCTGAAGAGAAAGTAATTGTGAGTGAGGATAAATCTGAGCAGAGTGAGCAGGAGATTGACCAGCCCCCCATCCAAAGAGGTAGTGCCCAAGAAAAACTCCACCGCCCTTAGCCCGTCTGCATGAGCTATAGACGTGTATAAAGATTCTACATCTGCAGTTAACATTATGGTATTTTCATCGAGATGCAAATCCTGCAGACGGACTAAGAAGTCAGTGGAGTCTCTGATGTATGAAGGAAGATCAAACATCAGGGGCTTCAAATAGTAATCCAAAAAATTGCAGACAGGTTCACAAAGACCATTGATACCCGAAACAATCGGTCTGCCCGGGGGATTTAATATGTCCTTGTGGACCTTCGGTAAGAAGTACAGAGTCGGCATTGTAGGGAACTGTTTAAGCAGACCCTCAAACACCGACTGCGGTATAATACTCTCATCGAATGCCCTTTTAAGTATCCTCTCAAGTTCACCCTGAAATAGAGTTGTCGGATTACTATCCAACTTACGGTAACACTCACGATTGTTCAATTGCCTAAAGGCCTCATGTTCATATTTCACAGTTGGCCAGATCACTACATTTCCCCCCTTGTCGGCCTGCTTCACCACAATGTCCCTCATCTTCGCCAGTTCGTCAATTGCCCTCCTTTGCCTCGAACTTAGATTGTCATGTGATCTTTTCTCAGGAATTTTACGTAGATTTTGAATAGCAGAGTTGATATATGTGTGATTATATATGCACCCAGAGGTCTAAAATGTGCAATACTCTTTTGTAGCATGTATAACTACTCTACCACACTGCACCAGTTTTGTCTTATGGATGTTTTTATGGGGTAGGGAATTTTTAAATCTGTGGGTACCAGCACTTTATTCTCTAATAGTATGGTTTTGTAATATGAAATAATAAAGGCATTTAATATATACAGACTCTCTGTTGATGATTTACATAGTTTTTGCGCAAACTCAAATTTTTGGTTCTTAGCTTTAATATGGTGAGGTTGCCATAACTTATGGTTACTGGATATGGAGTTCTATTTCCTGTTTTGGCTTAATATCAGGGATTAACAGCCTGAAATCATGCACCATTCTGTATGTATCAGGGGATAACAGCCCTGAAATCATGCACCATTCTGTATGTATCAGGGGATACCAGCCCTGAAATCATGCACCATTCTGTATGTATCAGGGGATACCAGCCCTGAAATCATGCACCATTCTGTATGTATCAGGGGAACCTTTGGGCCCTTTTTTCTTGATTGGATACAAGGGAGTGTTACATGGCGAGGACCTTTGTACTAGAGCCTCTCCTGCATATAGTCTTTTATATCTCAGTTCAGGGCCATTGATTTGGCTGGGCTTAAGGAATACTGCTTTAAACAAGGAGGAGTGGATCCTTTTTCTAAATTTATCATGACTAGGGGAATAGGAAGCTGACCCATCTCCGTTTTTCCCCTTGCCCAAACAATGTCTGGTACCTGTTGCATTGCCATGTTTTCACTTATTCTGGTATCAGACAAGCTCGCAGATTTGGACATGTACACCATTGCTGCAATCTTGCACAAGTGTTTGTCAGAGAGGGGGCTTGTGACTGTAATACCTTCTGGGGTGCATTTTATGATAGCCTGGATTGCACTTAACACATCAGCCCCTAGCAAAATCATAGGAGCATTTTCACTAACAATAAGTGTCGCGGGCGAGGGCCAGTCCTCCGTCGTGGGGGGCTGCTCGGGGAGATCACGCTCGGGTCCGGGGCCTTCTCTCTGGTGGCTCAAGTGGGCCGGACCCAGGGCTCGAGCAGCGTTCCTCACCCACGAGTGAAAACGGGGGTTGGATTGATGATTGGGTGGGTGCGCGGCCGGGGCCGCTGTGGAGATTGTTATTGACGCCACCCACGGGTTGTGGTAACGTGGGCACCACCGCTGCGGTGAAGGTGAGGGACTCCCGGGAGCAGTGTAATGGCGCAGCTCTGGTGTAAACCCCTCCGTGGGTAGGGGCGGTGTGTCCTGGGGCCCGGTGTTTGGGACTGGCAATGTTGGGGGTCACGGGGCAAAGGAGCCGTGCTGCGGTGCGGTGCCGTGCCCGGGTGGCACTGTTGCACTTACAATTGATTGCACTCAGAGTCACTGGTAAACCAAAGTTCGGGTATGGTTGGGATCCCGCAGCCGGCTGCCTGTGTCCCTTGTGAAGTTGGTGATGGTCCCTTTCCCTTGCACCTTTTGTTCTGTTTGGCTCCCCTGCCTTGACAGTGGTAGCCCGCTCCCCAGCCTTTAGCTGCCGGAGGAGCCTCGGTTGCCCGCAAGCGCCGGCCCGTCAGGTGTTTGGCCCTTGGCGGTGGCACTCACTCGGTATCGGTGGGCTTTTGCCTTCTTTCGGGACTTGGGTGTGGATGAACCCTTGAGGTCCAGCCAGCAATCAGTTAATTCGCCTACACTCAGTGTTTCTAAGCTAGGACGGGGTCTGAGTACCCGGCTGTTGGTTCTCCGGTAAATGGTTGACTCTGCAGGTGGCTAACACCGTCTGCCTGCCTGATATTTCGGGGATCCCAGGCTCCAACCCGGGTCCTTGACAGCTTTCTCCTCCACACCTCCTGTCACTTTTACTGTCACTCTGAACTAACCTAGTTTACATCCTGCCTCAGGACAGTAGTCTCCTCGGTGGGTGTGCCTTTCCGCCTGGCTCCGCCCACCTGGTGTGCCCTACCTGCCCTGAGGGAGGCATCATGTCTCCCTTTCGAGTGACGGGTATGTGACGGGGGAACCGGCGGATTAGGACCAGGGGGTATATATCCCAATCACCAGATGGGGCCCACCGTGCTCCAGATGGCAATGGAGCTGCTGGCACCCTGTGGGTTAGGCGGAGACTATACAGCAGATGACTCAGAGATAACCCAGGAGACCTGGGAACCGGTCACATGTGTAGGGACACGTCAAACCGGACGACAACCCAGTTAAAGTTTCGGTGGAATTGGCGCAACCCCGACCACGTGTGCAGGGAACACGTCAGGCTGGATGGTGACCAGGTAGCATTGACCGAGAAGACCGCTGCGACAGCGCCCTGACGGCCACGTGTGTCAGACACGACAGGCCGAGCGGTCCTTCGATTAGTGTTTCTGGTCACTACACGAATGGCCACGTGTGTAGAGGACATGTCAGGCCAAGGGATCACACCAGTAGCGTTGAATGGGAAGCCAACGAGGATAATAGGATAACACACCCAATCCTGGAACAACCTGTTAACTCCACAGTTGTCCTGGGGTATGCTATCCATGCGCGTAGGAGGCACAACCGGAAAGGTGGCGCAACAGGTGTGTTGTCCGTGTGCGTAGAGGGCACTCTCGGACAGATGACGCAGCAGGTATGCTGTCCGTGTGCGTATGAAGCACAACTGGACAGGTGACGCAGCAGCCGCAGTCCAGTTAACGCCACTGGACTGCTCTAGCACAACAGGAACGGTAGCAAGGAAGCACGGCGCCTGACCCTCATGTGCTGAGCCACGAATCTTGGCGTGACAAGCTTCGTTCGCCTAGGCCTACCTACCGCTTCCAACAAGGCTTATGCCACCATGAATTCTAAGTGAAGACTAGAGTTGAGCGCGGTTCGCGGTTCGAGGTTCTCCAGTTCTAGGCTCGAGTGATTTTGGGGCCTGTTCTAGATCGAACTAGAACTCGAGCTTTTTGCAAAAGCTCGATAGTTCTAGAAACGTTCGAGAACGGTTCTAGCAGCAAAAAAACAGCTAATTCCTAGCTTGGTTTCCGCTGTAATAGTGTAAGTCACTCTGTGAATCACACTATTATCACATTTCAGTGTATAGTGTGCGGGAACAGCGCCTTCAGATCACTGCTGTTTCTATAATGGCGATCGCCATTTTTTTTTTTTTTTCCTTGTCTTCCTTCCCTAAGCGCGCGCGTCTTGTGGGGCGGGCCAGCATGTCAGCCAATCCCAGACACACACACAGCTAAGTGGACTTTTAGCCAGAGAAGCAACGGCATGTGTGATAGGATGTCCATGTCACATGTCCCTGCATTATAAAACCGGACATTTTCCTCCAGGACGCCATTATCTCTTCTGCGTCTTTGGTGTCAGACATCACTGTCGCAGCTCTGTCCTTTGTTCTATCCCTGATACAGCTGTATGCGCTCCATACACAGCACTAGACAGCTTAGGGAGAGCACTTTCTATCAGTGCTTTTAAGGGCTCAAACCGGCAGGGTCAGAGCCATAGGTGACAGGTCCTGAAAACAGCGACAGCGTCTGTGTAGCTAAGGTCAGGGATTTCCTCGCTGCATTTCTCCATTAGGAGGGATAGAAAGGCAGGCTTCCATTCCTCTACCCAGAGCCCCACAATCCTGGCACTATACCCTCCTGTACTCTGCACACTCCAACTCATTATAACTAAGCCATTATACTAGCAAACACTCAGTGTACCTAGTGGCATCCTAAACGTGGCTATTGGACTTTGCTATAGTCCCACTAGTGCAAAGACATTTGCAGCACCTCTGCCTGCATTGCACACTCCAACTCATTATAACTAAGCCATTATACTAGCAAACACTCAGTGTACCTAGTGGCATCCTAAACGTGGCTATTGGACTTTGCTATAGTCCCAATAGTGCAAAGACATTTGCAGCACCTCTGCCTGCATTGCACACTCCAACTCATTATAACTAAGCCATTATACTAGCAAACACTCAGTGTACCTAGTGGCATCCTAAACGTGGCTATTGGACTTTGCTATAGTCCCACTAGTGCAAAGACATTTGCAGCACGTCTGCCTGCATTGCACACTCCAACTCATTATAACTAAGCCATTATACTAGCAAACACTCAGTGTACCTAGTGGCATCCTAAACGTGGCTATTGGACTTTGCTATAGTCCCACTAGTGCAAAGACATTTGCAGCACCTCTGCCTGCATTGCACACTCCAACTCATTATAACTAAGCCATTATACTAGCAAACACTCAGTGTACCTAGTGGCATCCTAAACGTGGCTATTGGACTTTGCTATAGTCCCACTAGTGCAAAGACATTTGCAGCACCTCTGCCTGCATTGCACACTCCAACTCATTATAACTAAGCCATTATACTAGCAATTTTTGCTGCCAGTTTAAGGGCTGTAGTTGCATTGTCAGGGATATTTATTCTTTATTATTCTGCTGTTAATAAAGCTAGACCACCACTGCAATCTACACCACCTCTCAATTTTTACTACCACATTTTCAGTCCACAATCGTGTCGCAATCAACATGAGTGGCAAAATGACAGATGCTGGTGGAAAGGGGAAGAGGCGTGGTGGAAAAGGCAAAAAAGGTTTTGTCCGTGGGGAAGGTGGCAAAGCTCCATTATCATCTGCTGAAGATAGACCATCTACCAGCAAAAGTAAGATGTCTACTACTTACCGTGGACAATCCGATGTGCTCCCTTTTTTACGGACACGAACAACAGGAACAAAGGTAGATGATAGCCAAAAAAGGAAAATGCTTGAATGGATCTCAAGTGGTCCAACAAGTGCCCTCTCAGACACTTCAAGTACCGCATCCAAAAAACACCAATCCTCTGAGTTGTCATCCCAATCAAACTTGATTTCTCCCAGCTCTGAAGTCTCTATCAGTCCTGCACAGTATGGTGGAACTGAGATGGCTGAGTCTGCAGAGCTGTTCAGTCACACTATAGCCTGGGAATCAGAGGTCTGCTCCCAAGCTACAGTGACTACAGAACAGGAAATGGTCTGCAGTGATGCCCAGAACCTTTGTGACTCTGATTCAGGCCGTGAGGACCAAGTTTCGGAGCATAATGTTGACCCTTTGTCACAAACTGTAACACCTGTGGTTATAGACAATAAGGAACATACTGATGAAGATGAGACTCAGATACCCGATTGGGATGACAACTGAAATATTCGGTCAGGGCAAGAAGAGGCTCGGTCTGAGGGGGAGGGGAGTGCAAACACAACAATTGATGATGAAGTTCTAGATCCCACCTACTGTCAACCCACAGTCAGGCACTCGAGGAGGTCAACAGAGGTGGTGGAGGAGGATGCAACTGATGACGAAGTTACCTTGCGCCTTCCTGGACAGAGTCGGAGTACTGGTAGCACGTCTACAACTGCATCCTCAGCCACCACTCTGCCTCTGAGCATTATTCGGGGTGGATCAACAGGTCGCATGGCCTCTAAGCCTTGCCTAGCCTGGTCCTTTTTTAACATAGAAAAAGATCGCCCAAATTATGTGATCTGTAAAATTTGTCAGGGTTCTCTTAGTAGAGGTCAAAACCTCAGCAGTTTGACAACTTCTTCCATGAATCGTCACATGAATAAATATCATATGGCCCGGTGGGAAGCTCACCGTGCTGCAATGCGGCCTAGCGGAGTGAACCATCCACCGCCTGCCCCTTCCAGTGCATCCGCGCGCTCGTCATCTTCTAGGACTGTGGGGACAGCTGTCACACCTGTTTTTCCACGCACAACTTCCACCACTGTAACCGCAACAGGCAGTTTGCTTGGTAGGTCATCAGTTGTTTTGGAAGGGGAAACAAGTGAGTGTGTACAGCTCTCTCAGACATCGATAGCACCAACTTTGGATGAAGTCAACATCATGTCTCCGCCTGCACTTTCCTCACAAACCTGCATTTTTCCAGGGCCACCCTACTCAACACCGTCTACACACAGCAGCCAGATCTCTGTCTCTCAGATGTGGACAAATAAAAGGCCATTTCCTGCGACCCATGACAAAGCTAAGAGGTTGACTCTATCCCTCTGTAAGCTGTTGGCTACCGAAATGCTGCCTTTCCGCCTAGTGGACACACAGGATTTTAGAGACCTTATGTCTGTCGCTGTGCCCCAGTACCAGATGCCTAGTCGCCACTACTTCTCTAAGAAAGGTGTGCCCGCGCTACACCAGCATGTCGCACACAACATCTCCGCTTCCTTGAGAAACTCTGTGTGTGAACGGGTGCATTTCACCACCGATACTTGGACCAGTAAGCATGGACAGGGACGTTACATGTCGCTCACTGGGCACTGGGTAACTATGGTGATAGATGGTGAAGGGTCTGCTGCACAAGTCTTGCCGTCCCCACGACTTGTGTGTCAATCCTCTGTCTGTCCAAGTTCCGCCACTGCTTCTGCATCCTCCACCTCATCTGGGTCCTCCACCTCCGCCCCAAGCCTGCCTGGTCAGGCCACCAGCGTTCTCACTGCGCAGAAGGAATCACGCACCCCTCATTACTATGCTGGCAGCAGAGCGCAACGGCATCAGGCGGTCTTTAGCTTGACATGTCTTGGGAATAAGAGTCACACAGCTGAGGAGTTGTGGTCAGCTCTGCGGTCCGAGTTTAATAAATGGTTGTCTCCACTCAACCTGCAGCCTGGTAAGGCCGTGTGCGACAATGCTGCAAACCTGGGTGCGGCCCTTCGCCTGGGCAAGGTGACACACGTACCTTGTATGGCTCACGTGTTGAACCTTGTCGTGCAGCAATTTTTAACACACTATCCCGGCCTAGATGGCCTTCTGAACAGGGCACGAAAACTGTCTGCTCACTTCCGCCGTTCAAGCGCCGCAGCTGAGCGACTTGCATCGCTCCAGAAGTCTTTCGGACTGCCGGTTCATTGCCTGAAATGCGATGTGGCGACACGCTGGAATTCAACTCTCCACATGTTACAGCGAATGTGGCAGCACCGCCGTGCCCTGGTGCAATACGTCATGATGTATAGCCTGGGCCAACGAGATGCAGAGGTGGGGCAGATCACCCTGATGGAGTGGTCTCAGATCAAGGACCTATGCACCCTTCTGCACAGTTTCGACATGGCGACGAATATGTTTAGCGCTGACAATGCCATTATCAGCATGACAATCCCAGTCATTTACATGCTGGAGCACAAGCTAAACACTATTCGGAGTCCGGGGGTGGGACAAAAGGAAGGGAAGGAACTACAGGAGGATTCATATGCGCAAGGGACAACAACATCACCAAGGTCCAGACGTTCATCATCACCAACGCAGCAGGCATGGGACCATGGGGGACAGGGATCAACAAGGGCACATAGTAGCAGGCGAAATGTTGAGGAAGGTGCAGGAGAACATGAAGAAATGGAGGACGAACTGTCCATGGACATGGAAGACTCAGCAGATGAGGGAGACCTTGGTCAAATTTCAGTTGAAAGAGGTTGGGGGGAGATGTCAGAGGAAGAAAGAACGGTTAGCACCTCTATGCCACAAACACAGCGTGGACTTGGTCCGCATGGCTGCGCAAGACACATGAGTGCCTTCTTGTTGCACTACCTCCAACATGACCCTCGTATTGTCAAAATTAGAAATGATGATGACTACTGGCTTGCCACACTATTAGATCCCTGGTACAAGTCCAAATTTTGTGACATAATTCCAGCCATAGAAAGGGACGCACATATGCAGGCGTATCAGCAGAAGCTGTTACTCGATCTTAGCTTGGCTTTATACCAAACCCCCGTGTTGCACAGAGTGAATCTCCCAGTTGTAACTTGACAAACATGGGACTGTCTCGTCATCTACAGTCTAACCATACAAAACAGGAGGAAACGAGTAACTTGCTTCAAAAAATATATGTAATTTTTATTACTTATTTTTTATATTTCATGTACTTATTTTTAGTAATATTTATGGAAAAATACAAAATACATATAGCAATATATAAAGAGATTACAGCAATTGGTTGGCCGAGAGGAAAGATGTTTTAAAAAAGGCACAGATTAATCCTGCCAGACTCAGAAAAATAGTACTCATCAATAACAATATCACATGAATACAAGAGTATGTCACATAAAAATAACCACGTGTTCCTACGTGAATTATTGCGCCACATCACACAAGATAAATTAACAGTTTCCCCAGTGAGGATTATGCAGAGGACTCAATAAACATATTGCACGCACTGCCACAAAAATGCGAACATTGCTGCTCAATAGGTATATAGGGGGGCATAAGTAGCATCCACCTAACCACAATACAGCAGTGTGAGCGTATGTCCCTAAGAGAGTACCTGCATACCTCATATAGGGGATCCCAAAGCTGGAATGTTCAATTAATAAAAACAGTCATGCAGGGGTCCCACCCGCATAGTGCAAGAAGTGCTGCAAGGAAGGACACCACACAATCGTACTACTCAAGCATCAGTGTGCTATAACAGTGATGTGCCTATGATTCCAACACAGCAGCAGTTTAAGCACATGCAAAGGGAGGACCAGCTACATACCGTGCGGCGCCAGTATCACTTAGGAAACATAACAGCAGGCAGGAGGTTAGATGAGGAGGGGATTAGACCCAAATAAAGACTCCAACGTACGTTTCACAAAGGAAATAACCACGCTTCATCAGGGAGTGATTTATCCCAGTGACCGGCCAGTTTAAATAGCCGGAAACAGCTTGTAATCAGCTGTGTTGAGTCAATGGATCATCACGGCGCATGCGCGCGTGGCGCTCCCGGATCCCAGAGCCCCTCACCAGCCGTCATGGAGACGGCGCATGCGCGAGAGCGGAGATGCGTCGCCATAGCTCCCAAGCATGCGCCAGCACCAATCAGAGACGGCCAGGAGGAGAACGGGCCAGAGGCGCAGCACACGGACGCGCACCATCCATGACAGGTATAGCAGGACAACCATGTATACGAAATTTGGATGTAACTCAACTGCGTAAGCACTACCAACGACAAATATAAAAAGATAACCATGAAATACAGAGATACGGTGTAACATCATCCATATTTGATCCAATTCTTCAATCCATGTAATAATAGATACGTCAGTAGTTCATTCCAGGATGTCCAGTATATATAATGTAAGGTCACTTCGGATGGATAACAAACGGATCCAAGCTGCTTAAAGGGAATGTGAAAGAAGGACAGAAAGCAAATAAATATCATAAAGAACAAATAGATAACATTAAAAACATTAATCCCTCAAACACTTAAAGGGAAAAACCCCAAAGGGGGTGATGTCAAAGAAAAGAGGCAAAACTTAAAGCCTCATTAAGGCCCGAGGGGGTGACTGTACCCAACGTCACCATCCATCTTGTCTCACGCTGGGCGAGCCTTTTCTTGATATTGCCACCTCTGATACCACCATGGACCACCTCAATTCCACGCACAGATAAAGATTTCGAATCACATCCGTGGTGGATCTTGAAGTGGCGTGGAATGGTCTTCAGAGAGGCAACATCATCCACGGTCCGGGCCGCAGCAATGTCCCTAACATGTTCGCGGACGCGGATGCGTAGCTCGCGCGAGGTCAGGCCAATGTATATCAATGGGCACCCACAAACGGCATAATATATGACGTTTGAGGTGCCACATGACACATAATCCCTGATCTGAAACTCGCGCGTCCCGTCCGCTGAAGAAAATACTGAACTCCGCACGACATTGCTGCAGGCCAGGCAGTGGCCACATGGAAAGCAGCCCACACGGGGATTCCTCGAACCCAAGAAGCCAGATATTGGTGGAACATAATGACTTTTAACAAGTACGTCACGAAGATTGGCCGATCTTCTGGCCGTCATCATAGGGTAGTCTGATAGTGAGCCCTTCAAAAATGGGTCAGTATTCAAGATGGGCCAGTGTCGGTTCAGAATGGCCCTGATGTTATGCCATTCATGATTAAAGGTAGTAATGAACCTGACCACTGAGCCATCTGATACCTCTTTATGTCTTGCCACGAGAAGTTGGGATCTTGGAGTATTTTTAGCCCTAAGGTAACCCTTCTTAATACTGCGGTTACTGTACCCCCTATCCCGGAAGCGTGACATGAGGTCGGCGGCTTGTTCCTCAAATTTCTGGTCCGAAGAACAAATTCTTCTCATTCTCAGGAACTGTCCAGTAGGGACAGCGCGAATAGTAGACATGTTGTGGGCAGACGAGGCATGAAGTAAAGCATTGACAGATGTTGATTTCCGAAAAACATCAGTTTGGATGAAGTTATCCTCATCAACCGTAATAAGTATATCCAGAAAGTCAATGCAGGTTTTATGATATTTATATGTCAATTTGATGTTCAATGCGTTCATGCCTAGTCTACCCACAAAGGTCTCAAGCTGCTCCGCCGTACCCTGCCAAAAAATCAATAAGTCATCTATGTACCTCATCCAGCACTGCACATGGGATACGGCCTGGTCGCCCTCGTCGCCAAAAATGGATCTCTCCCAGAACCCTAGGAAGAGATTGGCGTACGAGGGCGCACAGGCCGCACCCATCGCAGTGCCGCGCTGTTGTAGGTAAAAGGAATCCTTAAACGTAAAGCAGTTATGGGTAAGGATAAAGCGGAGCAGCTGGAGAATCAAGTCACACATCGCGCTGTCCCGACCGGAGGTCCCAAGTGCTGCTGGGTGTGTGCTGACAGATAAGCGCATGCGTCTGTCCAGTGACAATGTGGACAGACTGACGTGCATCAAAATGAACAAGTCATGGATCCACAAGGAATTTACTACCCCTGTGTTATCCTGGGGAGAGTAAATGCTTGTGAATTTGGAATGTGCTTGATGCAAATCTACTCATAAAGTGTACAACTAGGGCACAAGTGCTGCCACTGAAGGGGTGTTGTGTGGCCCAATTTTTTGAAAAAAGGGAGACTCCGCTTGGAGTAACCCTTGCTGTGTTTTTAAAAATGAGCCAAGATGAACAAGTCATGGTTCAGCAAAGACTTTGCTACCTACCCCGGTGTCATCCTGGGGACAGCTAAGGCTGGCGTATTTTTGATTGTGCTTGATGCAAATCTACTTGTGAAGTGTACAACAGGGGCACAAGTGATGCTACTGAAGAGGTGTCTGTGTGGCCCAATTTTTGGAATAAAAAGAGAGACTCTGCTTGGATTCCGCTTGCTGTGTTTTACATGATTTTAGAAGGGCATGCCATGCCTATATCTGTGCCTCGTCCTGTTTTGCCTTGTCCAGCTGTTAAGTTTTCGCAGGAGTATATGTTCTTGTCACTTTCCCATGTGTTTGTGGTGTCTTGTGAGTTGTTTGTCACCTTTTCGACACCTTTGAGTGTGTTTTCCAGGTGTTTTTAGGTGTTTGTGATGGCCTCCCATTGTTCCCTATGGGGTTCGAGAGGTTCGTCGAACGGTTCGTCAAATGGGGCACCGTTCGACGAACCGAACCAAACTCTAGGGGGGTGGCTCATCTCTAATTGCTAGTATAACAGACACAAGGGATGTAGCAGTGCTGAGATTGTTGATTATTAGTAGCAGGTGTCAGGACAGCTTTAGATATCTCCCTGCCTGTGAATAAGCTTTCCCTATATCACACACTGCAGTAACAGACCGTATGCACCACTAACAAGAGGATTTTTTTTTTTGTTGGCAGGTTTAAAAAAGGAACGGCTGTCATCTAACTAAGCAATGAAGTAACACTGTCCCTATACCTTGTTTTATGATTACACAGCTGCTAGCACACAGTGTTCAGCCCTTACAAGGACTATTTTGGCTTGTGCAGCAGGAACACTATCTCATAGAACGCAATGCACTGTCCCTATACCTGTTTCTATGATTTACACATCTGCTAGCTGCTAATGCTAAATATCTTCAGCCCTTATAAGGACAAGTATTAGTTGGCTGGAGAAACGCTGTACCGCACACAGTATAGTCTCACTACACCGGCAGCTCAGGAATGAATGTGTGCACACAAAATGGCGGCTGCCTTATATAGCCCCTATGACGCTGTGCGGCCAAGCCAATCACAGTAACACCACAGCAAAGATGGTTGCGGCGTTACTGTGAGGGCAAAAATGGAAGCGTACCTAATGAAACGGGATCAACACATGACCAATAAAAAACAATTTTATTGAAATTTGATATATTGGCAAAAGCACACATGCATTAAATACAAATAACAAAATAGACACAAAATAAACATCTAAAAACATTTTAAAACATAAATACACTTGAGTAAAAACCCCCATATTAATGGAATACTGTTTGGTACACACCCAATATCATCTAATCAAATCAACACACAAGTCCCATATAACCCTGAGGTCAAACCATGAATAGGAAGTTTGCAAAAAATGGCAAAAAAAAACAAACAAAACAAAACAACTGGCTAGTCTAATAAAGGCCAAAGTAAGGTATCCCAGCTAGAAAGGCATCCCAGTGTCTGAAGTCAAACAGCTGACCCCGCTGTGGCACTAGAATCTAAGAAACACCTGAAAAATCTACCTGAACAGATCTATAGCCAAAGAGTCCCAATTGGGACATAAACATAGCAAACCCCCAAGGTATGGACATAGGCAGACCTCTAAAATCGAGGGCAGGACAAGTGGATGTGGTGGACCATAAGTGGGTTAAATCCCCACGCGTATCGCCACTGTTCAGTGGCTTTCTCAAGGGCAAAGCATAGGTCCTTAAGCCAAAAAAGGTGCGCAGTTGCCGGTGTGATCTGGGTAAGGAGAGATTTTGGACTGCTTGTTTTCTCTCCTCAGTCAGATAATAACATTTATTCATTTATATAGCACTATTAATTCCATAGCACTTTACATACATTGGTAACACTGTCCCTATTGGGGCTCACAATCTGTCAGATGTCTGGTAACTTCAAAGATACAGTGACCCAAAAATGGCACCTTTTTCTTACAGAACTGTAATTTTTCACCTTAAGCTTTGTAATCATTCTCTGCCACAAAACACAGCAAAGAAACTGTGGTTTCCTTGCAGGACGTCTGGTCGCAAAAGGTCATCCACGTACAGCAATAGCGTAACCTGTGGATGAGGCGGCTGCCACTGTTCCAGAATTCCTGCCATAGCTGTAGAATAAATGGTAGGTGAATTCATTCCTCCTTGCGGGAGGACTGTCCTCATGTACTGTTTCCCCTCATGTGTGAAGGCAAAAAGATACTGACAGTCAGGGTGTAGAGGCACAGAGAAAAATGCATTTGCTCAATCAATTACTGTAAAACATTTGGAGGTCTCTGGGATTTGTGACAGTAAGGTATGTGGGTTTGGAACAATGGATGTTACACTCTCAGTGACAGCATTGACAGCTCTCAAATCATGCACCATTCTCTATATATCAGGGGATAACAGCCCTGAAATCATGCACCATTCTCTATATATCAGGGGATAACAGCCCTGAAATCATGCACCATTCTCTATATATCAGGGGATAACAGCCCTGAAATCATGCACCATTCTGTATGTATCGGGGATAACAGCCCTTAAATCATGCACCATTCTTTATCAGGGGATAAAAGCCCTGAAATCGTGCACCATTCTGTATGTATCAGGTGATAACAGCCCTGAAATCATGCACTATTCTGTATGTATCAGGGCATAAAAGCCCTGAAATCATGCACCATTCTGTATATATCAGGTGATAGCAGCCCTGAAATCATGCACCATTCTGTATATATCAGGTGATAACAGCCCTGAAATCGTCCACCATTCTGTATGTATCAGGTGATAACAGCCCTGAAATCATGCACTATTCTGTATGTATCAGGGGATAAAAGCCCTGAATTCACGCACCATTCTGTATGTATCAGGTGATAACAGCCCTAAAATCACACACCATTCTGTATATATCAGGTGATAACAGCCCTGAAATCATGCACTATTTTGTATATATAAGGGGATAACAGCCCTGAAATCATGCACCATTCACCTAAAATCACAAAAAAGTGAGAAAGTCGGTTGACAGCTTCAGAAAAAAAGGAGAGAGATTTATATCCCCTAAGAGCTCATACAATTTCAATTAAATAAGTCCCAACAATTCCTGAGTTACAAAATCTAAGCTTTCACCACCAAACCAGGAGGATCCATTCAATGAAGCAGAGAGAAAATGGCGGAACAATCACCCTAATGCACGGAAAAACCTATACAGATAGAAAAGCGACACAGGGAGACAGGGAGATCGAGAGGACCACCACAACAAGTTTACAAGAAGGGCCTGAAGGAAATAAGGTCATTCAAGCCCTTTGGTTTTTCTGTCTCTAGTATGGTGATCCACCTGACCTCCTTTTGGGCCAAAATCCTTTTAGGGTCACCACCCCTAGGGCTCTGGTATACCCTATCTATGCCTCAGAATTTAAGCAGGCGTCAATTACAATTGTGCCTGTCTCGAAAATGCCTTGGAATATTTTTCAATAATTCCAATTCCTCAGATTTCACAGTCTTAGCCGCCTTCTTAATATCTCTAATATGCTCGAAAATCCTTACTTTAAGCTCGCGGGAGGTCAGGCCAACATAAATGAGCCCACATGGGCATGTAGCCCAATAAATCACATGAGTTGTTCTGCAATTAATGTTATGAACAATTTTAAATTCTTTGTCATGACCAGCGTTATAGAATGTAAAAACTCTTTCCATCTGTGAACAGGCACCACAGTCCCCACAGCAGAAGGAACCCCATCTTGGTCCTCTCGATTTCTCCAGAAAATTAGAGGGAGGTGGTGTATAATGGCTTCTCACCATCATTTCTTTTAAGGTTTTCGACCTCCGTGGTGTTATGGAGGGCCTATCCGTAAGAACAGATATAAGATCACTGTCAGATAGTAATATAGGCCAGTAGCGCCCAATCACCTCCTTTATCTCACGCCAGTGAGAATGATAGGGCGTAATAAGCCTCACTTGGTCATCAGATGTCTTAACTACTAACCTCAAAAGACTTTCTCTGGGTGTAGCCTTAGCCCTATCGTAACCACGCTGGATTACATCATCTGCATAGTGTCTATTCTTAAACCTCCTTCTTAGTTCCAAAGCCTGTCCTTCAAAAAGGTTAGTATCTGAACATATACGTCGGGCCCTAAGAAACTGACCTGTTGGGACCGATTTTATGACCTGTGGTGGGTGAGATGATTTGGCACACAGTAGAGAGTTGACAGCAGTGCCTTTTCTATAGATGTCTGTCTTGATGGTACCGCACTCACTCTTCACGACCTTAATGTCCAAGAACTCAATAGAGTCCATGCTGCAATGATAGGTCAGATGGATGTTAGAGGCATTATTGTTCAAAGATGACAAAAACAAATCAAGCTTCTCCCGCTCACCCTGCCAAATCGCAAAGATGTCATCAATGTACCTCACCCACAATATCACTGTTCCACCATCATCCTCAGGAAATTGAATCAGGCGTTCCCAGTATCCCAGAAAGAAGCACGCACACGAGGGCGCACAAGACGCCCCCATAGCAGTGCCCCTCTCCTGGAGATAGTACCGCCCCCTGAAGAGAAAGTAATTGTGAGTGAGGATAAATCTGAGCAGAGTGAGCAGGAGATTGACCAGCCCCCCATCCAAAGAGGTAGTGCCCAAGAAAAACTCCACCGCCCTTAGCCCGTCTGCATGAGATATAGACGTGTATAAAGATTCTACATCTGCAGTTAACATTATGGTATTTTCATCGAGATGCAAATCCTGCAGACGGACTAAGAAGTCAGTGAAGTCTCTGATGTATGAAGGAAGATCAAACATCAGGGGCTTCAAATAGTAATCCAAAAAATTGCAGACAGGTTCACAAAGACCATTGATACCCGAAACAATCGGTCTGCCCGGGGGATTTAATATGTCCTTGTGGACCTTCGGTAAGAAGTACAGAGTCGGCATTGTAGGGAACTGTTTAAGCAGACCCTCAAACACCGACTGCGGTATAATACTCTCATCGAATGCCCTTTTAAGTATCCTCTCAAGTTCACCCTGAAATAGAGTTGTCGGATTACTATCCAACTTACGGTAACAATCACGATTGTTCAATTGGCCTCATGTTCATATTTCACAGTTGGCCAGATCACTACATTTCCCCCCTTGTCGGCCTGCTTCACCACAATGTCCCTCATCTTCGCCAGTTCGTCAATTGCTCTCCTTTGCCTCGAACTTAGATTGTCATGTGATCTTTTCTCAGGAATTTTACATAGATTTTGAATAGCAGAGTTGATATATGTGTGATTATATATGCACCCAGAGGTCTAAAATGTGCAATACTCTTTTGTAGCATGTATAACTACTCTACCACACTGCACCAGTTTTGTCTTATGGATGTTTTTATGGGGTAGGGAATTTTTAAATCTGTGGGTACCAGCACTTTATTCTCTAATAGTATGGTTTTGTAATATAAAATAATAAAGGCATTTAATATATACAGACTCTCTGTTGATGATTTACATAGTTTTTGCGCAAACTCAAATTTTTGGTTCTTAGCTTTAATATGGTGAGGTTGCCATAACTTATGGTTACTGGATATGGAGTTCTATTTCCTGTTTTGGCTTAATATCAGGGATTAACAGCCTGAAATCATGCACCATTCTGTATGTATCAGGGGATAACAGCCCTGAAATCATGCACCATTCTGTATGTATCAGGGGATACCAGCCCTGAAATCATGCACCATTCTGTATGTATCAGGGGAACCTTTGGGCCCTTTTTTCTTGATTGGATACAAGGGAGTGTTACATGGCGAGGACCTTTGTACTAGAGCCTCTCCTGCATATAGTCTTTTATATCTCAGTTCAGGGCCATTGATTTGGCTGGGCTTAAGGAATACTGCTTTAAACAAGGAGGAGTGGATCCTTCTTCTAAATTTATCATGACTAGGGGAATAGGAAGCTGACCCATCTCCGTTTTTCCCCTTGCCCAAACAATGTCTGGTACCTGTTGCATTGCCATGTTTTCACTTATTCTGGTATCAGACATGCTCGCAGATTTGGACATTACACCATTGCAGCAATCTTGCACAAGTGTTTGTCAGAGAGGGGGCTTGTGACTGTAATACCTTCTGGGGTGCATTTTATGATAGCCTGGATTGCACTTAACACATCAGCCCCTAGCAAAATCATAGGAGCATTTTCACTAACATTAAGTGTTGCGGGCGAGGGCCAGTCCTCCGTCGCGGGGGGCTGCTCGGGGAGATCACGCTCGGGTCCGGGGCCTTCTCTCTGGTGGCTCAAGTGGGCCGGACCCAGGGCTCGAGCAGCGCTCCTCATCCACGAGTGAAAACGGGGGTTGGATTGATGATTGGGTGGGTGCGCGGCCAGGGCCGCTGTGGAGATTGTTATTGACGCCACCCACGGGTTGTGGTAACGTGGGCACCACCGCTGCGGTGAAGGTGAGGGACTCCCGGGAGAAGTGTAATGGCGCAGCTCTGGTGTTAACCCCTCCGTGGGTAGGGGCGGTGTGTCCTGGGGCCCGGTGTTTGGGACTGGCAATGTTGGGGGTCACGGGGCAAAGGAGCCGTGCTGCGGTGCGGTGCCGTGCCGGGGTGGCACTGTTGCACTTACAATTGATTGCACTCAGAGTCACTGGTAAACCACAGTTCGGGTATGGTCGGGATCCCGCAGCCGGCTGCCTGTGTCCCTTGTGAAGTTGGTGATGGTCCCTTTCCCTTGCACCTTTTGTTCTGTTTGGCTCCCCTGCCTTGACAGTGGTAGCCCGCTCCCCAGCCTTTAGCTGCCGGAGGAGCCTCGGTTGCCCGCAAGCGCCGGCCCGTCAGGTGTTTGGCCCTTGGCGGTGGCACTCACTCGGTATCGGTGGGCTTTTGCCTTCTTTCGGGACTTGGGTGTGGATGAACCCTTGAGGTCCAGCCAGCAATCAGTTAATTCGCCTACACTCAGTGTTTCTAAGCTAGGACGGGGTCTGAGTACCCGGCTGTTGGTGCTCCGGTAAATGGTTGACTCTGCAGGTGGCTAACACCGTCTGCCTGCCTGATATTTCGGGGATCCCAGGCTCCAACCCGGGTCCTTGACAGCTTTCTCCTCCACACCTCCTGTCACTTTTACTGTCACTCTGAACTAACCTAGTTTACATCCTGCCTCAGGACAGTAGTCTCCTCGGTGGGTGTGCCTTTCCGCCTGGCTCCGCCCACCTGGTGTGCCCTACCTGCCCTTAGGGAGGCATCATGTCTCCCTTTCGAGTGACGGGTATGTGACGGGGGAACCAGCGGATTAGGACCAGGGGGTATATATCCCAATCACCAGATGGGGCCCACCGTGCTCCAGATGGCAATGGAGCTGCTGACACCCTGTGGGTTAGGCGGAGACTATACAGCAGATGACTCAGAGATAACCCAGGAGACCTGGGAACCGGTCACATGTGTAGGGACACGTCAAACCGGACGACAACCCAGTTAACGTTTCGGTGGAATTGGCGCAACCCCGACCACGTGTGCAGGGACCACGTCAGGCTGGATGGTGACCAGGTAGCATTGACCGAGAAGACCGCTGCGACAGCGCCCTGTCGGCCACGTGTGTCAGACACGACAGGCCGAGCGGTCCTTCGATTAGTGTTTCTGGTCACTACACGAATGGCCACGTGTGTAGAAGACATGTCAGGCCAAGGGATCACACCAGTAGCGTTGACTGGGAAGCCAACGAGGATAATAGGATAACACACCCAATCCTGGAACAACCTGTTAACTCCACAGTTGTCCTGGGGTATGCTATCCATGCGCGTAGGAGGCACAACCGGAAAGGTGGCGCAACAGGTGTGTTGTCCGTGTGCGTAGAGGGCACTCTCGGACAGATGACGCAGCAGGTATGCTGTCCGTGTGCGTATGAAGCACAACTGGACAGGTGACGCAGCAGCCGCAGTCCAGTTAACGCCACTGGACTGCTCTAGCACAACAGGAACGGTAGCAAGGAAGCACGGCGCCTGACCCTCATGTGCTGAGCCACGAATCTTGGCGTGACAAGCATCGTTCGCCTAGGCCTACCTACCGCTTCCAACAAGGCTTATGCCACCATGAATTCTAAGTGAAGACTAGAGTTGAGCGCGGTTCGCGGTTCGAGGTTCTCCAGTTCTAGGCTCGAGTGATTTTGGGGCCTGTTCTAGATCGAATTAGAACTCGAGCTTTTTGCAAAAGCTCGATAGTTCTAGAAACGTTCGAGAACGGTTCTAGCAGCAAAATAACAGCTAATTCCTAGCTTGGTTTCCGCTGTAATAGTGTAAGTCACTCTGTGAATCACACTATTATGACATTTCAGTGTATAGTGTGCGGGAACAGCGCCTTCAGATCACTGCTGTTTCTATAATGGCGATCGCCATTTTTTTTTTTTTTCCTTGTCTTCCTTCCCTAAGCGCGCGCGTCTTGTGGGGCGGGCCAGCATGTCAGCCAATCCCAGACACACACACAGCTAAGTGGACTTTTAGCCAGAGAAGCAACGGCATGTGTGATAGGATGTCCATGTCACATGTCCCTGCATTATAAAACCGGACATTTTCCTCCAGGACGCCATTATCTCTTCTGCGTCTTTGGTGTCAGACATCACTGTCGCAGCTCCGTCCTTTGTCCTATCCCTGATACAGCTGTATGCGCTCCATACACAGCACTAGACAGCTTAGGGAGAGCACTTTCTATCAGTCCTTTTAAGGGCTCAAACCGGCAGGGTCAGAGCCATAGGTGACAGGTCCTGAAAACAGCGACAGCGTCTGTGTAGCAAAGGTCAGGGATTTCCTCCCTGCATTTCCCTATTAGGAGGGAATAGAAAGGCAGGCTTCCTTTCCTCTACCCAGAGCCCCACAATCCTGGCACTGTACCCTCCTGTCCTCTGCACACTCCAACTCATTATAACTAAGCCATTATACTAGCAAACACTCAGTGTACCTAGTGGCATCCTAAACGTGGCTATTGGACTTTGCTATAGTCCCACTAGTGCAAAGACATTTGCAGCACCCCTGCCTGCATTGCACACTCCAACTCATTATAACTAAGTTATTATACTAGCAAACACTCAGTGTACCTAGTGGGATCCTAAACGTGGCTATTGGACTTTGCTATAGTCCCACTAGTGCAAAGACATTTGCAGCACCTCTGCCTGCATTGCACACTCCAACTCATTATAACTAAGCCATTATACTAGCAAACACTCAGTGTACCTAGTGGCATCCTAAACGTGGCTATTGGACTTTGCTATAGTCCCACTAGTGCAAAGACATTTGCAGCACCTCTGCCGTCATTGCACACTCCAACTCATTATAACTAAGCCATTATACTAGCAAACACTCAGTGTACCTAGTGGCATCCTAAACGTGGCTATTGGACTTTGCTATAGTCCCACTAGTGCAAAGACATTTGCAGCACCTCTGCCTGCATTGCACACTCCAACTCATTATAACTAAGCCATTATACTAGCAAACACTCAGTGTACCTAGTGGCATCCTAAACGTGGCTATTGGACTTTGCTATAGTCCCACTAGTGCAAAGACATTTGCAGCACCTCTGCCTGCATTGCACACTCCAACTCATTATAACTAAGCCATTATACTAGCAAACACTCAGTGTACCTAGTGGCATCCTAAACGTGGCTATTGGACTTTGCTATAGTCCCACTAGTGCAAAGACATTTGCAGCACCTCTGCCTGCATTGCACACTCCAACTCATTATAACTAAGCCATTATACTAGCAATTTTTGCTGCCAGTTTAAGGGCTGTAGTTGCATTGTCAGGGATATTTATTCTTTATTATTCTGCTGTTAATAAAGCTAGACCACCACTGCAATCTACACCACCTCTCAATTTTTACTACCACATTTTCAGTCCACAATCTTGTCGCAATCAACATGAGTGGCAAAATGACAGATGCTGGTGGAAAGGGGAAGAGGCGTGGTGGAAAAGGCAAAAAAGGTTTTGTCCGTGGTGAAGGTGGCAAAGCTCCATTATCATCTGCTGAAGATAGACCATCTACAAGCAAAAGTAAGATGTCTACTACTTACCGTGGACAATCCGATGTGCTCCCTTTTTTACGGACACGAACAACAGGAACAAAGGTAGATGATGGCCAAAAAAGGAAAATGCTTGAATGGATCTCAAGTGGTCCAACAAGTGCTTTCTCAGACACTTCAAGTACCGCATCCAAAAAACACCAGTCCTCTGAGTTGTCATCCCAATCAAACTTGATTTCTCCCAGCTCTGAAGTCTCCATCAGCCCTGCACAGTATGGTGGAACTGAGATGGCTGAGTCTGCAGAGCTGTTCAGTCACACTATAGCCTGGGAATCAGAGGTCTGCTCCCAAGCTACAGTGACTACAGAACAGGAAATGGTCTGCAGTGATGCCCAGAACCTTTGTGACTCTGATTCAGGCCGTGAGGACCAAGTTTCGGAGCATAATGTTGACCCTTTGTCACAAACTGTAACACCTGTGGTTATAGACAATGAGGAACATACTGATGAAGATGAGACTCAGATACCCGATTGGGATGACAACTTAAATATTCGGTCAGGGCAAGAAGAGGCTCGGTCTGATTGGGAGGGGAGTGCAAACACAACAATTGATGATGAAGTTCTAGATCCCACCTACTGTCAACCCACAGTCAGGCACTCGAGGAGGTCAACAGAGGTGGTGGAGGAGGATGCAACTGATGACGAAGTTACCTTGCGCCTTCCTGGACAGAGTCGGAGTACTGGTAGCACGTCTACAACTGCATCCTCAGCCACCACTCTGCCTCTGAGCATTATTCGGGGTGGATCAACAGGTCGCATGGCCTCTAAGCCTTGCCTAGCCTGGTCCTTTTTTAACATAGAAAAAGATCGCCCAAATTATGTGATCTGTAAAATTTGTCATGGTTCTCTTAGTAGAGGTCAAAACCTCAGCAGTTTGACAACTTCATCCATGAATCGTCACATGAATAAATATCATATGGCCCGGTGGGAAGCTCACCGTGCTGCAATGCGGCCTAGCGGAGCGAACCATCCACCGCCTGCCCCTTCCAGTGCATCCGCGCGCTCGTCATCTTCTAGGACTGTGGGGACAGCTGTCACACCTGTTTTTCCACCCACAACTTCCACCACTGTAACCGCAACAGGCAGTTTGCTTGGTAGGTCATCAGTTGTTTTGGAAGGGGAAACAAGTGAGTGTGTACAGCTCTCTCAGACATCGATAGCACCAACTTTGGATGAAGGCAACATCATGTCTCCGCCTGCACTTTCCTCACAAACCTGCATTTTTCCAGGGCCACCCTACTCAACACCGTCTACACACAGCAGCCAGATCTCTGTCCCTCAGATGTGGACAAATACAAGGCCATTTCCTGCGACCCATGACAAAGCTAAGAGGTTGACTCTATCCCTCTGTAAGCTGTTGGCTACCGAAATGCTGCCTTTCCGCCTAGTGGACACACAGGATTTTAGAGACCTTATGTCTGTCGCTGTGCCCCAGTACCAGATGCCTAGTCGCCACTACTTCTCTAAGAAAGGTGTGCCCGCGCTACACCAGCATGTCGCACACAACATCATCGCTTCCTTGAGAAACTCTGTGTGTGAACGGGTGCATTTCACCACCGATACTTGGACCAGTAAGCATGGACAGGGACGTTACATGTCGCTCACTGGGCACTGGGTAACTATGGTGATAGATGGTGAAGGGTCTGCTGCACAAGTCTTGCCGTCCCCACGACTTGTGTGTCAATCCTCTGTCTGTCCAAGTTCCGCCACTGCTTCTGCATCCTCCACCTCATCTGGGTCCTCCACCTCCGCCCCAAGCCTGCCTGGTCAGGCCACCAGCGTTCTCACTGCGCAGAAGGAATCACGCACCCCTCATTACTATGCTGGCAGCAGAGCGCAACGGCATCAGGCGGTCTTTAGCTTGACATGTCTTGGGAATAAGAGTCACACAGCTGAGGAGTTGTGGTCAGCTCTGCGGTCCGAGTTTAATAAATGGTTGTCTCCACTCAACCTGCAGCCTGGTAAGGCCGTGTGCGACAATGCTGCAAACCTGGGTGCGGCCCTTCGCCTGGGCAAGGTGACACACGTACCTTGTATGGCTCACGTGTTGAACCTTGTCGTGCAGCAATTTTTAACACACTATCCCGGCCTAGATGGCCTTCTGAACAGGGCACGAAAACTGTCTGCTCACTTTCGCCGTTCAAGCGCCGCAGCTGAGCGACTTGCATCGCTCCAGAAGTCTTTCGGCCTGCCGGTTCATCGCCTGAAATGCGATGTGGCGACACGCTGGAATTCAACTCTCCACATGTTACAGCGACTGTGGCAGCACCGCCGTGCCCTGGTGCAATACGTCATGACGTATAGCCTGGGCCAACGAGATGCAGAGGTGGGGCAGATCACCCTGATGGAGTGGTCTCAGATCAAGGACCTATGCACCCTTCTGCACAGTTTCGACATGGCGACGAATATGTTTAGCGCTGACAATGCCATTATCAGCATGACAATCCCAGTCATTTACATGCTGGAGCACACGCTAAACACTATTCGGAGTCCGGGGGTGGGACAAAAGGAAGGAAAGGAACTACAGGAGGATTCATATGCGCAAGGGACAACAACATCACCAAGGTCCAGACGTTCATCATCACCAACGCAGCAGGCATGGGACCATGGGGGACAGGGATCAACAAGGGCACATAGTAGCAGGCGAAATGTTGAGGAAGGTGCAGGAGAACATGAAGAAATGGAGGACGAACTGTCCATGGACATGGAACACTCAGCAGAAGAGGGAGACCTTGGTCAAATTTCAGTTGAAAGAGGTTGGGGGGAGATGTCAGAGGAAGAAAGAACGGTTAGCACCTCTATGCCACAAACACAGCGTGGACTTGGTCCGCATGGCTGCGCAAGACACATGAGTGCCTTCTTGTTGCACTACCTCCAACATGACCCTCGTATTGTCAAAATTAGAAGTGATGATGACTACTGGCTTGCCACACTATTAGATCCCTGGTACAAGTCCAAATTTTGTGACATAATTCCAGCCATAGAAAGGGACGCACGTATGCAGGAGTATCAGCAGAAGCTGTTACTCGATCTTAGATCCGCTTTTCCACCAAACAACCGTGCAGGTGCAGGGAGTGAATCTCCCAGTTGTAACTTGACAAACATGGGACGGTCTCGTCATCTTCAACAGTCTACACGTACTAGTAGGACCGTATCTGGTGCTGGTAACAGCAATTTTATGGAATCTTTTCATAATTTTTTTAGACCCTCCTTTGCAAGGCCACCAGAGACAACAAGTCTGACACATAGTCAACGGCTGGAGAGGATGATACAGGAGTATCTACAAATGAACATCGATGCCATGACTTTGCAAATGGAGCCTTGCTCATTTTGGGCTTCAAATCTAGAAAAATGGCCAGAGCTATCCAGTTACGCCTTGGAGATTTTGTCGTGTCCAGCTGCCAGCGTTGTCTCTGAACGTGTCTTCAGTGCTGCTGGGTGTGTGCTGACAGGTAAGCGCACGCGTCTGTCCAGTGACAATGTGGACAGACTGACGTTCATCAAAATGAACAAGTCATGGATCCAGAAGGAGTTTACTACCCCTGTGTCATCCTGGGGAGAGAAAATGCTTGTGGATTTGGAATGTGCTTGATGCAAATCTAGCTGTGAAGTGTACAACTAGGGCACAAGTGCTGCAACTGAATGGGTGGGTGTGTGTGGGGCACAATTTTTGGAAAAAAGGGAGACTTCGCTTGGAGTAACCCTTGCTTGATGTGTTTTTAAAAGAAGCCAAGATGAACAGAGCTGGGATCAGGAAAGACTTTGCTACCTACCCCGGTGTCATCCTGGGGACGGATAAGAATGGCGTATTTTTGAATGTGCTTGATGCAAATCTAGCTGTGAAGTGTACAACTAGGGCACAAGTGCTGCCACTGAATGGGTGGGTGTGTGGGGCACAATTTTTGGAAAAAGGGAGGCTCCGCTTGGAGTAACCCTTGCTTGATGTGTTTTTAAAAGAAGCCAAGATGAACAGAGCTGGGATCAGGAAAGACTTTGCTACCTACCCCGGTGTCATCCTGGGGACGGATAAGAATGGCGTATTTTTGAATGTGCTTGATGCAAATCTAGCTGTGAAGTGTACAACTAGGGCACAAGTGCTGCCACTGAATGGGTGGGTGTGTTGGGCACAATTTTTGGAAAAAAGGGAGGCTCCGCTTGGAGTAACCCTTGCTTGATGTGTTTTTAAAAGAAGCCAAGATGAACAGAGCTGGGATCAGGAAAGACTTTGCTACCTACCCCGGTGTCATCCTGGGGACGGATAAGAACGGCGTATTTTGGAATGTGCTTGATGCAAATCTAGCTGTGAAGTGTACAACTAGGGCACAAGTGCTGCCACTGAATGTGTGGGTGTGTGGGGCACAATTTTTGGAAAAAAGGGAGGCTCCGCTTGGAGTAACCCTTGCTTGATGTGTTTTTAAAAGAAGCCAAGATGAACAGAGCTGGGATCAGGAAAGACTTTGCTACCTACCCCGGTTTCATCCTGGGGACGGATAAGAACGGTGTATTTTGGAATGTGCTTGATGCAAATCTAGCTGTGAAGTGTACAACTAGGGCACAAGTGCTGCCACTGAATGGGTGGGTGTGTGGGGCACAATTTTTGGAAAAAAGGGAGGCTCCGCTTGGAGTAACCTTGCGGAGTTTTACATGATTTTAGAAGGGCGTGCCATGCCTATATCTGTGTGTCCTCCTCTTTTTTCTTGTCCAGCTGTTTTGTTTTCGCATGAGTGTATGTCTTTGTCACTTTCCCATGTGTTTGTGTTGTGTTGTGAGTTGTTTGTCACCTTTTGGACACCTTGAGGGTGTTTTCTAGGTGTTTTTCTGTGTTTGTGATTGCCTGCCATTGTTTCCTATGCAGTTCGAGTTCGGTTCGTCGAACGTTCGACGAGCCGAACTCGAACGGGACCTCCGTTTGGCAAACCGACCTCGAGCCGAACCGGGACCGGTTCGCTCATCTCTAGTGAAGACTGCGCACCTCCATGTTGTTTCCAGCCCCTTTTATAACCTGGGTCCGCCCCAAACCCAGGATGGAACCACCAAGGTCCAACTGCAGAGTGCATGTCATCAGTGATGTCACCAGCGACCTATCCAGAACCGCCACGTCATTGATGACCTCATGGCAGCCACGCCCCAAACAGTTCACCAGTCATCGTCTGATGACCAATGGTGAGGTGCCAGATCATAGGGGCGGGCATCTGCGAGCCAGTCCGGAGTAGCCACGTCATCAGGACACCTGACATCCTCTGCCCTATCAGGGCCTGCCACCTCATGGACATGCTCAGTGTGGTCCTTACCGGACCTAGCCTCTGATGCACTAAGTGCCTGAGCATGCTCAGTAGCCTGAACAACAGACTCAGAAATCAGACTATCTGCCTGAGCATGCTCAGTAGACACATCCCAGAACTTAGACACAGCACGAAGTCCAAGTACCTGTGCAAAGAGGCTGTTAAGATTAACTGTGGGAGCATGCTCAGTAGCCTGAACTGAGAACTTAGTCTCAGAAATGACACAATCAGGCTGAGCATGCTCACTAGGCAAAACACCAGACTCTGGCTGGGGTAAATCAGCGCACGCATGCGCACTAGCCACCTCTCCACACTTAGACATGGTGGAAGGAGCAGCCAACTGGACGACCCGAGGCACGGCCAAGAACAGCAGCCGGCGCCTGGGCGCAACAGGAACTGCATCAGGCTGCTTGCGGCTATGGCGGCGCCGGTTCGTAACATGGTATTTCCTCACAAGGGATGGGGGAGTGTGTATGTGTGATGTTTTCTGTGACCCCTGAGGGCCAGGGCGTCACATTCCCCCTTAGTTTAATGCAGACCGTCCGCGGGCTGCCCAACCAACTCCGGTTTATTTTTCTGCTTTTTCTGGAACGGTGAAATAAAACGGGAACATTTACAATTATAATAACATTTGTACAAACTTCAAGATTTCTACAGGATCTTCCCCTAATGGGAGGCATTTTACTTAAATGTTGCAAACTTTATTTTAACTGGAACGGGTTCATGTCCTTCCGCCTTCCCCACCCAAACAACCTAGCCTTGATGCTGCCCCTAAGAAGTTGGCAGCACCCCTTTTCCCCAGTCCAGAAACAGGAACATGGCCAGATCACCCAGGCGGGAACGGGTACGGTGCGTTGCACCTGGCAGCCGTCAAAGGGCTCCCCGGAGGATGGTCACCGGTCCTTGTGGTGACTGGACCCCAACCTACTCTGCTGCGGGTCCTTCCTCCAATCTGCCTCTCTGGAGGCTAACAGAACGGGAAGGCATGTCAAAGGGGCAGGATGGGACAATATTTACAAGCCCAAAAGTTTTTGGGTGGCCAGCAAGTCCACTGCCTTGTCCATGAGCAGTCACTCATGCAACTGGGGTAAACGGGGGGGGGGGGGCAAAAACACAAGTCCCAATGGGGATGGTACTTTTTATAACATAATCAGCTTACTCTTTGGTGGGGAACTCCTTTTCCACCTACACATCGGGGCTGTATAGTGGAGGAGCGGGCTGCCTGCTGCTCCGGACATCCAGGGCAAACCAGCCCCTCTCCTCACGGTGCCGGGTGTAGCGCACCAAATCGCCAGGCAGGAGATCACGGTCTGGGTGGCCAAACGGGAGGTGTTCATTTACGTCCCGCCGGGAAAAGAAGATTTCCACTTCCAGGGTGGGGTCATATAGGAACCCCCAGCCTCTGTCCTTGTTAAATCTTCGGACCTGGCCCTGATGAGTCGGGCCCCGCACGCAGGATCCAGCCCTCCGGAGCCGCTCCTTCCCTTCAATAGTACGGTCAAGGACCTCCTCTCTCTTCTTTTCTCGGGCCGCAATCTTCCGGCTCAGCTGGCTTGGCTGCCGCTCCCAATACGATGTGCTTGCACGCCCGGGGTCTGCATCAGTGGGGTTCTGGCCAGCCGGCACTCCCTGGTGTCGACCACGATCGGCACTCTCTGAGGTGAGCCCCGCTGTGTCACGGCCGGCTTTGCTGCCTTGCAGCTGTCTCCCCGTGGAACCTCAGCTGAGGCCCGCGACCCTGGAGCGGCCTTCTTCGCCTTCTGGGTCTTCTTGGCCGGGCGGACTGCCGGGGCTGGTACTCTTTTTGGCGCGGTCACTTCCTGCACAGCCAGCACTGCTTCGGGTTCAGGTACTGGCCGGGAACGGGCCTCTTCAGGTAACGGGCACAGCGCAGATGGATTCCACAGCAGGCCTGGGCCAGCCTCCCCAAGCAGCTACCCATAAGCGCCCGGGATGGACTCCGCCACCGGTGTCGGGGGTGGGGATACAGGTGGAGGAGCAGTGACAACCACTGCGGGCAATGGAGGAGGCAGTATGGCAGGTAGCAGCAAGCCGGGCCCCTCAGCCACGACGGCCGACCCCTCAAGGGCATAGGGATGTAAGTCGCCTTCCCACCCTGCCAACACCGTCATTCTCTCACAGGCCCGCACGGCAGCCACTATCTCCCCCATCTCCGCCGCCCAGTGCTCCACTAGGAAGCTTACTTGGTGCTGGAGGCGGGGGCCTTCACCCACGCCGCTGTTCCGGGCGCGGGCTCGGAGATCTCGAAACTCGGTATGGGAGTTGCCATTCTGCTGCTGCGCTGACGGGATCTAGGAACGGAACGGATGCAGGGTCCTGGAGTCCCTGCCTCTTTATCTTCTCGGTTACATCAGGCAGCTCTTTCATCCGCTCCCCCTTAATTTTTTCTCCTTACTCCTCCTTTAGGGGTTGGAGCTTCGCAGTTCGCGCCTTAACTGCTCGGGGAAGACAACTCGAGCGGGAAACTTTCGCACAAAGATGGCGGATCTTCAACTTTTTTCGACAGGATGCCACTGATGGATTTTTCTAAGGCGCACTTCGACGGGTAATTGGACTGTCCGAATCCTGTTCGCTGACGCCAAGTTGTCGCTGGTGGGGGCCAGTCCTCCATCGCGGGGGGCTGCTCGGGGAGATCACGCTCAGGTCCGGGGCCTTCTCTCTGGTGGCTCGAGTGGGCCGGATCCGGGTCTCGAGTAGCGCTCCTCGCTCACGAGTGAAAAGGGGGGTTGGATTGGTGATCGGGTGGGTGCACGGCCAGGGCCGCTGTGGAGATTGTTCTTGACGCCACCCACGGGTTGTGGTGACATGGGCACCACCGCTGCCGTGAAGGTGAGGGACTTTCGGGAGCGGTGTAATGGTGCAGCTCTGGTCTTAACCCCTCCATGGGTAGGAGCGGTGTGTCCCGAGGCCCGGTGTTTGGGACAGGCAATGTTGGGGGTCGCGGTGCAAAGGGGCCATGCTGCGGTGCGGTGCCGTGACCGGGTGGCACTGTTGTACTCACAATTGATTGCACTCACTCAGAGTCACTGGTAAACCAAAGTTCGGGTATGGTCGGGATCCCGCAGCCGGCTGCCTGTGTCCCTTGTGAAGTTGGTGATGGTCCCTTTCCCTTGCACCTTTTGTTCTGTTTGGGTCCCCTGCCTTGCCAGTGGTAGCCCGCTCCCCAGTGTTTAGCTTCCAAAGGAGCCTCGGTTGCCCGCAGGCGCTGGCCCATCGGGTGTTTGGCCCTTGGCGGTGGTATTCACTCTGTATCGGTGGGCTTTTGCCTTCTTTCAGGACTTGGGTGTGGATGAACCCTTGAGGTCCAGCCAGCAATCACTTAATTCGCCTACACTCAGTGTTTCTAAGCTAGGATGGGATCTAAGTACCCGGCTGTTGGTGCTCCAGTAAACGGTTGACTCCCCGGTTCAGGTCCGGCGGGCTCCAACCCTGACCCGGTCCCTACGGTTCCGCCGGTCGTGTACCGGTATTCCTGCAGGCGGCCACCACCGTCTGCCTGCCTGACATTTCGGGGATCCCAGGCTCCAACCCGGGTCCCTGACAGCTTTCTCCTCCACACCTCCTGTCACTTTCACTGTAACTCTGAACTAACCTAGTTTACATCCTGCCTCAGGACAGTAGTCTCCTCAGTCGGCGTGCCTTTCCACCTGGCTCCGCCCACCTGGTGTGCCCTACCTGCCCTGAGGGAGGCATCAGGTCTCCCTTTCGGGTGACGGGTATTTCCTCACAAGGGATGGGGGAGTGTGTGTGTGTGTGTGTGTGTGTGTGTGTGTGTGCGCGATGTTACCTGTGACCCCTGGAGGCCAGGGCGTCACATAAGCTTTGTGAGAATTTCCTGGCTAACCTCTAATTTCAGCGTCATCTGTCTTGTCAACAGAGTTTCGGACCCCAATCCCTCCACCCTCAAACACTCCACAGTCTCGTCAGTAATCATGTCTGGCTTTATCAGGTCTTTATGTACCCCAGGTCCAGCTGCCCCAGTGTCAATTAAAAATTCTGCCTCATTCCCCCCTGGCATTGTTATGGTTGTAATTAAGGTGGGACCAGGTCCTGAGGGAACAAAAACAGGGTACACATTTGTCACTGGGTTGCCAGTTTCCTAGGCCAGGGGCATGGGAGGAAGAAAATAAGTCTGCTCTTTCTCCTTTTTGGCTTTTTGCACTGTCTGGAGTAATGTTTATTCTGTACACATTCCAGCACTGTACGGTCACTAGGTCACCTGGTGCCCCCCCTCTCTGCTTCCACTGTTTTCCTTGTGCTGTAGCATACATAACTGGTCGCTTGGTTTTTGTCAGTTCAACCCCTTTAGCTACTTGCAAAAGGTCTTTTGGTTCCATGTTTCTCCACTCAGGTCTGACTGTCTGTACTGCTTCTCGTAAGAACGTATTCATACCGTCAATGAATGCATTCACCAATATTTTGACATCAAGGTCGTTCCTGGCACTGTACCCCTTGTCTGCCTACTTTAGCTGTAACCTCCCAAAGTATGTCTTTATACTCTTCCCCTTTCTGCTGTGTCAAGTCAGTCATCAGCCCAGACCGCTCTGGTTATTTCTTTGTAGCCCATTCTTTCAGTGCCTCACAGGACATCTTCCCAGACTTCTCAGACTGATCATCCATGATTCATGATTGATCCTTTACCACATCAGTATGGGATTTAATTATGTGTCCCAGCATGTCACCTGCCTTTGCAGTCACCAAACTCTCAAGGTCTGTCCCAGTGCATTTATATGTCAGCTGTATTGTCTTTATCTGCCTGTAAAATGGGAAAGGTTGGACTTCAGGGTCAAGTAACTGTTTCAACATAGCTAGCTGGTCAGAGGGGCTCCAGGGATGATATTCTAGCTGGTCAGAGGGGCTCCAGGGATGATATTTCTGTGTTTGTCTGATTCTAGTAACCTTCCTTGGATGTGATGTTTTTGATTTTGTGGTGCTGGTCCCAGGGTGTTCTGTTTTTTCTTCACCGTCAGCGTAACGTCCAGCTTCCTCCAAAAAACTCAATTCCTTCACTACCTCTGTCTCAAAGTCAGCGTCTTCATTCACCATGTGTGATCTGGTCCGAACAAGATTTAGTGCAACCTGCTTAGGGCGAGTGACATTACATGTAGCTCACGTACCTCTCCAGTATGGGTTTTTCTGACTACAATGTTTATTAGTCCATTCATCCGGTTTTGGTCTCTGATTATGTGAAGATGGGGCGGTAGTAGTCACAGTTTTTGCTTTTGGCGCATTAAAAAAATCATAATACACCTTATCTCCCACTGTGGTTTCCTTACATCCACAATGCTGCACCTCTTCAGCCACAGAACACCATTTACAGTATTTACTTGTTGTTCTATTATCTTGTCTTTTCTGAATCTGTGCCATTTGTCAACATCCAAACATCCACATTCTGGCATGTATGCCTTTTTGAGTACTGGTCTGACATTTTTCACTACTTCCTTGCCTTCCCTTTCTTGCACTACCTGTTTGGCTGTTTTGGATCCCGCTGGAGCCCTACACTGCACACTGAAAAAGTTGCCCATGGCTTCAACTTATTCCCACACAACCCACCTTTCTGCAAATGCCCTCTCAGTGTCCCTGGACCTTGTCAACAGGCCACACTCCTCCAGAAAGTCAGATTGGGCTCTCAAGGTTTAGCGAGAAGGCTCGTCAGCTCTCTCACCCGCTACCCTTGCAGGGTGTATTGGGAAGGCTCTAAATCAGCTCTCTCACCCAATAGACCAGCTGACTAAAGCAGGAAGGACCAGGTGTGATAGTCCTCTCACCCACTAGACCAGCTCCATGCAAGTGGGAAGGCCACACTGCTCTCTCACCCACTTAGACTCGATGTGCAGTTGGTTCCCCACGCTGGTCCTTTTCCTTTCCTGTACATCAACCATATACTGAGTAGTGATGAGCGAGTATGCTTGTTACTACTCGGTACTCGCACGAGTATCACTGTACTCGGGCTACTCGGCGGGAACCGAGTAATCTCGCGATACTCGTGCTGTACTCGTGGTCTTCATCCCTGCATGTTGGCGCTCTTTTTACAGCCAGCCCTCATGCAGGGATTGGCTGTCAGACCACTGCAATGCCACAGCCCTGTTAGTTGTGGAATTGCAGTGATTGGCCGGCCTGCACAGCATGACCTAGCCTTTATACCGGCGGGCGCGCTGTGCTCTGCACACATCCATTCAGACAGTCAGTGCAGGGAGAGTGTTGCTGCTTCAGGGAAAGGTTTGCGGCCCGTTATAGTTTTTTCCGTAGCAGGGCTGCAAACAGTGTGACCAGAAGTCCTTCTCAGGACTATTGTAGTTGTATACAGGCAGGCAGGGTATAGCCAGGTCGGAGTACAGGAGCAGAGTCCTTCTCAGGACTATTGTTGCTATATACAGGCAGGGTATAGCCAGGTCGGAATACAGGCTAGTGACCAGAAGAGTCCTTGTCAGGACTATTGTAGCAGTATACAGGCAGGCAGGCAGGCAGGGTATATAGCCATTCCTAGTGGTGACCGTATACCAGCCTTCATCATATCTGGGGCTGGTGTACACAGTCTAAAACAGTCCAGATAGTGTCAGACTTCTCAGTAATTGTCGCTCCTAAAAACCTGTTAGGTTCTTAATGCGTCCGTGCTTAAATTTAAAAACCGCACGTGTGTGCCTGTCGGTGGCAGCGTACAGGTGCACTTGTGTGCGTTTTTCACAAACTATTATATAACGCACAAGTGTAGTGTATAATACACGTCAGTCAGCAGTGGCTGATAGTGTCAGAGTTCTCAGTAATTGTCGCTCCTAAAAACCTGTTAGGTTCTTAGTGCGTCCGTGCTTGCATTTAAAAACCGCACGTGTGTGCCTGTCGGTGGCAGCGTACAGGTGCACTTGTGTGCGTTTTTCACAAACTATTATATAACGCACAAGTGTAGTGTATAATACACGTCAGTCAGCAGTGGCTGATAGTGTCAGACTTCTCAGTAATTGTCGCTCCTAAAAACCTGTTAAGTTCTTAGTGCGTCCGTGCTTGCATTTAAAAACCGCACGTGTGTGCCTGTCGGTGGCAGCGTACAGGTGCACGATTTGCACAAACTTGGATATAACGCACAAGTCTAGTGAATACACGTCAGCACAGCATTGCAAAATGCGCAAGGGCGTTGGTAACGAACAAGGAAGTGGACGTGATGGTGGTGCAGGCAGAGGCCGAGGTCGTGGGCAAGCTCTAATTTCGCCACAACAAAGGGCCACATCTACTCGCTCGCACGTCCTGTCCCAAATTCTTGGGGACCGCAGCAGTACACCGCTCTTGAACCAAGACCAGTGTCAACAGGTTGTTAGTTGGATAGCGGATAATGCTTCCAGTCAGATTGGCACTACCACAAACACTCTGTCTTCCACACGGTCAAGTGTCAGTAGCCGTGATACTGCACCGCACATTTCAGAACCTGATCCTCCTTCCTACTACAAGGCTGAGTACACGTCCTCGGACATTACTGATCCCACACTTGGACACTCGGAAGAGCTGTTCACGTTTCCATTTGCACATTCTGGCCTCTCGCCAGCTCCTGTTGAAGTGGGTCATGAGGAGATCGTATGTACAGATGCCCAAATATTTGAGCAGCCACGTTCTCACGAAGTTGGCAACGTGTCTCAACAAGGGGTGGACGATGATGAGACACAATTGTCAGGAAGTCAGGAGGAGGAGCAGGGTGCGGAAGAGGAAGACGACGTGGTGGATGATCCAGTAACTGACCCAACCTGTCAGGAGGATATGCAGAGCGAGGACAGCAGTGCACAGGGGGAGGGAGGCGTAGCATCCCAACAGGCAGTAAGAAGCAGGGTGGTGGCTCCAGGCAGAAGTCAGGCAACCGTTCCCCGGAACAACAACACGACACAAGGTGCCTGTACAAATGTTAGGTCTTCCCGAGTCTGGCAGTTTTTTAAGTTGGCTGCAGATGATTCTAAAAAGGCCATTTGCAACACCTGCCGTGCCAGCATCAGCAAGGGTACCAAAACTAGCAGCCTGACCACCACCAGCATGATCAGGCACATGTCAGCCAAGCACCCGACTTTGTGGGAAGTACAACAGAGTCGAGGAGCAGTGCTTGCTGATGACACTGCTACGTCTTCGCTGGTTGTGCATGCGAGCCAATCCCCTGTCCATGCTGCCTGCGAACAAGCCTCCTCCGGTCCTGCACCTGCAGTTGCCTACGCAAAAATAACACCATCATCAAGCACGTTCTTGTCCCAGCGCAGCGTTCAGTTATCCATTCAGCAAACCTTTGAACGCAGGCGCAAATACACTGCCAACGCCACACATGCCACAGTTCTAAATGCTAACATTTCGCGACTGCTTGCGCTGGAAATGTTGCCTTTTAGGCTGGTGGAGACAGAAGCATTCCGCGACCTGATGGCGGCAGCTGTCCAACGTTACTCGGTCCCCAGCCGCCACTATTTCTCCCGGTGTGCCGTCCCCGCATTGCATAACCACGTGTCACAAAACATCACACGTGCCCTGAACAACGCTGTTTCACCCAAAGTCCACCTAACCACAAACACGTGGACAAGTGCTTGTGGGCAAGGCCGCTACATCTCGTTGACGACACACTGGGTTAATATTGTGGAAGCTGGGACCCAGTCTGAGCGAGGGATGGAACACGTCCTTCCCACACCAAGGTTTGCAGGCCCTACCTCAGTCAGGGTTTCACCCACACTCTACAGCTCCAGAATGTCATGCTCTTCAGCCTCCTCCTCCTCCTGCGCATCCTCATCCACTTTACCCTCCACACCAGTCCCAAGCTGGAAGCACTGCAGCACTGCCTCGGCGAAGCGGCAACAGGCTGTGCTGAAGCTAATCTGCATAGGTGACAAACCCCACAATGCAGAAGAGGTGTGGACAGCTCTGAAACAGCAGGCAGATCACTGGCTCACACCTCTGAACCTAAAGCCAGGAAAGGTCGTGTGTGACAATGGCCGTAACCTGGTGGCGGCTTTGAGGCGAGGCCAGCTGACACATGTTCCATGCGTGGCCCATGTGCTCAACCTCGTGGTTCAGCGGTTTCTAAAGTCATACCCAGAGCTGTCTGATCTGCTGGTAAAAGTTCGCCGCCTGTCTGCACATTTTCGAAAGTCACCTACTGCTTCAGCCGGCCTTGCCGGCTTTCAGCGCCGTTTGCATCTTCCGGCTCACAGACTGGTGTGTGATGTCCCCACATGTTGGAATTCAACTCTGCACATGTTGGTCAGGATATGTGAGCAGAAGAGGGCAGTTGTTGAGTACCTGCATCACCTAAGCCGTCGGGAAATGGGTCAAACTCCACACATAACACCTGAGGAGTGGAGATGGATGTCCGACCTATGTACCATCCTCCAAAACTTTGAGGACTCCACCAAGATGGTGAGTGGTGATGACGCCATTATAAGCGTCACCATACCGCTACTCTGCCTTCTAAAACGGTCTCTGCTCAAAAACAAACATGATGCATTGCAGGCGGAGCGCGATGAGTTGCAGCAAGAAACAGTAGTGGGTGTGGGTGATAACACACAGCCCAGCCTCGTCTCATCACAACGTGCAGTGGAGGACTATGACGAGGAGGAGGATGAAGACATGGAGCAACTCTCCGGCCAAATTGAGGATATGACATGCACACCAGTCATATCCTCGGTTCAGCGTGGCTGGCCAGAGGACAGGGTAGATGAGGAGGAGGAGGAGGAGGAGGACAGCATGTTCAGTCATCGTGTTGGTCAGGCTACTGAAGTCCTGGCTGTTAAGAGTCTGGCGCACATGGCTGACTTTATGGTAAGCTGCCTGTCTCGTGACCCTCGCGTTAAGAACATCTTGGCCGACAATTATTATTGGTTGGTAACACTGTTAGACCCACGCTACAAGGAGAACTTTATGTCTCTTATTCCCGAGGCGGAGAGGTCAACCAAAATGCAGCAGTTCCGGAAGGCCATAGTCACGGAAGTAGGCAAAGCATTCCCCTCACAAAACGCTAGAGGCATAGGTCAGGAATCAGTGGACAACCAAGACGTACAGCCGAGAGAGGCACAAGTCCAATCCGCCAGAGGTAGGGGAACAGTCTTTAAGATGTGGGACAGTTTTCTCAGCCCCTCACGTACCACAGCCCCTGAGGTGCGGGGTAGTGCCACAAGAAATCCTAAGTTTGCCCAGATGCTCAAGGAGTACCTTGCAAATCGAACAACTGTACTCCGACATTCCTCTGTGCCTTACAAGTATTGGGTATCCAAGGTGGACACGTGGCATGAATTGGCTCTCTACGCCTTGGAAGTCCTGGCCTGCCCTGCCGCTAGCGTTTTGTCAGAGCGTGTTTTTAGTGCCGCAGGTGGAATCATTACAGATAAACGCACCCGCCTGTCAACTGAAAATGCTGACAGGCTGACTCTGATCAAGATGAACAAGGGTTGGATTGGGCCAGACTTCACCACACCACCAGCAAATGAGAGCGGAATTTAAAGTTTGTAACGGGAATTTGCCATGTACCTCCACTCACCCATGGGTACACACTTCTGGACTTTGGATAATCGTTGGACTGCTCCTCCTTCTCCTCATGCGCCACCATGATGACCGTTACAATAGTTAGGCCTTTGTTTCAGGTATACCCCCAGTGGTAAATTTTTTCACCCGTTCTTTGCAGAATGGACATTACAACGACAGGAGACCCGCTCCTTTGCAATGGGAACAATGTTTTGAGGCCCTCATGCACGTCTCTATCCAGGGACAACGTGGAGCCTCCCAATTTTTGGCTGCCCTGCCTAAGGGCTATACTATAATACACCCACTTCCTGACAATGGACACTTAATGTTTTGAGGCCCTCATGCACGTCTCTATCCAGGGACAACGTGGAGCCTCCAAATTTTTGGCTGCCCTGCCTAAGGACTATACTATAATACACCCACTTCCTGACAATGGACACTTAATGTTTTGAGGCCCTCATGCACGTCTCTATCCAGGGACAACGTGGAGCCTCCCAATTTTTGGCTGCCCTGCCTAAGGGCTATACTATAATACACCCACTTCCTGACAATGGACACTTAATGTTTTGAGGCCCTCATGCACGTCTCTATCCAGGGACAACGTGGAGCCTCCCAATTTTTGGCTGCCCTGCCTAAGGGCTATACTATAATACACCCACTTCCTGACAATGGACACTTAATGTTTTGAGGCCCTCATGCACGTCTCTATCCAGGGACAACGTGGAGCCTCCCAATTTTTGGCTGCCCTGCCTAAGGACTATACTATAATACACCCACTTCCTGACAATGGACACTTAATGTTTTGAGGCCCTCATGCACGTCTCTATCCAGGGACAACGTGGAGCCTCCCAATTTTTGGCTGCCCTGCCTATGGGCTATACTATAATACACCCACTTCCTGACAATGGACACTTAATGTTTTGAGGCCCTCATGCACGTCTCTATCCAGGGACAACGTGGAGCCTCCCAATTTTTGGCTGCCCTGCCTAAGGGCTATACTATAATACACCCACTTCCTGACAATGGACACTTAATGTTTTGAGGCCCTCATGCACGTCTCTATCCAGGGACAACGTGGAGCCTCCCAATTTTTGGCTGCCCTGCCTAAGGGCTATACTATAATACACCCACTTCCTGACAATGGACACTTAATGTTTTGAGGCCCTCATGCACGTCTCTATCCAGGGACAACGTGGAGCCTCCCAATTTTTGGCTGCCCTGCCAAAGGGCTTTACTACAATAGACCCACTTCCTTACAATGGGCACTTCAGGCTTACAGGCCATCATGCACGTCTGTATGCAGGGGCATTGGTGAACCTCACAATTTTGGACTGCCCTGGCAAAGGAAAATACTACAAAGACTCACTTCCTCAAAATGGGCACATTAGACTCAAGAGGCCTTCATGTACGTCTCTTCTCAGGGACATCGGAGTGCCACACAATGTTTCACGTAAAATCTTTCATGTAATCTCAAAAAGTAACATACACCAGCTCTATCTCACTATTGGGTATGTGTCCTTAACATTTTCGCCATGAAAATTAATTTTGGTGTCATTTTTGAAGGTTTTCTGGTGAGTCCGTAAAAATGGCGTAAAACGCGGACAAAATTGTTCACAGCTGTGACTTTTGAGTGATAAATGCTTCAAGGGGTCTTCCCCATGCTGTTTCATGTCATTTGAGCACTCTTCTGAGACTTTTGTGACATTTTTAGGGTTTCTGCATGCTGCCGGGGGTCATTTCATAAAAATACTCGGGTCTCCCATAGGATAACATTGGGCTCGGTGCTCGGGCCGAGTACACGAGTATCTTGGGATGCTCGGCCCGAGCCTCGAGCACCCGAGCTTTTTAGTACTCACTCATCACTAATACTGAGAAGCAGGCAAACACATGCACTGTGACCAAAACAATCACTTCCAAATAGGTTCAGGTTTTTTTCTTTTTTTTATTTTTTAAACCCAGCGGTCTCCGTTTTTTCTTTACAAATTATTTCAGCAACATAGACAAGAGTTAAAACAAAACAATCCTAAGAGCTCACTTCTCATAGCAGGCAGAAGATCTCGCAGCCGTTCACATGCCCCTCCCAACAGGACAGCAGCAGCACACAGTTTGTTTAGCAAGAGTCTTATCTCAAAAGAATTCTTCGTCCAGACTCAGCTTCCCAAAACATCCAACTTTTCTAACACCGACTAGTATACACAATCCTAGCAGAAAATTGAGACTACTTATATACCTTCACAGCACCTATATTTTCCTGAAAGGAAAACAATTACTTTGTTATAAAACCTTCGTCTCCATTTTGAGGGGAAGAATCATACAGTATCTCACTATACGGACAGATCACAGGACCACTTGTCCACTCATTCATTGATTCTAGAAATTTATGTAAAAATACACATTCCAAGGATGGGGTCTCATCAGGTAATCTCACATGTAGGTTAAAATATCTAAACCGCTCTTGTCCTCCTAGACAGCCTCTGATTATGTGAAAAATACATATGACAGGTATCCACACAAAAATACTCTATATGGCTTTGCCCTATGACATTTCACAACCAGAACACCTTTTCACAGTCCACAGTAGGGCCTATAACCATTAATATATACCTACATTTTATTACGCAAAGTCCCTTATCTCAATTACTCATCACTTATGTTATTCAGAGGCTTCTCATCAATATTCAACAACCTACTGCCTGCCTACGTTATCAATGAATTAGTATGAAACCACTTATGAACACATATGCATAGACCAGTGTATTGCCCATCAAATATGCAAAGATGGCCACAGCAAAACACAAAACACAGCAACACAGCAAATGTAATTATACAGACACTGTCCCAATTCTGTACCACCGTACAAATGCATTTCTTTGCAATCAGTTAATAGACAGACAACAGATTATCTTATCACTCTATTTTTCAACTCTCATTCAGACATGCATGAAATGAACAATACTCACTGGTGATGCCAGAGTTCTTGAACCGTGTGTACAGCAATACCCAGAAAATTCGGGAAATCAGAGAGAGTGCAATAAGGTGTAAGAATAAAGCTTCTCACCTTGCTGCAGCTGAAATTTCACTGTCTCAAGAGGCCCCAAAACTTCTTCTGAATAGGCTGGTTGGCCACAGCCAAACGTTGGGTGCCAAAAACTGATGAATCTGTTCTGTTCTGACTCAAAAGTCAGCTTATGGGATCACCGGTGAGGTCCTGTTGAATTAGGCCCCTTTAGGCCTAGTCAATATTAATCGCTCGGAGAACAGACCTGCATTCATGAAAGCATGATCAGTTTTCTGTTTCTTTAGCCAATGCACATATAATTTATACCATTTACAGATCAATGTGATATTGCAAAAAGGCTTCAAGTGGAAATTTCCCAGCTGATCATATGACCTTTAAGTTTGAAAAATGAAAAAAAATGTAGAGTCTTGCATATGAGATAAGACAAATATTTCCAGACAACAATAATAATCCTGGAGTTTTTAGTAGGGTAATCAGTGGCTATGATTTTGCCCAAGATGTACTAATGGAATAATAAAGTATTTAAAATTCGAGAAATACAGAAACTATTAACCCTTCTATATCACTGTAAACTCTGATCGTGGGCAAGCAGTTTAAAAGATAGGATAGATAGATAAATAGAAATAAAACACATATATAATGTCCCACCCCCCTGCATATTGTGAGCTGTCACCCTTTAGTGACTTTGAAGTGGCACTAAATGGTGCTTAGCCAAAGACCATCAAGAAATTTACAAAAAGAGGGCAATCAATATATATATATAGTTTATATACTAAATGGTGCTTAGCCTTGTATTTAGCCAAAAAAATAAATAAATAATTAAAAAAAACGACATGGGGACCACCCATTTTTGACAGCCAGCTAAGGTAAAGCAGATGGCTGCAGCCTTCAGACCTCAGCTATCAACTTCACCTTGGCTGGTAATCCAATTTGCAGGTCACCCCATGCTGTTTTAATTAATTATTTCTAAATAAATAATAAAAAAGGGGGTCCCTCCAGATTGGAATACCAGCCAAGGTAAAGTGGACAGCTGTAGTCTGGTATTCTCAGGCTGGGAACGTCCATGGTTATTGTGCCTTCCCAGCCTAAAAATAGCAGGCCGCAGCCGCCCCTGAAGTGGTGAATCCATTAGATGTGCCAATCCTGGTGCTTTGCAACAGCTCATCTTGTTGCCCTGGTGCGGTGGCAAATGGGGTAATATATGGGGTTGATACCAGATGTGTAACGTCACCTGGCATCAAGCCCAGAGGTTTGTGATGTCACAGTATCTAACAGATACCCGACATTACTAACCCAGGTAGTAATAAAAAAATAAAGACAACAAAAAAAATTTGTTGAAAAAACACTCCCCAAGACTCTTTCACCAATTTATTGAAAAGAAAAAAAAATCTGATCCACCGTAATCCACTTTGGAGATCCCATGATGTTCTCTGAGCCTTCCAGAATATACTCAGTGCACATATCTCTCATTTTTCAGGAAGAGCAAGCTCTCCATGTAAGAATTGCAGGTGCAGTGATCTAAGAATACAGTAGTATTGCAGTAACACAGTAACCTCATTCCATAATATGAGGGGCACACTCAGGGAACGTATTCTCTAGTTTCTGGAACAGCATGCCCTCCATGTGAAGAGTGTGGCTGCAGATTACTGCACTCACGCGCCCCAGGTCCACAGTGCAGCAGTATGAGCGGCAGTGACCTCAGTATCCCTGCTTGCAAGGAGCTGGCTGACAGCCACTGTCTGTGCATGCGGCCGCCATCTTTTCAGAAGGAGGAGGAGGGATTGTGGGGACAAGAAAAACATCAGGTACTGGGGAAGAACAAGGTGTGAAGGGGGGGTGATAGTAGGTGACCTGGCAGGACTTCGGGACGTGTTTTCTGTCGCATGTAACATGTCACATGCTACAGAAATGAGGATGATGATGAATGTGGCAAGTGCACTGGTCATGCATGCCACCATCTTGGAGGATCATGAGGTGGTTTGGGGGGCACTTTGATGACACTGAAGGACCAGAGGGGACCCAGGAAAGAGGTTTATCTCCCATCTGACATGTTTTATCATGCCAGGTGGGAGATAAATCATTTTATACCGGCGCTGTCATTTACTGTAACGTGATAATTGGTATGTAGTGTATACCAATGATCACGAGACCGGGGATTGGAAAAAAACAGCCCAAATAATTTTTTCCTGTGTCTCAGCTATCCCTGGTAGCTGGAACCCTGGAGATTTTCCGATGCTGGGGGTGCTTATCACTTTTTTCTGATTGTCATTTTAAAAAGGCGATCTGGCATATGTACCCTTTCCTGCTGCCGTTTTAATCCATACGACGGTCGTAAAGGGGTTCATTACTATTCATTACTAAGAAAAGTCCATTCTTTCAAAATTTAAAAAAGAAATCCACAAAAAAAACACTTTTACCTAGAGTCCTTTAACTTTGCTTTCAAATTATACATCTTTTCTTCTTATTTTTATTCATTTTTATATCAAGTTATTTGCTGTGAGAGTATTCTTAGAAACAGACCCTTATCTTACTTTTTATAATTATATTCTATAATTTTCTTAAACAAATGGGACCCACTTATGAGAATATGAAAAAAAGTCTCCCAAGACTTGTCTCAATTGTCCTGCTGCATTTTGCTTAGTATATAAATATCATGACATAATTTCTTTCTGATGCATATTCATCTATCTGACGAACATGAAAGACGACATCAGCTCCAGATTTCTTCTCAAATTTTATGAAACTATTTTGAAAAATAGGATTAATCATTATCTTGATTTTTTATGTTTTTGAGATTTTCAAGCTTCTATTGAACTGTTTTTACCAACATTTTGTGCAAAATATGTCACCATTTTCATATTTCTCTTCCTGAAAGAGACAATTGATTAATTATTTGTTTGTTCTGAAATGCAGGAAAGCAATCTGACTGTGGTGACCGAGTTCTTACTTTTAGGATTTCAGATCAGTCAATATTTAAGAATTTTCTTATTCTGTCTTTTCTTTTCTGTTTATTGCTTTGCGTTAAGTGGAAATCTTCTGATCATCGCCCTGGTGTCCACCAGCAAGAACCTCCACACTCCGATGTACTTCTTCATCTCACAACTGTCCATCAGTGACATCTTGGTGATCACAGATATTGTCCTTAACATGCTCCACATCCTACTGAATAATGGGGGAACCATTACTGTTATTGACTGTATCACTCAGTTTTTTTTTTTAGGCTCCTCTGAAGCATTTGAAGGTTTTCTCCTCGCTGTGATGTCTTATGACCGGTATGTGGCCATCTGTAATCCCCTCCGTTACTCCACCATCATGACAAGTGGATATTGTTTGATATTGTCTATTGCGTGTTGGGTGTTTGCATTTTCTATTTTATTGATTTATATTATAAAAACTGCAAAGCTCGTTTTTTGTGGCTCAAATACCATTGACCATTTATTCTGTGACATTGTCCCTTTACTAGAACTTGCCTGTTCTGATACCTTCATTATCCAGTTGGAGATATATATAATAGGCTTTCCCTTTGTCTTTATTCCAACTATAATCATTGTAATGTCTTATACTTATATTGTTCTATCAATCTTAAGAATCCCATCCAGTACCGGCAGACAGAAAGCCTTCTCCACCTGCAGCTCCCACCTCATTGTGGTCTCCATATTCTACTGGTCAATTTTTAGTGTTTATCTCATCCCAACAAAAGGCCGAACTATCACCATGAGTAAGATCCTATCACTGCTATATACGGTGTTCACTCCTTTTATCAATCCCATTATATACAGTCTGAGAAATAAAGATATTAGTAAAGCCATACAGGATACAATGTATAAGGCCTCATTTAGACATCTTTGATTGTTCACATATTCAAAAAAAATCAGTCTGAGTTTCATCAGCATTTTGTCAGTTTTTACTATTAGTTTCCATACGGAGTTTCACATCTGATACGGCAGTGAAGACCCTCTTATTTTGCTTAACACAGAAATAATATGTAATGCAGCTTATAATGATAAGAATATAATCTTGCAGAAACAAAACTATGTTGTACTTTTCCATCGCTACTGATATATTAAATATTAACTCGCATAAAATGAAAATATTATGAATGTTGACCATAACACCTGCAGGTTCTTAAGATATAAGATTATGGAAAACATGAGATCATGATGAATTTTGACTCACATGTTTGCACACATCCATCTGTTTGCACCCAATCACATCTATTTTGCACTCATCCACATCTATCTGTGTATAAATATGAGAGCGATGTAATCAATAAATGGAGCCAGCAATTGAATGGTATCTGCGTCTCTCAGACTCATCATTGCGTCTGGTAGTTTGCATACGGCTGCAGCCTCTCCTCCTAATTTGACTACCATCCAATATATCTTAAATGGTCTAGGTTTAGACGACCCCAACACATCAAACAAAAAAAAAATCCCAAAACGTCTCATATCCATTACAATTTTATTCCCAACCAGCATGCACACTTGAATCTGAAGCTACCCATGTGCTGTGTGTGATTTCCACAGACCCATAGATTTGTACAGGTAATTTAGATCGTTGACTCTGATCTGAGATAAAACTTGAACATGTCTTTGTGATCTCGTAAAATTCAAATGTATTGGGTAAATTAATGGAGCGTTATTCAGTTATCTGGAACTAAACTACAGTATGTCCATGGTTTCATTACTTTTCTGCTCTATACCAAGAATGGTAAAAACACCTTTGTGCTCCTTGAAACACTGCAGCTGCTGGCAGGTCCCTTTCCACCATGGACCGCCCGGAGCACGGCTGTAAAAGGATGAAGGTGGTGGAAGGTGAGTATGAGAAAGGGGCAGAGGAATTTTATTTAAGTAAAACTTCAAAAGAAACAAACTCTAGAGTAGTATGTTATTCATGAAGAAAAGGAAGTATCCAGTAACCATTGATTCAAGTAAAATCCAAGTTTATTGAAAAAGACTTTAAAGGGAACCTGTCAGGTGCAATATGCAGTGAGAATCACGATCAGTTCTGGTCATATTGCTAATCCTTGCCTAACCATCCCTGCATCTCGTAGCATAGATAAAGAGATCTTTAGTAAAAAACTAAAGTCTGGGATCATGCGCATATTGGACCTGACAGGTTCCCTTTAACATGCCATATCACACAAAAATTAAAACAAGAGGTCGTATATCATGATCATTCAGCAGACCTGAATGAACTCTTTTACAGAATCATCAAACCAGGACATTTACCTTTTACAGTCTAATTCAGAACTTATAATTCGGCAAGCTGACAAAGGAGGCTCAGTTGTCCTTCTAAAGTTGGAATATATAATAAATTAAATTTGGATATGCTTCGATATGAGATTGTTTATCAGGAGCTGAATATTAACCCCCCAAAAAAAAAAATTCAAAAAGATCTACTTGACTTTCTAGAAGCAGGGATTAATTTGGGGGTATTTACTAAAAAGTTAGAAGTCAACCTATATGTGGAGAGTCTCATACATCTCATTTTCCACTGTACCAAAAGTCCATAAAAAAAATGTTTCCAGCCACCTATGAGACCCATCATGGTGTATATAGGTAGTTTGGAAGTGAAACTTAGCTCCTGGGTGGATTCACACCTTCAGCCTCTGAATATTATTATACCGGACACATAAGAAACACCAAATATGTTGTTGCATCTTTGGACTCTATCCAAGTTACAGACACATGTAGACTTCTTACATGTGATATTGTCAGTCTGTACCCATCGATTTTGCACCATATAGCATTGGAAGTGTGATAAAAAATCTGTCAAAATATATAGTTTACAGTTTAAACCCACAAAAATGTATCTGTATGGCCATAGAGTTCCTTCTCATCCAAAAATATATTTTTTTTAATAATCAGTTCTTCGTACAGAGAAGAGGAGTATCTATGGGGGTGAGTTTCTCCCCATGTGTAAAAAATTTATATATGACAGCTTGGGAGGAAAAATTTATATATACAAATCAAAATCCCCTGTCATCCTATATCAGGTGGTTTCGTCGTTATATCGATGACGTATGGGACGGGGACAGTGATTCTGTTACAGAATTTATTCATGTCTGCTGCATAATCATGATATACTATCTCCTGTTTTAATTTTTGTGTGATATGGAATTTTAAAGTCTTTTTGAATAAACTTGGATTTTACTTGAAACTACAGTCGCTGGATATTTTATTTTCTCCATTACTTTACCTGACCACTAGCTGGATTTCGGGCAACGTACCTTCATAGGTGAGGTGAGATGACTCACACACCTCATGTGCTTGTATTTTTTCAGTACTTTATTCATAGTACAAGTAGACTTCAAATTATCTGGCCGGACTGGGGACTTTTTTCTTTGTTCATGTTGGAACAATACACAGATATGTGGTCCTATGATAATTTATTCACACCCTGTCAGCTGGTTTTTATAATTTATAGGTAGCCAAATTTACCCCAGAATACTGTCAATTTTTTTTATGGCTGTAATCTTCATGAATATTTTGCATTCAAACAATTCTATTCAAAATTTAGCAACACAACAAAGAAAAAAGGCGATCAAACATCCAGTGCAATTTAAAGGATATTTATTAGAAAGCAGGTGCAGGGTATGGAGACAAGCATACAAAAGGGGTATACAACCGGTAGTTTCCACCAATTCACAGTAATAATGATAATGGAGAGTGTCTGGAGACACCCAATCAGACAATAATTTCAATCACCAAATAATATCACCTACCATAAGGTATAGTCATTATTTCACTGTCTGATGGGAATCCACAGAAGCCCTCCACCATCAAGGCGGCAGATCAAACCATAATGCCAGTGGCACAATATATGTTGCTTGTCTGATTGGGTGTCTCCAGACTAGAGATGAGCGAACCGGTCGCAGTTCGGCTCGAGGTCGGTTCGCCGAACGGGGGTCCCGGTCGAGTTCGGTTCGTCGAACGTTCGATGAACCGAACTAGAACCAATAGGCTATAATGGGAGGCAATCACAAACACATAAAAATGCATGATAAATGTACACAAACAGTTAATAAACATTGCCATAACACTTACCGGTCCCCGCGATCCCTCCTGCACTCTGTCTCCTGCCGCTATTCCATCCGATGATCGCTGAATCCTCCCGGTGACCGGCACTGCCAGCAGAGAAGCAGGACCTATCGTGACGTCAAAATAGCCATGTGACCAGTCACGTGGCTATTATCTCATTGGCTACAGACTGGTCACATGACTATGACACGTCATGTAGGACCTGCGAGTGCATCTCTCCGGTACACGGTGCACATTTGTGTATCGTCGTGTACCGGCGATATGCTCTAGCACACGGTCGACTCCCCGTTCCGTTAGGGACCGGCTGACACAGCCGGTCATTAACGGAGATCACCATTGCCATAGCAACGCAGTTAGCAGTGACATCACCGCTAACCGCGGCTCCGGGAGCACCGTTGCTATGGTAACGCGTCTGTCAGCGTTACCGCTGTTACCGCTAGCAGCACTGATCACTCACGGAGTGAAGGCTGCACGCTGCTTCCCGATTTTAGTGAGGATTGTAGTGAGGATGAGGTGCCCCAGCCCATGATGGGCTGGTGCACCTCATCCTCACTACAATCGTCACTACTACTACACTAGTGAGGATTGTAGTGAGGATGAGGTGCCCCAGCCCATGATGGGCTGGTGCACCTCATCCTCACTACAATCGTCACTACTACTACACTAGTGAGGATTGTAGTGAGGATGAGGTGCCCCAGCCCATCAAGTAATGGGCTGGGGCACCTCATCCTCACTACAATCCTCACTACAATCCTGAAGTATAAACTGAAAAATAAGGAGCGCTGATAGTGTAATACCAACAGATCAGTGAGGTAGATCAGGAAAAATACACTCACCTGAAAAGGTTGTGAGATAGTCACAACCACTGATAGAGCATAGGATGAAGGCGTCTGCTGCAGCCCCACAAGGATGTGCATACAAATCAGAGTGAAGAGGGGGTTAATGCCGCGCATCAGCCAAAATGAAGATGTAGCACGTTGATGTTATAAACGTATTCTTTTATTCCATCGGTCTACGCGTTTCGAGGATACACCTCTTCTTCAGGACCAGTGCATCAACATAGTCAAATGTTGATGCACTGGTCCTGAAGAAGAGGTGTATCCCCGAAACGCGTAGACCAATGGAATAAAAGAATATATTTATAACATCAACGTGCTACATCTTCATTTTGGCTGATGCGCGGCATTAACCCCCTCTTCACTCTGATTTGTATACAATCCTGAAGTGCAGTTTCTTCAAAATCATTTAAAGGCACTTGGAACGCTGAAATTGCTGCTTATAATTTAAGCCTCTATTAAAAACCTCTTATCAGCGCTGGTTTATTGGGGATTTATTGGGCTGACAGGGGGTAATAAAGATGGAGTCTCTAATGTGTCTGTGTATTTATTTCTATTAAAGTATTTTTTCTCTGTGTGGTGTCTTTTTTTTTACCCTTTATTGGAGATTCTTAATGGCCGGGTCAAACGTGCCTGACATTAAGAATCTCTAGCTTAATACTGGCTAGTAAAACAAAGCCAGAATTAACTCATTAATACCCAACATGCCACCCGGCTCCAGGGCTGTTGGAAGAGTTGGATACAGCGCCAGATGATGGCGCTTCTATGAGAGCGCCATTTTCTGGGACGGCTGCAGACTGAAATTCGCAGCAGAGGCGCCCAGAAACCTCGGGCTAACCTATGCTGCGGATTCCAATCCCCAGCTGCCTAGTTGTACCCGGCTGGACACAAAAATGGGGCGAAGCTCACGTCATTTGTTTTTTAATTATTTCATGAAATAAGTGAAATAATTAAAAAAAAAGGGCTTCCCTATATTTTTGGTTCCCAGCCGGGTACAAATAGGCAACTGGGGGTTGGAGGCAGCCCGTAGCTGCATGCTGTACCAGGCTAGCATACAAAAATATGGCGAAGCCCACGTCATTTTTTTGGTGGGCAAAAAACTTCTGCATACAGTCCTGGATGGAGTATGCTGAGCCTTGTAGTTCTGCAGCTGCTGTCTGCTCTTCTCCACACAGACACACAGCAGCTGCAGAACTACAAGGCTCAGCATACTCAGCATACTCCATCCAGGACTGTATGCAGAAGTTTTTTGCTGAAAAAATTATGTGGGCTTCGCCATATTTTTGTATGCTAGCCAGGTACAGCAGGCAGGTACGGCTGCCCCCAACCCCCAGTTGCCTATTTGTACCCGGCTGGGAACCAAAAATAAAGGGAAGCCCTTTTTTTATTATTTCATGAATTTTATGAAATAATTAGAAAACAAATGACGTAGGCTTCGCTCCATTTTTGTGTCCAGCCAGGTACATCTAGGCAGCTGGGGATTGGAATACGCAGCACAGGTTGGCCTGAGCTTTCTGGGCCCCACTGCTGCGAATTGCAGTCTGCAGCCGCCTCAGAAAATGGCACTTTCATAGAAGCGCCATCTTCTGGCGCTGTATCCAACTCTTCCAGCACCTGCCTGCTATACCTGGCTAGCATACAAAAATATGGCGAATATCACGTCCTTTTTTCGTAGTTTTTTGGCCAAAAAATTAAAAAATGCTTCCCTGGATTTTCCATTGCCAGTGAAGGTAACACCAAGCAGTGGGGGTTAGCAGCCTGTAGCTGCTTGGATTACCCTTAGCTAGCAATACAAAAAATGCAGCGGGAGCCCATATATATTTTTTTTAATTATTTATTTAAATAACTAAAAACAAAATGGGCTTCCCTGTATTTTGATTGCTGGACATCACAGTGCTGTAAAAATAAATCTTTAAAAAAAATGACATAGCGCTCCGCGGTATTTTTGATTCTCAGCGCAGATAAAGCAGACAGCTATGGGTTGCCACCCCCATCTGCCTGTCGTTACCTTGGTTGGCAATCAAAATACAGGGAAGCCCATTAATTTTTTCTATTTAAAAAATAGTTAAAAAAAAATGACGTTGGGTCCCCCCATTTTTGATAGCCAGCTAGGGTAAAGCAGACGTCTGTAGCCTGAAAACCACAGCTGGCAGCTTTACCGTGGTTGGGGATCCAATGTGAAGGTCCCCCCAGGCTCTTTTTTTATAATTATTTTATAAATATTAATAATTACACAAAAAAAGTACGGTCCCCTCCAAATTGAATCACCAGCCAAGGTAAAGTGGACAGCTGTGGTCTGGTATTCTCAGGGTGGGAAGGTTCATAGTTATTGGGCCTTCATAGCCTAAAAATAGCAGGCCGCAGGCACCCCAGACGTGGCGCATCCACTAGATGCGCCAATCCTGGCACTTCACCCCAGCTCATCCCGTGCCCTGGTGCAGTGGCAAACGGGGTAATAAATCGGGTTGATACTAGCTGTAAAGTCACCTGAGATCAAGCCCAGCAGTTTGTGATGTCATGGCGTCTATGAGATACCCAACATCATAAACTGTCAGTACTAACAAAAACAAAAAATCGACAAAAGAAATTTATTTGAAAAAACAGTCCCCAAAACATTTCCTCTTTCACCAATTTATTGTAAGAAAAAAAATAAAGGGGTCCCACGACGACTCTGGACCGTCTAGAATATGGGGGGGAGACACTCAGGGAACGTATCCCCCATTTTCTAGGAGTGCGGACCCTTCATGTGAGGAGTGTGGGTGCAATGAATCTGCACTCACTCTCCCCGGGTCCACAGCAGCAGAGTTCATGTCGTAATGGTTGCTACCAAAGCTGCAATGCCCTACTCATGAGGTAAGGGCATGCCTAATCAGGAGAACTACTGTAGAGGAAGCTCTGCTCACTGGTATATAGGTGCTAAGAGGTAATAATAGATAAAATTAGTGAGTAACCTCGGCACTCTAAATCTCCCAGACTAAGTCAGTAAGTCACAACGGATAGTAATGCAAAATCACTCTTTATTGGTCCGTATTAAGAAAAAATTTTTTTTCATAAGCATATATGTTTTTGTCCAAAACAAGTTACAAATGACGTTTCGGCCTGAGCCTTCGTCAGATTGGACTTATCTGCATGTAATCATGAAAAATGACAATAATCAGTATCACATAAGAGTGAGAGAACAATAACATAAACTCGAACAATGTAGAGGTACAATTGGGATGCAGCAAAAAAATTAGAACACAGCAAGAAATGAAACACATGATACAAATGTCATAATACAGTACAAGGACAATATAGTAATGACAAATATGGGGTCAGAGTAGGCTTAGACAGCTCTGGTACGAAAGAGATGTCAATCATAAAGTAACATGTGCAGTAGGTGTAGAGCTACACTATGCATGGCAGAGCTAATGGGTAGACCGACCATAGAAAAAGAACAAAGAAAAAGTGGAGAAAAAGTGGAGAAAAAGTGGAGAAAAAGTGGAGAAAAAATGGAGAAAAAGTGGAGAAAAAGTGGAGAAAAAATGTAGAAAAAGTGGAGAACAAGTGGAGAAAAAGTGGAGAAAAAGTGGAGAAGAAGTGGAGAAGAAGTGGAGAAGTGGAAAAAAAGGGGAGAAAAAATGGAGAAAAAGTGGAGAAAAAGTGGAGAAAAAGTGGAGAAAAAGTGGAGAAAAAGTGGAGAAAAAATGTAGAAAAAGTGGAGAAAAAGTGGAGAAAAAATGGAGAAAAAACGGAGAAGAAATGGAAAAAAAATGGAGAAAAAATGTAGAAAAAGTGGAGAAAAAGTGGAGAAAAAATGGAGAAAATGTAAAGAAAAAGTGGAGAAAAAGTGGAGAAAAAGTGGAGAAAAAATGGAGAAAAAGTGAAGAAAAAATGCAGAAAAAGTAGAGAAAAAATGTAGAAAAAGTGGAGAAAAAGTGGAGAAAAAGTGGAGAAAAAATGGAGAAAAAGTGGAGAAAAAGTGGAGAAAAAGTGGAGAAAAAGTGGAGAAAAAATGGAGAAAAAGTGGAGAAAAAGTGGAGAAAAAGTGGAGAAAAAGTGGAGAAAAAATGGAGAAAAAGTGGAGAAAAAATGGAAAAAAATGGAAAAAAAATGGAGAAAAAATGGAGAAAAAGTGGAGAAAAAATGTAGAAAAAGTAAAGAAAAAGTGGAGAAAAAGTGGAGAAAAAATGTAGAAAAAGTGGAGAAAAAATGCAGAAAAAGTGGAGAAAAAATGTAGAAAAAATGTAGAAAAAGTGGAGAAAAAGTGGAGAAAAAATGGAGAAAAAGTAAAGAAAAAGTGGAGAAAAAGTGGAGAAAAAGTGGAAGTGGAGAAAAAATGTAGAAAAAGTGGAGAAAAAATGCAGAAAAAGTGGAGAAAAAATTTAGAAAAAATGTAGAAAAAGTGGAGAAAAAGTGGAGAAAAAGTGGAGAAAAAGTGGAGAAAAAAATGTAGAAAAAATGTAGAAAAAGTGGAGAAAAAAAGGAGAAAAAGTGGAGAAAAAGTGGAGAAAAAGTGGAGAAAAACTGGAGAAAAAATGGAGATAAAGCGGAGAAAAAGTGGAGAAAAAGTAGAGAAAAAGTGGAGAAAAAGTGGAGAAAAAATGTAGAAAAAGTGGAGAAAAAATGGAGAAAAAATGTAGAAAAAGTGGAGAAAAAATGGAGAAAAAGTGGAGAAAAAGTGGAGAAAAAATGGAGAAAAAGTGGAGAAAAAGTGGAGAAAAAATGTAGAACAAGTGGAGAAAAAGTGGAGAAAAAGTGGAAAAGAAGTGGAGAAGAAGTGGAGAAGAAGTGGAGAAAAAATGGAGAAAAAATTGAGAAAAAATGGAGAAAAAGTGGAGAAAAAGAGGAGAAGAATTGGAGAAAAAATGGAGAAAAAATGGAGAAGAAATGGAAAAAAATGGAAAAAAAATGGAGAAAAAATGGAGAAAAAGTGGAGAAAAAGTGGAGAAAAAATGGAGAAAAAGTAAAGAAAAAGTGGAGAAAAAGTGGAGAAAAAGTGGAGAAAAAATGGAGAAAAAGTGAAGAAAAAATGCAGAAAAAGTAGAGAAAAAATGTAGAAAAAGTGGAGAAAAAATGGAGAAAAAGGGGAGAAAAAATGGAGAAAAAGTGGAGAAAAAGTGGAGAAAAAGTGGAGAAAAAGTGGAGAAAAAATGTAGAAAAAGTGGAGAAAAAGTGGAGAAAAAGTGGAGAAAAAGTGGAGAAAAAATGGAGAAAAGGTGGAGAAAAAGTGGAGAAAAATGTAGAACAAGTGGAGAAAAAGTGGAGAAGTGGAGAAGAAGTGGAGAAGTGGAGAAGAAGTGGAGAAGAAGTGGAGAAGAAGTGAAGTGTTTGTTCATGCCAGATGGGAGATAAATAATTTTTTACCGGCGCTATCATTTACTGTAACGTGATAATCGGTATACGCTGTATACCTGTGATCACGTGAGCGGGGACCGGAAAAAACGTCCTGAATCATGATCTCCAGGGTCTCAGCTAGCCCTGAAACCCCGGAGATTTTCTGACGCTGGGGGGCGTTATTCACTTATTTTTGCCTGCTGTTTATAAACGGCAGATCAGAATAAGGCTACATTAACACGACCGATCCATTTTTTTGGTCTGCAAAAAACAGTCCGTTTTTTTTCACGGGTGCATCCGTGTGGCATCCGTTTCCGTTCCGTAGACGGTCCGTATGTCATCTGTTTGTCATCCGTCTGCCTTCCGGTTTTTTTGTGTACTGCAAAAAACTGAATGAGGGTAAATGCATAAATTTACCCAGGATCCATAGCTTCATCCTACATGAGGCGGTCACATGTTCACTCCATTGCCATTTTCTACTGCTTTTCACAGTGTAGAGCGCTCTGGTGATTTTCTTGTGCTTGTGCACTTCATATCAGTCTTTTCTGTCATTATAATGACAGAAAGACACATAATGTCCCACTCTCCTGCATTTTGTAATTTTGCACCCTTTGGTGCCTTTCATGTGGCACTAAGGGGTGCTTAGCTTTGTATTTAGCCAAAAAAATGAAAAAAAAAAATGACGTAGGGTTCCCCCTATTTTTGTAGCCAGCTAGGGTAAAGCAGACGGCTGCAGCCTGCAGGCCACAGCTGGCAACCTCACCTTGGCTGGTAATCCAAAACTGAGGGAACCCCACGCTGTTATTTTAAATTAAATAAATAATTAAAAAAAAAAAACACGTAGGGGTCCCCCCAAAATTGGATCACCAGCCAAGGTAAAGCAGACAGCTGGGGTCTGATATTCTCAGACTAAGGAGGTCCATGGTTATTGGACTCTCCCCAGCCTAAAAATAGCAGGCCGCAGCCGCCCCAGAAGTGGCGCATCCATTAGATGCGCCCCAGCTCATCCCGCGCCCTGGTGCGGTGGCAAACGGGGTAATATATGGGGTTAATACCAGATGTGTAATGTCACCTGGCATCAAGCCCTGGGGTTGGTGAGGTCAGGCGTCTATCAGATACCCGACATCACCAACCCAGTCAGTAATAAAAAAAAATAGACGACAAACACATTTTTATTTGAAAAAACACTCCCCAAAACATTCCCTCTTTAACCAATTTATTAGAAAGAAAAACAAATCCAGGTCTGGTGTAATCCAAGGGGTTGCCATGACGATCCACACTGTCCCGGTCAATGAAGAGCAGGATGTTCCCCATTGGCTGGGAGAGCAGTGCAGTGACCTGAGCTAACATCAATGGGTCAGCCCAGGTCACTGCAGGGGATGACAAATGCTGCTGTCAGCGAGGTACATTACCTGCGCTGATCTCCAGCACACTGACAGCCCCTGTCACTGAGTTCAATGACCGCCGCCTTCACAGCCAAGCATCGCGAGAGGCCCGTGAAGTCACTGCTAGTCAGTCTCGGGTCGGAAGCGAGAGGTGATGTGACAAGCAGCGGCCATGGAGGACAGTGACAGCGCTGAGGTCGGGATGGCGGGACTTCATCACCGCAGGTAAGCCGAGCGGGACCATGTGTGTGTGTGTGTGTGTGTGTGTGTGTGTGTATGTATGTATGTGTACATGCCGCGGGCAGGAGGGGGCGGAACGAGCTGAGCGGAGAAGTGTGGGCTTCCTGCACGTAACTAGGATAAACATCGGGTTACTAACCAAAGCGCTTTGCTTGGATACCCGATGTTTATCTTGGTTACCAGCTTCTGGCAGGCTGCCAGCGATGGCTCCTGCACACTGTAGCTGTAAAAAGCCCTGCTTTTTGCTGCTAGAACCGTTCTCGAACGTATCTAGAACTATCGAGCTTTTGCAAAAAGCTCGAGTTCTAGTTCGATCTCGAACAGCCCCCAAAATCACTCGAGCCTAGAACTGGAGAACCTTGAACCTAGAACCGCGCTCAACTCTACTCCAGACACTCTCCATTATCATTATCACTGTGAATTGGTGGACACCACCGGTTGTATACCCCTTTTGTATGCTTGTCTCCATACCCTGCACCTGCTATCTAATAAATATCCTTTAAATTGCACTGGATGTTTGATCGCCTTTTTTCTTTGTTTTGTTGCTAAATTTTGAATAGAATTGTTTGAATGCAAAATATACATGAAGATTACAGCCAGAAAAAAAAATTGAGAATATTCTGGGGTAAATTTGGCTACCTATAAATTATAAAAACCAGCTGACAGGGTGTGAATAAATTATCCTAGGACCGCACATCTGTGTATTGTTCCAACATGAACAAAGAAAAAAGTCCCCAGTCCGGCCAGATTATTTGAGGTCTACTTGTACTATGAATAAAGTACTGAAAAAATACAAGCACATGAGGTGTGTGAGTCATCTCACCTCACCTATGAAGGTACATTGCCCGAAATCCAGCTAGTGGTCAGGTAAAGTAATGGAGAAAATAAAATATCCAACGTGTTGCACGTTGGTGTGATTTATCCACGGTCCTTATGTACCACACACCAATTGCATTATGAAAATGTGTAATTAAGCTATTACTATGATGGTGGAGTGGGTGTTAAAAAGTATTATATTCAAAATTTAGGTCTACCCCATAATCTAATCTGGAGTAACTATTAGGAGGTAATATTTGCATAATTAGACATCATTCACACAATATATAAAGAAAAAGAGCATAGAGTTTTTCTAGTGCAAAATAGTACAGAAAGGTTTATTAAGGCACAAGGTGAACATCCATTAAAAGCATATAAAATATACCAGGACCAGGCCCCATATATATGTCGCTAGGGATTCAGGATATGCAAAACATTTACAGAAAATTGCAAGGCGAGAAATTATCAGTATACTCCATATTGGAATGTGCCCATGCTGGACATAACCTCACAGGATCCCATATACGATATTGATGATTATAATGTCGAAAGTAGAGGCTGGTCACTGGAATAAAACCTCAGGAAAACGCCCAACGTACATTTCGAAATATTTGGATGCCTCTTCCTGATGAAGAATTAACACCAAGCATTTTGAAACGTACATTGGGCATTTTCCTGAGGTTTTATTCCAGTGACCTGCCTCTACTTTCAACTTTACCATCATTGTTGGTAGATATTTATTACCTGATACCCTTTGTATGCTACAATATCGTATATGGGATCCTGTGAGGTTATGTCCAGCATGGGCACATTCTGCTAAAGAAAAAATTTAAACCCAGCCAAAGCATTTCGTTTGTTTGTTTTATAACCTTCAATTATACAACCAATGTATCAAGATAATCAAGGTCATTAGTTTTTGACATTCACAGACTGATGAAGATCACATCACTGCTGAAAGATATAAAAAGAACATAATATTCCTTGATATTATCACAGCTTTTAAGTTTTCTGTAAACAAAGAACAGATGAGCTAAGGCCAAACTGCAGATCCGGTAGCTCATTTGATGGATGACATCTGGTCGTTGCAAAGTTCACATGAAGTCATGAAAGATGAAGTATAATGCACGATTGTCGTTTTGTACATTAAAAAATACTACTTGTGTAACTTTTTTGTTTTCTGTCTTATTTTGTTGCCTTTGACATCTCTGTATTTCTGAAAATATATTCTGATATCTTGAATGTTTTTGTCTTTTTACTTAAACTGTATTAACCCCTTCACCTCCCAGCCTGTCTTCACGCTCAATACCAGGCCAATTTTTTCCATTCTGAACAATGTCATTTTATGATGCAATAACTCTGAAGATGCAATAGATCCCAATGATTTTGAGGATTTTTTTTTTTACAATATATTGTACTTCACGTTAGTAGTAGTGATGAGCGAGCATGCTTGTTACTACTCGGTACTCGCACGAGTATCACTGTACTCGGGCTACTCGGCGGGTACCGAGTAATTTTGCAATACTCGTGCTTTACTCGTGGTCTTCATTTCTGCATGTTGGCGCTCTTTTGAGAGCCAGCCCTCATGCAGGGATTGGCTGGCAGACCACTGCAATGCCACAGCCCTGTTAGTTGTGGAATTGCAGTGATTGGCTGGCCTGCACAGCGTGACCGAGCCTTTATACCGGCCGGCGCGCTGTGCTCTGTACACAGCCATCTCATATTCCCTGCTTTCCACGCCCACAGGCGCCTATGATTGGTTGCAGTGAGACACGCCCCCACGCTGAGTGACAGGTGTCACACTGCACCCAATCACAGCAGCCGGTGGGCGGGTCTATACTGTGCAGTAAAATAAATAAATAAATAATTAAAAAAAACGGCGTGCGGTCCCCCCAATTTTAATACCAGCCAGATAAAGCCATACAGCTGAAGGCTGGTATTCTCAGGATGGGGAGCTCCACGTTATGGGGAGCCCCCCACCCTAACAATATCAGTCAGCAGCTGCCCAGAATTGCCGCATACATTATATGCGACAGTTCTGGGGCTGTACCCGGCTCTTCCCGATTTACCCTAGTGCGTTGGCAAATCGGGGTAATAAGGAGTTAATGGCAGCCCATAGCTGCCACTAAATCCTAGATTAATCATGTCAGGCGTCTCCCCGAGATTCCTTCCATGATTAATCTGTAAATTACAGTTAAAAAACACACACACCCGAAAAATCCTTTATTAGAAATAAAAAACACTAACAAAGTCCCTCATTACCAATTTATTAACCCCGACAAACCCTCCATGTCCGGCGTACTCCACGGACTCCAGCGTCGCGTCCAGCTCTGCTGCATGGAAGTGACAGGAGCTGCAGAAGACACCGCCGCTCCGGTCACCTCCACGCAGCTAATGAAGGGAATAGCGCGATCAGCTGCTGTCAGTCAGGTAACTCCCGGCCGCCGCTGGATCCAGCGGTGGCCGCGATTAACCTCAGTGACAGCAGCTGATCGCTATACTCACCTCAGTTGGTGCATGGAGCTGACCGGAGCGGCGGTGAGTAGCGCGATCAGCTGAGCTGTCACTGAGGTTACCCGCGGCCACCGCTGCATCCACCGCTGGATCCAGGTAACCTCAGTGACAGCTCAGCTGATTGCTATACTCATCTCATTAGCTGCGTGGAGGTGACCGGAGCGGCGGTGTATTCTGCAGCTCCTGTCACTTCCATGCAGCAGAGCTGGACGCGACGCTGGAGGACTGTGGAGTACGCCGGACATGGAGGGTTTGTCGGGGTTAATAAATTGGTAATGAGGGACTTTGTTAGTGTTTTTTATTTCTAATAAAGGATTTTTCGGGTGTGTGTGTTTTTTAACTGTAATTTACAGATTAATCATGGAAGGAATCTCGGGGAGACACCTGACATGATTAATCTAGGATTTAGTGGCAGCTATGGGCTGCCATTAACTCCTTATTACCCCGATTTGCCAAAGCACCAGGGTAAATCGGGAAGAGCCGGGTACAGCCCCAGAACTGTCGCATCTAATGTATGCGGCAATTCTGGGCGGCTGCTGACTGATATTGTTAGGGTGGGGGGCTCCCCATAACGTGGAGCTCCCCATCCTGAGAATACCAGCCTTCAGCCGTATGGCTTTATCTGGCTGGTATTAAAATTGGGGGGACCGCACGCCGTTTTTTTTAATTATTTAATTATTTATTTCACTGCACAGTATACACACACCGGCTGCTGTGATTGGGTGCAGTGAGACAGCTGTCACTCAGTGTGGGAGCGTGTCTCACTGCAACCAATCATAGGCGCCGAAAAGCAGGACAGCAGGGAATAGGAGATTGATTAATGAGCGGCCGGCTTTTTCAAAAGAGGAAAAGCCACCGGAGTTTGAACAGCTGTGCAGCGCCGCGGCAGTGATCGGGGAACGGTAAGTAAGAGAGAGGGGGGGGAACTGACCGACAGACTGTGAGAGGGGGACAGACAAGACAGAGAGAGACAGACCGACGGACTGAGGGAGATAGAATAAAAAAAAAAAAATGACCGACATCGCTAGTAAAAAGCACAAAACGTGCGTTTTGGACATCGGAGTGCCACACAAGGTTTTCATGTAAAATCTTTCATGTATTAATCTCAAAAAGTAACATACATTAGCTCTATCTCACTATTGGGTATGTGCCCTTAACATTTCCGCCATGAAAATTCATTTTGGTGTCATTTTGGAAGGTTTTCTGGTGAGTCCGTAAAAATGGCGTAAAACTTGGACAAAATTGTTCACAGCTGTGACTTTTGAGTGATAAATGCTTCAAGGGGTCTTCCCCATGCTGATGCCATGTCATTTGAGCACTCTTCTGAGACTTTTGTGACATTTTTAGGGTTTCTACATGCTGCCGGGGGGTCATTTCACAAAAATACTCGGGTCTCCCATAGGATAACATTGGGCTCGGTGCTCGGGCCGAGTACACGAGTATCTTGGGAGGCTCGGCCCGAGCTTCGAGCACCCGAGCTTTTTAGTACTCGCTCATCACTAGTTAGTAGTAAAGTTAAGATTATATTTTTTTGTATTTATTTGTGAAAATATTGTAAATTTTGTGAAAAGTTTACAATTATCAAACTTTGAATTTATATGCCCTTAAACCAGAGAAGGGTTTTTTTGGCATCAGCTCACCCATCCATTTATCAAACTGTGCAGCGGAAAACAGTCGTGTCAGTGGGTAGTAATATAGGAGGAGGAATAATTCCAGCATCCAAATTCCATAAAATCCAGATTTTTTTGAAATTCTCTAAAAAACTTTCATTTCATAAAAACACAAAAATGCATTACAAGGAATATCTAAGTTCATACACAAACATTATTATTATTATTATTATAGCTTTATCAATTCCATGGCGCTTTACATGTGAAAGGGGTATACATAATAGGGACAAGTACAATAATCATAAACAATACAAGGCACAGACAGGTACAGAAGGATAGAAGTCCCTGCCGCGAGGGCTCACAGTCTACAAGGGATAGGTGAGGATACAGTAGGTGAGGGTAGAGCTGATTGTGCAGCGCTATATCAGACTGAGGGTTACGGCAGGTTGTGGGCTTGTCGGAAGAGGTGGGTCTTCAGGTTCCCTTTGATGCTTGCCAGGGTAGGCGAGAGTCTGATGTGTTGTGGCAGAGCATTCCATGTTTCGGATCTACATGCTGTTATTCATTGTACAAGTAAAACCATGTCTCCTCAGAGTTTTACATCATTTCCTGTCCATCACATGTGCCAACCAATTGCAACCAATATGCCAAAAATATAAATTCAGACATTTAAATATCAATTCTATTTTCATATAAATAAATCAAAAACATATCCTATAATACATTCAATCATAATGGAGTATAACATCATGTCTTTTATTTAACCCTTGCAGTATTCTGCTTTTTAAGCGGTAAATCCACTAAGACTCGCGATTAAACAAAATCCTACCAAGATCTCCATCCCATACCAGCAGTTTAACCTTTTCAACTCTCTGGATTTTTCCCATGCTGTTATCTCCATCATGTATTGTAGAAAAATGCCTTGTTATAGCGGGCCATTTGACTGAGAGGTTTTTTACCGCATTGGACAAATGTCCCCAGATTCTGACCTTGAGTGGCCGGGACGTACAGCCAACATATTGAAAATTACAAAGCTTGCATGTCATAAGAAAAATAAAACCTCGAGTGTTTCAGTTAATAGAACTTTATAATATAAAACTATTCTGAGTGGATGGGGAATAAAAAAAATAGTCTTTTACAGCGTGGTGGCAACAAATACATTTGGGCTGGCCTCAGACGTCCATATTTCATTTATGTGTGACATCCGTTTTTAACATGGATGCCACACGTACCCATATCAGTGTATGGTGTTCTTCACATGTCCGTGTTTTCACACGGACCGTCTGACCCAGTGTAGACCCGCACACTCACACGGAGACAAGTCTGTTTTTTCTCTTACAGCACGGGTGTCATACGTACCACACACTGATGTGATCTGTGTGACATCAGTGTGACACGTACCAGAGAAAACACATGTCTCTGACATAAAAAGATTTTTTATATTCACCCGTATCCAGCGCTGCTGTCTCCTGCTTCTAACCCCCGCTAATTATTCTCCTAGAATATTCACCGCACTGAGGAGCTGGAAGTAGGAGACTTCAGTGCCAGGGACCCCATTGCTGGGGACAGATGAGTATCCAGCAGTGTGTGTGTGTGTGTGTGTGTAGTGAGGTTTGGATGTCATCGGAGTTCACAATGAACTCAGATGATCTTGATGATACCCCTGTGACATCTGCGCTACTGCAGCTGTAGCGACTGTCACTTAACGGATTCATCAGAGTTCATTGTGAACTTCGATGCACCCGTGACATTACTGCCGGGTCCTCACACACACTGCTGAGGGTGCCCCTGCGATAACCTGGGCTCACCTCATGAGGTCCAGGTACCCACATGGAAGAAAAAACACAGCAGTGATAACCTCCTGACTAGGCCACACACACACTGCTGAGAGCACCCCTGCAGTGACCTGGGCTGACCTTATAAAGGTCCAGGTCACCGCAGGGAAGCATACACAGCAGTGTGTGTGTGTGTGTCTGCAGGGGTTGCTCTCACAATCAGTGGGGAACATTTAGTTCTCCATTGAATGTGACAGCAGTATGAGATCGACGTGGGCTCACCTAATTGGATTACAGCGGACCAGGATTAGGGCTTTGATAGGGAAATAAATTGGAAAAGAGAGTGTTGCTTGTCTTTAGTTATAGAATAATTTTCTCTTTTTATGTCTTTTCAGGTTTTCTTTTAGGGAACATTGTGGGACCTCACCATGGTTTATGGCGGACCTTTTTGTATTTATAAAAGTTAAATAAATTGGTGAACACAGGCTGGAGTGGGGGGGTTTGTTCAAATAAACTTTGTTATTCTCCTTTCAACTACTGGATTAGTAATGGGGATGTCTGCTAGACACCACCCATTAATAATACAAGTGCTTGATGCCAGCTGGAGCTGGAATCAACCCCACAAATATTATCCCATTTGCCACTGCACCAGGGCAATAGGAAGAGCTGGGTCCAGAACCAGAATCGGCGCATCTAATAGATGCACCATTTCTGGGGCAGCTGTGGGCTGCTAATGTTAGGCTGGAAAGGACCAAATAACCATGGCCCTTCCCACCCTAATAATATCAGCCCCCAGTTGTCTGCTGTACCATGGTTGAAGGGGGCCCCCATGTCATTTTATTTTATCTAAAAATGTAAAAAATAAGCATGGGATCCCATGTATTTTTAATAACCAGCCAAGGTACAGCAGAGAGCTGAGGGTTGCAGCCTGCATCTGCTGCTGATCCTGTGGTGGATATGAAAATTGGGGGGGACCCCAAGTCATTTTTTTTCTTTTTAAATTAAAAAATTAAAATGCTTTAAAACAGCTGGCCAAGCTAGCTATCTCTATATCTACATCTTTATTCTATCTGTTCTTTCTTTCTCTCTATTTTATATGTTCTTTATTTTTATCTATCTTTCTTATATGTTCTATTTTATCTGTTTTAATCATCTATCTACATTATAAATCTATTTTATCTATTGTATCTATCTATAGTATCTATTATCTATCTATCCCTCTCTCTATCCCTCTATCTATCCCTCTATCTATCCCTCTATCTATCTATCTATCCCTCTATCTATCCATCCATCCATCCATCCATCTATTATCTATCTATCCCTCTATCTATCTATCCCTCTATCTATCCATCCATCCATCCATCTATCTATCTATTATCTATCTATCCCTCTATCTATCTATCCCTCCATCCATCCATCCATCCATCTATCTAACTATCTATATATATATATTTTTCTATCTTTCTATATCTATCTATAATTTTCCAGGCTCTGCCCATCTTTTACACATTAAAAAAACTTTCATTTCAGTATCATACATTTTTTTGGTACCAGTCACACAGATGTCACATATATGCAAACACGTACTCCACACAAGCGTCACATGTATGACACACGGATGTCACATGAATGACCATACAGGTAAGTGTCACTTGCACCTATTTAAACACGGACGTCAGAAAGGGCCTTACTGTGACCATACTTGTAAAAGCCAATAGTCTGCAACAAATTATCTACATTAACCCTATCTTTAGGCAAAAAAAGACTAGGAGATGGCATATATATTCTACATTACATGGTGGAGATACCAGCATGTGTAAAATTCAGGGAATTGAAAAGGTTAAATTACCGGTATGGGGTGGAGATCTTGGTAGGATTTTGCTTAGTTGCAAGTCTTGGTGGATGTACCGCTTCCAAAGCAGAATACCGCAAGGGTTAAATAAAAGACAGGACGTTATACTCCATTATAATTGAATGTATTAAAGGATATTTTTTTTAATTATTTATATGAAATTTGATTATATATACAGTATATATATATATATATAATGTCTGAATTTATATTTTTGGGATAATTTCAGGACCTGTGGGGAAATATTTTGTGATTTGCTGTTGACTGACATGTGGTGGAAAGGAAATGATGTAAAACGCTTAGGACACATGGTTTTACTTGTACAATGGATGACATGTAGAACCAAAACGTGTTTGTGTGTGAACTTGGATATTCCTCGTAATGCGTTTTTGTGTTTTTATGAAATTAAAGTTTTTTAAGTGAATTTCTAATAAATCAGGACTTTATGGAATTTGGATGCCGGAATATTTCCTCTTCCTTTATTACTGCCTGCCTGACACGGTTGTTTTCCGCTGCACTGTTCCATAAATGGATGGGTGAGTTGACTCAAAAAAAACCTCTTTGCCTTGATATATTCGGAGTTGTCTTGTTCCTTATCATTTGAGATCTCTGGTTATAATATTGACTTTTTATGGAAATTCATGGTAAATTAACTTTTGGTCTCGGAGATAATTTGTTATTTTTCTGGACTTTCTTTACAACACGTTGCAATGATCAAATGGGGATAGTATTACTGATCGTGGAAATAATGCTTCTAACCCGGGAGAGGATGACAGTCACACCAGGAGGTTAAAAGCAGCACAGATTTTTATAAATCCTTTGAAAGTCAATCAGCCTCTGAATTGGATACAGATATGAGGTCTTTGGAGAATCTGTTAATCAGAGAATGTAAAACATGGTGGGGCCATACGACTATTTGTTCATATCTTAAGAATAAAATGATCCCATGCGGACTTTGTATTAGAGTGTCTGCCGCTATATGCTGAGCTTGAACAAAAATGGACCGATGTCTTGAATGATTGTTCCTTTCGCTTAAGTTGATAGTGGAACAAGAAAATATGGTGTTAGATAATTTGAAAAAAGAGAACTCACATATTAAGTCTTCAGTTTCCAAATTCTCTACTTCTAAGGAGTATGAAGAATGGGATAAAATGATTAAAGACAATATATCTAGATTGGAAGATCATAGTACAACATTGAAAAAACGAAATTTGAAAGATATCAGGCAGATTATGCCAATAATGAGGTGTATGTTTGGAGGAGAAAAAGTTTTGGACACAGAAATAAATATGGCAAAAAAACTATCTTGAGATCTGGGGATAAACATGGACACAACTATGAGAAGAAAGCAAGCTCTGGGGTTTGGTTCCACTTGCGTACAGCTTCCGGTGCGAGAGTACCTTCTGCTACGAGTGTCAGCCGAGGGTCATGTGAGTGTGCTGCGATCTTAAGATCGTATTACAGCTGCAGAGAAGAGGGAGCAATTTCTCTCTATCTCCACCGCTGTTTGTCTCTGAGTGCATCGCACTGCAGTCGCATGACATGTGAGTGCAGTGCAATGTTTCCACGCTCCCATAGACTTGTATGTTGGTGTGGGAGCCGAGAATCGCTGCCAATTGCAGTGTGCTGCGATTCATTCCGCATGCCACTGTGGCATGACAACTCAATCGCAGATGGACACTGCCCCATAGTTTTACACTGGTGCGAATACAATCCAGTGTTTTATCGCATTGCACTCATCCGTGCAAATCGCAAGAGGAACAGAACCCTTAGTGATACATCTGCTGATAATGATATGATGGAGGAATCCTCAGATGTGTCAATTGATTCAGCTCAATTTAAATGCCCCAAAAATAAAAGAGTATTTTGGAACTATAATGAAAGATTGGAAAAAACGGAGGGGAGTAGTTTAGATTTGTGAAAAAATGCAAAGGGAGGAGTTGACCGTCAAAACAACAGAAGAAGCACACACAAAAGGAACTCCTGGCAATGGAGGAATTAAAATTGAAAATTCGGAAAGTTTCCAGTTATATTATACCTGTACTTCAGTTATAACTTTTATCTAAGGGGCTAACATTTACACCTACGAATGAATATGATGTATATAAGAAAAATTTGACAACTGACATTATTCTCAATTCACTTTTTACATATAAAAACTCTTATATTTATCCTGTTCAATCAAGGCCATTTGCCCTAGATATTTGTCAGGAGACAACAGAGGAAGAATTAATGATCCTGAAAAAAATTAGATTAAGGGCTCTTTTCCTCTTGCGTACCGCTCCCGATGTGAGAGCATCAGAAGCGACATGCTTATGACCCTCTGCTGCATGCATCAGCCGCAATGCGACTTTGATGTAGTGTTGAGCCACCCCCCTAGTGTTCGAGTTCGGTTCGGTTCGTCGAACGGCGGGTCAGTTCGGCAAATGTTCAATGAACGTTCGACGAACACCTTCGAACCCCATTGAAAACAATGACAGGTAAACACAAACACATACAAACACATTATACATGTACACATACAGTTAATAAACATTGCCATTATACTTACAGATCCCCGCGATGCGTCCTGCAGACTCTGTCTCATGCTGTTTCTCCTTTCGATCATCGCTTTGCCCTCCCAGAAACCAGCACTGATTATAGGACCTTCCGTGACGTCGTTATAGCATGTGACCAGTCACGTGTGTATTATCTCATTGGCTACAGACTGGTCACATGGCTATGACGTCATGCTAGGTCCTGTCAGTGCATCTCTCCGGTACGCGGTGCTCGCTTGAGCATCACCGTGTACCGGCGAGATGCTTGGGCATATGCTTGGCTCCTCATTCATGCATGTCGGCGCTCTTTACAGAGTCAGCCAACATGCAAGAACTGGATGCCACAGTCGGTAAATAGCAGCACCGGGAATCACGTGATTGGAAATCCCCATTGCTATAGTAACCCGACTGTCAGATTACTATTTCAAAGGTGGCTGCAGTGACATCACCGATTACAATCCGCAGCCTCTGCTCAGTCACTGAGTGATTAGACTGCACAGGAGCAGCAGCATCTTCCTCCCATGCAGTGCTGTCTGATGTAGAAGAGCTGCATGGGTTGAAGGAGAAAGAAGACAGAAGACCTGGATCATGGACTGGTGAGAGGGAGTAATAAACATGAAGTCCCTAAGTGTGTCTGTGTATTTATTTCTATTAAAGTATTTTTTCTCTGTGTGGTGTCTTTTTTAACCCTTTATTGGAGATTTCTAATGGCCGGGTAAAACTTGTCTGACATTAAGAATCTCTGGCTTAATACTAGCTAGTAAAACAAAGCTAGTATTAACCCTTTATTACCCAGCAAGCCACTCAGCGGGTGGCACGGTGGCTCAGTGGTTAGCACTGCAGTCTTGCAGCGCTGGGGTCCTGGGTTCAAATCCCACCAAGGACACTATCTGCAAGGAGTTTGTATGTTCTCCCCGTGTTTGCGTGGGTTTCCTCCGGGTACTCCGGTTTTCTCCCAAACTCCAAAAAACATACAGATAGGGACCCTAGATTGTGAGCCCAATGGGGACAGTATTGCCAATGTATGTAAAGCACTGTGGAATTAATAGCGCTATATAATTGAATAAAATTATTATTAATTATTAAAGCTGCTGCAAGGGTTGGATACAGCACCAGATGATGGCGCTTCTATGAAAGCGCCATTTTCTGGGGTGGCTGCGGACTGCAATTTGCGTCAGAAGGGCCCAGAAAGCTTGGGCCAGCCTGTGCTGAAGATTTCAATCCCCAGCTGCCTAGTTGTACTGGTGGGACACAAAAATGGAGTGAAGTCCATATTGGGTTTTTTTTCATGACGAATGATTTTGATTTCATGAAATAATTAAAAAAAGTGCTAAGTGCTCGCCTATATTTATATTTCCCAGCCTGGTACAAATAGACAGATGGGAGTTGGGGGCAGCCATACCATCCTGCTGTACCTGGCTAGCATACAAAAATATAGCAAAGCCCACATCATTTTTTTGGTGGATAAAAAAATCCTGCATACAGTCCTGGATGGAGTATGCTGAGCCTTGTAGTTCTGCAGCTGCTGTCTGCTCTCCTGCATACACTAGTGGATGAAGTATGCTGAGCCTTGCAGTTCTGCTCCCCTGCCTCTCCCTCAAGCATACAGTCCTGGATGAAGGATGCTGAGCCTTGCAGTTCTGCAGCTGCTGTCTCCTCTCCTCCATACAGATAGACAGCAGACAGCAGCTGCAGAACTACAAGGCTCAGCATACTACATCCAGGACTGTATGCAGGAGTTTTTGGCCCCCCAAAAAAATTATGTGGGCTTCGCCAAATTTTTTATGCTATCCAGGTTCAGCAGGCAGCTACGGGCTGCCCCCAACCCCCAGCTGCCTATTTGTACCCGGCTGGGAACCAAAAATATAGGGATGCCCTTTTTTTCTAATTATTTCACGAATTTCATAAAATAATTAAAAAAAAAATTGACGTGGGCTTCGCCCAATTTTTGTGTCCAGCCAGGTACAACTAGGCAGCTAGGGATTGGAATCCGCAGTGCAGGATGCCCAAGCTTTCTGGGCACCCGTGATGCGAATTGCAGTCCGCAGCCGCAGCAGAAAATGTCAGTTTCATAGAAGTGCCATCTTCTGGCGCTGTATCCAACTCTTTCAGCTGCCCTGGTGACAAGTGGCTCACTGGGTAATAATGGGGTTAGGGCTAGCTGTATATTATCAACTGGCTCAAAGCCCGAAATTCATGGTGTCACGCCAATATTAGAAATGGCCACCATGAATTTCTAGTACAGATAAAAAAAACACAACACATAGAAAAATATTTTTATCAGAAATAAAACACAACACAATTAGTGACTCCATCTTTATTGAAGGGGGAGAATTTTTAAGGCCCTATAGGGAGGGGGGAAATGATGCTTTTGTACTGCTGTCTGCATGAAAAGTTTTTGAATGTTGAGATTCCAAGGTAGGTGACAAAGTTTTGTCTTGTGGGAAGTGCCAGTATTTTGGGAGCAAGAGATCTACACCGATCACTCAAGCATGTCTTCATTTTTAATATTCAAATGTTGGGCCACAGTCTGTGTTGCATGAACTGTACCTCTCAGCTCTTCTCAGACCCTATGGGGAGGGGTCAGTTGATGATAATGTACTACTGTCTGGATGAAAGGATTTTAAATGTGAAGACTACAAGATAGGTCTCAAAGTTATGTCTTGTGGATGGTGCCAGATTTCTGGGAGCAAGAGGCCTACACTGATCAATCAAGTATGTTTTAATTTTTAAAATTGAGATGCCGGGTCACAGCCTGTGTGTCTCATGAACCGTTCCTCCCTGCTTTTTTTAGTTCCTATGGTGACTGGGGCTATTGATACAACTGTACTGCTGTGTGCCTGAAAGGTTTTTAAATCTCAATACTCTTAAGGGGGCTTTACACGCTACGACATCGCTAATGCGGAGTCGTTGGGGTCACGGATTTTGTGACGCACATCCGGCCGCATTAGCGATGTTTTTGCGTGTGACACCGATGAGCGATTTTGCATCGTCGCAAAAACGTGCAAAATCGCTCATCGGTGACATGGGGGTCCATTCTCGATTATCGTTACTGCAGCAGTAACGAAGTTGTTCGTCGCTCCTGCGGCAGCATACATCGCTATGTGTGACGCCGCAGGAACGAGGAAGCTCTCCTACCTGCCTCCCGGCCGCTATGCGAAGGGAAGGAGGTAGGCGGGATGTTACCTCCCGCTCATCTCCGCCCCTCCGCTTCTATTGGGCGGCGGATCAGTGACGCAGCTGTGACATCGCTGTGATGCTGAACGACCCGCCCCCTTAGAAAGGAGGCGGTTCGCCGGTCACAGCGACGTCGCCGGGCAGGTAATTATGTGTGACGGCTCTGGGCGATGTTGTGCAACACGGGCAGCAATTTGCCCGTGTCGCACAACCGATGGGGGTGGGTGCCCACGCTAGCGATATCGGGACTGATATCTCAGCGTGTAAAGTAGCCTTAAGTCAGTTTTCAACATTCTCTTTAAACTGCAGTTACAGTGGTCTGGGAGCACCAGCCCTACACCTGTCCTTTACCTTGCTGTATCTGGTGAAGGGAAAAATGTTTGTTCATGCCTTGTTACACGACCCGTCTCAAGCATCCAGATTGCTTTGTTGGCCTATTTGTAGTCTGTGCCAATTGTTGCCACTTTTCTTCTTGTCTGGCCTTAATTTTTGGAAATGTTCAGACTCCAAGTAGGGTCTCCAAGCTGGCTTTTGCTGTAGTTCAAGGTCTATAGGAACACCAGCCCTACATCTGTCTTATCTTGCTGGTTCAGGCCTTATTCCAGGGCCACTCACAAGCATCCAGGTTGCTTTTTTAGACTAATAGAACTCTGTGCCAATTGTTGCCACTTTTTCTGTTACCTCAAAATATGTTTTTGAAATGTGAAGACTCAAAGTAGGGTTTCCAAGTTGGCTTTTGTCTGTAATGCCAGGGGTGTGGGAGCACCAGCCCTTTGCCTGTGCGTTATCTTGCTGACTCTGGAGAAGGTAGAAATGTTGGTTCAGGTATTTTTACAAGGCTACTCCAAAGTATCCAGGTTGTGCCTAAATTCATATGCATTTTAGAACACAGTGACACAACTGCAGAGTTGTGGACCACTACCCAGGCCCAGTTTGATCAATAGCTGTCTTCACTGAACCTGTAGCCAGAGAAGGCTGAGTCCCATATTGGTGCAAACCTGGTGGTGACACTACACTTGGGCAGCATCACAAGGGCATTGCAAAGTGCTCACCCTGGTTGTATAGAAATTTGTAAGGAATTATTCCTGCCTTGAAGCTCTTATGCAGATGGCACAGTCATTGTGCTCTCACTTTTAAAATGGAAATGACAGATCATATCCTGTGTGTTGCATGGATCATACCTTCCAGGTGTGCGAAGACACTATGGGGAAATGGGGGAGGGGGAGCAATTGATGCCACTGTCTTGTTGTCTGCCTGAAATGTTTTAAAATCTGTAGACTCCAAAATGGCTCTCAAAGTTGTGTCTTGTCTGTACTGGCTGGGCTATGGCAGCACCAGCCTTACTACTGTCTCTCATCCACCTCTATATTTTTTTTGTCAATAGCCTAGGAAGTTAATGGCTATGCCAAAACAGTGGTGCTGCACTCTAAAACATATTTTTTAGATTCCCTCCAAGGCTATGTAACCACGGGAATTCGTAGCTGCAGATATATTCACAGGTACGTCTGCAGGTTTCCCGCAGCAGCTCCCCGGAATCTGTAGCTATAGAAAACTGCAGGATTCTAGAGAAATATTTTTGGCAAATCTGCGGACATTCATGAGACTTACCTAGAGAAGTCCTGGCCTCTATCTCAATAGTGGAGGGCCAGGATTTCCGCGGGTAAATCCGCAGGAATAATTAATATGCAGTTATGTGCGGCTGCGGGACATCCACAGCATATTCCGCAGCTGTACATACAACAGCATGGACACAGCACTCCTCATGTCCCATAGGATAACATGGGGAGTGTCTGTACTTGCTGAAACCTGTGGCTTTATATAGAAAATCCAGATAAATCCGCAGGTTTTCCGCGGCAAAATCCGTGGGTACAGAGTCACGTGAGCACATAGCCTAAAGTTGTTTTCGGTGCCTTACATTTAAATTCAGTGGGGTTTGGAAAGGTTTGATAATGGGTCGTAGTTCAGTTTATCAAACATACCCTTCCTTCGTTGGTTCGGTGAACCGAAACGTGACATGTTTACTCATACCTATCCCTTAACCTTCTTAACAAATTCTCCATCTTTGTTGTTAGTTTTCCATTTTTATACATGGTTACTTGCTTTGGATATCCTTGGAAACAGGCCCTTAAATTCAGTTTTATAATTATATTCTGTAATTGTCTTAACCAAATGGGACCTATGAGAAATTAAAAAAAAATCTCCAGAGACTTATCTCACTTGGCTCGCTGCCTGTTACATAGTATATAAACATCAGGACGTTATCTATTTCTGGTGCATGTTCATGTGTCTGACGAACAAATAACATGACATCGCTCCAGATTCCTCTCACATTGTCTAAAACTATTTTGAACAATAAGATTATTCATCATCTTGATTCTTCATGTTCTTGACATTTTTCAGGTTCTATTGCATTTTTTTACCAACATTCTGTGTAAACTATGTCACCGTTTTCATATTTCTCTTTTTCTGATAGTGACTATTGATTCATAATTTGTTTGTTCTGAAATGCAGGAAAGCAATCTGACTGTGGTCACCGAGTTCTTACTTTTAGGATTTCAGATCAGTCAATATTTAAGAATTTTCTTATTCTGTCTTCTCTTTGTGGTTTATTGCTTTGCATTAAATGGTAATCTCCTGATCATCGTCCTGGTGTCCACCAGCAAGAACCTCCAGACTCCGATGTACTTCTTTATCTCACAACTGTCCATCAGTGACATCTTGGTGATCACAGATATTGCCCCCAATATGCTCCACATCCTACTGAATAATGGGGGGACCATTACTGTTATTGACTGCATCACTCAGCTTTATTTTTTGGGCTCCTCTGAAGCATTTGAATGTCTTCTCCTTGCTGTGATGTCTTATGACCGGTATGCGGCCATCTGTAATCCCCTCCGCTACTCCTCCATCATGACAAGTGGATATTGTTTGATATTGTCCATTGCGTGTTGGGTGTCTGCATTTTCTTTTGTATTGATTTATATTATAAAAACTGCAAAGCTAATTTTTTGTGGCTCAAGCACCATTGACCATTTATTCTGTGACATGGTCCCTTTACTAGAACTTGCCTGTTCTGATACCTTTGTTATCCATTTGGAGTTATACATAATTAGCTTTCCCTTTATCTTTATTCCAACCATAATCATAGTAATATCTTACACTTATATTGTTGTAACAGTCCTAAGGATCCCATCCAGTAGCGGCAAAAAGAAAGCCTTCTCCACCTGCAGCTCCCACCTCACCGTGGTCTCCATATTCTACTGGACAATTTTTAGCATCTATGCCATCCCAAATAAAGGCCAAACTATCACCATGAGTAAAATCCTATCACTGTTATATACAGTATTTACTCCTTTTATCAACCCCATTATATATAGTCTGAGAAATAAAGATATTAGCAAAGCTTTGCAAGATGCAATGTATAAGGCCTCCTTAAGTCTTCTTTGATTGTTCATGTATGCAAAAAAATCAGTCTGAATTTCTTCAAAATTATGTCCGTATTTACTATTGCTTTCACCAGTGGTTTTCAGCACTAGTGTAACTAGAGTCTGATGGGCCTCGGTGCAAAGTTTATTCGTGTTCCCATCATGGCCCCATCCTGGTATATAAGTCCCCATCATGGCCCATCTTTTTATATGTGGCCTCATCCTGGTATAGGTGTTTTCATCATGGCCCCATCCTGGCAAATGTTCCCATCATGACCACATCCTGATTCATAAACCCATCATGGCTATATCCTGTTATATATGTCCTCATCATGGCCCAGCCTGCTATCTGTTCACATCCTCTCCCCATCCTGGTATATGTCCACATTCTGGTATATATGTCCCCATCATGGTACATATTATATCACCAGGCACTGCACACAGTAAACAAAATAAATTAATATACTCACCTTCTAATAGCTCCCCTCCAATGATGACATGCTGCGATGTCACTGTCATGCACAGCCTGCCCACTTACAGCACAGTCAGCTGCCGGGTGCTGGCATATTCTCTGCTCCCTATGCTATGGATTATGGGCATGGGGGAAAGGAATGTTCGCATCCTTAATTGGCGGTACTTTATTTATAGTACAAGTAGACTTTGACCCATTTGGGGACTTTTTTCCCTATTTATATTGGAATGATACACATATGTGCATTCCTAGGATAATGTATTCACACTCTGTGGTTTTTAATTGCAGCCATATAGGCAGCCAAATGAATCCTTGAATGCTTTACAAATTTCTTTCGAACTTTAATTTTTAAAGAAGACATCATTTTCTTAGTTCAGCCATTTTATCTTTATAAGTCTATTTTTCTATTTACAGACAATTAAAGTTCATTCTCATAAGCAATATGATAAACAACTTATGTTCAATTTGGCAGAACATGTGTCTCTGGCAGGACAAATGCATTTGTGTCTTATTATTCCTTTTATTTCTCCTAAATCAAGATGATTATGTCACGAACAACATGTTTTAACCTATGGATTAACTTGTGTTCATTCTAAAATATGTCTTTGGCAGAGTCTTGTTATCACATTCTTTTACTCCCTTATTTTTCCTGGAATTATAGTAATTGATCAAAGTCAAACTGACCCAAAGATTGTCCATTCTAGCCAACATTGCAATATTTTCTACAAACATGTCAACATTGATGAATTACTCTGGAAGCATGTAATTTGTCCAAGAAAAAAACCCTGCTCATTGTGCAATCTTATGCAACATATCTATTTTTCAGAAACCTATAAAAATCCACTGTTATAATAAACGTGTTTGATGGTCTTGAGCTAAGACACTGGCTATGCGTCTTTCTTATTGAGCGTCTTCAGGATTTGGCTTCCAATCCAACCATCATCTGTTGCTACCTGAGTTAAATGAATAGAGTCTCGCGGCTTTAATATAATCTTCATGTCTATTTTGGATTTAAGCAATTTGTTTCAAGATTTGGCTTTACCCCATAATCTAATTTGGCGTAAATATGATGAAGCTCTATCTGCATAAATTGACATCATTCACACTCTACAGTCACATCATTGCAGTGCCACTATTTTCTAGGTTTTCGGTAAAAATGTTGTAGTTCTTTTGTTATTTTAGCAAAAAAAGTGTGAACCCAGCCTAACCGTTTGTTTGTTTTATAACGATTTATTGTACATTTTGTGTATCAAGATAGTCAAGGATTTTAGCTTATGACATTCATAGACTGATAAATACCACATCAATAAAGATGAGCGTACCTGTGAAGGTACAAATTGTTGGCAGCAAATGAACCAAACTTCTAAATGACCAAACTTTGCCAAATGAGGTTTGGAAACAGTCTTGCATATAGCCAGCCATAAACAGATCACTTCCTGGGGATAGTGGGCAGGCAATTTCACATTTTTAGGAGGGAAGGACACTGCATGTGATCATGCTGTTGTTTTCCCCAGTGCGAGCCATGCAAACATTGCAAGTGGCTTGCAAAGGGCTGAGCACCAAGCATACCTGAGCTTATTCAAGTTAAGTTTACACGTAAAGAATTCAAACTCCAAAACCCGAGTCTACTTGGTACTTGGTTAGAAAATCGAACCTCAGTTCCACTCATCTCTACTGCTTAAATATACAAAAAGAGAACATAATATCCCGTCATATAATTACATCTATGGAGGTGAATAGACGAAAGGGTTTTTTTCACCGCGCTCACACCACACTGCTCGATGTTAATAAATCTATGTTTTTTTATTCCATTGTAGGCACAGGTCAACGCGTTTCGAGGGATGCAGCCCTCTTCATCAGGGCAGCAAGCCAAAATAACATAAATATAGTTCTTTTGGCTTGCTATTCTGATGAAGAGGGCTGCATCCCTCAAAATGCGTTGACCTGTGCCTACAACAGAATAAAAAGACATAGATTTATTAACATCGAGCAGTGTGGTGTCAGTGCGGCGAAACCCCCCCCTTTCTTCTATACATCTCCATGCATCCACCTCAGGGAACTGCAGCTGACCACTTTATGTTTGGCTTAAATAGGGGTTGTGACTTTCACAACCGATATAGATGAGTGATTCTGACATATACACTTACGTGGTTTACCGGATGCGATCCTATTGCGCTTTTTTCTTCTGCAGTGTGTTTTCTGTATAATTACATCTATAAAGTTTTCTGTAGATAAAGAACAGTTCAGTCTAGACTGCTGATCTAGTAGCTCAATTGTTGGAGGACATCTGGCCGTTGTAAAGTCCACATAAAATCGTGAAGGATGAGAATAATGCATGATTACTGATTACTACCATTAAATATATTACGTGTATATATTGCTTGTTTTCTGGCTCATTTTGTTTTCTTTGACTTCTATGTTACATAGTTACATAGTTACTGTACATAGTTACTTAAGTTGAAAAAAGACCTAGGCTCATCTCCTTCAACCTTCCTCCACCAATTCTACATTTTGTCCCTGAGGCCCGCTTTACACGCTTTGATATCTTTACTGATATTGCTAGCGAGCGTACCTGCTCCCATCGTTTGTGCGACAAAGGCAAAACGCTGCCCGTGGCGCACAAAATCGTGCGGACCCGTCACACTACTACTTACCTGCCTAGCAACTTCGCTGTGACTGGCGAACCGCCTCCTTTTTAAGTGGGTGGTTCGTTCGGCGTCACAGCGACGTCACTAAGCGGTCGCCCAATCAAAGCGGAGGGGCGGAGATTAGCGGGACGTAACATCCCGCCCACCTCCTTCCTTCCTCATTGCCGGCGGCCGCAGGTAAAGTGAGGTTCCTCGTTCCTGCGGGATCACACGTAGCGATGTGTGCTGCCGCAGGAACAACACCGTAGAAGCAGCAGCAACGATAATTGGGAAGAGCGGGTGATGTCACTGATGAGCGATTTTGAACGTTTTTGCGACGATTCAAAATCGCTCAAAGGTGTCACATGCAACGACATCGCTAATGTGGCCGGATGTGCGTCACAAATTCCATGACCCCAACAAGATCGCTTTAGCGATATCGTAGTATGGAAAGCCACCCTAAGTCATCTATAACCAACAATGTTGTGTGCACTGAGGAAATCATCCAGCCTTCATTTAAAAGCTGTTATAGTATCTGCCATTACTACCTCTTGTGGTCGGCATTCCACAGTCTGACTGCTCTAACTGTAAAGAACCCTTTCCTATTTAGCTGCCAGAATCGCTTTTCTTCCACTCGCAGTGACTGCCCCCTGGTCCTTAGTACTGTCTTGGGAAGAAATAAGTCATGTGTCAGTCCTTCATATTGACGACACCTGTATTTATACATATAAATGAGATCTCCTCTGAGATATATTTCTCAAAGTGCATTCTGATATCTTGTATATGTTTTTGTTTTTTTACTTAATCTGTATTAACCCCTTCACCTTCCAGCCTGTTTTCACCTTCATAACCAGGCCAATTTTTGCAATTTTCACCAGTGTCATGTTATGATGCAATAAGTCTGGAGCTTCAATGGACCTCAATGATTCTGAAAATTATTTTTGGTGACATATGGAACTTACCTCTTGTTAGTGATATATTTTGTATGATGTTTTTTGCATGAAATGTGAAAATATTGAACATTTGATGAAAATTTTACAATGTTTTAACTTAGAATTTACATGTCCTTAAACCAGAGAGCTATGTAACACAAAATAGATAATAAATCATATGTATCCTAATTATACTTTAGAACAGCATCATTGTCAAATACAGTGCCTTCAAGTAGTATTCAACCCCCTGCAGATTTAGCAGGTTTGATAAGATGCAAATAAGTTAGAGCCTGCAAACTTCAAACAAGAGCAGGATTTATTAACAGATGCATAAATCTTACAAACCAACAAGTTATGTTGCTCAGTTAAATTTTAATACATTTTCAACATAAAAGTGTGGGTCAATTATTATTCAACCCCTATGTTTAATATTTGTGGAATAACCCTTGTTTGCAATTACAGCTAATAATCGTCTTTTATAAGACCTGATCAGGCCGGCACAGGTCTCTGGAGTTATCTTGGCCCACTCCTCCATGCAGATCTTCTCCAAGTTATCTAGGTTCTTTGGGAGTCTCATGTGGACTTTAATCTTGAGCTCCTTCCACAAGTTTTCAATTGGGTTAAGGTCAGGAGACTGACTAGGCCACTGCAACACCTTGAACCAGGCCTTGGTTTTCTTGGCTGTGTGCTTTGGGTCGTTGTCTTGTTGGAAGATGAAATGACGACCCATCTTAAGATCCTTGATGGAGGAGCAGAGGTTCTTGGCCAAAATCTCCAGGTAGGCCGTGCTATCCATCTTCCCATGGATGCGGACCAGATGGCCAGGCCCCTTGGCTGAGAAACAGCCCCAAAGCATGATGCTGCCACCACCATGCTTGACTGTAGGGATGGTATTCTTGGGATCGTATGCAGTGCCATCCAGTCTCCAAACGTCACGTGTGTGATTGGCACCAAAGATCTCGATCTTGGTCTCATCAGACCAGAGAACCTTGAACCAGTCTGTCTCAGAGTCCTCCAAGTGATCATGAGCAAACTGTAGACGAGCCTTGACATGACGCTTTGAAAGTAAAGGTACCTTACGGGCTCGTCTGGAACGGAGACCATTGAGGTGAAGTACGTTACTTATGGTATCGACTGAAACCAATGTCCCCACTGCCATGAGATCTTCCCGGAGCTCCTTCCTTGTTGTCCTTGGGTTAGCCTTGACTCTTCGGACAAGCCTGGCCTCGGCACGGGTGGAAACTTTCAAAGACTGTCCAGGCCGTGGAAGGCTAACAGTAGTTCCATAAGCCTTCCACTTCCGGATGATGCTCCCAACAGTGGAGACAGGTAGGCCCAACTCCTTGGAAAGGGTTTTGTACCCCTTGCCAACCTTGTGACCCTCCACGATCTTGTCTCTGATGGCCTTGGAATGCTCCTTTGTCTTTCCCATGTTGACCAAGTATGAGTGCTGTTCACAAGTTTGGGGAGGGTCTTAATTAGTCAGAAAAGGCTGTAAAAAGAGATAATTAATCCAAACATGTGAAGCTCATTGTTCTTTGTGCCTGAAATACTTCTTAATACTTTAGGGGAACCAAACAGAATTCTGGTGGTTTGAGGGGTTGAATAATAAATGACCCTCTGAATAAACTTTTCACAATTTAAAAAAAAATAAATAAAAAAAGAAATAACATTTTTTTTTGCTGCAGTGCATTTCACACTTCCAGGCTGATCTACAGTCCAAATGTCACAATGCCAAGTTAATTCCGAATGTGTAAACCTGCTAAATCTGCAGGGGGTTGAATACTACTTGTAGGCACTGTATATATCAATTTAGAAAGGTTAAAATTAGAGTTGAGCGAGTACCTAATTATTCGTACTCTCTGTACTTTTAACGACTACTGTCTAATACTCGCGTATTCATTCCGAATAGCGAGTGCAATGCAAGTCACTGGGGAAAAACTCGCAAAGTATCGAGTAATCCGAAATAGTGTGGCATTCGGGTTAATTGTTACTTTACAACTTTTTCGCCATTGACTTGCATTAAGCAGACTGGGTGGGAGGTGACTAGGCAGTCGTCGGCAGGGGAGCAAGGAGAGCAGAGGGCTCTCAAGTAGCTCTGAGTAGGAGAGGAGTCTGGGGAGTTGGAGCTCCCAGACAGCAGGAGAGAGCAGCCCTCAGAGAGTGAGGGGCCGAGAAGTGGAAGCTTCCGGAAAGTCGGATTAGACCAAAGCCCACTAAGCAATATTACTGGGAACAGTCACCTGGACATGCTCCCCTCATCGGCTGTGGTACTGCAGGATGTTTGGTTTAATCACAGCCTGTGTGTTTACTGACCTCACAAATCAGAACAGCCATATCCAGCACCACGACAACCACTGTGAGTTTCTCTGCTCCCTGTCTCCCAGGCCTACAGCCTAAGGCTCCCCTTCCCATCACCAGGCCCCAGGGCAAGCCCCCTACCCGTGGAGGGGTCAAACACCTTGCTGCCATAACACCGCCACTGGGCCCCCTCACAAACAGCAGTGGTGGTACACCACCTTACCACGCACCATGGGTGGCATCACAAACTTCTAATCTCCCTGTACATATTCCCCCTTTATTGAGTGGCTGCATGACCCCCAGTCTGGATACCCCTCGAGCTATGGCAGAACCGGACTCGAGAAGCCCAGCTGCTTGCACGGGGGCGGCACATGAGCGCTACCCACCAGTTGTGCATCTGAGTGTGCACTTGGAAAATGGAAAGAGAATTTACTTTAACCCAGCAAACTTGCAGCAGCAGCTACTAACACCACCTAAGACCACCCTCTTGGCATTTTTTGAGCTGTGTCAACAAGACCCTTTTGCAAAAACAATTCTCTACTGTGATTTACCAAAGTACTTCACTTGGAATACCTCCAGAAAAACACTGGAATGGAGGAAATGGGGGCTTGAAATTGAAGGCTATCCAGGGGTGAAAGCAACTGATACTCTTGGTCGTGTCTACACTGTTCATCTGTCAAATGCAGAGTGCTTCTACCTGCGCATGTTATTTTATGTTGTTAAAGGTCCTACATCATTTTCTTACCTGAAGACCGTCGAAGGACATGTGTGTGAGACATTCTGGGAAGCTTGCCATAGAACAGGACTTCTAGAAAATGATGGACACTGGGACATGACCCTCAGTGAAGCAGCAGCCACACAAACCCCAAAGTGACTAAGACATCTCTTTGCTATTATTCTAACAACTTGCAGCATTTCAAATCCTCTTGAGATTTGGACAAAGTACAAAACTGATCTCAGTGAGGACATCCTCATGCAGATTAGAAGGGAAAATCCTCATCAACTCATCAACTTCACTGAGGAAATGTTCAATGAAACTTTAATGCTCCTTGAAGATCAGTGCATAGCAATGTCAGTAAAAGCATTACAGTTGCTTGGTTTGCTTGCTCCAATAAGAAATCCTAAAGGCATCCAAATGTGTAAGGAGATTTTCATAGAAACAAACTACAATATTGATGAACTGAAAGCATTTGTGTCTCAGAACGAGCCAATATTGGTACCAGATCAAAGGGTCGCCTATAACTACTTTTTAAGTTTCAGTGAAACCAACAAAGGTGGGATTGTCTTTCTTGATGCTTCAGGTGGAACAGGAAAGACATTTCTAATCAACTTGCTCCTGACAAAATTTTGACAACAAAATAAGATTGCACTTGCAGTGGACTCTTCTGGAATTGCAGCTACGCTTTTAAAAGATGGCAGGACAGCACGGTCTCATAGTGACAGCCCCGTGTGTAATATTGTCATGTGATCAGGACTGGCCAAATTTCTTAAAAAATGCAGTGCCATCATTTGGGATGAATGCGCCATGTCACACAAAAGGGCTCTGGAAGCAGTGGACAGACTGCTGCAAGACCTGCATAGCAATAAATATATCATGGGAGGAGTAGTTGTTGGTTTGGCAGGTGACTTCCGCCAAACATTACCTGTTATTCCAAGATCAACCCCTGCAGGCGAACTCAATACCTGTCTCAAAGCATCATACCTTTGGAGAAAAGTAAAGAAAATGTCACTGAACACAAACATGAGGGTCTACATGACAGGCAATGTTTCTGCTGGACTGTTTTCGAGCCAGCTGTTGACTATTGGAGATGGCAAAGCACCAGTAAAATCCACTACTGGACAGATCACCTTCCAAAACAACTTTTGGTGCATTGTGACTTCCATTGAGGAATTAAAAGCAAAGGTTTTTCCAAAAATTCAACTCCACTTCAAAAATTCTGGCTGGCTGTGTAAAAGAGCTATTCTAGCTCCCAAAAATGACAGCGTCAACAAGATCAGTCTTCAAATTCTAAATCTCCTTCCAGGTGTCAGTGTCAAGTCAGTGGATACAGTAATAGACCCTACTTAAGGATTATTTTATCCAACTGAGTTCCTCAATTCCTTGGAGCCACAAGGACTTCCTCCTCACAACCTCTTTCTAAAACCTGGAGCACCTATTCTGGTATTGAGAAATTTGGATCCACCAAAGCTGTGTAATGGAACAAGACTCTTGATTAAGAACCTGTTTCCACATGTAATTGAGGCAACCATTTTGACAGGATGTGCCACAGGAGAAGATGTTTTCATTCCAATAATTCCTCTTATTCCATCTGATTTGCTTTTTGATTTTAAACGCCTCCAGTTTCCTGTTCGACTGGCATTTGCTATGTCCATCAACAAGACTCAGGGACAGTCTTTGAAAGTAGTTGGAATTGATTTACAATCTCCATGCTTTTCTCATGGTCAACTTTATGTGGCCTGCTCAAGAGTTGGAACAGCCAAAAATCTGTTTGTCTTTGCACCTGAAGGAAGAACTAATGCGGGCTTCACACAAGACGATCTATCGTGCTATTGCACAAGCTATCGTACCCGCCCCCATCGTTTGTGCATCACGGGCAATTAGTTGTCCATGGCGCACAAATTCGTTAACCCCCCGTCACACATACTTACCCCCCGGATGACGTCGCTGTGTGCGGCGAACATCCTCTTCCTGAAGGGGGAGGGACGTTCGGCGTCACAGCGACGTCACACAGCGGCCGGCCAATAGAAGCAGAGGGGCGGAGATGAGCGGGACGTAACATCCCGCCCACCTCCTTCCTTCTGCATTGCTGGCAGGATGCATTTAGGCAGCAGTTTGTCGTTCCCAAGGTGTCACATGGAGCGACGTGTGCGGCCTCGGGAACGATGAACAACCAGCACGCAGAAGGAGGATTGAGTTTTTGAAAATGAGCGAGGTGTCAAGGAGCAACGATAAGGTGAGTATTTTTGCTCGTTAACAGTCGCTCGTAGCTGTCCCACGCTACGATATATCAGACGATGCCGGATGTGCATCACTACCGACGTGACCCCGATGACATATCGCCCATATGTCGTACCATGTGACGCCGGCATAAGAATGTCATTTATCAAAAGGCTCTCGAATAAGGAGTAGAAAATTACTTCACATTACTTGGCCAATTTAGTTAAATCTGTGTGGAATATCTGTGGGGTTGAAATATATGTTGTGAAATGCTTCTATTAGCTAAGTTTTTGCCTTTTAATAATTACATTTCTATCTATTTGTTTTGTGTTTTTTGTGTGCAGAATACATTTTTGTTAATACATTCCATTTTGTTAACAGCAGTTATTAACCCGGGCGAAGCCGGGTAGTACAGCTTGTATCTTTATAAAAAGGAAAATAGCCTACACATTAGTTACCATCGGGAACATCTACGCACCAAACACCAAACAAGACAGATGGATTACGAAAGTAATTCAGGACACTAAAGGCACCGTCACACTAAGCAACATCACTAGTAACATCGCTGCTAACGAACAACTTTTGTGACGTAGCAGCGATGTTGCTAGCGATGTTGCTGTGTGTGACATCCAGCAACAACCTGGCCCCTGCTGTGAGGTCGTTGGTTGTTGCTGAATGTCCTGGACCATTTTTTAGTTGTTGCTGTCCCGCTGTGAAGCACAGATCGCTGTGTGTGACAGCGAGACAGCAACAACTAAATGTGCAGGCAGCAGGAGCCGGCTTCTGCGGAGGCTGGTAACCAATGTAAACATCGGGTAACCAAGAAGCCCTGTCCTTGGTTACCCGATATTTACCTTTGTTACCAGCCTCCGCCGCTCTCACTGTCAGTGCCGGCTCCTGCTCTGTGCACATGTAGCTGCAGGACACATCGGGTTAATTAACCCGATGTGTGCTGTAGCTAGGAGAGCAGGGAGCCAGCGCTAAGCATTGTGCGCTGCTCCCTGCTCTGTGCACATTTAGCTGCAGCACACATCGGGTAATTAACCCGATGTGTGCTGTAACTAGGAGAGCAGGGAGCCAGCGCTCAGTGTGCGCTGCTCCCTGCTCTCTGCACGTGTAGCTGCGTGCGCTGGTAACCAAAGTAAATATCGGATTGGTTACCCGATATTTACCTTAGTTACCAAGCACAGCATCTTCCACGTGGCGCTGGGGGCTGGTCACTGGTTGCTGGTGAGCTCACCAGCAACTCGTGTAGCGACGCTCCAGCGATCCCTGCCAGGTCAGGTTGCTGGTGGGATCGCTGGAGCGTCGCAGTGTGACATCTCACCAGCAACCTCCTAGCAACTTACCAGCGATCCCTATCGTTGTTGGGATCGCTGGTAAGTTGTTTAGTGTGACTGGACCTTAAGAATTTTCTGGGAAGGAGTGTTTATACTGGGGTGAGATTTGAATACTCCCCTAACATCGGAAATTGATTCCTTTAAAATGAAATCTTTGTTCTCTAAAAAGGCATTGGAACGCATACATGCAGCTCTACATACAGCACAATTGATTAAACCTTGGAGATACTTACACCCAGGGGAACACAATTACTCTAACTATGCACCAGCAAAAGTTTTTATAGTCACATTGACAATTTTTCCTTCCCGTTCCCTGCACTCTCAAATGTACATGAGGCTAAAATCGTCCCCAGTGTTCATTCCGACTATTTTTTACTGCTAGTCAGAACCTCTCTGCAAGTTAAATTGACAAACAAGCAAACAAAGTTGGAGGTAAAGCTAATCGTTCTTGTCATATCCACAATATAAAGAGTGCATTTCCTGCTAAAAAAAAAAAAATATTTTGAGACTAAAGGGTACTTTACACGCTGCGATCTCGCTTGCGTGATCGCTAGCGAGCATACCAGCCCCCGTCGGTTGTGCGACACGGGCACATCACTGCCCGTGCCGCACAACATCGCTTACTCCATCACACGGACTTACCTTCCCTGCGACGTTTCTCCGGCCGGCAAACCGCCTCCTTTCTAAGGGGGCGGTTCATGCGGCGTCATAGTGAGGGCGGTTCATGCGGCGTCACAGTGATGAAACACGGCAGCCGTTAAATAGAAGCGGAGGGGCGGAGATGAGCGGGACGTAATATGCTGCCCACCTTCTTCATTCCGCATTGCCGGTGGACGCAGGTAAGTTGATGTTTGTCATTCCTGCGGTGTCACATATAGCGATATGTGGTACCGCAGGAACGACAAACAAAATCATACCTACAGCCGCAACGATATTATGAAAAGCAGTGACGTGTCAACGATCATCGATTTTGGTCATTTTTGCGATTGTTGAGCGTCACACGCTGCGATGTCGCTCACGGCACCGGATGTGCATCACTAATGATGTGACCCCAACAATATATTGTTAGCGATGTCGCAGCGTGTAAAGCACCCTTAACACTCTGGAACACACCCCATTTCCCTCAATCTGGGAGACACACAAAGGGGTAATTCACGAGGAAATTATTTCCATATGCTCATAGATTAACAAATCAAGAAATGTTGTGGTGACTAGTGATGAGCGAGTGTATTCATTACTATTTGCTATTCGCAGAATAGTACGGTACTCGGGCTATTCGTTATATAGCAAGTAATGGTGTATTCACCTCACTATATATGGATGTCCTGCCCAGACATTTTCTCGTCTGATTTTCAGCCAATAAACATTCTGAACTTCTGAACAAATCACAGTAATGCCGCAGCAATCTTGGTTGTGGCATTACTGTGATTGTCTGGCTGCTCAGCATCATATAAAAATCTATAAAAGACCTTCTGCCACCATTTTGCGCACACTGCACTCAAAGCCTGCTTGGTATCAGTATAGGGATAGAGCGAACAGCTGCTAGGGACAGTGTAGGCCTCTTAATAATATAAAAAGACGTTTTCAGGGCTGCCTGCAGCGTAGGTCAGTGTAGCTTTCCGAGGGAAAGATTTCAGAGCATGGAGAGTGTTTAAAGGAGCGTGTGTCACTACCTGCATAGTACCATCCAGAAATCAGAATAAAATAGCTCTTTTAACCTTTTCACAACACTTGACGTACTGGGTACGTCATGAATTGTGTGAGGTTAATCCCCGCCGCCTGTCGTTAGTAGTTTGCGGCGAACCGTGCACTTGTCAACAGCTGACACATGTCATCTGTAGAGTGGAGCGCGGTTCGCGGTTCGAGGTTCTCCAGTTCGCGGTTCGAGTGATTTTGGGGGCTGTTCTAGATTGAACAAGAACTCGAGCTTTTTGCTAAAGCTCGATAGTTCTAGATACGTTCGAGAACTGTTCTAGCAGCAAAAAGCAGGGCTTTTTACAGCTACAGTGTGCAGGAGCCATCGCTGGCAGCCTGCCAGAAGCTGGTAACCAAGATAAACATCGGGTATCCAAGAAAAGCGCTTTGGTTAGTAACCCGATGTTTATCCTAGTTACGTGCAGGAAGCCCACACTTCCCCGCTCAGCTCGCTCCGCCCCCGCCTGCCCGCGGCATGTACACATACACACACACACTCACGTCCACAGCCATGCAGTCCACGACACTGACGTCCTCCTGGCACTCTGCACACATGGTCCCGCTCGGCTAACCTGCGGTGATGAAGTCCCGACCTCAGCGCTGTCACTGTCCTCCATGGTCGCCGCTTGTCACATCACCTTCTCTCGCTTCCGACCCGAGACTGACTAGCGGTGACGTCACAGGCCTCTCGCGATACTTGGCTGTGAAGGCGGCGGTCATTGAACTCAGTGACAGGTGCTTCTCAGTGTGCAGGAGATCAGCGCAGGTAATGTACCTCGCTGACAGCAGCAGTTGTCATGCCCTACAGTGACCTGGGCTGACCCATTGATGTTAGCTCAGGTCACTGCACTGCTCTCCCAGCCAATGGGGAACATCCTGCTCTTCATTGACTGGGACAGTGTGGATCATCATGGCAACCCCTTGGATTACACCAGACCTGGATTTGTTTTTCTTTCTAATAAATTGGTTAAAGAGGGAATGTTTTGGGGAGTGTTTTTTCAAATAAAAATGTGTTTGTCGTCTATTTTTTTTTATTACTGACTGGGTTGGTGATGTCGGGTATCTTATAGACGCCTGACCTCACCAACCCCAGGGCTTGATGCCAGGTGACATTACACATCTGGTATTAACCCCATATATTACCCCGTTTGCCACCGCACAAGGGCGCGGTATGAGCTGGGGCGAAGCACCAGGATTGGTGCATCTAATGGATGCGCCACTTCTGGGGCGGCTGCGGCCTTCTTTTTTTAGGCTGGGGAGAGTCCAATAACCATGGACCTCCCTAGTCTGAGAATATCAGACCCCAGCTGTCTGCTTTACCTTGGCTGGTGATCCAATTTTGGGGGGACCCCTACGTGTTTTTTTTTTTTAATTATTTATTTAATTTAAAATAACAGCATGGGGTGCCCTCAGTTTTGGATTACCAGCCAAGGTGAGGCTGCCAACTGTGGTCTGCAGGCTGCAGCCATCTGCTTTACCCTAGCTGGCTACAAAAATAGGGGGAACCCTACGTCATTTTTTTTTTCATTTTTTTGGCTAAATACAAAGCTAAGCACCCCTTAGTGCCACATGAAAGGCACCAAAGGGTGCAAAATTACAAAATATAGGAGAGTAGGACATTATGTGTCTTTCTGCCATTATAATGACAGAAAAGACTGATATGAAGTGTACAAGCACAGGAAAATCACCAGAGCGCTCTACGCTGTGAAAAGCAGTAGAAAATGGCACTGGAGTGAACATGTGACCGCCTCATGTAGGATGAAGCTATGGATCCTGGGTAAATTTATGCATTTACCCTCATTCAGTTTTTTTGCAGTACACAAAAAAACGGAAGGCACACGAATGACAAACAGATGACATACGGACCGTCTACGTAACGGAAACGGATGCCACACGGATGCACCTGTGAAAAAAAACGGACTGTTTTTTGCAGACCACAAAAATGGATCGGTCGTGTTAATGTAGCCTTATTCTGATCTGCCGTTTATAAACAGCAGGCAGAAATAAGTGAATAGCGCCCCCCAGCATCAGAAAATCTCCGGGGTTTCAGGGCTAGCTGAGACCCTGGAGATCATAATTCAGGACGGTTTTTCCTGTCCCCGGTCACGTGATCACAGGTATACACCGTATACCGATGATCACGTTACAGTAAATGACAGCGCCGGTAAAAAATTATTTATCTCCCATCTGGCATGAACAAACATGATAAATCTCCTCCCCGGTCCTCTCCGGTCCCCCGGTGTCGCCAAAGTGCCCCCCCTGATGCCCTCCCAGAAATCCAAGATGGCCACGCGCACAGCAGCGCGCCGGCCGCATTCACCCTACTCCTATGATTTCTGTCGCATGTGCCATGACACATGCGACAGTAAACTCCTCCCCAGGCCCTGCCAGGTCACCCCCTTTAACCCCACCGGTGTTCCCCGGTGTCCCACGGTACCTGTGCAGCGTTGATCTCCCCACGGCCCTCTCCTTCACAATAGACGCTGGCTCATGCACAGAGCGGCTGTCAGCTCAGCTTCCTGTGTTCAGACACAGTGAGTGGTGGTTATGCATCTGTAAGCTAAATGGGCGGCACGGTGGCTCAGTGGTTAGCACTGCAGTCTTGCAGCGCTGAGGTCCTGGGTTCAATTCTCACCAAGGGCACCATCTGCAAGGAGTTTGTATTTTCTCCCCGTGTTTGCGTGGGTTTCCTCCGGGTACTCTGGCTTCCTCCCACACTCCAAAGACATACAGCGCTATGGAATTAATAATGCTATATAAATGAATAAATTATTATTATTACTGAAATGCCCTGCTTATGAGGTAAGGAACATAATTGATCAGGAGAGCTATACTACATTTCCAAATGGAGGGATTTGCTTTTATAGTTTCCCTGCTGAACGACTACCAAACATGAGAGTCCGTTATACGCCACAAGAAAACATATCTAAATAGCGAGCTCTGTTGTTAAGTATTCATTCAGCTGGATAACTGGACTTAAAGGGGTATTCCATCTCCAAGATCCTATCCCCAATATATAGTAGGTGGAATAGCAATAATATCAGCAAATACCAATATTTGGAAATGTAGATTAGTTCTCCTGATTAGGCATGCCCTTACCTCATGAGCAGGGCATTGCAGCTTTGGTAGCAACCATTACGACATGGACTCTGCTGCTGTGGACCCGGGGAGAGTGAGTGCAGATTCATTGCACCCACACTCCTCACATGAAGGGTCTGCACTCCTCGAAAATGGGGGATACGTTCCCTGAGTGTCTCCCCCCCCATATTCTAGACGGTCCAGAGTCGTCGTGGGACCCCTTTATTTTTTTTCTTACAATAAATTGGTGAAAGAGGAAATGTTTTGGGGACTGTTTTTTCAAATAAATTTCTTTTGTCGATTTTTTTTTTTTGTTAGTACTGACAGTTTATGATGTCGGGTATCTAATAGAAGCCATGACATCACAAACTGCTGGGCTTGATCTCAGGTGACTTTACAGCTAGTATCAACCCGATTTATTACCCCGTTTGCCACTGCACCAGGGCACGGGATGAGCTGGGGTGAAGCGCCAGGATTGGCGCATCTAGTAGATGTGCCACGTATGGGGTGCCTGTGGCCTGCTATTTTTAGGCTGTGAAGGCCCAATAACTATGGACCTTCCCACCCTGAGAATACCAGACCACAGCTGTCCGCTTTACCTTGGCTGGTGATCCAATTTGGGGGGGACCCTACTTTTTTTGTGTAATTATTAATATTTATAAAATAATTATAAAAAAAGAGCCTGGGGGGACCTCCACATTGGATCCCCAACCACGGTAAAGCTACCAGCTGTGGTTTTCAGGCTACAGCCATCTGCTTTACCCTAGCTGGCTATCAAAAATGGGGGGACCCAACGTCATTTTTTGTTTAATTATTTTTTAAATAGAAAAAATTAATGGGCTTCCCTGTATTTTGATTGCCAACCAAGGTAACGGCAGGCAGATGGGGGTGGCAACCCATAGCTGTCTGCTTTATCTGCGCTGAGAATCAAAAATACCGCGGAGCGCTACATCATTTTTTTTAAAGATTTATTTTTACAGCTCTGTGATATCCAGCAATCAAAATACAGGGAAGCCCATTTTGTTTTTAGTTATTTAAATAAATAATTAAAAAAAATATATATGGGCTCCCGCTGCATTTTTTGTATTGCTAGCTAAGGGTAATCCAAACAGCTACTGGCTGCTAACCCCCACTTCACTGGCAATGGAAAATCCAGGGAAGCATTTTTTATTTTTTTTGCCAAAAAACTACAAAAAAAGGACGTGAGCTTCGCCATATTTTTGTATGCTAGCCAGGCATAGCAGGCAGGTGCTGGAAGAGTTGGATACAGCGCCAGAAGATGGCACTTCTATGAAAGTGCCATTTTCTGAGGCGGCTGCAGACTGCAATTCGCAGCAGTGGGGCCCAGAAAGTTCAGGCCAACCTGTGCTGCGGATTCCAATACCCAGCTGCCTAGTTGTACCTGGCTGGACACAAAAATGGGGCGAAGCCTACGTCATATGTTTTCTAATTATTTCATGAAATTCATGAAATAATAAAAAAAGGGCTTCCCTTTATTTTTGGTTCCCAGCCGGGTACAAATAGGCAACTGGGGGTTGGGGGCAGCCGTACCTGCCTGCTGTACCTGGCTAGCATACAAAAATATGGCGAAGCCCACATATTTTTTTCAGGGGGCAAAAAACTTCTGCATACAGTCCTGGATGGAGTATGCTGAGCCTTGTAGTTCTGCAGCTGCTGTCTGTCTGTATGGAGAAGAGCAGACAGCAGCTGCAGAACTACAAGGATCAGCATACTCCATCCAGGACTGTATGCAGAAGTTTTTTGCCCACCAAAAAAATGACGTGGGCTTCGCCATATTTTTGTATGCTAGCCAGGTACAGCAGGCAGCCACGGGCTGCCTCCAACCCCCAGTTGCCTATTTGTACCCGGCTGGGAACCAAAAATATAGGATAGCCCGTTTTTTTTAATTATTTCACTTATTTCATGAAATAATTAAAAAACAAATGACGTGGGCTTCGCCCCATTTTTGTGTCCAGCCAGGTACAACTAGGCAGCTGGGGATTGGAATCCGCAGCACAGGTTAGCCCGAGGTTTCTGGGCGCCTCTGCTGCGAATTGCAGTCCGCAGCCGCCCCAGAAAATGGCGCTCTCATAGAAGCACCATCATCTGGCGCTGTATCCAACTCTTCCAACAGCCCTGGAGCCGGGTGGCTTGTTGGGTAATCATGAGTTAATACTGGCTTTGTTTTACTAGCTAGTATTAAGCCAGAGATTCTTAATGTCAGGCACGTTTGACCCGGCCATTAAGAATCTCCAATAAAGGGTTAAAAAAAAGACACCACACAGAGAAAAAATACTTTAATAGAAATAAATACACAGACACATTAGAGACTCCATCTTTATTACCCCCTGTCAGCCCTCCACGATCCATGGTCTTCTGCCTTTCTCGTTCAACAAATGCAGCTCTGCTCCATCACTGCTGAATGGAGGAAGACGCTGCCTCCCGTGCAGAAATCACTCCGTGAAGGCTGCACGGGAAGCAGCGTGCAGCTTTCACTCCGTGAGAGATCAGTGCTGCTGGCGGTGACAGATGCGTTACCATAGCAACAGGGCTCCAATCATGTGATTCCCGGAACCTCGGTTAGCGGTGACGTCACCACTAACTGCGTTGCTATGGCAACTGTGATCTCCGTTAATGACCGGCTGTGTCAGTCGGTCCCTAACGGAACAGGGAGTCGACCGTGTGCTAGAGCTTGTCGCCGATACACGGCGATACACAAATGTGCACCGTGTACCAGAGAGATGCACTCGCAGGTCCTGCATAACGCGTCATAGTCATGTGACCAGTCTGTAGCCAATGAGATAATAGCCACGTGACTGGTCACATTGCTATTTTGACGTCACGATAGGTCCTGCATCACTGCTGGCAGTGCTGGTCGCCGGGAGGATTCAGCGATCATCGGATGAAATAGCGGCAGGAGACAGAGTGCAGGAGGGATCGCGGGGACCGGTAAGTGTTATGGCAATGTTTATTAACTGTATGTGTACATTTCTAATGCGTTTTTATGTGTTTGTGATTGCCTCCCATTATATCCTATTGGTTCGAGTTTGGTTCGTCGAACGTTCGACGAACCGATCTCGAATGAGACCTCCGTTCGGCGAACCGAACTCGAGCCGAACCACGGCCAGTTTGCTCATCTCTAGTCAGCTGTTGAAATCATCTGACGTGCGCGGATCGCAGTGGATAGCCCACGACAGGCGGCAGGGATTAACCTCACACGATCCATGACATACCCAGTACAAAATCTGACAGCGAGATGTAACAGTGCGCCACTATAAGCATAACTTACCCGGTGCCATCGGAGGTCACGTGACGTGATCACGTGACTTCTGGCGTTTTCCATTTTAGCACAGGGTCATGAAATGACACCTGTAGCTATCATGAGTCACTTTCTCTAACTGCCAGCAGATTGCCGTTTTTGAGAGTAAAGCACCTTTTCTCCAGATCTTAGCTGCGTAGCTGTGGTCTTGAGAAACGGAATAGCGATCAGACTGCTGATCGTTATAGTCCCCTTAGGGGGCTAATTAAATAAAAAAGAAAAGTAAAAAAATACAACTTATAAGTTGAAATCACCACCCAATCGGCCTATAGAAAATAAAAGGTTACAAAAAATAAAAAGTATACACACATTTGGTCTCTCCGCATTAAAAAATGCTCGATCTATCACAATATAAAATCAATTAATCTGATCTGTAAACGGTGTAGCGGCAAAAAAAATTAAAATGCCAAAATTACGTTTTTTGGTTGCCACAAATTTTGCGCAAAATGTAATAACAGGCGACCAAAATTTAGCATCTACGCAAAAATGATAATGCTAAAAATGTTAGCTTGAGACACAAAAAATAAGCCATCACTGAGCCATAGATCCCGAAAAATGAGAACGCTATGGGTTTTGAAAAAGTTGCAAAAAGTGTACCACTTTTTTTGGACAAATTTGTGAATTTTTTTCAACCCATTAAATAAAAGTAAACCTATACATATTTGGTGTCTACAAACTCATACCAACCTGAGACATCACACCAACATATCAGTTTTATCATATAGTGAACATGGTGAATAAAATATCCCCAAAAAATTGTGCAATCGCTCTTTTTTTAGCAGTTTTTCCACACTTGAAATTTTTTTGCTTTTTTCCAGGACACTATATGGTAAAACTTATGATTTTATTAAAAAGTACAGCTCATCTCACATAAAATAAGCCCTTATATAGCAAGATTGACAAAAAAATAAAAAAGTTATGGCTCTCGGAAGAAGGGGAGCATATATAAAAAAGGAAAAACAGAAAATTGCTCAGGGGTGAAGGGGTTAAGAGCTAATAAAACTGAGCAAAGCCACAGCAGGGAAGGAATAGATTATAAATTAGGTAGTTTATCGGGACCTGCTAGTGGCATTTGCAAATAATTACAAAGCAGGACTCTAGCTATCAGTGTTGCCTTAAGGTCCAGTCACACTAAACAACTTACCAGCGATCCCAACAACGATAGGGATCGCTGGTAAGTTGCTAGGAGGTTGCTGGTGAGATGTCACACTGCGACGCTCCAGCGATCCCACCAGCAACCTGACCTGGCAGGGATCGCTGGAGCGTAGCTACACGAGTTGCTGGTGAGCTCACCAGCAACCAGTGACCAGCCCCCAGCGCCGCGTGGAAGATGCTGCGCTTGGTAACTAAGGTAAATATCAGGTAACCAACCCGATATTTACCTTGGTTACCAGCGCACGCAGCTACACGTGCACAGAGCAGAGAGCATCGCACAATGCTTAGCGCTGGCTCCCTGCTCTCCTAGTTACAGCACACATCGGGTTAATTACCCGATGTGTGCTGCAGCTAAATGTGCACAGAGCAGGGAGCAGCGCACACTGCTTAGCGCTGGCTCCCTGCTCTCCTAGCTACAGCACACATCGGGTTAATTAACCCGATGTGTCCTGCAGCTACATGTGCACAGAGCAGGAGCTGGCACTGACAGTGAGAGTGGCGGACGCTGGTAACGAAGGTAAATATCGGGTAACCAAGGACAGGGCTTCCTGGTTACCCGATGCTTACTGTGGTTAAAAGCCTCCGCAGAAGCCGGCTCCTGCTGCCTGCACATTTAGTTGTTGCTGTCTCGCTGTCACACACAGCGATCTGTGCTTCACAGCGGGACAGCAACAACTAAAAAATGGCCCAGGACATTCAGCAACAACCAACGACCTCACAGCAGGGGCCAGGTTGTTGCTGGATGTCACACACAGCAACATCACTAGCAACGTCACAAAAGTTGTTCGTTAGCAGCGATGCTTCTAGCGATGTTGCTTAGTGTGACGGGGCCTTTATACAGTAAAGCACCGTTTCTGTTTCCACAATAGTTAGGGTTTCACAGCCTGACTTGTGCCGTCCGTCCACATCAGCCACATTCATACGATGCAAGTAACTTTTGAAAATACAAAGCAGAACTCCACTATTTTGTGCTGCCTGGTACAAAGTACTAACTTGTACTTTATCCACAATATTTGTGGGGTCAAAGTTTTCTTTGCTTGGGCTACCAACATCTGCAAATATGTCGGCAAAACCCAAAATAAAAAAAAAAGCAGTTGTTAAGGGAAAAGGACATGGACGTGGGTTGTCAGTGGTGGGCAACAAGGCACTGAGTTTGACAGGTGAGAAGAAACTTGATGCATCCACTATGTTCCTTGCCAAATTTCCCAGTCTGGAACGTAAACATGTGTGGTAGACAGAATAACAAGAGCAGATTCTGTCTTGGATGGCAGACAAGGCTTCTTCACATGTGTCAAGCAGCAACCAGTCTTCCACAACCACACACTCTACTGTGGATACACAGAAAGCTGGCCCATCCAATCCTCAACCTGGTCCACCTTCCTCCCCCTCCATCAGTCACAGGAGACATATAACCCCAATTTTGGCCACTCTGAGGATCTGTTTTCTACGCACCCATTGGTTCGCTCTGGCCTCTCGCCGTGCAGCATGGAAGAGGGATGTGAGAAGGTGGCATGTGTTGAAGTGCAAGTATTTGAGGACCTATGGCCAGAAGAAAGCCATTTTGAAGAACCTAAATTACTTTCTCCTGAGGTGAAGGCTGATGTTGATGAGACACAGTTGACATCAGGTCAGCCTAGAATTTCAAGGGTGAAGGAGGGTGAGATTTAAGATGAGGTGGACGACGATGAGTCCACTGATCCGACTGGGACCGTTGAGATACATAGCCAGCACAGCAGCACAAAGGAATATAGTTATGTAGCACAAACACAGGCACCAAGGCGTAGTGGTTTACCCAGGATGAGAATTGGGTTAATTGTTCCCAAGAGCACCCCCACTGTGGCTCAGATCAGGGCAAGGGGGCATTCAGCTGCTGTCTGGAAGTTTTTTTTCTGAAAGTTGCTTGCATTCACTTCAGGGTATAGGTCTGCCTGAAAACATTTTGAATGTCGAGATTTCAACATGGGTCTCAAAGTTGTGTCTTATTGGTAGTTTATGGCTTCTGGGAAGAACAGGCCTGCACTTGCCACTCAGGCATGTCTACATTTTTCAAATTCAAATGCCGGGCCACAGCCTGTGTGTGGCATGGACTACACTTTTAAGGCCCTATGAGAAGGGGGACAATTAATGATACTGTACTGCTGTCTAACTGAAAGGATTTTGAATGTCAAGACTCCGACATGGGTCTTAAAGTTGTGTTTTGTGGGTAGTGTCAGTCATCTTAGAGCGAGAAGCCTGCATCGGTCACTCAAGCATGTCTTCATTTTAAAATTCAAATTCTAGGCCACAGGATGGGGAAATTGATCCTGCTGCACTATTGGCTGCCAGGAAGATTTTTAAATCTCAACACTCTAAGTTGGTTTACAACATTCTCTTTTGACTGCGGCTTCAGTGGTCTGGGAGCACCAGTATTTTTTTTTCCTATCTCTGGTGAAGGTAGAAATGCTGGTTTAGGCCTTGCTCCAGGGCCGCTCCCACACAGCCATGTGACTTAGTTGGCCTAATTATAGTGGGCGCCAATACATGACATTTTTCCTCTTGCCTGACATTAGTTTTTGGAAAGGTGGAGACTCCAAGTTCGGTCTCCAAGTTGACTTTTGTCTAGTGCCAGGGGTATGGAAGCACCAGCCCTACACCTGCCACTTACGCATCTCTTTACTTTTAAAATGAAAATGCCAGGCCACATCCTGTGTGTAAGTCAATGCTATCAGGCTGTCCTTAAATTATTATGCATTGGAGAATAAGTCAAATAGCTGCAGAGTTGTGCACCACTCTCCAGGCTCAGTTTTATCAATAGCTGTCTCCACTGGACCTCGAGCCAGGGAAGGCAGTTTGTAATAACGGTGCAAACCTGGTGGTGATGACTCGCCCACCCCAGGGCTATGTGACACCCGGTGTCGGGCCGGACTAGTCAGGGGGTAGTCAGTGGTGGCGGGGCCCGACTCCGTGACCCTGGCGGGGTCAACTAATATGGCTTCAGTGGGGGTGGTGATTATTAAAGTTTGTATTCGTGACGCCACCTGAGGTTTGCGGCTATTAAGCCACCGCTGCTGTATGGGGCCTCCGGGGCTGGTGGAATGGCAGCTTGGGTGGTCCTGCTCCCCACAGGTGGAGCGGTGCCCCAGAGCAACTGTTGGTGCTTATTAAAGTCTTTGAGGGTGTTGTAGATGGTGCAGTGCAGGCGAAATAATGGAGGCAACAACAGGGGGTGCAGTTTCAAGATGTTTACTCACAGTTCCTGGGCTGCAGCATACTGGTGCCTTTGGACTGCTGGGACCCACTGTCAGGGATCTCCGCCGATCCCGGGTAGATCTGGGAAAAAATGCCGGTGCACCCCTCTGTTGTGTCTCTTCCCTCAGCTGTCTTCAAAGCCTTGACTTTTCTGGATAAACCTGTCTTGGCCTCCACTATAGGTTCTGGACAAGAAGGCTTGCCTGGATGGTACTCTGCCCTCTTCCCAGGGGTTCTACAGTGGGATGTGGCCCTGGGTGCTTGCAACCACCCTGGGCCTTGGTTTTCACCTTTGGAAATGACTTCTCTTCCTCCAGTTTCTAGGGACCGTTACCTGTATGCAGCTTGATCCCTCCACCCGATGACTTAGTGGAACAGGCCACAAGCTTGAAAGCCTTGCAGTGGCCCTGGAATCCTTTCTGTAGTTCTCTACTGTGGTGTCACCTGGGCCTAGCTGGGCCCCAGGGTCTCAACCAGGAAGCATCACTTTCTCTTGCTGTTCTGAGGTTTCAACCTCTCTCTCCTCTCTCAGACTATCTGACTCCTCTGCCTCCCGCAGACTTCTGACTCACTTCAACTCCAAACTCTATCTGCAGACTGAAACTTGACCTTCCTGTCACTGCTCTACTCTCTTCTGGCTCCTCCTACCCTCCCAGTTGCTAGGCCCCACCCTATGGGAGAAGGGATGGGTCTTACGGCCCCCCTGCATGCAACCTGGGGGGGGTAGCTGCCAATGTCCCTGGTCCTTGTGTGTGCCTAACAATGGGTGTAGTGTAAATTTGCCTGTGGGCCGGCGTTTACCCCCTTCCTTATCCAGGATGGGACATCACACCTCTGGCTGAGGTGCAATGTCTCTGTGGCAACGGAAGCCTCAGGGGCGCCACAGTGACACTACGCATGGGAGACATCAAGTGTGCATTGCATGGCTCCCATGCTCAACTTGGTTGTGCAGAAATTTCTAGGACACTATTCCTGCCTTGATATGTTGATGCAAGAGGCACAGTCGCTGTGTGCTCAATTTTTCAAATGGAATTACCAGTGTGTTGTGTGGACCATATTTTTCTGCTGTGCAAAGACACTATGGGGAAATGGGAGAGGGGATAGCAATTGATGCCACTGTCTTGCTGTCTGCCTGAAATGTTTTTAAATCTCTAGACTCCAAGATGGGTCTCCAAGTTGTGTCTTGTCTGTAGTGGCAGGGGTATGGGAGCACCAGCCTTATACCTGTCTCGCATGTACCTCTTTATTTCTTATGTCAATATCCTAGGAAGCTAATGGCTATTCCAAAACAGTAGTGCTGCACTCTACATTTATTTTGCTGTTTTTGAAGCTTTTTGAGCCCCCTAAAAGTGTTTTGTGAGCCTCCTAATAGTAATGAGCAGTTTTTGTGAATTTAGTGAGAGTCAAAAAAAGCGCAAAACTGAAATGGTTTAATTACTAAGAAAAAGCCATTCTATTAAAAGTTAAAAAATACTTTTACCAAGTGTCATTTACCTTCTTTACAAATTCTACATGTTTTTTTGTTATTTTTTTCATTTTGTACCAATTTTTTTGCTTTGTATATTCTTAGAAACAGGCCCTTAAATTCAGTTTTATAATTATATTTCGCAATTTTCTTCAACAAATGGGACCCACTTATGAGTAAATGAAAAAAGTCTCCTAAGAATTGTCTCACCTGGCCCGCTGCCTTTTGATTAGTATATAAACATCGGGATGTGATCTCTTTCGGGTGCTTGTTCATATATATATATGAAACTATTTTGAAAAATAAGATCTACCATCGGCTTCATTTTTCATATTCTTGACATTTTCAAGCTTCTATTGAACTGTTTTCACCAATGTTTTGTGCAAAATATAATGGTTTTCATATTTCTCTTCCTGAAAGAGACAATTGATTAATAACTTGTTTGTTCTGAAATGCAGGAAAGCAATCTGACCGTGGTGACTGAGTTCTTACTTTTAGGATTTCAGATCAGTCAATATTTAAGAATTTTCTTATTTTGTCTTTTTTTTTCAGTCTATTGCTTTGCATTAAGTGGAAACCTCCTGATCATCGCCCTGGTGTCCACCATCAAGAACCTTCGCACTCCGATGTACTTCTTCATCTCACAACTGTCCATCAGTGACATCTTGGTGATCACAGATATTGCCCCCAATATGCTCCACATCCTACTGAATAATGGGGGAACCATTACTGTTATTGACTGCATCACTCAGCTTTATTTCTTAGCCTCCTCTGGAGGATTTGAAGGTTTTATCCTCACTGTGATGTCTTATGACCGGTATGTGGCCATCTGTAATCCCCTCCGTTACTCCACCATCATGACAAGTGGATATTGTTTGATATTGTCTATTGCGTGTTGGGTGTTTGCATTTTCTATTTTATTGATTTATATTATAAAAACTGCAAAGCTCATTTATTGTGGCCCAAACACCATTGACCATTTATTCTGTGACATTGTCCCTTTACTAGAACTTGCCTGTTCTGATACTTCCATTATCCAGTTGGAGATATATATAATCGGCTTTCCTTTTGTCTTTATTCCAACCACAATCATTGTAATATCTTATACTTATATTGTAATAACAGTTTTAAGGATCCCATCCAGCATCGGTAGACAGAAAGCCTTCTCCACCTGCAGCTCCCACCTCATTGTGGTCTCCATATACTACTGGACAATTTTTAGTGTTTATGTCGTCCCAAAAAAATACTTATCGCTCACCATGAGTAAGATCCTATCACTGTTATATACTGTGTTTACTCCTTTTATCAATCCCATTATATACAGTCTGAGAAATAAAGATATTAGCAAAGCTTTGCAAGATACAATGTATAAGGCTTCGTTTAGACATATTTAATTGCTCATGTTTGTAAAAATCCATGTGCATTTTTTATCAGCATTTTGTCAGTTTTTTCTATTAGATTCACTGGTGATATTCACATAAAAAAAACAAATCACAAAACTTCTCCTATCCATATATGTTATTCACAACCAGCACGCAGACTGCAATCCGGTGCCATCCGTGTGCTGTCCGTGATTTTAACAGACCCGTAGATTTGTACAGGTAATTTTGATCCATGACTCTGATCTGAGATTAAACCTGAACAGGTCTTTTTTATTTTGTAAAATTCAAATTGATTGGGTGAATTAACGGAACATTATTCACTTATCCGGGACCAAACTCAAGTGTTTGTTCCGAATAGCGAGTACAATGCAAGTCAATGGGAAATGCAATACATTTTCTGCTGGACCCAACAATAAGGTCTGGGGACCTGAGGAAAGGCTGAAATGGATGGGAAAGGGATGAAACTGAATGGGGAGTGACTCGCCCGCCCTAGGGCCTTAGGTGACTCGGTGTCGGGCCAGACTAGTCCGGGGTGGTCAGCTGTGGCGGGGCCCGACTCCGTGACCCTGGCTGATGGGGGGAGATGATAATGGAAATTGTAGTTTATTGAAATTCGCAACGCCACCTGTGGAATTGTGCGGCTATGGAGCCGCAGCTGCTGGAAGGAACCTCCGGGGCTGATGTTGTAGCAGCTGAGGTGTTTCTTGCTCCCCACAGGTGGAGCGTATACCCCGGGGAAACCTTTGGAAAAGTCTATGGTGTTTGTTGATGAGGTGCAGGTCCGACAGGGCAGTGGAAAGGAACAGACACAGAATGATTTCTTTTACCTTCTCCTTTACTTGTCCTCGGTCGATTACCTCCAGGGAGTCTGTTACAGTTGGTAACAGCGATCCGGTAGACTGGAAGCAGTCAGTGAACTCTCACTGGCCAGGTAAGTAATGAGGCCTGCTCCCTATGCTCTGTCTGGGTAGCCAGCATCCCGCTTCTTCAGCAATGCTGCGACCCATTCTGTCGCTCTGTGAGGTAATTTATTACCTCCCCGTATGGCAGGCCGTGTGGACTGTCACAGGTTACACTCTTCCTATCTGGGCTCCAAGTCCTAGCTCCACAGCTGCGCCTCCGGGTGTGGGGTGGACGGAGACCTGCAGTCCTCTCGTCTTCCAGATACGACCACTGGTACTTGAGTACTCGAGTGGCCCCGAACTCAGTACTCGGTTTTTTAGCGATCACGTCTGGGTAAGCTGGCTGCGCTCCACTCCCCAATGTCCTTCTCCTTTATGCCTCGCTGTGGACTGTGTTTTCCTGGGCTGAACGATCCGGCTCAGCTCACACACCACACTACTCTAGTTTCTTCCTCACTGAACTCTCCTCACAGACTAACTAACTCCTCCCCCAGGTCAGAGCTTAAGGAATCTCCCTGGAACTCCAGGTTTAGAGCTCCCTCTGCTGGCCCGGGGGAGAAACTGTGTTGGACGATGGTACTTACTGGCCAATGGACTTTCCCAACTACCTCCAGGCTCAGCATTAACCCTTTTGAGGAGGGCAACACTGCTGTGGCAACCAGACCGCTGGGGCACCACAGGAGAACCTAAATAATATACCTGCATGCATTTCTGACTCACATATGGTTTCTGGGAATGTAGATGTCACAGTATTACGCCACTTTTACAGATGCATAAGAACACCTATCAAAGCTAAAATAAATTGCATTTTACAGACCAAAAAGGGTAAGAAACAGTTTTTCCTGCATAATCACTTGAATATAAGGCTAAATAAACTGGAGAAAAAAATATCCCTTTTAGTGTTTGTTCACACGTAGTGTTTTGGCTTTTTCTTACTTTTACAATAGGGAGGGCCCTGACATAAATTTTGTAGGTCCCTCTGTCATACATAATTTCTAGTTAGCTATTCCCCAGCACTTTACAAGGCCAGCAAGAATGTTCCCATTGGTATGTTGATCTTTGACCTGAAGGGCCTTAAGTGGTCGTGTAACATACGTTTTGGAGAGACTTCTCTTACTTATACATTTGGGTGGTACCTCCCTCATTGGGACTCACATAGTGGAATATATATTCCATAGCAGTTTACAATGTGCTCATTGTGGTGGTGGGCTTTACCCTCCTCTTCCTCCACGTCATTCTGAGGCCCTAAATTCAAGTTTTCAGAGGGCCTGAAGGTGTCAGGAAACCTGACTTTGGTGGAGGCCCTGATGAGGCACAGTAACATACGTTTGGGAGGGCCCTCATCTATACATTTGTGTGGGACCTCCCTCCATGAGACTCAGATAATGGAATAAATATTCCATTGCAGTTTTCAATGCGCCCATTGTGGCATTGGGCTTTACCCTCCTCTTCCTCCATGTAATTCTGCAGCCCTAAATTTAAATTTTCAGCGGGCCTGCAGTAGTCAGTAAACCTGAGTTTGGTGAGGACCCTGAAGTTTCCCAGTAATATACATTTGGTAGGGATGACTCTTACTTATACATTTGGGTTGTCCATCCCTCAATGATACTCAGATAGTGAAATACATACTATATAGCAGTTTATAATGCGCCTATTGTGGCCTTGGTTTTACCCTCCTCCTCATCATCTATGTCTATCTGCAGCCTTTAATATGCATTTTCAGAGGGCTGCAGGTGTCAGGAAACTTGACTTTGGTAAGAGCCCTGAGGTGGCCCTGTACCATATGTTTGGAGAACCCTTCTCTATAAATTTTAGAGGGCCCTCTTCTGTACATTTGAGTATACCCCCACTTATTCATATCGTAGGGCTCTCACTCGCCCATTTAATTCATATATGGGCAGAGTCTACAGACAAAAAGGGCAAGTGACATGGAGTACAAGAAGGGAGCAGTGATTGCAGCCTGCGAGCCTCTGGCTTTGCTGAACTCTGCCAACAGAAAAAATAAGGCTGCACTAGCCACATGGATGACGAGTTCAAATATATCAATTGTGCAAGGTAATGGACAAAAGATATTGTTACAGGGGGACTGGCAGATCAAGATAAGGTGGTAAATATCCCAATCCCCAGTCAGGGCCCACCGTGCTCCAAATGACAAAGGAGCTGCTGGCAACACAAAGGTTAGGCGGAGAATATAGAGATGGGTGGCTCTGAAATAACCCAGGAAACCTGGGAACCTGTCTTGTGTGTAGGGACACGTCAGACCGGACGAAAACCCAGTTAGCGTTTTTGTGTACCTTTCGCTACACTGACCACATGTGCAGGGAACACGTCAGGCCAAGTGGTGACCAAGTAGCGTTGACCAGAAGACCATCGCAAAAGCGCCCTGTTGCCACGTGTGTGGGACACGTCAAGCCTAGCTGTCCTCCGATTAGCATTTCTGGTCACCTCTTGACTGGCCACGTGTGTGAAGGACACGTCAAGCCAGGTGGTTATACCAGTAGCGTTGACTGGGAATCCAAGGAGGATAACAGGGTTCACACACCCAACCCAGGAACTCCCTGTTAACAACACAGGGGTCCTGGGGTACGCTGTCCATGCGCGTAGGGGGCACAACTGGACAGGTGGTGCAGCAGCCGCAGCCCAGTTAACGCCCCTGGGCTGCTACAGCAAGAATGGAATGGCACGAATGTGCTGAGCCACGAATCTTGGCATGACAGGCACCGTTCGCCGAACCCTACATACTGCTTCCAAACAAAATCTTATGCCGCAATGTGCTCCATACATGGAGGTGTGCTCAGAACAAGCATATGAAAAGACTGCATACCTCCATGTTGTCTCCAGCCCCTTTTATAACCTGGGTCCGCCATAAACCCAGGGTTGACCACCATGGCACCTCCATGGTCCAATAGCGGAGTGCCATGTCATCAGGGACATCACCAGTGGCCTCTCCGGGAATGCCATGTCATTGATGACCTCATGGCAGCCACGCCCCAAACACCTCACCAGTCATCATCTGATGACCAATGATCAGGTGCCAGGTCATAGGGGCGGGCCTCCGTGAGCCAGTCCAGAGTGGCCACGTCATCAGGACACCTGATGACCTCTGCCCTATCAGGGCCTGCCACCTCACAGACATACCCAATGAGATCCTTACCAGACCTAGCCTCTGATGCACTGAGCATGCTCAGTAGCCTGAACAACAATCTCAGAAATCATGAGCATGCTCAGTAGGCACAACACAGGACTTAGACACAGCACAAAGTCCAAGTACCTGTGCAAAGAGGCTTTTCGCACTAAGTGTGTGAGCATGCTCAGTAGCCTGAACCGAGGACTTAGCCTCAGAATTGGCACTATCAGGCTGAGCATGCTCGCTAGGCGAAATACTAGACTTAGGCTCTGGCTGGGGTAAATCGGCATGTGCATGCGCACTAGCCGCCTCTCCACACTTAGACGTGGAGGAGGAAGCAGCCAGCTGGACAACCCGAGGCATGGCCAAAAACGGCAGCCAGCACCTGGGCACAACTGGAACCACAGCAGGCTGCTATCGCGCCGCCGATTCGTAACAAATATATGGTGCCCCCCCTTCTGGATGGGTTGGAGAAGCTCCTTCAAATGGCTCAGAGATATTTATTGGCAGTATTCCCCAGATTATACAGGAAGATAAATCTTGTTGATTGATGCTCTAGTCCATTGTCCAGTGCAGAATGTGCATTGGATTTCTAAAAATAACTCCAATGGGGCTGTGTCATAGATGCAGGAATACACCATGACAAGCGACTCCCATGACAAATATTATCTACATAGGACTAGTGAAGTAGTTGTGGCCCTCAATTCAAGTTTTCAGAGGGCTATCAGCTGTTCATCATCAGTCATTGGAAATTGTTAACGAATATGTATTTGCCATCTCAGTCACAATGTGGGACAACCCAGGGAAGGGCCTCCAATGAAAAATATTAGTTTAGTAGGACTACTGTCCTGTTTGTCCAGTGCACAATGTGCTTAGTTTACAAAAATTAGCCCTATGGCCAGAGTCATGGTTGAGTCATGATTGAGTCAACTAGCTTTCATTTTGGGATTTGGTGACATATTTGGAAATGTTGATGGCTCAAGCCAAGAAAACTTTTACCCAAAAATATTGTGGAAAATGTACCATTGAGTACTTTGTACCAGGCAGCCCAAAATCTAGTAGTACTGCTTCATATTTCGTAAGCCCACTAGCACTGTATTAATGATATCACAATAAAAGATATTTGACCGCAAAATATTTGGAAAACAAGACCAGTGTATTCTAGTAGAACTGCTTCGCAATTGGCAAACCCACTAGCAACATATTAATGTGCACAGCACAAGCCAGGCTTTAACCCCCTAAATATTGGGGCAACAGTACCAGTGTGTTTAGTATATCAGGCAGCATAAAATGTTAGTAGTACTGCTTTGTTTTTGGAAAGCCCACTAGCAACGTATTAATGTGGCTGATGAGGCTGGCACAAGCCAAGATGTGACCCCAAAGAAGGAGGGCCAAGTTGAAGATTGAATGGGTTAGACTTTTGTGTGTGGAAGGCCGGCTTCTCACTTGCGGTTTTCTCGCAGTAGTGCAATGCGAGAAATTCTCGCATTGCACTCGAACACATGTTATTCAATGATTCAGCTCTCATCTGCGATTTTTTTCTCACTCCAAATCGGACTGAGAAAAAATCGCAGCATGCTGCGATTTGGAGAGCTTCTCGCGCAAGTCTCTTCAATGATTCTCTATGGGAGCGGGTAAATAATCGGATGTCAAACGGACGGCACTCACACCATCCTAGTGACATTCGATTTTCTAGATACATTTATCGCATGTTTCACAAAACACTGGAAATGAGTGAGGTGTCACAATGTCGGTCAATTATAGAGATTGACCAACATTGTGAGACCTCACTCATTTCCAGTGTTTTGAGAGACATGCGATTAATGTCAGTCGGTCTCTCCCTCTCGGTCTCTATTCTCTCTCTGTCGGTCGGTCTCTCTCTCTGTGGGTCTCTCTCTTTGTCCATGTTGGTCTATCCCTTCCCCCCCTCTCTCATACTCACCGATCCCCGATCACCGGCGCTGCACGGCGTTCATACTGCTCCGGCGGCTTCTCCTCTTTTGAAAAGCCGGTCGCTCATTATTCAATCTCGTATTCCCTGCTTTCCCAGCCCACCGGCGCCTATTAATGGTTGCAGTCAGACATGCCCCCACAATGAGTGACAGCTGTCTCACTGCAACCAATCACAGCTGCCAGTGGGCGGGTCTATATCATGCAGTTAAAAAAATAAATAAATAATTAAAAAAACGGCTTGCAGTTCCCCCCAATTTTAATACCAGCCAGCGTAAAGCCACACGGCTGCAGGCTGGTGTTCTCAGAATGGGGAGCCCCACGTTATGGGGAGCCCCCCACCCTAACAATATCAGCCAGCAGCCACCAGGAATAGCCGCATACATTAGATGCGACTGTCCCAGGACTGTACCCGGCCATCCCGAATTGCCCTGGTGTGGTGGCAATCGAGGTAATAAGGAGTTAATGGCAGCAGCCCATAGCTGCCACTAAAGCTGGTGTCACACACAGCGACAATGACAATGACGTCGCTGCTACGTCACCATTTTCTGTGACGTTGCAGCGACGTCCCGTCGCTGTCGCTGTGTGTGACATCCAGCAATGACCTGGCCCCTGCTGTGAGGTCGCCGGTCGTTGCTGAATGTCCAGCTTCATTTTTTGGTCGTCACTCTCCCGCTGTGACACACACATCGCTGTGTGTGACAGCGAGAGAGCGACGAAATGAAGCGAGCAGAGGGAGCAGGAGCCGGCGTCTGGCAGCTGCGGTAAGCTGTAACCAGCGTAAACATCGGGTAACCAAGGGAAGACCTTTCCCTGGTTACCCGATATTTACCTTCGTTACCAGCCTCCGCTTTTGCTGCCAGTGCCGGCTCCTGCTCTGTGCACATGTAGCTGCAGTACACATCGGGTAATTAACCCGATGTATACTGTAGCAAGGAGAGCAAGGAGCCAGCGCTAAGCAGTGCGCGCGGCTCCCTGCTCTCTGCACTGTGACATGTAGCTGCAGCACACATCGGGTTAATTAACCCGATGTGTACTGTACCTGGGAGAGCAAGGAGCCAGCACTAAGCGTGGCTCCCTGCTCTCTGCACATGTAGCACAGCGACGTTATGATCGCTGCTTCTGCTGTGTTTGACAGCTAAGCAGCGATCATAACAGCGACTTTCAAGGTCGCTGTTACGTCACCGAAAATGGTGACGTAACAGCAACGTCGTTGTCGCTTAGTGTGAACCCAGCTTAAGTCCTAGATTAATCATGGCAGGCGTCTCCCCGAGATACCTTCCATGATTAACCTGTAAGATAAAGAAAATAAAGACATACACCAAAAACTCCTTTATTTGAAATAAATGACAAAAAAACAACCTTTTTCACCACTTTATTAAACCCCCAAATACCCCTCCATGTCCGACGTAATCCACAGAGGTCCCTCGATGCTGTCAGCTCTGCTACATTGGAAGCTGACAGAGAGCGGTCACAGACCACGACCGCTCTCTGTGAGCTCCCTGCAGTGACTGAAGTGAGTTGCGCTGTCAGCGATGACATCACTCAGGTTACCCGCAGCCACAGATCTCAGCGGGAGGACTTCTGCTGTGGCCGCGGGTAACCTCAGTGACGGCACCGCTGATCGCTTGGCTCACTGTGGTAACTCAGGGGATTTGTGGTCACCGGTGAGACCTTCACCGGTGACCAAAAATCAGGCCATGACACACAGACAGAGCCGCGGGATGACAATGAAGTCGGGTGACGTTCATCCGACTTTATTCTGATTGAGCGGCTCTGTCTGTGTCTGCTGTCAGCGGCTATTTAGCTCTGCTACATGGCTCTGTTTTTGGCTGCTGTCAGTGGCCATGTAGCAGAGCTGCATGGCAGATGACAGTTGCTGAGAAAAAAAAGGATCACACACGCATTACACACGCTCTGCTATCCTGGAAACAATTATAAAAAAGCATCGCACTTGCATTGCACACTGACCTAACGTGAGCTAAAATCAGCCGAGTATTTTTCAGGCAACTCGGACCGATTTTACATGTATAGGTGTGTTTCCAGCCGAAGACTGTGTGGTGCTGGAAGATTTGCTGCTGCTTCAGAAGTGCAAAGAGTTCTTGTCTGCCATAAAAGACAGAAACTGCTCTTGCTTTTCTGGATTCACACACGTTTACGTTCCAGACGTAAGTGTGATTATAGCAAAACTATATTTACATAGTTTTTTTAGGTTTGGTTACTATCACACTATACTATGCTTTTAGCTATAATATAGTGTTTTTTTGCTTCACCCAATTTGAAGGCTATGATTTTTTATTTTCCTGCTATCCCGAGTTACGCGAGGGCATGATTTGTGCAGGATGTTTTGGAGTTTTCATTGGTACCATTCAGGGCCACATATTTCTTACTGGATTTCTATTCTACTTTTGTGAGGCAGAATCAAGAAGAAACAGCAACTCGGGAAATGTTTTGTTTTTTTAAAATATATTTTTATCACCATTCACCATGTCGTAAAAGTGACAACACAGCTTTATCTTTCGGGTCAGTACAATTTCAGTGATATCACATTTACAGTATATCTTCTTTTTTATGTTTTGCCACTTTTACACCATAAGAAAAATTTCAAAGAGAAAGATTAGTTTTTGCATTGCTGTATTCTGAGAGCTATAGCTTTTTAATTTTCTTACTGTCAGAGCAGGTTATTTGCGGAAGATGATGAGGTTTTCAGCGGTACCATTTTTATTTACATATGACTTTTAATCACATTTTATGTCACTATTTTGTCAGCTGTATGATGACAGGACAGAGTTTTTACTATTTATTTTGTTTTGCTGTTCACTAAAGGGGTTAAGTAGTGTAATGCCAAATATGTGTACTTTTTTTGCATATTTTTGTTTTTATATTAACATACATATTTATTAGTATAATTTTTTTTTATTTTTTTGCATATATTTTTATATTTTTTTGACTGTTTTATAATTTCCTTACTGCCTATATAGGATATTAACATAGGGCTCCCATGATCACTCTGCCTTTGTACCCTTACCCTTACTTGTTGGTCATCAACTGGTGCAGGTTATTGGTTTGTATAGGTTTTTGTTTTCTCCATCTGTGTCTGTTTTGGTGGATTGTCGGGCCCTGTTAAAGTCAATTGCCTGGGTGGTTGGAACTTAGTTGTTAGGGCCTGAGCAGGAGACAAGGCTACGCTGGAGGCTCGACCCTGACAACCTCAAAGTCTACTGTTAGGATAAGAAACAGCACAGGGTCCCCAGACTTAGGGTCAGTCTAGAAGCCCCAGTTCCATCTATACTATCCCAATACACTGGGTAATCCCTGTGAAATTGATTCCTAAATCAAATGGAAAAGAAGGAAATTTGTATTTTTCCCTAACCTGTTCCACATAAAAAAAAAACCAATCTATATTTTTATTGACCAGTGTCTTCAGTTTCTTGTCTACTAGAGATGAGGTTGGCAAGGAGTAAAAATTTGCTGTGTTGTGTTCAACTACGACCATATTTTTTTAATTGCATAAGCTTCTAACTAGAGTTGAGCGCGGTTCGTGGGTCGAGGTTCTCCAGTTCGCGACTCGAGTGATTTTGGGGGCTGTTCTAGATAGAACTAGAACTCGAGCTTTTTGCTAAAGCTCGATAGTTCTAGATACGTTCGAGAACGGTTCTAGCAGCAAAAAGACAAGCTAATTCCTAGCTGGCTTTCCGCTGTAATAGTGTAAGTCACTCTGTGACTCACACTATTATGAAATTTCAGTGTATAGTGTGCGGGAACAGCGCATTCCAATCACTGCTGTTTGGATAATGGCCATTTTTTTTTTCCTTGTCTTCCTGCCCTAAGCGCGCGCGTGTAGTGGGGCGGGCCAGCATGTCAGCCAATCCCAGACACACACACAGCTAAGTGTACTTTTAGCCAGAGAAGCAACGGCATGTGTGATAGGATGTCCATGTCACATGTCCCTGCATTATAAAAACGGACATTTTCCTCCAGCACGCCATTATCTGCCTTCTGCGTCTTGGTGTCAGTCACTGCTGGCGCAGCTCCTATCGCCGATACTGCTGTATACGCTCCATACACAGCGCTGTACAGCATAGGGATAGCACTTTCTATCAGTCCTTTTAAGGGCTAATACCGGCAGGGTCAGAGCCATAGGTGACAGGTCCGTGAAAACAGAGTTTAACAGCTACACAAGATGACAGCGTCTGTGTAGCAAAGGTCAGGGATTTCGTCACTGCATTTCCCCATTAGGAGGGAATAGAAAGGCAGGCTTCCTTTCCTCTACCCAGAGACCCACAACCCTGCCACTGTACCCTCCTGTCCTCTGCACACTCCAACTGATAGTTACTAAGCCATTATACTAGCAAACACTGAGTGAACTTAGTGGCATCCTAAACGTGGCTGTTGGACTTCTGTATTGTCCCACAAGTGCAAAGATATTTGCAGCACGTCTGACTGCATTGCACACTCAAACTCATTGTTACTAATACATGTTAGGGCCAGGTGGACGGGCAGACCCAGGAGGTGGATCCACTGGGCCGAACACCTTACTGAAGGTAAGGGGTCCGGTAGCCGGAGCACTACAGGTAGCAGGACAGTCCGTACAAAAGAGTGGAATGTAGAAGTCCCTGGGACCACGGAGTCACTGATGGTAGTCCGGGTGACGGAGCTCAGGTTCGGAGGCCGAGATGTTGTCAGGCAGAGTCCGGAACCGATGGAGCGAGAGGACGGATCACCACAGGGATCAGAGATGGTACGGACTGAAGGGATGGCAGATAGTCAGCGTTCGGGGTTCGGGAATCGGCAGGACCGGATGGCGAGGCAGGAGCGGCTCTAGAAGAGAGATAGGTAAGTATACCAGCAGACACAAGGAGACCTGACTCCTAGCTTAGGAAACACAAAGAACAGGCCCCGCCCACTTGGACATTAAACCCCTTTATACCCTGTACCTGTGTGTTCAATATCCTGTCAGTGGACGCTGTCCCTTTAAGAAAGGGTCAATGACCGCGCGCGCGCCCTAATGCGCATGCGCGAGGCCTGAGTGCCAGAAGCCAGGGCAGGGAGCGGCGAACAGGAAGCACGGGAGCCGGGCTGGAGCGAAGCTGCCGACGGACGCCGGGAGCGGGAACCGGGACGCCTGGGGATCATAGGTGAGGGGGCCTGGAGGCTGTGGAGCGGGGGACGCCGGACAGAGGAGCCGGGGAGCGAGCCAGGGAAGCCGGGGAGCATGGCAGGGGAGCCGGGGAGCGTGGCAGGGGACCCGGTGAGCGTGACAGTACCCCCTACCCCACGCCCCCCTCCCCGCAACCGGGACAGGGAGGCACAAATCAGAGGAGTACCCACATTCTCCCGGGGTCCCCAGGACCTATCCTCAGGACCATACCCTGCCCAGTCCACCAAGAAGAACTGTCGGCCTCGTACGGTTTTCATGGCCACGATATCCCTTACCGCATAGATGTCATCATCAGCAATAGGAGGAGGAGCAGAACTGGCAGCAGCGGAGAAGGGACCAAGGACAACCGGCTTGAGCAGGGAGACGTGGAAGGAGTTGGGTATCCTCATCGTGGCCGGGAGCTGCAGCTTGTAGGAGACCTCATTGATCTTGCTGAGGACTTTAAACGGCTCGATGTAGCGAGGACCCAGCTTGTATGATGGTAGCTTCAATCGGACGTACTTGGAAGCAAGCCAGACCAGATCTCCTGGAGAGAAACACGGGGGATCCAGACGCCTCTTGTCTGCGTGTCTCTTCATCCGCAGGGAAGCACGTCCAAGGGACGTCTTGACAGAGTCCCAAATTGTTGCAAAGTCACGGGCTACAGCATCAGCAGCAGGGACATCCGAGGAAGAGGATACAGGTAATTGGACGGAAGGCTGAAGTCCGTAAACGACATGGAAGGGAGAGCTGGAGGAGGACTCACTGACGTGGTGGTTATGGGAGAATTCAGCCCAAGGAAGAAGCGTGGACCAGTTGTCATGATGGGCGTTGACGTAGTGACGTAAGAAGGAGGTCAAGATCTGATTGACTCGTTCCACTTGGCCATTCGACTGAGGATGGTAGGCTGAAGAAAAGTCCAGAGTCACTCCCAGATGTTTGCAGAGAGCCCTCCAGAAACGGGAGGTGAACTGAGTTCCTCTGTCGGACACAATGTGTGATGGAAAGCCATGCAACCGGAAGATGTGCTGTATGTAGGCGTCAGCGAGTTCCTGGGCTGAGGGCAGTCCAGCCATAGGGACGAAATGAGCCATTTTGGAGAACCGATCCACCACGACCCATATGACTGTGTGTCCGGAGGACAGGGGCAAGTCCGTAATAAAGTCCATTGCAATGTGTTGCCACGGAACAGAGGGTATAGGCAGAGGCAGAAGACGACCATATGGCAGGTGTTTGGGCGTCTTGATCCTGGCACAAGAAGAGCAGGCTGAGACAAAAGAAGCGACGTCCGTGCGGAGGGATGGCCACCAATAGTGACGTACAATTGTACTCCATGTTCTCTTCTGACCAGCATGGCCGGCTGTTTTCGAGGCATGGCCCCAGTGCAACACTTTTTGCCTGTCAGTCTCAGAGACATAGGTCTTCCCGGGTGGTATCTGGGGCAGGGTGACAGGGGCCACCGGAATGATTTTATTAGGACAGATGATGGGCTGGGATGTCTCCTCCTCTTGTTCCATGGGCATGAATGACCTGGACAAGGCATCTGCTCGCACATTCTTGTCCGCGGGTCGGAAATGGAGCTGGAAATCGAACCTGGCAAAGAACAAGGACCACCTGGCTTGCCGTGGGTTCAGTCGCTGAGCGGACCGCAGGTATTCCAGGTTCTTGTGGTCCGTATAAATGATCACTGGGTACACTGCTCCCTCCAGAAGGTAGCGCCATTCCTCCAGAGCCAGTTTGACTGCCAATAGCTCTCGGTCACCGATGGTGTAGTTGCGTTCAGGCGCTGAGAAGCTATTGGAGAAGAAACCGCAAGTCACCATCTTCCCGGAGGAGGACTTCTGCATGAGCACTGCTCCGGCTCCCGAGGAGGAGGCATCCACCTCCAAGGTGAACTGTCGGTTTAACTCCGGACGGTGGAGCACAGGGGAGGAAGCAAATGCCTGCTTCAGGGAGCCAAACGCGGCGTCGGCCGCAGGTGACCAGTCCTTTGGATTAGCCCCCTTCTTGGTCAAGGCGGAGAGAGGTGCAGTCAGAGCAGAAAAGTGAGGGATGAACTGACGATAATAGTTTGCGAATCCCAGAAAGCGTTGGATTGCCTTCAGTCCAGAAGGAGGGGGCCAGTTGAGAATGGAAGAGACCTTCTCCGGATCCATCTGCAGGCCGGTATCGGAGATTACGTAACCCAGGAAGGGAAGAGAAGACTGCTCGAAGACACACTTCTCGTACTTGACGTACAGACAATTCTCCCTCAGTCTTTGTAGTACCAGCTGCACGTTCTCTCTGTGGGTCTGGAGGTCCGGAGAAAAGACCAGGATGTCATCAAGATACACCACCACACAGATGTAGAGAAGATCCCGGAACACGTCGTTCACCAATTCCTGAAAGCCTGCTGGTGCGTTACACAGGCCGAAGGGCATCACACAGTATTCATAGTGCCCATCGCGAGTATTGAACGCGGTCTTCCATTCGTCCCCAGAGCGGATGCGGACCAGGTTGTAGGCACCCCGAAGATCCAACTTAGTAAACACACGAGCTCCTCTAAGCCGATTAAACAATTCGGGGATGAGCGGCAGGGGGTATTTATTTTTCACGGTGATTTGGTTCAATCCCCGATAGTCAATGCATGGGCGTAGGTCGCCCTCTTTCTTCTTAACGAAGAAGAAGCCTGCTCCAGCAGGAGAGGAGGATCTCCGAATGAATCCCCTTGCCAGGTTCTCTGTGATGTAGGTAGACATGGCCCTTGTTTCGGCAGGAGACAGCGTATATATCCGTCCTCGAGGTGGTGTAGTTCCCGGGAGCAGGTCGATGGCACAATCGTAAGGACGATGTGGCGGCAGTACCTCTGACTCCTTTTTATCAAAGACGTCCGCGAAGGACCAATAGGCCGAGGGCAGTCCCGGTAGGGACTCTGGAACCGGAGGTCGTCGGATGGGCTGTATAGTCTTCAGACAGTTCTCGTGGCAAGAGGAGCCCCATCGGGTGATTTCACCAGTACCCCAGCTGACTGACGGTTCGTGTGTCCGTAACCAGGGGAGTCCCAGCAGGATTTGTTGAGACATGTGTGGGAGGACATAGAGAGCGAAGTTCTTGGTGTGCAGGGCACCGATACGCAGTTCCACCGGCTTGGTGATCCACGAGATGGTGTCAGAGAGGAGTCTCCCATCCACAGAGGCAATCACGAGGGGTTTGTCGAGTGGAGTAACAGGCACCTGGTACTTGTCCACCGTGGCCTGCTGGATGAAATTGCCTGCTGCCCCGGAATTGAGGTACGCCTCGGCCGTGAACCGCGTCTCTCCCATTGTCACTTGAACAGTCCACGTAACCGGGTCAGAGAGAGTCCCAGCACCTAGGGTGGCCTCTCCTACCAACCCTAGGCTTTGGAGTTTCCCGGCCTCTCTGGACAGGAGCGTAGCAGGTGTGTGCCCTCTCCGCAGTAGAAGCAGAGACCCTTGGCGAGCCGTTCTGCTCGGCGTTGTTCGGACTGCCGCAAACGGTCGATCTGCATGGGCTCGTGGACGGAGACACTAGATGACGTTGACTGAAGTACAGCGGGCTTCTGCGGAGGAGATGAATGCCGTATCGGACGTCTCTCACGGGACACCTCTTTGGATCGTTCCTGAAAGCGAAGATCCACTCGAGTCGCTAGGGCAATCAGGGCATCCAGGGTGGACGGCACGTCACGACCAGCCAGCTCATCTTTAATACGACCCGAGAGACCTTCCCAGAAGGCGGCGGTTAGAGCCTCATTGTTCCACCCGATTTCCGAAGCCAAGGTGCGAAAACGGATGGCATATTGGCCCACCGTCAGAGTCCCCTGACGTAGCCGGAGGAGAGATGAGGCAGACGCGGAGGCGCGTCCGGGCTCGTCAAAGGTGCCACGAAATGCCTGCAGGAAATCCTGGATGTCGGTGGTCACCGGATCCTCCTTCTCCCACAAGGGGTTCATCCAGGCCAGTGTCTCACCCTCTAGATGGGACATCATGAACGCAACCTTGGCTTGGTCGGAGGCAAACAAGTGTGGCAGCTGCTTGAAATGGAGAGAGCATTGATTGATGAATCCCCTGCAGGTCTTGGGATCTCCGGCGTACCGGGGTGGTGAGGCCAAACGAAGTCTGGAAGCATCCGAGGAGGCTGCCATGGGAGCTGTGGCCGTGGATTGTACAGTGGAAGCTCGAGATGCTGAAGATGTGACCGACGCTTGTAGCGTGTTCGGGCGGGCGTCCACAGAAGACATGAAGTTCAGCATGCGGGTCTGGGTCTCATGCTGGCGTGTGAGTTCCTCCTGCAAGGCTGCTAGTGCTTCGGCGGGATCCATGGCCTGTTCTTACTGTTAGGGCCAGGTGGACGGGCAGACCCAGGAGGTGGATCCACTGGGCCGAACACCTTACTGAAGGCAAGGGGTCCGGTAGCCGGAGCACTACAGGTAGCAGGACAGTCCGTACAAAAGAGTGGAATGTAGAAGTCCCTGGGACCACGGAGTCACTGATGGTAGTCCGGGTGACGGAGCTCAGGTTCGGAGGCCGAGATGTTGTCAGGCAGAGTCCGGAACCGATGGAGAGAGAGGACGGATCACCACAGGGATCAGAGATGGTACGGACTGACGGGATGGCAGATAGTCAGCGTTCGGGGTTCGGGAATCGGCAGGACCGGATGGCGAGGCAGGAGCGGCTCTAGAAGAGAGATAGGTAAGTATACCAGCAGACACAAGGAGACCTGACTCCTAGCTTAGGAAACACGAAGAACAGGCCCCGCCCACTTGGACATTAAACCCCTTTATACCCTGTACCTGTGTGTTCAATATCCTGTCAGTGGACGCTGGCCCTTTAAGAAAGGGTCAATGACCGCGCGCGCGCCCTAATGCGCATGCGCGAGGCCCGGGTGCCAGAAGCCAGGGCAGGGAGCGGCGAACAGGAGGCAGGGGAGCCGGGCTGGAGCGAAGCTGCCGACGGACGCCGGGAGCGGGGACCGGGATGCCTGGGGATCATAGGTGAGGGAGCCTGGAGGCTGTGGAGCGGGGGACGCCGGACAGAGGAGCCGGGGAGCGAGCCAGAGAAGCCGGGGAGCGTGGCAGGGGAGCCGGGGAGCGTGGCAGGGGACCCGGTGAGCGTGACAATACATTATAATACCAAAAATTGAGTAAACTTAGTGGCATACAAGAAGTGGCTGTTGTACTCCATTAGTGCCCCACTGGTGCAAATCTATTTGCAGCACCTCTGCATGACACCGTCATGCACATTTTACTACGCTAATTTTATAGCAAACTCAGGGAATTCCTTGCTGCATTTGATAATTCGGAGGGATAGAAAGTTAGGCTTCCTTTAGCTTTTTCTTCTGTTCATAGACAGCATCTCCAAGTCCACACCCAAAGAGCAATTTCTCCTCCACGTCTAAGTGTGGAGAGGCAGCTAGTGCGCATGCGTGTGCCGATTTACCCCAGCTGCAGCCTAATTACAGTGTTTCGCCTAGTGAGTATGCTCAGCCTGACTGTGCCATTCCTGAGGCTAAGTCTTCATTTCGGGATACAGCGCATGCTCTCACACACTTAGTGCGAAAAGCCACTTTGCACAGGTACTTGCATTCCGTGCCGGGTCTAAGTCCTGTTTTGTGCCTAGACACCATGCTAAAGCTGATAGTCTTTTTTCAGAGACTCTATTTCATGCTACTGAGCATGCTCAGGCACTTACTGCATCAGAGACTAGGTCTGGTAATGAACTCCTTGGCCCTGCCCCTGATGTGGGGGGCCCATATAGACCACAAGGTATCATGTGTCCTGACAATGTGGCTAGGCCACTCCCAAATGGCTTGCAGAGGCCCGCCCCTATGACTTGTCACCTCATTATTGATGGTCAGACGATGACTGGTGAGGTGTTTGTGTTGTGGCAGCCATGAGGTCATTATTGAAGTTGCGGTTCCAAATAGGACACTAGTTATGCCACTCATGACGTGTCACTCTGCTTTTGTCTCCAGGAGGTGCATTGTGGTCCACCTTGGTTTGGGGCGAACCCAGGTTATAAAACGGGCTTAAGCCAACAAGGAGGTGCGCAGTCTTCTATTATGCTCCGAAAAAGCCCACCTCCATGTGTTGAACCCATTGCGGCTTTAGGCCAGAGGTAGGCAGGGATAGGGTGTCGATGCAGGCCACCACAGTTGGTAACGCAGAACGGTTAAGACCAGCTCCTGTACTACAAGTCCTGCTTGTGCAGCCCAGTGGCATTAACAGCCCTGCTGCTGCTGATGCGCTTGCTGTCCACAGGTGTGGCCCCAATGCACACGGTCAGCGTACTCAATGGCCCCTTTGATGTTAACAGGGAGTTCCTGGGCTGGGTGGGCTTGTGGACCCTGTGACGCTAACAGGGCCCCCAGTCTCCAGATCCGAGTGGTGTCTAACTCGGTTCAGGCTACTATTAGTTTCATAGCCACACAGCTCTGTATCCTCCACCAAACCTTCCAGTTGCCAACCTCTCCTTTTCCATCTGGGAGCACGGTGGACACTGACTGCTGATGGGGATATATACCTTTCTCTTTCTTTTCTTATTATTTTCGTTATATAGCGGTAACATAGTATATACCACCTTATCCAAATCTGCCAGTCCACCGTAACAGATGGTGTTTCTTCAGCAAATGTTACTTTTGCTTAACCACCAAACCCACGGACAAAAACTTTTTTCCCCTTTCCAACACACCTGTTCCCCTTTCCACCAGCATCTGTCCTTTATGAACTCATTTGGTATATGACCAAAAGTGCAACTCTGCAGGGACACCGTACTCAACGCCATCTCAGCACAGCAGCCAGCCCTCGGTCCCTCAGATGTGGACAAGTAAAAGACCATTTCCTCCTATCCATGACAAAGCGTTGAGATTCACTCTGTGCAGCACTGGTGTTTAGTGGAAAAGTAGATCTAAGATTGCGTACCACATTCTGCAGATACTCCTGTATACGTGCGTCCATTTCTATGGCAGGAATTATTTCGCCAAATTTTATCTTGTACCAGGGATCTAACAGTTTGGCAACCCAGTAGTCAGGATTACTTTGAATTCGTACAATCCGAGGGTCATGTTGTAGGTAGTGCAGCAAGAAGACGCTCATGTGTCTTGTGCATCCAGGAGGACAAAGTCCTTGGTGTGTTGGTGGCAGAGAGGTGAGAATCGTGCCTCCTTCCTCTGCCCTCTCCCCACAACCTCGCACAACCGAAATGTGAGCAAGCTCTCACTCATCAGCTGAGTCTTCCATGCCCATCGCCAGTTCGTCCTCCATTTCTTCATGGGCTCCTGCACCTTCCTCAACAATTTTTGCTGATACTATGTGCCCTTGTTAATCCCAAGCCCCCACCATGACTGCCGCCTAGGTGCCGCTCACCGTATGGATATTGTAGATCTCATTATCCCTTCTGAATATGACTCCTCCTGTACTTCCTCCCCTTCCTCTTGTCCCAACACCTGACTCCGAATAATGCTTACAGTGTGCTCCATCATGTAGATGACCAGAATTGTCACGCTGAGAATGGCATCGCCAGTGCTAAACATCTTCGTCGACATTTGTGAACTGTGTAGCAGGGTGCATAGGTCCTTGATCTGACACCACTCCAGCAGCGTGATCTGCACCACCTCTGGATCAAGTTAGCCCAGGGCATACATCATACCGTGTTTCTGCAGGGCTCTGCGGTGCTGCCACACACGCTGCAACATGTGCAGATTCCAATTCCTGCGTGTCGGAACATCGCATTTCCGGCGTTTAACCGCCAGACCCTAAGACTTCAGGAGCGATGAAAGTTGTTGAGCTGCTGGGTGCGAAGGATGAAAGTGAGCACATAGCAGCGTGCCCGCAGCACAAGGCCATGTAGGCCGGGATGGTATTTTAAAAATTGCTGGAGAATCAGATTCAACACGTGAGCCATACAAGGCCCGTGTGTCACATTGCCCTGATGAAGGGCCGCAGACAGGTTTGCATCATTGCCACACACGGCTGTTAAGTCACCAACGTAGTCCACTCAATCAATTTGTACTCCGGTTGCCAGGTGACAACGTGTTCCTTTTGTGCATAGTGCTGATGATGGGAAAGGAGTCGATGCCAGCGGCGCAGGTGGACGCAGGTTATGGTCACCCACTGGGTTGCGTTACCTTGACAGATACAGAACCACAGGCTGAATGTAAGTGGTGGGTATCTCACAGATGAAGTACCATCATTCAGCTACAACCAATGGGAATACACCGCACCCTTTTTTAGGCCCCTCCTGTCTGCAGACCACTGCCAGACAAAGCTATGAACCTCTTGTTACTGTTACCCCCAGTTCAGTTTTATGAGTTTGTGTGCTTGTTACCTGACTACTTTTCCTGCTTGCTGTTTATGTACCTCGTTGGCCGATCCGCATTTCACCTCTGCTTGTTTTCTGATTAAGTCCTGGCCATCACATTCTGTTCCTCTTCCTCAATTAATGTTTTTGACCCTGCATGACTACTATTCTCTGGAACTGCAGCCTTCCACAGGTATTGATCAACTTGGGCCCTGTGTAATTCCAAATCACTGTATAGGGGTTAAAGGGTTTCAGGGTTCTGGGTGTCCAGCTTGATGAGTGGCTTGCCTCTAGCCTATCCTTTACAGCCCATCTGAGTGTGTCGATCCAGGCAGGCGTTACACCGTGCCCTCTGCAGAAGGCCATGTAGGCCGGGATAGTGTTTTAAAAATTGCTGAACAACCAGGTTCAACACGTGAGCCATACAAGGCACGTGTGTCACATTGCCCTGAAGAAGGGTCGCAGACTGGTTTGCATCATTGGCGGCGCTGCAGCAGAGACGGAGGGAGACTGTGCGTTGTCCGAAAATGTGCAAAGCTATAGAAATTTGCTCCACCGACGCACCAAGGTTTGGTGGAACCGGGCGTTTCTGGATAAATACATACAGAGGGGGCTCATACCAAGGGGCCTAAGGGTCCAAGTATTTCCATCTTTTCAGGTGGACAATGATTCCATTAAATCTCGCTGGGAGGAACTTTCCAATGCCTGTTCAAGGGGATTTCTCAGCCTTCTGAGTGAATTTGACAGTGCCTCGATCTCGGAGATGGAGGGGGAGATGGAGAAACTCTTGACCGTAATTAAAGAGAGCATGTCGGTAGAAGCCTTGGCCAAGTTTACTAGTCAGAACGAGTCTGACCTCGTACGCCTGGAAAAAGAAATTAAAACCTTAAAAATTAAAAAATTCCAACGGGATCAAAACGACTCCCATCAAGACCGCGTCTACAGATGGCGATCAAATGTTGTAGGACGTCGATCTAGATCACGTTCACTTTCCAGGATACGGGGTGCGGGCTCAGCTGGACGACTTACTATGGTTCCCAGTGATACTGATGAATCAGATATGGAGATTGGTCAACCCAGTGGCATCTTGACAAGGCTTAAGTCTAAACAGCAACAACCTAATACGAGCAGGCGTAAAGCATTACAGGTAATAAATCTGTCTAACCACACCCTCTCCACCTCTCAGATTAATGTTCTGTCTAAAGGATTATCCTTTTCACCCACCAATTCCTTTCACTGCTTTACAGCAGTGAAGGATTTATATCTTTTTGCCCGGAAGGTTGTTTTAAGTAAACTTCATAACAAACGTAATCTTTCTGGAGAACCATTGGACCCTTGTGAACAGCAGGCTATACGGGATCTTGAGGAGCTGCTAGACGAGGCCGCGCCCACTACGCATGATAATTTTCCATCTTGTGTTTTACCCAGATCAACCAGGTTTCCCCCCTTGTCCGTTTGTCCTGCTGTGGATATATTTACTAAACTTGTTGTTAGTGATTTTGAACAACTGTCCAGGAAATGTCGCTATGATAATTTAACACATCGAGATAGATTGGCGATTGAGTCCTTGGACAAGTTGGATGATATTGTTATCAAACCCGCGGACAAGGGGGGAAACATTGTGATCTGGCCCACTATCATGTACGAGTGGGAGGCACTTCGCCAGCTACGGGATAACGCTACTTACCATCGTCTCCACTATAACCCCGCTCTAACCTTTTCCGCTCAACTCCAGTCCATCCTTGGCAAAGCATGTGATGATGGCATCATTAGCAAGCAGGTTGTAGAGGGACTCACAGTACGTTTTCCAAAAATATCTACTTTCTATCTACTGCCAAAAATCCACAAAGATGCCCTCTGTCCTCCTGGCCGTCCCATTGTGTCCGGCATTGAGGGGCTGTGTGAGCCAACATGTCGATTTATCGACTATTACTTAAAACCATTGGTCGAAACACTCCCCTCATATGTCCGTGACACTACGGACGTTCTCAGGAGGATAGACGGTATCTCTGTGGATGAGGGGACACTGCTTGTCACCGCAGATGTTGAGTCCCTCTACACCTGCATCTGCCATGAGGATGGTCTGGAGGCTACTAAGCATTTTTTGTTGGCTTCTGGTCGGGATGGCTCGATGTGTGACTTAATCCTTGAGTTGCTCCGCTTTGTCCTTACCCACAATTTCTTTTTATTTAAAGATAATTATTATTTGCAGCAACGCGGCACTGCCATGGGCGCGGCCTGCGCGCCTTCGTACGCAAACCTCTTCCTGGGGTACTGGGAGAGGGGTTTGCTATGCGACGGAGGCGGGCCGGCCGATGCCCATGTGCAGTGCTGGTTGCGATATATTGATGATTTGTTTATTTTGTGGGTGGGCAAGGCGGAGCAACTTGACGAATTCATGGGCCGACTGGGCATGAACTCTTGTAATATTAAGTTAACCCACAGGAGTAGTGAAAGACGTCTGGATTTCCTCGATATTGATATCGAAATTGATGGCAATCGGGTTATCCAGACGGATGTATTCCGTAAAACAACTTCGGTTAACTCCTTGCTTCATGCCTCGTCGTCCCATGATCAGTCTACTATTCGAGCCATTCCGACAGGCCAATTTTTGCGCATGAAGCGCATTTGCTCCTCCGACCTTAAGTTTGAGGAGCAAGCGGCGGATCTTACAATTAGGTTTCAAGAGCGGGGTTATAGCAACAGGAGCATTAAAAGAGCCTATCTACGGGCAAAACATACCCCTCGTTCAACTTTGCTTTACGGTGGGGCGGCTAAGTCTGGCATCCCCTCTAATCCTAGTCCAATTCGGTTTATCTCCACATTCAATCATGAATGGGATAGCATGCGATCTATCCTGAACAGGCATTGGGAGGTCCTCCAGTCTGACCCTACCCTCCGTAATTTATTGTCTGATCATCCACTCTTGACATTTCGTAGGTCACGTAATCTCCGTGACATTTTTGTCCGGAGTCATTACATTCCACGTCAGCCCAGTACTTTTCTGGACCTTGGTAGCCCCCTTAAGGGTTGTTTTCCCTGCGGCCACTGTCTGGCCTGCAGCAATGTCCTTCGCAGTTCGTCCTTCACCTCTGCTGATGGGGTCCGTAATTACGATATTCGGCACTATATATCTTGCGGCACCAGCAATGTGATTTACTATGCTACGTGCGGGTGCCGCGGGATATATATAGGTCTTACCAGCAGAGAACTGCGCAAACGCGTAAGGGAACATGTGAGGGACATTGCTGCGGCCCGGACGGTGGTTGATACTTCCAGCCTTAAGACCCTTCCACGTCACTTTCGTGCCTTCCATGCATGTGACCCCAAATCCCTACTTGTTAGGGGTATTGATGTTATCCATGGGGGCGCAAGAGGAGGGAATGTACGAAAAATTCTAGCACAACGTGAAACTCGCTGGATTTATACCTTGGGAACGCTGTCCCCTAGGGGGTTAAATGAACATCTTAGCTTTGCACCATTTTTGTGATAATGCACTGTCTTCTCTCTTGTCTCCCTGGTTTTAAGTGCCTCGTTTTTAATTACATACTCTTTTGTTTTTAATTTCAGTAATCAATTTTTCCTGGCACTTCTTTAGGAGCGCTGAACATCTCTGCATGGCATTCTCTCATATTCTTTATGTTTGGGATCACGGATATGGACTTATACTCAAGATTACAAGATCGTCTGCATTGTACTTTCATGTGATCAATGTTATTATCCTTGTCTTATGCTTCCTCCCTGGCCCCTCCCCTCTGCGTCTGACAGCTGCACCTCCGGGTAATATTTTCCGGTCTCCTCGGCATCTTTAATCGCCACTGCGCATGCGCTGGGTATGAGTGACGCGTCCTCATCTCCGCGCATGCGCATACTGTTTTGATGGGCGTTGATTGCCGGGGACTCCGGAGCCCGGGACTTCCTGTGATGCGGTCTGTGCTGACGCTGCGGGGGGAGTGACCAGGGAGGTATGGCGCCATGCTTAAAAGCATGTCTCATTCACAGCGTGGTCATCCCCCTGATGAAATGATCACACTTATAGGGTCGTGAAACGTATACGTCGGGGTCTCCAGGGGGACCTCTTTGCTGCCACTCACAGGCTGTGTGTGCTTATGGGTATGCCTTTTTCATTTTGGTCCTGCGCCCATTGCTTTTTATCCAATGTTTGACCTATGATCAGTGTAATTGCCACCTGGCTTTTTGTTACGCAACTGCAAAATTTTTATGCTTATAATAGCATTATTGTCTGTGCTTTTATGGGCTATGTGTGATGCATACGCAATGTGGGATTATTGTATTTACATCATAGTTTATGACTCCTGCTTTATTCATGCGTATTAACATTGTTTACATATTCCACTATGACTTTCCCATAAGCACTCATGTTTTATCTTTTGCAATTACTACGTGATAATTTATCATGGGTGTTGTGCTGATGGCTTTGGCTATGCCCGATGCATGATTAGTGGGGGGCACTCACTTCGTGCTTATATTATTTCCTCCACTTATCGTTGCATCTGGCTGTTATTGTATGTGTATATTGGCCATATATATACATTCCTGTTGCCATCTTCACAGCAATTCATGTTTATTTTACCATCTCATGGTGGCTCATTGATACCATATTGTATGTTATAATATCTTTCATACATTTTTTGTCACATACATGCCTTGATGTTGCCGCTCATCCTTCATTGTGCCAGTCCTGTGCCTCAATAAATTGTGTTATTTTTGCATTACACTCTGTTTGTTCTCCTTGTCTTCATATGATTTGAGTGTGCCATGTAGGAAGGTGTATTATGTTGTCCTTTCCCTACCTTTATTATGTGGCCTTTTGCCTTCTAATACTGGTTTGCATCATTGTCGCACTCGACCTTCCCTGGCTGCTGGTTGAGTGTAGACAACCATTGATGAAACTCGGTCTCACTCTCCAGAGCTAACCGTCCACAATTCCTCAGCGGTGTATCACATTTCCCCTACATTTCAAAGTAAACATTTGACCGCCTGATGGCCTTGAGCTCTGCTGCCAGCATAGTAAGGAGGTGTGTGGGATTCCTTGGGCGCAGTTACAAGGAAGGGTGGCCTGACCACACCGGGTATGGGCCGAGGTGGAGGACCCACACGAGGTTGAGTAGGCAGAAGCAGTGGAGGAACTTGTACATACAGAGGAAAGATTGACACACAAGTCGTGGGGATGGCAAGACTTGTACAGCAAACCCTTCTCCATCTCTCACCATAGTTACCCAGTGCCCAGTCAGCAACATGTAACTCCCCTGTCCATGCTTACTGGTCCAAGTATCTGTGGTGAAATGCACCCTGTCACACCCAGAGTTTCTCAAGGAATCGGTGAGGTTGTGTGCGACCTGCTGTAGTAGCGCGGGCACGCCTTTCTTGGAGAAGGAGTGACGACTGGCCATCGGCTCTTGGGGCACTGCAATGGGCATGAGGTCTCGAAAATCCTCAGTCTCAAAAGGGTGTAAAGGCAGCCTTTCTGTTGCCAACAAGTTGCAGATGATGAAACTCAACCTCTTAGGCATGTCATGCCCTTCAAAAATCATGTAAAACACAGCGAGGGGACTCCAACCACAGTCTCCCTCATTTCCACTAATTGGGCCACACACACCCCAATTGACTGGCAATACTTGATCCCCCTTTTCAAAATGAAACAGATGCTTTGCATGAAGCACTCTCAAAAATACGCGTGCCTTTCGCCTCCCCTGGATGACCCAGGGGAAGAAAAGTCCTCTGAGAGCCATGATTTGTTCATTTTGGTTCTTTTAGAAACACAGCAAGGGGACTCCAACCACAGTCTCCCTCGTTGCCACTAATTGGGCCACACACACCCCACTTGACTGGCATCACTTGATCCCCCTTTTCAAAATGAAACAGATGCTTTGCATGAAGCACTCTCAAAAATACATGTGCCTTTCACCTCCCCTGGATGACCCAGAGGAAGAAAAGTCCTCTGAGAGCCATGACTTGTTCATCTTGGTTCTTTCTTCAAAAGCGAGGGGACTCCAACCACAGTCTCCCTCGTTTCCACTAATTGGGCCACACACACCCCACATGACTGGCATCACTTGATCCCCCTTTTCAAAATGAAACAGATGCTTTGCATGAAGCACTCTCAAAAATACGCTTGCCTTTCGCCTCCCCTGGATGACCCAGGGGAAGAAAAGTCCTCTGAGAGCCATGATTTGTTCATTTTGGTTCTTTTAGAAACACAGCGAGGGGACTCCAACCACAGTCTCCCTCGTTGCCACTAATTGGGCCACACACACCCCACTTGACTGGCATCACTTGATCCCCCTTTTCAAAATGAAACAGATGCTTTGCATGAAGCACTCTCAAAAATACGCATGCCTTTCCCGTCCCCTGGCTGACCCAGGGGAAGAAAAGTCCTCTGAGAGCCATGACTTGTTCATCTTGGTTCTTTTAGAAACACAGCGAGGGGACTCCAACCACAGTCTCCCTCGTTTCAACTAATTGGGCCACACACACCCCACTTGACTGGCATCAGTTGATCCCCCATTTCAAAATGAAAAAGATGCTTTGCATGAAGCACTCTCAAAAATATGCGTGCCTTTCGCCTCCCCTGGCTGACCCAGGGGAAGAAAAGTCCCCTGATAGCCATGTCCACATTGTCAGTGGACAGACACGTGTGCTTATCTGCCAGCAGACTCCCAGCAGCACTGAAGACAGGTTCCGAGAGAACGCTGGCTGCAGGACACGACAAGATCCCCAAGGCGTACGTGGCAAGCTCAGGCAATTTATCCAGATTAAAAGCCTAAAATGAGCAGGGCTCAAGTTGCACAATAATGGAATCGACGTTTCCTTGCATATACTCATATATCTGTGTGTCCTCCTTTTTTTCCTTGTCCAGCTCTTTTGTTTTCGCATGAGTATATGTCCTTGTCACTTTCCCATGTGTTTGTGTTGTGTTGTGAGTTGTTTGTCACCTTTTGGACACCTTTGAGGTGTTTTCTAGGTGTTTTTATGTGTTTGTGAATGCCTGCCATTGTTTCCTATGCAGTTCGAGGTCGGTTCGTCGAACGTTCGACGAACCGAACTCGAGCCGAACCACGACCGGTTCGCTCATCTCTACTTCTAACCTGTTAAAATGAATACACTTTTTTTATTGTGCTTCATTTTGGTTGTTGACATTTTGATGCTCGGTACTAATTTACTGAGAATATTGAAAATCAATAGGGAACTTGAGAATTTTTCCAGAAGAATTTCAGGAAAATTCTTGAGTTCCCCTTTCACTTCCATTATACTCTGCAAATGAGTACCGCACATTCGAGCATCAATATGCTCCTTAGGCTACAGACCACCCGTGCACCAATCAGTTCGTTCATAGCATGTTGACAGGCATTTGGACACAGTAATGCAATATCAGATTTTCCATTATCAAGTATTTTTATTACAGACAAATTTGAGAGGTCAAATGTCTCCTCTTCATTTTTGCACTTTGATGGGAAATATGCTGCTTATTCTGACCCTTCTGTTATAAAAAATCCTCTGGTGAAGCTCTGATACTATATTTCTGACAAATAAATATTTCTGCTCAATGCTAGAGATGAGCAGATCAGTTGAAGTTTAGGTTCGGCGGGTTTAGTCAAACTTTAGATAAAAATTAGGGATGATCGAATACCTCAAACATTCGGCTTCACGAATATTCGACGAATACCTTGCCGCTATGTGAATATTCGATGGACAATGTAAGTCTATGGGAAGCCCGAATAGTTCCGAATAGTTGTTATTTGGGTTTCCCATAGACTAAAGGGTGCTTTATATGCTGTGACATTGCTGCCGATATATCGTCGGGGTCACATCATTAGTGACGCACATCCGGCGCCAGTAGCGACATCGCAGCATGTAACACTAATGAGCAACGATCGCAGAATCATTCCAAAACGGTGATCGTTGACACGTCGCTCCTTTCCTTAATATCGCTGCTGCTACTGGTACGATGTTGTTACTCGTTCCTGCGGCAGCACACATCGCTATGTGTGACACCGCAGGAGCGCCGAACATCTCCTTACCTGAGTCCACCGGCAATGCGGATGGAAGGAGGTGGGCGGGATGTTACGTCCCGCTCATCTCCGCCCCTCCGCTTCGATTGACTGGCCGCTTGGTGATGCTGCAGTAACATCGCTATGACGCCGAATGCACCTCCCCCTTGAGGGAGGGATTGTTTGGCCGTAACAGCGACGTTGCGGACAAGGAATGTGCATGTGATGCTGCTGTAGCGATACTGTTTGCTACGTCAAGCGAGCACCAAATGTCACATGAGCGACGGGGGCGGGTGCTATCGCAGCGTGTAAAGCACCCTTTACATTGTGCATCGAATATCCGCGAATAGTCGGAAAATATTTGCAAAGCCAAATATTTGAGGTATTCGCTGATCCCTAATAAAAATCTTTTATGGACCAGAACTTGAGCTGAACTTCATTGGAAGTCACTGATTGGGTAGTTTGGTTCTTCGTCTGGATGGAGCCAGCCATAAAAAGGGCACTTCTCGGAGAGTGAGAGATTTTTTTTTATTTTTTTTATATGTACTACATCTAATAGAACTGTTTTTACCCCCGAGTGAGAGCCATTCAAACACTGCATGTGACTTACACTGAGCTGAGCACTGAGCGAATCCAAGCACACCAAACCCTGCTTAAGCGGTTTGCATAAGTAAGCACCCTAACTCCGAGCTCGAATACTGATTTTTTTTTTTTAAAAAAAAAAGTCTGTGTTTTTGAAAAGTCTGCTTGGATTCACTCAGCTGTACTCAATACTGATTCATTAAGGAAAACTTTAGAAAATAATTAGAAATTAGCTTTTCAATAGAGATTATTATTATTATTATTATTATTTATCATTATAGTGCCATTTATTCCATGGCGCTTTACAAGTAAAAAGGGTATACATAAAAACTAGTACGGCAATCATTAATAACACAAAACAGACTGGCACAGGAGGAGAGAGGTCCCTGCCCACGAGGGCTCACAGTCTACAGGAGGAGAGAGGTCCCTGCCCACGAGGGCTCACAGTCTACAGGAGGTGAGAGGACCCTGCCCACGAGGGCTCACAGTCTACAGGAGGTGAGAGGACCCTACCCACGAGGGCTCACAGTCTACAGGAGGTGAGAGTACCCTGCCCACGAGGGCTCACAGTCTACAGGAGGTGAGAGGACCCTGCCCACGAGGGCTCACAGTCTACAGGAGGTGAGAGGACCCTGCCCACGAGGGCTCACAGTCTACAGGAGGTGAGAGGACCCTGCCCACGAGGGCTCACAGTCTACAGGAGGAGAGAGGACTCTGCCCGCAAGGGCTCACAGTCTACAGGAGGTGAGAGGACCCTGCCCACGAGGGCTCACAGTCTACAGGGAATGGGTGATGGTACAATAAATAGGTGAGGACAGAGCTGGTTGCGCAGTGGTGTACTGCAGTGATGGTTGGATCTATCTGGGAAGGATCATACTCGAGGGGAATTCCCTAAAATCTGAAATCCCATGCAAATTTGAACAATCTGTAATTCAATTCAAAGAGATCAGAAAAAAATGTACTATTTCAAATATACTGAACCCAGTAAGTGGGCGAATGAAGTCAGGTGTATCAGTGTAACATTCCTATTAATTCCTTGCTGCAAAATGACCCCTTTATGTTACATCCAAGAGTGCAATGAAAGGCATAGGGGCAAGTGAAAGGACGCCATGGTATGCTTGCACTGTGTCAGGGTAGGAGTGCTCAGAAAACACATGGACAAGAAAAACAATTATGCCATTGTGGCTTTTTTGAAGAGAAATCTACATACTCCTGAAACATACACATAACGGTGTGCACAAAACAGCTCCTGGAAAGTCTGGTCATGGTGGGAGTAAGTCGAATAATAATAATAATTATTCATTTATATAGCGCCATTAATTCCACAGCGCTTTATATACATTGGCAACACTTTCCCTATCGGGGCTCACAATCTAGAGTCCCCTTCAGTATGTCTTTGATGTGTGGGAAGAAACCGGAGTACCTGGAGGAAACCCACGCAAAAACAGGGAGAACATACAAACTCCTTGCAGATGTTGTCCTTGGTGGGATTGAACCCAGGACCCCAGTGCTGCCAGACTGCAGTGCTAACCACTGAGCCACCACAAGACTGCAGTGCTAACCACTGAGCCACTGTGCTGCATCTTATGTTTGATTCTTTTGTGTGGTGCTATTTTGCTCACTTCCACAAGATGATTCATGAGCACCTTGCAAACTCATGAAAACTGTATTAAGTAAAATGTAATAAAAATTGTTATTTTCACCTCAGCACTCACTTCTCTGGCCAGTGCACTACTCACCAACACCTTTCTGATCAATGTCCAATATTTGGTCTGGAATTGGCAGTATCACCCGATGGAAGAGTTACTGCTGTAAATCAAGCAACACCTTGCCCACTGGCTAGCTCCTCATGAACTGCAACTTGGAAATATCATGAGTGAACATAACCAGAACATTCCATCTGCCCTATGGCAACTCTGCTACGCATATCTACTAGGATGAGCAAATGTATTCGCCACTATTCGGTAGCCTATGTTCGGTAGCCTATGGATAACAGGCTATTCGCGTCATTCGGTATCCGACGAATAAAACAACATCCGCTCTGATAGTTTCATTTTCGTTTATGACTTCCTGGCGCCTGTAGAGAGAGAGAGAAAGAGAATACTGTTTCTGCCTTTTCCCATCCATTTCAGCCTTTTCCTCAGTCACCACAGCTCGCCGTTAGGGCCAGCATGAAATTATTCGGGTTTCCCATACACTTACATTGCATGTCGATTATTCGCGAATAGTTGAATAGCAGCGACCTATTTGTCGGATATTCGCGAAGTTGGATATTTTGGTATTTGGTCATCCCTAATATCTACCTTTGAGTTTCCAGCATCTCTTTGAATTGGCATTAGCAGAGCTGTAATCCTGGGACCTTGGTCGATAGGCCAAGGCTTTCGGGTTTGTTAAATTAATTAGGGTATTGCCCTGTGGCCCACAAAGGTCCCAGTGTTCCATAATGTCATGGACTATGACCTTTGCTATCACTTGCAAAGAACCCTCCTGCACCTACAAAACTGTAAGCCTTGGCCTAGTGAACAAGGTGCTTGGAATTTTGGCATAGCTGACACCAATTCCATGGTCTGGCATGGACGACAGGATGGGTGGCAATGAGTAGAAGATATATTTGTTTATTTTTTTTTACACTTTATGTCCTTTAAGGCTTAGATAAAAGGAAGCTTCATGGCACAAATATGCACAGAAGTGAATGACCAAAAATTGCACTTTCACTAAATTGTTTTCAAAGTTCTGGAAGAATTCAATGATATTCAATCATGTACAGTCAGTGCCCTCCAAAAAATAGAACGGAGGGCACTCACCAATTGAAGGCAGAAATCTTGTGTTTATTATTTACATGGAGCAGGCATAAAAGGACGGAGGGGAGAGGGACCCAACGCCCATGGACTACAGCTGTTTCGCACCGGCAGCCAACACTTTAACAAGTCCCTGGGGACTGCTTCATGTAAAAAATAAACATAAGATTTCCGCCTTCAATTAGTGAGTGCCCTCCGTTCTAGTTTTTTGATGTACCGCTTTCCAGTTTTCCTGTTAGGTGCACCCCTTGTCGCAGTTCCACACTAGCGAACATTGTTCCCGTCTATTGAGACAGGTGATACTTTGCACTATTTGCACTAATTGCCGGCTGGAAGCTTTGCACAGTTTTTCCTTCTCCACCCTGTTTTGTGTGATCATCACAATCATCTTTGCTGTCATCCTCCTTTACTGCGTATCATACTCAGAGTAAACAACCTGATCCTCCTAACTCCATTGAATAGGCAATTACCCAACCCACATTTTGTGACTCAGAAAAAAAAATATTCTCCCATTTTGCTAATCCAAATAATATCTTGTAAAATTGATGATGTTGCATTTTCTGCTAGAGATGAGCGAACCTCCTGAGGTTCAGTTTGGTTTATGTTCACAAGCTTCACCTGTGTTCTCCGAACAGTTTGACACTTCAAAGAACATATCCAAACCCACTGAATTCAATGGGACGCAAAAACAAAGGTATTGACAAAATCCTTATGGGGGACTAAAAGCTGCCAAAACAGCTAAAACCATTTTACAGTGGAGCCACACTATTGTGGCAGAGCCATTAACTTTCTAAACTTATGAACATAAGAAATATTGCATGAGTGACAGGAGTTGCCCTGTTGCTCTGAGGACCTTGTCACTACAGACAATTTAGAACTTGGAGTCTCCACATTTCCAAAATTAGAGGCAGACAGCAGGACAGTGGCATCAATTGCCCCTCAGTACCCACATTGTCTTAGCGCCGCAATCAAGCATGGGCCATACACGACACAGGGTCTGGCCCAGCATTTACAGCTTTCAGATCAAGAGGTGGGCAGATGGATGAGTGACAGGAGTAGGTCTGTTTCTCTGGAGACTCTGCTACTATAGAGAAGATACAACTTGACGACCCATTTTGGGATCTCCACATTTCTAAAATTAAAGGCAGAAAGTAGGACAGTGGCATAAATTGACCCACAGTACTCATAGTGTCTTATCTCTGCATTCAAGCATGGGCCATACACTACATAAGGTCTGGCCTCGCATTTACCACTTTAAAATCCAGAGGTGGATTAGTGAAAGGTGTAGGCTTGTTGCTCTGAGAACCCTGCCTCAACAGACAAGATATTACATGAAGGCTAGGGATGAGCGAGTAGTGAAATACTTGGACTCGCTATACTTGTAACAAAGAGAAACCAAGGGAAAAATTGTGAAAATATACCCTGCTGTAACTAAATAAAAGCATAGTGCATATAAACATAGGGTACTTAGTAAACACTGTTTTTGATCAAAAAAGCATAAAGTCATCCCACCAACAACAAGGTGTACCCAGTTGGGATAGTACCTGCATTCTCTTATATTAAAACCTTACCATGGGTCTAAAATAGGCCTCAATGTGAATAAGGGCTGAGAGTGACCGGGTCCCAACAGGACACACAGTCAGGGGATTCACAGAATGAAATGCCAAGCTCACTAAGAGGGAGGGCCACACCCTATTAGTACTGATACACTATGACTAGGGATGAGCAAGTAGTGAAATACTCAGACTCACTGTACTAGTAATAAGTAGGTCCTAATACTCGTTACGAGTAGCAAGTCCAATGCAAGTCAATCGGAAATGCAAGTAATTGTCTGCTGGACCCTACAAGGCGGTCTGGGGGCTGAGTAAAAGGCTGAAATGGATGCATGATTGTTTAAAAGCTCCCTGATGCTGCGCTCCCCACTGCCCTGTGCTTTGCTCCCCGCTGCACTGTGCTTCACTCCCCACTGCCCTGTGTTTCGCTCCCCGTTACCCCATGCTTCCCTCACCACTGCCCTGTACTTTGCTCCCCATTGCCTTGTGCTGTGCTTCACTCCACACTGCCCTGTGCTTCGATCCCTTGTGCTACGCTCCCCGCCCGGTCCTAACTTAAGATTGAGTGGGGAGGAGGTGGGGGAGCGAAGCACCGGGCATCGGGAAGGGAAGCACCAGGAGGGGGAGCGAGGCAGCGGGGAGGGAAGTATCGGATGGGAAAGCAGTCGGTGAAGTCTTACCTGGCTCCCCGCTGCTGACGCGGTGCTGTTCCTCTACTTCCGGAGCCACTCATTACACCTAATGTAATATGTACTGCATTGCCCCACCCACTCCATGTGACAGCCGAATGTGTAAATAAATAAATAAATTAAAAAAACGATGTAAGGTCCCCCCAATTTTGATAGTCAGCCAAGATAAAACAGACAGCTGGGGCTTGGTATTCTCCCCCTGGGGGGGCACATAGTTATTGCCTCCCCCAGGGTAAGAATAGCAACCGGCAGCCACCCAAAATTTGGCGCATCCATTACATGCGACATATCTGGCGTTTATCCCGCCTCATCCCAATTGCCGTGGTGTGGTGGCAATCAGGGTAATTGAAGGGGTTAATGACAGGTGATAACTGACACCTGTAATTAAGTCGTGGATTGGTAATATTTAGGTTTCAATGAGACTTTAATATTACCAATCCTGTAATTAAATAGTTAATAAAACACACACACACACACGCCAAAAATGCCCAGCTCCAACATAAATCCACAACCGAGGTACAATGCTGGCTCTGCTGTCTCCTGTCTTCATACTGAGCAGTGACATGAAGCGATGACGTCATCGATGCCCAACACACTGTCAGACCTGCCTAATCCCCGCCCCATGAACTCTAGTAACCCAGTCATTCTGTTGTTAGCGGCGGTAGAGAGAGGATTAACCCTCACTACCGTCACTAACATGGAGCTGAGCTGATGGCTGCATGGGACCTCATATTGGACTACTTTGGAGGGATTTTAGGGATTTAATAAAATGGTAAATGAGGGTTTGTCTGATTTTATTTACAATAAAAGTTTGTTGTTTGTGTTTCATTTTGAATAAAGGTGTTTTGAGTGTGTGTTATTTTACTTTACTACAAGTGAATTAATAAAGTCCGGTTTCAAGCAAAGCTGAACTTTATTAATTCAAAGCTTAATGTCACTTGGTAAAATTCAGGTGACATTAACCCCTTATTACCCCGATTGCCACGCACCAGGGCAATTGGGATGAGATGGAATAAACGCCAGATATGGGTCAACTAATGGATGCGCTAAATCTGGGGTGGCTGCCGGTTGCTAGCCTTACCCGGGGGGGCAATAACTATGTGCCGCAGTATGCAAAGCATGGGGCAGCGAGGAGCGAAGCACTGGGCAGCGGGGAGCGAAGCACCAGGAAGCGAAGCACCTGGGTGGGTAGCGTGTATCAACTGATGGTTTAAAAAAGATGGCAGCTTTTTCCCGCCCATATTTTAAACAATCATGCATCCATTTCAGCCTTTTACTTAGCCCCCAGACCACTTTGTAGGGTCCAGCAGGCAATTACTCACATTTCCCATTGGCTTACATTGGACTCACTACTCCTAACAAGTAATTACAAGGCTACTTGCGGAGTAAAGAGTAGCTCGAATACGTTCTACTCGACGAGTACCGAGTAGTAACGAGTATACTCGCTCATCTATAATGAATCTTGGAGGCTCCATATTTACAAAAATTATTGGCAGACAGCAGGACCGTGGCATCAATTGCCCCAGAGTACCCTTAGTGTCTTTGCAAAGCAGTCAGCCACGGGTCTTACAGACAAATAGGATCTGGCCCAGCATTTACAGTTTTCAAATAAAAAGGTGAATGAGTGACAGGAGTAGGCCTGTTGCTCTGAGAACCATGCCACTTCAGATAAGCAATAAATTGGAGACCCATCTTGGAGTGTCCACATTTCTACAAATTAGAGGCAAACAGCAGTGCAGTGGCATCAATTGATGCACAGTACCCATAGTGTCTTGGCAGTAGTCAAGCATGGGCCATACGTGACACAGTGTATGGCCAAGAATTTCCAGCTTTCCAATCAAGATTTGGGTGGATGGATAAGTGAGAGGTGCAGGTCTGGTGCTCTGGGAATCCTGCCACTACAGACACGATACAACTTGGAGACCCATCTTGGAGTCTCCACACCTCCAAAATTTAGAGGCTGACAGCAGGACAGTGGCATCAATTGCCCTACAGTACCCATAGTGTCTTAGTGCTGTAGTCAAGCATGAGCCAGACATGTTACAGGGTCTGGCCTAGCATATACAGCTTTCAAATCAAGAGGTGGATGAGTGACAGAAGTAGGTCTGTTGCTTAGTGAACCCTGTCACTACAGACAAAATACAACATGGAGACCCATTACTGGCAGCATTCTGTTATACTTATCTCAGGCCTTGGAACATAAGCAAAAATACCAAACCACCCACCCACAGGGCCAAAAACAGGCTTTTGGACACTGATGCTTCCAGCAACCTGATACCGGCAGTCCGTACCTTGTACTTGGTCCCCAGCCACCACTAGTTCTCCCAAAATGCAGTGTCACTTTACACAAGCATATGTCCATAAACATTACTTGTGCCACAACCAGTGCAATTACTGGGAAGGTGCACTTAACCATCAACATGTGGACAAGTGTTTGTGGCCAGGGATGCTATATTTCACTGACAACACATTGGGTTATTTTTGTGGAGGCTGGGACTGAGTCACATTTGGGAATCACTAAAGGAAGTAGACATAGTTGCTGATAGTGGTTGCAAAAGTGCAACAACAGGTTCCGGGTGGGAGGCTTCCACGTCTGCAACCTTAACAAGGGATTACTCATCACGTAGCACAAGAAAAGAGACAGTGGTGTTACCTTCAGAAATGGATTTTGGACAAAGCATTTAGCTCACCTAGTCGGATGCTTGGATAACATGGGCCTGAGCATGTTGGTGGGGGTTAGGCTGCTGATATTAGTATGGCAGAGGTTGCAAATTACCATTTTCTAGTCATGTACACTTTATTTAAAAACTTCCAGACTGCAGAACATCTATTCCTTTGCCTGAGATCTGGCTGTGTATGGGTACTCTGTTCCACTGCATCTTCCTGACGTTTGCAGAGCAGCAGATCCTTTCCCCAAAGTAATTGCCTTCCCCATCATTGTCTTCTTGTAACCATAGCTGCTCAAATATTTGGGCAACACCACAAACAATCTCCTCATATCCTTCTTGTAATATGCATGGATAGAGGCTTGAAGAAGCCATAAATAGATAAGTAAAGAGTTCCTCAGAGTTTCCAAGTGTTTGGTCACTTGTCTCCTGAGACTCACCATGGTAGGAGGAAGGAAGATCAGAGTAAGGATTATATAGTCCATACTCTTTGCATGTGAGACCAGAACATGTGAAATACAGGGTGGTGTTAGTAAACAGACTGAAAGCATTATTTGGCTTCCAACAGACCATGTGTTTCCACTGTTCTGGCTTCAAAATGGCTGTCCCACACCTCCAGCAAGATGAGACAAGAAGCTAGGCCTAGATAACGTTTGTTTGTTCTCAGCAGGTCATGAAAATTAAACTCATACATATTGCAAACCCTCAGATGGTAATACAATCCTGAGGGCAGATTAATGCCATGCAAAGCATATATAAACCAATATCCCAGCGGGATAAATGATGAGAGCAAAGAGACTGAAATAGAAGCTGCAGCATTTTTAGAAACGCAGCATGTGTTATAAATCGGTGCCGCCATAGTTGCAGGCAGCCTGCTATGGTTCCTGTTGTGCCCAGGCACCGGCTGCAATTTTTGGCTGTGCCTCAAGTTGTCCAGCTGGCTGCTTCTTCCTCCACGTCTAAGTGTGGAGAGACGGCTAGTGCGCATGCGTTCGCCGATTTACCCCAGCCAGAGCCTTAGGGGTACTTTGCACACTACGACATCGCAAGCTGATGCTTGTGATGCCGAGCGTGATAGTCCCCGCCCCCGTCACAGCAGTGATATCTTGTAATAGCTGCCGTAGCGAACATTATCGCTTCGGCAGCTTCACACGCACTCACCTGACCTGCGACTTCGCTCTGGCTGGCGACCCGCCTCCTTCCTAAGGGGGCGAGTCATGCGGCATCACAGCGACGTCACACGGCAGGCGGCCAATAGAAGCGGAGGGAAAGAGATGAGCAGGACGTAAACATCCCGCCCACCTCCGTCCTTCCACATAGCCAGTGGAGGCAGGTAAGCTGATGTTCCTCGCTCCCGCGGCTTCTCACACAGCGATGTGTGCTGCCGCAGGAACGAGGAACAACATTGTACTGTCGCTGCAGGGAAATTATGAAAATGTCGTACACAACACCGATGATAGGATTACAACGCTTTTGCGCTCGTTAATCATATCAAAAAGGATTTACACAATACGATATCGACAGCGACGCCGGATGTGCGATGTCGTAGTGTGCAAAGTACCCATTAGTCCAGTGTTTCACTTAGTGAGCATGCTCAGCCTGATAGTGCCATTTCTGAGGCCAAGTCCTCGGTTCAGGCTACTGAGCATGCTCTTACACTTAGTTCGAAAAGCCTCTTTGCACAGGTACTTGGACATTGTGCCGTGTCTAAGTCCTGTGCTGTGCCTACTGAGCATGCTCAGGCAGATAGTCTGATTTCTGAGACTTAAATATAAGAGAATGAGGGCAAAATGTGACCAATAATTAAGGCATCGACAAAGACTACACCCTATTATTTGATATAGAAACAAGAGAACTATGGGAATAGTAGTCATGAGGTCATGGGATGACCAATTCAAAATGACAACAATTACTACTTTTTTGCAAAAATATAACAAGTATTTTATTAATATAATAAATAGCAAAAAAGTGACATGACACAATAACAACAGCATTAGACAAAAAATCAGGCTTCAACAAGGAGATGTCACTGACACAAAAGGACCAGGAGTCCACCGTTCATTGGGGAAGCAGAGTCACCAAAATAGTAGGTGGGATATGGCCAGACAAACCAAAGGATAATGGGCCCAAATAAACATCAATGGTCCGCAATGCGCACACCTATTGTAGTGTGCACCAAGAGGGAACAACATACATAGGGGGTCCAATATCCGGAAAGTCGGACCATTTACCACACCGCAGTTATAGCAGAGACCAGCATTAGTCAAAAATGCATCATATTAACATAAACAAAGTCCCTGTGCTGCACTCACCCATAATGAGGAAGGTAGAACCCGAGTAAAACGTGCCCCGACGCGCACGTTTCGATGTCTTCTTCGGGGGGCCGTGGTGTACTGTCACATGAAAAAGACTGCGTTTAAATATACCGCTCCCATGTCCAGCCGGGCAACGATTGGTCGCGTGCGGGGTGGGACTCCGGCAGTGGGCCGCGTCATAGGGCATTCCCGGATCTGACGCGGGCGCTTCCTGTGTCGTCACACAGAGCGCACGCGTCACTCCGTACGGAAGCCGGCCGACGCGAGCATACCCGGAGTCACAGCGCGCACGCGCTCCACAGCCGCGGCCATTAGAAGAAAGGGCAAGGAAGAGGGCAAAAGAGATGGCGATATATACGTGCGTCCAAAATCATAACTCCCAATATTTGGGGACTAGGTATAAACCGAGAGACAGTCCTCTCTTACATTACCCCAAAACCACAAACATACCCGGGCAAATCATGACATCTGCTGATACCAGCAAATACAGTCATAAACCCGCACAGACCCAGATATAAATTCCAGGGCAGCCGCTGTTATAATAATGAATAATGAATAGAGGATAACCATACCACGATCACTTTACAATAACCATGCTAATATCTAATAACCAGCAACCCTAATTACTTTAATGCACCCATCTAGTCCGTGATATCAAGTCATAGATAGAGTCCAGATATGTATGTCAGCAATCGATATATAGGAGGGGCATGGACAATTCCATCTTCAATGCCCTCCCCCTTCATGCCATCTTCATCTTTGATACCAAACATTAGTTAGAGACAGGGTATATCATCAGTCCACGGTGTGGGTCCATAGATGTAGATATATTCAATGTGACCAAGATTATTTCATGCACTGGTTGATACATCCATGTCCCCATTAGCAAAAAAGGGGGAACGGCAAAATTCCAAACGCAGACAGAATAAGCCTGTAGAAAAGGACAAACCAAAAAACAAGAGACATACACCAACATAAATAAACACAGTTTTAAAACCAGGAACACTAAGACAAGTGACTAAAACATCACAGATAAATGAGTCAAAGAAAACTGAGTCAGGTGGAAACGACCTCTTAAAACTAACGGAGCCAGACCTCACAAAAAGGGGGCGAAGGACAACTTCTCATTAAGTCCCCCAGGTGTCATGGTGCCCAAAATGACAATCCATCTGCATTCAAGGCGCGACAATGCCTGCTGGTAGTTGCCGCCCCTTGAACCAAGATGTAATTTGTCAATAGCCTTCACTCTAAAAGTTGCCGGATTGCAATCGTGATGCGTCTTATAATGTCGAGGGATGGTACGAAGAGAGTTCAAATCCTCAACATCCTTTGCCGCCACAATGTCTCTGACATGTTCGCGTGTACGCACCCGAAATTGTCGAGTTGTTAAACCGACATACAGCAGATTGCATCCGCATTTTGCCAAATAGATTACATGATCGGTGTTACACGAGATGTAATGTCTAATTTTGAACTCTTTCGTACCATCTACTGACAAAAAAGAGGAGGCCCTATCAATGTTTTTACAGGCAATACACGCACCACAGGGGAAGCAACCCCATCTTGGTTTCCCGATGTTAAATGGAAGGACATCTCGATGCACATAATGACTGTGCACCAAGATGTCACGCAGATTCCTACCCCTCCTTGCGGTCATGAGGGGATGATCAGGGAGAGCCTTCGCCAAAGAAGGTTCCGTTTTTAAAACAGACCAATGTTTGTCAAGAATGCGTCTTATCTCACCCCACTGGTTATTAAAGGTGGATATGAACCGTATTGGTCCAGTACTAGGCTCCGTTTTATTGGGGATAGATAAAAGTTGGTGTCTAGGAGTGGCTCTGGCCCTGGAGTGGGCTCGTTTCACATTCCGAGCGCTGTATCCCCTGTCCCTGAACCGCTGGGACAGATCTCCGGACTGTATAGCAAAGGACTCATTAGAAGAGCATATCCTCCTAATCCTCAAAAACTGTCCCACAGGGATAGCCCTGATGGTTGAGGACAGATGGGAGGATGATGCATGTAATAGGCTGTTCACTGACGTCTCCTTCCGGAAAACGTCAGTCTGAACAGACCTATCAGTTTGAATAGAGATGTTAATATCCAAAAAGTCCATGGACTCCGAATTACTCCTGAAGGTCATCCTGACATTACGATCATTGGAATTCAAAACAGAAATAAAAGAAGATAATTCAAGGTCGGTTCCCCCCCAGATGATGAACACGTCATCGATGTATCTTAGCCAGCACTGCAAATGGGAGGCGGCGCAGGCGCCGTCGCCGAAAATCTCCCTCTCCCAATAGCCGAGAAAGAGATTTGCGTACGACGGCGCGCACGCCGCGCCCATCGCAGTGCCACGCTTCTGGAGGAAGAACCTATCCTTGAAAAGAAAAAAATTCCGTGTCAGGATGAACTCCAGGAGCTCGAGGACCAAATCCTGCATAGATGTCTCCCAGCGGCTCATTCGCAGGAAAAACTTAGTTGCCAACAGCCCATCCTTGTGCTGGATACAGGAATAGAGGGACTCCACATCAGCTGCCACCAAGATAGAACCATGATCAAGATACAATCCGTCAATCCGCCTCAGGACGTCCGACGTGTCTCTGACATAGGAGGGAAGCGTTTCAACCAATGGATGGAGATAATATTCAATGAATTTACAAATTGGGTCGCATAGCCCTCCTATGCCAGAGACAATAGGACGTCCGGGGGGACAACGGGGGTTCTTATGTATCTTGGGCAGTAAATAAAAGGTTGGAGTTACTGGAAATTTAGTGTGGAGCCCCTCATATACTCTTTTGGTAATAATTCCCCGGGATAGAGCCATATCCAGAACACCAACTAATTCAGCCATAAATTCACCAGTGGGGTTGTAAGACAATGAGATATATGCATCCTGGTTTCTCAATTGTTTAAAGGCTTCACGCTCATACATCTGGACTGGCCAGATGACCACGTTCCCACCTTTGTCCGCAGGTTTGATTACAATCCCCTCCATGGACTTCAATTCGCTTAAAGCGTTTCTCTGTTTCATGGAGAGGTTGTGATGGTACCCCGATCGATCAAGTTTTTTCAGATCTTCCATCACAAGTTTGTTAAAAATCTCCACCTGCGGGCAAAGGGTAACAGGAGGGAACGTGGTTGATTTGGGATACACCTTAGGTGGAAATTTACCTGTTAGGGTGCCTATAGACTCCTCCTCCAATTCCTCCAACGTGGCAATTGCCTCCAATTCTCTAGATGTAAACTGTTGGGAGTCAACATTGCCTCGAGAATGCAGCTTGTGGAGGACTAGTTTTCTTGAAAATAAGTGAAGATCTTTAATCACTGTAAAGAGATCAACATTAGAATCGGGGGAGAAAGTGAGCCCCAACTTAAGAACCTCCACCTGCTCTTTACTCAAAGAAATATTAGATAAATGTATCACCTGGAGATCGTTTTTACTCTTCTTATCAAGTGATTGTGGAGGGGTCAACTTCCGTTTCTGGTTGGGGCCTTTTCCCCCCCGATTCTCCGCTCTCAGTGGCAAATGAAATCTTTCAAGAAATTTGTTAGCCTTGTTCCCCACCGGCTGCATCTCTTCAGTTGATGAAATTGAGGAGAAGGAGCCAGAGCGAGAGCGTGTGCCTTGTTTCTTAGATGGACGATTATGTCTCCATCTGTATACATAGCCACTGCTATAATCGGATGCATCTCTCTGATACTTTTTAGTCTTGACTCGAATTATCTCCTTCTTCCATTTGGCGAATTCTCTCTCTAAATCCTCATTCAAAGAGGAGAACCCCTCACTAGATAGTGCCAGAGTGAGTTTCTCATAGATTGAATTAATCTCCAACTCCAATTTGCTAAGAGTACTCATGTTATGCTCAATCAGCAAGTTCATGTATGTCACTGAGCATGTATTAGAAGCTGCTTCCCATTTTTCCTTAAAAGTTGCCTCCTCAATCTCAAAAGAGGGGCAGAGTTGGATCCGCAATCCACGGGGAATCAAGCCCTTCTCCACATACCGCTCCATAAAAGTCTTATTCCACCAGACTCTCGTTTTCTGATTCAATAGTGATTTCAGTTTATTCGTCAATGAAATAGTTGCCTCAGTGTCTGGATTAAAACCAGCGACAGGACTCTCCTTGAAAACCTGATCAATTTTTTGGAGCCATGCGAGTTCGCGTGCCCCTGAGTCCATCTGCCCTCTAGAGAATGCTGTGAGAGACACAGAAGAGAGACATAAATATAAGAGAATGAGGGCAAAATGTGACCAATAATTAAGGCATCGACAAAGACTACACCCTATTATTTGATATAGAAACAAGAGAACTATGGGAATAGTAGTCATGAGGTCATGGGATGACCAATTCAAAATGACAACAATTACTACTTTTTTGCAAAAATATAACAAGTATTTTATTAATATAATAAATAGCAAAAAAGTGACATGACACAATAACAACAGCATTAGACAAAAAATCAGGCTTCAACAAGGAGATGTCACTGACACAAAAGGACCAGGAGTCCACCGTTCATTGGGGAAGCAGAGTCACCAAAATAGTAGGTGGGATATGGCCAGACAAACCAAAGGATAATGGGCCCAAATAAACATCAATGGTCCGCAATGCGCACACCTATTGTAGTGTGCACCAAGAGGGAACAACATACATAGGGGGTCCAATATCCGGAAAGTCGGACCATTTACCACACCGCAGTTATAGCAGAGACCAGCATTAGTCAAAAATGCATCATATTAACATAAACAAAGTCCCTGTGCTGCACTCACCCATAATGAGGAAGGTAGAACCCGAGTAAAACGTGCCCCGACGCGCACGTTTCGATGTCTTCTTCGGGGGGCCGTGGTGTACTGTCACATGAAAAAGACTGCGTTTAAATATACCGCTCCCATGTCCAGCCGGGCAACGATTGGTCGCGTGCGGGGTGGGACTCCGGCAGTGGGCCGCGTCATAGGGCATTCCCGGATCTGACGCGGGCGCTTCCTGTGTCGTCACACAGAGCGCACGCGTCACTCCGTACGGAAGCCGGCCGACGCGAGCATACCCGGAGTCACAGCGCGCACGCGCTCCACAGCCGCGGCCATTAGAAGAAAGGGCAAGGAAGAGGGCAAAAGAGATGGCGATATATACGTGCGTCCAAAATCATAACTCCCAATATTTGGGGACTAGGTATAAACCGAGAGACAGTCCTCTCTTACATTACCCCAAAACCACAAACATACCCGGGCAAATCATGACATCTGCTGATACCAGCAAATACAGTCATAAACCCGCACAGACCCAGATATAAATTCCAGGGCAGCCGCTGTTATAATAATGAATAATGAATAGAGGATAACCATACCACGATCACTTTACAATAACCATGCTAATATCTAATAACCAGCAACCCTAATTACTTTAATGCACCCATCTAGTCCGTGATATCAAGTCATAGATAGAGTCCAGATATGTATGTCAGCAATCGATATATAGGAGGGGCATGGACAATTCCATCTTCAATGCCCTCCCCCTTCATGCCATCTTCATCTTTGATACCAAACATTAGTTAGAGACAGGGTATATCATCAGTCCACGGTGTGGGTCCATAGATGTAGATATATTCAATGTGACCAAGATTATTTCATGCACTGGTTGATACATCCATGTCCCCATTAGCAAAAAAGGGGGAACGGCAAAATTCCAAACGCAGACAGAATAAGCCTGTAGAAAAGGACAAACCAAAAAACAAGAGACAAACACCAACATAAATAAACACAGTTTTAAAACCAGGAACACTAAGGCAAGTGACTAAAACATCACAGATAAATGAGTCAAAGAAAACTGAGTCAGGTGGAAACGACCTCTTAAAACTAACGGAGCCAGACCTCACAAAAAGGGGGCGAAGGACAACTTCTCATTAAGTCCCCCAGGTGTCATGGTGCCCAAAATGACAATCCATCTGCATTCAAGGCGCGACAATGCCTGCTGGTAGTTGCCGCCCCTTGAACCAAGATGTAATTTGTCAATAGCCTTCACTCTAAAAGTGATTTCTGAGACTGTTGTTCAGGCTACTGAGCATGCTCAGGAACTTAGTGCATCAGAGGCTAGGTCCGGTAAGGACCTCACTGGGCATGTCCATGAGGTGGCAGGCCCTGATAGGGCACAGGGCATCAGGTGTCCTGATGACGTGGCCACTCCGAACTGGCTCACGGAGGCCCGCCCCTATGACCTGGCACTTCACCATTGGTCATCAGATGATGACTGGTGAGGTGTTTGGGGCGTGGCCATTATAAGGTCATCACAGATGTGGCTGTAGCGGATAGGCCGCTGGTGATGTCACTGGTGACATGGCACTCCACTATTGGCTCCAGGAGATGCCATTGTGGTCCACCCTGGGTTTGGGACAGACCCAGGTTATAAAAGGGGCTGGAGACAACATGGAGGTGCTAAGTCTTCACTTAAAGTTCATGGTGGCATAAGCTTTGTTGGAAGCGGTAGGTAGGGCTGGGTGAACGCTGCCTGTCAAGCCAACATTCGTGGCTCAGAATGTCAGGGTCAGGTGCTGTGCTTCCTTTCTGGCATTCCTGTTGTGCTATAGCAGTCCAGTGGCATTAACTGGACTGCGACTGCTGTGTCACCTGTTCGTTTGTGCCTCCTATAAACACAGACAGCATACCTGCTACGTTACTTGTCCGGTTGTGTCCTCTATGCACACAGACAGCATACCTGCTGCGTTACTTGTCCTGTTGTGTCCTCTACACACACGGACAGCATAGCTGCTGCGTCACCTGTCCGAGAGTGTCCTCTACGCACATGCACAGCGTATTCCAGATCCCTTGTGGAGTTAACAGGGTGATCCTGGATTGCGTGTGTGAACCCTATTTCCCTCCTCGGCTTTCCAGTCAAATGCTACTGGTGTGACTACCTGGTCTGACGTGTCCTTCACACACGTGGCCAGTCGAGTGGTGACCAGAAACTCTAATCGGAGGACCACTCGGCTTGACATGTCTTACACAGGTGGCCAACAGGGCACTCTCGCAGCGGTCTTCTCGGTCAATGCTAACTGGTTACCATCCGGCCTGACGTGTTCCCTAACCAAGTGGTCAGAGTAGTGCCCGCTCCATCGAAATGCTAACTGGGTTGTCGTCCGGTTTGACGTGACCCTACATATGTGACCGGTTCCCAGGTCTCCTGGGTTATCTCTGAGTCATCAGCTCTGTATTCTCTGCCTATCCTTTTGGTTTCCAGCAGCTGCTTTTCCATCTGGGAGCATGGTGGACCCTGACTGGCGATTGGGAATACACAACCTTATCCTAATCTGCCAGTCCACCCGTAACAGCATGTCAATTTTTTAAGCAATTTTGCAGCGGTTTTTTACAATTGAAAGCAATAGGATTGCAAAAGTGAAGTAAAAATGTTACTTATGAACATAGCCTAAAGTTGTGGAGGCATTTTTTTCTCTCTTTCTATATTTGCTTTATATATAAGTAGCAATACAGCATGGATTGCTTCCTAACTTTTTTTTGGTATGTCTTATCTTCAGTCTGTATAAGTGGTGTAATACTCTGACAACATTGTTCCCAGCAGCGATATGGGAATTAAAGATACATCCAGGAGTGTTCCCCATGCTGTTCCCCTTCCATTTGAGCACTCTTTCTATCCATTTAAACAATTTTTCCGCCCCCCCCCAGACCTCCAGGGAGGGTCTACAGAAAAACTGCTCAAGTTTCCTTTTGACTTCCATTGCACTCGTTTCTTGAGACCAGCTCTTGAGTAGTCAGATTAATTTGATTTGAGTACTGAGCCCCCAAGCATTTTACCCCTCATTATTACTCTCTAAATACTTTAATCTACACAATGTTGTCATGTGTAACCAAAATGTATGTTTACATCTTATTTATGAAATAATTGACTCCAAGATTAAATTGTAACCTAATTATTTTCACATTCCTTTATTGCACACTGGAGAATAACGAGAATATCAGACACATATCCCTGGAGATTTTCTTCCTGCCTCCATATTATATATATAAGGATCTGACGTTAATGCTTTGTATTCTCGTGTCTGGTGGCCACGTTAAGCTGACTATGCCGATGTCTAAAATTGTCACTATTCACTTAAGGGATTCAACTGAGAAGAGAACTGAGGAAAAAGAGGAGAAAAAGCAAAATGAAAAAAATATCCAATGTGCGAATCTTTAGATACTTTGTAACATGAATAAGAACAATTCTAAACAAAACCTGTCTCTCATGTAAATTTATATCAAAATGAGTTTAACTGTTTCTTATTTTTCTTTTCTTTTTCTTAACTATTCAAGGGTTTAAAGTTAAAATTGTGATCATTAATATTTAAAGTAGAAATAGTGTAGAATGCTATTCTTACCGTAAGGCAAATCTTATACATTGTTTATGCTTAGAATCTCCAGCCAAGGAAAGTCTAAAATCTCATTGACTCCAATCATCACTGCCAAGTGTGTCGTGTAAATGCCATGTAATGTACTGACCAGGACCTGAGATGGTCACATACTAACTAGGGATGATAGAATACTTCGATTATTCGGCTTCGCGAATATTTTCCGGATACCTTGCCGCTATTCGACTATTCGATGCATAATGTAAGTCTATGGGAAGCCCGAATAATTCTGAATAGTTGTTATTTGGGTTTCCCATAGACTTACATTGCGCATCAAATATTCTCGAATAGTCGAATAGTGGCGAGGTATTCGAAAAATATTCGTGAAGCCGAATAATCGAAGTATTTGATTATGCCCAATACTAACCTGTTTTCTTACAGCATCTACTTTATGTTCTACCCATAGGAGAATAACCTGACTGCGGTAACTGAGTTTTTCCTCATAGGATTTCAAGCAAGCAAATATTTAAGAACTTTTCTGTTTTGTCTCCTTCTGGTGGTTTACTGTGGGACAATATGTGGAAACCTCCTGATCATCGCCCTGGTGTCCACCAGCAAGAACCTCCACACTCCGATGTACTTCTTCATCTCACAACTGTCCATCGGGGACCTCTTATTAACAAGTGTTATTGTGCCCAATATGCTCCAAATTCTCCTCAATAATGGGATGACCATTACTTTTATTGACTGTATCGCTCAGCTTTATTTTTTTGGAGTCTCAGAAGCATTTGATTGCCTTATCCTTGCGCTCATGTCTTATGACCGATATGTGGCCATCTGTAATCCTCTTCGTTACACCTCTATCATGACTAGTACCTCATGTGTGGTACTGACCTTCTTATGTTGGATGTCTGGATTTTCCCTTAATTTATTTTCCAACATATCTACAGCAAAACTAAACTTTTGTGGTCCAAATATCATTGACCACTTATTCTGTGACCCTCTTCCTTTACTAGAACTTGCCTGTTCAGACACCTTTATTGTTCACTTGATTATTTTTTTAATTGGCATTCCTTGTGTCTTTTTTCCAACTGCAGTAATAGTAATATCTTATACTTATATTGTTGTGACAGTCTTAAGAATTCCATCCAGTACCGGTAGACAGAAAGCCTTCTCCACCTGCAGCTCCCACCTCACTGTGGTCTCCATATTCTACGGGACTCTGTTCAGTGTTTATGTCGTCCCAACAAAAGTACAATCCGCAATCATCACTAAAATTCTCTCATTGCTCTATACTGTGTTTACTCCCTTGTTCAACCCTATAATATACAGTCTGAAAAATAAAGACATTAGGAAAGCTGTGCAAAATACCTTTCATAAATGAGTAATCTTGTAAATATCCAGTGACAGCGTTGTCCAAAAAAGTTGGAAGGTGATAATACCCAACTGGGTAAAAAAATAATTTTATTCAAAAAATATTTGAAATATCTGTCGATATTCTGTAAAAAAGATATTTATGGCTAAGAACCAGGGAGTTCAAAGGTTAGAAATGTATAATGTGCTGACAAGCAAAAGGGTAACAATGGTCTGAACTTTACTTAATTGTCATTTGCCAATTTCTCCATCTATCTCGCCGTATGCTTTGGGTTGTTGTCTTGCTGGAACACTATGTCTTCCTTTTCATAGCCATACTACTTGAGTGTATAAAGCAGTTTGTCTTGTATACTCCCATTTAGTGCAGCTCAGCATTGAAACCTCCATGGATCCTGGTCAAATGTCCAACTGCTTTGGCTGTGAAACACCCCTATATCATTAGGCTTCCTAAACCAAACTTGACAGTTGTTTCATTTTCTCTATCTGTTAGCCCCTTTTTCTCTTGTTTCTTCCCAACTCATTTTCACCCATCAAAGCCGTCTATTGATTTTCATCACATCCTTCCAAATCACCCATTTTCCATCTTCTGTTGACTTTTCATACTTTTTTACAAACTCGAGCCAACACTTTTGATGAAAATTTTAAAGGAACGGTTTCTTCACTTTCTTTTTGGCCACCATTTTAGACTTGTGTAATGTGTGTCCCCTGGTGCTTGAATGGACATCTGTGATCTCACTATTATGGAGCATACAAGCTGCCTCCACTGCTGTGCGTATCGGGCTAGAATTGATGCACCTCGTGATGAGCCAACTTGTTAACTCCAATAATTGGTCTTGACATCCACCTGATGGCTTTTCATTTGATGAATGGACTTCATTTTATATTGTTCCAACTGTCATGGCACTCACATGATGCAGTTGGGCAATTTTCTTGGCTGTGAGACTGCAATCAATGAGCTGGGTGATACTTTTTCTCTCTTCTTGAGAAATGTTTTTTATGGCTGCTCTTCAGTTGCAACCAATGTTCTTTTGCTTGGGAATGAATATAATAAAACACTGAGCTATTAGGAAATATGAGAAGAGGTTATATTTGTAGAATAAGTGTAGAACTTTTTTTCCAGGAATCATAGGTATGAAGAAAATGACCACAGAATCAGCTGCTATGCCGGATGAACTTTATTCAGACTTCAGTGCAGGGTAAAAACAGCGGCGGGAGGAGACCTGGATACCGGCCCCTCACTGAGGACGACGGCCGTTTCGCCTGTAATTAGGCTTCTTCGGGTCCACCGTGGCAGCTGATTCTGTGGTCATTTTCTTCATACCTACGATGACTGGGATGCTTCTCCTCATTTAACCAGCATGCTGCACCCAGAGTTATACCAGTGCTGGTGCCACATCTTCCTGGATGTGAGTTTATAATTGGGTAACAGAAACGCACAAGTGGTGCAGGACTCACCCTTCTCTATATGTTCTTTTTTCCATGACCAGTAGCAAAACAGTGACATGACAAGGATCTCTATAACTAATCATATGCTAAATAGTTGCAAGACAAATTTGTGTATGAGAAGCCAAGATGATTGTCTATAACATGAAGGTCATCTCATGTTCAAAGCTATAGTGGATGGTGAGATATTGAGCCTTAAATTCAAAAGATCAAAACATTGTTACCCTTTTGCTCGTCAGTGTAACTCCCATGTCTTATAGACCTTTTGCCTAATAATTAATAATTTTATTGAATATACACTGATGAAGATTTTTATCAATTTTTAAATAAACACTGATCTGATCAAATCACATGTGCTAGCTCCTTCAAAACCTGGACTGACTCCACTAGTGCTCATGTGCACCGTGTTTCATGTGATTGCTAGCCAATAAGATGTTGAGCTGAATAAATGTTATCTTCTTTGTGGGAGAGTCAGACAAAAATAATTGACCCACATCAATATATATATATATATATATATATATATATATATCGTTTATTTTTTAACAGATATTAAACAACATTAATGAGAAATTATTGAGGCTCTGGGCTTTTCTTTTTGCTATGTGTCATCTCTAGCAATCCCCTACAGAATGAATGGAATATGGGTGTGCATGTAATCGGACTGTCACTTCCAAATGGATCATTTTACTGACCTTTACTCATTATCTGCTCCCAGTAAGTGTTCACTCATTAATCAGCTAATTATCAGATATCCTAAGGTAATAACTTTCTTGCTGGATTACTATGTGCTTTCCTGATATGTTTGACATCTAGTAAGTCGCAAACCCTTCCTCCAATAAATTCCATCACTTCTAAAGGCCCAGTCACACACAACGACTTACCAGCGATCCCGAAAACGATGCGACCTGATAGGGATCACAGGTAAGTCGCTGGGAGGTCGCAGGTGAGATGTCACACAGTCAGATCTTACCAGCAATGCAGGAACAACACAGGTCGCAGTAGCGACCTGTGTAATGATCTCAGCAGTCACTGTGACCCTGTCACACAGTGTCAAACACAGCGATGTGTCCTGCCCAGCAGGACATCGCCTTTGAAGAAAATGGCCTGGACCATTCTGCAATGACTAGAGATCTCACAGCAGGGGCCTGATCGCTGGTAGGTGTCACACATAACAAGATCGCTAACGGGATCGCTACTGCGTCACGGAAACCATGACTCAGCTGCGATCTCGTTATGTGTGACGGTACCTTGAGTCATGGCCAATCCAGGTAAGCGTAAACTGTGTACATCCATATCTGTTACCTGATTTTGTTGCAGTGATGGAAATGCGTGATGATCAGCCAATACTGTGCTTGGGTGCTTGGTACTCATAATGAGTAATGATGAGCGAGTGTGCTCGGCACTGCTCGGTACTCAATGGAGCATTGGGTTACTCTGGTATGCTTGGTGCTCGGCTGTGTAATTCCTGAAATATTGAACACAAAGCACAGGCTCACTTCAGTGAATGATGCAAGTAGGCACCCCACTGAGAGCCACTTGTAGTCTCTGAATGGCTCTTACTAGAGGTAAAAATGTTTTCGGATGTAGTGTCAAGAAAAATATATCTATCTTCCCTCCCCTGGAAATGCTTGGTTTATAGCTGTACGTGGGCGGAAGGCCGTGCTGCCTAATTATTGAATTATACTCAGCACTCAAGTTAAGCCCATGTCATGGTGTCCTTTTCCCATATCACACAATCAACAGAGTGAGAGATGGCTGTACAATCCAAGGAACATTTATTTCAAGCAAAATCAGACGGTCCATAAAATAATCCACCACACAGAGGGTAAAATAGTCCAGAATCATGGATATAGTCCAGTAAGCAATACATGTCCAGGTCTCTCTGGAAAGCCTCAGCTTCTTCCACATAGGATGAATCTTCCTGTTTCTCTCTTGAAGTTCTCAGACAGACTGAAAAATCTCCCAGGTAAACAGAGAGTTTGGTGGATCTCAGACCCCCCTTCACCAGACATAGGGACAAAAGCCCAGCAGGGGGTGATTAACCTGCCAACAGGACAATGTACACAGAATGGACAGAGCACCACACCTAAAATACAAACCTACACAAAATAATACACAACCCCCCATATTCCACCATCACACAGGATTACCAGCTAACAAAGCAAATATGATTATGTGATATGGTCCCAGTTATATGTCCCATCATTGCTGATTGGAATGTCTTTGATGGGTATTGTTAGTATGATGTGTCACTGTCAGGACAATGTATTTCATAAATTAAAAGATTCCTTAACCAAATCCAAGAAAAGGTATGGGTTGACACATTGTCATCTTAAATGCCATATTTTTAGATAGCTAAGCCTTCTATTTCAAGACTGATTTTTTGCCCCACTGAAGCCAGCTAACAAATTTCTTGCCAACATTATACATTATGACAACTGTACAGTGCTCACTGAACTCATAAGCCAAAGACTAGTCCTGATTCATAGAAGCTTTCAGGAATATGGCTCAAAAATCTTTGAGAAGTTTATAATATTTTTTGTCCATAGCACAGATGTACTAAGATATTGAGACATTTTTCATTTTCCCACAATATGTTGCAAAAATCCAACAAAGTGAGCAAATCTGGGAAGGGACAGGGGTGTGACAGAGCGTGGCCAGCCCCCATCATCAAACTCATAAAGATCAGTGGCTCTTTGACCTGGAGTTAGGTTTGTGTGGTGGCAAACAGAGGCACACTCTATTCACATCTAGCCTGATTCATTAATAGGTGTACACAGGGCCAGATTATAGGCGGGGCAGGCGGGGCTCCAGCCCCGGGGCCCCCACCAAAAGGGCTTCTAAGTGGGCCCCCACCACCAGGGCCATACTTGCCACTAGGCACCTGTCAGCATTTTTTTTTCTTCTTCACACCCTCTCGCCCTCCATAAAGACAGTCTAATAAATCAGCTGTGTTTTCAAGGAGGGAGTGGGGGGGCGTGGGCGGTGCACCACAATTTATTTGCATCTGCGTCTTTAAGGGCACAGGACGCTGATTGACCCCGGAAGTATCAGCGCTTATACTTCCGGGGTCAGAGGTGTGCCAATGAGCTCCATGCTATGTGCTGCAGCCGTCATGGGCATACCCAGCGAGGGGCAGCTGCCCCCCCCTAGAAGCAGGGGCACGGTGTAGTGGGCCGCCGTATGTGCAGCCGCACTCCTCAGCAGTGTGTGCATGCATGCCCAACCGACTAGCTGCAGCAGGAGCAGGAGGCAGCGCTGTGCTGCGCCGGCTCTGCCGTGTGCTTTGTGTCCGGCATGTACACACTGCTGAGGAGTGGGACAGAGCCGGTGCCGGTAAATGCAGCAGCTTCCTCCTTCCTATTCAAATGTATTTGCGTCTTTCAGACGTAAATATATTTGAACAGTGCACCGGGACTGGGCCCCGCCTCCGACGTGCAGCAACGTGATGAGATCAGGACCTTGCTGACGTCATCACAGTGCTACGGGCGCCACACAGGGGACATCAGGAAGTGGTAAGCGCTCCATGGAGGAGCTGAAGAGACAGGTGTAATTAATGGGGATGAGTGGGGAAACGCTGAGGACACATAACGGGGAACATTTGTGAAGGAAGTGGAACACAGCTTTGTGACAGGCAGAGGAGGATCACTGTATTCCCAGGGAGGGGGGAGGCAGGAGTGTGTAGGGAAGGGGCAGTGTAATTTGTGTGTGTAGGGGGTAATAAGGGTTGCATTATATTGTGTGTGGGGGGAGGGGTAATGGAGGGTGCATTGTATTAAGTGTGGGAAGGGGTAATGGGGGGGTGCATTGTGTGTGTGTGTGTGTGTAGGGGGTGATGGGGGGGTGCATTGTGTGTGTGTGTGTGTGTGTAGGGGGTGATTGGGGGTGCATTGTGTGTGTGTAGGGGGTGATGGGGGGTGCATTGTGTGTGTGTGTGTGTGTCAGAGCCAGGGCCAGATTAAGGTTGGTGGGGGCCCCTGGGCAGAAAATCTGGTGGGGGCCCCATAACGTTAACATTTTTAGCCATAACAGTAGAGCGCGAACCGTAGCATTTAGATATAAATCCAATGAACATTTATCTTATCCTGTTCTGCCACATTCAGATTTACAGTACTACAATACAGATACAGTCCAGGATCACTCACATCCGTCACTTATACACAGAAAGTAGAGTTAGGCTATGTGCGCACGTTGCGTTTGTCTCTGCAGAAATTTCTGCAGCAATTTGAACAGCACACATGCGCTTCAAATCGCTACAGAAAGAGTCCGTAATGAAAAGCCAATTTCATGCGCTCTGAGTGCAGCCCCTCCCATAGACAGAGCAGGGGCTGCATCCAAAGCACATGAAAGAAGTGACACGTCAAATTCTTAGAGCGCAGCGCTTCAGGCAGCAGCCGAATCACTGCGCTCTAATACACCACGTGCACACGGCTCCTGCATAATCTTCATAGATTGTGCTGGGGACACAGGACGCATGCAGTTACGCTGCGGTGCAGATCGCAGCGTAACTGCATGCAAATACGCAACGTGCGTACAGAACCTTACTCACATACTTTTTATTGATCCCAATGTTAAGGCAGCCAGGGCCGGCTCCAGGTCTTTGTGGCCTCCGGGTGAAAGAGTCTCAGTGGACCCCATCCACACACAGACACGCACATACACACACAGGCATACGTATATATACATATTTGAAGACAAATTCAGAAAAATACACATAAACAGACAAATATATGCACAGTCATATACACTGACATACATGCAGACACAGACGCATTAGGGCTTGTGCGCACGTTGCGTAATTCCATGCATTTACACTGCGTATAGCACTACAGTGTAAATGCATGCGTCCTGCGTCCCCAGCACAATCTATATAGATTGTGCATGCCACGTGCGCACGTTGCTTTTATGAACGCAGCGATTTGGGTGCTAAAATGTTGACCCAAATCTGTGAGTTCATAAAATGAGCATGTCAATTATTCCGTGTGCTATGGATGCAGCTCCCACTCTGTCTATGGTGGGGGCAGCAGCCAGAGCGCATGAAATCGGCATTTTTTGTAAAGAAAAACTGCATCCATTATGCAGTGTTTCTGCAGCGATTTGACGCGCACATGTGCTGTCAAATCACTGCAGAATATTCAGCAGTTACGTGCGCATGAGCCCTTACAGGTATTAATATGGGGAAATCGCCAGCAGCCTCACTCACCTCTCCCGCTTGTTTCCGTCTAGCTCCTTTAGGACATGTGGCTGTGTTTCACGATGGCTGTCACTAACAGACATGACTGCATACTGACAGCACTGCTGTATATACATCACAGGAGGAGCTGGGGGCTACAATATATACGTTACAGGAGGGGCAGGGGGCATAGACGTTACTGGAGTGGCAAACAGCTCTGGTGGTGTACTCATTACTGGGATAGGTGACATAGCGCTCTGGGGGACCCATATAGTTCTGGGGTGCTGCACAGACTGGTTCTTACACACACAGCTCTGACACACACACACACACAGCTCTGACACACACACACACAGCTCTGACACACACACACAGCTCTGACACACACACACAGCTCTGACACACACACACAGCTCTGATACACACACACACACACAGCTCTGACACACACACACACACACACACAGCTCTGACACACACACAGCTCTGACACACACACACACACAGCTCTGACACACACACACAGCTCTGACACACACACACAGCTCTGACACACACACATCTGACACACACACATCTCTGACACACACACATCTCTGACACACATACACACACACAGCTCTGACACACACACACACAGCTCTGACACACAAACGTCTCTGACACACACACATCTCTGACACACACACATCTCTGACACACATACAGCTCTGACACACACACACACACACACATACACACACACAGCTCTGACACACACACACATCTCTGACACACACACATCTCTGACACAGATACACACAGCTCTGACACACACACACAGCTCTGACACACACACGTCTGACACACACACATCTCTGACACACACACATCTCTGACACACATATACACACACAGCTCTGACACACATACACAGCTCTGACACACACACAGCTCTGACACACACACAGCTCTGACACACACACACAGCTCTGACACACACAGCTCTGACACACACACACAGCTCTGACACACACACACAGCTCTGACACACACACAGCTCTGACACACACACACAGCTCTGACACACACTCACAGCTCTGACACACACATTGCACCCACCCATCACCCCCCCCACACACACACACACAATGCACCCCCCTTTACCGCCTACACACACACACACACACACAATGCACCCCCCATCACCCCTACACACACACACAAAATGCACCCCCCATCACCCCCTACACACACACACACAATGCACCCCCCTTTACCTCTACACACACACACAATGCACCCCCCATCACCCCCTACACACACACACAAACACACAATGCATCCCCAATCACCCCTTACACACACACACACAATGCACCCCCCATCACCCCCTACACACACAATGCACCCATCACCCCCTACAAACACACACACACACACACACACACACAATGCACTCCCCATCACCCCCTACACACACACACACACACACACACACTCAAATACAATGCACCCACCATTCCTCCCTACACACACACAAATACAATGCACCCCCCATAACTCCCCCCACACAAAACACACATACAATGCACCCACCCATCACCCCCTACACACACACACACACACACAATGCACCCACCCATCACCCCCTACACACACAAAATGCATCTCCCCATCACCCCCCACACACACAATGCATCCCCCCATCACCCCCCCCACACACACACACACACAATGCACCCCCCCATTACCCCTCCCCCCACACACAATACAATGCAACCCTCATCACCCCCTACACACACAAATCACACTGCCCCATCCCTACACACTCCTGCCTCCCCCCTCCCCCCTCGGAATACAGTACTCCTCCTCTGCCTGCCACAAAGCTGTGTTCCACTTCCTTCACAGATGTTCCCCGTTCTGTGTCCTCAGCCCCTCCCCACTCATCATCATTAATTAAACCTGTCTCTTCGGCTCCTTCATGGAGCGCTTACCATCTGATGTCCCGTGTGCCGGCGCCCGCAGCACTGTGATGACGTCAGCAAGGTGCTGATCTCATCACGTTGCTGCACGTCGGGGGCGGGGCCCAGTCCCGGCGCGCTGTTCAAATGTATTTACGTCTGAAAGACGCAAATACATTTGAATAGGAAGAAGGACGAAGCTGCGAGCACCGGCTCCGCTGCGCTCCTCTGCATTGTGTGCATGCCGGACACACAGCAGAGCCGGCACAGCACAGCGCTGCCTCCTGCTCCTGCTGCATGCTAGTGTGTCGGGCCTGCAGGTGCCCCCCGCCCCTCGCTGGGTACGCCCATGACGGCCGCAGCACATAGGAAGCTCATTGGCACACCTCTGACCCCGCAAGCACTGGTACTTCCGGGGTCATTCAGCGTCCTGTGCCCGCAGTTTGTTTTTGCGTCTTAAAGACGCAGATACAAATAAATGCCGGTGCACCGCCCCACTCCCCCCCCCTCCGAAAACACAGCTGATTTATTAGACTGTCTTTACGGAGGGGGAGAGGGTGTGAAGAAAAAAAAAAATGCTGACAAGTATGGCCCTGGTGGTGGGGGCCCCCTTAGAAGCTCTTTTGGTGGGGGCCCCTGGGCTGGAGCCCCGCCTGCCCCGCCTATAATCTGGCCCTGGTCAGAGCTGTGTGTGTGTGTCAGAGCTGTGTGTGTCAGAGTGTTACGGTTGCTGTGGCTCTGGAGACTATGTCCGGATTTCTTGCTACTGCACATGTGCAAGCGCTGGAGACTAAGTTCTATCTTGGAGCCATTGCACATGTGCAGGTGACATCATCGCTGACACGAGGTCACATGTCTCTGACACCTTCTAAGCTGATTGGCCGCTGGTCATGTGCTTATGACACGTGGTCACATGTCTCTGACACCTTCTATGCCGATTGGTCGCTGGTCATGTGCTTGTTACGCTTTGCTCGGTGATAGGCCAGCGTGATGTCATTTCTGTCGTTCTGGCAGCGGATTGGCCCTGGTGTCCTCCATCTTGGATGAGGCACAAAGTCTATATAAGACCCTGACGCACGCCACCCGGCGCTCAGTCCTCTTGGTTCATGCATGAGGGTAGACGCCCTGTGCACGTTTCTCTAGGCATCTCTCTGTCTATGCTAGGTGAGCGCTACCGGCAGGGTAGCGTTCTTATACCTTACAGCTTCGTCTGCAGTCCGTATCCTTACCTTTTAGTGGAGCGGACATAGGCAGGTGCCTGAGGCACATGGTCCGGCTGGGCCTTGTGATTCTACTCGTAAGTGGACGTTGCCGCTAGGGTAACGTTCCTTATACTGCGTCTGGCAGTTGTTCGTATCCTCGCACACTAGGGGAGCGAACAGAGGTAGGAGCTTTGTGCGGCTTATGCTGCTGTCCGTCTCTTTTGCACCACTAGAAGAGCGGACCTAGGCAGGTGCCATATCTGATGGTTCGTGTCCTCGCACACTAGTGGAGCGAACGCAGGTAGGACCTTTGTGCGGCTTACGCTGCTGTCCGTCTCCTGGCACCACTAGAGGAACGGACCTAGGTAGGTGCCATTTCACACTCACTGCTTGTGTCTCTGTGATCTTTGACAGAGACCATTCCACACACCCTCCAAGTATGGGAGGAAATGCTTTATTTTCTAATTATATTCCTCTCTGAGTTTAACAGAGGTATTGCACTCTGCACTGGTGCTATTATTATTTACAGTGGCACACTTATATACCCCTTATCATCTGCCGTAGTCTGCAGCAGAGTCTCTGCTTGGTGGACCCTGACTGTCTGATATTCCTTTAGATTTTATTATCAGACAGCCCCCCGTAACACAGAGCTGTGTGTGTGTGTGTGTGTGTGTGTGTGTGTCAGAGCTATATGGGTCCCCCAGAGTGCTATGTCACCCATCCCAGTAATGAATACACCCCCAGAGCTGTTTGCCACTCCAGTAACGTCTATGCCCCCTGCCCCTCCTGTAATGTATATATTGTAGCCCCCAGCCCTTCCTGTGATGTATATACAGCAGTGCTGTCAGTGTGCAGTCATGTCTGTTAGTGACAGCCATCGTGAAACACAGCCACATGTCCTGAAAGAGCTGGATGGAAACAAGCGGGAGAGGTGAGTGAGGCTGCTGGCGACGTCCCCATATTAATACCTGTCAGGGCTCATGCGCACGTAACTGCTGAATATTCTGCAGCAATTTGACAGCACATGTGCGCGTCAAATTGCTGCAGAAATACTGCATAATGGATGCAGTTTTTCTGTACAAAAAAAGCCGATTTCATGCGCTCTGGCTGCTGCCCCCACCATAGATAGAGTGGGAGCTGCATCCATAGCGCACGGAATAATTGACATGATCATTTTATGAACGCACGGATTTGGGTCAACATTTTAGCACCCAAATCGCTGCGTTCATAAAAGCAACGTGTGCACGTATCATGCACAATCTTCATAGACTGTGCAGGGGACGCATGACGCATGCATTTATGCTGAAGTGCTATACGCAGCATAAATGCATGGAATTACGCAACGTGCACACGAGCCCTAATGCGTCTGTGTCTGCATGAATGTCAGTGTATATGACTGTGCATATATTTGTCTGTTTATATGTAGTTTTCTGAATTTGTCTTCAAATATGTATATGTATGTATGCCTGTATGTGTATGTGCGTGTCTGTGTGTGGATGGGATCCACTGAGACTCTTTCACCCGGAGGCCACAAAAACCTGATGCTGGCCCTGGCTGCCTTAACATTGGGATCAATAAAAAATATGTGAGCAACTCTACTTTCTGTGTATAAGTGATGGCTGTGAGTGATCCTGGACTGTGTCTATATTGTACTGTGTATAAGTGACAGCTGTGAGTGATCCTGGACTGTGTCTATATTGTACTGTGTATAAGTGACGGCTGTGAGTTACCCTGGACTGTATCTGTATTGTAGTACTGTACATCTGAATGTGGCAGAACAGGATAAGATAAATGTTCATTGGATTTATATCTAAATGTACAGTTCGCGCTCTACTGTTATGGCTAAAAATGTTAACGTTATGGGGCCCCCACCAGATTTTCTGCCCAGGGGCCCCCACCCTGGCCCTGGGTGTACGCCTCTTAATAAAATAGGCACTTTGCTCACCATCCTGGCCCCTCATCAAGAACAGCATAGCCAAAGCCAGTCTTCATGAATTGGGATTTTTCTTTCTTAGGCGCTGAAAGTAACAGTTTTCAAAATGATAGTTTTACATACAGTAAATTTCAAATCATTTTCTTAAGATCACTGATATAATTTAGTGGGTTAATCTGATCTGCAGAGCAACAAAGCTTACAAAGGACATAGTAAATGTTAAGCCAGGATTACACGGTGCTATATATTTAACGATATGTCGTCGGGGTCACGTCATTAGTGACGCACATCCGGCATCATTAAAGATGTCGTACCGTGTGACACCTCCGAACGACTGTGAACGAGCACAAATACTCACCTTATCATTGATCGTTAACACGTCACTCATTTTCATAAAGTCGGTCACATTCCTGGATGCAGGTTGTTCGTTGTTCCTGAGGCAGCACAAATCGCTATATGTAACACCCCGGGAATGACAAATGTGGTGCCCTGGACAAGCCAGGACGTCACAGGTACTGCAACAACACACCCCACACCCCGGCTAGGCACATCAAAGTCAGACAAAAATCCTTGTTGCCTCCCTCCAGGAGCTGATGTCCACACCAGGGGTAGGAGCCAGGTGGTTGGCCCCACCCACCGAGGAGTTCACATTCCTGGAGGCGGGAAAAGGAAGAGAGAGTAGTTCAGTTCAGTTGGAGAGTTGAAGAGTGAAGAGGTAGTGGAGCAGACTGACCGTGTCTGGGTGTGTGGCCCGGGCACATACAGCAAGGTTGGCAGACGGTGGTGACCGTCTGCAGGAGGGGCTGATTGACGTGAACCGTAAGGACCAGGGACGGGCGGTGGCCCGCCGGTACCGGATCGGGGAGTGAATAGAAGCCAGCACCATTCGGCAGGGCCTACGGACCCCGACCAGGCTTGGAGTCGCCGTAAAACTGGTCAAATCCGTTAGCGAAGGGAACCTCCGGGGTTTCCCAGCAGTCAAGACCCGATTGAAGGCAACCGCTCAAACCGTGAAGGGAAGTACAGTCACCGCCAAAGCTACAGTTCCCAGGGCCAGAGCCTGCGGGCAAAAGTGGCTCCCTCAGCATCCATCCAAGCTGGGGAGTGGGTTACCGGTGGGAAGCCACCAGAACCAAGAACATAACACAGGTGCAGGGAAAGGCAGTCACCGCCAACCTACCGGGAGAAGAACCAACGCAGCCGTCTGTGGGACCCGGCCCGCCGGTACCGGATCGGGGAGCGAAGAGAAGCCAGCACCATTCGGCAGGGCCTACGGACCCCGACCAGGCTTGGAGTCACCGTAAAACCGGTCAAATCCGTTAGCGAAGGGAACCTCCGGGGTTTCCCAGCAGTCAAGACCCGATTGAAGGCAACCGCTCAAACCGTGAAGGGAAATACAGTCACTGACAAGGCTAGAGTTCCCAGGGCCAGAGCCTGCAGGCAAAAGTGGCTCCCTCAGCATCCATCCAAGCTGAGGAGCGGGTTACCGGTGGGAAGCCACCAGAACCGAGAACATAACACAGGTGCAGGGAAAGGCAGTCACCGCCAACCTACCGGGAGAAGAACCACCGCAGCCATCTGTGGGACCCGTCCATCCAGCCGTTTGTTTTACCGGAGACTTTGCATTCATCATTGGCTGAGTGAGTACCACCACGCCGTGCGCCACCGCGCTGCCCCCGCGACCCTGCACCTAACCAGGCCCCGTAACCCACCTGCCATTCCTCCCTCACCGGGCCCCGGGGCAACCAACCCCCTACCCATGGAGGGGAAGAACAACATCTAAGCTGCTCCCTGTCATCGCTCCCGGGATCCCCGTCCAGAGCAGCGGTGTTGTCACAACCTCACCACAACCGTGGGTGGCGTCACGGACAATAAATCCCCAAAACCATTCCCCTTTTCACTCACGGGCGAGGAGCGCCGCTCGAGTCCCCGGATCCAGCCCACCGCTCGATCCACCGAGCAGCAGCAGTGCCGGACCCGAGCGTGGTGAGCGCAGCGTCCCCTCCCCACCCGCGACACAAACACAACTTACCTGCGTCCCACCGGCAATGCGGAAGGAAGGAGGTGGGTGGGATGTTACATCCCGCTCATCTCCGCCCCTGCGCTTTGATTGGGCGGCCGCTGTGTGACGTTGCTGTGACGTCAAACATCCCTCCCCCTTCAGGAAGAGGATGTTCGCCGCCCACAGTGAAGTTGTTTGGAAGGTAAATACATATGACGGGGGTTACCGACTTTGTGCGACACGGCAAAAAATTGCCCGTGACACACAAACGATGGGGCGGGTACGATCGCACATGTGATAGTACGTTAAATAGACGCGTGTAACGGGGCCTTTAGTTAAAGAGATTGTCCACTACCGTTACATTGTTGGCCTCTCCTTAGGATAGGTAATCATTAGATAATCGTCTGGTGTCTGACACCTAGCACTCCAGCCAATCAGCTGTTCTTGGAGCTGCCCCATCCTCTGATAGTGGCTGTGGACTGGTACTGCACATCCGCCCCTTAGTGAATAGGAGGCAGATGTCCAGTAAGCAGCCGCGGATGCTATCAGATGACGGGACAGCTCTGAGAACAGCTGATCAGAGGGGGGTGCCGGACACCAGATGATCAGACACTGACCATCTATCCTAAGGATAGGCCAACAATGTAAAGATTGTGGATAATCTCTTTAAAAGGGAAAGATTAAAGTAATTTCAATTATTTAGCCATGAATAGAGATCTAAAGTGGATAGGATTAACTTGTACAAGTACACAAATGTCAAAAAAATATGGTCATGTGAAACCTCTAAAGCAGGCGTTACATACATTGGAAAGAAACAAACCTTTGATCTTCTTATGAGGGAATGCTTTTATTATTATAAGAACTATAATCAGTGGAATAATTCACCTCACAATGTGGAAAAAGGGTTACATGTATTTTATAGACCATAAACAATTAAATACCCATAAAAGAAGTACATTTTATTAATAATTTATTCAAACCTATCAAATCGAACAAACCATCAGACATACAAGGTGCATGAAGTGTGTGAGTGCCCCTTAGTGGAAAGGTATAGGAAGTTTTTTTTATAGGAATCTGAGGTAGGTGTATCTGATAGATAAATGTAGATATCTATCCCTAGTCTGTGTCCTACCTAACAATGGGGCTTTAAGTACCCTAGGTTTGTGGTGCCCCCATTCCTCGGCGGCTCGCCCTCACTGTTCCTCACTACTTCAATATAAATCCACCACCACCAGCAGCACTAGGAAGGAGGCATTTTCCTCCTATACCCATATGAGTGGGCCCTACGGGACATTGTGACCGGGCACAGTAACTATTTGAGGTTACATCATATGACAATTGGGATGCAATTTTGCTCCCAGCTGTCCTCTGTTCTATTCCCCTGATAAACCCCAGTTAATAGTGGGCGGAAATGCGTTGCGTGAACGATGGATGAATGATAACTGTATCTATACAATACCGGGCACAGTACTATCAATTTGTATAAAAGATGGGAGAATTCTGTTATCTGACAACTCCATTGTAGCCCAGGAGGACTACCAGCTAAAAGTAGGATACCCACTAAGATCACTGGGATGGTTTACTATACACCCCAATGTATTTTCTTCTAAAAAAATTTTGGTAGCGTCTGTTACTTTGAGCAGCTATTGTTTTTTTCTCTTATTATTACCAATATTATGGTCATGTCTTTAGAGGATTGTATCTCTTTATTCAATTCTATGATGGGGGTGGCACAGACCCCGAGACATTTGTCTGAGTCCCTGCTTTAGGATACAATAAATTTACTTGGTAGATTCAATTATACTGGTAAGAAAGTCTCCCAACTAGTAGTGCTTGTTTATTTGATGCCGTGTTTGGCAATTCTGTGCTGTGTTTCATTGCACCTTGCACTCTTTTATCTTGGAGGTGGATTTATATTGAGGTAGTTAGGAACAGTGAAGGCAAGCTGCCGTGGAATGGGGGCACCACAAACCTAGTGTGCTTAAAGCCCCATTCTTAGGTAGGACACAGATTAGGGATAGATATCTACATTTATCTATCAGATACACCTACGTCAGAGCCCTATAAAAAACTTCCTATACCTGTCTACTAAAGGCCACTTAACATGCACCGGTGACAGAGCTGCATAAAAGACAAGTTGGACAGGCGGGTTTGCCAGCTCTGTACTGATACGATAGTGATCCGGCTGTTAGTCAGTGTAGAGAGTTCAGTTACAGTTTTCTCCAGTATGCGTAGAGCAATGATTAATACCACACCAGCCTCTGTTACTGAAAGCCCAAGGCTGCTGGGGGGAATAAAGCTGATTTCCTTCCAATGGCGGGACTCTCAGAATGTTAATATCCTGCAGATAACCACAATATCAACAAGATAGTACTATGAATTTACATATTGAGCTTGCTTAAAAACAAAATCACGTACATGGTCGATGGGTGCTTACCACATTCTGCAAGATCTCCAATGTGCAAAATTGCACGATGACAATCTAATGCAATGTCACAATATCGCAGGCGGTTTTGATGTGGGTTTTTTTTTCCCAGGAGTAGATTGAGTGCATGAATATGATTTAAAAATGTAAAGACCAAATTTACATCTCCTGACCCAAACATGCAAAAAAAAAAATGGTTTTGAAGCCGTTTCAGTTCGGTTTTCAGCCAGAAGGTACAAATTTGGTGCTGAAATGTCTTCACCAGATTTCAGCACCACAGGAACATTGACCTAATTTTTGGAGACCTGTCCTGTGGTCTGACGTAACGAAAATTGAACTGTTTCACCATAATGGCCATCATTATATTTGGAGAAAAAAGGGAGACGTTTTTAAGCCTAAGAACACCATCCCAACTGTGACACAAGGGATTGTCAGCTTCATGTTGTTGGGCTGTATTGCTGCAGAAAGGACTGGTGCACTTCACAAAATAGATGGCATCATGAGGAAAATAGATTATGTGGCAATACTAAAGCAACATCTCAAGACATTAGTCAGGAACTTAAAGTTTGGGCAGAAATGGGTCTTTCAAATGCACAATGACCCAAAGCTACTGCCAAACTGGCTACAAAGTGGCTTAAGAATAACAAAGTCAATGTTTCGGAGTGGCCATCATTAGAGATGAGCGAATCTGTTCAGTTCACGTTCGACAATTTCAGATTCGGTATGAGCCTTGGCCGGTTCATTTGGGCTCGTTTACCGAACGCTTTGCTTAAAAGTTGGTAATGTTCGGTAAGTAAAAATAAAAAAGCCAGCTCAACTTAAAAATGGCATGTATTATAAGATGTGCACTGCACTAAAAATTCCAAACTGTACTATTTTTAAATTTGAGATTTTTGGCAAAAAAATTGCAATTTCTTGAGCTACCCAGCCACGTCACGGCAAATCTCTTTGGGACAGTCCTACTCTAAATTATTTTTGCATAAAATGTGCCATATGGCCTCACATATGAAAAAAGTAGAACTGTTCTTAGCAGCATTTCCCTGGTGCTTTTCAATCCCGTACCCATGACTGAATCATGGCTGTGGGCGGGACAGGCCCAAGCAAATGATGCTTGAAGTAAATAGCCTGTGGACAGGGCCTGATGACTGAATGTGAACAGCCACCAAAAGCCAAAATCATGACAATTCTTCATTGAATTGGTTGGTGCCTGACCTCCACCTTGCCGTGCACCTCAATTTAGTTTGTTTATCCACCTCTCTTGATTTTGGCAATTGGTGGCTGTTCACATTCAGCCATCAAGCAATGTACTTAATCGAGCATCAGTGTGTGGTTCCCACTTTGCTCTGCCAAGTTTTGCAGGTGATCAATTTGTCATTCATGAAACATAGAAGACAAAGCACAGGCTCGTTTCCTGCAATGATGGGGGTTGGCACCTCAGGCTGGGAATGGTTCTCATGGGGTTTTTTTTCTTTTGACACACTACATCTGAAACCATTGCTTTTACCTCACTGAGATTGATTCATAGACTGCAAATGGCTCTCACTGGGGTGCATGCACACATAATTCAGGAAGTGAACCCGTGTGTCATGGTGCATGCACGATCCCTGATGGATTAATGAGCAATGCCAAGCACACTTGCTCATCATTATTTGTTACTAATCTTATGTTTTTTCTTAACTTTACTGTGAACTCTGCAATGATGCCACTTTTACCTAAAGTTTCTATTATAGATTCTTAAAAATGAAATAATTAAAAAGGGGAATCAAAGTGATATTTTTTTTTTTTTCCATAGACAATACCTCTGGAGACTCATAAATCTGTAGTAGTGATATCTCATGGGATTTAATGTTTCTGTTTTTTGCCTTCATTTTCTACATAAATATCCAAAGAATCTTCCCAGAACCTCAGTTGACTGTTGAAGTGGACGACGCTCCTGTGTGACGTTATCATTAAACCCTCAGAGGACTGAGAAGAAAGATCAGTCCGAAAATGAATATCAGAAACAATGAAAAAACTAGTGTGAGTATTATAAATTAAATTCATCTACAAAGTACATCATAATAATTCTAAAAATGACTCCTAAATATCTGAAATGTAATAAGTAAATGTAATTTATGAAAAGGCAATAGGTTTGATTTCTTATATTTACCACTATTAACATTGATTTTAGCAATGATGGTGCATTATTTGTAGAGGTAACGGTGGCTACATCTGTAAGTCCATTGGATCAATTATTCTAAATATATGTCGGTGTAGACTCACAATATTCTGTTCTGAACACAGGAAAATAACATGACGGTGATCACAGAATTTTTTCACTTAGGATTTCAAGTCAGTCAAAATTTAAGAATGCTTTTGATCTGTCTTCTCCTTGTGATTTACTGTGGGACAATCTGCGGGAATCTCCTGATCATCGCCCTGGTGTCCACTAGGAAGATCTTCCACACTCCGATGTACTTCTTCATCTCCCAACTGTCCATCAGTGACATCTTGTTAACCACAGATATTGTCCCCAACATGCTCTACATCCTACTAAACAATGGAGGAACCATTACTTTTAACAACTGCATTTTTCAACTTTATGTTTTTGGTGCCTCAGAAACGTTAGAATGTCTTCTTCTGACGGTGATGTCTTATGACCGATATGTGGCCATCTGCAATCCTCTACATTATACCTTTATAATGACGAGTGGACATTGTATGATATTGACTGTCATTTGTTGGATTTTTGCATGGATTTTAATTTTGATTTACATCATCACAACAGCAAAGCTGAACTTTTGTGGACTAAACACCATTGACCATTTATTCTGTGACATTGTCCCATTAATAGAACTTTCCTGTTCTGACACCTTCATTGTTCACTTAGAGATTTATTTACTGAGTATTCCAATATTAATAATCCCAACCGCAATAATTGTAGCATCTTATTCCTATATAGTATTAGCAGTCTTAAGGATCCCATCCAGCACCGGCAGACAGAAAGCCTTCTCTACCTGCAGCTCCCACCTCACCGTGGTTTCCATATTCTACTGGACAATATTCTGTGTTTATATAGTCCCAAAAAAAGGTCAGACCCTTACTATGAGTAAGAGCTTATCATTGCTATACACAGTGTTTACTCCTTTCATCAACCCAATTATATACAGTCTAAGAAATTCAGACATTAAAAAAAGCATACACAAAACATTTAAACCTTCACATTATTGATTCAATGTTATACATCATTGAGTTTGTGCCTGAATATAATGTAGTTGTCCTTTCCAATAAAAGAAGCACTCCCATCAACGTTTTTGCCATCTTAGTAAATTTGTATATTTCAGTCATCATATTATATAGCACTGTGTACTTATATTTGCTCTTTATTCCCTTCAACCCAGTTAATTCTTCTTTTTTCCATTAGGTCTAAGACATCACATGATTAAAAACAGGCTAGTTGAAGCCTTCTAAGCTCTATGTAGAAACAGGAAGTCTATTTTCCCTGCATGAGTCATCATTAGAACTGCTAAGTGTTTTCAGGCAGGAAAATAGACATCTTGTTTCTACAGAGCGCTTAGAACAAAAAAAAATACTCTTTTACTGACTACTGAAGTCTTGGAATTATTCAATCCTTCATGACGTGCATCTTCAGTGTTCAGTAGAGCCTCTTTTGGCAAAATTCTTGAGAAATTTCAACCTATTTCTTACGGTCAATTGTTTCCGATATTCTTGTGTTTGCATGCTTCAAATGACTACTTTAAATCCCATAAAACATTTTTAAATAAGGCACAAGTCATGTGACCCAAATGGCCACAATAGAATTTTACAGCCATATTTCTTACACTGGCTGTTAGGCTCACATAAAACTGGCCAATTTTCTGTGCTAAGTATCTCAATTTCTACATGGTTTTTCATAGCAGTAATGCATGTCTATATTCCCATATTCGTTGCTTGTAAGAGAAAAAAGAACAATGGGGAACGTGATGCACCTGAGGAAGACAACATACTGCTTGTCGAAACACATTGTGGCTATGAAGGGACCAATAATAAAAAGGTTTGAATTTTAAAATCATTTGAATTCTCCTTCTTCCCTTTCTTAGCGCTCCTTTAGACCGATCCTTTTGTTTTCATATATTCATTGCTTCACATATCTTATCACTACAGAGTGCAACTGTATCCTTTTTGTTATTAGATTTCTAAAACCAAGTGTTTATGAACTTTGAGGTGTACTTGGGATGATTTTCCTGATAGAAGGTCCATTAACACCTACTTTAAAGGGTATTTGTCATCAGATTTTGGCCACTTATTCTGAGAGCAGCATGATGTAGAGGTGGAGACCCTGATTCCAGTGATGTGTCACTTACTGAGCTGTTTAGTGTATTTTGGATAAAATCACAATTTAATCAGCAGTAGATTATCATTACATGACTACCTGGCATGCTGCCAGGTATTCCAGGATATTCGTGAGCTCTTTAAAACTGATAGATCTGAAACAGAGAAAACTTTGATTTTATCAAAATGACAGCAAACAGCTCAGTAAGTGACATATCGCTGGAATCAGGATAACTGTGTTCATATTATGCTGCTCTCAGATAGGGTAGCAAAAAGTTGCTAACATATTCCCTTTAAGCTTCAGCTTTCTAATTTAAAGTTGTAACTAAAATATTTTAACTATTACAATATATAGTTGCTGGAAGCATCTCAGAGTGAAAAATTCACTCCACTGAAGCGTCATGAAAATTTTGGGCCATAGTGAAGACTAAACATAAGTGTAAATATGAGCGATCTTTTGAAATTCAAATTAACCAGCAAGATTGATTTTTCTTCAAAAAATGTATTTACTTCAAAGGCAGGGCATTGAAAAAGTATGTATACCTCCTGAACTTGTCCACAATTTTTTGTGTTACATTCCCAATCTTAGAAGAAGAAAGAAAATGGTACATGGTTTTCTAACTATTTTAAAAACTATAAATCTGAAAATGGTAATGCAAATTTTCATTCAAACCCTTTGAGTCAATACTTTGTAGGACCACCTTCCACCTCGAGGTTAGGACCCAAGACAGGTTTTCTTCTGATGGCTCTATGTTTACTGTTAGGGCCAGATGGATGGGCAGACCCGGGAGGTGGATCCTCTGGGCCGAACTCCCCGAAGAGGGAACGGAGTCCGGTAGCCGGAGCACTTTAGGTAGCAGAACAGTCCGTGCACTTAGAACACAATGGAGAAGTCCCTGGGACCACGGGGTCACTGATGGTGGTCCGGGTGACGGAGCTCAGGTTCGGAAGCCGGGATGATGTCAGGCGGGGTCCGGAACCGTTGGAGCGAGATGGCGGGTCACCGCAGGGAACCGGGATGGTACGGACTGTCAGGATGGTAGATAGGCAGCGTTCGGGGTTTGAGATACAGCAGGACCGGATGGCAATGCAGGATCGGCTCTAAAAGAGAGAGAGGTAAGTATCTCACAGGAACACAAGGAGACCTGACTCCTAGCTTGGGAAACACGAAGAACAGGCCCCGCCCCCTTGGACATTAATCCCCTTTATACCCTGTACCTGTGTGCATCATTTCCTGTCAGTGGACACTGGCCCTTTAAGAAAGGGTCAGTGACCGCGCGCGCGCCCTAATGCGCATGCGCGCGGCCCGGGTGCCAGAAGCCAGGGCAGGAAGCTGAGAGGAGGAAGCAGCAGAGCCGGCCAGGGGCTGGGAAGCCGACGGGCGCCGGGAGCGGGGACCAGGAGGCCTGGGAAGCGCGGGCAATGGAGGCTGGAGAGCGGGGAGCGTGGCAGGTGAGCCGGGGAGCGGAGCAGAGGACCCGGGGAGCGTGACAGTACCCCCCCCACGCACCCCTCCCCGCAACCGGGACAGGAAGGCACGGATCAGCGGAGTACCCACATTCTCCTTGGGCTCCCAGGACCTATCCTCAGGACCATACCCTGCCCAGTCCACCAGGAAGACCTGTCGGCCTCGTACGGTCTTCATGGCCACGATATCCCTTACCGCATAGATGTCGTCCTCAGCAATAGGAGGAGGAGCCGGACTGGCAGCAGCGGAGAAGGGACCAAGGACAACCGGCTTGAGCAGGGAGACGTGGAAGGAGTTGGGTATCCTCATCGTGGCCGGAAGCTGCAATTTGTAGGAGACCTCATTGATCTTGCCGATGACTTTAAACGGTCCGATGTAGCGAGGTCCCAGCTTGTAGGATGGTAACTTCAATCGGACGTACTTGGAAGCAAGCCAGACGAGATCTCCCGGAGAGAAACATGGAGGATCCAGACGTCTCTTGTCCGCGTGTCTCTTCATCCGCAGGGATGCACGTGCAAGGGACGCCTTAACTGAGTCCCAAATGGTTGTAAAGTCACGGAGTACTGCATCAGCAGCAGGGACATCCGAGGAAGAAGATACAGGTAATGGGACAGACGGCTGAAGTCCGTAGACGACATGGAAGGGAGAACAGGAGGAGGACTCACTGACGTGGTGATTATGGGAGAATTCAGCCCAAGGAAGAAGTGTGGACCAATCGTCATGATGGGCGTTGACGTAGTGACGTAAGAAAGAGGTCAATATCTGATTGACCCGTTCCACTTGGCCGTTCGACTGAGGATGGTAGGCAGAAGAAAAGTCCAGCGTTACTCCCAGATGTTTACAGAGAGCCCTCCAGAAGCGGGAGGTGAACTGAGTTCCTCTGTCGGACACAATGTGTGATGGAAAGCCGTGCAAGCGGAAGATGTGATGTATATAGGCGTCCGCGAGTTCCTGGGCAGAGGGCAGTCCAGCCATAGGGAAGAAATGGGCCATTTTAGAGAACCGATCCACCACGACCCATATGACTGTGTGTCCGGAAGACAATGGCAAGTCCGTAATAAAGTCCATCGCAATGTGTTGCCAGGGAACTGAGGGTATGGGCAGAGGCAGTAGACGGCCATATGGCAGGTGTTTGGGCGTCTTGTTCCTGGCACACGAAGAGCAAGCAGAGACAAAAGAGGCGACGTCCGTGCGAAGGGATGGCCACCAGTAATGACGTACAATCGCACTCCATGTTCTCTTCTGACCAGCATGACCGGCTGTTTTCGAGGCATGGCCCCAGTGTAGCACTTTATGTCTGTCTGTCTCAGAGACATAGGTCTTCCCGGGCGGTATCTGGGCCAGGGTGACAGGAGCCACCGGAATAATCTTACTTGGACAGACGATGGGTTGGGATGTCTCCTCTTCCTGCTCCATGGGCATGAAAGACCTAGACAAGGCATCAGCGCGTACATTCTTGTTCGCTGGTCGGAAATGGAGCTGGAAATCGAACCGGGCAAAGAACAAGGACCACCTGGCTTGCCGGGGGTTCAGTCGCTGAGCAGACCGCAGGTATTCCAGGTTTTTGTGGTCCGTGTAAATAATGACGGGGTACACTGCTCCTTCCAGAAGATAGCGCCATTCCTCCAGAGCCAGTTTGACTGCCAATAGCTCTCGATCACCGATAATGTAATTGCGTTCAGGGGCGGAGAAGCTCTTGGAGAAGAAACCGCAAGTCACCATCTTCCCGGAGGAGGACTTCTGCATGAGCACTGCTCCGGCTCCTCAGGAGGAGGCATCCACCTCCAAGGTGAACTGGCGGTTTAACTCTGGACGGTGGAGTACAGGAGAGGAGGCAAAGGCTCGCTTTAGAGAGCCAAACGCGGCGTCGGCCGCAGGTGACCAGTCCTTTGGATTAGCCCTCTTCTTGGTCAAGGCGGAGAGAGGAGCAGTCAGAGCAGAGAAGTGAGGAATGAACTGACGGTAATAATTGGCGAATCCCAGAAAACGTTGGATTGCCTTCAGTCCAGAAGGAGGAGGCCAGTTGAGAATGGCAGAGACCTTCTTTGGGTCCATCTGCAGTCCGGTCTCGGTGATGAGGTAACCCAGGAAGGGGAGAGAAGACTGTTCGAAGACACACTTCTCGTACTTGGCATACAGACGATTCTCTCTCAGTCTTTGTAGAACCAGTTGCACGTTCTCTCGGTGGGTCTGGAGGTCCGGAGAGAAGACAAGGATGTCATCCAGGTATACCACCACACAGACGTAGAGAAGGTCCCGGAACACGTCGTTCACTAGTTCTTGGAAGACGGCTGGTGCGTTACACAGGCCGAAGGGCATCACGCAGTATTCATAGTGCCCATCACGAGTGTTGAACGCGGTCTTCCATTCGTCCCCCGAGCGAATACGGACCAGGTTGTAGGCACCCCGAAGATCCAACTTGGTGAAGACACGAGCTCCTCTGAGCCGATCAAACAATTCGGGGATGAGCGGCAGGGGGTACTTGTTTTTTACGGTTATTTGGTTCAATCCCCGGTAGTCTATGCATGGTCGTAGGTCGCCCTCTTTCTTCTTTACGAAGAAGAAGCCAGCTCCAGCAGGAGAGGAGGATCTCCGAATGAATCCCCTAGCCAGGCTCTCTGTGATGTATGTAGACATGGCCCTTGTTTCGGCTGGAGACAATGGATATATCCTTCCTCGAGGTGGTGTAGTTCCCGGGAGCAGGTCAATGGCACAATCGTAAGGACGATGTGGCGGAAGTACCTCTGACTCCTTCTTATCAAAGACGTCCACGAAGGACCAATAGGCTGAGGGTAGTCCCGGTAGGGTCTCTGGAACCGGAGGTCGCCGGATGGGTTTTATGGTCTTCAGACAGGTGTCATGGCAAGAAGACCCCCATCGAGTGATATCGCCAGTGCCCCAGCTGACTGAAGGTTCGTGTGTCCGCAACCAAGGAAGACCCAGCAGGATTTGATGTGACATGTGAGGGAGGACGTAGAGAGCGATGTTCTCGGTATGCAGAGCACCGATACGCAGTTCAAGCGGCTTGGTGATCCAGGAGATGGTGTCAGAGAGGGGTCTCCCATCCACAGAGGCAATCACAAGAGGTTTGGCGAGTGGAGTAACAGGCACCTGGTATTTGTCCACCGTGGCCTGCTGGATGAAATTGCCTGCTGCCCCAGAATCGAGGTACGCCTCAGCCGTAAACCGCGTCTCTCCCGTTGTCACTTGCACAGTCCATGTAACCGGGTCTGAGAGAATCCCAGCACCTAGGGTGGCCTCTCCTACCAACCCTAGGCTTTGGAGTTTCCCGGCCTCTCTGGGCAGGAGCGTAGCAGGTGTGTGCCCTCTCCGCAGTAGAAGCAGAGACCCTTGGCGAGTCGCTCTGCTCGACGTTGTTCAGACTGTCGCACACGGTCGATCTGCATGGGCTCATGGACGGAGGCACCAGAGGTCGTTGACTGGAGTACGGCGGGCTTCTGTGGAGGAGAGGCATGCCGTACCGGACGTCTCTCATGGGATACCTCTTTGGACCGCTCCTGAAAGCGAATGTCCACTCGAGTCGCTAGGGTAATCAGGGCGTCCAGGGTGGACGGTACGTCACGTCCAGCCAGCTCATCTTTGATTCGACCCGAGAGTTCTTCCCAGAAGGCGGCGGTTAGGGCCTCGTTATTCCACCCGAATTCCGAGGCCAAGGTGCGGAAACGGATGGCGTATTGACCCACCGTTAGAGTTCCTTGACGTAACCGGAGAAGAGATGAAGCAGACGCGGAGGCGCGTCCTGGCTCGTCAAAGGTGCCGCGAAAGGCCTGCAGGAACTCTTGGAGGTTCTTGGTCATAGGGTCCTCCTTCTCCCACAAGGGGTTCATCCACGCCAGTGCCTCGCCCTCTAGGTGAGACATTATGAAGGCGACCTTGGCTTGGTCGGAGGCAAACAAATGCGGCAGCTGCGTGAAATGAAGGGAGCATTGGTTTATAAACCCCCTGCAGGTCTTGGGATCTCCGGCGTACCGGGGTGGTGAAGCCAAACGAAGTCTGGAAGCATCCGAAGAGGCTGCCACGAGAGCGGGAGCCGTGGATTGACTAGTGGAGACCCGGGGCGCTGAAGATGTGACCGAGGCTTGTAGCATGTTCAGGCGGGCGTCCACAGAAGTCATAAAGTTCAGCATGCGGGTCTGGACTTCACGCTGGCGTTGGAGTTCCTCTTGCAAGGCCGCTAGTGCTTCGGCGGGATCCATGGCCTGTTCTTACTGTTTACTGTTAGGGCCAGATGGATGGGCAGACCCGGGAGGTGGATCCTCTGGGCCGAACTCCCCGAAGAGGGAACGGAGTCCGGTAGCCGGAGCACTTTAGGTAGCAGAACAGTCCGTGCACTTAGAACACAATGGAGAAGTCCCTGGGAGCACGGGGTCACTGATGGTGGTCCGGGTGACGGAGCTCAGGTTCGGAAGCCGGGATGATGTCAGGCGGGGTCCGGAACCGTTGGAGCGAGATGGCGGGTCACCGCAGGGAACCGGGATGGTACGGACTGTCAGGATGGTAGATAGGCAGCGTTCGGGGTTTGAGATACAGCAGGACCGGATGGCAATGCAGGATCGGCTCTAAAAGAGAGAGAGGTAAGTATCTCACAGGAACACAAGGAGACCTGACTCCTAGCTTGGGAAACACGAAGAACAGGCCCCGCCCCCTTGGACATTAATCCCCTTTATACCCTGTACCTGTGTGCATCATTTCCTGTCAGTGGACACTGGCCCTTTAAGAAAGGGTCAGTGACCGCGCGCGCGCGCGCCCTAATGCGCATGCGCGCGGCCCGGGTGCCAGAAGCCAGGGCAGGAAGCTGAGAGGAGGAAGCAGCAGAGCCGGCCAGGGGCTGGGAAGCCGACGGGCGCCGGGAGCGGGGACCAGGAGGCCTGGGAAGCGCGGCCAATGGAGGCTGGAGAGCGGGGAGCGTGGCAGGTGAGCCGGGGAGCGGAGCAGAGGACCCGGGGAGCGTGACACTCTATCATGAGGCCATATCTAGGCAGGTGACTCTGAACAGTAGAACAATGTACCACAACTCCAGAGTGTGCTAAATCTTCCTGAAGGTCTTTTGTAGTCATGCAGGGGTTCTCACTTCCCTCTCTAGTAAATCTTCCGGCAGCTTTCATGAACATTTTGCTTTGTCTTCCAGACCTTATCTTGACCTCCACTGTTCCTGGTAACTGCAATTTCTTAATTACATTTTGAACTGAGGAAAGGGAAAGAAACCTAAAAATGGTTTGCAATCTTCTTAGAGCCTTTTCCTGCTTTGTGGGCCAACACCATTTTCATTTTCCAAGTGCTAGGCAGCTTCTTAGATGAAACCATGGATGTTGTTTTTTGGCACAAGGTTAGAAGATAAAACATATAAATATGTTTCTTCCAATAATTATATTAGATAATATGAGTAAACTCTAGAACAACCTTAAACAATAACGTACATGGGACATAATATATGAGAATTTTTAAGTGTATTGTGTGAATAATATTAAGCATTTTATACACTAGATGTGTGGACCCTTCCCACATTGAGTATATAAAACTCTCAATTTTATTAACACAATAAATTTTAAAATGATTTTAATACTATTAAATATAACAAGTGCTGACAGATAATGTAGGAGACATCATACTAAATACACAAGGCCAACAAGTAACAATAAATATCTATTTCACATGGTGTGTTTATAAGAAGGAGCAAACTTCATAAAATTGAAGTATTTTATATAACTACATTAACTAACATGAATAGTCTTGCAGAGGTTTAAAATAATATTCCCCGTATGGGAACCAGGTATATCATAATAATCTATAATTGTACACACTTACATGTGGTCGGTGGTGTTGAGATGCCAATGCCCCAAATTTTAAACCAAAATGTGAACGTATGAGAGATGTACATAAAATTTGATGTACATTTTCCTGTAGAATTTTTTTGTTTGTAATTTGTGCTCACTGGCAGAGATGTTTTTTTTTCCCAAGAAATAATGTCAGGTAGGTATCTTCCATTGAGACTGAGTGTCTTGGTTCCGCCTCCCCGTCCACATGGCTAGGGACAGAGCCTTCTCTCGAGCCTCACTTCTGGAGCTTGGATGCTTTAAATACAGTCATCTCCAGTGAACCAGCGCCGGCTATAAGCTTAGAGCTGCGTTGCATGTGAGAGCTGGTCCCTGTAAGTGTGATCCTGATCTGTTCCCTCTCTGTGCCCTCGATCTATGTCTGTGTTTTGTCCCCTAGTCGTTCTGCCTTTCCTCTGTCCCACCTCCTTCCTTCCCACTATAGCCCTGGTTGTTCCCCCCTCTCCTACCTCCCCACTTGGTTGCTTCCTCTGGTACTGACCTCAGCCTGACCTTGACCCTGTCTCTGCTCACTCCTCCGGTCTTCTTTATCCCCGTACTGTGTATGACCCGGCCTGCCCGACCATCCCCCACTTCTGCTTTCCGGTTGATGCTCAGCACACTGAGAGTTCCCCTCCTGGCTTATTCAGCTCCATGTAGTGTATTTCCCTGCAGGATTCCAGCTCCCCCTAGTGGCACCCTGACACTGAGCCTATTCAATTGTTTCACAAAATGACATTCTAGAGTTCAGTTTCCACACAATTGGATTACTGAACATATTTCTTGGGCAAACAAAGGGCAAACTGACAACACAATAGAGGTAGAGGAGGAAGAGAACAAAAAGCAGTAGATGAAGATAATGATGGGACAGAAATCAACAAAAAGGTGCTACTTGTGGGTAAGGACTATTTAGCAGAAATAAGATAACAAACTGAAGAAGGGGGAGTGCTAAATCTTTCCTCACCTTGTTGACCAGTTTGTATTCTTCAGTTAAGCAGATGACGGAGTTTTTAAGTAATTTTTTCCAGAATGTACCTGTCTTATTTCCAAACAGCAAAACCATGCATCCATTGGTTCACAGGCAATGTGAAATAGAATTTCCACACCCAAGATACCCAGATGTAGGATTTGCCAACACTAGATCCCCACAGTCACAGTTGAGCCTCCACATCAACAAAAGTCTCAATATCACCTGCTCCTGATCTTACTGCATAAAGAGAAAATCTTCACTAACGTCAACCAACAGTGAACTCTATGTGGAAAATGGCCGGAGCTCTCTGCCAACCAGGCCTGATTTCAACCTTGAGATTTGCAATAGTTCAGAGTGCTTCTACCACTGCCATTGCTCCGACCACCATGGTGAGCAGAGCCACACAGCTTTACATTAGAATCATGTTCTCCTTCTCATCCAGGTGCATCATCTGACCATTTATATCATCCAATATATTGAGAAGATGGATTTCTGATGAAGTATCTTCCTCAGACAGTGAGTTTCAGTGAGTTTAGAGGTATATGAGGCAAAATATAAACTGTTATCATTGACTGAATAGAAATTTATATGTACAACATTAAATTCTAAGGAGACAGAGGAGGAGGATGGAGAAAAATACTGATTCAAGCTGTCAAAGAGGTGATGTATGTCCATTACCATGCCACTGATATAACTGCCAGAGATAAAGTAGACCAATTATGACCTGCATTTCATTTCACTACTGCTGGGGTGGTTTCTTCCAGGAATGCCAGGGTTACTTCTGCTCCTAACACATCCCTCATTTTTTGCTTGGGTATGGGGTGGATTTCTCTAATGCTACCTCATCATTTGTCAGTGCCATGATATTGTTAACATACTGTACATTTTGGACACAAAGTGCAACATTTACATTATAAATAGGGATGATCGAATACCTCAAATATTCGGCTTCGCGAATATTTGCCGAATAGGTCGCCACTATTCGATTATTGGCGAATATTCAATGCGCAATGTAAGTCTATGGGAAGCACGAATAACAACTATTCGGAACTTTTCGGGCTTCCCATAGACTTACATTGAGCATCGAATATTCTCATAGCGGCGAGCTATTCGTCGAATATTTGCAAAGCCGAATATTTGAGGTATTCGGTCATCCCTAATTAAAAACAAAAAAAATTACCAAAGAATCAAACTTAGAAAATTTTGAAATCAATCAGAAAGGCTAGGTCGGGTTCAAAGGTCAATCGAAAAATCTAAAGTTTTACCAGCCTAAATAATGGTGTGGTTTGTATGTGTCTCCAATTCTACAGTTTAAACAGGTATTCCAAAACAGATGTGCACAGCTACATGACTTAATTTAGTGTAAAAATTGTATTCTCTGATTTTAGCTTAACTACTATCCGACCGCCCATAGAGTACAATGTCCGGCCAGTCCAAATTTACCCCTACAAAGATCCTGGATCCCCTGATACCCTGGATCCTTTAACTGTCGGGCCAGCTGTCACACTCAGACATGCTTCCCAGAAAAAATATAAAAATGCTTTATTACCATGATCACCGTCTCCACTTCAGTGTACACATCGCTGAATTAGCGCTTTTGTCTATAGATTAGAAAGCACTGACTGTGCCTCACCCTCCAGACCCAGTGATCCCAGGGTGCATGGAAGGATCAGGAAACAGGGGTGGCCGGGCCTATGGAACGCCAGACAGTTGGGCTATGCAGCCAGGAGGCTGAGATTTCCCTATAGTTCATGGTAATATTATGTATGAGCCCAGAGACGGGGGAGATCAACAAAAAAACATGTCTTATTATTTATAATGCCTCTAAAAGTCTTTTAAGCCTATAAGGGGCACAAGTAGGTAAAAAAAATGAAAAAGCAAAAAAAAAATGGCACTAATAAAATGAAGTAAAACTAATAAAAAAGACCCTGCTTTTCAATACCAGTGTTTGTATCCCTGCCCCTATTAAAAAAAAACCAAACATTCAATAAACTGCAATATGTTTGTTACGAATGGGGATTGCAATTTAAAATGATTTTGCCTTCTTTTTGGGTTGTAATATGTTTTAAAAAAATAGTGTGAAAAATAGGCACAATTTTAATATTTTTTAACATTCAAGTGCATCTCAATAAATTAGAATATCATCCAAAAGTTAGTTTATTTCAGTGATTCAGTACAAAAAGGAAATGCATATATTATATAGAGACATTACACACAGATTGATTATTTCTACAACTGTTTATTTCTGTTAATGTTGATGATTATGGCATACAGCCAATGAAAGCCCAAAAGTCATTATCTCAGAATATTAGAATATTATATATGACCAACTGAAAAAATGATTTTTAACTGGAAAGTCTGTACAGTAAATGCCTCAATACTTGGTCGAGGCTCCTTTTGCATGAATTACTGCATCAATGTGGCAATGTGGGTTGGAGGCGATCAGCCTGTGGCACTGCTGAGGTGTTATGGAAGCCCAGGTTGCTTAGCTAGTCGCCTTCAGCTCATCTGCATTGTTGGCTCTGGTGTCTCTCATCTTCCTATTGACAATACGTCATAGATTCTCTATGGGGCTTAGGTCAGGAGAGTTTGCTGGTCAATCAAGCACAGTGATACTGTGGTTAGTAAAACAGGTATTGGTACTGTTGGCAATGTGGACAGGGGCCAAGTCCTGCTGGAAAATTAAATTTTCATCTCTAAGAAGCATATCGGCAGAGTCAAGCATGAAATGTTCTAAAATTTCCTGGTAGACGGCTGCGCTGACTTTGGTCTTGAAAAAACACAGTGGACCTTCACTAGCAGATGACATGGCTCCTCAAACCATCACTGATCGTGGAGACTTCACACTAGACCTCAGCAGCTTGGATTGTGGCCTCCACTCTTCCTCCAGACTCTGAGACCGCAATTTTCAAATGAAATGCAAAGTTTACTTTCATCTGAAAACAGCACCTTGGACCACTGAGCAACAGTCCAGTTTTTTTTCTCCTTGGCCCAGATAAGACACTTCTGGCATTGTCTATTGGTCATGAGTGGCCTAACACAAGGAATGCAACAGTTGTAGCCCATGTCCTGGATACCTCTATGTGTGGTGGGTCTTGAAGCTCTGACTCCAGCAGCGTCCACTCCTTTTAAATCACCCCCACATTTTTGAATGGTGTTTTTTTAACAATCTGATCAAAGCTGCGGTTATCCCAGTTGCTTGTGCACCTTTTTCTACCACTCTTTTTCCTTCCAATAAACGTTGCATTGATATGCTTGGATACAGCACTCTGTAAATAGCCAGATTCTTTAGCAAAGACCTTTTGTTTGTAGTCATCCTTGTGGAGTGTGTCAATGACTATCTTGTGGACATCTGTCAAGTCAGCAGTCTTCTCCGTCACTGTGTAGCCTACTGAACCAGACTAAGGGACCATTTATTTTGAACACTTAGGAAGCCTTTGCATGTGTTTTGTGGTAATTATTCTAATTTTATGAAATAATTTTTGTGCTTTCATTGGCTGTAAGACATAATAAACAACATTAACATAAATAAACACTTGAAATAGATCCCTCTGTCTATAACGACTCTATATAATGTGTTTGTCTTTTTGTGTTGAATTACTAAAATAAATTAACCTTTTGATGATATTCTAATTTATTGAGATGTACCTGTATTTATCTAATACTTGCAATAAAAATCTACAATGATATACAAATTAAGCCTCCTTAAAAAAAAGGTCAAAGTGCAAAAACCTTTTACCTTTTGAACATCCAATTGAGACAAAAATATAGAACCAATAAAAGCGCAAGTATGATAAAGCCTGAAAATGTTCTTGGTCAGGAAAGGAGTATAAATGGTCTGGTCCGGAACTGATTAAAGCATATCAATTATCCATACCCAAAAAAAGATGAAGTAACAGCAAATGTAAGAGGTGGAAATACTGCATAGAATTTCTGCAACAGCCGACAAAACAGTTCTAGGTTGTTTGGTTGCCAAATGGGAAAGTTACAATAGGTATGCAAAATTTGAAATATGTATAAGGCTTTCACATTTGTATTTTTTTATTTTGAAAGCACTTATTTTACCTGTAGAAATACAGTGCCTACAAGTAGTATTCAACCCCCTGCACATTTAGCAGGTTTGATAAGATGCAAATAAGTTAGAGCCTGCAAACTTCAAACAAGAGCAGGATTTATTAACAGATGCATAAATCTTACAAACCAACAAGTTATGTTGCTCAGTTAAATTTTAATACATTTTCAACATAAAAGTGTGGGTCAATTATTATTCAACCCCTAGGTTTAATATTTTGTGGAATAACCCTTGTTTGCAATTACAGCTAATAATCGTCTTTTATAAGACCTGATCAGGCCGGCACAGGTCTCTGGAGGTATCTTGGCCCACTCCTCCATGCAGATCTTCTCCAAGTTATCTAGGTTCTTTGGGTGTCTCATGTGGACTTTAATCTTGAGCTCCTTCCACAAGTTTTCAATTGGGTTAAGGTCAGGAGACTGACTAGGCCACTGCAACACCTTGATTTTTTCCCTCTTGAACCAGGCCTTGGTTTTCTTGGCTGTGTGCTTTGGGTCGTTGTCTTGTTGGAAGATGAAATGACGACCCATCTTAAGATCCTTGAAGGAGGAGCGGAGGTTCTTGGCCAAAATCTCCAGGTAGGCCGTGCTATCCATCTTCCCATGGATGCGGACCAGATGGCCAGGCCCCTTGGCTGAGAAACAGCCCCACAGCATGATGCTGCCACCACCATGCTTGACTGTAGGGATGGTATTCTTGGGGTCGTAAGCAGTGCCATCCAGTCTCCAAACGTCACGTGTGTGGTTGGCACCAAAGATCTCGATCTTGGTCTCATCAGACCAGAGAACCTTGAACCAGTCTGTCTCAGAGTCCTCCAAGTGATCATGAGCAAACTGTAGACGAGCCTTGACATGACGCTTTGAAAGTAAAGGTACCTTATGGGCTCGTCTGGAACGGAGACCATTGCGGTGGAGTACGTTACTTATGGTATTGACTGAAACCAATGTCCCCACTGCCATGAGATCTTCCCGGAGATCCTTCTTTGTTGTCCTTGGGTTAGCCTTGACTCTTCGGACAAGCCTGGCCTCGGCACAGGTGGAAACTTTCAAAGGCTGTCCAGGCCGTGGAAGGCTAACAGTAGTTCCATAAGCCTTCCACTTCCGGATGATGCTCCCAACAGTGGAGACAGGTAGGCCCAACTCCTTGGAAATGGTTTTGTACCCCTTGCCAGCCTTGTCACCCTCCACGATCTTGTCTCTGATGGCCTTGGAATGCTCCTTTGTCTTTCCCATGTTGACCAAGTATGAGTGCTGTTCACAAGTTTGGGGAGGGTCTTAATTAGTCAGAAAAGGCTGGAAAAAGAGATAATTAATCCAAACATGTGCAGCTCATTGTTTTTTGTGCCTGAAATTCTTCTTAATACTTTAGGGGAACCAAACAGAATTCTGGTGGTTTGAGGGGTTGAATAATAAATAACCCTCTGAATAAACTTTTCACAATTTAAAAAAATATAAAAAAAGAAATAACATTCTTTTTTGCTGCAGTGCATTTCACACTTCCAGGCTGATCTACAGTCCAAATGTCACAATGCCAAGTTAATTCCGAATGTGTAAACCTGCCAAATCTGCAGGGGGTTAAATACTACTTGTAGGCACTGTATTTTTGAACAAAAATGCAACAATGGATCTCTAAACGCAAGGAAAGGAAAAGGTCTCACTGTGATATATGAAGCAAGAAAAAGTTGTCCAATATAGGGGGGGGCACCAAATCAGCCTCACATTACCCCTCATCTGGCAACAATCTGACCTGATGTTTTCTTAGACTTCCCAACGCGTTTCTTAGTTTGTTTAGTCATCAGGGGACTGTGGTCAAGAAATTAAAGCTTCATTGAAAAACGGACTTCCATCATGGTGTGTCCGGGCCTGGCATAGAGCTCTATGCTTTATATATCACAGTGAGATCTGTTTGATGGTTTTTGAATGCTGTGGATTATTGCTTATGTATAATTTGTGAGGCAACTTCACATTATTGTCTCGACTACTGTCATCATCAGCTCTAATTATTCAGGTTGGTTTTGCAACCATTTATATTGTGTGGTATATAAGTATTTTAACTATTGGCCATTAAAGGTTATATTTTAATTGTCACCACAGTTCTATAATACCAATTTTTGCTTGGCTGTTTTTTTTGACTACTAGTAAGCAACGACACATTTATATTTTGTTACCTGGAACTTCAACATATCACCTCATGGCAAAGAATTCTCTGACGATCTGACAAAATGAATTGTTGCTCTACATAAAGATTGCCTAGGTTATAAGTAGATTGCAAACGCCTTGAAACTGAGCTTCAGCACAGTAACCAAAATCGTACAGCAGTTTAACAAGACAGGTTCCATTCAGAACAGGCCTCACCATGGTCGACCACAGAACTTGAGTGAACGTGCTCAGCATCATATCAAGAGTTATCTGAAGGTTCAATTCCATTTGTCTTCGCTGAATAGTTCGACAAACATATCTGAACCCCATTAATAACAATGAGAGGCGAAACAAAGGCATAAACAGAACATTTAGGGGACCCAAAAACTGACAAAACAAGCTCTAACCATTTTACCATGTAGCCACACTGTTTTGGCACAGCTATTAGATTCCTAGAGTAATAACATGAGAAATATTGAGGTGGATGAGTGACAGGTGTAGGCCTTTTCCTCTGAGAACCCTGCCACTGCAGACAACACACAACTTGGAGACCCAACTTGGAGTCTCCACATTTCCAAAAATTAAGTGCATACATCAGGAAGGGTGGCATCAATTGTCCTAGAGTACAAATAGTATAATAGCATAGCATGGATGCATGAGGTAGGGTCTAGAACAAGGCCTGGCCCAGCATTTCTAGCTTAAACATTGATCAGTAATAAGTGTCTCTGAGAGACCTGTCTCACTAAGTACCACTTCATTAAACATTTTATGGTCTATTTCCTCTTTTTACTATATTGAAGAGGAAAAAATTGGGAAAAAAGTAACATTTTTGTGGGAACAATATAATAATCATATTCACACACAAGGTTATAAAACTGTGTGAAGCACCTGTGGGTGAAAGGTGCTCCCAATACATCTAAATACCTTCATTGAGGGGTGTTGTTTCATAAATGCTGTCACTTGTGGGGGCTTCACTGTTTAGGCACACCAGGTGGTGTTCAATTGCGGCATGGCATCCTCTTTTTATTTCAGCAAATTTTGGGTTGAAAAATTCAAAAAACACTCCTTCTTTCTGAGCCCTGCTGTGCAACCAAAAAGTATTTTTCATCACATATGGGGTCTCACTGTACTCAGAAAAACATGCTTAACAAACTCTATGATCTGTTTTCTAATGTTACCTTGGGAAAATAAAAAATATGTGATTAATGCAACATTTTGTGATAAAAATGTATTGACTTTTTATCACTGAACCTTATAAATTCTTATTCAGCAACTGTGGGTTCAAGGTGCTCACCTAACATCTAGATATATTCCTTATTCCTTAAGGGGTGCAGTTTCTGAAATGAAATCACCTGTGGAGGTTTCCACTATTTAGCCACATGAGAGGTTCTGCAAATGCGACATGGCATCCACTTTCTGTTACAGCCAATATCACATCTTATAAATAAAATGGCTCTTTTTTCCTTTCAAGTCGAGATGAGCGAACCTGTATGATAAAGGTTTGCCAATTTCAAAATTGGCATGAGCCTAAAGCGGGCTTTGCACACGCTAGCAATGTTGCTGGTGAAAGCACCCACCCCCGTCGGTTATGCGTCACGGGCAAATCACTGCCCGTGGCGCACAACATTGCTAACACCCTTCACACATACTTACCCGCCTAGCGATGTCGCCGTGGCTGGCGAACCGCCTCCTTTCTAAGGGGGTGGTTCATTCGGCGTCACAGCGGCATCACAAAGCGGCCGCACAATAGAAGTGGAGGGGCGGAGATGAGTGGCCCGAACATCCTGCCCACCTCCTTCCTTCCTCATTGCGGGCAGCTGCAGGTACGGTAATGTTCCTCGTTCCTGCGGTGTCACACATAGCGATGTGTGCTACCACAGGAATGACGAACAACCTGCGTCCTGTGATTAGGTGAGTCATTTTGATAGTTAACGGTCGTTCATGCGTTTCACATGCAACAATGTCGCTAACGGTGCCAGATGTGCGTCACGATTTCTGTGACCCCAACGACATCTCGTTAGCGATGTCATTGCGTGTAAAGCCCGCATTAGTCTGTTTTGCTTAGAAACCCATGCACGTTCCCCAAAAGTTGGCAAGTTTCAGTTTTGTTCAATCACTAATTGCGTTTTCCAAAAATGCTTTTCTAATAACATGTTATGCATTTGGATTGGATTGTTGTGCTGTATGATGAATGGGGAATGTGTTTATTGAGTGGAGGATGTGGGGCTCGGAATAAACCAGAGGCGCGCGGCACCATTTTTTTTTCTAAACTTTATTTGCAGATATTCCTGCAACCAGTCACAGCGCAATAAACATCCACAAGGTTCAGACACAAGGGCATGTGCCATTGGCTGCCTAAGTCACATGTCCATCTGCATATATAGGGCGAACATGTGGAATTGGCACCAATTTGTGAATGGTGCACATTAAGGAAAGTGCTGTCGCCGATGCTGCTATACAGTTAGCTTAGGTAGGGGTTTAATGCTAGGTAGAGGTTGAGTTAGACAGGAGAGCAATAGTGTAGAATAGGGACATGCAGTGTAGGGAAAGATGTGAGCCATAAATCAGCATTTCATGATAGAAATATGTATTGCTACTTCTGAGTGCCTGCTAAAGAGTTGCCAGCGAGCTATCTCAATAGGTATTGTTACTTATCAATGCTCAAAACTCGGCAGTGAAATACATTTCTAGGTAATGTTAGTTAGTAGTGCCTGCTGTAAATTTGCTAGTGAACTAGCTAAAAAGGTCTTGGAACTTTTGAGCGAACCACATTTTTAGTTATTGGTACTTTTTAGCGCATTCACAATATTGCCATCTCAGGCAAGAAATTAATAATTTATCTTTTATGTCAGGTGTCAGACACATGTGGACGTAAGGTTGCAAGACATCTGTTTGAAAGGGGAAGGGTCATCAACCATGAGTGGTAAATCACGACAAGTTGTGGTGGAACAGTGAATAGGCGGGGTGTTTCAGGTTTACATGTGGGATGTTCTAATGTTAGTCAAAGCTCTAGTGAGCAAACACCAGCTCATTCTATCACAAAAGAATTTAAAACAACTTTTGTTACTGTACAGCCTACTCCACTAGATTTCTTTGGCAGCCACATATCGCTTCAACTTCAAAATGAGGGTGAGAAACAGCAGGTGCTAGAGTGGATGGCAAGTGCTGCATCAAGTGGCCTTTACTTCTCTTTCTGCAGCTCAACATCACACACAGTTTATTCCTCAGAGGTGCCACCCAAATTACACTTGATTCCCCAATGCCACAAAATTCTATCTGGCAAAGTGACTGTGGGGAACCGCACAAGGGCGAGTCTGCAAAGCTGTTCACACATTATATCTCTTGGGAATCAAAGGTCTGCTTCAATAATTCTCAGACTCAAGAGGAAGAAAGCATCTGCACTGATGCCCAAAATCTTTGTCAGTTGGATTCTAGCTCGGATGAAGTAGGGTCTGAGCAGGATCCTGACCATCGTCAACTGACATTAACCCCAGGTATTGGAGGCGATGACGATGAGTCTCAGATACCTGAGGAATAGGGGTACTGTTTTGCGATGTCAAGTCAGGAAAAGGAGGAGTGGGACAACATAGAGCATGATAATGAAATTGTAAATCCCACTTGATGTGAACCCAGAAGCCTGCAGCTGAGTAGCTCAGTAGATGAGGAGGAAGATGAGGATATTATATTGGCGATTCCCACACAAACATATAGTGATGCAACCATGAGAAGCACCGCATCCTCAGCCACAACTCTTGCTGTTGTCAGCAGCGGTCACGGGTCTGAAGATGGCAGGAAGGGTTGCCTAGCCTGGACATTTTTTTTGGGACTGAAAAGGATGACCGAACTTTTGTTATCTGCCAATATTGTAGACAACCAGTACAACCAGACAGTAGAGGTAAAAATTAAAAAAAATTTGACTACTACATGCAAGAACTAAAACATGCGCAATCAACATGTATTACTGTGGGAATCTTACTGCGCTAAAATGCGGACTACCAGGCCTACCCAACTGCTGGCCAGCCAATCAGCTGCGTCTGCTGCTTCTTCCTTCTCTTGTCACTGTCAAAACTATTCTCACACAGATCTACGACCACAGAACCTCCAGTCATTTACCCTCTACAGTCAGGGTGAGTGAGATCCTGTCAGCTTTTCCAGAAGTGACCATGCCTAGTGTTTTTGATCCATGTGAGACACCAAGCAAACAACATTTTTTGCAATCCAGCATTGCATCTCTACCTACTTCTTCTTCACAGTCCACCAGTCAGTCATGTACACCTTTCTCCATCTTATCTCAGCACAGCAGCCAATCCTCATTCCCGCAGTTTTGGTCACATAACAAATAATTTCCACCCACACATGCCAAAGTGAAGGGTTGTAACTTCACAATCTCTAAACGTTTTGCAATGGAAATGCTGCCTTTCTGCCTTGTAGATACAGACGGTTTCTGAAATCTGATGGCCGTCGCAGTCTCCCAGTACTAGTTGTCCTGTCACAATTACTTCTCTATAAAGCTGTGCCTTCGCTATACCATCATTTTGCAGACATTACATTTTCCTTGATCAACTCTGTGTCTTCAAGGGTGCATTTTACTACAGAAACTTGGACAAGCAAGCATGACAAAAGGCGTTACATCTCACGGACTGGACATTGGGTTACTCTGGTGGCTGTGAGGGCAGGGCAGGGTAGAAAGGGGCTGCTTAATATGCCTTGAAATCCCAAAAGCTTGTGTAAAAAATCTCTGGATCTGTGACCTCAACCTCTCCTTAATGTAACATGCATTTCAAGAGTGCAGAAACAATCCCCCCACCTCTGCTAAGTGGAGCCAGGGCTAAACGCAATCAATCACTGCTTAAAGGATTATGCATTGGAGAAGCCACTCACACAGATGCAGCATTATGGACTGCTTTCTGGGCAGAGTTTGATAAATGGCTTCCTCCAATCATCCTGCAGCCAGGTAAGGACATGTGTAATAATGGTGCAAACCTGTTGGCGGCCCTATGCCTAAGCCACATCACACTTTGCATGGCCCATGTTCTCAACCTGGTTGTACAGAAATTTCTAGCCCACTATCCCAGCCTGGATGCACGGCCGAAGGCATGGTCACTGTATGATTACTTCCGCTGCTCACACCCCACAGATAATCGATTGGCAATGCTACAAAGGTCTTTCAGTCTACTGATTAACTGGTTGATATGTGATGTGCCGACAGGGTGGAATTCCGTTATGCACATGTTGCAGCAAATGTAGCAACAGCAGCAAGCCCTGGTGCACTATGCCATGCGGTATGAACTGGGGCCACGCAGTGCGGATGTGGGGCAAATCACGATTGCAGACTGGGCACAGATGAAGTACCTCTAACCCTTCTGCACAGTTTCAAAATGGTTACAAAGTTAGTTAATGCTGTTGATGCCGTCATTAGCATCACTATTCAGCTGAGAAACTGTGGGTCCCAAAGGAAGAGGAGGAAGCAGAGAAGGCTGAGCAAGGGATATAATTCCCTGTAAGGTCCAGAAAGTCATCGCAAAGGTGGGTGTCACGGGAGTACAGAGTCCATAGATCGAGATGGGTTTATGGTAACAGACAAACTGGTAGTACAGATGCAGGAGCTGAGAAGCAAATGGAGGAGGAAGAGGTGGTGGAAACCAAAAGTACGGAGAGGGGACGGAACATCCTGTCACCAACACAACATGGACTTGAACCTCATGGAAACATTCGACACATGAGTGCCTTTTTGCTGAAATATCTGCAACATAATGTCTGGATTGTTAGTATTAGAAATAATACTGACTACTGCCACTTTGTTAGATCCAGGGTAGAAAAGTATATTTAGCAAGATTCTTCCCCTTGTGGAAAGACAGAAGTGAGGTACACAGCATGCATCGCAGTTCTAGAATTCCAACTATGGGAACGTTGTGTCACCAATGCAGAAACATTAGCAGCAGCAGTTCAAGAGACAGAAACAATTTTTGGGGATTTGTGGCACACATTTTTTACACCATTGCATGCATCAGCAATACATAATAGTACTCTGATACATAGTGAACAACTGGAGAGGATGGCGCAAGAGTATCTAGAGCTCAATATTGATGTCAAAATGGGTGGATTGGACCCTTTCGCATTTTGACTCTAAAAACTGGAAGAGTGGCTTGAGCTCGCCAGTCATGCCATGGAAGTTTTGGCCTGCCCGGCAGCCAGCGTACTCTCATAACTTGTCTTCAGCGCTGCTGGCGGTGTATTGACAGTTAAGCACATCCGGCTGTCCCCTAAAAGCAGAGAATGCCTAACTTTCATAAAGATGAACAAGTTGTGGATGTCTATTGACTTTGCCATCCCAGTTCCAGACTGTGCAGACAAGGCGATAGTGTAGTGCCGAGATCAGAGAGTGAGAGGCCTATGCCTTTCTGTCATCTTGCTGTCTTTTGTGAAGGTAGAAATGCTGATTCAGTCTTTGTTCCAGGGCCGGTTCCACACATCCAAGTTGTAGCACTGGACTATTTGTCAACTGTGCCAATTCTTACCACTTTTCCTGTGGTCTAACTTTAATTTTTGGAAATGGGGAGACTCCAAGATGTGTCTCCAAGTGGGGTCTTGTCTGTACTGGCAGGGGTGTGTCACTTATGCATCTTTTGATTTTTAAAATGGAACTAGCAGGTCACATCCTGTGTGTAAGTGAAGGCAATCAGGCAGTGCTGAAATTAATATGCATTGGAGAATGCAGTCACACAGCTGCAGAGTTGTGTAGCACTATTCAGGCACAGATGATCAATGGCTGTCTCCACAGAATCTGGAGCCAGGGAAGGCCATGTGCAAAAGCAGTGCAAACCTGATGACGGCAGTACACCTGGGTGACATGACAAGAAGAAAAAAAAATTACCAGCTCACCCTCCTGGAGAACTGCCAAAAGGAATGGTGCAAGGATCAGGGTTCAGAGAAAGGAGTTGTCACTCCGAAACGCATACCGTTTTTCTATCCTGCCATGTAAACTGGATTTTATTATCATGGAAGAACCTTTCTAATCTTTGACGAATAAAGAAAAGCATTTTAATTCAATAGAAACTTGGATGCTGGATCTATTCTTTTTTCTATGTTCACCTGGGTGACATGACATATGTGCATTGCATGGCTTATGTCCTTAACCTGGTTGTACATAAATTTCTAGGACACTATTGAGGCCTGGATGCGCTTCTGCAGAAGGCACAGTCACTGTGTGCTCACTTTTATAAATGAAAATGCACATAGTGTTTTGCATGGATCATACTCTGATGTCCAAAGACTCTATGGAGAATTGGGGAGACAATTGCCACTGTCCTGCTGTTTGCCTGAAAGGTTTTAAATTCTCAAGACTCCAAGATGGGTCTCAAAGTTGTGTATTGTCTGTACTGGCAGGTATATGGGAGCACCAGCCTTACATCTGTCTGTGATTCACCTCGAAATTTCTTATGTCTATATTCTAGGAAGCTAATGGCTATGCCAAAACAGTGGGGCTGCACTGTAAAACATATTGTTGCTGTTTTGGAAGCTTTTTGACCCCCAAAGGTGGTTTCTCTGATTTAGGTTTGGCCTCCTATTGAATCCACTGGAGTTCGAAAAGGTTGAGGTTTGGTGTGACGAATAGTTCAGAAAATGCAGTGAACCAAACTTTGCAAGGTTTCCTCATCTCTACTGCTGAGCCCTACCGTGCACCTAAACAGTAGTTTTCAACCACATTTAGGATATCAGTGTACTCGTGAGAAATTACCCAACATATTGTGTGATTCATTTTCTCCTGTTACCTTTGTAAAATTGAACATTTTGGGTCAAAAGCAACATGTCAGTGGAAAAAATGTATTTTTTAATCTTCATGACTTAACATTACAAAATTCTATGAAGCACCTGTGGGTTGAAGGTGCTCACCAAATATCTAGATAAATTCCTTGAGGGGAGTAGCTTCCAAAAGGGGTCACTTGTGGAATTTTCTACTGTTTATTCACATCAGGTTCTCGGCAAATGTGACATGGCATCGGCTAACTATTTTTGCACTACAAAGTGCTCCTTCCCTTCTTAGCCCTGGCAAAAAGTAGTTTTCCAAATTAGACTAAAAGGTACTTTACATGCTGCGATATCGGTACCGATATCGCTAGCGAGTGTACCCGCCCCCGTCGGTTGTGCGTCACAGGCAAATCACTGCCCGTGGCGCACAACATTGCTAACACCCGTCACACGGACTTACCTTCCCTGCGATGTTGTTCTGGCTAAGGGGGCGGTTTGTGCGGCGTCACAGCGACGTCACACGGCAGCCGTCCAATAGCAGAGGAGGGGCAGAGATAGGCGGCCGGAACATACCTCCCACCTCCTTCCTTCCGCATTGCCAGTGGACGCTGGTACGGTGATGTTCCTCGTTCCTGCGGTGTCACACACAGCAATATGTGCTGCAGCAGGAACGACGAACAACATTGTACCTACAGCAGCAACAATATTTGGAAAAGGAGCGACGTGTCAACGAGCAACGATTTTTCACGTTTTTGTGCTCGTTGATCATCGCTCCTTGGTGTCACACGCTGTGATGTCGCTAATGGCGCCGAATGTGCATCACCAACGACGTGACCCCGACGATATATCGTTAGCGATGTCGCAGCATGTAAAGCATCCTTAAGGCAACATTTTTGTGTGGAAAATGTACAGTATTAATTTTTCCTTTCACATTGCAATAATTCCTGTAAAACATTTAAAAGGTTAATAAACTTCTTGAATGTGATTTTTAGCAGTTTATGGAGTGCAGCTTTCAGAATGGTGTCACTTTTCGGTATTTTTGTTCATATGGGACTTTCAAAGTCCTTTCAAATGTGATGTGTTCTCTAAAAAATGAGTTTTGCTAAATTTGTTGGAAAATGAGAAATTGCTGATGAAATTTAAGCTTTCCAGCTTCCTAAAAAAATGTATGTTTCAAAAGTGATGTGAAACAATAGGATAGCGAGGGACAGAGAGCTCCTAAGCTGTCCCTCATGCTAGAAGAATCTAGTCTATATCTAACCTCATAATGAATGAAGAAAGTCCAGCAACCGATCTTCTAAAAATCCAAATCCGTTATTATCAAAAAGTTAAAATCATAAGGATAGTAGTACAAAAAAACAATGAGTCATAGTATCAAAAACAGATGCGTTTCGGAAATGTATTCTTTAGTCATTGTTTGGAACAATGTTTCCTTAAGGCCACGTCTCACTAAGCGACATCGCTAGCAACATCGCTGCTGAGTCACGTTTTTTGCGATGCAACAGCGATCTTGCTAGCGATGTCACTGTGTGTGACATCCAGCAACGACCTGGCCCCTGCTGTGAGGTCGCGGGTCGTTGCTGAATGTCCTGGACCATTTTTTGGTCGTTGCTCTCCTGCTGTGAAGCACACATCGCTGTGTGTGACAGCGAGAGAGCAACGATCTGAATGTGCAGGGAGCAGGGAGCTGGCTTCTGCGGACGCTGGTAACCAAAGTAAACATCGGGTAACCAAGCAAAGCGCTCTGCTTGGTTACCCGATATTTACCTTGGTTACCAGCATCCACAGCTTTTAGAAGCTGGCTCCCTGCTCCCTGCACACGTAGCCAAGGTACACATTGGGTAACTATAAGCAAAGCGCTTTGCTTAGGAGCCCGATGTGTTCCATGGTTACGAAGCACAGCGTAGTTACATGGGTCACTGGTGGCTGCTGGCTGATCTCTGATCGCTGTGGAGATCTGCCTGTTTGACAGCTCAACAGTGACTATGGAGTGACGCTCCAGCGATCCCTGCCAGGTCAGATCGCTGGTGGGATCGCTGGAGCGTCGCTTAGTGTGACGGTACCTTTAGTTATTGTTTGGAACAATGTTTCCTTAGTCATTGTTTGAGACTAAGGAATACATTTCCAAAACGCGTTCCTTTTTGATACTATGGCTCTCTGCTTTTTGTACTACCATCCTTCTCATTTTAACTTTTTGATAATAAAGGATTTGGATTTTTAGAAAACTGGTTGCTGGACTTTCTTCATTCATTATAAATTCCTGTTTGGCAGCACAATATCCAAGCAATAGATCTTCCAAGGGGTAAGGTGAACTGATAACTTTCCTCTTTTTACAATACCTAACCTCATGGGTTACTCCTAATCTTGGAGCTGACTGAGTCCCATGCATGGCTATTCTCTTGACCAGATATAATCTGTTACTCTTTCCAGGGGAGGAAGGGGCAGGAGTCTAATGGTAACACAGATTAGAACAGACAGGGTAAAACAAAAACTAAGGCACATTGCAAACTCACAGACCTAAGTAAGAGACTAAGGAGAAAAGCAAGAGCAGGAAGGTAACAACCAAAAGACAACAAGAGTTAACACTACTACCACTCATAGCAATAATGCACAATAACCACTAGTCACAGAAAGTGGGTGGGGAAGTGTACCGCCCCGCGGTCTCGGCTGCGACTGCCGAGCCACTCGGATCCGTGCTTGTACTGCGGGCGGTGGCTCAAGCCTCTCACGGACCTAGGGGTCATGTCGCTCTGCAAGCGGAGTTGGCACTACGCGCAGGGGAATGCGGATGTTTGGTTTTGGGATGATTGTTCGTGACGCCACCCACGGGTTGTGGTGATGGTGGACACCACCGCTGTGGTGAAGGTACGGGTACTCCCGGGAGCGGAGTAGTGGTGCAGCTAGGTGTTGACCCCTCCGTGGGTAGGGGATGTTGGTCCTGGGGCCCGGTTGTGCGAGGGCCAGGATGCAGGGCGCAGGGTTGCAGTGCGGCGCGGTGTGGTGCCGGATGGCACTGGTGTACTCACGATTAAACCACACAGAGTCACTGGTAAACCAAACGGAGAGATGGACGGGGCCCGCAGCCGGCTGCAGCTTCATGGTCAGGTTGGCAATGTCCGCCTTTCTCCTGCACCTGTGTTTGTAGTGTGACCACTGTGCCTGGGCACTGGTAGTCCGCTCCCCGGCATGTATGTGTCGTAGGAGCCCCTTTTGCCCGCAGACACTGGCCCTTGCATCTCTGGCCTCTGGCGGTGGCTCTTATCCAGACGGGTTGGGCTGTTGCCTTTAATCGGGACTTTGGTGGGAATGAACCCCTGAGGTCCAGACCGCAATCAGTTAATCTGACAATGGTGGTGGCATATAGCCTAGTTCGGGGTCTGAGTACCCTGCATGATGCTCCGGTATCCAGTTAGCTCCCCGGTTTGGTTCCGGTGGGCCATTACCCTGTCCCGGGCCCTTACGGTTCCGCTGGTCATATTCCCGGTCTCCTGCAGGCGGCCACTGCCGTCTGCCTGCCTGACTGATCTGGGGTCCTAGGTTCCAGCCCAGGCCCCAGTAGAACTGTACTCCACTACTCTCCACTCCACTGTACTGAACTGAACTGTTTTCTGTGTTCCTGCCTCAGGCCAGCAGACTCCTCGGAGGGCGTGTCTTTCCGCATGACTCCGCCCACCTGGTGTGCCTGTCTGACTCTGAGGGAGGCAATCAGGTCTTTGTGGTTGACTGTTGGTACCTTTCTAGTGTGGGGGTGTATGTAGTGAGTGTAATGATCTGTGACCCCTGGGGTCCAGGGCGTCACAGAAGCAGTGAATATACATGAGATGTAATGATCGGACAGGAAGCAGTGTGACAGCCACAGGGAAACTCAGTTAAGGAGAATATTCCTGCTTTATTCCACGTAATACTCTGACAACATTTTTCCCAGAAACTAAATGTGAGTCAGAAATGAATCCAGGCATCTTCCCCACGCTGTTCCCATTCAGCTTAAGCAGTTTGCTATCCATTTCAGCATTTTTACAGTCCTCAGCGACCAACTTTCAAGGTCCTCTAAAAAATTATTTGAGTTTCCCATTGACTTGCTTTGGGTTGGTAATTCAGTATGAATACATGAAAAATAGAAATGATTCAGCTCAAATAATGCAAACCCAAATATTTAACTATTCGCCTATCTCTATACATAGTATTAAATGTAAAAAAACCTTCAAAACTTTAAAATATTCTTAAAACTAAAGAATTGTCCCTGGTATAAAGCAGGAAATTCCTTTATAATTGAGCAGAATTCTGGAGACTCCTGTGTTTATGGCGGAGGTATCTCACTGGGGTGTTTCTTCCGGGCTCCCTGCCTTGACTTAATACATAAATATCTGGAGATGCTTCACGCGGCATCACTTGGTTCTGGAAGGAGACCACGATGATGTCTAATATTATCGATAACTCTCAACACAGAACTGAGGAAACCAAGAAGAAATATGAATCTGAAAATGATTGTCAAGATGAAGGAAATATCTGATGTGAGTAACGTTACCCAAATCATTATATACGGTGCAAAAAAATCATTCTAAAGATTATGTAAAGATGTTTCACTCTTTTCTTGTTTTGTGAAAATATCAGAAATTTTGCAAAAATGTTGAAAATGTCACAATTTTCAAACTATGAAATGTAATAATAATATTAATTCATTTATATAGCACCATTAATTCCACAGCGCTTTACATACATTAGAAAACACTATCCACATGGGGGCTTACAATCTAAGTTCCCTATTTGCATGTCTGTGAAATGTGGTAGGAAAGCGGAGTACCCGGAGGAAACCCACCAAACACAGGGAGAACATACAAACTCCTTGCAGATGTTGTCTTTGGTGGTGCCATTAAATCCAAGAGATATGTCACTTAAGGTAATTAGTAACTAACATTGTAGACATGTCTACTATACATCAGCACAATTTTTGAAACATCATTTTTTTTCCTTAGGAAGTTAGAAGGGTTCAAATTGTATCAGCAATTTCTCCTTTTTCCAACAAAATTTATAAAATCATTTTTTAAGGACCACGTCACATATGAAGTGACTTTGAGAGGCCTAGGGGGGGGAAACCCATAGGCCCTATCCTGGTTCAGATCAGCAAGTTAAGAGGGAGGAAACAGGTGATGGCTGGAGAGGCTGACCTGAGATGGGTGTGCACACCCAGGCACAACTGTGTAACGGGCATGATCGAGACTGCAGCACAATGCCCTCCCAATCCAGGGATCAACTTAAGAAGGACAGGCAGGCACTCCCGATACTGCGGTGCACATATCGCTGGATGGTCTCCACAATTCAAATAAATTATAAGGATCGGCACTCGTAGATTTTTCTATCATTCTTTTTTTCTTTATTTTAAATCCACAAAACACCAATAGTGTGACGCGTTTCAGTCAAAGGGACAACATGACCTTTCTCAAACTCAGCCTAGATCATACTAGACCTTACCACATATAAATACATCCTAGTGGTATACACAGAAAGCTGTAACATATTGAACGCAAATTAAATACAAGTCCACAAAATTAACCTCTTACATCCCAAATATTTTTTTTTTTTTATAAAATAAAACTGAATCTCCAATCATTCATATCACACTGCATAAAAATAAGATAATTTACCCATAGTCTCTCTCTCTCTCTCTGTATATATATATATATATATATATATATATTCAAAATTATATAAAAATTAGAAAAAAATATCATACAAATATAAAAAAATATATATTTTTTTTCTATATGAAAGTTGGTGTTCAGTTTCCTATTCCACAAACAATAAATTGGTCACATGATATCCATAAAATGTATTGAAAAAAAATGTTTTTCTTTTAAACTGAGACATTTATTTATTTATATATTTTTTTTTATGCTTTCAAAAGTCCATTAGAGACTATTCCACTGGGGAAATCGCTCTTCATCCAAATCAATACTCCATGATATTGATTTCCATTATTATCTACATAATTCCTTTGGAATAATTTTTCATTTTCCTTCCATTCTTAATTTCCAAAGTTCATTTTAAGGTAATTGATGTCTTCCCAATCTAAACACGATCCAAAAGAAAATCCTCATTGTTACACCCATATCTATCAGCTGAGTTTCAATGTTTCATAGTGAAAAAAAAATCCAATAGAAAGTTCCATCATGTTCCATCCATGTAACCATTCCTCTCTTTTCATCCAGAAAAAAATCGCTGAAAAAAAGTCTATATAACAGAATTAGTCCTTACTACTTCACCTTTAGTTGATGATATCCTTTTAGAACACTAGGATATCCTTTTAGATATCACTATGGAACATTGAAACTCAGATGATGGATATAGATGTAACAATGGGGATTTCCTTTTGGATTGTGTGTAGATTGGGAAGCCATCGATTTCCTTGAAATTAACTTTGGAAATTAAGAATAGAAGGAAAATTAAAAATGATTCCAAAGGAAATATGTAGATAAAAATGGAAATCAATGTCATGGAGTATTGATTTGGATGAACAGCGAATCCCCCAGTGGAATAGTCTCTAATGGACTTTTGAAAGCATAAAAAAATATATCTAACTTTTGTCTCAGTTTAAAAGAAAAAAAAATCGGTAAATGTTATGGATATCATGTGACCAATTTATTGTTTGTGGAATAGGAAACTAAACATCATCTCTCATATAGAATTTTTTTTATTATTTTTTATTTTTATTTTTTTATGATATTTTTTTCTATTTTTTATATAATTTTGAATATATATGAGACTATGAGTAAATTACCTTACGGTTTTTTGCAGTGTGATATAAAGGATTGGAGATTCAGTTTTATTTTATAAAAAAAAAAATATTTGGGATGTATTTTTGTACTTGTATTTAATTTGTGTTCAATATGTTACAGCAATCTGTGTATACAACTAGGATGTATTTATATGTGGCATGGTCTAGTATGATCTAGGCTGAGTTTGAGAAAGGTCATGTTGTCCGTTTGACCGAAACGCGTCCCACTATTGTGCACTATGATCTAAAATCAAGAAAAATGAAAAGAAAAATCTACGAGTGCCGATCCTTATAATTTCTTTGAATCCAGGGATCAAGAGATGAGAAAAGGAAGAAAAAACATGGGTGATGGAGAGGCGCTGTCACAAACTGGATGAACGGAAAATTATTAAATTATTTTATTTTAAAACAATGCGTTTTGAGAGCGACCTTCCTATTCATCAGGTATACAAAAAAGGTAAAGCAAACCACACATTTATAGCCACTTGACAGATGGAGGCTGTCTGGCCAAATTAGCTCATGGTTAACCCATTGTGAACCAAGTGTAACCTTCATTGAAACATACATACAAACAATAAATTATTTTATTTCACAAATAAAAGATCCTTTTTTTATCAAAGTTAACATCTCAGTTCTACAAACAGGAGAACAATCTGACTGTGGTCACTGAGTTTTTCCTCTTAGGATTTCAAGTCAGCCATGGTTTCAGGATTTTCTTGTTCTACCTTTTTTTGGTTATTTACTGTGTGACAATCTGTGGGAACCTCCTAATCATCTTTCTGGTGTCCACCAGCAAGAACCTCCAGACTCCGATGTACTTCTTCATCTCACAACTGTCCATCTGTGACATCTTGATGATCACAGACATTGTCCCTAAGATGCTAAACCTTCTAATGTACAATGGAGGGACCATAACTGTTGTTGGTTGTATCACTCAGTTTTATTTTTTCGCTTCTGCTGAAGGTTTGGAGTGCTTTCTTCTCACAGTGATGTCCTATGACAGATATGTGGCCATATGTTATCCTCTAAATTACATCTCTATCATGACAAGAGCTTATTGTAGGAAATTGGTCGGCCTGTGTTGGGTGTTTGGGTTTTCAATTATTTTGATTTACATCATGGCAATGGCAGAGCTCAACTTTTGTGGTCCAAACACGATCAACCATGTATTCTGTGACATTCTCCGAATTCTAGAACTCGCCTGTAATGATACCTTCGTTATTCACTTGGAGATATACTTATTATGTATTCCAACTCTCTTAATTCCAACCGCTATCATTATAATGTCTTATACTTACATTGTGTCAGCAGTCTTAAGGATTCAATCTAAGGCTGGTAGAAAAAAAGTCTTTTCCACTTTCAGCTCCCACCTCACTGTGGTCTCCATATTCTACTGGACCATGTTTAGTATTTATGTCGTCCCACCAAAAGGCCTGACTCTCTCCATGAGTAAGATCCTATGTCTTCTATATACTGTATTTAGGTCAACCCCATGATATACAGTCTGAGGAATAAAGACATTAGGAAGGCCGTGCAGGAAACACTTCATAAACTTGTGTTTTGGTAAATTATAAATAATATTATATCACTAAGTTTATTCTTAAAGATGTTGTAGATATAAAATTGATTCATCAAAATATATCGCCAGAATTGTAAAAAAGTTTTTTTCACACTGTGTATGACTATTTGGGACCATTCTTCATGTGACATATGTAGCTTGTTTTTTTTTTGTTTTTGGGGGGGACATGAAATAATTTCTCTTTGACCTTATCAAGTTCAATAAATGGTTCAACGAAGCATAGGAGGTATTCTCTGATGAAGTCATGCCGTATAAGACTGTGATATTAAAATATATAGTACAGTGGAACCTTGGTTAACGAGAACAATCCGTTCTGGGACTGTGCTTGTTAACCAAGTTACTCGTTCAGCAAAGCAAGATTTCCCATAAGAAATCATTGCAATGCAGACGATTCCTTCCACAACTTATTAATTGTCCCATCCTGGTCCCCTATTGTGCCATTCCACACATGCATAAACACACACAAACACACAGAAAAACACACATATTATGCTCACCTTACCTTCCGTTCCCTCGCCGGCCTCCTGGAACTTGTAGTTCGCCCATAAAGGATGTGCATCAGGTAACCATCGCGACCAATGTCGGACCTTCCGCTCCCTGCCTTTGAGTAGCGGCTGACAGGGGAGGTTCCTCCCTCGTCGCGATACTTGCCGATACACATCCTGTAAGGTAACGATGAGCATAATGTGTGAGTGCGTAAGTGTTTGTTTGTGTGTGTGTTTGTGCGTGTTTGTGTGTGTTTGTGCGTGCTTGTGTGTGTTTGTGTGGACTGCAAGAGCGGGTTAGAGCGCGGTGCATATACGGAACCGAAAGTCATTAGTGACGCACATCCGGCACCGGTAACGACATTGCAACGTGTAAATCCTAGTTGCGACATGAATGAGCACATCAACGTCAAAAATCGCTGATCTGTGTAATGTCATTCATTTTCATATTGTCGTTACGATGTTGTTTGTCGTCCCTGCAGCAACACACATCGCTGTGTGTGAAGCCACAGGAACGACAAACATCTCCTTACCTGCATTCACTGGCTATGCGCAAGGAAGGAGGTGGGTGGGATGTTATGTCCCGCTCATCTCTGCCCCTCCGCTTCTATTGGCCGGCCACTTAGTGACGTCGCGGTGACATCGCGGTGACGCCGAACGCACCTCCCCCTTGAAGGAGGGATTATTCGGCAGTCCTCGTGACGTCGCCGACAAAGTATGTGCGTGTGAACCTGCCTTAGCAATAATGTTCGCTACGGCAGCTATCACCAGATATCGCATGTGCGACGGGGGAGGGTGCTATTGCGCTCGATATCGCTAGCAAATGCTAGCAATGTCGCAACATGTAAAGTACCCCTAAGGAGACCTTATCTGATCAACTCTTGGGAGAGGTATTTACGACTGGGGGAGGTAAGACCACATGGCAGAAAATGCAAAGAAAGAAAAGTTCCTTTGTTCTTTTGGGTAAAAAGCTATTAACTAAGATTTTAAGTATCACATTAATATCAAAGAAATTAAAATTATATTTTTGGAATACTAATAAAATGGTGAACACTAAACACTTTTTTGCTTCAGTGGGTGATGACTGGAATTCCCGCAAATGGATAATAGTCAGTTAGATTATGTCAAGCATGTTGTGTTTCCTACCTATGATGAGGTAAAATTATGATAGAAAACATGACACTAATATCCTTCACTTGTCAACCCCAGAGGCAAAGATATGCTGAAAACTGAAATTTCATAATTTTCTGAAGGTCTGAGCACATCTCACCAAACATCCCCATAAGAGGTCATCAGGGGGCTGGTGACCTGAGGTCATAAAAGCTTGCCGGAACATTTTTGTTGGGTTCTGTTCTGGGGCATAGATAAGCTGTGGTGCTGTCTATTCATTCTTTAGGAGCCCCCCTTCCATAAGGCCTGGAAATCATGTCTTTGGTTTAAGTGTTAGTAAGTTTCTTGTTTATCCTTTTTATGTAATTGTCTACATTATATTACATTGTTCTTTTTGTTAAATCTTGTATATTTTTATAAACACTGCCTACGCTTTCAGATTAAATATATAAAATTGTATTGCTTTGATCCTCTTGTTCTATAAAAACCACAAACCCGAATACACCTTACGCTATCCGTAAAGGGTGTCCAAGCTACCTATAATCGATTGGTGGTGGCAGCAAGTATTTTGCTTGGGTTATTGTGGTGCTTAGCAGTAGAGTTGAGCGCGGTTCGTGGTTCGAGGTTCTCCAGTTCGAGGCTCGAGTGATTTTGGGGGCTGTTCTAGATCGAACTAGAACTTGAGCTTTTTGCAAAAGCTCGATAGTTCTAGATACGTTCGAGAACGGTTCTAGCAGCAAAAAAAGCAGCTAATTCCTAGCTGGCTTTCCGCTGTAATAGTGTAAGTCACTCTGTGACTCACACTATTATGAAATTTCAGCGTATAGTGTGCGGGAACAGCGCATTTAGATCACTGCTGTTTGTATAATGGCGATCGCCATTTTTTTTTTTTTTCCTTGTCTTCCTTCGCTAAGCGCGCGCGTGTAGTGGGGAGGGCCAGCATGTCAGCCAATCCCAGACACACACACAGCTAAGTGGACTTTTAGCCAGAGAAGCAACGGCATGTGTGATAGGATGTCCATGTAACATGTCCCTGCATTATAAAACCGGACATTTTCCTCCAGCACGCCATTATCTCTTCTGCGTCCTTGGTGTCAGACATCACTGGCACAGCTCCGTCCTGAGTCCTATCGCCGATACTGCTGTATGCGCGATCCATACACAGCGCTGTACAGCATAGGGATAGCACTTTCTATCAGTCCTTTTAAGGGCTCATACCGGCAGGGTCAGAGCCATAGGTGACAGGTCCTGAAAACAGAGTTTAACAGCTACACAAGATGACAGCGTCTGTGTAGCTAAGGTCAGGGATTTCCTCGCTGCATTTCCCCATTAGGAGGGAAAGAAAGGCAGGCTTCCATTCCTCTACCCAGAGACCCACAACCCTGGCACTGTACCCTCCTGTCCTCTGCACACTCCAACTCATTACAACTAAGCCATTATACTAGCAAACACTGAGTGAACTTAGTGGCATCCTAAACGTGGCTGTTGGACTTCTGTATAGTCCCAGTAGTGCACAGATATTTGCAGCACGTCTGCCTGCATTGCACACTCAAACTCATTATAGCTAAGCCATTATACTAGCAAACACTGAGTGTACCTAGTGTCATCCTAAACATGGATATTGGACTTCTGTATAATCCCACTAGTGCAAAGATATTTGCAGCACCTCTGCCTGCATTGCACACTCAAACTCATTGTAGCTAAGCCATTATACTAGCAAACACTGAGTGAACCTAGTGGCATCCTAAACGTGGCTATTGGACTTCTGTATAGTCGCACTAGTGCAAAGATATTTGCAGCACGTCTGCCTGCATTGCACACTCAAACTCATTGTTACTAAGCCATTATACTAGCAAACACTGAGTGAACCTAGTGGCATCCTAAACGTGGCTATTGGACTTCTGTATAGTCGCACTAGTGCAAAGATATTTGCAGCACGTCTGCCTGCATTGCACACTCAAACTCATTGTAGCTAAGCCATTATACTAGCAAACACTCAGTGAACCTAGTGGCATCCTAAACGTGGCTATTGGACTTCTGTATAGTCCCACTAGTGCAAAGATATTTGCAGCACCTCTACCTGCATTGCACACTCAAACTCATTGTAGCTAAGCCATTATACTAGCAAACACTCAGTGTACCTAGTGGCATCCTAAACGTGGCTATTGGACTTTGCTATAGTCCCACTAGTGCAAAGATATTTGCAGCACCTCTATCTGCATTGCACACTCAAACTCATTGTTACTAAGCCATTATACTAGCAAACACTGAGTGAACCTAGTGTCATCCTAAACGTGGCTATTTGACTTCTGTATAGTCCCACTAGTGCAAAGATATTTGCAGCACGTCTGCCTGCATTGCACACTCAAACTCATTGTTACTAAGCCATTATACTAGCAAACACTGCTGCCAGTTTAAGGGCCGTAGTTGCATTGTCAGTGATAATTATTGTTGTTTATTCTGCTGTTAATAAAGATAGACCACCGCTGCAATCTACACCACATCTCAATTTTTACTACCACATTTTAAGTGCACAATCTTGTCGCAATCAAAATGAGTGGCAAAAGGACAGATGCTGGTGGAAAGGGTAAGAGGCGTGTTGGAAAAGGAAAAAAAGGGTTTGTCCGTGGTGAAGGTGGCAAAGCTCCATTAACATCTGCTGAAGATAGACCATCTTTCAGCAAAAGTAAGATGTCTACTACTTACCGTGGACAATTCGATGTGCTCCCTTTTTTACGGACACGGACAACTGGAACAAAGGTAGATGATGGCCAAAAAAGGAAAATGCTTGAATGGATCTCAAGTGGTCCAACAAGTGCCCTCTCCGCCACCTCAACTACCGCATCCAAAAAACACCAGTCCTCTGAGTTGTCATCCCAATCAAACTTGCTTTCTCCCAGCTCTGAAGTCTCCATCAGCCCTGCACAGTTTGGTGGAACTGAGATGGCTGAGTCTGCAGAGCTGTTCAGTCACACTATAGCCTGGGAATCAGAGGTCTGCTCCCAAGCTACAGTGAGCACAGAACAGGAAATGGTCTGCAGTGATGCCCAGAACCTTTGTGACTCTGATTCAGGCCGTGAGGACCAAGTTTCTGAGCATAATGTTGACCCTTTTTCACCAACTGTAACACCTGTTGTTATAGACAATGAGGAACATACTGATGATGATGAGACGCAGATACCAGATTGGGATGACAACTTAAATATTCGGTCAGGGCAAGAAGAGGCTCGGTCTGAGGGTGAGGGGAGTGCAAACACAACAATTGATGAGGAAGTTCTAGATCCCACCTACTGTCAACCCACAGTCAGGCACTCGAGGAGGTCAACAGAGGCGGTGGAGGAGGATGCAACCGACGACGAAGTTACCTTGCGCCTTCCTGGACAGAGTAGGAGTACTGGTAGCACGTTTACAACTGCATCCTCAGCCACCACTGTGCCTCTGAGCACTAGTCGGGGTGGATCAACAGGTCGCATGCCCTCTAAGCTTTGCCTAGCCTGGTCCTTTTTTGACATAGAAAAAGATCGCCCAAATTATGTGATCAGTAAAATTTGTCATGGTTCTCTTAGTAGAGGTCAAAACCTCTGCAGTTTGACAACTACTTCCATGAATCGTCACATGAATAAATATCATATGTCCAGGTGCGAAGCTCACCGTGCTGCAATGCGGCCTAACGGAGCGAACCATCCACCGCCTGCCCCTTCCAGTGCATCCGCGCGCTCTTCATCTTCTAGGACTGTGGGGACAGCTGTCACCCCTGGTTTTCCACGCACAACTTCCACCACTGTAACCGCAACAGGCAGTTTGCTTGGTAGATCGTCAGTTGGTTTGGAAGGGGAAACAAGTGCATGTGTACAGCTCTCTCAGACATCGATAGCACCAACGTTGGATGAAGGCGACATCATGTCTCCGACTGCACTTTCCTCACAAAGCTGCATTTTTCCAGGGACACCCTACTCAACAACGTCTACACACAGCAGCCAGATCTCTGTCCCTCAGATGTGGACAAATAAAATGCCATTTCCTGCGACCCATGACAAAGCTAAGAGGTTGACTTTATCCCTCTGTAAGCTTTTGGCTACCGAAATGCTGCCTTTCCGCCTGGTGGACACACAGGATTTTAGAGACCTTATGTCTGTCGCTGTGCCCCAGTACCAGATGCCCAGTCGCCACTACTTCTCTAAGAAAGGTGTGCCCGCGCTACACCAGCATGTCGCACACAACATCACCGCTTCCTTGAGAAACTCTGTGTGTCAACGGGTGCATTTCACCACCGATACTTGGACCAGTAAGCATGGACAGCGACGTTACATGTCACTGACTGGGCACTGAGTAACTATGGTGATAGATAGTGAAGGGTCTGCTGCACAAGTCTTGCCGTCCCCACGACTTGTGTGTCAATCCTCTGTCTGCCCAAGTTCCGCCACTGCTTCTGCCTCCTCCACCTCATCTGGGTCCTCCACTTCCGCCCCAAGCCTGCGTGGTCAGGCCACCAGCGTTCTCATTGCGCAGAAGTCATCACGCACCCCTTATTACTATGCTGGCAGCAGAGCGCAACGGCATCAGGCGGTCTTTAGCTTGATATGTCTTGGGAATAGGAGTCACACAGCTGAGGAGCTGTGGTCAGCTCTGCGGTCCGAGTTTAATAAATGGTTGTCTCCACTCAACCTGCAACCTGGTAAGACCGTGTGCGACAATGCTGCAAACCTGGGTGCGGCCCTTCGCCTGGGCAAGGTGACACACGTGCCTTGTATGGCTCACGTGTTGAACCTTGTTGTCCAGCAATTCTTAACACACTATCCCGACCTAGATGGCCTTCTGACCAGGGCATGAAAACTATCTGCTCACTTCCGCCGTTCAACCGCCGCAGCTGAGCGACTTGCATCGCTCCAGAAGTCTTTCGGCCTGCCGGTTCATCGCCTGAAATGCGATGTGCCGACACGCTGGAATTCGACTCTCCACATGTTACAGCGACTGTGGCAGCACCGTCGAGCCCTGGTGCAATACGTCATGACATATAGCCTGGGCCAACGAGATGCAGAGGTGGGGCAGATCACCCTGATGGAGTGGTCTCAGATCAAGGACCTATGCACCCTTCTGCACAGTTTCGACATGGCGATGAATATGTTTAGCGCTGACAATGCCATTATCAGCATGACAATTCCAGTCATTTACATGCTGGAGCACACGCTAAACACTATTCGGAGTCAGGGGGTGAGACAACAGGAAGGGGATGAACTACAGGAGGATTCATATGCGCAAGACACAACAACATCACCAAGGTCCAGACGTTCATCATCACCAACACGGCAGGCATGGGACCATGGGGGACAGGGATCAACAAGGGCGCATGGTAGTAGGCGAGATGTTAAGGAAGGTGCAGGAGAACATGAAGAAATGGAGGACGAACTGTCCATGGACATGGAAGACTCAGTGGATGAGGGAGACCTTGGTCAAATTTCAGTTGAAAGAGGTTGGGGGGAGATGTCAGAAGAGGAAGAAAGAACGGTTAGCACCTCTATGCCACAAACACAGCATGGACTTGGTCCGCATGACCGCGCAAGACACATGAGCGCCTTCTTGCTGCACTACCTCCAACATGACCCTCGTATTGTCAAAATTAGAAGTGATGATGACTACTGGCTTGCCACACTATTGGATCCCCGGTACAAGTCCAAATTTTGTGACATAATTCCAGCCATAGAAAGGGACGCACGTATGCAGGAGTATCAGCAGAAGCTGTTACTCGATCTTAGCTCGGCTTTTCCACCAAACAACCGTGCAGGTGCAGGGAGTGAATCTCCCAGTTGTAACTTGACAAACATGGGACGGTCTCGTCATCTTCAACAGTCTACCCGTACCAGTAGGACCGTATCTGGTGCTGGTAACAGCAATTTTATGGAATCTTTTCATAATTTTTTTAGACCGTCCTTTGCAAGGCCACCAGAGACAACAAGTCTGACACATAGTCAATGGCTGGAGAGGATGATACAGGAGTATCTCCAAATGAACATCGATGCCATGACTTTGCAAATGGAGCCTTGCTCATTTTAGGCTTCAAATGTTGAAAAATGGCCAGAGCTCTCCACTTACGCCTTGGAGATTTTGTCGTGTCCAGCTGCCAGCGTTGTCTCTGAACGTGTCTTCAGTGCTGCTGGGTGTGTGCTGACAGATAAGCGCACGCGTCTGTCCAGTGACAATGTGGACAGAATGACGTTCATCAAAATGAACAAGTCATGGATCCACAAGGAATTTACTACCCCTGTGTCATCCTGGGGAGAGTAAATGCTTGTGGATTTGGAATGTGCTTGATGCAAATCAAAACATCCTGTTTGCAACTAGGGCACAAGTGCTGCCACTGAATGGGTGGGTGTGTGTGGGGCCCAATTTTTGGAAAAAAATGGAGACTCCGCTTGGAGTAACCGTTGATTGCTGTGTTTTTATAAATGATCCAAGATGAACAGAGCTGGGATCAGGAAAGACTTTGCTACTTACCCCGGGGTCATCCTGGGGACGGTTAATTATGGCGTATTTTTGAATGTGCTTGATACAAATCTAGCTGTGAAGTGTACAACTGGGGCACAACTGCTGCCACTGAATGGGTGGGTGTGTGTGGGGCCCAATTTTTGGAAAAAAAAGGGAGACTCCGCTTGGAGTAACCCTTGATTGCTGTGTTTTTTATAAATGATCCAAGATGAACAGAGCTGGGATCAGGAAAGACTTTGCTACCTACCCCGGTGTCATCCTGGGGACGGTTATGTATGGCGTATTTTTGAATGTGCTTGATGCAAATCTAGCTGTGAAGTGTACAACTGGGGCACAACTGCTGCCACTGAAGGGGTGGGTGTGTGTGTGGCCCAATTTTTGGAAAAAAGGGAGACTCCGCTTGGAGTCACCTTGCGTGTTTTACATGATTTTAGAAGGGCGTGCCGTGCCTATATCTGTGTGTCCTCCTCTTTTTCCTTGTCCTGCTCTTTTGTTTTCGCATGAGTATATGTCCTTGTCACTTTCCCATGTGTTTGTGTTGTGTTGTGAGTTGTTTGTCACCTTTTGGACACCTTTGAGGGTGTTTTCTAGGTGTTTTTATGTGTTTGTGATTGCCTGCCATTGTTTCCTATGCGGTTCGAGTTCGGCTCGTCGAACGTTCGGCGAACCGACCTCGAGCCGAACCGGTACCGGTTCGCTCATCTCTACTTAGCAGTGTCATTTAGCAGAGGTATATTTATATTCCATGAGCTAGAACCAGAGATATATATGCAATTACCCTCACTGTGAGTTGGCCAATAATCTGCATAAAATCATAACAGCCTCACTCATTTATTGTCTGTAATTTCGTCATTGTCCTGACAATAAGGGGGTGGCAGAGGGATGTTTTATGATACTTTCTTTCATGTGCACAGAATTCCCTACAGGCACTAAGCCTTACTTTCTGCCATTGTGCAATAGCTCAAAGTATTAATGGCTCGCCACCCTGCTGCCTGCCATCAAAGTGGTGTCATCATTCACATTTATTAGAATACCTGAGATACCTTCATTGATACTCCTGATAAGCCACTTAGTTGTGTATAAACTTTTTATTCACACTAAAAAGGCTTAACTCAGAGCTGTTTGTGTAACAGGCACCACAATTATGGCTCTGTGGATGCTTTCTGCATTTGCATAGGCAGACAGCAAGACAGTGGCATCAATTGCCCTCCCCTCAATTCCCCATAGTGTTTTTGCACACCATTGAGTTATGGTCCATGCAACACATAGGATGTGGCCTGGCATTTCAATTTTAAAAATCAAGAGGTGCATGAATGAAAGGATTAGGCCTATTGCTCCCACACCCCTGTCAGTGCAGACAAGATACAACTTGGAGCCCAATCTTGGAGTATGGATCTTTAAAAACATTTCAGGCGACAGCAGAACAGTGTAATTAATTGCCCCACCCCTTTTCCCCTTAGTCTTTGCACAGCAGTGAGGTATGATCCATGCAACACACAGGATGTAGCCTGGTATTTCCATTTTAAAATTAAAAAGGTGAATGTGTTACAGGATTAGGACACCTGAATGGATTTGAAAATTGGAAGGCATCACAGGTTAAAAATCTCTATCATTTGCTAGACCATGATGGCTCTCTAAAATTACTATAGGACATTACACTTTTCAATACTTAAAAATCAAATACACATTTGCAGCCCAAGTAGTTAATATGCAAATCCAGAAAGATCTAGTTTTGGAATCTGTGTGTATAATGGGGGATACAAGGGGTGTGATATTGAGTCTGTTTAATGATCTGCTATTTACATTCATGGATGGGTTTACCATAATGGATAAAGAGAAATGGACACATGAGATAGGGCCAATATCGGAAGATCAATGGCAGGCTATACTGTAATATGTATACAGTACCTAAGTTATTAAGTGAGCCAAAGCGGTTGTTACAATTGATGATCATACGTAGAGCATATAAATCACCTCTTATGATGTTGCAAGCAGGATTGAGATCTGACTCTAAAGGCCGCTTTAGACGCTACGACATCACTAGCAATTGCTAGCGATGTCGAGCGCTAAAGCACCCGCCCCAATCGTACATGCGATATCGTGTGTTCACTGCCGTAGCGAACAATATCGCTACAGCAGCGTCACACGCACATACCTGCTCTGCGCCGTCGCTGTGACCAGCGAACCGCCTCCTTTCTAAGGGGGCGGTTCATTCAGTGTCACAGCGACGTCACAGCAGCGTCACTGAACCGCGGAGGGGCGGAGATGAGCGGGACGTAACATCACGCTCACCTTCTTCCTTCCGCATTGTGGGCGGCAGCAGGTAAGGTGAGGTTCCTCGTTCCTGCGGCGTCACACATAGTGATGTGTACTGCCGCAGGAACGACGAACTACATCATACACCGAGCAGCAGAAGATAATCGAGAATAAGGGGGCATGTCACCGATGAGCGATTTTGACCGTTTTTGCGACGATTCAAAATCGCTGATAGGTGTCACATGCAAAGACATTGCTAAAGCAACCGGACGTGCGTCACAAATTCTGTGACCCCAGCGAACTGAGATCGCTTGAGCGATGTCGCAGTGTATAAAGTTGCCTTAACTGTTTGAGATGCAAAACTAAGGGTGCTGTGATCCTACATATGTTATGGTCTTCCCCACGATTGTTTGCTTTTTGGACAGTGGTGATAAGCATGATTGAAGAGTCATATGGTTGTAGAGTTCTGAAAGACCCAGTAGTATGTATGCTGAGCTGCATGGAAGATATGCTGTTAGAAGAAACAGTGAAGCTTTCAGTTGCACAATTGCGGTTTGCTACAAGGAAGCTGATAGCAAAATACTGGATAAAGGAAGAACCTCCCTCCCGTAGAGAATATGTAAAACAAATAACTAACTTAATTCAAACTGAATGGGTGATATATCAGAAAAAAGATAGAAATGAGTATGTGGACAAGATGTGGTCCCAATGGTTATACAGTTAAAGTGCTGATGTAACTGATGAAGTTGAAGATCATTAGGTGTGGATGTGTCACTTATGGCCCAGAGGGGGGACTAGACATATACATATCTGTGCTCAGAATGTCATATGTCTTGTACAGTGTTGTATTTTGCCTGCTTTATGCATCATTTGTCAGAAAAAATGTATAATATTGGAATAGGAAGATGGGGGATGTTATGTCTTTGGTTACTCACAGTTAGGTTATAAACTGGTGAAATGTATATTTGTTTGAGGATATTATGTTATATTTAAAAATTAATGAATAAAAACTATTTGATTAAAAAAATGAGGTGGGTGAGTGACAGGATTAGGCCTCCTCCTCCCACAGCCCTGCCAGTACAGACAAGACACAACTTGGAGACTCATCTTAGAGTCTAGTTATTTAAAGACAATTCAGGCAGACAACAAGACTAAGGCATCAATTGCCCCTCCCTCCATTTTCAACATAGTGTCTTTGCACAACATTGAGATATGGTCCATGCAACACACAGGATGTGGCCTGGAATTTCCATTTTAAAAATCAAGAGGTGGTTGAGTGACAGGATTAGGCCTCTTGCCCCGACACACCTGCCAGTACATACAAGACACAATTTGGACATCCATCTTGGAGTCTGGATATTTAAAAACATTTAAGCAGACAGCAGGACAGTGCTATCAATTGACTGCCCATTTCACCATAGTGTATTTTCAAAGCTGACAGATATATCCCATGCAATACACAGGGTGAGGCCTGACATTTCCATTTTTACAAGTGAGCACACAGCAACCATGCCTTCTGCAGAAGTGCATCCAGGCCGGGATAGTAACCTAGAGATTTCTGAACAACCATGTTGAGTATGTGAGCCATGCAAAGCACAGGTGGGATGTGTCCCAGGTGTAGGGCCATCAACAGATTTGCACTGTTATTGCAAACGCCCTTCTCTGGCTTCAGAATAAGTGCAAACAGCTAATTATCAAGCTCAGCTCAGAGAGCACTCCACAACTGTTTTGCTGTGTGACTTGCTTCTCCACTGCATATTAATTTCAGCACTTCCTGATTCAGTTGAACTCTGGCTAAGCTGTAGGGAGATGAGTGGACTCTCTCTGCACTTTTGGAATGTGTGTTACATTAAGGGAAATGTTGCGGGTGCAAGGGGAGGCCCCAGATGAGGTGAAGGAAGCAGAAGTATTGGAGAAAGTGGTAGATCCAGAGATTTGTCCTGGGGATTTAAAGACGTGAGAAGCAGTTGCTTCCCCACCTGCTGCCGCAGCCACCAGAGTAACCCAGTGCCCGGTCAGCGAGATGTAATGCCCCTGGCCATGCTTGCGCATCCAGGTATCAGACGTCAAATGCATCCTGGGAGACAGAGTTTTTCAAGGAACATATAATGTGTACATACATAAAAAACACCAAAAAGAGGAATAAAAACCTCCAAAAGTTAAGCAAAAACTCCCAGACTAATGGCAGAAGATGTAAACTGCCCAAGGTCAAAAAGACTAATGCACTACCAGGATGCAGCAAGACCTCCATTAAATGGAGACATCACAGGTGCAAAGGAAGATGGTAAAATTGCACACTTGTGGCTTGCATAGGTCACTGTTCACACACACAGGCACACAGTATTTGGTATGCAGCCTATTAGTTACGTCCATCACAATCGATGCAAGCGGGCTACGCCAGTGCTAAATATGTGCTCCATGCAGGGACAGTGAGTATAATATGCAAGGCCTAACATTAAGAGGCCTGGCTGCATCCTGTATAAAATATTCTGTGCAAAAGAATAAATAAATATATGAGGTATTGGTAGGTAACATGGCCATAGTACGGAAGCCCACAATCCGCGTCACGAATCCTCATGTTTGTGGGTCCCTACACTAATATATCATATAAGCTAAGCTACTCAGCTGCGTGCCTCTAGGGTTCCCACCAAGTAGCATCTACAACCTCATTGTCATACTCTCTGTTCTCCAACGCCTCACCCTGATAGTCACCCTCATCATCTTCCTGTCATGGCATCACAGTACAATATGTGTGCACTTCAGGTATCTGAGTCTCATCATCATTACCACCACCCTCGGGGGTTAGTGTCTGTTGATAAGATTCTGTTTTATGCTCAGACCTAACTTTGTCCCACCCTCGATCCACCTGACTAAGATGTTGGGCAACGGAGCAGATGCATTCCTCTTATTCTGTCTGTGAATCTTTGGAGCAGACCTCTGATACCCATGGGATGGAATGTGTGAACAGCTCTGCAGACTCGCCCATATGTGGTCCCCACAGTCAGTTGGATGGTTGCAGAGTTGTGATGCGGGGAAAAATAAACGTAATTCGGGTGGCACCTCTAAGGAATTAAATGTGTTTGATGTTGAGGTTCAGGAAGAGGAGGAGAGGCCACTTGATACACTGCTTGTCATCCACTCTAGCACATACTATTTCTGGGAATACAGACTCTGTAAGTGACCTTGGTTAAACAGGTTAAACGTGTTGCTCTGTGGGAGAATTCTGCTAATCTTAGTAGTGTGGGTGAACTGGGAACACAGCTTCTGAAAATTTTTGCTTTGTGAAAGAACTCTTTTAAGTATTGCACTGGACCACTAGTTTGATCTAAAATCTATTAGGCAGCTTTTTAACTGCTACAGCCATAGTTACATAGTTACATAGTTACTTAGGTTGAAAAAAGACCTAGGTCCATCTAGTTCAACCTTCCTCCACCAGTTCTACATTTGGTCACTAAGTCATTTATAACCAACAATGTTTTGTGTAGTGAGGAAATCATCCAGCCCTTTTTTGAAAGCTGTTCTAGTATCTGCCATTACTACCTCTTGTGGTCGGTATTCCACAGTCTGACCGCTCTAACTGTAAAGAACCCTTTCCTATTTAGCTGTTGGAATCGCTTTTCTTCCACTCGCAGTGAGTGCCCCCTGGTCCTTAGTACTGTCTTTGGAAGAAATAAGTCATGTGCCAGTCCTTTATATTGACCACACATGTATTTATACATATAAATGAGATCTCCTCTGAGACGTCTTTTTTCTAAGCTAAACATATCTAACTTTTTCAACCTGTCATCATATGGGAGGTCTTCCATTCCTTGTAATAATTTAGTTGCACGCCTTTGAACTGACTCTAACTTCTGAATGGCCTTTTTAATATGTGGAGCCCAAAACTGGATCCCATATTCCAGATGTGGCCTTACAAGTGATTTATAGAGGGGTAACAATACGTTGGGATCACGGGATCTAATCTCTCTTTTTATACACCCTAAAATCTTGTTTGCTTTAGCAGCTGCTGCTTGACATTGAGTGCTGCTGCTCAGCTTATTTGTAATGAGAATACCCAAGTCCTTCTCCTGTTCTGTAGTCCCGAGTTTACTTCCATTTAATGTATACGCAGCTATAGGATTACTCCATCCTAGGTGCATTACTTTACATTTATCAACATTAAATCTCATTTGCCAAGTATCTGCCCATTCTGACATCTTATCCAGATCTTTTTGTAATATTGTACTATCCAGGTCAGTTTTTAATATCCTACATAGTTTGGTGTCATCAGCAAAGACTGACACTTTACTATCAATCCCATCCACAAGGTCATTAATAAAGAGATTAAAAAGAATTGGTCCTAGCACAGATCCCTGCAGCACCCCACTGCTGACTATAGCCCATTTAGAGAATGTACCATTTATGACTACTCTTTGTTTCCTATCTTTTAGCCAATTCCTTACCCAGTTGCATATTGTGTCCCCTAGTCCTTGCTTCTGGAGCTTTAGTATAAGGCTATTATGTGGTACAGTATCAAATGCCTTTGCAAAGTCCAAATAAATCACATCAGCTGCATTACCAATATCCAGGTTTGAACTTACCCCCTCATAGAACCCCAACAGGTTGGTTAGACACGCCTTATCTTTCATGAATGCATGCTGTCTGTCAGTTATCATATTATTTTCTGCAATATATTTTTGCATGTCATCCCTTAAAATGCCCTCAAAAACTTTGCATACTACTGATGTCAGGCTTACTGGACGATAGTTGCCTGGATCTACCCTCTTACCTTTTTTAAATATCGGTACCACATCAGCAATCCTCCAATCCTGAGGCACCAACCCTGTTACAAGTGAGTCTAAAAAGATGAGATACAGCGGTCTGTCGATTACGGAGCTCAATTCCCTCAATATTCGTGGATGAATGCCATATGGCCCTGGGGATTTGTCAATGTTTAATTTACTCAGACGTAGGCGTACTTCATCTTGTGTTAAATTAATTATATCGGGTGGTGAACTTTGATTTTTCACTTGTTGAATGATCCCTGGTACAGTCAGTTCCTTGGTGAATACAGATGAGAAATGCCTATTTAATATCTCAGTCTTTTGTTTGTCCTCTATAACTAACTTGTTATTATATTTTAAGGGGCCAATACTATCCTTTGTTTTCCTTTTGGCATTAATGTATTTATAAAAGATTTTGGGATTTATTTTAATGTCATTGGCGATTTTTGTTTCAGTAGCTAATTTTGCTTGTTTGATTTCTTTTTTACATTTCCTATTGATATCTTTATACTTCTAAAATGCTATTTCTGTATTCTCAGTCTGTAAGATTTTAAATGCCCTTTGTTTTTGTTTTATTATACTTTGTACAGTCTTATTTATCCATAGTGGTTTCTTTTTATTCCTGGACATTTTATTACCAGAAGGTATACGTTTTTTACAGGACTCTAGTAGTATATCCTTAAACTTACCCCATTTATGTTCGGTATCCCCAGTTATTATGACTTTGTCCCAATCTACACATTTAAGCTCTTCCCTTAATTTGTTGAAATCAGCTTTCCTAAAATTCCAGGTTTTAGCATTCCCCCTTTGAAATGTTCTATTGAATATTATGTTGAAGCTTACCATATTATGATCGCTGGTGCCCAAGTGCTCCCGGACCTGTAGATCTGAAATTGTATCCGGTCTATTTGACAGGACCAGATCTAGCAAATTATCTCCCCTGGTCGGTTCACCTACCATCTGAGAGAGGAAATGGTCTTGAATAGTAGATACGAACTTACAGCTTTTAGCAGAACCAGAAGATTCTATGTCCCACTGTATGTCTGGATAGTTGAAATCCCCCATAATAAGAACCCGATTATTATTATTAGCTGCCTTTTCAATTTGTTCCAGCATTTCACCCTCTATTTGTTCAGGTATGTTAGGAGGCTTATAGCAAACTCCAATTAGCATTTTTCCATTATTCCCCTCCCCATGTACATTTACCCATACTGACTCTACATTGTTGCTGTTCCCCTCAATGTCATCATACAACACAGGTTTTAGGTTAGATTTAATAAATATACACACCCCACCACCTTTTTGGCCATTCCTGTCCTTCCTAAATGACTATAACCCTGTATGTTTGTCACCCAGTCATTGCTTTCATCCAGCCAGGTTTCCGTAATGCCCACCACATCATAATCCATGTTTGACATATGAGTCTCCAATTCATTAATTTTGTTTGCAAGACTTCTTGCATTTGCCAGTAGCCATTTAATCCTATTAACACATTTATTACTCCTAGCCTCCCTACATTCCTTGTATGTCCCATCCCCCCCTAATCCTTCATTGACCCCTACCGTCTCCCTGTCTCTATCTGCTCTATCTCTCCCCTTATTTGCTCCACTACCCTCCCTCCCCCCCGATCCTAGTTTAAAAGCTCCTCCATCCGTCTGACCATTTTCTCCCCCAGCACAGCTGCACCTTCCCCATTGAGGTGCAGCCCGTCCCTACCGTAGAGCCTGTAGCCGACTGAGAAGTCGGCCCAGTTCTCCATGAACCCGAACCCTTCCTTCCTGCACCAATTTCTAAGCCACATATTTATCTCCCTAAGCTCCCGCTGTCTTTCTAGTGACGCTCGTGGCACTGGTAGTATTTCTGAAAACACCACCTTGAAGGTCCTGGACTTCAGCTTCTCTCCTAGTTCCCTGTAATCATTTTTAAGGACCTTCCACCTGCCTCTAACTTTGTCATTAGTACCAATGTGCACCATGACCGCTGGGTTTTCCCCAGCCCCACCCAGTAATCTGTCTATCCGATCCACAATATGCCGAACCCGAGCACCCGGCAGACAACACACTGTTCGGCATTCACGGTCTCGGCGACAGATGACCCTGTCTGTCCGCCTAATTATAGAGTCCCCTACCACCAACATCTGTCTGGGCTTTGCTGCACTCCTATTTCCCTCCTTCCTACAGCAGTTGTTTTCTTGGTTGCTAGGAGCAACATCCTGCTGTAGTGACCCTAGTCCAGGCCCTTCATTCCTAATATCAGCCAAACAGGCATATTTACTAGGTTGTGCCAGGTCTGGACTAGGCTCCCTGACACTTTTCCCCCTACCTCTTCTTCTAACTGTTACCCAGCTACCTACCTCTGGGTCCTGATCTTCCCCACCTCCACCCTCCTCCATATCACTGGCCCCAGCCAGAGAAAGCTCAGTGAGCTCTAAACTCCTCTCCAGGTTTGCAATGCCCCTTAGTGTTGCAAGCTAGTATAAGCTAGTATTAGGTTGTGGAGCTGAATTTTATATTCTGTGGGGGAACTGTGGAAACAGTCAGTGTAATAATTTGATGAGCACTCTCTCTCTCTGTTTACAGGCCATGTAATACTTTGCACTTTTTGGGAGTCCAAAGAATGTAGAAAGCATCGAATAGGGGATTTGGGCATGGTGCTGCTTCTTTTGGTGGAGGTGGAACTTATCCAGGGAGAGAACTTGCTGCTCTGAAGGAGAACTCTGCCAATCTTGATTGAGTGAGTGAAGTAGAAATTTTGGCCCTGCAAAGTCCTTTGTTAAACTTCTTGCTCTGTAGGGAACTCAGTTTTGGCTGTGTGGGTGAACTGGGAATACAAGCTACATAGGGGCTTATGTTAAACTTGTTGCTCTATAGGTGAGCTCTGTCAGTCTTGGCTATGTGTGTCAACTGTGCAAACAGGTTCTGAAAAGGACTTTTTAAAATTATCTGTCTGGGGAGAATCTCTGAAATCCATCTCTGTGTAGTCACTTTTAAAATGTTTAGCTTATTAATTTAATTGCTATGCAACCATGATTGCTATGGTGTGTCAGAGACCCTTTAAGTCCTCTCCCTATTACATTTGTTTGCAGTGCAGTTGTCCTGGTGTTATCCCCATTTTGCTTTCTTTTTCATCCCCCTAGACTATGCTATGGCCACTTTATGGTTATTTTTGGCACAGAAGTTTGGGTTTCCATAAACTTATTTGGTTCCCTTGTCTATTGTCAAGCCCGGATCAAGTCCGGTTCCCGAACCATACTTTTTGTTTTTAAGTCCAGTTGAACCCGTCGAACCTAAAAAGCCACTGGTCGCTCATCTCTAGATATAAACATACTTTGGCACATAGTGTATACATGAATAATTCTTTACAAAAACTAAATATGTAATATTTTTTTTCCAACTAGTTTTACATTTTTTCTTCTTGAAATTAACGTTTCTTTCATTTGTAAAGAACAACTGCATACATTTTAGTATATTCTTAAAACTAAAAAATTGCCTCTGGTATAAAGAAGGAAATTATTTCATAATTGACCAGATCCCTGGAGACTCCCAGGTCTATATCATAGATATTCCCCCAGGTCTATATCATAGATATTCCCCCGGGGTCATTCTTCCTGGCTCACTGCCTTGATTTGGTCTATAAATATCTGGAGATTCGTCACGTAGCCTCACTTGGTTCGGGATGTATACAACACTGATGTCTAATACTGATAATTCTCACCACAGAACTTAGGGCACCAAGAAGAAATATGAATCTGAAAAAGAATGTCACAGAACAAGAAAAATCTTATGTGAGTAACATTAAGCAAATCATAAGATAGATAAAAATAATTTTAAAGATTATGCAAAAGTGTTCCACTCTTTTTATGTTTTAACTTAGAATGTAATCATCTAATATATAAAGCTGAATGTGTGTATGTATATATGTATGTGTGTGTGTGTGTGTGTGTGTGTGTGTGTTTGTGTGTGTGTGTGTATGTCCGGGATTGGCATCTGCACTGTCGTAGCTACAGCCACAAAATTTTGCACACTCACACTTCTGGATCCCGAGAGCGTCATAGGCTATGTTTTGAGGGGAAATTTTAACCCCACGCGTTACAGTTATTCACCAAAAAACCTGTCTCTATTAAAGCGAATGGAGCTGGGAGCCACAGTGCAGCCAGAACTTCAGAAGAATGCGCAGCCACGCCCTTAAATGGAATGTTGGCGTGTCCCAATGCAGCCAGGGAAAGAGGCAGACACAGACAGGGTAAGAAACAGACATAGACAGGGTAAGAGACAGACACAAAGAGACAGACAATGAGACAGACTGACAGGGAAAGAGAGGGAAGAGGGAAAGAGAGAGACAGTTTAAGAGACAGACACAGACAGGTAAAGAGACAGACACAGACAAAGAGACAGACAGACACAGGGAAACAGACAGACAGGGTAAGAGACAGACAAAGACAGGAAAAAAGACAGGCAAAGAGACAGACACAGGGAAAGAGACAGAGGGAAAGAGGGAAAGAGACAGACAGGAAAAGAGAGGGAAAGAGACAGACAGGGAAAGTGACAGAGATAGATAGACAGGCAGGGAAAGAGATAGATAGACAGACAGGGAAAGAGATTGAGACAGATGGAGAAAGAGACAGAGACAGTCAGAGAAAGACAGGGAAAGAGACAAAAAGACAAAGAGATAGAGAGAGAGACAGAGAGATATATACAGAGGGGGAGACAGAGAATGGGAGAGAAACAGAGAGACAGTTACTATTCCGGGTGTTAATACATTCTATTTATACATTCTATCCAGGGAATGTTAACACATTCTATTTTGTTAACAACAGTTATTAACCCGGGCGAAGCCGGGTAGTACAGCTAGTAAAAAATAAAGTTGAAATTAAACGTCCAGCTTGCGTTGAATGGTTGACAATTTTAAGCTACTTCTGCATTCTTTGCAATAAATGTATAACTTAAAAGCTACATAACTAATACATTATAGGTCCCTTATGCCACCAAAACAGCTCTATTCCATTACGGGATCAACTCAACATTACCCTCGAAGTCATGTGATATTGTGCCCAAAATTTTACCAGGAGACCCCTTATGTCCTGTTACCTATGAGATGCGGTACACAAAACTAGGTCTTTTCTTCTGCACATCCAATAGATGTTCTCTCAGGTTGGGATCTTGTGAATTTGGAGAAGTCAATGCAGGGTGCAGGGTGCATTATCCTGCTGAATATGGCTGCAACAAAGTAAGTACAGGAAAAATGTGAGTGACATCCACATGATCGAAAAGTTCCAAAATTTCATAGCAGAACAGATTATTGAGTATATGCCAATTTTCATACCACATTTTAGCATAAGATCACTGGCTTACTTCCGTCCCCCCCACAGAATGAATTTCTGCTATATGTGCTGACGGGGCCATTGACTCTAATCATGCAGACAGAGACACAGTATGCTCTGTGAGATACAATGTTCTGATGTATATTGCTAGATTAGAGATATAAGCTGATTTTGCAAGCTTCCCATCCACAAAAAATGGAGAGGTCTGTAATTTTTATCATAGGTAACTTCAACTGTGACAAACAAAATAAAAACATCCAGAAAATAACATTTTATGCTTTTTAAAGAATTAATTTGAATTTTATTGCATGAAATAAGAAAAACAGAAATTAATATTTGGTAGAAACCTTTGATTGCAATTCCAGAGGCCAGATGTTTCTTGTAGTTCTTGAAGAGGTTTGCACACACTGCAGTATGGATTTTGGTGACTCTACCATACAGATCTTCTCCAGATCTTTCAGGTCACTCCTCCATACAGATGTTCTCCAGATCTCTCAGTTTTCAGGACTGTCATTGGGAAACAATGAGTTTAAACTCCCTCCAAAGATTTTCCTTTACGTTCAGGACTTGCTAGGCCATTCCAGGACCTTAAAATGCTTCTTGTAAATCCACCTCCTAGTTGCCCTGCCTGTGTGTTTCGGGTCATTGACATCCTGGAAAATCCAGTCATGACCCATCTTCCATGCTCTTATGATACATGCGTCATCTATCCTTCCTTCAATATAGTGAGGTTGCTCAAACTGATATTTCCACCCCATTGTTTCACAGTTGGGACAGTATATTTTGGATTGTAGTAATTTTTCTTCTTCCTCCAAGCACGGCAAGTGAAGTTGATACCAAAAAGTTTCATTTTGGCCTCACATGACCTTTTCCCATGCCTATGCTGGATCATCCAGAAGGTCATTGTCAATCTTCAAATGGGCCTGGACATGTGCTGCCATGAGCAGGGGGACCATGCAATCCCTGCATGATTTTAATTCATGACGGTGTAAAGGTTTTTAATGGCAATCTTTCAGACTGTGGTCAAAGCTCTCTTCAGGTCATTGACCAGGTCTTCCCTTGTAATTATGGGCTGATTGCTGACCTTTCTCAGAATCATCCTTACCCCAATAGGCAAGATCTAGCATGGAGCACCAGATCAAGTAAGATGGACTATCATTTTGTGTTTCTTCAAATTTCTAATAATTGCGCCAACAGTTGTTGCCTTCTCAGCAAGCTGCTTGCCTATTGTCCTATAGCCTATCCTAGTCTTATGCAGGTGTATACTTTTTTCCCTGGTGTCCTTAGACAGCTGTTTGGTCTTGGCCATGGTAAAAGGTTGGAGTGTGATTGATTAAGTGTGTGGACAGGTGTCTTTTATATAAGTAACAAGTTCAAACTGTGCAATTATACAGGTAATGAGTGCTGGGTAGGAGGTTAATTAATCTTTTTAGAATGTATAATTTTGTCATCAATCTGGATAGCTGGAAGAAAACCACACAAAGAGAGGTGGGAAAAAGAAAAATAGGCTGTATCTGTGCATAGCATTGAGTAGCTATAGAGTGATATAAAAGGTAAAAAGTAGGACTGATTGGGTTTGACGAACAAGCACGGGAAAAACAAAAAGCAGTCTATGAGACCCCTCCAGAGCTAATCCTTTAAGTGAAAGAAAACACAAAGACTGAAAAAATCCTTTAATTGAAATAAAATATGAATACTCACTTTCACCCCTTTATTCAACCAAAAACACCCATACAGATCCGCCATAATCTATATGAGGTCCCGCAACAATCCCAGCACTGCTACATCTGGAGCCTGAAGAGAGGGGAAACATGTCCACTCTCTACAGGCTCAAGGAATCACTGACAGCAGTGGGAGAAGCATGGCTGTGAGCAGTGACATCACTCAGTTTACCTGAGGTCACAGCCAGGTTCCCACGGAATGACTTCTGGTGACCTGACTGCAGGATTGTTGGACAGCTAGACACTGCTGTGACCCGCAATCCAAAAGTCCACAGCAGCTTCAAAGTTAAAGTAAAAGTGTTGCCAGTATGACAATCCACCAGCACTTTCACTTTCATGCCACTGCCGGACTGTCGGCTTGTGGGTCATGGCCATGACTGGCAGGCCAACAATCCCTTAACAGTTTCACTTTCATTTTAAAGTCACTGCCAGACTGTCGGATTGCGGATCATCTCCTTGCAGAATACAACATTTTTTTGCCAGTAGATGCAGATTTGATATTGAAATATATACAACCCATTCCTGCACTAAATGTACATCTCCTGGCAAAAAAATGCATCAAAAAGCACCACATTTTGATGGATCTTTTCGCCAGAAAATACAGATTTGGTTTAGAAATATGGTATATAAATTTCAGCACCATTTCTCCATCTATTGGCAAAAAAAAGCGCACAAAAGTGTTTTTGACTCTGTTTAAGTGTGGTTTTCTGCCGGGAGATGCAAATTTGGTGCAGAAATCTGGTGCAAATATTTCAGCACCAAAATTGCATTTCCTGGCAGAAAACCTCACCGAAATAGCATCAAAACTAATTTTGGTTGCTTTTTTTGCCAAAAGGATTCAGATTTGGTGCTGAAATTTATACACCATATTCCTGTACCAAATCTGCATCTCTATCCAAAAAATCGCATCAAAACTGAATCACATCTTGATACTTTTTTGCCAGAAGATGCAGATTTGGTGCAGGAATTTCGTGCATAAATTTCAACATAAAATCTGCAGGTCTTGATGAAAAAAAACACGACATTAAGATGTAGCAGAGCCAGGATCGTTGTGGGACGTCCTGTGGATTATTTCAGACTGGGGTGTTTGTGGAGTTAATAAATTGGAAAAAAACGGGGGAGTTTTTTGTATTTTATTTCAAATAAAGGATTTTTGGGGGGGTTTGTGTTTATTTCTTTTCACTTACAGATTAGTTATGGGGGACATAACAGACCCTCCCAAGCACTAATCTGGGGCTTAGTGGCAGCTGTGAGCTGTCACTAACCCCTTATACTACCTCGATTACCACCACACCAGGGCAATTGAGATGAGCTATGTAAAGTTTCCGAATTGTCACATCCAACGGATGTGACATTTCTGGGCAGATGCTGGCTGCGGTTTTTAAGCTGGGAAGGGCCCAATAACGATGAGCATTCGCAGGTTGTGAATGCTAGGCGCCACTGTCGGCTTTATCCTGGGTGGGTATCAAAATTTGGGGGATACATGCTGTTTTTTAAAATTATTTATTTAAATAATTAATAAAAGCTGCATGGGGTCCCACTTTTTTTGATACACAGCCAAGATATCACACACAGCTGGAGGCTACAGCCTGTAGTCATCTACATTATCTGCACTGGTTTTCTATATATAGGGCACCCTAAGTCATATTTTTTATAATCTATTTTTATGCTTTGCTCAGGCAGACAATTACTGTAGATTCTGTGAGAGCAGCCAATCAGAGAAGCTGGCAAACCAAGAGTCTGGTTGCAGCCAATCACAAATGCTGTCACAGAAAGTGGGTGAGGGAAGTAATGAATATGCATGAAAGATAACCAGTGGACTCGGAAGCAGTGTTTCAGCCACACTACTGAGACTGTTAAGTACATCCTGCTTTAACCATTTTGCTTCTTTTTCTTTAACAGTGATTTCCCTGGCCAATAAGAGCTATGCAAATACTTGGCATGGCTGCGATGGCAGTGAAAGTGCCCACAGTCTAAAAGAGTGTTGATAGGCTGCCCTGCAACCTTTCAACAAGCTTTATTCTGGTGACAAAACCTGTTTGAGTTAGCTCATACTTAAACATATCTACAAGTAAGTCATGTAATATCTCTAATATGCAGTACTTCTGATGTATTGATGAAAAAAATGTAAGATTCTACTAATTTTCCATTTTCTTAAGTAACATCTTCGTTCTACAAACAGGACAACAATCTGACCGTGGTCACTGAGTTTTTCCTCTTAGGATTTCAAGTCAGCCATGGTTTCAGGATTTTTTTGTTCTACCTTTTTTTGGTTATTTACTGTGTGACAATCTGTGGGAACCTCCAGATCATCGCCCTGGTGTCCACCAGCAAGAACCTCCACACTCCAATGTACTTCTTCATCTCCCAACTGTCCATCAGTGACATCTTAGTGATCACAGACATTGTCCCAAAGATGCTGGACATCCTATTGAATAATGGAGGAACCATAACTGTTGTTGGTTGTATCACTCAGTTTTATTTTTTCGCTTCTGCAGTAACTTTAGAATGCTTTCTTCTCACAGTGATGTCCTATGACAGATATGTGGCCATTTGTTATGCGCTAAATTATATCTCTATCATGACGAGAGGATATTGTGGGAAATTGGTCGTCCTGTGTTGGGTTTTTGGTTTTTTAATTATTTTGGTTTACATCGTGGCAATGGCAGAGCTCAACTTTTGTGGTCCAAACACCATCAACCATTTATTCTGTGACATTCTCCGAATACTAGATCTTGCCTGTAATGACACCTTCATTATTCACTTAGAAATTTATTTATTATGTATTCCGACTGTCTTAATTCCAACCGCTATCATTATAATGTCTTATACGTACATAGTGTCAGCAGTCTTAAGGATTCAATCTAAGGCTGGTAGAAAAAAAGCCTTCTCCACCTGCAGCTCCCACCTCACTGTGGTCTCCATATACTACTGGACAATGTTCAGTGTTTATGTCGTCCCACCAAAAGGCCTGACCCTCTCCATGAGTAAAGCTTTATCCCTGCTCTATACAGTTTTTACTCCTTTGGTCAACCCCATGATATACAGTCTGAGAAATAAAGATATTGGGAAAGCCGTGCAGGAAACACTTTATAAACTCATGATCTGGTAAATTATATTATATCACCAAGTTTATACTTAAAGATGTTGAAGATATAAGATTGATTCATTAAAATATTTTAGCCAGAATTTCGACGTAAAACTACTTGAAATTTAATAATTTTTTTTTGTAAGTCAAAATTGCTCATAATTTTGTGCTTATTGACATTTTTTAAGTCGGCTACCTTCCTGTACTTTATAGTTATTGGCATTTTGATTTTTTTGTACACTTAAATGTTGATGCCAATTACTTTTTATCAGAAAACGGTCAGATTTGCTCAGACTTTCTAATTTACCTTTGTAGTGCTTAGAAATAGCGGGTATTGTTTGAATACTGCTGTAATAAAAGTTGAATCTGAAAACTTTTTTTCATGCAGTATATGACATTTTGGAACCCTTCTTCATACAATATGTGTAAGTTGTCTATTGCTTGTTTTTTGTGATATGACAGGATTTGTCTCTGACCATATCAATTTCAATAAATTGAAAATGAAGCATAGATTGTGTTCTCTGATGAAGACATTATCGATACCTTATAAGACTGTGTTATTCCCTTATCTGAAAAAATCTAATCTATCAAAATGCTAAGTTAATTAATAGGGATGAGCGAATATATTGGCCACTAGTCGGTATCCGGTGGATAATGGGGTATTCGAGGTATTCGGTATCCAGCGGCTAATATGGTATTCGCTCTGATACTTTCATTTTCATTTCTGGTCTTCCTGGCGCCTTTTTCCAGCCAATAAACACATCTGATGTTGCTTGCCCTCACAGTAACGCCGCAGCCATCTTTGTTGTGGTGTTACTGTGATTGGCTTGGCAGCGACATAGGGGCTATATAAGGCTGCCGCCATTTTGTGTGCACGCATTAATTCCTGAGCTGCCGGTGTAGCGAGAATGTACTGTGTGTGGACAGCGTTTCTCCAACCAACTAATACTAGTCCTTCTAAGGGCTGAAGCTATTTAGAATCAGCTATTAGGGACTGTGTAAATCATAGAAACAGGTATAGGGACAGTGCAGTGCGTTCTATGAGATAGTGTTCCTGCTGCAAAATTCAAAATAGTCCTTATAAGGGCTGAAGACAGTGTCCTCTGTTTGCTAGCAGCTGTGAAAATCATAGAACAAGGTATAAGGACAGTGTTGCTTAGTTAGGTGACATCCGTTTCTGTTTTAAACTGGCCAAAAAAAAAAAATCCTCTTATTAGTGGTGCATACGGTCTGTTACTGCATTGTGTGATATAGGGACAGCTACAGACAGCTTACTCACAGGCAGGGAGAGATCTAAAGCTGTCCTGACATCTGCTACTAATAATCAACAATCTCAGCACTGCTACATCCCTCGTGTCTGTTATACTAGCAATAGGTATTACAACTTGCAAAAAAATGTTCCAAAATTTAAAAACAAGGGGTTCAGGTGTAGTGTAGTGCCTGAAAGCCACCATCTCAATTCACAGTCACCAATTTTTATTAATACTCGGTGTCAGTGGCACTACTTGTGCCTAAAGCAAAATACCTTCATAGCACCACACTAGCCTAATTTTGGGGGCTTCATATCTTGCAAAACTTAGTGGCCTGCTTCCACTAACACACAGTCTGAGTGTTAACAAATTTTTATTAATACTTGGTGTCAGTGGCACTATTTGTGCCTCAAGGCCAGTACCTTTCTATCAGCCAACTAGTGTTATTTTTGAGGCTTCCTATCTTACAGAACCTACATAGGTGCTTGCTCTTATTAAAACACAGTCTCAGTGTTACCTAATTTTTATTAATACTTGGTGTCAGTGGCACTACTTCTGCCTCAAGGTCAGTACCTTCCTATCAGCAACCTAGCATAATTTTAGAGGCTTCATATCTTACAGTGCCTAGATAGTGGCTAGCTGCAACTAACACACAGTCTCAGTGTTACCCAATTTTTATTAATACTTGCTGTCAGTGGCTTTACTTCTGCCTGAAGCAAAATACCTTCATAGCACCAAACTAGCATCCTGGTGGTGGCGTCTTCCTATCTTACAGAACCTACATCGTGGCTTGCTCATATTAAAACACAGTCTACGTGTTACCCAATTTATATTAATACTTGGTTTCAGTGGCACTACTTGTGCCTCAAGGCCAGTACCTTCCTATAAGCAACCTAGTGTAATTTTGAGGGCATCTTACTAAAACACAGTCTGAGTGCCAAAAACCAATACTAACCTAAAAGTGGTGTAAAACCCTGTTTTCCTTTGGGGCTGAAAGACATTCACAACATCTTTGTCGACTCCTCCAAGTGGCACTTTGTCCAATAAAGGTAACTTGCAGTTTTTAGACTTACAGAAACACAAAATTAACAACCCGGCATAAGTGTTGTTCCACTGCCTGTAGAAAAGGTCACGTTACAGTATTCACCTTCAAATAATCAAACCAAAAAAATGGAAAAAAGAGGGTGTAAGGGCCGTGGATGAGGTGGTATTGACAGTGGTGGTCGCCCAAGCAGTATGATTAAGCCAAAGAAAAAGGTTCTTGCTTTACCTACCTCTGCCTTCCTATCCCAATTTTCTTGTCCACATGGGAAAGTACTCTTGTGCCCTGAACAGTGCGAACAGGTACCGAGTTGGCTAGCAGAAAATGCCTCCAGTTACTTGTCGAGTAGCAATTTCCAATGGTCCACACAGACAGACTTGAGTTGCCCAGATGCTGGCCCATCGAATCCTCAGCCTGATCGTCCTTCCTCACAACATCAGTATTCTCAGGAAACATTTGACACCAAAGCAGGTTACTCTGAGGAACTGTTTATGGGACCCTTTGAACTTTCTTGCCTTTCACCGCACAACAACAATAACGCAGGTGAGGCCATGGTGTGCAGTGATGCACAGATCTTTGAGCACCCAAGGCCAGAAGAAAGCCATGTTGTTGGCCATGACATGCTTGGCAGTCAGGTGTACGTGTTGGCGGATGATGAGACATAGTTGCCCTCAGGTCAGCCTGAAACCTCCATTCCCGAAGATGTTGACCTTCAGGAATTTGAAGACGACCAGATTGTTGATGAGGTAACTGATCCAACATGGTCGGGTGGCATGCATTGCGAGAGCAGCATTGCAGATGAGCATGTGCCCATAGTCTACAAAAGGCTGTAAGACAAAGGGTTTCGACCACTGCCAGAAGTCAATCAACTGTGCACATGACACCACCACCTGTGCCATCTCAGAGTGCAAGGGTCCATGCACCACCTCAACCATCTCAGAGTCCAAGGGTCTGTGGTGCGATTGTGTGGGAGATTTTTCCAAGAGTCCTTCAGACCACACGGTTGCCATTTGTCAAATCTGTCAGACCAAGCTTAGCAGAGGCAGAAATACTTCCAGCTTGGGCACCTCCAGCATGAGAAACCATATGTTAGCCAAGCACACCACTAGGTGGTTGACAGCTCTTGGTGAAAAACACAATTTCCAGACTCAAAGCTCTGCCATTCCCCCTGGGCTGTCTGCTTCCGAAACTGGTGTGTAAGAATTTGGCGCTGATGCCTCCTTCTCCCAACCTGATGTTGGCCAGACTCAATCATCATCGACCACATCCGCTTCGGTGTTCCAGCATTCCGTTCAGTTGTCCATACCACAGACTGTTGAAAAGAAGCGAAAATACCCCGTTACGCACCCAAGGGCAGAAACTATAACTGCACACATTGCACAATTGATAGCCCTTGAGATGTTGCCATATCGGCTTGTGGGAACAGAGGCTTTTGGCAGTGTTAAAACATCGGTACTCTGTGCTGCCACTATTTTTCTTGTTGTGCTATCCCCACGTTGCGCTATCACGTGTCTGTAAACATCAAACAGGCTCTCACCAACGCCATAACAGGGAAGGTCCACTTAACCACAGACACGTGGACAAGCAGAAGTGGACAGGGATGCTACATCTCACAGACGGCACACTGGGTGAACCTGGTGGTGGCTGGTACAGTCTGAGCCGGCAACTTCCCATATAGTTCCCACACACAGAATAGCGGGGCCACTTCAATCACAGTTTCAGTAGCCTCCTACAAAGCAGCAACTCCAACTTCCTCCGACTCTTCATCTGGCTCCTGTGCATTTTTTGTATTCATTTTTGTTACACTATACTCATGTGGGGAACATGTATGTGAGTATGTTTGCATGTAGACATGCGTATGCACGCACAAATTGTTGCTCACACAAAAATGTTCTTTATTTTAATTCCTATATGCAAATACAGTATGGTGCACACACATATTGTTTTCTGCACAAGCATGCTCTTATATTTTTTCACTTTTTTTATTTTTCATCCATATACTGCTTTGTACAACTATATGGGTTATATGTATGATACAGGCATATTTTTTTACATAAGTACATTATTTTTTATTTTTATTTTATTATTTTTCATATTTTATGCAGATTTATGCATGTATAGTTATATGCAACAAATATGCACATGCATGTATATGTGCATGTACATTATATATATATATATATATATATATATATATATATATATATATATATATATATATATATATATATATATATTAGTTTTTGCATATTCTGAGAATTATGAGTAATTATATGTACAGTCATATACAGTCATGTTGTATTCTTCAATTAGTATGTGTCTTTTTACATATTCATGCAAGAGGAGCATATAAGGAAATTCTTTTGATTGCTCAGTGCTTAAATACCAATGTCAGGTGTTTCTCATGGCTCAGCGCTAGCCATGCACTCATATGTGCCTCACATCACTCTGCCATGGCAACATGTCCTTGAAAGTCAATGCTCCCCTTCTCATGTGATGTGTATCAAGCACACCATCCGGGGTGGCATGTCTCTTGTATGCTGAATACTGAACCACGCTTGAACGTGGATGCGACCGCTCATATGAGTGCAACTTCTGGCGACACACCTCCCGGTGTATGTAGCTGATTGGCTGATTACCATTTAAATATCCTGCCACTTACACCATAAGCTATACCCTTGCTGAGGAAGCAAGACAGCGAAACGCGCGTCAGGGGGTCCCTCCGGTAATTATTCACGTTCTTATCTTATGTTTAACTAAGCTTATGTGGACTCATGCTGGGTGTTGTTTATACATTTGCTTTATGTTGTATTTGCTCATCTGATTGTTTCACTAGGAAAAATAAATAAGTCTACATGGTCCTTTATCATTTATTATGTATATTTTGATCTCACCTATTGATATGTTAAATGACCCTTGTTTGCCTTTAAATTAAATATTGTATATTTTTGTCCTCTCACCAGCAGAGACCTTTGTTGCCATCTAGTGTCCAGCATACAGTTAGGTCCAGAAATATTTGGACAGTGATACAATTTTCGCGAGTTGGGCTCTGCATGCCACCACATTGGATTTGAAATGAAATCTCTACAACAGAATTCAAGTGCAGATTGTAACGTTTAATTTGAAGGTTTGAACAAAAATATCTGATAGAAATTGTAGGAATTGTACACATTTCTTTACAAACACTCCACATTTTAGGAGGTCAAAAGTAATTGGACAAATAAACCAAACCCAAACAAAATATTTTTATTTTCAATATTTTGTTGCGAATCCTTTGGAGGCAATCACTGCCTTAAGTCTGGAACCCATGGACATCACCAAACGCTGGGTTTCCTCCTTCTTAATGCTTTGCCAGGCCTTTACAGCCGCAGCCTTCAGGTCTTGCTTGTTTGTGGGTCTTTCCGTCTTAAGTCTGGATTTGAGCAAGTGAAATGCATGCTCAATTGGGTTAAGATCTGGTGATTGACTTGGCCATTGCAGAAGGTTCCACTTTTTTGCACTCATGAACTCCTGGGTAGCTTTGGCTGTATGCTTGGGGTCATTGTCCATCTGTACTATGAAGCGCCGTCCGATCAACTTTGCGGCATTTGCCTGAATCTGGGCTGAAAGTATATCCCGGTACACTTCAGAATTCATCCGGCTACTCTTGTCTGCTGTTATGTCATCAATAAACACAAGTGACCCAGTGCCATTGAAAGCCATGCATGCCCATGCCATCACGTTGCCTCCACCATGTTTTACAGAGGATGTGGTGTGCCTTGGATCATGTGCCGTTCCCTTTCTTCTCCAAACTTTTTTCTTCCCATCATTCTGGTACAGGTTGATCTTTGTCTCATCTGTCCATAGAATACTTTTCCAGAACTGAGCTGGCTTCATGAGGTGTTTTTCAGCAAATTTAACTCTGGCCTGTCTATTTTTGGAATTGATGACTGGTTTGCATCTAGATGTGAACCCTTTGTATTTACTTTCATGGAGTCTTCTCTTTACTGTTGACTTAGAGACAGATACACCTACTTCACTGAGAGTGTTCTGGACTTCAGTTGATGTTGTGAACGGGTTCTTCTTCACCAAAGAAAGTATGCGGCGATCATCCACCACTGTTGTCATCCGTGGACGCCCAGGCCTTTTTAAGTTCCCAAGCTCACCAGTCAATTCCTTTTTTCTCAGAATGTACCCGACTGTTGATTTTGCTACTCCAAGCATGTCTGCTATCTCTCTGATGGACTTTTTCTTTTTTTTCAGCCTCAGGATGTTCTGCTTCACCTCAATTGAGAGTTCCTTAGACCGCATGTTGTCTGGTCACAGCAACAGCTTCCAAATGCAAAACCACACACCTGTAATCAACCCCAGACCTTTTAACTACTTAATTGATTACAGGTTAACGAGGGAGACGCCTTCAGAGTTAATTGCAGCCCTTAGAGTCCCTTGTCCAATTACTTTTGGTCCCTTGAAAAAGAGGAGGCTATGCATTACAGAGCTATGATTCCTAAACCCTTTCTCTGATTTGGATGTGAAAACTCTCATATTGCAGCTGGGAGTGTGCACTTTCAGCCCATATTATATATATAATTGTATTTCTGAACATTTTTTTGTAAACAGCTAAAATAACAAAACTTGTGTCACTGTCCAAATATTTCTGGACCTAACTGTATGTCTCACATGCTAGGATGCAGAGTGTATGATGTATTTACTTCTCCTACTATGGTTTACCATATACATTTTAGTCTGAATGGTTTTTAAATTATTCATTTTTTCTAATTATTACTGCATAGGGTTTAGTCTCTGTGATTTACTTTTCCTTCTTTGTTTTTAAGTATGTTTTATTTTCTTATACATTAATTAAGACATTAAGATCAATTACTGAGCTCAATTCCCACACTGAACTGTGAGATGAATTTGTTGAGGATCATCCTTGTTTTTCTCATGAGGGACCAGTAGTTCTTTTCTTAGTCGGGCTTTACACGAGACGATAGATTGTGCGATATGTCGTCGGGGTCACGGTTTTCGTGACGCACATCCGGCATACCGCACGACGTGGTTTCGTGTGACACCTCCTAGCGACGCAGTATCGCTCACAAATCGTGAGTCGTGTACTCGTCGCTAGGTTTCATAAAACTGTTTAATTAAAATGGCGGCGGTAGTTCATCGTTTCCGTGGCATCAAACATTGCTCCGTGTGACACCACGGGAACGATGAACAACAGGTTTACCTGCCTCCCGCGGCACCCGCCGGCTTAATGGAAGGAAGGAGGTGGGCGGGATGTTTACATCCTGCTCATCTCCGCTCCTTCACTTCTATTGGCCGCCTGCCGTGTGACATTACTGTGACGCCGAACGTCGCGCCCACTCCAGGAAGTGGACGTTCGTCGCTCACAGCGAGGTCATCCGGAAGGTAAGTATGTGTAACGGGGGTTAAACGAGTTTGTGTGCCATGGGCAACTAATTGCCCGTGACGCAAAAACGACGGGGCGGGTACGATCGATTGTGCTATCGCACAATCTATCGTCTCGTGTAAAGCAGGCTTTAGTGTATCACATGATCTTTTGAATGCTTTTCTTATTGACCTGAGACAATATCCTCTGTCTCGTAAATTGGTGGAAGGCTCCCTTGCCTGTTCCTGGAATGCTGAGTTCTCCGAATAGTTCCTCTTCAATTGTAGAATTTGTCCTACCGGGATTTTTTTTTATCAAAGGTTGAGGATGTGATGACTGTGCACATAAAACAGAGTTAACTGCAGTCATTTTTTAAAAAAACCTTTGTTTGACGGACAATACCATCATCCTTATAACTGTTCATGTCCAGAAAGTCCATATTGACCTGATTGCAATAGCTGGTTAATTTAATATTCAAAGAGTTTTTGTTCAGATTCTCCACAAATATTCTTAGTTTCTTCTCGGTGCCATGCCAGATTAAAAATATAGTGTCAATATATCTTATTATGGTCTAATAAAAATGTAGATATATTTACAAATTCATTCTCTGTCCTCGATTTGAATATTCTCTTGGTGGATCACTGGTCAAGAGGCTGACCACATAGTTCACACCCTGATTCTCCTTCCTCCAAACTCTGACGAGGAAAGGAGACAAGTCATCCTACACTTGGACACTTCGAAGAGCTCTTTACCTTTCCATTTATGGCTGCTTCTGGCCTCTCACATGCACATTTCAAGAAGGACATACAGAGGGTGTGTGCAATGATTCACAAATATCTGATCATCCATGATCAGAAGAAGTCTACGTCGGCAATTACTGTTTTAAGAAGTGGATGAAGATGAGACACATTTGTCATCAGGTCAGGTTAAGAGCACAACTCAAGAGGAGGATCAGATTGAGAAAGTTGGAGATGAGGTGGTAGATTTTGAAGTCACTGACCCAACCTGGCAAGGTAGCATGCATGATAGTAGTGAGCACAGCAGCTGGGGAGATATCCGTAGGCCTAAAATAGATCAGACACAAAAATCCAGTTCCAAAGAAATTCAAGCTGCCTTATACATTCAGGGATCACTAGTGTAAGAGCAAATTATCCATCGACATCTGAATTAAATTAAACACCATGGAGGAGACCCAAAAGGACCCCACTGCAGACACAAAAACATACAAAAGTGAGACTGCAGTTTCCCAAAATGTATGTGAGTAAACCAAAATCCTTCTGGGAAATTGTCTTATGGAAAGATGAAACGAAGATATAATATTTGGGAAAGCATATCATTCTACTGTTTACCAAAACAGAATGAGGCCTGCAAAGAAAATAACACATGACCTACAATCACATATGTTGGAGGTTCAACATTTTTTTGGGGTTGTATTGCTGACTCTCGCACTGAGTGCCTTGACTGTGTGCAAGACATCATGAAGTCTGAAGATTACTAAAGGATTTTGTGTGACAATGTAGTGTGCAGTGTCAGAAAGCTAGGTTTAGGTCCTATGTCATGGGTCTTCCAGAAGGACAATGACCCCCAAAATACTTTAAGAAGTCCCCGGAAATGGATGGAAACAAAGCTCTAGAGAGTTCTGAAGTGGCCGTGATGAGTCTGGAGTTTAATCCCTTTGACATCTGTGGAGAGATCTTAAAATAGCTGTTGGGAGAAGAGAAGATGCCTTCAAATATGTGAGATCTAGAGCAGTTTTCAAAAGAAGAGTCCAAAATTTCAGGTGAGAGAGGTGCAAGAAGCTTTTGGATGTTTATAGGAAATAATGGATTGCAGTTATTTATTCCTAAAGGCCCTGTCACACACAGAGATAGATCTGTGGTAGATCTGTGGTATATCTGAGGCAGATCTGCGGTAGATCTGCGGTAGAAGTGAAATTGTGGACAATCAGTGCCAGGTTTGTGGCTGTGTACAAATGGAACAATATGTCCATGATTTCACTGCAACCACAGATCTGCCAAAGATTTATCTCTGTGTGTGACGGTGCCTTAGGGGCCCTTTGCACACTACAACATCGCAAGCTGATGCTGTGATGCCGAGCGCGATAGTCCCCGCCCCCGTCGAAGCAGTGATATCTTGTGATAGCTGCCGTAGCGAATATTATCACTACAGCAGCTTCACATGCACTCACCTGCCCTGCAACGTCGCTCTGGCCGGCGACCCGCCTCCTTCCTAAGGGGGCAGGTAGTGCGCTGTCATAGCGACGTTACATGGCAGGCGGCCAATAGAAGCGGAGGGGCGGAGATGAGCGGGACATAAACATCCCGTCCACCTTCTTCCTTCCGCATAGCCGGCCGGGATGCAGGTAGGAGATGTTCCTCACTCCTGCGGCTTCACACACAGCGATGTGTGTTGCCGCAGGAACAAGGAACAACATCATAATATCGGTCTTTCCCAAATCATGGAAATGACCGACACTACACCGATGTTACGATTACGACGCTTTTGTGCTCGTTAATCGTATCAAAAATGCTTTACACACTACGATGTCGAGAGCGACGCCGGATGTGCGTCACTTTCGATTTTACCCCACCAACATCACACCTACGATGTCGTAGTGTGCAAAGGGCCCCTTAAGGGTGTGCAACCAAATATTAAATTGAGCGTGCCTACCATTCTGATATCTGGGCTAGTTTTGGAACTCTGACCAATTTGCCTTTACCCTTCTCTTTACATAAACACCAAAGAGAAAAGCAAGCCTATGCCAATCACAATAAAAAATATGTTTTAGCTAAGGAATAATAAAAAGGTACGAGACCAAATACAAAGCTACAACAGGTACAAGGAACAAAAAGAGGGGAGACACCTGGCAAACTCAGCTGGCATGGCACATGAAAATACACTGTAACATAAATCAAAATGATAGATCAATAATTAAATTCCTCATTGCAAACAATAAATATTACCATAGCAATTATAATTAAATAGTAGTGAATTCATAAAAAATACATAAATAATAAATAAAAAATATTACATAATATATAAGAGACACAAGTGTATCAAAAAATAGCAACAAGTTATGAACGCAACATCATAAGTGCCATAGTGCATATGTAATTACCAGTCCAGCGAGCCACACAGAAGGGCCAGGTCCCACCACACTCGACACAGTTCCCCTTTGTAAGATGCTGGATCAGTCCTTCATTTTAAATTCTTTATATAAATGTTTTTTTTTATTCTGGTACCTGTACAACTAAATCATGTAATATGCAATATTTCTGATATATTGGTGAAAAAAATAATTAACATTCTACTAATTGTTCCTTTTCCTAAGGTACCATCTCTGTTCTACAAACAGGTGACCAAACTGACTGCAGTCACTGAGTTTTTCCTCTTAGCATTTCATGTCAGCCATGGTGTCAGGAGTATCTTGTTCTCCCTTTCCTTGATTGTTTACTGTGTGATAATCTGTGGGAATTTCCTGATCATCGTCCTGGTGTCCACCAGTAAGGTTCTCCACACTCCGATGTACTTCTTCATCTTACAACTGTCCATCAGTGACATCTTGGTGATCACAGACATTGTACCCAAAATGTTAAAGGGACTGTATCGTCAGAAAAAAAAAAAATTAAATACCTGAAAAAATGTAAAGTAATATTATTTTAATGTTTTGTTTAAATATTATTTTCTTTTTTTAATTGAGCAAAATGTAAAAAAAAAAATTAAAAAGTTTAATATTTTCCACTGTTTCCACTGTTAAACACTAGCGGGAGCAGCTTCTGAAATCCTACAGAAATCCCACTGTAGGAAAAAGCTCACGTTACAGCTTGCAGTAAAGTGGGCGGAGTCTGCTCTCCTGTTGTGATGGCACGCCTCCACCTCCCAATCTGAGTGTTTACAAAGGATAACAGAGAATGACATGTAGGGACACAGTGCAGAGCCATATTCCTGGTGACCAGAAATGTCTAAAGTGTCACCAAGGACAGCAGGAGTATCACAGGATAGGATTAGATACACAGCTCAGCAGACAGTATCACCCAGGACAGGAATAGATACACGGCCGTGCACACAGCATCACCCAGGACAGGATTAGATACACGGCCGTGCACACAGCATCACCCAGGACAGGATTAGATACACGGCCGTGCAGACCGCATCAACCAGGACAAGATTACATACACGGCCGTGCACACAGCATCACCCAGGACAGGATTAGATACACGGCCGTGCACACAGCATCACCCAGGATAGGATTAGATACACGGCCGTGCAGACCGCATCAACCAGGACAGGATTAGATACACGGCCGTGCACACAGCATCACCCAGGACAGGATTAGATACACGGCCGTGCAGACCGCATCACCCAGGACAGGATTAGATACACGGCCGTGCACACAGCATCACCCAGGACAGGATTAGATACACGGCCGTGCACACAGCATCACCCAGGACAGGATTAGATACACGGCCGTGCAGACCGCATCAACCAGGACAGGATTAGATACACGGCCGTGCACACAGCATCACCAAGACAGGATTAGATACACGGCGGTGCACACAGCATCACCCAGGACAGGATTAGATACACGGCCGTGCAGACCGCATCAACCAGGACAGGATTAGATACACGGCCGTGCAGACCGCATCAACCAGGACAGGATTAGATACACGGCCGTGCACACAGCATCACCAAGACAGGATTAGATACACGGCCGTGCACACAGCATCACCCAGGACAGGATTAGATACACGGCCGTGCAGACCGCATCAACCAGGACAGGATTAGATACACGGCCGTGCACACAGCATCACCCAGGACAGGATTAGATACACGGCCGTGCACACAGCATCACCCAGGACAGGATTAGATACACGGCCGTGCAGACCGCATCAACCAGGACAGGATTAGATACACGGCCGTGCACACAGCATCACCAAGACAGGATTAGATACACGGCCGTGCACACAGCATCACCCAGGACAGGATTAGATACACGGCCGTGCAGACCGCATCAACCAGGACAGGATTAGATACACGGCCGTGCACACAGCATCACCCAGGACAGGATTAGATACACGGCCGTGCACACAGCATCACCCAGGACAGGATTAGATACACGGCCGTGCACACAGCATCACCCAGGACAGGATTAGATACACGGCCGTACAGACCGCATCACCCAGGACAGGATTAGATACACAGCCGTGCAGACCGCATCAACCAGGACAAAATTAGATACACGGTCATGCACACAGCATCACCCAGGACAGGATTATATACACAGCCGTGCACACAGCATCACCCAGGACAGGATTAGATACATGGACGTGCACACAGCATCACCCAGGACAGGATTAGATACACGGCCGTGCAGACTGCATCACCCAGGACAGGATTAGATACACGGCCGTGCACACAGCATCACCCAGGACAGGATTAGATACACGGCCGTGCACACAGCATCACCCAAGACAGGATTAGATACACGGCCGTGCACACAGCATCACCCAGGACAGGATTAGATACACGGCCGTGCACACAGCATCACCCAGGACAGGATTAGATACACGGCCGTGCAGACCGCATCACCCAGGACAGGATTAGATACACGGCCGTGCACACAGCATCACCCAGGACAGGATTAGATACACGGCCGTGCAGACCGCATCACCCAGGACAGGATTAGATACACAGCTCAGCAGTCAGTATCACCCAGGACAGGATTAGATACACAGCTCATCAGACAGCATCACCCAGGACAGGATTAGATACTGTCTGATGAGCTGTGTATCTAATCCTGTCCTGGGTGATGCTGTCTGCTAAGCTGTGTATCTAATCCTGTCCTGGGTGATGCTGTCTGCTGAGCTGTGTATCACCCAAGAGAGGATTAGATACACGGCTCAGCAGATAGTATCAAACAGGAGAGGATAATACACAGCCGTGCAGACAGCATCAGCGGCGGTACTCGCATGCAGTGGGGCACGGGCACACACATACACAGCAGCGGCGAGCAGAGCGGTGGCTGGGGAGAGCGGAGGGAGGAAGTGTCATCGGAGACGGTAACGGCGGGGGGAGGGGCGGCACTAGCAGGGGCTGCGGAGAGCGAAGGGATGGGGTGTCAGCGGAGACGGGAACGGCGAGGGGCGGCACTAGCGGTAGCAGTAGCGGGGGCTGGGGAGAGCGGAGGGAGGCGGTGTCATCGGTAACGGGGGCAGGGGAGGGGAGGCGGCCTGTACTCACACATCCCGGCGGTTGACAGGGGTGAAGTGGAGCAAACAGCATACGCTGTGAGCTCCACGATGATGGCGCTGAACTTCTCCCTCTGCTGTGATCTGGACAGCCCAGGGGGCGCGTCCAGGTCACAGCATACGCCCACTGTAACGTTAAACATAGGGTCGGATAGCGACCACTATTCTCTATGCACAGGGGCTGCCATAAAGGAGTGTGTAACTGTCGTTACACACACAGCAAATCCAACATGGCCCCCAGTGCATACAGTAAAATTAGAATAACAGAAAAAGTAAATAAGCTACGTTTTTCATTTTGTATTAGAAATACTTGATTTCAGAATCACTATTTTTAATACAAAAATAAAAAAACGCGATACTGTCCCTTTAAACTCCTAATGTACAATGGAGGGACCATAACTCTTGTTGGTTGTATCGCTCAGTTTTACTTGTTTGGTTCTGCAGAACATTTAGAATGCTTTCTTCTCACAGTGATGTCCTATGCAGATATGTGGCCATATGTCATCCTCTAAGTTACAGCTCTATCATGACAAGAGCATATTGTGTGAAATTGGTCGTCCTGTGTTGGGTGTTTGGATTTTCAATTATTTTGATTTACATCATGGCAATGGCAAAGCTAAACTTTTGTGGTCCAAACACAACAGACCATGTATTCTGTGACATTCTCCGAATTCTAGAACTTGCCTGTAATGACACCTTTGTTATTCACTTGGAGATATATTTCCTATGCATTCCAACTCTTTTCATTCCAACTGCTATCATTATAATGTCTTATACTTACATTGTGTCAGCAGTCTTAAGGATTCAATCAAGGACTAGTAAAAAAAAAATCTTCTCTACTTGTAGCTCCCACCTCACTTTGGTCTACACTTACAATGTTTAGTGTTTATGTTGTCCCACCAAAAGGCCTTACCCTCTCCATGAGTAAAGTCCTATCACTGCTATATACTTTGTTTACTCCATTGGTCAACCTCATGATATACAGTCCCTGACAAAAGTTCTGCCCCTATCCATGTTATGTAAATAAAAGCTTATAACCTGACTTTAAATTTATCCCTTGGTTTCATAAATTACTCTTTTGAAAGCTGAAACCCTCCCAAATTTGGTTTATGTTATGAAAATAAAGTTGATGCAAAGCTGAAATATTGATCATTTAATGAACATAGAAAGGTCAGATTTTGGCAAGATAAAAATTTTGTCGCTTTGTCGTATAATGCACCCAATCTTAGTTTACATCCTCACCTGTGCTCACTAAATGATCTGTTAATTAGTGGGTGTATATAAAAAGAAACCCAGCACCCCAGACCTTCAGTTGAACTGCAACTTGACCTCTGACAACATGCCAAAAATCCACCCTGCGACCAAAGCCTTGATTATCAAGAGACTGGAGACCAGATCCACTGCAGATGTGACTGGCACCTTTAATGTGTCTTAGCGTCAAGCACAAATAATTAAAAAAAGATTTGAAGAGACTGGAGATGTTTTTGACAAGCCCAGGTCCAGCAGATCCCGCAAGACAACTGCTCATAAGGAACGTTTGTTGGTTAGAAAATCCAAAGCCAGTCCCTCTTCCACTGCAGCAGAGCTCCAAAAGGCCTGGTCATCTCAAGTCCCTGTGTCAACTAGAACAGTTTGTAGGATTCTGTCTGGAAATGTCCTTCATGATCGAATCATTGTCCAGAAGCCAGCACTAAACAAAAGGCAATTAAAAAACTGTGTGGCATTTGCCAAGTCCCAAAGCCTGCTAAACAGATGGATGCTGGAAAAGTGGCAGAAGGTGGATTTCTCTGGTGAATCTTCAGTTGAATTAAACCACAGCCACCGCAAATACTGCAGGAGACCTACTAGAGCCTGTATGGATCCAGAAAACAGTTAAGTTTGGTGGTGGAAAGATCATGATCTGGGGTTACATTCAGTATGGGGGTGTGCAAAACATTTTCAAGATGGAAGGCAATATCAATAGCCTAAAATATCAAGACATAAGAGCTACCTCTTACATTTCCAATCATAAAAGGGGTCAAATTCTGCAACAGGATGGTGCTCCATCTCATACATCCATCTCTACACAAAGTTCCTCCTGGCAAAGAAGATCAAGGTGCTCAAGGAATGGCCAGTCCAGTCACCAGACATGAACATCATTGAGCATGTTTGAGGTAAGGATGAAAGAGGAAGCTTGGAAGACAAAACCAAAGAATCTACATGAACTCTGGGAGGCATGTAAAACTACATTCTTTGCTATTTCTGATGACTTCATGAATAATTTGTATGAATCATTATTGAACCGCATGGATGCAGTCCTTCAAGCTCATGGAATTCACACAAAATATTAAATATGGCTCTAATAGCACCACAACTTCATTCACCAATGTCATGCAGCATATCTTTGTATTAGAAGTTAATTATTTGTTTGAATTTCACCTCACTTTCTGTGGGCGACAAAACTTTTGTCTTGCCAAAATCTGACCTTTCTTTGTTCATTAAATGATCAATATTTCAGCTTTGCAGCAACTTTATTTTCATGACCTAAACCAACTATGGGAGTGTTTCAGCTTTCAAAAGAGTAATTTATAAAACCAATGGATGAATTTAAAGTCAGGTTATAAGCTTTTATTTACATAACACGGATAAGCGACAGAATTTTTACGGACTATACAGTCTGAGAAATAAAGACATTAGGAAAGCTGTAAAAGAAACACTTCATAAACTCGTGATCTGGTAAAATATTATTATTATTATATAACTGGGTTTATATTTAAAAATACTGTAGATATAGATTTGATTCATCAAAAAGTTTTTGTCAGAATTTTGAAATAAACTGGTTGAAATATAACAATTTTTTGTGTAAGTCAAAATTGAGCACAATTTTGGGAATATTTACATTTTTTCAGTTATTTTTTTGTATATTATAGTTATTGGTACTTTGATATTTTATGAACTATTGCATGTGCAATCTTGTGTTCTTACTGGCAATGTAAAGTATGTTTTTCCTGTTAAAGAAGCAGTAAAGTCTTGCCAATGTGGGGGTCAATGACCCTGTGCTGTATGAGTAATGTGTGCAGTGGAGTGCAGGTTTTTAGTGGGATGAGCCCTTGTCCATCTGGTTTTTCTGATGACAGCCAGGGCAGTGGATAAAAGCACCAACTGACTTTTGCATCTTCAGAAAAGCCATTGAAAATTTTGCTGAAAATGAGGTTTCCAAGTTGGTGAATAGTTTCATACTGTACCTGTTTCAGTATGTATTAAACCATATTTATCTTCAATGGTAGATGCTACCAAGAGCTTAGGAGTACAGCAATGGAAAGCCAATTACTTCCTGGTCACAGGATACCATTGCCTTTCCAGAAAAGGAAGGTTGTGTGTGGCCCCCATAGACAATTATAGGGAAAAATGCATGATATATGCTGTAACTCTATGTGGGGAGGAATTTGTTTGGGACTTTATAAGGGCAATCAATATTAGCAAGTTTGAAATTTCTTAATAATAAGGACGGGAACATTATACAGACTCCTGATATTAACCCTTTCACAACCTACGACATCATGGTATGTCCGAAGTCATGTCCATTGCTTCTGATCAGATCAGCGGTCTTTTGCCTCTAACAGCCAATCCACCTGCTACTGTTAACCAATTAAATCTTGCTGTCAATCTCTGACTGGGATTTAACATGTCGGTCCCATCCGTGCTCCTATGACTGCCAGGGGTGAGCTGATGATCATTGTGTCTGTCACGATGATCTGAGGCAGTGTTCATACAAGATCATGATTTCTGCTGCACAATACAGTGCTGATGCTAAAGCACTTTTCTATATAATACAAGCAAACGGATGATTGCAGCATCAAGGCCGCTGAGGGGATTCGTAAATACATTACAAAGTAAAAAAAAATATAATAAAAATTAGAGATGGGTGAACTCACAGATACTTGGGTCTGGCAGGTTCGGCCCGGCTTTAAAAAAAAATTAAGTTTCGGAACCGAAATTTACCCAAACTTGACTCCGTATGCCTAAACCCACGTAAGTCTAAAGTGGGCTTCAAACGCTATGACATCGCTAACGAGATGTCATTGGGGTCACAGAATTTGTGACGCACATCCGGCCTCGTTAGTGACGTCGTAGCATGTGACAGCTACGAATGACCATTAACAATCAAAATTACTTACCTTATCGTTGATCGTTGATGCGTCGTTCAAATCCCAAATATCGTTGCTGTTGCAGGACGCAGGTTGTTTGTCATTCCTGCGGTGTCACACATCGCTATGTGTGACACCGCAGGAAAGACAAAAAACACCGTACCTGCTTCCTCCGGCAACGAGGTGGGCGTGTCTTACCTTCAGCTGCTCTCCGCCCCTCCGCTTCTATTGGACGGCTGCCATGTGACATCGCTGTGATGCCGCACAAACCGCCCCCCTTAGTAAGGAGGCAGTTTGCCGGTCACAGCAGCGTCGCTAGGCAGGTAAGTCCGTGTGACGGGGCCTAGCGATTTGCCCGTGATGCGCAACAGATGGGGGTGGGTGCTTTCACCAGCGACATCGCTAGCGATGTCACTGCGTGCAAAGCCTGCTTAAGGGTCCCAAACTTAAGTGCTATAAAGATGTGGTAGTAAGGGCTATGAATCCACAAAAGGAAGCAAAGTGTGAATTATAGCAGGACAAATTATACTTACCAAGTTTTCACTTGGCTGTCACACTGCTTCTGGGTCTGCTCATGAAAGATTATGAATATTCACTGCTTCCCCTGCCCATCCTCTGTGACAGAGTTGGATATTGACTGCCTTTAGACTTCCAGGGTGCCGGTATCTGTGCTTGGTTGCCCTCACACTAGCTGTCTCCCGAAGTGGAGTGTGGAGTGTAAAAAGAAATAATTAGCAACAATGGTGCAGAGTCCCCTATATTTTGATACCCAGCAAAAATAAAGCATACAGCTGGAGGTTGGTATTCTGAGTCTGGGGAAGCCCATGGTCATTGTGCCCTCCCCAATCTAAAAAAAGCAAAATTCAGCCTCCTCAGAATTGGCGCATCTGTTACATGCGTCAGTGGTGGTGCTTACCCCTCTCATGCAGATTGCCTTGGTGTGGTGTCAATTGAGAATCAAGACAGCTATGTTTTTTTCAAAAAATCACAACCATCATATAGCCTGAGGTTAATAATCGGTAAGGGTCTAAGAGAACCTCCCAATTGCTATTTGTAAAAAGAATTACACAAAAAAAAAATATAAAATAATTTCAAGAAAACACTCTCCTTCTTCAATTTATTAACCCCCAAAGCAATTCTGCAGGTTCAACATAATGCACAGACACGACGTCCCACAATCTACCCAGCTTTGCTACATCCTGAGGTTGCAGTGCACAGTCAGATTAGAAAATGTGATCAATCACTGCGGAATCTGGGACACACTGACGGAGTCACACCTGTGAAAGCATTGACATTAGTGAGTTTACCTGAAGTCAAACATGTTGGTTGCCACAATACCCCAGCTATGACCTCAGGTGAAGCTCACCTCACGTGAACTCATTGAACTAAAATCTGTTAATCAGGCATTGACTTTAATGATCCTGGATTACCGGATTGAATTATTGTCTTTAATGGTGCCAGATTGCCTGTTAACCGACACCATAGAAGTTAATAATCCAGTAATCTGTCAGCATTAAACTCAATGCCCGATGACCAGAATGTGCATGCAATTGAGTTCACCGGTGCTAAGTTCACTTAAGGTCACAGCTGGGTTAGCGTGGGGTGAACTCACTAAATTGAATGCTGGATTACCAGATTAGGCTATATGGACATGTTGAGTATTTAGTTAGACATTTTTCCAATTTTCAACTCTCTCCTCCGTCCACCGGCACCACCTTCCTCTCCTCTCATCTGAGCTGAAGACTGTAAAAACATTACAATTAATACATCTAGTTATCAAATATGTTATAGTAGGACATATATGTTCACAGTTCTGTTTATGTTGGAGGGCATAGTTTATTGATAATGTTTTTATAAGAAATAAATAATAAGGTATCTGTATTAAGTATGGATAAATGCTGACATAAGCATGGTACCTAGATATATATATATATTCTTCCTTCTTTAAGCTTCTAGTGATTATGTCATATGGAACTGTATTCAGTTGAAACACCCTATATGGATTGGACAGTTGTCATATAACACACGATGGAGGGGGCTACTTCTGCTCCTGCACGTCGCTTACTGTCCCAGAAGCCTTCCAGGCTGCAAAATGAACACATGCTGTCAAGCCTACGGTATATCACCCCTGCCTTACCATTCAGAATCCAAGGAGAGATGGATGAAGATTTTCTATTGATCAGTATAGACTAATTGAACTCTTACGTAAGCTAATGAAGTATATTATTTTTCCTTTCTGTAACTGAACCCTGGCAACCATTTTAAATAGATAAAATACATTTATTTTTTACATTTTTGAAGTTCTTTCTTTCATGCGCTTTTACGTATTTGAAGAAAAATATATTTAAGAGTATATTTTTAACATTTTGGAGAGCCAGCCATTCGTGATTTTTTTTTTACATTTTTTTTGTTGTTCCTTCACTTTGCATAAGGGGGGTCCGAAGTAATAAGTATCTCAAGTATCTCCTGCAAAGGATCAGGAATCGACAATTTATAAAAATCACGCAGAACCTAGGAAATACGTATAAGTCAAGTTGCATGAATGTTTTTTAAATGAACTTTAAAGACTTTGCTAAGCCACAGACGATACTCTTTTGACGTGTCTTTGAGCAAGAAAAAATAAGTCCGTCCATAAAAAGTATTGGACGCGCTGAACAAGGTGAATCGAGTTTTAGAGGATCATCCATCAGATCATCTGATCATTTCAGGTAAGAAAATGGATTTTATCTCTACTTATGTTAAGCAAAGTAAACTTCAGTTCACTTATTCAGATATTTCTAATGTGCAAGAGTTATGGGTATGCCTTTATGGGGAGTGTGAACTTGAGAATTCACGTATAGAATGTGCAAGGTCTTTTAATAGAGAGAAACAGAAAATCAGAAATGTCTGTCATTTAGTCTATAAATTTCACAAGTTAATCATAGAAAAATGTAAAAATGGTGGAAATAGACAACCTGAATTGTCAGGAAAGTCAGTGATAGAGAAATCCAAAGACTGCTTAGAACCTGGAATGTCAGTCAGTGATATTGTGAACTCTGACTGTAATGTTGCAAATGAAAAGTCAGATTTAGACTGTAATTTTGCAAATCAGAATCTTGATAATGGCGGCAGACATGTGCTGTGTATTCAAGGTGACTTTCAGGATACTGGGAAAGAAGCAGGAAATGACGTAGAGAAGCCAGAAGGGGGAGGAGCCAGAGTGGGAGACGTACAGAAAGTTGTCAGAGAAGGACACGTGCAGAGAGAAAATGGCGACGATCAGTTTCTAAAAATAGAACAGACTAAGTTAGGGATTAAACTTAGAAAGAGTCTATTGGACTTATGCAAATTAATTCCCGCATATAATCCTAAAATACATGTTTTCAGAAATTCAGAGATATTTGAAAGCTCCGTTGAGAAATTAAATTTAACCAATAGTGAGAAGACTCGGGTATTTGATATGTGGATACCTCAGCATTTTTTTAGACAATTGGCATTAACAAAGTCTTCTGACAATGAGACATTTGATTGTTCAAATGATAACGATATCATAAGGCTGAAAAATCTCATTTTCTGTGCAAGGAATGAAGCAAATCCAGATTATGAGTTGTTAAAGGAATTACAAATTGAAGAGAATGAAAGTACATTCTCATTTATGTCCGTTTTTGAACGATTATATAGGGCGGTCATTCCAAATGTCAGATTTAAATCTTTAATTTCCACATTCATAAGGAAATTTAATTTCCTTGATAATGCAGCTTGTGCGGTAGCATTAAATAAAAAGTCCCTATTCGAATGTACGACATTTATCGATTTTGTTAGAAATCACCAAAGTCAATCAAAACAGAAATTAATTAATTCTGAAAAACCAACACGAAAAAGGGTGAGATTCTGTGAAAAGCCAACAGTGTCTCCCAGATCCAGATATTTTTGTGAGAAAATGTATGAAATTCGCAGGAATTTGCATATAAATTACAAATCATACAATCCATCACAATTATCATCTAAAAATCTTTTTCCACAGGAAAAACCTTTGTTTCCCTTGTCTCCAGTGAAGGGATTGGTCACAGGATCAGATATTGATGATCCCAGACAAATGATGAGTAAAAGTTTTGAAAGACAGAAACAGGTGTCTTGTGCAGATTTTCTCCCCGGGCTATTATTGAAAGAAGAAAAAATGTTGTCCAGAGAATTTGACAGCCAGCAACAGCTGGGTGGTCTTTCAGAGATAGACATTCTTTCTCATTTAAGGAGGAAAATTGAGTTACAAAATAATTTCCATTCCAATTTTCTGGAAATTACTGTAATAGATTGGATCTTGAAAAAATTGAGGTTTGGGTTTTAGCTGGATAAAAGGGGTTTTCTAGATAAAGTAATTTTGCTATTTGATAATCATGATTATTCATATACAGTGAATCTATGCATATATATTAAAAATAGTGATAGTAAATCAAGGTCATATTTTCATTTAGTTAAATTATAGTTTAATGTTATAAATTAATAATTTGATCTCTGTATATGAATAATAATATTTAAAATGTAATAATAAGAGAAAGTAACTGATTCTATGTGTTTCATTTTTTATCATAAATATGATAATAATTGTATTCTTTTATTTCCCTCAGAATTTATCAGTAAAGCAGATTAATGAAGTATTAACTTTTTATTTATACATTTGTTCTTGTCCTCAATCAGGTAACATATATCTTATTGTGTAAGGCTGATCGCAAAGCATGATTAATAATAATAATAATAATAATAATAATAAGAACAAGAAGAAGAATTATTTTCTCAGGTACCAATTGCCAGAGAACCATTAGTTTAACGTTTCTTTTATGAATATATATCTTCTTTAGAGTTATTAGAAATGTAATCTGAGCTTTGGAGTGGAGTAAAACTGCTTGCTGTTTTGGAATGGTGTTCTTTGCACATAACCAAAGCATGTGACTTTTGAATTACTAAAGCTAATAATAATAAATGTTTGTTCTATTGTGAAATGTACAGTATGTGACTATCAAAGGTACCTATTTCTCATGAGTATATGTAATAAATTATTCATATACTTCAAGAAGTTTTGAAATGCGCATAGAGAAATTGAAAATCAAAAACAGGGATATGTGTCTGTCAATGTTTCTATGTGAATGTATGTTAAAGAACCATGACAGTCTTGTGTGCATAGATGTGTCTATGAATGATTGATTGTCTGAGCAGCTGCCGATGTCAAGTACTTGGTTAAGAGGTCTTTGAAGCTTCCAAAAAAAAAAGAGGAATTTTTGTTTTAACTTCGAGGTTATAATATGTATGTATATTATTAGAATAAATAAGTTATAGTACATAAGTATAAATAATGAAGGAATTTATACAGAATATATCTTATTCATAGACATATTTCTTTAATGTAGAGATGTTAGGATCTTTATTAAGGGTTTATTTTGAAGAGTTACATTCTAGAATAAGGTTTTAACGTTTTGATTTTTATACAGGTTTGTGTTAGTTACTTCTTTTACTGATACACAGATTGGTAATCATTCTTCTTTTCAAATATGAAAGTAATATTTATAATATGGTCTTGAAGATATACAACATAAATTTTTAATTTAATTTAATCTTGACATATTAATTTTTATAACATCATATTTGATGATATTAAAAGGAAAAGGTTTGGTCTCAATCACACACTTATATTTGATAAATATATGTGTCTACAGAATACTTTAATAATCAATATTTCAAGTACAAAGGAAAAATTGGGAATAAAAAAAGATATATTTGAAGTATATCATAATGCATTTATATACTAAGAGAAGAGTATTATTTACAAAGTTACATGACTTAATTATTTTTATAGGTTACTGATATGATAGGTATGGAAATCCTATAAGATACTGGTAATATTAAGGTTATGTATTATTAAAGACATAGGTGTTATATACATAGAAGGCCTTATTTTTATTTTAATTTTTATTTTTATTCCGATTTTTATTTTTCCTTTTATTCCTATTTTTTATTAATTATTATTATTTAATATTCAAAATTTTAATCAAATTTTTAATTCTACAATTTTTTTATTTTTCCTTCAAGTTTTAAATATCTCAATTGAGAAAACACTTCAATATTTAGTTAAGTAATATCTAATATAAGAATATTACTTTATTAAATATGAATCATATTAAAAGGGAAAGTTCCACTTTTTGGAAGAAAAGAATACTTCCTTCATCAATATATACAATTGTTTACTTCCTAGTAATACATTATGTTTATATTAGTATGTTAACACAATAAGGATGAAATATTACTTATAGTTACACATTTCCTTATATAGTAGGTTATTTAATAAATAATAGACAAATCAAATAAATTAAATTAGAGTAATAAAGATGGAAGATCGAGGTACATCTAGGTTTACCTTCCTGTATTTACAAATAATATTTATATTATATTTTTAATCAATAATAATTTATAATGGGTATTATTGTGTTTTGATGGAATCGTCCAGTCTTTCCTAAAAGGTTATTTGCTTTGGTTTATAATTTTACAAATGATCTAACTAAATAAGCTACATTGTTGCCTTTCATATTTATAATATGATACATGTTATAGGTACACATTATATTATTTCATATTTTATATTACATTTTGGTTACATTCAACACATTGCCACCTATGGGTTTGGAAGGGTAATACATCAATGACAAAAAAGGTTATTACATGAGAATACTATTGTCTATACCATTATGCAGTATTTTATCATTCTAAGTATCAATTATATTAATACTTCTACGATAATAATAATGATATGGTATTATAGTATTAGAGTTATGATACACTGTGACATTTATTAGTGATAGTTATTGCCATATTTGGTATCTAGATTAGGGAATGAATCAGTCTTCCATCAAGATTACAGAATATAAAAAGATTTTATAATTTTTCTAAGGTTAAAAGGGATTCTGCAAAATGGTCCAAAAGGTAACATCTCAAATAAGACTGTGTAACATACAATACACTTACCACTGCGGGACCTCAGAAACATAGTGATCTTATGGTGCCAGGATGGACAATGACACATGGTCTGTGCCTTAAGACCTCACTACAGTTACTAAGGAGAGCAATGACGTGTTAAAGATAATCCCTGTCGTGCTGACCAAGAACGTCTTAACATCTGTTACAGGATTTGACAACAGGCAGCTTCGAGGATAAAGGTGACTAATGTAAATTACACTGCACAGACATCAAAGACTTATGCTATTCTTCTACACTCATGAACTGTGGTTTATCAACATTGGCTATGGACTTTGTAATAAAGAATAAAGTTTATGGACTTGATTTAAAACGATGATAAACGCAATACGGGACTGTATTAAATTGGTAACCATTCATCTTTTATCAAAGGATTTATTTCTAAGAGACTGTGTTTATGCCAGATTACATCGGAAATAAGAAGACATAAACTCAGAGGACATTATATGGTGACCAAATTTGTTTTGCATCTTTTTAGGTCTAGCGAAGTATACTTATATATTTGTATATGATTAACCAGTCACGGCCTACCATAACATGAAACCACATTATTATATTATTGAACTTACAACATGAATAATGCAAATTGATTATTATTCATCATTAATATTGATATTAATCCATTCTCGCCAAATAAGGAAAGAAGATTTGTTATTTTAATGATGTATTAATTAATTTTCGGGGTTTTATTAATAATAATTAATAATTCACCCGCTTCAAGGGGGAATTGTAAAAACATTACAATTAATACATCTAGTTATCAAATATTTTATAGTAGGACATATATGTTCACAGTTCTGTTTATGTTGGAGGGCATAATTTATTGATAAAGTTTTTATAAGAAATAAATAATAAGGTATCTGTATTAAGTATGGATAAATGCTGACATAAGCATGGTACCTAGATATATATATATTCTTCCTTCTGGAAGCTTCTAGTGATTATGTCATATGGAACTGTGTTCAGTTGAAACACCCTATATGGATTGGACAGTTATCATATAACACACGATGGAGGGGGCTACTTCTGCTCCTGCACGTCGCCTACTGTCCCAGAAGCCTTCCAGGCTGCAAAATGAACACATGCTGTCAAGCCTACGGTATATCACCCCTGCCTTACCATTCAGAATCCAAGGAGAGATGGATGAAGATTTTCTATTGATCAGTATGGACTAATTGAACTCTTACGTAAGCTAATGAAGTATATTATTTTTCCTTTCTGTAACTGAACCCTGGCAACCATTTTAAATAGATAAAATACATTTATTTTTTACATTTTTGAAGTTCTTTCTTTCATGCTCTTTTACGTATTTGAAGAAAAATATATTTAAGAGTATATTTTTAACAAAGACTTTGCCTCTTTTTTCAAGCAGAAGATTGACAACATCCGAGCAAGCTTTTGGCCACAATCCCCACAGCCCCTCATCATAGATAATCATCCCTCTTCCTCCAAATCCAGCATCTCTACCATGACAGAAGACAATCTTTGCTCTCTACACTCCAGATCACATCTCACCACCTGTACACTTGACCCACTCCCATCGCACCTCATCCCCAACATCACCGCAGTCCTCATACCGACCCTAACCCATCTCTTCAACCTATCACTAAAAACTAGTGTATTCCCTTCATGTTTTAGACATGCTTCAATCACACCCATCCTCAAAAAGCCCTCCCTTGACCAATCCTCTGTGTCTAGCTATCACCCATATCACTTCTCCCTTATGCCTCAAAACTACTGGAAAAGCATGTCCATCTTGATTTGTCCTCATACCTCTCCTCCTGCTCCCTCTTTGACCAGCTACATTCTTGCTTAGGACCGCATCACTCTATTGAAACTGCCCTAATCAAAGTCACCAATGACCTACTAAGCAACACTATTCTGTCCTCCTCCTGGACCTGTCCTTTGCCTTTGACACAGTAGACCACTACCTCCTACTACTGATTCTCTCATCTCTGAGCATCACAGACTTGGCCCTATCTTGGATTTCCTCATACCTAACTAACCAAACCTTCAGCGTCTCCCATTCTCACACCACTTCCTCATCTTGCCCCCTATCTGTCGGAGTCCCCCAAGGCTCAGTTCCTGGACCCCTGCTGTTCTCCATCTACACCTTCGGCCTGGGACAGCTCAAAAGTCCCATGGCTTTCAGTATCATCTCTATGCCGATGACACACAGATTTACCTCTCTGGACCTTACATTACCTCCCTACTAACAAAAATTCCACAATGTCTTTCTTCTATTTCATATTTCTTCTCTGCACGATTCCTAAAGCTTAACATGGACAAAACAGAATTCATTGTCTTTCCTCCTCCTCACTCAACTCCTTCAACAAGCCTATCCATCAAAGTTGATGGCTGCTCACTCTCTCCAGTCTCACAAGCTCGTTGCCTTGGAGTAACCCTTGACTCTGCACTATCCTTCGATCCACACATCCAAGCCCTCTTCACCTCATTCAGACTACAACTCAAAAATATCTCCCGGATCCGTGCTTTCCTTAACCAAGAATCAGCAAAAACATTAGTGCATGCTGTCACGCTCCCCGGGTCCTCTGCTCCGCTCCCCGGCTCACCTGCCACGCTTTCCGCTCTCCAGCCTCCATTGGCCGCGCTTCCCAGGCCTCCTGGTCCTCGCTCCCGGCGCCTGTCGGCTTCCCAGCCCCTGGCCGGCCCTGCTGCTTCCTCCTCTCAGCTTCCTGCCCTGGCTTCTGGCACCCGAGCAACGTGCATGCGCATTAGGGCGCGCGCGCGCGGTCACTGACCCTTTCTTAAAGGGCCAGTGTCCACTGACAGGAAATGATGCACACAGGTACAGGGTATAAAGGGGATTAATGTCCAAGGGGACGGGGCCTGTTCTTCGTGTTTCCCAAGCTAGGAGTCAGGTCTCCTTGTGTTCCTGTGAGATACTTACCTCTCTCTCTTTTAGAGCCGATCCTGCATTGCCATCCGGTCCTGCTGTATCTCAAACCCCGAACGCTGCCTATCTACCATCCTGACAGTCCGTACCATCCCGGTTCCCTGCGGTGACCCCGCCATCTCGCTCCAACGGTTCCGGACCCCGCCTGACATCATCCCGGCTTCCGAACCTGAGCTCCGTCACCCGGACCACCATCAGTGACATCGTGGTCCCAGGGACTTCTTCATTGTGTTCTAAGTGCACGGACTGTTTTGCTACCTAAAGTGCTTCGGCTACCGGACTCCGTTCCCTCTTCGGGGAGTTCGGTCCAGTGGATCCACCTCCCGGGTCTGCCCATCCATCTGGCCCTAACAGTAAGAACAGGCCATGGATCCCGCCAAAGCACTAGCGGCCTTGCAAGAGGAACTCCAACGCCATCGTGAAGTCCAGACCCGCATGCTGAACTTTATGACTTCCGTGGACGCCCGCCTGAACACGCTACAAGCCTCGGTCACATCTTCAGCGCCCCGGGCCTCCACTAGTCAATCCACGGCTCCCGCTCCCGTGGCAGCCTCTTCGGATGCTTCCAGACTTCGTTTGGCTTCACCACCCCGGTACGCCGGAGATCCCAAGACCTGCAGGGGGTTTATAAACCAATGCTCCCTTCATTTCACGCAGCTGCCGCATTTGTTTGCCTCCGACCAAGCCAAGGTCGCCTTCATGATGTCTCACCTAGAGGGCGAGGCACTGGCGTGGATGAACCCCTTGTGGGAGAAGGAGGACCCTATGACCAAGAACCTCCAAGAGTTTCTGCAGGCCTTTCGCGGCACCTTTGACGAGCCAGGACGCGCCTCCGCGTCTGCTTCATCTCTTCTCCGGTTACGTCAAGGAACTCTGACGGTGGGTCAATACGCCATCCGTTTCCGCACCTTGGCCTCGGAACTCGGGTGGAATAACGAGGCCCTAACCGCCGCCTTCTGGGAAGGACTCTCAGGTCGAATCAAGGATGAGCTGGCTGGACGTGACGTACCGCCCACCCTGGACGCCCTGATTACCCTAGCGACTCGAGTGGACATTCGCTTTCAGGAGCGGTCCAAAGAGGTGTCCCGTGAGAGACGTCCGGTACGGCATGCCTCTCCTCCACAGAAGCCCGCCGTACTCCACTCAACGACCTCTGGTGCCTCCGTCCATGAGCCCATGCAGATCGACCGTGTGCGACAGTCTGAACAACGTCGAGCAGAGCGACTCGCCAAGGGTCTCTGCTTCTACTGCGGAGAGGGCACACACATGCTACGCGCCTGTCCAGAGAGGCCGGGAAACTCCAAAGCCTAGGGTTGGTAGGAGAGGCCACCCTAGGTGCTGGGACTCTCTCAGACCCGGTTACATGGACTGTGCAAGTGACAACGGGAGAGACGCGGTTTACGGCTGAGGTGTACCTTGATTCTGGGGCAGCAGGCAATTTCATCCAGCAGGCCACGGTGGACAAATACCAGGTGCCTGTTACTCCACTCGCCAAACCTCTTGTGATTGCCTCTGTGGATGGGAGACCCCTCTCTGACACCATCTCCTGGATCACCAAGCCGCTTGAACTGCGTATCGGTGCTCTGCACACTGAGAACATCGCTCTCTACGTCCTCCCTCACATGTCACATCAAATCCTGCTGGGCCTTCCTTGGTTGCGGACACACGAACCTTCAGTCAGCTGGGGCACTGGCGATATCACTCGATGGGGGTCTTCTTGCCATGACACCTGTCTGAAGACCATAAAACCCATCTGGCGACCTCCGGTTCCAGAGACCCTACCGGGACTACCCTCAGCCTATTGGTCCTTCGTGGACGTCTTTGATAAAAAGGAGTCAGAGGTACTTCCGCCACATCGTCCTTACGATTGTGCCATTGACCTGCTCCCGGGAACCACACCACCTCGAGGAAGGATATATCCATTGTCTCCAGCCGAAACAAGGGCCATGTCTACATACATCACAGAGAGCCTGGCTAAGGGATTCATTCGGAGATCCTCCTCTCCTGCTGGAGCTGGCTTCTTCTTCGTAAAGAAGAAAGAGGGCGACCTACGACCATGCATAGACTACCGGGGATTGAACCAAATTACCGTAAAAAACAAGTACCCCCTACCGCTCATCCCCGAATTGTTTGATCGGCTCAGAGGAGCTCGTGTCTTCACCAAGTTGGATCTTCGGGGTGCCTACAACCTGGTCCGTATTCGCTAGGGGGACGAATGGAAGACCACGTTCAACACTCGTGATGGGCACTATGAATACTGCGTGATGCCCTTCGGCCTGTGTAACGCACCAGCCGTCTTCCAAGAATTAGTGAACGACGTGTTCCGAGACCTTCTCTACGTCTGTGTGGTGGTATACCTGGATGACATCCTTGTCTTCTCTCCGGACCTCCAGACCCACCGAGAGAACGTGCAACAGGTTCTACAAAGACTGAGAGAGAATCGTCTGTACGCCAAGTACGAGAAGTGTGTCTTCGAACAGTCTTCTCTCCCCTTCCTGGGTTACCTCATCACCGAGACCGGACTGCAGATGGACCCAAAGAAGGTCTCTGCCATTCTCAACTGGCCTCCTCCTTCTGGGCTGAAGGCAATCCAATGTTTTCTGGGATTCGCCAATTATTACCGCCAGTTCATTCCTCACTTCTCTGCTCTGACTGCTCCTCTCTCCGCCTTGACCAAGAAGGGGGCTAATCCAAAGGACTGGTCACCTGCGGCCGATGCCGCGTTTGGCTCTCTAAAGCGAGCCTTTGCCTCCTCTCCTGTACTCCACCGTCCAGAGTTAAACCGCCAGTTCACCTTGGAGGTGGATGCCTCCTCCTCAGGAGCCGGAGCAGTGCTCATGCAGAAGTCCTCCTCCGGGAAGATGGTGACTTGCGGTTTCTTCTCCAAGAGCTTCTCCGCCCCTGAACGCAATTACACCATCGGTGATCGAGAGCTATTGGCAGTCAAACTGGCTCTGGAGGAATGGCGCTATCTTCTGGAAGGAGCAGTGTACCCCGTCATTATTTACATGGACCACAAAAACCTGGAATACCTGCGGTCTGCTCAGCGACTGAACCCCCGGCAAGCCAGGTGGTCCTTGTTCTTTGCCCGGTTCGATTTCCAGCTCCATTTCCGACCAGCGGACAAGAATGTACGCGCTGATGCCTTGTCTAGGTCTTTCATGCCCATGGAGCAGGAAGAGGAGACATCCCAACCCATCGTCTGTCCAAGTAAGATTATTCCGGTGGCTCCTGTCACCCTGGCCCAGATACCGCCCGGGAAGACCTATGTCTCTGAGACAGACAGGCATAAAGTGCTACACTGGGGCCATGCCTCGAAAACAGCCGGTCATGCTGGCCAGAAGAGAACATGGAGTGCGATTGTACGTCATTACTGGTGGCCATCCCTTCGCACGGACGTCGCCTCTTTTGTCTCTGCTTGCTCTTCTTGTGCCAGGAACAAGACGCCCAAACACCTGCCATATGGCCGTCTACTGCCTCTGCCCATACCCTCAGTTCCCTGGCAACACATTGCGATGGACTTTATTACGGACTTGCCATTGTCCTCCGGACACACAGTCATATGGGTCGTGGTGGATCGGTTCTCTAAAATGGCCCATTTCGTCCCTATGGCTGGACTGCCCTCTGCCCAGGAACTCGCGGACGCCTATATACATCACATCTTCCGCTTGCACGGCTTTCCATCACACATTGTGTCCGATAGAGGAACTCAGTTCACCTCCCGCTTCTGGAGGGCTCTCTGTAAACATCTGGGAGTAACGCTGGACTTTTCTTCTGCCTACCATCCTCAGTCGAATGGCCAAGTGGAACGGGTCAATCAGATCTTGACCTCCTTCTTACGTCACTACGTCAACGCCCATCATGACGATTGGTCCACACTTCTTCCTTGGGCTGAATTCTCCCATAATCACCACGTCAGTGAGTCCTCCTCCTGTTCTCCCTTCCATGTCGTCTACGGACTTCAGCCGTCTGTCCCATTGCCTGTATCCTCTTCCTCGGACATCCCTGCTGCTGATGCAGTACTCCGTGACTTTACAACCATTTGGGACTCAGTTAAGGCGTCCCTTGCACGTGCATCCCTGCGGATGAAGAGACACGCGGACAAGAGACGTCTGGATCCTCCATGTTTCTCTCCGGGAGATCTCGTCTGGCTTGCTTCCAAGTACGTCCGATTGAAGTTACCATCCTACAAGCTGGGCCCTCGCTACATCGGACCGTTTAAAGTCATCGGCAAGATCAATGAGGTCTCCTACAAACTGCAGCTTCCGGCCACGATGAGGATACCCAACTCCTTCCACGTCTCCCTGCTCAAGCCGGTTGTCCTTGGTCCCTTCTCCGCTGCTGCCAGTCCGGCTCCTCCTCCTATTGCTGAGGACGACATCTATGCGGTAAGGGATATCATGGCCATGAAGACCGTACGAGGCCGACAGTTCTTCCTGGTGGACTGGGCAGGGTATGGTCCTGAGGATAGGTCCTGGGAGCCCAAGGAGAATGTGGGTACTCCGCTGATCCGTGCCTTCCTGTCCCGGTTGCGGGGAGGGGGGCGTGGGGGGGGGTACTGTCACGCTCCCCGGGTCCTCTACTCCGCTCCCCGGCTCACCTGCCACGCTCCCCGCTCTCCAGCCTCCATTGGCCGCGCTTCCCAGGCCTCCTGGTCCCCGCTCCCGGCGCCCGTCGGCTTCCCAGCCCCTGGCCGGCCCTGCTGCTTCCTCCTCTCAGCTTCCTGCCCTGGCTTCTGGCACCCGAGCCGCGCGCATGCGCATTAGGGCGCGCGCGCGGTCACTGACCCTTTCTTAAAGGGCCAGTGTCCACTGACAGGAAATGATGCACACAGGTACAGGGTATAAAGGGGATTAATGTCCAAGGGGGCGGGGCCTGTTCTTCGTGTTTCCCAAGCTAGGAGTCAGGTCTCCTTGTGTTCCTGTGAGATACTTACCTCTCTCTCTTTTAGAGCCGATCCTGCATTGCCATCCGGTCCTGCTGTATCTCAAACCCCGAACGCTGCCTATCTACCATCCTGACAGTCCGTACCATCCCGGTTCCCTGCGGTGACCCCGCCATCTCGCTCCAACGGTTCCGGACCCCGCCTGACATCATCCCGGCTTCCGAACCTGAGCTCCGTCACCCGGACCACCATCAGTGACCCCGTGGTCCCAGGGACTTCTCCATTGTGTTCTAAGTGCACGGACTGTTTTGCTACCTAAAGTGCTTCGGCTACCGGACTCCGTTCCCTCTTCGGGGAGTTCGGTCCAGTGGATCCACCTCCCGGGTCTGCCCATCCATCTGGCCCTAACACATGCCCTCATCATCTACCTCAGCATATCAGACTCTCCCCTACCATGTAAAGCTTCAAGAGGAGCCTGAAACCCCATCTCTTCCAACAAGCCTACAACCTACAATAACCCTCAGTCCAGTACACCACTGCACACCAGCTCGGTCCTCACCTATTGTACCCTCATGTACCCTCTGTAGACTGTGAGCCCTCACGGGTAGGGTCCTCTCTCCTCCTATACCAGTCTGTTGTGTATTGTTAATGATTGTTGTACATATACCTCTTTCACTTGTAAAGTGCCATGGAATAAATGGCGCTATAATAATAAATAATAATAATAATATCAATAAAAATGAGTTCACTTGAGGTCACAACGAAGGTACATTGGGAACCGACAGATGAGATCTCAGATGAACTCAGTGACATCTCACAGCTTCGGCTTTATCCCTGTCCTGGTTGCTGCACTGCTCAAACTCATTTTCTACTGTGCCCGAGCACTGCAACCTCAGGATGTAGCAGAGGAGGGATCATAGTGTGACGTCATGGTGTGGATTGCGACAGACTTTCAGGGGGATTTTGGGAGTTAATAAATTGGACAAAGAGAGTGTTTTCTTTTTCTTTAAAGAACTTTTCTTCTTGTTTTAATTAGATGATTAGTAATGAGGGGGTTTCATAAGCTGGGTTTACACACTGCAACATCTCAAACGACATCGCTGTAACGTCACCGGTTTTGTGACGCAATAGCGATGTTGTTTGCGATGTTGCAGTGTGTGAAACCTATCAGCAACCCGGCCCCTGCTGTGAAGTTGTAATCGTTACAAATCGTTCAGGACCATTCCTAGGTCCTTTGTTTCCCGCTGTGCAGCATGAAGTTTCAGTGTGTGAAGACTTTGCAGCGACTTCCCTTTCAAAAGGCTGCTTATCAACGTCCCCAACAACCAGCTAGGTCGCTCTGCAGGTCCGGATCGCTGTTACGTTGTTGGCCAGGTTTGCCTGTTTGAACGCTCACCAGAGACTTAGCAGAGACTTAGGGAGGTCGCTATTGCGTCACCAAACCGGTGACGTTACAGCGATGTCCTTTGCGATGTTGCAGTGTGTAAACCCAGCTTTAGAAACCTCCCTATTAATAATTCACGGCTCTGTGGCAGCTGTGATTTTTTGATAAATGAAAGATGTTATTAATCCCTTACATTATAATGATTGCCACCGCAACAGGACAATCGGGACGAGTCAGGTAAAGTGCAAGGATTGGTGTATCAAATGTAGGTGCCAATTCTATGGAGCCTGCAGGCTGCTATGTTTAGCTAGGGAGTGCCTAATAGCCATAGCCTTCCCAGCCTATTGATACCAGCCCCCAGGTGTCAGGTTTTATTTTAGCTGGGTATCAAAATTGAAAGGGACCCCATGCTGTTTTTTAATTATTTATTTAAATAATTGAAGAAAAGCTTGATTTTTTTTAATTTTGTTTACATTTCTTTGTATTTTAGACACATAATGCATTGTTATTTATATATTTTCATTTTTGATCACAGCTAGATAAAAAACAGAAAGGTGAAATTACAAAATAATAAAGATTAAAATTTAGATTTTTAGAAGCAAAACAGTAACAATGCAGTGACATGACAATAATCTGCATAACTAATCATATGCTAAATAGTTGCAAGTCAAATTTATGTATGAGATAGACAAGATGATTCTCTATAAAATTATGTTAGTCCAATGTTTCGAGTTATAGTGAATGTTAAGATTTGAAACTTGAAATTCAAAAGTTCAAAAAATTGTTACCCTTTTGATCAGTGTGTCTCATTTCATGGTGTGTCATTTTATTAAAAGCAGTCTATCTATGGTAAGATTGCAAAGACTGTCGGTTGATCAAAAAGCATTTATCATTTCAGGATTGTGTTTTTTTTCCTTCAAACTAAATATTTCATTTTTTGGGAGAAAATTCTTTCATCAATGTGTAAGACAGTGTGGCGCCCCTGACCTGGTCAGGCATCACTGAGTACTGCACTCATGCTGGGGGCAGTACAATACAGGTAATCCAGAAGGCTGACCGAGGTGTGACTACACAGGCGCATAGTAATCAGGTCTCACACATCTACCTTTGGGAGGACCACTGGGGAACCCAGGAGGGGGCGTGGCCTCCATGTCCACTCAAGGGGTGTGGTGGAGAGCCTGGTTGCTAGGTGGCGTAGGCAAGAACAGGAGAGGAGGAGCAGTGAGCCAGTTTAGTGTGCAGCTCAGGGAGAGCAGATATGAGGAGCAGACCCTGGAGCTGTTGCAGTCTAACAGCGTCCACACAGTGACTACCGACGGGGGAGATCGGTCACCTGGTTCTGACACCCGAAATCCACCCAAAGCTAGAGAGAGCAAAGAGGTGGCAGAGTAAGGGGACTGCCAGGGAGGTACCAGGCCCGCAAGGGTAACAGGTCCCAGTGCAGAGATAGATTCACCTTTCTTCTGCCAAACCTGCCTGAGGGGGCACTTCAGACCTCCAAGACAACACCACAGAGTCCGCAGCCACATAGCAAAGAGAGAACCCATAGTTCACAGCAGCCGGAGTGACCTGGTCCAGGCTACAAGCTAACGGGCTGAAACGAGGGGAGAACAGGCAGCAGCAACTTCCCTGGGTGAACCCTGTAGGGACTTCAAGTTGGGGGTCACCACAAAAACACAAAGGGCTAAGGAAGGCGATTTGGTAGTCACCCTCATCAGCCAGCCAGAAGGATACCTGGTTCCAGCCTGGTTCATCCCAGCTATGCCCGGGTTACTCACTCTGCCACCTAATGTGAGTAAAACCCCTGAAAGACATTCTGCTTCTGTGTTTGAATCATTCTGCACCTTGTGGTTCCACACACTTACACAGAGCCCTGGGGCTTGCCTCACCCTCGGGAGGCCACTACAACTGACTGCACCCACCATCAGCCCCAGGCACCCCTTAAACTGCAGTGGCGGTCCCCACTGACTGTAATACCGAGAGTGGCGTCACGAAAATCCTAAAAGAAGGTTCCCTACCTGTGACCAGACTGTTTCATCCACGTGGAGTCCCTGAAGGTAAAGCACCAACACAACACCTGTGGGGCTTGACGACAGCTATAGCCTTGAGGGTTGCACTGGCATATAATAATAATAATAATAATAATAATAATAATAATAATAATATTTTAGTTTCTAATAACCCACTAGCCAAAAGCATAGTTTTGTACAAACGGTTTATTGATGACCTGTTTTTTATTTTGAAAAATTCACAGGATGACATTGCTTTTTTATTGACAGCCTCAATGGTATTAACTGGAGCATCTCTTTGTCTTCTAACTACAATACACCCACCATAGACTTTTTGGATATTACAATATTTCACCTAAATCAACGTGTTCGTAACAAAACCTATTTTTTTAAAAAAAGGTGGACACCAACAGCTATATTCATTACAATAGTAGACATTATCATAAATGGCTGACAAATATCTCGGAGAACCAATTCAAAAGGGTCCTAAAAAATTTGTACTCTAGACTCGGATTTTTTTAATGCAAGTCGACATTCTACGTAACAGATTCTCTTCTAATAAGAAAAGCCTTCATAAATACAAAGGACGTTGGTCAGGAATTACTTTTTTCTAAAATAATAAAACACACATCCAGTAGGTTTGAGTTCAATGTAATCACTACTTTTCATACAAATAATAATATGATACGCGATATCCTACAGGAACACTGGCATATTTTGTGGCGTGATCCTTTATTGGGTGCTCATCTCTATAGAATTCCGGGATTTACTTTTCAGATGGTTCTTCAATTAGAAATATAATAGCACTTAGCTACAGACATGAATATTAATTCCAGTAATCCCTCTACATATAGAGAATCAAGGAACTTGGTACATAAATATGATATGGCTGAGTGCCTGTGTTGTAAATCTATTACACACCGTAGTGCAAAATTCTCTTCCAAAAGTACAAATCATTTTCTTCTCATAAAAGGCTTTTTTACTTGACAAACCAGCCATGTAATTTACCTGATTAAATGTCCCTGCAGACATCAGTAAGTGGGTAGAACAATACAGCCTTCACAGAAAAGACTAAACACCCACATATCAAATATTACAAAAGGTCTTTACAGCATGGCTATCACATCACTGTGCACTGGTTCATAAGAAAGAATAGAGCTTTCTTCATGTTACCCCAATTGAGCATGTTCCGAAGAATATTAAGAATAAATAATACATTTTCTGTATTTATAAATTAAACATTCTCAAGCTATGAAATTTCTCAAATTATTAATTAATATTCTTTCTCTCTGCTCTGCCATTAATTAATATTGAACATAAATGTTCAGTTAATTTTACTTTATCATAACAATAATTGTATGTGTTAGTTATATATAATGTATGATTATATATTTGTATACATATTTTAGTCGCCATAAGCATTTGAATCTATTATATAATACTTAAGACTTGTACGTTAATCTTGTCCATTTGTCCTTTTATATATAAATATATATATACACATATATATATTTTTTTTATATATATATGTATATATATATATATATATATATATATATATATACCGGAGAAACACGAGTATATTGCTTGAAAAAATGATTTTATTGATAACAATGGCAATTAAAAAACCCCCAAGGGGTTAAGGAAATGTGAAGATAGAGAGTGAAAAGAGGGTCCAGGAAAAATGGTTATAAGTCAATAAGGAGTATAAATATGTCCGGCCAATACAGGGTCAGTAAATACAATAAATTACACAAAGCCCAGGTAAAAAGTTAAAAGGACGGACACAAGTAAGATAAATAACATATATAAAGTGCCTGTGTATTAAAGGGATGTAAACAAAGACTGTATGTGCATGCCAGAGCTAAAGTGCTAATAGTATAACCGGCGCCTCCAAATAAAGGTGCACAATTCAGTAAAAAAGTCTCAAAAGACACAGGCAAACATAAGATTATATCAGCAAACCATAGATCCCTGGACCAAGGGAAAACACCTACGTACGTTTCACAAGAGTGAGGTAACCACCAGCTTCATCAGGGAAAGAAAGAATAGTGATCCCAGGATGCGGTGTGCACTGCTTTAAACCCTCCATCTGATGCCATAATAGCAATCAGCTGTACGTGTATTCAGACACTGCTGGAGCGGCGCATGCGTGCAAGGTCCTCCTCACCCCATCCACCGGATGCAGACGTCCGGGCGCAACGCGCACGCGCGGGCGGCACGGCAACAGCCATGACACCCGCGCCTGTGCAGAGGCCCTCAGTTCGCCAAGGACGGAGGGCGGGGGGAGAGGAGCATGAACGCACGCGCACAGGCAATGTATTGTAATTCAGACACTGCTGGAGCGGCGCATGCGTGCAAGGTCCTCCTCACCCCATCCACCGGATCCAGCCGTCCGGGCACCACGCGCACGCGCGGGTGGCACGGCAACAGCCATGACGCCCGCGCCTGCGCAGAGGCCCTCAGGACGCCGAGGACAGAGGGCGGGGGGAGAGGAGCATGAACGCATGCGCACAGGCAATGTATTGTAATAGAAGTCCGGACATGCAGGAGGTAATAGACATAGATAACTATAATGCCACAGATAACATTATTAGTAACAACAGCACATGTAGAAAGGCGGCAATTTGTCCAGAGCCATATCATATTTGCATGTCCATTTTCTTCAAGCCCTCAGAAACAGCCGATGCCATGACATGATGGGAGTCAAGACAAGAAAATCATCATGGTGAATGAAAGAAAAATAGAATACATCTGAAAAGAAAAAATAACAGAATTTTTTTTTAAAAAAAAAACAAATAATAATATCAAAAAACATCCAGGGAAGAAAAAAAGAGAGAAAGAAGTGATAAGAGAGAAATATATATGTATATATAATAAACCCTAAGGGAAGAAACTGAAAACAAGAGCAAAAACAAGTACTCATAAAAGGGACTCATAAAAAGGATGAGAAGCTAATGTTCTCATTAAGACCTTTTGGGGTAAGGGTCCCCAGAATAGCAATCCACCTCGCTTCACAGCGGGCCAAAAGATTTTTAAGATTTCCACCTCTGTTGCCACCATGGATAACATCGATACCCCTCACCTTCAGTGAACTAGGGTCACAATTATGATGGTTCAAAAAGTGACGTGGCAGTGTCTTAAGGAGAGAGGTATCTTCCACTGTCCTGGCTGCCCCAATATCCCTCACATGCTCCCTCACCCGTACCCGGAGCTCATGGGATGGGAGACCGACGTAGATGAGGGAGCATGCACACGTGGCAAAATAGACCACATGAGTTGTTCCACATGAGATGTGATGTCTAATCCCGAAGACACGTCCGCCATCGGCGGAGTGAAAAGTGGCACAACGAAGGACATTGGGGCACGCCACGCAGTGGCCACATGGAAAGCAACCATGATTTGGTCCCCGACTACCAAAAGGATTATTGATGGGAGGAATATAGTGGCTGTGAACCAATACATCTCGTAGATTCGGCGCCCTCCTGGAGGTCATAGATGGAGAGTCAGTAAGGAGACTAGACAAAATAGGGTCCATTCTAAGGACCGGCCAATGCCGTTTGAGGACAGAACGCATAGTGTCCCACTGTGCGTTGTAGGTACTAATGAATCTAATCACCGGATCTTGTACAGAGGTTCTCTTTTTATACTGCAATAACTTATTGCGAGGAGTGTTTTTAGCTCTTAGATACCCATGTTTAATATTGCGTTTACTATAACCTCTCTCCAAGAAGTGGTGACGCAAATCAGTTGATTGTACCTCAAATTTTTCCGAAGTGGAACAAATGCGCTTCATGCGCAAAAACTGGCCCGTGGGGATGGCACGGATGGTCGAGGGGTCATGGGCTGAAGAGGCATGCAAAAATGCATTAGTTGAGGTACTCTTCCTAAAAACATCAGTTTGTACCATATTACATGAATCCACCGCAATGTTGATATCAAGAAAATCTATATGGGTTTTGCTGTATTTGTATGTTAACCTGATACCAAAATCATTGCGGTTAAGATCCTGCATAAAAAGCTCAAGCTCCCCCGTTGTGCCCTGCCAAATCATAAAAATGTCATCAATAAAACGCAGCCAGCACTGCACATGGGCACTGGCCTCCACGCCCTCATCACCAAAAACCAACCTCTCCCAGTATCCCAGAAAGAGTTTGGCGTACAAACGCGCACAGGCCGCGCCCATCGCAGTGCCGCGCTGCTGAAGATAAAAGACATCCTTAAAAACAAAAAAATTATGCGTCAGGGCAAAACGGAGGAGCTCCACAACCAAATCGACCATCCCGCCATCCCGACCGGCAGCCTCCAAGTAAAAACGCACTGCTGCCAAACCATCCTCGTGTCTAATGATAGTATACAAGGTCTCCACATCTGCTGTAACAAAATACATGTCCTCCTCCACAAAGACACCGTCAATCCTATTTAGGACGTCCGTAGTGTCCTTGACAAACGAGGGCAGTGTGTCCACTAGTGACTTAAGGTGGAAATCAATGAATTTACATACAGGATCACACAAACCCTCGATGCCAGACACTATCGGACGTCCCGGCGGAGTGACGGCATCCTTGTGGATTTTCGGAAGGAGATAAAATGTGGGGACACGAGGATATTTGACAGCAAGGCCCTCAGCCATTTTTTTATCAATAATACCGTCATCAACAGCTTTAGTGAGGATCCCTTCTAACTGAGCGGAGAAGGAGGACAAGGGGCAGAAGTGTAATCTGCTGTAGGTTACTTTATCTTTAAGTTGGCGAAATGCCTCCTTCTCATACTTCTCCACCGGCTACACCACTATGTTCCCCCCCTTATCCGCAGGTTTAATAACTATATCATCCATCAATTTTAGTTGTTCAAGTGCGTTCCGCTGTCGATGTGTGAGATTGTCCAAACTACGTCTTGAGGGAATAGCTCTAAGATCATCCATGACCAGTTTCACAAACACATCGACAGCTGGACACAAAGAGAAGGGAGGGAACCTAGTGGATTTTGGCAACAAGGAAGAAGGAAACTTACCAATAGAAGGGGTTAATTGTTCCTGCAGCAGATCCTCCAATGCCCTCAAAGCCTCCCTCTCCGCCTGATCCTCCAAAATAAGGCCTTTGTGATGCAGTTTAGCCAAAATTACTTTCCGGGCAAAAATATGGACGTCCTTCATGGCTGTAAAGAGGTTAAAAGGGTTAGTGGGTGAAAAATTTAACCCTTTTGGTAACACATCAATCTGGGCCGTCGAGAGAGCACGTGATGAAAGATTGATTACCTGCAGTTTAGTAGTCAATTGTTTATTATTATGCATGGTCACAGATCGTGCAGGTTGGTGGCGACTTTTACCCTTTTTGGATCCTTGGTCCGGGCCGGGATTATCATCACATGCTCTAATCGGACCCCCAGACTGCCCCTCATCCATCGAAATTAGAGATTGTAATGAGGTAGATCTTGATCGAGAGAATGAATTATGACGAGTAAGTGATCTTCCTCGTACATGGTTATTCTTCCATTTATAAGTTCGATTTAAAAGGTAATCTTGTGAGTCTCTATGAAACTTCTTAAATTTAAGAGTCTTAATTTCCTTCTCCCATTTGGTAAGATCACGCTCAACCTCAGTATTAAGCTTCTCAAGGGCCTCGGATGTAAGCGACTTCTTTAAGGTGGAATCAATACCATCAATTTACTTTTCAATAAGTACTAAGGATGAACTGTTGTGGTCTCTGAGTAGTTCCAAGTACCCTTTAGAACAATTGTGTGAATATTGTTCCCATTGAGTTTTAAAATCATCATTCTCAATGGGAAAAGAAGGGAAAACTTGTACCCTCAGACCACGGGGAATAAGATTTTTTTCCAGATATTTATCTAAGAAAGTACGATTCCACCAAATTTTAGTACGCTTATACAGGAGGCCTTTATATTTGGGGAGAAGTATTGCTGTAGACAAACTGTCCTCAGTTTCAGGATTAAAATTGCCATCAGTTTTCATTTCATCATTAAGTTTACTGAGCCACGTCTGGTCCCGGGCTCTGAAATCCATGGTAATCCAAGGAACCACTGTGAAAAACACAGAATAAATATAAATAACAATTTCCATAGGGATTACATATAGTGTACCCCTTTAATTAAAGGGGCATAAAGCATACTCAAAGTCAATAAAAACCGGAGAAACACGAGTATATTGCTTGAAAAAATGATTTTATTGATAACAATGGCAATTAAAAAACCCCCAAGGGGTTAAGGAAATGTGAAGATAGAGAGTGAAAAGAGGGTCCAGGAAAATTGGTTATAAGCCAATCAGGAGTATAAATATGTCCGGCCAATACAGGGTCAGTAAATACAATAAATTACACAAAGCCCAGGTAAAAAGTTAAAAGGACGGACACAAGTAAGATAAATAACATATATAAAGTGCCTGTGTATTAAAGGGATGTAAACAAAGACTGTATGTGCATGCCAGAGCTAAAGTGCTAATAGTATAACCGGCGCCTCCAAATAAAGGTGCACAATTCATTAAAAAAGTCTCAAAAGACACAGGCAAACATAAGATTATATCAGCAAACCATAGATCCTGGGACCAAGGGAAAACACCTACGTACGTTTCACAAGAGTGAGGTAACCACCAGCTTCATCAGGGAAAGAAAGAATAGTGATCCCAGGATGCGGTGTGCACTGCTTTAAACCCTCCATCTAATGCCATAATAGCAATCAGCTGTACGGGTATTCAGACACTGCTGGAGTGACGCATGCGTGCAAGGTCCTCCTCACCCCATCCACCGGATCCAGACGTCCGGGCGCAACGCGCACGCGCGGGCGGCACGGCAACAGCCATTACGCCCGCGCCTGCGCAGAGGCCCTCAGGACGCCAAGGACGGAGGACGGAGGGCGGAGGGAGAGGAGCATGAACGCATGCGCACAGGCAACTGATTTGCGTCACCGCTTCTTGGAGAGAGGTTATAGTAAACGCTATATTAAACATGGGTATCTAAGAGCTAAAAACACTCCTCGCAATGAGTTATTGCAGTATAAAAAGAGAACCTCTGTACAAGATCCGGTGTTTAGATTTATTAGTACCTACAACGCACAGTGGGACACTATGCGTTCTGTCCTCAAACGGCATTGGCCGGTCCTTAGAACGGACCCTATTTTGTCTAGTCTCCTTACTGACTCTCCATCTATGACCTCCAGGAGGGCGCCGAATCTACGAGATGTATTGGTTCACAGCCACTATATTCCTCCCATCAGGAATCCTTTTGGTAGTCGGGGACCAAATCATGGTTGCTTTCCATGTGGCCACTGCGTGGCGTGCCCCAATGTCCTTCGTTGTGCCACTTTTCACTCCGCCGATGGCGGACGTGTCTTCGGGATTAGACATCACATCTCATGTGGCACAACTCATGTGGTCTATTTTGCCACGTGTGCATGCTCCCTCATCTACGTCGGTCTCACATCCCGTGAGCTCCGGGTACGGGTGAGGGAGCATGTGAGGGATATTGGGGCAGCCAGGACAGTGGAAGATACCTCTCTCCTTAAGACACTGCCACGTCACTTTTTGAACCATCATAATTGTGACCCTAGTTCACTGAAGGTGAGGGGTATCAATGTTATCCATGGTGGCAACAGAGGTGGAAATCTTAAAAAACTTTTGGCCCGCTGTGAAGCGAGGTGGATTGCTGTTCTGGGGACCCTTACCCCAAAAGGTCTTAATGAGAACATTAGCTTCTCATCCTTTTTATGAGTCCCTTTTATGAGTACTTGTTTTTGCTCTTGTTTTCAGTTTCTTCCCTTAGGGTTTATTATATATACATATATATTTCTCTCTTATCACTTCTTTCTCTCTTTTTTTCTTCCCTGGATGTTTTTTGATATTATTATTTGTTTTTTTTTTTAAAAAAAAAAAAAAAAAATTTCTATTATTTTTATTTTTTTTTATTTTTTATTTTCAGATGTATTCTATTTTTCTTTCATTTACCATGATGATTTTCTTGTCTTGACTCCCATCATGTCATGGCATCGGCTGTTTCTGAGGGCTTGAAGAAAATGGACATGCAAATATGATATGGCTCTGGACAAATTGCCGCCTTTCTACATGTGCTGTTGTTACTAATAATGTTATCTGTGGCATTATAGTTATCTATGTCTATTACTTCCTGCATGTCCTGACTTCTATTACAATACATTGCCTGTGCGCGTGCGTTCATGCTCCTCTCCCCCCGCCCTCCGTCCTCGGCGTCCTGAGGGCCTCTGCGCAGGCGCGGGCGTCATGGCTGTTGCCGTGCCGCCCGCGCGTGCGCGTGGTGCCCGGACGGCTGGATCCGGTGGATGGGGTGAGGAGGACCTTGCACGCATGCGCCGCTCCAGCAGTGTCTGAATTACAATATATTGCCTGTGCGCGTGCGTTCATGCTCCTCTCCCCCCGCCCTCCGTCCTTGGTGTCCTGAGGGCCTCTGCTCAGGAGCGGGCGTCATGGCTGTTGCTGTGCCGCCCGCGCGTGCGCGTTGCGCCCGGACGTCTGGATCCGGTGGACGGGGTGAGGAGGACCTTGCACGCATGCGCCGCTCCAGCAGTGTCTGAATACACGTACAGCTGATTGCTATTATGGCATTAGATGGAGGGTTTAAAGCAGTGCACACCGCATCCTGGGATCACTATTCTTTCTTTCCCTGATGAAGCTGGTGGTTACCTCACTCTTGTGAAACGTACGTAGGTGTTTTCCCTTGGTCCCAGGATCTATGGTTTGCTGATATTATCTTATGTGTGCCTGTGTCTTTTGAGACTTTTTTACTGAATTGTGCATCTTTATTTGGAGGCGCCGTTTATACTATTAGCACTTTAGCTCTGGCATGCACATACAGTCTTTGTTTACATCCCTTTAATACACGGGCACTTTATATATGTTATTTATCTTACTTGTGTCCGTCCTTTTAACTTTTTATCTGGGCTTTGTGTAATTTATTGTATTTACTGACCCTGTATTGGCCGGACATATTTATACTCCTGATTGGCTTATAACCATTTTTCCTGGACCCTCTTTTCACTCTCTATCTTCACATTTCCTTAACCCCTTGGGGGCTTTTACTTGCCATTGTTATCAATAAAATCATTTTTTCAAGCAATATACTTGTGTTTCTCCGGTTTTTATTGACTTTGAGTATGCTTTATGCCCCTTTAATTAAAGGGGCACACTATATGTAATCCCTATGGAAATTGTTATTTATATATATATATATATATATATATATCCGTCTATGTATCTCTCTCTCTCTCTCTCTCTATATATATATATATATAGATACACACACAATGAGGAAAATGCTGGATTTTTCGGACGCACCAGATTATAAGACGCACCCCAAATTTAGAGAGAAAGGGTTAAAAAATGGGGTCCATCTTACAATCCTGTGGTGTCTTACGGGGGGGTGGCAGCAGTGGTGGAGCGGGGTCACAGGAAGCAAGGGTGGTAGTAGAGTAGGGCTATGCTGCAGGCAATGCGGTGGGTGTCCCAAATGCTTGCTGCGGGTGCTGTGAAACTGTTGGCGGTGCTGGCTTAAAAGAAATGACATCTGGAGTCGGCGCATGCACAGTTTGAGCTTTCAGCTCAATGACAAGCCAAGATCTCATATGCACAAGCGCCACCTCTGGGTGCTATTTTTCTTAACATCAACAAACAAACAGAAATCAGAGTATATTGCATCAAAATAGTTTTATTTTGCAAAAAAATTTTTTTTTTAAAAAACATTTATTTATTCCAAATCACTAAAAACATCACAACATCAAGAAAAACATCACCAGAAAAAACACATAAACTAAGGGGATCTTTGACCTGAAAAAATATTATTGGTGAGGAGAGCAGAAGGAGGTTATACTTAGTTCATAAAGAAAATATATCAAAGTTTATATCATTAAAGCATCACCTCTGCCCTTTCACCAATATTAGAAAACAGCATTGATACATATATTATATTAATAAATAGATATTACATCAATAAATACATATAGTAGCCTCTGTATATAAATATTCAATCCCCAAAGGAACAAATTCAACTCTGATATAAATCTATAAAACCTATATAGGAAGGATCTCATCTACATACATATAGATTCCCCCTTAGAAATGATATTAGATTATAGCTATGGAGTTTAAAAGAAGTACAAGGGGTTAATAGGGAGGAAAGACACAGCCCATTCACTGACTTGTCTACTCGGGCTGGATGTGAATATCCACTACCCCCAAACACTACTAAATCAATCGCTTTATAACAGAGGCTCTTAGTTAAATGTAGCATAAATTACTGTACCATACTTGCCTAGTATAAGGTCAAAGAAACCCTCAGAACCTCGACACACGTTTCAAGACAAAACTTTTCATCAGGAGGCCAGAAAAACAGAACTTAACATTTGGTACAGAAACCTTTATAGTTACAGAGGTCAGAGATTTCAGGTAGTTCTTGACCAGGTTTGCACACACTGCAGTAAGATTTCGGCCCCCTCCTCCATATAGATCTTCTCCAGAGCCTTCAGGTTTCAGGACTGTCACTGAGCAACATTGAGTTTCAGCTCCCTCCAAAGATTTTCTAATGGGTTTCTACTGGGTTTAGATCTAGAGACTGGCTAAGTCACTCTAGGACCTTAAAATGCTTCTTATGGAGCCACTACTAAGTTGCACTGGCTGTTTGTTACTGGTAATTTTCATGCTGGAAGACCCAGCCATGACCCATCTTCAATGCTCTTACTGAGAAAGGATGTTGGCAAAAATCTCATGATATGAGCCCAATCGAACTTCCCTTCAATGCAGTCTAATCCACCTGTCTCTTCGCTGTTCCTTGGCCTCTCCACTCTGCCAATCCCTTCACTGACTTCCCATTGCCCATCGACTCCAGTTCAAAACACTAACAATAACATACAAAGCCATCCACAACCTATTTCGTCCCTACATCTGTGACCTAGTCTCCCGGTACTTACCTGCACGTAACTTCTGATCTTCACAAGATCTCCTTCTCTACTCCTTTCACATCTCTTCTTTCCACAATCGCATCCAAGATTTCTCCCTTGCATTCCCCATACTCTGGAATTCTCTGCCTCAACACATCAGACTCTCTCCTACCTTGAAAAGCTTTAAAAGGACCCCAAAGAGTCACTTCCTCTGAAAAGCCTACAACCTGCAGTAACTCTCAGTCCACTATAGCGCAGCATGACCATCTCCACCCTCACCTACTGTATCCTCACACATCCCTTGTAGACTGTGACCACTCACGAGCAGGGTCTTCTTTCCTCCTGTACCTTTATATGCCTTGTTTAGTTTATGATTATTGTACTTGTCCCTGTTATGTATACCACTTTTCACATGAAAAGTGCCATGGACCAAATGGCGCTTTAATAATAAATAATAATAATAATCCTGTTCCCTTTGCAGAAAACACATTGAGTGGAGATAATACCAAAAAGTCAAAAGTTATATTTTGGTCTCATCTGACCACATGACCTTCTCCCGTGCCTCCTCTGGATTATTCCGATGGTCATGGGTGAGCTTCATATGGGCCAGGACACGTGCAGGTGTGAGAGGGGGAACCTTTTGTGCCCTGCAAGATTTTAATTCATGATGGTGTAGTGCAGGGTTCCCCAACTCCAGTCCTCGAGGGCCGCCAACAGTGCATGTTTTCAGGATTTCCTTAGCATTGCATGGGTGTTGGCATCATCAACTGTGCAGGTGATTAAATTATCACATGTGCAATACTAAGGAAATCCTGAAAACATGCACTGTTGGCGGCCCTTGAGGCCTGGAATTGGGGACCCATGGTGTAGTGTATTATTAACAGTAATCTGTGAGACTGTGGTACCAGCTGTATTCAGGTCATTGACCAAGTCCTCCCATACAATTCTGGGTTCAGTTCTGAACTTTCTCAGAATCCTCCTTACCTCACGAGACAAGATCTTTTATAGTACTCCAAACTGAGTAAGATTGATAGCCACTTTGTGTTTCTTCCATTTTCTCATAATTGTGCCAACAGTTGTTGCCTTGTCAACAAGCTGCTTGCCTATTGTTCTGTAGCCCATCCCAGCCTTGCTGAGGTGTACAATTTTTTTGCTGGTATCCTTAGCTCTTTGGTCTTATCCATGGTGGAGAGGTTGGAGTGTGATTGACTGTGTGGACATTTGTCTTTTATACTGGTAACAACTTCAAACAGGTGGAGTTAATACTGGTAATGAGTTTAGAGTAGGAGCTTCTTAAAGAAAAATTAACAGGTCTGTGAGAACCAGAATTCTTGTTGGTTACTAGGTGATCAAATACTTATATCATGCAACTAAATGCAAATAAATTATTATTTATAAATCATACAATTTAATATTCTTGATTTTTTTTTCAGCCTGTCTCTGTTGAATTGTACCTATGATAGTAGACTTCCTCAGTTTTTGTAGGTGGGAAAACTTTTTTCCACTATATATACACACACACACACACACACACATATGTCTGTACCATGTGCTCGCTGCCTGGGAGTAATCCTAGACTCTGATCTCTCTTTCAAACCACACAGCCAAGCCCTCTTCACCTCCTGCCGCCTCCAACTCAAAAATATTTCCCGGATCCGTACATTCCTTTCCCAAGAAGCTGCAAAAACCCTAGTGCATGCCCTTATTATCTCCCGCCTGGATTATTGCAAACTCCTGCTCTGTGGCATCCCTTCTAACAGTCTCGCACCCCTACAATCTATTCTAAACTATGCTGCCCGACTAATCCACCGGTCCTCCCCGCTACTCCCCGACCTCTCCTCTCTGCAAATCCCTTAACTGGCTTCCCATTGCCCAACGCCTCCAGTTCAAAACCCTAAACACGACCTTCAAGGCCATCCACAACCTGTCTCCTCCCTACATCTCTGACCTAGTCTCCCAGTACTTACCTGCACGTAACCTTCGATCCTCACAAGATCTCCTTCTCTACTCCCCTCTCATCTCCTCTTCCCACCATTGCATCCAAGATTTATCCCGTGCCTCCCCCATACTCTGGAATGCTCTGCCTCAACACATCAGACTCTCGCCTACCTTGACAAGCTTCAAAAGGAACCTGAAGACCCACCTCTTCCGACAAGCCTACAACCTGCCCTTACCCTCAGTCTGATACAGCACCGTACAATCAGCTCTACCCTAACCTACTGTATTCTCACCTATCCCTTGTAGACTGTGAGCCTTCGCGGGCAGGGACCTCTATCCTCCTGTACCAGTCTGTGTCTTGTATTGTTTATGAATATTGTACTTGTCCCTATTATGTACACCCCTGTCACATGTAAAGCGCCATGGAATTGATTGCGCTATAATAATTAATAATAATAATAATAAAGATAATATGTAGGACCTTTCACTCCCCTTGGCTTTTTTATCTATTAACCCTTGTTTAAATATTGTTGTAATGTGATTTCTATGTGATGCATCAGCAATAAATAGTCTAAGTTGGAAAGGTGAAGTCCGTGAGTCTCAGACCTGAATAGCTGGTGTTCAGTACAAATCGTGAAGTTTATAGTTTGGTTCGCTCATCTCTACTTATAGCCAAAAATTAGAAGGTTCATTTTAATTTTGCCAAATGACATGTAGGAGACTCCTTAAATGTTTGAAGGAAGGTCCTTTTTTTCTTTTTTACCATATGAAATAATGAACAAAAATCCCCCCAAAATTCTTATTGTGTATGTTTCCAATGAATGTGTTCTCTGGAATTTATTATGGCACTGCTTTGCCATCTCCCTTTCTTTGGTGCCCTCTTTTTAATCTGTTATGTATTTATGTTTTGTATTGTGTGCCCTTTTCACATATGAAGCAACATGGAATAAATGGCGGCTATAATAACAAATAATAATAATAGTAATAATTTAATCACATTCATGTCACCGGTCACTTTACATGTGATTGTCTTGATGAAGGCGTCAGATTTTACTTTGAAATTTTTTGACAATAAACCATTTAATTTGATCCAGATTTATGGACCCTTCCTGGATTTCAGCAGGCAAAAAAAATATCTATTTAACATAGTTGTCTGTCTTTAACCTGTTTTTGCATACTTGTTTTAAAAGTCCCATTAGACAAATGTACATGCCCCCCTTATACTGAGGCATGCTTTTGTTTTCTGTATGTTTTCCTACCCACCCAGCATTTCATGTTATGTACTTTTTGTATTTGCATGTCATGAGTTAAAAATATTGTTGTGGAAAATGTATGGCATAAGAAAAAATGGCAATTGCAATTGATATGTAATGTTTAAGAAAAAAAACCCACTACAGCAAAGAATGTGGGGACCACTAACAGCGGAAACACTACAATCACCAGCCATTAAAGCAGCAGTACAACCAAGTACAAGTTTCTGTTCACCTCTTTTGACTCTGGCAAATGTGTTAGTATGTAGTAAGCGAAAGACATTATGGAATATATGGCACATTATGCATCTCAGTCACAGCAGACGATGTTACCTCTGACATCGACACTGTCAGTTTCAGGCAGTGTTCTGCACTCAATTGGCTTGCGCTGTTACCATCCATTTCTATGGTGCTATATCTTTTATAATGCTAAGATGATGCTTAAATTAAAGATCTTGTAAGGGGTAAAATTTGAATTCTAAGTGCAAAACCCCATCAGTATCAGATATTTGGCTTTTCCTGTTTAAATTAACAGATTCAGCCAACTTTCATCTAATATGGCTATGGCTATTGACTTTCTTTACGCTATTGAAAAAAATACTCCTATCATCCATATATAATCCATACATCTGTAACCTAGTCTGCCGGTACTTACCCGCACGTAACCTTCAATCCTCAAAAGTAGTGTTGAACTGGCTACTGGAGGAACTGCCAGTAATGCCAGGCCTGGCTGCAGTTACCTGCATTGAACTCCGGAGCTCTCATCTGAGCTTCAGAGTTCAGCCCGGCCTGTCCAGAGCTGTGATGAACTGAACCGCAATTGCCGGGTAATCAGTCGGTGCACTCGGTTCAGTCCTGCAAACCCTGAGTTCAGTCCATGCTGCACTCCGGAGCTCAGGTGAGAGCTCCGGAGTTTCATGCAGGTATCCGCAGCCAGGCCTGGTATTATAGGCGGTTCCTCCGGTAGCCAGTTCGACACTACTTCTGAGTTTTGAAGGTTACGTCCGACATTGCTCACAAGATCTCCTTGTCTACTCCCTTCACGTCTCTTCTTCCCACAGTCATATTCAAGAAATCTCCCATGCATCCCCATACTCTGGAACTCTCTGCCCCAACATCCCCATCAGACTCTCATCTATCTTGACAAGCTTCAAAAGGAATCTGAAGAACCACCTAATCCAACAAGCCTACAAGTTGCTGTAAGTCTCAGTCTGCTATACTACTGCACGACCAGTTCTATCCTCACCTATTGTACTCTCATCCATCCCTTGTAGACTGTGAGCCCTCGCGGGCAGGGTCATCTCTCCTCCTGTACAAGTCTGTGCTTTGTATTTTTTATGATTACTGTACTTGTCCCTATTAAGTAAAATGTACACAAAAAAAATGAAAAAAATGCTCACCGCTGCAGGAGCAATCCTGTGTAAGTCCTCCAAATGAATATCCTTGGTCCCAGCATGGTTCCTGGCAGGCAGCCGTAGGAAAACACGAAACAAGGAATGGAAGGAGTGATCCAGCTCAGACTCCAAGGATTGAATAAAACTTAAGGGTGCTTTACATGCTGCGACATTGCTAACGATCTTGTTAGCGATGTGACACGCCAGATCACAGATGCGATTTGCCGAGATGGCACATATAACCGGCACTATAAAAACGACCTATGTGCGATCTCGGCAGATCGCATCTATGATCTGGCGTGTCACATCGCTAACAAGATCGCTAGCGATGTCGCAGCGTGTAAAGCACCCTTATGACTTTTATCTCATGTTGTTAAGATATATATCCAAATAGGTATTATGGCACCGGCTCAATCACACTGATAGATGGAAGATGTATAACACAACGCATTTCGGCGGGACGCCTACTTCAGGTAAAGAAGACGTCTCGCCGAAACGCGTTGGGTTTTATACATCTGCCATCTGTCAATGTGATCGAGCCAGTGCCATAATACCTATTTGGATATATAGTTTAACAAGATGAAATAAAAGTCTAAGTTTTATTCAATCCTTGGAGTTGAGCTGGATCACTCCTTCCATTCCTTGTTTCATGTCCCTATTAAGTGTACCGCTTTTCACATGTAAAGCGTCCTAGAATAAATGGCGTTATAATAACCAGATAAGATTAGCCCTTATTATTACAAATATTACATCAATTGTAAAGGAAATTAATGTTCTAAAAAATCAATGCCTCTAGTCAATTTTCTGACCATAGATTTCCTGACCGTATTAACATCAAGTTTAATGTAATAATTGTTGATATTTTATCTTTAAAATCTAAAGTCATAAAATTAAAACAAAATGAAAATGTATAAAATTGTACATATTCATCTGACAAGAAATTATATATTTAAATATTGCTTATTATTCTTTCTAAAGCTTTCCTAATATCTTTATTTCTTAAACTATATATGATGGGGTTGACCAAAGGGGTAAATACTGTGTATAGAAGAGACAGGATTTTGCTTATGTTAAGGTTTTGGTCCTTCATTGGAAAAACATACACAGAAAAGAGAGTGCAGTAAAATATGGAGACCACAGTGAGGTGGGAGCCGCAGGTGGAGAAGGTTTTGTGTCTACCAGTTCTGGAAGGAATCTTTAAGATAGTGGAAAGAATGCTGATGTAAGATTTTACTATTATTATGCATGGAATGATAACTACTGGTATGACAATCAGATTAACATCTACCTTAACTATGAAGGTATCAGAGCAGGCAATTTCTAACAAAGGAACAAGATCACAGAAGAAATGATCAATGAGATTTGGTTCACAAAAAGTCAGCTTTGATGCTGTTAAGGTGTCACTCAATGTAATAGAGAAGCCAAAAACCCAACAGAAAATGGACAACTTCACACAATGAGCCCACGTCAATATGGAAGCATATCGGAGAGGGTTACAGATGGCCACATATCTGTCATAAGACATCACCGTGAGAAGAAAACATTGAACTGCTTCAAAGGCGCAGAAGAAATAAAGCTGTGTGAAGCAACCAAAAAAAGTAATGGTTCCCCCATTATATAATAGAATGTGGAGCATGTTGGGGACAATATCCGTGGTCAACAAGATGTCACTGATTGACAGTTGTGAGATGAAGAAGTACATCGGTGTGTGGAGGTTCTTACTGGTGGACACCAGGGCGATGATCAGGAGATTCCCACATATTGTCCCACAATAAACCACCAGGAGAAAACAGAACAGCAGATTTCTGTGATTTTGGCTTCCTTGGAATCCTAAGAGGTGGAAATGTGTTTCTGTACTCAGGTTCCTCTCCTGTAAGAAATGACAGCAGTAAGAGATGAATACTGTTACCAGCTCAATCAACATAGAAAGATGTGACTGAAAAAATCTATTTTATTAGGTTAAAATCATATAAACAATCTATAAAGTGCAGTAAGATGGAGACATAATTTGTGTGTATGAGAAGGGGGGTGTAACTTCTTCTTTTAGATTAATTATGAATATTGCTGGGAGCTTTAAGAAGAGCTACATATATTAATAGATAATATGTGTTATGTCTGACATGTATAAGTTTTAAATGGAAAGCTGAAGGGGGAAAAAGCGCAATAGGGTCTTATCCAACTAAAGCCTGCTTTATATGTTGCAATTCTGCATACGATATCGTATGCGATCATAACCACCCCCATCATATGTGCGGCACGTTCAATTTCGTTGAATGTGCTGCACAAACGATTAACCCCCGTCACACGTACTTACCCGTCCATACGACCTCGATGTGGGTGGCGAATGTCCACTTTCTGGAGTGGGAGGGATGCTTGGCGTCACATCGACGTCACACGGCAGCCGGCCAATAGAAGCGGAGGGGCGGAGATAAGCGGGACGTAAATATCCCGCCCACCTCCTTCCTTCCGCATTGCTGGCCGGGAGCCGTGGGACGCAGGTAAGATCTGTTCATCGTTCCCGGGGTGTCACACACTGCGATGTGTGCTACCCCGGGTACAATGAACAACCTGACGTTCACTTCATGAGAAATGAACGACGTGTGTGCGATGAACGTTTTACCGTTCATTCGCAATCGCACGTACTGTTACACACTACAATGTACCTTACGATGCCGGATGTGCGTCACTTACGACGTGACCCCGCCGACACATCGTAAGATATATTGTAGTGTGTAAAGCGGGATTAACATGCACAAGGGAATGTGCTCACATTCTGGGGTTGTGTCTCACACAACCTGATTCAAGAGAGATTGATAGAAGAAGGTTTCTATACCGCGCCAAGGATCACAATTCAGGATGTCAGATTAATGAGGCTTTATTTAAATCATAGGTCTACGCGTTTCAGGAGCTCTGCCCCCTTCCTCAGGACCATAGAATAGACCACATAAAATCTACCGTAGTAGAAGCATGTATACATTATATAGACCAAGTGACGTCAAAGTACCGCCCAGTGAAGAAAAAAATGGGCGGGAAAGAGTACATCGGGATCAGTATATGATGCAATACAATAAAAATACACTGAAACAAAAAAACATGACAATATGTTCAGTAATGGTATCCTAGTAGCTGCTTGAACAAGATAAATCAAACCAATTTTTGATATTCCCAGTGTAATAGTAAATCAACCATTAAAAAATTGCAAATGATAAAAATAAAAGTGTACAAATATATGCATTCTACATCCTTCGTATAGGATTGCCCCAGACATATTTACTAGATCCATGAATTCATATCCCTCAAAGTATGTCTAGAACTCAGGACGTCCGTATAACCGTGCGTAAGTGAGAAATCAGAATTCGGGGAAGCAAACCCGCTTATCTACGGAGGATGTGACAATCAGAGTTGTGAGAAGGAGCCAACTGAAAGACCACCACCTGTGTGTTTGTCAATATTGTACCATACAGACTACGTAATATACATCCATGAGTGATACATGACGACAAAAGGTTAATAAATTAATAAAAAACACATCCACTTCTATCGGTCCGATAAGACAGAGAGTGTGGGTGGGGGGGACGAGATAAGTAACGTGAAGAGATATATATATACACTTTAACCAGGAATATAGAAACCAACTCAAACCCGTGTAAGTGTAATGAAGGTACCGTAACCGCTCCTGACCCTCATCAGAGTGAGAGTTCAGGAGAGTTCAATACCGTGGGAAAAAAACAAACCGCGGCTGCGCAAGCAGCGAGTGAGAGAAGAAGGTGAATAAAGTTCATACCCGTGGGAAAAAAGATAAGTGCGCACGCACCACCCGCCGTGCATCGAGGCTGTGATAGACGGGTGGAAAGAGTCAAAGGGACATATGATACAGAAAAAAAGACCTATTCAAGGTCAACCTGATTCAAGGCATGCAATCAACTGCTGCAGAGTCCATGCGCTTATCAAGCAGAAGCAGATCAGGAACAAAGGAAATGTGGAGCTATCACTGGGCTGCCGAAGATTCGACATAAATACAAAGAAGATCAAATGAAGGTGTTTTTTTATACATGTTTCGAAGTGTCTTCCCACTTCTTCATCAGGAAATCCACAATATTTGAGGATTTCCTGATGAAGAAGTGTGGAGACACTTCGAAACGCATAAAATAAAAACATCTTCATTTTGTCGTCTTTGGATTTGTGTCATATGTTCAGCAGCGCAGTGATAGCTCCACATCTCCTTTGTTCCTGATCTGCTTCAGCATGTACAAATTTTAATATCATTAATTATTTGAAATAAGTAAAAATATACAACTTATCTAAACTAAAAATCTCCATTAATGCAGCACTCCAGCAATTTTTTTTTACTACCGGAGTGGTGCTTTCAACTCAGGGAACCTTGCCTTGGTTTCATACTCTAGCATATGCCATCATCTTTATCGATGCCGCTCTGGTGCCATTTTGTCTCGATTGCAGAAATGATGTCACAAGCTTCCAAAACAAGTCTGTAAGAGCTGGAACGAGGGTAGAATGAGGGTCTCATAGACATGCATATTCAATTGAGCCTTCGGCGCACTCCATGAAAGATTGCAGCTACTGGCAGGTCACAAAATCCCGGAGATCTAATAGTTCCGCGAATAACAGATGAAGACACTTGAGGGTGAATATAAGACCGGAGGCTGGGGACTTACACTTAAATTATTCCAGTGATGTAACAAGTAATAATGGTGAAGTGGTTCTTTAAATAAATTCCTTTTTTCCCAATAGTCCACATTGTGCTCATTCGGGATAGTTTTTCTCCCAAAATTAGAATCAATCAAGAAAGTAAAACTCATCTGACAAAATGAAGCCTCATACAGAATTTTTGCAAACCATGACATGGTGTACAGAAAAAACTATAGTAATAAATGTAGGCTATCCATATGTGGACTGGGGTCTCCCTTTATGGGGTCATCCTCTAAAACAGTCATGTATCCCATTATGGTATATGGGAAAGTTTGCCTTCATAAAACTGGACATCAGACATCTAGAATCAAAGCAGAGACTCTTAAAAGCTACATAATATGAATTACTCCAAAAAACCCAAGGATGTCATACACCGAGAGTTGTATAAGTAATGCAAGCACTATATTGTAGCTATTATATTGCCCATGGCTTATGTTATGGATGAACCTATAGGTGGAGTATTGGTAGAAGCTACATCTAGGACCAGGTATACAGTGTGTCCACCCATATCCTGTCCAGTGCCATTAACTTGAGAACGGCAGCAGCTATAGGCAGAGAAGTGGTGTCTAGGTATAGTAAAGTAGCCATGTGCTACACAATGAAACCACCTATAGCGCCACCTGGTGGAAATCAACGGGTGTTTGCATTTTTATCTCGAAAACGGAACGAGATAGAAAAAAAAAGTAAATTACAAAGTTGTAGGCATCATCAATTCAATACGAATCGACACCTTGCATACAGAAATGCTATGATTATAACATGTAAAACTCACAAGGCTGCGAACATGAAGCGATACCTCATGGAGACCTTCCTACAAGTCATTGGGTATGGTGGCTGTGTGGAGTGGCCTCCACGCTCACCTGACCTGACCCCATTGGACTTCTTTCTGTGAGGTCACATCAAACAGCAGGTGTATGCGACCCCTCCACCAACATTGCAGGACATTCAACGATGTATCACTGATGCTTGTGCAAATGTGTCACCTACCATATTGCAAAACTTGCAGCAAGATGCAGTATGCTGTGCAGAGTCCAGATGTGCATTGCAGCAAGATACAGTATGCTGTGCAGAGGCCAGATGTGCATTGCAGCTGACGGGGGCCACTTTAAGCATCAAAGTTAAATGAGTGCCATATGCGTGACCAGCATTCAATATTTTGGGGGTGTCATAGGTTTCATATCATAGCATTTCTGTATGCAAGGTGTCAATTTGTAGTGATTTTATGATGCCCTACAACTTTGTATTTCACTTTTTTTCTATATCTCGTTCCCTTTTCAAAATAAAAATGCTAACTCAGTTGTTTTCCACCAGGTGGCGCTATAGGTGGTTTCATTGCGTAGCGCATGGCTACTTTACTATACCTAGACACCACTTCTATGCCTATAGAAAGCAAGCAAAAGTCTAGAGCTGCAGAGCGGCGGTGGAAGAAAACGCACTCCCAGTAAGACTCCACCACATTCAAAAATGCAATTCACACATTTCGTTCAGTCCTCACCTCCGCTAAACACAACTACTTCAGAAACCTCATATTCTATCTAACACACAACCCCAAACAGTTATTCAACACTTTCAACTCCCTCCTTCGCCCACCACTGCCCCCTCCAACCTCCCTCATTTCTGCAGAAGACTTTGCCACTTATTTACAAGAAAAAATCGACCTAATAAGGCAAGTCTTTTCTGCTCAGCCACCACAACCCCTTCACATAACTGACCACTGCCCCTCCCCCATAAACTTCCTCCCCACCATCACCGAAGGAGAGCTTGCACGTCTTCTCTCAAAAGCGCACCTCACCACCTGCGCACTTGACCCCATGCCATCCCACCTCCTCCCCAACCTCACCACCATCCTTATTCCAGCCTTAACCCATCTCTTCAACCTATCTTTAACGACTGGTACCTTCCCCTCTGCCTTTAAACATGCAACGGTCACACCTATCCCAAAGAAACCTTCCAACCTCTACTACCAGCTATCGCCCCATATCACTACTCCCACTTGCCTCAAAACTTCTGGAACAGCATGTCCATGCTGAACTTTCCTCCCACCTCTCATCTAACTCTCTCTTTGACAGCCTACAGTCCGGCTTCCGTCCACATCATTCTACCGAAAATGCCCTGACTAAAAATAGGAATTACTTACTTACTGCCAAAGCTAACAAGCACTTCTCTATACTCCTACTTCTAGACCTGTTCTCAGCTTTCGATACCGTTGACCACTCCCTCCTATTACAGACCCTCTCTTTGCTTGGTGTCAGAGATCTTGCCCTCTCTTGGATCTTTTCATACCTTTCAAATCGCACTTTCAGTGTCTCCCACTCTCACACAACCTCGTCATCCCGCCATCTCTCTGTTGGCGTTCCTCAAGGCTCTGTCCTAGGACCCTTACTCTTTTCTATCTACACATTTGGCCTGGGACAACTCATAAAGTCCCATGGCTTCCAATACCACCTATATGCTGAGACACCCAGATCTACCTCCCTGGCCTAGATGTCACATCTCTGCTGTCCAGAATCCCGAAGTGTCTATCTGCTATATCCTCCTTCTTCTCCTCTCGCTTCCTATACCTCAATGTGGCCAAAACTGAACTAATCATCTTTCCTCCGTCTCACCTACACTCTCCACCTGATCTATCTATTACAATAAATAACACCATGCTCTCGCCAGTACCCAAAGTTCGCTGCCTCGGAGTGACCTTTGACTCTGCCTTATCCTTCATACCAAACATCCAATCCCTCACCACCTCCTGCCGTCTTCAACTCAAAAATATTTCCAGAATCCGCCCTTTCCTCAATTCGCAATCTACTAAAATGCTAGTGCATGCCCTCATAATCTCCCGCCTCGATTACTGTAACATCCTCCTCTGTGGCCTCCCTGCCAACACGCTCGCCCCTCTCCAGTCCATCCTTAACTCTGCTGCCCGACTGATCCACCTCTCTCCTCAATACCACCCCGTTTCTCCCCTCTGCATGTCCCTCCACTGGCTCCCAATCTTCCACCATATCCAATTCAAACTACTAACACTGACCTACAAAGCTGTGCATAATCTCTCTCCTCCGTATATCTCCGAACTAATCTCCCACTACACTCCAACACGTCACCTCCGGTCCTCCCAAGATCTCCTTCTCTCCTCCTCTCTCATTCGCTCCTCACGCAACCGACTCCAAGACTTCTCCCAAGCATCCCCAGTCTCCTGGATCTCGCTGCCTCAACACGTCAGACTATCCCCTACCCTTGCAAACTTCAAACGGAACCTGAAAACCCACCTGTTCAGAAATGCCTACAATCTACAATGAACTCACTGCCGCCCGCCCGACCACCGTGCGGAGCTGCCGCCCGACCACTGCGCGGAGCTGCCGCCCGACCACCGTGCGGAGCTGCCGCCCAATCTACACCCCACCTACTGTCTCCTCCCTATAATCCTATAGAATATAAGCCCGCAAGGGCAGGGTCCTCTTCCCTCTGTACTAGTCTGTCTACTGTAACTTGTATATGTATTCTGTATGTAAACCCCCTTCTCATGTACAGCACCATGGAATCAATGGTGCTCTATAAATAAACAATAATAATAATAATAATAATATAGCTGCTGACGTTCTAAAGTTAATGGCAGTGGACAGGATATGGGTGGACACACTGTATATAGTCACCCAAAATGCTCTCCAAAGAAGGCACCAAAAATGATATATGGTAGATAGATTGACCTATTATGGCTTATGCATTTGGACAACGGGGTATAGTTTGTGCTTTAGATCAAAAAGTGCAATTGTAATCCAGATGCACGATCAGATATTCTGAAAAGAGATTCTTATAACAAAAATAACAAGGTATTAAAACGAGACCTTCAAATTTGCTCGCAGCTTTTTTTCCAGTAACGCAGTAAAGATTATCATGAGCGAGTTAATACCATGCAGAAACACAAAGAATAAAGTGTCACAATATAAACAATAGAATATCATCGATACGTGTGAGCACTCAGACCTCAAATGTGACAGAACTGACAGCAGAAATCCCCATGGTCCCTAATGATCGGCACGTTCTCTCTTATGTATCATCAAGGTCTACAATCCAACACACCGGTGTGACATGATGGAAGGAAATCACAAACATTGTTATGTCCGTCACATTAACACATCTCTATATATACACAGAAAAGAATAAACGGGACAAGTGTTCATCATCCTCTGAGAACAGAAAACTATCCTGCAGGTGATTAACTAATTGTACCTGACGTCTCTCAGGTGACAATTCATCATTGGGAATATAGTGCAAAACTGAAGCCAAAAAGAATGAAAAAAAACAATATTGATATATAGTAAGAGCTTATAGAGCAAAAAATGTGAGTGCTGCTCAGTAGTATAACACAGTATGCAAGTCAGGATCAGTAATGTAATGTATGCACACAGTGACTGCACCAGCAGAATAGTGAGTGCAGCTCTGGAGTATAATACAGGAGGTAACACACGATCAGTAATGTAATGTATGCACACAGTGACTGCTCCAGCAGAATAGTGAGTTAAGCTCTGGAGTATAATAAGGGATGTAAGTAAGGATCAGAACAGGATAAGTAATCTAATGTTTGTACACAGTACAAGCTGATGTAGTAAGCATAGTGTACTAAAGGACGTTAATGGATTATAGGTAGGGATGAGCGAATGTGTTCACCACTATTCAGTATCCGACGGATAATGGAGTATTCGCTCCGGTACTTTCATTTTCATTTCTGATCTTCCTGGCGCCTTTTTCAATTTTTCAATTTTGCATTCCTGGCGCCTTTTTCCAGCCAATGAACAAATCTGACGTTGCTTGCCCTCACAGTAACGCCGCAGACATCTTTGTTGTGGTGTTACTGTGATTGGCTTTGCCGCACAATGTCATAGGGGCTATATAAGGCTGCTGCCATTTTGTGTGCACGCATTCATTCCTGAGCTGCCGGTGTACTGAGACTGTACTGTGTGCGGGACAGCGTTTCTCCAGCCAACTAATACTAGTCCTTCTAAGGGCTGAAGATATTTTAAATTAGCTGCTAGTGTTGTGGGCGGGGGCCACTGCCGCTTCTTCTCGAGGGCCTGCTCGGATTCGGGTTCGCTGCTGCAGCTCGAGTGGTGACCGGACCTGGGCTCGCACGGCCGCCCGTCTTCACAACCGTCAGAAAGGGGATATTTAAAGGGGAGGTGTTGTGTCTGTGACGACACTCATGGGTTGCAGTGGGGGATGGTGGCACCGCCGCTGCCTGTTGATGGGGCACCCGGGGCTGATGGAGCGGGGCTGCAAGATGAGATCCCCTCCACGGGTAGGGGAGGTGTACTTCTGGGGCCCGCGGTCTGAACACGGGAGTGATGGCTGCTGGAGGTGGCGAGCCGGATTGGACCGGGGGTCAATGGTGTACTCAAAGTTCAGTAATTTCACACAAGTCCAATAGTAAACCAAGTTGCCAGTGGCCGGCTGCCTTAGGAGGGTGCATTCGGGTCCCGCACCCAGGTTAATGAACAGTTATCCCTTCCTCCTGCACTCTGTGTTTGTCTTTCCTTTTGAACGACTTCGCATTGAACGAAGAAGTCCACTCCCGGTTCTGTGTGTCTTTGGGAGCTGTGGCCCGCAAAAGCTGACCCTTGGGATCTCAGTGGGTTCTGGTTGACACCCTATCCCCGCGTTGGGCTTCCATTTCGCTCTATCTGGGCAGTTAACGGGAGAAAGTCTGAAATCTTGTTCCCGGCTGGTTAATTGGAGAGGGGCTTGCAACCTTCCTCGCCCTAGGGTCCAGGCACCCCGACTGTGTACGGCCTCCAGACCGGATTCCCACTGTCGGCACCGGCGGGCTACAACCCTGCCCAGGTTCACTTAAGGTTTCCTGCGACCGGATCTCCATCGCTTGTGGCCATGTTCACTGTCTGCTACCTAGACGGGTAGTCCAAGGGCTCCTATCCCTGACTACACTGTCAACTGTCAGACTTCCACCTCCACTCACTGTCAGTACTTGACTAGACTGTTTCCAGACTGAACTCCTGTGTTCCCGCCCCTGACACCTCAGGACCCCTAGGTGGGCGTCCTCATCCACCTGATCCCGCCCACTGGTGTGTCCCTATTATCATGAGGGGGTGGCTAGACTGTAATAACTGTGTGCTGTACCTGAGTGTGGGTTTCTGGTGGCAATAAAATGGATGTACACTTTTGTGACTACCTGGTTTTGCCAGGGCGTTACTCGCCCCCTTGGTTGAATACAGCCTGTCCGCGTGCTGTCCGGCCACTGACGTTTATTTTTGCAGCAACTGGAAGTAGAAAAGGTAACAAGAATATATAACATTGTAAAACATTTCATCCCTTACTGGAGGCACATTACTTGAACGTTGCAAACAACAAATACATCCACTTTTCCCACTTTCACCTGCCACCCAAAACACCTGAACCCACCCTCGGTGCCACTGCTAATAATAACTTCACACCGTCCCGGGTTCCTGGGGGCGTTCGCAATGTCCGGGTAAGAGTCCCTCACCCGCCAGTCCACCCCAAGAGTTCCATAGTCCGGGAACCCTTGGCCTGGAGGTTAGCCACTGGTTTTGTTAGTGACTGGGCCTTGGCCGACTCTACCACAGGCCCTTCCTCCAACCAACCTCTCCAGAAGCATTGCAGTCCTGGTGGTGAGGTAACAAGAAAGGTAGATGGGGGTTATTTACAAGAACCAAGAAAGTTTTTGGGGCGGCTTTGCCAGTCCAAAAGCCATGGTCCATGTTAACTTTAAAACAGGGGGGTAAACATCAAACTGTATAAGGGTAGCCGGAAGACGCTACCTACTCTTTATCTTCAAACAAGTGACGGTGGGAGGCGAGGCAGGGTGTTTAATTCACCACGACCCACTTTTTAACATCCAGGGCGAACCACCCTCACTCTAGCCAATGCCGGGTGTTGCTCACCATATCTCCGGGTTCCAGATCTCGGTCTGGGTGGCCGGTTGGCAGGTGGGGGGCCACATCCCTCCGAGACACACAGATTTCGGAATCCAGTCCCGGTTCATAGATGAAACCCCATCCCTTCTGGGGGTCAAAATAACAGACCTGTCCTCTGTAGCTCGGGCCCTGGACCCGGAAAGTAGCATGCCGCAAGTGGTCTTTCTCTTTGTAGGTGCGGGCCAGCACCTTAGCCTTGCACTTCTCTCTAGCTGCAATTTCCTGGCGCATCTGCCGTTGCTGCCGCTCCCAGTACGAGGCACGGGTTCCGTGCTCCGCCTTCTGCTTGGGAGCCAGGCCCACTCCGATGCCCTCAGCACCGGCAACGACCAACCTCTCATTCTGCCGTGGGCCCCATCACTCAGTGGCCTGCTTCACCTCTCTTCAGGTACATCCCTGATGCCCCACAGCCGGGATGGGGTACTTGGGAGTAACTGGTGCCGTGGCTGGGGTAGACTTAAGGTCGGGTGCCGCCTCCATTGCGGCCGGGTGAACTGCCAGAGCCGACGTCATCACTGTTGCGGCCGGGCGAACTGCCGGAGCCAACATCATCACTGTTGCGGCCAGACGGACTTCCAGAGGCGGGGAATGCGTCCTCGGGGTTGCAGCCTGGCTCGGGGCTGGATGGGATGTTGTCAGGGTTGCGGCCTAGCTCAGGGCTGAGACAGGTGCCAGATTTGTGGTGCAGGTGAGGCCAGAGGTCCCTGTTGCTGGGTGCTCCTCTTTAGACGAGACAGGTTCCACTGCCATTGCTTGGGGTAGTGGGCTGATCGGGGCACTGGCCTCTGACACGGGCAACGAGGAAGGTGACGTGGCGGACGGGGACAGACCAGACCCCTCAGCCGGGACAGCCGGTTCATGGGAAACATAGGGGTGTGGGTCATTGCTTACCCGCTCCTCCGAGGCCATCTTCATCTCGTGTGCCCGGACAGCTGCAGCCAGGCCCTTCATTTTGGTTGTCCACCTCGCCAGGATGAAATGAGCCTGGGTCTGAATTCGTCGGCACACCTTCTCCATCTGCTCTTCAATACAGTCAAAACAATCACTGATTTCGGGGAGACCAGTCAGAGAAAAAACTGCTGGCAGCCAGCGAGGGCGCTCAAGACAGTGAAATCCTAGGTACATTGCCCCCTGGGAAAGATGTAAATCAAAAAAGTCAGTGGAGCCTCTGTTAGGAGTCTCAACACAGAAACCAGCCAGATATCCCTCCGGGAAGGACCCAGCCAAGGGGTAGCTCTTTTTAGGAGACCACCATAACCACCATATTAAGTGGCCTTTTTAGTCAATATCCAGCTTTTTGACAAGTTTAAAGATATGACAGGGGAAATACCAAGGCCAGGTATCCATCCACAGACAGCTGTTTCGGCAGCTGTATTGCCCCTCATCAGTGTGGAGTAAAATTCTGGCCAGGTGGGAGCAATGCCTAGTAGACCAACAAGACAAAACAATCACTGATCTCGGGGAGACCAGTCAGAGAAAAAACTGCCGGCAGCCAGCGAGGGCGCTTAAGACAGTGAAATCCTAGGTACATTGCCCCCTGGGAAATATGCAAATCAAAAAAGTCCGTGGAGCCTCTGTTAGGAGTCTCAACACAGAAACCAGCCAGATATACTTCCGGGAAGGACCCAGCCAAGGGGTAAAAAAAGTTTAAAAAAAATTGGTGTCACAGCCTGTAGTTCTGCCTTAAGCCAATTAAGATAATATATAATATCCTGGTGGCGGTTTCATATCTTACAGAACTTTAAATAGTGCCCTGCTGCAGCTAATACACAGTGTCAGTGTTCCAAAATTTTAATTAATACTCGATGTCAGTGGCTCAACTATTGCCTGAATGCCAATACCTTACTAGCAGCAACCTAGCATACTGGTAGAGGCTTCATATCTTAGAAAACCTACATAGTGGCCTGCTCTTATTAAAACACAGTGTCAGTGTTACCATAATTTTAATAAATACTTGGTGTCAGTGCCTCTACCCCTGCCTGAAGCCAAATAATGTTATAGCACCCAACTAGCATCCTGGTGGTAGTGTCTTCAGATCTTACAGAACCGACATAGTGCCCTGTCCTTACTAAGACACAAATAAGGAATAACGTTTGGAACTCCATTCTAAGTCTGAACTGGGTGCAAAAACCTAAAAAACATAACTATGGGGAGATAAGGTATGCACACCAGTGACTATGCAAGGGGAATACATGTGATAGCAGAAACTGCTGTGTGAATACTGACATGAAAAATCCAATAGCTATATGCAAGAATGAAATGTGAAAAATAGAACCTGCATTACTGCCATGCACATATGAATAAAGAGAAATTTAGCTACTGAATTGATCAATGCAATAGAGCCCCAGCACTACGCCAAAGTATTTCTCTACGTTGGGGTCCCTAGCTAGTGTGTGTCCTCTCATGCAGTGGTAGTTTATCCAATAAAGGTACCCTTTAGTTTTTAGACTTGCAGAAACAGCTATCATGGGGAACTACTAACACAAGTTTAGCAACCCGGCATAAGTGTTGTTCCACTGCCTGTAGAAAAGGTCACGTTACAGTATTCACCTTCAATTATTAAAACCAAAAAAAATGGTAAAAAGAGGGGGTAAGGGCCGTGGACGATGTGGTAGTGACAGTGGTGGTCACCCAAGCAGTGTGACCGAGCTAAAGAAAAAGGTTCCTGCTTTATCTACCTCTGCCTTCCTATCCCAATTTTCTTTTCCTTGTGGGAAACCACTCTTGCACCCTGACCAGTGCGAACAGGTAACGAGTTGGCTAGCAGAAAATACCTCCAGTTACTTGTCGAGTAGCAAATCCCAAGGGTCCACACAGACAGACTTGAGTAGCCCAGTGGCTTGCCCATCGAATCCTCAGCCTGGTCCTCCTTCCTTACAACATCAGTATTCTAAGGAAACATATGACCCCAAAGCAGATTACTCTGAGAAACTATTTACCCTTTGACCTTTCTTGCCTCTCACCGCGCAACACCACCAATGCAGGTGAGGCGTGGTGTGCAGTGATGCACAGATCTTTGAGCACTTAAGGTCAGAAGAATACCATGTTGTTGGCCGTGACATGTTGGGCAATCAGGTGGAAGTGTTGGAGGATTATGCGACACAGTTGCCCTCATGTCAGCTTGAAACCTCCATTACCAAAGATGTTGACCTTAAGGAATTATAAGACGACCTGGTAGATGATGAGGTGACTAATCCAACATGGATGAGTGGCATAGATTGCGAGAGCAGCAGTGCAGAGGAGCATGTGCCCATAGTACACAAAAAGGCTGTAAGAGATAGGGTTTCGACGACTGCCAGAGGTCATTCAAATGTGCACATGACACCACCACCTGTGCCATCTCAGGGTCCAAGGGTCAGTGCTGCGATTGTGTGGGAGTTTTTTTTTTCCAAGAGTCCTTCGGACCAAACGGTTGCCATTTTTCAAATCTGTCAGACAAAGCTTAGCAGAGGCAGAAATACTTCCAGCTTGGGCACCTCCACCATATATTAGTCAAGCACACCACTAGGTGGTTGAAAGCTCTAGGTTAAAAACACGATATCCAGAATCAAAACTCTTCCATTTCCCCTGGGCTGCCTGCTTCCCAAACTGGTGTGCAAGAAGGTGGCGCTGATGTCTACTTCTCCCAACTTGATGTTGGCCAAACTCAATCATCAACAACCAAATCCTCTTTGGTGTCCCAGCGTTCCGTTCAGTTGTCCATAACACAGACTTTCAAAAAGAAGCAAAAATACTGAATTAGGCACCCAAGGGCAGAAATCACAGCTGCACACATTGCACGATTGATAGCCCTTAAGCTGTTGCCGTATCGGCTTGTGGGAACAGAGGCTTTCCGCGAGCTTTTGGCTGAGTTAGAACATCGTACTCTGTGCCTAGCCTTAACTATTTTTCATGATGTGCCATCTCCGCGTTCCACATCCACGTGTGCGTAAACATCAAATGGGCTCTCACCCATGCCATAAAAGATTTCACTTAACCACAGACACGTGGACAAGCGGAAGTGGACAGGGACGCTGCATCTCACTGACGGCACACTGAGTGAACATGGTGGCGGCTGGTAAAGAGTCTGAGCCGGCAACATCCCATATAATTCCCGCACCCCGAATAGCGGGGCCCACTTCAATCACAGTTTCAGTAGCCTCCTACAAAGCAACAACTCCAACCTCCTCCTACTCTTCATTAGAGATGAGCCACCCCCCTAGAGTTCGAGTTCTGTTCAGTTCGTCGAACAGAGAAAAGTTCGTTGAACATTCGACGAACCAATTCGAACCCCATTGAAAACAATGGCAGGCAAACACATACAAACACATAGAAAACACCTTCTAAGGTGTCCAAAAGGTGACAAACAACTCACAACACAACACAAACACATGGGAAAGTGAGAAGGACAAATACTCATGCGAAAGCAAAAGAGCTGGACGAGTAAAAAGAGGAGACACAGATATAGGCATGGCACGCCCTTCTAAAATCATCTAAAACACAGCAAGGGGACTCCAATCAGAGTCTCCCTTTTTTACAAAAATTGGACTACACACACCACTTCAGTGGCATCACTTGTGCCCCAGTTGCAAACTTCACATGTTGATTAGCATCAAGCACATTCAAAAATACACCAGCCTTTACTCTCCCCTGGATGACACAGGGTAGCAAAGTCCTTACTGATCCATGACTTGTTCATCTTGATAAACATTAGTCTGTCCACATTGTCACTGGACAGACGCATGCACTTATCTGTCAGCACACACCCAGCAGCACTGAAGACACGTTCTGAGACAACGCTGGCTGTGGCACATGACAAGATCTCCAAGGCGTAAGTGGCAAGCTCAGGCCATTTCTCAAGATTGGAAGCCCAAAATGAGCAAGGCTTCAGTTGAACAGTCATGGCATCGATGTTCATTTGGAGATACTCCTGTATCATCCTCTCCAGCCGTTGACTATGTGTCAGACTTGTTGTCTCTGGTGGCCTTGCAGAGGATGGTCTAAAAAAATTATGAAAAGATTCAATAAAATTTCTGTTACCACTAGATACGGTGTTGCAGGTACGGTTTGACTGATGATGACTCGACAGTCCCATGCTTGGCAAGTTAAAACTGGGAGATTCACTCTGTGCACCACTGGTGTTTGATGGAAAAGCCGAGCTAAGATTGCATAACAGCTTCTGCTGATACTCCTGCATACGTGCGTCCCTTACTATGGCTGGAATTATTTCGCCAAATTTGGACTTGTACCGGGATGTAAGAGTGTGGCAACCCATTAGTCATCATTACTTTTAATTTGGACAATCCGAGGGTCATGTTGTAGGTAGTACAGCAAGAAGGCGCTCATGTGTCTTGCGCATCCATGCGGACCAAGTCCTTGCTGTATTTGTGGTGGCGAGGTGATAACCGGGCTTCCTTCCTCTGACATCTCCCCCCAACCTCGAACAACCGAAATTTCACCAAGGTCTTCCTCATCTGTTGAGTCTTCCATGCCCATCGACAGTTCATCCTCCATTTCTTCCTTGGCTCCTGCACCTTCCTCAACAGTTTGACTGCTACCATGCGCCCTTGTTAATCCCTCTCACCCACCATCTCATGCCTGCCGCTTTGGTGATGCTGAACGTCTGGACCTTGTAGATCTTAGTATGACTTCCGCATATGAATTCTCCTGTACTTCCTCCCCTTCCTCTTGTCCCACCACCTGACTCCGAATAGTGTTTAGCGTGTACTCCAGCATGTAAATGACTGGAATTGTCATGCTGATAATGGCATTGTCAGCGCTAAACATATTCGTCTCCATGTCGAAACTGTGCAGAAGGGTGCATAGGTCCTTGATCTGAGACCACTCCAGCAGCGTGATCTTCCCCACCTCTGCATCTCATTGTCCCAGGCTATACGTCATAACGTATTGCACCAGGGCTCTGTGGTGTTGCCACAATCGCTGCAACATGTGGAGAGTCGAATTCCAGCATGTCGCCACATCGCATTTCAGGCGATGAACCGGCAGGCCGATGCAAGTCGGTTAGCTGCGCCATTTGAATGGCGGAAGTGAGCAGAGAGTGACCATGCCCTGTGCAGAAGCCCATTTAGGTCGGAATAATGGGTTAAAAGCTGCTGGACAACAAGGTTCAACACGTGAGCCATACAAGGCACGTGTGTCATCTTGCACCGGCGAATGGCTGCACCCAGGTTTGCAGCATTGTCGCACACGGCCTTCCCTGGCTGCATTTTCTATCCCTGCCATTGAAACAATGCCCCAAGGAATTGCTTGAGCTGATGTAGCCAGACACTGTTATATAAACCTCTGCACAGCATTGGCACAGACCTGCCTAGCAACCATGTCTATGAACGGCTGTAATGCAGCCCTGAAAAGGGCTGAAAGTACAAGTAATCCCTAATCCCTAAAGCACTGTGTAGATTGAACTGTATGTCTATAGCGCACACAGCAGCAGCAGTGGGAGCGGGAGTGGTGACTGTCACCCACCCACAGCAGACAGATCATAGCGGTGACAGGGGAAATGGCCAGGTCTTATAATGCAAGGACATGTGACATGCACAGCCTATGACACATGCCCTTGCTTGTCTGGCAAAAATCCACTTTGCTGTGTGTGTGTGTCTGTGATTTTCTGACAGCCTGGCCCACCCCACTGTACGCGTGGTTAGGGGAAAAAAAAAAAAACCTGTGATCGCCATTCTTTCATCACTCAGCAGCAGCACTGATCTAACCCCCCCCCCCCCCCCGCACACTGTACGCTGAATTTTGATAATATCATGATTCACAGTGACTCACACTATTCCAGTGAAAAGCCAGCTAGTAACTAGCTATGCTTTTTGGTGATCAACCCGTTCTCGAATGTATCTCGAATTGACGAACTTTAAGCAAATCGTTCGAGTTCATCGAACGACTCAGACACCCTCCAAAATCACTCGAACATGAAATTGGCGAACCGTTCGACTCGAACATCGCTCAATTCTACTCTTCATCTGGCTCCTGGTCATCTTCCTCAACATCTGCCGATGTCCAACTTTTGACATCATTCCTCAGCTGGGATCTCTGCAGCACTGCCTTGGCTAAGCGGCAACACGCTCTACTAAAGCTCATCTGTATCGGTGACAAATCGCAAACGGCACTTGAGCTTTTGAAAGCAATAACTGAGCCGATAGATGAGTGACTTGCACTGTTGGACCACCGTCCAGGGATGGTGATGTGCAATAATGGTCATAATCTGGTGGCAGCTTTAAAACTTGGAAAGCTTGTACACGTTCCTTGTATGGCCCACGTTGTAAATTTAGTAGTTCAGCGCTTTTTCAAAAAATACCCTGAGTTAGCAGACCTACTTACCAAGGTACGACGTATTAGCGCCCATTTCTGCAAGTCATCTTCCTCTTTTGCTGGCCTGGCCGTGTGGCAGCAGCGCTTACACTTGCCTAGTCTCAGACTAAAATGTGACCTCCCTACGAGATAGAATTCCACCTTTCATTTGTTGGCCAGGATCCATGAGCAGCAGAGGGCAGTACCCCAATTCCAGATGGAACATGCCCGTCAGACGCAGCTGCCAGGCATAAGTACTGCCGAGTGGGTGTGGATTGCAGACATTTATAAGGTCCTACAGAATTTTGATTACTGTACCAACATGGTGAGCAGTGATGATGCTCTTATCAGCATTACCATTCCACTGATTTGTTTATTGAAACACTCTCTGGATGGTCTGACTGACCAAAGTGTTAATGCACCCGAGGTGTCCGTGGATCCGGATTTCATAATGGTTGCTAGTAATCCGCACAACCTTGGCCAACAAGCTCAGGCCACCTTTAGTCAGCATCATGAGGATGAGGAGGATGATAAAGAACAGGAATGTTTTGAAGTTAGTAACCAAGGGATTGAGAACCAAAGCTTCAGGGCTGTCCAGCATGGATGGTCTGAGGAGCAGGAGGAGGAGAGAGAGACTGAGGAGGAGAGGAGGTTTAGGGAGACAGTATGTATTCTTAGCAGTGACACACAAAGGTTTCCAGTTCGGAGTCTGGGACACGTGGCACAGTTCTTGTCACACTGACTTTCTCATGACTGTTAGCTAGTCCACATTTTGGCAGACAACAAATACTGGTTATGTACAGTTAGGTCCAGAAATATTTGGACAGTGACACACGTTTTGTTATTTTAGCTGTTTACAAAAACATGTTCAGAAATACAATTATATATATAATATGGGCTGAAAGTGCACACTCCCAGCTGCAATATGAGAGTTTTCAGATCCAAATCGGAGAAAGGGATTAGGAATCATAGCTCTGTAATGCATAGCCTCCTCTTTTTCAAGGGACCAAAAGTAATTGGACAAGGGACTCTAAGGGCTGCAATTACCTCTGAAGGCGTCTCCCTCGTTAACCTGTAATCAATGAAGTAGTTAAAAGGTATGGGGTTGATTACAGGTGTGTGGTTTTGCATTTGGAAGCTGTTGCTGTGACCAGACAACATGCGGTCTAAGGAACTCTCAATTGAGGTGAAGCAGAACATCCTGAGGCTGAAAAAAAAGAAAAAATCCATCAGAGAGATAGCAGACATGCTTGGAGTAGCAAAATCAACATTCTGAGAAAAAAGGAATTGACTGGTGAGCTTGGGAACTCAAAAAGGCCTGGGCGTCCACGGATGACAACAGTGGTGGATGATCGCCGCATACTTTCTTTGGTGAAGAAGAACCCGTTCACAACATCAACTGAAGTCCAGAACACTCTCAGTGAAGTAGGTGTATCTGTCTCTAAGTCACCAGTAAAGAGAAGACTCCATGAAAGTAAATACAAAGGGTTCACATCTAGATGCAAACCATTCATCAATTCCAAAAATAGACAGGCCAGAGTTAAATTTGCTGAAAAACACCTCATGAAGCCAGCTCAGTTCTGGAAAAGTATTCTATGGACAGATGAGACCAAGATCAACCTGTACCAGAATGATGGGAAGAAAAAAGTTTGGAGAAGAAAGGGAACGATCCAAGGCACACCACATCCTCTGTAAAACATGGTGGAGGCAACGTGATGGCATGGGCATGCATGGCTTTCAATGGCACTGGGTCACTTGTGTTTATTGATGACATAACAGCAGACAAGAGTAGCCGGATGAATTCTGAAGTGTACCGGGATATACTTTCAGCCCAGATTCAGCCAAATGCCGCAAAGTTGATCGGACAGGGCTTCATAGTACAGATGGACAATGACCCCAAGCATACAGCCAAAGCTACCCAGGAGTTCATTAGTGCAAAAAAGTGGAACATTCTGCAATGGCCAAGTCAATCACCAGATCTTAACCCAATTGAGCATGCATTTCACTTGCTCAAATACAGACTTAAGACGGAAAGACCCACAAACAAGCAAGACCTGAAGGCTGCGGCTGTAAAGGCCTGGCAAAGCATTAAGAAGAAGGAAACCCAGCGTTTGGTGATGTCCATGGGTTCCAGACTTAAGGCAGTGATTGCCTCCAAAGGATTCGCAACAAAATATTGAAAATAAACATTTTTTTTTGGGTTTGGTTTATTTGTCCAATTACTTTTGACCTCCTAAAATGTGGAGTGTTTGTAAAGAAATGTTTACAATTCCTACAATTTCTATCAGATATTTTTGTTCAAACCTTCAAATTAAACGTTACAATCTGCACTTGAATTCTGTTGTAGAGGTTTCATTTCAAATCCAATGTGGTGGCATGCAGAGCCCAACTCGCGAAAATTGTGTCACTGTCCAAATATTTCTGGACCTAACTGTACCTTCCTTGACCCATGCTGCAAAGACAAATTTGCTTCGCAACTTGTTGAGGCAAATAAGGATTGTACTACGGAAATATTCAAGAGGGCTGTAGTGGAGCAGTTAATGAAACGATTACCCTTAGATCATGCTGGCATCAGAGGTAGCGTGTCATCTCACGTAACAGGATTAAAAGAGAGGGCTACGCATAGTAGGAGCAAAACAGGTGGGGGACTAATGTGCCAAAACTGGTCCATTTTCCACAAACCGTCAACTGCGAATCAGATACCGGTTGGGGGAACTATTACAAGGAGGGAACTGTTAAGTGATTGAGGTGAGGGACTATGTAGGTGACCGGATCAGCGTGCTTTCAGAGTCTACTATTCCCTTTAACTATTGGGTTTCCAAGCTCAACACTTGGCCAGACTTTGCTTTATATGTTTTGGAAATGCTAGTTTGCCCTGCTGCGAGTGTGTTGTCTGAGCGTGTTTTCAGCTCAGTGGGGTCAATAATAACAGATAGTCGCACACGACTATCCACGGAAAATGCAGTCGGTTTGAGGATGATCAAAATGAACCATAGATGGATTGCCCCATTTTTTCTCAGGCCGCCTGTTAACAAGACCCAATAATAAATGTAGCCCCAAAACTTGTATTTCTTAAGTTCCAGTAAGTTCCATTGTTTCTCATTCAAGACTATTTTGTCTTCTATCATTTAATGAGACCACATGACTAATCTAACTTGTTATGCTGCTGTGATGTAATTGTTTGGCCCAATCACCCAGGGCAATAGTTTTTAAGCCTTTGTACATTATGCACTGGCACAAGTACTGTCGAGGCTACACTGTCTAGAACAATTGGTCATGCAGTCTCTATTTGTGTTCTTTATTGATGCTGTGCTCCACGGTGTGTTACAAATGGCCCATTGTCGAATTTGTTTAGCTCCATGGCATGTTATGCCCTGTTGCAAATCCTACCAATTTTTTAAAGCAACACTGTTGAGAGCTGTTGGGATACCTTCTGATGCTGTGCTCCATGGTATCTGAATCATTCCCCCCTGGGGAAACTGAAATTTTTTAAATCCTCGGTGTTAGCCAGTGGGATAAAGCCTGAGTTCCAGAGTGAAACAACTGCCACTTCCACGGCGCTGCATGCTTCACAAACTGCGGTCTAGGAATCAGGCAATGATGCCTCCTGCTCCCAACCTGCTTTTGGTCAGATGCAATCATCATCAACAACATCTGCTTTGATGTCCCAGCGTGGCGTTCATTTGTCCGTAAAACATACATTACTGAATCATTTAAATAGAATTTGAATACAGGGAAACTGGAGTCGGTGGTGTTGGGAGAGGAGGAGGAGGAGGAGGAGGAAGAGGGCAAGGCCAACAAATGGCCACATTGGCAATAGCACTGTAAAGTGTTATGGAGTATGTATTCCAACTTTCACACTAATGATATAGGGGACACAGAAAATTACAAATGACTGCCATCCCTTCCCAATGTATGTTACAGGGCCCACCTGAGAGCCCTAAGAAGTCTGAGATTTGAGGACAGCCAGTGGCCCTTTGTACATTTGAGTAGAGGGCCACTGGAGCCGGTGGTGCTGGTGGAGGAGAAGGAGGGCAAGGTCAACATGACAACGGGCACATTGTAGCTGACCTTTTAAAGTGCTGTCAAATATGTCTCAAATAAGGAGGTGTGAGACAGACACCGATATAATGTATAAGTTACAGCCCTTTCTAATCGAAAAAGAAGGAAAAATGTAAAAAATGAAACATGTGAACATATGCTAAAGTGGTTATTTTTGGAGGTTGGGGCTTCATTTGCTTATTACAGTGATTAGGCATTAGAAACTGTTTCTTATCAATTTCCCCTCTTTTACTTTGGGTTGAGAGCTGTTCTGGCGAGTACGTAAACGCCGCATGCTGCTCTGACCACGTTATTCAAAGCAGTGAGGCACCTTCTACAGGCTGTGCCCATACTGTTACAGCCTTTTCCCATCCATTTCAGCCTTTTCCTCAGTCACCACAGGTCACCGACAGGTCCGACGTAAAAATATTCGCGAATAGTCGAATAGCGGCGACGTATTCGCCGGATATTCAGCGAAGCGAATGTTAGGGAATTCAATCATCCCTAATTATAGTCTTACAGGTCATGGTGCAGATACTTAAAAAATATATTCTATTCTCTAATAATTAGAGTTGAGCGCGGTTCGCAGTTCGAGGTTCTCCAGTTCGCGGCTCAAGTGATTTTGGGGCTGTTCTAGATAGAACTAGAACTCGAGCTTTTTGCTAAAGCTCGATAGTTCTAGATACGTTCGAGAACGGATCTAGCAGCAAAAAGACCAGCTAATTACTAGCTGGCTTTCCACTGCAATAGTGTAAGTCACTCTGTTACTCACACTATTATGACATTTCAGTGTATAGTGTGCGGGAACAGCGCATTCAGATCACTGCTGTATGGATAATGGCGATCGCCATTTTTTTTTTTTTTTTCCTTGTCTTCCTTCCCTAAGCGCGCGCGTGTAGTGGGGAGTGCCAGCATGTCAGCCAATCCCAGACACACACACAGCTAAGTGGACTTTAAGCCAGAGAAGCAACGGCATGTGTGATAGGATGTCCATGTCACATGTCCCTGCATTATAAAAACGGATATTTTACTCCAGCACGCCATTATCTGCCTTCTGCGTCCTTGGTGTCAGACATCACTGGCGCAGCTCCGTCCTGAGTCCTATCGCCAATACTGCTGTATACGCTCCATACACAGCGCTGTACAGCATAGGGATAGCACTTTCTATCAGTCCTTTTAAGGGCTCGTACCGGCAGGGTCAGAGCCATAGGTGACAGAGTTTAAAACAGAGTTTAACAGCTACACAAGATGACAGCGTCTGTGTAGCTAAGGTCAGGGATTTCCTCGCTGCATTTCCCCATTAGGAGGGATAGAAAGGCAGGCTTCCTTTCCTCTACCCAGAGACCCACAACCCTGCCACTGTACCCTCCTGCCCTTTGCACACTCAAACTCATTGTTACTAAGCCATTATACTAGCAAACACTGAGTGTACCTAGTGGCATCCTAAACGTGGCTATTGGACTTCTGTATTGCCCCAGTAGTGCAAAGATATTTGCAGCACGTCTGCCTGCATTGCACACTCCAACTCATTGTTACTGAGCCATTATACTAGCAAACACTGAGTGAACTTAGTGGCATCCTAAACGTGGCTGTTGGACTTCTGTATTGTCACACTAGTGCAAAGATATTTGCAGCACCTGTGCAGGACACCCTCCTGCTCTGTTTTTAATAAGCTATAATGACAGCAAAAAATACTGCCATTTAGTGGCATCATAGAACTGGATAATGTATTCCATTATTGTCCCACTGGTGGCAAGCTATTTCTAGCACCTGTGCAGGACACCCTCATGCACATTTTGCTACGCTAATGTTATAGCAAACTCAGGGAATTCATTGCTGCATTTCATAATTCGGAGGGACAGAAAGTGAGGCTTCATTTAGCTTTTCCTTCTGTTCATAGACAGCATCTCCAAGTCCACACCCGAAGAGCAATTTCTCCTCCACGTGTAAGTGTGGAGAGGCAGCTAGTGCGCATGCGTGTGCCGATTTACCCCAGCCGCAGCCTAACTACAGTGTTTCGCCTAGTGAGTATGCTCAGCCTGACTGTGCCATTCCTGAAGCTAAGTCTTCATTTCGGGATACAGCGCATGCTCCCACACTTAGTGTGAAAAGCCTCTTTGCACAGGTACTTGCATTCCGTGCCGGGTCTAAGTCTTGTTTTGTGCCGAGATACCATGCTAAAGCTGATAGTCTTTTTTCAGAGACTGTATTTCATGCAACTGACTATGGTCAGGCACTTACTGCATCAGAGACTAGGTCCGGTAATGAACTCTTTGGCCCTGCCCCTGATGTGGGGGGCCCATATAGACCACAGGGCATCAGGTGTCCTGACGATGTGGCCAGGCCACTCCCAAATGGCTTGCAGAGGCCCACCCCTATGACTTGTCACCTCATTATTGATTGTCAGACGATGACTGGTGAGGTGTTTGGGTCATGGCAGCCATGAGGTCATCATTGAAGTTCCGGTTCCAAATCGGACGCTAGTTATGCCACTCATGACGTGTCACTCTGCTTTTGTCTCCAGGAGGTGCATTGTGGTCCACCCTGGTTTGGGGCGGACCCAGGTTATAAAACGGGCTGGAGCCAACAAGGAGGTGCGCAGTCTTCTATTATGCTCCGAAAGAGCACACCTCCATGTGTTGAACCCGTTGCGGCTTTAGGCCAGAGGTAGGCAGGGATAGGGCGTCGATGCAGGCCGCCACCACAGTTGGTAACGCAGAACAGTTAAGACCAGCTCCTGTCCTACCAGTCCTGCTTGTGCAGCCCAGTGGCATTAACAGGCCTGCTGCTGCTGATGCGCCTGCTGTCCACAGGTGTGGCCCCAATGCACACGGTCAGCGTACTCAATAGCCCCTGTGATGTTAACAGGGAGTTCCTGGGCTGGGTGGGTGTGTGGACCCTGTGACGCTAACAGGGCTCCCAGTCTCCAGATCCGAGTGGCGTCTAACTCGGTTCAGGCTACTATTAGTTTCATAGCCACACAGATCTGTATCCTCCACCTAACCTTCCAGTTGCCAACCTCTCCTTTTCCATCTGGGAGCACGGTGGACACTGACTGCTGATGGGGATATATACCTTTCTCTTTCTTTTCTTATTAATTTTCGTTATATAGCGGTAACATAGTATATACCACCTTATCCAAATCTGCCAGTCCCACCGTAACAGATGGTGTTTCTTCATCAAATGTTACTTTTGCTTAACCACCAAACCCACGGACAAAAACTTTTTTCCCCTTTCCAACACACCTGTTCCCCTTTCCACCAGCATCTGTCCTTTTTCAACTCATTTGGTATATGACCAAAAGTGCAACTCTGCAGGGACACCGTACTCAATGCTGTCTCAGCACAGCAGCCACCCCTCGGTCCCTCAGATGTGGACAAGTAAAAGACCATTTCCTCCTATCCATGACAAAGCGTTGAGATTCACTCTGTGCAGCACTGGTGTTTAGTGGAAAAGCAGATCTAAGATTGCGTACCACCTTCTGCAGATTCTCCTATATACGTGCGTCCCTTTCTATGGCAGGAATTATTTCGCCAAATTTTGTCTTGTACCGGGGATCTAACAGTGTGGCAAGCCAGTAGTTAGCATTACTTCGAATTCATACAATCCGAGGGTCATGTTGTAGGTAGTGCAGCAAGAAGGCGCTCATGTGTCTTGTGCATCCAGGAGGACCAAGTCCTTGGTGTGTTGGTGGCAGAGAGGTGAGAATCGTGCCTCCTTCCTCTGCCCTCTCCCCTCAACCTCGCACAACCGAAATGTGAGCAAGCTCTCACTCATCTGCTGAGTCTTCCATGCCCATCGCCAGTTCGTCCTCCATTTCTTCATGGGCTCCTGCACCTTCCTCAACAATTTTTGCTGATACTATGCGCATGTTAATCCCTATCCCCCACCATGACTGCCGCCTAGGTGCCGCTCACCGTATGGACCTTGTAGATCTTATTATCCCTTCTGCATATGATTCCTCCTGTACTTCCTCACCTTCCTCTTGGACCAACACCTGACTCCGAATAATGCTTACAGTGTGCTCCATCTTGTAGATGACCAGAATTGTCACGCTGAGAATGGCATTGCCAGTGCTAAACATCTTCGTCGACATTTGTAAACTGTGTAGAAGGGTGCATAGGTCCTTGATCTGACACCACTCCAGCAGCGTGATCTGCACCACCTCTGGATAAAGTTAGCCCAGGGTATACGTCATACCGTATTTCAGCAGGGCTCTGTGGTGCTGCCACACACGCTGCAACATGTGCAGATTCCAATTCCTGCGTGGCGGAACATCGCATTTCCGGCGTTTAATCGCCAGACCCTAAGACTTCAGGAGCGATGAAAGTTGTTGAGCTGCTGGGTGCGAAGGATGAAAGTGAGCACATAGCAGCGTGCCCGCTGCACAAGGCCATGTAGGCCGGGATGGTATTTTAAAAATTGCTGGAGAATCAGATTCAACACGTGAGCCATACAAGGCACGTGTGTCACATTGCCCTGACGAAGGGCCGCAGACAGGTTTGCATCATTGCCGCACGCGGCTGTTAAGTCACCAACGTAGTCCACTCAATCAATTTGTACTCCGGTCGCCAGGTGACAACGTGTTCCTTTCGTGCATAGTGCTGATGATGGGAAAGGAGTCGATGCCTGCGGCGCAGGTGGACGCAGGTTATGGTCACCCACTGGGTTGCGTTACCTTGACAGATACAGAACCACAGGCTGAATGTAGGTGGTGGGTATCTCACAGATGAAGTACCATCATTCAGCTACAACCAATGGGAAGACACAACACCCTTTTTTAGGCCCCTCCTGTCTGAAGACCACTGCCAGACATAGCTATGAACCTTTGGTCACTGTTACCCCCAGTTTAGTTTTATAAGTTTGTGTGCTTGTTACCTGACTATTTTTCCTGCTTGTTGTTTAGGTACCTCGTTGGTCGATTCGCATTTCACCTCTGCTTGTTTTCTGATTAAGTCCTGTCCCTCTCATTCTGTTCCTCTTCCTCAATTAATGTTTTTGACCCTGCATGACTACTATTCTCTGGAACTGCAGCCTTCCACAGGTATTGATCAACTTGGGCCCTGTGTAATTCCAAATCACTGTATAGGGGTTAAAGGGTTTCAGGGTTCTGGGTGTCCAGCTTGGTGAGTGGCTTGCCTCTAGCCTATCCTTTACAGCCCATCTGAGTGTGTCGATCCAGGCAGGCATTACACCGTGCCCTCTGCAGAAGGCCATGTAGGCCGGGAAAGTGTTTTAAACATTGCTGGACAACCAGGTTCAACACGTGAGCCATACAAGGCACGTGTGGCACATTTCCCTGAAGAAGGGTCGCAAACTGGTTTGCATCATTGTCGCACCCGACCTTCCCTGGCTGCTGGTTGAGTGTAGACAACCATTGATGAAACTCGGTCTCACTCTCCAGAGGTAACTGTCCACAATTCCTCAGCAGTGTCTCACATTTCCCCTACATTTCAAAGTAAACATTTGACCGCCTGGTGGCCTTGAGCTCTGCTGCCAGCATAGTAAGGAGGTGTGTGGGATTCCTTGGTCGCAGTTACAAGGAAGGGTGGCCTGACCACACAGGGTTTGGGCCGAGGTGGAGGACCCACACGAGGTTAAGGAGGCAGAAGCAGTGGATGAACTTGTACATACAGAGGAAGGATTGACACACAAGTCGTGGGGACGGCAAGACTTGTACAGCAAACCCTTCTCCATCTCTCACTATAGTTACCCAGTGCCCAGTCAGCAACATGTAACTCCCCTGTCCATGCTTACTGGTCCAAGTATCTGTGGTGAAATGCACCCTGTCACACACAGAGTTTCTCAAGGAATCAGTGAGGTTGTGTGCTACCTGCTGTGGTAGCGCGGGCACGCCTTTCTTGGAGAAAGAGTGACGACTGGCCATCGGCTCTTGGGGCACTGCAATGGGCATAAGGTCTCGAAAATCCTCGGTCTCAAAAGGGTGTAAAGGCAGCCTTTCTGTTGCCAACAAGTTGCAGATGATGAAACTCAACCTATTAGGCATGTAATGCCCTTCGAAAATCATGTAAAACACAGTGAGGGGACTCCAACCACAGTCTCCCTCGTTGCCACTAATTGGGCCACACACACCCCACTTTATTGGCATCAGTTGACCCCCCTTTTCAAAATGAAAAAGATGCTTTGCATGAAGCACTCTCAAAAATACGCGTGCCTTTCCCGTCCCCTGGATGACCCAGGGGAAGAAAAGTCCTCTGAGAGTTATGACTTGTTCATCTTGGTCCTTTTAGAAACACAGCGAGGGGACTCCAACCACAGTCTCCCTCGTTGCCACTAATTGGGCCACACACACCCCACTTGACTGGCATCAGTTGACCCCCCTTTTCAAAATGAAAAAGATGCTTTGCATGAAGCACTCTCAAAAATATGCGTGCCTTTCCCATCCCCTGGATGACCCAGGGGAAGAAAAGTCCTCTGAGAGCCATGACTTGTTCATCTTGGTCCTTTTAGAAACACAGCGAGGGGACTCCAACCACAGTCTCCCTCGTTGCCACTAATTGGGCCACACACACCCCACTTGACTGGCATCAGTTGACCCCCCCTTTTCAAAATGAAAAAGATGCTTTGCATGAAGCACTCTCAAAAATACGCGTGCCTTTCACCTCCCCTGGATGACCCAGGGGAAGAAAAGTCCTCTGAGAGCCATGTCCACATTGTCAGTGGACAGACACGTGTGCTTATCTGCCAGCAGACCCCAGCAGCACTGAAGACAGGTTCCGAGAGAACGCTGGCTGCAGGACACGACAAGATCCCCAAGGCGTACGTGGCAAGCTCAGGCAATTTATCCAGATTGGAAGCCTAAAATGAGCAGGGCTCAAGTTGCACAGTAATGGCATCGATGTTTCCTTGCATATTCTCATATATCTGTGTCTCCTCTTTTTCCTTGTCCAGCTCTTTTGTTTTCGCATGAGTATATGTCCTTGTCACTTCCCCATGTGTTTGTGTTGTGTTGTGAGTTGTTTATCACCTTTTGGACACCTTTGAGGGTATCTAGGTGTTTTTCTGTGTTTGTGATTGCCTGCCATTGTTTCCTATGCGGTTCGAGTTCGGTTCGTCGAACGTTCGACGAACCGAACTCGAACGGGACCCCCGTTCGACGAACCGAACTCAAGCCGAACCGCGGCCGGTTCGCTCATCTCTACTAATAATACTGCTCTTAGATACATTTAGTGTATGGCAGGCTGCTAGAGTAGGGGTAGTGTATTAGAGGCCTAGAGGCAGGGATTCAAGTCTTACAGATCATGCTGGTGATTCTTACAATAACTTAAGGTTACCGGAGCTCACAGACATTAGGTCTCATTGGAGCTGTGAGGCCCGGACACCTTAAAAAAGGCTTTAAGGCCCCCTTCAAACATTTGTGTAAAAAATAATGTGTTGCATGGTCATTTTGGACATCTGTATAGCCTTCCGTGTGTGTCATTTATATGACTGATGCCGGGAAAAAAAGCATGATTCTGAAATGATTTTCTTTATGTGTAAAAGATGTGCAAAGTTAGAAAACGTTTTCTAAATTATACATAGATAACATATACAGTAGATAGAGGGATAGATAGATAGATGATAGATAGATAGAGGGATAGATAGATAGATAGATAGATACTGTAGATGGATAGACAGACAGACAGACAGACAGATAGATAGATAGATAGATAGATAGATAGATAGATAGATATGCTGTAGATGGATAGATAGATAGACAGACAGACAGATAGATAGATAGCCTGTACAGACTGAGTGCCCACAGCCTAGAGGTGGAAACAGGGCGGCACCAACAGACATACAAACCGCGGGAGAAATGACTGTGCCAGTTGAAACGCCCACGCCGGGGCTTGCAGGGCTCGCACGGTCACCGGGCCGGTGGTATTCGGGGTCAGGCTGTGAGTGGCCCGACCCGGCTTCCGTGACCCCCGGCGGGTTTCAATAAAAAGGAAAGTCCGACCGTCAGTCCGGTGTTACAAGGGGGATGGAAGGAGGGTACCGGAGTCCCTGGGGGGGGCTTGCCATCGCTCTTCCCCAGGAAACGGTACGGGATGGGGACGGGGGGTGCTTGCAGCGCCACCCGTGGTTTGCGGCCAGGTGTTCAGCCGCCGCTGCGCAGTCTCTCTCCGGGGCAGGTGTTACGGGCAGCCGGATGGAATCGCTCCCCACGGGTGGAGCGGGGTGGCCCCGGGAGGTTAATGAAACCCAGGGCAACAGTCCTCAGGGACACTGGGGGCACAGTGCGGCGGTATTACTCACAGCAGTCACGGTGTGCGGTTCCAGTTGTTCTTTATTTAAAGTCCGTTTCACATCGCACCCGGGTGCTGGTCCTCGCCGCCTGTAGCCTTTGGTCGGTCCTGGGCAGGTAGGAGGAACGGGTGTCCGATGAGGTGTTCTGGGGGTCTCTCCCTTTCGGTGCGTTAGTGCCTTCCCCGTGGCATAGAGCATCTTGGGAACTCGCCGCCTGTCTGTCTCTCTCATCCCCGGTAGCGGACACCACCAACCGCCACCGGGTACAACTTTCTTCAGGGAACCCCAGTCCTCAGCTCCATTCCCCTCCTCTTGGTGTTATCAGCCCTGGTCTCGTGGCATCTCCTCAACAAGAGCTGTTCTCTGGACGTCTGCACTCCCTTGCAGCCCCTGACGTTCTGCCTAAACGTCTGTGTGCTCTGCACTAAACTCACTCCTTCAGGCCCCCCTCCCCTTGGTTGTCATGGGGACATGCCTGTGTCCAGCCACCTGCTCATTAAGGAGACAGGATGAGTCATGGACTCAGAACAAACTTCTGCAAATGCTGTTAACTCCTTCCTGCCAGTGTGATGTGAGTGTGTGTTGTGGGGACTCTTCTTCCTCCTGCCCGGGAAAAATGGGGTAACATTTAATACCCTGTAACGACCCGTTTACAGGGGCATTACACCAGCACTGCCAGCAGGGGGCTCTGGAGGATGAGGCGCATTTCCTACTGCACTGTGACAAATACTCAGCAGTGAGGGCCTCCCACTTCCAGAAACTTACCGCTCATACCCCGGACTTTCCATCCATGGACGAGGAGAGGAAACTCCACATCCTACTGGGGGAAGAGGAATCAATGGTGGAGATCGCCGCCCAATATGTCTCCACTTGTCATAAGATGAGGGGTACTAAAGACCTCCAAATGGGCCATTACTCCCTAAATTGTGGCCCCAACACCCCATCCCCACAACTCTAACCCACTCCCCTGTCACACTTCTTTTTTTGCTTTGGCAATGCTAATAGTTTTTTGGTCCTGCCAATAAAGCCTTTTTTATTTGATTTGATTTGATAGATAGATAAATGATATATAGATAGATAGATAGATAGATAGATAGATAGATGTAGATAGATAGATAGATAGATAGATAGATAGATAGATAGATAGATAGATACTGTAGATGGATAGACAGATAGATAGACAGATAGATAGATAGATAGATAGATAGATAGATACTGTAGATGGATAGATGAATAGACAAACAGACAGACAGACAGACAGACAGACATAGATAGATAGATAGGATAGATAGATAGACGGACAAAGATAGATAGATACTGTAGATAGATAGATGGATATACAGTTAGGTCCAGAAATATTTGGACAGTGACACAAGTTTTGTTATTTTAGCTGTTTACAAAAACATGTTCAGAAATACAATTATATATATAATATGGGCTGAAAGTGCACACTCCCAGCTGCAATATGAGAGTTTTCACATCCAAATCGGAGAAAGGGTTTAGGAATCATAGCTCTGTAATGCATAGCCTCCTCTTTTTCAAGGGACCAAAAGTAATTGGACAAGGGACTCTAAGGGCTACAATTAACTCTGAAGGCATCTCCCTCGTTAACCTGTAATCAATGAAGTAGTTAAAAGGTCTGGGGTTGATTACAGGTGTGTGGTTTTGCATTTGGAAGCTGTTGCTGTGACCAGACAACATGCGGTCTAAGGAACTCTCAATTGAAGTGAAGCAGAACATCCTGAGGCTGAAAAAATAGAAAAAATCCATCAGCGAGATAGCAGACATGCTTGGAGTAGCAAAATCAACAGTCGGGTACTGTTACGGTTGCTGCAAGCACTGGAGACTATGTCCAGATTTCTTGCTACTGCACATGTGCGAGCGCTGGAGACTAAGTCCAGACTTCTTGCTACTGTACATGTGCGAGCGCCGGAGACTAAGTCCTATCTTGGAGCCATTGCACATGTGCGGGTGACATCATCGCTGACACGAGGTCACATGTCTCTGACACCTTCTATGCCGATTGGTCGCTGGTCATGTGCTTGTGACACCTTGCTCGGTGATAGGCCAGCATGACGTCACTCCTGTCGTTCTGGCAGCGGATTGGCTCTGGTGTCCTCCATCTTGGATGAGGCACAGAGTCTATATAAGACCCTGACACACGCCGCATGGCGCTCAGTCCTCTTGGTTCATGCATAAGAGTAGACGCTCTGTGCGCGTTCCTCTAGGCATTCCTCTGTCTATGCTAGGTGAGCGCTACCGGCAGGGTAGCGTTCTTATACCTTACAGCTTCGGCTGCTGTCCGTATCCTTACCTCTTAGGGGAGCGGACATAGGCAGGTGCCTGAAGCACATGGTCTGGCTGGGCCTTGTGATTCTACTCGTAGGTGGACGTTGCTGCTAGGGTAACGTTCCTTATACTGCGTCTGGCAGTTGTTCGTATCCTCGCACACTAGGGGAGCGAACAGAGGTAGGAGCTTTGTGCGGCTTACGCTGCTGTTCGTCTCTTTTGCACCACTAGAAGAGCGGACCTAGGTAGGTGCCATTTCGCACACATTGCCTTTGTCTCTGTGATTATTAACAGAGATCATTCCACACACCCTCCAAGTAAGGGAGGAATTGCTTTACTTACTTATTATATCCTTCTGTGAGTTAACAGAGGTATTGCACTCTGCCATAGTCTGCAGCAAAGTCTTTGCACGGTGGACCCTGACTGTCTGATACTCCTTTAGGTTATTAGACAGCCCCCCGTAACATTAGGACTGAGCCAAGGGTCTGGCAGTTATGGCAGAATATCAGCAGTTACACCGTTACATACAAGTACTTGAGTCACGGCTCAAGAGTATAGAGGATAAACCTCAGACCATGGTGACAGCTGCACATGATCCTCGACTTGCTCTGCCAAACAGATATTCTGGCAATGCCAGATCATGTTGTGGTTTCATTAGTCAGTGTCAGATACACCTAGAGGTCAACTTTTCTCGCTTCTCTACGGAGAGGTCCAGAGTAGGCTTTATCATCTCCTTACTTCAGGACAAAGCCTTAGAATGGGCGACTCCCCTATGGGAGCGCTCTGATGTGGTTACTCTGAGACATCAAGACTTTCTTGATGCTCTTAAGGCGGTATTCATGGGTCCGCAGGTTACCCATGATGCGGCCCTGAGACTGTTAGATCTATCTCAGGGTTCGTTATCCACTAGTTCTTATGCCATTGCTTTTAGAACTCTGGTGGCAGAACTAGATTGGCCAGAGAAGGTGTTGATTCCTATCTTCTGGAGAGGGTTGGCAGGCTATGTCAAGGATGCTCTTGCTACTCGTGAGGTCCCTGCTTCTCTGGAGGACTTGATCACAGTAGCAGCGAGGATCGATGTACGCCATAAGGAACGTAGACTCGAGGTCTCTTCCTCACGCCCTAAGCATCGGGCTATTCCAGTTGTTGAAGGTCCACTACCATCTTCCTCAGCATCTGAAACATCTCCCACTCCTATGGAGTTAGGTCATACGTCCTCCAGACTACGCAAGTCTGGTCCTCCTATATGTTACGTATGTCGTCAGGCTGGGCACTATGCCAACAAGTGTCCTAGTCGTCAGGGAAACTCCCTGGCCTAGTAACCATTAGAGAGGGGTTACTAGAGACGTCTTCTGCACCCTCTAAGTGTTGTATCCCAGGTCAGCTCTCGTTATCTGAGAATACATGGCCTATTATGGCTTTTGTGGATTCCGGAGCTGACGGGACTTTTGTGTCCTCAGGATTTGTAAAGGGACACAACATTCCCTCTATCATGTTAGAGGCGCCTATTCCTGTCCGTGTTGTTAATGGAACTATGTTGTCTGACTCCATTACATTGAGGACAGTTCCCTTGCGCCTTTCCCTGTCTCAGGGTCACATAGAGGAGATTTCTTTTCTTGTTTTGCCTGAGGGTATAGACGACGTCCTTCTGGGTCTTCCATGGCTTCGGACTCATGCTCCTCACATGGACTGGGAGTCTGACAGCATTATTAGTTGGGGTTCGAAATGTCAGTCCCGATGTCTTCCCTTACCACCTAAGGTCGTTGCGGTTGCATCAACTGATCTCTCTCCCATACCTACACCCTATTTGGATTTCGCTGACGTGTTCTCCAAACAGGGTGCTGAGGTTCTTCCACCCCATAGGCCGTATGACTGTGCCATATGACTGTGCCATAGACCTTATCCCAGGTTCGGTTCCACCTAAGGGCAGGGTTTACCCCCTGTCGATACTGTCACGGCCGGGCGGTCGGGCAGACCCAGGAGGTGGATCCACTGGACCGAACTCTCTGAGATGGTGGTAGGGAGTCCGGCAGCTGAAGCACTGATGGGCAGTAGAACAGTCCGTGCAAGAGAAGGCAGCGGAGGAGTCCCAGGGACCACGGAGTCACAGAAGGTGGTCTTGGTGACGTAGCTCAGGTTCGGAGGCCGAGGTGATATCAGGCGGGGTCCGGAACCTCTGGAGCAAGATGACGGGTCACCGCAGGGATCCGGGATGGTACGGACTGTCAGATGGCAGACGGACAGCGTGCGGGGATCAGGACACGGCAGACTGGATGACGAGGCAGGTACGGCTCTACAAAGACAGATAGGTGAGTACAGGCACATAAACACCAAGAGACCTGACTCCTAGCTCAGGGAACACGAAGATCAGGCCCCGCCCCCTTGGACAATGACCCCCTATATACCCTGTACCTGTGCAACCTCATTTCCTGTTAATGGACGCTGGCCCTTTAAGAAAGGGTCAGTGACCGCGCGCGCGCCCTAATGCGCATGCGCGCCGCCCGGGTGCCAGAAGCCAGGGAAGGAGGCTGCGAGGAGGACGCAGGGGAGCCGGCCAGGTCCAGGGAAGCTGTCGGGCGCCGGGATCGGGGGCCCGGAGCCCTGGGACGGACGGAATCCGGTGACTGGGGAGCGGAGAGCGTGGCAGGTGAGCCGGGGAACGGGGGTGAGGACCCGGGGAGCGTGACAGTACCCCCCCCCCCCACGCCCCCCTCCCCGCAACCGGGACATGAAGGCACGGATAAGAGGAGTGCCCACGTTCTCCCTGGGCTCCCAAGACCTATCCTCAGGACCATACCCTTCCCAGTCCACCAGGAAGAACTGTCGACCTCGTACGGTCTTCATGGCCACGATATCCCTTACCGCATAGATGTCATCATCGGCAATAGGAGGAGGGGCCGGACTGGCAGCAGCGGAGAAGGGACCAAGGACAACCGGCTTGAGCAGAGAGACGTGGAAGGAGTTGGGTATCCTCATCGTGGCCGGGAGCTGTAGCTTGTAGGATACCTCATTGATCTTGCTGAGGACCTTAAACGGCCCGATGTAGCGAGGACCCAGCTTGTAGGAAGGTATCTTCAATCGGATGTACTGGGAAGCAAGCCAGACCAGGTCACCAGGAGAGAAACACGGAGGATCCAGACGTCTTTTGTCAGCGTGTTTCTTCATCCGCTGGGAAGCGCGCCCAAGGGACGCTTTGACAGAGTCCCAAATGGTAGCAAAGTCACGAACTGCAGTATCAGCAGCCGGAACATCCGATGAAGGGGATATAGGCAATGGGACGGCGGGCTGGAGTCCATAAACAACATGGAAGGGAGATTCGGAGGATGACTCACTGACGTGGTGGTTATGGGAGAATTCAGCCCAAGGCAGAAGCGAGGACCAGTCGTCGTGATGGGCGTTGACATAGTGACGTAGGTATGAGGTCACGATTTGATTGACCCTCTCCACTTGGCCGTTAGACTGAGGATGGTAAGAAGAAGAAAAGTCCAGAGTCACTCCCAGATGTTTGCATAGAGCCCTCCAGAAGCGGGAGGTGAACTGAGTTCCTCTGTCGGACACTATGTGGGATGGAAAGCCATGCAAGCGGAAGATGTGATGTATATAGGCTTCCGCGAGTTCCTGAGCAGAGGGCAGTCCGGCCATAGGAACGAAGTGGGCCATTTTGGAGAATCGATCAACCACGACCCATATGACTGTGTGCCCGGAGGATAATGGCAAGTCCGTAATAAAGTCCATTGCTATGTGTTGCCACGGGACTGAGGGTATCGGTAAAGGCAGAAGACGGCCATGGGGCAAGTGTTTGGGCGTCTTGTTCCTGGCACAGGAGGAACAGGCAGAGACAAAAGCAGCGACGTCCGTGCGAAGGGATGGCCACCAGTAATGGCGTACAATCGCACCCCATGTTCTCTTCTGACCAGCATGCCCGGCTGTTTTTGAGGCATGACCCCAGTGTAATACTTTTTGCCTGTCGGTATCGGAGACGTAGGTCTTCCCGGGCGGTATCTGGGCTAGGGTAACAGGGGCCACCGGAATGATGTTGCTAGGACAGATGATGGGTTGGGTAGTCTCTTCCTCCTGCTCCATGGGCATGAAAGACCTGGACAAGGCATCTGCTCGTACATTCTTGTCCGCGGGTCGGAAGTGAAGCTGAAAGTCGAACCTGGCAAAGAATAAGGACCACCTGGCTTGCCGTGGGTTCAGTCGCTGAGCGGACCGCAGGTATTCTAGGTTCTTGTGGTCCGTGTAGATGATCACGGGATACACTGCACCTTCCAGGAGGTAGCGCCATTCCTCCAGTGCCAGTTTGACTGCCAAGAGCTCTCGGTCCCCGATGGTATAGTTGCGTTCAGGCGCTGAGAAGCCCTTGGAGAAGAATCCGCAAGTCACCATCTTCCCGGAGGAGGACTTCTGCATGAGCACTGCTCCGGCTCCTGAGGAGGAGGCATCCACCTCCAAGGTGAACTGGCGGTTCAACTCCGGACGGTGAAGTACAGGCGAGGAAGCAAAAGCCCGCTTCAAAGAGCCAAACGCGGCGTCGGCCGCAGGCGACCAGTCCTTTGGATTTGCCTCTTTCTTAGTCAAAGCGGAAAGTGGAGCAGTCAGAGCAGAGAAGTGAGGGACGAATTGGCGGTAGTAGTTGGCGAATCCCAGGAAGCGTTGGATTGCCTTCAGTCCAGAAGGGGGAGGCCAGTTGAGAATGGCGGAGACCTTCTTGGGATCCATCTGCAGTCCAGTCTCAGAGATGATGTACCCCAGAAAGGGGAGAGAAGACTGCTCAAAGACACACTTCTCATACTTTGCGTACAGACGGTTCTCTCTTAGTCGTCGTAGAACCAGCTGTACGTGCTCTCTGTGGGTTGGGAGGTCCGGAGAGAAGACAAGGATGTCATCTAGATATACTACCACACAGGTGTAGAGGAGGTCTCGGAACACGTCGTTCACCAGTTCTTGGAAGACGGCAGGGGCGTTACACAGGCCGAAGGGCATCACGCAGTACTCATAATGTCCATCACGCGTATTAAACGCGGTCTTCCATTCGTCACCAGAGCGGATGCGCACCAGATTGTAAGCACCCCGAAGATCCAGCTTGGTGAACAGACGAGCTCCTCTAAGCCGGTCAAACAATTCGGGGATGAGCGGCAGAGGGTACTTGTTCTTAACAGTGATCTGATTCAGACCCCGGTAGTCGATGCAGGGACGTAAATCGCCCTCTTTTTTCTTGACAAAGAAGAAACCTGCTCCAGCAGGAGAGGAGGATCTCCGAATGAATCCCCTAGCCAGGCTCTCTGAGATGTAAGTCGACATGGCCCTTGTTTCGGCTGGAGATAAAGGATATATCCGTCCTCGTGGTGGCGTTGTTCCAGGGAGCAGGTCGATGGCACAATCGTAGGGGCGATGTGGCGGCAGTACCTCGGATTCTTTTTTATCAAAGACATCAGCAAAGGACCAATAAGCCGAGGGCAGCCCCGGTAGGTTCTCAGGAACCGGAGGTCGTCGGATGGGTTGTGTGGATTTTAGGCATCTCTCATGACACGAAGCACCCCAGCGGGTGATTTCGCCAGTGCCCCAGCTGACTGATGGTTCGTGAGTCCGTAACCATGGAAGGCCCAGCAGGATCTGATGGGACATGTGCGGTAGGACGTAGAAGGCGATGTTCTCGGTGTGAAGAGCACCGATGCGCAGTTCAACCGGCCTGGTGGTCCAGGAGATGGTGTCAGAAAGGGGTCTCCCATCCACAGAGGCAATCACCAGGGGCTTGTTGAGTGGGATAACAGGCACCTGGTATTTGTCCACGGTGGCTTGCTGGATGAAATTGCCTGCTGCCCCGGAATCAAGATAGGCCTCAGCCGTGAACCGCGTCTCTCCCGTTGTCACTTGCACGGTCCATGTGACCGGATCGGAGAGAGTCCCAGCACCTAGGGTGGCCTCTCCTACCAACCCTAGGCTTTGGAGTTTCCCGGCCTTTCCGGACAGGAACGGAGGAGGTGTGTGCCCTCACCGCAGTAAAAGCAGAGACCCTGGGCAAGCCGCTCTGCTCTACGTTGTGCAGACTGACGCACTCGGTCAATCTGCATGGGCTCGTGGACGGAACTCCCAGCTGTTGATGACTGAGGTACGGAGGGCTTCTGAGGAGGAGATGAATGCCGTAACGGGCGTCTCTCACGAGATAGCTCTTTGGAGCGCTCCTGAAAACGTATGTCCACACGAGTTGCTAGGGCAATCAGGGCATCTAGGGTGGAGGGCACGTCCCGACCCGCCAACTCATCCTTGATGCGACTCGAGAGTCCCTCCCAGAAGGCGGCTGTTAGGGCCTCATTATTCCACCCGAGTTCTGAAGCCAAAGTGCGAAAACGGATGGCGTATTGGCCCACCGTCAGTGTTCCTTGACGTAGGCGGAGGAGTGATGAAGCAGAGGCAGAAGCGCGTCCCGGCTCGTCAAAGGTGCTGCGGAATGCCTGCAGGAACTGTTGAAGATCCTTGGTCATGGGGTCCTCCTTCTCCCACAAGGGGTTCATCCACGCCAGCGCCTCGCCCTCTAGGTGGGACATTATAAAGGCGACCTTGGCTTGGTCGGAGGCGAACAGATGTGGCAGCTGCGTGAAATGAAGGGAACATTGATTTATGAAGCCCCTGCAGGTCTTGGGATCTCCAGCATAACGAGGAGGTGACGCCAAACGGAGTCGGGAAGCATCTGACGAGGTTGCCACTGGTGCGGAGGCCATGGCTTGCCTGGCGGGGGACCTGGGTGCCGCAGGCGTCATTGACGCTTGTAATGTGTACAGGCGGGTGTCCACGGAGGTCATGAATTGCAGCATGCGGGTCTGGACTTCACGCTGGCGTTGGAGTTCCTCTTGCAGAGCCATTAGTGCTGCAGCGGGATCCATGGCCTGATCTTACTGTCACGGCCGGGCGGTCGGGCAGACCCAGGAGGTGGATCCACTGGACCGAACTCTCTGAGATGGTGGTAGGGAGTCCGGCAGCTGAAGCACTGATGGGCAGTAGAACAGTCCGTGCAAGAGAAGGCAGCGGAGGAGTCCCAGGGACCACGGAGTCACAGAAGGTGGTCTTGGTGACGTAGCTCAGGTTCGGAGGCCGAGGTGATATCAGGCGGGGTCCGGAACCTCTGGAGCAAGATGACGGGTCACCGCAGGGATCCGGGATGGTACGGACTGTCAGATGGCAGACGGACAGCGTGCGGGGATCAGGACACGGCAGACTGGATGACGAGGCAGGTACGGCTCTACAAAGACAGATAGGTGAGTACAGGCACATAAACACCAAGAGACCTGACTCCTAGCTCAGGGAACACGAAGATCAGGCCCCGCCCCCTTGGACAATGACCCCCTATATACCCTGTACCTGTGCAACCTCATTTCCTGTTAATGGACGCTGGCCCTTTAAGAAAGGGTCAGTGACCGCGCGCGCGCCCTAATGCGCATGCGCGCCGCCCGGGTGCCAGAAGCCAGGGAAGGAGGCTGCGAGGAGGACGCAGGGGAGCCGGCCAGGTCCAGGGAAGCTGTCGGGCGCCGGGATCGGGGGCCCGGAGCCCTGGGACGGACGGAATCCGGTGACTGGGGAGCGGAGAGCGTGGCAGGTGAGCCGGGGAACGGGGGTGAGGACCCGGGGAGCGTGACAGATACCTGAGTCGGAGGCCATGTCGACCTATATAAGAGAGAGTTTAGAGAAGGGGTTCATTCGTAAGTCTGTCTCTCCCGCGGGAGCTGGGTTTTTCTTTGTTCGGAAGAAAGAGGGTGATTTGCGTCCCTGCATAGATTACAAGGGTCTCAACGCAATCACAATAAAGAACAAATACCCATTACCTTTAATTTCGGAGCTCTTTGACAGACTGAGAGGAGTTTTTACGAAGTTGGATCTGCGGGGTGCGTATAACTTGGTACGAATTCGAAAGGGTGACGAATGGAAGACCGCTTTTAACACCCGAGACGGTCACTATGAATACCTCATCATGCCTTTTGGGTTATGTAATGCACCCGCAGTATTTCAGGACTTCGTAAACGATGTGTTCAGGGATTTACTGTTATCCTCAGTAGTGGTGTATCTGGACGACATCCTGATTTTTTCTCCTGATCTGGAGACTCATCGTCAGGATGTCGTTCGTGTCCTTTCCCGTTTAAGGGAGCACTCATTGTTTGCTAAACTCGAGAAATGTGTATTCGAGCAGTCCTCATTGCCTTTTTTGGGTTACATTATCTCACAAGAGGGCCTGGCTATGGATCCTGCGAAGCTCTCTGCTGTCCTGCAATGGTCCGAACCTCATTCCTTGAAGGCGGTGCAATGCTTCTTAGGATTCATAAATTATTACAGGCAGCTCATACCCCATTTTTCTACTTTGGTGGCCCCTTTGGTGGCCTTGACTAAGAAAGGTGCTAATCCCAAAGCCTGGTCTACTGAGACATCTCAGACTTTTGAGGCAGTAAAAAGACACTTTTCAACTGCTCTCGTTCTTCAAAGACCTGATGAGAGTAAGCCCTTCCTCTTAGAGGTTGATGCCTCTTCAGTGGGTGCTGGTGCGGTCTTGTATCAAAAGAACGGTGCAGGTAGAAAAAGGCCGTGTTTCTTCCTTGCTAAAACCTTTTCACCGACAGAGAGAGACTATACCATTGAGGATAGGGAACTGCTCGCCTTGAGATTAGCCTTGGAGGAGTGGCGTCACTTGCTGGAAGGAGCGAAACATCCTTTCCAGGTCTATACAGACCATAAGAATCTGACGTACTTACAAACCGCTCAGCGTCTGAATCCTCGCCAAGCCTGCTGGTCCTTGTTTTTCTCCCGCTTTCACTTCTCCATCAACTATCTGTCTGGGAGTAAGAATAACAAGGCAGACGCTCTGTCTCGCTCTATGCTTTCTACCCAGGAAGAGATTGACGAACCTCGTCTTATCCTTCCCTCCAGGGTTTTTCATACGCTCTCCCCTGTGACGTTAGACCAAATCCCACCGGGCAAGACCTTTGTTCCGCCTGATCGACAGAATGATATACTGTCATGGGCCCACACCTCAAAGGTGGGTGGGCATTTTGGAATTAGGCGGACACAAGAGTTACTGGAGAGGTGGTTTGGTGGCCACACTTAGCCAGCCACGTAAAGAGATATGTCGGTTCCTGCTACTCGTGTGCTCGCAACCGTCCATTACGTCAGAGACCGGCTGGGCTCTTGCATCCTTTACCGGTGCCAGATAGACCATGGGAGGTGGTAGGCATGGACTTTGTGGGTGATCTTCCATGTTCACAGGGACATAGATTTGTGTGGGTCATTACGGACCATTTCTCCCGGATGGTTCATCTCGTACCGTTATCGAGAATCCCATCTTCCAGGGTACTAGCCAAACTATTCCTCAAGCATGTCTTTAGGCTTCACGGGATGCCAGATCGTATCATTTGTGATAGAGGCCCGCAATTAGCTTCCCGTTTCTGGGGAGATCTTTGTAGCCTTCTGCAAATTGAGTTGAATCTCTCTTCGGCATACCATCCGGAGACCAATGGTTTGGTTGAGCGTACCAATCAATCTATGATTATATACCTTCGACACTTTATTGCTGAGAACCACGATAACTGGTCCTCCCTCCTACCCTGGGCAGAATTTGCCCTTAACAATTCGCTGGCTGAGGCCACTGGGCAGACACCGTTCGTACTCAATAATGGGCAACACCCTAGGGTACCGGTACCGTTTCCCGCTGCGGCACCTCCTCCTCTTGTGGCCGACTGGGCAACTAATGCCAGAGAGGTTTGGGATCGGACTCAAGAGTCGATACAAGCAGCTAAGGACCGTATGAAGACGGTGTCCGATCGGTTACGTCGCCCGGCTCCTGTCTTTTCTCCAGGGGACTTTGTGTGGCTCTCTGCAAAACACGTGAGACTTAGAGTGAGCTCTGTCAAATTTGCTCTTCGCTTCCGGGGTCCTTATGAGGTTCTTCGACAGGTAAATCCTGTAGTCTACCAATTGAAGTTACCTGTCCATCTTAGGATTCATGACAAATTCCATGTCTCACTGCTAAAGCCGGCTATTTTACCTCACGCTCGTGAAGTGCACTCTCCTGCCTCTGATTCCTCTCACTCTAGCTTTGAGGTATGAGCCATAGTTGGTTCTAAGATGGTTAGAGGGCGCAGGTTCTTCTTGATAGATTGGGAGGGATATGGCCCGGAACATCACTCTTGGGAGCCTGAGGAGGCTGTCCATGCTCCCGACTTAGTTGCCGATTACCTGCGTCGCCGGGAGGGGGGCCCTTGAGGGGGAGGTACTGTTACGGTTGCTGCGAGCACTGGAGACTATGTCCAGATTTCTTGCTACTGCACATGTGCGAGCGCTGGAGACTAAGTCCAGATTTCTTGCTACTGCACATGTGCGAGCGCTGGAGACTAAGTCCAGATTTCTTGCTACTGCACATGTGCGAGCGCTGGAGACTAAGTTCTATCTTGTAGCCATTGCACATGTGCGGGTGACATCATCGCTGACACGGGGTCACATGTCTCTGACACATTCTATGCCGATTGGTCGCTGGTCATGTGCTTGTGACACCTTGCTCGGTGATAGGCCAGCATGACGCCACTCCTGTCGTTCTGGCAGCAGATTGGCTCTGGTGTCCTCCATCTTGGATGAGGCACAGAGTCTATATAAGACGCTGACACACGCCGCATGGCGCTCAGTCCTCTTGGTTCATGCATAAGAGTAGACGCTCTGCGCGCGTTCCTCTAGGCATTCCTCTGTCTATGCTAGGTGAGCGCTACCGGCAGGGTAGCGTTCTTATACCTTACAGCTTCGGCTGCTGTCCGTATCCTTACCTCTTAGGGGAGCGGACAAAGGCAGGTGCCTGAGGCACATGGTCTGGCTGGGCCTTGTGATTCTACTCGTAGGTGGACGTTGCCGCTAGGGTAACGTTCCTTATACTGCGTCTGGCAGTTGTTCGTATCCTCGCACACTAGGGGAGCGAACAGAGGTAGGAGCTTTGTGCGGCTTACGCTGCTGTTCGTCTCTTTTGCACCACTAGAAGAGCGGACCTAGGCAGGTGCCATATCTAGTGGTTCGTGTCCTCGCACACTAGTGGAGCGAACGCAGGTAGGAGCTTTGTGCGGCTTACGCTGCTGTTCGTCTCTTTTGCACCACTAGAAGAACGGACCTAGGTAGGTGCCATTTCGCACACATTGCCTTTGTCTCTGTGATTATTAACAGAGATCATTCCACACACCCTCCAAGTAAGGGAGGAATTGCTTTACTTACTTATTATATCCTTCTGTGAGTTAACAGAGGTATTGCACTCTGCCATAGTCTGCAGTAAAGTCTTTGCACGGTGGACCCTGACTGTCTGATACTCCTTTAGGTTATTATCAGACAGCCCCCCGTAACAGGTACATTCTGAGAAAAAAGGAATTGACTGGTGAGCTTGGGAACTCAAAAAGGCCTGGGCGTCCACGGATGACAACAGTGGTGGATGATCGCCGCATACTTTCTTTGGTGAAGAAGAACCCGTTCACAACATCAACTGAAGTCCAGAACACTCTCAGTGAAGTAGGTGTATCTGTCTCTAAGTCAACAGTAAAGAGAAGACTCCATGAAAGTAAATACAAAGGGTTCACATCTAGATGCAAACCATTCATCAATTCCAAAAATAGACAGGCCAGAGTTAAATTTGCTGAAAAACACCTCATGAAGCCAGCTCAGTTCTGGAAAAGTATTCTATGGACAGATGAGACAAAGATCAACCTGTACCAGAATGATGGGAAGAAAAAAGTTTGGAGAAGAAAGGGAACGGCACATGATCCAAGGCACACCACATCCACTGTAAAACATGGTGGAGGTAACGTGATGGCATGGGCATGCATGGCTTTCAATGGCACTGGGTCACTTGTGTTTATTGATGACATAACAGCAGACAAGAGTAGCCGGATGAATTCTGAAGTGTACCGGGATATACTTTCAGCCCAGATTCAGCCAAATGCCGCAAAGTTGATCGGACGGCGCTTCATAGTACAGATGGACAATGACCCCAAGCATACAGCCAAAGCTACCCAGGAGTTCATGAGTGCAAAAAAGTGGAACATTCTGCAATGGCCAAGTCAATCACCAGATCTTAACCCAATTGAGCATGCATTTCACTTGCTCAAATCCAGACTTAAGACGGAAAGACCCACAAACAAGCAAGACCTGAAGGCTGCGGCTGTAAAGGCCTGGCAAAGCATTAAGAAGGAGGAAACCCAGCGTTTGGTGATGTCCATGGGTTCCAGACTTAAGGCAGTGATTGCCTCCAAAGGATTTGCAACAAAATATTGAAAATAAAAATATTTTGTTTGGGTTTGGTTTATTTGTCCAATTACTTTTGACCTCCTAAAATGTGGAGTGTTTGTAAAGAAATGTGACAATTCCTACAATTTCTATCAGATATTTTTGTTCAAACCTTCAAATTAAACGTTACAATCTGCACTTGAATTCTGTTGTAGAGGTTTCATTTCAAATCCAATGTGGTGGCATGCAGAGCCCAACTCGCCAAAATTGTGTCACTGGCCAAAGATTTCTGGACCTAATTGTATAAATAGATAGACAGACAGATAGATGAATGAATAGATGATAGATAAATACAGTAGATAGTGAGTTACATTCATAATAGATAGATAGATAATATATAATAGACAGATAAAAGATAGAGCAATATAGTGTGTACACCTATTTAGTAGAATTAATAAATAAGCTGTGCATTGCGCACAATATAAGCTGTCTATGAGCGACTTGAGCCACCCTCCTTGCTCTGATGTCAAACCCGCCCACTGGGACCCAATGATTAGAGGGATGAAAAGGGAGGGGCCTTAGCTGTCAGCGGCCAGGACCCCCTCTTGGTTTCTGCTCACGGGGCCCCTTACAGGAGTCACGGTTGTAATGCCCTGACAGCGGCCCTGAGTGCGGCTGCCATCCCAAGCACTGCAGTCACTGGAACTCAGCCTGGGGCCTGAAGGACTGAAGGCAGCGAGTGGGCCCCCCTAGCTGTCCATGGCCCTGACATTTGCCCGTATGTGCCGGGTGCTGATGCCAGCCTTGATCATTACTCTTTGTGACTACATATTTGTTTTCAGCTTGCAAATTTATTATATTTTAAACCAGAATTTTTTTTCCTTCTGATTGTTTCTGTCTTGACTTTTATTTGTAGCTCCATAGCTTTGATGGCTTAATGACATGGGGAAGAGTTGGGTTGGGTAATTGTTCGTCTTGGTGTGTGCACCTGTCATTATATACTATGTCCGTGTTTAAGAATATACTGTATAATCACAGATTTCTTTTGCAGTATATCAGTTATGAATAAGCCGTGCAAAATATGCCAGGTGTTGTTTGTTTTGACCCCAGTATGTTTTAACCAAACTTAATAAAGACAAGAGTACTTTTTCATGTTGGTGCTGGACATCGCTTTTCTGCATTTAAAACTGGATGCCAGACACATGGATCCGAGGACCAACCTCATTGACTGAGGCGTTTAATATGGACCATTTCAAGCTTCCAAGGGCAATTTGAAATATACAGCTCATATATATATATATATATATATATATATAGATAGATAGATAGATAGATAGATAGATAGAGATAGATAGAGATAGATAGATAGATAGATATATTTTTTTTTTATTATTTTTTTTTACTTTTATTTATTTTTTTTTTTTTTCATTTTTTTCTTCTGTCCACCAGAAATAAGCCCTGACTATATTACCTGAAAAATAAAAAAAAATGGTTTAGGGTTTAGATTTTCCCCCAAAATTTTTTTTATTTTTTTTTTAAAGAAATACAGAAACAATATACTTTGGTGTTGCCATAACGGTATTGACCTACATAATAAATTTCAAAAAATTATTTTCAGCTTTATGATATTTTACTCTACATTATATGGTGAAATAAAAGGTGTCTGTAAATCTAAATATCTTGTCCAATAAAAAAAAAAAATTCACTTATCCTCTTATGTTGATAGGAAGAGATGAAAATCTGGTGAAACTTCTCCCTGTTAGTTCCGTGAATATAAAGGAATAATGATACATTTCAAATGTAAATCTTTGTATTAGAAAAGTTATTTTAATTTATTTTAATATTTTTTTTACAGCCTCACTTATATTGTTATTCCTTAGACTGTATATAATGGGGTTGATGAAAGGAGTGAACACTGTATATAGCAGGGATAGGAGTTTACTCGTATTCATGGTTTGCTCTTGTGTTGGGAAAATATAAACACTGAATATTCCAGTAGAATATGGAGACCACGGTGAGGTGGGAGCTGCAGGTGGAGAAGGCTTTCTGTCTGCCGGTGCTGGATGGGATCCTTAATATAGCAGCAATAATCTTGGCATATGATATGATTATTACTATGGTTGGGATCATTATTAAAGGAGTACCTATCAATGTCATTTCAAGGTGAACAGTGGAAGTATCGGAGCAGGTGATGTCCAGCAGAGCAGTCGTGTCACAGAAATAATGGTCAATGATATTGGGACCACAAAATGTTAGCATTCCTGTCCTGATAGATTCAACCAATGTAAGGGAAAACCCAAATACCCAAGAAATGACGGCCAGCTTTACACAACAAGTCTTTGTCATTATAGCAGCATAACGGAGGGGATTACAGATGGCCACGTACCTGACATAAGACATCACTGTGAGGAGAAGACATTCAAATGCTTCTGAGGCACCAAAGATATACATTTGGGTTATACAGTCAGTAAAAGTAATGGTCCCCCCATTATACAGAAGGATCTGAAGCATCTTGGGGACAATATCTGTGGTCAACAAGATGTCTCCGATGGACAGTTGTGAGATGAAGATGTACATTGGAGTCTGGAGGTTCTTGGTTGTAGACACCAGGATGATGATCAGAAGGTTTCCACATATTGTCCCACAATAAACCAACAGAAAAAGACAAAATTGTAAAACTCTTAAATGTTTACTAGCTTGAAATCCTAAGAGGAAAAATTCTTTGTTGACAGTCACATTTCTTCCCTAAGTTTTCAAGAGGAAAAAAAGACAAAGTAAACCACCATCGTGCTCCATCCCCCATGCTGCTCACCCCCCATCGTGCTCCATCCCCCATGCTGCGCACCCCCCATCGTGCTCCATCCCCAATGCTGCAATCCCCTTCGTGCTCCATCCTCCATGCTGCACCCCCCCCATTGTGCTCCATCCTCCATGCTGCGCACCCCCATCGTGCTCCATCCCCCATGCTGCGCACCTCCCATCGTGCTCCATCTCCCATGCTGCACACCCCCCATCGTGCTCCATCTCCCATGCTGCGCACCCCCCATCGTGCTCCATCCTCCATGCTGCACACCCCCATCGTGCTCCATCTCCCATGATGCACACCCCCCATCATGCTCCATCCGACATGCTGCGCACCCCCCATCGTGCTCCATCCGATATGCTGCACACCACGCATCGTGCTGCATCCCCCATGCTGCACACACCCCATCGTGCTCCATCCGACATGCTGCGCACCCCACATCGTGCTCCATCTCCCATGCTGCGCACCCCACATCGTGCTCCATTCCCCATGCTGCACCCCCCCCATTGTGCTCCATCCTCCATGCTGCACACCCCCATTGTGCTCCATCCTCCATGCTGCACACCCCCCATTGTGCTCCATCCTCCATGCTGCGCACCCCCCATCGTGCTCCATCCCCCATGCTGCGCACCCCGCATCGTGCTCCATCCTCCATGCTGCACACCCCCCATTGTGCTCAATCTCCCATGCTGCACACCCCCCATTGTGCTCCATCTCCCATGCTGCACACCCCCCATCGTGCCCCATCTCCCATGCTGCTCACCCCCCATTATGCTCCATCCTCAATGCTGCACACCCCCCATCGTGCTCCATCCTCCATGCTGCACACCCCACATCGTGCTTCATCCCCCATGCTGGGGCCGTCGGGGGCAGGGCCGAGCGTGCCAATGTGTGCCGGGGGCGAGTGAGCGAGGTGTCAGCGTACGCCAGCTCCCTGCACATGTGTACCGGGAGCTGGTGTACGTTGGTAACCATGATACACATCAGGTAACTAAGGGAAGCGCTTCCTATAGTTACCCGATATGTATCATGGTTACCTGCATACACCGGCTCCGTTACGATCCCAGCATCGCGGTTATGTCCGCCGGGGCGGGGCAGAGCATGCCAACGTGTGCCATGGGCGGGGCAGAGCGAGCGAGGTGTCAGCGCATGCTGGCTCCCTGCACATGTGTACCGGGAGCCGGTGTACGCTGGAGCGAGCGATGCGTGCGGAGGGCCGGGGCAAGCGGCTAATCCATGTGGGGGGCGGGGCCAGGCCAAGGCGAGCGGCCAATCCGTGGGGGGCGGGGCCAGGCCGAGCCCAGCGGCCAATCCGACAGTTGTCACTGTAACGACACTGTCACCGTGACACAATTTTGGAGCAAGACAGACAGACAGACAGACAGAATAAGGCAATTATATATATAGATATATATAATTTAAAATTACATATAAAAATTGTACGTATATAATACTAATAATGTCGATATTTGTACAAAACAGGAGGGAAAGGTGGGGGGACAAGCACCGTGTGCAAAAAAAAAAAAACGGGGGATGGAGGGATGGAATGTAGCTATTAGTAATGGGGAGCTGAAAGTAGTTGACAGGATCCGCGTACAACCTGTCTATGTAAATGATAACAGTGATATTTCGATATTTGGAGACTACCGTGTACACTAGATGGAAGGGGTCCAGGATAAGAAATTTTGCCTAGATTGAGAAACGTGGATGTAGAAACAAATGGAACATCTGAGACTCAATGATATTAAAAATTTATGTGCACTGGAACCTTGGATTATGAGCATGATTGGTTCCGGGACTCTTAAACCAAGTTACTCTTATATCAAAGCAAATTTTTCCATAGGAAATAATTGAAACACAGAAAATTCGTTCCACAACCCAAAAAATATTTGCTGTAATTATACTAACTTATTACAGTAATACAAAATAATGTCCTGTATTCACATAAAATTATTACAGTGCACTAATACAAAATACTGTACAGTACAGTTAAATACAAAAACAAATTACACTGCACTTTAGCTTACAATAACATTATTGGTGTGCAGGAGGTTCAGTATAAGCAATGCACTGGTTAGCAGAAAGAAAGTACAATACTATATCCACAAATGCAAATTGAAAGACATGCTGTATAGTATATATTGTATTGTACAATGGTTTACTGTATACAGTATAGAGTACATACTGTATGTACAGAATGTTATCTCCAGAGCGGGTCAGAGCGCGGTGAAAGGACAGAACCAGACGTGTGTACGGTGAGTATTTGCTCTTGTTGCAAAGCATTGCTCTTAAACCAAGTTACAAATTTGTAAAAGCTTTGCTTGTCTTGCAAAATGCTCTCAAACCAAGTTACTCTTAAACCAAGGTTCTACTGTATTTTATTTTATTTTCTAATAAATTTAGATAAAAAAGTCTCTCAAGAAAATGCACTGATTTTGGTACCAGATGGGATCTGAAAACCGGCTTAGTAGGCCTGGGACCTGTTAAAAAATGTAGTGGAGTGAGGTGTCCTGGTGCTACCAAAAGTTAGGAGGTCTATACGTATAAAATAAATAGACACACCTTTTATTTTAGGTAGAAAAGTTTAGAAGGTCAGCTCACCCATCCATCATAGACCCGTGCAACATAAAACCGCTGCGTTCACTGTATAATAATGTAGGAGAAGAAAAGATCCAAAATCATATTCCATAAAATCCAAATTTATTTAGAATTTCTAAAAAAAAGAGGGCTGTCATTCTGTAAAAAAAGGAGAAACGCAATAATAAGAGGAAAATCCTTAGTCACAAACAAATGTGTTTCGGACCTTCATATTCATTGTATAAGTAAAAGCATGTGTCCTCTGCATTTTACCTCATCTCCTGTCCATCACGTGTCAGTTAACCACCAATCACAAAAAACCTCAGACCACAGGTCCTGAAATAATCTCATACATATAAATCCAAATGCATAAATATCAGTACAAATTTCCTATATATTCTAAGGAAATACATCAAATTATTAATCTAATTATTACTTTAATCATAATGTAATATAATATCATTGCTTTTATTCAGTCCTTGTGGTGTTCTACTTTAAAAGTGGTAAATCCCCCAGGACTCACGGTAAAGCAGAATCCTGCCGAAGTTACCTCCCCGTGTCGGTAATTTAACTTTTTCAATTCACTGAATATTGCACATACTAGTGTCCCCACCATGTATAGTGGAAAAAATGTCTGGTAACAGAGGAACATTAACCATTACGGTTTTTTTACCACATCAGATAAATGCCTGCGGATTCTGAACTTTAATGTCACTGACGTGCAGCCAACATATTGTAGGCTGCTGGTCGTGCATGCCATAAGATAAATCAAACCATGAGTATTGCATTTAATATAGTTTTTAATTTTAAATCTCTCCCCTGTATAGTCCAGTCAAAATACGAAAAAAAAAGCCTTTACGCTGAAAAAATTCCAAGAAAGCGTTTTATTGGTTTTTTTGGTAGTATTAAATGTAGGGAAAAACATACTAAAAGTTTACAAATATAGGGTTACTACAAAGGGTCCAAATGTGACGTCAAAGAATATGGCCGCCAAAGCTGTAAAATGTTAAAGGCGATTCGCCTTTCAGTATCTATCATATTTCTTTTACAATTACTACTATTATTATATTTGTTGTCCTGATGCTCGGGAGCTTCCAAACATTGATGACTCTTATGGGTGCCATAGGAACGTTGATGGATGAGAGTGGCATCAAAGAGATCTTAAGAACAATTTACGGTGACAATCCTGTGCAACACATCATGACTGGAAAGGCAGTTCAGCGTGCAGTTCGTGGCAATCTCCTACTTGATCAGTGTCTTACACAGCAAGCTGCAGACAAAGTACTTTGCGACCATCCCGGTTTTGCAGACCTGTTGCACGAACTTGAGCAGTTGTATGCTTGGACACTGACAGGGGAGAGTGACTTGAATACGGTCATCACTTCTACCTGCCTTAGTGAAATTGTCCACCTGTTGTCCACCAAAAAAAACGGATTATCCATTCACCCTAACACCAGTAAACTATGGCTGAATTACCAACAGATGGTAGGAATTGCAAGGGAGCTTATTGAGGCCGATCGTACAGGATCCTGGCTAAAGCACCTTCATGCTGTAGCCGAATGTTTGCCTATTCTTGCAGATGCTAGGCATGGGAACTTTGTGAAGGCCGCCTACCTTTACCTCCAGTCTATGACCACTCTGGAAGATGATATGCCATTAGTCTTCCATAGATTTATGAATGGCTTGCATGTTGTAAGGTGTACTGATTAGTACTGGGCAGGCCTGGGTTGCAACCTAGTCATCGAGCAAGCTCTGATGCGCTCCCTAAAAACTGCAGGAGGACTCACCAGAGGAAGTGGAATGTCCAAACATCAGAAGGAAAGATATTTTGTTCAATCGCTGCAGACTATGCATCTTTCACAGAAAATCACTATGGTAAGGCTACGATAGTATTTGATGGTTACATTGGAGAACCAAATACTAAGGACATTACACATCAGTGACGGCGCAAAAATCGAACAAATAACAAAGTGAACATTGCTGAAGGAACGAAATTTGTTGGGAAAAAGGAGGACTTCCTTTTGAATGTGGAGAACAAACAGTCTGTTATCAATCTCGTTTCACAGCGCATGAATGACAGAGGTTGCCACGTCATACAATCAGAGGGGGATGCAGATGTGGAGATTGTTAAGGCAGCAGTGTCAATGTCATCCAACAAAAGTACTAGTCTCATTGGCGAAGATACAGATCTTTTGGTGTTGTTACTTCATCACGCGTCAACCAGCGATGGCAACAAGCTTTATTTCTACTCAGATAAAGGAAGTCCTGCAACAGTATATGACATTAAGGTTATGAAGAAGTTCCTGGGAAACCATGTCTGCAGCAGTCTTCTGTTCCTGAATGCATTCACGGGTTGCGATACCACTTTCTGTGGTTTTTGGAATCAGAAAAAAACTCGGTCTGCACAAGAAGGGAAGGGAGACTCTGTCTTAAATAGCTGTGCTAAAATGTTTTCCACACTTAAGAAAGACATAGCTGAGATTGAAGACGCTGGGTGTAAAGTGATGGTGGTATTGTTCGGGGACAAAGCTGGAGACAATCTGTCTGCAATGAGGTATTCTACTCTCTGCAAAAAAGTTGGTTCAGCCAAAATCTTTGTTACACCTGAACGACTGCCACCGACCTCCTCTGCAACGAGGTATCATGCCCTTCGGAGTTACCTCCAAGTGATGGTTTGGATGGACAATGGTGAGGCCATGGACACTACTGAATGGGTATGGGAATTGCAGAACAACAGTCAACTTCCAATGATGATGGATGCTTCACCCGCGCCAGAAAAACCCTTCTGAAAATAATTCACTGCAATTGTTCTCGTGGTTGTAGTACACTTCGGTGCACTTGCAAAAGACACAGACTTAGCTGTTCACGGGTATGCGGACCATGTCAAGAAGGGCATTGTGACAATATGAGTGCGGAAGCAGTGTTTGATGATGAAAATAGTGACTATTGACCTGACACGGGTATTCAGTGATGAACTGTGTATTAATTCTACAATTTCTAGAAATGTACATATATGTCATGACGTCATTGATGACTTCATGACCTCGCCTGTCCATGTGGTTAGTATAAAACTTTGTATAAAAATTGTTATATGAAAATATGTAGTATAAAAAATGCAAACTCTTCTGTAACCTACAGCTAAAGCTTTGAAATAGGGAAATATTCCATATTTTTAGTGCAATGGCTGCCATCGTCTTACGACATTATAGTTAGGACCTTTGTGGTGATCAATTTTTGGAAAACTTTTAATATGTTGTTCCCCACATATAATAGTAATAAAAAAAATCATAAAACACTTTCTTGGAATTTGTTCCCGGTCAAACCATATTTTTACTGGACTATGTAGATGTAGAAACAAAAAAATTGGCCTTAGCAGCATCATCAAAACAAATGCATTTGCACATTTTTAAAAACAAATTTTCTGCAGCCAGTTGTCCACATTATTCCTATCATCATGTAAAAAGAGCCTAGGGGAAAACATAGCCTGTAAAGTTGGCGATCTAGTAGCCACAAATCTGATTGGCTCAAGTAATATATTTTTAAAATTGGCATTCTGGTAAAGGATTGGTAGATATTTCAAAATTATTGGGTGGGGCTAGCAGGGGCATCAAATGGAAGCCACATGAGCGCACTAGCCAATCATAGTAATGCTACAACCAAGAGGGCTGCGGCATTACTGTGATTGGTTAGGAATCCCAGCATGTTTAGTGGCTGTAAATCAGGCGTCAAACCTGCTGGGCAATACATACGAATATCGCCAGGCGAGAACACAAAACTCGCAACGTAATGAGTAACTCGAATACCGTACTATCCGTGCGATTAGCAAATAGTAACGATTACACTCGCTCATCACTACTTATCATGATATCTTGTAAAAGCAATTCTTTGTGAGTTGAGAGGCTTTTTTTTTGGCAAATCATCTTATGGATTCAAAGAAACGGGAAAGAACCAGATGCATATGAGATACTATGGATGAGTATTCTGGCTCCTAACAATTTATACATTATGACTAAAACAAAAATAATTAAATAAATAAAAAAAATAAGGAAAAATTAATTTTATTTTCCTTTACTTTTATTCTAATTTCTTCCAACTCTTTTTGAGCAACTTCTTCTACAATGAGGTGAACCAAATTATTTGTTTGATTTTCTTATTAATTAAATACAATGGCCTGAGTGATCTTGGAGACAATTACATAATTGCTAAATTTTATTGCCTCAATGGAATGAGACACAGGAGAAATGAGAAGGAAAAAATATCCGTAATTTATCTTCCTCCATATGGGTATAAATAGAGGTTCATGCTTCATTCTGAGGCCGGTAACTTCACATAATTTCAGACATTGGGTTGTATATTTACAAATTTATTCTAAATGGATGTAAAACAATTCCATCTGAATGTATTATTTTCATCAGTATAATACCATGGACGTATCTGATGTAAGTACAGTCACTGGCCCTTACTGGCAGGGGAACGTTAATTGTTAGCATTCTCAATAATGTACAGTATATAAGGCCCCATTCACATGTCAGTGATTCTGGTATGTATGTTGGACTTTTTATATGTATCAGAATCACGGACATACGCAGACTCATTAAAATCAATGGGTCTGCACACCACACATCAGTGATTTGTGAGTTCCACACGGAGATAAGTCAGTTTTTTTCTTGCATTACTGATGTCCCATGGACCACACAGTGCTGTGATACATGAAACACGTACCAGAAAAACATGTACATTTAACATAAAAAGCTTTTTAAACTCATCTTCTCCAGCGATGCTGTTTTCACCTGCTACTGTCTCTGCTTCCAGGATGACTAATTATGCTCATGCATATTCACTGCACAGAGACCTGTAAGTAGCTGCAAAGGGGAGACAGCGGTGGCCAGACACAGTATCACTGGAGACTTCAGCACCACGGACAGCAGTGGCATGGACAGGTGAGTATAAGTTCCTGAACTCCGTGTATTGTTACGGATAGCACATGGAGATCACGTGTGCCAAAATCACGATACATGGAGGTAGATACGCACCTTTATCACGTAAGTGAAAATTGTCGGAGTTTTTCACTGACATGTGAAAGAGGTCTAACACACATTACATCAGGATGATATGTACATTGTCATAAAGGTCCATAAGAAGCTCAGTCATTGCCAGGTAAATATCACTAATCTTTATAATATAATGCATTCAAGTCTTCCTTTCTGAGCTTTTCCACCAATGTACAAGGTCTGATAATTGGTAAGATGTCAAAGCTGAAGGACATTGTGAAAAGGTCATCGCTGTAATGTAAAATTACACCAGTCTCTTCTAAATATTCAGAAGTGCGGAAAATTGTGACGCGAAATCATTTTTTTTCTTTTGAAAACTTGAAATTGAATCTCAAAATGTTTTTAATCCCGTAAAGCCCTGAATTTCTGGACATTCGGCCTGATCTTACTTTTATGCGGATCGATCGACTCATCTCTACAAAGTAAAAAGCCTTATAATGTCTTGTTTGCAAGTCAATGTTCGAAAAACTACCCAATGGTCAGCAAAAATTCTGACCATCTATTCTACAATTCTGTATACTTGTTGTATAAGTCAAAAATAGGCAATTGACCTGTAAGTATAATCTAGAGAAACCTACTGGTGACAATGGCAGGAAGGAGAGGTGAAACTGCTCAAAGAAAAAGTGGAATCATTGACAAATATTTTCTAAAATGTGACATATATTAAGTTTAGGAACTGCACATATTTATTCCACCATCACCTGCAGTGATCAGAGCTAACTCCGGTCTCTAAAGGTGAATGTTATATACAGATAGAATGGATTTGATATTAAAGAGGAATTCTTTAGTTCAGACGACTAAAGGGGGCTTTACATGCAGCAATATTGCTAGCGATATCGCTGGTGAAAGCACTTGCCCCCGTTATTTGTGCGTCACAGGCAAATCGCTGCCCGTGGCGCACAATATTGTTAGGAGCCATCACACGGACTTACCTGCCTAGCCATGTCGCTGTGGCCGGCGAACAGCCTCCTTTCTACGGGGGTGGTTAGTGCGGCGTCCCAACGGCATCACTAAGCGGCCGCCCAACAGAAGCAGAGGGGTGGAGATGAACGGCCGTAACATTCCGCCCACCTCCTTCCTTCCTCTTTGCCGGCGGCTTCAGGTAATCTGTAGTTCGTAGTTCCCAAGGTGTCACATGTAGCAATGTGTGCTGCCTCGGGAACGACAAACAACCTGTGTCTTCAACAATCAACAGTTTTTTGAAAATGAATGACGTGTCAACGATATGCGATTTGGTGAGTATTTTCCATCATTAACAGTCGCTCGTTGGTGTCACACGCAATGATGTTGCTAATGATGCTGGATTGTGCATCACAGAAACCGTGACCCCGGCGATATATCGTTAGATACATTGTTGTGTGTAACTGGACCTTAAGAGTTTGAAATCTCCAAACAATCAGATTGTAACGTTCAGTACTCCGTATAAACTGTAATATAATAATACCAAAATATTATTGCTAAATATATACAATAGGTGACAATAGGTGTAAGTTTAAGGAGATAAAATGCACAGTACATGAGGATTATAGTATTGTATGATGTATGTGTTTTCTTCTAACCCAGCTTCAATTAGTCGTTATTTTTAATTTACAACATACTAGAACTCTTTTGTGTGTCTATACATAGAAATCTTTTACATGAGACTTCCTAGCTGATCTCTATCTGGTTATATTCTGTCTGTCTTCATAGGAAATGCAGGATTGCAGTACAGAAGGGGTTGGTAATGGGATTAATGGTTTCTCTATTCCCAGCAGATGGAGATGGAGTGTGTCTGTGCAATACAGCCAAGGACCTTCATCAGGATTAGTATGGCGTTACGAGGAAGAAATCATCAAAACTAAGGCAACAAGATCGCTTGGACCATGACAAATAAATGATCTTTAATCAGTTGAAATCATACACATTAAAAGTTCTAGCTTGTTTCCATATGTTCTAAAATATCTTTTTAATTGTAACATCTTTAAAATATTTGATTTATATGTATAAAGAATGTATTTCTGTCTTGTGATGATCGGTAGTTGGGGAACTCAAGTTATCTGAATGGAAAAGAAATTGCCACCAGAAGTGTCTGGCAATGTTGTGTCTCCTTCTATTTGCCATGTTTAACAGTTCAGCTCATTACTTCTTAGGGAAAAAACAGAATAATCAGCTGAGTATGAGTTTGGCCTGAATCTTTCTGATGTGCACTTCACTCAGGCTCCACTTGTGCTGGAAAAGACTTCATTGACCGGCTAGATTGCTGGATCCATCATCTCTTGTTGTGTTGCTGCTCGGTAGAGATGAGTGAATTTATATGTGGAAGATCGAGTTAAATTTTCAGTTCAAAACTTTTCCAGTTTCGCCCAAACTTAAGCATTTTGAGATTTGATTTATCATTTGCAGAAAAAACTGCCCGGCTCCATTTATCCCAGACATGATGCGTCAGAGAGCGGGAACACATCAATTTGCATTGCAGTAAGGATTTCCTCATAATGCTCTTCATTTATACCTTGTTGCAGATTATCACATCTTGTACAGCAGAGGTGGGTAGTACCTGGGTCATCAGAAATTAGCAATTTCCAGTAGAGTAGAGTTTGTACAGCAGAGTCATTTACCACCTCCAATGTCACTAGGCAAGCCTCTCTCTTCTGATGAGTGTTCGCTATTATGGTCAGTGGATTCCTCTCTTTCTCTCTTCTGTAGATTGTAAGCTCTTCCCTTATAGTCACTTGGCAAGCCTCTCTCTTCTGCAGACTGTAAGCTCTTATGGTCAGTGGATTCCTCTCTTTCTCTCTTCTGTAGACTGTAAGCTCTTATGGTCAGCATTTTCCTCTCTTTCTCTCTTCTGTAAACTGTAAGCTCTTATGGTCAGTGGGTTCCTCTCTTTCTCTCTTCTGTAGACTGTAAGCTCTTATGTTCAGCGGGTTCCTCTCTTTCTCTCTTCTGTAGACTGTAAGCTCTTATGGTCAGCGGGTTCCTCTCTTTCTCTCTTCTGTAGACTGTAAGCTCTTATGTTCAGCGGGTTCCTCTCTTTCTCTCTTCTGTAGACTGTAAGCTCTTATGGTCAGTGGATTCCTCTCTTTCTCTCTTCTGTAGACTGTAAGCTCTTATGGTCAGCATTTTCCTCTCTTTCTCTCTTCTGTAAACTGTAAGCTCTTATGGTCAGTGGGTTCCTCTCTTTCTCTCTTCTGTAGACTGTAAGCTCTTATGGTCAGTGGATTCCTCTCTTTCTCTCTTCTGTAGACTGTAAGCTCTTATGGTCAGCATTTTCCTCTCTTTCTCTCTTCTGTAAACTGTAAGCTCTTATGGTCAGTGGGTTCCTCTCTTTCTCTCTTCTGTAGACTGTAAGCTCTTATGTTCAGCGGGTTCCTCTCTTTCTCTCTTCTGTAGACTGTAAGCTCTTATGGTCAGCGGGTTCCTCTCTTTCTCTCTTCTGTAGACTGTAAGCTCTTATGTTCAGCGGGTTCCTCTCTTTCTCTCTTCTGTAGACTGTAAGCTCTTATGGTCAGCGGGTTCCTCTCTTTCTCTCTTCTGTAGACTGTAAGCTCTTATGGTCAGCGGGTTCCTCTCTTTCTCTCTTCTGTAGACTGTAAGCTCTTATGGTCAGCGGGTTCTTCTCTTTCTCTCTTCTGTAGACTGTAAGCTCTTATGGTCAGCATGTTCCTCTCTTTCTCTCTTCTGTAGACTGTAAGCTCTTATGGTCAGTGGGTTCCTCTTTTCTCTCTTCTGTAGACTGTAAGCTCTTATGGTCAGTGGATTCCTCTCTTTCTCTCTTCTGTAGACTGTAAGCTCTTATGGTCAGTGGATTCCTCTCTTTCTCTTTTCTGTAGACTGTAAGCTCTTATGGTCAGTGGGTTCCTCTCTTTCTCTTTTCTGTAGACTGTCAGCTCTTATGGTCAGTGGATTCCTCTCTTTCTTTCTTCTGTAGACTGTAAGCTCTTATGGGCAGTGGATTCCTTTCTTTCTCTTTTCTGTAGAGTGTAAGCTCTTATGGTCAGTGGATTCCTCTCTTTCTCTCTTCTGTAGACTGTAAGCTCTTATGGTCAGTGGGTTTTTCTCTTTCTCTCTTCTGTAGACTGTAAGCTCTTATGGTCAGTGGATTCCTCTCTTTCTCTCTTCTGCAGACTGTAAGCTCTTACGGTCAGTGGGTTCCTCTCTTTCTCTCTTCTGTAGACTGTAAGCTCTTATGGTCAGTGGGTTCCTCTCTTTCTCTCTTCTGTAGACTGTAAGCTCTTATGGTCAGCATGTTCCTCTCTTTCTCTCTTCTGTAGACTGTAAGCTCTTATGGTCAGTGGATTCCTTTCTTTCTCTTTTCTGTAGACTGTAAGCTCTTATGGTCAGTGGATTCCTCTCTTTCTTTCTCCGGTAGACTGTAAGCTCTTGTGGTCAGTTGGTTCCTCTCTTTCTTTCTTCTGTAGACTATAAGCTCTTATGGTCAGTGGGTTCCTCTCTTTCTCTCTTCTGTAGACTATAAGCTCTTATGGTCAGTGGGATCCTCTCTTTCTCTCTTCTGTAGACTGTAAGCTCTTATGGCCAGTGGGTTCCTCTCTCTTTTGTCCCATGTAGAATGTAAGCTCTTATAGTCACTTGGTTTTAACAGATACTAAAAAAATTCACTTTGTCTTCTTTTTTCCCCTTCAAAACTTAGGGAAGAAATGTGACTATCGGCAGACATTTTTTCCTCCTAGGATTTCACGCAAGTAAATATATAAGAGTTTTGCAATTCTCTCTGTTCCTGTCAGTTTTTTGTGGGACAATATGTGGAAATCTCCTGATCATCACCCTGGTGTTCACCAGCAAGAACCTCCAGACTCCGATGTACTTCTTCATCTCCCAACTATCCATCGGAGACATCTTGTTGACCACAAATATTGTCCCCAAGATGCTTCAGATCCTTCTATATAATGGGGGGACCATTACTTTTACTGACTGTATAACCCAACTGTATATCTTCTGTGTCTCTGAAGCATTTGAATGTCTTCTCCTCACAGTGATGTCTTATGACAGATACGTGGCCATCTGTAATCCCCTCCGTTATGCTACTATAATGACAAAGACTTGTTGTGTGAGGCTAATCATCATTTCTTGGGTATTTGGGTTTTCCAATCCATTGGTTGAATCTATCACAACAACAATGATAACATTTTGTGGTCCCAATATTATTGACCATTATTTCTGTGACATGAATGCTCTACTGGACATCGCCTGCTCCGATACTTCCATTGTTCACCTTGAAATCACATTATTAGGTTCTCCTTCAATAATCATCCCAACCATAATAATAATCATATCTTATGCCAAGATTATTGCTGCTATATTAAGGATCTCATCCAGCACCGGCAGACAGAAAGCCTTCTCCACCTGCAGCTCCCACCTCACCGTGGTCTCCATATTCTACTGGACATTGTTCAGTGTTTACATTTTCCCAACACAAGAGCAAACCATGAATATCAGTAAACTCCAGTCGCTGCTATTTACTGTATTCATTCCCTTCATCAACCCCATTATATACAGTCTACGGAATAACAATATAAAAGAAGCTGTAAAAAAAAATCTTAAATTAAAATGATAACTTATCTAATAAAAAAGATTTGCAGTTGAATTTTAAAATTATTCCCCTGAACTAACAGGGAGCAGTTATTACGGGGTTCGTGGATTGAAAGGAAATAATGAATTCCCAATCGCAACCCGGGGTCCACCGTGCAGAGGTGGACTATTGCAGCTAGTAACCAAAAAAGCAAGGCGGACACAACAGCTGCAGATAGGTGCAAATACACACTCGAAATACTGTGTTGACAGCACACAGGTATATTGGATATGTGTAATAACTAATGTTGTCCTCACATTGGTAATAATAAATAACTTAACATATAAAGAAAGGAAAGATCGACAGTAACCCTGCTGCTGAATGAAGAGGAGACAGGAATGAAGCAAATTCAAGTGTCCTAGTATTGCCCACACCTACACTCAGAAAACTGCGCTTAACCAGCGACCATGGAGTAGTGGAGGAGTATGACACACTTACCCAGCATGCATACAGAGCATAGAACCAGACTTGCATCTGTAGATAACCTGCTTAGGCGACCTGTCTAGGTGAGGAGCATCTCTTTTAGAACCAGGTCGACACACTAACCCAGCATGCACACAGTGCAAATAACAAAGACTGTGTGTTACGGGGGCTGTAGGATAATAAGGGAATGGAAGGCTATCCGACAGTCAGGGTCCACCGTGCAGAGCTCTGCTGCAGAGTATGGCAGAGGATAGGGGAAACCTGTACCACCAAAGCAGTACTGACACTGTTGCGTCACAGTGTCACCAAGGCCAATAGCGGCGTATACTGTTTAAGTCACAGCGACTACCTTATTAACATAACATGGGAGTGGAAATGCAAAAGAGTGAGGAATACAACATAAAAGGGCATAGAAGTCTCACAGTCTGTGAGCGTGAAAGCACCTGTCTCAGTTAACAGTCACAGAGACTAGGTGTAGTGTGTGCAATATGGCACCTACCTATGTCCGCTCCACTTGTGGTGCAAGGATACGGACAGCAGCAAGGCTGCTAGCTTGAAACTCCTGCCTATGACCGCTCCCCTAGTGTGCGAGGATACGGACTGCTGCAGGAGGCAGCGTAGTGGAGTGTTACCCTAGAAGGCAACGACCACCTAACCTACCTATGTCCGCTCCACTAAGGTGCGAGGATATGGACAACAGTACAGCTGAAAGGTACAGGAGCGCTACCCTACCGATAGCGCTCAGCTTAGAGCAGAACCACAAGGCCAAGTCAGACCATGTGAAGCAAGCACCTGCCTATGTCCACTCCACTAAGGTGCGAGGATACGGACCACAGCATAAGCTGCAAGGTACAAGAGCGTTACCCTACTGATAACGCTCACCTAGATGAACAATAGGTGCCGCAAGGGACATGCACAGAGCGTCTACTCCTATGCAGGAACCAAGAGGACTGAGCACCGAGCCGCGTGCGTCAGGATCTTATATAGACTCTGTGCCTCATCCAAGATGGAGGACACCAGCCAATCCGCTGCAAGAACGCCAGCAATGATGTCACGCTGGCCTATCACCGAGCAAAGCATCATAAGCACATGACCAGCGGCCAATCGGCTTAGAAAGTGTCAGAGACATGTGACCACGTGTCAGCGATGATGTCACCCGCATATGTGCAGTGCTTCAAAGATAGGACTTAAGGCTGCTTTAAACTGTATGACCAATTGTGCAATTTCACAATCGATCGTACCCGCCCCCGTCCTTTTTGCGTCACGGGCAAATCGCTGCCCGTGGCGCACAAAGTCGGTAACCCCCGTCACACGTACTTACCTCTCGTGCGACCTTGCTGTGGGCGGCGAACGTCCACTTCCTCGAGTGGGAGGGACGTTCGGCATCACAGCGATGTCACACAGCCGCCGGCCCATGGAAGCGCAGGGGCGGAGATGAGTGGGACCGCCCACCTCCTTCCTTCACATAGCCGGCGGCGGCCACGGGACGCAGGTGAGCTGCTGTTCATCGTTCCCGGGGTATCACATGGAGCGGCATGTGCTACCCTGGACATGATGAACAACTAAATTAAACGATATTATGGAACCTAGCAACCAGTACACGACTCACGATTTGTGAGCGATACTGCGTCGCTAGGAGGTGTCACACAGGCCGGCATCGCCAGCGATGCCGGATGTGCGTCACAAAAACCATGCCCCACGATGATCTATTGCACGATAGATCTTCTGGTGTAAAGCAGCCTTTAGTCTCCAGCGCTCGCACATCCACAGTAGCATGGAATCAGAACATAGTCTCCAGCACCACACAGACCTAGGACCAAGAGAATAACATAACCAGACCATAGTAAAGGATAAGGAGACACGCAGATCCCCAGAAACGGGAACCGTAACACTGTGTCTATAGGTAACCTGCCTAGGTGACTTGTCTATGTGAGGATAATCTCTCTCAGAACCAGGTCACAGTGTGATATCAGGGTGCAATAATGGCAGTCAGCCAGACACCCTCATACACTGATTCAATAAGACAACTGCGCACCCAAGTGCGCCTACAGGAGGCATGGGCATCGTCCGTTGACCAATCTTACTGTGCCATGTCGATACTGAAAAGCGTAGCTCTGGCACACCCAAACGAGAAAGAAACAAATATGGTGGTCCAAAACTTATTTTTATTATTATTATAATTCTTCACTCAATTGCAAAATATCAAGTTGTAACCTTCATTCATTTCATGAACGTTTTCGGCATTAAATAACCTTTATCAAAAAATTAGGTCTGCATAAACAAAATAACAGAATTAGCAATCAGTATATATGTATTTTTTAAGATCCATATATAACATCATTTTAATTTACAATAACAGTCGCCACTGGATCATAATAATATAATAGAACAAGCAAGTATAAGTGTAGCATGAAAAAGGACTGTAAGCGCCCATGTACCTAAGTTTACTGGGCCACAGAGTGTGGGCACCCATAGAGGTCTGTATAACCGGTAAGGCTGTAAAATAAAAGAAAAAAACATGTGACAGGCCGATTGGGAATGTAAAGGAGGAAGAGAAAAAAAAAAAAAGAGAGGAAAATAAGAAGATAAAAGAAACAGAAAGACAACAATAAATGTTAGAAAGGCTAAGATTGAAAAGAATAGACACAAAAGTAAATCATTGAGAGCAAGATAAAGAGAGACATGAAGACACAGAAAAAAGCAGGTGTGCAGGAGCCAGATAAAACACTGGTGTAATCTAAAGCTGGTGTCACACACAGCGACAACGACAACGACGTCGCTGCTACGTCACCATTTTCTGTGACGTTGCAGCGACGTCTTGTCGCTGTCGCTGTGTGTGACATTCAGCAACGACCTGGCCCCTGCTGTGAGGTCGCCGGTCGTTGCTGAATGTCCAGCTTCATTTTTTGGTCGTCACTCTCCCGCTGTGACGCACACATCGCTGTGTGTGACAGCGAGAGAGCGACGGAATGAAGCGAGCAGAGAGCAGAAGCCGGTGTCTGGCAGCCTGTGGTAAGCTGTAACCAAGGTAAACATCGGGTAACCAAGGGAAGACCTTTCCCTGGTTACCCGATATTTACCTTCGTTACCAGCCTCCGCTCTTGCTGCCAGTGCCGGCTCCTGCTCCCTGCACATGTAGCTGTAATACACACATGTATTACATGCACATGTAGTAATTAACCCGATGTGTACTGTACCTAGGAGAGAAGGAGCCAGCGCTAAGCAGTGTGCGCGGCTCCCTGCTCTCTGCACTGTGACATGTAGCTGCAGTACACATTGGGTTAATTAACCCGATGTGTACTGTACCAGGAGAGCAAGGAGCCAGCGCTAAGCGCGGCTCCCTGCTCTCTGCACATGTAGCACAGCGACGTTATGATCGCTGCTTCTGCTGTGTTTGACAGCTAAGCAGCGATCATAACAGCGACTTACAAGGTCGCTGTTACGTCACCAAAAATGGTGACGTAACAGCGACGTCGTTGTCGCTGTCGCTTAGTGTGAACCCAGCTTAACAGGTAAAACCATATGAACAAATACCTGGTAAAACTGGGAATCTGCATATAAATAGAGCCAAAACACCTATACAAAGAATAAGTGAGTTAGCACCATGTGTCACAAATAGAAACATAAGATCTAAGGACCTATAAACCATACCTTATGTGATACAAGAAATACAAGCAGGTCCCTGCTCCAGAGTAGTGCAATCAGGACACCATGCAGAGATCTTTAAATAGTATAAAGACTGGTCTCCACCAACCCAGAGAGACACCAACAGTCACATGTTATTAGACAAAGCAGCAGGAATGAAAGCTAATAAAGTGAAGGCACAGAAGTGTGGCTGAAGGAGCTCATTACCATGACAGTAAATAAATGACAGAGGCAGAAAAGAAGAGATAAAGGACAGTTCCTGCACAATTCTTAGTAGGTGAATATGCAGATTTATAGTAAAGCCAGAAAAAGAGATTGAAACATAAAACTACACAAATAGGAACATAGGAAAAAAAAAAAAAATAATCGTCTCACCACTTGACTCATGTAGCCTAAAAAATAAACAAAACCAGAGAATATAAATATGCTGTGATAAACATGGACTCCACAAACTATCACCCAGCCTCAGCACCTACAGGAGAATATCACACTCCAAAAGGATTCACGTGTTTTTAAAAGTTTAACCCTATCACCTCCCCTCCGCGGAGCTACCACCTGCTCAATAATCTGGTATCTCAGTTGTGACACAGAGTGTCCCATTTTAATAAAGTGATTGGGAATAGGTAAGAGAAGTCTCTTGCACCTAATGGTGGACTTATACTGGGAAATGCGGTCTCGGATATGTTGAGTGGTCTCACCAACATATCCGAGACCGCAAGGACACTTGATCAGATACACCACATACGATGTATCACATGTAACAAAACCTTTTATGGGAAACCTTTTACCAGATCTAGGGTGTGTAAAGGTATCACCTTTAATAATGTTGGAGCACTGTAGGCAACCCAGGCATGGAAATGTCCCATTCCTGCGATGCCCTAATGTGCTCTGTATCAAAGTCCGTCGGTCACTCCCTAGATCCGCCCTAACTAACTTGTCCCTCAAATTTGGGGCTCTCTTATAGCAAGTCAATGGAGCAACCTGGAACTGGGGGATAGAAGGGTAAGCTTGTTGGAGTAGTGGCCAATGTTTGCGTATGATAGAGTTGATGTTGGGCATAAAAGGATGAAAGGTTGAAACAAAAGCAAGTCTGTCCCCCTGTTTTTCCCTTCTGCGTCTGTTCTGGTCAGGATTAAGGTTATACTGTGGATAACCTCTGGCCTGAAATTTTTGATCCATTTCAATATGACGTGAACGTCGAGTGCTCTCATTACTGACTATCCTATCCACTCGTGCATGCTGAGATTTAGGAATAGCTTTCTTAATATGGGCAGGGTGGCTACTCGAGAACAGTAACAAACTATTGCGGTCAGTCTTCTTGACAAATAAGTCGGTAGTAAGGCCACCCTGTACATCGATAGCCACCACTGTATCCAAAAAATTAACGGAAGAATCACTATAATGGAGTGTGAAGGATAGACCCGGAACACTGACATTCAAATCATTGAAAAAAGATAATAGTGATGATGAGTCGCCTTGCCAAATTACAAAGACATCATCTATATAACGCCTCCATGCCACAACATGTGCATCATATAGATGATGGGGGTATACAAAAGTATCCTCAAAGATAGACATAAAGATATTGGCGTACGGTGGGGCCATGTTTGACCCCATGGCCATACCCGTGCGCTGATAATAATACTAATAATTGAAAGAGAAAAAAGTTCCAAGTCAGAACAATACGCAAAAGGTCCAAACAGAAGGATCTTTGATCAGGGGAATAATCTGTATTGTGAGTAAGAAAGCTCTCAACAGACCTCAATCCTTCTTCGTGTTTAATACTAGTATATAGACTGGTGACATCCATAGTCACCAGTAAGCACCCAGAAGGAAGAGGAACGAGAGATTTGAGACAGTCTAAAAAATTAGATGTGTCACGTAAAAAAGAAGGAATTAATGGTATTAGTGGACTTAAGATTTTTTCCAAAGTGATGGCGAGGGGCGACCAAATTGAATCAGTCGATGCTACAATAGGCCTCCCTGGTGGATGACTCAAGTTCTTGTGAATGTTTGGCAGTGTATAGAACACTGGAATTACAGGGTGCTGCTTCACCAAAAATTCAGACAGTTTAGAGTCAATGACTCCTAATAACTGATATTTAGTGATAAAAGCTCTGATCTGTTGTGCTATCTCAAATGTAGGGTTATGTGGTATAGGTTCATAAGTAGTACCATCACCCAACTGCGATAATATCTCTGACACGTAATAGGATCTGTCCATAATCACTATGGAACCCCCTTTATCGGCTGGCTTAATTATAAGGTCCCTGTTAGACTTCAATTCCTCAAGCACTCTAGACTCTTCAATAGAGAGGTTATGCCTAAGGCGCAGTTCTCCATGTTTAATTTTACCAATGGTAGAGTCCACTTCTCGCTGGACCAACGAGATAAAAGTTTCAATAGGTTGGTGACTACGAGGTGGAGAAAAAGAACTAGGCATCCGTAAATGTAATTTACTCAAAGAAAACACACCATTAAATTGTGATTGTGTACTAGAGTCAACCACCGGATTCGAAACATCTTTTTTTTTTTTTTTTCTCTTCCTCCTTTACATTCCCAATCGGCCTGTCACATGTTTTTTTCTTTTATTTTACAGCCTTATCGGTTATACAGACCTCTATGGGTGCCCACACTCTGTGGCCCAGTAAACTTAGGTACATGGGCGCTTACAGTCCTTTTTCATGCTACACTTATACTTGCTTGTTCTATTATATTATTATGATCCAGTGGCGACTGTTATTGTAAATTAAAATGATGTTATATCTGGATCTTAAAAAATACATATATACTGATTGCTAATTCTGTTATTTTGTTTATGCAGACCTAATTTTTTGATAAAGGCTATTTAATGCCGAAATTGTTCATGAAATGAATGAAGGTTACAACTTGATATTTTGCAAATGAGTGAAGAATTATAATAATAATAAAAATAATTTTTGGACCACCATATTTGTTTCTTTCTCGTTTGGGTGTGCCAGAGCTATGCTTTTCAGTATCGACATGGCACAGTAAGATTGGTCAACGGACGATGCCCATGCCTCCTGTAGGCGCACTTGGGTGCGCAGTTGTCTTATTGAATCAGTGTATGAGGGTGTCTGGCTGACTGCCATTATTGCACCCTGATATCACACTGTGACCTGGTTCTGAGAGAGATTATCCTCACATAGACAAGTCACCTAGGCAGGTTACCTATAGACACATTGTTACGGTTCCCGTTTCTGGGGATCTGCGTGTCTCCTTATCCTTTACTATGGTCTGGTTATGTTATTCTCTTGGTCCTAGGTCTGTGTGGTGCTGGAGACTATGTTCTGATTCCATGCTACTGAGGATGTGCGAGCGCTGGAGACTAAAGGCTGCTTTACACCAGAAGATCTATCGTGCGATAAATCATCGGGGGCACGGTTTTTGTGACGCACATCCGGCATCGCTGGCGATGCCGACCTGTGTGACACCTCCTAGTGACGCAGTATCGCTCACAAATCGTGAGTCGTGTACTGGTCGCTAGGTTCCATAATATCGTTTAATTTAGTTGTTCATCATGTCCGGGGTAGCACACGCCGCTCCATGTGATACCCCGGGAACGATGAACAGCAGCTCACCTGCGCCACGCGGCCGCCGCCGGCTATGTGAAGGAAGGAGGTGGGCGGTCCCGCTCATCTCCGCCCCTCCGCTTCCATTGGCCGGCGGCCGTGTGACATCGCTGTGACGCCGAACGTCCCTCCCACTCCAGGAAGTGGACGTTCGCCGCCCACAGCAAGGTCGCACGAGAGGTAAGTACGTGTGACGGGGGTTACCGACTTTGTGCGCCACGGGCAGCGATTTGCCCGTGACGCAAAAAGGACGGGGGCGGGTATGATCGATTGTGAAATTGCACAATTGGTCATACCGTTTAAAGCAGCCTTAAGTCCTATCTTGGAACCACTGCACATATGCGGGTGACATCATCGCTGACACGTGGTCACATGTCTCTGACACTTTCTAAGCCGATTGGCCGCTGGTCATGTGCTTATGACGCTTTGCTCGGTGATAGGCCAGCATGACGTCATTGCTGGCGTTCTTGCTTGTATTTCTTGTATCACATAAGGTATGGTTTATAGGTCCTTAGATCTTATGTTTCTATTTGTGACACGTGGTGCTAACTCACTTATTCCTTGTATAGGTGTTTTGCCTCTATTTATATGCAGATTCCCAGTTTTACCAGGTATTTGTTCATATGGTTTTACCTGTTAGATTACACCAGTGTTTTATCTGGCTCCAGCACAACTGCTTTTTTCTGTGTCTTCATGTCTCTCTTTCTCTTGCTCTCAATGATTTACTTTTGTGTCTATTCTTTTCAATCTTAGCCTTTCTAACATTTATTGTTCTTTATTTATTTATTATCTTCTTATTTTCCTCTCTTTTTTTTTCTCTTCCTCCTTTACATTCCCAATCGGCCTGTCACATGTTTTTTTCTTTTATTTTACAGTCTTACCGGTTATACAGACCTCTATGGGTGCCCACACTCTGTGGCCCAGTAAACTTAGGTACATGGGCGCTTACAGTTCTTTTTTCATGCTACACTTATACTTGCTTGTTCTATTATATTATTATGATCCAGTGGCGACTGTTATTGTAAATTAAAATGATGTTATATATGGATCTTAAAAAATACATATATACTGATTGTTAATTCTGTTATTTTGTTTATGCAGACCTAATTTTTTGATAAAGGCTATTTAATGCCGAAAACGTTCATGAAATGAATGAAGGTTACAACTTGATATTTTGCAAATGAGTGAAGAATTATAATAATAATGAAAATAATTTTTGGACCACCATATTTGTTTCTTACTCGTTTGGGTGTGCCAGAGCTACGCTTTTCAGTTTCGTCTCTCTTTCTCTGAGCACCCCTCTACTTGACAGTGAGCAAGATTATCCATTTATAATATTACTGTGCCATGTCATTAGACCTGCTGACATCAGGCCACTAATGAATCGTCACCACGTCACGCGCATGCGCAGTGGAGCATTTCACAGACTTAGTTGAAGGAGACCGAGTAGCCAACAGAGCATCATGGGAAGGAGAGAAATGCTGAGATTGACCCGAGATGAAGAGGAACACCGATGCATCACAGCCCTTTCACCAGAATTTCATCTCTACCTATCAACATAAAAACCAGAGGAGAAAAAAGAGTCTTTAAATTTGCTGATAGTAAGAAAAATACCCCAACAAGCAAAGTTGAAATATATAGAATATTTATTATGATAAAGCGCTATAGAGTATAACAATAAGTACAATATAGTATAGAACCAGGAGGAGAGCTGCTGAAGGGGAAAGAACCCCACGTGTCCCGGAGAGTGGAGGAAAAAAGAGTTTTTAACTCCAGAGGTGATCATAGAAAAGACTATAGGCAAATTGCCTAAGGCACAGAAGAGAACTGCATCAAAGTTAATCAAGAGCTCACATGGAGTACAATGTATTTCCATGTGCTGCACATCCCCCGGAGGATGGTCACCAGTCCTGGTGGTGGCCGGGCCCCAGCCTGCTCTGCTGCGGGCCCTTCCTCCAATCTGCCTCTCCGGAGGCGGCTCCGACGGAAAATCACACCTCAACTTATTTACAAGCCCACAAGTTCGTGGGTGGCCTGCCAGTTCTCAGCCATGTCCATGAGTAGTCTCTCATGCAGGTTGTAAAACACACAGGGTCCCTCCGGGGACAACTTGCCGGCAACGGCCGGGATAATCACTTAGACAATCAGGTAAAGCTTCACGGTTCATTAAAGTCATTCATGCACACCGCTGAGGGTCCCAACGGGGGAAAACTGCTTGCATCGGCGAACCGCTGCCTATTCCTGGGGATCACCATCACCACTCGGTTCCTCCGGATCCGTTCTAGGACTGTATGGCGGAGGAGGTGACCGGGGCTGCTTGTAGTGGTCAGGGCTCACCCTTCTCTGGACATCCAGGGCAAACCAGCCTCTTTCTCCCAGGTGACAGGTATATGTGACCAACTCTCCCGCACAAAGGTCACACTCTGGATGGCTCAGGGGCAGTCGGCTGTGCACGTCCCGCCGGGAGAAGAATGCCTCGACTCCCAGGCGGGGCTCTTAAATAAACCCCCATCCTCGCCGGGGGTGGAACTGCTGGACTTGACCTTCAAAGACCGGGCCCGGAGCTTCATGGGAGGCCCTCCGGAGGGCGTCCTTTGCTTCCACAGTATGGGCTAGGACTGCAGCCTTCTCCCGGGCCTCTGCATGTCGTCCCATTGTGTCTAGCCACCGCTCCCAACATGGCGGCTCCTCCAGCGCGGGGGTTGGGCCCACCCGGTACCGCCCAATGCGGGCTACAACCGGCAACTTCTGATTAGGGGGGCGCCGATGTGTCACGGCCTGTTTTGCTGCCTTGCAGCGGCAACACTCCGCAGCCTCAGCCGAGGCCTGGAGTTTGGGAGCAGTCAGCGTCACCTTCCGGGCTTGAGGCGGGCTACCCTCCATCTCTGTACTAGGCGGGCGGACTGCCGGGGCCTCTTCAGGCACGGCCGCCTCCGGGCGGGATGACTCCCTTTTGGGAGCGGGCGTCTCCCAGGGGAGCAGAGTCGGGACTGGCCGGGCAAGTTGTCGTTCGCGGCCAGCACCTGCAGGTGGATCTTCGCAGGCGGGGGTGATGTCATCTGTTGTCGGATTCAGGAGCAGCTGACAGGCCGACGGGGTGGCAACGACCAATACGGGCAGTGGGGAATGCAGCTGGCTGAGCGACGGCAGACCGGGCCCCTCGGCCACAGCGACCGGTCCCTTTGGGACACAGGGGCGTGGGTCACTCACTCGCTCCTCCGATTCTGTTTTTGCCTCACGGGCCTGCATGGTCATCACCACTTCCACCATTCCAGCCTCCCATTCCTGCACCAAGAGCTGGAGCCAGGTCTGCAGCCTGCGGCTTAATTGAGCCACGTGAGCTTCCACCCATGCTGCTGTTCCGGGCGTGGGCCTGCTGGATGGGATGGACATCCTACTTGCTTGGCCTCCAGGAATGGGGTATCTTGCAGAGTCCTGTCGTCCCCGCTTTCTATAGCCTCAGCTACAGGCAGACACACTCTTGCGCCCCCTTGGTACTCTTCAGCACTTCCGTTTGTTGGGGGCGGGGCTATGCTTTCGTGCCTTCCCTGCTCGGAGAAGATGCTCAAGTGGGAGCTTTTCACGCCAAGATGGCGGCGCTTCAAAATTTTCGGCCGGACACCGCCGGAGGAGATCACAAGGCGCACTTCTACTGGTAAGTAGGGTCCGGCGCTGCTGCGATGGCTGCTTGGTGGCTCGAGCGGTGGGCCGGATCTGAGGACTCGAGCAGTGCTCCTCACCCGTGAGTGAAAGGGGTGGTTGGTTGGGGGAATTTAGTCCGTGACGCCACCCACGGGTCGTGGTGAAGATAGGCACCGCCGCTGCTGGTGACGGGGATCCCGGGAGCGATGGTAGGGAGCAGCTGGGATGTTGTTTTCCCCCTCCATGGGTAGGGGTCGGTGGTCCCGGGGCCCGGTGATGTTGTGACAGGGAGGCAGGGTCGGTGAGGTGCAGGGTCGCAGGGACAGCGCGGTGCGGTGCCGGATGGCACAGGTGTACTCACTCAGCAAGAAAGGTACAAAGTCCTCGGTAAACCAAACGGCTGGATGGACGGGTACCGCAGCCGGCTGCAGTGTCTCTCTCCCCGGACAGGTGATGGCGGCTGTCTTTCCCTGCACCTTGATGTTCTTCTTTCTGACTACTATGGATTCCCAACGGTAGTCCGCTCCCCAGTTTATGGGTACCGGAGGAGCCCGTTTACCTGCAGGCGCTGGCCCTTGGGTCTCTAGCCTTAGGCGGTAGCTGTATACCCTCACGGTGTGGGCGTTTGACTTCAATCGGGACTTTTGCTGTTGTGAAACCCCTGGGGTTCCAGTCACATTCGGATCTGACTATTATCGGTGGCTCCAAGCCTGGTCAGGGTCCGATGGCCCTGCCTGAGTGTGCTGGCTTCACTTCGCTCCCCGGTCGGTACCGGCGGGCCGTCGCCCGACTCCGGTCCTACGGTTCCGCGTCGCACCACCACTCCTGCAGACGGCCACCACCATCTGCCAACCTTGCTGTCAGTGCCTGGGCCACAAACCCAGACACCCAAGTGCTCACTCCTCTCACTTCAAACTCCAAGACTGTTCTTCCACTTTTCCCACCTCTAGGCCAGTGACTTCCTCGGTGGGTGGAGCCAACCGCTTAGCTCCACCCCACCAGCAGGCACTCCTCTCACTTTCACTTCCCTCACTGAACTGACTGCCTTTTCCCGCCTCCAGGCCTGTGAACTCCTCAGTGAGCGGGGCCAACCACCTGGCTCTGCCCCACCTGGTTTGGACATCAGACACTGGAGGGAGGCAACAAGGGTTTTTGTTTGGATGGTGTCCCTGTCTAATGGAGGTGGGGTGTGTGTGTGTTATCTGTGACGACCTGGCTAGGCCAGGGCGCCACAAAGGAATCCCATAACTCACGGCAAGTGGTGGTTACGATGCCGGAAATAGTTGAGATTCCTACCCAGAACTGGTAATGCAGCGAAGAGTAAAGCGGGCTTTACACGAGATGACTGATCGTGCGATGCATCGTCGGGGTCACGGTTTTCGTGACGCACATCCAGCATCGTACACGACGGCTTCTCGTGTAACACCTCCTAGCGACGCAGTATCGCTCACAAATCGTGAGTCGTGTACTCGTCGCTAGGTTTCTAAAAATTGTTTAATTAAAATGGCAGCGGTTGTTTATTGATTCCATGGCATCACACGTTGCTCCATGTGACACTACGGGAACGATGAACAGCAGCTTTACCTGCCTCCCGCGGCACCCGATGGCTTAATGGAAGGAAGGAAGTAGGCGGGATGTTTACATCCCGCTCATCTCCGCCCCTCCGCTTCTATTGGCTGGCGGCCATGTGGCGTCGCTGTGACGCCGAACGTCCCTCCCACTCCAGGAAGTGGACGTTCGTCGCCCACAGTGAGGTCGTCCGGAAGGTAAGTACGTTTGACGAGGGTTAAACGAGTTTGTGCGCCACGGGCAACTAATTGCCCGTGACGCAAAAACGACGGGGGCGGGTACGATCGATCGTGCTATCGCACAATCGGTCGTATCGTGTAAAGCAGGCTTTAGACTCCCTAGTGGCCAAAAAATCTCTAAAAAAAAAAACATAATTAATTAACAGTCCCAAAAAAACAACCATTGCATCACACGATGGGTAGCACAATACAATTACCTGAGAGTGATCATGAGACGCTCTGCAGGAGTTATTGCCAGCTGGCAAAATGTGTCTTTGCGACGGATGAGAGGCTCAACCCACTCTACCAAGTTGTCAAACATCGCCGTAGACATTCTGACATATCTGAAAAACTTGTCCGGATGGTTCCTTAACTCTAAATAGTGTGGTAAAAACGCCACTGGATACACATACATCATTGATGGGGTGGACCCAGAAACGGTGAAGGCGATGCCTCATACGTTGCCGCTCCTTTTCAGCAATGTTAAACGCAAAAACATTTGCTTGATACGAAAAGTCGATGTATGCTTGTATAATCCTCCCGGTAATAACATCCATCTTTCTTCTTTCTCTGGCAGCCTCTACAGACGGCCGGTCTGAACACTTATATATACGTCTCCAAATTGTGTGGCACTCCCATTGGGCTGTCCCCAAAAAAAACCCCAAAAAACCGCAAACTGATCAGACGGATTCCATTTCACGGATGATTAACGGATGCAATGCGTCCGTTTTTACACAGGAAACCGTCAACAGATTCCTGTGAAATAACGGATCCGTTGCTTACGTTGAAACCACAAAAATAACGGATGCATCAAAAAAACGATGCAGCAACGGACCCAGCAAATTTCACACAAGCCTCAGTCAGTCAGTCTCAGTCAGTCAGTCTCAGTCAGTCAGTCTCAGTCAGTCAGTAAGTCAGTCTCAGTCAGTCAGCCAGTCAGTCTCAGTCAGTCTCAGTCTCAGTCAGTCTCTCTCTCCTCTCTCTCTCTCTCTCTCTCCTCTTCTCTCCTCTCCTCTCCTCTTCTCTCCTCTCCTCTTCTCTCTTCTCCTCTTCTCTCCTCTTCTCTCCTCTTCTCTCTCTCTTCTCTCCTCTTCTCTCTTCTCTCCTCTCGCTTCTCTCCTCTTCTCTCTCTTTCTTCTCTCTCTCTCTCTCCCTCTCTCTTCTCTCTCTCTTTTCTCTCTTCTCTCTCTCTTCTTTCTGTCTCTCTCTCAGACCTGGCGATGATCAGCTGATGCAGTCACCTGACAGAATCAGCTGACACTATAAGTCGAGCGGTAAGGCCGACCTTTTTACCGCCCGGCCGGCTAAACTATCAGCTGATGCTGTCGGACAGGGGTCTGCACAGAAGTGTGTAGTGTTTTTGGGGGTTTTTTTGCACTGATGCATCAGCTAATTGTATAAAAGCCGTTTATACAATCAGCTGCTGTGTCATGTGATTCAGGCCCTTGAACCTGACACATCATTTGATCGCTTTGCCTTCCAGCAAACCAATCAGATGATATTGGATCCAGATTGGACGGTGCGGGACCCTTGACCCAGGATTACTGCAGAGGGGGGTTCTTTATTTCAATAAAGATGGAGCCACTAATTGTGTTGTGTTTTATTTCTAATAAAAATATTTTTCTGTGTGTTGTGTTTTTTTTTAACTGTACTAGAAATTCATGTTGGCCATGTCTAATATTGGCATGATATCATGAATTTCGGGCTTAGGGCTAGTTGATAATATACAGCTAGCCCTAACCCCATTAGTACCCAGTGAGCCACCCATCACCAAGGCAGCTGGAAGAGTTGGATACAGCATCAGTAGATAGCGCTTCTATGAAAGCGCCCTTTTCTTGGGCGGCTGTGGACTGCAATTCACAGCAGGGGTGCCCAGAAAGCTTGAGCACCCTGTGCTGCGGATTCCAGCCCCCAGCTACTTAGTTTTACATGGCTGGACACAAAAATTGGGCAAAGCCCACGTCATTTTTTTTTTAATTATTTCATGAAATTCATGAAAGAATAAAAAAAAAGGGCTTCCCTATATTTTTGGTTCCCAGCCGGGTACAAATAGGCAGCTGAAGGTTGGGGGCAGCCCGTAGCTGCCTGTTTTACCTTGCTAGCATACAAACACATGCCGAAGCCCACGTAAATTTTTTGGGCAACAATCTCCTACCTGCCCCGGCCATAGGAACAAATGCACTCACAGGATGCAGCAAAATCCCTCTTGCTGTGAATTTTTCTAATTTTTTGAGGGAAAATTCAATTCCTCTTTTTTTTTGTTTAGCTTTCAATCTTTTTACCAGTACTACTCTGTCTTCCACACTGTCCAGTCTTTTTAATGAAGAGAAACCAAAAAGAAAGGCGAAATCCTATTATTAATAGCTAACTCCTTGTTAACAACGCCTATGAAAACAGATTAAGTTAGAAGCCAGAAAAAAGTCTTTTTCTTTTTAGAATTTTTTTTTTCCTTTGTTGAAGAAACTAAAAATTAAGCAAACAAAATAATTACAATAAATAGTGGGGATATGCAAAGAACATTCTTCCTCATCAACATATTCCATAAAAACACGTGTTTATACCAGAAAAACATATTATTTTAACGACAAAATGTCAAATATCCATTAGATGTTGCTAGAATTTTTTTTCCCAGGATATATTTTATATATATATATATATATATATATATTATAAAAGTCACTGGAGGTCACCATTTGTGCAAAAGAATAATGAGATGAATATAAATGGTTGATCCAAAAATGTATATATTCAAGCTAGTGCAAATATATCACAACATATTTGTAACGCAAGAATATATATATATATATATATATATATATATTATTGCACCGACCCAAATGTGCAAATAAGCAAATATCCATAAAATATTGTTGAAAAAAAAAGAAAAAGAAAAAAAAAATTGCTTGGAGAGTTGATTTATGAAGTTTGGTCACGAGGGGTCACTGTTGTGAAAAATAAAGTAAATTCAAACTAGTGCAAATATATCATAATAAATAGAAAATTCATAATATTTATTGCACAGCCCAGAAAGAATATATATTATTGCACCAACCCAGATATAGTAAAGAGCTATATAAGAGCCAGATAAAAATAGTTTAATATATTGCACTGAACCTAAAAAAATTGCACAAAGGAGCAAAAATCAATAATACACAAAAAAATGGATATTGCACATCCTCAAATGGAGAAATCAAATATAGCAATAAAAAACTGTTGTGAAAAGTTTTTTTTTATCTGAAAAATATAGCATCAGATAATTGGCCCTACAGAATAATCATAAAGCTCATAGATATGAAAAAAAGAAAAAAACAGACAAATGAAGGTATACACAGGAATACCGCAGAATGGCTAGTTATCTGGAATAAACAAGGCAGCCAAAGTAAATACAAGATATCAGGCTGAGGAACGTTACCATGCAGCCAAAGTAAAGACAAAGTGCCGGGCTGAGGAAAAATACCATGCAGGATGTGTGTGAGGAAAAATAGATACCTTGACGTGTTTCGCCAGGGGGCTTCTTCATGAGTCTCACGAAGAAGCCCCCCGGCGAAACGCGTATTTCTTCAATAAAGGATAGTTTGTTTTTTTTCTAAAAAGAAAAATACTTTTTTCTGGCTTCTAACTCACTTTGCTTTCTGCGTTCTGAATAATGAAGAGTCAGGAGCAATCCTCACCCCAATCCTCCTCCCTCCCTCCCTCACAAGTCATAGAATTCAAGTGATCCGACACTTGGGCATTCTGATCTTTCCATTTGTGACTTTTTCTGGCATCTCACAATGTAAGTTACAAGAGTCACATGAAGAGATGGTGTGCGATGAAAGACAAATATTTCAGCAGCTATCATCAATGGAAGGTGACTTTTGGGAATGGCAATTAGTGTCTGAAGTTTATAGATGACTGAACTACCCAAGGTTCAGTTTGCCAAGTCAACTGAACAAGTGGTGCATTCTTCGAACCTTTATTGAACCAAACTTCGGACCTTTATTGAACCTTTCCAAACCCCATTCAATTCAATGAGAGTCTCAACATAAGGTTGAGAAAAACCTTTAGAGGGGTCGAAAAGCTTCCAAAACAGCAAAAACAAGTTTTAGAGTGCAGCAACACAGTTTTGGCATAATAACATACTGGAGGACAGGAGTAAAGTGCAAAATTCAAATACTTTATTGGGACAAACACAACAAAGAGAAATAACAATTAAAAATGGTGCACTACCATATCAAATAGGGAAGAATGGACACCAGTCAAGGCACAATGAAATGGTGTCAGCCCACAAATATGAATCAAAACTATATGTATTTGTGCAAGTAGTGGCTGACAAAAGGTAAGTTTAAGACTGGATGCAAGTAGTACAATTTAAAAGGCAGGGACTGTGGTGAGGGTGCAACGCCATCAATTCATCACTGACTCTCCGACCAGAGGTAGGGAGAGACGGTGGTGACAATATATGAGGAGCTGTGGCTGGAAAATCACATAGAATATATATAAAAGTGTGTAGTAAAAACCAACCAATTAGGGAGCACACAACAGTATCTCACATTCTTACCTAAAGTGCAAGTGCAGTGTATGAGTTCCAAAGTGTGCTCCTGGTCCAGGTAGCCCCAGCAAAAGTCCCAAGTCAGAGTAAGTCCCTACAGAAGGCTGAGATTTCCATCCGACGCGCGTTTCGCGGGGAATATTAGCTTTCTCAAGGTGGGAACCTAAGTGAAGTTTTGGCATAGCCATAAGGAATATAGAGGTGGATGAGACAGGTGTAGGGCTGGTGCTCCCATACTCCTGCCAGTACAGACAAGAGACAATTTTGATACTTATCTAGTAGTCTCGACTCTCGACATTCAAAATTTTTTCAGGCAGATAGAAGTAATGTAGCATCAAATGTCGCCCTCCGCATAGAGCATTAAAAGAGCTGGGAGGTACGGTTCATGCAACACACAGGCTGTGGCCCAGCATTTTAATTTTAAAAATGAAGACATGCCAAAGTGGAAGGTGTAGGCCTGTTCCTCCTACAAGCTTGGCACTACCTACAGGACATAACTTTGAGACCCATTTAGGAGTATCAACATTTCAGGCAGACAGTAGTACAGTAGCATCAAATGCCCCCCTCTCCATAGGGTATTAAAAGAGCTGCGAGGTAAGGTCCATGCAACACACAGGCTGTGGCCTGGCATTAGTATTTAAAAATAAAGACATGCTACAGTGACTCTTGTAGGCCTCTTGCTCCCAGAAAACTGGCACTAGGGACCAAAGCCAACTTGGAGACTTTTCTTGGAGTCTCCACATTTCCAAAAATTAAGGTCAAGAAAGAGTAAAAGTGGAAAAAATTGTCCCACACTACAAATAGCCCAACAAAGCAACATGGCAATGTGTGACTGGCCCAGAAACAAGCCCTGAACCAGCATTTCTACCATCACCAGAGACAGCAAGATGACACATAGGTGTAGGTCTCTTATTCCCAGAATACGGGCACTACCCACAAGACACAACTTGGAGACCTAACTTGTGTTCTCGACATTTAAAATCCTTTCAGGCAGACATCAGTATAGTAGCATCAACTGCCCCCCTCCCCATAGGGCCTTAAAAGAGCAGGGAGGTACGGTCCATGCAACACAAGGGATGTCACCTAGCATTTAGATTTTAAAAATGCTGAGATACATAATGGACAGGTCATGTGAGCTTATTGCTCACAGAAGCCTGACAGCACACCATCATCTAGTCTGGATAGTCATTGATGTCTACTACTTGTTGATGTTTATGAATGTTAGCTGGTTTATGATTTCAGGGGACAACCGGATGGGCATACCTGTTAATACACTGCCAGCAGCGCTGAAGGCATGTTCTGAGAGAACTCTGGCTGCCAGGAAGGCCAAAACTTCCAAGCTGTGAAACTTCCACTCTTACGTTTTTGAAGACCAAAATGCAAAAGGGTCCAATCCCCACCTTATGGCATCAATGTCAAGCTCTAGAATTTCCTGCACCATCCTCTCCAGTCATTCACTATGTGTCAGACGTCTACTCTGTTCTGCTGGTGCATGCAAATTTGTGTGCCACAAACCACAGAAATTGGTTCTGCCACTTGAATTGCTGCTGTTAATGTTTCTGATGACGCAACGTTCCCATGGTTGGAACTCTAGAACTGAGATGCACGCTGTGTGCCTCACTGCTGTCTTGTGGAAAACTAATGTTAAGATTGTCTAACGCTTGTTTCGATACTCCTGCATCTATGTATTTCTTTCCATCTTGCTAAATTGATTCTTGTACCATAGATCTAACAAAGTGGCAACCTATTAGTCAGCACTATTTCTGATACTAATGATACGAACATTATGTTGTAAATAGTGAAGCAAGAAAGCGCTTATGTGTCGGATTATTCTATGTGGACGAGCTCCATGTTGTGTTGGTGATGGGGTAATGCTCAAGTTTGCTTCCTCCATCCGCTCCCACCAACCATGGACAAAAGAGGCGGGATCAATATCTTCTTTGTCTCCTGAGTTCTCTTCTCCATTTGTTCCTCAGCTACTGCACCTTTACTACCACTTTGTCTGCTACTGTGAGCTAACCTTGATCGATGGATTCTACCCTCACATGACATGTGCCTCTGTGACTGTCCTGAGCTTACAGAAATGGTATCCCTTCTTCATCTTCTTCTACTTCTTCCTCTTCCTCTGGTACCCCACCTCATCCCGCAGACTATTCAAAGTGTGCTCCAACATGTAGATGAGCGGAATAGTGATGCTGATTATGGCATTTTTAGCGCTAACCATCTTTGAAGCCATTTTGAAACTGTATAGAAGGGTGCAGAGGTCCTTCATCTGAGCCCACTCTGCAATCGTGATTTTCCCTACATCCGTACTGCACTTTCCAAAGTTAAGCATCATGGAATAGTGCACCAGGGCTTGCTGCTGCTGCCACATTCACTGCAACATTTGCAGAGTGGAATTCCGCCGTGTTGGCAAATGGCATATCAACCGGTTAACCGGGTGGCCAAAAGTACTTTGTAGCATTCCAAATCCAGTAGCCATGGGCTGCAAGCAGCAGAGGTGAGCACACTGACCGTGCCTTCTGCAGCAGCTCATCCAGCCCAGGATAGTGGGCTACAAATTTCTGTACAACGAGACTGAGGAAGTGAGCCATGCAAGGCACATGAGGAATTTTAATTATCTGCTCAAAATTCTTCAAACACATTTATAGGTATTGTTACTATTTGTGCCTGGCCTCAAAAGGTGCTACGGAAGTATCCAAGAACTGTTTACTTACAACTTGAATTGTCTGCTCAAAATTACGCAGTAAAATACATGTATATGTATTGTTAGTGGTGCCTGTTTAAAATTTGCTATTGAACAAGCTAAAAAAATCTTCTTTTCCATGTCTGCTGCAAATTACGCAGTGAACCAGATTTGTACGTAGTGGTTAGTGATGAGCGAGTGTAATCGTTACTATTCGGTGCTCGCACGAATAGTATGGTATTCGGGTTACTTGTTACATTGCAAGTTTTTGTGTCCTCGCCTATATTCGTATGTCCCGCCCAGCAGGTTTGGCACTTGATTTGCAGCCACTAAACATGCTGGGTTTCTTATCCAATCACAGTAATGCCACAGCTTTCTTGGATGTGGCATTATTGGGATTGGCTGGCCGCGCATGTGGCTTCCGTTGGGTGCCCCTGCCAGCCCCACAGCAGCTTACAGCGGTGTGTGAGCAGCTGCAGGGATGATGAGTGCTGCTGTCATGAGGTTAACTAAGTTTATTACCTGCGGTGATAATCTTCACTGTCCTTGTGACATCAGCGCTCATCACTGACTTCCATGATGCCGCGTTCTCAAATCAAGTCTCACGGGTGGCCCAAGACTCTGACTAGCAGTGACCTAACGGGCCATTCATGGTGCTTCGCGTGAGAATGCGGCGGCCATTGAACCCAGTGACGAGTGCTGATGCAGTGACCGCAGGTAATGAACTTAGCTAACCTCATGACTTCAGCGTTAGTCATACCCTGTGGTGATCTGGACTGACCTAATGATGTTAGCTCATGTCACTGCACTTCTCTCCCAGCCAATAGGGAACATTCTGTTCTTCATTGGCTGGGACATTGAGTATGGATCGTCATGGGACCTCCAAAATAGATTACGCCGGACTCAGCTTTGTTTTTTCTTTCCAATAAATTGTTGAAAGAGGGAATGTGTTAGGGAGTTTTTTCTAATAAAATGTTGCAATTTTTTTTTATTACTGACTGGGTTAGTGTTGTCGGGTATTTGATAGATGTAATGAAATCACTAATGCCAGGGCTTGATGACTAGTGTCATTACACAGCTGGAATCAACCCAATATATTATCCCATTTGCCACGGCGCCAGGGCAACGGGATGAGCTGTTTGAGTAGCGTCAGGATTGACTCATCTAATGGATGCACCACTTCTGGGGAGGCTGTGGCCTGCAATTTTTAGGCTGTGGAAGATCCAGTAACCGTGGACCTCCCTAGTCTGAGAATACCAAACTCTAGCTGTCTGCTTTACCTTGGATGGTGATCCATTTTTGGAGGGACCCCACATATTAGGTTTTAAATAATTTATTTAATTTAAAATAACAGCATGGGGTGCCCTCTGTTTTGGATTACCAGCAAAGGTGAAGCTGCCAGCTGTGGCCTGCAGGCTGCTGCTGTCTGCTTCACCTTAGCTGGCTACATAAAAAAGAAAGGACCCCATGTCTTTTTTTAGAGGAAAATAATGCATTTTTGGATAAAAACAGTGCTAAACACCCTTTAGTGCCACATTACAAAATGCAGGGGAGTGGGACATTATTTATGTCTTTCTTATCTATCTATCTATCTATCTATCTATTTATCCAACTATCCATCCATCCATCATTCCATCTATCTATCTCTCTATTTATTTATCGATACCTCCTCCCTCTATCTATTTATCTATCCCTCTATTTATCTATCTATCTATCTATCTATCTATCTGTCTGTCTGTCTGTCTGTCTGTCTGTCTGTCTATCTGTCTATCTATCCCTCTATCTATCTATCTATCTATCTATCTATCTGTCTGTCTGTCTGTCTATCTGTCTATCTATCCCTCTATCTATCTATCTATCTATCTATCTGTCTGTCTGTCTGTCTGTCTGTCTGTCTATCTGTCTGTCTGTCTATCTGTCTAACTATCCATCTATCATTCGATCTATCTAGCTCTCTATTTATTTATTATCGATACCTCCTCCCTCTATCTATCTATCTATCTATTTATCTATCTGTCTGTCTATCTGTCTATCTATCCCTCTATCTATCTATCTATCTATCTATCTATCTGTCTGTCTGTCTGTCTATCTGTCTATCAGTCTAACTATCCATCCATCCATCCATCATTCGATCTATCTAGCTCTCTATTTATTTATTATCGATACCTCCTCCCTCTATCTATCTATCTATCTATCTGTCTGTCTGTCTGTCTGTCTGTCTGACTGTCTGTCTGTCTGTCTATCTGTCTATCTATCCCTCTATCTATCTATCTGTCTGTCCCTCTATCTGTCTATCTATCCCTCTATCTATCTATCTATCTATCTGTCTGTCTGTCTATCTGTCTATCTGTCTAACTATCCATCCATCATTCGATCTATCTATCCCTCTATTTATTTATCATCGATACCTCCTCCCTCTATCTTTCTATTTATCTATCCCTCTATCTATCTGTCTGTGTGTCTGTCTGTCTATCTATCTATCTATCCAGCTAAAAAACTGGAAGGCTCATGGATGTTAAACGGACCGTATACGGAACGGAATGGAAAGGATGAGGTAGTTACTCAGATGTGACATGGATGCATAGGAGGAAAAACAGGACCGTTTTTTATAGAGCGTAAAAACAGGGTAAATTCACATGACCGTCCCAACACAAAAGCCCTTTTCAGGGCTACATGCAGTGTATACTTGGTCATTGTAGTGTAGGGAGGGAAAGATGACGTGGGGTCCTCAACAGTTTTAATATTCATCACAGAAACAGCTGCAGGCTGCAACCCTGCTGTACATTTTTTTTTTTTTTTAAATGACGTGGAGTCCCCCCATTTTTCTAAACCAGCTAATGTACAACAGACAACTTGGGGCTGATATTATTAGGGTGGTAAGGGCCATTGTTATTTGACCCTTTCCAGACTAACAATAGTAGCCCACAGCCGCCCCAAAAATGGCGCATCCATAAGTTGCGCCAATTCTGGTGCTGGGCACGGCTCTTCCTGTTGCCCTGGTGCAGTGGCGATTGGGGTAATAAGGAGTTAATAACAAACCACTGCTGCTACTAAGCCCTAGCTTAGTGTTGGCAGGCGTCTATGAGACACTCTCCATTACTAATCTGTAAGTGAAAATAAATAAACACAAACACCCCAAAAAATCCCTCTTTCATCACTTTATTAACCCCCCCAAAACCCCTCCAGGTCTGACATAATCTACACAAGGTCCCACGACACTTCAAGCACTGCTACATCTGATGCCCACAGCGCGCACCACAGAATAAGATTGCCCGCTGTCAGGCCGCAACTGAAGTGAGCTGCAAGCATGTCAGTCAGAATGTATGCTGGTGAACCCATGATGTCACTGCCACGACACACGCTGTACTGTGGAGCTCGCAGCGGTGAAATCAGAGGTTCAGCCGAGTTCATTCAGATCGCACGTCACTCACTGAATGAGGGTGAACCCGTGACGTCACTGCCACGACACACGCCGTACAGTGGGGCATACAGCTGTAACGTCTGGGGTTCATCTGAGTTCTTTCTGTGCTCAGTATGATTGCATGAGCACTTATGCTCAGGATGGTACAAAAGTCTAGTCACCTGATGCCCCAAGCAATGGCCAGGTGGCACTGCGGAGTTGACCGACCGCAACGTGGGAGTCAATGACGGGACTGGACCGGTTTAAGGCACAACAGAACCCCGAACTGTAACAGATAGGTTGCACATTAGGGACATTAAAGGTCAGAATCTGCAGGCATTTGTCTGATGCGGTAACAAAACACTTACAAATAAATGTTTCGCTGTTACCAGACATTTTTTCCACTATACATGGTGAGGACTCTAGTATGTGCAAAAATTACAATTTAACTCAGAAGATGCTGATATTAGAAATAGGATAGATTAGGAATAGAATGTTCCCCATTGGCTGGAAGAGCAGTGCAGTGACCTGAACTAACATCATAAGGTCAGGGCAGGTCACAGTAGGGGATGATGAGCGTCAACATCATGAGGTTAACTAGGTACATTACTGCGGTGATGAACACCTCTGACCTTGTGATGTCATCGCTCGTCACTGAGTGAGTCAGGCCTCGGGCCGCTCACAAGACTTGATGTGAGAACGCAGCGGGCATGGAAGTCAGTGACTAGCGCTGATGTCATGAGTTCAGCGGACATCATTACCGCAGATAATGAACTTAGCTAACCTAATGACGGCAGCGCTCGTCATCCATGTAGCTACTCACACAGTGCTGTGAGCCGCTGCGGGGCTAGCAGGGGCACCAAATGGAAGCCACATGAGCATGCCAGCTAAACACAGTAATGCCACAACCAAGAGGGCTGCAGCATTACTGTGATTGGTTAGGAATCCCAGCATGTTTAGTGGCTTTAAATTAGTCGACAAACCTGCTGGGCGCAACATATGAATATCACGAGTAGAGATGAGCGAACCGGTCGCGGTTCGGCTCGAGTTCGGTTCGCCGAACGGAGGTCTCGTTCGAGTTCGGTTCGGCGAACCACTCGAACCGCATAGGAAACAATGGCAGGCAATCACAAACACATAAAAACACCTAGAAAACACCCTCAAAGGTGTCCAAAAGGTGACAAACAACTCACAACACAACACAAACACATGGGAAAGTGACAAGGACATATACTCATGCAAAAACAAAAGAGCTGGACAAGGAAAAAGAGGAGGAGACACAGATATAGGCATGGCACGCCCTTCTAAAATCATGTAAAACACCGCAAGGTGACTCCGAGCGGAGTCTCCCTTTTTTCCAAAATTGGGCCCCACACACACCCCATCAGTGGCAGCACTTGTGCCCTAGTTGTACACTTCACAGGTAGATTTGCATCAAGCACATTCAAAAATACGCCATACTTAACCATCTCCAGGATGACACCGGGGTAGGTAGCAAAGTCTTTCCTGATCCCAGCTCTGGTCATCTTGGCTCCTTTTAAAAAACACAGCAAGGGTTACTCCAAGAAGAGTCTCCCTTTTTTCCAAAAATTGGGCCCCACACACACCCCATCAGTGGCAGCACTTGTGCCCTAGTTGTACACTTCACATGTAGATTTGCATCAAGCACATTCAAAAATAAGCCATACTTAACCGTCCCCAGGATGACACCGGGGTAGGTAGCTGTAAAAAACATTAAAATTAATACATCTAGTTATCAAACATTTTATAGTAGGACATATTATATGTTTTCACAGTTTATATTGGAAGGGCATAGCTTATTGATAAAGTTCTTAGAAGGAATAAATAATAAGGTATCTGTATTAAGTATGGATAAATGCTGACATAGCATGGTACATATATATATATATATATATATATATATATATATATATATGTATATATATATATATATATATATATATATATATATATATATATATCCTTCCATCTGGAAGCTTCTAGTGATTATCATGTGTAACTGTGTTCAGCTGAAATACCCTATATGGATTGGACAGTTGTCATATAACACACTGTGGGAGGGGGTGGCTGCTCACTCCTGCTCCGAGAGTCAATCCACACATGTCGAAGCTGATCCATCCCATCTATCCAGCCTCTAAGAAGCATCTCTGTCTGTTCCTTTGATCCAGCATTGACCCAAGACGAAGCAAGATATGGTTGCTCTCTCAGGAACTCAAGAAAGACTAATTGAACTCTTTTACGTAAGCTAATGAAGTATATTTTTTTCCTTTTCTGTAACTGAACTGCAACTTTATAATTTAGTAATCATTTTTATCAGATATAAATTACATTTATTTTTTACATTTTGTAGTCCATTTTTCATGCGTCTTATCGCGTATTTGAAGAAAAATATATTTAAGAGTATATTTTTAACAGTAGCAAAGTCTTTCCTGATCCCAGATCTGTTCATCTTGGCTCCTTTTAAAAAACACAGCAAGGCTTACTCCAAGAAGAGTCTCCCTTTTTTCCAAAAATTGGGCCACACAGACACCCACCCCATCAGTGGCAGCAGTTGCGCCGCAGTTGTACACTTCACAGATACATTTGCATCAAGCACATTCCAAATCCACAAGCATTTACTCTCCCCAGGATGACACAGGGGTTGTAAATTCCTTCTGGATCCATGACTTGTTCATTTTGATGAACGTCAGTCTGTCCACATTGTCACTGGACAGACGCATGCGCTTATCTGTCAGGACACACCCAGCAGCACTGAAGACACGTTCAGAGACAACGCTGGCAGCTGGACACGACAAAATCTCCAAGGCGTAAGTGGAGAGCTCTGGCCATTTTTCAAGATTTGAAGTCCAAAATGAGCAAGCCTCCATTTGCAAAGTCATGGCATCGATGTTCATTTGCAGATACTCCTGTATCATCCTCTCCAGCTATTGACTATGTGTCAGACTTCTTGTCTCTGTTGGCCTTGCAAAGGAGGGTCTAAAAAAATTATGAAAAGATTCCATAAATTGCTGTTACCAGCACCAGATACGGTGCTACTGGTACGAGTAGACTGTTGAAGATGACGAGACCGTCCCATGTTTGGCAAGTTACAACTGGGAGATTCACTTCCTGCACCTGCACGGTTATTTGGTGGAAAAGCCGAGCTAAGATCGAGTAACAGCTTTTGCTGATACTCCTGCATACGTGCGTCCCTTTCTATGGCTGGAATTATGTCACAAAATTTGGACTTGTACCGGGGATCTAATAGTGTGGCAAGCCAGTAGTCATCATCACTTCTAATTTTGACAATACGAGGGTCACGTTGGAGGTAGTGCAGCAAGAAGGCACTCATGTGTATTGCGCAGCCATGCGGACCAAGTCCACGCTGTGTCTGTGGCATAGAGGTGCTAACCGTTATTTCTTCCTCTGACATCTCCCCCCAACCTCTTTCAACAGAAATTTGACCAAGGTCTCCCTCATCCGCTGAGACTTCCATGTCCATGGACAGTTCGTCCTCCATTTCTTCATGTTCTCCTGCACCTTCCTCAACATTTCGCCTGCAACCATGCGCCCTTGTTGATCCCTGTCCCCCATGGTCCCATGCCTGCCGCATTGGTGATGATGAACGTCTGGACCTTGGTGAAGTTGTTGTCTCTTGTGCATATGAATCCTCCAGTAGTTCCTCCCCTTCCTATTGTCCCACCCCCTGACTCCGAATAGTGTTTAGCGTGTGCTCCAGCATGTAAATGACTGGAATTGTCATGCTGATAATGGCATTGTCAGCGCTAAACATATTCATCGCCATGTCGAAACTGTGCAGAAGGGTGCATAGGTCCTTGATCTGAGACCACTCCATCAGGGTGATCTGCCCCACCTCTGCATCTCGTTGGCCCAGGCTATATGTCATGACGTATTGCATCAGGGCTCGGCGGTGCTGCCACAGTCGCTGTAACATGTGGAGAGTCGAATTCCAGCGTGTCGGCACATCGCATTTCAGGCGATGAACTGGCAGGCCGAAAGACTTCTGGAGCAATGCAAGTCGCTCAGCAGTGGTGGTTGAACGGTGGAAGTGAGCAGACAGTTTTCGTGCCCTGTTCAGAAGGCCATCTAGGCCGGGATAGTGTGTTAAAAATTGCTGGATAACAAGGTTCAACACGTGAGCCATACAAGGCACGTGTGTCACCTTGCCCAGGCGAAGGGCCGCACCCAGGTTTGCAGCATTGTCGCACACGGCCTTACCAGGCTGCAGATTGAGTGGAGACAACCATTTATTAAACTCAGTCTCCAGAGCTGCCCACACTCTGCCGCTGTGTGACTCTTATTTACAAGACATTTCAAGCTATAGACCGCCTGATGCCGTTGCGCTCTGCTGCCAGCATAGTAATGAGGGGTGCGTGATTCCTTCTGCGCAGTTAGAACGCTGGTGGCCTGACCAGGCAGGCTTGGGGCGAAGGTGGAGGACCCAGATGAGGTGGAGGAGGCAGAAGCAGTGGCGGAACTTGGACAGACAGAGGATTGACACACAAGTCGTGGGGACGGCAAGACTTGTGCAGCAGACCCTTCACCATCTATCACCATAGTTACCCAGTGCCCAGTCAGCGACATGTAACGTCCTTGTCCATGCTTACTGGTCCAAGTATCGGTGGTGAAATGCACCCGTTCACACACAGAGTTTCTCAAGGAAGCGGTGATGTTGTTTGCGACATGCTGGTGTAGCGCAGGCACACCTTTCTTAGAGAAGTAGTGGCGACTGGGCATCTGGTACTAGGGCACAGCGACAGACATAAGGTCTCTAAAATCCTGTGTGTCCACCAGGCGGAAAGGCAGCATTTCGGTAGCCAAGAGCTTACAGAGGGATAAAGTCAACCTCTTAGCTTTGTCATGGGTCGCAGGAAATGGCCTTTTATTTGTCCACATCTGAGGGACAGAGATCTGGCTGCTGTGTGTAGACAGTGTTGAGTAGGGTGTCCCTGGAAAAATGCAGGTTTGTGAGGAAAGTGCAGGCGTAGACATGATGTTGCCTTCATACAACATTGGTCCTATCGATGTCTGAGAGAGCTGTACACACGCACTTGTTTCCCCTTCCAAACTAACTGATGACCTACCAAGCAAACTGCCTGTTGCGGTTACAGTGGTGGAAGTTGTGCGTGGAAAACCAGGTGTGACAGCTGTCCCCACAGTCCTAGAAGATGAAGAGCGCGTGGATGCACTGGAAGGGGCAGGCGGTGGATGGTTCGCTCCGCTAGGCCGCATTGCAGCACGGTGAGCTTCCCACTGGGACATATGATATTTATTCATGTGACGATTCATGGAAGAAGATGTCAAACTGCTGAGGTTTTGCCCTCTACTAACAGAATCACGACAAATTTTACAGATCACATGATTTGGGCGATCTTTTGCTATGTCAAAAAAGGACCAGGCTAGGCAAGGCTTAGAGGGCATGCTACCTGCTGATCCACCCCGACCAGTGCTCAGAGGCAGAGTGGTGGCTGAGGATGCAGTTGTAGACGTGCTACCAGTGCTCCGACTCTGTCCAGGAAGGCGCAAGGTAACTTCGTCGTCGGTTGCATCCTCCTCCACCGCCTCTGTTGACCTCCTCGAGTGCCTGACTGTGGGCTGACAGTAGGTGGGATCTAGAACTTCCTCATCAATTGTTGTGTTTGCACTCCCCTCACCCTCAGACCGAGCCTCTTCTTGCCCTGACCGAATATTTAAGTTGTCATCCCAATCTGGTATCTGCGTCTCATCGTCATCAGTATGTTCCTCATCGTCTATAACAACAGGTGTTACGGTTTCGGAAAAAGGGTCAACATTATGCTCAGAAACGTGGTCCTCACGGCCTGAATCAGAGTCACAAAGGTTCTGGGCATCACTACAGACCATTTCCTGTTCTGTACTCACTGTAGCTTGGGAGCAGACCTCTGATTCCCAGGCTATAGTGTGACTGAACAGCTCTGCAGACTCAGCCATCTCAGTTCCACCATACTGTGCAGGGCGGATGGAGACTTCAGAGCAGGGAGAAAGCAACTGTGATTGGGATGACAACTCAGAGGACTGGTGTTTTTTGGATGCGGTAGTTGAGGTGGCGGAGAGGTTCACTTGTTGGACCACTTGAGATCCATTCAAGCATTTTCCTTTTTTGGCCATCATCTAGCTTTGTTCCAGTTGTTCGTGTCCGTAAAAAAGGGAGCACATCGGATTGTCCACGGTAAGTAGTAGACATCTTACTTTTGCTGGAAGATGGTCTATCTTCAGCAGATGTTAATGGAGCTTTACCACCTTTACCACGGACAAACCCTTTTTTTCCTTTTCCAACATGCCTCTTCCCCTTTCCACCAGCATCTGTCATTTTGCCACTCATTTTGATTGCGACAAGATTGTGCACTTAAAATGTGGTAGTAAAAATTGAGAGGTGGTGTAGATTGCAGCGGTGGTCTATCTTTATTAACAGCAGAATAAACAACAATAACTATCCCTGACAATGCAACTACGGCCCTTAAACTGGCAGCATAGTTTGCTAGTAGAATGGCTTAGTAACAATGAGTTTGAGTGTGCAATGCAGAGGTTCTGCAAATAGATTTTCACTAGTGGGACACTAATGGAAGTCCAACAGCCACTTTTAGGATGCCACTAAGTTTACTCAGTGTTTGCTAGTATAATGGCTTAGTAACAATGAGTTTGAGTGTGCAATGCAGGCAGACGTGCTGCAAATATCTTTCCACTAGTGGGACAATACAGAAGTCCAACAGCCACTTTTAGGATGCCACTAATTTTACTCAATGTTTGCAAGTATAATGGCTTAGTAACAATGAGTTTGAGTGTGCAATGCAGAGGTTCTGCAAAAAGATTTGCACTAGTGGGACACTAATGGAAGTCCTACAGCCACTTTTAGGATGCCACTAAGTTTACTCAGTGTTTGCTAGTATAATGGCTTAGTAACAATGAGCTTGAGTGTGCAAAGAGCAGGAGGGTACAGTGGCAGGGTTGTGGGTCTGGGTAGAGGAAAGGAAGCCTCACTTTCTATCCCTCCTAATGGTGAAATGCAGCGAGGAAATCCCTGACTTTAGCTACACAGACGCTGTTATCTTGTGTAGCTGTTAAAATCTGTTTCCACGGACCTGACTGTCACCTATGGCTCTGAGCCTGCTGGTATTAGCCCTTACAAGGGCTAATAGAAACTTCTATCCCTATTCTGTATAGTGCTGTGTGTAGAGCGTACACAGTAGTATCAGAGACAGGAGCTACGCCAGCGGTGACTGACACCCAGACGCAGAAGGCAGATAATGGCGTCCAGACGGGCAGATGCTCTTATTTATAATGCAGGGACATGTGACATGGACATCCTATCACACATGCCGTTGCTTCTCTGGCTAAAAGTCCACTTAGCTGTGTGTGTGTCTGGGATTGGCTGACATGCTGGCCCGCCCCACTACACGCGCGCGCTTAGGGAAGGAAGACAAGGAAAAAAAAAATGGCGATCGCCATTATGCCAGCAGCAGTGATCTGAATGCGCTGTTCCCGCACTCTACACGCTGAAATTTCATAATAGTGTGAGTCACAGAGTGACTTACACTATTACAGCGGAAAGCCAGCTAGTAATTAGCTTGGCTTTTTGCTGCTAGAACCGTTCTCGATTGTAACTAGAACTATCGAGCTTTAGAAAAAAGCTCGAGTTCTAGTTCGATCTAGAACAGCCCCCAAAATCACTCGAACCACGAACCGCGAACCGCGCTCAACTCTAATCACGAGGCGAGTACTCAAAAACTCGCAATGTAATGAGGAAACAGAATACCATACTATCCGTGCGATTAGCGAATAGTAACAATTACACTCGCTCATTACTACTTATCAGGATATCTTCTAAAAGCAATTCTTTGTGGGTTGAGGAGTATTTTTTTGACACATTATCTTATGGATTCAAAGAAACAGAAAAGAAACAGATGCATTTGAGATACTATGGATGAGTATTCTGGCTCCTAACAATTTATACATTATGACTTTACCAAAAATAATTAAATATATGAAGTAAAAAAAATAAGGAAAAGGTAATTTTATTTTTCATTTACTTTTACACTAATTTCTTCCAACTCTTTTTGAGCAACTTCTTCTACAATGAGGTGAACCAAATTATTTGTTTGATTTTCTCATTAATTAAATACAATGACCTGAGTGATCTTGGAGACAATTACATAATTGCTAAATTGTATTGCCTCAATGGAATGAGACACAGGAGAAATGAGAAGGAAAAAATATCCATAATTTCCCTCATTCATACGAGTATAAATAGAGGTTCATGCTTCATTATCTGGCTGGGAACTTAATATAATTTCAGACGTTGGGTTGTATATTTACAAATTTATTTTAAATAGATGAATAACAATTCCATCTACATATAATATTCTCATTATTAGAATATCATGGACGTATCTGATGTAAGTACAGTCACTGGCCCTTACAGGCAGGGGAACATTAATTGTACAGTCACTGGCCCTTACTGGCAGGGGAACATTAACTGTTAGCATTCTCAATAATGTATAGTATATAGGGCCCCCTTCACATGTCAGCGATTCATGTACTTATGTTGCAGTTTTTTTATATGTTCCACACGGAGATAAGTCAGTTTTTTTTTTGCATTACTCATGTCTCTCGGACCACACAGTGCTGTGATACATCAAACATGTACAAGAAAAACATGTACATTTAAAAAAAAAAGCTTTTTAAACTTACCTTCTCCAGTGATGCTGTTTTCAGCCGCTGCTGTCTCTGCTTCCATGCCATCTAATTATGCTCAAACATTTTCTTTGCATAGAGACCCATAAGTAGCTGCAAAAGGGAGACAGCGGCGGCCAGACATAGTATCACAGGAGACTTCAGCACCACGGACAGCAGCGGCATGGACAGGTGAGTATAACTCCCTGATCTCAGTGTATTATCACAGATAGCACACGGAGATCCCGTGTGCCAAAATCACGGTACACGGAGGGACATACGCACCCTTATCATGTAAGTGAAAAATGTCTGTGTTTTTCACTGATGTGTGAAAGAGGCCTAACACACATTATATCAGGAAGATATGGACGTTGTCATAAAGGTCCATCAGAAGCTCTATCATTGGCAGCTATTGAGTAAATATCACTAATCTTTATAATATAATGCATTCAAGTCTTCCTTTCTGAGCTTTTCCACCAATGTACAAGGTCTGATAATTGGTAAGATGTCAAAGCTACAGTAACCACAGTTACAATGTAAGAGGTAGCTATTACTCCAAAAAACCACCTAATTCAACACCTCTTATGAAAATATATACTTTATTAAATATTCTTAAAACCGGAACATAGGAATGTTCTCTCTTTTTTCCTCTAAAAACACATGAAGATAAAGACAGTTGTGCATGTGCTCAACAGTGTTCAACCCACGCCAGGATTCAGCTATAGATAGATGCTTTGTGAAGGGGCATAGGGTTCAGAGGTTCATATCAAGGTGATACTATCTCACATATAACCTATTTCTCAACCCCTGTTCGTCCTCCCGGGGTCCTCGACCTCTGTTCCTAAATACACTCACCCTCACTCTTATAGCTGTTTTTAGGCGGGGGTGACCATCACCAGCGTGATAACAAGTAGTGCAGGACAGAACCACATTTAACATAAATCATGCGTTAGTTTTCAAGGTTCCTCTAATATCAATATAGATCTGTTAGGTAGGAGTCAAGAGGCCCACTTAACTAATGAACCCTCTTTGACTCTCCCGACGCGTTTCTCCCCCCCTAACGCAATAGAGGGGATCCTCAGGGGACCAATTCTGATACACTTCATAAATTTCATAAATTATCACACCTGAAATATAGAGAGAAGAAATAATGACCATAATGCATATATGACTATACTATTATTCCATATATCAGAGCCCTACGTCACTCACAGAGGGCACTATTTTCAGGTATTCAGCCAGTCGACAGAACATAGACCTTCTCTGGTATATGGCTTTGTTAGGGGAAGGTTTAATATCCCTCTCCGTCACTCCTGACTAGTCCCTGTAGGTAGAAAGCATAGTGATAAGACTGCATTCTCTATCCATGTGCGTTCTTTTAGCGCAAGGGCATATATGTGCTACCTGCACTAAGATGTCATCCGACCTCTTGAAAGGTAGCGGTGGTTTGGATTTGTTTACCGGACGTCTTTTTGCCCACTCCACAATACCATCATTCAAGACTGCAAGTCCTGTAATACATATATATATAAATGCAGTCTCTATGTCATCATTAATTGATATCTCGTTCAGACATGCATGTGCTACCTGCACTAGGACATCATCCAGCCTCTTAATGTATAGCGGTAGTTTTGAATATGTCTGCCGGACGACTTTTTGTCCACTCAAGAAAATATCTGTATTCAAAGCTGAACGTCCTGTAATAAAAATACATATATATCGATACAGTCTCTCTATCCATCTTTGATAGACATACACACCCCAAGGCACTGATTCTATTACCTGTCAGGGGAATCAAGCAATGCACATTGGAACAAATTTTCAGTTATGCTAGTGCGTCTGTGCATCCATAGATCTGGATCAAGTCTGGCCACAGTAAATCCCTGTAAAGGAAATCATACATCTATTTTCATATTCAGTATGCCAGGCAAAAATTGCACCCTATATCCAGTGACCAGTCAACATATACATATCAGGCTGATGAAAACTATTACCTGTAAGGAAAACTATATGCAGAGGCGGAGGAAATGGCTCCCTGTTCTATGAGTTTAACAAACAGACTCTTTTTCAGTTGGATCGCCTGTATCCCCTGTAACACAAGGTATATGCTTTGTCTTAGATCTTTTTCAATATAAAGCATAAACTTCTCATTTCAGAAGAACAGTATGCTGAATAAAGCTCCCTGACAAACTGATTAAGCAGATTAATGATTACCTCACAAGGTCCTATTGGTAAAGAGAGGTTTTTTACCTTACAGGTAGTGAGCTCCACCAGCAAGGACTGTCAGTCCCGAGTATCTGCTACTCTGACACGCTGGGAGCTCACAGCCGATTCCTCCAGGATAAATATGGTGTGATCAGGTCGTGGTCATCATCCAGACTGCCCGTTCTGCCTTTTCCCCCCCGGTTTATTAAGGAGAGATTTACTAAGCAACTCCCCTTTTCCACGGCTGGACGCCATCGCCGACCGGATGTGACGTGTCGGCGTGCATCCCATAGTGCCCTGCTGTATCGTCACATGATACTGGTGTTGGAACGCACGCTTGCGTTCCAGACGGTCTCAGGTACATCAGAGCCGCCCCCTTCCAAACCGGATGTATATGCTCCAGCCGGAAGTGACCCGTTTGTGCCTTTCCCTTGGTGCTTGCTTCCAGCGTCACATGGGGTGTCTCCTCCCCTCTTATGACGCTGATGCTAACCCCGATCATACACTCCAATGGGGCCAGTGGTAGGTGGAATAAGTAACGCCCACCACAGGAGCATTTATGTTATATCGGCAGGCGTCTTGTGTTGCTAGGCAGCCCCGATCATACACTCCAATGGGGCCAGTGGTAGGTGGAATAAGTAACGCCCACCACAGGAGCATTTATGTTATATCGGCAGGCGTCTTGTGTTACTAGGCAGCCTAATCCATTATTCAGGCGTGGAAGATGTTTGTTAATAAGAGCCACATACAAGTCTCTATAGGTGTATGTATATTTAGAAATGATATTCATTTCAATTTAGGACTGTATCGATAATTATATATAGCTCAGTATCAGGGCTCTGTCTCAGATAGCCTGCATCCATTCATGGAGGATGTTTAAATTGAAGGCACATCTCAACCTGTATAGATGTATGTGTATTATTTTCCATTAAGGACTATATGGACCAGTACATGATCTTCAATGTCAGGGCTTTACCTTACACTAGCCTATATCTACTCGCTATAACCCTTATTTGCTCTTTTCCCTTGTGGTGACTATATTGTGGGCCCATCCATGGTATAGTCTAAAACTAAATGATGAAATGGTATTCAATGACCATATGCGGGGCATAAAAATGGCCAAACTCCCTCTCCCTGTCAGTACACTATTCTGGCTAAATGCTCTTATATAAAGCTGTGAAAGCTAATGATCTCATTGAGACCTCTTGGACTGACTGAGTCCAGTAGGAAGGTCCACCTGGCCTCCCGTTGCAGAATTCTTTTGTCCCAGTCTCCCTTGACTCCTACCTAACAGATCTATATTGATATTAGAGGAACCTTGAAAACTAACGCATGATTTATGTTAAATGTGGTTCTGTCCTGCACTACTTGTTATCACGCTGGTGATGGTCACCCCCGCCTAAAAACAGCTATAAGAGTGAGGGTGAGTGTATTTAGGAACAGAGGTCGAGGACCCCGGGAGGACGAACAGGGGTTGAGAAATAGGTTATATGTGAGATAGTATCACCTTGATATGAACCTCTGAACCCTATGCCCCTTCACAAAGCATCTATCTATAGCTGAATCCTGGCGTGGGTTGAACACTGTTGAGCACATGCACAACTGTCTTTATCTTCATGTGTTTTTAGAGGAAAAAAAAGAGAGAACATTCCTATGTTCCGGTTTTAAGAATATTTAATAAAGTATATATTTTCATAAGAGGTGTTGAATTAGGTGTTTTTTTTGAAGATGTCAAAGCTGAAGGACATTGTGAAGAGTCCATCGCTGTTTTTTAAAATTACACCTGTCTGTTATAAAGATTCAGAAGTGCGGAAAATTGTGACGGGAAATCATTTTTTTTTTCTTTTGAAAACTCGAAATTGAATCTCAAAATGTTTTTAATCCCGTAAAGCCCTGAATTTCTGGACATTCGGCCTGATCTTACCTTTGTGTGGATCAATCGGCTCATCTCTACAAAGTAAAAAGATTTGTTGTTTTCTCTTGTTTGCAAGTCAATGTTCCAAAAACTACCCAATGGTCAGCAAAAATTCTGACCATCTATTCTACAATTCTGAATGCTTGTTATATAGGTGTCAAAATAGGCAATTGACCTGTAAGTATAATCTAGAGAAACCTACTGGTGACAATGGCAGGAAGGTGGGGAAAAAATGATCAAAGAAAAAGCGGAATCACTAACAAATATTTTTTAAAATGTGACATATATTAAGTTTAGGAACTGCACATATTTATTACGCCATCACCTGCAGTGATCAGAGCTAACTCCGATCTCTATAGGTGAATGTTATATACAGATAGAAGGTATTTGATATTTAAAAGGAATTCTTTAGTTCACACGACTAAAGGGGGCTTTACATGCAGCGACATCGCTATCGATGACGCTGGTGAAAGCACCCGCCCCCGTCGTTTGTGCGTCACGGGCAAATTGCTGCCCATGGCGCACAATATCGCTAGGACCCGTCACACGGACTTCCCTGCCTAGCGACATCGCTGTGGCTGGCAAACCGCCTCCTTTCTAAGGGGGCGGTTCATGTGGCGTCACAGCGATGTCACACGGCAGCCGACCAATAGAAGCAGAGGGGCAGAGAGCAGCCGAAAGAAAGTGACGCCCACCTCGTTGCCGGAGGATGCAGGTACGGTATTGTACGTCGTTCCTGGGGTGTCACACATAGCGATGTGTACTGCCTCAAGAACAACGAACAACCTGCATCCAGCACAATCAACGATATTTGAGATTAGAATGACATGTCAACGATCAATGATAAGGTGAGTATTTTTGATCGGTAGCGATCGTTCGTACGTTTCAAAAGCAACGACGTCGCTAGCGAGGCCGGATGTGCGTCACTAATTCCGTGAACCCAATGACATCTCGTTAGCGATGCCGCTGCATGTAATGGGGCCTTAAGAGTTTGAAATCTACAATCAGATTGTAACGTTCAGTATTCCATATAAACTGCAATATAATAGTATCAAAATATTATTGCTAAATATATACAATAGATGACAATAGGTATAAGGCTAAGGGGATAAAATGCACAGTACATGAGGATTATAGTATTATGTGATGTATGTGTTTTCTTCTAACCCATCTTCAATTTGCCATTATTTTTAATTTACAACATACTAGAACTCTTTTGTATGTCTATACATAGACATTTTTTACATGAGACTTCCTAGCTGATCTCTATCTGGTTATATTCTGTCTTCATACAAAATGGAGGATTGCTGTACAGAAGGGGTTGGTAATGGGATTAATGGTTTCTCTATTCCCAGCAGTTGGTGATGGAGTCTGTCTGTGCAATAAAGCCAAGGACCTTCATCAGGATGTAGAATGGAGTTACGAGGAAGAAATCATCGAAACTCAGAAAACTAGATCACATGGACCATGACAAATAAATTATATTTAATCAGTTGAAATCATACACATTAAAATTTCTAGTTTGTTTCCATATGTTATAAATAGAGTTGAGCGATGTTCGATTCGAACGGTTCACCAATTTCAAATTCGAGTGATTTTGGTCGGTGTTCGAGTTTTTCGACGAACTCAAACGATTTGCTTCAAGTTACTGTGACTGTGAGTCACTGTTAATAATACTATTATCAAAATTCAGCGTATAGTGTGCGGGGGGACAGGGTTCAGATCTGTGGTGCTGCTGAGTGCTGAAAGAATGGCGATCACCATTTTTTTTCCTAACCGCGCGTACAGTGGGGCGGGCCAGGCTGTCAGCCAATCAAAGACACAAACACAGCAAAATGGATTTTTGACAGACAAGCAAGGGCATGTGTCATAGGCTGTGCATGTCACATGTCTTTACCTTATAAGACCCGGCCACTTTCCCCATCACCGCCATTATCTCTCTGCTGCGGGTGGTTGACAGTCACCGCTCCCGCTGCTGCTGCTGTGTGTGTTATAGACATACAGTGCAATCTACACATCGCTTTAGGGATTAGGGACTACTTGTAATTTCAGCCCTTTTCAGGGCTACATTACAGCTGTTCATAGCCATTGTTGCTAGGCTGGTGTGTGCCAGCGCTGTGCAAGGGTTTATCACAGCGTCTGGCTACATCAGCTCAGACAATTCCTTGGGGCATAGTTTCTATTGTCAGGGATAGAAAGTGAGGCTTCCTCTGCTGACAAGCAAGCTACAGCACCTGTGCAGTGTACAGCACCTGTCCATTTTTGCTACACAATTTTTATTGTAAAAAGTGCAGGCAGTTTTAGGGGCATACTTTCATTGTCTGGGATACTAACTTAGTGTTCCTCTGCTGACAATTTTGCTATACCACCTCTGCATTGCACACCAAATCTCCATTTTTGCTACGGAATTTTTATTGCAAAAAGTGCTGCCATTTTAAGGGCCATACTTTCATTGTCTGGGATAATACATTAGGGTTCCTCTGCTGACAATTTTGCTATACCGCCTCTTCATTGTACACCACATCTCTATTTTTGCTACGCAATTTTTATTGTAAAAAGTGCAGGCAGTTTTAGGGGTCTAGTTTCATTGTCTGGGATACTACGTTAGGGTTCCTCTGCTGACAATTTTGCTATACCACCTCTTCATTGTACACCACATCTCCATTTTTGCTACGCAATTTTTATTGCAAAAAGTGCTGCCATTTTTAGGGCCATACTTTCATTGTCTGGGATACTTCATTAGGGTTCCTTTGCTGACAATTTTGCTATACCACCTCTGCATTATACAGCACCTGTCCATTTTTGCTACGCAATTTGAATTGCAAAAAGTGCAGCCAGTTCTCGGGCCACAGTTTCATTGGCTGTGATAGTCAGTGTTAGTTCTTCAGCTGTCAATAAAGCTAGACCACCTCTGCAATCTACACCACCTCTCCATTTTTGCTACGACATTTTAAGTGTCCGATTTGTTCACAAACAAAATGAGTGGCAAAAGGACAGATGCTGGTGGAATGGGGAACGGGCATGTTGGAAAGGGAAAAAACGTTTGTGTCCGTGGGGTAGGTGGTAAAGCAACAGTAACATCTGCTGAGAAGGCCATCTTTCAGCAAAAGTAAGATGTCTACTACTTTCCGTGGACAATCTGATGTGATCCCTTTTTTACGGAACTGAACAACTCTACCAAAGGTAGATGATGCATAAAAGAAAAACATGCTTGAATGGATCTCAAGTGCTTCAACAAGGGGCCTCTCCTCCACCTCAACTTTAACATCCAAAAAACAACAGTCCTCTGAGTTGTCACGCCAATCGCACTTGCTTTCTAACAGCTCTCAAGTCTCCACCCGCCCTGCAGAGTATAGGGTAAGAGAGATGGCTGAGTCTGCAGAGCTGTTCAGTCACACCATAGCCTGGGAATCAGAGGTCTGCTCCAAAGCTACAGTGAGTCCAGACCAGGAAATGATCTGCAGTGATGCCCAGAAGCTTTGTGAGTTAGATTCAGGCCCTGATGAAGACGTTTCTGAGCATAATGTAGACCCTCATTCCCAAACTGTAACTCCTCTTGGTGGAGACAATGAGGAACATTCTGATGACGATGAGACTCAGATACCTGATTGGAATGACAACTTAACTATTCGGTCACAGCAGGAAGAGGTTAGCTCTGAGGACAATGGGAGTGCAAACACACAGGGTGATGATGAGGTTGTAGATTCCACTTACTGTCAACCCACAGTCAGGCACTCGATGAGGTGAGCAGAGGCGGTGGATGAGTATGCGACTGACGACGAGGTTAGCTTGCGCCTTCCTGGACAGAGACGGAGTACTGGAAGCACGTCAACAACTGCATCCTCAGCCACATTTCTGCCTTTGAGCACCAGTAGGGGTGGCTCTGCAGGTCTCATGGACTGTAAGCCTTGCCTAGCCTGGTCCATTTTTGGCATCGCAAAGGATCTCCCAACTCATGTCATGTGTAAGATTTGTCACCAATCTCTAAGTAGAGGCCAAAACCTCACTTGTTTGACTACTTTGACCATGAACCGTCACATGGATATCAAGCATAAGTCCCAGTGGGATGTCCCAGTACAATACCTAGCGGAGCGCACCAATCACCGTCTGCAACTTCAAGTGCATCCGCGCGCTCTTCATCCTCTATGACTGTGGGGACAATTACAATTACACAGGTCCCTGGAGATCACTACCTCTGGAAGGCTGCAGTCCAATGAGAGTAGTCGTCAGGCAGCGTCAAACCAGGAATAGCAGAACAGGGACAGAATCGGCAGGCAAGGACGTAATCAGAAAACTTAGCAGAGGTCAAATCCAGATCGGGCAGCGAGGTACAAAAACAGCAGGCAAAAGGGTAGTCAGAAAACACGCAGAAGTCAGCACACAGGAATCACACAACAGAATAGGACGGACCAGGAGCCAGTTAATGAGAACTATCTCTGGCAGAGGTCAGCAGACAGGAGGGGAACTAAGAAGGGTGTAGTGTCTTCCCATTGGCTGTAGGTGAACGCTGGCAACTTCAGCTGGAAGACACACACCACCCACAGTCAGCCTGCAGATCCCAAGATAACCCAGCTAAGTGGATAATCGGAGCATGCGCCAAGCAGTTCAGCTGGCATCGACTCCTCTCCCATCACCAGCACCATCCACGGTAGGAATACGGCGTTGCCTGGCGATCGGAGCAGAAGTCGCTGGAGCGGATTCCGGTGGTGACGTAACAAGAAGGGTCTGCTGTACAAGTCTTGCCGTCCCCACGAGTTGTGCGTCAATCCTCTGTATGTAGAAGTTCCTCCACTGCTTCTGCCTCTTCAACCTAGTGTGGGTCCTCCACCTCCGCCCAAAGCCTGTCTGGTCAGGCCACCCATGTTGTAACTGCACACAAGGAATCCCGCACACATCCTTACTATGCTGGCAGCAGAGCTAAACAGCATCAGGCGGTCTTTACGTAGAAATGTCTGGGAAATAAGAGTCACACAGCGGAGGAGTTGTGGTCAGCTCTGGAGACCGAGTTTCGTAAATGGTTGTCTCCACTCAACCTGCAGCCAGGGAAGGCCGTGTGAAATAATGCTGCAAACCTGGGTGCGGCCCTTCATCTGGGCAAGGTGACACACGTGCCTTGTATGGCTCACATGCTTATCCTTGCTGTCCAGTAATTTTTAATCCACTATCCCGGCCTAGATGGGCTTCTGCACAGGGCTCGGTCACTATCTGCTCACTTCCGCCGTTCAAACTGCGGAGCTGACCGACTTGCATCACTACAGAAGTCTTTCGGCCTCCCGGTTCACCGCCTTAAATGCAATGTGTCGACACGCTGGAATTCGACTCTCCACATGTTGCAGCGACTGTGCAACAGAGCCTGGTGCAATACGTTATGACGTATAGCCTGGGCCAACGAGATGCAGAGGTGGGGAAGATCACGCTTATGGAGTGGTCTCAGATTAAGGACCTATGCACCTTTCTGCATAGTTTCGACATGGCGATGAATATGTTTAGCGCTGACAATGCCATTATCAGCATGACAATTCCAGTCATTTACATTCTTGAGCACACTCTAAACAGTATTCGGAGTCGGGTGGTGGGACTAGAGGAAGGGGAGGAAGTACAAGAGGATTCATATGCGGAAAGGATACCAAGATCTACAAGGTCCAGACGTTCAGCATCACCAAGGCAGCAGGCATGGGATTGTGGGGGAGAGGGATTAACAAGGGCGCATGGTAGCAGCCAAACTGTTGAGGAAGGTGCAGGAGCCCAGGAAGAAATGGAGGATGAACTGGCGATGGGCATGGAAGACTCAGCAGATGAGGGAGACCTTGATGAAATTTCGGTTGTTCGAAATTGGGGGAAGATGTCAGAGGAAGGAAGCACGGTTATCACCTCGCCGCCACCAATACAGCAAAGACTTGGTCCTCCTGGATGCGCAAAACACATAAGCGCCTTCTTGTTGCACTACCTACAACATGCCCCTCGGATTGTCCGAATTAGAAGTAATAATGTCTACTGGGTTGCCACACTCTTACATCCCCGGGACAAGACAAAATTTGGCAAAATAATTCCAGCCATAGAAAGGGACGCACGTATGCAGGAGTATCAGCATAAGCTGTTACTCAATCTTAGCATGGCTTTTCCACTAAACACCAGTGGTGCACAGAGTGAATCTCACAGTTGTAACTTGACAACCATGGGACTGTAGAGTCATCATCACTCAAACCGTACCAGAAACACAGTATTTGGTGGTAACAGCAATTTTATGGAATCGTTTAATGATTTTTTTAAACCATTCTTTGCAAGGCCACAAGAAACAAAAAGTTTGACACATAGTCAACGGCTGGAGAGGATGATACAGGAATATCTCCAATTAAATATAGATGCCATGAATCTGCAACTTGAGCCTTGCTCATTTTGGGCTTCCAATCTTGAAAAATGGCCTGAGCTCGCCACTTACGCCTTGGAGATTTTGTTGTGTCTCGCAGCCAACGTTCTCTCGGAATGTGTCTTCAGTGCTGCTGGGTGTGTGCTGACAGATAAGCGCATGTGTCTGTCCAGTGACAATGTGGACAGACTAATGTTCATCAAGATGAACAAGTCATGGATACGCAAGGACTTTTCTACCCCTGTGTCATCCTGGGGAGAGTAACTGCTTGTGGATTTGGATTGTGCTTCATGCAAATAAACCTGTCAAGTTTGCAACTGGGGACAACTGATGCCACTTAAGTGGTGTCTGTGTACCAATTTTTGGAAAAAAAGGAGACTCTGGTTGGAGTCCCCATTTTGTTTTTTTAAAAATGTTCCAAGATGAACAAGACATGGATCAGCAAGGACTTTTCTACTACTGTGTCATCCTGTGGAGAGCAAAAGCTTGTGGATTTGGATTGTCCTTCATGCAAATCAACCTGTCAAGTTTGCAACTGGGGGACAACTGATGCCATTTAAGTTGAGTCTGTGGCCCAGTTTTTGGAAAAAAGAGAGACTCTGGTTGGAGTCACCTTGCTGTGTTTTACATGATTTTAGAAGGGCATGACATGCCTATATCTGTGTCTCCTCCTCCTTTTACTCGTCCAGCTCTTTTGTTTTAGCATGAGTATATGTACTTGTCACTTTTCCATGTGTTTTTGGTGTCTTGTGAGTTGTTTCTCACCTTTTGGACACCTTAGAAGGTGTTTTCCATGTGTTTGTGTTTGCCTGCCATTGTTTTCAATGGGGTTCGAAGGTTTTCGGCGAACATTCATCGAACGTTCGCCGAATTGAGCCGCCGTTCGAAGAACCAAACCAAACTCGAACACTGGGGGGGTGTTTCATCTCCAGTTATAAAATATCTTTTTAATTGTAAAATCTTGAAAATATTAGATTTATATGTATAAGGAATGTATTTCTGACTTATGATGATCGGTAGTTGGAAAACAACTTATCTGAATGGATATGAAATTGACACCAGAAGTGTCTGGCAATGTTGTGTCTCCTTCTATTCGCCATGTTTAACAGTTCAGCTCATTACTTCTTAGGCAACAAACATAATAATCAGCTGAGTATGAGTTTGGCCTGAATCTTTCTGATGTGCACTTCTCTCAGGCTACTCTTGTGCTGGAACAGACTTCATTGATGGCTAGATTGCTGGATCCATCATCTCTTGTTGTGTTGCTGCTCGGTAGAGATGAGTGAATTTATATGTGGAAGATCGAGTTGAATTTTCAGTTCAAAACTTTTCCAGTTTTACCCAAACTTGAACATTTTGATATTTGATTTATCATTTGCAGAAAAAATCTGCCCGGCTCCATTTATCCCAGACATGATGCGTCAGAGAGCGGGATCACATCAATTTGCATTGCAGTAAGGATTTCCCCATAATGCTCTTCATTTATACTATGTTGCAGATTATCACATCTTGTACAGCAGAGGTGGGTAGTACCTGGGTCATCAGAAATTACCAGTTTCCAGTAGAGTAGAGTTTGTACAGCCGAGTCATTTTCCACCTCCAATGTCACTTGACAAGCCTCTCTTTTCTGATGAGTGTTAGCTCTTATGGTCAGTGGATTCCTCTCTTTTTCTCTTCTGTAGACTATAAGCTCTTATGGCCAGTGGGTTCCTCTCTCTGTTTTCTCCCATGTAGAGTGTAAGCTCTCCTAGTTTCTTGGTTTTAACAGATACTAAAACATTTCTCTTTGTCTTCTTTTTTCCCCTTCAAAATTTAGGCAAGAAATGTGACTATCGGCAGACATTTTTTCCTCCTAGGATTTCATGCAAGTAAATATATAAGAGTTTTGCAATTCTCTCTGTTCCTGTCAGTTTTTTGTGGGACAATATGTGGAAATCTCCTGATTATCATCCTGGTGTTCACAAGCAAAAACCTACAGACTCCAATGTACATCTTCATCTCCCAACTGTCCATCGGAGATATCTTGTTGACCACAAATATTGTACCTAAGCTGCTTCAGATCCTTCTATACAACGGGGGGACCATTACTTTTACTAACTGCATAACCCAACTGTATATCTTCTGTGTCTTAGAAGCATTTGAATGTCTTCTCCTCACAGTGATGTCTTATGACAGATACGTGGCCATCTGTAATCCCCTCCGTTATGCTACTATAATGACAAAGACTTGTTGTGTGAGGCTGGTCATCATTTCTTGGGCTTTTGGGTTTTCCATTACATTGGTTGCATCTATCAGGACAGCAATGCTAACATTTTGTGGTCCCAATATTATTGACCATTATTTCTGTGACATGAATGCTCTACTGGACATCGCCTGCTCCGATACTTCCATTGTTCACCTTGAAATCACATTGTTAGGCACTCCTTCAGTAATCATCCCAATTATAATAATAATTGTATCTTATGCCAAGATTATTGCTGCTATCTTTAGGATCCCATCAAATACTGGCAGACAGAAAGCCTTCTCCACCTGCAGCTCCCACCTCACCGTGGTCTCCATTTTCTACTGGACATTGTTCAGTATTTATGTTTTCCCCACACAAGAGCAAACCATGAATATCAATAAACTCCAGTCGCTGTTATTTACTGTTTTCACTCCTTTCATCAACCCCATTATATACAGTCTAAGGAATAACAATATAAGAGAAGCTGTAAAAAAAATTCTTAAATTAAGTTAAAATGATAACTTTTCTATTACAAAGGTTTACTGGTGAATTTTATAATTATTCCCCTGAACTAACAGGGAGCAGTTGTACGGGTTTGGTGGATTGAAAGGGAATAATTAATTCCCAATCGCAACCCGGGGTCCACCGTGCAGAAATGGAATACTGCAGCTAGTAACCAAAAGGGCAAGGCGAACACAACAGCTGCAGATAGGTACATACGCACACTCAAAATACTATGTAGATGGCCGACACACAGGTATATTGACTATGTGTTATAGCTAGGGATCATCGAATTCCAAAATATTCGACTTCTCGAATGTCCGACGAATAGGCCTGTTGTGAATACATTTTCCAGTTTGGGGCTCCCTCGTGTGGTCAGTGCCAGCGGTGCAGGTGACTTGTTGAATGGGAGGCAGATACCTGTGGAGGACTGGCAATCAGGTCATTCAGATTGGGCCTATATAACTGAGTAGGTTTTTTCTGTTCCATGCCGGTGCTCAAGGTATCTCCTGTGTGCTAAGGACATTCTGAAACCAGCTATTCTCTCTGCCAGAACTCCTCCCAGATAAGTTGGTCCTTGTACCTCTGCTTATTGTTTTCACTTTCTTGTAGTTTTTTTCTGTTTTGATACTAATGCTTGATTCCTGATTTTGCCTGTGTTGAGTTTGTGGTGGAGTTGGATAATTCCCTGCTGGGAGTGTGCATACCGAGCTCCATGTTTTGCTATGTATTGTGTTTTGTCATGCTTGGTATTAAATTTAGTCCCTCATCTATATTGGTGTTTTATGGATTCCAGTAACACCAAAGTACTGATATAGTGGGGGAGAGCCTGTGTGGTCTAAGGGCTTTTCCATATCAGGCGTGCTGGTATTTACTAGGGTTTGCATGGCTGAACACAGTGCTCTTTCCTATCCTTTCCTATACAAATAGATTGGGCCTCATCTTTGCTGAATCTATTTTTTAGCTATGTATTACGTTTTCTTATATCACCGTAGTCTTTGCATGTGGGGGGCTGTCTATATCTTTGGGGATTGCTCCAAGGCAGATTAGCTTTTTCTAATATTTCTCTCTGTAAGAATATTTAGTTCTCCGGCTTTGTCGAGGCGACTAGGTCATCGTAGGTTTGCCCAACGGCTATTTCTAGTTGTGTGTCAGTATTAGGTCTGCAGTCCATTAAGGTTCCAGTCACTCTGGTTACTTTTTGGGTTTCCGCATTTGGAAAGGTGTCAGAATTTTTTTGTGTGTGTTTTTTCCTCTTTTTCTCTGGTGCTGTGGAGGATCTTGTGCTCCTATGGACGTTACACAATTAGCTGAGTGAGTTGATCAGCTTACGTCTCAGGTTAAGGATATATCCAATTATCTTGCCCAGATACTGCTGTAGAACCTAAGATACCTGTACCTGATTTGTTTTCTTGGGATCGGTCTAAATTCTTGAACTTCAAGAATAATTGTAGGTTATTTTTTGCCTTCAAACCAAAGTCCTCAGGGTCTTCCAGGCAGCGAGTTCAGATTGTTATCTCCCAGCTGAGTGGTGACCCCCAGGATTGGGCTTTTTTCCTGGCGCCTGAAGATCCTGCTTTTGCTGATGTGGATTTTTTTTTTCAGGCTCTGAGGTTGTTTTTTGATGCACCTAATGCCAGTGATCAAGCCAAGAAAATTTTATTGGCTTTGACCCAGGGTCAGGAACCTGCAGAGGTATATTGTCAGAAGTTTCATAAGTGAGTTGTCCTTACTGAGTGGAATGATGTGGCTCTTGCGGATGTTATGGTGGGCTTTCCTATCCCCTCTGGTCTCAATGACTCTATGTCATTGGCCTTTCAGATTGACAGGAATTTACGTTAACGTAAAAATATGCGAGCTGAGGTGTTGCTCTCAGAGCAGTCACCAGAGCCTATGCAGTGTGATAGGGTCCTTTATAGGGCAGAACGGCAGGGTTTTAGACGGCATAATAAGCTATGTTTCTTCTGTGGAGACACCTCTCATACTATTTCTGTCTACCTTAAGCACGAGAAATGATTTGCCCGTTCGTTTACTTTGGGCGGTATACAGTCCAAGTTTCTTTTGTTGGTTTCTTTGATCTGTTCCCTGCCATCATTTTCTGCTATGGCTTTAATTGATTTAGGAGCTGCCCTTAATTTTATGGATTTTGGGTTTGCTGAGCATTGTAGTTTTCCTATGGTACCTTTGCATGCTCCTATCCCTTTGAGTGGTATTGATGTTACTCCTTTAGCTGAAAATAAGCCCCAGTTTTGGACCCAGGTGACGATGCGGGTCACACCTGACCATTAGGAAGTTTTTAAGTTTTTGGTCTTGCATAATTTTCATGACATTTTGGTACTGGGATTCCCTTAGTTCCAAACCCATAATCCAGTTCTCGATTGGACATCCTTGTCTGTGACTAGTTGGTGCTGCCAATCTGTGCATAATGATATTCCTGTTTTGTCTATTTCATCTCAGACACAGGAGGTCCCTGACTATTTGACGGATTTTATGTATGTATTTAATGAGACCGAGGCTGCACCCTTGCCTCCGCATAGGGACTGTGATTGCGCTATTGAATTTGTGCCTGAATGTAAATTTCTTAAGGACAGCTTTTCAATTTATCTGTACATGATGCTATGTGGACTTATATATGGAGTCTTTGGAGAAGGGTCACATCAGACTTTCATCTTCACCTTTGGGTGCCGTTTTTTTCTTTGTGGCTAAGAAGGTTGGCTCATTGTGGCCCTGTGTTGACTATCGTCTCCTTAATAAAATTACGGTTAAATATCAGTATCCATTTCCTCTGATTTCTAACCTGTTTTCTAGAGTGAAGGGTGCTAGTTATTTTACTAAACTCAATCTTCAGGGAGCATATAATCTCATTTGGATTAAGCAGGATGATGAATGGAAGATGGCGTTTAATACCCCTGAGGGGGATTTTGAGAACCTAGTGATACCCTTTGGGCTCACTGATGCGTCTTCTGTCTTTCAATCTTTCATAAATGATATTTTCTGGGACTTAGTTGACACTTTTTGATTGTCTATTTGGATGACATTTTGATTTTTTTCTGATGACTGGGAATCTCATGTTAAACTGGTTCGGACAGTGTTTCAGGTTCTCAAGGACAATGCGTTATATGTCAAGGAATCGAAATGTCTTTTTGGCATACAAAAGATCTCTTTTTTGGGTTCATTTTGTCCCCTTCTTCTATTGAGATGGATCCGGTCAATGTCCAGGCCATTCTTGATTATGTTCAGCCTACTTCTTTGAAAGCCCTTCAGAAGTTTTTGGGTTTTGCTAATTTCTATCGTAAATTCATAGGCAATTTTTCCAGTTTTGTCAATCCATTGACTGATTTGAACAAAAAGGGAGCTGATGTGAATTGGTCTCCAGAGGCAGTCTCGGCTTTTCAGGAGCTTAAAAGCAGGTTTACTTCTGCTCCAGTCTTGCGGCAGCCTGATGTGTCTATTCCTTTTCAGGTGGAGATCGATGCGTCTGAGATTGGAGTTGGGGCTGTCTTGTCTGAAAGAGCCTCTGTGACTTCTAAAATTAGACCCTGTGCTTTTTTTCCCCAGAAATGTTCACCACCGGAGCGAAATTATGATGTGGAGAATCGGGAATAATTGGTTATGACGTGGGCCTTTGAAGAATGGCAACATTGGCTGAGGGGGTGAGACATCAAATTATTGTACTCACTGATCATAAGAATTTGATCTATCTTGAATCTGCCAGGAGGTTGAATCCCAGGCAGGCTAAATGGGCCTTGTTTTTTACGCACTTAGATTTTGTGGTCTCTTATATTCCGGGCACTAAGAACATTAAGACGGATGCCCTTTATAGGAGTTTATTTGCTAATTCTCTTGATGTGACCGAGCCTTCTACCATTGTGCACGAGGGAGTGATTCTCTTCGCGATTTCATCCGATTTGAGACTTACTGTTGAGGAATTTTAGGAGAACAAACCCGAAAGATGTCCTGGGGGAAATTGTTTGTTCCTGACCAATGGAGGAGTAGAGTGATGTCTGAAGTTCATTGTTCTGTGTTGGCTGGTCATCCTGGGATTTGTTGGCACCAAGGATTTGGTGAGTAGGTCCTTTTGGTGGCCTTCTCTGCCTCATGATGTGAGGAGTTTTGTGCAGTCCTTTGGGATCTGTTCTGGATCCAAGTCTTCTTGTTCTCATTCCAGTGGACTGCTATTAACATTGCAGGTGACCATGGAGTCACATCTCAATGGATTTTATTTCTGATCTCCCTGTTTCTCAGGGGATGACGGTTATTTGGGTAATCTGTGATAGATTTTCCAAGATGGTCCATTTGGTGCCCTTGCCTAAGTTGCCATCAGCTTCTGAGTTGGTGCCTTTGTTTCTTCGTCAGGTGGTTTGTTGGCATGGTATTCCTGAGAACGTTGTGTCCGATAGGGGAGTCCAGTTTGTGTCTAGATTGGCTTGGCTCCTTTTTACAACCACAGCAAGCAGACTTCAAGCAGAGTCTCCCTTTTTTCAAAAAATTGGGCCCCACAGACACCCCTTCAGTGGCATCACTTGTGCCCCAATTGCAAACTTGACAGGTACATTTGCATCAAGCACATTCAAAAATATGCCAGCCTTAACTGTCCCCAGGATGACACCGAGGTAGGTAGCAAAGTGTTTGCTGAACCATGATGTGTTCATCTTGGCTCATTTTTAAAAACACAGCAAAGGGGGCTCCAAGAAGAGTCTCCCTTTTTTCCAAAAATTGGGCCCCACAGACACCACTTCAGTGGCATCACTTGTGCCTCAGTTGCAAACTTCACATGTTGATTTGCATCAAGAAAATTACAAAATACGCCAGCCTTAACTGTCCCCAGGATGACACCGGGGTAGGTAGCAAAGTCTTTGCTGAACCATGACTTGTTCATCTTGGTTCGTTTTTAAAAACACAGCAAGGGGAGTCCAAGAAGAGTCTCCCTTTTTTCCAAAAATTGGGCCCCACAGACACCCCTTCATTGGCATCACTTGTGCCCTAGTTTCATACTTGACAGGTACATTTGCATCAAGCACATTCCAAATCCACAAGCCTTTACTCTCCCCAGGATGACACAAGGGTAGCAAAGTCCTTGTGGATCCATGACTTTTTCATCTTGATGAACGTTAGTCTGTCCACATTGTCGCTGGACAGACGCATGCGCTTATGTGTCAGCACACACCCAGCAGCATAGAATACATGATCAGGGCAATACTGGGTGTGGGACACAACAAGATCTCCAAGGCGCAAGTGGCGAGCTCTGGCCATTTTTCAGGATTTGAAGCCCAAAATGAGCAAAGCTCCAGTTGCAAAGTCATGGTATCGATGTTCATTTGGAGATACTCCTGTATCATCCTCTCCAGCTGTTGACTATGTGTCAGACTTCTTGTCTCTGGTGGCCTTGAAAAGGATGGTTTAAAAAATTTATCAAACGATTCAATAAAATTGCTGTTACCACCAGATACGGTGCTGCTGGTACGGTTTGACTGTTGATGACGAGATCGTCCCATGCTTGGCAAGTTACAACTGGGAGATTCACTCTGTGCACCACTGGGGTTTGGTGGAAAAGCCGAGCTAAGATCGAGTAACAGCTTCTGCTGATACTCCTGCATACGTGCGTCCCTTTCTATGGCTGGAATTTTTTCGCAAAATTTGAACTTGTACCGGGGATTTAATAGTGTGGCAACCCAGTAGTCATCATTACTTCTAAGTCGGACGATCCGAGGGTCATGTTGTAGGTAGTGCAGCAAGAAGGCGCTCATGTGTCTTGTGCATCCAAGAGGACCAAGTCCGCACTGTGTTTGTGGCGGCGAGGTGATAACCGTGCTTTCTTCCTCTGACATCTCCCCCCTACCTCATTTAACCAAAATTTGACCAAGGTCTCCCTCATCTGCTGAGTCTACTATGCCCATCGAGAGTTCGTTCTCCATTTCTTCCTGGTCTCCTGCACCTTCCTCAACATTTCGGCTCCTACCATGCACTCTTGTTAATCCCTCTCCCCCACCGTCCCATCCTGCCGCCTTGGTGATGATGAACGTCTCGACCTTGGTGATGTTGTTGTGTCTTGCGCATATGAATCCTCCTGTAGTTCCTCCCCTTCCTGTTGTCCCACCCCCTGACTCCGAATAGTGTTTAGCGTGTGCCCCAGCATGTAAATGACTGGAATTGTCATGCTGATAATTGCATTGTCAGTGCGAAACATATTCGTCGCCATGTCGAAACTGTGCAGAAGGGTGCATAGGTCCTAGATCTGAGACTACTCCAGCAGCGTCATCTGCCCCACCTCTGCATCTCGTTGGTCCAGGCTATACGTCATGACGTATTGCACCAGGGCTCGACGATGCTACCACAGTCGCTGTAACATGTGGAGAGTAGAATTCCAGCGTGTCGGCACATCGCATTTCAGGCGATGAACCGGCAGGCCGAAAGACTTCTGGAGCGATACAAGTCGGTCAGCTTCGGCGGTTGAACGGCAGATATGAGCAGAGAGTGACCATGCCCTGTGCAGAAGCCCATCTAGGCCGGGATAGTGGGTTAAAAATTGCTGAACAACAAGGTTCAACATGTGAGCCATACAAAGCACGTGTGTCACCTTGCCCCAGCGTAGGGCCGCACCAAGGTTTGCAGCATTGTCGCACATAGCCTTCCCAGGCTGCAGGTTGAGTGGAGACAACCATTTTTGAAACTCCCTTGCAAGAGATGACCACAACTCCTCCACTGTGTGACTCTTATTTCCAAGACATTTCAAGGTAAAGACCGCCTGATGCCATTCAGCTCTGCTGCCAGCATAGTAAGGAGGTGTGTGGGATTCCTTGTGCACAGTTACAACGTGAGTGGCCTGACCAGGCAGGCTTGGGGCAGAGGTGGAGGACCCAGAAGAGGTTGAGGAGTCAGAAGCAGTGGATGAACTTCTACATACAGAGGATTGACGCACAACTCGTGGGGACGGCAAGACTTTTACAGCAGCCCCTTCTCCATCTCTCACCATAGTTACCAAGTGCCCAGTCAGCGACATATAACGCCCCTGTTCATGCTTACTGGTCCAAGTATCGGTGGTGAAATGCACCCTGTCACACACAGAGTTTCTCAAGGAAGCGGTGATGTTGTGTGTGACATGCTGGTGTAGCACAGGCACACCTTTCTTGGAGAAGTAGTGGCGACTGGGCATCTGGTACTGGGGCACTGTGACGGACATAAGGTCTCAAAAATCCTCTGTGTCCACCAGGCGGAAAGGCAGCATTTTGGTAACCAGGAGCTTACAGAGGGATAAAGTCAACCTCTTAGCTTTGTCATGGCTCGGAAGAAATGGCCTTATATTTGTCCACATCTGAGGGACCGAGATCTGGCTGCTGTGTGGAGACAGTGTTAAGTAGGGTGTCCCTGGAAAACTGCAGAACTGTGAGGAAAGTTCCGGTGGAGACATGATGTTACCTTCATCCAAAGTTGGTGCTATCGATGTCTGAGAGAGCTTCACACCAGCACTTGGTTCCCCTTCCAAACCAACTGACGACCTGCCAAGCACACTGCCTGTTGCGGTTAAAGAGGTGGAAGGTCTGTGTGGAAGAACAGGTCTGACAGCTGTCCCCACAGTCATAGAAGATGAAGAGCGTGCAGATGCACTGGAAGGGGCAGGCGGTGGTTGGCCCGCTCCGCTAGGCCGCATTGCAGCACAGTGAGCTTCCCACTGGGACTTATGCTTGTTATTCATGTGACGATTCATGGAAGAAGTTGTCAAACTGGTAAGGTTTTGGCCTCAACTTATCGAGTGCTGACAAATTTTACAGATCACATGATTTGGGAGATCCTTTGCAAGGTCAAGAAAGGACCAGGCTAGGCAAGGCTTAGAGGACATTACAACCTGCAGAGCCACCCCGACTTGTGCTCAGAGGCAGAGTGGTGGCTGAGGATGCAGTTGCTGACGTGCTTTTAGTACTCCGACTCTGTCCAGGAAGGCGCAAGTTAACTTTGTCGTCAGTTGCATCCTCCTCCACCACCTTTGGTGACCTCCTTGAGTGCCTGACTGTGGGTTGACAGTAAGTGGGATCTAGAGCTTCATCATCAAGTGTTGTGTTTTAAGTCCCCTCGCCCTCAGACCTAACCTATTCCTGCCCTGACTGAATAGTTAAGTTGTCATCCCAATCTGGTATCTGCGTCTCATCATCATCAGTATGTTCCTCATTGTCTCCACCAACAGGTGTTACAGTTTGGGAATGAGTATCTACATTATGCTCAGAAACTTGGTCATTAGGGCCTGAATCAGACTCACAATGCTTCTGGGCATCACTGCAGACCATTTCCTGGTCTGTACTCACTGTAGCTTGGGAGCAGACCTTTGATTCCCAGCCTATAGTGTGACTGTTCAGAGGGTGAACCCGGGCACACTCAATCAAGAAAAAAGGGAGTAAAGGTCTTTTTTAGTTTGCTTTTTATTCATGCAAAGATATGGGAATTTTTTTTATTTTTTTTATTTTTTATCTTATGACGTTTCGGCCCAACACACAGGCCTTTAACAAACAGATGATCTGGATGACAGAAAGAAACATACCGTAAGTACAGTATAAGGTATAACATATTATTACATACATGCAGATACATTCTTTACAATGCATGAGAAGAAAAATTTGGTTGTCATACGTGTTAAAGAGGAAAAAAAGTATAACATGAGACTCAAAATCATAATGACCGCTTATTTGGTCCGTATGTCATGAGGTGTAACCTAATAAGGTGTGCATACCTAGTTGAGTATGCAAGGAGTAAGGGTGGTAAACAACACGTTCACATGGGTGAAGATTGAGAGAGAGGATATATACCCGAGGCAAAAGACAATAGTGTCAAATGAATTACTCTGGTATAGATAATTGATACAGTGACTAGCAAGAGGAGCAGGACCTGAGTGTGAAAAGGGTTTTTGGAGTAAGTATAGAACTAGAGATAAAAGGGGGAATACCTTTGCCAGTGCTCCAGACAGGAGCTATCCCATAGCATAGTCAAATACAATGTTGTTAGGTCACGGCCTATCAGATAGTACACAGAATAAAATGAATACATGATACAGAACAGTGGTCACAGTTCCTCAAATGAGGTATGGTCCTGATACTAATAAGGTTTGTGTAAGCTACCAAAAAGGACACAGGTCGCTAGGAAATAGGGAGTAGGACTCCAGGGGACACCTATAATGTGATACACAAATGTGTTTTTATATAGGTATTACAGACATGTGATAGTAGCAACAATTAATGGGTATGATATATAGCACAAACCTTATAATGTCAATTGGGAAAAGAAGAGGGTATCAGAACCCTACATATGTTCCCATACAGGAAACCACTAGAGGTAAAAGAAAAGACCTGCTTAAAATGACATGCAGTGAACGAGGGAGTGTATCAGGGATTATGCTCCTATAGATTACCTGGTGAGCTATATGCCAAGGGGTTAGCCTCTAGTTCCTGGATAGGATGCAGTGGTGGTTCCCGTGGGGGGCAGAGGAGTCTGGTGAGTCCGGGTGATGAGCGTGGCAACAGACCACGTGAAGTCCTGTGTGACCGCTGTGTCTGGCCGCCGCTATTTAAAGCCCTAATGGGAGGGCTGTGAGTGGGGATAAGCAGGAAGTCCTGGCTGTGAACCACTTCGCCGTCCGTAAAACGCAAGCCCGCGCGTGTGCATAGGAGCCGCATGAGAGGTATCCCCCGCGCATGCGCAGCTCGCGATCCACAGACGGCGCTGGGAGGAGAGGAAGGTGCATCTCTATGTGTGGCAGGCACGAGCGCGGGCCGGCCGCAGTAGCGATCGTGACCGCGCACGCACGTGCGCACACACAGGGTATGTGATGGAAATGGAATCTTTCAAAGACGCAGATGGTGAGGAAGCTCCGTGGGAGGGATTACTGTGCCTAAGGAAAACAAAGAAGGAAAGGGTTAGAACAATGAAAGGAATTATATTATGATATGCACAGAATCATGTTAAACAGGAACATATTAGACAATGTAATGTTTGCTGGACACAGTACATCTGATAGGACATATCCATTAAACCATATGTGTAAAACATGGGTTATTAGTAGAACACCTCATACTCGCGGTTGAGGCCATTTGGTTCGAGGGTCTGTAAGGTGTGGATCCAAAAGGCCTCCCTCTCTTTTAACCTTTTAATCCTGTTACCACCTCTCCTACTCTGGGGAACATGTTCTATCACTTGAAAACGTAGTTGTGCCACCGAGTGGCCTGCCCTCATAAAGTGTGTCGGAATGGGCAGGAGATTGTTCTTGCACCTAATTGTAGATTTGTGCTTGCTGATCCTGTCTCGGATATGTTGGGTCGTCTCCCCAACATATCCGAGACCACAGGGACACTTTATGAGATAGACCACGTAGGATGAATCACAAGTGAAAAAATCTTACAATTGGAAGACCCTGCCAGTGCGAGGATGGGTGAAGGAGCTCCCTTTTGTCAAATTCGAACATTGTGTGCAATGTAAGCATGGGAAGTTGCCCTTGTGTATGGTGTACAGAGTAGTTTGACGGAGCTGTTTTGTGGTGACTGAACAGCTCTGCAGACTCAGCCATCTCTGTTACACCATACTCTGCAGGGCGGGTGTAGACTTGAGAGCTGGGAGAAAGCAAGTGCGATTGGGATGACAACTCAGAGGACTGTTGTTTTTGGGATGTGTAAGTTGAGGTGGAGGAGAGGCCACTTGTTGGAGCATTTGAGATCCATTCAAGCATGTTCTTTTTTTGTGCATCATCTATGTTTATTACAGTTGTTCAGTTCCATAAAAAAGGGAGCAAATCGGATTGTCCACAGAAAGTAGTAGACATCTTACTTTTGCTGGAAGATGGCCTATCTTCAGCACATGTTAACGTAGCTTTCCCACCTTTGCCACGGACACAAACTTTTTTTCCTTTTCCAACACGCCTGTTTCCCTTTCTACCAGCATCTGTCCTTTTGCCACTCATTTTGTTAGCGACAAGATTGGACACTTAAAATGTGGTAGCAAAAATGGAGAGGTGGTGTAGATTGCAGATGTGGTCTAGCTTTATTGACAGCTGAAGAACCAACACTGACTATCACAGACAATTTTTGTATACCACTAACAGTGGCAGCACAGTTCGCAAATAAAATTGCGTGTCAAAACTGGGCAGGTGGGTTGAGTGCCCAGGTTCTGTGGGTCAGTGGACAGGAATGGAACACTAAGTTAATGTTAATGTAACTAATTAAGTTAATGTTAAAGTAGCAAAAATTGAGAGATGGTGTAGATTGCAGAGGTGGTCTAGCTTTATTGACAGCTGAAGAACCAACACTGACTATCCCTGACAATGCAACTATGGCCCTACCACTGGCAGCACTGTTTGCTATAAAAAAAGCATAGCAAAAATGGGCAGGAGCTTAGAATGCAGAGGTCGTGGAACTTGGTTGCCACCAGTGGGACACTAAGTTACTATAGCAGACACTTTTTGGATGCATCTAAGTTTCAGCACTGTTTGCTATAAAAATAGTGTAGCAAAAATGGGCAGGAAGGTAGAATGCAGAGGTGGTGGAACTTGCTTGGCACGAGTGGGACACTAAGTTAGTATAGCAGACACTTTTTGGATGACACTAAGTTTCTGCACTGTTTGCTATAAAAATAGCGTAGCAAAAATGGGCAGGAAGGTAGAATGCAGAGGTGGTGGAACTTGTTTGGCACAAGTGGGATACTAAGTTTGTATGGCAGACACTTTTTGGATGCCACTAAATTTCAGCACTGTTTGCTATAAAAATAGCGTAGCAAAAACTGGCAGTAGGGTAGAATGCAGAGGTGGTTGAATTTGCTTGGCACCAGTGGGACACTAAGTTAGTATAGCAGACACTTTTTGGATGCCACTAAGTTTCAGCACTGTTTGCTATAAAAATAGCGTAGCAAAAATGGGCAGGAGGGTAGAATGCAGAGGTGGTGGAACTTGCTTGCCACCAGTGGGACACTAAGTTACTATAGCAGACACTTTTTGGATTCCACTAAGTTTCAGCACTGTTTGCTATAAAATCAGAGTAGCAAAAATGGGCAGGATGTAGAATGCAGAGGTGGTGGAACTTGCTTGGCACTAGTGGGACACTGGGTCAGTATAGCAGACACATTTTGGATGCCACTAAGTTTAAGCACTGTTTGCTATAAAAAATAGCGTAGTAAAAATGGGCAGGAGGGTAGAATGCAGAGGTGGTGGAACTTGCTTTCCACCAGTGGGACACTAAGTTAGTTTGGCAAACACTTTTTGGATGTCAGTAAGTTTCAGCACTGTTTGCTATAAAAAATAGCGTGGCAAAAATAGGCAGTTGGGTAGAGTGGGTTCTGTGGGTCAGTGAACAGGAAAGGAAACTAACTTAGTGCTCCAGACACTTTTATGATGGCAGAAAAAGTGTCAGCTCTTTGGGCAAATAAAATAGCGTGGCAAAACTGGGCTGGTGGGTAGAGTGCCCGGGTTCTGTAGGTCAGTGGACAGGAAAGGAAGCCTCACTTTCTATCCCTGCTCATCAATAAATGCAGTAAGGATTCCCGGAGTTGAGGTACTATATAAGTTCAGGATAGAAAACGGGTTTCATACCGCGCTATAAACCACGAGCTGGTGTATTAAAGGTAGATATTCTTTTATTAAGTTGTTCCTAAGCGTTTCAGAGGCATGTAAGCCTCCTTCTTCAGCGAAAAAGAAATCATACAAATACAGAAAAAAGAGAGGTTTATATAGAAGTTTCCAGGAGAAGCCACGCTGAGTTGAGGTAGACAGATGCTGTTATCTAAAGCCCTACACAGCGTTTGCATGGACCTGCCTAGCAGCTATGGCAATGAACGCTTGTAAATCAGCCCTGAAAAGGGCTTAAATAAGCAGCAGTCCCTAATCCCTAAAGCGCTGTGTAGATTGCACTGTGTCTATAGCGTACATAGCAGGAGCGGCAGCAGCAGCGTGAGTGGTGACTGTCACCCACACTTAGAAAGCAGATAATGGCGGCAACGGCTAAAATGGACCCATCTTATAAGGCAAGGACATGTGACATGCACAGGCTATGACACATGACCTTGCTTGTCAGGCAAAAATCCACTTAGCTGTGTGTGCGTCTATGATTCTCTGACAACCTGGCCCGCCCCACTGCATGCGCATTTAGGAAAAAAAAAAAGTGGCGATCGGCATTCTGTCAGCAGTCAGCAGCACCACAGATCTAAACCGCATCCCCCCCACACACTATACGCTGAAATTTGATAATAGTGTGAATCACAGTGACTCACACTATTACAGTGAAAAGCCAGCTAGTAACTAGCTAGGCGTTTTGCTGATCGAACCGTTCTCGAACGTAACTCGAGCTATCCAGCTTTTAGCAAAAAGCTTGCGTTCGAGTTCAAGCACCCCCCAAAATCACTCGAACATGAAATTGGCGAGCCTCAAACCTCGAACATCGCTCAACTTTCCGTTTGGCTCTTCCAGAGACTTTTAAGATTCACAATGTCTTTCATAAATATTTGTTGAAAAAATATGTTGAACCAGTAGTGCCCATGGCTGAGCCTCCTGATCCGGTGTTGGTCGAGGGGGATCTGGAATATGTAGTGGAAAAGATTTTGGATTTCCGTAATCCCAGATGGAAGCTCCAGTATCTAGTCAAATGGAAAGGTTATGGTCAAGAGGATAATTCTTGGGTGATTGCTTCCGACATACATGCTGAGCACTTGAGCCATGCTTTTCATCGAGCCCATCTTGACAAACCAGGGGCTTCCGGTGAGGGTTCGGTGACCTCTTCTCAAGAAGAGGGTACTGTTGTGAATACATTTTTCAGTTTGGGGCTCCCTCCTGTTGTCAGTGCTGGTGGTGCAGTTGACTGCTTATTGTTTTCACTTTCTTGTAGTTTTTTCTGTTTTGATACTAATGCTTGATTCCTGATTTTGCCTGTGTGGAGTTCGTTGTGGAGTTGGATAATTCTGTACTGGGAGTGTGTGTATGCCTAGCTCCATGTTTTGCTATGTATTGTGTTTTGTCATGCTTGGTATTAAATTTAGTCCCTCATCTATATTAGTGTTTTATGGATCCTAGTAATACCAAAGTACTGATATAGTGGGGGAGAGCCTGTGTGGTCTCAGTTTTCCATATCAGGCGTGCTGGTATTTACTAGGGTTTTTACGGCTGCAGACAGTGCTCTTTCCTATCATTTTCTATACAGATAGATTGGGCCTCATCTTTGCTGAATCTGTTTTCTAGCTATGTATTGTGTTTTCTTATATCACCGTAGTCTTTACATGTGGGGTGGCTATCTATATCTTTGGGGATTGCTCCGAGGCAGATTAGCTTTTTCTAATATTTCTCTCTGTAAGAATATTTAGTTCTCCGGCTTTTTCGAGTCAACTAGGTCATCGTAGGCTCGCCCCAAGGCTACTTTCAGTTGTGTGTCAGTATTAGGTCTGCAGTCCGTTAAGGTTCCAGTCTCTCTGGTAATTTTTGGGTTTTCACATTTTTGTTCTTTTTCTGATCCTCCTCGGTCACTCAATCATATCAAGGCTGCCACTATTCGACTATTCGCGCATGTTAGACGCGCAATGTAAGTCTATGGGAAACCCGAATAATTTCACGTTGGACCTAACGGTGAGCTGTGGTGACTAAGGAAAAGGCTGAAATTGATAGGAAAATGAAGAAACAGTATGGGCACAGCCTGTAGGAGGTGCTTAACTGCATTTCTGATGTCTTGGAATAGCATGCTCAGAGCAGCACGCGGTGTTTACGTAGTAGCCAGAACAGCTCTCCAACCAAAGTAAAAGAGGGGAAATTGATAAGAAACAGTTTGGAGTGCCTAATCACTGTAATAATACGTCAAAGCAAGCCCCAAGCTAAAAAAAAACCACTTTCACATATGTTCACACGTTTCGTTTTTACATTTTTCTCCCTTTTTCAATTAGAAAGGGCAGTAACTTATATATTATATTAGTATCTGTCTCGCACCTCCTTTTTGGGACATATTTGTCAGCACTTTAAAAGGTCAGCTACAATATGCCCATTGGGATGTTGGCCTTGCCCTCCTCCTTCACGAACACCATGGCTCCAGTGGCCCTCTATTCAAATTCTATTCAAATTATTCAGTAATGTCTGCTTTATGGACAAATGAACACCACGCTGGGACATCAAAATTTATGTTGTTGATGATAATTGCAGCTGGCAAAAACTAAGTTGCGAGCAAGAGGCATCATAGCCTGCTGCCTAGACCGCAGTTTGTGAAACATGCAGCACCGTAGAAGTGGCAGTTGTTTCACTCTGAAACTCAAGCATTATTGCACTAGCTAACACCGAGGACTTAAAAAAATTCAGTTTCCCCAGGGGGGAATGGTTCAGACACCATGGTGCACAGCATCAGAAGGTACTCCCAATTGCTTTTTTAAAAAAAAATTGGGAGGATTTGCCACAGGGCATAACATGCCAAGGAGTTAAAAAAAAATCTGATTCCGCAGGGGGCCATGTGTAACTTACCGTGGAGCACAGCATCAATAAAAAACACAAATAGAGATGACCTGACCAATTGTTATAGACAATGTAGCCTTGACAGTGGATGTGCCAGTGCATAATGTACAAAGGTTTGAAAAATTTTGCCCTGGGTGATTGGGCCAAACAATTACATGGCAGCAGCATAACAAGTTAGAATAGTCATGCGGTGTCATTAGATGATAGAAGACAAAATAGTCTTGCATGAGAAACAATGGAACTTACTTAAACTTAAGAAATACATATTTTGGGGCTACACTTTTTATTGGGTCTTGTTAAAAGGCGGCCTGAGATACTCTGGGGCAATCCATCTGTGGTTCATTTTGATCATTGTCAAACTGTCTACACTTTCCGTGGATAGCCGTGTGTGAGTATCTGTTATTATTGACCCCGCTGAGCTGAAAACACGCTCAGACAACACACTCGCAGCAGGGCAAGCTGACCCTTCCAAAGCGTATAAGGCGAGGTCTGGCCAAGTGTTGAGCTTGGAAACCCAATAGTTTAAGGGAACTGTAGACTCTGAAAGCACGCTGATCCGGTCACCTACATAGTCCCTCACCATCTTACTTAAGTGTTCCCTCCTTGTCATAGTTCCCCCAACCGGTATCTAATTCTAAGTTGACGCTACCTCTGACGCCAGCATTATCAGAGGGTAATCGTTTAATTAACTGCTCCACTTCAGCCCTCTTGAATGTTTCCGTAGTACAATCCTTATTTGCCTCGACAAGTAGCAAAGCAAATTTGTCTTTGTAGCGTGGGTCAAGGAAGGTACATAACCAGTATTTGTTGTCTGACAAAATGTGAACTAGCGGACAGTCATGAGAAAGGCAGTGTGACATAAACTGTGCCATGTGTCCCAGACTCCGAACTGGAAACCTTTGTATGTCACTGCTAAGATTACATTCTGTCTCCCTAAACCTCCTCTCCTCCTCAGTCTCTCTCTCCTCCTCCTGCTCCTCCTCAGGCCATCCATGCTGGACAGCGCTGAAGCTTGGGTTGTCAATCCCTTTGTTACCAACTTCAAAGCATTCCTGTTCTTCATCATCCTCCTCATCCTCATGATGCTGAGCAACGGTGGCCTGAGCTTGTTGGCCGAGGTTGTGTGGATTACTAGAAACCATTGTGAAGTCTGGATCCACAGATACCTCGGGTGCATGAACACTTTGGTTAGTAAGACTATCCAGAGAGTGTTTCAATAAACAAATCAGTGGAATGGTAATGCTGATAACAGCATCCTCACTGCTCACAATGTTGGTACAGTAATCAAAATTCTCTAGGACCAGAAAAATGTCTGCAATCCACACCCACTCTGCAGTATTTATTTCTGGCAGCTGCGTCTGACGGGCATGTTCCAGCTGGAATTGGGATACTGCCCTCTGCTGCTCATGGATCCTGATTAACATATGACAGGTTGAATTCCATCTCGTAGGGAGGTCACATATTAGTCTGTGACAAGGCAAGTGTAAGTGCTGCTGCAGCACGGCCAGGCCATTTGCTGAGAGGGAGATGACTTGCGGAAATGGACGCTAATATGTCGTACCTTGGTAAGTAGGTCTGGTATCTCAGGGCATTTTTTGAGAAAGTGCTGAACTACTATATTTACAACGTGGGACATACAAGGAACGTGTACAAGCTTTCCAAGCTTTAAAACCACCACCAGATTACAACCAATATCACACACTACCAGCATGCTCATGGCCAGTGCCGACGTTGAGATGCTCTATACTTGAATCGGATATGAAGACGGTCTGTAGATTGTCTGTTTCTTTCTCGAAACCTCCGGTTGGGATGGCAATCTTAATGACCTCATTCTCAAGCTGCTCAGCTTTGCCCTGACACATAATTTTTATTGTTTAAGGATCATTTTTATCTACACTGGTGCAGCACTGTGAAGGGCGCGGCCAGCACACTTTCTTATGATAAACTATTCCTAGGTTATAGGGAAAGGTCGGTGTTTGGGGACAGGGGCGACAGGTCAGCGCCCATGTGCAACGCTGGCTCCACTATATACATGACATTTTTGTTTTCCAGCAGGGTATGGCCGATCAGCTTGATACATTTATGGGTCAGCTAAATATCATTTTTTTAAAAAAAATCAAACTCACATACAGATCTAGTAAATCTTGCTTATATTTTCTAGACATTGAAATCATGGCTGATGATGAGGGATATATTCAGACCAGTTTGTTCCATTAGAACACATTGGTCAATTCCCTTTTACATGCGTCATCGGGCCACAATACATCAACTATACTCACCATCCCGACCCGACAGTTTCTGCTTATGAAACGGATCTGTTATTCTCCTACCACCTTTGAATTCCAGTCATCTGCTCTCTGATGAAGGTTCAGAGCTATGGGTTACAGCAACAGGTGTATTAAGAAGGGCTATCTCCATGCTAAAAATACTACTGGGAGTTAGCTTCTCAAACACACTCTACTGTCGACTAGCAATGACACTCAAGTACGTTTAATAGGTACATTTAATCATGAATGGAACACTATAAGGGGCATCCTGCTCAAACACTGGTCTATACTTTTCACTGACACTGTTTTGGCGGGGATATTGCCCAGAAGGCCGCTGATGATGTCGCGGGCGGGTAGGGGGCGCTGCGCTCACCACGCTAGGGTCCGGCACTGCTGCTGCTGCTTCGCTTGCTGCTCAGTGGTGGCTCGAGCGGTGGGCCGGATCCCGGGGACTCAAGCGGCGCTCCTCGCCCGTGAGTGAAAAGAAGAATGGTTTTAGGGATTTATTGTCCGTGACGCCACCCACGGTTGTGGTGAGGTTGTGACACCACCGCTGCTCTGGACGGGGATCCTGGGAGCGATGACAGGGAGCAGCTTGGAAGTTGTTTTTCCCCTCCGTGGGTAGGGGGGTTGGTTGTCCCGGGGCCCAGTGAGGGAGGGATGGCAGGCGGGCTACGAGGCCTGGTGAGGTGCAGGGTCATGGGGGCAGCGCGGTGCCGCACGGCACAGTGGTACTCACTCAGCCAATAATGAATACAAAGTCTCCGGTAAAACAAATGGCTGAATGGACGGGTCCCACAGACGGCTGCGGTGGTCTTTCTCCCGGTAGGTTGGCGGTGACTGCCTTTCCCTGCACCTGTGTTATGTTCTCGGTTCTGGTGGCTTCCCACTGGTAACCCGCTCCCCAGCTTGGATGGAGGCTGAGGGAGCCCTTTTTGCCCACAGGCTCTGGCCCTGGGAACTGTAGCCTTGGCGGTGACTGTATTTCCCTTCACGGTTTGAGCTGTTGCCTTCAATCGGGTCTTGACTGCTGGCAAACCCCGGAGGTTCCCTTCGCTAATGGATTTGACCGGTTTTACAGCGACTCCAAGCCTGGTCGGGGTCCGTAGGCCCTGCCGAATCGTGCTGGCTTCTCTTTGCTTCCCGATCCGGTACCGGCGGGCCACCGCCCGTCCCCGGTCCTTACGGTTCACGTCAATCAGTCCCTACTGCAGTCACCACCGTCTGCCAACCTTGCTGTATGTGCCCGGGCCACGCACCCGGACACCGTCAGGCTGCTCTACTACCACTTCACTTCTCCACTCCTCAAACTCCTCAACTCATCTGACTTCTCCTTTTCCCGCCTCCAGGACTGTGAACTCCTCGGTGGGTGGGGCCAACCGCGAGGCTCCACCCCCTGGTCTGGACATCAGCCCCTGGAGGGAGGAAACAAGAATTTTTGTTTGACCTAGATGTGCCTAGCCGGGGTGTGGGGTGTGTTGCTGCAGTACCTGTGACGTCCTGGCTTGTCCAGGGCGCCACAATGACAGCTAGGATGGCTAGGAAACTCTGGGATCTTCTTGTCAGGAGCCATTATGTTCCTCCCCAGATTAACATTTTTGGCACCAGAGGTGCCATTGCTTGGCCTGTGCTAAAATAGTATGCAGAACTACTTTTTGCTCATCGGATGGCAGGAAAATTTTTATTATTGACTACTACATTTCCTGCAGTACTACACACATAGTTTATTAGGCTACCTGCCCATGCTCCCTGATCTACGTGGGCTTCACCTCCCAAGAGCTCCACAAGAGGGTCAGGGAGCATGTCAGGGATTTCGCAGCAGCAACTTTAATCGAGGATGCCACACTGCTTAAAACTCTCCCTCATCATTTTAGGGCCGACCACAATTGTAATCCCAAACTTCTTCAGATCCAGGGAATTGACTCTATAAAGGGTAGTATTAGAGTAGAGAATACATGGAAAACTCTCGCTCAACATGAATCTAGATGAATCATAACTTTGAACACTAGTGTTCCATTGGTTTTTAAATGAAATGGTCAGCTATGCTCCATGCCATCAATATCCTCCCTGTATCGCTTTTCCCCTTATGCTAATGGTTCTTCAGACTGCAGTATTATGAGATGCTCTTCTCATGGTCTCACATTTTTTAATATCGTCTTAATTTTCATGAATATATTTTTTCTTCTTGTGGTGTGTTCTTTATCTCATGTGTTCTTTTTCTTTTATTATCTTTTTAGACTTTCCTTTTCTAAGTTGATATTTGATTTTATTATAACCCATCATCATCCTCCTCACTATTTGGACGCATTTGTCAGTATTCCTATAGAAAGGCAACTATTCACCATGCAGCTCTTTAAATATAATTTATGTGACACCTTGTTTTCATATATATTGTGATACATAATGTTTCTTTTATATTGAGCTCCATAACTCTGCTCATGTGATTTTGTTCTTTTCAGTGTCTGAATTTTGTGCCAATCTGTTTGCTTGTGCTCGGTGATAGTCTTACCTGGTTCATATCTTAGATATGCTGTCTTCTGCGGCAGTGCGCATGCGCTGGCTTGCTGACAGGTGAGTAGTGGGGAGGCCTTGTGTCAATGCCGGGTGTGTGCACTGGAGCCATGGTGAAGCGTCCGGGCTTCTGCACATGCGCCACATGCAGCATTTTTCTATCACTCGACCATGGCCGCTCGCAATCTACTTTGAGCAGGCACACATGCTATTTCTCTATAAAATGACTCAAAGACACTTTCACTGTTATACTACCCCTTGGAAAACGCTGCCATTACAGCGATAACATACTTTGCGGCATCCCCATCTACACTTTCTCTTTTTACATCTATGAAAGGTAATGTGGATCCTATGATATATTTAAATTCACATTTGTTGCAATTAAATACGGTGGATTCGGAAAGTACTCAGGCCCTTTTAAAGTTTTTCACTCTGTTTCATTGCAGCAATTTGGTAAATTCAAAAAAGTTTATTTTTTTCTCATTAATTTACACTCTGCACCCCATCCCCCATCTTGACAGAAAAAAAAACAAAAATGTAGAATTTTTTGCAAATTTATGAAACAAGAAAAACTGAAATATCACATGGTCATAAATATTCAGACCCTTTGCTCAGACACTCATATGTAAGTCCCATGCTGTCCATTTCCTTGTGATCCTCCTTGTGATGGTTCTCCTCCTCCATTGGAGTCCAGCTGTGTGTAATTACACTGATAACACTTGATTTGGAAAGGCACACACCTGTCTATATAAGAGCTCACAGCGCACACTGCATGTCACACCAAATGAGGATCATGAGGTCAAAGGAACTGGCCAAAGAGCTCAGAGACAGAATTGTGGCAAGGCACAGATCTGGCAAAGTTTACAAAAAAAATTCTGCAGTACTCAAGATTCCTAAGAGCACAGTGGCCTCCATAATCCATATATGGAGGAAATTTGGGACCACCAGAACTGTTCCTTGACCTGGCCGTCCAGCCAAACTGAGCAATCGTGGGAGATGAGCCTTAGTGAGAAAGGTAAAGAAGAACCTCAAGATCCCTGTGGATGAACTCCAGAGATGTAGTAGGGAGATGTGAGAAAGCTTCACAAAGACAACTGTCACTTCAGCCCTCCACCAGTCGGACCTTTATGGCAGAGTGGCCCGACGGAACCTCTTCTCAATGCAAGACATATGAAAGCTCACATGGAGTTTGTAAAAAAAATACATGAAGGACTCCCAGACTATGAGAAATATGAGATGAAGATAAAACTTTTTGGTGATAAATCTAAGTGTTATATGTTGTACAATCCACGAACTGCTCATCTCCTGCCCAAAACAATCCCAACAGTGAAACCTGGTGGTGGCAGCATCATACTATGGGTTTTTTTCAGCTGCAGAGACAGGAAGACTGGTTGCAATTGAAGGAAAGATGAATGCGACCAAGTACAGAGATATGCTGGAAGAAGAGCTCTTCCTGAGTGCTTTGGACCTCAGACTTGGCCGAATATTCACCTTCCAACAAGACAATTGCCCTAAGCACACAGCTAAAATAACAAAGAAGTGGCTTCAGAACAACTCTGTGACCATTCTTAACCTTCCCAGCCATATCCCTGACCTAAACCCAATTGAGCATCTCTGGATAGACCTGAAAATGGCGTCCACCAACGTTCACCATCCTACCTGACGGAACTGGAGAGGATCTGCAAAGAAGAATGGCCGAGGATCCCCAAATCCAGGTGTGAATAACTTATTGCATCATTCCCAAGAGGTCTCATGGCTGTACCAGCTCAAACGGGAGGGTGTTTCTAGTCAATACTGAGCAAAGGGGCTGAATATTGATAACCGTGTGATTTCAGTTTTTCTTATTTAAAAAATTTGCAAAATTCAGAATTTCTGTTTTTTCCTGTTAAGATGGGGGATGGGGTGCAGAGTGTACATTAATGAGAAAAAAATGAACTTTGTTGAATTTACCAAATGGCTGCAATGAAAAAAAAATGAAAAATTTAAAGGGGTTTGAAAACTTTCCATACCCACTGTATACATTATATATATATATATATATATATATATATATATATATATATATATATATAAATATATATACAGTTAGGTCCAGAAATATTTGGACAGTGACACAAGTTTTGTTATTTTAGCTGTTTACAAAAACATGTTCAGAAATATAATTATATATATAATATGGGGTGAAAGTGCACACTCCCAGCTGCAATATGAGAGTTTTCACATCCAAATCGGAGAAAGGGTTAAGGAATCATAGCTCTGTAATGCATAGCCTCCTCTTTTTCAAGGGACCAAAAGTAATTGGACAAGGGACTCTAAGGGCTGCAATTAACTCTGAAGGCGTCTCCCTCGTTAACCTGTAATCAATGAAGTAGTTAAAAGGTCTGGGGTTGATTACAGGTGTGTGGTTTTGCATTTGGAAGCTGTTGCTGTGACCAGACAACATGCGGTCTAAGGAACTCTCAATTGAGGTGAAGCAGAACATCCTGAGGCTGAAAAAAAAGAAAAAATCCATCAGAGAGATAGCAGACATGCTTGGAGTAGCAAAATCAACAGTCGGGTACATTCTGAGAAAAAAGGAATTGACTGGTGAGCTTGGGAACTCAAAAAGGCCTGGGCGTCCATGGATGACAACAGTGGTGGATGATCGCCGCATACTTTCTTTGGTGAAGAAGAACCTGTTCACAACATCAACTGAAGTCCAGAACACTCTCAGTGAAGTAGGTGTATCTGTCTCTAAGTCAACAGTAAAGAGAAGACTCCATGAAAGTAAATACAAAGGGTTCACATCTAGATGCAAACCATTCATCAATTCCAAAAATAGACAGGCCAGAGTTAAATTTGCTGAAAAACACCTCATGAAGCCAGCTCAGTTCTGGAAAAGTATTCTATGGACAGATGAGACCAAGATCAACCTGTACCAGAATGATGGGAAGAAAAAAGTTTGGAGAAGAAAGGGAACGGCACATGATCCAAGGCACACCACATCCTCTGTAAAACATGGTGGAGGCAACGTGATGGCATGGGCATGCATGGCTTTCAATGGCACTGGGTCACTTGTGTTTATTGATGACATAACAGCAGACAAGAGTAGCCGGATGAATTCTGAAGTGTACCGGGATATACTTTCAGCCCAGATTCAGCCAAATGCTGCAAAGTTGATCGGACGGCGCTTCATAGTACAGATGGACAATGACCCCAAGCATACAGCCAAAGCTACTCAGGAGTTCATGAGTGCAAAAAAGTGGAACATTCTGCAATGGCCAAGTCAATCACCAAATCTTAACCCAATTGAGCATGCATTTCACTTGCTCAAATCCAGACTTAAGATGGAAAGACCCACAAACAAGCAAGACCTGAAGGCTGCGGCTGTAAAGGCCTGGCAAAGCATTAAGAAGGAAGAAACCCAGCGTTTGGTGATGTCCATGGATTCCAGACTTATGGCAGTGATTGCCTCCAAAGGATTCGCAACAAAATATTGAAAATAAAAATATTTTGTTTGAGTTTGGTTTATTTGTCCAATTACTTTTGACCTCCTAAAATGTGGAGTGTTTGTTTAATTAAATGAAACACTATGGAGGAGACCCAGGAAAATCCTCACTGTTGACTCAGAGACAAAAAAAAAGCCAAAATTTACAAGAATAAACACAATTCTTCTAAAAAACTGTCTAGTGAACAGATGAGACCAAGATATAGCTTTCTGGTAAAGCACATTATGCTACAGTTTACCAAAAATGGAATAAGGAAGTCAAGGTTCACCAATGAAGATATTAGAGGCTAAATTTGTTGCCAATATGGCCCAATGAGAGGACATGACTTCAAAATGTGAAGTAAAGATCAGATGTCTCTTTGGTATCTCCAGCATGTGGGCGAACAGTTGGAAAATGTTTTTATTAATACTGTTAGATGTATACCATCTATACAACAACTTCCTTGAGGATTCCAAATGGTAAGTAGAACAGGACGCCTTTTTGGTGAGTTGAAACTCAAAATTCTATTCTTCCTCTGAGAAGGTTCGACCAAGGTCTCTTTTCCATCTAGACACAAATGGCAAAGATAATTGGTCTGCGGAGGGGAGAAAGGCCTGTAGATCTTTAGAGATACCTTTTCTGGAGTCTCTATTAGTAAAAATAATAGTCTTCGTACGTGGTTCTAAGTGGTTGGGGTGATTTGGTTAACGTGCTAAGGCGATGACAAATTTGTAAGTATATGTAGAATTAATTTTTATGAATTTTGTATGACTCCATCAAGTCTGTGAAAGGTCTTATTATATTGGAACATATTAAGTTGACCAGCTTAAGGATACCCCTTGAGACCCAACCATCCAACCTGATGGAGGTAATTAAGTATCCAACAAAATCCAAAGGCATCTCAGAGGTTCTAAATGGTACCAAGGCTTCTCCAATGGGTTCATTTGTCCATAGGGATAAGGCCGCCTTGATAGTTGAGGACATAGGAGGATGAAACTCCCTAGAACACCTGGAGAGCCACAAAGTGGAGGTTAGGCTAGGTAAACCAATAATATGAGTTTCAAGGTCAACCCACAACTTATAAGAGTCATTGGGACACCAGCTTCCCAGGTGGTCCAGTTAAGAGGCTTTATGGTAGTTCCCAAGGTCCAGGCATCCCAGTCCACCGCTATCCAGAGGCAGAAATAATATTCTCTTCGGGACTCTCTCTTTTTTGTTATTCCAAATAAAGGTCATAGTTAGTGACTGCAAGTCCTTAATGATTTTGAGGGATATAGCAATTGGTAGTGATGCGCTCACGGGGTCAGGGGCTACTCGTTACCGGGCCGCGGTACTTCTCCTGGGACTCCACGGTGGCCTTGCCCGGTTCTAAGACCCCGGGTGTCAATAAAAAGGCTGGGGATGGGATTGATGGGGGTAATTGTTCCTGACGCCACCTGTGGTGTGCGGCCAATATTATCCGCCGCTGCGGGACTTCTCTGCTGGGGCAGATGACAACGCAGCTTTGAAGTACTTCTCTCCATATGCAGAGCTATGGCCCCAGGGAGGATGGTGGTGGAAGTAGTCTCCTGTGCTGATGGTGCGGTAGCGCGGTGGCGAGGGTGCCAGCAGTAACAGGATGACACAGGTGGAACAGTTCAAGGTCTTTTAATCACTGGTGACACACTGCCATTGGAGCACTGGGCTACGCTGGGATGGGCCTCAGCCCATCCCAGATACTTCAGACGTCGTGGCCGGTGGTTTCTTCTGTGCGTCACCTTCCGATGGTTCCCCCCCCCCCCACTCCGGGGCCATGGAATGGGTTACGGGTGCCTTCTGCACTCCCCGCTAACCCTGGGATTCCTCTTTTGTCCTAAGAACCCGGGGTGAGATTCTAGCTCCAGAAAATGGGTCCCGAACTTTATGTGTCTTTGCTTGCTTGTCTGTTCCTCTGTCCGACCTGACTCGGACGCTCTCCTTGTGCTAACTCCTCACGTGTGTCAGATGGCTCCTCACTTCTCCTGTTGGTGCCTTGCCTCCCAGATCCCTGAACTAGTGGGCATGAGGTCCCATACCTTGTGAGGGCCACCTCAGCACCTACCCGAGCCCGGTCCCAGTAACAGAACCCCTGTGTTATGTGTTGGTTGAGTATGGTGGTGGTTATTACCGGTGACGACCATCTCCGTATCCGCGATGAATACTGCACCTCGGTTGAGGTGCAGTACACTGTGGCACCTGAGGCCGCAGGGGTGCCACAGTAGGATGCGGAAATAATAAATTATCTTAAGTAAAAACATAATCTTTACTGTAGAGATTTGGCCTATCCAAGATCATGGGTATTTGCTATATTTTTGAATGTCTTCCTGAATTATATGTCATGGGAAATTTTTTGATGGATGAGGTTAATAGAATCCCCAAGTATGGCAATGAACATTCGGATCAGCGGAAAGGAAATAATTGTTGCAAGGTTAGTATAAGGGTGGTAAGAATGTGTATGCCAAGAATTATCGATTTAGTTGAGTTGACTTTGTAATAGCTAATGCTACCAAACTCCTGGAGTATTTTAGTAATCATGATGGGAGAGGAGTGGGGTTACTGACAGAAGGAATCATATCGCCCTCAAACAGATCTATTTTGTGTTCCACTGGGACCACTCGGATGCCTGTCAGGTTTGAGGAAGATCAGATTGCTTGGGTCAAGGGTTCCATTATTAACGTGAAGATTAAAGGGGATAAAGGTTATCCCTGCCGGGTTCCATTAGTGATAAGAAAGGGAGTGGATATTGCTGCTGAAGTATATACTTGGGCTGAAGATTGGAGTAGAGAGATTTTATTGTTTTATTATTAAGTGGATGAATCCAGTAAAGCAGAATTTCATTAGCACTTCCTCAAGGTAGCTCCAATGAACCCTGTTGAAAGCCTTCTCCATATCCAGAGACAGGAGCATAGAAGGAATCCAACCCACCTCCACTTGGGATATCAGGTTGATAAAATGTCTAATGCCTTCGCTCGTTTGACGGTTTTTGATAAAGCTCACTTGATCACCATGGATCAGGGAGGGGAGGATATCCACCAATCTTAAGGAGATGATTTTAGCATATAATTTCAAATCAGAATTTAGCAAGGAAATGGGCCTAAAGTTAGTTGGTGAGTCGAAGGATTTGCCGGGTTTGGGGATAGTAACTATTAGGGCTCTTAGCATTTCACTTGGGTAAGTAGCTGAGGAGGCTATATGATTAAACACTCTAACCAAATAGGGAGTTAGGATATATTTATATTTTTATAGTACTCGTTAGCTAGTCCATCTGACCCAGGAGATTTATACAGTTTAAAACCCTCAATGGCTCTGGTTACCTCTATTGAGGAAATTGGGTAGATATGGACTCTAGCTGATCATAGGTGAAATAGATGAGGCTTATCTTAGTCAAAAATTAGGAGATGGCTTCAGACTTTGTCTGGGGAGTTTCCAAGTTGTCCTTTAAATTATATTGGGAGCTGTAGTATTTTACAAATTTGTGCGCTATATCTTGGGGGTCTTTAATCTTGGAATTGTTATCAGAGTTGATGTACGGGATTCTTGATTTATTTTGTCTGGATTTAATCAGGTTAGCTAACATTGCACCGGGTTTGTTATCTTGCCAATAGGTGGCCATCTTAGGTTTTTTCAAAGCATATTCGTTTTTGTACAGATTCAGCTCATACAGGTGGTGATGTAGAAAGGATATCTCTACTTGTCTAGAGATCAAGAAATTCGCTTTGTTTAGTCGATGTGGGGAACTTAATTTTTTTTGTAGGTTAAGGAGGGTTTTGTTTCTCACTTTCTTATTGTAGGCAACTTGCCTAATAAATTGACCACGGGCGAACGCCTTTTGAGCGCACTATAAGGTTGGATCAAACACCTCTTGCTTGTTATTAATCTGAAAGTAGTCTTTCAAAGCTAGTTCAGTATCAGGGCCATATTGAGGGTCGTTTAGAATATAAATGTTTAGGTGCCAGACAGGAGTACGAATGGCTGAGGAGCCCTCTATTGGGGACAAGGAAATAAGGGCGTATATTATATAGGAAATAAAGATTTATTTTTTTTATTTATTTATTTTTAGGGCGTATTCAGACCACATTATATTAGAAATTTTTGCATCTTTAACTTGAGACAAGAGAGATCTATCCATAAGAAAAAAAAATTACCCTCAAATAAGTTTGGTGGGGGTGTGAGAAAAAAGTGAAGTCTCTGTCCGAGGGATTTCGCAATCTCCACACATCGAAAAGTTCGCTATTGTGGAAGAAATGAACCAGGGGGTTTGGATTTTATTTTAAGGACTTGGAAGTAGAGTCCATCGTTCGCCACAGAGTGGTGTTAAAATCCCCTACAATCACCAGGGGTCACATTTGGTGCAATTGGCTAAGGCTAAACTTATTAACAGACCAGTACTGCCTACTATTTGAGATGTATAAGCAAGCCAAAGTGTATGGGGAATTATTGATCAGACAATTTAAAATGATATACCTGCCATTATTGTCTATGACTTATTTAGTGGCAGAGAAAGCTACTGAGATTTTAACCCTTCTTGTTCAACGCGGGGGAGGAGAATATATAGGGGAATTTCTTATGCTTGAGCCTAGGGCTATCGCACTCATTGAGATGCATTTCCTTTGTTCATAGTTAGTGATGAGCGAGTACTAAAAAGCTCGGGTGCTCGAAGCTCGGGCCGAGCCTCCCAAGATACTCGTGTACTCGGCCCGAGCAACGAGCCCAATGTTATCCTATGGGAGACCCGAGTATTTTTGTGAAATGACCCCCCGGCAGCATGGAGAAACCCTAAAAATGTCACAAAAGTCTCAGAAGAGTGCTCAAATGACATGGCAACAGCATGGGGAAGACCCCTTGAAGCATTTATCACTCAAAAGTCACAGCTGTGAACAATTTTGTCCGCGTTTCACGCCATTTTTACGGACTCACCAGAAAACCTTCCAAAATGACCCCAAAATGATTTTTCATGGCAGAAATGTTAAGGGCACATACCCTATAGTGAGATAGAGCTGGTGTATGTTACTTTTTGAGATTAATACATGAAAGATTTTACGTGAAAACATTGTGTGGCACTCCGATGTCCCTGAGAAGAGACATACATGAAGGCCTCTTGAGTCTAATGTGCCCATTTTGAGGAAGTGAGTCTTTGTAGTATTTTCCTTTGCCAGGGCAGTCCAAAATTGTGAGGTTCACCAATGCCCCTGCATACAGACGTGCATGATGGCCTGTAAACCTGAAGTGCCCATTGTAAGGAAGTGGGTCTATTTCAGTATAGCCCTTTGCCAGGGCAGCCAAAAATTGGGAGGCTCCACATTGTCCCTGGATAGAGACGTGCATGATGGCCTGTAAACCTGAAGTGCCCATTGTAAGGAAGTGGGTCTATTTCAGTATAGCCCTTTGCCAGGGCAGCCAAAAATTGGGAGGCTCCACATTGTCCCTGGATAGAGACGTGCATGATGGCCTGTAAACCTGAAGTGCCCATTGTAAGGAAGTGGGTCTATTTCAGTATAGCCCTTTGCCAGGGCAGCCAAAAATTGGGAGGCTCCACATTGTCCCTGGATAGAGACGTGCATGATGGCCTGTAAACCTGAAGTGCCCATTGTAAGGAAGTGGGTCTATTTCAGTATAGCCCTTTGCCAGGGCAGCCAAAAATTGGGAGGCTCCACGTTGTCCCTGGGTAGAGACGTGCATGAGGGCCTCAAAACATTAAGTGTCCATTTTAAGGAAGTGGGTGTATTATAGTATAGCCCTTAGGCAGGGCAGCCAAAAATTGGGAGGCTCCACGTTGTCCCTGGGTAGAGACGTGCATGAGGGCCTCAAAACATTAAGTGTCCATTTTAAGGAAGTGGGTGTATTATAGTATAGCCCTTAGGCAGGGCAGCCAAAAATTGGGAGGCTCCACGTTGTCCCTGGGTAGAGACGTGCATGAGGGCCTCAAAACATTAAGTGTCCATTTTAAGGAAGTGGGTGTATTATAGTATAGCCCTTAGGCAGGGCAGCCAAAAATTGGGAGGCTCCACGTTGTCCCTGGGTAGAGACGTGCATGAGGGCCTCAAAACATTAAGTGTCCATTTTAAGGAAGTGGGTGTATTATAGTATAGCCCTTAGGCAGGGCAGCCAAAAATTGGGAGGCTCCACGTTGTCCCTGGGTAGAGACGTGCATGAGGGCCTCAAAACATTAAGTGTCCATTTTAAGGAAGTGGGTGTATTATAGTATAGCCCTTAGGCAGGGCAGCCAAAAATTGGGAGGCTCCACGTTGTCCCTGGGTAGAGACGTGCATGAGGGCCTCAAAACATTAAGTGTCCATTTTAAGGAAGTGGGTGTATTATAGTATAGCCCTTAGGCAGGGCAGCCAAAAATTGGGAGGCTCCACGTTGTCCCTGGGTAGAGACGTGCATGAGGGCCTCAAAACATTGTTCCCATTGCAAAGGAGCGTGTCTCCTGTCGTTGTAATGTCCATTCTGCAAAGAATGGGCGAAAAAATTTACCACTGGGGGTATACCTGAAACAAAGGCCTAAGTATTGCAATTTGTAACGGTCATCATCATGGTGGCGCATGAGGAGAAGGAGGAGCAGTCCAGCGATTATCCAAAGTCCAGAAGTGTGTACCCATGGGTGAGTGGAGGTACATGGCAAACTTTAAATTCCGCTCTCATTTGCTGGTGGTGTGGTGAAGTCTGGCCCAATCCAACCCTTGTTCATCTTGATCAGAGTCAGCCTGTCAGCATTTTCAGTTGACAGGCGGGTGCGTTTATCTGTAATGATTCCACCTGCGGCACTAAAAACACGCTCTGACAAAACGCTAGCAGCAGGGCAGGCCAGGACTTCCAAGGCGTAGAGAGCCAATTCATGCCACGTGTCCAGCTTGGATACCCAATAATTGTAAGGCACAGAGGAATGTCGGAGTACAGTTGTTCGATCTGCAAGGTACTCCTTCAGCATCTGGGCAAACTTAGGATTTCTTGTGGCACTACCCCGCACCTCAGGGGCTGTGGTACGTGAGGGGCTGAGAAAACTGTCCCACATCTTAAAGACTGTTCCCCTACCTCTGGCGGATTGGACTTGTGCCTCTCTCGGCTGTACGCCTCGGTTGTCCACTGATTCCTGACCTATGCCGCTAGCGTTTTGTGAGGGGAATGCTTTGCCTACTTCCGTGAGTATGGCCTTCCGGAACTGCTGCATTTTGGTTGACCTCTCCTCCACGGGAATAAGAGACAAAAAGTTCTCCTTGTAGCGTGGGTCTAACAGTGTTACCAACCAGTAATGATTGTCGGCCAAGATGTTCTTAACGCGAGGGTCACGAGACAGGCAGCTTACCATAAAGTCAGCCATGTGCGCCAGACTCTTAACAGCCAGGACTTCAGTAGCCTCACCAACAAGATGACTGAACATGCTGTCCTCCTCCTCCTCCTCCTCCTCCTCCTCATCTACCCTGTCCTCTGGCCAGCCACGCTGAACCGAGGATATGACTGGTGTGCATGTCATATCCTCAATTTGGCCGGAGAGTTGCTCTATGTCTTCATCCTCCTCCTCGTCATAGTCCTCCACTGCACGTTGTGATGAGACGAAGCTGGGCTGTGTGTTATCACCCACACCCACTACTGTTTCTTGCTGCAACTCATCGCGCTCCGCCTGCAATGCATCATGTTTGTTTTTCAGCAGAGACCGTTTTAGAAGGCAGAGTAGCGGTATGGTGACGCTAATAATGGCGTCATCACCACTCACCATCTTGGTGGAGTCCTCAAAGTTTTGGAGGATGGTACATAGGTCTGACATCCATCTCCACTCCTCAGGTGTTATGTGTGGAGTTTGACCCATTTCCCGACGGCTTAGGTGATGCAGGTACTCAACAACTGCCCTCTTCTGCTCACATATCCTGACCAACATGTGCAGAGTTGAATTCCAACGCGTGGGGACATCACACACCAGTCTGTGAGCCGGAAGATGCAAACGGCGCTGAAAGCCGGCAAGGCCGGCTGAAGCAGTAGGTGACTTTCGAAAATGTGCAGACAGGCGGCGAACTTTTACCAGCAGATCAGACAGCTCTGGGTATGACTTTATAAACCGCTGAACCACGAAGTTGAGCACATGGGCCACGCATGGAACATGTGTCAGCTGGCCTCGCCTCAAAGCCGCCACCAGGTTCCGGCCATTGTCACACACGACCTTTCCTGGCTTTAGGTTCAGAGGTGTGAGCCAGTGATCTGCCTGCTGTTTCAGAGCTGTCCACAGCTCTTCTGCATTGTGGGGTTTGTCACCTATGCAGATTAGCTTCAGCACAGCCTGTTGCCGCTTCGCCGAGGCAGTGCTGCAATGCTTCCAGCTTGTGACTGGTGTGGAGGGCACAGTGGATGAGGATGCGCAGGAGGAGGAGGAGGCTGAAGAGCATGACATTCCGGAGCTGTAGAGTGTGGGTGAAACACTGACTGAGGTAGGGCCTGCAAACCTTGGTGTGGGAAGGACGTGTTCCGTCCCTCGCTCAGACTGGGTCCCAGCTTCCACAATATTAACCCAGTGTGCCGTCAACGAGATGTAGCGGCCTTGCCCACAAGCACTTGTCCACGTGTCTGTGGTTAGGTGGACCTTGGGTGAAACAGCGTTGTTCAGGGCACGTGTGATGTTTTGTGACACGTGGTTATGCAACGCGGGGACGGCACACCGGGAGAAATAGTGGCGGCTGGGGACCGAGTAACGTGGGACAGCTGCCGCCATCAGGTCACGGAATGCTTCTGTCTCCACCAGCCTAAAAGGCAACATTTCCAGCGCAAGCAGTCGCGAAATGTTAGCATTTAGAACTGTGGCATGTGGGGTGTTGGCAGTGTATTTGCGCCTGCGTTCAAAGGTTTGCTGAATGGATAACTGAACGCTGCGCTGGGACAAGGACGTGCTTGTTGATGGTGTTCTTTCTGCGTAGGCAACTGCAGGTGCAGGAGTGGAGGAGGCTTGTTCGCAGGCAGCATGGACAGGGGATTGGCTCGCATGCACAACCAGCGAAGACGTAGCAGTGACATCAGCAAGCACTGCTCCTCGACTCTGTTGTACTTCCCACAAAGTCGGGTGCTTGGCTGACATGTGCCTGATCATGCTGGTGGTGGTCAGGCTGCTAGTTTTGGTACCCCTGCTGATGCTGGCACGGCAGGTGTTGCAAATGGCCTTTTTTGAATCATCTGGATCCAACTTAAAAAACTGCCAGACTCGGGAAGACCTAACATTTGTACAGGCACCTTGTGTCGTCATGTTGTTCCGGGGAACGGTTGCCTGACTTCTGCCTGGGGCCACCACCCTGCTTCTTACTGCCTGTTGTGATGCTACGCCTCCCTCCCCCTGTGCACTGCTGTCCTCGCTCTGCATATCCTCCTGCCAGGTTGGGTCAGTTACTGGATCATCCACCACGTCGTCTTCCTCTTCCGCACCCTGCTCCTCCTCCTGACTTCCTGACATATGTGTCTCATCATCGTCCACCACTTGTTGAGACACGTTGCCAACTTTGTGAGAACGTGGCTGCTCAAATATTTGGCCATCTGTACAGACGATCTCCTCATGACCCACTTCAATATGAGCTGGCGAGAGGCCAGAATGTGTGAATGGAAACGTGAACAGCTCTTCCGAGTGTCCAAGTGTGGGATCATTAATGTCCGAGGAGGACGTGTACTCAGCCTGGTGGTAGGAAGGAGGATCAGGTTCAGAAATGTGCGGTGCAGTATCACGGCTACTGACACTTGACCGTGTGGAAGACAGAGTGTTTGTGGTGGTGCCAATCTGACTGGAAGCATTATCTGCTATCCAACTAACAACCTGTTGACACTGGTCTTGGTTCAAGAGCGGTGTACTGCTGCGGTCCCCAAGAATTTGGGACAGGACGTGCGAGCGACTAGATGTGGCCCTTTGTTGTGGCGAAATTAGAGCTTGCCCACGACCTCGGCCTCTGCCTGCACCACCATCAAGTCCACTTCCTTGTTCCTTGCCAATGCCCTTGCGCATTTTGCAATGCTGTGCACTGCTGACGTGTATATTCACTACTTGTGCGTTATATTAAAGTTTCTGGAAATTGCACACAAGTGCACCTGTACGCTGCCACCAACAGGCACACACGTGCGGTTTTAAAAACCAAGCACGGACGCAATAAGAACCTAACAGGTTTTTTTGGGGAGCGACAATTACAGACAAGTCAGACACTATCTGGACTGTTTTACACTGTGTACACCAGCCCCAGATATGATGAAGGCTGGTATACGGTCACCACTACCCTGCCTGCCTGCCTGCCTGTATACTGGTACAATAGTCCTGACAAGGACTCTTTTGGTCACTAGCCTGTATTCAGACCTGGCTATACCCTGCCTGTATATAGCAACAGTAGTCCTGAGAAGGACTCTGCTACTGTACTCCGACCTGGCTATACCCTGCCTGCCTGTATACAACTAGAATAGTCCTGAGAAGGACTTTTGGTCACACTGTTTGCAGCCCTGTAACTGAAAAAGCTATAAAGGGCCGCAAAGCTTTCCCTGAATCAGCGACACTCTCCCTGCACTGACAGTCTGGATAGCTGTGAGCAGAGCACAGCGCGCCGGCCGATATAAAGGCTCGGTCACGCTGTGCAGGCCGGCCAATCACTGCAATTCCACAACTAACAGGGCTGTGGCATTGCAGTGGTCTGCCAGCCAATCCCTGCATGAGGGCTGGCTCTCAAAAGAGCGCCAACATGCAGAAATGAAGACCACGAGTACAGCACGAGTATCGCGAGATTACTCGGTCCCCGCCGAGCAGCCCGAGTACAGCGATACTCGTGCGAGTACCGAGTAGTGACAAGCATGCTCGCTCATCACTATTCATAGTATATCTGCATTTAGCGAGTTGGCTTTCCACCACAGCAGTGAATGTTTGAAGGGGGAGTTGAGACCTTCAATATTAATAGACACAATTTCAAAGACCATAGAGAAAAATATGAGGGATGCTTACTGTAGTGAGTTCCACCATGGTATGTGGTCTGAAAAAGAAAGTTTTTAAACATAAAAAAGCCCATATTGAAGTAGAATCATAGTATCGTCATCAGAGTGACTCAAAATCAACACATATTCATCACATTGTTGGTAAGAAAGGGGAGAACATTGGGTACTGGAAACCCATAACAGGTAACAATATTTACCTACAAGAATAGTGTTAGTAGAGGAAGTGTAGTAGCAGACCGAAGAAAAAGAGGACTTGGGTAAGACCAGAGGGGGACCTCAGAAAAAAACCCAAAAAAAGTTACTGAGGTAGGTCAAAATAAGATTCAAATAGCTAACTAAACTTATTTATACAAGGGAGCCCAGCAGGTCCACACAACTAAATCTTTAGAGACCAGTCACAGTTTTGACTGCCAGTGAAAGAAATGTTCATTCCAGCTGGATATACCAAAGTCAGGTGATTTTTTCTTCGTCTTTCGGGAACTTGTGACTATTCTTCCTGTAGGCACTTTGAGGACAGCTGGCCTGAAGGCATAGTATAGGCTGAGGTGATCAAGTTCCAATTTTTGCAGAGTTGTAAAGCCTCTTCTGGGGAGTTGAACACTTGCTTTGACCCATCTTTAGAAATAAGCAATTTGATGGAGAAACACCATTTGTATGGGATTTTGTTTTCTCTCAGGATCTCAGGAGCTCTCTGCAGCTGGAAAGAACTGTGGCTGAAAGAACTCCTGCAGGCCCTTGGAATATTTAAGGTCCCCCATCTCCAGGTGTGACAGGGAGGATAGTGGAGTCTGTGTGGGAGCTGTAGCTGGGCTACTAGCTGGTTTGTAGTTGCGTTAGGGCCAGAGTGTACAGGAGCTCTTCAAAAGATGTCTGTCTCCATTGGCTGCTGGACATTCCCCCTCTTTGTGTTTTTCTTGTGTTTAATTATTGAGTCATTGTTGAGCAGCTTTTTGTCTTCCTTTTTATTTGTATTATGAGTAGTATATTTATATAAAGATGACCTGCAAAACCATTTAAAAAATTGTTTTCACACATGATAAATGATGGTTTGTTCCCATAAATATGTTTAGACACCTTTTTGTTTTTACTCTATAACTAAAGCGCATAGTGTTATGAATCGGTGCCGCCATAGCCACAAGCAGCCTTCTGCAGTTCCAGTTGTGCCCAGGCACCGCCTGATGTTTTTGGCCGTGCCTCAGGTTGTCCAGCTGGCTGCTTCCTCCTCCACGTTTAAGTGTGGAGAGGTGGCTAGTGCGCATGCGTGTGCCGATTTACCCCAGCCAGAACCTAGGTCCAGTGTTTCGCCTAATGAGCATTGTGTCTTTTCTGAGGCTAAGTCCTCAGTTCGAGCTTCTGAGCATGCTCCCACACTTAGTGCGAAAAGCCTCTTTGCACAGGTCCTTAGACATTGTGCCATGTCTAAGTTCTGTGTTGTGCCTAATGAGCATGCTCAGGGTGATGGTCTGATTTCGGATCTTAAGTCCGTTGTTCAGGCTATTGAGCATGCTCAGGCACTTAGTACATTGGAGGCTAAGTCTGGGAAGGACTTCACTGGGCATGTCCGTGAGGTGGCAGACCCTGATAGACCAGAGGGCACCAGATGTCCTGATGATGTGGCCACACCAGACTGGCTCATGGAGGCCCGCCCCTATGACCTGGCACCCCACCATTGGTCGTCAGACGATGACTGGTTTGGTGTTGGGCATGGCTGCCATGAGGTTAACAGTGACGTGGCGGTTCCAGATAGGCCGCTGGTGATATCACTGATGACGTGGCACTCCTTTATTGGTGCCTGGAGGTGCCATTATGGTCCACCCTGGGATTGGGGTGGATCTAGGTTATAAAAAGGGATGGAGACAACATGGAGGTGCGTAGTCTTCTCATATGCTCAGACAAAGCAAACCTCCATGTTTAGAGCCTCATTGCGGCATAAGCTTTTGGATTGGAAGCAGTCGGTAGGGATAGGCGTCTGGTGCCAGCCACGTCAAGACACTAGTGTCTGGGCAGGATAGGGTCAGGTGCCGCGCTTCCCTCTTACTGTCCAGTCCTGCTAGTGCAGCCCAGTGGAGTTAAATTGGCTGCGGCTGCTGCGCCACCTGTCCTCCTTGTATCGGCTTCCCATTCAATGCTACCGGTGTGACCACCTGGCCTGATGTATCCTGTACACACGTGGCCAGTTGAGAGCCCCGGTGTCCAGAAAAACTAATCGGGGAACCGCTCAGTCTGACGTGTCCTACCGCGGCGGTCTTCCGGTCATCACTACCAGTCAGCATCCGGCCTGACGTGTTCCCTGCACACATGGTCGGAGTAGCACCAAAGGTACACAGAAATGCTAACTGTGTTGTCATCCGGTCTGACGTTTCCCTACACACGTGACCGGTTCCCAGGTCTCCTGTGCAGTTAACCGGGGTTCTTCGTGGTTAGGGGTGTAGCCTACACCCGTGTACCTCGTGGTTCTGTATTCTCCACCTAACCTTCGGGTTGCCAGCAGCTCTTTTGTCACCTGGAGCACGGTGGGCCCTGACCAGCGATTGGGAATGTACCACCTTATCCTAATCTGCCAGTCTGCCCGTAACACATAGTGTGCCAGAAGGACATCACAGTGATGATGCTATTACCATTTTGTGTTTTAGAAAAACAATAAATTTAAAGATTTTTATCTTTATTTGGATGAATCCTCTCTCTATTCTCTCTTGTAGACTGTAAGATATTATGGTCAGCGGTTCCTCTTTCTTGTCTATAAAGTGTAAGCTTTTATAGTCCGCAAGGTTCTCTCTCTTTCTCTTTCGGACCATGTGCAATAACTATCTTTCCATTATAGAAATTCACTCTAGTCTACGCACCACAAATCTGAGGGGAAATTTGAATGTCAAAACATTTGCTTATTATTAGGAGCTAGTCCTTATAATTATGTGACTTGATTTTGACACTAAAAGATTTTGGTTTGTCTTTTTTTTCCCCTTCAAAACTTAGGGAAGAAATGTGACTATCGGCAAATATTTTTTCCTCTTAGGATTTCAAGCTAGTAAATATTTAAGAGTTTTTCAATTTTGCCTTTTCCTACTGGTTTACTGTGGGACAATTTGTGGGAATCTCCTGATCATCACCCTGGTGTCCACCAGCAAGAACCTCCAGACTCCAATGTACATCTTCATCTCACAACTATCCATTGGGGACATCTTGTTGACCACAAATATTGTTCCCAAGATGCTTCAAATCCTTCTATACAATGGGGGGACCATTTCTTTTACTGACTGTATAACCCAACTGTATATTTTCTGTGTCTCTGAAGTATTTGAATGTCTTCTCCTTGCAGTGATGTCTTATGACAGATACGTGGCCATCTGTAATCCCCTCCGTTATACTGCTATAATGACAAAGACTTGTTGTGTGAGGCTAATCATCATTTCTTGTGCTTTTGTGTTCTCTATTTCATTTATTGAACCTATCACAATAGCAATGCTATCATTTTGTGGTCCCAATATCATTGACCATTTCTTCTGTGACATGAATCCTTTACTAGACATCGCCTGCTCCGATACTTCCATTGTTCACCTTGAAATCACATTTTTAGGTTCTCCTATACTAATCATTCCTACCATAATAATAATTATATCATATGCCAAGATTATTGCTGCTATCTTAAGCATCTCATCCAATACTGGTAGACAGAAAGCCTTCTCCACCTGCAGCTCCCACCTCACCGTGGTCTCCATATTCTACTGGACCATGCTCAGTATTTATGTTTTCCCAACACATAAACAAACCATGAATATCAGCAAATTCCTATCCCTGCTATATACTGTATTCACTCCTTTCATCAACCCCATTATATACAGTCTAAGGAATAACAATATAAGAGAAGCTGTAAAAAAAATATTAAAATCAATTCAAATAACTTTTCCAATACAAAGATTTGCAGGTGAAATTTATCATATTCCTTTACATCCACTGAACTAGCACGGAGAAATTTCACCAGATTTTCATCTCTGACTCACTTTTATTTGTTCATCAACATAAAAGGATATGGGAAAATGTGTTTCGTTTCTAAGACATATTTAAATTTACCATGTAATGTAGAGTGATATATTGGAAGACTTAAAACAAATTCTTTGTGTTGTGAAATCTATCATGTAGGGGAGTATGACTATGGTAATACCAAATAATATAGTTTTTTATTGCTTTGAAAAAAAAGGAAGAAAAAATATTTTTTCTTAGAAAAATCTGAACCCTAAAATATTTGCTATTTTTAGTTTATAGAGTCAGAGCTTTTTTTTAGGCCGTCTTAGTATTTATTGGTAACATATTGGCCACATACGCCTCCTTGTTCTTTTTTAACTTTTTATTTCTAAAGAACTGAAAAAATAAAAGAAACTTTGGCATTTACTGGGATAAATATTTTGATGATTTATTAGTTTGGAATTCTTCTTGATGTAGTTTTTTATTATTTACAGTTTTTCAATTGATAAATGGTAACTTATATTTTTATTTTTAATAGTGTTAAAAACTTATTTTTTTACATTTCTAAATGTTAATTCTGCTAAGTGATGTAAGCCTGCAATTTCTTTATAACAGGTACAATACACCCTAATACTAGTATACAGCATTATATTTCCATACAGACATGAAGATCAGCAGTTGTGGAGTTTACAGATGGATTCCAGCTTCATTTCATTAGTCCAATCCTTACTGCACACCTCTCACGTAAAAGACAAAGTAGGCTTGTCTTGGAATAGTCCCAGTGATGCACCTATTCTGCTTTGACTGCCAGCTAGGATATCTGGCTTGAGTTTGCCATATTCCTTTGAATTTTGATTGAGGTCATAGAATGCCTTTTACAGCTATCCAAATAAATATGGGGCCAGAACCTCTGCCCACTTCCCTGAAGGCAACTTCTCTCTTCCTGTTAACCTCTCAAACAGTGCCAGGAAGGCCTCAACATCATAATCCAGAATCATCTTTTGCAATGCCCCTCTTTCTGTCTTCCTCAACTGGGTCTCATCACTGACTAAGAAGTAGTGAAGTTTCACAGAATCGGATGACTTCTGCTAGGAGGTTCATCTGCTGACAAAGCTGTTGCTGCTGCTACTGTTGTAGTTGGTGTTGCTGCTACTCTTCCTATATCTGCTGATTTAGGGTCTGTAGGTTTCTTACTGGGCCTTCTGTTGTAGGACCAGTAGCTTGATGACCTCTTTCATTTCATCCAACCATGCTTTTAGACAGCATTCACTTGTCTCCTTGTCTCCTCCTGCTGGGGATCAAGCTCTTTGGTAGTTGGTAGCTTTCACACAGGCAGGCAATGCTGTCAAGTCCAAGTCAGCTAAAGTTATTTATTTTCATAAACTAGCAGGTAAAGACTAGTGATGAGCAAGTGTAACCGTTACTATTCGTTACTCGCATGGATAGGACTCATAGGTCCTATGAGTAAGGACCATATTTTAGGGTCCAAAACATGTCAGGTGCTGGTTATGTCTTTTTTACCTGTTTGTATTTTTTAACATGAAGATCTAAATAAAGATTTTTTTTTTTATTCATCTTTCTAGTTGGAGTTCTGATATGGTGCTGGATGTTTTTTTCTTTATTTTCTATATTTTTTTATTACTAACTGGGTTAGTGATGTCGGGTATCTGATAGACACCGTGACATTACTAATGACAGGGCTTGATGCCAGGGGACATTAAACAGCTGGTATCAACATCATATATTACCCTGTGTGCCACCGCACCAGGATGAGCTGGGGTGAAGCATCAGGATTGGAGCATCTAATGGAAACGTCACTTCTGGGGTGGCTGCGGCCTGCAATTTTTAGTTTGGGAAGGATCCAATAACCATGGACCTCCCTAGTCAGAGAATACCAGACCACAGCTGTCCGCTCTACCTTGGCTGGTGATCCAATTTGGGGGGGGGACTCCACGTTTTATTTTATTTAATTTCTGTTTTTTAGTATTTAGTCAGCCCCACTTACACAGATGAGAGACTCCTGTAATTGACATCATAGGTGACCACAACTATGAGAGACAAAATGAGAAAACAAATCCAGAAAATCACCATGTCTGATTTGGCAAGATATTTTTTGAAAATTATGGTTGAAAATAAGTATTTAGTCACCTAAAAACATGCAAGATTTTTGTCTCTCACCGACCTGTAACTTCTTCTTTAAGGGGCTCCTCTTTCCTCCACTCATTACCTGTAGTAATGGCCTCTGTTTGAACTTGTTATCAGTATAAAAGACACCTGTCTACAACCTCAAACAGTCACATTCCAAAATCCACTAAAGAGCTGTCGAAGGACACCAGAAAAAAAATTGTAGCCCTGCACCAGGCTGGGAACACTACATCTGCAATAAGCAAGCAGCTTGGTGTGATGAAATCAACTGTGGGAGCAATAATAAGATAATGGAAGACATACAAGACCACTGATAATCTCCATCGATCTGGGGCTCCAAGCAAGATCTCACCCCCATTAGGCCAAAATGAAGAAAATGAGAATGGTGAGCAAAAATCCCAGCACCACATGGGGGACCTAGTGAATTACCTGCATAGAGCTTGGACCACCATAACAAAGGCTACCATCAGTAACACTGCTTAAGCCCGTACATGTTCAGGCCCGTCTGGTCTGCTAGAGAGCATGCAGATTGTCCAGAAGAGTATTGGAAGAATGTCATATGGTCTCATGAAACCAAAGTAGACCTGTTTGGTAGAAACACAACTCGTTGTGTTTGGAGGAGACATAATGCTGAGTTGCATCCAAAGAACACCATACCTATTGTGAATCATGCAGGTGGCAACATCATGCTTTGGGACTGTTTCTCTGCAAAGAGACCAGGACGACTGATCCGTGTGCATGACAGAATGAATGGGGACATGTATGGTGAGATTTTGCTGATGGAAGGAGGTTTGCACTCAAAGGCTTTGAAGATTAACCATGACTGGGTCTTTCAGCATGATAATGATCCCAAGCATACCACCGGGAAACAAAGGAGTGGATTCATAAGAAGCATTTGAAGGTCCTGGAATGGCCTACCCAGCAGAGATGAGCGATGTACGAGGTTCTCCAATTTCATGTTCGAGTGATTTTGGGGGGTGTTCGAGTCGTTCGACGAACTCGAACGATTTGCTTAACGTTCCACCGTTCGAGTTACCGTTCAATAACGATTCGATCACCAAAAGCATAGCTAGTTACTAGATGGCTTTTCACTGTAATACTGTCAGTCACTGTGAATCATGATATCAAAATTCAGCGTATAGTGTGCGAGGCGGACGGTGTGTAGATTAGTGCTGCTGCTGAGTGCTGAAAGAATGCCGATCGCCATTTTTTTTTCCTAACTGCGCGTATAGTGGGGCGGGCCAGGCTGTCAGCAAATCACAGATACACACACAGCAAAGGGGATTATTGCCAGACAAGCAAGGTCATATGTCATAGGCTGTGCATGTCACATGTCCTTGCCTTATAAGACCAGGCCATTTTCCCCATCGCCGCCATTATCTCTCTGCTGCGGGTGGGTGACAGTCCGCTGCTGTGTGAGCTATAGACATACAGTGCAATCTACACAGCGCTTTAGGGATTAGGGAGTACTGGTTATTTCAGCCTTTTACAGGGCTGCATGAAAGCAATTCATAGCCATAGTTGCTAGGCAGGTCCGTGCCAACACTGTGCAGTGCTTTATATAACAGCGTCTGGCTACATCAGCTCAGGCAATTCCTTGGTGCATTTTTTTCATTGGCAGGGATAGAAAGTGAGGCATCCTTTGATGTTTTGCTACCTACAGCACCAGTGCATTCTACCCACCTGCCCCTTCTTGCCATGCAATTTTAATTGCACACAGTGCTGAGACTTTTAGTGGCATACTAAAAGTGTCTGGAATACTAAGTTAGTGTTCATTTCCTGTCCTGCTACCTACAGCACCTGTGCATTCTACACACCTGCCCATTTTTGCCACGCAATTTTAATTGCACAAAGAGCGGACACTTTTAGGGGCATATTAAAATTGTCTGGGATACAACCTTAGTATTCCTTTGCTGCCCAGCAAGATACACCACCTGTGCATAGTACACCACCTGTCCATTTTTGCTACGCAATTTTACCTGAAAAAAGTGCAGGCAATTTGAGGGGCATATTTTCATTGTCTGACATATTAAGTGTTGGTTCTTCAGCTGTCATAAAGCTAGACCAACTCTGCATTGTACACCACCACTCCATTTCTGCTACGCAATTTTTAACTGCTGGTAGTCCAGCTAATCTGTGAGGAAGGTGCAGGCATGGATATAATGTTGCCTTCATCCAAAGGTGGTTCTCTCGATGTCTGAGAGAGCTGAACACCAGCAGCTGTTTCCACTTCCAAAACAACTGACGACATGACAATCACACTGGCTGTTGCGGGTAAAGAGGTGTAAGGTCTGCGTCAAAAAGCATGTGTGACTGCTGTTCCCACAGTCACAGAGGATGAAGAGCACGCAGATGCCATTGATGGGGCAGACGGTGGTTGCACCGCCACGCTAGCCCGCATTGTAGCATAGTGACCTTTCCACAGAGACTTATGCTTCCTTTTAAGTCGTGTGCAGGGTGGGCTCCCCAGTATACAGCAAAACCACGCAACAAGAAAAGGACTCTAGGCAGCTGGGTTGATAAATGATTGTTTAACTTTCCCGAAACAAACAATAAGAAACATGCATAAAACTGAAAGAATAGAACAATCTATTCACAATTCCAAAAGCCTACACCCCTATGCTGCGACACTTGTAATGGCAATTTATACCCCTTGCTCACCAACTTGTGCCTAACCAAGGTACTGTCTAAACAGTTGCCTACTACTTGGTAATCCCTCTGCATTTCAGGAGTAATTGTGTGTGTATGTGTGTGTGTGTGTGTGTGTGTGTGTGTCTGTGTGTGTGTGTGTGTGTGTGCAAACACGATTTACCAGTGTCGCATCACAAGAGCTTACAACTTATCTACCTAAACATAGACAAAACCCATTACCCTCCTGAATACCCTTGTTAGCTGAAGCCTCACAGATAAGGCAGATGATAACAGTGTGAATGCAAACCACACAGCTTAGCAACACAGTCCTGGAAATCTTGTAAAGCAACAGTCAATGCAAACTTGTGTTGCTGCCCCTCTATGATCTTAACTGTAACTGACAATTTGACAGTGCAGAGGCAGCAAGTCTTTTTGTCTATATAGTCATCCTAAGCAGAACAGATATGTGTTTTGCTAAGAAAACAAAGTGTTGCGTGCATGCATTCATGTCTGGTCCCAGCCTACCGTACCCGGGTACTGTGGTGTCCAGTTGCCATAAATACAGACTTTACGATCCTCTCCTGGTAAACAGTATAGACAGCACCGGAAGAATGTCAGTCTCCGGCACAGGATGCTGCTCACAGGCGTCACGGTCCTCCTCACCAAACTCCAACACGACTCCCCTCACAATTCACCGAAGTGTTTCCGCAGCGGCTGCTTGCTGTAATGCACACCTTTTATTTTTCCTTCACTTCACAGACAGCACCTCCTCCGATCTCAAATCAACAGCCAAACACCGTTTTGCTATTGCTATAGTGACCAAACAGTCAAAAACAGATGCAAAAAACAGCAGCCCCTTGTGGGTAGTCTGCAACAATGCATGCAATGAACGGCAAATAAGCATGTTACATTGACAGTGGATAAAGCTGATCAATACACCCTCACGCTATCAATTCATTTCCATGTGACACTTCATGGATGAAGTACTCAAAGTAGTGAGTTTTGGCCTCTACTTAGAGATTGGTGACAAATCTTACAGATTACATGACTTGGGTGATCCTTTGCGATGTAAAAAAAAGCCCCAGGCTAGGCAAGGCTTACAGCCCATGCACCTGCAAAGCCACCACGACTTCTGCTCAGAGGCAGAGTTGTGGCTGAGGATTCAGTTGTTGACATGCTTCCAGTACTTTGTCTCTGTCCAGGAAGACGCAATGTAACCAAGTCGTCAGTAGCATCCTCCTCCAACTCTTCTGCTTACCTCATCGACTGGCTGACTTTGGTTTGCCAGTAAGTGTGGTCTCCAACCTCATCATAACCTGTGTGTTTTGACTCCCCTCGTCCTGACTCCTCCGAGCCAACCTCTTCCTGCCCTGACCGAATAGTAAAGTTGTCATTCCAATCAGGTATCTGAGTCTCATCAGCATGTTCCCCATTGTCTCCACCAGGAGGATTTACAGTTTGGGAATGAGGGTGTAGATTATTCTCAGCACCTTCTTCATCTGGGCCTGGATCCAACTCACAAAGCTTATGGGCATCAGTGCACCTCATTTCCTTGTCTGGACTCATTGCAGCTTTGGAGCAGACCTCTGATTCCCAGGCTATAGTGTGACTGAACAGCTCTGCAGACTCAACCATCTCTGTTACCCCATACTCAGCAGGGCTGGTGGAAACTTGAGAGCTGTTAGGAAGCAAGTGCAATTAGGTTGATACCACAGTGGAATGAAGTATTTTAGATATTTAAGTTGAGGTGGAGGAGAGGCCACTTTATGGAGAACTTGAGATCCATTGAAGCACCTGCTGTTTTGGTGCCTCATCTACATTTGGTAGCGCTGGTCTTGCCTGAAAAAAGGGATCATATCAGATTATCCACGGGAAGAAGTAGACATCTTATTTTGGCTGGTAGTTGGTGTTACGAATTGGTGCTGCCGTAGTCGCAAGTAGCCTGCTGCGGTTCCAGTTGCGCCTAGCCGTCAGCTGCCATTTTTGGTCGTGCCTCAGGTCGTCTAGCTCCCTGCTTCCTCCTCCACGTCTAAGTGTGGAGAGGCGGCTAGTGCGCATTCGTGTGCCGATTTACCCCAGCTAAGTCCAGTGTTTTGCCTAGTGAGTACTTTCAGCCTGACTGTGCCGTTCCTGAGGCTAAGTCCTCAGTTCAGGCTACTGAGCATGCTCCCACACTTAATGCAAAAAGCCTCTTTGTGCAGGTACTTGGACTCCGTGCCGTGTGTAAGTCCTGTGTTGTGCCTACAGAGCATGCTGAAGCTGATAGTCTTTTTTCTGAAACTGTTGTTCATGCTACTGAGCATGCTCAGGCACTTAGTGCATCAGAGTCTAGGTCCGGTAATAAACTCACTGGCTCTGTCTGTGAAGTGGCAGGCCCAGATAGGCCATGATGATGTGGCCACTCCAGACTGGTTCGCAGAGGCCCGCCCCTATGATTCGGTAACTCATTATTGATCATCAGACTATGACTGGTGAGATGTTTGGGGCGTGGCTGCCATGAGGTCATCATTGAAGTGGCAGTTCCGGATAGGCCGCTAGTTATGTCACTGATGACGTGGCAGTCTGCTTTTGGCTCCTGGAGGTGCATTGTGGTCCACCCTGGGTTGGGGCGGACCCAGGTAAGAAAAAGGGCTAGAGACAACAAGGAGGTGTGCAGTCTTCTATTATGCTCAGACAGAGCACACCTCCATGTGTTGAACCCATTGCGGCTTTTGTCCAGAGGTAGGCAGGGATAGGGCATCGGTGCAGGACGCCACCACACTTGGTAACGCAGAATGGTTACGAGCAGGTCCTTGATCTGAGACTACTCCATCAGCGTGATCTGCCCCACCTCTGCATCTCGTTGGCCCAGGTTATACGTCATAATGTATTGCACAAGGGCTGCCACAGTCGCTGTAACATGTGGAGAGTCGAATTCCAGAGTGTCGCCACATCGCATTTCAGGCGATGACTTCTGGAACGATGCAAGTCGGTCACCTGCGGCAGTTGATTGGCGGAAGTGAGCAGAGAGTGACCATGCCCTGTGTAGAAGCCCATCTAGGCCAGGATAGTGGGTTAAAAATTGCTGGACAGCAAGGTTCAACACGTGAGCCATACAAGACACGTGTGTCACCTTGCCGTGGCGAAGGGCTACACCCAGGTTTGCAGCATTGTCGCATAAGGCCTTACCAGGCTGCAGGTTGAGTGGAGACAACCATTTCTGAAACTCGGACCGCAGAGCTGACCTCAACAAATCCGCTGTGTGACTCTTATTTCCAAGACATTTCAAGCTAAAGACCGCCTGATGATGTTGAGCTCTGCTTTCAGCATAGTAAGGAGGTGTGCAGGATTCCTTGTGTCAGTTGCAATGCGGGTGGCCTTACCAGGCAGGCTTGGGGCGGAGGTGCAGGACCCAGACGAGGTTGAGGAGGCAGAAGCAGTGCAGGAGCTTCAACATATAGAGTATTGACGCACAATTCGTGGGGACGGAAAGAGTTGTTGAGCACACCCTTCTCCATCTATCACCATAGTTAACCAGTGCCCAGTCAGCGACATGTAACACCCCTGTCCATGCTTACTTGTCCAAGTATCGGTGGTGAAATGCACCCGGTCACACACAGAGTTTCTCAAGGAAGCGGTGATGTTGTGTGCGACATGCTGGTGTAGCGCAGGCACACCTTTCTTGGAGAAGTAGTAGCGACTGGGCATCTGGTACTGGGGCACAGCGACGGACATAAGGTCTCAAAAATCCTCTGTCTCCACCAGGTGGAAAGGCAGCATTTCTGTAGCCAAGAGCTTACAGAGGGATAAAGTCAACCTCTTAGCTTTGTCATGGCTCGGAGGAAATGGCCTTTTATTTGTCCACATCTGAGGGACCGAGATCTAGCTGCTGTATGGAGACGGTGGTGAGTAGGGTGTCCCTGCAAAGCTGCAGGTCTGTGAGGAAAGTGCAGGCGGAGACAGGATGCTGCCTTCATCCAAAGTTGGTGCTCTCGATGTGTGAGAGAGCTTTACACCAGCAGTTGTTTCCCCTTCCAAACCAACTGACGACATACCAAGCAAACTGCCTGTTGTGGTTAAAGTGGTGGAAGTTCTGCGTGGAAGAACAGAAGTGACAGCTGTCCCCACAGTCATAGAAGATGAAGAGCGCGCGGAGGTACTGGAAGGGGCAGGCGGTGGATGGCCCACTCCGCTAGGCTGCATTGCAGCACAATGAGCTTCCCACTGGGACTTATGCTTGTTATTCATGTGACGATTCATGGAAGAAGTTGTCAAACTGGTGAGGTTTTGGCCTCTACTTATAGATTGCCGACAAATTTTACAGATCACATGATTTGGGAGATCCTTTGCAAGGTCAAAAAAGGACCAGGCTAGTTGTGGATGCCACTAGAATGCAGAGGTGGTGGAACTTGCTTGGCACAAATGGGACACAAATTTAGTATAGCAGATACTTTTTGGATGCCACTGTCAGCACTGTTTGCTATAAAAATAGCTTGGCAAAAATGTGCTGGAGGGTAGAATGCAGAGGTGGTGGGACTTGCTTGGCACCAGTGGGATATAAATTTAGTATAGCAGACACTTTGTGGATGCCACTAAGTTTCAGCTCTGTTTGCTGTAAAAATAGAGTGGCAAAACTGGGCAGGTGGGTACAGTGCCCAGGTTCTGTGGGTACCAGGACAGGAAAGGAAGCCTCACTTTCTATCCCTCCTAATGATGAAATACAGCAAGGAATTCCCTGAGCTTAGGTTCACAGACGCTGCTATCTGAAGCTGTATACAGCGTTTCCACAGACCTGCCTGTCAGCTATGGCTCGGAGCGCCTGGAAATCAGCCCTGAAAAGGGCTGAAATAAAAGCAGCAGTCCCAAATCTCTACAGCGGTGTGTCTATAGCGCACACAGCAGGAACGGCGGCAGCAGCAGCGTGAGCGGTGACTGACACCCACACGCAGAAGGCAGATAATAGCGGCGTGAGGGAAAATAGCCGTATTTATAAGGCAAGGAAATGTGACATTCACAGCCTATGACATATGCCCTTGCTCGTCTGGTAAAAATCCACTTACTGTGTGTGTGTATGTGATTGGCTGACATCCTGGCCCGTCCCACTGCACGTGCGCTAAGGAAAAAAAAAATGGAGATCGGCATTCTCTCTGTACCACAGATCTAAACGCCATCCCCTCCGCACACTATACGCTAAAATTTGATAATAGTGTGAATCACAGTGACTGACACTATTACAGCGAAAAGCCAGCTAGTAACTAGCTAGGCTTTTTGCTGATCGAATCGTTCTCAAACGTAACTCGAGCTATCGAGCTTTATCTACAGTCATGGCCAAAGGTTTTGAGAATGACACCAAAATTATTTTTTCACATGATCTGTTGCCCTCTGGTTCTTATTTGTGTTTGTCTGATGTTTACATCACATACAGAAATATAATTGCAATCATATTATGAGTACCAAAAGGTTCTATTGACAGTTAGAATGAGTTAATGCAGCAAGTCAATATTTGCAGTGTTGCCCCTTCTTCTTCAGGACCTCTGCAATTCTCCCGGGCATGCTTTCAATCAACTTCTGGACCAGATCCTGACTGATAGCTGTCCATTCTTGCATAAGCAATGCTTGCATTTTGCAAGAATTTGTTGGTTTTTGTTTGTCCACCCGTCTCTTGATGATTGCCCACAAGTTCTCAATGGGATTAAGATATGGGGAGTTTCCAGGCCATGGACGCAAAATCTCTATGTTTTGTTCCATGAGCTATTTAGTGATCACCTTTGCTTTATGGCAAGGTGCTCCCTCATGCCGGAAAAGGCATTGTTGGGCGCCAAACTGCTCTTGGACAGTTGGGAGAAGTTGCTCTTGGAGGACATTCTGGTACCATTCTTTATTCATGGCTGTGTTTTTAGGCCAGACTGTGAGTGGTGCGATTCCCTTGGCTGAGAAACAACCCCACACATGAATCGTTTCAGGATGCTTAACAGTTGGCATGAGACAAGACTTGTGGTAGTGCTCACCTCTTCTTCTCCTAATAAGCTGTTTTCCAGATGTCCCAAACAATCGAAAAGGGGATTCATCTGAGAAAATGACTTTACCCCAGTCCTCAGCAGTCCACTCCCTGTACCTTTTGCAGAATATCAGTCGGTCCCTGATGTTTTTTCTGGAGAGAAGTGGCTTCTTTGCTGCCCTCCTTGAAACCACGCCTTGCTCAAAGAGTCTCCGCCTCACAGTGCGTGCAGAAGCACTCACACCAGTCTGCTGCCATTGCTGAGCTAGCTCGGCACTGCTGGTAGTCCAATCCTGCAGCTGAAATAGTTTTAAGATACGGTCCTGGCGTTTGCTGGTCCTTCTTGGGCGCCCTGGAGCCTTTTTGGCAACAATGGAAGCTCTCTCCTTGAAGTTCTTGATGATGCGATAGATTGTTGACTGAGGTGCAATCTTTGTAGCTGCGATACTCTTCCCTGTTAGGCCATTTTTGTGCAGAGCAATGATGGCTGCACGTGTTTCTTTAGAGATAACCATGGTTAACTGAAGAGAAACAATGATACCCAGCACCAGCCTCTTTTTAAAGTGTCCAGTGGTGTCATTCTTACTTAATCATGACTGATTGATCGCCAGCCCTGTCCTCATCAACACCCACACCTGTGTTAATGGAACAATCACTAAAACAATGTTAGCTGCTCCTTTTAAGGCAGGAATGCAATGATGTTGAAATGTGTTTGGGGGGTTAAAGTTCATTTTCTTAGCCAATATTGACTTTGCAAGTAATTGCTGTTAAGCTGATCACTCTTTATGACATTCTGGAGTATATGCAAATTGCCATTAGAGAAACTTAAGGAGTAGACTTTGTAAAAATTAATATTTGTAGCATTCTCAAAACTTTTGGCCATGACTGTATGAGACCCCGCCCCATCACTAACCTGTAAATGAAAGTAAATAAATAGGGATGATCGAATACCCTAATATTAACTTTTCCAAATATCCAGCAAATACATCGCCGGTATTTGACTATTCGCGAGTATTCGACGCCCAATGTAAGTCTATGGGAAACCAGAATAATTTTACGTTGGACCAAACAGCGAGCTGTGGTGACTGGGAAAAAGGTAGAAACAGAACGGACTCAGCCTGTAGTCAGTCAATCTCAGTCTCTCTCTCTCATTACGCCGGACCTGGAGGTTGGAAAACAAGTACCAGGAAGTCAGAAATGAAACTGAAAGTATTGGCGGATGCAGTTTTATTCGTCGGATACCAGATGGTGCTAATAGCCTGTTATCCATTGGATACCGAATAGTGGCAAATATATAAATAAACACAAACCCCCCAAAAATCATTTATTTGGAATAAAATAAAAAGCCCCTTTTTCACCCCTTTATTAAGCCCCAAATACCCCTGCTGGTCCGAAGTAATCCACACAAGATCTCACGGCGATTCACCTCTGCTACATCTCTGTCCTGTCATAGCATCATAGAGCATGACTGCCAGCTGTGAGTGTAGACAGAGTGGTGCAATCAGAATGAACTCGGGTGAACCCCTGACATCACAGCTGTGAGCCCCATAGTACAGCATGTGTCACAGCAGTGACGTCACGGGTTCACCGCTGTGAAATTTAGGCTGTGACTTAATGAGCTGTGTAATCAACTGTGACATCATTCAGGTGAGTCCTCCACCTGTGGCTCACTTCAGTCACAGCCTGATTTGCAGTAAAAGATTGAAGACTCCAGATGTGACTGCAAATCACTGAAGTGATGTCACCACTAATCGCGCTGCTCACTTTAGTCACTCAGGTGATTTGTTGTCACTGGTGGAGGACTCCAGTTGTGGCCATGGCTAACCTGAGTGATGTCACCGCTGATCTTGCGGCTCACTTCACTTGCTGCATGGAGCTCACAGCTGGCAATTATGTTCAATGGCCCTCACTGTGAGCGTAAGATGTAGCAGTGCTGCAAGCGTCGTAGAACCTCGTGTGCATTATATTGGACCTGCAGGGATGTTATTGGGGTTAATAAAGTGGTGAAAGAAGGTGTTTTTTGTCTTTTATTTCATATAAAGGATTTTTGAGGTGTTTGTGTTTACTAACATTCACTTACAGATTAATGAAGGGGGTGTCTCATAGACGCCTGCCATGACTAATCTAGGACTTAGTGGCTGCTGTGGGATGCCATTAACTCCCTCATTACCCCGATTGCAACCACACCAGGGCAATCGGGAAGAGTTGGGTAAACTTCAAGGACTGTCACATCTAATGGATGTGGCAATACCAGGAATCTGTTGGCTGATATATTTATGCTGGGGAAAGTCTAATAACTATAGGCCTCCCAAGTCTAAGAATACCAGCCTCCAGCTGTGGGGCTTTATCTTGGCTGGGTATCCAAATTGGGGGAACTGCACGCTTTTTTTAAAAAATTTATTTATTTATTTTTCTGTCTGGTATAGACCCATGCACCGGTGTCTGTGTCTCAGCGTGGGGTTGGATCTCACTGCAACCAATCACAGACACCGGTGGTCAGGAAAAGCAGTAAATATGTATGAGCCTAATAAGCAGCCCAAGAAGAAAATGAGGAACGAGAGGCCGCGGGAGCAATGTGATAGCCACACCGCGCCGGTGATCGGTGAGTAAGAAGCGCTTGGAGAGAGAGACAGAGAGAGAAAATAAGTGGCATTATACTGTGGCATCCTTATTCCCAGAAACCATGTGAGTCATAAATGCATGCAGCATATTCTCCAGGCTCTCTACATTCAGTTTCATCCCTTTCCCATTCATTTCAGCCTTTTCCTCAGGCACTCAGACCTCTTTATTGGGTCCAGCAGAAAATTACTCGCATTTCCCATTGACTTGCATTGTACTCGACACTCGCAATGAATATGTGAGTATTACAAAGTATTCGTTATGAGTATAGCAATTACGAATATTTCAGTAAAAATTCAAATTGTCTCTCCAGGGAGGAAGGAGACAAACTCTAGCCCCACCTATTGGAAGTAGCAATCCTAAAGGTCAAAAGTGACCCTTAATCAAGCCTTTTCATATGACCTAGGATTTATGCCAGATCAGAATCCAAATGTGCGGATACAGTGTTTGGGGGTGATTGCCCCTCATCAGTACAAAGTATGGGAATCTGATCTGGCTTATGAGAAGCTATATTGGGGACCACGGGGAAGACTATTCTCCTTGCAGAGACCTGAAAAAAAGTCTGGCTGCCGTTTCAGTACTTGCTCATCTCCAGTAAATACTAAACAAAAACAGTATCTACTGGGCAGAAAAGGTATACCAGCCCACCCTGCACTTCTGGCCTCTCCTAAAACTTGGATTCAAAATCATGGCCATGAAAAATCCTCTCAGCACTATGTGTGCTAAAGCCTCTTTTCCGTTTCCTACATCACAGGGGCTAGCCACGTCAGTGACACATACCTACCTTCCTGTACCTTGCCATCTTGGTACCTCCCGGTGGTTATACAGGACATACACAGGCTTCACGAAGAGGAACCTTGGAAGTAGCCTAATATGTTTTATGACATAGGAGGAAAGTGTAATCAGAAAATACATTGTATCTCCTCGCTGCTTTAATTCTTCTCTTTTTCCTTTACAGCCATGATGCTGAGATTAAAATATGTTTTCTTGATCAGCTCACATGTGCACAGCAATGCAAATTTCCATAAAGCTAAAGTTACTTCCTCAATGTCCTGTTAAAAATAATGAAAACCCCTTCCATCTTTGTCTGCCCGGATGTGAATCGAGTGCGATCATTAATCAGAGTTCCATCTTTCTCCTGTGCAAATTTTTGCTAAATGCAGCTAATTAGTTCTGCTGACTTTTAAATGAATCAAACCATAAAGATAAAAGTTATTTTAACTGGACTAAGTGCTGGTTATTAAGTGGAAGTTACATTCAAATGTTCTTTAAATATATGCCAGTTCTTTAAATATATGCCAAAAAGCCAGGGAAGGAGTCTTGTGAGGATAATTTGCATATTCCCAGTGCCTTCTGGGATAAGTGAAGAGTCACCGCGAGCTCAAGGAGAACCGGGCTTTGGCCGTTACAGCCGGAAGGAAGACTTCTGAAAGCCTGTCTTCTTCATTGTGAGCGTGAGTGAGCAAAGTGTGAGCAAAAGTAAGTGTGAGTAGAATTGTTTGTATTTAGTTGTTTAATTACTTAACATTTGTTTAGTGCTATCCCCATTAGAAAATGTGCTCCACTATTGCTAATGCGATCCAGTGTACATCTTGTCTCATGTATGCAGTCCTTGAAAAGCCATTCGAGGGTGCATACTGTTGTTCGAGATGTGCGCAAGTTGCACATTTGGAAGCCCAGATACTGGATCTAAATGAGCAGCTGGCAACTCTGAGATGCATTAGCAATATGGAAAGGAGTTTGCTGCTCACTGAGCAGCAGCTTGCTGGGTCAGATGTGCGGGAGGATCGTAGTAGGCAGCGGCAGGACGGTGAGGTAGGTAGCTGGGTGACAGTTAGAAAGGGGGTAAAGGGAAAAGTGCTAGGAAGGCTAGTCCTGAACTGACACACCCCAATAGGTTTGCAAACTTGGCAGATGAGAGTGATGTCATTACAGGGGTAGCATTGCTGCAGCAAGGCATGACCTCTGAATGCCAGAGGAGTGTCTGCTCCAGTAAGGGGGGGAATAGGAGTGCAGGGCAGGCAAGACAGGTACTGGTAGTGGGGGACTCAATTATTAGGGGGACAGATAGGGCAATCTGTCACAAAGACAGGGATCGCCGAACAGTGTGTTGTCTTCCTGGCGCTCGAGTTCGGCACATCGCTGATCGGGTTGACAGATTACTGGGAGGGGCTGGGGAGGACCCAGCGGTCATTGTACACATTGGCACAAATGACAAAGTTAGAGGTAGGTAGAAGGTCCTTAAAGATGTTTTCAGGGAATTAGGTTGTAAGCTTAAAGCATGGACCTCAAAGGTGGTATTTTCGGAAATACTACCTGTGCCACGAGCCACACCAGAGAGGCAAAGAGAGATCAGGGAGGTTAACAGGTGGCTCAAGAATTGGTGTAGGAAAGAGGGTTTTGGGTTCCTGGAGAATTGGGCCGACTTTTCAGTTGGCTACAGATTCTATGCTAGGGATGGGCTGCATCTTAATGGGGAAGGTGCAGCTCTGCTGGGGCAGAAAATGGCTAGAAGGTTGGAGGAGTGTTTAAACTAGGAATGGGGGGGAGGGTATTCACTTTATAGAAGGGGAATGTAGTGCAGATAGTGACCAGAACACAAGTAATGAAATTGGGGATGGTACGGGGGGAAGGGTTAGGACAGTTAATACAGTAAGCAGGAATACAGGTACAGAGTCATACGTAACGTGCATGTACACTAATGCCCGAAGCCTCACAAATAAGGTGGAGGAATTAGAATTAATATTGTTGGAAGAAAATTATGATATAGTGGGGATATCAGAGACATGGCTGGATGAGAGCTATGACTGGGCTGTTAATTTACAGGGTTATAGCCTATTCAGGAATGACCGTACAAATAAGCGAGGGGGAGGTGTGTGTCTATATGTAAAATCATCCTTAAAACCCATCCTGCGTGACAACATATGTGAGGGTACTGAGAATGTAGAGTCCCTATGGGTGGAGATAAGGGGGGGGAGAATGAATAATAAAATACTGATAGGGGAGTGTTATAAGACGCCGAATATTATGGAAGAGGTAGAGAATCTCCTTATAAAGCAAATTGATAAAGCAGCGAGTCTCGGAGAGGTAATTATTATGGGGGACTTTAACTATCCTGATATAAATTGGGGAACAGAAACTTGCAGTTCCAGCAAAGGAAATAGATTTTTGATAACAATGAAAGATAATTACCTTTCACAAATGGTCCAGGACCCCACAAAAGGGGGAGCACTACTAGACCTTGTACTAACCAATAGGCCAGACCGCATATCAAATATACAAGTTGGGGGTTACTTGGGGAATAGTGATCACAAAATAATATGTTTTCATGTATTCTTTAGTAAGATGTATAGTAGAGGGGCTACAAGGACACTAAACTTCAGGAAAGCAAATTTTAAACGGTTGAGAGATGATCTAAGTGCAATAAACTGGGATGATGTACTAAGTAATAAAAGTACACAAAGCAAATGGGAGACTTTTATGAGCATCCTGAATAGGGCTTGTGCAGAAAATATACCCTATGGGAACAAACATGCTAGAAATAGGAGGAAACCCCTATGGCTAAATAGAGCTGTAAGGGAAGCAATAAAAGAAAAACAGAAAGCCTTAAAAGAATTAAAGAGGGTAGGTAGTGATGAGGCATTATATAATTATAGAAAATTAAATAAAATATGTAAAAAGCAAATTAAGTTAGCTAAGTTTGAGACAGAGAGACTCATTGCGAGAGAAAGTAAAAATAATCCTAAAATATTCTTTAACTACATAAACAGTAAAAAGCTGAAAAGCGATAGTGTTGGCCCCCTTAAAAATAGTCTTGGTGAAATGGTGGAAGGGGATGAGGGTAAAGCCAACCTGCTGAATGACTTTTTTTCTACGGTTTTTATACAAGAAAATGCCATGGCAGATGACATGACCAGTGATACCATAAATTCACCCTTGAATATTACCTGCTTAACCCAGCAGGAAGTACGCCGCCGCCTCGAAATCACTAAGGTTGACAAATTTCCGGGCCCGGATGGCATACACCCCAGAGTACTACAGGAATTGAGTTCTGTGATAGATAGACCATTATTTTTAATCTTCTCAGATTCCTTAATAACAGGGTCGGTACCGCAGGACTGGCGCATAGCAAATGTGGTGCCAATATTCAAAAAGGGGACAAAAACTGAGCCGGGAAATTATAGGCCGGTAAGTTTAACCTCTACGGTTGGTAAAATCCTTGAGGGTTTCTTGAGAGATGCTATACTGGAGTATCTCAAGAAAAATAACCTTATGACAGAGTATCAACATGGGTTTATGAGGGATCGATCCTGTCAAACTAATTTGATCAGCTTCTATGAAGAGGTAAGTTCAAGCCTGGACCAGGGAAATGCAGTGGATGTTGTGTATATGGACTTTTCAAAAGCTTTTGATACGGTGCCACACAAAAGGTTGGTACATAAAATGAGAATAATGGGGATAGGGGAAAATATGTGTAACTGGGTTAAAAACTGGCTCAGTGATAGGAAACAAAGGGTGGTTATTAATGGTACGTACTCGGACTGGGTCTCAGTTCATAGTGGGGTACCACAGGGGTCAGTATTGGGCCCGCTTCTTTTCAACATATTTATAAATGACCTTGTTGGGGGCATGCGGAGTAGAATTTCAATATTTGCAGATGATACTAAACTCTGCAGGGTAATCAATACAGAGGAGGATAATTTTATATTACAGGGAGATTTATGTAAATTGGAGGATTGGGCTGAGAAGTGGCAATTGAAGTTTAATGTAGATAAATGTAAGGTCATGCACTTTGGTAGAGGAAATAACATTTATGATTATGTACTTAATTGTAGAACACTGGGTAAAACAGACACAGAAAAAGACTTGGGTGTATGGGTGGATGGTAAACTTCACTTTAGTGGACAGTGTCAGGCAACTGCTGCCAGGGCTAATAAAATAATGGGATGTATTAAAGAGGTATAAGTGTTCATGAAAAAAATATAGTTCTACCTCTGTACAAGTCACTAGTGCGACCGCACTTATATACTGTGTACAATTCTGGTCACCGATATATAAGAAGGACATAGCTGAACTGGAGAGGGTGCAGAGAAGAGCGACCAAGATTATTAGAGGAATGGGGGGGCTGCAATACCAAAACAGGTTATTAAACTTGGGGTTATTTAGTCTGGAAAAACGAAGGCTTAGGGGGGATCTAATCACAATGTATAAATATATGAGGGGACAGTACAGAGACCTTTCCAAAGATCTTTTTACACCTAGGCCTGCGACTGGAACACGGGGGCATCCGCTACGTCTTGAGGAAAGAAGGTTTAATCATAATCACAGACGAGGATTCTTTACTGTACGAGCAGTGAGACTATGGAGCTCTCTGCCGCATGATGTTATAATGAGTGTTTCACTACTAACATTTAAGCAGAGCCTGGATGCCTTTCTTGAAAAATTTAATATTACCAGTTATGTATATTAGATTTTATGACAGGGTATTGATCCAGGGAACTAGTCTGATTGCCGGATGTGGAGTCAGGAAGGACATTTTTTCCCCATTGGAACTTGTTTGCCACATTGGTGGTTTTTTTGCCTTCCTTTGGATCAACATGTTAGGCTACGGGTTGAACTAGATGGACTTAGAGTCTCCCTTCAACCTTAAAACTATGATACTATGATACTATGATATAATTTTTATATTAGCAAAGCAGATATATGGGTTAAAAATAGAGAAAAAAGTTTTTTTTTAAAAGAAGTCATCTTTTCGTCCCTATATGATGATATTAATTTTCAAAATTATTTTTTTGCCATCTTCAGTAAGAAGTTAGATTGAAATGTTCCGAAAGCTTTCATTATTTGTGCGTTCCTTAAACTGTATATCACAGGATTCATCATCGGTGTCCCAACCGTGTACATCAAAGATAAAAATTTTGTAATATTCAATGATTTTCCTTTGGTTGGAAGAACATAAACACCAAATAATGTTCCGTAGAATATGGAGACCACAATAAGGTGCGAACTGCAGGTGGAGAACGTTTTCTGTCTACCGGTAGCTGAAGGAATCTTTAGTATGACAAAGATGATATAAGTATAAGATATTATAACAATTAAGAATGGGCAGAGAAGAACCGGCACACCAGTTAGCATAATTTCCAACTGGACTCCACTGACATCTGAGCATGAGAGCTCAAGTATTGGTGGCAGATCGCAGAAGAAATGGTCAATGTCATTAGGTCCACAATAATCTAACGAGGATGTTGACGCTATTTCAACTGTCGATATAGAAAAACTCGTTACCCAACTAATAAAGACCAGTTTTAGACATAAACTTTGACTCATAATGGTGGTATACCGTAAGGGGTTACATATGGCCAAATATCTGTCATAAGACATCACCGTCAGAAGAAGACATTCTGAACATTCACAGAAGGCAAATACATAAAACTGAACAATGCAGCCAAAAAAAGAGATGACGGCAACTTTATGAAGAAGATTATGGAGCATGATTGGGACAATATCTGAGGTCAGTAAGATGTCCGCTATGGACAACTGTGTGAGGAAGAAGTACATGGGCCGGTGAAGGTCTCTGCTGTACACCACCAATATTACCATGAGGAGATTGCCACAAAGTGTCATGCAATAGATCAGCAGAAGTATGGGAAAGTATAAAAAATTCACATTTTGTGAGCTGTGAAATCCCAAGAGGTGGACTTTTGTAATCATGGAAATGTTTTGTTGATACATAGCCTAAAAAAAAAAATTCTTATATTTTATTATGCTTACATATAAGGAGTGAAATGAGAGCACTTGCAAAACTATTTACCAGTAAGGTATCAAACTCCTATTCTAACAGGATGGAGGAAAGTTTACTGGACATTGAAAAACTTTCAAAAAAAAAATGGAAAACCGTGACCTTTAGGCATAATGAAATGGATCTTGTAGACACCATGAGCCCCGGCACTATCGGTGGGTAAGCGTATCCAAGGGCTTTGACAAATTTTCCTCCATTCTATTATCCATTATGGTTTAGTTTGTATAATAATCTAGAAGGGAAAACGATTTAAGAAAATCACTAAAAATACAGCGACTCCTGAATCAGTGGACAATAAGCACAAAATATAAAACAACTGCGAATCCATCACACAAATCATTGTCTGGATGAGAGATTGGTCTTGTGGAAGACGTTCCCTTTTGGAGAGGTTTTATTGTAAATTATTATTATTATTATTATTATTATTATTATTTAGACTTTAGTGATACTGTTGATATCATTCTTCAAAAAATATTAAAACAATTCTAAGGTTTCTTTTTAATTTGGATCTAAACAGATTAATAATTTCTGATATCGGTAGAGACAGAAAATAAGTAGTACTTACACATACAGTGTGGCGCGTGTCTGCAGAGTTTTCTAGGTCTTATCTGTTCAGCCTCCATCTTATCCTTTTATAAAGTAATGCAGAAAATAAAAAAAAATCTGTTGGGGAAACAGGGGAGTCTTGACTATTCTCCCGTGCTTTATTAAAATGTAATGAAAGTAAAATCAAATCTCATGAATACAATTATTTATTGATTGAATATTTAGACTCACAATACTTGAGATTTTATTTTTCTTATATTTATTATAGTTTCGTAGTATCTCCTGCTATTAGTACGATGCGGCAAACGTCTTCTCGTGTGTTGTGCTCATTCGCCGCTGTCTTCATTATGGCTTTTGGGCTTTCCATGCAATTTTAACCCTTGTTAAGTCTTCTGAAAATTTTCCAACAATACATTGCTAAGGTTCTCTTTTGGATACCCTGTTACTGACCCGGATTGTTTTCCAGCCTTTTTTACTACCTGTCCTAAACTTCTGCTCTCTTTATGTCGAGAGATAAGTCTGCCTTTCTGACCTCTTTCTACTGTGTGACATGTTTTTCAGTTTACAGTATGTACAAACCATTAAAGTTTCCTACCCATCGGCTGAGACTACACGTATAAGGGTAGCAAGTTAGATGTCTTAAGCAATTAATTTCTTATCCTTATATAAGGGTTAAAGGATTACAAGATAAAAACCTTAAAATCACTTGGACAACGTATCAATATTACTTAAGACCCCGTCACATTTAGCGACTTACCAGAGATGCCGAAAACGATGCGACGTGATAAGGATCGCTGGTAAGTCGCTAGGAGGTCGCTGGGGAGATGTCACACAGTCAGACCTTACCAACGACTCAGTAATGATACAGGTCGCAGTAGCGACCTGTATAACGATCTCTGCTGTCATTGGGACCCTGTCACACAGTGTCAAACACAGCGATGCGTCCTGCTCAGCAGGACATCACCTTTGAAGAAAATGTTCCCAACCATTCAGCAACAACTAGCGATCTCACAGCAGGGGCCTGATCGCTGGTAGGTGTCACACATAACGAGATCGTTGCTGCGTCACAAAAACGGTGATGCAGTAACGACCTCGTTTGCGATCTCGTTGTGTGTGACAGGGCCTTTACACCAGCACTATTCTGTACTCCGTATGACACCGTCTTCTATGATGACCCTCCTTTCCATGCTGAACACTTGTTCAGACCTTACATTTTAGCAGGGGAGGCCAGAACCTCAAGTCGTATTGTACAAGCTCAGACCATGTATTCAGTTTTGCCATCCAGGAATAAATTAGTGCAGAACCATCAGCTAACATTGCGAAACGTCTGGACACATCCTCTTACACTATGTTTAATAAACGTTGACTCTTGGTAATACGCACCATAGCAGATGGTGTTGTTGGATGGTGTGTTGGACAGCACGTGAAATGTTGCCACATTAAGGCCATGATAACCCCCTCTGTTATTATTTATTTATAATTGTAATTTAATTTAATTATGCACTGAGAGGAGGAGCTGGACTTCAGCTGAGAGCCGCGGGACAAATCGGGACCTCTAAATCAGAGCAGTTCACGGAATGAGGCTGCATTGCTCTCTCCTCTCTCTCTCGTCTCTCTTCTCTCTCTCTTTCTCTCTTTCTTTCTCTCTCTCTCTCTTTTTCTCTTTTTTATCTCTCTCTCTTTCTCTCTCTCTTTCTCTCTCTCTTTCTCTCTCTTTTTCTCTCTCTTTTTCTCAGTCTCTCTTTTTGTTTTTCTCCCTCTCTCTCTCCTCTCTCTTCTCTCTCTCTTCTCTCTCTCCTCTCTCATCTCTCTCTTCTCTCTCTCCTCTCTCTTCTCTCTCCTCTCTCTCTTTTTCTCTTTCTCTCTCTTTTTCTCTCTCTTTTTCTCAGTCAATCTTTTTCTCTTTTTCCCTCTCTCTCACTCCCCTCTCCTCTTTCCTCTCTCTCGTCTCTCTCTTCTCTCTCCTCTCTCTCTCTTCTCTCTCCTCTCTCTCTCTTCTCCCTCCTCTCTCTCTCTTCTCTCTTATCTCTCCCTCTCTCTTCTCTCTCCTATCTCTCTTCTCTCTCTCCCTCCCTCTCTCTCCCTCTTCTCTCTCCTATCTCTCTTCTCTCTCTCCCTCCCTCTTTCTCTCCTCTCTTCTCTCTCCTCTCTCTCTCCTCTCTTCTCTCTCCTCTCTCTCTTCTCTCTCTCTTCTTTCTCTTCTCTCTCTATCCTCTTTCTCTTCTCTCTCTTCTTTCTCACTCTTCTTTCTCTCCCCTCTCTCTCCTCTCTCTCTTTTCTTCTCTTCTCTCTCTTTTCTCCTCTTCTCTCTCTCTTCTCTCTCTCTCCCTCTCTCTCTTCTCTTTTCTCTCTTTCTTTTATCTCTCTCCTTTCTCTCTTTTTTTCTCTATCTTCCCTCTCTCTTTTCTCTCTCTCAGACCTGGCGATGATCAGCTGATGCGTTCACCTGACGGCATCAGCTGACAATATAAGTCGAGCAGTGAGGCTGTCGGACAGGAGTCTGCACAGAAGTGTGTAGTTTTTTTTGTTTTTTTTGCACTGATGCATCAGCTGTTTGTATAAAAGCCATTTATACAATCAGCTGTTGTGTCATGTGATTCAGGCCCTTGAACCTGACACATTATCTGATCGCTTTGACTTCCAGCAAACCGATCAGATGATATTGGATCCGGATTGAATGTCGCGGGACCCTTGACCCAGGATTACTGCGGAGGTTTTTTTTTATTTTAATAAAGATGGAGTCACTAATTGTGTTGTGTTTTATTTCTAATAAAAATATTTTTCTGTGTTGTGTTTTTTTTTTCTGTACTAGAAATTTATGGTGGCCATGTCTAATATTGGCGTGACACCATGAATTTCAGGCTTAGGGCCAGTTTATAATATACAGCTAGCCCTAACCCCATTATTACCCAGCGAGTCACCCATCACCAGGGCAACTGGAAGAGTTGGATACAGCGCCTGAAGATGGCGATTCTATGAAAGCACCATTTTCTGGGGCGGCTGCGGACTGCAATTCGCAGCAGGGGTGCCCAGAAAGCTTGGGCACCCTGCGCTGCGGATTCCAATCCCCAGCTGCCTAGTTGTACCTGGCTGGACACAAAAATTGGGCAAAGCCCACGTCATTTTTTTTTTAATTGTTTCATGAAATTCATGAAATAATTTTAAAAAAAAAAGGGTTTCCCTATATTATTGGTTCCTAGCCGGGTACAAATAGGCAGCTGGGGGTTGGGGGCAGTACATAGCTGCTGGCTGTACCTTGCTAGCATACAAAAACATGGCGAAGCCCACGCAATTTTTGGGGGGGGGCAAAAAACTCCTGCATACAGTCGTGGATGGAGTATGCTGAGCCTTGTAGTTCTGCAGCTGCTGTCTGTCTGTATGGAGGAGAGCAGACAGCAGCTGCAGAACTACAAGGCTCAGCATCCTCCATCCAGGACTGTATGCTGGAGGGAGAGGCAAGGGGAGCAGAACTGCAAGGCTCAGAAATCTTCATCCACTAGTGTATAAAAAACAAAAAAGCTAACACTAAATGTGCACTGCAGCACTAAAAATTCCAACTGTACTTATAAATTTGAGATTTTTGGCAAAAAATTGCAATTTCTTGAGCCACCCCGCCACTCCACGGCAAATCTCATTTGGGGCAGTCCTAACACTAAAATATTTTTTATAAAATGTGCCAAATGGCCTCACATATGAAATAGTAGAACTGCTCTTAGCAGCATTCACCTGGTCAATTTCAGTCCCGTACCCATGACTGAATCATGGCTGTGGGCGGGACAGGTCGAAGCAAATGCTGCATGAAGTAAATAGCCTGTGGACAGGGTCTGATGACTGAATGTGAACAGTCACCTATCGCCAAAATCTAGACAGGTGGAATACATCCCAAATTGGAGTGCATAGCAAGGTGGGGGTCAGCCACCGACCAAGTCAATGAAGAAAAAACAAAAAAACTAGCACTAAATGCGCACTACAGCATTAAAAATTCCAACTGTACTTATTATACACTTGAGATTTTTGGCAAAAAATTGCAATTTCTTGTGCCACCCCGCCACTCCACGGCAAATCTCATTTGGGGCAGTCCTAACACTAAAATATTTTTATAAAATGTGCCAAACGGCCTCACATATGAAATAGTAGAACTGCTCTTAGCAGCACTAGCCTGGTCTATTTCAGTCCCGTACCCATGACTGAATCATGGCTGTGGGCGGGACAGGTCCAAGCAAATGCTGCATGAAGTAAATAGCCTGTGGACAGGGCCTGATGACTGAATGTGAACAGTCACCAATCGCCAAAATCTAGACAGGTGGAATACATCCCAAATTGGGGTGCATAGCAAGGTGGGGTCAGCCACCGACCAATTCAATGAAGAAAATAATGTGTGCAGGGGAGCAGACAGCAGCTGCAGAACTACAAGGCTCAGCATGCTGCATCAAGGACTGTATGCTGGAGGGAGAGACAGGGGGAGCAGAACTACCAGGCTCAGCATGCTCCATTCATTAATGTATGCAGGAGAGCAGACATCAGCTGCAGAACTACAAGGCTCAGCATACTCCATCCAGGACTTTATGCAAGAGTTTTTGCCCACCAAAAAAATGACGTGGGCTTCGCCATATTTTTGTATGCTAGCCAGGTACAGCAGGCAGTTACGGCTGCCCCCAACCCCCAGCTGCCTATTTGTGCCTGGCTGCGAACTAAAAATATAGGGAAGTCCTTTTTTTAATTATTTCATGAATTTCATGAATTAATTAAAAAAAAAAAAATGACATGGGCTTTGCCCCATTTTTGTGTCCAGCCAGGTACAACTAAGCAGCTGGGGATTGGAATGCGCAGCATAGGTTGGCCCGAGCTTTCTGGGTCCCTCTGCTGCGAGTTGCCGTCATAGAAGCGCCATTATATGGCGTTGCATCCAACTCTTCCAGCAGCCCTGAAGCCGGGTGGCTTGCTGGGTAATAATGCTAGCTTAGTTTTACTAGCTAGTATTAAGCCAGAGATTCTTAATGTCAGGTAAGTTTGACCCGGCCATTAAGAATATCCAATAAATTGTTAATAAAAAGACACCACACAGAGAAAAAAATAGTTTAATAGAAATAAATACACAGACACACTTAGAGACTCCAAGTTTATTACTCCCTCTCATTCCTCCACGATCATGGTCTTCTGTCTTCTTTCTCCTTCAACCCATGCAGCTCTGCTAAATCAGACAGCACTGCATGGGAGGAAGAACGCTGCTGCTCTCGGGCAGTCTAATCACTCAGTGAGGGAGCAGAGGCTGTGGGCTGTAAGCGGTGACGTCACCGTTGACACGCGGGTTACTATAGCAACGGTGATCTCCGATACTCACCAGATGTGGGCTGACTCTGTAAAGAGCGCCCACATGCAGGAACAGGGAAGCCAACCATGTGCCAGAGCATGTCGCCGGTACACGGAGATGCTGGAACGAGCACCGCGTTCCGGAGAGATGCACTGACAGGACCTAGCATGATGTCTAGCCATGTAACCAGTCTGTAGCCAATGAGATAATACACACGTGACTGGTCACATGCTATTTTGACATCACGGAAGGTCCTATCATGAGTGCTGGTTACCGGGAGGACGCAGCGATTATCGGAAGGAAAAGCGGCGGGAGACCGAGTGCAGGAGCCTCCGTTCGATGAACCGAACCGAACTCGAACGCTAGGGGATGGCTCATCTCTAATTGTTAGTAACATCAGTATTAGTGGAAGCAACAGAAGACACGAGACAGACTGTAATTATGTGAGATCAATTCAGTACACTGAAAACTTCACCATCACCTAATCTTCACAGTCTTTAACTGGGGGGGGGGATTTGGAGATCAAATTTTGAGCTGGACAACAGATATGGCACTTTTCAGATGCTGGAATAAATATTTTGAACTGGACAACAGATCGGGCACTACTTCAAATCTGAAATAGCAAAATTTAGCTGAACAACAAATTTGGCAATATTTTGATGCTGAAATAGCAATTTTGAGCCAGACAATGGGCTGACGAGGCCTTGGGGCTCAGTTACATTGATCAATGCGATTGCTAAATATCTCCTTTTTCCTAATATTCATGGCAGGTATGCAATTCATTATTCACATGTTCAAATTAGCAAGTAGCATTTTTCATTGTATATTCCAATATTTTTCCATATGCTTGAGGCATTATACCATTATCTAAGTTTGATGTGCAGCCTTATTCTTATATATAGTATGTATTTTTGGCTTGCACTCATATATATATATTAGTGCTCACTTCAGTTATCCTATTCAGTTATATGTGGTTTTTTTTCTGAATGTGAACACAGCTCCGCCCTTTTCGGCCATGTTTTTTCCATCTCCTATATAAGAAAGTCCTTAGTTACCCCTCTCCACCCATAGCAGTTTTTAATTGCAATGAGATGACACACAGTTAGGGTCACAGAGCTAGGGACCCCAATATAGAGATATGCCTTGACGAGGCCTTGGGGCTCAGTTACATTGATCAATGCGATTGCTAAATATCTCCTTTTTCCTAATATTCATAGCAGGTATGCAATTCATTATTCACATGTTCAAATTAGCAAGTAGCATTTTTCATTGTATATTCCAATATTTTTCCATATGCTTGAGGCACTATACCATTATCTAAGTTTGATGTGCAGCCTTATTCTTATATATAGTATGTATTTTTGGCTTGCACTCATATATATATATTAGTGCTCACTTCAGTTATCCTATTCAGTTATATGTGGGTTTTTTTCTGAATGTGAACACAGCTCCGCCCTTTTTGGCCATGTTTTTTCCATCTCCTATATAAGAAAGTCCTTAGTTACCCCTCTCCACCCATAGCAGTTTTTAATTGCAATGAGATGACACACAGTTAGGGTCACAGAGCTAGGGACCCCAATATAGAGATATGCCTTGACGAGGCCTTGGGGCTCAGTTACATTGATCAATGTGATTGCTAAATATCTCCTTTTTCCTAATATTCATAGCAGGTATGCAATTCATTATTCACATGTTCAAATTAGCAAGTAGCATTTTTCATTGTATATTCCAATATTTTTCCATATGCTTGAGGCATTATACCATTATCTAAGTTTGATGTGCAGCCTTATTCTTATATATAGTATGTATTTTTGGCTTGCACTCATATATATATATTAGTGCTCACTTCAGTTATCCTATTCAGTTATATGTGGTTTTTTTTCTGAATGTGAACACAGCTCCGCCCTTTTCGGCCATGTTTTTTCCATCTCCTATATAAGAAAGTCCTTAGTTACCCCTCTCCACCCATATCAGTTTTTAATTGCAATGAGATGACACACAGTTAGGGTCACAGAGCTAGGGACCCCAATATAGAGATATGCCTTGACGAGGCCTTGGGGCTCAGTTACATTGATCAATGCGATTGCTAAATATCTCCTTTTTCCTAATATTCATAGCAGGTATGCAATTCATTATTCACATGTTCAAATTAGCAAGTAGCATTTTTCATTGTATATTCCAATATTTTTCCATATGCTTGAGGCATTATACCATTATCTAAGTTTGATGTGCAGCCTTATTCTTATATATAGTATGTATTTTTGGCTTGCACTCATATATATATATTAGTGCTCACTTCAGTTATCCTATTCAGTTATATGTGTTTTTTTTTCTGAATGTGAACACAGCTCCGCCCTTTTCGGCCATGTTTTTTCCATCTCCTATATAAGAAAGTCCTTAGTTACCCCTCTCCACCCATAGCAGTTTTTAATTGCAATGACATGACACACAGTTAGGGTCACAGAGCTAGGGACCCCAATATAGAGATATGCCTTGACGAGGCCTTGGGGCTCAGTTACATTGATCAATGCGATTGCTAAATATCTCCTTTTTCCTAATATTCATAGCAGGTATGCAATTCATTATTCACATGTTCAAATTAGCAAGTAGCATTTTTCATTGTATATTCCAATATTTTTCCATATGCTTGAGGCATTATACCATTATCTAAGTTTGATGTGCAGCCTTATTCTTATATATAGACAATGGGTTTGGCCTTATTTAGGTACTAAAATAGCAAATTTTGGAAGGACCACACATTTAGCAATCACTAGATGATGAAATGCCAATATGTGCACACAACGTTCCCTTCACCACATGCCCATGGACTTCCCTATTCTATGTGATCGCCCACCTAAGTATATCAACTACCTAAAAATAAACTCCCTAGCTAAGGTAACTAGTTGTGCAGCAGCAGTGATAGCAGTACCATCCATAAGCTTTAGCAATCACAAAATGGCAGCAATGCTGCATGTTCGCATTTTGTATGCAAAGTGACATGTGACTTAGGCATCCATTGACATAAACCCAAAAAAAAAGGGGAGCCAGCACTGCTTACGAGTGGCATGCAACAATGAGAAAATAAAAAGTGTATATTCACAAATTCATTCCTACTGTAACAATTCAATGAGATTTTTTTGCAAATAATTGATCAATGATTTGAGCCCCCCTGCCCCGTCATGGCAAATCTCTATAAGGGGGGTCCCTACACTATATTTATAATTTATTTACGTACCATGAGGTCTCGTGTAATGCGCAGGACCATATAAGAACATCACCTACCTGAGAAATGTCAGAACTGCTCCCATGCTGCAAGGGCTGACAACTGCGAGTAAAAGGGCAGCCCAGGTGCCAGTGTGTGGCTCATAAGCTCATAAGCTCATAAGCAGTGCTGGCTCCCCTCCTTTTTTGCGATTGACATAAACCCTTGTGTCTGAATTTTGTTGATGCTTTTTGGGGACTGATTTGCTGCCAGAATCTAAACACAAAAAGTTAACAGAAAATTATAAATCAGTCCGCCGCACCTCTGACCTCTTTCTACCCCCTCCCCTTATCAAAGACGTCTTCCTCGTCATAGAGCACCACTATCATAGCTGCAGTCAAGTTGTCCCGCAAGATTCGGAAGGATCCCCATGCACATCCATCTTTTGCGGTGCATTCTGTGCATTCCATCCTGCCTGAAGAACAGTTACCACCTACACCAGAGTGTACCGCTGACCCCTGCACCATAGATGCCCCTGTTGGATTGTATGGCCTCCGGCCTTTGTCACCAGGTTCTCCTACTGCCTTCTCCAGAATGCACATTGGAAGGAGTATGACGCAGAGGAGATGTTATCGATGTAGGCAACCTGGGCATTTGCAAAACACTTGCCCTGCTGGTCGATTGATGAATGACCTTGCACCAAATGGACCTGTTCATTCTCTACAGCTGAACTACCATCAAAGTAAGCACTTACAGGAGGTTGTGCTGGATGGACAGAGAGTCATTGGATTTTGTGACTCCGGGACATTTCTCACAATAGCTAATCCCCGAGTGGTTCAGCGAGAGGCGATAGATCATGGACCAGGGATTGTTATTGAATTGGCTGGAGGGCAAAGGAGGAATATCCCAAAGGCGACTGTAGATCTGGTCTTTGGCTTTGGGGTCAAGCAATGTGTGGTTGGGGTGATGAGCAGCCTGCCTGCAGATATTCTCCTAGGAAATGATGTGGGAGATCTACAATGTTGATTTGTGGGTGCAGGAAACACAGTTTGAGTGGAGGACACAAAGGGAAGCTTGTCCTTCCAACCCTACTGCTGTACAAGGGACTATCCACAGCTGAGCAACATGGACTTAAGTGAGATGGCCAGAGGTCTGTGTAGACCTCATGGCATACTCACTAACTCAGAAGGAGGGAGAAGTTGGGATGGTGGAATATTGTGGATTATGTACCATTTTATGTGGGTTAATGTTTAGGTGTGGTTCACTGTCCATTCTGTATTCCTTGTGTGTACATTGTCATGTTTGCAGGTTTAATTCCTTCCCTGCCTGGCGTTTGTCAGGGGAGGGGGCATGGGATCAACCTAACTTGTTTGCTTTCCTAAGGGGATGAGTGTGTCTGCTTGAGAACTTCAGGAGAGAAGGATTGATCCTATGGGAGAAGCTGTGGCTTTTCAGAGAGACCAGGAGATTTATCGCCTATTGGACTATATTTGTGTTTCTTTACTAATTTTACCCTCTGTTTTATGGATTATGTTATGGACCGTCTGATTTTGCTTGGAATAAATGCTCTTTGGATTGTACATCCATCTCTCACTCTGTTGATTGTGTAATATGGGAGAAGGACCCATCACAAAAGCTATATCCGGCATAGAGCCCCAGTCTCCAGAAGCTTTGAAAGGATGAGGGCAGCAGTTAGTGATTAGCAGCATGGCCTACCATGGCAGAAGATCACAAGTCAACAGGAGTTAACTCCCGCTGAACTGGAGAGAAGTGAAACCAGAACCAGCTGACGTCCAGTACACCTGTGTACCTAAGTGATCCCAGGCTGTTTGTCAGACTCTGCAGTGTGAACAGAGTGTGACGCCGCCAAGACACCCAACAAGTGTAACGCAGAACATTGCACAACAGCAGATTTTTTTTTTACTTTGTAAGCAAAAAAATCTTTGTCACCTAAACCTCTGTGTGACTGTTACTTCTTTCTTTTTTTGTCACTGAACCACCTACAGTGATAAGGGTGCTTTACACGCTGCAACATCGCTAGCAATCTCGTTAGCGATGTGACACACCAGATCGCAGATACGATTTGCCAAGATCGCACATAAGTCGTTTTTATAGCGCCGGTCACATGTGCGATCTCGGCAAATCATATCTGCGATCTGGCGTGTCACATCGCTAACGAGATTGCTAGCGATGTCATAGCGTGTAAAGCACCCTATAGACTAGTGTGCACTACTCGATCGAGCATCAAAGTGCTAGGGCACGACTGGTAACCTATCGAGTAAAAAGTCCTCATCTCGTATATTTCGTGACTGTTAGAAAGCCAATCAACATGCAGGGATTTCCTGCCATACTCATTTATGCCGTAGCTATGTCTTATATAAGACCGGGCACATGATGTTCGGCACACTTTTTTCTGGAAACAGTTCAGGGAGGCTTGATTTAGCAGAGAGAGCTTACTAAGAGCAGTCATATATGCAGTGTTTAACCCCTTCACCACCCTTCCTTTTTTCACCTTTCTAACCAGGCCAATTTTGTTTAATTCTGACCAGTGTAAGTTTATGAGGTTATAACTCTGAAGCGCCTCAGTGGATTCCATTGACTTGAAGATTGTTTTTTTTTTCATGACATGTTATACTTCATGATAGAGGTAAATTTATTTATTTTTTAGTTTACTTGTGAAAATATCACAAACCAAGAGAAAAGTTTTAGGCTCTGTGCGCACTGGGAAGTGGAATTTTCTTGAGAAAATTCCGCATGCCCTCAAAGATTACCGCACCCGCGGTAAAAAACCGCGGGAAACCGCACCCGAAAACCGCATGCGGTTTGCCGCGGTTTGCTGCGGTTTTACCGCGGTATTGTTCGCGGTATTGCCGCGGTTTTGCCGCGTGCGGGTTGGGATGTGCTTTATTGCTTTCAATGCAATAAAGCACATTGAAGAAAAAAAAAAAAAAAAAAAAAAGTCATTTAATTCTGAGAGTAGATAGACAGAAGAATAGATAGAGGGATAGATAGAGAGAGGGATAGATAGATAGATAGATAGATAGATAGATAGATAGATAGAGGGATAGATAGATAGATAGATGACAGATCGCTGCATTTCCCACGGTCGGCAGTGAGTTCACATTACCGGCCGTGGGAAATGACCGGTAATTACCTCTGCTGCATTCAGCCTGTCTCTGTGACAGTCGCGGCTGGATGGAAGCAGCGCTGGACGTCGGACCTGGATTATGCCGGAGCTTTGGTGCGGGAGGGGTTAATAAAATGGTGAACGAGGCTTGTTTGTTTTATTTAAAATAAAGGATTTTTCTGTGTGTTTTTTTTCACTTTACTTACGGGTTGATCATGTCAGCTGTCACATAGACGCTGCCATGATCAAGCCTGGGGTTAATGGCGGTGGTCCCCCACCATCATTAACCCCTTGTATTACCTTGCCACCACTGCTACACGGCGGCAGGAAGAGCCGAGGACACGCCGGTATTGTCGCATATTGCATGCGACAGTGCCGGGGCAGCTGCGGCTGATATTCTCGGCTGCCGGAGGGGGAGTGAGGCGGGGGACATTATCCCTGCCCCTCTCCCTCCCCAGCCTGAGGATACCGGGCCGCCGCTGTGTGCTTACCTCGGCTGGAAGGTAAATATGCAGCGGAGCCCACGTTCTTTTTTTCCTATATTTCCGTTTTCTTTCTATGTGTGTTCTATGTGTCTGTGTCTATGTGTTCTATGTCTGTGATGTCTGTGTCTGTGATGTGTTTGTGTTTACTCTCTGCACGGCTTCCTCTTCCTGTAATGACATCACTTCCCTGCAAAACCGCAGACAAGCGATGCACATTACCGGAGGTAAACCGCGAAATACCGCAGGGAATAACGCAGGAAAACGCAGTGAACCGCACAGAATTTGCTGCCTGCGTTATTCCCTGCAGGATTTCATGATTAACATTGAGTCAATGGAGAGAAATCCCGCAGCGATGTGCGGAAAAGAAGTGACATGCACTTGTTTTTGCTGCGGGATTCCCGCAGCAAAACACGCAGCTGTCAAATTCCGCCCAGTGCGCACAGGATTTTTTTTCTCCATAGGATTTGCTGGTGATTCACTGCAGAGATGTTATGAACATTTTCTGCAGCGAAACATGCAGCAAATCCGCGGCAAAATCCGCGAAAAATCCGGTAAGTGCGCACATAGCCTTAATCAAGAAATCCCGCAGGGAATAACGCAGGCAGCAAATTCTGTGCGGTTCACTGCGTTTTCCTGCGTTATTCCCTGCGGTATTTCGCGGTTTACCTCTGGTAATGTACATCGCTTGTCTGCGATTTTGCAGGGAAGTGATGTCATTACAGGAAGAGGAAGCCGTGCAGAGAGTAAACACAAACACATCACAGACACACATCACAGACACATAGAACACACATAGAAAGAAAACGGAAATATAGGAAAAAAAGAACGTGGGCTCCGCTGCATATTTACCTTCCAGCCGAGGTAAGCACACAGCGGCGGCCCGGTATCCTCAGGCTGGGGAGGGAGAGGGGCAGGGATAATGTCCCCCGCCTCACTCCCCCTCCGGCAGCCGAGAATATCAGCCGCAGCTGCCCCGGCACTGTCGCATGCAATATGCGACAATACCGGCGTGTCCTCGGCTCTTCCTGCCGCCGTGTAGCAGTGGTGGCAAGGTAATACAAGGGGTTAATGATGGTGGGGGACCACCGCCATTAACCCCAGGCTTGATCATGGCAGCGTCTATGTGACAGCTGACATGATCAACCCGTAAGTAAAGTGAAAAAAAACACACAGAAAAATCCTTTATTTTAAATAAAACAAACAAGCCTCGTTCCCCATTTTATTAACCCCTCCCGCACCAAAGCTCCGGCATAATCCAGGTCCGACGTCCAGCGCTGCTTCCATCCAGCCGCGACTGTCACAGAGACAGGCTGAATGCAGCAGAGGTAATTACCGGTCATTTCCCACGGCCGGTAATGTGAACTCACTGCCGACCGTGGGAAATGCAGCGATCTGTCATCTATCTATCTATCTATCCCTCTATCTATCTATCTATCTATCTATCTATCCCTCTCTCTATCTATCCCTCTATCTATTCTTCTGTCTATCTACTCTCAGAATTAAATGACTTTTTTTTTTTTTTTTTTTTTTCTTCAATGTGCTTTATTGCATTGAAAGCAATAAAGCACATCCCAACCCGCACGCGGCAAAACCGCGGCAATACCGCGAACAATACCGCGGTAAAACCGCAGCAAACCGCGGCAAACCGCATGCGGTTTTCGGGTGCGGTTTCCCGCAGTTTTTTACCGCGGGTGCGGTAATCTTTGAGGGCATGCGGAATTTTCTCAAGAAAATTCCACTTCCCAGTGCGCACAGAGCCTAACATTGAGTCAATGGAGAGAAATCCCGCAGCAATGTGCGGAAAAGAAGTGACATGCACTTGTTTTTGCTGCGGGATTCCCGCAGCAAAACACGCAGCTGTCAAATTCCGCCCAGTGCGCACAGGATTTTTTTTCTCCATAGGATTTGCTGGTGATTCACTGCAGAGATGTTATGAACATTTTCTGCAGCGAAACATGCAGCAAATCCGCGGCAAAATCCGCGAAAAATCCGGTAAGTGCGCACATAGCCTTAATCAAGAAATCCCGCAGGGAATAACGCAGGCAGCAAATTCTGTGCGGTTCACTGCGTTTTCCTGCGTTATTCCCTGCGGTATTTCGCGGTTTACCTCTGGTAATGTACATCGCTTGTCTGCGATTTTGCAGGGAAGTGATGTCATTACAGGAAGAGGAAGCCGTGCAGAGAGTAAACACAAACACATCACAGACACACATCACAGACACATAGAACACATAGACACAGACACATAGAACACACATAGAAAGAAAACGGAAATATAGGAAAAAAAGAACGTGGGCTCCGCTGCATATTTACCTTCCAGCCGAGGTAAGCACACAGCGGCGGCCCGGTATCCTCAGGCTGGGGAGGGAGAGGGGCAGGGATAATGTCCCCCGCCTCACTCCCCCTCCGGCAGCCGAGAATATCAGCCGCAGCTGCCCCGGCACTGTCGCATGCAATATGCGACAATACCGGCGTGTCCTCGGCTCTTCCTGCCGCCGTGTAGCAGTGGTGGCAAGGTAATACAAGGGGTTAATGATGGTGGGGGACCACCGCCATTAACCCCAGGCTTGATCATGGCAGCGTCTATGTGACAGCTGACATGATCAACCTGTAAGTAAAGTGAAAAAAAACACACAGAAAAATCCTTTATTTTAAATAAAACAAACAAGCCTCGTTCCCCATTTTATTAACCCCTCCCGCACCAAAGCTCCGGCATAATCCAGGTCCGACGTCCAGCGCTGCTTCCATCCAGCCGCGACTGTCACAGAGACAGGCTGAATGCAGCAGAGGTAATTACCGGTCATTTCCCACGGCCGGTAATGTGAACTCACTGCCGACCGTGGGAAATGCAGCGATCTGTCATCTATCTATCTATCTATCCCTCTATCTATCTATCTATCTATCTATCTATCTATCTATCTATCCCTCTCTCTATCTATCCCTCTATCTATTCTTCTGTCTATCTACTCTCAGAATTAAATGACTTTTTTTTTTTTTTTTTTTTTTCTTCAATGTGCTTTATTGCATTGAAAGCAATAAAGCACATCCCAACCCGCACGCGGCAAAACCGCGGCAATACCGCGAACAATACCGCGGTAAAACCGCAGCAAACCGCGGCAAACCGCATGCGGTTTTCGGGTGCGGTTTCCCGCGGTTTTTTACCGCGGGTGCGGTAATCTTTGAGGGCATGCGGAATTTTCTCAAGAAAATTCCACTTCCCAGTGCGCACAGAGCCTAACATTGAGTCAATGGAGAGAAATCCCGCAGCAATGTGCGGAAAAGAAGTGACATGCACTTGTTTTTGCTGCGGGATTCCCGCAGCAAAACACGCAGCTGTCAAATTCCGCCCAGTGCGCACAGGATTTTTTTTCTCCATAGGATTTGCTGGTGATTCACTGCAGAGATGTTATGAACATTTTCTGCAGCGAAACATGCAGCAAATCCGCGGCAAAATCCGCGAAAAATCCGGTAAGTGCGCACATAGCCTTACAATGTTTCAGTTTTCAAATGTAATATTTATGCTTTTCAACTTAAGAGTTATTGTCACACAAAATAATTACTAAATAACATTTCCCACAAGTCTACTTTATCATTTTTTTAAGCAGCATTTTTTTGTTAGGAATTTAGAAGAGTTTAATATTTAACAGCAATTTCTCACTCTTCCAAGAAAATTTACAAAACAATCTCAAGTGAAGTGACTTTCAGAGGCCAATGTAACAAAAAAATACCCCAAAGTGACCCAATGCTCAAAAACACATGCAACAGGTTTATTAACCCTTTACGTGCTCCACATAAACTAAATTAATGTGTAAGAAAAATATGAAAATTTAAAATTTTTCTACAAAAATGTTAATTTATCCCCAAAGTTTGAATTTCTTTAAAGGGAAAAGGAGAAAATGCACCACGTAGTTTATTATGCAATTTCTCCTGAGTTCGTTGATATCTCATATGTGGTGAAAAACTACTGTTGGGACGATCGGCAGGGCTCGGAAGGGAAGGAGTGCTGTTTGACTCTTGGAAAGAAAAATTTGTCAGTGATCAATAGTGGACCCTATGTTGCGTTTCTAGAGCCCCTAATGTGCCTTAAGAGTAGAAACCCTCCACAAGTGACACCATTTTGGAAGCTAGAATCCTCATGGGACTTATCCAGATGTGTGGTGAGCACCTTGAATACCCAGCTGCTTCACAGAGTATTTTAATTTTGAACAATGAAAGTAAAAAAAAAATCATATTTTCCCCCAAAAAATTATGTTTTAGCCCCAAATTTTTCATTTTCCACAAGGGTAACAGGATAAAATGAACCAAACAATTTGCTATTGAATTTGTCTTGAATACATGCACTGTATATTGGTGTACAGCAGGGCTCAGAAAGGAAAGAGCATCATTTGTCTTTTAAAACACAAAATTGACTGGAATTGATAGACTACACCATGTAACATTTGAAGAGCCCCTGACATGCCAAAACAGTAGAAACCCCCACATGTGACCTCATTTTGGAATTTACCCTTCTCAATGAATTAATCTATTTAGAGATGGGTGAATAGTCAAATATTTGGGTTAGGATCCTACGTGCCCAACAATTTCTATTATTCGTACCAAATAACAAGCCTAATGCTAGTCAATGGGAACCTCAACAAAATTTCTGAAGGACCTTGGAAGTAGGTCTTGGAGGTCTGTAAAACTGCTGCAATGGATGGGAAAGGGATGAAACTAAATGGGAACAGCATGAGGAAAGATGCCTGGATGCAATTCTGACTCACATTTGGTTTCTGGAAAAAATGTTGTCAGAGTATTATGGGGATCAAAGCAGGAAAAATATACTTACTGTGTTTCTCGCGGCTGTCACACTGCTTCCTGGACTGATCATAAAAATTCATGAATATACACTGAATCTCCCACCCACCTTCTCTGACAGTGTCTGTTATTAGTTGCAGTCCTGCTTCCCCCGCCCAACCTCTGTGCTTGCATCTGTGATTGGTTGCTCTCACAGTATCTTTCTGGGTCCCCGAAGTGGAGTATAAAAATAAATAAATAATTGGAAAAAAATGGCACAAGGCCCCCGTATATTGATGCCTAGGGCAGATAAAGCAAACAGCTGCAGGCTGGGATGTAGGGTGTGGTGGTGTGTGACCTGTGTCCCCTGGCTTGCCCAGGGCGACACATTCCCCCTTAGCAAAATGCAGACCGTCCGCGGGCTGCCGTCCAACACCGGTTTTATTTTTCTGTAAAAGATAACATGGTAAAATAATAACTTATGTACATTTTTAATAAATCTTCCCTTAACGGGAGGCACATTTACTTTAACGTTGCATACGGTTTACGGTCACGGTTTCCGCTCTCTCCCACCCAAGCAACCTGGCCCTGATGCTGCCCCTAAAACCCAGGCAGCACCCCTTGACCCACAGTCCAGCACACGGTACCCGAGCGGGATCTGTCCTTCCCTCCAGAGGGTAGCCACCGGTTCCTTTGGTGGCTGGGCCCCAGCCTGCTCTGCTGAGGGCCCTCCCTCCAACCTGCCTCTCCGGAGGCGGCATTGCGGAAAACGGTAACGGCAAACAACATATTTACAAGCCACTTAACGTTTGTGGGTGCCCTGCAAGTTCACGGGCTTGTCCATGGATAGTTCCCATGCAATACTTTTTAAACGGTCCCCACGAGAACAACGGTGCCGGCTCCAGCCGGTTGCAAATCACAAAGCAAATCAGGTTAAACTTCGGTAATCATTTTCATCTTATCATTCTTTCAAACTTTTCAACAAATAAAGTGGTGGTTCCAACGGGGACTGGACAACGGTGCTCCGCTGCCCTACTCCAGGCCTTCAGCTTCATCCGAGGGAGGGGGTGCCGAGCTCACTCTGCTCTCCTGGCTGCCCCGTAGTTTCACATCCAGGGCAAACCACCCCCTCTCTCCGCAGTGTCGGGTGTACCGCACAAGGTCTCCCGGCATTAGGTTGCGGCCAGGATGCTACTCGGGCAGGTGGGTATTCACATCCCGCCGGGCTACAAACACTTCGGCCTCCAGACCCGGCTCATAGATGAACCCGTAGCCCCGGCGGACATCAAACCGCCTCACCTGCCCCTCGTACAACGGTCCCCGGACACGAAACGTGGCCTGGCGGAGATTTTCTTTTTCTCGGATAGCTTGGGCCACCAGCTCGGCCTTCTTCCGCTCCCTCTCGGCGATCTCCAGGCCCAGCGGTATCGGCTCCCTATCCCAATATGGCACTGCTGCCAGCGCCGGCGCACGGGTTGGGCCCCGCGGGACATCCTGGACGTTGCCCACTGTCAGGAATTGGGGCGGCATGTCCCGCGGTGTCTTGGCCTTGGGCGCTGCTTTGCAACAACAACCCGGCGCTACCTCAGCTGAGGTGTGGGGGATGGGCATAGGGGCTTTCCGCTGCTGGGCCTTCGGCTCGGAGCGGGTCATCGGCTGCGGCTCGGGGGATTTTTCAGGGGATGCCTCCGGTTCAACTTTCGGAATCTTCCACGGTAACACCTCCGGTGTACTGCGGGCTCCGGCTACAGGTTGACCCGCCTGGGCGGGGACGCTGGGTACTGCTACCGGTTGCGGTGGTAGCAGGCCTAGTGGCGGGGTCACGGCCTCCGGGACGGGTGGCGAGGGAGGCAACGGGGGGAGAGGGCTTGGACCGGGCCCCACAGCCGCGATGACCGGCCCTTCAAGGGCATCGGGACGTGGGTCACTCACCCTCCCTTTCTCCGCCTCCTCCTCGCGTCTCCGCACGGTGGCTACAACGTCCGCCATGTCGGCCTCCCACTCCTCCATGAGGAGCTGCATCCTGACCTGCAGCCTTTGGTAGAGCTGCGCGGTTTGGATTTCCACCCACGCCGCGGTTCCAGGCGCCGGGGCTACGGTGTCGCGGGACGGCATCCACATGATGGCTTCTTTTTCCAGGAACGGTATGTCTGCAGAGTCCTGGCGTCCCTGCTTTTATAGCTGCAGCTACATGCGTCCAGCCGCCATCGCATCCCCCTTAGCTCTTTCCGGCCCCTCCTCTCTCAGGGCGGGGTCTTGGCCATCGCGCCTCTACTACTCGAGAAGACGCTCGAGCGGGAACTTTTCGCGACAAAGATGGCGGCTTCTGAAATTTTCCTGCCGGATACCTCCGGCGGTAACAAGGCGCACCTCTACCAGACGGCAGAGCGGTAAGATCCTGTTCGTGACGCCAAGTTGTCGCGGGCGGGGAGGAGGGTGTCAGCACACTACGCTCACCCCCTTCTGCTCGGGTCCGGCGGCCGCTGCTCAGTGGTGGCTCAAGCTGTAGGCCGGATCCCGGGGGTTCTCAAGCGGCACTCCTCACTCGTGAGTGAAAGGGGGGTGTTGGGTGTGGGGATTGATTATTGTCCGTGACGCCACCCACGGTTGTGGTGATTTCACCACCGCTGCTCAATACGGGGATCCCGGGGATGGTGATGCGGAGCAGCCAGGTGTTATGTTGCGCCTCCGTGGGTAGGGGTTGGTGATCCCGGGGCCCGGTGATGGCTTGGGAGGTGCAGGGCCTGGTGGGCGCAGGGACGCGGGGGCAGCGCTGTGCCTTGCGGCACTGTGGTACTCACTCAGCCTGAGACGTTGACACAGTTTTTACGGTAAACCAAACGGCTGGTAAGACGGTCCCACGGACGGCTGCACTTGCTCTCCCACTAGGTAACGGTGATGTCCCTCTTCCTAGCACCTTTGTGTACTTGTTGGTTGCGATGGGTCCCCACCGGTAACCCGCTCCCCGGCTTCAAGCTGGACCGGAGGAGCTCTACTCTTTGCCCGCAGGCGCTGGCCCTGAGAAACTGGTGCCTTGGCGGTGGCAGTGTCTCTCTTACACTGGCTGGGCTGTTGCCTTCAATCGGGACTTGGTTGTTGGGGGATCTACGTCCCCTTCACTGACGGATTTGGCAAATTCTGGCGACTCCAAGCCTTGCCGGGGTCTGAGAGGCCCCTGCCCTGGTGCTGACTGTCCTTCGGAACACTGCTCCAGACCGCCGGGCACACAGCCTCCGGGGTCCTTCCAGGAACTTCCAAACGGTCCCCCTACATCCCAGTTAGGAACACCGAAGCTAACCAAAAATCCTTGTTGCCTTCCTCCAGAGGCTGATGATACACACCAGGGGGTGGGCCAGGTGGTTGGCTCCACCCACCAAGGAGTTCACAGCTCTGGAGGCAGGAAGTACCAGGCAGTTGAGCCCAGGCAGGGCTTGTGTGAGGAGTCTAGTTAGAAGGGTGAAGGAGTAAACAGCTAAGTGAAAGTGAAGGAAGAAAAGTAGTAAAGGAGGAAAGCAAGAGTGGTGACAGAACAGAAAGAGTGTGCAAAAGCCTGAAGTAGTCCAGCTGTGTGCAGGACAGGTCAGCAAGGTCAGCAACGGCGGTGACTGTCTGGAGGGGGACCGTTTGGAAGTTCCTGGAAGGACCCCGGAGGCTGTGTGCCCGGCGGTCTGGAGCAGTGTTCCAAAGGACAGTCAGCACCAGGGCAGGAGCCTCTTGGACCCCGGCAAGGCTTGGAGTCGCCAGAATTTGCCAAATCCGTCAGTGAAGGGGACGTAGATCCCCCAACAACCAAGTCCCGATTGAAGGCAACAGCCCAGCCAGTGTAAGAGAGACACCGCCACCGCCAAGGCACCAGTTTCTCAGGGCCAGCGCCTGCGGGCAAAGAGTAGAGCTCCTCCGGTCCAGCTTGAAGCCGGGGAGCGGGTTACCGGTGGGGACCCATCGCAACCAACAAGTACACAAAGGTGCTAGGAAGAGGGACATCACCGTCACCTACTGGGAGAGCAAGTGCAGCCGTCCGTGGGACCGTCTTACCAGCCGTTTGGTTTACCGTAAAAACTGTGTCAACGTCTCAGGCTGAGTGAGTACCACAGTGCCGCAAGGCACAGCGCTGCCCCCACGTCCCTGCGCCCACCAGGCCCTGCACCTCCCAAGCCATCACCGGGCCCCGGGATCACCAACCCCTACCCACTGAGGGGCAACATAACACCTGGCTGCTCCGCATCACCATCCCCGGGATCCCCGTATTGAGCAGCGGTGGTGAAATCACCACAACCGTGGGTGGCGTCACGGACAATAATCAATCCCCACACCCAACACCCCCCTTTCACTCACGGGCGAGGAGTGCCGCTCGAGAACCCCCGGGATCCGGCCTACAGCTCGAGCCACCACTGAGCAGCGGCCGCCGGACCCGAGCAGAAGGGGGTGAGTGTAGTGTGCTGACACCCTCCTCCCCGCCCGCGACACAACCCCTAGCTATGTGCGCTGTCTTGGCAGTGTATCTAAATACAAGGGACTCCATGAGGTTTTTTTTACATTTTTTAATAAACAATAGAAAAAAGTGAGGTCCCCACTATTTTGATACCAAGTTAAGATAAACCAGAAAGCTGGGACTTAGTATTCCTTGTCTGGGGAACCAATGGTTATTGGGCCCTCCCAAGCCTAAAAATAGCAGCCTGCAACCATCCCAGATTGGAGTATCATATAGACTGCTATCCTCCTGTACCTGTCTGTGTCCTGTATTGTTTATGAATATTGTACATGTCCCTATTATGTATACCCCTTTCACATGTGAAGTGCCATGGAATTGATGGCGCTATAATAATAAATAATAATAATAATAATAATAACAATAGAGGTGCTACTTCTAGTGGTTACCTGGCTCAGTCCAATTGTGGTGGCAATCGGGGAAGTATGAAGAGTTAATGACAGCTTTGAATTGGCCAAAAACCACAGGTGTCATCAAGTCAGAGGTTTTTAATGGGGAATGCGTCTATGAGACCAACCATTACTAACCCTGTAAGTCAACAGAAATAAATACAAAATACAGAGAAAAATCCTTTATTTAAAAAACCTTCTCTTTCTCCAATTTATTAAACTCCAAAACACACTTGCATATCCGTTGTAATCCATACGATGTCCCAGGATGATCCCGGCTCTGCTACCTCCTGAGGTCATGGTGTGCCGTCACATTAGTAAACCCCAATGATCATTGCGGTGTCAGGGACACAATAATGGTGCTGCAGCTGTGAGAGCGGTGACATCAGTGAGTTCACATGACATAACAGCTGGGGTTACCATGGTACCACAACTGTGACCTTCGGTGAATTGACCTGAGGTGAACTCATTAAACTCAGTGACCTCACCTCAGGTGAAGTTATTGAACTTAATGCCAGATTACCAGATTAGGTGGTGTGTGCACACTATTTGGTTGCAGATATTTCTACACCAAATCTGCAAATCCTGGCAAAAAAATAGACAGAAACCACATCAAAATGCATGTGTTATTAGTGTGTTTTCTTGCCAGGAGATGCAGAATTTGTGCACATAACCTATTCTGGTAACCCGGAATTGAGTTTAATGACTTCACCTGAGGTCACAGGGTTCCCATGGTACCCCAGCTGAGACATCAAGTGAAATGACTTGAGGTGAGCTGACCTCAGTGACCTCACCTCAGATGAAGTTATAGAACTCAATGCCAGATTATCGGATGTGGCTATGTGCACACACATTCAGTTTGTGGTTGCAGACATTTGTGCACCAAATCTGCATCTCTTGGCAAAAAAACCCCCAAAAATCCAGCAAACGTACATGTGTTTTGATGCGGTTTTGGTGCATTATTTTTGCCAGGAGCTGCAGATTTGATGCAGAAATGTCTGCAAAACAAAAATGTATATAATGGGGGGAATCACTGAAAAAAATCATTGTGAGGTCCTTTAAATTGAACCATGAAAACAAACTTTTTTGAATGGATAATAAAACCAGGTAAGGAACAAATGCACTAACACAATGTAGGATACAAAAGGAGGTGATGCACGGTAGTGATTGGTGGAGGGTAGTCTCACAACAGGTGCAAAATAGAAATAGCTGCACAAAAATTGATGGAAAAAAAATAGGTATACGTATACAGTATGTTGGTAGCAGTAATGATGGCCACTGAAGTAAATAATAAATGTAATAAACACAATAGTAAGCTTACACAACATAATTGTAATCAATGGAAAAAAAATAGACAAAGATCAGAGCAGACGACTAAAAAATTCACAGTGAAATGTTAAATATGTAAACTAGTTGGGCCATGTGTAGACAGACCACAAGGGGGCAGTCGATGCTCAAATAATATGACAATGCTGCCACAAGAAAATGACAGGAGAATGCAGCAGATGGAAGAGTCAATTGCCAAAGTGCCTGCGGTGCAAAAAAACAGTGAGATAGTTATCACAATAAATAGCAAATGAAAACTGGAAGACTAAAGCAGGCTCTCAATATAGTAATGGTGGCAGCAATCAACATAAGAATAGAGGAAAAATGTATATTACCAAGTATATGGCAGCACATGAGCAGATATAGTAACATACTAAATAACAAAGGAAGCCTCCATTGTAGACCGATTTGAACATTGAGATGTAAAATGAGCTACCTGTTCAGTGTCCACCATACATGTGCATCACCCACCCCGACGCGCATTTCGGCATACCTTCATCAGGGGTTTGTCATGCCATTTGAGAGGGGATTTAAATAATGACATGTGTAAGACATAAAATGGATAAATAGCAGGGAGACCACAATAAGGGGGTCACTGGATGAGACGAGGTGAAAGCGAGAGAGGGTTTGGAAGGTTGTAAGAAAAACACACCCCAAAATTTTTTTTACACAGTAATACAATTAAGAAGGCTTTCTGTGCTCATACATGCATGTACACATACTGTATATGATCATGCATGCTGATATATACACAAATACACACACATGCATGTACTCAGGCACAAGTGCATATGATGAGCAAGACATTGTAAATGAGCCAGACTTTGTCAGAACTCCAACAAGTTCCTAAGATGGAATGCAAAATCAGTAAGTATGTCCGCCGACAGCAGGAAGGAAGCAGCAACTATAGAAGTGCATCCTAAGCAACAAACACACAAAAAGAACTGTTACTACTGTACATAACAAAAAACACAAACCTAAAAGTATCCGGCATAAAAACAAAATCAGCAGATTAATTAAAAACTAAATAATGAAATTTTACTTTGTAAAAAACAAAAAAAAAAACATGTAGAGACAGATGTGTAGATCCTAGCAGGTTACAGAAAAGGAGATAAGCTGTTCTGCTCATTGAGACCAAGGGGGTGCATGATATTCAATCTCCAGATCCATCTGGATTCCTTCTGGGCCAGTGTCTGGCTTATGTTGCCACCTCTGAGGTTGGATGCCACTTTATCAATTCCTCTCACTCTCACTCCAGATAAATCACAATTGTGAATTGTTTTTAAATGTCTTGTGATCGTTTTAGACAATTAATATCTGTTTCATATACTGTTAACCTGTTCTCTAAAGGTGGTGTCACACACAGCGACGGCGACAACGACGTCGCTGCTAAGTCACCATTTTCTGTGATGTAGCAGCGACGTCCCGTCGCTGTCGCTGTGTGTGACATCCAGCAACGACCTGGCCCCTGCTGTGAGGTCGCCGCTCGTTGCTGAATGTCCTGCTTCATTTTTTGCTTGTCACTCTCCCGCTGTGACACACACATCGCTGTGTGTGACAGCGAGAGAGCGACGAACTGAAGCGAGCAGGGAGCACAGAGACGGCTTCTGGCAGCCTGCGGTAAGCTGTAACCAAGGTAAATATCGGGTAACCAAGGGAAGACCTTTCCCTGGTTACCCGATATTTACATTAGTTACTAGCACCGCCGCTCTCATGCTGCCAGGCTCCATCCTGCACACGTAGCCGGACTACACATCGGGTAAATAAGCAAAGGTTTGCTTATTAACCCGATGTGTACTCTGGCTAGGAGTGCAGGAAGCCAGCGCTAAGCGGTGTGCGCTGGTAACCAAGGTAATTATCGGGTAATGGTTACCCGATATTTACCTTAGTTACCAAGCGCAGCATCACTTCCACGCGTCGCTGCTAGCTGGTCACTGGTCACTGGTCACTGGTAAGATCTGCCTGTGTGACAGCTCACCAGTGACCATGTAACGACGCAGCAGCAATCCTGATAAGGTCAGGTCACCCATCGTGATCGCTGCTGCATCGCTATGTGTGAAAAGGGCTTTACCATTAGTTTCAACTGGTGACCCCACGTATATCTTGTTTTATGGACATGTGTCCAAATAAAGAACTCCATAAGTATTGCAGGTGATGTGATGTCTAATCTGAAATGTCTTGCTACCAGAGTGATCATAAAAGGTATTTGTCCATTGTGTGTTAGGGCATGCAACACATTTGTCACAAGATTTTGAACCGGGTATGGGTTTGTGGGAATCCAAAAAAAGATGTTCTATGTACTAGTAGTTCCCGCAAATTCTTACTCATCCGAAAATTCATGTTGGACTTCGGGGTAATGTATTTTGCTAAAGTCGGATCAGCCAGAACAATGGTCCAGGATTCCTGGAGCCTCTGTCTGATCATCATACCGATGTAAGACGTGTGTTGAAGAAGTGTTGACATCAGTGGAGAGTGAAATGGGGGCACATGCTATATACCTTGTCAAGTAGCTCAGGCAAATCTAGGTAGGATTTCAGAAAGCACTGAACCACTAATTTGAGCATGTGGGCCAGACATGGTATGTGTGGCTTATTGCCAAGCTTCAGAGCCGCCAATAGGTTATAGCCATTATGACACATGACCATGGCTAGTTGGAGGTTTAGAGGAGAGAGACACAGATCTAGGGCGGCACTGTGGCTCAATGGTTAGCACTGCGGCCTTGCAGTGCTTGGGTTCTGGGTTCGATTCCCACCAAAGACAACATCTGCAATGAGTTTGTATTTTCTCCCCGTGTTTGCGTGGGTTTCCTCCCACACTTCAAAAAACATACAGATAGGGAATTTAGATTGTGAGCCCCAATGGGGACAGTGTTCCTGATGTATGTAAAGCGCTGCGGAATATGTTAGCGCTATATAAAAATAAAGATTTATTTATTTTATTTATTTATCATTGATGACTGAGAGTTGAAGTCAGTAATAAAATGCACCGGATCATTCTTCACAACCTTCTTTTGTGCCTACAGCAACCATACTTCATCTGAATGATTTGCTCTATACAATGAGGTGAATATACATAGATAGCCTAGGTAATATGAACAAAATAATATCCTAATACAAAAAAATATAATTCTAATCAACTGTAGCAAATACACCTTTTACCATCCTGGGTGCACCATACAGATTGATAAATTCTTAAGAAAGCAATATCCCAATACAATAATTAGTAATATGAATAAACCATAACTTAGATATGGTTGTGCTCAAAAGTTTACACACCCCAGCAAATATTTTGCTTTCTTGGCCTTTTTACAGAGAATATGAATGATAACACAAATTGTTTTTTTCCACTCATGATTAGTGGTTGGGTGAAGCCATTTATCGTCAATCTACTGTGTTTTCTCTTTCTAAATCATAATGACAACCAAAAACATCCACATGACCCTGATCAAAAGTTCACATCCTCCAGCTCTTAATACCGTGTATTGCCTCCTCTAACATCAATAACAGCTTGACGTTTTTTGTGGTACTTGTGGATGAGACTCTTTATTTTCTCAGATGGTAAAGCCGCCCATTCTTCTTGGCAAAAAGCCTCACATTCCTGTAAATTCTTGGGTTTTCTTACATAAACTGTGTGCTTGAGAGTGGCTCAATGATATTGAGGTCAGGAGACTGAGATGGCCACTACAAAACTTTCACTTTGTTCTGCCAATGACAAGTCCACTTGGTCTTGTGTTTTGGATCTTTGTCAAGTTGGAACATCCAAGTACGTCCCATGCACAGCTTCCGGGCTGATGAGTGTAAATTTCCCTCCAGTATTTGCTGATAACGTGCTGTGTTCATCTTTTCTTCAACTTTGACCAGGTTTCCTGTGCCTTTGTAGCTCACACATCTCTACATCATCAGCGATTCACATCCATTCTTTACAGTAGGAATGGTGCTCCTTTCATCATAGACCTTGTTGACACCTCTCCAAATGTAACGTTTTTGGTTGTGGCCAAAAAGTTTGATTTTTGGTCTCATCACTCAAAATTACCTTGTTCCAGAAGTTTGGAGGCTTGTCTCTGTGCTGTTTGACATATTATAGGTGAGATACTTTGCGGCATTTGTGCTGTAATGGCATTCTTCTGGAAACTCGCCCATTTTTCTTCAAGTTTGCATCTTAAAACAGCCACACCGCTAGTTTTCAGTGAGTCCTGTATTTAAGCTGATGTTATTTGTGGGTTTTCCTTTCCCAAACAATTTTCCTGGCAGTTGTGACAGAAATTTTTGTTCGTTTACCTGTTTCAATACCGCTGACTGGCATTTATAATTTCTTGGATATCTTTTTGTATCCCTTTCCTGTTTTATACAGTTGAACTATCTTTTCCCAAAGATACATTGCCATTTATTTTGCTTTCACCATGACTCACAATACAGAAACGTTAGTGGCTGGATGAAAGATGCAAGAGACTGTCGGGATCCAGAAACTCACTCAGCTTTTATGCACACACACTGATTACAAGCAAACAGGTCACAGGTGAGGATATTACCTTTTATAGCCATTCAAACCCATTTGTGTCAACGTCTGTGCATGTTATCAGGCCAAAATAACCAGGGTATGTGAACTTTTGTTCAGGGTGATTTGGATATTTTTGGTTGTCATTATGATTTAAAAAAAGAAACCCCAGTAGTTTGACAATAAATGGCTTCACCCAACCTCTACCTATGAGGTGAAAAAACATCTTGTGTGATTATTCATATTCTCGGAAAAACAGGCCAAGAAAGCAAAACCACTGTCGCCATATATAAATATTTGAGCACAACTGTACCCTCAATTATCGCATGATGTGTGGAGGACAGTAACGTCAAAGCCTCGAGGAGCCACAGAAGGACAGGCGGCTGGATGGCACAACTTCAGAGGGAAAATAAAATAAAAAACACAATCGGTGGTGCTCACAATACACCACCGAGCACAGGACTTCCCCTGTTGACATCGCAGGGCGTCTCAGAGAACACTGACCGTGTGCATATGGGGGCATACCGGGCAGTAGAGACAGCTCAGTTGGACTCACTGAGCTGCTGCTGAATCACAGGGACAGTAGACCTAGAGCGGGGTAACTGGCCTGGCTGTGCCTCGCCGCGAATCTTGGCACGACCGGCACCGGACACTTAACCCTGCCTACTGCTCCTAGTAAGGCTATGTGCCCACGCTGCGGAAAATGCGCAGATTTTGCCGCGGATTTCTCGTGGAAAAGCCGCGGATTTTCCAGAAATCTGCAGCACAGCTACTCCCCAGCCATTTCTATGGCATTTGGGAAATGCTGTGCCCACGCTGCGGATTTTTCCGCAGCGGAAATCGTGCGGATTTTTGTGCGGAAAAATCTGCAGCATGTCAATTATTGTTGCGGATTTCTCCGCAGGGTCCCATATATTTACCTGCCTTGATAGAGACCCGAGACACTTTCTCTGTCCGGTGTAGCGGAAGCGGGAGCAGCGCGGTGGATTCAGCCAGGTACAGGAAGGAAGAGGTGGGTGGGGCCTGCATGAGCTCTGGTCATGTGACAGCCGGAGCTAGTTCAGGCCCGCCCACCTCCAGCACAGTGAACCAGATGCTGCCTGACAGTGACCCGGCCACCGGAAAGCGAGGTGCTGCATGATGGAGGTAAGTATGAGCACCACGATCACTGCAGCACTTGTTCTGCATTGATGATGCAGTGCCGAAGCCATGGTACTGTATCCTCAATGCAGAATGTCCGCACCATATCCGCACGACATTCCGCTGTATATTCGCAGTATTGAAACAGAGAAAGTTCTGTTGCGGATTTTTAGGAGCACCTGCGGAATGTCTTGGGGATATATCCGCAGGACAATGTCCCCGTGGGCACATAGCCTAACACTAGCAACCCTGCCTCAGACACTGCAGGGCTGTGTGACGCTATAGCCGCTATGGCTGCACTGTTCAGAAAACACACTGAACCAGAATGACGCTCGCGCAGCCATGGACATCGTCCAAGGTCCTTTATAGCCTAAGCCCTTCCCCAAGCCACACACCAGATGGCAATAGCGCCGGCCGCGGCCACTCAGGGACTGCCAAGTCATCAATGACGTCGTCGACGACCAATCAGAAGCCGCCACGTCACCGCTGACATCATCGATGGCCAATCAGTGGCCTTAGTGTCATTGCTGACATCATCGACGGTATCATCGACGGTGAATCGGCGGCCACTTCATCACTGGTGATGTCACACGCATGTGCAGTAGCAGGAATGTCGTACTTAGAACCTAGAGAGGCATCGGGAACCTGCGCATGCACGGAGGGGCAAAACAGGGACTTAGGATCAGAACAAACCCAAACCCTGGACACCTGACGCCTAGCAGCCAAGCACCTAGAGCGGCGGACAGGTGGAGCAGGGGAGTCAGCCAATATCTCTGCAGGGGATGAGGATGGGGCAAGAGCGGTTCAAGGCTCATAACAAGTGTGGTGTCACAATTCTCCTATATGTTGTAGTAGAAACCCCCTTCCTGGGAGAGCTAATTTGTAGTGAGAAACAAAGGATCTACAGAACTTCCAGTGTTTGTCCAATTAATTATGATGCATTGGAGAAAAGAACAAACAACCTGTTTCTGTCAGTGCATCAGTCTTGTCTGAACTTTGGTCACAACAGACAAGTATCTATTACATCTGTAGCGCCAAGAGAAGGGGGTATTTGGTCCCAGGTGGTAACAAGTGGGAATATCACTCTGGTGACCGTTGCCTGGTCCCGTGCTCTGGGCCCCTTTTGTTAATGGAGGGTATTTACAGGGGACATAAGAGTTTTTGTCAGGTGACGCCACCTGCGGGTTGTGGTTAGGGATGGAGAACCGCCGCTTCTTAATGTAGGTACTCCCAGGGCTGTAGATGGTAGGCCCTCTGCAGGTAGGGCTGTGCCTGGGAGATGTTGAGGGGCAATAATGGAGACCATACCAGGTTGTCTTTAACAGTCTCTACTCACTGTAGACCCAAGGGTTGCTGGTTTAGGTCCCCGGAGGACCAGTGCCAATGTAGTGACCCAGGTTGCTCTGTCCCCGGCACTCTCTGTAGATTGAGTCCCCATAGCATGGAGCATTTGGGGACCCCGAATGTCCCTTGTGGGGTACAGTCTCCTTCTCCGTACGGCGGGCACTGCGAACTCTGCGGGGAGTTAAGTGTCCGAAACCCGATCCTAGTTTACTGCTGATGTCCCCGGATTATTTGGTTTGGTGAAGTCCGTAAAGGTGTCTTCACTGGGCAGGTATTTGCCAAACAGTCTAAAACTTGCGCTTGACCTAGGGCCCTTTGCCCCGTGCGTGCTCCGGTCTGCTCCAGTGGTATCTCGGTACCCGTCCTGGCGACCTCTCTCCTGTGCCCCAGGGTCACCGTTATACGGACCCAGCTCCGGCACGTCCGCACACATCTCCTGTGTGCTCCTGACCCCAGACTACTTTCTGATTGACCCCTCCCACCAGGCTGGCTGAACCCAGTGACTCGTTCCCTTGGCGACCATCCCCTTACGTGGTTAACCCTCTATGCCCAGTGTGGAGAGGAGAACTAGGATTTAGATTGTGTTTTGGTCGAAAAGTACTCCAGGTCCCAGGGGATAGGTCCTGCATCTCCAAGAATATTCAGTTCCCTGTAGTGCCCTGAGGGTCTCAGGGGCGCTACACATCCACAGAAGAAGGGGATGGCTTAGTATTATCCAAAAGCTTACAAGATCTACTGCAAAAAGACCATAAACCATAGACACTGCTGAATTTGTTTAAAAAAAGATGAAAACTGCTTAAGAACCGGCCATAAATGTAGCAACACAAAGTTACTACACAGTCATTGCTTTTCTGGATAACATAAAACCTAATACAACACGAAGTTATCAAATATATTTATAAGTTGCTTAAATTATAATCAGTACAATATATAAAATATTGAGCATAGCAATGTGTTATAACTGTGTGCTATCTTGGTGACATTTATGCACCTTCTCTATATGTGGTAAGTGTCACGCTGTACAAAGGCTAGTAAGACATAATACAGCGTATTCCCCACTAGGTGGCAGCAGAGTAGTGAAGGAGAGACAAAGAAACACTGTAACGGAAAGGCAGCTGAAGAACAGCCGAGTAACTTTAGCAAGCAGTTAACAGGCAAGCCACCAGGGGGCAATAGAGTAGTCAAACAGTCAGGGCCTAGTCAGAAAAGGGAGGATAAATATCCAGTCAGAAAACAGAACCGAGTCGGAAGCCGGGAGATCAGGTATGCAGAGGGAAACACAAACAACTGACAGGAGCGGGAAGTCAGGGACCGGGACAGGCAGACGGACGGGGGAGTGTACAAGTCAGGACACAGTAGCAGGGAGGAAGACAGATCAGGAACACTCACCAGAGCCAGTATACCAGCTGCAAGGCAAAAATATCACTGCCACGGAATCATAGGTAGAGAGGCAATACATAGCGTCCTGTGATCCAGAACGAGGCAAGGGAAGTTAACCCCTGACATGAGGAGGCCAGAGCTGGGTGTAACCGTCAGCAGGGAAAAGCCGGCCTGGATCATGACAGTAAGTATGTGAATTATGCACAGACTACTAAAAAAAATAAAAAATTGGGACTCAAAAACAACCCAAAGTTCCATGACGAAAGTTAAAATTGACAATTAATAAATACATACATATCAGTATATAAGAGAGACAGAACGTGAGGAAATAAACACATCCTCAAATCTCCGTGCAACAATAAACATAAGTAGAGACCCAATAAAATACGGATGTATCCCACAACGTTCAGCATATGAACCTATCTCCAGACCGTGCTCATCTTCCAACTCACCTTGTAACCCGCAGATCGTTTCTGGTCTGTTTCCTTCTTCCCTTGTCTGGTCCTTTAATATATTATTGTATTAATATTGAACAATAAATATCATGTTTTTACATAGTTTTAATGATTAACCCTAGAACGCATACCTGGGGCCTCTCAGTCCTGCTAGATTACTTGTTTTTTATTTTCTGCAAGAATATTTTAGTTAGAATTTTGAAACGCTAGGTATTCCTCAGGTACATAGTTGTTAGTAATTTCCAGTTGTTCATATATTTTTATGTTATAGCCATTTTGATAAAACAACTCTTTTTTGGGACTACCCCATACTCACATACCAGGGGCCTTTTAGACCTGTACATGGTTTACATGTGATCCTCAGTCTTTTTGTCTGTACTGTTGCTGGGGAAGTCTTTGTCTTTACTACTCAGTCTTTATGACTCTGCTGCTGCTGGGAAGAGTGTGGCTTCTGCCTGACTACATGGTCACGTGATCTTGGGAGGGAGGCTCCAACACAAAGCCATGCGTCTCTGACATCATCGCAGGTCATGATCACACAGGAACAGGAGGACAGACAACATCCTGTTCTTTGTGTGCTACTTGCTGGAAAGACTTTGGAGGAAGGAGTCAGCTTTCTTGTTTCTGGAAAAAGAAATTTTCTGAACTTCAAAAATACAGAGGCTTCTACTGCACCTAACAGAAAGTGGTGACCTGCTGAAGGTAAGAGGAGGGGGCTGCACTTTACCTTTAACACACACACTAATAAAGAGTGCATAACCCTGATTGTAATCATTGTTTTTTTTTTTATTTTAGTTTATTGACATGTAAGGTTACACTGGCACAGTCTAGATCCAGGGGTTTGAGTTACCATGAAATCAAGGCAATCATTTTTGATAGTGATGAAGACAGTGAACTTTCTTTGTCCGATGAAGAGCACATGCCACCAGCTAATGTCTCTACTTCATCGTCCAGTGATTCTTCAGATGATGAAGAAGTATTGGATCCAGCAGAACGTACAAATAGAACATCCAAAACGAATGATTTATGGAACAGTACTGCTGGGGTTCTTGGACTCACCCCATCACATAATCTTATGAGAGTTGCTGAAGGTGCTGTAGGAATTCCCCAATTATTATCCAAAAGAGATGTTTTCTGTAAAAAATGTTCAGATGATATTGCATATGAGGTAGTTGTGTGTACTAACATAGAATGAAAACATATCGCTTTATGAAGAAAAAAAAACATGTAAAAATATAACATAGAGGAACTATATGGTTATATTGCCCCTACTCTTCTGGCAGGGTGTACAAAATTGTACGATGTTCCAATCAGAGAATTAGTTCTTGACCCTTTTTCAGATCCACACTGCAAAGCTACAATGTCAGTCCATAGATTTGAGAATATTCGGAGAAGCCTTCGTTTAGATGATAAGAGAACTCGTTCTGTGAGGATAGAAACAGATAAATTAGCCCCTATTAGCTACATCTGGAATCTTTTCATCAAAAACTGTACAAAACTTTACCATTCTAATGACAATGTGACAGTGGATGAGCAACTTCTTACCTTTAGGGGATGTTGCAAATTCATTCAGTATTGCCCAGTAAACCTGCCAAGTATGGCATAAAACATTTCTGGATGTGTGATTCTACAAGCTATTATGGCATGAATGGTCTGATTTACTGTGGCAAAGAAGCTGATGCTCCAGTCCAGAAAGACCTATATTCTGACATAATAAAAACACTTGCAGTACTAATTTTCAAGTCTGGAAAAAATATAACAATGGACAACTACTTTACCAATCTGGAACTGGGCAAATTTTTGCTTGAGAAAAAATTCACACTTGTTGGTACTATGAGGTCAAACCGCCGCAAAATTCCTCCAATCACGGAGCACAAAACCAAGCGACCACTTTCTTAGAATGTCTTTGGTTTCTGCAATCAAGCAACAATGGTATCTTATAAAGCAAAGAAAGAAAAATCCGTGATATTACTGCATACAATGCATCATGATGGAAGTATTGACACTGTCTACAGGAAACAGAAACCTGAAATCATACTGCATTATAGTAAAACAAAAGGGAGTGTGGACAAGATGGATGAAATGATTGGAGATTGGAGATTCGTGCAAGAGGCAGACAAAACGTTGGCCTGTAGTAATTTTTTATAATATCCTTGATGTGTCAGCCCTCAATAGCTATATTGTTTTTAATGAAACTCATCCAGAATTCCATGCCGACAGGATGGACAAGAGACGTCTATTCTTGATGGAACTTTACTATGAACTTTTGATGCCTACCATGATGGACTGAAGCAACACGAAATGCTTGCCAAGGCAAATTACGGAAGCTATGATCCAATGTGGTATACATTTTCAGGAATATCCAAAGCCAAGAGAAAAAAAAAGAAAGCGCTGTTATATTTGTCCAGCAAAGAAGGAAAGGAAATCTGAGTGTTTCTGTACTACTTGTGGACAAAATGTCTGCAAAGAACATTCTTCTGAAAATTGGGAATATGCGAAAATTGTCGGGGTAATCAGTAAAGTTGAAAAGGAAAGTTTTTGAAAAGAAATATTCCTGCACCATGTTTACTACAACTTTTATATAAAAAATGTTTAAACAAAAAAATCGCTATATATATATATATATATATATATATATATATATATATATATATATATGAAGAATTACATAGAATGCATATATTGGGCGTTTTAAGCCGGTGTAATGACTTTTTTTTGTTTTATGCACATAATTATAATGTTTTGAAATATTCACATCTCAAATAAACTTTGAAAGGTGTTTCTATTTGAGTTGCTCCATGTTATTTGCACAAAAGGCCTAAAAGGCCCCAGGTATGTGAAAGTGTAGATTTCTATGGTTGCACATTCTTGGGTTAATAAAGCTTATTTTTCTAGAGGTTCACACAAGTATTACCGACGTTTTATGATCATAGAAATGATGGACAATAACATTTTATTTACAAAACATATTTTTAGGAGTAAAGGAGGTAGATGTTTTCTGGTTCACCGCGCTGCTATTGGAAAAATAGCTACTCCACGCTGTTGTACTGTTTAATAGTAGCTTTATTACACATTTCAAGTTTGAACCAAACTCTTTTTCAAAAAATAGACACATACAGAGATCAATGCAACAGTGTGTGGTTTAAATAGACAAAGAAGAAAAGTCCGCATTCAAAAATACACCCCAATAGGCATGCATGAAGTGTTGTATATAATGATGACAATGATGACAATGATGACATAAAATATATAAAATGAAAAAAAATAAAATAATATAGACATAGATAAATAATTATCCCAAGTGCTACTGTGAACAGACAAAAAGCAAAACATATATAAAAAATTTTATATTCATAAAAACAAATAAAAAAATGTTGTAATGTGAGTATATTCCTGTGTTATAAAGTGCAGAAATAATATTTGAGCTAAGTATCAAGCAGTGAGCAGTAACAAGATGCTGCATCAGGGTTAATGAGGACGAAATTGGTTGAAATGCTTATAGGGTTATGTACGTGTGAAAAGTGTCCATTTTTAGTTAAAAGAAAAAGGTTTTCTTACCGTGTTAGCCAGTTGAAAAATGATTGATTGCTCTCAGTGATTTTGTCTCTCTCACTGAGAGCAATCAATCAAAAGTGTCCATGTAATGAAGTGTTCAGGAAGAACCCAGTGATTAGATATAATAAATTATTTAAAAAATCTTAGTATAAAGTAGATTTAAATACAAAAAGAAATATTTTGCACATAAAGCAGTTATAATATTATTGTTGTTTGTTGGGCACAATTAAATGAGTGTCATATTACCAAAAAACAATTCATATGTGCCCTCCAAGGGACCAGACAGTTATTAACCTCTATATAATATATGTTTTTCTTTTTGTATTGAATTACTGAAATAAATTAACTTTTTGATGACATTCTAGTTTATTGAGATGCACTTGTAGTTACTGCTAATTTCTCTCTAAGTGACAGAGGTCAGAGATGATTTTTTCTGCCGCACTCCGCAAATCTTTGTTTCGAAGACTGTATATAATTGGATTCATTATTGGAGTCACCACTGTATACAGTAAGGACAGGAATTTGGTAACGTTCCAAGACTGGTTACTGTTTGGAACCAAGTAAACACAGAGAAGAGTCCCATAATACATGGACACTACAAACAGGTGAGCACTACAGGTGGAAAAAGCCTTCTGCCTTCCAGTGATTGACGGAATCTGCAAAATGGTGACAATAATATACACATATGAAATAATGATGATGAAGAAAGGGATGACCACCAGAAGAGCACTTAGCATTGTAACTTCTATCTCTACGGCAGTGATATCTGAACACGAAAGTTGAAGGATTGGGTCAAGATCGCAGAAGAAGTGATCAATTATATTTGGTCCACAGAAGTCAAGTTTGGTTATTGTTAGAGTGTGAATTAATACAACACAAGCGCTCGTTATCCATGTCGCGAAAACCATTCTCAGACAAAACTGGTGATTCATAATGTATGTATAGTGAAGAGGTCGACAGATGGCCAAGTATCTATCGTAACTCATCACAGTTAGAAGAAGACATTCGGCCGTTTCTGAGACATCAAAGAAGTAGAACTGAGCAATGCAGTCCATGAAAGATAATATGTTATCCTCAATCACAATAGCCTGTAGGATATTAGGAAGGATATCAGAGGCCAGGATAATGTCTGACAAAGAGAGTTGTGTGAGAAAGAAGTACATGGGAGTGTGGAGGATTTGGCTGTAGGACACCAGGACAATAATCAGAAGGTTCCCACATAATGTCACACAATAAACAACAAAGAAGAGGAAGAAGACCATGAAGGTTACTCTATGGATGTCCTGAAACCCCAAGAGATGGATCACAGTTATTGAGGACCGATTTATCTCCTGCATCATCTGAAAACAACATAAAAAATTGAGAGGTATTGACATATCAATAAAACAATGTTTACCATGAGTATTCCAATATTAAGAGTTTTGTAAGTGGAAAACAATTAAGGAAGCACATCTATGGGGTAACATTTTTAAGAAGTTATAATTTTCTCAAAGTGTTTCCTGAAGAGAGTTTTAAGAGGTTTGCAAGGGCTGTATTTTATTGTCTATTTTTATTTTTTGCTGACTTTTGACTTCATAGTGCGGATGCTGTCAGGGCAGACTTCTCATGCACTTTTTTATTTCTATTTGTGTATTTCAAAACGTCTTTACAATGAAAAGAGAAAAAAAAATACTTAAACTTAAAAATAGCCAAAATTGTATATTGTGTCCAGTTCTGGGCACCACATTTTAAAAAAGACATCAACAAACTGGAGCAAGTTCAGAGAAGAGAGACCAGAATGGTGACTGGTCTGCAAACCATGTCCTATGAGGAACGGTTACAGGATTTAGGATTGTTTAGTTTGCAAAAGAGAAGACTGAGAGGAGACTTAATAGCTGTCTACAAATATCTTAAAGGCTGTCACACTGAAGAGGGATCAGTTTTATTCTCATTTTCACAAGGAAAGACTAGAAGCCATGGGATGAAACTGATGAGGAGGAGACACAGATTAGACATTAGAAAAAAACTTTTTGACAGTGAGGGTGATCAATGAGTGGAACAGGCTGCCACGAGAGGTTGTGAGTTCTCCTTCAATGGAAGTCTTTAAAAAGAGGTTAGACGGACATCTGTCTGGGATAATTTAGTGAATCCTCCTGTAACGCCTGCCTGGATCTACAGACTCAGATGGGCTGTAATGGACAGGCTAGAGGGAAGCCAGTCACAAATCAGGACCCCCTAGAACCCTGAAACCCTTTAACCCCTATACAGGGATTTGGAATTACACAGGGCCCTGGAGATCACTACCTTTGGAAGGCTGCAGTCTGAGAGCAGTCGTTAGGCAGGGTCAAACCAGGAATTGCGGAACAGGGACAGAATCGGCAGGCAAGGACGTAATCAGAAACAAGCAGAGGTCAAAACCGGATCAGGCAGCGAGGTACAAAAACAGCAGGCAGGAGGGTAGTCAGGAAACAAGCGGTAATAAGCACACAAAATCATAGAACAGGACGAAACGGGAGCCAGAATTTTCAGAACTATCTCTCGCAGTGGTCAGCAGACAGGAGGGGCATTAAAAAGGGTGTGGTGCCTTCCCATAGGCTGTAGCTGAATGATGGTTCTTCCGCTGGGAGACACCCACCACCTACAGCCAGTGGCACTGCAGATCCCCAGGAAACCCAGACCAGTGGATGAGCGGAGCCTGCGCCCACCGGCACCACTGGCATCGACTCCTCTCCCATCACCAGCACTATCCACGGCAGGCACATGGTGTCACCTGGCGATCGGAGTAGAAGTCGATGGAGTGGACTCTGGTGGTGACGTAACACCACCTTTGATCAGGTAGTTGGACTAGATGACCCAGGAGGTCCATCCTAACTCTAATATTCTATGATTCTATGAAAATAATTTCCCAGAATAAATTGAACAGAAAGAGATTTCCAAGGACTTTTGAAGGGATTAGACATGAGCGGACCCGTGGAAGTTTGCTTCTGTGGGTTCAACCGGACGTTAGATAAAGTTAAATTTTGGACTTGGACTTGACTTGAACCCCAATGGAAGTCACTAATTCTGCAGTTAATGTCTCCACACACATGCAGCTAGCCATAAACAGATCACTTCTGGGAAAGGGTGGATGGGGTTATTCCCTAAAATTTAGTGCACACTACTTCCGATCATCTTGTTGTTAATCCCAGTGTGAGCTGATCAAACACTGCAAGGGGCTCACACTTGGTTGAGCACTGAGCATACCAGACCACAGCATTGCTCAAGCATACTCCAAACCCGAACTCTGTTTTTTTGTGAAGTCTGTGTTTGGTTTGAACACTGAATACCTAACTTCAGGTTCATTCACCTCTAGAAGTGATCTCTAGGGGGGAATTATAGAGGATCCTCTAAAAAACACACTCCTCAGAAAACCCTCCCGAAACATATCCAAGCCTACAGGCTCATACACATCAGTATTGCAAATATTCCTTTAAATACTGATTATAAGGTCAGTCCCACATAATTAGTTTTACATGCCATGGCGCTCTTTCCGTAGTGACTCTCAATAAATGGGTAATTGATAACATACACATAGAAAAAGCATGGATCAGTACACTATCAGGGTACAGTGGCTAGGAAACTCCAAGTGTCAAAAATGTATAGAGAACTGATCCTAGAAAATCATCAATGTGGATACATGAGAGGAAGAGTAACAAACAGGGTGGATCTCCCAAAGGCAGATCCATTACGAGGGCACAAGGGGTAGAACAACTAAATGGCAGAGAAGCACATCAGAAGGTAGTAACTAGATGATCAAGACATTACCGTTATGTGGAGCGGTGGGAGGTTCCCTAACGTACATTTCGCGGCCCATGGCCATGAGGCCAGCCGCTTCATCAAAGGGAGAAGGTAGGAACTCAATAAATGGGTGGATTACTCACTACACTATCATGCCTATTTGCTATTGTGTAGTTATTGATGGCACATGATACAACTGATGACAACTCTTCTGATTTCATTTTTAAATTATTCATTGAAATCTATCTGTAGCAAGATGTAAGGAAGCTTTACCTTAAGAGAATCCATTGGCGCAGACCGGTGGAGCCTGAATGGACATTCCCGGCACTAAGGAGCTTCAGAAGCCGCTCTCAACAGCTATAATGACCCAATGTGCAAAGGCCAAATATAGAGCTGTAAAATATTAGTCATTATTTTGTACGAAAGGAAAATCACCAGTCACCCCAGTGACTTGTCCAAAAGATTCATAGTATTTCACTAGCCATGATAAGAATTTTGCAGTGTAAATGATTGCAACAAATTACACTGCTGCAAAGCCCAGGTATCCAAAAGCCCTCAGCGTGCAAAAAACATCTGCAAGGTCTTAGCCCCAGTGTGGGAGAACTGCTTCAAGGTAGGAGATTCTGCAATAATATGGCATCTGATGGACAGAGCTTCAGAAGATCCAAGTTTTTTGGTCAAATAGCACCACTCTAAATTCTCCATTACCGGCTGCAAGAATGAAGAGAAGGTGGAAGCCTCTTACCTTCTGCTAAAGTCACAACAAACTGTTACTGATGCAGAATGGAAAAAACAAAGTCAGAATATATTAATCAGAAAATATGTCCAGAACCTTGGTTTTCATAGCATAAACTTTAAAACCCTTCCTAAAACCTCTCCTTCATAGAACAGGAACTGTTTTTTGTTAATTATGAAATTCTTATGTGAATGTTGTGGAATATTTTTTTCCTAATTATGAAGAATCTCCGGCCTGGGTGACTTTTACTGATTAAGGGAAAAATACGATTCCCTATTTATACATCCTGAGGAAAACTGGGAATCGCTAAGGAGCAATAAGGCGCTCACAGGGGATTGTATTATCTGTGATAAATAAAGAATAAAGTACATGAGACATAGTAATGCGGAAACCAACAGAAATGTTCTCAATTAAGAAAAATGTATTTATACATAAATAACAAAGTATATAACAAAGATGAGTACACCACTGACATTTTTATAAATATTTTATTAGATCTTTTCATTGGACCACATTGAAGATCTGACCCTGTGATACAATGAACAGTGTCAGTGCGCAGCTTGGATAACAGGGTAACTTTGGTGCCCTCTAAATCTCTCACACAGCCTTTAATGTCTAAACCACTGGTAACAAAAGTGATTACACCCCTAACTGAAAACGGCCAAGCTGTGGCCAACAAGACATTTTCCCTCCATTAAGATCTCAGGTGTGAATGGGCAGCAGGTGTGTTACATTCGATGTTATCGCTCACACTCTCTTGCTGGTCACTGGAAGAAAACATGGCTACTCAGGGCAAAGAAATCTCTGAGAAAAGGAAAAAAAGATTAATTGCCTTACATAAAGGTGGCCTAAGCTACACCATGTGCAGAATTATTAAGCATGTTGTATTTTAGAGGATTTTCTTATTATTGATCAATCAACCCAAAAGACTCATAAATATATAGGCTTAATATTTTTGGAAGTTGGTGGTTGGTTTTTTAGATTTGGCTATCTTAGGAGGATATCTGTTTGTGCAGGTAACTATTACTGTGCAGAATTATTAGGCAACTTAATAAAAACCAAATCTATTCCCATCTCACTTGTTTATTTTCACCAGGTAAACCAATATAACTGCACAAAATTTAGAAATAAACATTTCTGACATGCAAAAACAAAACCCAAAAACATTAGTGACCAATATAGCCCCCTTTCTTTATTATGCAACTCAACAGCCGACCATCCATAGATTCTGTCAGTTGCTTGATCTGTTTAGGATCAACATTGCGTGCAGCAGCCACCACAGCCTCCCAGACACTGTTCCCAGAGGTGTACTGTTTTCCCTCCCTGTAGATCTCACATTTTATGAAGAACCACAGGTTCTCTATGGGGTTCAGATCAGGTGAACAAGAGGGCCATGTCATTATTTTTTCATCTTTTAGACCTTTACTGGCCAGCCACGCTGTGGAGTAGTTGGATGCATGTGATGGAGTAATGTCCTGCATGAAAATCATGTTTTTCTTGAACGATACCAACTTCTTCCTGTACCACTGCTTGAAGAAGTTGTCTTACAGAAACTGGCAGTAGTTCTGGGAGTTGAGCTTCACTCCATGCTCAACCCGAAAAGGTCCCACAAGTTCATCTTTGATGATACCAGCCTATACCAGTGCCCACCTCCACCTTGCTGGCGTCGGAGCCTCTGCCCTTTACTGATCCAGCCTCTGGCCCATCCATCTGGCCCATCAAGAGTCACTCTCATTTCATCAGTCCATAAAACCTTTCAAAAATCAGTATTCAGGTATTTCTTGGCCCAGTCTTGAGGTTTTATCTTATGTTTCTTGTTCAGAGGTGATGGTTTTTCAGCCTTCCTTACCTTGGCTATGTCCCTGAGTATGGCACACCTTGTGCTTTTTGATACTCCAGTAACGTTGCAACTCTGAAATATGGCCAAATCGGTGGCAAATGGAATCTTGGCATCTTCACGCTTGATTTTCCTCAATTCATGGACAGTCATTTTGTGCCTTTCTTGCCCAACACGCATCATGCAACCCTGTTGGCTATTTGCCATAAAACGCTTGACTGTTCAGTGATCACGCTTCAAAGGTTTGGCAATTTTAACACTGCGGCATCCCTCTGCAAGACATCTCACAATTTTGGACTTTTCAGAGCCCGTCAAATCTCTTTTCTGACCCATTCTGCCAAAGGGAAAGAAGTTGCCTAATAATTAAGCACACCTTATATAGGGTGGTGATGTCATTACACCGCACCCCTCCTCATTACAGAGATGCACATCACCTGATTTACTTAATTATTAGTTGGCTCTCAAGCCTATACAGCTTGGAGTAGGACAACGTATAAAAAGCATAATGTGATCAAAATACTCATTTGCCTAATAATTATGCACACAGTGTATAAGAAGATTGCCAAGACCCTGAGACTGACCTGCAACACGGTAGTCAAGACCATACAGTAATTTAATAAGAGAGATTCTACTCAAAACAGGCCTCACCATGGTTCACTAAAGAAATGGAGTGCACATGCTCATCGTCATATTCAGAGGTGAGTGCTGCCAGAATTAATGAAGAGGTTACAGAGGTTGAGGGTCCGCCTGTAAGTACTCGGACCATATGGTGCATAATGCATCAAATTGTTCTGCATGGTTCTAATCCCAAAAGGAAGCCTCTTCTACAGCCACTGAAAAGAAAACCTACAGTTTGCTGAAAACAAACAGACACAGGACATGGATTACTGGAAACATGTCCTGTAGTCCAGTGAGGATTAAAAATATACTGTAAGTGTGTCCTGAATGCGTTCAAGCATGGTGATGGGAGTTTCATGGTTTGGAGTTCATTGAGGGAACCATAAATGTCAACATGTACTGGGACATACTGAAGCAGAGCAAGATCCCCTCCCTTCAGAAACTTTTGACAATTGGCAGTACATAATAACCCCAAACTCACCTCCAAGATGACCACTGCCAAGGTAAAGAAACTGAGGATAAAGGTGCTGGTCTGGCCAAACATGTCCAGAATTAAACATTATGGAGCATCTGTGGGGTCTACTCTAATGGAAGGCGGAGAAGGGCAAGGCTGCTCAGTGATGTCATCAAGGAGGATGAAAGAGGATCCAGTGGCTCCTTTGAAGCTCTAGTAAACTCCGCGTAATTGAGTTAAGCAAAGAAAAAAGATCACAGAAAAGGACACAAATTCAAAAGAAGTTAAGAAAACCTCACCAAAAACAGCCATTAGCAAACAAAGATCAAACAGCAAATATACTCACAGGATACAGCCAGCCTCTCATGATAAAGGTGGGGGCAACATAGGTGCAGAATACCAATGAGACAATCACTCTTGGGCCTACCATATCATGGAGGTCGTGGTTGCTGATACTAAACATGCACACAGATGGCGTTTGCATAGGGTGCCAGTCACACAGCTACGCGAGATGCCAACTGGTGACAAGTATAATTTTGGAGAAGAAGGAGGAGGAGGCAGCAATCCATTAATTTATTGGGTTTACAATCTAACATTATATTTAGGGGTTACTCTATTTTTGGAGCCCCCAAAACAATGGGTATGACAAATTAAGTATACCACTGTTTGTTTGCGGATCATCTAGTTGTTTGCTCAACGAAAGGTATGGACAAGTCTGGTGTAATACAAGACATTAATTTTAATCAAAGTCAGCTTGTCCATGTTAGCTGAGGACAGATGGACGCTCCTGTCTGTGTTGACCCCAAGCATGCAGAACATACGTTTAGACAGTACACTTGCAGCAAAGGAGTCCAGCACCCCCAAGGCATAGTGTGAAAGGCCATGTCTTCAATTTTGCAACCCAGAAATGATGCAGAACCATCAGCTAGCACTGAGATACATGTGGACACGTACTCTTCCTTCATGTTTGTGTGGCGCCCTGGCCTAGCCAGGTCGTCACAGATAACACATAAACACCCCCACCCCCATTAGACAGGGACACCAGCCAAACAAAAATCCTCATTGCCTCCCTCCAGTGACTGATGTCCACACCAGGTGGGGTGGGGCTAAGCGGTTGGCTCCACCCACCGAGGAGTTCACAGGCCTGGAGGCGGTAAAAGGGTCACTTAGAAGTTGGAGAACAGTTTAGGAATTGAAGGGAGAGGAACAAACACTTGGGTGTCTGGGTTTGTGGCCCAGGCACTGACAGCAAGGTTGGCAGACGGTGGTGGCCGTCTGCAGGAGTGGTGGAGCAACGCGGAACCGTAGGACCGGGAACGGGTGATGGCCATCCGGTACCGACCGGGGAGCAAAGTGAAGCCAGCACACACAGGCAGGGCCATCGGACCCCGACCAGGCTTGGAGCCGCCGACAATAGTCAGATCCGAATGTGACTGGAACCCCAGGGGTTTCACAACAGCAAAAGTCCCGATTGAAGGCAACCGCCCACACCATGAGGGTATACAGCTACCGCCTAAGGCTAGAGATCCAAGGGCCAGCGTCTGCGGGCAAACGGGCTCCTCCAGTACCCATACATCGGGGAGCGGACTACCGTTGGGAATCCATAGTAGTCAGAAAGAGAACATCAAGGTGAAGGGAAAGACAGGCGCCATCACCTGTCCGGGGAGAAGCATTGCAGCCGGCTGCGGGACCCGTCTATCCATCCGTTTGGTTTACCGAGGACTTTGTACCTTTCTTGCTGAGTGAGTACAGCCGTGCCATCCGGCACCGCGCCGCGCTGTTCCTGCAACCCTGCACCTCACCAACCCTGCCTCCCCGTCACATCATCGCCGGGCCCCGGGACCACCAACCCCTACCCACGGAGGGTGAAAACAACGTCCCAGCTGCTCCCTACCATCGCTCCCGGGATCCCCGTCACCAGCAGCGGTGGTGCCCATCTTCACCATGACCCGTGGGTGGCGTCACGGACTAAATCCCCCAAACCAACCACCCCTTTCACTCACGGGCGAGGAGTCCCCGGATCCAGCCCACCGCTCGAGCCACCGAGCAGCAGCAGCAGCCGAGCAGCGCCGGACCCGAGCGTTAGCGGGAGCGCAGTAGCGACGGCGTCCTCCCCTCCCGAGACATTTGCTAAATGCTGACTCCTTAAAATAGGAACCATAGCACATGGTATTGCCAGATGGTGTGGTGGACTGCACAGGAACTGTTGTCACATTGCAGCCATGATGACCCTCCTTCCAGAGGTGTGGCCATCAGTGAAACCGCTGTGTTGTTCACATCCTCATCTTCCTCCTCCTACACTGCTTTGCTTTTCCACCGAACCCACAATGTCTGGTTGAAATTCCATAAGTACAGCTTTATACAACTTGGCTTTACATTTGTGTTTTTTTCAATCCCGCTCCAGGGGCAAAAGTAGCAATGTCTTGGTAGAGTAGACCCAGTAATCACCACTGGTCAGAATCCCTGAAACTTGAGCGCCGTTGCACAGGCACAACTGCATATATTAGCTCGTGTGTGCCAGACTTCCCAAAGTGCACAACAAGCTGTCCTCATTCGTAGTGGTGTGGACTGGCTCCTCTATATCCCCCCAGTCATGCTGCAGTGATGCCCATGACCTAACTTCCACCCTTCTGGACAGATGGTTCCTCCTCCTCCTTCTCCTAATCTGTCCCCTGGCTGGCAAGTTGAGGTCAATTCCACCTTCGGCACAGAAACTGTACTTCTAACCCCTGTGTGGATGATAGCACAGATAAATAGGTCAATGTCTTCTCCTGCTCCTCTTCTTCCCAAGCCACAACCTTATCCATCATGACCTTCAGCGTTTTTTGCAGAATGTATAAAATTGGTATAATGATGCTGATTATGACATCATCAGCGCTAACCATGTTAGTAGAGTATTCAAAGCATCATAACATGGCACACAAGTCCTGCATGGAGCCCACTCACTAGTAGTGAAGTGGTGTTTGTCTACAAAGTGATTCTGCCGTGCTTGCTACAGCTGAAGCTCCACTATTTCCTGTGGTTGCTCGCACCGTCTCTTCACCTTATGCAAGTTGGAATTTCACCTTGTTAGTAGCAAATTCATAAAGGTAAAAAAGAAGAAAGAAAGAAAAACCCAAGAGCGCCCATTGATTGTTCCTGATTAGTTTTATCCATTTATCCAAAGACGCGATATCTGCTGAGGATGAAGCGATTTGAGCAGGGGTGACCTTAGCCTGAATGGCGCCCTGTGCAAAACTGCCCTTTGGTGCCCCCCCTACTGATTTTGTACCCAGTTTTCAGGAAACAAATGAGGATCAGAGGCCATTTTTTTTATATCCTAAGAAAATTGATTTCTTCAAATGTACAATAAAGTCCTCCAGATTTGTACTGGAGAATCTGATTCTCAATCCACATTAATTCCACCACATCTAAAATTATTGTTATTGGGGTCTTCTCATCTCGTACATGCTGTATGCCTGTATATTGCATTATGGGTGGTACATATGGATCCCCCCCCCAATGGGGCGCACATGTATCTGCAGAATGAGGTGCTGCTGTTCTTTGTGGAGAGATGGTATAAATTCCTATACACTTAGAGCGGCGCAGGTCGTGGTCACATTGGTGGGATCAACATCTACTATACAATTCCTGAGGATAAATGTACCAGATGATAGCAGACAAGGCACCATGGAGCCGGTGGCCGATGCTGTGTGTACGCCGGACCAAAAAGTCCAAAATACAGATGTTAAAGGGAATGTACGAAATTAGAAAAAAATCTCTGCTTTCTATGTAATAAAGAGTCCTCAGGATATATGTGTCGCTGCCTCTCAGCTCCACTGACCTGAACAGACTGAGGTGCAGCACCACATACACACCATAAGGACGGGGGCGCTGTGTATGTGTCGCTGCCTCTCAGCTAAAATGACCTGAACAGACTGAGGTGCAGCACCACATACACACCATGAGGATGGGGGCGCTGTGTATGTGTCGCTGCTTCTCAGCTCCACTGACCTGAAAAAACTGAGGTGCAGCGCCACATACACACCATGAGGGAGGGGCACGGTGTATGGAAGAACTACGGCATATATATTGTAATCCCTTTATTAACCAGACTGGGCACACCCCATTTGGCAATGCTGCAAATAATTTTGTTGGAAAATTTGTAAGATAAATCCACACCGAATAATGTAATATTTTCTAGAACTTCATAATGCACACCTCAGCTGCTGCAGAACCTCAAAATACACACCTCAGATGCTATAGAACCTCATTATACACATCTCAGCTGCTGCAAAATCTCATAATTCACCTCAGTTGCTTCAGAACCCCATAAGACACACCTCAGCTGCTGCAGAACCCCATAATACACATCTCAGCTGCAGCAGAACCCCATAATACACACCTCAGCTGCTACAGAACCCCATAATACACACCTTAGCTGCTGCAGAACCCCATAATACAAACCTCAGCTGCTGAAGAACCCCATAATACACACCTCAGCTGCTACAGAAGCCCATATTACACACCTCAGCTGCTGCAGAACCCCATAATACACACCTCAGCTGCTGTAGAACCCCATAATACACACCTCAGCTGCTGCAGAACCCCATAATACACACCTCAGCTGCTACAGAAGCCCATAATACACACCTCAGCTGCTGCAGAACCCCATAATACACATCTCAGCTGCTGCAGAACCCCATAATACACACCTCAGCTGCTGCAGAACCCCATAATACACACCTCAGCTGCTACAGAAGCCCATAATACACACCTCAGCTGCTGCAGAACCCCATAATACACACCTCAGCTGCTGCAGAACCCCATAATACACACCTCAGCTGCTGCAGAACCCCATATTACACACCTCAGCTGCTACAGAAGCCCATAATACACACCTCAGCTGCTGCAGAACCCCATAATACACACCTCAGCTGCTGCAGAACCCCATAATACACACCTCAGCGGCTGCAGAACCCCATAATACACACCTCAGCTGCTGCAGAACCCCATAATACACACCTCAGCTGCTGCAGAACCCCATAATACACATATCAGCTGCTGCAGAACCTCATAATACACATCTCAGCTGCTGCAGAACCGCATAATACACAACTCAGCGGCTGCAGAACCCCATAATACACAACTCAGTAGCTGCAGAACCCCATAATACACATCTCAGCTGCTGCAGAACCCCATAATACACATCTCAGCTGCTGCAGAACCCCATAATACACACCTCAGCTGCTGCAGAACCCCATATTACACACCTCAGCTGCTACAGAAGCCCATAATACACACCTCAGCTGCTGCAGAACCCCATAATACACACCTCAGCTGCTGCAGAACCCCATAATACACACCTCAGCGGCTGCAGAACCCCATAATACACACCTCAGCTGCTGCAGAACCCCATAATACACACCTCAGCTGCTGCAGAACCCCATAATACACATATCAGCTGCTGCAGAACCTCATAATACACATCTCAGCTGCTGCAGAACCGCATAATACACAACTCAGCGGCTGCAGAACCCCATAATACACAACTCAGTAGCTGCAGAACCCCAAAATACACATCTCAGCTGCTGCAGAACCCCATATTACACATCTCAGCTGCTGCAGAACCCCATAATACACACCTCAGCTGCTGCAGAACCCCATAATACTCATCTCAGCTGCTGCAGAACCCCATAATACACACCTCAGCTACTGCAGAACCCCATAATACACATCTCAGCTGCTGCAGAACCCCATAATACACATCTCAGCTGCTGCAGAACCCAATAATACACATCTCAGCTGCTGCTGAACCCCATAATACACATCTCAGCTGCTGCAGAACCCCATAATACACACCTCAGCTGCTGCAGGACCTCATCCTACACAACTCAGCTGCTGCAGGACCTCATCCTATACAACTCAGCTGCTGCAGAACCTCATAATACACCTCAGCTGCTGACGATGCATTACATTGATAGAATGGCGTTCATAACAACATTAAGGCTAAGTTCACACAGGACATCTTTTGTAGCATTTTTGAGGTCACACAGATGCCCCTATATGCAGCATTTCCTCCCCCCAGCAAAGTCTATGGGATTTCTCTTTTGCTGTCCACACTAGGCATCTTTTGTTGGCTGCGTTTTTGAAGATGCAGCTGTCAGTTCTTTTTGCGTTTTCATTTTTTAACCCTTCCAGTCAATAGATTAGACTTAAAAACCGCATTAGCCAAAACGCGATAAAAATGTGTCAAAAACACATTGTGGATTTTTATGCGTTTTTGTCGTGGTGTGTTTTTGGTGCTCTCTTGGGACAAAAACACTGCATATTTGTGGTAAAATAGATGTCGCGTGTGAACATCCCCTAAACCATTCCATGTGATGTGCAGACGGCAGCGAAGCCAGGTAACATACGAGACTCCACTGTTATTTGCTACCAGGTAAGGAATCTGACCGCTGATTCCTGCACGACCCCCGCGTGGAGGGAATTAGACGCCGGCTCCATTATTGCAGTCCTGTATATTTTACTCTGATGCTTCCACATTTCAGATAAAACACATTTTATCTCTGCCGAGGACCATGCAGTCAGGATGAGGTGCCCGGGAGGCCGGTGCCCAATGGCTTCTCCCTGCTCTGCTGCACAATGACTGGTCGAACCCCCAAAATGTGTAATACACACTGTTAGGATTTGATTTGCCAATGAAATCAATCACCAGTGATTTGCAGACTCGGGGTCATCTGCTGATGATGTCTCCTCCTGCGTCTCTCATTGTTATCATTTTCAATTTGAGAGGAACAGGAGGAGACGTCATTCTGCAGATGACCACACATTGCAAATAGCATGTGAGTGATCAGGTGACAACTACTCGAATCAGCAAGTGAAATCCTAACAGAGCGCATATTACACACCTATAGGATATGGCAGGTCAAAATTCAGAATTACATTACACACTATAAGTGACATGTACAAGGCATATGTAGGGTGTACAATCTAATATATAAAGCTGAGTGTGTGTGTGTGTGTGTGTGTCTGTGTGTGTGTGTCTGTGTGTGTGTGTGTCTGTGTGTCCGTCCAATAAAGGAATCCGCACCGTCACATTTACAATCACAAAATTTTGCACAGACGCCTCATGTGACTCAGGGAACGTCACAGACTATGTTTTGATGAGAAATTTTAACCCCGCACTTTACAGATATTCGCTGCAAAAACCTGCTTACACTAAAATCAATGGTGCTGGGAACTACAGGTCATTAATAAGAGCTGTAATTGGTTGCTATAGGCAACAAGGACATTCTTTTTTTAAGACAGGTAATGTGTCAGATAATATGATGTCAATAGAGACAAACACAGACACAGACAGAGACAGAGACACACAAACACAGAGACAGACAGAAACGGAGACACAGAGAGAGAGACACACAGACACACACACACAAACACACAGAGACTGATGCAGAGACACACACAGGGACACACACAGGGACAGGGACACAAATAGGGACAGGGACACAAACAGGGACAGGGACACACAGAAACAGACACACAGAGACATAGACACAGACATAAAATCACAGAGACTGATATAGAGACAGAGAAGAGACACACAGAGACAAAGAGAGAGAGACACAGAGACACACAGAGACAGAGACTGATACAGAGACACACAAAGACACACACAGATACAGACTGATAAAGAGACACACAGAGACATAGACACACAAAGACTGATTCAGAGACACAGAGGCACAGAGAAAGATACGGAGACACAGACATAGACAGAGACACAGACAGAGACACACACACAGGGACACACAGAGGCACACATACAGAGACAAAGACACGGACACACACAGAAACACAGACACATACAGAGACACATTCACACACAGAGACAGACAGACAGAGACACAGAGGCAGAGACACACAGAGACAGACACATAGACAGAGATACACAGACAGAAACACACAGAGACCCACAAAGACAGAAACACACAGAGACACACAGAGAGACAGACACAGAGACACAGATATAGTCACAGAGACAGAGATACACAGAGAAAGAGACACACAGAGATACATACAAACACAAGCACAGACACACAGATACAGAAACAAACAGAGAGAGAGACAGACAGACAGAGAGGGACACAGAGAGTAAAGAGAGGGAGAGAGACAGTTACTATCCCGGGCACCGCCAGGTACTACAGCTAGTAAATATATATATGTATCTATTACCCCTACACATGCTCTGCACCCACTCTGGCTGCAGCTGCAGGGCCCACTGGCATCACGTCCCAGGCTCCCCCCGATGTCATTACACCTATCCGGGGCCCACAGCTGCAGAGCAAGGGCGAAACAGGGAGCCAGTGCCCATCCAGTTCCCAATGGTGTTCAACCATGCATCCGAGGAAATAGCAATGGCCACCATCACCAACAGGCCCCGTCATTTTGCCACTGCGTAAATTACACCATATACATGACACATACACAGATACTATGGAAAAGATAGATGGGTTGGACTGGGGTGTCTGGGGTCCACAGGAGGAGTTAACTCTAGAGGCCACACAACTACCGTATATGCAAATCGCTGCAGGAGCCCCCATACAGCCTCCTATGCATAGCAAGAGCCCCCACACAGCCTCCTATACACAGCAGGAGCCCCCACACAGCCTCCTATACACAGCAGGAGCCCCCACACAGCCTCCTATACACAGCAGGAGCCCCCACACAACCACCTATACACAGCAGGAGCCCCCACACAGCCTCCTGCACACAGCAGGGGCTCCCACAGAGCCTCCTGCACACAGCAGGGGCCCCCACACAGCCTCCTGCACACAGCAGGGGCCCCCACACAGCCTCCTGCACACAGCAGGGGCCCCCACACAGCTTCCTGCACACAGCAGGGGCCCCCACACAGCCTCCTGCACACAGCAGGGGCCCCCACACAGCCTCCTACACACAGCAGGGGCCCCCACACAGCCTCCTGCACACAGCAGGGGCCCCCACACAGCCTCCTGCACACAGCAGGGGCCCCCACACAGCCTCCCATACACAGCAGGTGCCCCAACACAGCCTCCTATACACAGCAGGGGCCCCCACATAGCCTCCCATACACAGCAGGTGCCACAACACAGCCTCCTATACACAGCAGGAACCCCCACACAGCCTCCTATACACAGCAGGAGCCCCCACACAGCCTCCTGCACACAGCAGGAGCCCCCACACAGCCTCCTGCACACAGCAGGTGCCCCCACACAGCCTCCTATACACAGCAGGAGCCCCCACACAGCCTCCTATACACAGCAGGAGCCCCCACACAGCCTCCTATACACAGCAGGAGCCCCCACACAGCCTCCTATACACAGCAGGAGCCCCCTCACAGCCTCATATACACAGCAGGAGCCCCCTCACAGCCTCCTATACACAGCAGGAGCCCCCACACAGCCTACTATACACAGCAGGAGCCCCCACACAGCCTCCTGCACACAGCAGGAGCCCCCACACAGCCCCCTATACACAGCAGGAGCCCCCACACAGCCTCCTATGCACAGCAGGAGCCCCCACACAGCCTCCTATACACAGCAGGAGCCCCCTCACAGCCTCCTATACACAGCAGGAGCCCCCACACAGCCTCCTATACACAGCAGGAGCCCCCACACAGCCTCCTGCACACAGCAGGAGCCCCCACACAGCCTCCTATACACAGCAGGAGCCCCCACACAGCCTCCTATGCACAGCAGTGGCCTCCACATAGCCTCCTATATACAACAGGAGCCCTCACAGATCCCATATAGACATAAAAAAAATTATACTCACCTAATCCTGATTCCCAGCACCGCAGCATCCATCTTCTCTTCTATGGTGGCCTGCGGAGGCAGCGCGATGCAATGATGTCACTGCTCTGCCCTTGTGGATATACGGTCTCCTAAGACACAGGCCTGCAGCGGTCTGTGGCTTAGGAGACGGGCAGTAATAGAGAAGGGAGCTCTTGCTCTGTCACAGGATTGAACTGTATCGGGGTGACGCCGACATAGTTCAGTGCGGTGGTTGCAGAAGACTCGGGGCTCCGGCCAAGAAGTTCTGGGTCGGAGCTCTGGATCTTTGATGCCAGTGGTGCCCCTGCCGGCGGGTCCCTTGTTCAGTTAGGCTGCTTTCACACGTCTGGTTTTTGCTGAGCGGCACAATACGGCGCTTTGCAGAAAAAACGCAACCGTTCTTCTTTGCCGATGGTTGCGTTTTTTCCGCATACACTTGCATTAGCGCCGTATTGTGCCGCATGGCCTTGCGTTGTGTCCATTTTTTGACGGATGCGGCATATTTAGCCCATGCGGCGGCCGGATGGAACGATGCCTGGCACTTTTTTTGTGCGGCGCAAAAAACACACTGCGCCAGATCCGGCAAGAGTTACAATGCAAGCCTATGGATGCTGGATGCGGCGTCGTGTAGCAAAAACCGCATCCGGTCGCTGGATGCGGTTTTTTACACTGCGCATGCTCAGTAGCAAGCCGCATCCGTCAAAAAACGGACGGGTCGCATGGAAAAACTTATGCAACGGATCCGTTTTTTTCACCGCATGTGTTGCATAGCTTTTTGAACCGGATTGAGCCGCACTGCAAAAAACGGATGTGTGAAAGCAGCCTTAGAGAGCTTTCTGGGGCATTGACTGGTGTCTGTGTACCAGACCGACGCTGGATAGATGATAGGCAAATAGATATCAGACAGATCGATAATAGAAAGATAGATAATAGAGATACATAGATATAGACAGATATATAATAGAGAGATAGGCAGACATAATAGATAGATAAAAAGGAAGGGGGAGGAGGGAGAAAAAAGCGATCAAAAGCCCAAAAAAATATATAGAAATCAGGTATTGGCAAAATTGATTTAATTATATTTTAATTTTTATTTTCATTTTAATCATAACAGGTGTATGTGTGAGCGAAACATATGCATATTTATACAAGCAACGGAACCATATATTCATTTAAATACAAATATTATGAAGCTGAGGCTGTATGGTTTCCATATGATTACAGTTTACGTATCCATATTATGACCTGTATCCACACTAAGTGCAATGCAACCAGTAGTGAAGTACAGAATAGACAGAAGGAGGCTGTCACGCTCCCCGTGTCCCAGCACCACTCCTTACCCACTGATCCAGTCCACGTGTCCAGCAGTCATGGCTGCCGCTCCCGCTCTTGCTCCCCTGAGTCCTGTTCCTGGTCTCAGGAGTCTGACTCTGAGTCTTAGCCACATGGTTCTGTATAGGACCGGGCCGCGCCCACTCTCCTGGTCTTATAGGCCCAGCACACCTGCAGCAGGAAATGACCTGAGGCTGTGCTGAGTATATAAGACTGGTCTTTCCATATGGGCGGGGCCTGATCATCGTTTGTGTTTCTATGCCTTGTCTTGTGAGCTAGGTGCTCAGGTCTTTGTTCCTGTTTCCTATTACTGCCTTAAAGTACGCTGTGACCTTAGTGACCTGGTCCTGTCTTTGCTTCCTGATACCTGCACCCGTTCCTGCCACGTTAGTGCTCCAGCTACCATGTACCCTGCCTTCCAGGTGGGGTGCTTGGTCCAGTGGATCCACCTCCTGGGCCTACCAGTCCTCCCCGGCCCTCACAGTATGATCAGGCCATGGATCCCGCTGGAGCACAGGCCATGGATCCCGCTGAGGCACAGAAATCAGAGCTGGCTGAGCTGCGCCAGGAACTGGCACAACAGCGTGAAACCCTGAACCGGATGCTGAAATTCTTGGCATCCGTGGACGACCGGTTATATATGCTGCAGACCGCCGCCTCGTCCACGCAGCAACCAGTCTCCAGGTCTGAAACAGGTTCCTCCACAGCCTCACAACTTCGCCTTGCTGCTCCACCTCGCTACGCAGGGGATCCCAAGTCCTGCCGAGGCTTCCTGAACCAGTGCTCCCTGCACTTCCAGTTGCTCCCGCACTTGTTTGTCTCAGACCAGGCCAAGGTGGCATTCCTGATGTCACACCTGGAAGGCGAAGCCCTGGCCTGGATTAACCCCCTGTGGGAAAATGAGGACCCGATGATCGGAAAGCTTGCAGGAACTGCTGGAAGTTGGTGAAGTACCTTCGATGAGCCCGGACGAACTACCGCAGTGACCTCTTCGCTTCTCCGGCTACGCCAAGGGACCCTGACCGTTGGCCAATACGCCATCCAGTTCCGCACACTCACCTCTGAGCTGGGCTGGAACAATGAGACCTTGACGGTGGCCTTTTGGGGAGGTCTCTCTGGCCGCATCAAAGACGAACTAGCCGGCCGTGACGTTCCACGAACCTTGGACGCTTTGATTTCCCTGGCCACTTGGATTGACCTCCGTTTTCAGGAGCGTGCCCAGGAGGTAGTCCGGGAGAAGCGACCACCTCGCCACATCTTGCCCCCACAGAGGTCTGCCGCTCCCTCGTCCTTGCCTTTCCGTGACTTATTGCCAGAACCCATGCAAGTGGACCGTCTGACCCAAGCCAAGCAACACCGTGCAGAACGGCTCGCTCGGGGCCTGTGCTTCTATTGCGGAGACGGTTCACATATGCTCCGTTCTTGCCCGGAGAAACCAGGTAGACCCCAGGTCCAAGGGATGGTGGGAACCGCCACCCTTGCCACCGAAATCCATTTGGTTCCAGTTAAACAGACTGTCCGGGTGACGACAGAGGGACCCGGTTTTCAGCTGAGGCCCACATCGATTCCGGGGCAGCAGGCAACTTTATTCACCAGGCCACGGTAGACAAATACCAGGTCCCTGTCACCCCGCTGAAGAAGCCTCTCTGGTTCACCTCAGTGGACGGCAAACCGCTCTACAAACCTGTCCGGTTTACCACCGAGCCCGTGAACCTCCAGGTTGGCACTTCGCATACGGAGACCATCGCCTTCTAGGTCATCCCGAGGATGGCTCCTGAGCTCCTGCTGTCTGCCCTGGCTTCAAATCCATGACCCTGCCATTAGTTGGCGCTCTGGCGCTATTTCCCGCTGGGGACCCTTGTGTCAGGACCACTGCCTACAGCCTGTTCCTCAGTCCCTGTCACCTGAACCGTTGGAACCACCGACCCCTGAAGAAGAGACAACGCTATCCAGTGTCGTTCCATCGTCCCCAGTCTGAGACCTCGATTCCACCATCTTCTGGAGATGAGACTTTGATTTCACCGCCTTCTAGAGTTGAGACTTTGACTCCACCGGCTGCCCAGGATGAGACATTGTCTGATACCCGATCCGAGACGCCCGATCCGGTCGTCCAGGATTCCAGTCCTGCTTCTGACTGTCCTTCCCTTTCCGTTGCTTCCGTTGCCACTGCTCGAAAATCTTCGGTTAAGCGTGTTGCGGTCCGGAAGGGTGCATGGGGTCAGCCGTCCTTCCTTTCCTTTGCGCTGGGTTACGGTCCGGGAACTCGGTCCCGGGTGCCCCGGGGGTCCTTTGCTCGGAGAGGGGGGCTTCAAGGGGGGGGTACTGTCACGCTCCCTGTGTCCCAGCACCACTCCTTACCCACTGATCCAGTCCATGTGTCCACCAGTCATGGCTACCGCTCCCGCTCTTGCTCCCCTGAGTCCTGTTCCTGGTCTCAGGAGTCTGACTCTGAGTCTTAGCCACATGTTTCTGTATAGGACCGGGCCGCGCCCACTCTCCTGGTCTTATAGACCCAGCACACCTGAAGCAGGAAATGACATAGGGATGTGCTGGGTATATAAGACTGGTCTTTCCATATGGGTGGGGCCTGATCAACGTGTCTTGTAGCATAGTCTTATGAGCTAGGTGCTCAGGTCCCCTGGTGCCGTGTCCTGCTGACTTCTTGTCCTTGCTCCCTGGTACCTGTGCCTGTTTACTTTACTGTCCTAAAGAACTCTGTGACATTGGTGACCTGCTTATACTTGTCCCTGCCACGCCAGTGCTCCGGCTGCCGTGTACCCTGCCGTCCGGTGGGGTGCATGGTCCAGTGGATCCACCTCCTGGGCCTACCAGTCTTCCCGGCCCTGACAGTGGCTCCGGTGTTATATATATAAGAATTCAATCTATTTCTATTTGTATTTACATCTAACAACCACCAGATGGCACTCCTATATACTCCTTCCACGTGGTTGCATGCACGGGGATACAGAATGTCACTACAATTATAGGGTACCGTCACACTTTAGCGACGCAGCAGCGATCCCACCAGCGATCTGACCTGGTCAGGATCGCTGCTGCATCGCTACATGGTCGCTGGTGAGCTGTCACACAGGCAGATCTCACCAGCAACCAGTGACCAGCCCCCAGCCAGCAGCGACGCGTGGAAGCAATGCTGCGCTTGCACGGAGCCGGCGTCTGGAAGCTGCGGACACTGGTAACTAAGGTAAACATCGGGTATGGTTACCCGATGTTTACATTAGTTACCAGCGCACACCGCTTAGCTTAGCGTGTGCAGGGAGCAGGAGCCGGCACTGGCAGCATGAGAGGTGCGGAGGCTGGTAACGAAGGTAAATATCGGGTAACCACCTTGGTTACTCGATGTTTACCTTGGTTACAGCTTACCGCAGGCTGTAAGATGCCGGCTCCTGCTCCCTGCACATTCAGGATTGTTGCTCTCTCGCTGTCACACACAGCGATGTGTGCTTATCAGCGGGAGAGCAACAATAAAAAAACGAACCAGGGCTGTGTGCAAGAAGCAGCGATCTCACAGCAGGGGCCAGATCACTGCTCAGTGTCACACACAGCGAGATCGCTAATGAGGTCACAAAAACCGTAACTCAGCAGCGATCTCAGTAGGGATCACTACAATTAAATAGACTTAGATGCTATTATAACACAGAAAACAGCAGCTACAAGACACAATGTACAATAGATAGTTGCAATGATTAATGATTCTCACCCTGACGAAGGAATAAGAACCGAAACGCGTGTCGGGTGCTTTTACACCACCAACGGTAAATAATCATTGCAACTATCTGTGGCGCCCTGGACAAGCCAGGGGCCACAGAGAACAACACCAACACACCCCACACTCCCAGCAGGCACACAGAGGTCAGACACAAAACCCTTGTTGCCTTCCTCCAGGGGCTGATGTTCACACCAGGGGGTGGGCCAGGTGGTTGGCCCCGCCCACCGAGGAGTTCACAGTCCTGGAGGCAGGAAAAGTAAACAGATTCATTTTGGAGGTGAAGGTGGAAGGAAGAGAAGTGGTAGTGGAGCAACTAACTGACGGCGTCCGGGTGTGTGGCCCGGGCGGTACAGCAAGGTTGGCAGACGGTGGTGACCGTCTGCAGGAGTGGCTGATTGGAGTCTACCGTAAGGACCGTGGACGGACTTATTTGCGTAATAAACTGTGAGACCAACCTCAAGGACGCAGAATGTTTTCACTTAGAGACGACTGAAAAACATCTTGTTATTTAAGTATAAGTCATTATATTAATTTCTCTTGCTGGGAATATGTAATTCACGCCTTTAATGAATATGTATGTTGCATAGTTACGCTCTAATCAACTTTGTATAACTTTGTAATGTAAACAATATCAATACACTTTCTATTCGGAGCCGCACATCTCCAGTCTTATGTGTATAACAGCGTCCGCTTGTTTTCATTGAGACGGAGTAGCAGAGGGGGGGGGGTCACCGGTACCCTCTCTGCATTCGGACATCGCTGGCAACAGCTGTGACCGTTAGGTCAACCTAACATTATCTGGCGCCCGAAAAGCAGGGACCCGTGTTTGTAATCCCAGGACTAGAGATGAGCGAACCGGTCCCGGTTCGGCTCGAGGTCGGTTCGCCGAACGGAGGTCCCGTTCGAGTTCGGTTCGTCGAAAGGTGTCCAAAAGGTGACAAATAACTCACAGCACAACACAAACACATGGGAAAGTGACAAGGACATATACTCATGCGAAAACAAAGAGCTGGACAAGGAAAAAGAGGAGGACACACAGATATGAGTATATGCAAGGAAACATCGATTCCATTATTGTGCAACTTGAGCCCTGCTCATTTTAGGCTTCCAATCTGGATAAATTGCCTGAGCTCGCCACGTATGCCTTGGGGATCTTGTCGTGTCCTGCAGCCAGCGTTCTCTCGGAACCTGTCTTCAGTGCTGCTGGGGGTCTGCTGGCAGATAAGCACACGTGTCTGTCCACTGACAATGTGGACATGGCTCTCAGAGGACTTTTCTTCCCCTGGGTCAGCCAGGGGACGGGAAAGGCACGCGTATTTTTGAGAGTGCTTCATGCAAAGCATGTTTTTCATCTTGAAAATGGGGGTCAACGGATGCCATTCAAGTGGGGTGTGTGTGGCCCAGTTAGTGGCAACGAGGGAGACTGTGGTTGGAGTCCCCTCGCTGTGTTTCTAAAAGAACCAAGATGAACAAGTAATGGCTCTCAGAGGACTTTTCTTCCCCTGGGTCAGCCAGGGGACGGGAAAGGCACGCGTATTTTTGAGAGTGCTTCATGCAAAGCATCTTTTCCTTTTTCAAAAGGGGGGTCAACTGATGCCAGTCAAGTGGGGTGTGTGTGGCCCAGTTAGTGGCAACGAGGGAGACTGTGGTTGGAGTCCCCTCCCTGTGTTTCTAAAAGAACCAAGATGAACAAGTCATGGCTCTCAGAGGACTTTTCTTCCCCTGGGTCAGCCAGGGGACGGGAAAGGCACGCGTATTTTTGAGAGTGCTTCATGCAAAGCATCTTTTTCTTTTTCAAAAGGGGGCTCAACCGATGCCAGTCAAGTGGGGTGTGTGTGGCCCAGTTAGTGGCAACGAGGGAGACTGTGGTTGGAGTCCCCTCCCTGTGTTTCTAAAAGAACCAAGATGAACAAGTCATGGCTCTCAGAGGACTTTTCTTCCCCTGGGTCAGCCAGGGGACGGGAAAGGCACGCGTATTTTTGAGAGTGCTTCATGCAAAGCATCTTTTTCTTTTTCAAAAGGGGGCTCAACCGATGCCAGTCAAGTGGGGTGTGTGTGGCCCAGTTAGTGGCAACGAGGGAGACTGTGGTTGGAGTCCCCTTACTGTGTTTTACATGCTTTTAGAAGGGCGTGACATGGCTTAGAGGTTGACTTTCAGCATCTGGAAACTGTTGGCTACCAAAATGCTGCCTTTCCAACCTTTTTAACCGAGGATTTACGAGACCTTATGCCCATCGCAGTGCCCCAAGAGCCGATGCCCAGGCGCCACTCCTTCTCCAACAAAGGCGTGCACGCGCTACACCAGCATGTCGCACTAAACATCACTGATTCCTTGAGAAACTCTGTGTGACAGGGTGCATTTCACCACAGATAATTGGCCCAGTAAGCATGGACAGGGGCGTTACATGTCGCTGACTGGGCAATGGGTTACTGTGGGGAGAGATGGAGAAGGGTCTGCTGTACAAGTCTTGCCGTCCCCACGAGTTGTTTCAATCCTTCTTCTGTATGTAGAAGTTAATACACTGCTTCTGCCTCTTCAACCTCGTGTGGGTCCTCCACCTTGGCGCAAACCCTGTGTGGTCAGGCCACCCTTCCTTGTAACTGCGCACAAGGAATACCACACACCTCCTTACTATGCTGGCAGCAGAGCTCAATGCCATCAGGCGGTCAAAGGTTTACTTTGAAATGTATGGGAAATGTGAGTCACACCGCTGAGAAGTTGTGGACGGTTAGCTCTGGAGACCGAGTTTCATCAATGGTTGTCTCCACTCAACCAGCAGCCAGGGAAGGCCGGGTGCGACAATGATGCAAACATGGGTGCGGCCCTTCGCTGTGACAATGTGACACACGTGCCTTGTGTGGTTCACGTGTTGAACCTGGTTGTCCAGCAATTTTTAAAGCACTATCCTGGCCCACATGGCCTTCTGCAGAGAGCACGGCGTAACGCCTTCCTTGATCCACACACTCAGATGGGCTGTAAATGATAGGCTAGAGGGAAGCCACTCACCAAGCAGGACCCCTAGAACCCTGAAACCCTTTAACCCCTATACAGGGATTAGGAATTACACAGGGCCCAAGGTGATTAATACCTGTGGAAGGCTGCAGTTCCAGAGAATAGTAGTCAGGCAGGGTCAAAACATTAATTGAGGAACAGAATGGGATGGCCAGGACTTAATCAGAAAACAAGCAGAGGTGAAATGCGGATCGGCCAACAAGGTACATAAACAGCAAGCAGGAAAAGTAGTCAGGTAACAAGCACACAAAATCATAAAACTGAACTGGGGGTAAAAGTAACCAGAGGTTCACAGCTATGTCTGGCAGTGGTCTGCAGACAGGATGGGCATAAAAAAGGGTGTGGTGTCTTCCCATTGGTTGTAGCTGAATGATGGTATTTCATCTGTGAGATACCCACCAGCTACATTCAGCCAGAGATTCTGCATCTGTCAAGGTAATGCAGCCCAGTGGGTGAGCATAACCTGCGTCCAACTGCGCCGCTGGCATCGACTCCTCTCCCATCATCAGCACTATGCATGAAAGGAACACGTTGTCACCTGGCGACTGGAGTACAAATTGACGGAGCGGACTCCGTTGGTGACTTAACAGCCGTGTGCGGGAATGATGCAAACCTGGCTGCGGGCCATCGTCAGGGCAATGTGACACACGTGCCTTGTATGGCTCACGTGTTGAACCTAATTCTCCAGCAATTTTTAAAACACCATCACGGCCTACATGGCCTTGTGCAGCGGGCACGCTCGCTATGTGCTCACTTACAGCAGCTCAACAACTTTCGTCGCTACAGAAGTCTTTAGGTCTGGTGGTTAAACGCCTGAAATGCGATGTGCCCACACGCAGGAATTTGAATCTGCACATGTTGCAGCGTGTGTGGCAGCACCGCCGAACCCTGCTGCAATACGTTATGACATATAGCCTGGCCTAACTTGATCCAGAGGTGGTGCAGATCACGCTGCTGGAGTGGTGTCAGATCAAGGACCTATGCACCCTGCTACACAGTTTACAAATGTCGACGAAGATGTTTAGCAATGGCAATGTCATTCTCAGCGTGACAATTCTGGTCATCTACATGATGGAGCACACTGTAATTATTATTCGGAGTCAGGTGTTGGGACAAGAGGAAGGGGAGGAAGTACAGGAGAAGTCATATGCGGAAGGGATAACAAGATCTACGAGGTCCAGATGGTCAGCGGCACCTATGCGGCAGTCATGGTGAGGGAGAGGGATTAACAAGGGCGCATAGTATCAGCAAAAAGTGTTGAGGAAGGTGCAGGAGCCATGAAGAAATGGAGGACGAACTGGCGATGGGCATGGAAGACTCAGCAGATGTGTGAGAGCTTGCTCACATTTCGGTTGTGCGAGGTTGTGGGGAGAGGGCAGAGGAAGGAGGCACGATTCTCACCTCTCTGCCACCAACACACCAAGGACTTGGTCCTCCTGGATGCACAAGACACATGAGCGCCTTCTTGCTGCACTTCCTACAACATGACCCTCGGATTGTACGAATTCAAAGTAATCCTGACTACTGGGTTGCCACACTGTTAGATCCCCGGCACAAGACAAAATTTGGCGAAATAATTCCTGCCATAGAAATGGACGCACGTATACAGGAGTATCTGCAGAAGGTGGTACGCAATCTTACATCTGCTTTTCCACTAAACACCAGTGCTGCACAGAGTGAATCTCAACACTTTGTCATGGATAGGAGGAAATGGTCTTTTACTTGTCCACATCTGAGGGACCGAGGGGTGGCTGCTGTGCTGAGATGCCATTGAGTACGGTGTCCCTGCAGAGTTGCACTTTTGGTCATATACCAAAATGAGTTGAAAAAGGACAGATGCTGGTGGAAAGGGGAACAGGTGTGTTGGAAAGGGGAAAAATGTTTTGGTCCGTGGGTTTGGTGGTTAAGCAACAGTAACATTTAATGAAGAAACAACATCTGTTACAGTGGGACTGGCAGATTTGGATAAAGTGGTATATACTATGTTACCACTATATAACGAAAATTTATAAGAAAGGAAAGAGAAAGGTATATATCCCCATCAGCAGTCAGTGTCCACCGTGCTCCCAGATGGAAAAGGAGAGGTTGGCAACTGGAAGGTTTGGTGGAGGATACAGAGCTGTGTGGCTATGAAACTAATAGTAGCCTGAACCGAGTTAGACGCCATTCGGATCTGGAGACTGGGAGCCCTGTTAGCGTAACAGGGTCCACACGCCCACCCAGCCCAGGAACTCCCTGTTAACATCACAGGGGCCATTGAGTACGCTGACCGTGTGCGTAGGGGCACACCTGTGGACAGCAGGCGCATCAGCAGCAGCAGGCCTGTTAATGCCACTGGGCTGCACAAGCAGGACTGGTAGGACAGGAGCTGGTCTTAACCGTTCTGCGTTACCAACTGTGGTGGTGGCCTGCATCGACACCCTATCCCTGCCTACCTCTGGCCTAAAGCCGCAATGGGTTCAACACATGGAGGTGTGCTCTTTCGGAGCATAATAGAAGACTGCGCACCTCCTTGTTGGCTCCAGCCCCTTTTATAACCTGGGTCCGCCCCAAACCAGGGTGGACCACAATGCACCTCCTGGAGACAAAAGCAGAGTGACACGTCATGAGTGGCATAACTAGCGTCCTATTTGGAACTGCAACTTCAATAATGACCTCATGGCTGCCATGACCCAAACACCTCACCAGTCATCGTCTGACCATCAATAATGCGGTGACAAGTCATAGGGGCGGGCCTCTGTAAGCCATTTGGGAGTGGCCTGGCCACATCGTCAGGACACCTGATGCCCTGTGGTCTATATGGGCCCTCCACATCAGGGGCAGGGCCAAATAGTTTATTACCGGACCTAGTCTCTGATGCAGTAAGTGCCTGACCATGGTCAGTTGCATGAAATACAGTCTCTGAAAAAAGACTATCAGCTTTAGCATGGTGTCTAGGCACAACACAGGACTTACACCCGGCACGGAGTGCAAGCACCTGTGCAAAGAGGCTTTTCACACTTAGTGTGGGAGCATGCGCTGTATCCCGAAATGAAGACTTAGCCTCAGGAATGGCACAGTCAGGCTGAGCATACTCACTAGGCGAAACACTGTAGTTAGGCTGCAGCTGGGGTAAATCGGCACACGCATGCGCACTAGCTGCCTCTCCACACTTAGACGTGGAGGAGAAATTGCTCTTCGGGTGTGAACTTGGAGATGCTGTCTATGAACAGAAGGAAAAGCTAAAGGAAGCCTGACTTTCTATCCCTCCGAATTATCAAATGCAGCAATGAATTCCCTGAGTTTGCTATAACATTAGCGTAGCAAAATCTGCATGAGGGTGTCATGTAGAGGTGCTAGAAATAGCTTGTCACCAGTGGGGCACTAATGGAATACAACAGCCAGTTCTATGATGCCACTAAATGGCAGTATTTTTTGCTAACATTATAGCTCATTAAAAACAGAGCAGGAGGGTGTCCTGCAGAGGTGCTGCACATAGATTTGCACCAGTGGGGCACTAATGGAGTACAACAGCCACTTCTTGTATGCCACTAGGTACACTGAGTGTTTGCTAGTATAATGGCTTAGTAACAATGAGTTTGAGTGTGCAATGCAGGCAGACATGCTGCAAATATCTTTCCACTAGTTTGACTACACAAAAGTACAATAGCCACGTTTAGGATGCCACTAGGTACACTGACTGTTTGCTGGTATAATGGCTTAGTTAAAAAAAGTTTGAGTGTGCAATGCAGGTAGACGTGCTGCAAATATCTTTGCACTAGTTTGACTAGACAAAAGTACAATAGCCACGTTTAGGATGCCACTAGGTACACTGACTGTTTGCTAGTATAATGGCTTAGTTAAAAAGAGTTTGAGCGTGCAATGCAGGTAGACGTGCTGCAAATATCTTTGCAATAGTGTGACTAGACAAAAGTCCAATAGCCACGTTTAGGATGCCACTAGGTACACTGAGTGTTTGCTAGTATAATGGCTTAGTTAAAAAGAGTTGGAGTGTGCAATGCAGGCAGACATGCTGCAAATATCTTTCCACTAGTTTGACTACATAAAAGTACAATAGCCACGTTTAGGATGCCACTAGGTACACTGAGTGTTTGCTAGTATAATGGCTTAGTTAAAAAAAGTTTGAGTGTGCAATGCAGGTAGAGGTGCTGCAAATATCTTTGCACTAGTTTGACTAGACAAAAGTACAATAGCCACGTTTAGGATGCCACTAGGTACACTGACTGTTTGCTAGTATAATGGCTTAGTTAAAAAGAGTTTGAGTGTGCAGTGCAGGCAGACGTGCTGCAAATATCTTTGCAATAGTGTGAATAGACAAAAGTCCAATAGCCACGTTTAGGATGCCACTAGGTACACTGACTGTTTGCTAGTATAATGGCTTAGTTAAAAAGAGTTGGAGTGTGCAATGCAGGCAGACGTGCTGCAAATATCTTTGCACTAGTGGGACTACATAAAAGTACAATAGCCACGTTTAGGATGCCACTAGGTACAGTGACTGTTTGCTAGTATAATGGCTTAGTTAAAAAGAATTGGAGTGTGCAATGCAGGCAGACATGCTGCAAATATCTTTCCACTAGTTTGACTACATAAAAGTACAATAGCCACGTTTAGGATGCCACTAGGTACACTGACTGTTTGCTAGTATAATGGCTTAGTTAAAAAAAGTTTGAGTGTGCAATGCAGGCAGACGTGCTGCAAATATCTTTGCACTAGTTTGACTAGACAAAAGTCCAATAGCCACGTTTAGGATGCCACTAGGTACACAGACTGTTTGCTAGTATAATGGCTTAGTTAAAAAGAGTTGTAGTGTGCAGAGGACAGGAGGGTACAGTGCCAGGGTTGTGAGGCTCTGGGTAGAGGAATGGAAGCCTGCCTTTCTATTCCCTCCTAATGGTGAAATGCAGCGACAAAATCCCTGACCTTAGCTACACAGACGCTGTCGCTGTTTTCAGGACCTGTCACCTATGGCTCTGACCCTGCCGGTTTGAGCCCTTAAAAGGACTTATAGAAAGTGCTCTCCCTAAGCTGTCCAGCGCTGTGTATGGAGCGCATACAGCTGTATCAGCGATAGGACAAAGGACGGAGCTGCCCCAGTGATGTCTGACACCAAGGACGCAGAAGAGATAATGGCGTCCTGGAGGAAAATGTCCGGTTTTATAATGCAGGGACATGTGACATGGACATCCTATCACTAGTGATGAGCGAGTACTAAAAAGCTCGGGTGCTCGAGGCTCGGGCCGAGCATCCCAAGATACTCGTGTACTCGGCCCGAGCACCGAGCCCAATGTTATCCTATGGGGGACCCGAGTATTATTCTGAAATGACCACCGGCAGCATGTAGAAACCATAAAACTGTAAATTAAAAAAAAAAAACGTGCGTGTGTGTGTAAGCGTGCATATATATATATACACGCGGAGTGGAGTGCGGGAGGGGCCGTAGCCGAGCGGGGAAGTGTCGGGCTAAAGGCACGGTCATGCTGTGAGGGCCGGCCAATCACTGCAATTCCACAACAGGGCTGTGGCATTGCAGTGGTCTGCCAGCCAATCCCTGCATAAGGGCTGGCTCTAAAAAGAGCGCCAACATGAAGACCACGAGTACAGCACGAGTATTGCGAGATTACTCGGTCCCCGCCGAGTAGCCCGAGTACAGTGATACTCGTGCGAGTACCGAGTAGTAACAAGCATACTCGCTCATCACTACCTATCACACATGCCGTTGCTTCTCTGGCTAAAAGTCCACTTAGCTGTGTGTGTGTCTGGGATTGGCTGACATGCTGGCCCGCCCCACAAGACGCGCGTGCTTAGGGAAGGAAGACAAGGAAAAAAAAAAAAAAATGGCGATCGCCATTATACAAACAGGAGTGATCTGAAGGCGCTGTTCACGCACACTATACACTGAAATGTCATAATAGTGTGAGTCACAGAGTGACTTACACTATTACAGCGGAAAGCCAGCTAGGAATTAGCTGTTTTTTTGCTGCTAGAACCGTTCTCGAATGTTTCTAGAACTATCGAGCTTTTGCAAAAAGCTCGAGTTCTAGTTCGATCTAGAACAGGCCCCAAAATCACTCGAGCCTAGAACTGGAGAACCCCGAACCGCGAACCGCGCTCAACTCTACCCAGGACGCAGTGGACTGTCTTGCCAAGCCGAGGAGGAGGTGACCAGACGTGGGGACCAGAAACACATGGCCAGGTAAGAGTTGAACCTTATTCTTCTCTTTATGCTCCCCACATCTGATCTCCCCTCCCCTCAACGCGCAAGAGGTACACTGTGAGTAGATACTGGGTTATTGGCGGGTTTCTATTGAACTCTAAGAGAGCCTTGCCAGCTGATGTTTTTTGTGCCTTGTTTGTTTGTTTGTTTGTTTCTCTGTGTTTCTCTGCCTCTCCGTGTGTCGCGTGTCTGCTCTCCTGCGCTTTGCTTCTGTGCTGTTGTCCTTGTTGGTTGTCATAGATCCCATACATCAGTGTGTGTTGAAAGGGAATAGTGTACCTGCTCTGTCCAATGGATTTGATATTCACTGCCCTAGTGTTAGTGGGAATAGCCCTGTTTGCCATTGCCATCGGATATAGAGTGTACCTTTGGTACAAGGGTAACCCAGCACCATTCAATATACTCAGCCCCCTCTGAAGTTAGGACACCACCTTTCAGTAGGAATACAAAAGGAGTTAGTCTCTGAGTATCTCCAGGAAAGGTGGTTCTAGACCTCACCTTAGGTAGGAATACAAAAGGAGTTAGTCTCTGAGTATCTCCAGGATAGGTAGGTTTGGTCCAAAGGACGTTCAAGGGTCTAAAAGCTGAAGAAGATAGATGAAGAATGGGGCAAGGAATATCAAAAGACAGAAGAGCTGGATGCACCCTGCAACATCTCATTAAGTGTTATCATGGCAAAAGAACAGCCAGTCAGTCCAAGGAAGTTTTTAACACATTTGGATTGAAGGGGAAGGATCAATTGGACCCCAACAAATGGGACACAATAAGAGCTACAAGAGCAGGAGTGATAGCAGATAAATCATGGACTAAACTGATCAGAACTCTTTCTGACATGGCAAAAACAGCCCACGATCAAGGTTGGATATACCATGAAGAATCAGACACATGGGAAGAAACTGGGAAGAAGGCTAATAAGGATCCGCAGCTTCCTCCGTACCTGTCAGCTACTTCTGGAACAGCTCCAAAAATAGCAGGATCCCCGGGATGGACCTGCACAAACTGTGGCCAACAAAATCCGGACTGGAGTGAAACATGCCTAGCCTGTGGATCCCCACAGCACAAGCTACAAGCTACAAGCCACAGCACCAGTGCCTCTTTATCCCGTAGTGGAAAGGAGAGTCCTGATAAGACCACCTGTTAATCCACAAAACCCAGATTCTCCCAGAGATGCAGTTTCTCGTACGTATGATGACTAAGTACCCTGGACTCCAGCCGAGCAGATGGCTTTCCTGCAAAATGCTCCAGACCCGACTAAAAACCCAGTCAGTTTTTCACGTTACCTGAACCAAATACAGGTCTCCTACAGAAGCACTTGGTTGGACATGGAAGGTTTGTGTAGAGTTAAAATGTCTCCCGAACTGTATGCCAAACTCACTGCTCACCTGACAGGACATGTTCCGGACGATACCCGTAATGTGGAATCGGGCAAAGACTTCATGATAAGACTCAATCTCTTCTGCGCCCAGGAGCAAAGAACTAAGGGCACAGTGGGACCAGTGCATCAAGGTCCTGTGGAGAATGTCAGCTCATTTTACTACAGATTGATGCAGTCATTCGCAGATGAAGGGCTGGACTTACAAGCGGGTGCAATACGTCGCCTGATGGTAAGATCCTTCATGGATGGAATACATGCACCTCTGGCAGAAAGATTGAAAGCGTGCTGCCCAGAATGGATAAACACGGAAGACATAGATCTTCTAGTCAACAAAGCAAGTGGCTTAGAAACCGACGCAAAGGAGCAACAAGAAAGTTGTCATAGCAGCAGTGGACGGTCAGCCAGAAGGTACAAGAAGGAAGGCACCGACCTGCTACTATTGTGGGATCAGAGGACATGTGATCAAAGACTGTAGAAAGAAGAAGAGGGACACTCAAAACCAACCCGAGAGTCAGGAGGAGAAGACTGCCTGACTTGCGGTAGCAGGGGATAGGGATGCCAGAGGTCCATTTATACACGTCCCCCTTCACATTGGCAACAAGGAAATAAGAGCTTTGGTGGACTCAGGAGCCTCATGCTCCGTACTCCCCAGGAACCTGGTGCCTGAAGGATCCATCTCATCTGAAGCTACTGTAGTATCCGGATTTGATGGACAAGCCCAGATAATCCTAAAAACACATCCACTGAAGGTGAAACAGGGACCACACATGTTCGTGTCTAAATTCTTAGTGTCCCCCTGGGTGGAGATGCCCTAGTGGGAGCAGATCTACTATCAAGACTGCAAGCTCAGATTGTCTACAATGAAGATGGATTTGCTATCCTGCAAATTCCAGAAGATATCACAGAAGAAATCCTGTGCACCCTCCAGATGATAGAAGATCAACCAGAATCTGAAGTTACACGTGAAGTAAACACGGATCCAATACTTCTACAAGTTCCTGCAAAACTCTGGTCCACATCAAAAACTGACCTCGGCACACTTCCCGTGCCCACAGTAAAAGTTTCAGTCAAGCCTGGAATTACCAACAGGTTATTCCCAACAGAACCAACACCCAACATGTAGTGTAAACTCATCCACTGAACTGTTGATTTGGATACCGTGCACCCTATAGAATGCCAAAAGGTCACTCTCTGCAGAACAGAGACTTAATATCAGCCCAAAACCATCATCTGAACTGTTAGAAAAAAGATTTTTTTCAGCAAAGCAAACAAACACATATATGCCATAGATAATGCAGAATTAAAAACTCCAACAACCATAATTTGTTCCTTAATAGGATTCTTGATAGATGAAATATTCATCACATATCCACTGGAGATTATTTTATAAATATCCTTCTTCACAGAGGTAGTTGATTTCAGAAACGTGATATGTCGCAGGTTCCTTTTGGTAATGATTAGACACTCTGTGCTCGATAGCTTCACACTCTTAGGATACAATTTACACCTTACACCTCGACGCGTTTCCCCCCTTGTATGATAAAACCAAAGGGTTCATCAGGAGGTTTTATTGATCCATGAGTTTAATATCAATATTCAATATGGATCTAAAAGAGGGGGAGAGAAATATATACAATCTCTCAGTATAGATGAAATACACTTCTTAACATATACATAAGAAGACTACACCATCAGGGTCTTAATCCATATAAGGCTACAAAATAGTCCCATCAGATATCGTAATTGCCCCATTCCATATGTGGCGCCCCTGACCTGGTCAGGCACCACTGAGTACTGCACCCATGCTGGGGACAGTACAACACAGGTAATCCAGAAGGCTGACTGGGGTGTGGTACACAGGCGCATAGTGATCAGGTCTCACACATGTACCCATGAGAGGACCCCTGGGGATCCCAGGAGGGGGAAAAGCCTTCACCTTCACTGGAATAGTGGAGGGGGCCAAAAGCCTCCATCTCCTCTCAAGGGGTGTGGTAAGAGAGTCTGGTTGCTAGGTGGCGTAGGCAGGCACAAAAGGGAAAAGAGAAGGAGTAAACAGTCTAGAGTCTGCAGCAGAGTGTGGAGGAGTGAAGTGCAGGAAAGTGAAGCTCAGACAGGAGCAGCAGTGAAGGTCCCAGATGTGAGCCGGTTCAGAGCAGAGTCCAGGGAGCTCCGAGGAGAGCTGACCCCTTCCCCTGGGCTGCTGTAGTCTGACAGCGTCCGCGCAGTGGCTACCGACGGGGGAGAACGGTCAACTAGGAGTGCTACCCGAAATCCATCTTCAGCTAGAGAGAGAGCAACGGAGTGGGAAGTAAGGAGACTGCTAGAGAGTACCAGGCCCAAACGGGCGGCAGATCCCGAAGCGGAGATAGATCCAGCTTTCTTTTGCTAAACCTGCCGGTGTGGGGCTCTCAAAGCCCACGCCACAACACCACAAAAGCCGCAGCCACGTAGCCACAGTTAGGGCCCATAGGTCACAGGAGGCAAGCAGCTGGAGTGATCTGGTCCAGGCGACAAGCAAACGGCAACTGAAGGGGAGTGAGGCTTCAGCAACTTCCCTGGGTGACCCCCATAGGGACTAAAAGTCGGGGTTACCCCAAACCACCAAGGGCTAAGGAAGGCGAGTTAGTAGTCACCCTCACAAGTCAGCCTGAAGGACACCTGGTTCCCACTTGGTTCATCCCAGCTACGCCCGGGTCACTCACCCTGCCATCAACTGTGAGTAAAAACCCTGAAAGACATCCTGCCTGTGTTGAGTCATTCTGCGCCTTGTGGTACTACGCACCTACACCGGGCCCTGGGGCTTGCCTCACTCTCAGGAGGCTATTCCAACTAACTGCACACACCATCAGCCCCAGGCGACCCTCAACCTGCAGTGGCGGTCCCTACTGGCCGCAATACTGAGAGTGGCGTCACGACAAGAATAGAAGATTTCCTACCAGTGACAAGATCCAGCCGAGTGGAGTCCCTGAAGGTAATGCACCGACACAGCGTTCTCGGGGCTTCACAACATCTGGCGTCACGAACAGGATAAGGACTAGACCTGTTGAGACAGGTGACCATGTGCCTGGGCGGTCCACTTGAAAAATTGGAAGCGCCGCCATATTGCCACCATGAAAAGCGCGCTGAAAAACAACAGCAGCCCGCGCTGGAAGAAGTTACCGCCCACGAAGAGGTGTGGCTACCCAGAGATCCCCTGCAGAGTTCTGACCTCGCTTGTGAAGAGAGCGGAAGCGTCCTGAGACGGCGGGAAGGAAAGGGAGCCACAAGCCTGCTGCTGCAGAGAGAAGAAATGGAGTCCGGACGTGGATACCCAGAACCAGGCTCTGCTGCCTGGTGGTGCCGGGAGCTTGCTATCTTCTGCGATCAGCTGGAGGCCAGGATTATGCGACAGCTCAGTGAGGGACGCACGGAGCTTCTGGAGATGGCTGCGGCGGTTCGGACCTACGAGGAGGGAGCCGCGCGACGCATGCCAGATCGAGCGGCGACGACTCAGATCCCGATGGTGCCACCGATGGGTGAGTCCAGAGTTGCCCCGGCCAGCGCAAGTGCTCCGACCCCTGCTGCTACGACCGCGGTCCCAGAAGAGGCGCCTGGCGCGGCGACGCTGAGCGAGGCCGCAGCCACGCTAGGTGCGGCCCGCCAAATCCAGGCCGCCGCAGCGACACCCCGCCTGGCCCGCAAAGGTCCGACTGCCACGGCGATACTCATCCGTGCCGCAGGTGTGACGCTGACCCAGGCTGCCACCCTGCTGAGCCCAGTCCGCCAAGACCCCACCGCAGCAGCGACGCTCGTCCGAGCCGCAAGTGAGATGCTGAACCAGGCCGCAGCCCCGCCAGGTGCGGCCCGTCAAGCCCCGATCACTGCAGCGACGCCCAGCTCCACCTGCACGGACCCCATTGGGGATGCGACGCCAATTCAGACCGCGGCTGCAATGCCCAGTCCGGCCCGCCAAGAACTGGCCGCAACAGCGACGCAGATCCAGGCCGCCGCCACGCCAGGCTCGGCCCGCACAGACCAGGCCGCCGCCATGCCAGGCGCGGCCCGCCAAGACCAGGCCGCTGCAGCGATGCCCTGCGCGGCCCGCCAAGAAAAGACTACATCACCATTTACCCCGGCCTGCAAGGCCAGAGCAGACACCGCTCCCCAGTCTAAGGAGGTCCCTGCAAGGAAATCCCTGATAGGTGAAGACCCCGCGTACTGGCAGCTGAAGGCTGACATGGAGGCCAAGTTTCCACAGGAGATGGTGGACCAGTACATGCTCCCTCCGCACACCCCTAAGGCAACCCCTGCGGCAACCACGCCGAAGAGTCCACCGCCTGGGCCAGCTGAGGAACACTCATCCCCAGCGCTGCCACGACCAGAGTGCAGCGAAGAACTAAGGGGGAGAGGAGGGCAAGAAGCTGAGGAGTTGCCCCCGGAGCCAGCAGCAGTGCTAGTCCCAGAGCCGGAGATGCTGCCATATTCCCGCTGGGACGAGGAAGACCTGACACCTCCTGCTGAAGAAGACCTGCCCAACCGCCCCACCTGGGAGCTTGTAAGCTGCACTTCGCAGAATCCAGCCCGCAAGACACAGCGCCGCAGTAGAACCCAGTCTTTCCCTGCACCGCCATCCCCAGAGCAGAGAGAAGTCACGGCCAGAGACCTACAAGAAAAACGGTTCCTGAGAAGAGCCAAAGCACAGATCAGAGGACCCCTGCGTCGAGGAATTGTCGAAGATTTCAGCCTCAAATCAGGGTACGGCTTTATAGTATCACCTGGTGTGAAGGAAGGGATTTTTGTCAATCGAAGGGATGTGAGAGCCCACCTGCCCAGAGGACACCCTGGAAGAAATTTGAAGATAGGAGACTCAGTGGAGTTCACTATGCATCAGGGAGAAAGAGGCTGGTATGCCCTAGATGTTGCACCATGTCCTAGAAGTCCTTGCAGAAGCCCTGCAGTCACAACAGAAGATGAAGACAGAGACACTGAAGAAGAAAGAAAATACAACGAACCCACAGACGAAGAAAGAGATCAAGAAACCAACAGGTGCCGCAGCCCTACAGGCCCAAGCCCTGGTATGGAAGAGTAGAGGAATCTGCATAAAGTAAAGCATACAGCAAGTTAAAGTTTTGAAAAGTTGGAAGTTTTGCAACGTTTACGTTTAAGTATGTGCCCACATAAACTTGTGTGAGAAAACCATAAACCTTAAGGCTATGAACTGGCTATAGCCACAAACTCTCGCAGTGTAAATAGTTACACCAGAGGCACCACTACCAGAGTCAGCCTGTTTAGGGGCTTGGCTCGTCTGCAACCAGGAGGAGCCCGTCCATATATAGGGCCTTGGCTCGCCTGCGACCAGAGAGCATGCCTGTTTATGGGGCCTGGCTCTCCACCACAAAGAGGGTACCTGGTCAGCACCAACTGTGGAGGCCGCCTCTGCATCCTGCCAGAAGAGGCTGAAGGCGCGGATCCACCAAGCCAGGTATACCCTGAAACCACCAGCCCATGAAAGCCGCCTCTACATCCTGCCAGAAGTGGCTGAAGGCGCGGCCAACGGGAGAGGCAGATTGGAGGAAAGGTCTGGGGAAGTAGATGGCCCAGCTCTGGTTACCAAAAGGACCGGTGACCTGCCTCCTGAAAGGGTTTGGGTGGGTTAACGGACTTGTGGGTGGAGGGTGGTGATGTATGGTACCTGGTGCTTTTAAAATGTTTTACATGTTTTAATGTTTTATGCATTTTTAAAATGTTGTCTTGCAGCCCGAGGACGTGCTGGTGATAACTAAGGGGGAATGTGGCGCCCCTGACCTGGTCAGGCACCACTGAGTACTGCACCCATGCTGGGGACAGTACAACACAGGTAATCCAGAAGGCTGACTGGGGTGTGGTACACAGGCGCATAGTGATCAGGTCTCACACATGTACCCATGAGAGGACCCCTGGGGATCCCAGGAGGGGGAAAAGCCTTCACCTTCACTGGAATAGTGGAGGGGGCCAAAAGCCTCCATCTCCTCTCAAGGAATGTGTGGTAAGAGAGTCTGGTTGCTAGGTGGCGTAGGCAGGCACAAAAGGGAAAAGAGAAGGAGGAGTAAACAGTCTAGAGTCTGCAGCAGAGTGTGGAGGAGTGAGGAGCAGGAAAGTGAAGCTCAGACAGGAGCAGCAGTGAAGGTCCCAGATGTGAGCCGGTTCAGAGCAGAGTCCAGGGAGCTCCGAGGAGAGCTGACCCCTTCCCCTGGGCTGCTGTAGTCTGACAGCGTCCGCGCAGTGGCTACCGACGGGGGAGAACGGTCAACTAGGAGTGCTACCCGAAATCCATCTTCAGCTAGAGAGAGAGCAACGGAGTGGGAAGTAAGGAGACTGCTAGAGAGTACCAGGCCCAAACGGGCGGCAGATCCCGAAGCGGAGATAGATCCAGCTTTCTTTTGCTAAACCTGCCGGTGTGGGGCTCTCAAAGCCCACGCCACAACACCACAAAAGCCGCAGCCACGTAGCCACAGTTAGGGCCCATAGGTCACAGGAGGCAAGCAGCTGGAGTGATCTGGTCCAGGCGACAAGCAAACGGCAACTGAAGGGGAGTGAGGCTTCAGCAACTTCCCTGGGTGACCCCCATAGGGACTAAAAGTCGGGGTTACCCCAAACCACCAAGGGCTAAGGAAGGCGAGTTAGTAGTCACCCTCACAAGTCAGCCTGAAGGACACCTGGTTCCCACTTGGTTCATCCCAGCTACGCCCGGGTCACTCACCCTGCCATCAACTGTGAGTAAAAACCCTGAAAGACATCCTGCCTGTGTTGAGTCATTCTGCGCCTTGTGGTACTACGCACCTACACCGGGCCCTGGGGCTTGCCTCACTCTCAGGAGGCTATTCCAACTAACTGCACACACCATCAGCCCCAGGCGACCCTCAACCTGCAGTGGCGGTCCCTACTGGCCGCAATACTGAGAGTGGCGTCACGACAAGAATAGAAGATTTCCTACCAGTGACAAGATCCAGCCGAGTGGAGTCCCTGAAGGTAATGCACCGACACAGCGTTCTCGGGGCTTCACACATACATATAGTCACTTCACCGATACAAGTCTACTTCTTACAAATAAAAAGGAGAGCACAGATATACATACAGTTAGGTCCAGAAATATTTGGACAGTGACACAATTTTGGCGAGTTGGGCTCTGCATGCCACCACATTGGATTTGAAATGAAACCTCTACAACAGAATTCAAGTGCAGATTGTAACGTTTAATTTGAAGGTTTGAACAAAAATATCTGATAGAAATTGTAGGAATTGTCACATTTCTTTACAAACACTCCACATTTTAGGAGGTCAAAAGTAATTGGACAAATAAACCAAACCCAAACAAAATATTTTTATTTTCAATATTTTGTTGGGAATCCTTTGGAGGCAATCACTGCCTTAAGTCTGGAACCCATGGACATCACCAAACGCTGGGTTTCCTCCTTCTTAATGCTTTGCCAGGCCTTTACAGCCGCAGCCTTCAGGTCTTGCTTGTTTGTGGGTCTTTCCGTCTTAAGTCTGGATTTGAACAAGTGAAATGCATGCTCAATTGGGTTAAGATCTGGTGATTGACTTGGCCATTGCAGAATGTTCCACTTTTTTGCACTCATGAACTCCTGGGTAGCTTTGGCTGTAAGCTTGGGGTCATTGTCCATCTGTACTATGAAGCGCCGTCCGATCAACTTTGCGGCATTTGGCTGAATCTTGGCTGAAAGTATATCCCGGTACACTTCAGAATTCATCTGGCTACTCTTGTCTGCTGTTATGTCATCAATAAACACAAGTGACCCAGTGCCATTGAAAACCATGCATGCCCATGCCATCACGTTGCCTCCACCATGTTTTACAGAGGATGTGGTGTGCCTTGGATAATGTGCCGTTCCCTTTCTTCTCCAAACATTTTTCTTCCCATCATTCTGGTACAGGTTGATCTTTGTCTCATCTGTCCATAGAATACTTTTCCAGAACTGAGCTGGCTTCATGAGGTGTTTTTCAGCAAATTTAACTCTGGCCTGTCTATTTTTGGAATTGATGAATGGTTTGCATCTAGATGTGAACCCTTTGTATTTACTTTCATGGAGTCTTCTCTTTACTGTTGACTTAGAGACAGATACACCTACTTCACTGAGAGTGTTCTGGACTTCAGTTGATGTTGTGAACGGGTTCTTCTTCACCAAAGAAAGTATGCGGCGATCATCCACCACTGTTGTCATCCGTGGACGCCCAGGCCTTTTTGAGTTCCCAAGCTCACCAGTCAATTCCTTTTTTCTCAGAATGTACCCGACTGTTGATTTTGCTACTCCAAGCATGTCTGCTATCTCTCTGATGGATTTTTTCTTTTTTTCCAGCCTCAGGATGTTCTGCTTCACCTCAATTGAGAGTTCCTTAGACCGCATGTTGTCTGGTCACAGCAACAGCTTCCAAATGCAAAACCACACACCTGTAATCAACCCCAGACCTTTTAACTACTTCATTGATTACAGGTTAACGAGGGAGACGCCTTCAGAGTTAATTGCAGCCCTTAGAGTCCCTTGTCCAATTACTTTTGGTCCCTTGAAAAAGAGGAGGCTATGCATTACAGAGCTATGATTCCTAAGCCCTTTCTCCGATTTGGATGTGAAAACTCTCATATTGCAGCTGGGAGTGTGCACTTTCAGCCCATATTATATATATAATTGTATTTCTGAACATGTTTTTGTAAACAGCTAAAATAACAAAACTTGTGTTACTGTCCAAATATTTCTGGACCTAACTGTATATACATACCACCAACCCCAAAAAGACCATATAAGCTAAATCAGTCAGCTGATTTCAAATACACAATAGATATAACCAATGTCACTTACCCCAAAAACACCTCAGATAAAGCATGGTATGCCGGACAGGACCACTACATCAATAGTTTAGGGGTCTAAATAACATAGGACAGTATGAACTGGCAAAACGCCATGATAACACCCGTCACAAAAGATCCCGGAATAAGGACACCAGCACGCCAGCCAGCCGCCATTCGGCAGCCTTTTAAATGAGAGCGGGAGCCATTCCATTTCCGGTCCAAGCCGCCCCCCACCATCCGTCATGACCGCGCAAGCGCGCAATCGCGTCACTCGCACCGTCTCATGGACAGATCTAATGCCACTCCCACATGCCCCATCGAGGCCACCGCGCATGCGCAGAACTGCGCCAAGCACGCAGCCGCCCATATTCTCCAAGCGGCAAAACGTAGGTTCCCACAGCGCAGCACCGCGCATGCGCCCGAGGCATTAGATACACATAGATCAAAATCAGTATAAGGCAAGATTCAGAATAGACCGAGGGGCCATGCAGGGGGGTTTTATTTAATAACTGACTGAGAATTAAGATATAAACATAGGGGCTAGATATATACAACTAGATCCACCGGCACTCAAATGTGATTTAAGAGGCCTGTATGTATATATATTTAAATTAGCTATTAAAGGGGCCAATTTACTACTCCCAAGAATTGGGGACATTCCTACCCTAATAAACATTAGTAATACCCCTCCTATTATAAATTATTGACCTTTAGCTTACTATTGCTTTCGATGAAAACCAAAAAAAAAAAAAAAATGTTCCTTTCTCTCTTACAGAAGAAGCTCGACAAAACTTTCAAAAGCTCAAGGAACTAGTGATTGATGCACCTGCTCTGGCACTACCAAACTATGATCTCACCTTTAATTTGTTCATAGCAGAGCTTCAAGGATTTGCCATAGGAGTACTCACCCAGAAGACGGACAAACATCACATAATCGGGTACTACTCCTCTCAACTTGACAACGTCACAAAAGCAGCACCAACCTGTGTCCGTGCTGTTACAGCAGTTTCAAACATACTGCAGAAAGCATCTGAAATCTCACTCGATTTCCTGATTTCCTTCCTTACCAGCCATTACATCTATGCTGTTCTCAATCAAGTGCAGCTGAAACGCCTCTCCATGGCAAGATAAGTCAGACTTCAGTGCACGCTGTTGCTACCCCCAAACATCTCATTTGCTCGAGTTACAAGTCCAAACCTTGCTGATCTGCTGATCTTCACAAGTTTAGAAGGGGGGACAAAAGAGAGGACAGAAGAGAGTGACAAACTTACCAGCGCACCATTTGATCATGATTGTCAGGAACTCATTGAACATGAGGCAAAGCCTCTGCACAATATTCAGGCAACACCGCTTACAAATCCAGACTTTGAACTTTTTGTGGATGGTAGCAGATACGCTGATGAAGCAGGCAAGTTCCACACCGGATTTGCAGTAGTGACTCTATATGCAGTCCTAGCCAAACAACCGCTACCTCCACGCATTTCTGCACAAGAAGCAGAACTTCTTGCTCCCATCTGGGCAATTGAGTTTCTGGAAGAACGAACAGCGAACATCTACACGGACTCAGCCTATGCACACGGCATTGTGCACGATTTTGGCACTATCTGGCAGACTAGAGGATTCCTCACAGCAACAGGAAATCCCATCAGGCATGGAGCCTCAGTGAAGAAACTAATGGAAGTAGCCTTGATACCAAAACAGCTAGCAATCATAAAGGTTGCTGCCCACACCAAGGCTCAAACACCCGAGGCAAGGGGAAATTGCTTGGCCGATCAAACAGCAAAACAAGCCGCCTTACTCCCTTTGAAGGAGACGGAAACAGTGTCAACAACGGAGGAAGAAATGCAGAACCTCTTTGAGACACAAGAAAACGCCTCTGAGGAAGAAAAGGCCAGATGGCGGGCCAACGGGGCAGAAAAGGTGGAGGGGATTTGGTGCCTAAACGGACTTCCCATGCTGCCACGCAGTTGGTTCCCTGACATTTTCCAAGTACTCCACTACCCCACACATGGTAGCGCAAACTCAATCATGAACCAGATGCAACCACATTGGGTAGCCCCTGGCTTCAGACAATACGCCTCGCAGAGAATAAAAGCTTGTCACATCTGTCAACAGCATAATCCAGGCCAGCTAACTAAAACCCCGCAAAGACACATGCCAAAGACGTTTGCCCCATTTTAAAGAGTACAAATAGACTATATACAGTTGACAAAACATGGCATCTATGAGTTTGTACTTGTCTGTGTAGACCTCTTCTCAGGATGGCCAGAGGCCTATCCTGTAAGCTCAGCCACGGCCCGAATTACAGCAAAGAAATTGGCCTGTGAGCTGGCGCCTCGGTTTGGACCCCCTGAAGTCATAGAGTTAGACCGAGGTACTCATTTCACTGGACAAGTTTTCCGGAACACATGTGCCCTGTTAGGCATTCAGTCAGCCTTACACACGCCTTACCACCCACAGTCATCAGGGAAAGTGGAAAGGTTAAATGGGACTCTAAAGCTCAAACTAGCCAAGGCAGTGGAGGAGACTGGTAGACCATGGACAGAATGTCTCCCCATAGCTCTTTACTCTATAAGGACTACCCCGCAGGGAAAGCAAAGGCTCTCACCCTTTGAAATACTCTTTGGTAGTGCACCCAGATTAGGATGCTACTTCCCACAGGAGTTACACCTGCAATGTGATAGCCTAACGTCTTATGTTGTTGCCCTGCAGAAGAGACTAACTGAAACCCACCAAAGGGTCTACTCTGCTCTACCTGATCCTGATGTCGTTCCAGGAACCCACTCTCTAAAGCCTGGTGACCGGGTCTACCTAAAGAAGCACGTGAGAAAGACCCTTGAGCCACGATTCGAAGGGCCTTTGACTGTCCAGCTGACCACTCCAACCTCCGTCAAACTTGAGGGGAGATCGACATGGGTCCATGCCAGCCACTGCAAGAAGGCCTAATACTGCTGATAAGTATTTCTATGTGTACTCCCTTTTTGGGGCCTTCTACACCACGGCAGAATTCATTTGAGACCCATCATGAAGTGTTAGCTGAAAAACTTGAGATCACAGACTGCTGGATATGTACACACGCACCTGTGACAGCCTCTTCCATGCCATACTTAGCCATACCAGTCCCAATAAACGAAGTGTTTCAATGGGGAGGCTGTTACAACAGACTATCAGTCAATGACACCAAGTGTTACTCTGTTTACTAGTGGCTTATGTAGTGTTCAAGTTGCTAATGGCTTTGTTTTCCCGCTGCTTGAAGCAATGTAGATACAATGAATATTCAGCACCCGTATGAAATCACTAATATGCCTTTTTTCTCTTCTCTACTCTTTCCTCTAGAAATCACGTTGGCGTATCTTGATGAGACTCCTATCGAGAGGCATGCAGGCAGTCCTGGGTGACGGATGTGAGACGACACTCCCTGAGCAACCCCCGGCTCAGAAAGTATCTGGAGGCTAGCCTGCTCTCTCTATAGTCCACAGCTTCTCGATGGCCCCCCGTCCATCAATCACGCCAATAGGGGGGATTGTGAGGAAAGAGTTAACCTTTTTCACTGACTTAGAAAATAATAGAAATTCATTCTCCCTGGCAAGACCAAACCAGACTTATTTGCATAATAAACTGTGAGACCAACCTCAAGGACGCAGAATGTTTTGACTTAGAGACGACTGAAAAACATCTTGTTATGGGAGTTTAAGTCATTATATTAATTTCTCTTGCTGGGAATATGCAATCCACGCCTTAATGAATGTAGATTAATGAATATGTATGTTGCATAGTTACGTCCTAATCAACTTTGTATAACTTTGTAATGTAAACAATATCAATACACTTTCTATTGGGAGCCGCATATCTCCAGTCTTATGTGTATAACAGCGTTTGCTTGTTTTCATTGAGACGGAGTAGCAGAGGGGGGGGGGGGGGGGTCACCGGTACCCTCTCTGCATTCGGACATCGCTGGCAATAGCTGTGACCGTTAGGTCAACCTAACATTATTTCAACTGTAATCATATGGAAACCATACAGCCTCAGCTTCATAATATGTTGCATATTTGTATTTAAATGAATATATGGTTCCGTTGCTTGTATAAATATGCATATGTTTCGCTCACACATACACCTGTTATGATTAAAATGAAAATAAACATATAATTAAATCAATTTTGACAATATCTGATTCCTATATATTTTTTTGGGCTTTTGATCGCTTTTTTCTCCCTCCTCCCCCTTCCTTTTTTCTTTTTTAACGTTTCCATGCGATTTATGCCCTTATTATATGGTCCTTTTTCCTATGGTGATTCAATTATGTATACATTTTTGTGATTTTTCAATGTATAACATATCACGACTCACTCTTTTCTATATAATAGATAGATAATAGATAGATATAGGATAGATAATTGAGATATATAGACAGATATATAATAGCAAGATAGACGGACAGACAGATACACAGACAGACATTGCACCAGTATACAGGACACACACATGTTATACATCACACACACAGCACATGATACATTACAGATGACACTGCATGTTACACTCACAGTCACTTCCTGGCTGCAGGAGTTCAGTGGGGCTTTTGTAACTGCATCTCCGGCAGTGCTGCTGCTGCCCCTCCCCCTCTCTATGGTAAAGACAGAAGAGGACACAGAGCAGAGAACAGGTGAGGGCGCCCCCTGCCTGAGGCTGTGCCGAGCCGGAGGAGACCAGACGCAGGGCACAGAGGAGGGTGGAGGGGCGCGAGCAGTAAAATGAAAGTAAACAGCTGCTCCCTAGGCGCCCCCTCTGCTGTCGGCCTGCCAGCACCCTGTGCTGCCGCACAACTCGCACATGCCCAAAGCCGGCTATGGATTTGAGCGGCAGGTGGTGTTTACTACATTATTCACAGAGTTATGCCTGATGCACAACCCCATCAGGTGAGCCTTTCCACAAAGGCTTTTCTTTACCCATAGGTGAATTTATTCACCCCATCGGAGAGCCTTTGTGTTTTTTGTATTTACCTTGTCAGTACGTCGCATATGAAGTGGTGAGCGGGAAGGCCACAGTGACTTTGCAGCGCAGATGGATGAGCGGCATTAAGGTGATAAAGATAAAAATGCGCACATACTGCCCGCACTTTCAGCAGAAGCTCTGACAGACATGACTAATTTTTGAATTACAGGAGCCAGGCACAGGATGTGAGTCAAGCCACTTAGGCCCAAAGTTGAGACGAGATTTCGGCTGTTATCAGACACCACATTCATTGTCACCATTTACTAATCTACTTGTTCTTTAATGCGGGTCCACAGGTCCTGCGTGGTTTAAGATTTGTTCTTCAGGCAGATAAGTTTAAGAATGGCCTGCTGTCATTTACCCATGGCTGTGCTTAAGTTGATAGTGTATTTCTTACTCTGACTGGATGAAAAGGAAGGGGATGAGGTGTCGGAAGTGTAGTAGTAGGAGGAAGTAACCCTGACCTACAAACGTCCAGTGATCCAGGGTGGTAGTAGGACATTCACTTGATCTCCTGGCGCCTCATGCCCAGCTTCCACCACATTATCCCTGTGTACAGATATACCAACCTGCCCATTCTTACTGGTCCAAGTATCCATAGTTAAGTAGATCTTTCCACTTATGGTATTGGTAAGTGAACAACGGATTTGTTCCACCATAATTGTGTGCAGGGAAGGCATAATTTATTGGAAACTGTCCGTCATCATCAGCCAGAATTACAGCATTTCAAAAAGGCAAGCATTTTGGAAATTCCATCATTCAGAACCAGGGCTCATGGTTGGTGAGTGGGGTAGTTCTTCTTTCTATTGAGTGTTTGGGGGATGGAGAGCTGCAGACTTCAATGGCACGATGTGGATACAGTAGTTGATGGTGATGGCGATCATGACAGTGTTGCTCTCATATCATATGCTTGCAGGGAGGAAGGTGGTCTTGGTGATCGTGAGTGGATGCAAGATCCTGATAGTGCAGCTGAAAAGGAAAACTTCGTAGCAGAAGACAGATCAGGAGGATTCAAATTTTTTTCTTGATTTCTCAGGATACTACTCCACTGCATCAATGCTTGGAAGTAAGATGACCCAAAATGCAGGTGGTGCTCAGGTTAAAAAGAATTTTTCCTCCCTTCCGGATTCTGATTGCACATCTTGCAAACCACCACTCTCTTGTCAGCAGCACATTCCCAGAAGAAATGCTATGGCCAGGAGTTCTTTATAGCTGGCTTTTTTGGGAAATTTTCACTGGTGCTATCGGTGGTAGCAGCCAACTTACTGGCAATTGGCCGTCCACAATGCTTTTTTCCCTTGCTCCCTCTTTTGCTGTGCTACTGGTTTGTCTGCCTGAACACCTCCTCTTCATTGGAATTGTGCACATCACTATTATGGCTTTTGCTCCAGATGGGGCCAAACACCTCGATAACATCTATAAACTTGAATTCCACCCCACTGCTCAGTCCTGTTGTCCTTCCCAGACTTCACACTGATGAAAGCTGCAGCAGTTGGCATCTGTGTTTAATCCTCTGAGCCATGGTGGGGTGATCTGCAGACTGTGTCTACCAGCCCTCCCACAGAAAACACAATATGTGGTTGGATATCAATGCACTCGGTCTCTTCCATGTCTGAGGCAGGGCTAGGTGGATGAGCCATGGAACCCTAGCCAGCAGTCATCAAAAAGCATAAGGGACTACTGGATGACTTGTGTCTCACACTGCCTGGCTGATTTTAAATGGGTTGAGGTGGAAGGAAGTTGACCATGTAAGCTAAGAGTTGACTGAGCTTCCAGGTGTGGACTGGGTGGAAGACAATGCACAGGAACTAGAATCAGTGGTAGCCTTATAAAAGCATCTAAACATGTACTGGCCTCACTACTCAAGCAGCGGTACTCGGGCCTAAGAAATAACAAAGATCAGCCGGGTTCCTGTGTCCAGCAGAAAAAGGTGTTTGAGTTTCAGGCAGACGTCTACCATGTCCCTATTGTCCCTAGATGTTCTCATTCTTTTGCACAAAAACAAGTTCAAATTTATACAAGGCCTTATACAGAGATTGATTATAATAAAGCCTGCATGTAGCTGCTTTGTACCTCTACGCCACGCTATGTGATGCAACACAGTAAAGGTTTCAGAGATATTTACACAGCAAGGCACACTGCACACAATCTTTGATTTGCAGTTACCCGCACCTTCACTGTTCCTCACTTCAATAGCGTCCTATTTCTACAATGTATTTTTTTTCAAAACTGCACCTGTACACTCCGGCAGTGTACTCTCCCAATTCTTGTCAAGGCAAAATGGTGCCATAGTTCTTGATCCGGCTTTTATACATGCCGAGTCACGGGTTGGCTAGCCAATCACAGCCAGAACAATACTTGGCATGGATCTGATGACTCTGGAAATGCTCCCAGCCTAAAAGCTTGCTGATTGGTTGCTCCACAACATTTTAAAAACATAATTCCGATGACAAACCCAAACAGGAATCGGACAAACAGTAGAAAGTCTGTGTTCATGGTCCAGTACTGGATACGAGATATCCAGTATGCACTCCGAGCTAAACTAGAGATGAGCGAACCGGCCGCGGTTCGGCTCGAGTTCGGTTCGTCGAACAGAGGTCCCGTTCGAGTTCAGTTCGTCAAACGTTCGACGAACCGAACTGGAACCGCATAGGAAACAATGGCAGGCAATCACAAACACATAAAAACACCTAGAAAACGCCCTCAAAGGTGTACAAAAGGTGACAAACAACTCACAACACAACACAAACACATGGGAAAGTGACAAGGACATATACTCATGCAAAAACAAAAGAGCTGGACAAGGAAAAAGAGGAGGAGACACAGATATAGGCATGGCACGCCCTTCTAAAATCATGTAAAACATCACAAGGTGACTCCAAGCGGAGTTCTCCCTTTTTTCCAAAAATTGGGCCACACAGACACCCACCCATTCAGTGGCAGCACTTGTGCCCCAGTTGTACACTTCACAGCTAGATTTGCATCAAGCACATTCAAAAATACGCCATCCTTTTCCGTCCTCAAGATTGCACCGGGGTAGGTAGCAAAGTCTTTGCTGAACCATGACTTGTTCATCTTGGCTCCTTTTAAAAAACACAGCAAGCAAGGGTTACTCCAAGCGGAGTCTCCCTTTTTTTTCCAAAAATTGGGCCCCACACACACCCACCCATTCAGTGGCAGCACTTGTGCCCCAGTTGTACACTTCACAGCTAGATTTGCATCAAGCACAATCAAAAATACGCCATACTTAACCGTTTCCAGGATGACCCCGGGGTAGGTAGCAAAGTCTTTCCTGATCCCAGATCTGTTCATCTTGGATCAATTTTAAAAACAATGTAAGCAAGGGTTACTCCAAGCGGAGTCTCCATTTTTTCCAAAAATTGGGCCACACAGGCACTCACCCCTTCAGTGGCAGCACTTGTGCCCCAGTTGTACACTTCACAGCTAGATTTGCATCAAGCACAATCAAAAATACGCCATGCTTAACCGTTTCCAGGATGACCCCGGGGTAGGTAGCAAAGTCTTTCCTGATCCCAGATCTGTTCATCTTGGATCATTTTTAAAAACAATGTAAGCAAGGGTTATTCCAAGCGGAGTCTCCCTTTTTTCCAAAAATTGGGCCACACAGGCACTCACCCCTTCAGTAGCAGCACTTGTGTCCCAGTTGTACACTTCACAGCTATAATTGCATCAAGCACATTCAAAAATACGCCATACTTAACCGTTACCAGGATGACCCCGGGGTAGGTAGCAAAGTCTTTCCTGATCCCAGATCTGTTCATCTTGGATCATTTTTAAAAACACGGCAAGCAAGGGTTACTCCAAGCGGAGTCTCCCTTTTTTCCAAAAATTGGGCCCCACACACACCCACCCATTCAGTGGCAGCAGTTATGACCAGTTGTACACTTCACAGCTAGATTTGCATCAAGCACATTCAAAAATACGCCATCCTTTTCCGTCCTCAAGATTGCACCGGGGTAGGTAGCAAAGTCTTTGCTGAACAATGACTTGTTCATCTTGGCTCCTTTTAAAAAACACAGCAAGCAAGGGTTACTCCAAGCGGAATCTCCTTTTTTTTCCAAAAATTGTGCCCCACACACACCCACCCCTTCAGTGGCAGCACTTGTGCCCCAGTTGTACACTTCACAGCTAGATTTGCATCAAGCACAATCAAAAATACGCCATACTTAACCGTTTCCAGGATAACCCCGGGGTAGGTAGCAAAGTCTTTCCTGATCCTAGATCTGTTCATCTTGGCTCCTTTTAAAAAACACAGCAAGCAAGGGTTACTCCAAGCGGAGTCTCCCTTTTTTCCAAAAATTGGGCCACACAGACACCCACCCCTTCAGTGGCAGCACTTGTGCCCCAGTTGTACACTTCACAACTATAATTGCATCAAGCACATTCAAAAATACGCCATACTTAACCGTTACCAGGATGACCCCGGGGTAGGTAGCAAAGTCTTTCCTGATCCCAGATCTGTTCATCTTGGATCATTTTTAAAAACACGGCAAGAAAGGGTTGCTCCAAGCTGAGTCTCCCTTTTTTCCAAAAATTGGGCCCCACACACACCCACCCATTCAGTGGCAGCAGTTGTGCCCCAGTTGTACACTTCACAGCTAGATTTGCATCAAGCACATTCAAAAATACGCCATACTTAACCGTCCCCAGGAGGACACCGGGGTAGGTAGCTAAGTCTTTGCTGAACCATGACTTCTTCATCTTGGCTCCATTTAAAAAACACAGCAAGCAAGGGTTACTCCAAGCGGAGTCTCCCTTTTTTCCAAAAATTGGGCCACACACACACCCACCCCTTAAAAGGCAGCACTTGTGCTCCGGTTGTACACTTCACAGCTAGATTTGCATCAAGCACAATCAAAAATTCGCCATACTTAACCGTTTCCAGGATGACCCCTGGGTAGGTAGCAAAGTCTTTCCTGATCCCAGATCTGTTTATCTTGGATCATTTTTAAAAACAATGTAAGCAAGGGTTACTCCAAGCGGAGTCTCCCTTTTTTTCAAAAATTGGGCCACACAGGCACTCACCCCTTCAGTGGCAGCACTTGTGCCCCAGTTGTACACTTCACAGCTAGATTTGCATCAAGCACATTAAAAAATACGCCATACTTAACCTTACCCAGGAGGACACCGGGGTAGGTAGCTAAGTCTTTGCTGAACCATGACTTGTTCATCTTGGCTCCTTTTAAAAAACACAGAAAGCAAGGGTTACTCCAAGCGGAATCTCCCTTTTTTCCAAAAATTGGGCCACACAGACACTCACCCCTTCAGTAGCAGCACTTGTGCCCCAGTTGTACACTTCACAGCTAGATTTGCATCAAGCACATTCTAAAATACGCCATACTTAACCGTCAACAGGAGGTCACCGGGGTAGGTAGCTAAGTCTTTCCTGATCCCAGATCTGTTCATCATGGATCAGTTTTAAAAACACGGCAAGCAAGGGTTGCTCCAAGCGGAGTCTCCCATTTTTCCAACAATTGTGCCCCACACACACCCACCCCTTCAGTGCAGCAGTTGTGCCCCAGTTGTACAATTCACAGCTAGATTTGCATCAAGCACATTCAAAAATACGCAATCCTTCACCCTCCCCAGGATGACACCGGGGTAGGTAGCTAAGTCTTTCCTGATCCCAGCTCTGTTCATCTTGGCTCCTTTTTAAAAACACGGCAAGCAAGGGTTACTCCAAGCGGAGTCTCCCTTTTTTCAAAAAATTGGGCCCCACACACACCCACCCATTCAGTGGCAGCACTTGTGCCCTAGTTGCAAACAGGATGTTTTGATTTGCATCAAGCACATTCCAAATCCACAAGCATTTACTCTCCCCAGGATGATACAGGGGTAGTAAATTCCTTGTGGATCCATGACTTGTTCATTTTGATGAACGTCAGTCTGTCCACATTGTCACTGGACAGACGCGTGCACTTATCTGTCAGCACACACCCAGCAGCACTGAAGACACGTTCAGAGACAACGCTGGCAGCTGGACACGACAAAATCTCCAAGGCGTAAGTGGAGAGCTATGGCCATTTTTCAAGATTTGAAGACAAAATGAGCAAGGCTCCATTTGCAAAGTCATGGCATCGATGTTCATTTGGAGATACTCCTGTATCATCCTCTCCAGCCGTTGACTATGTGTCAGACTTGTTGTCTCTTGTGGCCTTGCAAAGGACGGTCTAAAAAATTATGAAAAGATTCCATAAAATTGCTGTTACCAGCACCAGATACGGTTCTACTGGTACGGGTAGACTGTTGAAGATGACGAGACCGTCCCATGTTTGTCAAGTTACAACTGGGAGATTCACTCCCTGCACCTGCACGGTTGTTTGGTGGAAAAGCCGAGCTAAGATCGAGTAACAGCTTTTGCTGATTCTCCTGCATACGTGCGTCCCTTTCTATAAAAGGAATTATGTCTCAAAATTTGGACTTGTATCGGGGATCTAATAGTGTGGCAATCCAGGAGTCATCATCACTTCTAATTTTGACAATACGAGGGTCATGTTGGAGGTAGTGCAGCAAGAAGGCACTGATGTGTCTTGCGCAGCCATGCGGACCAAGTCCACGCTGTGTTTGTGGCATAGAGGTGCTAATCGTTCTTTCTTCCTCTGACATCTCCCCCCAACCTCTTTCAACTGAAATTTGACCAAGGTCTCCCTCATCCGCTGAGTCTTCCATGTCCATGGAAAGTTCGTCCTCCATTTCTTCATGTTCTCCTGCACCTTCCTCAACATTTCGCCTGCTAACATACGCCCTTGTTGATCCCTGTCCCCCATGGTCCCATGCCTGCCGCGTTGCTGATGATGAACGTCTGGACCTTGGTGATGTTGTTGTGTCTTGCGCATATGAATCCTCCTGTAGTTCCTCCCCTTCCTGTTGCTACACCCCCTGACTCCGAATAGTGTTTAGCGTGTGCTCCAGCATGTAAATGACTGGAATTGCCAGGCTGATAATGGCATTGTCAGCGCTAAACATATTCGTCGCCATGTCAAAACTGTGCAGAAGGGTGCATAGGTCCTTGATCTGAGACCACTCCATCAGGGTGATCTGCCCCACCCCTGCATCTCGTTGGCCCAGGCTATATGTCATGACGTACTGCACCAGGGCTCGTCGGTGCTGCCATATTCGCTGTAACATGGGGAGAGTCGAATTCCAGCGTGTCGGCACATCGCATTTCAGGCGATGAACCGGCAGGCCGAAAGACTTCTGGAGCGATGCAAGTCGCTCAGCTGCGGCGGTTGAACGGCGGAAGTGAGCAGACAGTTTTCGTGCCCTGGTCAGAAGGCCATCTAGGCCGGGATAGTGTGTTAAAAATTGCTGGACAACAAGGTTCAACATGTGAGCCATACAAGGCACGTGTGTCACCTTGCCCAGGCAAAGGGCCGCACCCAGGTTTGAAGCATTGTCGCACACGGCCTTACCAGGCTGCAGGTTGAGTGGAGACAACCATTTATTAAACTCAGTCTCCAGAGCTGCCCACAACTCAGTCGCTGTGTGACTCCTATTTCCAAGACATGTCAAGCTAAAGACCGCCTGATGCCGTTGCGCTCTGCTGCCAGCATATTAATGAGGGGTGCGTGATTCCTTATGCGCAGTGAGAACGCTGGTGGCCTGACCAGGTAGGCTTGGGGCGGAGGTGGAAGACCCAGATGAGTTGGAGGAGGCAGAAGCAATGGCAAAACTTAGACAGACAGAGGATTGACACACAAGTCGTGGGGACGGCAAGACTTGTGCAGCAGACCCTTCACCATCTATCACCATAGTTACCCAGTGCCCAGTCAGCGACATGTAACGTCCCTGTCCATGCTTACTGGTCCAAATATCGGTGGTGAAATGCACCCGTTCACACACAGAGTTTCTCAAGGAAGCGGTGATGTTGTGTGCGACATGCTGGTGTAGCGCGGGCACACCTTTCTTAGAGAAGTAGTGGCGACTGGGCATCTGGTACTGGGGCACAGCGACAGACATAAGGTCTCTAAAATCCTGTGTGTCCACCAGGCGGAAAGGCAGCATTTCGGTAGCCAAGAGCTTACAGAGGGATAAAGTAAACCTCTTAGCTTTGTCATGGGTCGCAGGAAATGGCCTTTTATTTGTCCACATCTGAGAGACAGAGATCTGGCTGCTGTGTGTAGACGGTATTGAGTAGGGTGTCCCTGGAAAAATGCAGGTTTGTGAGGAAAGTGCAGGCGTAGATATGATGTTGCCTTCATCCAACGTTGGTGCTATCGATGTCTGAGAGAGCTGTACACACGCACTTGTTTCCCCTTCCAAACCAACTGACGACCTACCAAGCAAACTGCCTGTTGCGGTTACAGTGGTACATCAGAAAGAAACTGGAGAAAAACAGGTTTTTTGCCGCGCTTGAAGACCACAGACATTGATGTCGGAACAGATGATTCTTTTATTGTTTCATTCCTACGCGTTTCGGAGATCCAAACTGTCTCCTTCATGTGTTGCAGAGCGATGACTCATGTCCACATGGATTTTATCCTCATCAAAGGTCACACCGGCAACTTCTGGTTTCACTTCCCCTGTACAGAAGGCGGCTGTGAGGTGCTCAGCTGTCCCCACAGTCCTTGAAGATGAAGAGCGCACGGATGCACTGGAAGGGGCAGGCCGTGGATGGTTCGCTCCGCTAGGCCGCATTGCAGCACGGTGAGCTTCCCACTGGGACATATGATATTTATTCATGTGACGATTCATGGAAGAAGTTGTCAAACTGCTGAGGTTTTGACCTCTACTAACAGAATCACGACAAATTTTACACATCACATAATTTGGGCGATCTTTTTCTATGTCAAAAAAGGACCAGGCTAGACAAGGCTTAGAGGGCATGCGACCTGCTGAGCCCCCCGACTAATGCTCAGAGGCAGAGTGGTGGCTGAGGATGCAGTTGTAGACGTGCTACCAGTGCTCCTACTCTGTCCAGGAAGGCACAAGGTAACTTCGTCGTCGGTTGCATCCTCCTCCACCGCCTCTGTTGACCTCCTCGAGTGCCTGACTGTGGGTTGACAGTAGGTGGGATCTAGAACTTCCTCATCAATTGTTGTTTTTGCACTCCCCTCCCCCTCAGACCGAGCCTCTTCTTGCCCTGACCGAATATTTAAGTTAGCATCCCAATCTGGTATCTGCGTCTCATCGTCATCAGTAGGTTCCTCATTGTCTATAACAACAGGTGTTACAGTTTGTGAAAAAGGGTCAACATTATGCTCAGAAACTTGGTCCTCACGGCCTGAATCAGAGTCACAAAGGTTCTGGGCATCACTGCAGACCATTTCCTGGTCTGTACTCACTGTAGCTTGGGAGCAGACCTCTGATTTCCAGGCTATAGTGTGACTGAACAGCTCTGCAGACTCAGCCATCTCAGTTCCACCATACTGTGCAAAGCGGATGGAGACTTCAGAGCTGGGAGAAAGCAAGTGTGATTGGCCTGACAACTCAGAGGGCTGGTGTTTTTTGGATGCGGTAGTTGAGGTAGCGGAGAGGGCACTTGTTGGACCACTTGAGATCCATTCAAGCATTTTCCTTTTTTGGCCATCATCTACCTTTGTTCCAGTTGTTCGTGTTCGTAAAAAAGGGAGCACATCGGATTGTCCACGGTAAGTAGTAGACATCTTACTTTTGCTGGTAGATGGTCTATCTTCAGCAGATGATAATGAAGCTTTGCCACCTTCCCCACGGACAAACCCTTTTTTTCCTTTTCCAACACGCCTCTTCCCCTTTCCACCAGCATCTGTCATTTTGCCACTCATGTTGATTGCGACAAGATTGTGCACTGAAAATGTGGTAGTAAAAATTGAGAGGTGGTGTAGATTTCAGCGGTGGTCTAGCTTTATTAACTGCAGAATAAACAACAATAATTATCCCTGACAATGCAAATACGGCCCTTAAACTGGCAGCATAGTTTGCTAGTATAATGGCTTAGTAACAATGAGTTTGAGTGTGCAATGCAGGCAGACGTGCTGCAAATATCTTTGCACTAGTGGGACTATACAGAAGTCCAATAGCCACTTTTAGGATGCCACTAGGTACACTCAGTGTTTGCTAGTATAATGGCTTAGTTATAATGAGTTTGAGTGTGCAATGCAGGCAGACGTGCTGCAAATATCTGTGCACTAGTGGTACAACACATAAGTCCAACAGCCACGTTTAGGATGCCACTAAGTTTCCTCAGTGTTTGCTAGTATAATGGCTTAGTAACAATGAGTTGGAGTGTGCAATATAGAGGTGCTGCACATAGATTTGCACCAGTGGGACACTAATGGAAGTCCAACAGCCACTTTTAGAATGCCACTAAGTTTCCTCAGTGTTTGCTAGTATAATGGCTTAGTAACAATGAGTTTGAATGTGCAAAGGGCAGGAGGGTACAGTGGCAGGGTTGTGGGTCTGGGTAGGGGAAAGAAAGCCTCCCTTTCTATCCCTCCTAATGGGGAAATGCAGCGAGGAAATCCCTGACCTTAGCTACACAGACGCTGTCATCTTGTGTAGCTGTTAAAATCTGTTTTCACGGCCCTGACTGTCACCTATGGCTCTGACCCTGCAGGTATTAGCCCTTACAAGGGCTGAAAGAAACTTCTATCCCTATTCTTTATAGCGCTGTGTATAGAGCGTACACAGCAGTATCGGAGACAGGAGGTCCGCCAGCGGTGACTGACACCCAGACGCAGAAGAGATAATGGCGTCCGGTCGGGCAGATACTCGTTTTTATAATGCAGGGACATGTGAGATGGACATCCTATCACACATGCTGTTGCTTCTCTGGCTAAAAGTCCACTTAGCTGTGTGTGTGTCTGGGATTGGCTGACATGCTGGCCCGCCCCACTACACGCGCGCGCTTAGGGAAGGAAGACAAGGAAAGAAAAAAAAATGGCGATCGCCATTATCCAAACAGCAGTGATCTGAATGCGCTGTTCCCGCACACTATACACTGGAATTTCATAATAGTGTGAGTCACAGAGTGACTTACACTATTACAGCGGAAAGCCAGCTAGTAATTAGCTTGTCTTTTTGCTGCTAGAACCATTCTCGAACGTATCTAGAACTATCAAGCTTTAGCAAAAAGCTCGAGTTCTAGTTCGATCTAGAACAGCCCCCAAAATCACTCGAGCCGCGAACTGGAGAACCTCGAACCTCGAACCGCGCTCAACTTTAAGCTTTACAGTTCAGTTTCACTCATTTCTAGTAATTGTCCTTCATTTCATCTATGCTTGTTGATATCAATATTATATCATGTGCGTATTTAAGATTGTTGATGATTAGGGATGATCGAATACCTCAAACATTCGGCTTCGTGAATATTTGCCAAATAGGTCGCCACTATTCGCGAATACTCGATGCGCAATGTAAGTCTATGGGAAACACGAATAACAACTATTGAGAACTATTCGGCCTTCTCTAAAGGGGGATTTACACGCTGGAACATCGCTAATGCGGAGTCGTTGGGGTCACTGAATTTGTGACGCACATCCGGCCGCATTAGCGATGTTGCTGCGTGTGACACCGATGAGCAATTTTGCATCGTTGCAAAAACGTGCAAAATCGCTCATCGGTGACATGGGGGTCCGTTCTCGATTATCGTTACTGCAGCAGTAACGATGTAGTTCGTCGCTCCTGCGGCAGCACACATCGCTATGTGTGACGCCGCAGGAACGAGGAAGCTCTCCTTACCTGCCTCCCGGCCGCTATGAGGAAGGAAGGAGGTGGGCGGGATGTTCCGGCCACTCATCTCCACCCCTCCGCTTCTATTGGGCGGCCGCTCAGTGACGTCGCTGTGATGCTGCACGGACCGCCCCCTTAGATAGGAGGTGGATTGCTGGTCACAGCGACGTCGCCGGGCAGGTAAGTATATGTGACGGGTCTGCGCGATGTTGTGCGGCACGGGCAGCGATTTTCCCGTGTCGCACAACAGATGGGGGCAGGTACCCACGCTAGCAATATCGGGACCGATATCGCAGCGTGTAAAGTAGCCTTTAGACTTATATTGCACATTGAATATTCACATAGCGACGACCTATCGGATATTCACAAAGCTGAATATTTGAGGTATTCGATCATCCCTATTGATGATTAATCCAGCAATTTTTCATTCCATCATTTTCGGCAAGTCCAGCCTTGCTGAAATAGCTTGTGTATATAAAATGAAGAGAAATGGTGAGAAGATGTCGCCTTGTCTGAGTGAGTATATGGTTAATAATTACTCCTTTGGAACTTGTGCATTTTGCTCTTTAATTGCATTACAACAGTTCAGGGAAGAATTTGATGGTGACAGATTGTTCTTCAAGGATTATTCAAGGACTACAAAGCTGATGACCTCTCTTTTGAAAAATCCTGAATATGAGGTTGTTAGTTGTTTGACTCCCAGAACCTTCCTTCTCAGCTGTCCAAGGCCCCTTTCACACGTCAGTGATTCTGGGACGTTTGTGCTTTTTTTTAAATGTACCAGAATCACTGACATACGCAGACCCATTATAATGAATGGGTCTGCTCACACGTCAGTGATTTCTCACTGCACGTGTCTCCGTGCGGCGTACCCGCGTGTGTGTGATTGCTGTACGGAGACATGTCCATTTTTTTCTGGCATCACTGATGTCCCACGGACCACGCAGTGGTGTGGTCCGTGAAACACGTGCCAGAAAAAAACGTGCTTCAAAAATAAAAAACATTTTTACTCACCCGGCTTCAGCGGCGCTCTCTGCAGCCTGTTCTCCCTGCTGCTTCTGAGCCGGCTGATTACTGTCGCGCATATTAATGATGCACGACACAGCCGACCCGGAAGCAGCTGCTGCGGGGGTCACCGCCGGCCGGATGCTGCACCGCGGGAGCGATCAGCACCATGGAGAGCGGGAGCGGGCACAGGTGAGTTGATTTCTAAGTGCAATCACGGGCCACGGAGAACGGAGCCCGGATTGCACTTAGACAACCCACGTGTGCCGTGATTCACGGCACACAGAGGGACATGTGCGTGTTTTACACGCCAGTGAAAAACGTCAGTGTTTTTTACTGACGTGTGAAACGGGCCTAAGACCTATGGCCACTTACTATTTCCTAGACATTATGCTATTCTTTCAGTCCTATAAACAACAAGACAAAATAGTATAAGGCCAAAAAGTACAATTTCATTAAAGATAAATTAAAACAATTCATATAATGTAAAAATGGTGACACAAGATACAGAGGATGAACGGAAAAATATATAAATAACAGTTGTAAATCACATACATAATGTATTTAGGCTCACATAATAAATTAACAATAAATATCACTGGAATATGAAAAACATCGCTGAAAAAATACTATAAAAATCACTACAACAATCACAGGATATAGGGACTGCTAATATCTAGGAAATTCAATAAATGCCCAACAGGGGGAGCTCAAAGAGCGATAAGATGGAATTCAGAGTACACAATGTGAAAAACTAACTGTAAGTAACGAGCACCTAGGAATAATCGTTTAATATATACAATATTACAATAGTTGTAATACAGGATCCGTCCATCCCCCCACACTCCAACGTATGTTTTGTTGAAACTTCCTCCTTTCTACAAAACTTATGTTGGGGTAGAGGGGTGGATGAATCCTGTATTACAACTATTGTAAGTAATATATCTTTTCCATTACTGTATATTAAAGGATTATTCCTAGGTGCCCATTATGTACAGTCAGTTTTTCACACTGTGTTCTCTGAATTCCATCTTATCGCTCTTTGAGCTCCCCCTATTGGGCATCTATTGAATATCCTTGGAATATATTATATTATAATTTTTTTCAGTGATATTTTTCATATTCCAGTGCTATTTATTGTTAATTTATTATGTGTGCCTATATATGTATCTGATTTACAACTGTTATTTATATTTTTTTCCGTTCATCCCCTGTATCTTGTGGCACCATTTTTACATTATTTGAATTGTTTTAATTTATCTTTAATACATTTGTACTTTTAGGCCTTATACTATTTTTTCTTGTTGTTTATATCCTTTTTTAGTTTATGGCCCGATATATTAGTTATAAAGGGTATGATGTGTTGACTATTCTTTCAGTCCATGTTCATGTAGAGATAGAAATCTCATTGATAAAAAGTTGAGAAATTATTTTTTAAAGTAATTGACACGTCAATGATAAGGAAAGTGTAAATTCTCTGATAAAACATATTCATACTCCAGAATCACCATTGACTGGATGTCTTTATGAGGATACACAACATTGGCCTGATGAAGACAGTATCAGGTCTGTCGGTTTGCATGGTGGTGGGCATCACGGCAGGTCTCCGGGGTTGGGGGGGGTAATTCTTCTCATACCTCGGTACCCAAGTGAGTCCCTTGCATCCTTGGTCATACTCCAGTTCTCCGTCGGGTCACCTATCCCCCCTCACTGGCCATGATGTGTGGGGTGTTACCTCTGGTGGTGACAGAGCTAGTGCAGGTGTTCGCTCTGGCCATGTTTTGCACTCTAAGAGACTCACTTCAGGTTGTGGCATTTTTAGGAGGCGAGCCACCATTGCTCCCAGTGATTATGCAGTGCAGAGATCCCAGGATGCTGAGTCCTCTATCATCAGCTGTTGTCAGTAGATATGGGACGCCATGTTTTCTGCTTCAGCAAGGTGGTGTGAGGTTCCTTCCACTCAATCTTCCTCTCCCCCTCCTTTGGGTTAAAGGTGGAGACTGGGCGTTACCTCATCAGCTCCAGCTGGTCCATGAGAGGGATAAATAAACCAGACACATCCTCTGGTCAGCTGACCCAGAAGAGGGATATATAGACCCGCCATCTCCTCTGGTCAGTCCTGATTATTTTCAGGTGTCCCTGGGTAGTAAGGTAGTTAGTAGTTTGTGTTTCTTCTGGTTGGTTCTCTGCTCTTGTCTTTTGGTTTTGGCTTTGTCCCTAGCCTCCCCTTATACCTGTGTAGTGGTTACTACTCTCCTTGCTGGTATTGGTGCTTTTGATCTAACATTGGCCTGTGTGACCGCCACCAGCCACCCCGCTATTGTCACCTGGGAAGGGCTCTGCCAAAATCCCCCCTCCAGGACCAGAAGGCGGGGGAACAGTAGCCCGGCCCCTAACAGTGCACAGTTGCATGATGGCTAGAGCAAAGTGTGCCTGGTATACTGCGGTTGCTGGCCTGCAGTCTGATCGCCACATCACTACCCATGCATTACCAACATCCAATAATTAATGTGTTGCCTAATGTCCGAAAATAGTTTTTCTCTCAATTTTCAACCTCCTTAGCACGGTTTCCAGATGTTTCTGACCAACGATGTTTCTAAAGCATTTTTTTCTATTTTTCTTCATTTTTTTTTTTTCATTTTAATTACATATTTCGTACTGTGGTGGTCTCACTGATCATCCTCATTGGATGAAAAAGTAGGAGGAGGTGGTGAGATGTGATATCACCTATTGTGGATCCTGTGTTATCTACTGCATATAGAGGTGTTTCAGTCAATGTTCAGGAGGAGGGGGTGAGCTGTGATATCACCTATTGTGGATCCTGTGTTATCTACTGTATATAGAGGTGTTTCAGTCATTGTTCAGGAGGAGGAGGTGAGCTGTGATATCACCTATTGTGAATTGTGGATTATGTGTTATCTACTGTATATAGAGGTGTCATCCGTCATTGTACAGGAGGAGGAGGTGAGCTGTGATATCATGTATTGTGAATGGTGAATTCTGTGTTATCTACTCTTTGTAGAGCTGTTATCAGTCATTGTGCAGGAGGAGGTGATCTGTGACATCACCTATTTTGAAGGGTGGACTTTGTGTTATCTACTGTATATAGAGGTGTTATAAGTAATTGTATAGGTGGAGGAAGAGGTGACCTGTGATGTCATCTATTGTGAATGGTGAATCCTGTGGTATGTACTGAATATAGAGGTATTATCAGTCATGGTACAGGAGGGGGAGCAGGTGAGCTGCAACATAACACAGGATCCACCATCCACAATAGGTTATGTCACAGCTCACCTCTTCATCCTACTGCATAATGCCTGATAATACCTCTTTGTACAACAGAAAACAAAGGATCCACCATTCACAATAGGTTATCTACTGTATATAGAAGTATTACCAATCATTGTACATGAGAAGGAGGTGAGCTGTGACATCCCCCATCATGACTGGTGGATCCTGTGTTATCTACTGAATATAGAGATATTATTGATCATTTTATAGGAGGGGGAGGAGGTGAGCTGTCATTTAGCTCTTTTGCAGTATCTGAAAGTTCAGTGTCTCCTCACCGTGATGCTTTCTGTGCTTTGTATGAAGCTTGTGGCCTGTCTTAGCTTTTAAGTTTCTGAATCAAATTGATTTATACAACCACAATAAGTCCAATTTTTGTTGTCCAGTGGGACTGAGCTTTTTGTTTCGTGGCTCTCCAGCCATGTTAGAGCTTTCCTGTGCAGACGTCTGTGTTATTTGGCTGGACGTCATGTTTAGAGTTGAGCGCGGTTCGTGGTTCGTGGTTCTCCAGTTCGCGGCTCGAGTGATTTTGGGGCTGTTCTAGATCGAACTAGAACTCGAGCTTTTTGCTAAAGCTCGATAGTTCTAGCTACGTTCGAGAACGGTTCTAGCAGCAAAAAAAACAGCTAATTCCTAGCTGGCTTTCCGCTGTAATAGTGTAAGTCACTCTGTGAATCACACTATTATGACATTTCAGTGTATAGTGTGCGGGAACAGCGCCTTCAGATCACTGCTGTATGGATAATGGCGATCGCCAATTTTTTTTTTTTCCTTGTCTTCCTTCCCTAAGCGCGCGTGTAGTGGGGAGGGCCAGCATGTCAGCCAATCCCAGACACACACACAGCTAAGTGTACTTTTAGCCAGAGAAGCAACGGCATGTGTGATAGGATGTCCATGTCACATGTCCCTGCATTATAAAACCGGACATTTTCCTCCAGCACGCCATTATCTCTTCTGCGTCATTGGTGTCAGACATCACTGGCGCAGCTCCTATCGCCGATACTGCTGTATTACGCTCCATACACAGCGCTGGACAGCATAGGGATAGCACTTTCTATCAGTCCTTTTAAGGGCTCATACTGGCAGGGTCAGAGCCATAGGTGACAGGTCCTGAAAACAGAGACAGCGTCTGTGTAGCCCAGGTCAGGGATTTCCTCGCTGCATTTCCCCATTAGGAGGGATAGAAAGGCAGGCTTCCATTCCTCTACCCAGAGAACCACAACCCTGCCACTGTACCCTCCTGTCCTCTGCACACTCCAACTCATTATAACTAAGCCATTATACTAGCAAACACTGAGTGTACCTAGTGGCATCCTAAACGTGGCTATTGGAATTCTGTATAGTCCCAGTAGTGCACAGATATTTGCAGCACGTCTGCCTGCATTGCACACTCAAACTCATTGTTACTTACTAAGACATTATAATACCAAAAATTGAGTAAACTTAGTGTCATACAAGAAGTGGCTGTTGTACTCCATTAGTGTCCCACTGGTGCCAAGCTATTTCTAGCACCTGTGCATGACACCCTCCTGCTCTGTTTTTAATAAGCTATAATGATAGCAAAAAATACTGCCATTTAGTGGCATCATAGAACTGAATGTTGTATTCCATTAGTGCCCCACTGGTGCCAAGCTATTTCTAGCACCTGTGCAGGACACCCTCATGCACATTTTGCTACGCTAATGTTATAGCAAACTCAGGGAATTCATTGCTGCATTTGATCATTCGGAGGGATAGAAAGTCAGGCTTCCTTTAGCTTTTCCTTCTGTTCATAGACAGCATCTCCAAGTCCACCCCTGAAGAGCAATTTCTCCTCCACGTGTAAGTGTGGAGAGGCAGCTAGTGCGCATGCATGTGCCGATTTACCCCAGCCGCAGCGTAACTACAGTGTTTCGCCTAGTGAGTATGCTCAGCCTGACTGTGCCATTCCTGAGGCTAAGTCTTCATTTCGGGATACAGCGCATGCTCCCACACTTAGTGCGAAAAGCCTCTTTGCACAGGTACTTGCATTCCGTGCCGGGTCTAAGTCCTGTTTTGTGCCTAGACACCATGCTAAAGCTGATAGTCTTTTTTCAGAGACTGTATTTCATGCAACTGACCATGGTCAGGCACTTACTGCATCAGAGACTAGGTCCGGTAATGAACTCTTTGGCCCTGTCCCTGATGTGGGGGGGCCCATATAGACCACAGGGCATCAGGTGTCCTGACGATGTGGCCAGGCCACTCCCAAATGGCTTGCAGAGGCCCGCCCCTATGACTTGTCACCTCATTATTGATGGTCAGACGATGACTGGTGAGGTGTTTGGGTCATGGCAGCCATGAGGTCATTTTTGAAGTTGCGGTTCCAAATAGAACGCTAGTTATGCCACTCATGATGTGTCACTCTGCTTTTGTCTCCAGGAGGTGCATTGTGGTCCACCCTGGTTTGGGGCAGACCCAGGTTATAAAACGGGCTGGAGCCAACAAGGAGGTGCGCAGTCTTCTATTATGCTCCGAAAGAGCACACCTCCATGTGTTGAACCCATTGCGGCTTTAGGCCAGAGGTAGGCAGGGATAGGGCGTCGATGCAGGCCGCCACCACAGTTGGTAACGCAGAACGGTTAAGACCAGCTCCTGTCCTACAAGTCCTGCTTGTGCAGCCCAGTGGCATTAACAGGCCTGCTGCTGCTGATGCGCCTGCTGTCCACAGGTGTGGCCCCAATGCATACGGTCAGCGTACTCAATGGCCCCTGTGATGTTAACAGGGAGTTCCTGGGCTGGGTGGGCGTGTGGACCCTGTGACGCTAACAGGGCTCCCAGTCTCAAGATCCGAGTGGCGTTTAACTTGGTTCAGGCTACTATTAGTTTCATAGCCACACAGCTCTGTATCCTCCACCGAACCTTCCAGTTGCCAACCTCTCCTTTTCCATCTGGGAGCACGGTGGACACTGACTGCTGATGGGGATATATACCTTTCTCTTTCTTTTCTTATTAATTTTCGTTATATAGCGGTAACATAGTATATACCACCTTATCCAAATCTGCCAGTCCCACCGTAACAGATGGTGTTTCTTCAGCAAATGTTACTTTTGCTTAACCAACAAACCCACGGACAAAAACTTTTTTCCCCTTTCCAACACACCTGTTCCCCTTTCCACCAGCATCTGTCCTTTTTCAACTCATTTGGTATATGACCAAAAGTGCAACTCTGCAGGGACACCGTACTCAACGCCATCTCAGCACAACAGCCAGCCCTCGGTCCCTCAGATGTGCACAAGTAAAAGACCATTTCCTCCTATCCATGACAAAGCGTTGAGATTCACTCTGTGCACCACTGGTGTTTAGTGGAAAAGCAGATGTAAGATTGCGTACCACATTCTGCAGATACTCCTGTATACGTGCGTCCCTTTCTATGGCAGGAATTACTTAGCCAAATTTTGTCTTGTACCGGGGATCTAACAGTGTGGCAACCCAGTAGTTAGCATTACTTCGAATTCGTACAATCCGAGGGTCATGTTGTAGGGAATGCAGCAAGAAGGCGCTCATGTGTCTTGTGCATCCAGGAGGACCAAGTCCTTGGTTTGTTGGTGGCAGAGAGGTGAGAATCGTGCCTCCTTCCTCTGCCCTCTCCCCCCAACCTCGCACAACCTAAATGTGAGCAAGCTCTCACTCATCTGCTGAGTCTTCCATGCCCATCGCCAGTTCGTCCTCCATTTCTTCATGGGTTCCTGCACCTTCCTCAACACTTTTTGCTGATACTATGCGCCCTTGTTAATCCCTCTCCCTCACCATGAATGCCGCATAGGTGCCGCTCACCGTCTGGACCTTGTAGATCTTATTATCCCTTCTGCATATGACTCCTCCTGTACTTCCTCCCCTTCCTCTTGGACCAACACCTGACTCCGAATAATGCATACAGTGTGCTCCATCTTGTAGATGACCAGAATTGTCACGCTGAGAATGGCATCGCTAGTGCTAAACATCTTCGTCGACATTTGTAAACTGTGTAGAAGGGTGCATAGGTCCTTGATCTGACACCACTCCAGCAGCGTGATCTGCACCACCTCTGGATCAAGTTAGCCCAGGGTATACGTCATAACATATTGCAGCAGGGTTCGGCGGTGCTGCCACAGACGCTGCAACATGTGCAGATTCAAATTCCTGCGTGTCGGAACATCGCATTTCTGGCGTTTAACCGCCAGACCCTAAGACTTCCGGAGCGATGAAAGTTGTTGAGCTGCTGGGTGCGAAGGATGAAAGTGAGCACATAGCAGCGTGCCCGCTGCACAAGGCCATGTAGGCCGGGATGGTATTTTAAAAATTGCTGGAGAATCAGATTCAACACGTGAGCCATACAAGGCCCGTGTGTCACATTGCCCTGACGAAGGGCCGCAGACAGTTTTGCATCATTGTCGCACACGGCTGTTAAGTCACCAACGTAGTCCACTCAGTCAATTTGTACTCCGGTCGCCAGGTGACAACGTGTTCCTTTCGTGCATAGTGCTGATGATGGGAAAGGAGTCGATGCCAGCGGCGCAGGTGGACGCAGGTTATGCTCACCCACTGGGTTGCGTTACCTTGACAGATGCTGAACCACAGGCTGAATGTAGGTGGTGGGTATCTCACAGATGAAGTACCATCATTCAGCTACAACCAATGGGAATACACCGCACCCTTTTTTAGGCCCCTCCTGTCTGCAGACCACTGCCAGACAAAGCTATGAACCTCTGGTTACTGTTACCCCCAGTTCAGTTTTATGAGTTTGTGTGCTTGTTACCTGACTACATTTCCTGCTTGCTGTTTATGTACCTCTTTGGCCGATCCGCATTTCACCTCTGCTTGTTTTCTGATTAAGTCCTGGCCATCCCATTCTGTTCCTCTTCCTCAATTAATGTTTTTGACCCTGCATGACTACTATTCTCTGGAACTGCAGCCTTCCACAGGTATTGATCAACTTAGGCCCTGTTTAATTCCAAATCACTGTATAGGGGTTAAAGGGTTTCAGGGTTCTGGGTGTCCAGCTTGGTGAGTGGCTTCCCTCTAGCCTATCCATTACAGCCCATCTGAGTGTGTCGATCCAGGCAGGCGTTACACTGTGCCCTGGTCAGAAGGCCATGTAGGCCAGGATAGTGTTTTAAAAATTGCTGGACAACCAGGTTCAACACGTGAGCCATACAAGGCACGTGTGTCACATTGCCCTGAAGAAGGGTCGCAGACTGGTTTGCATCATTGTCGCAGCCGAACTTCCCTGGCTGCTGGTTGAGTGGAGACAACCATTGATGAAACTCGGTCTCACTCTCCAGAGCTAACCGTCCACAATTCCTCAGCGGTGTCTCACATTTCCCCTACATTTCAAAGTAAACCAGTTTGACCACATGATGGCCTTGAGCTCTGCTGCCAGCATAGTAAGGAGGTGTGTGGGATTCCTTGGGCGCAGTTACAAGGAAGGGTGGACTGACCACACAGGGTTTGGACCGAGGTGGAGGACCCACACGAGGTTGAGGAGGCAGAAGAAGTGGAGGAACTTGTACATACAGAGGAAGGATTGACACACAAGTCGTGGGGATGGCAAGACTTGTACAGCAAACCCTTCTCCATCTCTCACCATAGTTACCCAGTGCCCAGTCAGCAACATGTAACTCCCCTGTCCATGCTTACTGGTCCAAGTATCTGTGGTGAAATGCACCCTGTCACACACAGAGTTTCTCAAGGAATCGGTGAGGTTGTGTGTGAGACAAACTGTGGTAGCGCGGGCACGCCTTTCTTGGAGAAGGAGTGATGACTGGCCATCGGCTCTTGGGGCACTGCAATGGGCATAAGGTCTCGAAAATCCTTGGTCTCAAAAGGGTGTAAAGGCAGCCTTTCTGTTGCCAACAAGTTGCAGATGATGAAACTCAACCTCTTAGGCATGTCATGCCCTTCGAAAATCATGTAAAACACAGCGAGGGGACTCCAACCACAGTCTCCCTCGTTTCCACTAATTGGGCCACACACACCCCACTTGACTGGCATCACTTGATCCCCCTTTTCAAAATGAAACAGATGCTTTGCATGAAGCACTCTCAAATATATGCGTGCCTTTCGCCTCCCCTGGCTGAGCCAGGGGAAGAAAAGTCCTCTGAGAGCCATTTCCACATTGTCAGTGGACAGACACGTGTGCTTATCTGCCAGCAGACCCCCAGCAGCACTGAAGACAGGTTCCGAGAGAACACTGGCTGCAAGACACGACAAGATCCCCAAGGCGTACGTGGCAAGCTCAGGCAATTTATCCAGATTGGAAGCCTAAAATGAGCAGGGCTCAAGTTGCACAATAATGGCATCGACGTTTCCTTGCATATACTCATATATCTGTGTGTCCTCCTCTTTTTCCTTGTCCAGCTCTTTTGTTTTCGCATGAGTATATGTCCTTGTCACTTTCCCATGTGTTTGTGTTGTGTTGTGAGTTGTTTGTCACCTTTTGGACACCTTTTGAGGGTGTTTTCTAGGTGTTTTTATGTGTTTGTGAATCCCTGCCATTGTTTCCTACGCGGTTCGAGTTTGGTTCGTCGAACGTTCGACGAACTGAACTCGAACCGGACCTCCGTTCGACGAACCGAACTCGAGCCGAACAACGACCGGTTCGCTCATCTCTAGTCATGTTTAGAGTTGAGCGCGGTTCTAGGTTCGAGGTTCTCCAGTTCTAGGCTCGAGTGATTTGTGGGCCTGTTCTAGATCGAACTAGAACTCGAGCTTTTTGCAAAAGCTCGATAGTTCTAGAAACGTTCGAGAACGGTTCTAGCAGCAAAAAAACAGCTAATTCCTAGCTGGCTTTCCGCTGTAATAGTGTAAGTCACTCTGTGACTCACACTATTCTGAAATTTCAGTGTATAGTGTGCGTGAACAACGCCTTCAGATCACTGCTGTTTGTATAATGGCGATCGCCATTTTTTTTTTTTTTCCTTGTCTTCCTTCCCTAAGCGCGCGCGTCTTGTGGGGCGGGCCAGCATGTCAGCCAATCCTAGACACACACAGCTAAGTGGACTTTTAGCCAGAGAAGCAACGGCATGTGTGATAGGATGTCCATGTCACATGTCCCTGCATTATAAAACCGGACATTTTCCTCCAGCACGCCATTATCTCTTCTGCGTCCTTGGTGTCAGACATCACTGGCGCAGCTCCGTCCTGAGTCCTATCGCCGATACTGCTGTATGCGCTCCATACACAGCGCTGGACAGCTTAGGGATAGCACTTTCTATAAGTCCTTTTAAGGGCTCGTACCGGCAGGGTCAGAGCCATAGGTGACAGGTCCTGAAAACAGAGACAGCGTCTGTGTAGCTAAGGTCAGGGATTTCCTCGCTGCATTTCCCCATTAGGAGGGAATAGAAAGGCAGGCTTCCATTCCTCTACCCAGAGCCCCACAACCCTGGCACTGTACCCTCCTGTCCTCTGCACACTCCAACTCATTATAACTAAGCCAATATACTAGCAAACACTCAGTGTACCTAGTGGCATCCTAAACGTGGCTATTGGACTTTTGTCTAGTCCCACTAGTGCAAAGACATTTGCAGCACCTCTACCTGCATTGCACACTCCAACTCATTATAACTAAGCCATTATACTAGCAAACACTCAGTGTACCTAGTGGCATCCTAAACGTGGCTATTGGACTTTTGTCTAGTTCCACTAGTGCAAAGACATTTGCAGCACCTCTACCTGCATTGCACACTCCAACTCATTATAACTAAGCCATTATACTATCAAACACTCAGTGTACCTAGTGGCATCCTAAACGTGGCTATTGGACTTTTGTCTAGTCCCACTAGTGCAAAGACATTTGCAGCACCTCTACCTGCATTGCACACTCCAACTCATTATAACTAAGCCATTATACTAGCAAACAATCAGTGTACCTAGTGGCATCCTAAACGTGGCTATTGGACTTTTGTCTAGTCACACTAGTGCAAAGACATTTGCAGCACGTCTGCCTGCATTGCACACTCAAACTCATTGTTACTAAGCCATTATACTAGCAATTTATGCTGCCAGTTTAAGGGCCGTAGTTGCATTGTCAGGGATATTTATTCTTTATTATTCTGCTGTTAATAAAGCTAGACCACCGCTGCAATCTACACCACCTCTCAATTTTTACTACCACATTTTCAGTGCACAATCTTGTCGCAATCAACATGAGTGGCAAAATGACAGATGCTAGTGGAAAGGGGAAGAGGCGTGGTGGAAAAGGAAAAAAAGGTTTTGTCCGTGGGGAAGGTGGCAAAGCTCCATTATCATCTGCTGAAGATAGACCATCTACCAGCAAAAGTAAGATGTCTACTACTTACCGTGGACAATCCGATGTGCTCCCTTTTTTACGGACACGAACAACAGGAACAAAGGTAGATGATGGCCAAAAAATGAAAATGCTTGAATGGATCTCAAGTGGTCCAACAAGTGCCCTCTCAGCCACTTCAAGTACCGCATCCAAAAAACACCAGTCCTCTGAGTTGTCATCCCAATCAAACTTGCTTTCTCCCAGCTCTGAAGTCTCCATCAGCCCTGCACAGTATGGTGGACCTGAGATGGCTGAGTCTGCAGAGCTGTTCAGTCACACTATAGCCTGGGAATCAGAGGTCTGCTCCCAAGCTACAGTGAGTACAGAACATGAAATGGTCTGCAGTGATGCCCAGAACCTTTGTGACTCTGATTCAGGCCGTGAGGACCAAGTTTCTGAGCATAATGTTGACCCTTTGTCACAAACTGTAACACCTGTGGTTATAGACAATGAGGAACATACTGATGACGATGAGACGCAGATACCCGATTGGGATGACAACTTAAATATTCGGTCAGGGCAAGAAGAGGCTCGGTCTGAGGGGGAGGGGAGTGCAAACACAACAATTGATGATGAAGTTCTAGATCCCACCTACTGTCAACCCACAGTCAGGCACTCGAGGAGGTCAACAGAGGCGGTGGAGGAGGATGCAACCGACGACGAAGTTACCTTGCGTCTTCCTGGACAGAGTCGGAGTACTGGTAGCACGTCTACAACTGCACCCTCAGCCACCACTCTGCCTCTGAGCACTAGTCGGGGTGGATCAACAGGTCGCATGCCCGCTAAGCCTTGCCTAGCCTGGTCCTTTTTTGACATAGCAAAAGATCGCCCAAATTATGTGATCTGTAAAATTTGTCATGGTTCTATTAGTAGAGGTCAAAACCTCAGCAGTTTGACAACTTCTTCCATGAATCGTCACATAAATAAATATCATATGTCCCGGTGGGAAGCTCACCTTGCTGCAATGCTGCCTAGCGGAGCGAACCATCCACCGCCTGCCCCTTCCAGTGCATCCGCGCGCTCTTCATCTTCTAGGACTGTGGGGACAGCTGTCACACCTGTTTTTCCACGCACAACTTCCACCACTGTAACCGCAACAGGCACTTTGCTTGGTAGGTCGTCAGTTGGTTTGGAAGGGGAAACAAGTGAGTGTGTACAGCTCTCTCAGACATCGATAGCACCAACGTTGGATGAAGGCAACATCATGTTGAAGGGTCTGCTGCACAAGTCTTGCCGTCCCCACGACTTGTGTGTCAATCCTCTGTCTGTCCAAGTTCCGCCACTGCTTCTGCCTCCTCCACCTCATCTGGGTCCTCCACCTCCGCCCCAAGCCTGCCTGGTCAGGCCACCAGCGTTCTCACTGCGCAGAAGGAATCACGCATGCCTCATTACTATGCTGGCAGCAGAGCGCAACGGCATCAGGCGGTCTTTAGCTTGACATGTCTTGGGAATAAGAGTCACACAGCTGAGGAGTTGTGGTCAGCTCTGCGGTCCGAGTTTAATAAATGGTTGTCTCCGCTCAACCTGCAGCCTGGTAAGGCCGTGTGCGACAATGCTGCAAACCTGGGTGCGGCCCTTCGCCTGGGCAAGGTGACACACGTGCCTTGTATGGCTCACGTGTTGAACCTTGTTGTCCAGCAATTTTTAACACACTATCCCGGCCTAGATGGCCTTCTGAACAGGGCACGAAAACTGTCTGCTCACTTCCGCCATTCAAGCGCCGCAGCTGAGCGACTTGCATCGCTCCAGAAGTCTTTCGGCCTGCCGGTTCATTGCCTGAAATGCGATGTGGCGACACGCTGGAATTCAACTCTCCACATGTTACAGCGAATGTGGCAGCACCGCCGAGCCCTGGTGCAATACGTCATGACGTATAGCCTGGGCCAACGAGATGCAGAGGTGGGGCAGATCACCCTGATGGAGTGGTCTCAGATCAAGGACCTATGCACCCTTCTGCACAGTTTCGACATGGCGACGAATATGTTTAGTGCTGACAATGCCATTATCAGCATGACAATTCCAGTCATTTACATGCTGGAGCACACGCTAAACACTATTCGGAGTCAGGGGGTGGGACAACAGGAAGGGGAGGAACTACAGGAGGATTCATATGCGCAAGGGACAACAACATTACCAAGGTCCAGACGTTCATCATCACCAACGTGGCAGGCATGGGACCATGGGGGACAGGGATCAACAAGGGCACATGGTAGCAGGCTAAATGTTGAGGAAGGTGCAGGACAACATGAAGAAATGGAGGACGAACTGTCCATGGACATGGAAGACTCAGCGGATGAGGGAGAACTTGGTCAAATGTCTGTTGAAAGAGGTTGGGGGGAGATGTCAGAGGAAGAAAGAACTGGTAGCACCTCTATGCCACAAACACAGCGTGGACTTGGTCCGCATGGCTGCGCAAGACACATGAGTGCCTTCTTGTTGCACTACCTCCAACATGACCCTCGTATTGTCAAAATTAGAAGTGATGATGACTACTGGATTGCCACACTATTAGATCCCCGGTACAAGTCCAAATTTTGTGACATAATTCCAGCCATAGAAAGGGACGCACGTATGCAGGAGTATCAGCAGAAGCTGTTACTCGATCTTAGCTCGGCTTTTCCACCAAACAACCGTGCAGGTGCAGGGAGTGATTCTCCCAGTTGTAACTTGACAAACATGGGACGGTCTCGTCATCTTCAACAGTCTACCCGTACCAGTAGGACTGTATCTGGTGCTGGTAACAGCAATTTTATGGAATCTTTTCATAATTTTTTTAGACCCTCCTTTGCAAGGCCACCAGAGACAACAAGTCTGACACATAGTCAACGGCTGGAGAGGATGATACAGGAGTATCTCCAAATGAACATCGATGCCATGACTTTGCAAATAGAGCCTTGCTCCTTTTGGGCTTCAAATCTAGAAAAATGGCCAGAGCTCTCCACTTACACCTTGGAGATTTTGTCGTGTCCAGCTGCCAGCGTTGTCTCTGAACGTGTCTTCAATGCTGCTGGGTGTGTGCTGACAGATAAGCGCACGCGTCTGTCCAGTGACAATGTGGACAGACTGACGTTCATCAAAATGAACAAGTCATGGATCCACAGGGAATTTACTACCCCTGTTTCATCCTGGGGAGAGTAAATGCTTGTGGATTTGGAAAGTGCTTGATGCAAATCAAAACATCCTGTTTGCAACTAGGGCACAAGTGCTGCCACTGAATGGGTGGGTGTGTGTGGGGCACAATTTTTGGAAAAAAAGGGAGACTCCGCTTGGAGTAACCCTTGCTTGCTGTGTTTTTAAATGATCCAAGATGAACAGAGCTGGGATCAGGAAAGACTTTGCTACCTACCCCGGTGTCATCCTGGGGACGGATAAGAATGGCGTATTTTTGAATGTGCTTGATGCAAATGTAGCTGTGAATTGTACAACTGGGGCACAACTGCTGCCACTGAATGGGTGGGTGTATGTGGGGCCCAATTTTTGGAAAAAAAGGGAGACTCCGCTTGGAGTAACCCTTGCTTGCTGTGTTTTTTAAAAGGAGCTAAGATGAACAAGTCATGGTTCAGCAAAGACTTTGCTTCCTACCCCGGTGTCATCCTGGGGACGGTTAATTATGGCGTATTTTTGAATGTGCTTGATGCAAATCAAAACATCCTGTTTGCAACTAGGGCACAAGTGCTGCCACTGATAAGGTGTCTGTGTGGGGCCCAATTTTTGGAAAAAAAGGGAGACTCCGCTTGGAGTCACCTTGCGGTGTTTTACATGATTTTAGAAGGGTGTGCCATGCCTATATCTGTGTCTCCTCTTTTTCCTTGTCCAGCTCTTTTGTTTTCGCATGAGTATATGTCCTTGTCACTTTCCCATGTGTTTGTGTTGTGTTGTGAGTTGTTTGTCACCTTTTGGACACCTTTGAGGGTGTTTTCTAGGTGTTTTTATGTGTTTGTGATTGCCTGCCATTGTTTCCTATGTAGTTCGAGTTTGGTTCGTCGAACATTCGACGAACCGAACTCGAACGGGAGCTCCGTTCGGCGAACCGACCTCGAGCCGAACCGGGACCGGTTCGCTCATCTCTAGTCATGTTGCCTGGTTCTCTGGTGCTTGTTCTTCCATATGCAATAATGTTGGTGTCCTGTTTATAATCTGCAAGTGCTATTAAATACTAAAGGTCCCATCATGAATGGACGATATAAAGCTTTCTCTCCCCTGGAGCTCCTTCCTTAATACCCTATGCCGGTTTTCTGTTTTACACAACCGTGATTTGTATTGATGTCCTTCCATTCGGACTGTCTTTGTCCACAAGTAAAGTCTTATCTTTGCTTTATGCAATGGTGACCCCATTTATAAATCCACTTATATACAGTTTCAGGAATAAAAACATAAATGAAGCTTTTAGAAAAGTTATCAGCGTAGCCTGTAGGCTGGAGAGGCCGGTCATAAGACAGGAGAGGTCCAGAGCGGATTCACTATATATCCGCAGAAGCCCTCCCTCCAGCAGACACAGGTGCCAACAGTAAGGGGTACTTTGCACGTTGCGACATCGCTGCTGCGATATCGTCGGGGTCAAATCGAAAGTGACGCACATCCAGTGCCAGTAACGACGTTGCAACGTGTAAAGTCTAGATGCTCCGATAAACGATCCCAAAAGCGTCGTTTATCGGCGATCTGTGTAGTGTGGGACATTTTCAGAATGTCGGACCGATAGGTAATACGATGTTGTTCCTCGTTCCTGCGGCAGCACACATCGCTGTGCATAAAGTCACAGGAGCGAGGAACATCTCCTTACCTGCATCCACCGGCAATGCAGAATGAAGGAGGTGGGCGGGATGTTTACGTCCCGCTCATCTCCGCCCCCCCGCTTTTATTGGCCGCCTGCCGTGTGACGTCGCACGACCTGCCCCCTTAGGAAGGAGGTGGGTCGCCGGCCAGAGCGACATCGCAGGGCAGGTAAGTGCGTGTGAAGCTGCCGTAGCGCTAATGTAGCTAAGGCAGCTATCACAAAATATCGCATGTGCAACGGGGGCGGGGACTATTGCGCTCGGCATCGCTAGCATCGGCTACCGATGTCGCAACGTGCAAAGTACCCCTTACAGCTCACGCACTCTGAGATCCCCATTGTTTTGAACACTTTAGATCTAAAGTCTTTAATTTTGGCTAAAGCTAAGGTTTACAATTTGAGTCTTGATTGATATGATTATTTCCAGTGCATAGTCTTGCAATGATATTGGTCAACACAAAAAGCTGGGACAAAACCATGCTGCCTAACAAAGCCAACCTTGACAGTTTTGTAAGAAACTATAAAAAAAATGAGCAAATGAGCTCCAGGGTATAAAAATCAATGATTGAAAATCACGAATGAGCCAAATGCTTATAAGTAGAGTTGAGCGAGTACCTAACTATTCGTACTCGCTATACTCATAACAAGTACTGTCTCGTACTCACGTATTCATTCCGAATAGTCTTTGCAATGCAAGTCAATGGGGAATACTCGCAACGTAACGAGTAGAGATGAGCGAACTGGCCGTGGTTCGGCTCGAGTTCGGTTCGCCGAACGGAGGTCTCGTTCGAGTTCGGTTCATCGAATGTTCGACGAACCGAACTCGAACCAATAGGCTATAATGGGAGGCAATCACAAACACATAAAAATGCATTATAAATGTACACATACAGTTAATAAACATTGCCATAACACTTAATGGTCCCCACGATCCCTCCTGCACTCTGTCTCCTGCCGCTATTCCATCCGATAATCGCTGAATCCTCCCGGTGACCGGCACTGCCAGCAGTAATGAAGGACCTATCGTGACGTCAAAATAGCCATGTGACCAGTCACGTGGCTATTATCTCATTGGCTACAGACTGGTCACATGACTATGACGCGTCATGTAGGACCTGCGAGTGCATCTCTCCGGTACATGGTGCACATTTGTGTATAGCCGTGTACCGGCGACATGCTGTAGCACACGGTCGACTCCTCGTTCCATTAGGGACCGGCTGACACAGCCGGTCATTAACGGATATCACCGTTGCCATAGCAACGCAGTTAGCGGTGACGTCACCGCTAACCACGGCTCCGGGAGCACCGTTGCTATGGTAATGCGTCTGTCAGCGTTACCGCTGTTACCGCTGACAGCCAGCAGCACTGATCACTCACGGAGTGAAGGCTGCACGCTGCTTTCCGTGCAGCCTTCACGGAGTGAAGGCTGCACGGGGAGCAGCAGCGTCTTCCCCCATGCAGCAGTAATGGAGCAGAGCTGCATTTGTTGAACGAGAAAGACAGAAGACCATGGATCGTGGATGGCTGACAGAGGGTAATAAAGATGGAGTCTCTAATGTGTCTGTGTATTTATTTCTATTAAAGTATTTTTTCTCTGTGTGGTGTCTTTTTTTTAACCCTTTATTGGAGATTCTTAATGGCCGGGTCAAACGTGCCTGACATTAAGAATCTCTGGCTTAATACTAGCTAGTAAACAAAGCTAGTATTAACTCATGATTACCCAACAAGCCACCCGGCTTCAGGGCTGTTGGAAAAGTTGGATACAGCGCCAGATGATGGCGCTTCTATGAAAGCGCCATTTTCTGGGGCGGCTGCGGAATGCAATTCGCAGCAGAGGCGTCCAGAAACCTCGGGCTAACCTGTGCTGCGGATTCCAATCCCCAGCTGCCTAGTTGTACCCGGCTGGACACAAAAATGGGGCGAAGCTCACGTCATTTGTTTTTTAATTATTTCATGAAATAAGTGAAATAATTAAAAAAAACGGGCTTCCATATATTTTTGGTTCCCAGCCGGGTACAAATAGGCAACTGGGGGTTGGAGGCAGCCCGTGGCTGCCTGCTGTACCTGGCTAGCATACAAAAATATGGCGAAGCCCACGTCATTTTTTTGGTGGGCAAAAAACTTCTGCATACAGTCCTGGATGGAGTATGCTGAGCCTTGTAGTTCTGCAGCTGCTGTCTGCTCTTCTCCATACAGACAGACAGCAGCTGCAGAACTACAAGGCTCAGCATACTCCATCCAGGACTGTATGAAGAAGTTTTTTGCCCCCTGAAAAAATTATGTGGGCTTCGCCATATTTTTGTATGCTAGCCAGGTACAGCAGGCAGGTACGGCTGCCCCCAACCCCCAGCTGCCTATTTGTACCCGGCTGGAAACCAAAAATAAAGGGAAGCCCTTTTTTATTATTTCATGAATTTCATGAAATAATTAGAAAACAAATGACGTAGGCTTCGCCCCATTTTTGTGTCCAGCCAGGTACAACTAGGCACCTGGGGATTGGAATCCGCTGCACAGGTTGGCCTGAGCTTTCTGGGCACCACTGCTGCGAATTGCAGTCTGCAGCCGCCTCAGAAAATGGCACTTTCATAGAAGCGCCATCTTCTGGCGCTGTATCCAACTCTTCCAGCACCTGCCTGCTATACCTGGCTAGCATACAAAAATATGGCGAAGCTCACGTCCTTTTTTTGTAGTTTTTTGGCAAAAAAAATAAAAAATGCTTCCCTGGATTTTCCATTGCCAGTGAAGGTAACACCAAGCAGTGGGGGTTAGCAGCCAGTAGCTGCTTGGATTACCCTTAGCTAGCAATACAAAAAATGCAGCGGGAGCCCATATATATTTTTTTTAATTATTTATTTAAATAACTAAAAACAAAATGGGCTTCCCTGTATTTTGATTGCTGGACATCACAGTGCTGTAAAAATAAATCTTTAAAAAAAATGACGTAGCGCTCCGCGGTATTTTTGATTCTCAGCGCAGATAAAGCAGACAGCTATGGGTTGCCACCCCCATCTGCCTGGCGTTACCTTGGTTGGCAATCAAAATACAGGGAAGCCCATTAATTTTTTCTATTTAAAAAATAGTTAAAAAAAAAATGACGTTGGGTCCCCCCATTTTTGATAGCCAGCTAGGGTAAAGCAGACGGCTGTAGCCTGAAAACCACAGCTGGCAGCTTTACCGTGGTTGGGGATCCAATGTGGAGGTCCCCCCAGGCTCTATTTTAATAATTATTTTATAAATATTAATAATTACACAAAAAAAGTAGGGTCCCCCCCAAATTGGATTACCAGCCAAGGTAAAGCGGACAGCTGTTGTCTGGTATTCTCAGGGTGGGAAGGTCCATAGTTATTGGGCCTTCACAGCCTAAAAATAGCAGGCCGCAGGCACCCCAGACGTGGCGCATCCACTAGATGCGCCAATCCTGGCGCTTCACCCCAGCTCATCCCGTGCCGTGGTGCAGTGGCAAACGGGGTAATAAATCGAGACTCTCATGTTTGGTAGTCATTCAGCAGGGCAACTATAAAAGCAAATCCCTCCATTTGGAAATGTAGTATAGCTCTCCTGATCAGTTATGTTCCTTACCTCATGAGCAGGGCATTGCAGTAATAATAATAATTTATTCATTTATATAGCGTAATTAATTCCATAGCGCTGTATGTCTTTGGAGTGTGGGAGGAAACCGGAGTACCTGGAGGAAACCCACGCAAACACGGGGAGAACATACAAACTCCTTGCAGATGGTGTCCTTGGTGAGAATTGAACCCAGGACCTCAGCGCTGCAAGACTGCAGTGCTTACCACTGAGCCACCGTGCCGCCCATTTAGCTTATAGATGCATAACCACCACTCACTGTGTCTGAACACAGGAAGCTGAGCTGACAGCCACTCTGTGCATGCGGCAGCGTCTATTGTGAAGGAGAGGGCCGCGGGGGATCAACGCTGCACAGGTACCGTGGGACACCGGGGAACACCGGTGGGGCTATAGGGGGTGACCTGGCAGGGCCTGGGGAGGAGTTTTCTGTCGCATGTGTCATGGCACATGCGACAGAAATCAGAGGAGTAGGGTGAATGCGGCCGGTGCGCTGCTGTGCGCGCAGCCATCTTGGATTTCTGGGAGGGCATCAGGGGGGGCACTTTGGTGACACCGGGGGACCGGAGGGGACCGGGGAGGAGATTTATCATGTTTGTTCATGCCAGATGGGAGATAAATAATTTTTTACCGGCGCTGTCATTTATTGTAACGTGATCATCGGTGTACGGTGTATACCTGTGATCACGTGAGCGGGGACCGGAAAAACCGTCCTGAATCATGATCTCCAGGGTCTCAGCTAGCCCTGAAACCCCGGAGATTTTCTGATGCTGGGGGGCGCTATTCACTTATTTCTGCCTGCTGTTTATAAACAGCAGATCAGAATAAGGCTACATTAACACGACCGATCCATTTTTGCGGTCTGCAAAAAACAGTCCGTTTTTTTTCACGGGTGCATCCATGTGGCATCCGTTTCCGTTCCGTAGACGGTCCGTATGTCATCTGTTTGTCATCCGTGTGCCTTCCGTTTTTTTTGTGTACTGCAAAAAAACTGAAGGAGGGTAAATGCATAAATTTACCCAGGATCCATAGCTTCATCCTACATGAGGCGGTCACATGTTCACTCCAGTGCCATTTTCTACTGCTTTTCACAGCGTAGAGCTCTCTGGTGATTTTCCTGTGCTTGTGCACTTCATATCAGTCTTTTCTGTCATTATAATGGCAGAAAGACACATAATGTCCCATTCTTCGCATTTTGTAATTTTGCACCCTTTGGTGCCTTTCATGTGGCACTAAGGGGTGCTTAGCTTTGTATTTAGCCAAAAAAATGAAAAAAAAATGACGTAGGGTTCCCCCTATTTATGTAGCCAGCTAGGGTAAAGCAAACGGCTGCAGCCTGCAGACCACAGCTGGCAACCTCACCTTGGCTGGTAATCCAAAACTGAGGGCACCCCACGCTGTTATTTTAAATTAAATAAATAATTAAAAAAAAAAAACACGTAGGGGTCCCCCCAAAATTGGATCACCAGCCAAGGTAAAGCAGACAGCTGGGGTCTGATATTCTCAGACGAGGGAGGTCCATGGTTATTGGACTCTCCCCAGCCTAAAAATAGCAGGCCGCAGCCGCCCCAGAAGTGGTGCATCTATTAGATGCACCAATCCTGGTGCTTCGCCCCAGCTCATCCCGCGCCCTGGTGCGGTGGCAAACGGGGTAATATATGGGGTTAATACCAGATGTGTAATGTCACCTGGCATCAAGCCCTGGGGTTGGTGAGGTCAGGCATCTATCAGATACCCGACATCACCAACCCAGTCAGTAATAAAAAAAAATAGACGACAAACACATTTTTATTTGAAAAAACACTCCCCAAAACATTCCCTCTTTAACAAATTTATTAGAAAGAAAAACAAATCCAGGTCTGGTGTAATCCAAGGGGTTGCCATGACGATCCACACTGTCCCAGTCAATGAAGAGCAGAATGTTCCCCATTGGCTGGGAGAGGAGTGCAGTGACCTGAGCTAACATCAATGGGTCAGCCCAGGTCACTGCAGGGCATGACAAGTGCTGCTTTCAGCGAGGTACATTACCTGCGGAGACGATCTCCTGCACTGCTGACAGCACCTGTCACTGAGTTCAATGACCGCCGCCTTCACAGCCAAGTATCGCGAGAGGCCCGTGACGTCACCGCTAGTCAGTCTCGGGTCGGAAGCAAGAGAAGGTGATGTGACAAGCGGCGACCATGGAGGACAGTGACAGCACTGAGGTCGGGACTTCATCACCGCAGGTAAGCCGAGCGGGACCATGTGTGCAGAGTGCAGTGTGCAGAGTGTGTGTGTGTGTGTGTGTGAGTGTGTGTGTGTACATGCCGCGTGCAGGATGGGGTGGAGTGAGCTGAGCGGGGAAGTGTGGGCTTCCTGCACGTAACTAGTATAAACATCGGGTTACTAACCAAAGCGCTTTGCTTGGATACCCGATGTTTATCTTGGTTACCAGCTTCTGGCAGGCTGCCAGCGATGGCTCCTGCACACTGTAGCTGTAAAAAGCCCTGCTTTTTGCTGCTAGAACCGTTCTCGAATGTATCTAGAACTATCGAACTTTAGCAAAAAGCTCGAGTTCTAGTTCGTTCTAGAACACCCTCAAAAATCACTCGAACCGTGATCCGCGAACCGCGCTCAACTCTAGTAACGAGTAACCGGAATTCCACACTATTCGCTAGTTGCACAAATAGTGCTGCATTTGGGTTACTCATTACTTTGCAAGTATTTCCCCATTAACTTGCATTGCACACACTATTCTGAATGAGTATGCAAGTATTACACAGTACTTGGTATGAGTATAGCGAGTATGAATATTTTGGTACTCGCTCAACTCTACTTATAAGTATAGGCCCATGGAAGACAACCAGGTCAATAATGGGTTATTTGTAAGAGGGGTTAAAATTGCTGTGTGCAAAGACAGACAGGGCCTTTAATATGTGCCTCAAAAGGAAGAAGGGACAGTTTCTGAGTCAGTTTGAAAGGGCATGTGGAGTACTATAGATCTAAAATATCCTGTCGTTTAGAAGCAATGACTTGTAAATGGGTCACCTGAAGTCATCCGTTGCCCCAGATTATGGTTGGGAGATTCCTTCTGTGATGGTACCGGGCAAAGGAGCTGTGTCCATCTGAAAGGAGACAAGAGATCCTAATACCCGGAGCTAAGAGAGTGTTTTCAGAAGTAAAAAGAAACTTTTTAAGCCCATGTGAAGAGTAATTGTGCTGTATCACCTGAGAGGTCTGAATATGTGGGTGATGAGGAGTTTATTACTGAGATTACAAAAAATCTTGATGGTCCAGATTCTGATGGTTCTTTTTCTAACTATTTGTGTTTAAGATAGATCTACCAAAGTAGACAGACCTGAGTGAGACGTTTCGGGTAGTGGACAGTTAGAAAAATGTGGATGTGAGACCTGGTGAATTGGTCAGAAGAAGACAGGTCAAAATGTCAACAAAGAGACTGAATATGTTGCTGTAACATTTAAGTCAAGTAACCAATCTGAGTAAAGTGATTTGGATCTTCTGTAACAAAAAGACACAAGGCTATGCTTCAAAGCCACCCCAGGGCCATCCTGTAAATTATATTGTGGTTGTGGCCTTGCACACAAGTCCAGTGCATCTATTCCATGCTGATATCTTGATATTTCTTCAACAAAACCTTGGCCAAAACATTTTGTATAAATAATGGGATACCTGTCAGATGTCAAATATGTCAGATGGACAACAGAAAAAAAAACAAAAAAACATTTGGATCTAATTGGTGCCACCATTCACAGAATCTCTTTCCAATCAAAACATTTCTAACTCGGTCATAGACTAGAAAGTAGAACAGCAGAGTGGACAGCAGTGCAATCTTCTCCTGAAGGATATTCTTGAGCACAATTACCCAATTTCCTGTAATATTGTCGCACCAGGGCAGGAAGATAGCCAGAATATGGGGCAAAGGGATGGTAAACCGGTAAAAGGGTTTTGAGTGACCACTAAACACTCATCTGAGGCTGAACCATGCACTCTGAATCTTCTCTACACAGGTTCTTTTCCCCATGCAAAACCACATGGCTAAGCCCTGGCTAGCCATTGCTAGTGAGCTTGGTAGCAAAACACTAGCCTTACTACTATTAAAAGACATAACAGGGAGAGATAAAAAAAAAACCATGAGAATAAAACAACAAACAGATTTCAACAGCTTTAAAAAGGACAACTTTTTTCTGGGATGTCAGCATAGAAAGACTATAACTGGCATGTGTGAGTGAGGAGTGAGATTTAATATCGAAAGGGAGTGGCATAAAATACACCAGCTGAGACTAGATCTAAATGGAAGTTCAGCAAGATCAAAAAGGAACTCTTAGGGGCACTTTTCACACTACAACATCGCAGGTGCGATGTCGGTGGGGTCAAATTGAAAGTGATGCACATCCGGCATCGCATGCGACATCATAGTGTGTAAAGCATTTTTGATACGATTAACGAGCACAAAATCGTCATAATCATATCATCGGTGTAGCCTTGGTCATTTCCATGAATTGGGAATGACTGATGTTACGATGTTGTTCCTCGTTCCAGTGGCATCACACATCGCTATGTGTGAAGCCGCAGGAGCGAGGAACATCTCCTACCTGCGTCCTGCGGCTCACGCCGGCTATGCGGAAGGAAGGAGGTGGACGGGATGTTTGTGTCCCGCTCATCTCCGCCCCTTCGCTTCTATTGGCCTCCTGCCGTGTGACGTCGCTATGACGCTGCACGACCTGCCCCCTTAGCAAGGAGGCAGGTCGCTGGCAAGAGCGAAGTCGCAGGGCAGGTGAGTGCATGTGAAGCTGGCGTAGCGATAATGTTCGCTACGCCAGCTATCACCATGATATTGCAGCTGCGACGGGGGCGGGGACTATCGCGCTCGGCATCGCAGCATCGGCTTGCAATGTCGTAGTGTGCAAAGTGCCCCTTAAACCCTTTAACAGCAAATGAAGTTAAATCCGCTCTACTCATGTCGAAGAGAACCAACTATCCACTAATCACCATGACCTTCAATTCTGCAAAAGTCTCAGCCGAACGCGACACTCATGACATTTACAGAATGTAGAACCCTTGGAAAATGAGACAAAAAAATCTGCATAGAGTTATTATCTGCGATTTCTTCACTTCAAGTTTTGAGTGATTTTCTGCAAATAATAGATCAGTTAGCTGTGAACCAGGAAATTCAGTACCTCACTTTTTCCAAAAGGCATGAACTGAAGTCACTGATTTCCTCATACATAAGTCTGCTGCCTTTAGATTGCTTTTGATCTTTCCTAACACTTGCTACTACAATGCTTCTTCCTCTTTGCACTTCTCTGACTTAGATAAGAACTGTACTTTCATAAAAAATTGTAACAATCAATATTACAGACAGTTATAACAAACTTTTTTAATATATTCTAAGAGAATTCTGGATATTTCTCTCTTTGTGGAACACTTCTTGTGGCTTCTAAATTGTTATTGATTTTGAAAAATGAGCAGAGTTAGTAAACAAGTAAGAGGAGACATGGAAAGATCATACTGAGCTTTCCAACCAGTCTTTGACCTCACTCCAGATCTGGAGTCACTGCAACACAGCTTAGTACTCATGTATAATACTTGACCACTGAGGAAGGATTCTCCGGTCGTGATGGTTTACCATATCCCCCCAACTTAACCTAATAAATAACACACCGACTGCATGCGACTTTGGTTAAACAAATTGGCCACAGCAGCCTTTATTACCTATTATTAACATACTAACACCAGGGGGCGCCGTCCAACGGGCGACCCCAAACAAATAATAATAGGTAACACATAAATAATACACTGTACAAGTACCCTATGTAGGCCCGGTCCAGAAACCCTTTCCTACACCAAATCCCTGGCCGCAACACTCCGACCCAGAGATGAGGTATTAATCACCCCACGGATTAATACCCCCCAAACTTTGCAGAACCCCGTGCCTGCAATTTACCGGAACCCGGAGACACCATACCAAGACAGTGCCTCTCGGTCCAGCCACCAATCCCTTACAACCGCCAGACCTACCCCCGCCACAGGACAGGACACGTGACACCTTACGTGGCCTGGACCCGCCTAACACCCAAGGCTTGCTCCACACCCTCACGCAAACCCAAGGCCCATAGATCTGAACCAATGTCATTAAGGTGAACCCCATCACCCCTCCAAAACTGCCACTTCGGCGACTCCAGATCTACATGCCGTACCACAACACCGCCGTTTCTTCTCACAAAACGAGCAATCACCCTGTTCACTTGAGCCCGGGCGCGAGTCAGCTTCTCAACCGACCGCGCCCCCCTCCACACCAATCTGGCCACAATATCTGACCACACCACTATCAAACCCGGATACTTAGTCCATAAACGTAATAAATCAATCTTAATGTCCCTGATCAAGTCCCGGGACGCCCGCGCACCCAAGTCATTCCCCCCCACGTGTAAAACCAACACGTTCGGAGGTCTATCTACCCTACAATAATACTCAAACTCCGGCACAACCCGGCTCCATTCCATGCCCCGCACGCCGATCCACTTGACCGACGCCACCGATCTGTCCAGGCCCAGCTGCCGACCATTCGGGCGAGCGTCGGCCCGACGAGCCCCCCAGAACACGAAAGAGTGCCCTAGAATCCATATCAGGCAACTTCCTACAATAAAGGAAACAATTTTAATAAACAAAATATCACCACTCCCCAATACACGCAAAGGAACAATAAACCTACGGCAAACCAACCGACTCAAACACATCCCTCAACGAGACAACAACTGTGGGCGCACATAACCCTTAAAACGAGAGGACTCCCAATGACCAATCCGTCTCACCATGTCATCTCCCAGGCCCCAACGCGAAGCCTCCGTAGCCGGCCCGATCCTGAAGGAATGGGACCCAAAATCCTCCGGGCACTCCCCCGCCCAGCGCAAACAACTTCGCAACACTAACACAAAATGGTAACGAGACAACCACCTACCATCCTCGTGCCGTAACAGCGGACCCGGAAGACCGCCCCGCAAACTGCAAAACTTGCTCACCACCTGCACCGGGCACAACTCCTCCCCCGGCACCGCATACAGCACAACCAACCTGCCTCGACCAATCTGGTCCATTTTTGACCGCCGAAGCCGACACTCCACTCTCCGCCCCACTACTGCCACGTCCTCAGACAGCAAACCACCCCCTTTTACCCTGGGCGGGCTTACCAATTCCCCGATTCTAAAAGCCCCAAAAAAGGCTAACACAAAAGCAGTTCCAAAAAGCACCCTCTCATACCCTGAGACACAGATTACCCTCAAACCATCCACCAACCGCTGTAACAACTCAAATGAAATGGGCCGCCTAGTGTCCCGTTCCTTCACCCCTTTTCGAAAACCTTTCAAGGCCTGCCGCACCCGAAAATCCCGCGACACGTCTCGCTCGCCCCTGACCTTCAACCAAAAGGCAACAGCCGCCACCCTAAGGGCTACCGCCGATGCCGATCTCCCGGCCCTAAAATCCTCACTCACCAACGCCAGTAGTGCCAATAAATAATCTGCTCGCCCATTACCAAACATCTCACCTAACACTTCCTGCCACTCAACCCACACTTTAGCTTAACGGCACCAAGTCACCTCAGTCACCGAATTCCGAATCAAACCCATAATCACTGCCTCACCAGGCTCCACAAGTCCTCTGGACACACCGCTCCGATCTCGTCCGCCCCCGGCATCAACTCCCGAAACCTGCGAAACTGAAAACGAGATAAAGCGTCAGCCACCCCGTTGTCAACCCCCGGTACATGTTTTGCCACCACATGAATGTTCCACAGTAAGCATTTGAGCACCAAATGCCGCAGATATGCCACCACAGGCCCAGACTTTGCTGACAAGCTGTTAATTGCATGCACGACCGCCTGCTAATCGCAGTGAAAACACACTTTCCGTCCAGAAAATTGTGACCCCCACAACTCCACCGCCACCACGATTGGGAACAACTCCAGCAGAGCCAGATTTTTAACCAGGCCACCCTGCCGCCATTCCTCAGGCCACCTCCCGACACACCAGTGCCCTTGAAAAATTGCGCCGAAACCCGCCGACCCGGCCGCATCCGTATACAGTTCCAGCGCACCGTTGGGCACCACCTTCTTCAACCACAAAGCTCGGCCGTTAAAACGCCGCAAGAAGACATCCCAAACCACCAAATCTTCCTTGATCTCCCGCGTGACCCGCACAAAGTGCACTGGGGAACGTACACCTGCTGTAGCAGTAGCCAACCTCCTGGCGAACACACGCCCCATCGGCATAATCCTGCACGCAAAATTCAGCTTCCCAAGCAACGACTGCACCACCTTAAGCTTTCACCACTTTCTTTGCCGCCAGCATTGCTGCTACTGTGCTCCGTAAATCCGCAATTTTTTCTTCCGGCAACCTACACTCCATCGCCAAAAAGTCAATTTCAATCCCCAGGAATCGCATAACCGGCGCCGGCCCCTCAATTTTTTCCCGCGCCAAAGGTATCCCAAAACGATCCGCCACCTTCTGCAAGGTAAACAACAAACCAGCGCAAACCATGGAACCCGCTGGCCCAACACAAAGAAAGTCATCCAAGTAATGGATAATAGAGGACAAGCCGGACACGTCCCGCACCACCCACTCGACAAAGGAACTAAACGCCTCAAAATACGAACAAGAAATTGAACAACCCATAGGCAAACAACGATCAACATAAAACTTCCCACCCCACCAGCAACCCAGAAGATGCTGGCTCTCCGGATGCACCGGCAACAAACGAAACGCCGATTCCACATCCGCCTTTGCCATCAACGCACCACGCCCTGCCGCCCGCACCAAGTCTAGCGCCTTGTCAAACGAGACGTAATAAACTGCTGACAATGTCGGCTCAATGCCGTCATTCACAGACGACCCTTCCGGAAATGAAAGATGGTGAATGAGCCGAAATTTGTTCGGCTCCTTCTTCGGCACCACCCCCAATGGAGATACCACCAGATTACCGCACGGCGGGCTCACAAATGGGCCCCCCATCCTACCCAGCTCAACCTCTTTCCCCAATTTCTCACCCACCACCTCAGGGTGGTCCCTCGCCGACCGCAAATTACGACACACCGGAGGCAGTGCCTCAACCGCTGACGGAATCTGAAAACCATACAAAAAACCACCACGCAAAAGTGACGCCGCTGCCCCGTCCGGATACCTATTTAAAAACGGCGCCATCGCCTCTATTTTCACTGGCGTCCTCCCTTTTACCAGATCCTTCCCCGGCCTTGCCCCTCCCTTTTTTAAAACACTTGGACAAACTATGTCCCCCCCCCCCCCCCCCCCGCAGCCGGAGCACTCATGTTTAAACCTACACGCTGCACCAAATTTGCACTGGCCTTCATTAAATTGCCAGCACAATCCCTTTTTCTGTGTACCCGAGGGCCCGGTTCTCGTTCCCCCGACAGCGCCACGAAAGGGCTGACTCGGGGCCGCCATTAGACGCATCCACAAGGAAATATCCTTGTGGTCCCACCGCATATTGGGCCGCAACGCCTTCCTCTGCCTAAACTGCTCGTCATACCGCAGCCACGCCAAACCCCCGTACATGCGATACGCCTCCCCAATAGCATCCATATAGCCAAAAAGGGCCGAGCAGTGCTCCGACTCCTTTTCCCCTATCACGCTAGCCAAAATTGCAAATGCCTGCAACCAATTAGAAAAGGAACGAGGAATGAGCCTATAATGGCGCTTTTCTTCCTCCTCCTTTTCTTTCTTGGAATCGCTCAGCCTGACCTTGTCCAGGTTAAATTTTTCCAGGGGTAGCAGGGAAAATATCTCCACATACTCCCCTTTCCAAATTTTGTCCCTCACTTCTTTTTTGAGGTGCGCCCCCAGCGGTCCGTCAAAGCACACATACACCTCGCTCTTAGCCCTGTCATCCAGCCGCACCACCTCATCCTCCTTTTCCTTCTCTACCACTTTCTCACCTACAGACTCAACTACTCCGCTAACCGCCGCTGCCCCCACCGGCGCCGCCTCGCTGCTGACCGCCGCGCTATCCGCCGCCGACCCCGTCCAGGCCGCCGCAGCCGCCGGTGCTCACGCTAATCCCTGCAGCAGCCCCAACAACTGACTAAGCAAAGCTGACCCCTCTGGCGCTGCCGTGCCCGCAGCCGCCTCCCCAACACCAGCGCCCCGCGCCGCAATCAAGGCCGAATCCACGGCCAGCTCACCCGACCGTGACGTAGAGATGGAAAACGGTTCCGCGACGTCAGCCGCCAGCTGCTCCTCTGATTCGTCACTCGACCGGATGACTCCCTCTTCCTCCTCACTATAGTCGTCCCCTACCGGTTCCGCTCCAGAGGACGCAGCCGATGTGTCCCCTCCACCACGGCCACCCTCCTGGGCCACCGCGTGGGCACTGGTGGTCGACATCCGTCGCTTGCTGTGTGGCGACAGCCCACGAGACCGTCCTGTCCCCTGGGCCGCCGCTGACCAAGGCCTCTTCCTGAAGGAGCTGCTCCCCGGACTCAGGGGGCTCCCCACCGTCGTTCCTCGCCATCCAGGGCCTCCGACCGGAACCTACCGCTGGGTCCTCCCCCGCCCGGGGGAGACCGCGGCCGCCGGGCTCAGTGCAGCTGATCTGAGGGACCTGGCAGTCGCCGCCGGGCTCCCGCCGTCCCCCCTACTCTCCCCAGCCTCGCAGGTATCCGGGTGGCGCCTGCCCACACCGGTCCCCCTGCTGGCTGCCTGCGCCCGGCTCCCCCACGGTCCTTGGGGGGTACTGCCGGCCTCATTCCTCTGCCGGGCACGCTCCTGTGTGGTTGCTGCCGCCGGGACGTTCCCCACCGCCGGGGGCCTGGCGTCCAGAGCGGGCCCCAGGCTGAACACGCCCCCTCCCCGGGCCTCCGTCCCGCGCTGGGCACGCCCCCGATCCCGGGCTGCCGCCGGCCTGGAAAATTGAGCCCGAGGCCTGGGACCGGAAGTAGGCCCCAGGCCGGGCCTGCCTCCATCCAGGCCGCCGCTGGCCTCAAATCGTCGCCGGGCTCGCTCCCGGCCGGGAGACGCTGCAGGGGTTCGGACTCCAGCCCGAGGCCGGAGACCGGAAGAAGGCCCCGGGCTGGCCACGCTCCCTTCTCGGCCGCCGCGGCCTCGCCGGAGAGTCCTCCCGGCGGCCGGGGCAGACGCAGGGAGCTCCCGCTGCCCGCCCCGCCGCGGAGGGTCCCGAGGGGGGCTCTCGCTGTGCCTCCTTGCCCCCCCTGCACCTGGGGAATATCGGATGGGGGGCCTGGAACGCCGCCCTCGTCTAGGGGGGGAGCAAGGGCAGGTGCCGACGGGGAAGCCCAGGCAGCCCTGACGTGGTACTGCACTGCCTGAGCCCCGTGCACCGCCATCGCCGCTCTGAGGAGCCTATCGAGCTCCTGGAGATCCGCCATTCTGGGTGCTGGGTCTGAATCCTTCACCGTCCGGAATCACAAGGGAAGGTAAGACCCCTCCCCTATAGCTTATATACTCCCCCCCTCCCCTATAGGGACCCTTTTCCACCAATCCCTTACGATGTCCAATAATCCCCTTATTTCACTTTATTAACCCCCTCACTCCCTCCCTTTCCTTTGGTCATGTCGCCCCTCCCCCCTATGGGGTCCATGGCTTTCTGATACTGCTTATGTCTGTGTGATAGATAACTCAACAAAGTTAGTAATTCCTTATTGTTTTTGCCTAGTTTATGGGAAACTTCATAGCAGCTAGAGTTCTCCTACTACCTCAGAATCAATTACTCAAACTGACATGGGTAAGACTGGTGAAAAGTGTCAGGATTCCTCTGCGCAAAGCATTTTTCATATAGGTGATGCTCTGCTGTGCCTTTCTGAATTTCGGAGCCGGCAATGACATTATTCCTCTGTGCAGAGCATCTTGAACGCAGGTGATGCTCTGCCGCACCTTCCTAAATTACAGAGCCGGCAGTGACATGTTTCCTTTGTGCAGAGCATTTTGAATTTGGAGATGCTCTGCTGTGTTTCTTTGAGTACTAGCTGACAGGTTGTTTGATAGCACAGGATTCCATGCAGGTTCTGGGAGCTGCTTTTATTCAGGTGTTCCACCTTTCTGGTAATTGCTTTGTTTCATTACTGAGCATGCTCCCCCAGAACTTCACAAGTCGTGCTCTCTGGTTCTGTCATTGTGCTCTTGGCTTGTGTTTGTGCTTGTGTTCTGTTCTACGTTTCTTGACCCTGGACTGTTGTTTGACTCCTCTCTGTCAACGCCCAGTTCTTGTTGTTACCTCCTGGCTTCTGACCTCGGACCATTACCTAACCATGTATCTGTCTGCTCCCTTAATCTAATATCATAGAATCATAGAATCATAGAATATTAGATTTGGAATGGACCTCCTGGGTCATCTAGTCCAACCCCCTGCTCAAAGCAAGATTCACTAAATCATATCAAACAAATGTCCGTCCAACCTCTTTTTAAAGAATTCCATTGACGGAGAACCTCTTATCCACTCGTTGATCACTCTCACTGTCAAAACTTTTTTTTCTAATATCTAAACTGTGTCTCCTCCCCATCAGTTTCATCCCATTGCTTCTAGTCTTTCCTTGTAAAAATGAGAATAAAACTGATCCCTCTACAGTGTGACAGCCTTTAAGATATTTGTAGACAGCTATTAAGTCTCCTCTCAGTCTTCACTTTTGCAAGCTAAACAATCCTAAATCCTGTAACCGTTCCTCATAGGACATGGTTTGCAGTCCAGTCACCATTCTGGTCACTCTTCTCTGAACTTGCTCCAGTTTGTTGATGTTTTTTTTAAAATGTGGTGCCCAGAACTGGCCACAATATTCCAGATGAGGTCTGACCAAAGAGGAGTAAAGGGGGATATTGACTTCACGTGATCTAGACTGTATTCTTCTGTTAATACATCCTAGAATGGTGTTTGCCTTTTTTGCTGCTGCATCACACTGTTGACTCATGTTCAGTCTGTGCTTTATTAGTATACCTAAAGGGTGCTTTCCACGCTGCGATATCGCTAACAATTTATCGTCGGGGTGACGGTGTTTGTGACGCACATTCGGCGCTGTTAGCAACATCCCAGTGTGTAACATGTATGAGCGACCTTAAATGATCGCAAAAGAGACAAAAATCGTTGGTTTTGGAGAGGTCGTCCAAAAAACAAAAATCATTGTCTCGTACGTAGTGATGTTGTTCGTCGTTCCTGCGGCATCACACATCGTTATGTTTGACACTGCAGGAGCGACGAACATCTCCTTACCTGCCTCCACCGGCTATGCGGAAGGAAAGAGTGGGCGGGATGTTACGTCCCGCTCATCTCCGCCCTTCCGCTTCTATTGGATGGCCGCTTAGTGACGCTGCAGTGACGTCGCTATGACGCCGAGCGCACCTCCCCCTTGAAGGAGGAATTTTTCGGCGGTCACAGTGACGTCACTTACAAGGTATGGGCATGTGACGCTGCCATAGCGATAATGTTCGCTACGGCAGCGATCACCACATATCGCACAAACGACGGTGGCGGGTGCTATCGCGCTCGCAATCGCTAGCACTGTCGCAGCGTGTAAAGCACCCTGTAGTCTTTTTCACACATGCTGTTAAAGGCAAGGTTATATGTACTCTCATGCATTTCTGAGCCTCGGCCTGTGACTTCATAGCATTTATGCTTACTCCCTGTGTCCCGTTGTGTCCTGTTTTCTGACTCCATCTTGTCTGACTACCCTTCCATCTATACTATCTGTAAGGAGTGACTAGAATCACAAAAAGGCAGCGAATAGGTTGTAATTTGGCCATGTATTCCTCATGTGCACAAACAGCAGCTTGCCCTGAAAAGTATGAAAGTTTTAAGTGCCCTGATTCCGTGACCATGCTAATCTCTCAAAATAACATTAATAGAGTGGGGATCCATAGCTCTCTATGGGCTTCCAAAGCATAGAAATTACATTGAGCACTATCTGAGACTGGAATTTATGGATTTATTCTGACCTCTCCTTATTACTCACTCTGACGTAGAAAAGGTTTACTTTAATGTTTAAAATATCATAGTTCACACATTATATCTCAGAGATTTACGTCTTTCCTCACATATAGCTCCTTGTAGATTGTCTCTCCCTCCTTATCTCATGAACACGATTTGCACATTATTTACATTTACAAGCATTTGCACTTTACCCTCTTGTGTCTCTCCATTTCTCCTAGACTACAACCAATGTTATTTTCAACATTGAACTATGATGCAGATACTCTACTTATATTTATTGATATATCCTTGTTTTATATTTTGTTTTTCTGTAAATAGGCACAAAGAATGACCCCAATGATATTTAATAAGACAATCCAGACCAACTCACTTACCAAACAGAATCAACAGATAGTGAGTATTAATAAAACCAAGATTTAATCTACATCCAGATAATAATCTTCATATAATCCTAGAAAGAGACCGGTGTAAAATAACCCTTTTGTTTGGATATAAGAATATCTTCTTCACAATAAAGGCTGCTTTACACCAGACAATCTATCGTGCGATAGATCGTCGGGGTCACGGTTTTTGTGACGCACATCCGGCATCGCTGGCGATGCCGGCCTGTGTGACACCTCCTAGCGACGCAGTATCGCTCACAAATCGTGTGTCGTGTACTGCTCGCTAGGTTCCATAATATCATTTAATTTAGTAGTTCATCGTTTCCGGGGTAGCACACGCCGCTCCGTGTGACACCCCGGGAACGATGAACAGCAGCTCACCTGCGTCACGCGGCCGCAGCCGGCTATGTGAAGGAAGGAGGTGGGCGGGATGTTTACATCCTGCTCATCTCCGCCCCTCCGCTTCTATTGGCCGGCGGCCGTGTGACGTCGCTGTGACGCCGAACGTCCCTCCCACTTCAGGAAGTGGACGTTCGCCGCCCACAGCGAGGTCGCACGAGAGGTAAGTATGTGTGACGGGGGTTACTGACTTTGTGCGACACGGGCAACGATTTGCCCGTAACGCAAAAAGGACGGGGGCGGGTACGATCGATTGTGAAATTGCACAATCGGTCGTACCGTGTAAAGCAGCCTTAAGAATGCAGTGATAGACAACAGATATTTACATTGGGTCAAAACAAATACTATACTGCAATGACAGTGGTCCAATAAAACATAAATGACTTCTTATCAAATATCAAAAATATGTGTGAGATAGAATATAACTGAATAATCTCACCCATTCTTGGATGTCCAGGAGATGGGGATCTCAGAGGGTTGAAGAGCAGCCTTCTTGAGGATTATAGTTCTGCAGAGACTCATCCAATTTCTATAGTGAGGCCTGGGAATAATCCTATCCAGCTCTAATTATTCTAGATAACAATATTCCTCGCACAGCCGCCGGCCTGACAAGAGCAGTGCACATCTGGCCCTATGTGGAACAGGTCCAACTCTTAACCTTGCCTTGTAAGTGCCCAACCATTTTTTTCCTTATAGAATCATCAGACAATTCATGTGCGCAAAAAGCACTGGCTATGATACCAGTATCCGAATGGTGGATATAGCAATGTATAAAAGTAGTATAAGGCCATGATGCTAGTCTACTAATGGTGGATATGGCAATCAAATGGTAGTGTGCATGCCTCCACTCACTTATTCAGCACCAGTAGGGATGCCTCCACTCACTCATCCCCAGTAGGCCAGTGGGCACGTCTCCATTCACTCAGATGCAATGGGTATGCTTCTACTCAATCATCTCCAGTAGGCATGTCTCCACTCACTCAGACGCAGTGGGCATGTAACATGCCTGCCCCAGGGCCGAGGGCACTCGGAACTGGCCCGGACTAGTCCGGGGATGTCAGCGGTGGTGGAGGTCTGGCTCCATGACCCTGGCAGTGTCTGGATAAGAAAAGGGGAGATGATGATGGGAGTTGTATTTAATATTAAGTAATATTTGTGATGCCACCTGTGGTTTTTGCAAGTATGGGGCCGCGGCTGCTGGATGGGACTTCCAGAGATGGTGTTTTGGCAGCTGAGGTGTTTCTTGCTCCCCACAGGTGAAGTGGGTAACCTCGGGGCAACCGTTAGCAAAGTCTATGGTAGAAATGGATGGGACGCAGAAAGAAGCAGACAACATGAGTGTAATGCTGCCACCAGGGGGAGCCAGAGCTCTGTAGCATAATACACTACACAGAGCAATGAGAACCAGGAAGTGAACTCACAGCATTCTCATGCATTACCTCAAAGCACAGCTGAGAAGCAGAGCTGCAGAGCATGCAAGGAATAGTCACACAGGCTGGGTCAAACACCGTACGGGCAGAAGCAGGACCGGAGGGACGAGCAAAAGCGGAGTCAAAGTCAGGCCAAGGTCAGTACCGAGGAAGCAACAGAGTGGGGAAATAGGAGAGGGGACAGAGGACAGGAGGGACGACCAGGGGATGGAACACAGACAAGGGCACGGGGGCACAGGAACAGACAGATCAGGATATCACTCACAGGACCAGCAATCACAGGCAAAGCAGTGCTAAGTAGAGTTGAGCGCGGTTCGCGGTTCGTGGTTCTCCAGTTCTAGGCTCGAGTGATTTTGGGGCTGTTCTAAATCGAACTAGAACTTGAGCTTTTTTGCAAAAGCTCGATAGTTCTAGATACGTTCGAGAACGGTTCTAGCAGCAAAAAGCAGGGCTTTTTACAGCTACAGTGTGCAGGAGCCATCGCTGGCAGCCTGCCAGAAGCTGGTAACCAAGATAAACATCGGGTATCCAAGCAAAGCGCTTTGGTTAGTAACCCGATGTTTATCCTAGTTACGTGCAGGAAGCCCACACTTCCCCGCTCAGCTCGCTCCGCCCCCTCCTGCCCGCGGCATGTACACACGTACACACACACACACACACACACACACACTCACACACACTCACACACACACACACACACATGGTCCCGCTCGGCTTACCTGCGGTGATGAAGTCCCGCCATCCCGACCTCAGCGCTGTCACTGTCCTCCATGGCCGCCGCTTGTCACATCACCTCTCGCTTCCGACCCGAGACTGACTAGCGGTGACGTCACGGGCCTCTCGCGATACTTGGTGTGAAGACGCTGGTCATTGAACTCAGTGACAGGGGCTGTCAGTGTGCTGGAGATCAGCGCAGGTAATGTACCTCACTGACAGCAGCACTTGTCATCCCCTGCAGTGACCTGGGCTGACCCATTGATGTTAGCTCAGGTCACTGCACTGCTCTCCCAGCCAATGGGGAACATCCTGCTCTTCATTGACTGGGACAGTGTGGATCGTCATGGCAACCCCTTGGATTACAGCAGACCTGGATTTGTTTTTCATTCTAATAAATTGGTTAAAGAGGGAATGTTTTGGGGAGTGTTTTTTCAAATAAAAATGTGTTTGTCGTCTATTTTTTTTATTACTGACTGGGTTGGTGATGTCGGGTATCTTATAGACGCCTGACCTCACCAACCCCAGGGCTTGATGCCAGGTGACATTACACACCTGGTATTAACCCCATATATTACCCCGTTTGCCACCGCACCAGGGCGCGGGATGAGCTGGGGCGAAGCACCAGGATTGGCGCATCTAATGGATGCGCCACTTCTGGGGCGGCTGCGGCCTGCTATTTTTAGGCTGGGGAGAGTCCAATAACCATGGACCTCCCTAGTCTGAGAATATCAGGCCCCAGCTGTCTGCTTTACCTTGGCTGGTAATCCAATTTTGGGGGACCCCTACGTGTTTTTTTTTTTTAATTATTTATTTAATTTAAAATAACAGCATGGGGTGCCCTCAGTTTTGGATTACCAGCCAAGGTGAGGTTGCCAGCTGTGGTCTGCAGGCTGCAGCCGTCTGCTTTACCCTAGCTGGCTACAAAACTAGGGGGAACCCTACGTCATTTTTTTTTCATTTTTTTGGCTAAATACAAAGCTAAGCACACCTTAGTGCCACATGAAAGGCACCAAAGGGTGCTCCACTTTTTCTCCACTTTTTCTCCACTTTTTCTCCATTTTTTTATCCACTTTTTCTCCACTTTTTCTCCACTTTTTATCCACTTTTTCTCCACTTTTTTCTCCATTTTTTCTACATTTTTTCTCCATTTTTTCTCCACTTTTTCTCCATTTTTTCTCCACTTTTTCTTCACTTTTTCTCCATTTTTTCTCCACTTTTTCTCCACTTTTTCTCCACTTTTTCTCCATTTTTTCTCCACTTTTTCTCCACTTTTTCTCCACTTTTTCTCCACTTTTTTCTCCACTTTTTCTACATTTTTTCTCCACTTTTTCTCCATTTTTACTCCACTTTTTCTCCACTTTTTCTCCATTTTTTTCTTCACTTTTTCTCCACTTTTTCTCCACTTTTTCCCTATTTTTTCTCCACTTTTTCTCCACTTTTTCTCCACTTTTTTCTCCACTTTTTCTACATTTTTTTCTCCATTTTTTTCTACATTTTTTCTCCACTTTTTCTCCACTTTTTCTCCATTTTTTTCTCCACTTTTTCTCCACTTTTTCTCCACTTTTTCTCCACTTTTTCTACATTTTTTCTCCACTTTTTCTCCATTTTTACTCCACTTTTTCTCCACTTTTTCTCCATTTTTTTCTCCACTTTTTCTCCACTTTTTCTCCACTTTTTCCCTATTTTTTCTCCACTTTTTCTCCACTTTTTCTCCACTTTTTCTCCACTTTTTTCTCCACTTTTTCTACATTTTTTTCTCCATTTTTTTCTACATTTTTTCTCCACTTTTTCTCCACTTTTTCTTCACTTTTTCTCCACTTTTTATCCATTTTTTCTCCACTTTTTCTCCACTTTTTCTCCACTTTTTCTCCATTTTTTTCTCCACTTTTTCTCCATTTTTTTCTCCACTTTTTCTCCATTTTTTTCTCCACTTTTTCTCCACTTTTTCTCCACTTTTTCTCCACTTTTTCTCCATTTTTTTCTCCACTTTTTCTCCACTTTTTCTCCATTTTTTTCTCCACTTTTTATCCATTTTTTCTCCACTTTTTCTCCACTTTTTCTCCACTTTTTCTCCATTTTTTCTCCACTTTTTCTCCACTTTTTCTCCACTTTTTATCCATTTTTTTCTCCATTTTTTCTCCACTTTTTCTCCATTTTTACTCCACTTTTTATCCATTTTCTTCTCCACTTTTTCTCCATTTTTTCTACATTTTTTCTCCATTTTTTCTCCACTTTTTCATCACTTTTTCTCCACTTTTTATCCATTTTTTCTCCACTTTTTCTCCACTTTTTCTCCATTTTTTTCTCCACTTTTTCTCCACTTTTTCTCCACTTTTTCTCCACTTTTTCTCCACTTTTTTCTCCATTTTTTTCTACATTTTTTCTCCATTTTTTCTCCACTTTTTCTTCACTTTTTCTCCACTTTTTATCCATTTTTTCTCCACTTTTTCTCCACTTTTTCTCCATTTTTTTCTCCACTTTTTCTCCACTTTTTATCCATTTTTTTCTCCATTTTTTCTCCACTTTTTCTCCATTTTTACTCCACTTTTTATCCATTTTTTTCTCCACTTTTTCTCCATTTTTTCTACATTTTTCCTCCATTTTTTCTCCACTTTTTCTTCACTTTTTCTCCACTTTTTATCCATTTTTTCTCCACTTTTTCTCCACTTTTTCTCCATTATTTTCTCCACTTTTTCTCCAATTTTTCTCCACTTTTTCTCCACTTTTTTCACCACTTTTTCTCCACTTTTTCTCCACTTTTTCTCCACTTTTTTCTCCATTTTTTTCTACATTTTTTCTCCATTTTTTCTCCACTTTTTCTTCACTTTTTCTCCACTTTTTATCCATTTTTTCTCCACTTGTTCTCCACTTTTTCCCTATTTTTTTCTCCACTTTTGCTCCACTTTTTCTCCACTTTTTCTCCACTTTTTCTCCACTTTTCTCCACTTTTTCTCCACTTTTTTCTCCACTTTTTCTCCACTTTTTCTCCACTTTTTCTCCATTTTTTCTCCACTTTTTTCTCCACTTTTTCTCCACTTTTTCTCCACTTTTTCTCCACTTTTTCTACATTTTTTTCTCCACTTTTTATCCACTTTTTCTCCGTTCTTTTTCTATGGTCAGTCTACCCATTAGTTCTGCCATGCATACTGTAGCTCTACACCTACTGCACATGTTACTTTATGATTGACATCTCTTTCGTACCAGAGCTGTCTAAGCCTACTCTGACCCCATATTTGTCATTACTATATTGTCCTTGTACTGTATTATGACATTTGTATCATGTGTTTCATTTCTTGCTGTGTTGCAATTTTTTTGCTGCATCCCAATTGTACCTCTACATTGTTCGAGTTTATGTTATTGTTCTCTCACTCTTATGTGATACTGATTATTGTCATTTTTCATGATTACAAGCAGATAAGTCCAATCTGACGAAGGCTCAGGCCGAAACGTCATTTGTAACTTGTTTTGGACAAAAACATATATGCTTCTGAAAATTTTTTTTTCTTAATACGGACCAATAAAGAGTGATTTTGCATTACTATCCGTTGTGACTTACTGACTTAGTCTGGGAGATTTAGAGTGCCGAGGTTACTCACTAATTTTATCTATTATTACCTCTGAGCACCTATATACCAGTGAGCAGAGCTTCCTCTACAGTAGTTCTCCTGATTAGGCATGCCCTTACCTCATGAGCAGGGCATTGCAGCTTTGGTAGCAACCATTACGACATGGACTCTGCTGCTGTGGACCCGGGGAGAGTGAGTGCAGATTCATTGCACCCACACTCCTCACATGAAGGGTCCGCACTCCTAGAAAATGGGGGATACGTTCCCTGAGTGTCTCCCCCCCCGATATTCTAGACGGTCCAGAGTCGTCGTGGGACCCCTTTATTTTTTTTCTTACAATAAATTGGTGAAAGAGGAAATGTTTTGGGGACTGTTTTTTCAAATAAATTTCTTTTGTCGATTTTTTTTTTTGTTAGTACTGACAGTTTATGATGTTGGGTATCTAATAGACGCCATGACATCACAAACTGCTGGGCTTGATCTCAGGTGACTTTACAGCTAGTATCAACCCGATTTATTACCCCGTTTGCCACTGCACCAGGGCACGGGATGAGCTGGGGTGAAGCGCCAGGATTGGCGCATCTAGTGGATGCGCCACGTCTGGGGTGCCTGCGGCCTGCTATTTTTAGGCTGTGAAGGCCCAATAACTATGGACCTTCCCACCCTGAGAATACCAGACCGCAGCTGTCCGCTTTACCTTGGCTGGTGATCCAATTTGGGGGGGACCCTACTCTTTTTGTGTAATTATTAATATTTATAAAATAATTATAAAAAAGAGCCTGAGGGGACCTCCACATTGGATCCCCAACCATGGTAAAGCTGCCAGCTGTGGTTTTCAGGCTACAGCCGTCTGCTTTACCCTAGCTGTCTTTCAAAAATGGGGGGACCCAACGTCATTTTTTTTTTAACTATTTTTTAAATAGAAAAAATTAATGGGCTTCCCTGTATTTTGATTGCCAACCAAGGTAACGGCAGGCAGATGGGGGTGGCAACCCATAGCTGTCTGCTTTATCTGCTGAGAATCAAAAACACCGTGGAGCGCTACATCATTTTTTTAAAGATTTATTTTTACAGCACTGTGATGTCCAGCAATCAAAATACAGGGAAGCCCATTTTATTTTTAGTTATTTAAATAAATAATTAAAAAAATATATATGGGCTCCCGCTGCATTTTTTGTATTGCTAGCTAAGGGTAATCCAAGCAGCTACTGGCTGCTAACCCCCACTGCTTGGTGTTACCTTCACTGGCAATGGAAAATCCAGGGAAGCATTTTTTATTTTTTTTTGCCAAAAAACTACAAAAAAAGGACGTGAGCTTCGCCATATTTTTGTATGCTAGCCAGGTACAGCAGGCAGGTGCTGGAAGAGTTGGATACAGCGCCAGAAGATGGCGCTTCTATGAAAGTGCCATTTTCTGAGGCGGCTGCAGACTGCAATTCGCAGCAGTGGGGCCCAGAAAGCTCAGGCCAACCTGTGCTGCGGATTCCAATCCCCAGCTGCCTAGTTGTACCTGGCTGGACACAAAAATGGGGCGAAGCCTACGTCATTTGTTTTCTAATTATTTCATGAAATTCATGAAATAATAAACAAAAGGGCTTCCCTTTATTTTTGGTTCCCAGCCGGGTACAAATAGGCAACTGGGGGTTGGGGGCAGCCGTACCTGCCTGCTGTACCTGGCTAGCATACAAAAATATGGCGAAGCCCACATAATTTTTTCAGGGGGCAAAAAACTTCTGCATACAGTCCTGGATGGAGTATGCTGAGCCTTGTAGTTCTGCAGCTGCTGTCTGTCTGTATGGAGAAGAACAGACAGCAGCTGCAGAACTACAAGGCTCAGCATACTCCATCCAGGACTGTATGCAGAAGTTTTTTGCCCACCAAAAAAATGACGTGGGCTTCGCCATATTTTTGTATGCTAGCCAGGTACAGCAGGCAGCCACGGGCTGCCTCAAACCCCCAGTTGCCTATTTGTACCCGGCTGGGAACCAAAAATATAGGGAAGCCCATTTTTTTTAATTATTTCACTTATTTCATGAAATAATTAAAAAACAAATGACGTGGGCTTCGCCCCATTTTTGTGTCCAGCCGGGTACAACTAGGCAGCTGGGGATTGGAATCCGCAGCACAGGTTAGCCCGAGGTTTCTGGGCGCCTCTGCTGCGGATTTCAGTCCGCAGCCGTCCCAAAAAATGGCGCTCTCATAGAAGCGCCATCATCTGGCGCTGTATCCAACTCTTCCAACAGCCCTGGAGCCGGGTGGCTTGTTGGGTAATCATGAGTTAATACTGGCTTTGTTTTACTAGCCAGTATTAAGCCAGAGATTCTTAATGTCAGGCACGTTTGACCCGGCCATTAAGAATCTCCAATAAAGGGTTAAAAAAAAGACACCACACAGAGAAAAAATACTTTAATAGAAATAAATACACAGACACATTAGAGACTCCATCTTTATTACCCCCTGTCAGCCCTCCATGATCCTGCTCTTCTGTCTTCTTTCTTTCTAGTGTAGTAGTAGTGAGGATTGTAGTGAGGATGAGGTTCACCAGCCCATCACTTGGGGCTGGGGAACCTCATCCTCAGTACAATCCTCACTAGTGTAGTAGTAGTGACGATTGTAGTGAGGATGAGGTTCACCAGCCCATCACTTGGGGCTGGGGAACCTCATCCTCAGTACAATCCTCACTACAATCGGGAAGCAGACGCGTTACCATAGCAACGGTGCTCTCGGAGCCGCGGTTAGCGGTGACGTCACCGCTAACTGCGTTGCTATAGCAACGGTGATCTCCGTTAATGACCGGCTGTGTCAGCCGGTCCCTAACGGAACGGGGAGTCGACCGTGTGCTAGAGCATGTCGCCGGTACACGGCGATACACATATGTGCACCGTGTACCAGAGAGATGCACTCGCAGGTCCTACATGACGCGTCATAGTCATGTGACCAGTCTGTAGCCAATGAGATAATAGCCACGTGACTGGTCACATGGCTATTCTGACGTCACGACAGGTCCTGCATCTCTGCTGGCAGTGCCGGTCACGGGAGGATTCAGCGATCATCGGATGGAATAGCGTCAGGAGACAGAGTGCAGAAGGGATCGCGAGCACCGGTAAGTGTTATGGCAATGTTTATTAACTGTTTGTGTACATTTATCATGCATTTTTCTGTGTTTGTGATTGCCTCCCATTATAACCTATTGGCTCGAGTTCGGTTCGTCGAACGTTCGACGAACCGAACGCGAACGGGACCCCCGTTCGGCGAGCCGACCTCGAGCCGAACCGCGACCGGTTCGCTCATCTCTAGTGCTAAGCTTATAGCCGGCACTGGTTCACTGGAAATGCCAGATTTTAAGGCATCCAGGGTCTGGAAGTGAGGCTCGAGAGAAGGCTCCGCCCCCTAGCCATGTGGACAGGGAGGCGAACCATGACAGTACCCCCTCCTCAAGGGGGGGCCACTGGACCCCCAGGCTTCCCAGGATACTTTCGGTGGAAAGCCGCAATTAACCGATCGGCCCGCACGGATCGAGCCGGCACCCAGGACCGGTCCTCCGGACCGTAACCCTTCCAATGAATCAGATACTGGAGGGAACTACGAACCCAACGAGAGTCGACAATACACTGAATTTCGTACTCCTCCTTGCCGTCCACCAGTATCGGAGCCGGAGGGGTCTGAGGATCCACCACCGAAGGAACAAATGGCTTAAGCAAGGAGGTATGAAACACATTGGGAATATGCAAGGTCTGGGGCAGTTGCAACCGAAAGGCCACCGGGTTGATCACTTTGATGATCTCATAGGGACCTATAAACTTAGGACCCAACTTAGCAGACGGAACCCTGAGCCTGATATTCCGAGTGGACAACCACACTTTGTCCCCCACCTGAAAGGGGGGTCCCAGAGAACGGCGTTTGTCCGCTTGGCGTTTCTGGGACTGTTGAGCCATCACGATGCACCGCCGTACCTCCTTCCACACCTCCCCCAGATGCTGAATGATGGAGTCGGCCCCTGGACACCCCGAATCCACTCTAGAGAAGGTCCCGAAGTGAGGGTGAAACCCGTAATTACAGAAGAAGGGAGAAGTTCCCGTAGACTGATGGACTCTGCTATTGAATGCAAACTCCGAAAGGGGCAAAAACGTACACCAATCCTCCTGATGAGCAGAAACCAAGCACCGCAGGATTTGCTCAAGGGTCTGATTTGTCCTTTCCATCTGCCCATTGGACTCGGGATGATAGGCGGACGAGAAGGACAACTCAATTCCCAACCGCCTGCATAAGGCCCTCCAAAACCGAGAAATGAATTGTACCCCCCTGTCAGACACAATATTCAGGGGCAACCCATGTAACCGAACCACCTGGTCAATAAAGTGGTTGGCAAGGGCCGCAGCAGAAGGTAGACCGGAGAGGGGAACAAAATGTGCCTGTTTACTAAAACGATCCACCACCACCCAGATCACAGTCATACCATTTGAGACAGGGAGGTCCGTAATGAAATCCATGGACAAGTGGGTCCATGGTCTTTCAGGAACAGGTAATGGAACCAGTTCCCCGGCCGGCCGGTTACGACATACCTTAGCACGGGCACATGTAGCACAGTCAGACACAAACCGAGCAACATCTGAGTGAAGAGATGGCCACCAAAACAGTCGAGCAACAGCCCTGCGAGTGGCTGTAACTCCAGGATGGCCACTAAGTACGGACTCATGGAACTCTTGAAGTACCCGTAACCGGAGGTGCAAAGGGACAAACAGTTTAGTGTCTGGAGCAGAAGATGGCGCTGAGGACTGGGCCTCCCTGACCTCAGCTTCCAACTCGGATGACAAGGCAGCGACCACCACCCCTCGCGGAAGAATGGAGGAAGGAGGCTCTGGAGGTAACACCGGGTCCAAACTATGAGACAGTGCATCTGCCCTCACATTTTTAGACCCCGGCCGAAAAGTAATACAAAAATGAAATCTAGAAAAGAAAAGAGCCCACCTCGCTTGTCGAGGCGTCAATCTCTTGGCGGACTCGATATACGAGAGGTTTTTATGATCAGTGATGACAGTAATACGGTGAACAGCACCCTCCAAAAAATGCCTCCATTCTTCGAATGCCAACTTTACCGCAAATAATTCGCGGTTACCCACATCATAGTTCCTCTCAGCCGGAGTGAATTTCTTGGAGAAGAATGCACATGGTCGCAGATTAGACAGAGTAGCAGGGCCCTGAGAGAGAACAGCTCCCACCCCCACCTCTGAGGCGTCCACCTCCACAATAAACGGCGCCTCGAGGTCAGGCTGTACCAGGACCGGGGCGGACATGAACCGGTCCTTTAACTCAAGAAAGGCCTGGACAGCCGTTTGCGACCAGTTCTGCAGATCTGCCCCTTTCCGTGTAAGGTCAGTCAATGGCTTGGCAATTTGAGAGAAACCCTTAATGAACCTTCGATAATAATTTGCGAAACCCAAAAAGCGTTGTAGCGCCTTGATATCCCTGGGTTGCACCCAATCCATGATAGCCTGCACCTTTCCTGGGTCCATTTTAAACCCATCACGAGAAAGGAGTAACCCAAGAAAGGCTATTTCCTGAACAGAGAAAACACATTTTTCAAGCTAGGCAAACAGATGGTTATCACGTAATCTCTGTAATACTGAGCGAACATGCATAATATGCGTATCTCTATCGGCAGAATAAATCAAAATGTCATCGAGATAGATGACCACAAAACGACCAAGAAAATCAGAGAAGATATCGTTGATGAAATTTTGAAACACCGCAGGGGCATTTGTTAGACCAAAAGGCATCACCAAATTCTCGAATAACCCCTCTGACGTCAGAAAGGCCGTTTTCCACTCATCCCCTTCTCTAATATGGATAAGATTATAGGCCCCCCTGAGATCTAGTTTGGTAAACCACCGGGCTTCAGAGAGTTGGTTGTAGAGATCAGGGATGAGTGGAAGTGGATACGTGTTTTTCACAGTAATTTTGTTCAATTCTCGGAAATTGAGACATGGCCTTAATCCTCCGTCCTTCTTCTTTACAAAAAAAAACCCAGCAGCCACAGGGGAAGAAGGACGGATATGCCCTTTACGTATACTATCAGATATGTATGATTTCATAGCAGCCCTTTCTGGACCCGAGAGGTGATATAAACGGGCCTTGGGCAATTTGGTATTGGGAAGTAAATCGATGGCACAGTCATATGGGCGATGAGGCGGCAAAACCTCGGCCTCTGTTTCCGAGAATACGTCTCCGTAGTCCCTCAGGTATTCCGGAAGACCCTCAGGACTTACGGAGAACACAGGTACAGATTGTAAACACCTTTTATGACAAGCAGGACTCCATTTGACTATGGTACGACACTCCCAATCAATAATGGGATTATGTAACCTTAATCATGGATACCCCAACACTAATCCAGCAGGGAGATTGGCCATTACAAAACAAGAAATAGTTTCAGAACGCAGAGACCCGATCACAAGAGTAAATTTTTCAGTAGCAAACTGAATGAGGTTTTGAGGCAGCGGTGTTTTATCAATTGCCAGGAGTTGAATGGGTCCTTCTAACCTCACTGTCCCTAACTCTAATCTTTGGACCAACTCAGAGTCAATGAAGTTCATAGCGGACCAACAGTCAACAAAGGCAGTAACAGACCAGACCGACTCCTTGACCCGGAGGTCGACATTCAGAAGTATCTTATTGGAGGAGAGGAAAGGTACCTGATAGTCTGGGCAACCTCCTCGACCGTTACCCAGACTTAGAAGTTTCCCGACGACTGTTTAGCGGAAGGGCAAGCCGGGCAGTCTTTCCTCCAGTGTCCATGGTGTCCACAATAGAAGCACAGCTTGAGATCCCGGCGTCTTCTCCCCTCCTTCTCATCTGGACTGATGGCTCCAACTTCCATCTGTTCCATAGCCGGCAAAGAAGGTGCCCTAGGTAGAGGGGGCAGAATCTCTCGCATGGTTCCCCTTCTTTCCCGTAATCTGCGGTCCATACGAACTGCCTCCGTCATCGCATCATCCAAGGTGCTGGGAGGAGGGTGCAGAGCCAAAGCGTCTTTCAGGGAGTCCGAAAAACCTCTCTGGAATTGGCACCTGAGTTCAGAATCATTCCATCGTACCTCAGCGGACCACTGCCGAAACTCTGAACAATATAGCTCAGCAGTGTGATTTCCCTGAGTGAGACACATGATCCTGTCCTCAGCCACCCGTACACGGTCTGGTTCGTCATATATCACCCCGAGGGAGTCAAACAATAGGTCAACTGAATGCCGTTCCGGGGCCAAAGGGGGTAGGGAAAACGCCCAGGTCTGGGGACCCCCTCTAAGTAACGACATGATGATCCCAACCCGCTGGGTCTCATTCCCCGAGGACCGAGGCCGGAGAGTGAAGAGAAGCTTGCAACTCTCCCTAAATGTCCGAAATAGGTTTTTCTCCCCCGAGAATTTATCGGGGAGCATCACCGTGGGTTCGGGGGAGGTCAGTTGGACATCAGTGGGACTATGCTGTCCTACGGTTTGTGAGGTAGCTGCCACTGAGGTGGCCCTCGCAGAAGCGGAGACCTCACTCTGCAGCATACTGTGTGAAGCTACCAGGGTGCGATGCTCTGCAGCCAAATCCTGCACCAGCTGCGTAAGGTTGGCTACTTGCTCGCACAAGGTACTGAGTGGATCCATTACAGTTTTTTATGCTGTAAAGTTGGATCCCACTACCAAGAAATAAATGTCTGTTTTGTTTTTTTTTCCCTATGGGAGATAAAGCCTATAGAGGCCGGCTATACTGTAATGCTGCAACCAGGGGGAGCCAGAGCTCTGTAGCATAATACACTAAACAGAGCAATGAGAACCAGGAAGTGAATTCACAGCGTTCTCATGCATTACCTCAAAGCACAGCTGAGAAGCAGAGCTGCAGAGCATGCAAGGAATAGTCACACAGCCTGGGTCAAACACCGTACGGGCAGAAGCAGGACCGGAGGGACGAGCAAAAGCGGAGTCAAAGTCAGGCCAAGGTCAGTACCGAGGAAGCAACAGAGTGGGGAAATAGGAGAGGGGACAGAGGACAGGAGGGACGCCCAGGGGATGGAACACAGACAAGGGCATGGGGGCACAGGAACAGACAGATCAGGATATCACTCACAGGACCAGCAATCACAGGCAAAGCAGTGCTAAGCTTATAGCCGGCACTGGTTCACTGGAAATGCCAGATTTTAAGGCATCCAGGGTCTGGAAGTGAGGCTCGAGAGAAGGCTCCGCCCCCTAGCCATGTGGACAGGGAGGCAAACCATGACAACGAGGCTTTGCAGTCAAGATGTTTTACTCATAGTCAGTTATATTGCAGCTGACCAGTTTCCCTGTGGTGTGCAAGGATTTACTGTTGTTGGCTTCCACCAATCCCGAACAGGTCAAGGGTCAGTACCGGTGCACCCTTCATTGTGTCTCTCCTAGCTGTATCTCTCTAGCGCTGACCTTTACTGAACTGTCCTGCACCTCCCCCACTGAACCCTGACTAAAGGGTGGTTGACCGGGGTCCTTTTTGAGCCTCCCTTGCAGAGGATGGGTGGCAGGTTGTGGCCTCTGGTGCCAACAGCAATCACCCGAGCTGTCGGATTGCTAAAAGAAATGTCGTTCTTCCTTTTGCCTGGTGACCGTCCCCGTTATTGCAGCCAGATTCTTCCACCCCGGTGTTTTTGGTGGAACAAGCCCACGAAGGCCTCTCGCACGTCCGTGGCACTCTGGAACCCCTTCTCTCGGTGTCACCTGGGTCTAGCCGGACCCCAGGGTCTTCACCATGAACCTCAGTCTCTTACTCCTCTTTCTGAACTCCTTCTGACTGACTCTTGTTAACTGTCGCAATCACACCAACAGTATTAAAAACCTGGAAAAGTTCAGGGACCAATAAGATTACTCAGTCGACCATTAGGTTTGCCCCTATAGAAAAGTCATAGGCAGGAGCTTCTATATGTCACGTCAGTGCTTTATGGATTGGGGAATCACTTTGAAATCAACCATTTCACTTCCAGCATTGTTAGTCTATAGCAGTTACCATGACTAAGGTCAGTAGCAGCCCTGACCTGTCGGTGTGTAGGAACCAGTCATATCCTTATCTCAGGCATATCATCCCTAGCATATAACATCATTTTTAGAGCACTTGGTGCACTTAGCATCTGACTTAGTATTTTTTCTGCAAGAGTCATAGCTGGCAAGATATCTGACTGAGGCTGAGTTCGCCTGTAATCATCTGGTAGAACATGTTTTCAGTCTCTCCAGGCTTAGATGTAGCAGAGCCAGGACCGTCATTAGACCTCATGCTGATTACGTCGGGTTTGGGTGTTTTGGGGTTAAAAAAGTGGTGGAAGAGGGTGGTGTTTTATTTTATTCCAAATAAAGGATTTTTCTTGGTGTATATGCATTTATTTTTCTTATAGGATTAGTGATGGGGGGTCTAATAGAAAAACCCTTCACATCACTAATTCTGGGCTTGATGACAACTTTGTGCTGTTATTAACCCCTCATTACCCCAATTGCCACCACATCAAGGCAATTGGGATGAGCCGGGTAAAGTCCTGAGACTGTTGCATCTAATGGATTGTGGCAATTTTGGGCGGCTGAATGCTGATATTTTTAGGTTAGGGTGCTCCCAATAACGTGGGTCTCCCCAGCCTGAGAATACCAGCCCTCAGCTGTGAGGCTTTATGTTGGCTGGGTATCAAAATTGGGGGGAATACATGCTGTTTTTTTATTTATTTTATAGTACGATATAAACCCGCCCACGACGGCTGTGATTGGTTGCAGTCAGACAGCTGTCACTCAGCGTGGGGGCAGGTCTGACTGCAACCAATCATGGCTAAAGGTGTAGGGGGGAAGCAGAGAATATGTATGAGTCTAATGAGTGGGTGCAGTAGTGGATCCAGGCAGGCGTTACAAGGTCTATGTTGTAATAGGATTGATATAGGTTTGTACATATGCCCAGTCTTCAGTATCTGTCCTAACTTTCCCTGACAAAGCCGCCTTGGTGGTGAAACGCATGGGGCCCTCCACCCTGAGCCACCTTCCCCCATTGGCACTGTCCTATGAGGATCCATATCATCAACACTTGTAGGCTACCCTGATAAGTTATTTGCGTCTTGTTTCCCTAATGCTGCGGCTAAAGACAATTGTTTCTGTCTTGTGGTGCATGTATAGGGGCTACTTACCCCTAACCATCTACATCACCTCATGCTTATTATTCTGCTAGGCCATCAGGGCTTTTCATCCCCCATTTTAAAGCTTTATCTTACATGCTAGGGCTATAATCCGCATTTTTTTAGATAACTTTTATATTCCTTCCACATTGTATTAATCAACATTTATATTGTTCATTATTTGCTGTATGGTACATTTTGGCTTACCGTATATTTTGCTCTGTTTCAGGTGGTTCTCATGCTCCCTTGAACATTGTATCATGGATAAGATATTGATAGATGTCTGATTATGTTGTGTATTTATTTCTTGATTACATATTTTTTTTGATCGTACTATATCATGGGGTTTTTTGCTTTTGTGCGCTTTTGTTGTTATCTTTTAACTGTTTTTAATGAATTTGTTGATACTGAATAAAGATTTTTGTATATATTGTATTGCTCAGGTGTGCTCCTCATTCCATGTGCATTGTGTTTCTGCTCCTCCAAAGTTTTTATGTGTATGGCATTCTTATAAATATTTCTACCCTAAAATAAAGAAAAGCCAATTGATTTCCCCCAAATTGGGACGTGAATGTCATATTCATTGTATTGAAACAATTTAAATACTTAACAAACTCCTCAAACCCGTTCTTAGAACCAGACCAAATTTTGCAAATATCATCTATACATCAAAGAAAACATATAATGATTTTCAAGCAGGGATTGGAGAGGAAATACACATATTGATGTGTATATCTTGGCAAGAATAATGAAAAGAGCATATACAGCATAGGTGGAATAGAGCTATCCAACAGCATGTGTGAAAAGACTTAGGTATACTACTAGATCACAGACTGAACATGAGTCAACAGTGTGACGCAGCAGCAAAAAAGGCAAACACCAATCTAGGATGTATTAAAAAAAGCATATAGTCTAGATCACGTGAAGTCATTATCCCCCTTTACTCCTCTTTGGTCAGACCTCATCTGGAATATTGTGTCCAGTTCTGGGCACCACATTTTAAAAAATACATCAACAAACTGGAGCAAGTTCAGGGAAGAGTGACCAGAATGGTGACTGGTTTGCAAACCATGTCATATGAGGAACGGTTACAGGATTTAGGATTGTTTAGCTTGCAAAAGACAAGACTGAGAGGAGACCTAATAGCTGTCTACAAATATCGTAAAGGCTGTCACACTGTAGAGGGATCAGTTTTATTCTCATTTTCACAAGGAAAGACTAGAAGCAAAGGGATGAAACTGATGGGGAGGAGACAGATTAGATATTAGAAAAAACGTTTTGACAGTGAGAGTGATCAACGAGTGGAACAGGCTGCTACGAGAGGTGGTGAGGTCTCCTTCAATGGAAGTCTTTAAAAAGAGGTTGGCCGGACATCTGTCTGGGATGATTTAGTGAATCCTGCTTTGAGCAGAGGGTTGAACAAGATGACCCAAGAGGTCCATTCCAACTCTAATATTCTATGATTTTCACATTCAACTAGGATTAAATTTGCTAGGATACATGCAAAAAATAGGGACACCGATGGGTACACCAGTCACATGTAGCCTAGTAAATTTATGCCTTGTAGCAATTGAAAATCAATATGTTTACGCCCACGCCTATTTCTACATGAAATTCATTAAATGTTTGCATTGATATATTGACGATGTGCCATTACTAGTTGTTTTATTTTCTGTGGATTTGACACTGGGTGCGTGTGTCCTTGCACATAATTGTGCAGCGTGAACCAGTGAATGCTTTGGAGTGAAAAATTAAACTGTTTTCCAGAATACAATCCACAATGTGTGTAAAAATTTTAAGGAAGTAGTCTGGACACATCATTCGCACTACAGATTGTCGGCTGGACCATTATGTGACGATGAAGCTATAGTGAATCCTAAAAAGAAAATAAGAAACTCGTTGAAGGTTTAGACTCAGAGCAGTGTGATGGTACTCCAGGCTTTCTGTGATGTTTAGCCCTTTAGTGCAGATGTTCTCGGTGTTCATTGAAAGCATTCCATACTTCTAATGTAACATTTTAAAAAAAAATATGGGAAAAGTGGTCATAATATTTTAAAAGATTAAGGAAGGCATTGTCTTTAAATAAAAAATATATAATTATATAAATTTAAGGACACAGTTTGCAAACAGTCATAATACATGTGTGTCTTCACTTTTCACAACTAAGGACATATAAAAGAAAGCATGAGGTCCACTTCATTTTTGATAATAGTTCCTACTGGATGAAGATTCTCAGGTTCTCGGTGGCATGAGGTCATTTGCCAGACATCCAATATAGTTACTGGAAGCTCTGAAAACATAGCTCTCATCACTGTATCCAACTGATAAGACAACCAATCGCTTCCATGGTCAAACCTGTATCCAGTGTTGGCCGACTTAATGAGAATCCTTGTATCAGGACTACGAGCTAAAAGTTGCCTGATAGCTTCTCGAATGTGCCATAATCGCCGGACATAAAATACTATGGGATACGTAAGAAAGTGACTCCAGCAAGTCAACACAATGATCATATTTTTCCGAGGCCCCAATCTGTCCAGCTCTGAAGCAATGTACCGTAGCTCTTTAATTCCCGTACGTTCCATTCGCAGAGGCTTTTGATGTGCTCTCCACTGTACTATGTAGTTATTATCTGAGTCTGTGGCCAACAATGGACCCGGGTTGTGAGTTACATGAAGGTCTATTTGCTTGAGAGCTGAAAATTAAAGAAAAACAGTCATTTACCCCTTTTGAATGAGTTTTAAAATGTATTATGTACATATTTATATACCAATCCTATTTATTACTGTTGATGTAAAATTATACTATAAATCCAATATGCCATTGGAACATCCAAGCACTTGGGTCAGTTATTTGGATAACCTACTTGGAACAAACTTCACTAGATATTCCCACCACTGGCGGAGTGTGGAGTCTCCAAACATGTAGACCATTTTTCCAGCAAGGCATTTAGCCACCATGGTAGAGGTATTGAAATCTTGATTGGAGCACACTAGAGACGTCCATAAATCTTTGTAATAAAATCCTGAAGGATTTGGATTTTTCAGTCCAGATACACAGGTATTGTTAACTTATTAGAAAACAAAAATAACAATAAATTGCAATTTAATTTACAAGTTCATTTGAAAACTATTTAGGTATTCATTAGATTTCCATGAAATTATTACATATTACACAGATAATTAATATGAAGAGTTAAAGACGATTGGAAGTTTACAGTGAGGGGAATCTAAGTGAGCTAACCACCAAGGAAGCCTCTGCACATAAAACAAAGCCCTCACAAAAAGTTTCTCAGTACTTGAGTCACCTCCTTCTTTTCCATCTGCCATTCATCATTTTAAGGTGTTTAGAATATTTTGCATTATTTTACTTCTTGTTACCAAGCATACACAGATTAATTTGTACACTGCAGCTAGACCACTTCAGTTGATATACAGTGTGTCCACCCATATCCTGTCCACCGCCATTAACTTGAGGACAGCGGCAGCTATAGGCATAGAAGTGGTGTCTAGGTATAGTAAAGTAGCCATGTGCTATGCAATGAAACCACCTATAGCGCCACCTGGTGGAAAACAACGGAGTTAGCATTTTTATCTCAAAAAGGGAATGAGATAGAGAAAAAAAGTGAATTACAAAGTTGTAGGGCATCATCAATTCAATACGAATCAACACCTTGAATACAGAAATGCTATGATTAGAATGTGTAAAACTCAAGGCTGCAGACGTGAAGCAATACCTCATGGAGACCTTCCTACAAGTCATTGGGTATGGTGGCTGTGGGGAGTGGCCTCCATGCTCACCTGACCAGACCCCATTGGACTTCTTTCTGTGAGGTCACATCAAATGACACAGACAGAGTAAGAAACAGACATAGACAGGGTAAGAGACAGACACAAAGAGACAGACACAGACAAAGAGACAGACTGACAGGGAAAGAGACAGACACAGACAAAGAGACAGAGACAGACACAGGGAAACTGACAGACAGGGAAAGAAAGGGAAAGAGACAGACAGGGTAAGAGACAGACAAAGACAGGTAAAGAGACAAAGAGACAGACACAGGGAAAGAGACAGAGGGAAAGAGACAGACAGGGAAAGAGAGGGAAAGAGACAGACAGGTAAAGAAATAGATAGACAGGGAAAGAGATTGAGACAGATGGAGAAAGAGACAGAGACAGTAAGAGACAGACAGGGAAAGAGACAGACAGACAAAGAGATAGAGAGAGATAGAGACATATATACAGAGGGGGAGACAGACAGAGAATGGGAGAGAAGTAGAGAGACAGTTACTATCCCGGGCGTTAATACATTCAATCTATACATTTTATCCCGGGAATGTTAATACATTCTATTTTGTTAACAACAGTTATTAACCCGGGCAAAGCCGGGTAGTACAGCTAGTTTACCTATAAAGAAAAAAATCTGAAAAAACTGAAAATTTTGCAGTGGTCTCTTCATTTTTGGCAGAGCTGTTTATGCAAGCACAATTTGCATAGGCACTGCTCCCCCCATCCACATCACAGTGCATTTACTACCACTCCTGAGAGGTGGGAGGGAGTATGGGTTGGGCCAGCAGTGCAAATTTTGGACATATGCAGTTTGTATTTACATATGCTTGACTAGTTGCTACCTAGTAATAAACTGGAAGACAAAAGGAGTGAAAACAGGGTCTTATCCGAGGGGTGTTATGGAAGAACAATGCTGCTCACCTTGAGGGGTTGTGAGAGTCACAACAACTAGGCGCACATGTCAAACTAGCTGCTGCAGCCCCACCATGGTCCAGATAAAACACATAAGAAGGGGTTAAATGCTGTGCTACTAAAGTAAAGAACAATCTAGATTCTTTTCAGTGACTTTATTTCTACACATTTAAGAGAAATCTTTCTCCTTCTGGAAAAAAAATCTCAAAATCACAAAAAATTTGCCTGAAGAAGGAAAAAGATTTCTCCAAAAGGCATAGAAATAATGTCACTGAAAAGAATCCTCTGGATTGTTCCCTACTTTGGTAGCTCAGCATTTGACCCTTTCTCTTGATATTAATCTGACTAGTTAACATGCTTACAACAAGATAACAGGAGAAGGTACAGCAATAAAACTTACTGATCCTGTTAGAGCTGCTTAAGCCCTGTTTATTGATAACAATATTATTGCACTAAAAATTCAACTGACAGATTCCTTTTAACAATTAGTATATGGTGTAAAAAATTGAATTCACTATAATATAAATTAAAGTTAAGAAATAACAGTTGTATAACATCAAAATCTACAGAAGTTTAAAGGAACTGTCAAGTGTTGATTTAAAAAATTTCAGGAAGAATTACTCAATGATTTCCAGTGACCCCTATTCTGCTAAGTCACCTAACTGTCATAACTTCCTTTTGCAGCAATGTCTTCTTAATATAAGAACATACTGCCATGAGGGATGAGCGAGTATACTCGTTACTATTCGGTACTCGCCGAGTAGTACGGTATGCAGGCTACTCATTACTCCACAAGTATCCTTGTAATTACTCGTTAGGAGTAGCGAGTCCAGTGTAAGTCAATGGGAAATGTGAGTAATTGTCTGCTGGACCCTACAAAGTGGTCTGGGGGCTGAGTAAAAGGCTGAAATGGATGCATGATTGTTTAAAAGCTGAGCGGTAAAAATCTGCCGGCTTTTTTAAGCAATCAGCTGATACACGCTCCTCGCCCGGGTCCTTCGCTCCCTGGTGCTGCACTCCCCACTGCCCTGTGCTTCACTCCCCTCCCGGTCTTAACTTAGGATTGGGTGGAAAGGCGGCGGGGGAGTGAAGCACCGGGCAGCGGGGAGGGAAGCACCAGGTGGGGGAGTGAGGCAGCAGGGAGGGAAGCATTGGATGGGAAAGCCATCGGTGAAGTCTCTCTCTCTCTCTGTCTGTTGGTCTCTTTTTCTCTCTGTCAGTCGGTCTCTCTCTCTCTGTCTGTCAGTCACCCCCTCTCTCATACTCACCGATCACCGCCACGGCATTGCACAGCTATCACAGTGCTCTGGCAGCTTCTCCTGCTTTTGAAATTACCGGCCACTCATTTTTCCATCTCATATTCACTACTTCTTCCACCCACCCTTAGCCAGTCAGACGCGCCCCCACGCTGAGTGACAACTGTCTCACTGCAACCATTCACAGCTGCCAGTGTGCGGGTCTATATCTGCAGTACAATAACTAAATAAATAATTTAAAAAGGCGCTTCTGAGTGCAACCAATCATAGGCGTCTGTGGGCGGGGGAAGAAGTGAATACGAGATGTAATGGAATAATGAGCGGCCAGCATTTTCAAAAGCAGGAGAAGCCAGCAGAGCAGTGTGACAGCTGTGCAGCGCCGTGCCGTGATTGGTGAGTATGAGAGAGGGGATGAGAGGGAGAGACCGACCGAGAGAGAGAAAGAGAGACCGACAGAGAGAGAGAGAGAGAGAGACAGACAGACAGAGAGAGAGAGACTTCTCAGACAGCTTTCCCGTCCAATACTTCCCTCCTCACTGCCTCGCTCCCCCACCTGGCGCTTTCCTCCCTGCTGCCCAGTTCTTCGCTCCCCCGCCACCTCCCCACCCGATCTTAAGTTAGGACCGGGCGGGGAGTGCAGCACCAGGGAGCGTGAAGCGAAGGACCAGGGCAGGGAGCGTGGAAAAGCTAATTTGTTAAAAAAGCCAGTGGCTTTTTATCGCCCGACTTTTAAACAATCTTGCATCCATTTCAGCCTTTTACTCAGCCCCCAGACCGCTTTGTAGGGGCCAGCAGGCAATTACTCGCATTTCCTATTGACTTGCATTGGACTCGCTACTCGTAATTAGTACCCGAGTATTAGGACCTACTCGTTACAAGTATAGCGAGTCCGAGTATTTCACTACTCACTTATCCCTAATTGCCATTAATATCCATTGTGTCAGTGAATGCACCAGGAAGCACAGGCAAGTTGCAACCAGATGAGCTTTGGAGTAGCATTTGTTTTTGCTGTCTGAACTTTTTGAGCTTTCAGTTCCTTTCAAAACTTTTTTTACTGAATTAAAGGAAAGAAAAATACATAGATAGATAGATAGATCATACCTCTGACATAATCTTCTTGGGGAACAACATTAAAAGTATTGACACTTGATGAAAGTTCTTGTTCAATCAATGACCTTGTAGAGAAAAAATATTTGTGTGATTTTGTGTTGTAATTCTCCGTAAACTATTTTGATGTATTTTTTTGTGTGTTTAGAAGGAACCAAGACTGATATTGATTAAAGGGTATATCCATCCATGACCTACTGATGTACTAATCAAGAGATGTGTGATCAATATGAGGTCAGCAGGAGTCCAAGAGCCTGCACCCCACTAATCAGTCATTATTTGCAGTGGTGACCACCAGATGTAAACCGCTTGCATGGATCTGCAAATCCCAGCTCCACTCAAGGTGTACTGGTTCCTGCCAGGTACTACAGAATAACTTCTTTTCTTTTAAACAAAGTTCTTCAGCAATACCTGCGAGCGGCTGCTACACAATAAATGGAGCTAAGCAGGAGAAATTAAGCGATGACTGGTGGGCTTTTCTGGTTATTCAGTTTTTTTAGGTCGAAGAGAACAAAATAAGAAATTACATTGAGAAGAACTGTTTTTCTGTTTTATTTAGGATAACACGATTACCGCCAGATGAATGATCCCGATAAGCGTCACATGGTAGAGTTCTCGGCCTTTTGCACACCCATTTTTCTTCATTGAGTGAGTCATAATATTCACAAACATCTTGTCCGGGAAGATCAAAATTACATTCCACCACTTCTTCTGTTCCATTTTTCACAAAATAGCCTTTGAAAAAAACCTGGGTCAAAAAGATAAGAAAAAATATGGCATAATATGGGTAAAGGGTCATTCTCAAAATTAAAAATTATTCCATATCTATAATCTTTTGGAAGCTGCTCAGTACTGTAGTCAAAAATGTATCTAATAAATCTACAATGAATTGAGGGGTGGTGGGTGGTTGGAGTAGAACATGCATGCCTCTGCAGATAGGGCTATTGGGATTGCTGTGGGTATCATTGATCAGATTCTTAGGGGTACTTTGCACACTACGACATCGCAGGTGCGATGTTGGTGGGGTCATGTCGAAAGTGACTCACTTCCTGCGTCGCTCTCGACATTGTAGTGTGTAAAGGCTAGATGATATGATTAACGAGTGCAAAAGCGTCGTAATCGTATCATCGGTGTAGCGTCGGCGAAAACCATAATTACATTGCTGCGACGGTCCGATGTTGTTCCTCGTTCCTGCGGCAGCACACATCGCTGTGTGTGAAGTCGCAGGAGCGAGGAACATCTCCTACCTGCTTCACCGCGGCTCCTGTCGGCTATGCGGAAGGAAGGAGGTGGGCGGGATGTTTACGTCCCGCTCATCTCCGCCCCTCCGCTTCTATTGGCTGCCTGCTGTGTGACGTCGCTATGACGCCACATGGCCCGCCCTCTTAATAAGGAGGCGGGTCACTGACCAGAGCGACATCGCAGGGCAAGGTGAGTGCATGTGAAGCAGGCATAGCGATAATTTTCGCTACGCCAGCTATTACCACATATCGCTGCTGCGACCGGGGCGGGGACTATCGCACTCGGCATCGCAGCATCGGTTTGCAATGTCGCAACGTGCAAAGCCCACCTTAGTCCTCAGTAAATTTTATATTATTTTAATAAAAGGGATCAGGTTCAGTTGTGTTAACACCCCTTTTAACTCATCTCATTATATCAGGGATGTGTAGGTTTTAAAATGGTGTTGGAAACTGCCCCTGAATGGTACAGCGCCCACCTATTTCAGACAATATTTGCTTATATAACTTACAATAGAAATGTTTGCCCATATTTATATTCTTCATCTTTTCCTCTCTGAAGAGCTAAATTTGGGCCTCTAAACATACAATCTTCTTATTTAGAGAATCCTAGATTCTATCAGACATTTATGACATATGTCCTCACCTGCATCCCCTGTCCAACACATAGCACACCCCCGCAGAAATCTTGCACATCTCAACATACACACCCTTTCTGACTCTATCCTACCTCTGTCCTCCATATCTTCACTCGACGACACAGAAAGTGCCACCATTTTCTACAACGCCACTCTCACATTAGCTATTGATTCAGTCGCCCCTCTCATGCACGGCAGATTGAGAAGAATCAATAGACAACCCTGGCACAACAGCCTCACTAAAAATCTTTGGCAAGTGTCTAGGCCTGCAGAGTGGCGGTGGAAGAAAACGCACTCCCAGGAAGACTTCACCACATTCAAAAATGCAATCCACATATTTCGTTCAGCCCTCATCGCTGCTAAACAGGATTACTTCAGAACCATCATATCCTCTTTAACACACAACCCCAAACAGTTATTCAGTACTTTTACATCCCTTCTCGCCCACCACTGCCCCCTCTAATCTCCCTCATTTCTGCAGAAGACTTTGCCACATATTTCAAAGATAAGATCGACCAAACCAGGCAAGTCCTTTCTGCTCAATTATCACAACCCCTTCATATAACAGACCACTGCCTCTCCCCCATAAACCTCCTCCCCACCATCATCGAAGGAGAGCTCACTCATCTCTTTTCGAAAGTGCACTTCACCACCTGCACAATTGACCCCATCCCATCCCACCTCCTCCCCAACCTCACCACTATCCTTATTCCAGCCTTAACCCATCTTTTTAACCTATCTTTAACCTCTGGAACCTTCCCTTCTGCTTTAAAACATGCAATAATCACACCCATCTTAAAGAAACCCTCACTCAACCCAACCTCTACTACCAGCTATTGCCCCATATTACTACTCCCGTTGGCCTCAAAACTCCTTGAATAGCATGTCCATGCTGAACTTAACTAACACCTCTTATCTAAAGGCCACTTTACACGCAGCGATATCGCTATCGATATCGCCAGCATGCGTACCTGCCCCAGTCGGTTGTGCGTCACGGGCAAATCGCTGCCCATAGTGCACAACATCGCTAATACCCATCAAACTACTTACCTGCCTAGCGACGTTGATGTTGCCGGCAAGCCGCCTCCTTTCTAAGGGGGCGGTTCGTTCGGCGTCACAGCGACGTCACTAAGCGGCCGCCCAATAGAAGCGGAGGGGCAGAGATGAGCGGGACAAACATTCCGCCCACCTCCTTCCTTCCTCATTGCGGCCGGCTGCAGGTACGAGGTTGTTCCTCGTTCCTGTGGTGTCACACATAGCGATGTGTGCTGCCACGGGAACGACAAACAACCTGCATCCTGCTACAGCAACAATACTTGGGAAATGGACAGCGTGTCAACGATCAATGATAAGGTAAGTAAATTTGCTTGGTAACGGTCGTTCGTACGTTTCACACGCAATGACGTTGCTAATGAGGCCAAATTTCGTCACGAATTCCGTGACCCCAACGACATCGCATTAGCAATGTCGTTGCATGTAAAGCGGCCTTAATTCTCTCTCTTTGACAACCTACAGTCCGGCTTCCGTCCTTATCTTTCTACTGAAACTGCCCTGACTAAAATCACAAATGACTTACTTACGGCCAAAGGCAACAGTCACTTCTCTATACTCCTCCTTCTCGACCTGTCCTCAGCCATTGACACTGTCGACCACTCCCTCCTATTACAGGTCCTCTCTTCCCTAAGTGTCAGAAATCTTGCCCTCTCTTTGATCTCTTCATACCTTTCCAACCACACTTTTAGTGTCTCACACTCCCACACAACCTCTTCATCCCGTCCTCTCTATGTTACTGTAGAGCCCCTCAAAACTCAGTCCTGGGACCCTTGTTTTTTTCCATCTATACATTTGGCCTGTGACAACTCATAAAGTCTCATGGGTTTCAGTACCACCTATATGCTGATGACACTCAAATCTACCTCTCTCATCCAGATGTCACATCTCTGCTTTCCAGAATCCCAGAGTGTCTATCAACCATATCCTCCTTCTTCTCCTCTCACTTCCTAAAACTCAATGTGGCCAAAACTGAACTAATCATATTTCATCCATCTCACCTACACTCGCTAACTGATCTATTACAATAAACAACATCACGCTCTCCCCAGTACCCAAAGTTCGGTGCCTCGGAGTGACCCTCGACTCTGCCTTGTCCTTGATACCACGCATCCCATTCCTCACCACCTCCTGGGGCAGTGATAAGAAGGCCCGCTGCTGCTGCTTGCATGTTTTGGCTGGTACATTGGGACAGGAACCGGCTTCTGGTCTTTTTTACTCCCTTGAAAAATAATTTATGTATGAAACGCGTCGGTAAAGCGGAGGTGTATTGATTCATTTGAAGGGATCGTGGGTCCAGTACCATAGGGACCACGTATGATGAAGGATAATCTTGCCGCATGTTGATGGACTGCGCCATAGTGGGTGAGGCTGTTCCAAATTCTCTTTGAGACTGCTGAATTTCCTTTGCTATAGGTAACATTTATAACAGTCTTTTATGTGTAATCTACTGCATATTATATGATTTAGATTATACATTAACATTAAGATTTTCTGAATGAGTCCCATAAAACCGGCCTGATTGAGCCCCTGAGACTTGCTAAGGAAATTAGTGGCCTGTGGCACTCCTTCACTACAGATAACTGTTTTTATAGAAGTTTCCCTTACTTCCTTTTAAGAAGTATTTATTAAAAGTTAAGTTTTATTTGGTACCTATCTTTGCTTTTTTGGCTCCTCCATATATCTCCAAACTAATCTCCCGCTGCACTCCAACACGCAACCTCTGGTCCTCCCAAGATCTCCTTCTCTCCTCCTCTCTCATTCGCTCCTCATGCAACCGACTCCAAGACATCTCCTGAGAATCCCCTTTCTTCTGGAATTCACTGCCTCAACACGTCAGATTATTTGCTACACTTGGAAGCTTCAAACAGAACTTGAAAACTCATGTGTTCAAAAATGCCTATAATCTCCAATGACCACATTGCGTCACCACTGCCGGAGCTGTCGCCTCACCACCGTGACAGAACTGCCGCCCGACCAACATCCCACGTACTGTCCCCTCCCCAAAATCCTATAGAATGTAAGCCCGCAAGGGCAGGGTCCTCTTCCCTCTGAAACAGTCTGTCTTTTGTAATTTGTATTCTGTATGTAACCCCCTCTCATGTACAGCACCATGGAATCAATGGTACTCTATAAATAAATATTAATAATGTTCTCAGTATACCAAACATGTTACAATTGGGAATAACTAATTTATGCTTAATTAAGGCCCTAATTTAACAATTCATCCATCAGAATGGAAAAACTGCATCTTGCTCTTCATTGAGAAAACCGAAATAAATGTATTGTGCATGGCTTGTTGCACAATTGTCACCTCATTTACGAAAACCGGAGAAGGCAAAAAGTGGTGGTGCCACCAAGAACTGTAGAGCATTGCTTGCAGAATAGGTTATCTTTAAAAGTAAATCCCTACTTATCAGAGTCTCTTGACAAAAAGCTAAACATAGGGGGTCTTCTTGCTTGGACTTTCTACAATCTGTTGTAAGCCTCTATCTTATGATGGTCAGACTGAAACTCTGCTGAGAGCTCCGGGCTGTGGTACTCTACTCTTGTTGCTAAGAGTGTTAGGTGCGGCATTATCAACTGGTATCTCTGGGTAGCAATTCTGTAAATGGTAGTGGCTTTTTGGAAGAACATACCCACAGTGATGCTCACACTATCCTGGCAGAGTGCGTTGTGCAGACTTGTGAGATATATTTAGGTGGGATTATGAAAGCGGGAAGTCTCCCAATACCCTCCAGCAGAACTGAGATCGATGACAGAAAGCTGGCATTTACTTGTACCAGAACCTGCCACTTGGGGGACTTGTGGAACAGCTTATGGTCTCCTAACCTATATATGACTGTGTAACACTGATCTATAAGAGTAAAGAGGTTCTCTGGTGATAACTTACTGATCAAGAGGTGGAGGCCAGACTGCTGGTATCTACAGCAATCATCAAAGTAGGGAAGTGTTTTCTCTATGGGGACATGTTTATACACATTACAAAATGGAGGAGTATGTTGTATTCACAAGCACTTCTTTATGCATTCTGTATAAGGCTGATGGGAAAAGTTAACTGCAGAGGATACAAGTCCTCTGTTTTACTATTCAGTGTAGGTCACAGTATTTGGACCAATCAGAAAGATAACAGATATTGTATAGACAAGCGATAACTTATTTTCAGCTGTCAACCCACTTAAATTCTGCAGATTTCAAGTGCATTGTGCTACTGATTGTGACCTTCAACCTCAAATTTTCTTTACCACTTTGTGTTTGTCACATGGTTGTTAACACAGAAGTAAAGTCATTTCTTTTACTATTATGTTTTCCATTTTTCTTACGTTGAATCCAAACTGCTATTTACAGAGACTTTCAACCCTAGACAACCAGTGAAATTGTCGTACATTGACCATCCACCTTCCATCTGTATTTTCTTGGCTTTATAAGGTATGAAATGTCAAACATCACAGTTCCTTACCAGGATTAGTTTCTTGTATCACTGTATCACTGTACCTTATCTGGTCGCGTGGTCTTTTTCTCATTCAAAATTGCAATGGCTTCACTGGAATGCATGAGCTTTATGGAGACCATGGTCTCACCAGGCCACTGTAGAATGAAGGAAGCTGTGTAGGAGCCATTGTGATGGTCTGTCACGGATCCACTCACTCCAGCTTTAAGGCTAGGGGAATGAAGCTTTGCATGGAAAAAATCTCCCCCATAGCTCTTTTCCCGACGTTTATGGTCCTTGGCTATTATGAGAATCTCCAAATTTTCTCCAACGACATAGGAAGACCTGGGATGAAGTAAGAAAAATTCCGAAGTCTTTGGATGGGTGGAAAACTCTAAAATTGTATTGTTTGGAGGCAGTGGCCATTCAGTCAACTGCAAAAGAGTCCAAAGCTCTTCATCCCAGGGGTTTGGGTTTTTCGTTGTCCATGTTAAAGTGGTCATTGGTAATGTTGTACTTGCTTTCCTTATGTAACTTTCTCTGAGGTTTAGTCTGTAGAAAAACTGAAGACCACAGTTATTTCAAACATTAAAGAATTAGCTATCAATAAAATTAAAATTATAAAGTACATGAGATAAGCTTTGGCAGAGCCCAATATGGGGATTTTTTTCTGAGATCCTGCACCGACATCCAAAACTAAGTATCTTTTAACTCTGATTTTGCCTTGTAAGATAGGCCTTGACTGCCACATTCATGTAAAGGTTAAATAAGAAAACTGCTGCTCATGTGATAGACTGAAAGGCAACAACTTGTATTAAAATGATTTGAAACAGCAACAAACAGTCATGTTTAAATGCCTAATAAATCCCTACTAGGGATGAGCAGACTCATGGAAATTTGGGTTTGCTTGGTTCAGCCAGATTTTGATAAAAAGTTGGTTTGGTACCGAGACTTGACCTGAACTTTACCTTGAACTTTGAACTTCATATAAGTCAATGGCAACTCATACGTTGGTGCTGTAAAATGGCTATAAAATATTCATCGTAAGGGTTAGGGGGTCGAAAAGGAATAAAAATGGTGCCCTTCAAACAAATGTGGATAGGGAATAAATAAGAAAAAAAATAATGACTGTCAATTTAAAAAAACAATATGGTATTTCCTCTACTATTATTAACTAGCCAAGGTAAATCAGACAGCTGGGAGCTGTTATTATCAGGCTGGGAAGTCCCATATTTATTTGGCCCTTCCCAGCCTACAAAATAGCAGCCTGCAGCCACTCCAGAAGTAGCACATTCATTATGTGTGTCAATTCCGGTGCTTTGTTTGGCTCTTCCAAATTGCCCTGGTATGGTGGCAATTAGCGTAATGCTTTTTGGGATTGATATCAGCTGTGAATTGACAGCTGACATCCAGCCCAGTGGTTAGTAATGGAGAGCCATATATCAGACACCCTCATTACTAACCTGGTAAGCATAGAGTTAAAAAACACATATAGGGAAAAAAAATATTTGAAAATGACTCCCCCACACTCCTTTGTTCACCAATTTATTAATTCAAAAGAAATCCTCGAAGTTCTGTTGAAATTCATAGTGTACTGTCCCATGATATCCATAGAGCTCTAAGGAGCTTCATTCTGAGGACATTCTCAGAACTAGGCTCCATAGGTCACACCCGGTTAGTGTCAGGCCAGGAATTTAATACAAATGTGATAAATTATTATTATTATTTATTATTATAGCACCATTTATTCCATGGCACTTTACAAGTGAGAAAGGGTATACATAAAAACTAGTAAAACAATCATTAACAGTACAAAACAGACTGTTACAGGAGGAGAAAGGACACTGCCCGCGAGAGCTCACAGCCTACAGGGAACGGGTGAGAGTACAATAGGTAAGGACAGAGCAGGTTGCTCAGTGGTCTCCTGGACTGAGGGTTATTGTAGGTTGTAGGATTGCTCAAAGAGGTGGGTCTTCATGTTTCTCTTGAAGCTTTCCATGACAAGAGAGAGTCTGATATTCTGGGATAGAGTGCTCCAGAGTATGGGGGAGGAACGGGAGAAATCTTGTATGCAATTGTGGGAAGAGGAGATAAGAGAGGAGTAGAGAAAGAGATCTTGTGAGGATCTGAGGTTGCGTGCAGGTAGGTACCAGGAGACTAGGTCACAGATGTAAGGAAGAGACAGGTTGTGGATGGCTTTGTATGTCATGGTTAATTTTTTGAACTGGAATCTTTGGGCAATGGGAAGCCAGTGGAAGGATTGGCAGAGTGGTGAGGCTGGAGAATAGCGGGGGGAGAGGTGGATTAAGCAGTCTGCCGAGTTTAGGATAGATTGGAGGGGTGCAAGAGTGTTGGAAGGGAGGCCAGAGAGCAAGAGGTTGCTGTAGTTCAGGTGGGAGATGATGAGGGCATGTACTAATGTATTTGCTGATTCTTGGTTAAGGAAAGCACGGATCCGGGAGATATTTTTTAAATCAGGGTCTCTCGCTGACTAGGAGAGACCTATGGAGACTTGTTCTCAGAACAACGCTCCATAGGATTCATTGGGTATCGTATGACATTACACCATTGAATTATGTTGGACCTTTGAGGATGTCTTTTCAGTTAATAAATTGGTGAACAAGTGCATTTGTGAGTGTCTTTGTTCAAATAATTTTTTTCTAGAGTGTGTGCCTTTTTTAACTGTACAATTACTGGGTTAGTAATGGGGGCTTGATGCCAGCTGTCACTTTACAGCTGACATCAACACCAAAAGTATTACGCAGATTTCCACAGCACCAGGGCAATCAAAAAATCCAGACAAAGCTCAATAATTGTAGTATCTAATGTATGCCCCACTTCTGGGGCAGCTGTGGCCTTCTATATATGGTTATTGGACCCTTCACAGGTTGATATTACCAGTACCCAGTCTTCTACTTTATCTTGGCTAATTATCAAAAAAGATACCTCCTGCCATTTTCTAAAATTATTTAAATAAACCATTTGATAAAAAGTTTCTTTTTATAAATGGTCCCTTCTATTTTTGATAACAAGGAAAGGTAAAGCAGAAGGTTGAGAGCTGCAGCCCCCAGCTGTTTGCTTTTCTTGCCCCGGTTATCAAAAATATGTAGAACCCCATGTCTTTTTGTTATTTATTTATTTTTCACAGCAACATACAATCATCTTCCACATGCAATAAAGCTTGTTGACTGGGTGCGGTGCAGTCTTTCAACAAGTTTTATTAGCATATGAGCAAAACCTGAACTCCGAACTCAGACATGGACTTTTTTTTTAGATGTCCATGTTTGAGTTTGAACCCTGCAGATCATGTTTCTGGTGAGAACTCCAAACTTTACCAGTTCGCGTATCCCTAATCCCTACCATTAGGTTGGACATTCTCATGCATTTTAAGGAAATGTTAATGTACTAATAATTTGCACCTTCACTCTTTAGTTCTTTTCAGATTTTTTGCTGAAATATAAGACAAAAATAAAAGTTTCACCACCCTTCATGGTTAGGGTTAAGATTAAGGTTACAAATAAGGTTAGGGTTATGCTGAGGGTTAAGGTTACATCTAAGGTTAGGAGTAAGGTTAGGGTTATGTCTAGGGTTAAGGTTAGGACTAAGGTTAGGATTAGGATTAAGGTTACAGCAAAGGTTAAGACTAGAGATGAGGGAACCATTGAAAGTGTAGTTCACCAGGTACAGTCGAACCTTAAAAAAGATTAGTGTTTTTGACCCCAACTTGATCAGAACCTCAATGAAAGTCAGTAATTGGGCATTTTGTGGCTCCAACCACATGCAACCAGCCATAAGCAGAACACTTCCGATGGAGGATGGGCGGAGTTTTTCAATTTTTCTTTTGTTTTTTTGTGTGCACACTGCATATTGTCACGCTCCCCGGGTCCTCGGCTCCCCTTCCCGGGTCTCCTGTCCCGCTCCCCGGCTCACCTGCCACGCTCCCCGCGTCCCAGTCTCTTGTGCCCGTCCTTCCTAGGCTCCCTGGCCGCCGATCCCGGCGCCCGACGGCCTCCCAGGCCCTGGCCGGCTCCCCTGCGTCCTCCTCTCAGCCTCCTTCCCTGGCTTCTGGCACCCGGGCCGCGCGCATGCGCATTAGGGCGCGCGCGCGGTCACTGACACTTTCTTAAAGGGCCAGCGCCCATTAACAGGAAATGAGGTTAGACAGGTACGGGGTATAAAGGGGGTTCTTGTCCAAGGGGGCGGGGCCTGATCTTCGTGTTTTCTGAGCTAGGAGTCAGGTCTCCTTGTGTTTTCCTGCCATACTTACGTATCTCTCTTCTAGAGCTGATCCCGCCTCGCCATCCAGTCCTGCTGAATCCCGAGCCCCGCACGCTGTCCGTCTGCCATCTGACAGTCCGTACCATCTCGGATCCCTGCGGTGACCCGTCATCTCGCTCCAAAGGTTCCGGACCCCGCCTGACATCATCTTGGCTTCCGAACCTGAGCTACGTCACCCGGACTGCCATCTGTGACTCCGTGGTCCCAGGGACTCCTCCGCTACCTTCACTTGCACGGACTGTTCTGCTGCCCATCAGTGCTTCAGCTACCGGACTCCCTACCACCATCTTAGAGTTCGGCCCAGTGGATCCACCTCCTGGGTCTGCCCGACCGCCCGGTCCTGACACATATGATCAAGCAGATTTTGCCCCAAGTGGAAGCCGCTCAAACACTGCAGACGGCTTGCACAGAGCTGATCATCAATCATGCCAAAGCACAGCACTGCTCGCTTGAGTGGTTTGCATTCCTAACACACTCAAATTTCGAACCCAAATTTTGTTTTTTTGGAAGTAACACACTCAAATATGAAACCTCAGGTTGGCTCATCTCTAGTTACGATAAGGGTCTATAGTTCTGACAAATATACCTGTCCAAGTCCAAATTTGTCAGGTATTTTTTTGTCCATGATAGGAATACATCTACATAACACCTTTCTCATGGACCTTCTTAGTTTTGTGATAAATCAAGCTTATTTTCTATTTAATGGCAAGTACTTTCACCAGCTCAAAGGGATGATGACTTTGAGTAGACCATGTGCTTCCAGCTATGCTAATCTCTTCCTGGGCTTGTGGGAGAAAACAATCATTTTTAAAAAAAAGCAAATGAAAAATAAACGTCATAGATGGTCATTTGGCTTCAATAAATTGATGATTTGTTGATATTATGGAAAGGGACAATTTTTTGAGGAGTTTGTTGCCTCCTTATTGAGTGGACCCGTTGAAGTTTGGTTTCGGTGGGTTCAGCTGGACTTTAGATAAAGTTCTGTTTTTTACCCGGACTTGATCTGAACTTCATTCAAAGTCACTGATTGGCAGTTCAGGTCTCCTCCCGCATATAGCAATCCATATACAGAAGACTCCGGGAGACGGTGGGCAGGGTTTCTTAATTTTTTTTTAGTGCACACTACATCCAATAATGCAGATTTTAACCCCAGTGTGAGCCATTCAAACACTGCAAGCAGCTTACACTTGGCCGAGCACCGAGCGTACCCGAGCACAGCGATGCTCGCTTGGGTGGTTTAATACTTAAAGTACCCGAACTTTGAACTCAAATTCTGATTTTTTTTTTTAAAGTTTGTGTTCGGAATGAACATATGAGTTTAAATTTTGGGTCCACTCATCTCTACTCCATAAAAATCAATGCTTTTTTATTTACATTGAGTTAGATAGTTACATAGGTTGAAAAAAGACCTAAGTCCATCTAGTTCAACCTTTCTCCACCAATTCTACATTTTGTCCTAAGTCACTGTGTTCTGAGATTGATGTGCACGAGATCCAATTTTTGGATATATGCATTGTAATAGATGATAGAGGTCATCTTTGGACCATGATCTATATTAAATCAACAACAACAAATATCTTCTTCGATTGAAGAAGACACCATCCTCAAGCACTAAAAAATTTAGTACCTAACAGCCTATTCCTTATGGTTGCTTTACACGCAGGAACATCGTTAGCAATGTTGCTTGTGAAAGCACCCGCCCCCATCATTTGTGCATCATGGGCAAATCGCTGCTCGTGGTGCACAATATCGCTAGTACCCGTCACACATACTTACCTGCCTAACGACATTGCTTTGGTTGTCGAACTACCTCTTTTAAAAGCGGTGTCACAGCGACGTCACACGGCAGGCGTGCAATTGAAGCGGAGGGGCGGAGAGCAGCGGCTGGAAAGTCATGTCCACCTCGTTGCCGGAGGATGCAGGTACGGTGTTGTTCGTCATTTCTGGGGTGTCACACGTAGCGATGTGTGCTGCCTCAGGAATGACGAACAACCTGCGTACAGCATCATCAAAGATATTTGGGATTTGAATGACGTGTCAATGGTCATCGATTAGATGAGTATTTTTGATCGTTAGCGGTCGCTCGTACATGTCACACGCAACGACATTGCTAACGAGGCCGAATGTGCGTCACAAATTCCGTGACCCCAACAACATCTCATTAGCGATGTTGTTGCGTGTAAAGCCCCCTTTGGTCAGATGCAATTGTTCAATAAAAGAGATCTTTGAGGAAAGAGAAAGAGAACTGGAAGTAAGATTTAAAAAATGAGGATATCCAGCTAAGGTCCTCAAACCAGCAAATTATAATGTAAGGGCAGCATAATGCCTTTAGTCCCAAAACCTATACAACAGAATGACAGTAAGATAATCTTGCTAGGGAACTATGACAATCAATCCAATGACGTGATGAGAGTTTTGAAGACAAATTGGGAGATTCTAAAAATGAATCCTGATGTAAGAAGAATGGTAACTCCGAATCCATTGGTGAATAATCAAAAAAGTCGAATCTAAGGGACCAATTGGTTCATAATCGTCTTCAACCAGTTAGTGGAAATTATAATTGGGAACATTTAAAGGTGGATTATGCACAGCTTGTGAGTTAATAGCTAAAAGCTTTAGGTTTACATGTGAAATCACTGGACTTTTGTATGAAAAAAGGGATTTCATTAATGGTAGTTATATACCTGGTCAAATGTTCATGCCCGAAAAATTATGCAGGCAAGACTATCTTCAAACTTAGGAACAGCATACTAGAACATGTTGGGACATTATCAGTGTAATGCTCATGACGAGAATGAGTGGGGAGTGGACCCACTGGGCCAAGGCACAGATCTCTAGCCTGGAAGAGCGTACCTGAATGGCTAGCAAGACATCACTAGGCTGCAGGTGGTGGGGATAGGCTTGCGCTGGTGGGTAACTACCAGGAGTAGTGCCAGGGTATATCTACTTCAGCAGCTGGCACCAGAGCTATGGACACAAACAGTGAGTGATGTGATAGGTGCAGCCGGGATGGCTGATGAGGTAGGCTCAGGCATAATGGAACGATTCAGCAGTGTCCGGTGTAGCATGCTTGACCGATAGTATTCAATGTAGCAGCGGCCACTATAACAGACTCTACCGACCGTGTAGGATGCAGCAGCAGCCAGCATAGCAGACATAACTGATAGGAAGAAAGGAATTTCCAGCATCCAGGTTCCAGATTATTTTAAAAAACAAATTTCTTTATTCCAAAAAGATTTAAAAGGTCATTCCATATGTATAAAAAGGCAATTATCAAACAGGTACGCGTTTCGGAGGATCACCTCCTTTGTCTGAGACAACACCATTCAAATGAAAAGCCCTTAAAAAAAGGTCAAGGGGGAGGGGAAAATCACAGAGAAATGACATCACATGTGTAGAAACATGACTGAGTAGGTTAATGACATCACATGTGTAGAAACACGACTGAGTAGGTATTTAAAGAAGTTCGTTTTTTAAAATAATCTGGAACCTGGATGCTGGAAATTCCTTTCTTCATATTCACACTTCAGTGGGTCCTGCTGATGTCCATGCACCGGTCAGATTCTTATGGAACTCCAAGTGGGTCAGCTGGTGTTTTTTTCTACTGCTATAACTGATAGGGTATGATGCAGCAGCAGTGAATACATCAGGTACTAGAACACAGAACAACATAAGTAAGGTGGAAAACAGCACAAACAGCAGCAGCAGCAGAGACCTGAGAGCTAGCAATGTATAAACTACGTTGCCCATGAAGCTCCGTTAATGTGAAGGTGTCATAAGTACCTGATGCCTCTCAGCCATAGGCTGAGAGGCACTTCCGGGTTAAGGCCATTTCAGACAAGGTGCACTAATAGTCCTCCCAGGAGGCCTGTACGGCATGCGCAAGCCCAGGGAGGCAGTGGCAGGGATCGGGGAAGATGCAACTACCACTGAGTGGCTGGAAAGGTGAGACTGCCAGAGCAGGAGAGTGCAGGGACACTGGTAGGGGCGTTACATATAAAAAAGAGGATACTCCTCAATCTAGGCATGTTTGCCTGGTACTTGGATTGGACCTACAATGCCTCCAGTTTCAGGTGATTGAGAAAGTTACATCATCTCCTAAAAGAGAAAAAGAGACACAGTATTGAGAACAGGACAGTGGGTTATTATTATTTTTATTTATTTTTATAGCGCCATTTATTCCATGGCGCTTTACAAGTGAAAGAGGGTATACGTACAACAATCATTAACAGTACAAAACAGACTGGTATAGGAGGAGAAAGGTCTCTGCTCGCGAGGGCTCACAGTCTACAGGGAATGGATGATGGTACAATAGGTGAGGACAGAGCTGGTTGCACAGTGGTCTACTGGACTGAGGGCTACTGTAGGTTGTAGGCTTGTTGGAAGAGGTGGGTCTTGAGGTTCCTCTTGAAGCTTTCCACGGTATGGGAGAGTCTGATGTGCTGAGGTAGAACCTTCCAGAGTATGGGGGAGACACGGGAGAAATGTTGCATACGATTGTGGGAAGAGGAGATAAGAGAGGAGCAGAGAAGGAGAGTTTGTGAGGATCTGAGGCTGCGTGCAGGTAGGTACCGGGAGACTAGGTCACAGATGTAGGGAGGAGACAGGTTGTGCATGGCTTTGTAAGTCATGGTTAGTGTTTTGAACTGGAGTTGTTGGGTGATGGGAAGCCAGTGAAGGGATTGGCAGAGTGGCGAGGCTGGGGAGTAGCGAGGGGAGGGGTTGATTAAGCAGGCCGCAGAGTTTAGGATAGATTGGAGGGGTGCAAGTGTGTTGGAAGGGAGGCCAGAGAGCAGGAAGTTGCAGTAGTCGAGGCGGGAGATGATGAGGGCATGCACTAATGTTTTTTTCTGATTCTTGGTTAAGGAAAGCACGGATCCGGGAGATATTTTTGAGTTGTAATCGGCATGAGTTGAAGAGGGCTTGGATGTGTGGCTTGAAGGATAGAGCAGAGTCGAGGGTCACTCCAAGGCAACGAGCTTGTGAGACTGGGGAGAGTAAGCAACCATCGAGTTTGATGGAGAGGCTTGTTGGAGGAGAGGAGTGAGGAGGAGGAAAGACAATGAACTCTGTTTTGACCATGCTAAATTTTAGGAATCGCGCAGAGAAGAAGGATGAAATAGCAGACAGACATTGTGGAATTTTGGTTAGTAGAGAGGTACTGTCAGGTCCAGAGAGGTAGATCTGTGTGTCATCGGCATAGAGATGATACTGGAAGTCGTGGGACTCTATGAGCTGTCCCAGGCCAAGGTGTAGATGGAGAACAGCAGGGGTCCAAGAAATGAGCCTTGGGGGACACCGACAGATAGGGGGCGAGATGAGGAAGTGGTGTGAGAATGGGAGACGCTGAAAGTTCGGTCGGTTAGGTATGAAAAAATCCAAGATAGGGCCAAGTCTGTGATCATCATCTTGGAGGCGTCCGTGATGCCACGTGGAGCCAGTATGGACTCTGGTGGCAATAACATTAATAACAATCTAAGCCACTTATTACAGGCTGGAGAAAAATGTAAAGGCATACGTTAGGCAGAGAATAAGTGGAAATACAGTGTAAAGTGTCCACTAAATAGCAGCAGCTATATGATATGTACAAAACAGTAGATCATATGAATTGTTCATTAGCTAATATTAATGAAATTCCAAAGGACATTAGTTTACAATATATTGTTTTTCTTCTTCCTTTATTGGTATCTAGCAACCAGTATTTTTTAGTCTAACAGAGAATAACCTGGCTATGTGGATAAAATACCTCCTATGGCTTCATCCTTATTAGAATTGCAACATTATTCTTTATATTACAAATAATGTATGAGTCCCAAAAGAACCACATACACATAGGAGTGTAAATTTCCAAAAAGACATCAATTTTTATTAAAGATTTACATGTACAAAAATCTAAAAACACATGATTCATTAATCAGAAGGTATAAGGAGGACCTCTACCAAACATCCACCCCCCACAAAAGTGGAGCAGTGTGTCTAGCTAGCATAGAAATATAGGACAAATAATAGATTAAGCCCCATATCTTGGTTACAGCTCCCAGAAGTGTACGCTGTCACCAGACATAGTGTAGCTCCCAGCTACTGCAGGGAAAATGCCGTCTAACAGGATCAGACACTTATTATAAGACTAGAAGGTGGCCGGATTCTACGCATCGGGTATTCTAGAATTTACGTATTGTGTAGTTCATGTATGATTTTTGTTATATATATATATATGTTGTTGTGTGTAGTTACCAAGTGTTTGTGTAGGCGCTGTACATGTTCTGGCTGTTGTCTGGGTGTGGCGGGGGTGAGAGCGGTGTTGTATGTGTGTTGCGTTGTTTGTGGAGCGCTGTGTGTCTGTAGCGTTGTGTGTGTGTGTTGCGCGGTTTGTGTGTGTGTGGTGTGTTTTGGGGGGAGGTATGTTTTGTGCAATGTGTGTGTTGTGCGGTATGTGCGTATGTTTGTGTGTGCAGCGTTGTCTGTGTGTGGGTGTCTGTGTAGGTCAGTTGTTTGTGGTTCCCAGTGTGTGTGTGTGGTGTGTTGTGCAGTGCGCGCGCGCGTGTGTGTGTGAGTTGGGGGGAGGTGTGCACTTCCCATCGTGCTCCATCCCCCATGCAGCGCACTCCCCATCGTGCTCCATCCCCCATGCAGCGCACTCCCCATCGTGCTCCATCCCCTATGCTGCGCACCCCCCATCGTGCTCCATCTCCCATCCTGCGCACTCCCAAACGTGCTCCATCCGCCATGCTGCGCACTCCCAAACGTGCTCCATCCGCCATGCTGCGCACTCCCAAACATGCTCCATCCGCCATGCTGCGCACTCCCCATCGTGCTGCATCCCCCATGCTGCGCACTCCCAAACGTGCTCCATCCGCCATGCTGCGCACTCCCAAACGTGCTCCATCCCCTATGCTGCGCACCCCCATCGTGCTCCATCCCCCATGCTGCGCACTCCCAAACGTGCTCCATCCGCCATGCTGCGCACTCCCCATCGTGCTCCATCTCCCATGCTGCGCACTCCCAAACATGCTCCATCCGCCATGCTGCGCACTCCCAAACGTGCTCCATCCGCCATGCTGCGCACTCCCAAACGTGCTCCATCCGCCATACTCCGCACTCCCCATCGTGCTCCATCCCCCATGCAGCGCACTCCCCATCGTGCTCCATCCCCTATGCTGCGCACCCCCCATCGTGCTCCATCTCCCATGCTGCGCACTCCCAAACATGCTCCATCCGCCATGCTGCGCACTCCCAAAAGTGGTCCATCCGCCATGCTGCGCACTCCCAAACATGCTCCATCCGCCATACTCCGCACTCCCCATTGTGCAGCATCCCCCATGCTGCGCACTCCCAAACGTGCTCCATCCGCCATGCTGCGCACTCCCCATCGTGCTCCATCTCCCATGCTGCGCACTCCCAAACGTGCTCCATCTGCCATGCTGCGCACTCCCAAACGTGCTCCATCCCCTATGCTGCGCACCCCCATCGTGCTCCATCCCCCATGCAGCGCACTCCCCATCGTGCTCCATCCCCTATGCTGCGCACCCCCCATCGTGCTCCATCTCCCATCCTGCGCACTCCCAAACCTGCTCCATCCGCCATGCTGCGCACTCCCAAACGTGCTCCATCCGCCATGCTGCGCACTCCCAAACATGCTCCATCCGCCATGCTGCGCACTCCCCATCGTGCTCCATCCCCCATGCTGCGCACTCCCAAACGTGCTCCATCCGCCATGCTGCGCACTCCCAAACGTGCTCCATCCACCATGCTGCGCACTCCCAAACGTGCTCCATCCGCCATACTCCGCACTCCCCATCGTGCTCCATCCCCCATGCAGCGCACTCCCCATCGTGCTCTATCCCCTATGCTGCGCACCCCCCATCGTGCTCCATCTCCCATGCTGCGCACTCCCAAACGTGCTCCATCCGCCATGCTGCGCACTCCCAAACGTGGTCCATCCGCCATGCTGCGCACTCCCAAATGTGCTCCATCCGCCATACTCCGCACTCCCCATCGTGCTGCATCCCCCATGCTGCGCACTCCCAAACGTGCTCCATCTGCCATGCTGCGCACTCCCAAACGTGCTCCATCCCCTATGCTGCGCACCCCCATCGTGCTCCATCCCCCATGCTGCGCACTCCCAAACGTGCTCCATCCGCCATGCTGCGCACTCCCCATCGTGCTCCATCTCCCATGCTGCGCACTCCCAAACATGCTCCATCCGCCATGCTGCGCACTCCCAAACGTGCTCCATCTGCCATGCTGCGCACTCCCAAACGTGCTCCATCCGCCATACTCCGCACTCCCCATCGTGCTCCATCCCCCATGCAGCGCACTCCCCATCGTGCTCCATCCCCTATGCTGCGCACCCCCCATCGTGCTCCATCTCCCATGCTGTGCACTCCCAAAGGTGCTCCATCCGCCATGCTGCGCACTCCCAAAAGTGGTCCATCCGCCATGCTGCGCACTCCCAAACATGCTCCATCCGCCATACTCCGCACTCCCCATCGTGCAGCATCCCCCATGCTGCGCACTCCCAAACGTGCTCCATCCGCCATGCTGCGCACTCCCAAACGTGCTCCATCCGCCATGCTGCACACTCCCAAACGTGCTCCATCCGCCATGCTGCGCACTCCCAAACGTGCTCCATCCGCCATGCTGCGCACTCCCAAACGTGCTCCATCCGCCATGCTGCGCACTCCCAAACGTGCTCCATCCGCCATGCTGCGCCACCATCAGCCTCTCTACCCGCAGCATCAGCCTCTCTGCCCGCAGCATCAGCCTCTCTCCTCCCAGCATCAGCCTCTCTCCCCGCAGCATCAGCCTCTCTGTCCCCAGCATCAGCCTCTCTGTCCCCAGCATCAGCCTCTCTGTCCCCAGCATCAGCCTCTCTGTCCCCAGCATCAGCCTATCTCATCCCAGCATAAGCCTCTCTCATCCCAGCATCAGCCTCTCTGTCCCCAGCATCAGCCTCTCCATCCCAGCCTTCCCCAGGATCAGCCTCTCTCCTCCCAGCCTCCTCCAGCACGCCATGCTCCTCTGCCGACACTCACACACCCGATCGCATACACTCACACACACCCACACACACCCGATCGCATACACTCACACACACCCGATCGCATACACTCACGCACACACACATTGACGATATTGCACATACGCGCTCATACTCACAACATCCGGAGATACCACATGCTTCTGGCCATGTGATCCTCCGGCAGGTCCTGGAAGGTCACAACAGCACAGTATCGAGGCCGAGAAGCAAGCGATATCGCCGGATGCTGTGAGTGTGTGGATGCGATGTGATGTTTGTGTGAGGTGTGTGTGAGAGTGAGTGTGAGCCGGTGTACACTGGTAACTATGATACACATCGGGTAACCAAGGGACCTTAGTTACCCGATGTGTATAATGGTTACCAGCGTTCACGGGCTCCGTGAAGATCCCAGCATCGCAAGGTTATATCTGGCGCTGCTGGGATCGTGACGGAGCCGGTGTAGAAGCAAGCGATATCCCAGGATGTTGTGAGTGTGTGGATGTGATGTGTGAGGTGTGTGTGAGAGTGAGTGTGATCTGATGTGTGTGTGTGTACTCACCTGGGAGTCGGAGCTCCGTGTCAGTTGGGCCAGAGCGAGCGTGCATTGCGTGAGGGGGGCGGGGCCTGCAGAGAGCCGGGGCGAGAGGCCAATCCGTGTGGGGGGGCGGGGCCATGGCGAGCCCAGCGGCCAATCAGCTTTGTGTCACCGTAAGGACACAATTTTGGAGCATGACAGACAGACAGAATAAGGCAATTATATATATAGATAAGATAAGATAAGATTCACGGCTTAGAGTACCTTCACACTTTAACGATGCAGCAGCGATCCGACCAGCGATCTGACCTGGTCAGGATCGCTGCTGCATCGCTACATGGTCGCTGGTGAGCTGTCAAACAGACAGATCTCACCAGCGACCAGTGACCAGCCCCCAGCCAGCAGCGACGTGCAAGCGACGCTGCGCTTGCACGGAGTTGGCGTCTGGAAGCTGCGGACACTGGTAACTAAGGTAAACATCGGGTACGGTTACCCGATGTTTACATTAGTTACCAGCGCACACCGCTTCCTTGCTCTCCTAGCTACAGTACACATCGGGTTAATTAACCCGATGTGTAATGCAGCTACATGTGCAGAGAGCAGGGAGCCGCACACACTGCTTAGCGCTGGCTCCTTGCTCTCCTAGCTGCTGTACACATCGGGTTAATTAACCCGATGTGTACAGCAGCTACATGTGCAGAGAGCCGGAGCCGGCAGCACAGGCAGCGTGAGAGCTGCGGAGGCTGGTAACTAAGGTAAATATCGGGTAACCACCTTGGTTACCCGATGTTTATCTTGGTTACAGCTTACCTCAGCTGTCAGACACCGGCTCCTGCTCCCTGCTCGCTTCATTTGTCGCTCTCTCGCTGTCACACACAGCGATCTGTGTGTCACAGCGGGAGAGCGCCTTTGAAGAAAACGAACCAGGGCTGTGTGTAACGAGCAGCGATCTCGCAGCAGGGGCCAGATCGCTGCTCAGTGTCACACACAGCGAGATCGCTAATGAGGTCACTGCTGCGTCACAAAAAGCGTGACTCAGCAGCGATCTCGGCAGCGATCTCGCTGTGTGTGAAGCACCCCTTACCCATAGAGTGAACAATAGTAGGAGCTCCTGACACACAGCAGTGGGGGGAAGGAATGCAGCTCTCAACCCGGACGCATGTCGCTTAATGCTTCTTCAGCAGGATGAAGGCAGGGGACCCTGTTAGACGGCATTTTCCCTGCAGTAGCTGGGAGCTACACTATGTCTGGTGACAGCGTACACTTCTGGGAGCTGTAACCAAGATATGGGGCTTAATCTATTATTTGTCCTATATTTCTATGCTAGCTAGACACACTGCTCCACTTCTGTGGGGGGTGGATGTTTGGTAGAGGTCCTCCTTATACCTTCTGATTAATGAATCATGTGTTTTTAGATTTTTGTACATGTAAATCTTTAATAAAAATTGATGTCTTTTTGGAAATTTACACTCCTATGTGTATGTGGTTCTTTTGGGACTCATACATTATTTGCAGTCTGTTGATGGAGTTATTCCACTTATTTTTCCATACATAAGGGAAGTAGATGAAATTACTACTATGATATTGCAATTTTTCCCTTTGTCCTTGATCTTACTCATATAATTCTTTATATGCTGCTAGGTAGATCTGCACAAAGCACCGTGGAAATGGAAATTATATTTTATTACATTACATAGTTACATATATTGAAAAAAGACCTAGATCCATCTAGTTCACGCTTCTTCCACCAACTATACATTTTCACCAGGGCCGGCCTTAGCCTGAATGGCGCCCTGTGCAAAACTGCCCTTTGGTGCCCCCCCCCCCTACTGATTTTGTACCCAGTTTCCAGGAAACAAACGAGGACCAGAGGCAATTTTTTTATATCCTAAGAAAATTGATTTCTTCAAATGTACAATAAAGTCCTCCAGATTTGTGCTGGAGAATCTGATTCTCAATCCACATTAATTCCACCACATCTCGTACATGCTGTATGCCTGGATATTACATTATGGATAGTACATATGGATCCCCCCCAATGGGGCGCACATGTATCTGCAGAATGAGGCGCTGCTGCTCTTCGTGGAGAGATGGTATAAATTCCTATACACTTAGTGCGGCGCAGGTCGTAGTCCCATTGGTGGGATCAACATCTACTATACAAATTCTGAGGATAAATGTACCAGATGATAGCAAACAAGGCACCATGGAGCCGGTGGCCGATGCTGTGTGTACGCCGGACCAAAAAGTCCAAAATACAGATGTTAAAGGGGAATGTACGAAATTAGAAAAAAATCTCTGCTTTCTACATAATAAAGAGTCCTCAGGTTATATGTGTCGCTGCCTCTCAGCTCCAATGACCTGAACAGACTGAGGTGCAGTACCACATACACACAATAAGGACGGGGGGGCGCTGTGTATGTGTCGCTGCTTCTCAGCTCCAATGACCTGAACAGACTGAGGTGCAGTACCACATACAGACCATAAGGACGGGGGGCGCTGTGTATGTGTCGCTGCCTCTCAGCTCCAATGACCTGAACAGACTGAGGTGCAGTACCACATACACACCATAAGGACGGGGGGCGCTGTGTATGTGTCGCTGCTTCTCAGCTCCACTACCCTGAGCAGACTGAGGTGCAGCACCACATACACACCATGAGGGAGGGGCACGGTGTATAGAAGAACTACGGCATATATATTGTAATCCCTTTATTAACCAGACTGGGCACACCCCATTTGGCAATGCTGCAAATAATTTTGTTGGAAAATTTGTAAGATAAATCCACGCCGAATAATGTAATATGCAGAACTTCATAATGCACACCTCAGCTGCTGCAGAACCTCAAAATACACACCTCAGATGCAATATAACCTCATTATACACATCTCAGCTGCTGCAAAATCTCATAATTCCCCTCAGTTGCTTCAGAACCCCATAATACACATCTCAGCTGCTGCAGAACCCCATAATACAAATCTCAGCTGCAGCAGAACCCCATAATACACACCTCAGCTACTGCAGAACCCCATAATACACACCTTAGCTGCTGCAGAACCCCATAATACAAACCTCAGCTACTGCAGAACCCCATAATACACATCTCAGCTGCTTCTGAACCCCATAAGACACACCTCAGCTACTGCAGAACCCCATAATACACACCTCAGCTACTGCAGAACCCCATAATACACATCTCAGCTGCTTCAGAACCCCATAAGACACACCTCAGCTACTGCAGAACCCCATGATACACATCTCAGCTGCTTCAGAACCCCATAATACACACCTCAGCTACTGCAGAACCCCATAATACACACCTCAGCTACTGCAGAACCCCATAATACACACCTCAGCTACTGCAGAACCCCATAATACACACCTCAGCTACTGCAGAACCCCATGGTACACATCTCAGCTGCTTCAGAACCCCATAAGACACCTCAGCTACTGCAGAACCCCATAATACACACCTCAGCTGCTGCAGAACCCCATATTATACACCTCAGCTGCTGCAGAACTCGATGATACACACCTCAGCTGCTGCAGAACCCCATGATACACACCTCAGCTGCTGCAGAACCCCATGATACACACCTCAGCTGCTGCAGAACCCCATAATACACACCTCAGCTGCTGCAGAACCCCATAATACACAACTCAGCGGCTGCAGAACCCCATAATACACATCTCAGCGGCTGCAGAACCCCATAATACACAACTCAGCGGCTGCAGAACCCCATAATACACACCTCAGCTGCTGCAGAACCCCATAATACACATCTCAGCGGCTGCAGAACCCCATAATACACACCTCAGCTGCAGCAGGACCTCATCATACACATCTCAGCTGCTGCAGAACCCCATAATACACACCTCAGCGGCTGCAGAACCCCATAACACACCTCAGCGGCTGCAGAACCCCGTAATACACACCTCAGCTGCTGCAGGACCTCATAATACACCTCAGCTGCTGCAGAACCCCTTAATACACACCTCAGCTGCTGACGATGCATTACATTGATAGAATGGCGTCGTTCATAACAACATTAAGGCTAAGTTCACACAGGACATCTTTTGTAGCATTTTTGAGGTCACAAAGATGCCCCTATTTGCAGCATTTCCTCCTCCCAGCAAAGTCTATGGGATTGCTCTTTTGCTGTCCACACTAGGCATCTTTTGTTGGCTGCGTTTTTGAAGATGCAGATGTCAGTTCTTTTTGCGTTTTTGTTTTTTAACCCTTCCAGTCAATAGATTAGACTTAAAAACCGCATTGGGCAAAACGCGATAAAAATGTGTCAAAAACACATTGCGTTTTTTTATGCGTTTTTGCCGCGGTGCATTTTTGGTGCTCTCTTGGGACAAAAACACTGCATATTTGTGGTAAAAAAGATGCCTCGTGTGAACGTCCCCTAAACCATTTCATGTGATGTGCAGACGGCAGTGACGCCAGGTAACATACGAGACTCCACTGTTATTTTCTACCAGGTGAGGAATCTGACCGCTGATTCCCCTGCACGACCCCCGCGTGGAGGGAATCAGACACCGGCTCCATTATTGCAGTCGTGTATATTTTACTCTGACGCTTCCACATTTCAGATAAAACACATTTTATCTCTGCCGAGGACCATGCAGTCAGATGAGGAGCCCGGGAGGCCGGTGCCCAATGGCTTCTCCCTGCTCTGCTGCACAATGACTGGTCGAACCCCCAAAATGTGTAATACACACTGTTAGGATTTCATTTGCCAATGAAATCACTCACAAGTGATTTGCAGACTCGGGGTCATCTGCTGAATGACGTCTCCTCCTGCGTCTCTCATTGTTATCATTTTCAATTTGAGAGGAACAGGAGGAGACGTCATTCTGCAGATGACCACACATTGCAAATTACATGTGAGTGATCAGGTGACAACTACTCGAATCAGCAAGTGAAATCCTAATAGAGCGCATATTACACACCTATAGGATATGGCAGGTCAATATTCAGAATTACATTACACACTATAAGTGACATGTACAGGGCACATGTTGGGTGTATAATCTAATATATAAAGGTGTGTCTGTGTGTGTGTGTGTGTGTGTGTGTGTCCAATAAAGGAATCCGCACCGTCACATTTACAATCACGACATTTTGCACAGATGCCTCATGTGACCCAGGGAACGTCATAGACTATGTTTTGATGAGAAATTTTAACCCCGCACTTTACAGTTATTCGCCGCAAAAACCTGCTTACACTAAAATCAATGGCGCTGGGAACTACAGGTCATTAATAAGAGCTGTAATTGGTTGCTATAGGCAACAAGGACATTCTTTTTTTAAGACAGGTAATGTGTCAGATAATATGATGTCAATAGAGACAAACACAGACACACACAGAGACAGAGACACACAAACACAGAGACAGAAACGGAGACACAGAGAGAGATACACACACACACACACACACACTGAGACTGATGCAGAGACACACACAGGGACAGGGACACACACAGGCAGAAACACACAGAGACACACAGAGACAGACCCAGAGACACAGATATAGTCACAGAGACAGAGATACACAGAGACAGAGACACACAGAGATACATACAAACACAAGCACAGACAGGCAGAGACAGAAACACACAGAGAGAAAGCGTGAGACAGACAGAGAGGGACACAGAGAGTGGAGAGAGGGAGAGAGACAGTCACTTTCCTGGGCACTGCCAGGTACTAAAGCTAGTAAATATATATATGTACCTATTACCCCTACATATGCTCTGCACCCACTCTGGCCGCAGCTGCAGGGCCCACTGGCATAACGTCCCAGGCTCCCCCCGATGTCATTACACCTATCCAGGGCCCACAGCTACAGAGCAAGGGCGAAACAGGGAGCCAGTGCCCATCCAGTTCCCAATGGTGTTCAACCATGCATCCGAGGAAATAGCAATGGCCACCATCACTGACAGGCCCAGTCACTGCCACTGCATAAATTACACAATATACATGACACATACATAGATACTATGGAAAAGATAGATGGATGCAGGGTCGGGACTGGGGTGTCTGGGGTCCACAGGAGGAGTTACCTCTAGAGGCCACACAACTATATGCAAATAGCTGCAGGAGCCCCCACACAGCCTCCTATGCATATCAGGAGCCCCCACACAGCCTCTTGCACACAGCAGGAGCCCCCACACAGCCTCCTATGCATAGCAGGAGCCCCCACACAGATTCCTATGCACAGCAGGAGCCCCCACACAGCCTCCTATGCATAGCAGGAGCCCCCACACAGCTTCCTATGCATAGCAGGAGCCCCCACACAGCCTCCTATGCATAGCAGGAGCCCCCACACAGCCTCCTATACACAGCAGGAGCCCCCACACAGCCTCCTATACACAGCAGGAGCCCCCACACAGCCTCCTATACACAGCAGGAGCCCCCACACAGCCTCCTATGCATATCAGGAGCCCCCACACAGCCTCTTGCACACAGCAGGAGCCCCCACACAGCCTCCTATGCATAGCAGGAGCCCCCACACAGCTTCCTATGCACAGCAGGAGCCCCTACACAGCCTCCTATGCATAGCAGGAGCCCCCACACAGCTTCCTATGCATAGCAGGAGCCCCCACACAGCCTCCTATGCATAGCAGGAGCCCCCACACAGCCTCCTATACACAGCAGGAGCCCCCACACAGCCTCCTATACACAGCAGGAGCCCCCACACAGCCTCCTATACACAGCAGGAGCCCCCACACAGCCTCCTATACACAGCAGGAGCCCCCACACAGCCTCTTATATACAACAGGAGCCCTCACAGATCCCATATAGACATAAAAAAAAATTATACTCACCTAATCCTGATTCCCAGCACCGCAGCCTCCATCTTCTCTTCTATGGTGGCCTGCGGAGGCAGCGCGATGCAATGATGTCACTGCAGTGTCCTTGTGGATATACGGTCTCCTAAAACACAGGCCTGCAGCGGTCTGTGGCTTAGGAGACGGGCAGTGATAGAGCAGGGAGCCCTCTGCTCTGTCACAGGATTGAACTGTATCGGGGTGACGCCGACATAGTTCAGTGGGGTGGTTGCAGAAGATTCGGGGCTCCGGCCAAAAATTTCTGGGTTGGAGCTCTGGATCTTTGATGCCAGTGGTGCCCCTGCCGGCGGGTCCCTTTTATGTTCAGTTAGGCTGCTTTCACACATCCGTTTTTTGCTGAGCGGCACAATACAGCGCTTTGCAGAAAAAACGCAACCGTTTTTTTGCTGCTGGTTACGTTTTTTCATCATAGACTTGCATTAGCGCTATATTGTGCCGCATGTACTTGCGTTGTGTCCGTTTTTTGCCGCATTCGGCATATTTAGCAAAAAACTCATTGCGCCGGATTCGGCGCGATGCAGCGCGATTTACAATGTAAGCCTATGGACGCCGGATGCGGTTTTTTACACTGCGTATGCTCAGTATCAAGCTGTATCAGTCAAAAAACGGATGGGCCGCATGGAAAAACTTATGCAACGGATCCAATTTTTTTGCCGCATCTGTTGCATAGGTTTTGGAGCCGGATTGAGCCGTACTGCAAAAAACGGGTGTGAAAGCAGCCTAAGGCTATGTGCTCACGTGTGCGCTCTGCACCGCACGTAAAAGGTGCACTTCAGAGCGCAGCTGAAAAGCTCCGTTCTGAAGCACACATGGTGCCGGCAGAGAACGTGCGCTCTGCATGCTGCTCTCCCTATAGACAGCATGCAAACCGCACGGAAGAAGTGACATGTCACTTCTTAGAACGCAGCGATTCGGGCAGCAGCCGAATCGCTGCGTTCTAATATGCCACGTGTGCACGGCTCCTGCACTATCTCCATAGACTGTGCAGGGGACGCAAGACGCATGCAGTTACGCTGCGGTGCAGAACGCAGCGTAACTGCATGTAATACGCACACGTGCGCACATACCCTAAGAGAGCTTTCTGGGGCATTGACTGGTGTCTGTACCAGACCGACGCTGGATAGATGATAGGCAAATAGATATCAGACACATAGATAATAGAGATACATAGATATAGACATATATAATAGAGAGATAGGCAGACAGATAATACATAGATAGATAGATATAGGATAGATAATTGAGATATATAGACAGATATATAATAGCAAGATAGGCAGACAGATGGATAATAGACGGACAGACAGATACACAGACAGACATTGCACAGTATACAGGACACACACATGTTATACATAACACACACACAGCACATAATACAGCACAGATATGACACTGCATGTTATACTCAGTCACTTCCTGGCTGCAGGAGTTCAGTGTGGCTTTTATAACAGCATCTCCGGCAGTGCTGCTGCTGCCCCTCCCCCCTCTCTATGGTAAAGACAGGAGAGGACACAGAGCGGAGAGCAGGTGAGGGCGCCCCCTGCCTGAGGCTGTGCCGAGCGGGAGGAGACCAGATGCAGGGCACATAAGAGGGGCGCTCTGTGCTGGAGGATGTGTAGGGAGAGGAGAGGAGGGCGCCCCCTGCCTGAGGCTGTGCCGAGCGGGAGGAGACGAGACGCAGGGCACATAGGAGGGGGAGAGGCGCGAGCAGCAAAGTGAAAGTAAACAGCTGCTCCCTGCGGCGTCCCCTTTGATGTCTGCCTGCCGGCGCCCTGTGCGGCCGCACAACTCCCACATGCCTAAAGCCGGCTATGATTTTCACAGCTTCATGCTACTGTGTGACCCACTTGCTGTGACTTGGGGTGACCTCATGAGAAACTAAACCCCTCAAGGAATTTATCTTGATGTTTGGTGAGCACCTTGAATCTCCAGGTGCTTCATAAAATTTTATAACATTGAGCTGGGAACATATAAACATACATTTTTGCCACAAAATTGTTACTTTAACCAGATTCAGTATCGTTGTGAAAAAAGCTAACAGGAAATAGTTCACCATACAATTTGTTGTGCAATTCTTTCTGAGTACGCTGATACCTCATATGTGATAGAAATCAACTATTTGGACTCACGACAGGGCTCGGAAGGGAAGGAGCGCCCTTTGACTATAAAATTGTCTAGAATCGTTAGCGGATGGAATGTCGTGTTTGGAGATAATAGACCATATAATTTGTTGTTCAGTCATCAGGTCCACAGGCTATTTACTTCAAGCCAAATTTGCTTGGGCCTGTCCCGCCCACAGCCATGATTCAATCATGGGTACAGGATTGAAAAGCACCAGGTAAGTGCTGCTAAGAACAGTTCTACTTTTCCATATGTGAGGCCGCATTGCACATTTTATATAAAAATATTTTAGAGTACGACTGCTCCAAACAGATTTGCCGTGACGTGGCGGGGTAGCTCAAGAAATTGCAATTTTTTGCCAAAAATCTTAAATTTTAATAATAGTAGAGTTTGGAATTTTTAGTGCTGTAGTGCACATTTGGTGCTGGCTATCTTGGTTTTTTTCATATTTGTTGTGCAATTTTTCAGTAACAAATAAGTCCTTTTGTGCCCAGAACAATGTAGTACCCTCAGCTCATGTTTCTGGAAACCTTCACTCATTATGCGGCCCATTGCACTGCACATTATTAGACCCAAAAGGGAGGGGGGCATTTGGATTTGGGAGCACAGATTTTTCTGGATTCCTTTTTTGAGTGGGGGGGCCATAGCGTTTATCTGGAGCCTTTGTATTACCAGTAACATGGAAGCAACCTATATTTGCATTAACAGATGATGCACCTGAGTGGGAACTTCTGTTTTTGTGGCTTGAGTTGAATACTGTTTGATGGAGATGTTAGTACAGAACATTTTTGATAAGTTCACATTTATTCTGTGCTCTATGCTGAGTTTCCATCTACATCTCTGACATACATCATTCAGGTGAAATGGATGGATCTGTGGCGCCCCTGAGGCTTCAGTCACCACAGGGTACTGCACCTGACTTAAGGTGCAGTGCTCAACCCCAGGTCCAGAGGAGGTCGGTGTCAATTCCACTTACACAACTCATACACACAACCAGGTTGCCCTCCTTTACCGTGGTTCGGGCTAGGTTTGGGTCAAAAGGGGTCGCCAGCATTGTTAGGTCTTTAGGACACCACCACTGCTGGGATCCCCAATTCACTAGTGGAGGGAACCTGGGACAGGAGGAGCAACCACCTGAGGTAGTTAGGAGCCAACACAACAGTTAGAGAGTTCTAAAGCAGGAGAGGAAGAGAGCAATCGGGTTTCACCAGTGGCTTTGGTGGGACTTAGGAGTCAATACGGTCGCCGAGGTGAGAGCTTTATTGCTCCTTTGGGACTGGCGCTGTCATGATGCAGAATCCTAGGGTGGATTAACACCAGATTGACCACCAAAATCTGCAAGCTTGGGGGATTGCATGTCCCTCCGGCTCCCACAGTTCCCGGAGCACAGTGCCAGATAGGATCCGGGGTCGTGTCCCAAGGTAGGCCCCACATCGGACCCGCAGCACCTGCATATGGGCAGGGAGTACACACTTTTCAAGAAACAGGGGTCCCCAAGAGCTTTAAGCCACGGGAATCCACACCAAGCACAGGAGGAAGGTCCCACCATCCAATTCACCGGCTCTGAACTCTAAAAGATTCAGGTTTAACGGGCCCCATCACAGCTGGTGACCGGTACTGCCTGGGCAAGTGGCATAAAATGTGAATAAAACACCTTGAACCCGCAGCGACTGTTTTTGCCTGTAATTCCCAGTGCTGCTGTCCCGTGCCTCAGCGCCCGTCATTACTACTCCCCTCATCATCCTCCCTGGGGCCCGCTCCACCTGTGGGGAGCAGAAACACCTCAGCCACTACTACCATCCGCACCGGAGGACAGCGACAGGAACGGCGGCTCATTCCCTGGCCGCATGCCGTAGGTGGCATCACAAAATCAACCTCCACCATCATCCATCACTACCCCTTCCCTTTATTGTACACCTCGGGGTCATGAAACTGGGCAGAACCATCCGTGGCATCCCCTGATCCTCCCCGGCCCAGTGACGAGTATTTTCCCCCAAACCCCTGGGGTGCTACAGATCCATTCACTAATGAGGCAGCAGAGTTACTCCTGACTCTGTTCAATGGTGTACATCTTTTCAAAGGTGAACAAAACTGTTGATGATGGTGGTTTTGTGTACACCTAAAAAGAGACATATCACAGGCCAGACGTTACATCAAAGTGACTCCCTCTGGCCTCATTATAGTGATTTTTTCATTAGGAATTTTGTTTGAATCATATTTTTAAAAGATTCAGGGCATGTACCCACAATCTGCACATGCTGTGGCCTGGATGCAGCGTGTCTTGACCTGCAGAGACGTGAGTATTCTCCACGGAATACTGCAGCTATCTGTGCCCACGATCAGAGTTTGGGCTGATGTGGGACTTTTGCTCTGTTTTCCTCTTGGACAACACTTGCAACACTGCAAACAGAAATTGACGGGATGGGAAGTCAGTTAGCACAGCTGAGAAAATAGGCATAGTGGGCAAAGGAGTTCTATAAATCCCATCTACTGTGTTTGTACTGTACAATGCAACATTTTGGATGCATTGAAATCACGCTGAATCCAAAATGCTGCTAACACTGGTTGTGGGAACGCACTGTTACATGTAATCCCTGGTGTCAGCACTCAGTGTAGAGCACAGGATAAATATGAGCCGCACCGTACTATAATATTTGAGAGGCAGAATGATCAATTCAATAGCATTTGAAGAATTGGCTTTATTTATTTATTTATTTATTTTTTAAGCATTTCACCTTGCGGTATAAGTGAATAGGCGGCTTTATTCCTCTGGTCAGTACGATTGCTGTGATAGCAGGTTTATAATTTTTTTAGGTTTGGCGACTATCACACTAAAAAAAATGCTTTTTACTAAATAAAGAGTTTTTTCCATTGCTAAATTTTGAAGGCCATAGTTTTTTTTACATTTCTGCTGACCGTCATATGAGGGCTTGTTTTTTGCAGGATGAGTTGCAGTTTTTATTGGTACCATTTTAGGAAACACAATATTTTTTATTGCTTTCTATTCCGCTTTTTCTGAGGCAGAATCAAGATGAAATAGTAACTCAGGAACAGTTCACTGTGCCATAAAAGCGATTATACAGATTTATTGTTCAGGTCAGTACGATGACAGCGATACCACATTCATATATCTATGGAGACAAGATGACGTTTTCAAATATATGATTTTTATTGATCTATGACTTTTTTAGTTATTTTTATATTATTATTATTATGGTGTTCACTGAAGGGGTTAACTTGTTTGCTTTTTTTTACTAGTATAATACTGTATTATTGAAATATTATTTTATTCATTCTGTGATTTTTGTTTTATGTTTTCACTTGTATGTGTATGTATATTTTTGTATGTGTGTGTTTATACAGTGTGTCCACCCATATCCTGTCCCCCGCCATTAACTTGAGAGCGGCGGCAGCTATAGGCATAGAAGTGGTGTCTAGGTATAGTAAAGTAGCCATGCGCTACGCAATTAAACCATCTATAGTGCCACCTGGTGGAAAACAACGGAGTTACCATATTTTTATTGAAAACGGAATAAGATAGAGAAAAAAGTCAATGACAAAGTTGTAGGGCATCATCAATTCAATACGAATCGACACCTTGCATACAGAAATGCTATGATTAGAATGTGTAAAACTCACAAGGCTGCAGACGTGAAGCGATACCTCATGGAGACCTTCCTACAAGTCATTGCGTATGGTGGCTGTGTGGAGTGGCCTCCACGCTCACCTGACCTGACCCCATTGGACTTGTTTCTGGGAGGTCACATCAAATAGCAGGTATATGTGTGACGCCCTGGACTAGCCAGGTAGTCACTGACAGGCCCTTGCACAAACACCCGTCCCCCTAAAAACAGCAGCCAACCTAAAAACTTTGGTCACCTCCCTCAGAGCCTAATGGACACACCAGGGGGTGGAGCCAGGTGGTTGGCCATGCCCACCGAGGAGTTCAGAGGGCCTGAGGCTGGAAGTGCGAAGGGGAGTTAAGTTCAGTAGTGAAGAGAGATGAGTTTAGGAAGTGAAAAAGAGAGGAGTAACGTCTGACAGGTGTATGGGTCGTAGCCTGGACACCCTTTGGCCAAGAGGCAGACGGTGGTCACCGCCTGCAGGAGTCGGGAAGATGGCCTGGTGGAACCGTAAGGGACCGGGACAGGGTAGTGGCCCGACGGTACCGAAGCGGGGAACAGACTGGAAACCGGAGCACACAGGGGGGGTACTCAGACCCTGAAACGAGGTCCCGAATCTACCAGACTAAGTTAAAGCACTGATTGAGGTCTGACCTTAGGTTCTTTCCCAACCGAGTCCTGACTGAAGACAACAGCCCAACAAGGGGGATAAAAAGCCACCGCTCAGGCAGAGTGATCCCACGGGCCAGCGTCTGAGGACAAACGGGCTCTCCCAACACACACAGCCAGGGAGCAGACTCCCGTCGCTGAAGCGCAGGCAGTCCACAGCTACAAAACAAGGTGCAGGAGAAAGGCGGGGACCACCAAACCGAGTGGGGGACCAGACGCAGCCGGCTGCGGGCACCGACCACCATCTTCTTGGTTTACCAGAGATGTCGGTGTATCTGTCAGAGTGAGTACAACTGTGCCTTCGGGCCGCGCACCGTCCCGCACCGCACCAATCCGTCCGCACCCTCACACCCGGGCCCCGGGACCATAAACCCCTTACCTATGGAGGGGATCAATACCTGGCTGCGCAACACCATCCCCGGAGGCCTAGTAAACAGCAGCGGTGGTGTCTACATTCACCACAACCCGTGGGTGGCGTCACGAACTTAACCCAAACCATGGCCCCAGCCGTAAACCTACCTAACAACCCCCTATGTAGCGCCAGCATCATTTCAGAGTGACGTGACCCTGGGTCCGGAGGCGCTTGAGCCACTCACCGATGAGCCCGGATCTGAGCGGCTCGGCTGCAGCTGAGTGCGGGGCGGTACATATGCGACCCCTCCACCAGGACCTACAATGACGTATCACAGATGATTGTGCAAACATGTCACCTACCATATTGCACAACGCGCAGCAAGATACAGTATGCTGTGCAGAGTCCAGATGTGCATTGCAGCTGACGGTGGTCACTTTGAGCATCAAAGTTAAATGAGCGCCATATGCGTGACCAGCATTCAATGTTTTGGGGGGGGGGTCATGGGTTTCATATCATAACCTTATGACAGAGTATCAACATGGGTTTATGAGGGATCGATCCTGTCAAACTAATTTGATCAGCTTCTATGAAGAGGTAAGTTCAAGCCTGGACCAGGGAAATGCAGTGGATGTTGTGTATATGGACTTTTCAAAAGCTTTTGATACGGTGCCACACAAAAGGTTGGTACATAAAATGAGAATAATGGGGATAGGGGAAAATATGTGTAACTGGGTTAAAAACTGGCTCAATGATAGGAAACAAAGGGTGGTTATTAATGGTACGTACTCGGACTGGGTCTCAGTTCATAGTGGGGTACCACAGGGGTCAGTATTGGGCCCGCTTCTTTTTAACATATTTATTAATGACCTTGTTGGGGGCATGCGGAGTAGAATTTCAATATTCACAGATGATACTAAACTCTGCAGGGTAATCAATACAGAGGAGGATAATTTTATATTACAGGGAGATTTATGTAAATTGGAGGATTGGGCTGAGAAGTGGCAACTGAATTTAATGTAGATAAATGTAAGGTCATGCACTTGGGTAGAGGAAATAAAAATTATAATTATGTACTTAATTATGGAACACTGGGTAAAACAGACACAGAAAAAGACTTGGGTGTATGGGTGGATGGTAAACTTCACTTTAGTGGACAGTGTCAGGCAGCTGCTGCCAGGGCTAATAAAATAATGGGATGTATTAAAAGAGGTATAAGTGTTCATGAAAAAAATATAGTTCTACCTCTGTACAAGTCACTAGTGCGACCGCACTTATATACTGTGTACAATTCTGGTCACCGATATATAAGAAGGACATAGCTGAACTGGAGAGGGTGCAGAGAAGACCACCAAGATTATTAGAGGAATGGGGGGGCTGCAATACCAAGACAGGTTATTAAACTTGGGGTTATTTAGTTTGGAAAAACGAAGGCTTAGGGGGGATCTAATCACAATGTATAAATATATGAGGGGACAGTACAGAGACCTTTCCAAAGATCTCTTTACACCTAGGCCCGCGACTGGAACACGGGGGCATCCGCTACGTCTTGAGGAAAGAAGGTTTAATCATAATCACAGACGAGGATTCTTTACTGTACGAGCAGTGAGACTGGAACTCTCTGCCGCATGATGTTGTAATGAGTGATTCACTACTAACATTTAAGCAGAGCCTGGACACCTTTCCTGAAAAATGTAATATTACCAGTTATGTACATTAGATTTTATGACAGGGTATTGATCCAGGGAACGAGTCTGATTGCCGTATGTGGAGTCAGGAAGGAATTTTTTTTCCCATTGGAGCTTGTTTGCCACATTGTTTTTTATTTTTTTTGTCTTCCTCTGGATCAACATGTTAGGCTACGGGTTGAACTAGATGGACTAAAGGCCGCTTTACACGCTGCGATATCGGTACTGATATCGCTAGCGTGGGTACCCGCCCCCATCTGTTGTGCGACACGGGCAAATCGCTGCCCGTGCCGCACAACATCGCCCAGATCCGTCACACTACTTACCTTTCTGGCGACGTCGCTGTGACCGGCGAACCGCCTCCTTTCTAAGGGGGCGGTTTGTTCAGCGTCACAACGACGTTACAGCTGCGTCACTGAACCGCTGCCCAATAGAAGCGGAGGGGCGGAGATGAGCGGGACGTAACATCCCGCCCACCTCCTTCCTTCCACAGAGCGGCCGGGAGGCAAGTAAGGAGAGGTTCCTCGTTCCTACGGTATCACACGGAGCGATGTGTGCTGCCGCAGGAACGAGGAACAACTTCGTTACTGCTGCAGTAACGATTTTTGAGAATGGACCCCCATGTCACCGATGAGCGATTTTGCACGTTTTTGCGACGATGCAAAATCGCTCATAGGTGTCACATGCAACGGCATCGCTAATGCGGCCGGATGTGCGTCACCAATTCCGTAACCCCAACGAGTTTGCATTAGCGATGTCGTAGCGTGTAAAGCCCCCTTTAGAGTCTCCCTTCAACCTTAAAAAACTATGATACTATGATACTATGATAACATTTCTGTATGCAAGGTGTCGATTCGTATTGAATTGATGATGCCCTACAATTTTTTAAATTCACTTTTTTTCCTCTATCTCGTTCAGTTTTCGAGATAAAAATGCTAACTCCGTTGTTTTCCACCAGGTGGCGCTATAGTTGGTTTCATTGCGTAGCGCATGGCTGCTTTACTATACCTAGACACCACTTCTATGCCTATAGCTGCCACCGTTCTCAAATTAATGGCCGTGGACAGGATATGGGTGGACACACTGGATACACATTTATAAGCATATACAGACATGTAGAGTTAGATATCTCTTTATATTTATTATAAATGTATACTGAAGTAGATATACTATGAAATATATCAGAACAAGCAGATGGTAGACGCTTTATTCCCCTGGGTGTAGAGAGCTTGTGACAATGGTGTGACCTCTCGCTACTCATCAAAGTCAGTGTTTCAGTAAGAGGCAGCAGGTGCAGGAAGGGGTTGTGGTAGAGTTGGGAGTAGGTGTAATAGATACAGGCTCACAGGCCACCACAAAGCATCATGTAAATTGTAGTAATTAAACACAGGAAGTCAGGAGAGAGGATGTGTGACACATTGGCGCCGCCAGGTGGTCACAAACAAAATAGACCCCCACACAACACCTTCCCTCATAGGGTTACACCAAGCCGACAAAACCCTAGTCACCCCCCAGGGTAGGAAAGGCCTATCAGTGGGTGGGACCAGGCAGAAGAAAAATGCCCACCTAGGAGTCTAGAGGATCTGGGGCGGGAAAAGGAGAGTTGAGAGTTCAGATTTCTGAGTACAGAGTGGAGAGTTCTGAGCTCGGAGAGAGGAGAAAGTGAAGGAAAGTTCAAGTGGAAGCCAGAGAGGAAAGGCATCGGGGTTGGAGCCCCGGCGTACTGGCTAGGTGGCAGATGGTGGTCCGTGTCTGATAGGAGACAGGAAGATGGCTGCCGGAGATCCGAGGTGGACCAGGACAGGGTAGGAGCCCACCGGTACCGACACCGGAGAACCTACCCGCAAACTGCGGACAGAGGGGGTACCTGAACCCTGAAGCAAGGACCGGAACCACCGGCTTTGTTAATTCACCAGTTGAGGACAAGAATATAGGTCCTATCCCACCCAAAGTTCCAAAAGAGCAGACCAGCAGCCCACCGCCGGGGATAGGGTATCCGCCAGGGCCCCTTTAGTTCTAACGGGTCAGCGTCTGTGGGCAAGGCTCCCACCCGTAGTTCTGGGAGCAGACTCTCGTGTTCCACACTGCGAAGTCCAAAGGGAACTAAACCGTGCAGAGGAAGGGACACAGACCATCACCCCGGGTGAGGGACCAGAATGCACCTGGCCGCAGCTGTCAGCCACTGGCACCTTGGTTTGCAGCTGGACTTGTGTGATTTCTTTGACTGTGAGTGCACTAACATCCCCCGGTCCGACCGGGCGCGCCGGCCCCTGCAGCCACCATCCTCAGCACAGTGACACTGGGCCCCGGGGCATCCACCCCTACCCACGGAGGGTTAAAAACAACTAACTTCCATCCCAACGCCCCCGGGTGCTCCCTATTAGCAGCGGTGGTACCCTATCTTACCACACGCCGTGGGTGGCGTCACAGACTATATAGAAAATCCCACACACGATCAATACCCCTTTTTATTTGAAGTGACCACGAGACCCCCGGGTCCGGAGATCCCTCGAGCCACACCGCGGATCCGGATCCAAGCAGTCCGGCTGGAGCTGGAGCCAGCAATGAGTATGTGCTGCTAGAGCTTGATAAAAGCTAATATTTCTAAAATAGCCGAATGGATGTTTGGAGAGGCACATATTCACATGATATATTATAAAAAAAATTGGTTTTGGTACTAAACAACCTTTTTAATGGATATTGGGTAGATTAAAGGTATATTGTATATATATATATATATATATAATATAATGTATGTATATATACAATATACCTTTAATCTACCCAATATATATATATATATATATATATATATATATTTATATTAGTGTGCCAATCAGTATCCAATGCTCATGAATGTTTTTACCTTATCTACTTTTTAGTAGAGAGAATGACATACTGTATAACAGGATCTAGGCAGTGAAAAAATGAGGAAATCTACAGCACAAACCATCTGGTAAGAAAACATGTAACATTTATTAGAAATCGATTGAAACTTAACCACATTATACCCGATGCGTGTTACGGTTCGGGGTTCTCTTGAGCCTCGAACCGCTCCTGCCCCAGTCTCGTCTCCCGTGGTGGTGTCGGCGGAAAAACTGGCCCTGACTCCCCTATGCCACCTGTCCGCCGCTCCAGGTGCTCGGCTGCTAGGCGCCAGGTGTCCAGGGTCTTTGTTCATTCTGATTTTAAGTCCCTGTTTTGCCCTACCATGCATGCGCGGGTTCCCGCTGCCTTTCCTGGCTCAAAGTGTGAAATTCCCACTATTGCACATGCGCGTGACGTCACCAGCGATCTCGTTGGGGTCACAGATTTTGTGACGCACATCCGGCCGCTGTAGCGATCTCGTTGCGTGTGACTCCTAGGAGCGATTTTGGATCGTTACGAAAACGTCCAAAATCGCTCCTCGATGACATGGGGGTCACTTCTCAAATATCGCTGCTGCAGCGTGTACGATGTAGTTCATCGCTCCTGCGGCAGCACACATCGCTCCGTGTGACGCCGCAGGAGCAAGGAACCTCACCTTACCTGCCGCCGCCCGCAATGTGGAAGGAATGAGGTGGGCGGGATGTTACGTCCCGCTCATCTCCGCCCCTCCGCTTTGATTGGGCGGCCGCTTAGTGACGTCACTGTGACGCCGCACGGACCGCCCCCTTAGAAAGGAGGCGGTTTGCGGGTCTCAGCGACGTCGCTAGGCAGGTAAGTACGTGTGACGGGTCCGGGCAATGTTGTGCGCCACGGACAGCGATTTGCCCGTGCCGCACAACCGATGGGGGCGGGTACCCACGTTAGCGATATCGGTACCGATATTGCAGTGTGTAAAGTGGCTTTTAGTCTTTAAAAGACCCTGGAGGGTGTACATGGCTGCATGTGCGTCATTCTGGCTCTGTGGCACAATCTGAGTAGTGCAGTCATAGCGGCCATGGCGCTAAACATCCCTGTAGTGTCATTGATAGGGCTGCATGTGATATTTGGAGCGGCAGGCAGGGTCAGGCATCTGATGCCCGTCGCACCAAGATTCGCAGCGAGGCACAGTCAGGGCCAGTTGTCCCGCTCCTGCCCTACCACTCCAGTTGTATGGAGGCAGCTCAGTAAAGCTAACTGGGCTGCCCCAACTGTCCCGGTGTGCCACCTATGCACACGGATGGTTTCCCGCAGGACTACCTGTGCTGTTAACAGGAGAGTTCCAATACTCGGTGGGTGTGCTGCTAGCACCACCGATTGTGTTTTTTGTTTTTGTGTTCCTCTGAGGTTGTGCCTTCCGGCCGCTTGTCCATCTGTAGATTTACCATCTGCCCAGAGGACTTAGGAGATGTTAGAGCGGTTATTAGTTTTGCTCTAACCGTCCTCCCGCGTATCAACGCGTTTCGAACACCAGCAGTACTGGCACCCAACGGTGACCATTTTCTCCCAAATCAAGCTATGTGGAGCGCTTCTCACATGTCTTATAGCTGTGATATGGACAGTTTAACCTTTACGTACAGTCATCAGCAGTGATTACAGCTCCTCTCATAAAAATAGATGACATAGTGTAAATACTACATGACGACAACACAAGGGATCACAAAGAACAATGGCGGTTTCAACTGTCCCTTCCCTACTAAATAATAGGTACCTCAGCGTGGTGCTTATAAAATATAATTTCCTCTATGTTACATCTGCATGAAACTAAAAAGATATTTGTCTCCTAAAACGCAGATGTAAAAAAAAAAAAGGTACCTGGACCCTCAGAGACAATTCCACTGGTGGGGTCAAGGTATGGGTGCAACACAGAAAATAATGAACGACATCCCCCCTGGGTGTGTAAAGTACATTGATAGAAGAGTATACAATGCCGGATATATACACTTCAGTGTGCTCTACCTATCGATAGGACAGCTGACCAGTGTCTACTCCACTGGTGAGGTCAACACAGATAATAATGAACAACATGCCCTCTGGGTGTGTAAAGTACATTGATAGAAGAGTATACAATGCTGATATATACACTTCAGTGTGCTCTACCTATCGATAGGACAGCTGACCGGTGTCAATTCCGCTGGTGGGGTCAACACAGAAAATAATCAACAACATCCCCTCTGGGTGTGTAAAGTATATTGATGGAAGGGAATGCTGATATATACACTTCAGTGTGCTATATACCGATCGATAGGACAGCTGACCGATGTCTATTCCACTGGTGGGGTCAACACAGAAAACAATGAACAACATCCCCTCTGGGTGTGTAAAGTACATTGATGGAAGAGTGTACAATGCCGGATATATACACTTCAGTGTGCTATATACCGATCAATAGGACAGCTGACCGATGTCTATTCCACTGGTGGGGTCAACACAGAAAACAATGAACAACATCCCCTCTGGGTGTGTAAAGTATATTGATGGAAGAGTGTACAATGCCGGATATATACACTTCAGTGTGCTCTACCTATCGATAGGACAGCTGACCGGTGTCTACTCCACTGGTGGCTCCTCGTCACCACAATGTGACAACAGCTGATAAGATAACTTGTATAAAGTGCGCCACATATTGGACTTACCCCGCTGAGGAGGACAACTATGCACAGTGCAATGAACGCCGGCTTCTTCATGGTCCTCTACGTGAGCCGTATCTGGTGGGATACCATGCCTCAGAAATTCACAACCTCCACTTCACCCCAGCACTGGAGGATCCAAGGAGTTCAAGTCAAAGAGCAGATCTCAGTCCTCCTTTACATCATTAGTAACACTATAATAAGATTATACGGCTGTTCTCATCACGGTATTGGCAATGTCTCAGGAAATAAGGAGGGGCCCCCGGGTGAGGCACACGGCTCAGCTCAAGGAGATGTTTCCAGAAAGTATAAGCAGACGTCACTTCTATTTTCCCAATTAATGCTTCAGCATGTCAGGAAATACGGAGACGATACAAGATATCTTGTAGATTTTTCTTTGCTCGTATCACATACAGATAGCAGAAGATAATGTCTGGAACCGATAGAATTCAGCAGTATGAGGAATATTTCCTTCTTTTCCTTCTGTTAATAATCGATAAAGTGGAAAACGATACAAGTCCATCGAGTTCAACCTATAACCACAACAGGGCCAATTTTTAGAAAGATTTTTGTCCAGTGCAGAGACTGGTGATGAGTCCTGCGGGCAGATTCCTGGTGGACTGATTAGTAAGGACCCTGCTCAAATGAAGAATGTACAGGCTGCAGAGATCATACCAACCCTACGTCTTACAGTCTCCGTGTGTAGAAAAGCAGAAGAACCTGTGGAGACATCACAAAACCACAGTCCACAAGTCCACCTCCTCACCTCCGGAGTGTGCTGCCTACCAGTGAGCAGCAGGGGAGGAGGAGAGAGGAGCTGCTCCACACTTACACTCTCCCTCCTCTATATCAGATGTGGAAGGGCTCGGAGAAACTAAACTGTAGCAACTAATAGAGAAAAATGGTATAGGGTTGAGAGCTAAAGCCAGAGGGGGAGGAGGGGTAGGGGAAGTGCGGCAATAATGAGGAATATGGCTGCAATAACAAACTAAATTGCTATAATATATTCCTAATATATTATAGAAATATTTTATTATGTTCTATTCACAATGGACTCAAAGCTCATAGTACTACCAATGCCGGAGTAGTGGAAAGGGGGCAATAATGCTACAAGTGAGGGATTGGGGCAATAATAATGCGAGGAATAGAGGTGCGGAAGGGGGACATAATGTTACCACTGAGGGATGTGGGGTCATAATGAAACCAGTGAGGGTAGAGTGGAAGGGGCAATAATGTATCCAGTGAGGGAGGTGGAGGCAACAATGAAACAAGTGAAGGAAGAGTGGACGGGGCAATAATGTAACCAATGAGGGAGGTGGAGGCAACAATGAAATCATTGAGGGACCGGTGGACGGGGCAATAATGTATCCAGTGTGGGAGTTGGAGGCAACGGGGCAATAATGTATCCAGTGAAGGGTGTGGGGGTAATAAGGAAACCAGTGAAGGAGGGGTGGATGGGGCAATAATGTATCCAGTGAGGGAGGTGGAGGCAACAATGAAACAAGTGAAGGAGCAGTGGACGTGGCAATAGTGCATCTAGTGAGGGAGGTGGAGGCAACAATGAAACCAGTGAGGGAGAAGTGGATGGGGCAATAATGTATCCAGTGAGGGGGGTGGAGGCAACAATGAAACCAGTGAGGGAGAAGTGGATGGGGCAATAATGTATCCAGTGAGGGGGGTGGAGGCAACAATGAAACCAGTGAAGGAGTGGATGTGGCAATAATGTATCCAGTGTGGGAGGTGGAGGCAACGGGGCAATAATGTATCCAGTGAAGGGTGTGGGGGTAATAAGGAAACCAGTGAAGGAGGGGTAGATGGGGCAATAATGTATCCAGTGAGGGAGGTGGAGGCAACAATGAAACCAGTGAGGGAGAAGTGGACGGGGCAATAATGTATCCAGTGAGGGGGGTGGAGGCAACAATGAAACCAGTGAAGAAAGAGGGGATGGGGCAATAATGTATCCAGTGAGGGAGGAGAATGCAACAATGAAACCAGTGAGGGAGAAGTGGACGGGGAAATAATGTATCCAGTGAGGGAGGTGGAGGCAACAATGAAACCAGTGAGGGAGAAGTGGACGGGGCAATATTGTATTCAGTGAGGGAGGTAGAGGCAACAATGAAACCAGTGAAGGAGGAGTGGATGGGACAATAATGTATCCAGTGAGGGAGATGGAGGCAATAATGAAACCAGTGAAGGCGCAGTGGACGGGGCAATAGCGTATCTAGTGAGGGAGGTGGAGGCAACAATGAAACCATTGAAGGAGTGGACAGGGCAATAATGTATCCAGTGAGGGAGGTGGAGGCAACAATGAAACCAGTGAAGGAGCAATGGATGGGGCAATAATGTATCCAGTGAGGGAGGTGGAGGCAACAATTAAACCAGTGAAGGAGCAGTGGATGGGGCAATAATGTATCCAGTGAGGGAGGTGGAGGCAATAATGAAACCAGTGAAGGAGCAGTGGACGGGGCAATAGTGTATCTAGTGAGGGAGGTGGAGGCAACAATAAAACCAGTGAATGAGCAGTAGATGGGGCAATAATGTATCCAGTGAGGGAGGTGGAGGCAACAATGAAACCAGTGAAGGATCAGTAGACGGGGCAATAGTGTATGTAGTGAGGGAGGTAGAGGCAACAATGAAATCAGTGAAGGAGGAGTAGACCGGGCAATAATGTATCCAGTGAGGGAGGTGGAGGCAACAATGAAACCAGTGAGGGAGAAGTGGATGGGGCAATAATGTATTCAGTGAGGGAGGTAGAGGCAACAATGAAACCAGTGAGGGAGAAGTGGACGGGGCAATAATGTATCCAGTGAGGAAGGAGGAGGCAACAATGAAATCAGTGAGGGAGAAGTGGACGGGGCAATAATGTATCCAGTGAGGGAGGTGGAGGCAACAATGAAACCAGTGAGGGAGAAGTGGACGGGGCAATAATGTATCCAGTGAGGGAGGTGGAGGCAACAATGAAACCAGTGAAGGAGCAGTGGACGGGGCAATAATGTATCCAGTGAGGGAGGTGGAGTCAACAATGAAACCAGTGAAGGAGGAGTGGATGGGACAATAATGTATCCAGTGAGGGAGATGGAGGCAACAATGAAACCAGTGAAGGAGCAGTGGACGGGGCAATAGTGTATCTAGTGAGGGAGGTGGAGGCAACAATGAAACCATTGAAGGAGTGGACAGGGCAATAATGTATCCAGTGAGGGAGGTGGAGGCAACAATGAAACCAGTGAAGGAGCAGTGGATGGGGCAATAATGTATCCAGTGAGGGAGATGGAGGCAATAATGAAACCAGTGAAGGAACAGTGCACAGGGCAATAGTGTATCTAGTGAGGGAGATGGAGGCAACAATGAAACCAGTGAAAGAGCAGTAGATGGGGCAATAATGTATCCAATGAGGGAGGTGGAGGCAACAATGAAACCAGTGAAGGAGCAGTGGATGGGGCAATAATGTATCCAGTGAGGGAGGTGGAGGCAACAATGAAACCAGTGAAGGAGCAGTGGATGGGGCAATAATGTATCCAGTGATGGAGATGGAGGCAACAATGAAATCAGTGAAGGAGCAGTGGACGGGGCAATAATATATCCAGTGAGGAAGGTGGAGGCAACAATGAAATCAGTGAGGGAGCAGTGGACCGGGCAATAATCTCACCAGTGAGGGAGGTGGAGGCAACAATGAAACCAGTGAAGGAGGAGGGGATGGGGCAATAGTGTATCCAGTGAGTGAGATGGAGGCAATAATGAAACCAGTGAAGGAGCAGTGGATGGGGCAATAATGTATCCAGTGAGGGGGGTGGAGGCAACAATGAAACCAGTGAGGGAGAAGTGGATGGGGCAATAATGTATCCAGTGAGGGGGGTGGAGGCAACAATGAAACCAGTGAAGGAGTGGATGGGGCAATAATGTATCCAGTGTGGGAGGTGGAGGCAACGGGGCAATAATGTATCCAGTGAAGGGTGTGGGGGTAATAAGGAAACCAGTGAAGGATGGGTAGATGGGGCAATAATGTATCCAGTGAGGGAGGTGGAGGCAACAATGAAACCAGTGGGGGAGAAGTGGACGGGGCAATAATGTATCCAGTGAGGGGGGTGGAGGCAACAATGAAACCAGTGAAGAAAGAGGGGATGGGACAATAATGTATCCAGTGAGGGAGGAGGATGCAACAATGAAACCAGTGAGGGAGAAGTGGACGGGGAAATAATGTATCCAGTGAGGGAGGTGGGGGCAACAATGAAACCAGTGAGGGAGAAGTGGACGGGGCAATATTGTATTCAGTGAGGGAGGTAGAGGCAACAATGAAACCAGTGAAGGAGGAGTGGATGGGACAATAATGTATCCAGTGAGGGAGATGGAGGCAATAATGAAACCAGTGAAGGAGCAGTGGACGGGGCAATAGCGTATCTAGTGAGGGAGGTGGAGGCAACAATGAAACCATTGAAGGAGTGGACAGGGCAATAATGTATCCAGTGAGGGAGGTGGAGGCAACAATTAAACCAGTGAAGGAGCAGTGGATGGGGCAATAATGTATCCAGTGAGGGAGGTGGAGGCAACAATAAAACCAGTGAAGGAGCAGTGGATGGGGCAATAATGTATCCAGTGAGGGAGATGGAGGCAATAATGAAACCAGTGAAGGAGCAGTGGACGGGCCAATAGTGTATCTAGTGAGGGAGGTGGAGGCAACAATAAAACCAGTGAATGAGCAGTAGATGGGGCAATAATGTATCCAGTGAGGGAGGTGGAGGCAACAATGAAACCAGTGAAGGATCAGTAGACGGGGCAATAGTGTATGTAGTGAGGGAGGTAGAGGCAACAATGAAATCAGTGAAGGAGGAGTAGACCGGGCAATAATGTATCCAGTGAGGGAGGTGGAGGCAACAATGAAACCAGTGAGGGAGAAGTGGATGGGGCAATAATGTATTCAGTGAGGGAGGTAGAGGCAACAATGAAACCAGTGAGGGAGAAGTGGACGGGGCAATAATGTATCCAGTGAGGAAGGAGGAGGCAACAATGAAATCAGTGAGGGAGAAGTGGACGGGGCAATAATGTATCCAGTGAGGGAGGTGGAGGCAATAATGAAACCAGTGAAGGAGGAGTGGATGGGACAATAATGTATCCAGTGAGGGAGATGGAGGCAATAATGAAACCAGTGAAGGAGCAGTGGACGGGGCAATAGTGTATCTAGTGAGGGAGGTGGAGGTAACAATGAAACCATTGAAGGAGTGGACAGGGCAATAATGTATCCAGTGAGGGAGGTGGAGGCAACAATGAAACCAGTGAAGGAGCAGTGGATGGGGCAATAATGTATCCAGTGAGGGAGATGGAGGCAATAATGAAACCAGTGAAGGAACAGTGCACAGGGCAATAGTGTATCTAGTGAGGGAGGTGGAGGCAACAATGAAACCAGTGAAAGAGCAGTAGATGGGGCAATAATGTATCCAATGAGGGAGGTGGAGGCAACAATGAAACCAGTGAAGGAGCAGTGGATGGGGCAATAATGTATCCAGTGAGGGAGGTGGAGGCAACAATGAAACCAGTGAAGGAGCAGTGGATGGGGCAATAATGTATCCAGTGAGGGAGATGGAGGCAACAATGAAATCAGTGAAGGAGCAGTGGACGGGGCAATAACATATCCAGTGAGGAAGGTGGAGGCAACAATGAAATCAGTGAGGGAGCAGTGGACCGGGCAATAATCTCACCAGTGAGGGAGGTGGAGGCAACAATGAAACCAGTGAAGGAGGAGTGGATGGGACAATAATGTATCCAGTGAGGGAGGTGGAGGCAACAATGAAACCAGTGAAGGAGGAGTGGATGGGACAATAATGTATCCAGTGAGGGAGATGGAGGCAACAATGAAACCAGTGAAGGAGCAGTGGACGGGGCAATAGTGTATCTAGTGAGGGAGGTGGAGGTAACAATGAAACCATTGAAGGAGTGGACAGGGCAATAATGTATCCAGTGAGGGAGGTGGAGGCAACAATGAAACCAGTGAAGGAGCAGTGGATGGGGCAATAATGTATCCAGTGAGGGATATGGAGGCAATAATGAAACCAGTGAAGGAACAGTGCACAGGGCAATAGTGTATCTAGTGAGGGAGGTGGAGGCAACAATGAAACCAGTGAAAGAGCAGTAGATGGGGCAATAATGTATCCAATGAGGGAGGTGGAGGCAACAATGAAACCAGTGAAGGAGCAGTGGATGGGGCAATAATGTATCCAGTGAGGGAGGTGGAGGCAACAATGAAACCAGTGAAGGAGCAGTGGACCGGGCAATAATCTCACCAGTGAGGGAGGTGGAGGCAACAATGAAACCATTGAAGGAGCAGTGGATGGGGCAATAATGTATCCAGTGAGGGAGGTGGAGGCAACAATGAAATCAGTGAGGGAGCAGTAGACGGGGCAATAGTGTATCCAGTGAGGAAGGTGGAGGCAACAATGAAATCAGTGAGGGAGCAGTGGACGGGGCAATAATGTATCCAGTGAGGAAGGTGGAGGCAACAATGAAATCAGTGAGGGAGCAGTGGACGGGGCAATAATCTAACCAGTGATGGAGGTGGAGGCAACAATGAAACCAGTGAAGGAGGAGTGGATGGGGCAATAATGTATCCAGTGAGGGAGGTGGAGCTAACAATAAAACCAGTGAAGGAGCAGTGGATGGGGCAATAATGTATCCAGTGAGGGAGATGGAGGCAATAATGAAACCAGTGAAGGAGCAGTGGACGGGGCAATAATGTATCCAGTGAGGGAGGTGGAGGCAACAATGAAACCAGTGAAGGAGCAGTAGATGGGGCAATAGTGTATCTAGTGAGGGAGGTGGAGGCAACAATGAAACCAGTGAAGGAGCAGTAGATGGGGCAATAATGTATCCAGTGAGGGAGGTGGAGGCAACAATAAAACCAGTGAAAGAGCAGTGGATGGGGCAATAATGTATCCAGGGAGGGAGGTGGAGGCAACAATGAAACCAGTGAAGGAGCAGTGGATGGGGCAATAATGTATCCAGTGAGGGAGATGGAGGCAACAATGAAATCAGTGATGGAGCTGTGGACGGGGCAATAATATATCCAGTGAGGAAGGTGGAGGCAACAATGAAATCAGTGAGGGAACAGTGGACGGGGCAATAATGTAACCAGTGAGGGAGGTGGAGGCAATAATGAAACCAGTGAAGGAGCAGTGGACGGGGCAATAATGTATCCAGTGTGGGAGGTGGAGGCAACAATGAAACAAGTGAAGGATCAGTAGACGGGGCAATAATGTATCCAGTGTGGGAGGTGGAGCCAACAATGAAACCAGTGAAGGAGGAGTGGATGGGACAATAATGTATCCAGTGAGGGAGATGGAGGCAATAATGAAACCAGTGAAGGAGTAGGGGATGGGGCAATAATGTATCCAGTGAGGGAGGTGGAGGCAACAATGAAACCATTGAAGGAGTGGACAGGGCAATAATGTATCCAGTGAGGGAGATGGAGGCAATAATGAAATCAGTGAGGGAGCAGTGGACGGGGCAATAATGTATCTAGTGAGGGAGGTGGAGGCAACGATGAAATCAGTGAAGAAGCATTGCACGGGGCAATAATGTATCCAGTGAGGGAGATGGAGGCAACAATGAAATCAGTGAAGGAGCAGTGGACGGGGCAATAATATATCCAGTGAGGGAGATGGAGGCAACAATGAAATCAGTGAGGGAGCAGTGGACAGGGCAAAAATGTATCCAGTGAGGGAGGTGGAGGCAACGATGAAACAAGTGAAGGAGCAGTAGACGGGGCAATAGTGTATCTAGTGAGGGAGGTAGAGGCAACAATGAAACCAGTGAAGGAGGAGTGGATGGGACAATAATGTATCCAGTGAGAGAGATGGGGGAAATAATGAAACCAGTGAAGGAGGAGTGGATGGGGCAATAATGTATCCAATGAGGGAGGTGGAGACAACAATGAAACCAGTGAAGGAGCATTGGACGGGGAAATAGTGTATCTAGTGAGGGAGGTGGAGGCAACAATGAAACCAGTGAAGGAGAAATGGACAGGGCAATAATGTATCCAGGGAAGGATGAATAGGCAACAATGAAACCAGTGAAGGAGGCGTGTATGAGGCAATAGTGTATCTAGTGAAGGGTTTGAGGGTAATATTGGTAGCAGGAAGGGTATGGGAGCAAGAATACCAGTGAAAGAGGTGTGGAAGGGGGATTTAATGTAACTTAAAAGGGATGTAGGGTCAACAATGAAACTGGTAGGGGAAGAGTGGACAGGACAATACTGTATCCAGTGAAAGGTGGGAGGGTAATATTTCAAGCAAGAAGGGATATGGGGGAAATTATAATAATAATAATAATAATAATAATAATAATAATACTACAAGAAAAAAAAAGTGTGGAAGGGGGAAATTATGTATCCAGTGGCAGATTTGGGATCAACATTGAAACCAGTGAAGGAGGAGTTGATGGGGAAATAAAATATCCAGTAAGGGAGGTTCAGGCAACAATGAAACCAGTGAAAGAGGAGTGGACGGGGCAATAATGTATCCAGTGAAAGATGGGAGGGCAATATTAAAGCAGAAAGGCATATGGGGCAATAAAATACAAGTGAAAGACGGGTGTTAAGGGGAGATTATGTATCCAGTGGGGATGTGTGATCAACAATAAAACCAGTGAAGGAGGAGTGAATGGGGCAATAATGTATCCATGAGGTGGTAAGGACAATAATTCTAGAAGGACGGAATGATGTGGAAAGTGGAAATAATGTTACCAGTGAGGGATGTTGGGGCAACAATTAAATCATTGAGGGATGTGTGGACGAGGCAATAATGTTTAAAGTGGGAGATGTGGGGGCAACAATGAAACCGGTGAAGGAGGAGTGGATAGGGCAATAATGTATCCAGTAAAGGATGTGGGGGCAGTAAAGCTAGCAGAAAATGTTGTGGGTGCAATAAAATACAAGTGAAAGAGGTGTGGAAGGGGAAAATAATGAAACCAATAAGGGATGTTGGGGAAACAGTTATATCATGGAGGGAGGAGTGGATGGGGCAATAATGTATCCAATGAATGATGTGGGGGCAATAATGCTAACAGGAAGGAATGGTGCGACAGGGGGACATAATGTTACTAGTGAGGAATGTGGGAGCAAGAATGAAACCACTGAGGGAGGAGTGGGCAGGGCAATACTGTAACCAGTGAAAGATATGAGGGCAATAGTGCTAGCAGGAAGGGATGGGGGGCAATAATAATACAAGTGAAAGAGGTGTGGAAGAGGAAAATAATGTTTCTGGTACGAGATGTGGGAGTCATAATGAAATTACTGAGGCATGTGGGGGCAATAATGAAACCATTGAAGGGGGATTGGGCAGGGCAATAATGTATCCATGAGGGTTGTGGGGGCAGTAATGCTATCAGGAAGGGATGGTGTGGAAGGGGGAAATAATGTTACCAGTGAGAAATATAGGAACTGTGAGGGAGGAGAGGGATGGACCACAAATCCTTCAAGTGAGGGGCATGGGGGCAATAGTGAAAAAGTGAAGGATGAGTGGATGGGCCAAAAATGTTTCCACTGGGCAGTTTGGAGGCAAAAATGATAGCAAGAAGGAATGTGTGGACAATAATAATACCAGTGGAGAGGTGTAATGGGGAAATAATTTTACCAGTGAGGGATGTGGGGGCAATAATGAAACCAGTGAAGGAAGTGTGGGCAATAATTATACAAGTGAAGGAAGGGTGCAGTAATTCTACTATTGAGGGAGAGGTGGATAACAAGTGTACCACTAAAGACTATGGGGGCAATATGACTACCATTAAAGGAGGAGTGGAAGAGGGCTATCATTCTACCAATGCGGGAGCAATAATGACACAAGTGGAGGGCAGTGAAGAGGGTAATAATGCTACAGTGAGGAATGTGGGGGCACTCATTAATCTGTACAAGTGAAGGAGGGTTGGAGGAGGACAGCAATCCTAACAGTGAGGGAAAGGTGGAAGGGGGACAACAATGTTACCTATGAGCAATGTGGGGGCAATAATTATACTAATGAGGGAAAGGAAGAAAGGATCAAAAATGAAATTATTGAAGGATGTGATTGCGATAATGAAAGCTGTGAGGGAGGAGGGGAATGGGGCGATAATGCTGCCAGAGATGTGTATACAATAAGACAACCAGTGAGGGACTGTACTAATGCACCAGCCAGTAAAATAGGGTTGTAATGGGGTAATAATGTTACCAGTGGGCGAGACCTGGGCAGGGAACAGCAATGTTTCCAAAAATTCACACATCTGCAGCTCTTCATCAGGTTAGAAAGCAAATAATGGCTTTGTTACATGAAGCACGTAAAGTCTAAAATGTTGTATGTGTTTGATGAAATAAAGCAACCGTTTGCTTCTTCTTCTAATGAGCCGCAGATATGAGAATTTCCTGATTGTATCAGGTCTTATAGGATGAAGTCTGATGTTGTGTGCACCTTAAGGTTTCAGAGCGTAACGTTCCTATTGGAGCAAGCACGGTAAGTTGGGATAGTACCAGAGAGAATGGGGTGGAAAGAGGCCTAATAACGGCACCAGTGGGGGAGAAGTGGAAAGGGGAACAATGTTACATCATGGTATTTGTTGCTGCCTATCAGTGACTTACTGATGCATTTTTAGCACCCTAGGGGGTCGAGGGAAAATACTTGTCACCGGGCCAGTGAGGATCAGGATGATATCATGGCTGGCACAGCCTGGTTTCATGACCCCAAGGTTTACACGGAGGAGGATGGGTGGATATAGGTGATGGTGGAGGTTGTTGTCATGATGCCACCTGCGGTATGCGGCCAGGGAATTAGCCGCTGCTGCTGTCGCTGTCCTCCAGGGCAGATAATAGGTGTTTCTGCTCCCCACAGGTAGAGCGGGTCCCGGGGAGGATAATGAGGGGAGTAGTAGTGGTGCTGGGCGCCAAGGCGCGGGATGACGGCGCCAGGAATGACAGGCGGACACAGTTTCTGCGGTTTCCTGGTGTGTTACACACAGTCTATGTCACTCGCCTGGGAAGTACCGGTCACGCACTGTGATTGGCCCCATCGACCTCAGATACGTTGGAAGAAGCCACCGGTGTTTGGAAAATGTCCTGTCTAAGTTGTCCCTCCAGTAATGAGGAACCCGGGCTGAGCGTTCCGCTCCAAGCCACAGGCCTCACAAAAGAAGAAAAAGGAAGAAGGTAGTGGTGGTGTCTTGTTGCAAGAACTGAAGTCCTGGGTAGACTGACTATATATAGTTGCTCCTATTTCTACTCCAAGTGGAACCCACTCCCCAGGTGGCTGGCTTCAGTGACCGGAAAAGTCCCATGCTTTGTGATGGCCACCCCCCCTATCTACCCTGGGCCATCCCCCCAGTGTGAAGGCATCTGACTGAATGTAAAGTGTGAATGTGGAACACCGGTGGTTAATCCCCTCCTTACCTCGAGGAGAACAGAGAAAACTCTGCAGCGACTGGAGCCACAGGGGCGCCACATATTGTTATATTGGGCACTTCTCGGATGAAATTGTGCATGTTCAGCAATGCTGAGGATTGATTTAATACTACGCTACAGTATTTAGTGCTGCACGGTAGTATTTAGTGTATTTGTATTGATTAGTGTTGAGTGAATACTAAGGCGGGCTTTGCACGTTGCGACATCGCAAGCCGATGCTGCGATGTCGAGTGCGATAGTCCCCGCCCCCGTCGCAGGTACAATGTCTTGTGATAGCTGGCGTAGCGAGAATTATCGCTACGCCAGCTTCACATGCACTCACCTGCCCTGCGACAGTCGCTCTGGCCGGCGACCCGCCTCCTTCCTAAGGGAGCGGGTTGTGCGGCGTCATAGCGACGTCACACGGCAGGCGGCCAATAGCGGCGGAGGGGCGGAGATGAGCAGGATGTAAACATCCCGCCCACCTCCTTCCTTCTCATTGCAGCCGGGACGCAGGTAAGGAGATGTTCCTCGCTCCTGCGGCTTCATACACAGTGATGTATGCTGCCGCAGGAACAAGGAACAACATCGTACCTGTCTCTGCACCGGCATTATGGAAATGTGGAGAATACACCAATGATACGATAACGACGCTTTTGCGCTCTTTTTAATCGTATCATCTAGGATTTACACACTACGATGTCGAAAGTGACGCCGGATGTGACCCCACCGACATCGCACGTGCGATGTTGCAACGTGCAAAGCCGCCCTAAGTGTTTGGGTTTGGATTATTTGTACCAAATATTCACTACTATTCCAGTTTTTGTCTTAAATAATGAACCAAATGCAAGTCAATGGGGAACCCAAGCAATTTTCTGGGAAATCTTCACGAAACATGCTCGGTTTCCCCATTGACTTGCATTTGATTCGTTATTCGTGTTGAATACTGGAATAATACAAGGTATTCGATCCAAGTAATCCAAACCCAAACATTAAGTATTCATTCTTCACTTGTATTTACTATTGCACTGCTGTGTTCAGTGATTCTGGTAATTAGTTCAAGACTATTTGGTGATTCTTGTGAGGAGCAGGCAAACTGGTTCTTTACTTCTGTTTATATTGCATCAATTCATTTTTTTTTTGGATCCAAACAAGGAGAGCTCTCTCTTTCCTTTCTTTTACAGATCAATAACTGGAGGGCAGAGTCGACAGATGGACTTGTTCTCACAGCTGATGCGGTGTTTTTGGAAACACCCTTGTCTCAAGCATGTGAGTTCACGTTACGTGCCGGATAAATACAAGGGCACCACTTCATGAACCCCATGTACATTACTTCCGTACCTGTAACACAGGTTCACTCTACACGAGTATTCAAAGATAATTGGTTTTCTGTCTAAAAATAGTCTAAACACCCTACAAGAAGGTTCGCCTTATAATCAATACATAGAGAGATAAAAAAGACTATCTGTAGCTCTCAAAAAAAGAAACCATTATATATCATTTTACTAATATCACAAAAAAGAAACATTTAGTAATAATACAGTGGATAGCTATAAACGTTTGTTCGTCGTGGACGGGTGCCATGCAAGTAATAAAACGCCATATACTGTGAAGATGCCCGGTGCTTTCCACAGGAAATATAACCTGTAATAATAGAAGCAGTGATAAATGTCTACAAAGGATAATAGGACACAGACACAAATAAATCTATTACTAATTATGCAAAGTTACCAGAGATATAACCATAAAACACCAAGTTCCTACAAAGTTCTTCTCTTTTATCTCAGGACTTGGTCCTTGTGTCTTTATCATGTCTGGTAGCCATCTATGGTTGTCACTTAAAAGAACCTTGTGTGTGCCACTGAGGTGGAGTCCTGCCATGCCAGGTATCATCAGAGGACCATGAGCATTGAACCATGAAGATTTCCGATCTACATACACTACATTTGAAAAGTTTAGGGTCACTTAGATACAGTTAGGTCCAGAAATATTTGGACAGTGACACAAGTTTTGTTATTTTAGCTGTTTAGAAAAACATGTTCAGAAATACAATTATATATATATAATATGGGCTGAAAGTGCACACTCCCAGCTGCAATATGAGAGTTTTCACATCCAAATCGGAGAAAGGGTTTAGGAATCATAGCTCTGTAATGCATAGCCTCCTCTTTTTCAAGGGACCAAAAGTAATTGGACAAGGGACTCTAAGGGCTGGAATTAACTCTGAAGGCGTCTCCCTCGTTAACCTGTAATCAATGAAGTAGTTAAAAGGTCTGGGGTTGATTACAGGTGTGTGGTTTTGCATTTGGAAGCTGTTGCTGTGACCAGACAACATGCGGTCTAAGGAACTCTCAATTGAGGTGAAGCAGAACATCCTGAGGCTAAAAAAAAAGAAAAAAATCCATCAGAGAGATAGCAGACATGCTTGGAGTAGCAAAATCAACAGTCGGGTACATTCTGAGAAAAAAGGAATTGACTGGTGAGCTTGGGAACTCAAAAAGGCCTGGGCGTCCACGGATGACAACAGTGGTGGATGATCGCCGCATACTTTCTTTGGTGAAGAAGAACCCGTTCACAACATCAACTGAAGTCCAGAACACTCTCAGTGAAGTAGGTGTATCTGTCTCTAAGTCAACAGTAAAGAGAAGACTCCATGAAAGTAAATACAAAGGGTTCAAATCTAGATGCAAACCATTCATCAATTCCAAAAATAGACAGGCCAGAGTTAAATTTGCTGAAAAACACCTCATGAAGCCAGCTCAGTTCTGGAAAAGTATTCTATGGACAGATGAGACAAAGATCAACCTGTACCAGAATGATGGGAAGAAAAAAGTTTGGAGAAGAAAGGGAACGGCACATGATCCAAGGCACACCACACCCTCTGTAAAACATGGTGGAGGCAACGTGATGGCATGGGCATGCATGGCTTTCAATGGCACTGGGTCACTTGTGTTTATTGATGACATAACAGCAGACAAGAGTGGCCGGATGAATTCTGAAGTGTACCGGGATATACTTTCAGCCCAGATTCAGCCAAATGCCGAAAAGTTGATCGGACGGCGTTTCATAGTACAGATGGACAATGACCCCAAGCATACAGCCAAAGCTACCCAGGAGTTCATGAGTGCAAAAAAGTGGAACCTTCTGCAATGGCCAAGTCAATCACGAGATCTTAACCCAATTGAGCAGGCATTTCACTTGCTCAAATCCAGACTTAAGACGGAAAGACCCACAAACAAGCAAGACCTGAAGGCTGCGGCTGTAAAGGCCTGGCAAAGCATTAAGAAGGAGGAAACCCAGCGTTTGGTGATGTCCATGGGTTCCAGACTTAAGGCAGTGATTGCCTCCAAAGGATTCGCAACAAAATATTGAAAATAAAAATATTTTGTTTGGGTTTGGTTTATTTGTCCAATTACTTTTGACCTCCTAAAATGTGGAGTGTTTGTAAAGAAATGTGACAATTCCTACAATTTCTATCAGATATTTTTGTTCAAACCTTCAAATTAAACGTTACAATCTGCACTTGAATTCTGTTGTAGAGGTTTCATTTCAAATCCAATGTGGTGGCATGCAGAGCCCAACTCGCGAAAGTTGTGTCACTGTCCAAATATTTCTGGACCTAACTGTATTTCCTGATTTTTGAAAGAAAAGCACATTTTTTTCAATAAAGCTAACATTAAATTAAATAGAAATCCCCTCTATACATTGTTAATGCGGTAAATGACTATTTTAGCTGCAAACGTCTGTTTTTGAATGCAATATACATAGGTGTATAGAGGCCCATTTCCAACAACCACCAATCCAGTGTTCTAATGCTACACTGTGTTTGCTAACTGTGTTAGAAGGCTAATGGATGTTTAGAAATCCCTTGAAAACCCTTATGCAAGTATGTTAGCACAGCTGAAAACAGTTTGTCTGATTTAGAGAAGCTATAAAACTGACCTTCCTTTGCGCTAGTTGAGAATCTGGAGCATTACATTTGTTGGTTTCATTAAACTCTGAAAATGGCCAGAAAAAGAGAACTTCCATGTGAAACTCGACAGTCTATTCTTGTTCTTTGAAATGAAGGATATTCCATGTGAGAAATTGCCAAAAAAACTAAAGATTTCCTACAACGATGTGTACTACTTCCTTCAGAGGAGAGCACAAACAGGCTGTAACCAGAGTAGACAGAGGAGTGGGAGGCTGCGCTGCACAACTGAGCAACAAGACAAGTACATTACAGTCTCTAGTGTGAGAAATCCACGCCTCACAGGTCCTCAACTGGCAGCTTCATTAAATAGTACCCACAAAACGCCAGTGTCAATGTCTACAGTGAAGAGGCGACTCTAGGATGCTGGACTCAAGGCAGATTGGCAAAGAAAAAGCCATATCTGAGACTGGCTAATAAAAGAAAAAGATTAATGTGGGCAAAAGAACACAGACATTGGACAGAGGAAGATGGGAAACAATTGTTTGAGGTGTTTGGATCACACAGAAGAACATTTGTGAGATGCAAAACTACTCAAAAGATGCTGGAAGAGTGCCTGACCCCATATGTCAAGCATGGTGGAGGTAATGTGATGTTCTGGGGTTGCTTTGGTGCTCGTAAAGTGGGAGTTTTGTACAAGGTAAAAGGGACTTTGAATAAGGAAGGCTATCACTCCATTTTGTAACGCCATGCCATACCCTGTGGACAGTGCTTGATTGGTGTTAATTTCATCCTACAACAGGACAATGAGCCAAAGCCATCTCTTCATTATGCATGAACTATTTAGGGAAGAAGCCAGCAGCTGGTATCTATCTGTAATGGAGTGGCCAGCCAAGTCACCAGATCTCAACCCTATTGAGCTGTTGTGGGAGCAGCTTGGCGCAGCTTGGTATGCAAAAAGTGCTGCACGCATGCGCTGTGGTCATTCCTGGGTTACACAGTGCTGGATCATCAGGCCGCCACCGTCATATGCTGGCACTTCCTCTGGGATTTTTACCCAGTGCCCTTCATGACAGAGCATGATAACGAGTGGATGCTATGCACACATGCAGGCTTGGGCGACGTCAGGCAGATGATCTTGTCCGACCATGCAAAGCCTATGCCCACTACTTCAGAGGCATACCGGCCCTGAGGAGATGCTTCCGGGGCCAAGCTTCCACATTACGCAGGTAAGCTGCTCTTCCAGCTACTTTTTCAGCCCCGGGATCCAAGATGCCAGCTTATGAGGTCTCCAATCTTGGGACAGGAAACTGAGCTGCTACAAAGGGGAAGTGCTACCATTTTATTTTAATGAGTTTCCTGTCCAAAGTTTGGTGGACCTCTCTCTCTTGTGATGTTCTCATGAGGGAGGGGAAAATAGCAATTTTGATCTCCACTACAGAATGGACACTATTTAGATAATGAAATAGCAATTTTGAGCTCGACCACAAAATGGCCACAATTTAGATAATGGCATGGTCCTACTTTTTACTCATCTCTTACTAATCTTATATGTGTCTAGCAACAACAGTCTATTAGGCTAATATTGCAGTCACCTGATTGTGGATGAGCAGAAAAGCAGTTTGAGCTGGTGCATGAGGTATGAGGGCTCACAGCCCATCAGGCCTATACCTGTCACTCATCCACCTCAATATTTTTAGTAAGCTAATAGCTGTGCTAAAACAGTGTGTCTCCACTGTAAAATGGTTTGGGCAGCTTTTGGGCCTCCTTAAAGATGTTATCTATGCCTTTGTTTTTTCCTCCAATTGAATTAAATAGGGATTGGATATGTTCATCTAGCCCTTTGACGAACCCAAACCAAATTGAACCTTTGGAGGTTCGCTCATCTCTAGTGGAGAGATTCACAGCACTGCAATAGGCTGAAGATGCAGTATAATAGCCAGAAAGAAAAGGTGGACAATTGTTCCCCAAAGAATTACACACTGTCAGATCACAATCCAAGGATAAGCTGCTCCCCAGTCTGATGCTTTATAATAGAAAGTGCAGAAGACAAGACACAGCGATTTGTAACCTCTGCAGTACCAAGCTCAGGAAGTGCCAGACCGCTACCAGCCTAACCATTGTTAGCATGCTCAGGTACATATCACCCAAGCACATAACTAGGTTGGCGGAATGCCTGGGATCACAGTCAGTGCCTGCGGGTGAACCCACTTCCTTTTAACCTGTGCTACGTGCTTGACAATCCTTCGTCCAGGACACAGGTGCAGAAGCCTCCTGCCCTGCACCTGTCTTTGTACATTCACAACCAAAATCAGCAACCACATCCACTTCCATGTCCAAGCACAGCGTTCAGCTATCTCTAGCCAAGGCCTAGGAGCGCAAACAAAAATATCCTACCGCCACAGACCAAACACTAAACTTCCAAATTTTCACATTGCTTGCAGTTTACGCTTGTAAACTCTGAGGTTTACCTGATGGTTGCAGCTGTCCCTTGTTACTTGGTCCCCACTGCTATTTATTTTCTTGGTGTGTTATTCTACCTTACACAAGCATCTGTCACATAACATCACCAATGCCTTGATCAATACAGTTACTGGGAAGATCAAATTAATTACCGACATGTGAACAAGTGCTTGTGGCCAGGGATGCTAGGTTTCCCTGCTGACACACTGGGTGAACCTTGTGGAGGCCAAAACCTAGTATGACCCTTGGAGAGCACACATACTGCCGACACCTAGATCCATCAGAGTTTCTTTCATCTCCTTCACTGGAACGGCAACAGGTTCTGCTGAAACTCATAGCTTCATGTGACACACAGCACAATGGCCTGTTAGGGGTTCTTTGCACGTTGCAACATCGCTACTGCGATATCGTCGGGGTCAATCTGGCGCCGGTAACGATGTCGCAACGTGTAAAGCCTAGATGTGCCGATAAATGATCGCAAAATCATTGTAAATCGGCGATCTGTGTAGCGTCGGACATTTTCATAATGTTGCACCAATAGGAGATACGATGTTGTTCCTCGTTCCTGCGGCAGTACACATCACTGTGTGTGAAGCCGCAGAGGCGAGAAACATCTCCTTACCTGCCTCCACCGGCAATGCGGAAGGAAGGAGGTGACCGGGATGTTTACGTCCCTCTCATCTCCGCCCCTCCGCTTCTATTGGCCGCCTGCCGTGTGATGTCGCTGTGACGCTGCATGACCTGCCCCCTTAGGAAGGAGGCGGGTCACCGGCCAAAGCAACATCGCAGGGCAGGTAAGTGCGTGTGACGCTGCCGTAGCGATAATGTTGCAACGGCAGCTATCACAAGATATCGCTTATGCTTGGCATCGCTAGCATCGGCTAGCGACGTCGCAGCATGCAAAGTACCCCTTAGACCTTTCAACAATTCTGCGGCAGACAGATAATAATAATAATTATTAATTTATATAGCGCTATTAATTCCAGAACGCTTTACATACATTGGCAACACTGTCCCCATTGGAGCTCACAATCTAAATTCCTACTCAGTATGTATTTGGCATGTGGGAGGAAACTGGAGTACCCGAAGGAAACACAGGGAGAACATACAAACTCCTTGCAGAATTTGTCCTTAGTGGGACTAGAACCCAGGACCCCAGCACTGCAAGACTGCAGTGCTAACCACTGAGCCACCGTGCCGCCCTAGATCTGTGTCGCTCTGCTCTGATCGTCAAACTAGCCATGATCATGTGTCATAATGGCCATAAACTATTGGCGGCTCTGAAGCTTGGCAATAAGACACAAATACCATGTCTGGCCCACATGCTCAAAATAGTGGTTCAGTGCTTTCTGAAATCCTACCTAGATTTGCTTGAGCTACTTGACAAGGTATATAGCATGTGCCCCCATTTCCCTCTCCACTGATGTCAACACTTCTTCAACACACATCTTACATCAGTACTCCAAGTTCTGTAAGTCTAGCAAACAGAACGATTTCGGTTGTGCCACAAACCAGGCATCCAAAGCAGCCATGGCATCAGAAATGGTGTGAAATTTGGTACCCTTGAGGTGTTTCTTCAGATTTGGAAACAGATGATAGTTGGATTGAGCTAGATCTGGTGAATAAGGTGGGTGGTCAACCAGCTGGAAGCCCAGCTCTGCCAGTTTTGTTGTGGTCGCTTGTGAAGATTGAGCGGAGGCGTTGTCTTGCAGGAACAAGATTCCTTTGGACAGCTTGCTGCGCCTTTTGGCCTTAAGAACTGCCTTAAATTGGTCCAGAAGTCCAATGTAATACCTTGCATTGATGGTAGAACCCTTTTGAAGGTAGTTTACTAGCAGTGCACCCTCCTTATCCCACAACACAGACACCATCACTTTATTGGCTGATTTTTGCATCCTGAACTTCTTTGAACAAGAAGAACCACTGTACCTCTGCTATTTTGAATGCTCCTTGTTTTCAGGGTCATACAAATAATATCAGTTCTCATCCATAGTGACTGGTCAATCCAGGATGTTTTTTTTCAGTCCGGAAACGCTGACAAATGAACTAGGAAGTTTTCACTCGCTGCTTCTCTGATCTGTTGTCAGACATTTGGGGACCCACTTTGCAGAACTTTTCCATATGTCCAAATGTTCATGGATAATGACACAAACGCGTTCCTGGGAAATCCTCATGATATCTGCTATTGCTTTAGCTGAAATTCATTAATTCTCCAGTACGAGATTTTGCAAAGCATCGACAATCTCCGGAACAACAACCACTCTCGGTAGTCCAGGACATTCCTCATCATTGGTGGAAGCTGAAGTAGCCTGTTATCAATTTGGCAATCCAGTTCTTATCTGTGGAATATGAAGGGCATTGATCCCCCAATGTCTGTGACATATCACCATGAGTATCCTTCACGGACTTTCCTTGCAGAAACAAGAATTTTATCCCTCCTTTGCTCTCAGTTGCTGTGAATATCGAATTAGACTCCACCATTTAGTTTTCTTGCGTGTGTAGAAAGCTGTTGCAATAAGCAACAAACAAAATTTTAAAATCATATTAGACACATAAGGCTTTCATGTGATGTATCATTCTTTACCATAGAAACAAAAAAAGATCACAAAGCCAAAGACTTATCAGCAGCCCCTCGTATTTCTGTGATAAAAACTGACTGGTGGCTATGGATGTGTCACATCTGTGTGGTTCTTCAAAACTTTGAGTAATGAGCCAAAATGGTGAGCGGCGATAATGCCAGAATCAGCATAACCATCCCGCTGTTGTGTCTAATCAAATGTTTGCTGCTCACAAGAAGCTTCATGTGCAGACCAGATGGAGATGGAGGGAAAAAGAATACAAGGTGATGCTACCCGGCCCAGCCTCATCTCTTCCTGTCAACATGGATTGGGTGATAATGAGGAGGATAATGAGGAGGAGTAACAGGAAATGGTTGCCAGCTTTAACCCAATGCGGTCACCGTGGATGGCCTGAAGAGGAGGAGCAGGAAGAGATGAGGTAGTCAGAGGAGGAGGAGGAGAAGGAGATGTAGAGTCATCCCTCTGGTGAGGACAGGGAAAACTTGCCTGTTGGAAGTTGAGCACACATAGCCGACTTTCTATCCCATTGCCTTTCACATGACATTATATGAATTTTGGTCAACACTGAATACTGGTTTTGCACACTTTTCGACTCATTGATCCCTCCTCAATGCTGCAGAGAGGGTTACTAAAATGGGGTAATACCAGAAAGCCGTAGCTGAAGAATCGATCAAAAAAATTACTATCTTGCAACGTTGGCAGCAGAGGTTCTTTGGACAATCAAGAAGTAGATTGCAATGCAGCCAGCAAGAGACATAGAGGAGAGACTTTCAATCCTGGTAAAATTTTAAAAACATTCTAACTTTTAAACTTTTTTTATCTTCCATCCAACAAACAGCCTGTTTGCATTGTTTAGCCTTCAGGAGTGGGGGACCACATGTTAGTTTTTTTTTAAAAAAAATATGTAACAAAAAAAAGGCCGCATGCAGTTCCTCTTCTTTTGCTACACAGCCAAGATAAGCACAGAGGTTTTTTTATTATTGGGCCAGAGGATGTAAACTTGGTGATTATTACCTTTTGTACACCAGATTCCAGCGCCCAATGTACACCGCCTGGTAAAAAAAAATGCAAACTTGGTGCTTAAGACTGCTGTAGACGATTTCAGCACCAAATGTGCACCTCCTGGCACAAAACCGCAGCAAAAATCGGGGCAAGAACTGGGACAAAAAAAGCATCCAAAAACCGCAGATTTTTGCCAGGAGCTTTAAATTGGATGCAGGAATATGATGTAAAAATTTCAGCATCAAATTTGCATCCCTTGGCCCAAAAATGAAAAAAAATATTTTATTTTTGCCAGGTGGTGGAAATTTGGTGCTGAAATCTGGTGCAGATGTTATCAGCAGCAAATGTGCACCTCCTGGCAAAAAAGCACATCAAAAACAGCGCAAAAAAACCGTGACAAACAAATTGCGTCATAAAACGCGTTTTTTTTGCCAGGACGTGTAGATTAGATGCAGGAATCATGTGTAAAAAAAATTTTTTGCCATGAGGTGGAAATTTGGTGCTGAAATCTAGTACAGACAATTTCAGCACCAAATATGCACCTTCTGGCAAAAATATGACAGCAAAAAAAATGCGGCCAAAATCGTGGCAGAAAATGCATCAAAAGAACACTTTTTTTTGCCAGGTGTAGATTGAGTGCAGGAATATGGTGTAAAAATTTCAGCGCCAAATCTGCATATCTTGGTCAAAAAAACTGTGATTTTCTGCTAGGAGATGCAGGTCTGTGAACTCAGGTTACCTGTGATCACAGGTGAAGGACCATGGGAACCTCCAGCTGTGACTGCAAATGACCTGAGTGATGTCACCACTCATTGCGCAGCTCATTCATTTTCTGGAGCTCACAGTGAGTGGTTAATCTCTGGCATCTCTCTGTGATATTCAGATGTAGCAGAGCTGAAGTGGTGTGGGACCTCGTGTGGATTATGCCGGACCTGCATGGTGTTTTGGGTTAATAAAGTGATGAAGGAGGGTATGTGTTTGTATTTTATTCTAAATAAAGGATTTTTCTATGTTTGTTTATTTACTTTCACTTAGAAGTTAATAATGGGGGTGTCTCATAGACGCCTGTGCGATCATTAACTTAGGGCTTAGTAGCAGCTGTACGCTGCTATTAACCCCTTATTACCCCAATTGCCACTGCTCCAGGAACACGGGAATTGCTGGTATTGCACCGGGATTGTCACATCTAATAGATGCGGCAATACCGGGCAGCTGTGGGCTGACAAGACCAGCCCCCAGCCGGCATTATTATGGCTGGGTATCAAAATTAGGGGGGACCACACGTCGTTTTTTTAATTATTTATTTAAAAAAAAAAAAAATAGCTGCATCACTGGCACAGCTGCTCACTCTGACAAACGTGCATATGTCTCCAGGTACATGCACGCTGATGTTCATCAGAGAGCGCAGGCTGTGGCGGCTGATGTCATGTCAGACTTGTACGAGTTTGAAAGCTCATCACTGGCACAGCCGCATACTTCTGACAGAAGCGTGCATGTGTTTGTGAAACACATGCTTGTTCACCATACTGACTCGCAGACTCTTGCACTGCTTTCCCTGCCCACTGGCCGTCCTGTCGCCGGTGATTCGTTGCAGTCAGCTGACACGCTGACACTCAGGGTGGGGTCGCATCTAACTGCAACCAATTACATGCGCCGGTGAGCGGGCAAAACAATGGATAATGAATTGTCGGCTCTGGAAGGGAACAGCGTGACCCGGAAAGCGTTTGCTGCCATGACACAGCCTTGGGCGAGTACACCGCGCACGCTCCTGCCCCCCATCCCTTCCACTACCGTTGATAATCTCCGGATTCTGGTCCCCATAGACTTATATGGGAACCAGAATCCTGAGCAGATCCAGATTTTTTTTGCTCAATCCGGCAGGGATCCGCCGGTCCGGATTTTGGCAGATTCGATAAGCCCTAAACAGGACTTTAATGAAACTTAAGCGGTTTCTGTAGCTAGTGAAAACTATGTGGATAGTAAACATCTTACCACCATTGCTGTATTAAAAATTAAATAATAATAAAAAACAATGTTGGGATGGAGAAGTCCTCATTTACTGTAACTAGTGAAGAGCAGTGGGTCAGAGCAGTTCAGTTAAAGAGAGTGACTGGCAGCGCAACAGCGGACTGGCCATCGAAAGAGGCAGACATATGCATGAAGGAAGTGCATGATGAATCAATGCCCATGGTAATTTTCTCAGAGACTCATGTTCAGAAAGAAGTTTTAAAACATTGAGTCTCCTACACTGTTAAATACTGTGCACTTAGTGAAAGGCCTAGGAAATAATTAAAGGAGGCATTGCAGCACACGCCGGAAGAAATGCAGAGAAAACTTCAGAAAACATTTTTTTTTACCAATCGGAAGGAGTTGGACTCCTACACAATTTAAACCTATGCACTACGTGCAAGGGTTGCCAAAAATTAGAAGGAGGCATTCCAATAAACCCTGTTAAGGCTGCTTTACACGCAACGATATAGCTAACGATCTCGTTAGCAATGTGACACGACCAGATCATTGCTACGATTTGCCAAGATCGCTCATAGGTCATTTTGTAGCGGTCACACGTATCCATCTCACAAACGACGCTACATCGTTTAGCAATATATTGTTTGACCAAGGCGGTCATGTGGACACCGTCACACAGCATTCCTCCCAACGATTCTGGCAACAACAGAGGCATATAATTGTCCATAGCATACACCTTGGCGTTACACCAATCAGAGCGGAGGAGGCGGGGAGCATTGCTCATAACGTCACACCTGCATCGCAGATGACGGACGTACTAACGATGTTGTTCGTCATTGGCAGGGTGTCAAACGTAGCAATATGTCTGCTGCGTTTGCAACGACAAATCATATTTTGAAAATGAACGACGTGTCAACGTTCAACGATTTTCGCTAGTTTTGCGATCGTTCGGAGTCGTTCGTAGGTGTCACACGCAACGACATCGCTAACGACGACAGAAGTGCATCATGAAAACCGTGACCCCGACGACATATCGTCAGATAAATCGTAGCATGTAACGGGGCCTTAAGAGACTTAGAGGAAGGACTCAGAAAACATTTTTTTTTATCATTTTAAAGAACTGGGACACTTATACTAGTAAAAGCCGATGCACTAAGTGAAAGTTCTGAAAAACATTTACCCCTGGAAAAATTAAAAGCGAGGGTCGCATCATGACCCTGTTGATATGATAAAATTCTTCGCTAATCCACACTTTATTTTGAGAAGAGTTAGCTTGTCAGCATTTTCAGTTGACAGTCGTATGCGCCTATAAGTTATTTTGCCTTCTCCAGCACTAAAAACTTGCTCAGATAAAATGCAAGTGGCAGAGCAGGCCAGCACCTCCACGGTGGGGAGAATAAGTTCATGCCACATATCCAGTTTGAATACTCAATAGTTTTACGCACAGAGAAATCTCAGAGGACAGTGGTATGTTCAGCAATGTACTCCTTCCCCTTCTTTATAATCTTTCCCTCCTTGTCAGAGTATCCTGCACCTTTACGGCCTGGGTGCTCGAAGGATCTAATGAAACTGTCCCAGACCTTTGATAGTGTGCCCCTGCCTCTGTGGGTCCTACTCTGTCTCCCTCTTCTCTACTACTTAGTTGTCCAAAGAACTCTGAGTTCTACCACTAGCATTGTCAGATGGGGATTTTTTATTCAATTCCTCAAGTATGGCCTTCTGGTAATGCACCATTTTAGTAGCCCTCTCCACCGCAAAACATAATGATGTAAATGTCTCTTTGTAGTGTGGGTAAAGATGGGTGCACAACCAGTTATCGGTGTTGGCCAAAATGTGTATAACGCGAGGGTCTTGGTAAAAACAAAGGAACATAAAGTCTGCCATGTTTGCCAGGCTCCAAACAGGCAAGACATCCCTGTCCCCACCAGATTGATGACTCTCCATTTCCTACTCCATCTCCTCCTCCTGCTTCTTCTCTTCAGGCCATCCACTGTGAATAGATGACAAGCTGGTGTTGGTAGTACCCTCTTTAGCACAGGCAGCCATCTCCAGTTCCTCATCCACCTCAGCCTCCTCCTCCTTATTATGATCCAATCTGTGCTAAGAAGATGAGATGTAGCTGAGTAGTATCACCCTGTGTACATTCTACCTCCACCTCCACCTGGTAAAATTTCCTCTATAATAGTGAGCGGCAAGCATTTGAGCAGACTCAGAAGCAGGATGGTTACGCTGATTACGACATCATCGTTGCTCACTATTTTAGTTGATTCCTCAACGTTTTAAAGAACTGCACAGATGTCAGACATCCATGGCCATTCGCTGGTTCTTATAGGTGGAGGCTGACCGGAATACCGACGGACATGATGTAGCTCGTATTCAACTACTGTACTCTGGTGCTCACAAAGCTGAATTCCAGCATGTGAACATATAGCAGACTACTTGGTGAGCGGGCACTTGCAAGTACTGCTCCAGCACTTTCAGACCGGTGGCAGCTGTGGGTGACTGTGGAAATGGGTACACATGCAGCATACCTTGACAAGTAGCTCATACAATTCTGGATAGGTTTTGAGAAAGGGCTGAACTACCAAGTTGAGCACGTGGGCCAGAAATGGTACATTTGTCATCTTGCCAAGCTTCATAGCCATGTTTGGTTGGAGGTTCAGAGTACAAAGACACAGATCTAGGTAAAAGGTAAACTTGGCACTCATACGCAGATTAATGACTTTAATTCAAATCCCAAGATAAAAAGGCACAAACATTTCAGCCTTTATACCTTCATCAGTGTACCGAAAAAAATAATAAATATATACAAAGCGATTCATGACGTGAGTAAAGTAAACAAAGATGTCAAGGTAGAAAAAAAGAGAGAAAAAACATATAAGGTATCGTGGTGAAGGGTAAGCTAATAGCCATACCATAATGAACTAGCTATAACAGTGAGAACAAGTAATTCAAACATTATGTATAATTGTAGGCTCAGCGGTTCTTCAGTAGGGAAAAAAGGTGACGAGGAGGTGTTAAACGCCTCAATACAGTAACATATTAACATATTGTGCTGGCTGGAAAGTTTCTTAATCAGTGGATGAAGGGAGATAAGATAAACTTCAACGGCGTCGCTGTTACGTCACCATTTTTTGTGACGTAACAGCGACCTTGTAAGTCGCTGTTATGATCGCTGCTTAGCTGTCAAACACAGCGACGCAGCAGCGATCATAACGTCGCTACATGTGCAGAGAGCAGGGAGCCGCGCTTAGCGCTGGCTCCTTGCTCTCCTAGGTACGGTACACATCGGGTTAATTAACCCGATGTGTACTGCAGCTACATGTCACAGTGCAGAGAGCAGGGAGCCGCGCGCACTGCTTAGCGCTGGCTCCTTGCTCTCCTTGCTACAGTATACATCGGGTTAATTACCCGATGTGTACTGCAGCCACATGTGCACAGAGCAGGAACCGGCACTGGCAGCAAGGGCGGAGGCTGGTAACGAAGGTAAATATCGGGTAACCAGGGAAAGGTCTTCCCTTGGTTACCCGATGTTTACGCTGGTTACAGCTTACCGCAGCTGCCAGAAGCCGGCTCCTGATCGCTTCATTTCGTCGCTCTCTCGCTGTCACACACAGCGATGTGTGTGTCAAAGCGGGAGAGTGACGACCAAAAAATGAAGCTGGACATTCAGCAACGACCGGCGACCTCACAGCAGGGGCCAGGTCGTTGCTGGATGTCACACACAGCGACAGCGACGGGACGTCGCTGCAACGTCACAGAAAATGGTGACGTAGCAGCGACGTCATTGTCGTTGTCGCTGTGTGTGAAACCAGCTTAAGCCAACCATGGTGAGGGAATGCTAACTATATAAACATATTAACATATTGTACAGGCTGGGAGACATACTGCTCTGCTTTATCTTGCACTGGCTGCTCACATATCCCAGGATCCAATTCAAATTGCTTATTCTCTCCCACAAAGCTCTCCACAGTGCAGCACCCCCTACATCTCCACCCTAATCTCTGTGTATCATCACCCCCTACATCTCCACCCTCATCTCTGTGTATCATTACCCCTACATCTCCACCCTCTTCTCTGTGTATCATTACCCCTACATCTCCACCCTCTTCTCTGTGTATCATTACCCAAACATCTCCACCCTCATCTCTGTGTATCATCACCCCCTACATCTTAACTAGAGTTGAGCGCGGTTCGCGGTTCAAGGTTCTCCAGTTTGCGGCTCGAGTGATTTTGGGGGCTGTTCTAGATCGAACTAGAACTCGAGCTTTTTTGCTAAAGCTCGATAGTTCTAGATACGTTCGAGAACGGTTCTAGCAGCAAAAAAAACAGCTAATTCCTAGCTGGCTTTCCGCTGTAATAGTGTAAGTCACTCTGTGACTCACGCTATTATGACATTTCAGTGTATAGTGTGCGGGAACAGCGCATTCAGATCACTGCTGTATGTATAATGGCGATCGCCATTTTTTTTTTTTCCTTGTCTTCCTTCCCTAAGCGCGCGTGTAGTGGGGCGGGCCAGCATGTCAGCCAATCCCAGACACACACACAGCTAAGTGGACTTTTAGCCAGAGAAGCAACGGCATGTGTGATAGGATGTCCATGTCACATGTCCCTGCATTATAAAACCGGACATTTTCCTCCAGCACGCCATTATCTGCCTTCTGCATCCTTGGTGTTAGACATCACTGGCGCAGCTCCTATCGCCGATACTGCTGTGTACGCTCCATACACAGCGCTGTACAGCATAGGGATAGCACTTTCTATCAGTCCTTTTAAAGGCTAATACCGGCAGGGTCAGAGCCATAGGTGACAGGTCCTGAAAACAGAGTTTAACAGCTACACAAGATGACAGCATCTGTGTAGCTAAGGTCAGGGATTTCCTCCCTGCATTTCCCCATTAGGAGGGATAGAAAGGCAGGCTTCCTTTCCTGTACCCAGAGAGCACAACCCTGCCACTGTACCCTCCTGCCCTTTGCACACTCCAACTCATTGTTACTAAGCCATTATACTAGATAACACTGAGTGAACTTAGTGGCATCCTAAATGTGGCTATTGGACTTCTGTATAGTCCCAGTAGTGCAAAGATATTTGCAGCACCTCTGCCTGCATTGCACACTCAAACTCATTGTTACTAAGCCATTATACTAGCAAACACTGAGTGAACTTAGTGGCATCCTAAACGTGGCGGTTGGACTTCTGTATAGTCCCACTAGTGCACAGATATTTGCAGCACGTCTGCCTGCATTGCACACTCCAACTCATTGTTACAAAACTATTATACTAGCAATTTATGCTGCCAGTTTAAGGGCCGTAGTTGCATTGCCAGGGATATTTATTCTTTATTTTTCTGCTGTTAATAAAGCTAGACCACCGCTACAATCTACACCACCTCTCAATTTTTACTACCACATTTTCAGTGCACAATCTTGTCGCAATCAACATGAGTGTCAAAATGACAGATGCTGGTGGAAAGGGGAAGAGGCGTGGTGGAAAAGGAAAAAAAGGGTTTGTCCCTGGGGAAGGTGGCAAAGCTCCATTAACATCTGCTGAAGATAGACCATCTACCAGCAAAAGTAAGATGTCTACTACTTACCGTGGACAATCCGATGTGCTCCCTTTTTTACGGACACAAACAACAGGAACAAAGGTAGATGATGGCCAAAAAAGGAAAATGCTTGAATGGATCTCAAGTGGTCCAACAAGTGCCCTCTCAGCCACCTCAAGTACCGCATCCAAAAAACACCAGTCCTCTGAGTTGTCATCCCAATCAAACTTGCTTTCTCCCAGCTCTGAAGTCTCCATCAGCCCTGCACAGTATGGTGGAACTGAGATGGCTGAGTCTGCAGAGCTGTTCAGTCACACTATAGCCTGGGAATCAGAGGTCTGCTCCCAAGCTACAGTGAGTACAGACCAAGAAATGGTCTGCAGTGATGCCCAGAACCTTTGTGACTCTGATTCAGGCCGTGAGGACCAAGTTTCTGAGCATAATGTTGACCCTTTGTCACAAACTGTAACACCTGTGGTTATAGACAATGAGGAACATACGGATGACGATGAGACGCAGATACCAGATTGGGATGACAACTTAAATATTCGGTAAGGGCAAGAAGAGGCTCGGTCTGAGGGTGAGGGGAGTGCAAACACAACAATTGATGATGAAGTTCTAGATCCCACCTACTGTCAACCCACAGTCAGGCACTCGAGGAGGTCAACAGAGGCGGTGGAGGAGGATGCAACCGACGACGAAGTTACCTTGCGCCTTCCTGGACAGAGATGGAGCACTGGTAGCACGTCTACAACTGCATCATCAGCCACCACTCTGCCTCTGAGCACTAGTCGGGGGGGCTTAGCAGGTCGCATGCCCTCTAAGCCTTGCCTAGCCTGGTCCTTTTTTGACATAGAAAAAGATCGCCTAAATTATGTGATGTGTAAAATTTGTCGTGATTCTGTTAGTAGAGGGCAAAACCTCAGCAGTTTGACAACTTCTTCCATGAATCGTCACATAAATAAATATCATAGGTCCCAGTGGGAAGCTCACCATGCTGCAATGCGGCCTAGCGGAGCGAACCATCCATGGCCTGCCCCTTCCAGTGCATCCGCGCGCTCTTCATCTTCTAGGACTGTGGGGACAGCTGTCACACCTGGTTTTCCACGCACAACTTCCACCACAGTAACCGCATCAGGCAGTTTGCTTTGTAGGTCGTCAGTTGGTTTGGAAGGGGAAACAAGTGAGTGTGTACAGCTCTCTCAGACATCGATAGCACCAACGTGGGATGAAGGCAACATCATGTCTCCGCCTGCACTTTCCTCACAAACCTGCATTTTTCCAGGCACACCCTACTCAACACCGTCTACACACAGCAGCCAGATCTCTGTCCCTCAGATGTGGACAAATAAAAGGCCATTTCCTGTGACCCATGACAAAGCTAAGAGGTTGACTTTATCCCTCTGTAAGCTCTTGGCTACCGAAATGCTGCCTTTCCGCCTGGTGGACACACAGGATTTTAGAGTCCTTATGTCTGTCGCTGTGCCCCAGTACCAGATGCCCAGTCGCCACTACTTCTCTAAGAAAGGTGTGCCCGCGCTACACCAGCATGTCGCACACAACATCACTGCTTCCTTGAGAAACTCTGTGTGTGAACGGGTGCATTTCACCACCGATACTTGGACCAGTAAGCATGGACAGGGACGTTACATGTCGCTGACTGGGCACTGGGTAACTATGGTGATAGATGGTGAAGGGTCTGCTACACAAGTCTTGCCATCCCCACGACTTGTGTGTCAATCTTCTGTCTGTCCAAGTTCCGCCACTGCTTCTTCCTCCTCCACCTCATCTGTGTCCTCCACCGCCGCCCCAAGCCTGCCTGGTCAGGCCACCAGCGTTCTCACTGCGCAGAAGGAATCACGCACCCCACATTACTATGCTGGCAGCAGAGCGCAACGGCATCAGGCGGTCTTTAGCTTGACATGTCTTGGGAATAAGAGTCACACAGCTGAGGAGTTGTGGTCAGCTCTGCGGTCTGAGTTTAATAAATGGTTGTCTCCACTCAACCTGCAGCCTGGTAAGGCCGTGTGCGACAATGCTGCAAACCTGGGTGCGGCCCTTGGCCTGGGCAAGGTGACACACGTGCCTTGTATGGCTCACGTGTTGAACCTTGTTGTCCAGCAATTTTTAACACACTATCCCGGCCTAGATGGCCTTCTGACCAGGGCACTAAAACTGTCTGCTCACTTCCGCCGTTCAATCGCCGCAGCTGAGCGACTTCCATTGCTCCAGAAGTCTTTCGGCCTGCCGGTTCATCGCCTGAAATGCGATGTAACGACACGCTGGAATTCGACTCTCCACATGTTACAGCGACTGTGGCAACACCGCCGAGCCCTGGTGCAATACGTCATGACGTATAGCCTGGGCCAACGAGATGCAGAGGTGGGGCAGATCACCCTGATGGAGTGGTCTCAGATCAAGGACCTATGCACCCTTCTGCACAGTTTCGACATGGCGACGAATATGTTTAGCGCTGACAATGCCATTATCAGCATGACAATTCCAGTCATTTACATGCTGGAGCACACGCTAAACACTATTCGGAGTCAGGGGGTGGGACAACAGGAAGGGGAGGAACTACAGGAGGATTCATATGCGCAAGGGACAACAACATCACCAAGGTCCAGACGTTCATCATCACCAACGCGGCAGGCATGGGACCATGGGGGACAGGGATCAACAAGGGCGCATGGTAGCAGGCAAAATATTGAGAAAGGTGCAGGAGAACATGAAGAAATGGAGGACGAACTGTCCATGGACATGGAAGACTCAGCGGATGAGGGACACCTTGGTCAAATTTCAATTGAAACAGGTTGGGGGGAGATGTCAATGGAAGAAAGAACGGTTAGCACCTCTATGCCACAAACACAGCGTGGACTTGGTCCGCATTGGCTGCGCAAGACACATGAGTGCCTTCTTGTTGCACTACCTCCAACATGACCCTCGTATTGTCAAAATTAGAAGTGATGATGAGTACTGGCTTGCCACACTAATAGATCCCCGATACAAGTCCAAATTTTGTGTCATAATTCCAGCCATAGAAAGGGACTCACATATGCAGGAGTATCAGCAGAAGCTGTTACTCGATCTTAGCTCAGCTTTTCCACCAAACAACCGTGCAGGTGCAGGGAGTGAATCTCCCAGTTGTAACTTGACAAACATAGGACGGTCTCGTCATCTTCAACAGTCTACCCGTACCAGTAGCACCGTATCTGGTGCTGGTAACAGCAATTTTATGGAATCTTTTCATAATTTTTTTAGACCCTCCTTTGCAAGGCCACCAGAGACAACAAGTCTGACACATAGTCAACGGCAGGAGAGGATGATACAGGAGTATCTCCAAATGAACATCGATGCCATGACTGTGCAACTGGAGCCTTGCTCATTTTGGGCTTCAAATCTTGAAAAATGGCCAGAGCTCTCCAGTTACGCCTTGGAGATTTTGTCGTGTCCAGCTGCCAGCATTGTCTCTGAACGTGTCTTCAGTGCTGCTGGGTGTGTGCTGACAGATAAGCGCACGCGTCTGTCCAGTGACAATGTGGACATACTAACGTTCATCAAAATGAACAAGTCATGGATCCACCAGGAATTTACTACCCCTGTGTCATCCTGGGGAGAGTAAATGCTTGTGGATTTGGAATGTGCTTGATGCAAATCAAGACATCTTGTTTGCAACTAAGGCACAAGTGCTGCCACTGATGGGGTGGGTGTCTGTGGGGCACAATTTTTGGAAAAAAGGGAGACTCCGCTTGGAGTAACCCTTGCTTACAGTGTTTTTAAAAATGATCCAAGATGAACAGAGCGGGGATCAGGAAAGACTTTGCTACCTACCCCGGTGTCATCCTGGGGACGGTTAAGAATGGCGTATTTTTGAATGTGCTTGATGCAAATCTAGCTGTGAAGTGTACAACTAGGGCACAAATGCTGCCACTGAAGGGGTGGGTGTGTGTGGGGCACAATTTTTGGAAAAAAAGGGAGACTCCGCTTGGAATAACCCTTGCTTACATTGTTTTAAAAAATGATCCAAGATGAACAGAGCTGGGATCAGGAAAGACTTTGCTACCTACCCCGGTGTCATCCTGGGAACGGTTAAGTATGGCATATTTTTGAATGTGTTTGATGCAAATCTAGCTGTGAAGTGTACAACTGGGGCACAACTGAAAACACTGAAGGGGTGGGTGTGTGCGTGGCCCAATTTTTAGAAAAAAGGGAGACTCCGCTTGGAGTCACCTTGAGGTGTTTTACATGATTTAAGAAGGGCGTGCCATGCCTATATCTGTGTCTCCTCCTCTTTTTCCTTGTCCAGCTCTTTTGTTTTCGCATGAGTATATGTCCTTGTCACTTTCCCATGTGTTTGTGTTTTGTTGTGAGTTGTTTGTCACCTTTTGGACACCTGTGAGGGTGTTTTCTAGGTGTTTTTATGTGTTTGTGAATGCCTGCCATTGTTTCCTATGCAGTTCGAGTTCGGTTCGTCGAACGTTCGACGAACCGAACTCGAACGAGACCTCCGTTCGGCAAACCGACCTCGAGCTGAACCGCGACCGGTTCGCTCATCTCTAATCTCCACCCTCATCTGTGTATCATCACCCCTACATCTCCACCCTCATCTCTGTGTATCATCACCCCCTACATCTCCACCCTCCTCTCTGTGTATCATCACCCCTACATCTCCACCCTCATCTGTGTATCATCACCCCTACATCTCCACCCTCATCTCTGTGTATCATCACCCCCTACATCTCCACCCTCCTCTCTGTGTATCATCACCCCTACATCTCCACCCTCATCTCTGTGTATCATCACCCCCTACATCTCCACCCTCCTCTCTGTGTATCATCACCCCTAAATCTCCACCCTCCTCTCTGTGTATCATCACCCCTACATCTCCACCCTCATCTCTGTGTATCATCACCCCCTACATCTCCACCCTCCTCTCTGTGTATCATCACCCCTACATCTCCACCCTCATCTCTGTGTATCATCACCCCCTACATCTCCACCCTACTCTCTGTGTATCATCACCCTCTACATCTCCACCCTCATCTCTGTGTATCATCACCCCCTACATCTCCACCCTCCTCTCTGTGTATCATCACCCCTACATCTCCACCCTCCTCTCTGTGTATCATCACCCCTACATCTCCACCCTCCTCTCTGTGTATCATCACCTCCTACATCTCCACCCTCCTCTCTGTGTATAATCACCCCCTATATCTCCAACCTCCTCTCTGTGTATCATCAACCCCTACATCTCCACCCTCCTCTCTGTGTATCATCACCCCCTACATCTCCACCCTACTCTCTGTGTATCATCACCCTCTACATCTCCACCCTCATCTCTGTGTATCATCACCCCCTATCTCCACCCTCCTCTCTGTGTATCATCACCCCTACATCTCCACCCTCATCTGTGTATCATCACCCCTACATCTCCACCCTCATCTCTGTGTATCATCACCCCCTACATCTCCACCCTCCTCTCTGTGTATCATCACCCCTACATCTCCACCCTCATCTCTGTGTATCATCACCCCCTACATCTCCACCCTCCTCTCTGTGTATCATCACCCCTAAATCTCCACCCTCCTCTCTGTGTATCATCACCCCTACATCTCCACCCTCATCTCTGTGTATCATCACCCCCTACATCTCCACCCTCCTCTCTGTGTATCATCACCCCTACATCTCCACCCTCATCTCTGTGTATCATCACCACCTACATCTCCACCCTACTGTCTGTGTATCATCACCCTCTACATCTCCACCCTCATCTCTGTGTATCATCACCCCCTACATCTCCACCCTCCTCTCTGTGTATCATCACCCCTACATCTCCACCCTCCTCTCTGTGTATCATCACCCCTACATCTCCACCCTCCTCTCTGTGTATCATCACCTCCTACATCTCCACCCTCTTCTCTGTGTATCATCACCCCCTACATCTCCACCCTCCTGTCTGTGTATCATCACCCCCTACATATCCATCCTCCTCTCTGTGTATAATCATCCCCTACATCTCTACCCTCCTCTCTGTGTATCATCACCCCCTACATCTCCACCCTCATCTCTGTGTATCATCACCCCCTACATCTCCACCCTCCTCTCTGTGTATCCTCACCCCCTACATCTCCACCCTCCTCTCTGTGTATCATCACCCCTACATCTCCACCCTCATCTCTGTGTATCATCACACCTGCATCTCCACCCTCCTCTCTGTGTATCATCCCCCCCTGCATCTCCACCCTCCTCTCTGTGCATCATCACCTCCTACATCTCCACCCTCATCTTTGTGTATCATCACCCCCTGCATCTCCACCCTCCTCTCTGTGTATCGTCACCCCCTACATCTCCACCCTCCTCTCTGTGCATCATCACCCCCTACATCTCCACCCTCCTCTCTGTGTATCATCACCTCCTACCTCTCCACCCTCCTCTCTGTGTATCATCACCTCCTATATCTCCACCCTCCTCTCTGTGTATCATCACCTCCTACATCTCCACCCTCCGCTCTGTGTATCATCACCCCTACATCTCCACCCTCCTCTCTGTGTATCATCACCTCCTACATCTCCACCCTCCTCTCTGTGTATCATCACCTCCTACATCTCCACCCTCCTCTCTGTGCATCATCACCCCCTACATCTCCACCCTCCTCTCTGTGTATCGTCACCCCCTACATCTCCACCCTCCTCTCTGTGCATCATCACCCCCCTACATCTTCACCGTCATCTTTGTGTATCATCACCCCCTACATCTCCACTAGAGTTGAGCGCGGTTCGTGGTTCGTGGTTCTCCAGTTTGCGGCTCGAGTGATTTTGGGGCATGTTCTAGATCGAACTAGAACTCGAGCTTTTTGCAAAAGCTCGATAGTTCTAGAAACGTTCGAGAACGGTTCTAGCAGCCAAAAAACAGCTAAATCCTAGCTTGGTTTCTGCTGTAATAGTGTAAGTCACTCTGTGAATCAAACTATTATCACATTTTAGTGTATAGTGTGCGTGAACAGCGCCTTCAGATCACTGCTGTTTCTATAATGGCGATCGCCATTTTTTTTTTTTTTTTTCTTGTCTTCCTTCCCTAAGCGCGCGCGTCTTGTGGGGCGGGCCAGCATGTCAGCCAATCACAGACACACACACACCTTAGTGGACTTTGAGCCAGAGAAGCAACGGCATGTGTGATAGGATCTGCATGTCACATGTCCCTGCATTATAAAACCGGACATTTTCTTCACGAACGCCATTATCTGCCTTCTGCGTCTTTGGTGTCAGACATCAGTGTCGCAGCTCCGTCCTCCTGAGTCCTATAGCCGATACAGCTGTATGCGCTGCATACACAGCGTTAGACAGCTTAGGGAGAGCACATTCTAGCAGTCCTTTTAAGGGCTCAAAGCGGCAGGGTCAGAGAGCCATAGGTGACAGGTCCTGCAAACAGCGCCAGCGTCTGTGTAGCCCAGGTCAGGGATTTCCTCCCTGCATTTCACCATTAGGAGGGAATAGAAAGGCAGGCTTCCATTCCTCTACCCAGAGCACCACAATCCTGCCACTGTACCCTCTTGTCCTCTGCACACTCCAACTCATTCTAAGTAAGCCATTATACTAGCAAACATTCAGTGTACCTAGTGGCATCCTATACGTGGCTATTGGACTTTGCTATAGTCCCACTAGTGCAAAGACATTTGCAGAGCACGTCTGCCTGCATTGCACACTACAAGTTTTTTAAACTAAGCAATTTTACTAGCAAACACTCAGTGTACCTAGTGGCATCCTATACGTGGCTATTGGACTTTGCTATAGTCCCACTAGTGCAAAGACATTTGCAGAGCACGTCTGCTTGCATTGCACACTACAACTTTTTTAAACTAAGCAATTTTACTAGCAAACACTCAGTGTACCTAGTGGCATCCTATACGTGGCTATTGGACTTTGCTATAGTCCCACTAGTGCAAAGACATTTGCAGAGCACGTCTGCCTGCATTGCACACTACAACTTTTTTAAACTAAGCAATTTTACTAGCAAACACTCAGTGTACCTAGTGGCATCCTATACGTGGCTATTGGACTTTGCTATAGTCCCACTAGTGCAAAGACATTAGCAGAGCACGTCTGCCTGCATTGCACACTCCAAGTTTTTTAAACTAAGCAATTTTACTAGCAAACACTCAGTGTACCTAGTGGCATCCTATACGTGGCTATTGGACTTTGCTATAGTCCCACTAGTGCAAAGACATTTGCAGAGCGCATCTGCCTGCATTGCACACTCCAACTTTTTTAAACTAATCAATTTTACTAGCAAACACTCAGTGTACCTAGTGGCATCCTAAACGTGGCTATTGGACTTTGCTATAGTCCCACTAGTGCAAAGACATTAGCAGAGCACATCTGCCTGCATTGCACACTCCAAGTTTTTTAAACTAAGCAATTTTACTAGCAAACACTCAGTGTACCTAGTGGCATCCTATACGTGGCTATTGGACTTTGCTATAGTCCCACTAGTGCCAAGACATTTGCAGAGCGCATCTGCCTGCATTGCACACTACAACTAATTATAACGAAGCCATTATACTAGCAAACACTCAGTGTACCTAGTTGTATCCTAAACGTGGCTATTGTACTTTTGTCAATTCACAGTATTGGAACGTTATTTGCAGGACGTCTGCCTGCATTGCACACTCAAACTTTTTTAAACTCAGCCATTATACTAGCAAACACTCACTGTACCTAGTTGTATCCTAAACGTGGCTATTGTACTTTTGTCAATTCACACTACTGCAAATCTATGTGCAGCACCTCTGCATGACAACCTCGTGCTCTGTTTTTAATAAGCTATAATGATAGCACAAAATACTGCCATTTTGTGGCATCATAGAACTGGCTGTTGTATTCCATTAGTGCCCCACTGGTGACAAGCTATTTCTAGCACCTCTACATGACACCCTCATGCACATTTTGCTACGCTAATGTTATAGCAAACTCATGGAATTCATTGCTGCATTTCATAATTCGGAGGGATAGAAAGTCAGGCTTCCTTTAGCTTTTCCTTCTGTTCATAGACAGCATCTCCAAGACAAATTTCCCCTCCACGTCTAAGTGTGGAGAGGCAGCTAGTGCGCATGCGTGTGCCGATTTACCCCAGCTGCAGCATAATTACAGTGTTTCGCCTAGTGAGTATGCTCAGCCTGACTGTGCCATTCCTGACGCTAAGTTTTCATTTCGGGATACAGCGCATGCTCCCACACTAAGTGTGAAAAGCCTCTTTGCACAGGTGCTTGCATTCCGTGCCGGGTCTAAGTCCTGTTTTGGGCATAGACACCATGCTAAAGCTGATAATCTTTTTTCAGAGACTGTATTTCATGCTACTGAGCATGCTCAGGCACTTCCTGCATCAGAGACTAGGTCCGGTAATGAACTCTTTGGCCCTGGCCCTGATGTGGGGGTCCCATATAGACCACAGGGCATCAGGTGTCCTCCCAAATGGCTTGCAGAGGCCCACACCTATGACTTGTCACCGCATTATTGATGCTCAGACGATGACTGGTGAGGTGTTTGGGTCATGGCAGCCATGAGGTCATCATTGAAGTTGCGTTTCCAAATAGGACGCTAGTTATGCCACTCATGACGTGTCACTCTACTTTTGTCTCCAGGAGGTGCATTGTGGTTCACCCTGGTTTGGGGCGGACCCAGGTTATAAAAGGGGCTGGAGCCAACAAGGAGGTGCGCAGTCTTCTATTATGCTCCGAAAGAGCACACCTCCATGTGTTGAACCCATTGCGGCTTTAGGCCAGAGGTAGGCAGGGATCGGGTGGTGGATGCAGGCCACCACCACAGTTGGTAACGCGGAACGGTTAAGACCAGCTCCTGTCCTAACAGTCCTGCTTGTGCAGCCCAGTGGCATTAACAGGCCTGCTGCTGCTGATGCGCCTGCTGTCCACAGGTGTGGCCCCTACGCACACGGTCAGCGTACTCAATGGCCCCTGTGTTGTTAACAGGGAGTTCCTGGGCTGGGTGGGCATGTGGACCCTGTGACGCTAACAGGGCTCACAGTCTCCAGATCCGAATGGCGTCTAACTCGGTTCAGGCTACTATTAGTTTCATAGCCACACAGCTCTGTATCCTCCACCAAACCTTCCAGTTGCCAACCTCTCCTTTTCCAACTGGGAGCACGGTGGACACTGACTGCTGATGGGGATATATACCTTTCTCTTTCTTTTCTTATTAATTTTCGTTATATAGCGGTCACAGATTATATACCACTTTATCCAAATCTGCCAGTCCCACTGTAACAGATGTTGTTTCTTCAGCAAATGTTACAGTTGCTTAACCACCAAATCCACGGACCAAAACTTTTTTCCCCTTTCCAACACACCTGTTCCCCTTTCCAACAGCATCTGTCCTTTTTCAACTCATTTTGGGATATGACCAAAAGTGCAACTGTGCAGGGACACCGTACTCAACGCCATCTCAGCACAGCAGCCATCCCTCGGTCCCTCCGATGTGGACAAGTAAAAGACCATTTCCTCCTATCCATGACAAAGCGTTGAGATTCACTCTGTGCAGCACTGGTGTTTAGTGGACAAGTAGATCTAAGATTGCGTACCACATTCTGCAGATACTCCTGTATACGTGCGTCTATTTCTATGGCAGGAATTAGTTCGCCAAATTTTGTCTTGTACCGGGGATCTAACAGTGTGGCAACCCAGTATTCAGGATTAGTTCAAATTCATACAATCCGAGGGTCATGTAGGTAGTGCAGCAAGAAGGCGCTCATGTGTCTTGTGCATCCAGGAGGACCAAGTCCTTGGTGTGTTGGTGGCAGAGAGGTGAGAATCGTGCATCCTTCCTCTGCCCTCTCCCCCCAACCTCGCACAACCGAAATGTGAGCAAGCTCTCACTCATCTGCTGAGTCTTCCATGCCCATCGCCAGTTCATCCTCCATTTCTTCATGGGCTCCTGCACTTTCATCAACACTTTTTGCTGATACTATGCGCCCTTGTTAATCCCTCTCCCTCACCATGACTGCCGCATAGGTGCCGCTGACCATCTGGACCTCGTAGATCTTGTTATCCCTTCCGCATATGACTCCTCCTGTACTTCCTCCCCTTCCTCTTGTCCCAACACCTGACTCCGAATAATAATTACAGTGTGCTCCATCATGTAGATGACCAGAATTGTCACGCTGAGAATGGCACCGCCAGTGCTAAACATCTTCGTCGACATTTCAAAACTGTGTAGCAGGGTGCATAGGTCCTTGATCTGACACCACTCCAGCAGCGTGATCTGCACCACCTCTGGATCAAGTTATCCCAGGCTATATGTCTTACCGTATTTCAGCAGGGCTCTGCGGTGCTGCCACACACGCTGCAACATGTGCAGATTCCAATTCCTGCGTGTCGAAACATCGCATTTACGGCGTTTAACTGCCAGACCCTAAGACTTCCGGAGTGATGAAAGTTGTTGAGCTGCTGTGTGCGCACGATGGAAGTGAGCACATAGCGAGCGTGCCCACTGCACAAGGCCATGTAGGCCGTGATGGTGTTTTAAAAATTGCTGGCGAATTCGGTTCAACACGTGAGCCCTAAAAGGCACGTGTGTCACATTGCCCTGAGGATGGCCCGCAGCCAGGTTTGCATCATTGCCGCACACGGCTGTTAAGTCACCAACGGAGTCTGCTCCGTCAATTTGTACTCCGGTCGCCAGGTGACAACGTGTTCCTTTCATGAATAGTGCTGATGATGGGAGAGTAGTCGATGCCAGCGGCGCAGGTGGACGCAGGTTATGCTCACCCACTGGGCTGCATTACCTTGACAGATGCAGAATCTCTGGCTGAATGTAGCTGGTGGGTATCTCACAGATGAAATACCATCATTCAGCTACAACCAATGGGAAGACACCACACCCTTTTTTATGCCCATCCTGTCTGCAGACCACTGCCAGACATAGCTATGAACCTCTGGTTAATTTTACCCCCAGTTCAGTTTTATGATTTTGTGTGCTTGTTACCTGACTACTTTTCCTGCTTGCTGTTTATGTACCTTGTTGGCCGATACGCATTTCACCTCTGCTTGTTTTCTGATTCTTTCCTGGCCGTCCCATTCTGTTCCTGTTCCTCAATTAATGTTTTGACCCTGCCTGACTACTATTCTCTGTAATAGCGGTGTGACTCACATTTCCCATACATTTCAAAGTAAAACTTTGACCGCCTGATGGCATTGAGCTCTGCTGCCAGCATAGTAAGGAGGTGTGTGGTAGTCCTTGTGCGCAGTTGCAAGGAAGGGTGGCCTGACCACACAGGGTTTGCGCCAAGGTAGAGGACCCACACGAGGTTGAAGAGGCAGAAGCAGTGTATTAACTTCTACATACAGAACAAGGATTGAAACAACTCGTGGGGACGGCAAGACTTGTACAGCAGACCCTTCTCCATCTCTCACCATAGTTTGCCAGTGCCCAGTCAGTGACATGTAATGACCCTGTCTATGCTTACTGGTCCAAGTATCTGTTTTGAAATGCACCCTGTCGCACACAGATTTTCTCAAGGAAGTGGTGATGTTGTGTGCGACATGCTGGTGTAGCGCGGGCATGCTTTTCTTGGAGAAGCAGTGGTGATTGGGCATCTGGTACTGGGGCACAGCGACAGACATAAGGTCTGTAAAATCCTTTGTGTCCACTACGCGTAAAGGCAGCATTTCGGTAGCCAACAGCTTACAGAGGGATAGAGTCAACCACTTAGCTTTGTCATGGGTCGCAGTAAGTGGCCTTTTATTTGACCACATCTGAGGGACAGAGATCTGGCTGCTGTCTGTAGACGGTGTTGAGTAGGGTGTCCCTGGAAAAATGCAGGTTTGTGAGAAAAGTGCAGGCGGAGACATGATGTTGCCTTCATCTTGCCTTCAGATCTGTTCATCTTGTATCATTTTTAAAAAACACAGCAAGCAAGGGTTACTCCAAGCGGAGTCTACCTTTTTTCCCCAAATTGGGCACACAGACACCCCATCAGTGGCAGGACTTGTGCCCTAGTTGCAAACAGGATGTTTTGATTTGCATCAAGCACATTCCAAATCCACAAGCATTTACTCTCCCCAGGATGACACAGGGGTAGTAAATTCCTTCTGGATCCATGACTTGTTCATTTTGATGAACGTCAGTCTGTCCACATTGTCACTGGACAGACGCGTGCGCTTATCTGTCAGCACACACCCAGCAGCACTGAAGACACGTTCAGAGACAACGCTGGCAGCTGGACACGACAAAATCTTCAAGGCGTAACTGGAGAGCTCTTGACATTTTTCTAGATTTGAAGCACAAAAGGAGCAAGGCTCCATTTGCAAAGTCATTGCATCGATGTTCATTTGGAGATACTCCTGTATCATCCTCTCCATCCGTTGACTATGTGACACACTTGATGTCTCTGGTGGCCTTGCAAAGGAGGGTCTAAAAAAATTATGAAAAGATTCCATAAAATTGCTGTTACCAGCACCAGATACGGTCCTACTGGTACGGGTAGACTGTTGAAGATGACGAGGCCGTCCCATGTTTGTCAAGTTACAACTGGGAGAATCACTCCCTTCACCTGCACGGTTGTTTGGTGGAAAAGCCGAGCTAAGATCGAGTAACAGCTTCTGCTGATACTCCTGCATACGTGCGTCCCTTTCTATGGGTGGAATTATGTCACAAAATTTGGACTTGTCCCGGGGATCTAATAGTGTGGCAAGCCAGTAGTCATCATCACTTCTAATTTTGACAATACGAGGGTCATGTTGGAGGTAGTGCAACAAGAAGGCACTCATGTGTCTTGCGCAGCCATGCGGACCAAGTCCACGCTGTGTTTGTGGCATAGAGGTGCTAACCGTTCTTTCTTCCTCTGTCATCTCCCCCCAACCTCTTTCAACTTAAATTTGACCAAGGTCCCCCTCATCAGCTGAGTCTTCCATGTCCATGGACAGTTCGTCCTCCATATCTTCATGTCCTCCTGCACCTTCCTCAACATCTCGCCTGCTACCATGCGCCCTTGTTGATCCCTGTCCCCCATGGTCCCATGCCTGCCGCGTTGGTGATGATGAACGTCTGGACCTTGGTGATGTTGTTGTGTCTTGCGCATATGAATCCTCCTGTAGTTCCTCCCCTTCCTGTTGTCCCACCCCCTGACTCCGAATAGTGTTTAGCGTGTGCTCCAGCATGTAAATGACTGTAATCGTCATGCTGATAATGGCATTGTCAGCGCTAAACATATTCGTCGCCATGTCGAAACTGTGCAGAAGGGTGCATAGGTCCGTGATCTGAGATCACTCCATCAGGGTGATCTGCCCCACCTCTGCATCTCATTGGCCCAGGCTATACGTCATGACGTATTGCACCAGGGCTCTGCGGTGCTGCCACAGTCGCTGTAACATGTGGAGAGTTGAATTCCAGCGTGTCGCCACATCGCATTTCAGGCGATGAACCGGCAGGCCGAAAGACTTCTGGAGCGATGCAAGTCGCTCAGCTGCGGCGCTTGAACGGCGGAAGTGAGCACTGCAGACAGTTTCCGTGCCCTGGTCAGAAGGCCATCTAGGCCGGGATAGTGTGTTAAAAATTGCTGGACAACAAGGTTCAACACGTGAGCCATACAAGGCACGTGTGTCACCTTGCCCAGGCGAAGGGCCGCACCCAGGTTTGCAGCATTGTCGCACACGGCCTTACCAGGCTGCAGGTTGAGTGGAGACAACCATTTATTAAACTAGGACCGCAGAGCTGACCACAACTCCTCAGCTGTGTGACTCTTATTCCCAAGACATGTCAAGCTAAAGACCGCCTGATGCCGTTGCGCTCTGCTGCCAGCATAGTAATGAGGGGTGCGTGATTCCTTCTGCGCAGTGAGAACGCTGGTGGCCTGACCAGGCAGGCTTGGGGCGGAGGTGGAGGACCCAGATGAGGTGGAGGATGCAGAAGCAGTGGCGGAACTTGGACAGACAGAGGATTGACACACAAGTCGTGGGGACGGCAAGACTTGTGCAGCAGACCCTTCACCATCTATCACCATAGTTACCCAGTGCCCAGTCAGCGACATGTAACGTCCCTGTCCATGCTTACTGGTCCAAGTATCGGTGCTGAAATTCACCCGTTCACACACAGAGTTTCTCAAGGAAGCGGTGATATTGTGTGCGACATGCTGGTGTAGCGCGGGCACACCTTTCTTAGAGAAGTAGTGGCGACTAGGCATCTGGTACTGGGGCACAGCGACAGATATAAGGTCTCTAAAATCCTGTGTGTCCACTAGGCGGAAAGGCAGCATTTCTGTAGCCAACAGCTTACAGAGGGATAGAGTCAACCTCTTCGCTTTGTCATGGGTCGAAGGAAGTGGCCTTTTATTTGACCACATCTGAGGGACAGAGATCTGGCTGCTGTGTGTAGACGGTGTTGAGTAGGGTGTCCCTGGAAAAATGCAGCTTTGGGAGGAAAGTGCAGGCGGAGACATGATGTTGCCTTCATCCAAAGTTGGTGCTATCGATGTCTGAGAGAGCTGTACACACTCACTTGTTTCCCCTTCCAAACCAACTGACGACCTACCAAGCAAACTGCCTGTTGCGGTTACAGTGGTGGAAGTTGTGGGTGGAAAAACAGGTGTGACAGCTGTCCCCACAGTCCTAGAAGATGACGAGCGCGCGGATGCCCTGGAAGGGGCAGGCGGTGGATGGTTGGCTCCACTAGGCCGCATTGCAGCACGGTGAGCTTCCCACCAGGCCATATGATATTTATTCATGTGACGATTCATGGAAGAAGTTGTCAAACTGCTGAGGTTTTGACCTCTACTAAGATAACCATGGCAAATGTTACAGATCACATAATTTGGCCGATCTTTTTTTATGTCAAAAAAGGACCAGGCTAGGCAAGGCTTAGAGGCCATGCGACCTGTTGATCCACCCCGAATAATGCTCAGAGGCAGAGTGGTGGCTGAGGATGCAGTTGTAGACGTGCTACCAGTGCTCCGACTGTGTCCAGGAAGGCGCCAGGTTACTTCGACGTCGGTTGCATCCTCTTCCACCGCCTCTATTGACCTCCTCGAGTGTCTGACTGTGGGTTGACAGTAGGTGGGATCTAGAACTTCATCATCAATTGTTGTGTTTGCACTCCCCTCCCCCTCAGACCGAGTTTCTTCTTGCCCTGACCGAATATTTAAGTTGTCATCCCAATCGGGTATCTGCGTCTCATCTTCATCAGTATGTTCCTCATTGCCTATAACCACAGTTGTTGGAAAGGCAGCATTTTGGTAGCCAACAGTTTGCATTTTATGAAAGTCAACCTCCAAGCCATGTCATGCCCTTCTAAAAGCATGTATAACACAGCGAGGGGACTCCAACCACAGTCTCCCTCGTTGCCACTCACTGGGCCACACACACCCCACTTGACTGGCATCGGTTGAGCCCCCTTTTGAAAAAGAAAAAGATGCTTTGCATGAAGCACTCTCAAAAATACGCGTGCCTTTCCCGTCCCCTGGCTGACCCCGGGGAAGAAAAGTCCTCTGAGAGCCATGACTTGTTCATCTTGGTTCTTTTAGAAACACAGCGAGGGGACTCCAACCACAGTCTCCCTCGTTGCCGCTCACTGGGCCACACACACCCCACTTGACTGGCATCGGTTGAGCCCCCTTTTGAAAAAGAAAAAGATGCTTTGCATGAAGCACTCTCAAAAATACGCGTGCCTTTCCCGTCCCCTGGCTGACCCCGGGGAAGAAAAGTCCTCTGAGAGCCATGACTTGTTCATCTTGGTTCTTTTAGAAACACAGCGAGGGGACTCCAACCACAGTCTCCCTCGTTGCCACTCACTGGGCCACACACACCCCACTTGACTGGCATCGGTTGAGCCCCCTTTTGAAAAAGAAAAAGATGCTTTGCATGAAGCACTCTCAAAAATACGCGTGCCTTTCCCGTCCCCTGGCTGACCCCGGGGAAGAAAAGTCCTCTGAGAGCCATGACTTGTTCATCTTGGTTCTTTTAGAAACACAGCGAGGGGACTCCAACCACAGTCTCCCTCGTTGCCACTCACTGGGCCACACACACCCCACTTGACTGGCATCGGTTGAGCCCCCTTTTGAAAAAGAAAAAGATGCTTTGCATGAAGCACTCTCAAAAATACGCGTGCCTTTCCCGTCCCCTGGCTGACCCCGGGGAAGAAAAGTCCTCTGAGAGCCATGACTTGTTCATCTTGGTTCTTTTAGAAACACAGCGAGGGGACTCCAACCACAGTCTCCCTCGTTGCCACTCACTGGGCCACACACACCCCACTTGACTGGCATCGGTTGAGCCCCCTTTTGAAAAAGAAAAAGATGCTTTGCATGAAGCACTCTCAAAAATACGCGGTGCCTTTCCCGTCCCCTGGCTGACCCCGGGAAGAAAAGTCCTCTGAGAGCCATGACTTGTTCATCTTGGTTCTTTTAGAAACACAGCGAGGGGGACTCCAACCACAGTCTCCCTCGTTGCCACTCACTGGGCCACACACACCCCACTTGACTGGGGGGGGGGGGGGGGGGGGGGGGGGGGGGGGGGGGGGGGGGGGGGGGGGGGGGGGGGGGGGGGGGGGGGGGGGGGGGGGGGGGGGGGGGGGGGGGGGGGGGGGGGGGGGGGGGGGGGGGGGGGGGGGGGGGGGGGGGGGGGGGGGGGGGGGGGGGGGGGGGGGGGGGGGGGGGGGGGGGGGGGGGGGGGGGGGGGGGGGGGGGGGGGGGGGGGGCATCGGTTGAGCCCCCTTTTGAAAAAGAAAAGATGCTTTGCATGAAGCACTCTCAAAAATACGCGAGCCTTTCCCGTCCCCTGGCTGACCCCGGGGAAGAAAAGTCCTCTGAGAGCCATGACTTGTTCATCTTGGTTCTTTTAGAAACACAGCGAGGGGACTCCAACCACAGTCTCCCTCGTTGCCACTCACTGGGCCACACACACCCCACTTGACTGGCATCGGTTGAGCCCCCTTTTGAAAAAGAAAAAGATGCTTTGCATGAAGCACTCTCAAAAATACGCGTGCCTTTCCCGTCCCCTGGCTGACCCCGGGGAAGAAAAGTCCTCTGAGAGCCATGACTTGTTCATCTTGGTTCTTTTAGAAACACAGCGAGGGGACTCCAACCACAGTCTCCCTCGTTGCCACTCACTGGGCCACACACACCCCACTTGACTGGCATCGGTTGAGCCCCCTTTTGAAAAAGAAAAAGATGCTTTGCATGAAGCACTCTCAAAAATACGCGTGCCTTTCCCGTCCCCTGGCTGACCCCGGGGAAGAAAAGTCCTCTGAGAGCCATGACTTGTTCATCTTGGTTCTTTTAGAAACACAGCGAGGGGACTCCAACCACAGTCTCCCTCGTTGCCACTCACTGGGCCACACACACCCCACTTGACTGGCATCGGTTGAGCCCCCTTTTGAAAAAGAAAAAGATGCTTTGCATGAAGCACTCTCAAAAATACGCGTGCCTTTCCCGTCCCCTGGCTGACCCCGGGGAAGAAAAGTCCTCTGAGAGCCATGACTTGTTCATCTTGGTTCTTTTAGAAACACAGCGAGGGGACTCCAACCACAGTCTCCCTCGTTGCCACTCACTGGGCCACACACACCCCACTTGACTGGCATCGGTTGAGCCCCCTTTTGAAAAAGAAAAAGATGCTTTGCATGAAGCACTCTCAAAAATACGCGTGCCTTTCCCGTCCCCTGGCTGACCCCGGGGAAGAAAAGTCCTCTGAGAGCCATGACTTGTTCATCTTGGTTCTTTTAGAAACACAGCGAGGGGACTCCAACCACAGTCTCCCTCGTTGCCACTCACTGGGCCACACACACCCCACTTGACTGGCATCGGTTGAGCCCCCTTTTGAAAAAGAAAAAGATGCTTTGCATGAAGCACTCTCAAAAATACGCGTGCCTTTCCCGTCCCCTGGCTGACCCCGGGGAAGAAAAGTCCTCTGAGAGCCATGACTTGTTCATCTTGGTTCTTTTAGAAACACAGCGAGGGGACTCCAACCACAGTCTCCCTCGTTGCCACTCACTGGGCCACACACACCCCACTTTACTGGCATCGGTTGAGCCCCCTTTTGAAAAAGAAAAAGATGCTTTGCATGAAGCACTCTCAAAAATACGCGTGCCTTTCCCGTCCCCTGGCTGACCCCGGGGAAGAAAAGTCCTCTGAGAGCCATGACTTGTTCATCTTGGTTCTTTTAGAAACACAGCGAGGGGACTCCAACCACAGTCTCCCTCGTTGCCACTCACTGGGCCACACACACCCCACTTGACTGGCATCGGTTGAGCCCCCTTTTGAAAAAGAAAAAGATGCTTTGCATGAAGCACTCTCAAAAATACGCGTGCCTTTCCCGTCCCCTGGCTGACCCCGGGGAAGAAAAGTCCTCTGAGAGCCATGACTTGTTCATCTTGGTTCTTTTAGAAACACAGCGAGGGGACTCCAACCACAGTCTCCCTCGTTGCCACTCACTGGGCCACACACACCCCACTTGACTGGCATCGGTTGAGCCCCCTTTTGAAAAAGAAAAAGATGCTTTGCATGAAGCACTCTCAAAAATACGCGTGCCTTTCCCGTCCCCTGGCTGACCCCGGGGAAGAAAAGTCCTCTGAGAGCCATGACTTGTTCATCTTGGTTCTTTTAGAAACACAGCGAGGGGACTCCAACCACAGTCTCCCTCGTTGCCACTCACTGGGCCACACACACCCCACTTGACTGGCATCGGTTGAGCCCCCTTTTGAAAAAGAAAAAGATGCTTTGCATGAAGCACTCTCAAAAATACGCGTGCCTTTCCCGTCCCCTGGCTGACCCCGGGGAAGAAAAGTCCTCTGAGAGCCATGACTTGTTCATCTTGGTTCTTTTAGAAACACAGCGAGGGGACTCCAACCACAGTCTCCCTCGTTGCCACTCACTGGGCCACACACACCCCACTTGACTGGCATCGGTTGAGCCCCCTTTTGAAAAAGAAAAAGATGCTTTGCATGAAGCACTCTCAAAAATACGCGTGCCTTTCCCGTCCCCTGGCTGACCCCGGGGAAGAAAAGTCCTCTGAGAGCCATGACTTGTTCATCTTGGTTCTTTTAGAAACACAGCGAGGGGACTCCAACCACAGTCTCCCTCGTTGCCACTCACTGGGCCACACACACCCCACTTGACTGGCATCGGTTGAGCCCCCTTTTGAAAAAGAAAAAGATGCTTTGCATGAAGCACTCTCAAAAATACGCGTGCCTTTCCCGTCCCCTGGCTGACCCCGGGGAAGAAAAGTCCTCTGAGAGCCATGACTTGTTCATCTTGGTTCTTTTAGAAACACAGCGAGGGGACTCCAACCACAGTCTCCCTCGTTGCCACTCACTGGGCCACACACACCCCACTTGACTGGCATCGGTTGAGCCCCCTTTTGAAAAAGAAAAAGATGCTTTGCATGAAGCACTCTCAAAAATACGCGTGCCTTTCCCGTCCCCTGGCTGACCCCGGGGAAGAAAAGTCCTCTGAGAGCCATGTCCACATTGTCAGTGGACAGACACGTGTGCTTATCTGCCAGCAGACCCACAGCAGCACTGAAGACAGGTTCCGAGAGAACGCTGGCTGCAGGACACGACAAGATCCCCAAGACGTACGTGGCGAGCTCAGGCAATTTATCAAGATTGGAAGCCAAGAATGAGCAGGGCTCAAGTTGCACAATAATGGCATGTTTCCTTGCATATACTCATATATCTGTGTGTCCTCCTCTTTTTCCTTGTCCAGCTCTTTTGTTTTCGCATGAGTATATGTCCTTGTCACTTTCCCATGTGTTGTGAGTTGTTTGTGACCTTTTGGACACCTTTGAGGGTGTTTTCTAGGTGTTTTTCTGTGTTTGTGATTGCCTGCCATTGTTTCCTATGCAGTTCGAGTTCGGTTCGTCGAACGTTCGACGAACCGAACTCGAACGGGAGGTCCGTTCGGCGAACCAACCTCGAGCCGAACCGCGACCGGTTCGCTCATCTCTAATCTCCACCCTCATCTCTGTATATCATCAGCTCCTACATCTCCACCCTCTTCTCTGTGTATCATCACCCCCTACATCTCCACCCTCCTGTCTGTGTATCATCACCCCCTACATATCCATCCTCCTCTCTGTGTATAATCCCCCCCTACATCTCTACCCTCCTCTCTGTGTATCATCACCCCCTACATCTCCACCCTCATCTCTGTGTATCATCACCCCCTACATCTCCACCCTCATCTCTGTGTATCATCACCCCCTACATCTCCACCCTCCTCTCTGTGTATCCTCACCCCCTACATCTCCACCCTCCTCTTTGTGTATCATCACCCCTACATCTCCACCCTCATCTCTGTGTATCATCACACCTGCATCTCCACCCTCCTCTCTGTGTATAATCACCCCCTACATCTCCACCCTCCTCTCTGTGTATCATCCCCCCTACATCTCCACCCTCATCTTTGTGTATCATCACCCCATGCATCTCCACCCTCCTCTCTGTGTATCGTCACCCCCTACATCTCCACCCTCCTCTCTGTGTATCATCACCTCCTACCTCTCCACCCTCCTCTCTGTGTATCATCACCTCCTACATCTCCACCCTCCTCTCTGTGTATCATCACCTCCTACATCTCCACCCTCTTCTCTGTGTATCCTCACCCCCTACATCTCCACCCTCCTCTCTGTGTATCATCACCCCTACATCTCCACCCTCATCTCTGTGTATCATCACACCTGCATCTCCACCCTCCTCTCTGTGTATAATCACCCCCTGCATCTCCACCCTCCTCTCTGTGTATCGTCACCCCCTACATCTCCACCCTCCTCTCTGTGCATCATCACCCCCTACATCTCCACCCTCCTCTCTGTGTATCATCACCTCCTACCTCTCCACCCTCCTCTCTGTGTATCATCACCTCCTACATCTCCACCCTCCTCTCTGTGTATCATCACCTCCTACATCTCCACCCTCCTCTCTGTGTATCATCACCCCTACATCTCCACCCTCCTCTCTGTGTATCATAACCTCCTACATCTCCACCCTCCTCTGTGTGTATCATCACCTCCTACATCTCCACCCTCCTCTCTGTGTATCATCACCTCCTACATCTCCACCCTCCTCTCTGTGTATCATCACCCCTACATCTCCACCCTCCTCTCTGTGTATCATAACCTCCTACATCTCCACCCTCCTCTGTGTGTATCATCACCTCCTACATCTCCACCCTCCTCTCTGTGCATCATCACCCCCCTACATCTTCACCGTCATCTTTGTGTATCATCACCCCCTACATCTCCACCCTCATCTCTGTATATCATCACCTCCTACATCTCCACCCTCTTCTCTGTGTATCATCACCCCCTACATCTCTACCCTCCTGTCTGTGTATCATCACCCCCTACATATCCATCCTCCTCTCTGTGTATAATCACCCCCTACATCTCTACCCTCCTCTCTGTGTATCATCACCCCCTACATCTCCACCCTCATCTCTGTGTATCATCACCCCCTACATCTCCACCCTCCTCTCTGTGTATCCTCACCCCCTACATCTCTACCCTCCTCTCTGTGTATCATCACCCCCTACATCTCCACCCTCATCTCTGTGTATCATGACCCCCTACATCTCCACCCTCATCTCTGTATATCCTCATCCCCTACATCTACACCCTCCTCTCTGTGTATCATCACCCCCTACATCTCCACCCTACTCTCTGTGTATCATCACTTCCTACATCTCCACCCTCCTCTCTGTGTATCATCACCCCTACATCTCCACCCTCCTCTCTGTGTATCCTCACCCCCTACATCTCTACCCTCCTCTGTGTATCATCACCCCCTACATCTCCACCCTCCTCTCTGTGTATCATCACCCCCTACATCTCCACTCTCCTCTCTGTGTATCATCACCCTCTACATATCCACCCTTATATCTGTGTATCATCACCCCTTACATATCCACCCTTATATCTGTGTAACATCACCCCCTATATCTCCACCCTCCTTTCTGGCTATCGCCCTACCCATTCTCTATGCTCTGCAGATGACTTTCAACTAATATCCACACAAATCAAAACCTTCCACTCTCAGATACAAGACTTTTCCTGAGCTGCACCAATCCTCTGGAACGCTCTCCCCCAAGAAACCAGAACGAACCACAACTTGCTCAGTTTCAGATGCTCCCTAAAAACACATCTTTTTAGGGTGGCCTATCACACTTCCTAATCAAATTCAATTTACATAGAGTTCCTCTACACCTTCTCAGAACATAAATCTTCAACGTCATACTCCACTGCACCCGAAAACACCTTAACCTTTTCTTATCCTAAGTCCCCCCAGGGGGGACATTCCAAAAATTCTGTTACGCTCCTTTGTCTCCTGGCAGGGGACATCAATAATTCATTCGCATTTTACTGTCCTAAGTCCCTTCTAGCGGGCCACTGAGTGGAAAGTCCCATTTCTAGAGTGGAAAGTCCCATTTCTAAGCATAGCAGGCAGGACTTCGTGCATAATGCTATTAGGATTTCAATGGGCAGAACAGGAAATTTTATTGGATAGGAAAAGGTTTTAACCATTGGCTGACTGGTCCAGGAAGTTATTTTCAATCTCCCTTTTCTTTGAAATGGCTGGATTGTCATTGGAAGTAAGCACTTGTAACCTTGTCCCCGTCACCGACCTCATTATAGATTGTAAGCTCTCACGAGCAGGGTTGTCTCTTTTGCTCTAATTATTGTATCTTCTATAACTGTTACTTGTTTGTATATGATCCTTCTGAATTGTAAAGTGCTGCAGAATATGTTCGAGCCATAATAATAAAGTTTATTATTATTATTATTATTATTATTAACGTCCGAATGGAAAAGCACTATTATTGCAGATTGTGGCAATGCTTAAGTATCTGTGCTGAGGGCAGCGTGCAAGATAATAGATAAAGAACCGAACTGTCCTAGTAAGTGCACTAGCATGTGCAGCTAATAGAAGCCGGAGGCACTGAGACACCACACAATGCACATTCACATGCACCTCTAAAGGGGAAAATAACAGTGAAATAGTCTCTGGACTAAGGTTACGTAACGGAGACACTGAAGTTATGCAAATATTCTGCACTGTAATTGCATATTGAGCAAGTCTGAAACTATAAAACAGGATAACAAATAAAATAGAAAAATGTAATAAACACCCAAGTAAACAATAAAGTAGTGCCAGAATAAAAACAGCAGGAAGTATTTATAAGTTCAGGAATTTTACTCACAACAGGAATCTAAAAGAATAAAGGCCACGTCTCACTAAGCAACATCGCTAGCCACATCGCTGCTGAGGCACGACTTTTGTGACGTAACAGCGATGTTGCTAGTGATGTTGCTGTGTGTGACATCCAGCACCGACCTGGCCCCTGCTGTGAGGTCGTTGGTCGTTGCAAAATGTCCTGGACCATTTTTTTAGTTGTTGCTGTCCCGCTGTGAAGCACAAATCGCTGTGTGTGACAGCGAGACAGCAACAACTGAATGTGCAGGCAGCAGGAGCCGGCTTCTGTGGAGGCTGGTAACCACGGTAAACATCGGGTAACCAAGAAGCCCTTCCCTTGGTTACCCGATATTTACCTTCGTTACCAGCGTCCGCCGTTCTCACACTGTCAGTGCCGGCTCCCTGCTCTCTGCACACGTAGCTGGAGTACACATTGGGTAATTAACCAATGTGTACTGTGACTAGGAGTGCAGGGAAAAGGGAGCCGGTTGCTTACCCGATGTTTAACTTAGTCACCAAGCACAGCATGCTTCTACGCGTCACTGGTTGCTGGTGAGATCTGCCTGTGTGACAGCTCACCAGCAACCCGTGTAGCAACGCTCCAGCGATCCCTGCCAGGTCAGGTTGCTGGTGGGATCGCTGGAGTGTCGCTTAGTGTGACGGTACCTTAACATTTGTGCCTGTTTATCTTGGGATTGTGAAATAAAAGTCATTAATGTTTATATGAGTTACAAGTTTATATTTCACTTTGTATGTGATTGAATCCAACATCATCTACCGGAAGTGCCGTGTCTATTCTACCAAGAGCCATAGATCTGACTGCTGTGTTAATGTAGCACCCCTCAAGCCATCAGGGAGCTACAAAAAGACCTAGAAGACCAGTGCTGGTAACAACCAAACACTCCAGATAATCCCTGTTTTCCCCAATAACCCCCCATAGAATGGTACCGGGCTAGGGTCAGACCAATGGATGGCCAACTAGAGGTGGGGCCACTCCAGTCAACTAGACGGAGTGGCTCTAGAAGGGGGAATGTAGTGCCCCTGAAGCAATCAGGGAGTTACAAGGTACTGCATCCCCACCGGGATGCAAGGCCTACCCCCAAGGGACCCAGAATACCAGTGCCGGTAACAACCAAACACTCCAGATAATCCTTGTGTTCCCCAATAATCCCCCATAGAGTGGTACCAGGCTAGGATTGGACCAGTGGATGGCCGCCTAGAGGTGGAGCCACTCCAGTCTACAAGACGACCAAGTGGGAGCAGCAGACAGTGGAGAGACAATGGAGAGACAACGGAGAGAGTGGACAGTGTGCAAGACAGAAGGGGTGAGTTGGTGACAGTGAGAGAGAAAGGAAGGACTGTCAAGAGTGTAACAGTGACCTGCGGGCCCAGGCAGTTAGTTGCAGGAGGAGTATGGTGGAGTGCTCCCGGAACTATGCACCAACGGGGTACAGAATCCTAGGTCAGGCAAACGCTCCAGGCAGACCTGATAAAATCTGCACAGTGAGGGGACCATCATTGACCTCACTGACTTTGAAGTTCAGGACACAGTAGCAATGGGAGAACTGGGGACAGGACCAGAGACTCCATCCCCACATGGTTCACGCTACCGTCATACGGACTGCTGTAGAAGACAACAATCCCCTGTAAATATTTCCCTTTTCAAAAAGCACCCAGGGCACGGAACCGGGCAACGGCAACCAAAGTGACATTCCCCAGTTATACACCGCCTGGGACTGAGTACCTCATAACCCTGGGTGACACATTAAAACTGTCAACAACTTTTCTGCGATGTGCTGTTTGTCACCTAAAAATATCAGTTTCATCAGAGCCTGAAGCTTCACCGAGACAGTGCTGCAGGGTTTTTCCAGCTTGAGAATTATAGGACTGATAATTTGGAGATAGAAGATGAGGAGAGGGTGCAGTAATTTGGTGAAGGAGGTGGGAGAAACCCTGATGGAACTACAGCCTGCAATCATGTCTGTACCACATATGCCATCTAAGAGTCCGACTCATTTTTGTCATCCACAAAATTCACCCAGTGTGCTGTCAGGGAAATATAGCGTAACCGTCCATAACCACTTGTTCACATGTTGGTGGTTAAATGGACCGTCACAGAAAATGTGTTTGTCAGGGCGAGCTGATATTATGGGAGACATATTTCTGTAAGGTGGGGATGGTCACCAGGACAAATAGCGGCAGCTAGGGATTGAGAATCAAAGGATGGCCACCCCTATCAGATTGCAGAAAGCTAAATTGTCCACCATCCCAAATGGCAACATTTCCAGGGCAAGCAGTCTGGTAATACAGCCGCTAACTGATCGGGCCTGTGGGTGGGTGGCTCTTTATTTCCGCTTGCATTCCAAGGCCTGAGGTAGAAACAACTCAAATCTCTGCTAGGACAAGGAAGTGCATGTGGTTTCTAATGGATGTTACAAAGGTGCAACAACAGATGCAGGTCTGAAGGCATCTGCACCTGCATCCTGGACAATAGATTTGCAAAGACGTTTCATAGGGGAGGAGGCAGTGGTGTCAACCACCGACACTGATTGTAAACCCGGGCATTTGGTCCACCTAGTCGTGTGTTTGTGCCTGAGCATTCCAGTGGTGGTGAGGCTGGTAGTGTCTGGCCCCTGCTGACCTTGGTATGGAATATTTTTATCACAGCTTTCTTGTCTTCTACCTTTCCTGTAAAAAATGGCCAGACTGGGGAATACCTAACTATTGGCCTGGGATCTGGCCGCGTGTTCGTGCTATTTGATTGATTGCTTTCAGTGAGAGAAACAAAATTATAATTTTGTAGTTCTGATACGTTTTAATGGCTAACTAAAATAAAATAAAATAGGATGTTACAAAGCAAGCTTTCGAGACATCTCAGGTCCCTTCATCTGACATAGTTGCCCACCTTCTACCCTTTGCCACCCCACTGCCTTTACCATCTCCCACCTCATCTTTCACTTCCACACTCTGGTTTTCATCCTGACTTGTTGACTTAACATGACTTGTTGGCTACTGACTCATCATCAAAAGACAGATAATTTCTGAAGGAACAATATGTCATGCACTACAACACACAGACAATAAAGGCATATGTTATAGTCCTAGAGATAAGGTAGGTGCTATATGCAAGATGTAATTATACATGGCTTAATAAAACAAAAATATTATGAAACAGCCTTTCCTGAGTCACTTCTACTTTTAGCTCACAGGTCATGTGTCGCGGGCGGAGGGGACGCGCTCGCCACGCTCGGGTCTGGGGATTCTGCTGCTGCTGCTCGGTGGCTCAAACGGTGGGCCGGACCCGGGGACTCGAGCGGCGCTCCTCGCCCGTGAGTGAAAGGGGTGGTAGGTTTGAGGAATTTAGCCCATGACGCTACCCACGGGTTGTGGTGAAGATAGGCACCACCGCTGCTTGTGACGGGGATCCCGGGAGTGATGGTAAGGAGCAGCTGGGATGTTGTTTCCCCCCTCCGTGGGTAGGGGTCGGTGGTCCCGGGGCCCGGTGGAGTGACGGGGAGGCAGGGTCGGTGAGGTGCAGGGTTGCAGGGACAGCGCGGCACGGTACCAGATGGCACGGGTGTACTCACTCAGTAAGAGATGCACAAAGTCCTTGGTAAACCAAACGGCTGGATGGACAGGTCCCGCAGCCGGCTGCAGTGTCTCTCCCCGGACAGGTGATGGCGGCTGTCTTTCCCTGCACCTTTGTGTGCTTGTTTGACTGCGATGGATTCCCAACGGTAGTCCGCTCCCCGGTGTATGGATACCGGAGAAGCCCGTTTGCCGCAGGCACTGGCCCTTGGGTCTCTAGCCTTAGGCGGTAGCTGTATACCCTCAAGGTGTGGGCGGTTGCCTTCAATCGGGTCTTTGGCTGTTAGAAAACCCCCAGGGTTCCCGTCACACTCGGATTTGACTATTGTCGGTGGCTCCAAGCCTGGTCGGGGTCCGATGGCCCTGCCTGTGTGTGCTGGCTTCACTTCGCTCCCCGGTCGGTACCGGCGGGCCAACGCCCGACCCCGGTCCTACGGTTCCGCGTTGATTCACCCCTCCTGCAGACGGCCACCACCGTCTGCCAACCTTGCTGTTGGTGCCTGGGCCACAAACCCAGACACCCAACTGATTACTCCTCACACTTCAACCTCCAACTTCTAACTCCTAACTAACACTTTTCCCGCCTCCAGGCCTGTGAACTCCTCGGTGGGTGGGGACAACCGCTTGGCTCCGCCCCCACCTGGTGTGGACATCAGATCCTGGAGGGAGGCAACAAGGATTTTATGTTTGGCTAATGTTACTGTCTAGTGGGGGTGGGGGTGTTTGTGTGTTACCTGTGAAGACCTGGCTAGTCCAGGGCGCCACATATAATGACACATTTACTGCAAGTGACAACAAACGTGCGCCTTGTAATTAATGGCGGATAACACAAACTTAAATTGATGCAGCAATACAATGAGCTTAGTACAAGAATTGTTCCCAGTGTCCATATATGTTGGTCACTTATGGAAATTATTGGGGCACTTTAATTTTTCAATCCTAGCAAAATTCCTTAATCGATATTTCTCTCATAAACTCCTTAGTAGAGATGAGTGAACTGTTAGAGACTAGTCAGCCAAAATATGCTGAGCAGCCATGTTGTACCTAACAGCCATCTTGGGCAGACTTGAGCAAACTAACTTTGCAGCTAATGAGATGCATTGGCTCGAGTTCTCCCCCAGAGAGGAGATAGAGATGACATCAGTGTTATTAGCAAGTATAAGAAAAAGTCTAAAAAGGTTAAATCGAATAGAAGAATACAATTGCGTCAGGTGATAGATGGTGATGTGTCGTCATGAATAGCAGGTATATTGAATTGATAAAGAAACAAAGTTGTCAATAGAGTTGTCAGTGTTTGAAGAGTTATGTGAAGTAGAGGCGCCTTCAGGGATCAGAGATGTTAGCCATAACAACATTACTGAATTAATTAAAAGTACCATGGAGGCCCATAGGGATCTGATAAGTTTCTACCGCAATGCTCGTAAATAATGTCATGATGTATCATTATATTCTTTGTTTTCTAATGTGTACGCCTTTCTCTGCAGTATGAGCTTTCCTTTGTCTAACAGGTATAAAAGCCCCCACATGCCTATCGGGGGACACGTCTTCTTCATCTGTTGCTAATTCTGCTGTTCTGCAAGACACCTGCGTGTGTCTTCGTGCCGCTAACCTGTCTTATCTGCTCTGTTGCTATCTCGGAATAAACTTCAGTCTTTGCTTGGAACGGATTGTCTACAACGTCTTCTTAGCTCTCGAGGTCTACGAGAACTTTTTCTTTCAAGTGGCGAGCTCGGCTAAGGAGGAGAAGCCCGGACGGTGGCTGCCTCCAAGAAGAACCTAGGAAGAATTTGTAGACGAGAGCTAAGGACTGGAAGGGAAAAAGAAGAAAAAATCGTTGCGCAACGTGGAAGTCACTCAAAGAAAGCCAGCCTGAAGAGAACCACTCACGAGTGCATCCCAGTCTGCACGATTGTTTTTTTTATTTATTATAAGAGACTAAGGACTATAGAGATTTATGTTTAACTAAGAAGAAACCTCTTTGTGAGTTTATCTACAAGGACGTGGAGAACTGTTTTTGTGCCATGGTAGCAAAGAGGATTTAAAAGACGGAGGGATACGCCTGGCAAGCGTAGTGAGTGAGGCTGGAAAGCAACTACATCTCACTTGGTCGACTCAAGCCGGCACACGGGTCTTCCATACAGAGAGGTGTGAGTATCTAACTCTTGCTTGAATCGCACTGGTTGATACTAGAGCAGACTTAAAACGCGTCCTTGTAGACCACTGAACTGATATGGAGTGGTTAAAAAGACAGGCAGAAAGGCACGCTGACACACCCCAGGTGGAAGGGGTTTATACAGAAGTTACATCGTTAAAAAGGATGCACTGGTTTATGCAAGAGAATAGAGAATTAGACAGAAAGAAGTTGCTAGTTAGGGAAGGGTGCCGAGTAGCGGCTTTGTGTAAGACAGTGATGGCTTTTGACCAGACAATTGAAAGACAGCCTCAGAGACAGCATATTAGTGGGGTCACGTGGAATAGAATAGTGTATGGGGAGAGAGAAGCACAGCTGAATGAGACATTAAAGCAAGCAGAGGTAGCACAAAGGGAGGGGTATGAACTCCGGGACCTGCATGCAGCGATGAAAGAGAAGGGGGAGGTGGCACGGAGTCAGAGACAGGGAAGAAAGTTGAGGAATGGAGACTTAGGTTACAGAACTGGATGAGAGAACATATGGAAAAGCAAGAAGTAGTGACAAAACATATTCAGTTGATGCAGGAGCAGTTAAAGAAAGAGTCTGGGGAGGCTGATGATGGGGACGATTCATCCCAGATAGAGGATAAACCTAATGCCACTTCTACCCCTAAAATAGCTCCCGGCCAGGCGTCCCCGTTACATCTTAAATTAATTAAAAACCTGCCCAATTGGGGTGAAAGTAAAGGGTGTTCCGTAATGTTCTTGGTTTTGAATCATGGTTGAATAAGTTTCAAATTGAGTCCATAGAGGATGTTGCCCGATACTTTCTGTCCTTTGTTCCTCCTGAATTTTTGTCCCACTACAAAGTACAAAAAGGAAGAGGGATTCATTATGACCTTATAGATTCTCAGGGGAGGATGAAGATAGTGATCTCCCAAAAGCCACGAGGGAGAAAGTCTAATCCGGGATTGTTAGAGTCCTTCAAAATTAAGAAACGGGATGAGCTCATTGTTGAAGCAAGTAAGTGGGTTGCAGCCTGGTGTGTAGTGTTTGACAAGTTATTGAGTAGTATGGATCAATGGAATAGAAATGTGATGATGGAACAGTTTGTGAAGAAAGTACCCTTGGATGGGGCTTTCAAGTCAGGGGTTTTGAATAATGCTGAATCTATTGAGGATGTGGTCGAAGCCTTGTTAACCAATGTCAGAACCATGCAGTCCGAGACGAAGGGAGACGAATCTAATGTTTTTGCCTACCGCGCGCCTCAGGTTGCATCTGCTGATTCACGGAGACCAGGGTTTCCAGGGGGGGATGGCCAGCTGCCGAGAATGGGCCGGTCCCAGTCGGCAGAGCCCCCCCTTTCAGAACCCCAATAGGGGTCCTTTGGTGTGTTATTTCTGTGGACAGGTGAGACATATTAAACGTCAGTGTCCTCATTTGGAGCAGAGGAACATACCACGGGTACCATTTAACCCCCCCATGTCCCGAGGTATTCCCGGACCCCATCCGCAGGGAGTAAGACCTCCTTATCCCCCCGTGGATGATCCCCGGCAGTATCAGCAGTACAATGGTCTTCAAATGGTTAACCTTGACACTCAGGGACCTTCCGCCCCCTAGCCCAGAGATCAATGCTATTCAGGGTGGAGCCACCCCTCCTCGTTTCTATGCTCCAGCAGTGAAGGAGCTGCAGGAATATGAGGACCGGGCTCTCGCTGATGGTCTCTTTGGGGCAGAGGTGGGGGCTGTGGAGCGAAAGACTCTCATAGACAAGAATGATGGATTTTTTGGGCTTCCCACAGCGGGAGAAACGGATTGATGCCGTGAACCCCTGTTCCCCTCACCTTTCTTGCCCATCTTTCCCTGGGCAGGGATGGACGACCGTATGTCAGAGGGAGAATGGAGGGGCTATCGTGGGAAGACATTCTCGTTGATACAGGAGCCTCGGTTTCGGTAACTGGGCACAAATTGCAGTCACCCCCTGGACTGCCTGAAACTACCACTTTGGTAGGATTTGAAGGATCCTGTATTCAAGCAACAAAAAGCCGTCCAGTGAACCTGAGATTTCAGGACTCAGGGGGATCGAAGCAAAGGGGTCTTCGATGTACTTTTTGGGTAAACCCACAGTTGGACTCCACCATTCTGGGAACTGATGTACTAGGAGCATTGGGAATTGTTGTTGATTTATGTAACCGAGTTCTGTGGCGTGACAAGAGAGCCACTGTTTGTTCTGTTATTGTGCCTGTGGAAGAAGAGCTGGAGAGTCATAAAGTAGACATTGCCAGATTGAATCTATGTACTGATGAAATTCTGGGGGAAAATGTTGCAAATGATGCTTTAAAAGATGAATTGAAATAGTTGTTCCCAGAATTGTGGACTTCAAATGAAACTGATTGTGGTCTAATGTGAACTCAGGTTAAAATTGATGGTGATAAGCTACCACCTTTCCAGCAACAGTACCGAATTCCTGAAGAAATCCTCTCGTACATACGGGTGGCAGTTTCTGGGTTGGAAAAACAGGGCGTGGTCGTGCATAGAAACTCCCTGTGCAACAGCCCCATCCCGCCTGTCAGGAAGACAGATGGTAGCTTTCGCATGGTTGTGGACCTGAGACTTGTAAATAAGTACACTCCATTAGATGCTTACTTTATTGCATCTGTCCCTGAAGTCATGTCGCAGCTGAGGAATGAATGTAAAGTGTTTTCATGTCTTGACATTGCAAACGGATTTTTCTCTTTACCCATTGTTAATTTTTCCAGAGAATTTATTGTAGATTTTGCTTGTCTTGCTAAACCACTGTATGAGCTCCTAAAATGTATTGAGCATGATTATGTCCAAATCATTATCGAAGCCCTACAGGCCTTTGACGGGTTAAAGCAGGCTCTCACTGCAGCCATGGCATTAATCAACCCTGACCCATCCCAGCCCTTTTACATCCAAGCCTACACAGGGGATGTATCCATCTCATCTGTGCTTTTGCAAGAATGGCCCAAAGAAAGTTCTGAAATTGCAAGTCATTTACATGCCTTGGGTTTTTCATCTCGGTTGTTAACGTCCGTGGAAAAGGGCTTCACTTTGTGCATGAAGCATGTACTGGCTGTACACTGGATGATGAATCAAGTAAGACACATAGTCGGATTTGCCCCTTTGATTTTACCAGCTATTCTGCTGGCCATCCGTGCTGTGGCTTCCAAATCCATAGGAATTTCTTTTTTTGAATTAATGACAGGAAGACAGATGCCTGTTCATTTGCCAAGTTACATTGTATCTTCTAGCCCAGAAAAAGCCGTAAAACAGAGGGATCAGTGGCACCAAAACCATCAACAGATTTAGCACCTTTAGCAGTATTCTGCTTTTCAGATGGCTAAAAGTTGTGTCGATCCTATTGAAAAATCCTTTCAATCCAAATTTGTTACAGAAGCTCAGATCATAGTTAAAAACTTCAGGTAGAACTCAGAGAAGCGAATTGGAAAACTTCAGGTAGAACTCAGAGAAGCAAATTGGAAAACTTCAGGTAGAACTCAGAGAAGCAAACTGGAAAATTTCAGGTAGAACTCAGAGAAGCAAATTGGAAAACTTCAGGTAGAACTCAGAGAAGCAAATTGGAAAATTTCAGGTAGAACTCAGAGAAGCAAATTGGAAAACTTCAGGTAGAACTCAGAGAAGCGAATTGGAAAACTTCAGGTAGAACTCAGAGAAGCAAATTGGAAAACTTCAGGTAGAACTCAGAGAAGCAAACTGGAAAATTTCAGGTAGAACTCAGAGAAGCAAATTGGAAAACTTCAGGTAGAACTCAGAGAAGCAAATTGGAAAACTTCAGGTAGAACTCAGAGAAGCAAATTGGAAAATTTCAGGTAGAACTCAGAGAAGCAAATTGGAAAACTTCAGGTAGAACTCAGAGAAGCAAATTGGAAAACTTCAGGTAGAACTCAGAGAAGCAAATTGGAAAATTTCAGGTAGAACTCAGAGAAGCAAATTGGAAAACTTCAGGTAGAACTCAGAGAAGCGAATTGGAAAACTTCAGGTAGAACTCAGAGAAGCAAATTGGAAAACTTCAGGTAGAACTCAGAGAAGCAAACTGGAAAATTTCATGTAGAACTCAGAGAAGCAAATTGGAAAACTTCAGGTAGAACTCAGAGAAGCAAATTGGAAAACTTCAGGTAGAACTCAGAGAAGCAAATTGGAAAATTTCAGGTAGAACTCAGAGAAGCAAATTGGAAAACTTCAGGTAGAACTCAGAGAAGCAAATTGGAAAATTTCAGGTAGAACTCAGAGAAGCAAACTGGAAAATTTCAGGTAGAACTCAGAGAAGCAAACTGGAAAATTTCAGGTAGAACTCAGAGAGGTAAATTGGAAAATTTCAGGTAGAACTCAGAGAAGCAAATTGGAAAATTTCAGGTAGAACTCAGAGAAGCAAATTGGTAGTATTCATTTTTTTTATCACTCAAGTGATTGGCCCCACAGTTTTAAGAGTACATAGGGTTAGCAAGCCAAGAGAAAAAGGTGTTAAAATTATTCACATTAATCAATGTAAACTTCTTAATATTGGTAAGAACTGATACCTCACTTTTATTTTTTCCCAGGTCCCTAACGATAGATCCGCCGGAGTATCTGGAGGGGGAGTTTCACACTATACAGTGGGACTCTGATAGTGTGACAGAGGGAGAAGATCTGGAGATTCCAGAATTTGGAGAGGAAAAAAAGCAGGAAACATGGATCATAAGATTTAAGGACTGTTCCAGGACTCATTACCTTGGGACTCATACTTTGATTACATTGGACTCCTACTTTGATTATTTATTTTTTGTGTTTTTTGTGTTTTTGTTAGGGATGTGGGCCCTCCATGTATATGCTCAATCTGATCTCTTGAAAAAACTGGCTTACAGGTGTATGAGTCAATGCGGTCTCTCGATAATCCTGTGTATAGCAATTCACCCTTGCGTCTCTCAGTGCTGTAAGTTGTACTCTGGACAGAGTACAAAAGGGGGAGTTGTTAGAGACTAGTCAGCCAAAATATGCTGAGCAGCCATGTTGTACCTAACAGCCATCTTGGGCAGACTTGAGCAAACTAACTTTGCAGCTAATGAGATGCACTGGCTAGAGTTCTCCCCCAGAGAGGAGAAAGAGATGACATCAGTGTTATTAGCAAGTATAGGAAAAAGTCTAAAAAGGTTAAATCGAATAGAAGAATACAATTGCGTCAGGTGATAGATGGTGATGTGTCGTCATGAATAGCAGGTATATTGAACTGATAAAGAAACAAAGTTGTCAATAGAGTTGTCAGTGTTTGCAGAGTTATGTGAAGTAGAGGCGCCTTCAGGGATCAGAGATGTTACCCATGACAACATTACTGAATTAATTAAAAGTACCATGGAGGCCCATAGGGATCTGATAAGTTTCTACCGCAATGCTCGTAAATAATGTCATGATGTATCATTATATTCTTGGTTCTCTAATGTGTACGCCTTTCTCTGCAGTATGAGCTTTCCTTTGTCTAACATGTATAAAAGCCCCCACATGCCTATAGGGGGACATGTCTTCTTCATCTGTTGCTAATTCTGCTGTTCTGCAAGACACCTGCGGGAGTCTTCGTGCCGATAACCTGTCTTATCTGCTCTGTCGCTATCTCGGAATAAACTTCAGTCTTTGCTTGGAACGGATTGTCTACAACGTCTTCTTAGCTCTCGAGGTCTACGAGAACAATTTTTTTTCAGCATCGAGCACCCAAGCATGGCAGTGCCCACTCATCACTAGTTACAAGTAATGAGCACCAGAGCATAGTAGTGCCCACTCATCACTAGTTAAGAGTACTGAACACCCAAGCATGGTAGTGCCCGCTCATCACTAGTTACAAGTAATGAGCACCAGAGCATAGTAGTGCCCACTCATCACTAGTTACCAGTACTGAACACCCAAGCATGGTAGTGCCCGCTCATCACTAGTTACGAATACCGAGCACCCGAGCATGGTGATGCCCACTCATCACTAGTTATAAGTACTGAGCATCCGAGCATGGTAGTGCTCACTCATCACTAGTTATGAGTGTGAACACCTGAGCATGGTAGTGCCCGCTCATCACTAGTTACGAGCACCGAGCATGGTAGTGCTTGATCATCACTAGTTACGAATATCAAGCATGGTAGTGCCCGCTCATCACTAGTTATGAGTACCAAGCACCCGAGCATGGTAGTGCCCGATCATCACTAGTTACAAGTACTGAGCACCTGAGCATGGTAGTGCCCGCTCATCACTAGTTACGAGTACTGAGCACCTGAGCATGATAGTGCCCGCTCATTACTAGTTATGAGTGCTGAACACCCAAGCATGGTAGTGCCCACTCATCACTAGTTACGAGTACTGAGCACCTGAGCATGGTAGTGCCCGCTCATCACTACTTAAGTTGTCTACACAAAGCAATCCTGGTGTTAGTGCCCACTCATCACTAGTTATGAGTGCTGAACACCCAAGCATGGTAGTGCCCACTCATCACTAGTTACGAGTACTGAACACCCAAGCATGGTAGTGCCCACTCATCACTAGTTACAAGTACAGAGCACCCAAGCATGGTAGTGCCCGCTCATCACTAGTTACGAGTACAGAGCACCCAAGCATGGTAGTGCCTGCTCATCACTACTTAAGTTGTCTACACAAAGCAATCCTGGCATTTTATAACCTCGGTTTCATCTGTGGTTCCATATTGAAGGAAAGAAACAAACTTGTTATTATTCTCACATTGTACACTATGGCGAGTCTTGCTCAATATTAGCTAACTGCAGAATTTCAGCAATACCTGGAGGGTATCTCCATTATTTTATCTTCAATAAAGTAATTTAATAGGTTTTCAAGAACCCATGTAGAGTTCATGTCATGTTTGAATTTAAAATCTTTGAGACCTTTTACTAAGACCCCAAATCATTAAAAAACCCATCCATTGGAGGAATAAGCAGGAATTTCAGAAGTGTGCTTCACCTTTATCGACTCCTGAAGTCCCGCATGATTCTCGCCAATCCCCCTTCATCCCACTCATTATTTATCTTTATGTCCCCACAATATACCGTAGTTTTATTTTTTAAACTATGGGACACCTTTGAGATTAAAGACCGGCATAGGCATCCTACACAACTGCTTGCCCCTTCATGTTTACGACAGGTTTTTCTATAGGGTGAAAGTTTTGTTTAGTATTGAAGCTCAGTTTATAAAAAAAAAATACTACAACATTACAAATATAAAGAAATAATGGAAATCATGTAAAATGTTTTAGCTTTCTCCATATTGCTTCCGGACATAAATAGTCCAGCACGGCCATTTTGATTTCATGATTTCTTAAGCCGTATATGATTGGGTTGAATAATGGCGTAAATACAGTGTACATTAGAGACAACACTTTGTTAATAGTTGTGGAGTTCCCTCCTCGAGGTAAAACATATATCACAAAGAGTGCCCCATAATAGGTACATACGACAGCCAGGTGAGAGCTACAGGTGGAAAATGTCTTCTTCCTCCCAGTGACTGAGGTGATCTTCATGATAGTTACAAAGATATAGCCATAAGTGACTACAATAAACACAAAGGGGATGGTGGTAACGATACCGGAGAGGGACAGCACCTCATATTTCACTATAGAAACATCTGAACAGGAAAGCTCCAGAAGAGGTCCAAAGTCACAAAAGAAGTGGTCTATGACTCTTGGACCACAAAACCACAATGTCTGTATCAAAAATATTGGTATAGTGGTTAGTCCAAAACCAAGAAACCAGCATCCACCGACCAGATATATACAAAGTCTGTCATGCATAATGGTTGAGTAGTGCAGTGGTCTACAAATGGCAAGATATCGGTCGTAGGACATTGCTGTCAGCAGGAGACACTCGGTAGTTGCAAAAGCTCCAAAAAAGAAAAACTGTGCTATACACCCTGTGAGGACCAAGCTACCACCATTTGTCAATGTAATGCTCACCATGACTGGGACAACATTTGAAGTGACCAACAAATCAGAGAAGGAGAGGTGACCGAGAAAGAAGAACATTGGAGATCGGAGGCGATAGTTCAATGACACCAACAAGATAATGATAAGATTTCCTATTATTGTGACCAAGTAGATGAGGAGACACATGGAGATAAAGAGGAGCCTGAAGTTCTGGATATTTCCAAACCCTGTGAGGATGATTTCTGATATGAAAGTCTTATTCATTGTACATCTGGGTGAATCAATGTAAGATGGAATAATGGTCAGGTTATGATAAAAACACTGTGCTGTCTGTGAAAAAGAGACTTTTTATTCCATGTAACTTGTTTGATACCTTTATAAAACCCGAAATATCTAATATTCAAAAGAAAGGACCATATAACTAAGTCACGTAGATTAGCAGAAGGAACGCGTGAAAGTTCAAAGGACTTAAAGGAGTCTGTCAGAGTTATAGAACATCTTTTTATAAAGTAGGGAAAATAAGTATTTGATCCTCTGCTAATCTTACGGGATTTCTCACACTCAAAGGATGGAGAGGTCTGTAATTTTTATCATAGGTAACTTCAACTGTGATAGACAGAATCCCCCATTGAATGATTTTTAAACAATTAATTTGCATTTTATTGCATGTAATAAGTATTTGATGCAATATAAAAACTGAACTTAATATTTGGTAGAAAACTTCGTTTGCAGTTACAGAGGTCAGATGTTTCCTGTAGTTCTTGACCAGGTTTGCACACACTGCAGTCAGGGGTTTTGAAGACTCCTCTATACAGATGATCTTCAGATCTTTCAGGTTTCAGGGCTGTCACTGGGCAACATTGAGATTCAGCTCTTTCCAAAGATTTTCAATTAGGTTCATGTCTGGAGACTGGCTAGGCAACTCAAAGACCTTGAAATTCTTCTTACGGAGCCACTCCTTAGTTACTCTTGCTTTGTGTGTTGGGTCACTGTCATGCTGGAATACCCAGCAACAATCCATCTTTTATATACTGTAGTTACATAGTTACATAGTTACTTAGGTTGAAAAAAGACCTAGGACTGTCTAGTTCAACCTTCATCCACCAATTATACATTTTCACTAAATCATTTATAACTGACATTGTTGTCTGTACTGGGGAAATCATCCAGCCCATTTTTAAAACCTGATATAGTGACTGCCAATACAACCTCTTGTGGTAGGGCATTCCACAATATGACTGCTCTAACTGTAAAGAATATTAAGCTGCCACAATCTCCTCTCTTCCACCCACAGTGAGTGCCCTCTGGTCCTTAGTATTGTCTTGGGAGCATATTCAATGCTCTTACTGAGAAAAATAGGTTAACAGCCAAAATTTTGTGATACATTTCCCATCCATACTCAAACTCATCATTACGGTGAAATTGTCCTGTCCCCATTGCAGAAAAGTACCCCCAAAGTATGATGTTTCCACCCCCATGCTTCACAATTGGGACGGTGTTCTTGGGGTTACACTCACCCTTCTTCTTCTTCCAAACACAGAGAGTAGAGTTGATATCAAAGAATTCCATTTTGGTCTCATATCACTACATGACCTTCTCCCAAGCCTCCTTTGTATCATCCAGATGGTCAACAGCTAACTTCAAACGGGCAAGGACATTTGCTAGCATGAGTAGGGGACATTGTGTGCAGGATTTTAATCCTTGACACAATAGTGTGTTACTAACTGTATTCTTAGAGGCTTGTGTTTCTTCCATTTTGTAATAATTGTGCCAACAGTTGTTGTCTTCTTACCAAGCTGATTGCCTATTGAGCTGTAGCCCATTCCAGTCTTATGCAGGTTCAGTCCAGGTCCAGTCTTATTGTGTTCTTGATGTCCTTAGTCAGCTCTTTGGTCTTGGCCATTGTGGAGAGGTTGGTGTGTGATTTATTGTGTGTGGACAGGTGTCATTTATTGGAGCAGGTTCAAACAGGTGCAATTAATTCAGGTAATGAGTAGAGTTGAGCGCGGTTCGTGGTTCGTGGTTCTCCAGTTCGCGGCTCGAGTGATTTTGGGGCATGTTCTAGATCGAACTAGAACTCGAGCTTTTTGCAAAAGCTCGGTAGTTCTAGAAACGTTCGAGAACGGTTCTAGCAGCCAAAAAACAGCTAAATCATAGCTTGGTTTCTGCTGTAATAGTGTAAGTCACTCTGTGAATCAAACTATTATCACATTTCAGTGTATAGTGTGCGTGAACAGCGCCTTCAGATCACTGCTGTTTCTATAATGGCGATCGCCATTTTTTTTTTTTTTTTTTTCTTGTCTTCCTTCCCTAAGTGCGCGCGTCTTGTGGGGCGGGCCAGCATGTCAGCCAATCCCAGACACACACACAGCTAAGTGGACTTTGAGCCAGAGAAGCAACGGCATGTGTGATAGGATCTGCATGTCACATGTCCCTGCATTATAAAACCGGACATTTTCTTCACGGACGCCATTATCTGCCTTCTGCGTCTTTGGTGTCAGACATCACTGTCGCAGCTCCGTCTTCCTGAGTCCTATAGCCGATACAGCTGTATGCGCTGCATACACAGCGTTAGACAGCTTAGGGAGAGCACTTTATAGCAGTCCTTTTAAGGGCTCCAACCGGCAGGGTCAGAGAGCCATAGGTGACAGGTCCTGCAAACAGCAACAGCGTCTGTGTAGCCCAGGTCAGGGATTTCCTACCTGCATTTCACCATTAGGAGGGAATAGAAAGGCAGGCTTCCATTCCTCTACCCAGAGCACCACAATCCTGCCACTGTACCCTCTTGTCCTCTGCACACTCCAACTGATAACTAAGCCATTATACTAGCAAACACTCAGTGTACCTAGTGGCATCCTATACGTGGCTATTGGACTTTGCTATAGTCCCACTAGTGCAAAGACATTTGCAGAGCGCGTCTGCCTGCATTGCACACTACAACTCATTCTAAACAAGCCATTATACTAGCAAACACTCAGTGTACCTAGTGGCATCCTATACGTGGCTATTGGACTTTGCTATAGTCCCACTAGTGCAAAGACATTAGCAGAGCACATCTGCCTGCATTGCACACTACAACTCATTCTAACCAAGCCATTATACTAGCAAACACTCAGTGTACCTAGTGGCATCCTATACGTGGCTATTGGACTTTGCTATAGTCCCACTAGTGCAAAGACATTTGCAGAGCGCGTCTGCCTGCGTTGCACACTACAACTCATTCTAACCAAGCCATTATACTAGCAAACACTCAGTGTACCTAGTGGCATCCTATACGTGGCTATTGGACTTTGCTATAGTCCCACTAGTGCAAAGACATTTGCAGAGCGCGTCTGCCTGCGTTGCACACTACAACTCATTCTAACCAAGCCATTATACTAGCAAACACTCAGTGTACCTAGTGGCATCCTATACGTGGCTATTGGACTTTGCTATAGTCCCACTAGTGCAAAGACATTTGCAGAGCGCGTCTGCCTGCGTTGCACACTACAACTCATTCTAACCAAGCCATTATACTAGCAAACACTCAGTGTACCTAGTGGCATCCTATACGTGGCTATTGGACTTTGCTATAGTCCCACTAGTGCAAAGACATTTGCAGAGCGCGTCTGCCTGCGTTGCACACTACAACTCATTCTAACCAAGCCATTATACTAGCAAACACTCAGTGTACCTAGTGGCATCCTATACGTGGCTATTGGACTTTGCTATAGTCCCACTAGTGCAAAGACATTTGCAGAGCGCGTCTGCCTGCGTTGCACACTACAACTCATTCTAACCAAGCCATTATACTAGCAAACACTCAGTGTACCTAGTGGCATCCTATACGTGGCTATTGGACTTTGCTATAGTCCCACTAGTGCAAAGACATTTGCAGAGCGCGTCTGCCTGCGTTGCACACTACAACTCATTCTAACCAAGCCATTATACTAGCAAACACTCAGTGTACCTAGTGGCATCCTATACGTGGCTATTGGACTTTGCTATAGTCCCACTAGTGCAAAGACATTTGCAGAGCGCGTCTGCCTGCGTTGCACACTACAACTCATTCTAACCAAGCCATTATACTAGCAAACACTCAGTGTACCTAGTGGCATCCTATACGTGGCTATTGGACTTTGCTATAGTCCCACTAGTGCAAAGACATTTGCAGAGCGCGTCTGCCTGCATTGCACACTCCAACTCATTAAAACCAAGCCATTATACTAGCAAACACTCAGTGTACCTAGTGGCATCCTATACGTGGCTATTGGACTTTGCTATAGTCCCACTAGTGCAAAGACATTTGCATAGCGCGTCTGCCTGCGTTGCACACTACAACTCATTCTAACCAAGCCATTATACTAGCAAACACTCAGTGTACCTAGTGGCATCCTATACGTGGCTATTGGACTTTGCTATAGTCCCACTAGTGCAAAGACATTTGCAGAGCGCGTCTGCCTGCGTTGCACACTACAACTCATTCTAACCAAGCCATTATACTAGCAAACACTCAGTGTACCTAGTGGCATCCTATACGTGGCTATTGGACTTTGCTATAGTCCCACTAGTGCAAAGACATTTGCAGAGCGCGTCTGCCTGCGTTGCACACTACAACTCATTCTAACCAAGCCATTATACTAGCAAACACTCAGTGTACCTAGTGGCATCCTATACGTGGCTATTGGACTTTGCTATAGTCCCACTAGTGCAAAGACATTTGCAGAGCGCGTCTGCCTGCGTTGCACACTACAACTCATTCTAACCAAGCCATTATACTAGCAAACACTCAGTGTACCTAGTGGCATCCTATACGTGGCTATTGGACTTTGCTATAGTCCCACTAGTGCAAAGACATTTGCAGAGCGCGTCTGCCTGCGTTGCACACTACAACTCATTCTAACCAAGCCATTATACTAGCAAACACTCAGTGTACCTAGTGGCATCCTATACGTGGCTATTGGACTTTGCTATAGTCCCACTAGTGCAAAGACATTTGCAGAGCGCGTCTGCCTGCGTTGCACACTACAACTCATTCTAACCAAGCCATTATACTAGCAAACACTCAGTGTACCTAGTGGCATCCTATACGTGGCTATTGGACTTTGCTATAGTCCCACTAGTGCAAAGACATTTGCAGAGCGCGTCTGCCTGCATTGCACACTCCAACTCATTAAAACCAAGCCATTATACTAGCAAACACTCAGTGTACCTAGTGGCATCCTATACGTGGCTATTGGACTTTGCTATAGTCCCACTAGTGCAAAGACATTTGCATAGCGCGTCTGCCGGCATTGCACACTCAAACTCATTTTAACTAAGCCATTATACTAGCAAACACTCAGTGTACCTAGTGGCATCCTATACGTGGCTATTGGACTTTGCTATAGTCCCACTAGTGCAAAGACATTAGCAGAGCACATCTGCCTGCATTGCACACTACAACTCATTCTAACCAAGCCATTATACTAGCAAACACTCAGTGTACCTAGTGGCATCCTATACGTGGCTATTGGACTTTGCTATAGTCCCACTAGTGAAAAGACATTTGCATAGCGCGTCTGCCTGCATTGCACACTCAAACTCATTTTAACTAAGCCATTATACTAGCAAACACTCAGTGTACCTAGTGGCATCCTATACGTGGCTATTGGACTTTGCTATAGTCCCACTAGTGCAAAGACATTTGCAGAGCGCGTCTGCCTGCGTTGCACACTACAACTCATTCTAACCAAGCCATTATACTAGCAAACACTCAGTGTACCTAGTGGCATCCTATACGTGGCTATTGGACTTTGCTATAGTCCCACTAGTGCAAAGACATTTGCAGAGCGCGTCTGCCTGCGTTGCACACTACAACTCATTCTAACCAAGCCATTATACTAGCAAACACTCAGTGTACCTAGTGGCATCCTATACGTGGCTATTGGACTTTGCTATAGTCCCACTAGTGCAAAGACATTTGCAGAGCGCGTCTGCCTGCGTTGCACACTACAACTCATTCTAACCAAGCCATTATACTAGCAAACACTCAGTGTACCTAGTGGCATCCTATACGTGGCTATTGGACTTTGCTATAGTCCCACTAGTGCAAAGACATTTGCAGAGCGCGTCTGCCTGCGTTGCACACTACAACTCATTCTAACCAAGCCATTATACTAGCAAACACTCAGTGTACCTAGTGGCATCCTATACGTGGCTATTGGACTTTGCTATAGTCCCACTAGTGCAAAGACATTTGCAGAGCGCGTCTGCCTGCGTTGCACACTACAACTCATTCTAACCAAGCCATTATACTAGCAAACACTCAGTGTACCTAGTGGCATCCTATACGTGGCTATTGGACTTTGCTATAGTCCCACTAGTGCAAAGACATTTGCAGAGCGCGTCTGCCTGCGTTGCACACTACAACTCATTCTAACCAAGCCATTATACTAGCAAACACTCAGTGTACCTAGTGGCATCCTATACGTGGCTATTGGACTTTGCTATAGTCCCACTAGTGCAAAGACATTTGCAGCACGTCTGCCTGCGTTGCACACTCCAACTAATTATAACTAAGTTGCATTGTCAGGGATATTTATTCTTTATTATTCTGCTGTTAATAAAGCTAGACCACCACTGCAATCTTCACCACCTCTCAATTTTTACTACCACATTTTCAGTCCACAATCTTGTCGCAATCAACATGAGTGGCAAAATGACAGATGCTGGTGGAAAGGGGAAGAGGCGTGGTGTAAAAGGCAAAAAAGGTTTTGTCCGTGGGGAAGGTGGCAAAGCTCCATTATCATCTGCTGAAGATAGACCATCTACCAGCAAAAGTAAGATGTCTACTACTTACCGTGGACAATCCGATGTGCTCCCTTTGTTACGGACACGAACAACAGGAACAAAGGTAGATGATGGGCAAAAAAGGAAAATGCTTGAATGGATCTCAAGTGGTCCAACAAGTGCCCTCTCTGCCACTTCAAGTACCGCATCCAAAAAACACCAGTCCTCTGAGTTGTCATCCCAATCAAACTTGCTTTCTCCCAGCTCTGAAGTCTCCATCAGCCCTGCACAGTATGGTGGAACTGAGATGGCTGAGTCTGCAGAGCTGTTCAGTCACACTATAGCCTGGGAATCAGAGGTCTGCTCCCAAGCTACAGTGAGTACAGAACAGGAAATGGTCTGCAGTGATGCCCAGAACCTTTGTGACTCAGATTCAGGCCGTGAGGACCAAGTTTCTGAGCATAATGTTGACCCTTTGTCACAAACTGTAACACCTGTGGTTATAGACAATGAGGAACATACTGATGAAGATGAGACGCAGATACCCGATTGGGATGACAACTTAAATATTCGGTCAGGGCAAGAAGAGGCTCGGTCTGAGGGGGAGGGGAGTGCAAACACAACAATTGATGATGACGTTCTAGATCCCACCTACTGTCAACCCCCAGTCAGGCACTCGAGGAGGTCAACAGAGGCGGTGGAGGAGGATGCAACCGACGACGAAGTTACCTTGCGCCTTCCTGGACAGAGTCGGAGCACTGGTAGCACGTCTACAACTGCATCCTCAGCCACCACTCTGCCTATGAGCATTATTCGGGGTGGATCAACAGGTCGCATGGCCTCTAAGCCTTGCCTAGCCTGGTCCTTTTTTCACATCGAAAAAGATCGCCCAACTCATGTGATATGTAACATTTGTCATGATTCTGTTAGTAGAGGTCAAAACCTCAGCAGTTTGACAACTTCTTCCATGAATCGTCACATGACTAAATATCATAAGTCCCGGTGGGAAGCTCACCGTGCTGCAATGCGGCCTAGTGGAGCGAACCATCCACCGCCCGCCCCTTCCACTGCATCCGCGCGCTCTTCATCTTCTAGGACTGTGGGGACAGCTGCCACACCTGTTTTTCCACGCAAAACTTCCACCACTGTAACCGCAACAGGCAGTTTGCTTGTAAGGTCGTCAGTTGGTTTGGAAGGGGAAACAAGTGAGTGTGTACAGCTCTCTCAGACATCGATAGCACCAACGTTGGATGAAGGCAACATCATGTCTCCGCCTGCACTTTCCTCACAAACCTGCATTTTTCAAGGGACACCCTACTCAACACCGTCTACACACAGCAGCCAGATCTCTGTCCCTCAGATGTGGTCAAATAAAAGGCCACTTCCTCCGACCCATGACAAAGCTAAGAGGTTGACTCTATCCCTCTGTAAGCTGTTGGCTACCGAAATGCTGCCTTTCCGCCTAGTGGACACACAGGATTTTAGAGACCTTATGTCTGTCGCTGTGCCCCAGTACCAGATGCCTAGTCGCCACTACTTCTCTAAGAAAGGTGTGCCCGCGCTACACCAGCATGTCGCACACAACATCACCGCTTCCTTGAGAAACTCTGTGTGTGAACGGGTGCATTTCACCACCGATACTTGGACCAGTAAGCATGGACAGGGACGTTACATGTCGCTGACTGGGCACTGGGTAACTATGGTGATAGATGGTGAAGGGTCTGCTGCACAAGTCTTGCCGTCCCCACGACTTGTGTGTCAATCCTCTGTCTGTCCAAGTTCCGCCACTGCTTCTGCATCCTCCACCTCATCTGGGTCCTCCACCTCCGCCCCAAGCCTGCCTGGTCAGGCCACCAGCGTTCTCACTGCGCAGAAGGAATCACGCACCCCTCATTACTATGCTGGCAGCAGAGCGCAACGGCATCAGGCGGTCTTTAGCTTGACATGTCTTGGTAATAAGAGTCACACAGCTGAGGAGTTGTGGTCAGCTTTGCGGTCCGAGTTTAATAAATGGTTGTCTCCACTCAAACTGCAGCCTGGTAAGGCCGTGTGCGACAATGCTGCAAACCTGGGTGCGGCACTTCGCCTGGGCAAGGTGACACACGTACCTTGTATGGCTCACGTGTTGAACCTTGTCGTGCAGCAATTTTTAACACACTATCCCGGCCTAGATGGCCTTCTGAACAGGGCACGAAAACTGTCAGCTCACTTCCGCCGTTCAAGCGCCGCAGCAGAGCGACTTGCATCGCTCCAGAAGTCTTTTGGCCTGCCGGTTCATCGCCTGAAATGCGATGTGGCGACACGCTGGAATTCAACTCTCCACATGTTACAGCGACTGTGGCAGCACCGCAGAGCCCTGGTGCAATACGTCATGACGTATAGCCTGGGCCAACGAGATGCAGAGGTGGGGCAGATCACCCTGATGGAGTGGTCTCAGATCAAGGACCTATGCACCCTTCTGCACAGTTTCGACATGGCGACGAATATGTTTAGCTCTGACAATGCCATTATCAGCATGACGATTCCAGTCATTTACATGCTGGAGCACACGCTAAACACTATTCGGAGTCAGGGGGTGGGACAACATGAAGGGGAGGAACTACAGGAGGATTCATATGCGCAAGGGACAACAACATCACGAAGGTCCAGACGTTCATCATCACCAACGCAGCAGGCATGGGACCATGGGGGACAGGGATCGACAAGGGCGCATAGTAGCAGGCGAAATGTTGAGCAAGGTGCAGGAGAACATGAAGAAATGGAGGACGAACTGTCCATGGACATGGAAGACTCAGCGGATGAGGGAGACCTTGGTCAAATTTCAGTTGAAAGAGGTTGGGGTCAGATGTCAGAGGAAGAAAGAACGGGTAGCACCTCTATGCCACAAACACAGCATGGACTTGGTCCGCATGGCTGCGCAAGACACATGAGTGCCTTTTTGTTGCACTACCTCCAACATGACAGTCGTATTGTCAAAATTAGAAGTGATGATGACTACTGGATTGCCACACTATTAGATCCCCGGTACAAGTCCAAATTTTGTGACATAATTCCAGCCATAGAAAGGGACGCACGTATGCAGGAGTATCAGCAGAAGCTGTTACTAGATCTTAGCTCGGCTTTTCCACCAAACAACCGTGCAGGTGCAGGGAGTGAATCTCCCAGTTGTAACTTGACAAACATGGGACGGTCTCGTCATCTTCAACAGTCTACCCGTACCAGTAGGACCTTTTCTGGTGCCGGTAACAGCAATTTTATGGAATCTTTTCATAATTTTTTTAGACCCTCTTTTGCAAGGCCACCAGAGACAACAAGTCTGACACATACTCAACGGCTGGAGAGGATGATACAGGAGTATCTCCAAATGAACATCGATGCCATGACTGTGCAACTGGAGCCTTGCTCCTTTTGGGCTTCAAACATAGAAAAATGGCCAGAGCTCTCCAGTTACGCCTTGGAGATTTTGTCGTGTCCAGCTGCCAGCGTTGTCTCTGAACGTGTATTCAGTGCTGCTGGATGTGTGCTGACAGATAAGCGCACGCGTCTGTCCAGTGACAATGTGGACAGACTGACGTTCATCAAAATGAACAAGTCATGGATCCAGAAGGAATTTACTACCCCTGTGTCATCCTGGGGAGAGTAAATGCTTGTGGATTTGGAATGTGCTTGATGCAAATCAAAACATCCTGTTTGCAACTAGGGCCCAAGTGCTGCCACTGATGTGGTGGGTGTCTGTGTGGCCCAATTTTTGGAAAAAAGGGAGACTCCGCTTGGAGTAACCCTTGCTTGCTGTGTTTTTAAAAGAAGCCAAGATGAACAGAGCTGGGATCAGGAAAGACTTTGCTACCTACCCCGGTGTCATCCTGGGGACGGCTAAGAAGAGCGTATTTTTGAATGTGCTTGATGCAAATCAAAACATCCTGTTTGCAACTAGGGCCCAAGTGCTGCCACTGATGGGGTGGGTGTCTGTGTGGCCCAATTTTTGGAAAAAAGGGAGACTCCGCTTGGAGTAACCCTTGCTTGCTGTGTTTTTAAAAGAAGCCAAGATGAACAGAGCTGGGATCAGGAAAGACTTTGCTACCTACCCCGGTGTCATCCTGGGGACGGATAAGAATGGCGTATTTTTGAATGTGCTTGATGCAAATCTAGCTGTGAAGTGTACAACTGGGGCACAACTGCTGCCACTGAATGGGTGGGTGTGTGTGGGGCCCAATTTTTGGAAAAAAGGGGAGACTCCGCTTGGAGTAACCCTTGCTTACATTGTTTTTAAAAGAAGCCAAGATGAACAAGTCATGGGTCAGCAAAGACTTTGCTACCTACCCCAGTGTCATCCTGGGGACGGCTAAGAATAGCGTATTTTTGAATGTGCTTGATGCAAATCAAAACATCCTGTTTGCAACTAGGGCCCAAGTGCTGCCACTGATGGGGTGGGTGTCTGTGTGGCCCAATTTTTGGAAAAAAGGGAGACTCCGCTTGGAGTAACCCTTGCTTGCTGTGTTTTTAAAAGAAGCCAAGATGAACAGAGCTGGGATCAGGAAAGACTTTGCTACCTACCCCGGTGTCATCCTGGGGACGGCTAAGAATAGCGTATTTTTGAATGTGCTTGATGCAAATCAAAACATCCTGTTTGCAACTAGGGCCCAAGTGCTGCCACTGATGGGGTGGGTGTCTGTGTGGCCCAATTTTTGGAAAAAAGGGAGACTCCGCTTGGAGTAACCCTTGCTTGCTGTGTTTTTAAAAGAAGCCAAGATGAACAGAGCTGGGATCAGGAAAGACTTTGCTACCTACCCCGGTGTCATCCTGGGGACGGATAAGAATGGCGTATTTTTGAATGTGCTTGATGCAAATCTAGCTGTGAAGTGTACAACTGGGGCACAACTGCTGCCACTGAATGGGTGGGTGTGTGTGGGGCCCAATTTTTGGAAAAAAGGGGAGACTCCGCTTGGAGTAACCCTTGCTTACATTGTTTTTAAAAGAAGCCAAGATGAACAAGTCATGGGTCAGCAAAGACTTTGCTACCTACCCCAGTGTCATCCTGGGGACGGCTAAGAATAGCGTATTTTTGAATGTGCTTGATGCAAATCAAAACATCCTGTTTGCAACTAGGGCCCAAGTGCTGCCACTGATGGGGTGGGTGTCTGTGTGGCCCAATTTTTGGAAAAAAGGGAGACTCCGCTTGGAGTAACCCTTGCTTGCTGTGTTTTTAAAAGAAGCCAAGATGAACAGAGCTGGGATCAGGAAAGACTTTGCTACCTACCCCGGTGTCATCCTGGGGACGGATAAGAATGGCGTATTTTTGAATGTGCTTGATGCAAATCTAGCTGTGAAGTGTACAACTGGGGCACAACTGCTGCCACTGAATGGGTGGGTGTGTGTGGGGCCCAATTTTTGGAAAAAAGGGGAGACTCCGCTTGGAGTAACCCTTGCTTACATTGTTTTTAAAAGAAGCCAAGATGAACAAGTCATGGGTCAGCAAAGACTTTGCTACCTACCCCAGTGTCATCCTGGGGACGGCTAAGAATAGCGTATTTTTGAATGTGCTTGATGCAAATCAAAACATCCTGTTTGCAACTAGGGCCCAAGTGCTGCCACTGATGGGGTGGGTGTCTGTGTGGCCCAATTTTTGGAAAAAAGGGAGACTCCGCTTGGAGTAACCCTTGCTTGCTGTGTTTTTAAAAGAAGCCAAGATGAACAGAGCTGGGATCAGGAAAGACTTTGCTACCTACCCCGGTGTCATCCTGGGGACGGATAAGAATGGCGTATTTTTGAATGTGCTTGATGCAAATCTAGCTGTGAAGTGTACAACTGGGGCACAACTGCTGCCACTGAATGGGTGGGTGTGTGTGGGGCCCAATTTTTGGAAAAAAGGGGAGACTCCGCTTGGAGTAACCCTTGCTTACATTGTTTTTAAAAGAAGCCAAGATGAACAAGTCATGGGTCAGCAAAGACTTTGCTACCTACCCCAGTGTCATCCTGGGGACGGCTAAGAATAGCGTATTTTTGAATGTGCTTGATGCAAATCAAAACATCCTGTTTGCAACTAGGGCCCAAGTGCTGCCACTGATGGGGTGGGTGTCTGTGTGGCCCAATTTTTGGAAAAAAGGGAGACTCCGCTTGGAGTAACCCTTGCTTGCTGTGTTTTTAAAAGAAGCCAAGATGAACAGAGCTGGGATCAGGAAAGACTTTGCTACCTACCCCGGTGTCATCCTGGGGACGGCTAAGAATAGCGTATTTTTGAATGTGCTTGATGCAAATCAAAACATCCTGTTTGCAACTAGGGCCGAAGTGCTGCCACTGATGGGGTGGGTGTCTGTGTGGCCCAATTTTTGGAAAAAAGGGAGACTCCGCTTGGAGTAACCCTTGCTTGCTGTGTTTTTAAAAGAAGCCAAGATGAACAGAGCTGGGATCAGGAAAGACTTTGCTACCTACCCCGGTGTCATCCTGGGGACGGATAAGAATGGCGTATTTTTGAATGTGCTTGATGCAAATCTAGCTGTGAAGTGTACAACTGGGGCACAACTGCTGCCACTGAATGGGTGGGTGTGTGTGGGGCCCAATTTTTGGAAAAAAGGGGAGACTCCGCTTGGAGTAACCCTTGCTTACATTGTTTTTAAAAGAAGCCAAGATGAACAAGTCATGGGTCAGCAAAGACTTTGCTACCTACCCCAGTGTCATCCTGGGGACGGCTAAGAATAGCGTATTTTTGAATGTGCTTGATGCAAATCAAAACATCCTGTTTGCAACTAGGGCCCAAGTGCTGCCACTGATGGGGTGGGTGTCTGTGTGGCCCAATTTTTGGAAAAAAGGGAGACTCCGCTTGGAGTAACCCTTGCTTGCTGTGTTTTTAAAAGAAGCCAAGATGAACAGAGCTGGGATCAGGAAAGACTTTGCTACCTACCCCGGTGTCATCCTGGGGACGGATAAGAATAGCGTATTTTTGAATGTGCTTGATGCAAATCAAAACATCCTGTTTGCAACTAGGGCCCAAGTGCTGCCACTGAATGGGTGGGTGTGTGTGGGGCCCAATTTTTGGAAAAAAGGGGAGACTCCGCTTGGAGTAACCCTTGCTTACATTGTTTTTAAAAGAAGCCAAGATGAACAAGTCATGGGTCAGCAAAGACTTTGCTACCTACCCCAGTGTCATCCTGGGGACGGCTAAGAATAGCGTAGTTTTGAATGTGCTTGATGCAAATCAAAACATCCTGTTTGCAACTAGGGCCCAAGTGCTGCCACTGATGGGGTGGGTGTCTGTGTGGCCCAATTTTTGGAAAAAAGGGAGACTCCGCTTGGAGTAACCCTTGCTTGCTGTGTTTTTAAAAGAAGCCAAGATGAACAGAGCTGGGATCAGGAAAGACTTTGCTACCTACCCCGGTGTCATCCTGGGGACGGCTAAGAATAGCGTATTTTTGAATGTGCTTGATGCAAATCAAAACATCCTGTTTGCAACTAGGGCCGAAGTGCTGCCACTGATGGGGTGGGTGTCTGTGTGGCCCAATTTTTGGAAAAAAGGGAGACTCCGCTTGGAGTAACCCTTGCTTGCTGTGTTTTTAAAAGAAGCCAAGATGAACAGAGCTGGGATCAGGAAAGACTTTGCTACCTACCCCGGTGTCATCCTGGGGACGGATAAGAATGGCGTATTTTTGAATGTGCTTGATGCAAATCTAGCTGTGAAGTGTACAACTGGGGCACAACTGCTGCCACTGAATGGGTGGGTGTGTGTGGGGCCCAATTTTTGGAAAAAAGGGGAGACTCCGCTTGGAGTAACCCTTGCTTACATTGTTTTTAAAAGAAGCCAAGATGAACAAGTCATGGGTCAGCAAAGACTTTGCTACCTACCCCAGTGTCATCCTGGGGACGGCTAAGAATAGCGTATTTTTGAATGTGCTTGATGCAAATCAAAACATCCTGTTTGCAACTAGGGCCGAAGTGCTGCCACTGATGGGGTGGGTGTCTGTGTGGCCCAATTTTTGGAAAAAAGGGAGACTCCGCTTGGAGTAACCCTTGCTTGCTGTGTTTTTAAAAGAAGCCAAGATGAACAGAGCTGGGATCAGGAAAGACTTTGCTACCTACCCCGGTGTCATCCTGGGGACGGATAAGAATGGCGTATTTTTGAATGTGCTTGATGCAAATCTAGCTGTGAAGTGTACAACTGGGGCACAACTGCTGCCACTGAAGGGGTGGGTGTGTGGGGCCCAATTTTTGGAAAAAAGGGAGACTCCGCTTGGAGTCACCTTGCGGTGTTTTACATGACTTTAGAAGGGCGTGCCATGCCTATATCTGTGTGTCCTCCTCTTTTTCCTTGTCCAGCTGTTTTGTTTTCGCATGAGTACATGTCCTTGTCACTTTCCCATGTGTTTGTGTTGTGTTGTGAGTTGTTTGTCACCTTTTGGACACCTTTGAGGGTGTTTTCTAGGTGTTTTACTGTGTTTGTGATTGCCTGCCATTGTTTCCTATGGGCTCGAGTTCGGTTCGTCGAACGTTCGACGAGCCGAACTCGAGCCAGACCCCCCGTTCGGCGAACCGCCTCGAGCCGAACCGGGACCGGTTCGCTCATCTCTAGTAATGAGTACAGAGTAGGAGAAAAAAAATAACAGGTCTGTGAGAGCAGAATTCTTGCTGGTTGGTTGGTGATCAAATACTTATTTCATGCAATAAAATGCAAATTAATTATTTAATAACCATACAATGCAATTTTCCGGTTTTGTGGGGGTGGGGATTCTGTCACAGTAGAAGTTACCTATGATAAAAATTACAGACCTCTCCATTCCTTGTAGGTGGAAAAACTTGCAAAATCGGCAGAGGATCAAATAATGATTTTTCCCACTGTTTACAGAATAAAGAAAGTATGACTTAACGAGAACTTGCAAGGAGTTGTCACCAAACAATTACATTATTAGGTAGTGTAGTAAAAGATAAGTTTACACACAACTTTTAGGTCATGAATGGATTTTTACATTAGCACAAATGCATTGAGATTGAGTCTATTCCTAGCTAGTGCACTTATTCCCTGTGTTAGTCCGGTGTCATACGTGCGAGAGACTCATGTGTAATACACGCGAGTCTCGCATTGGCATTATATGGCATGGCCGACTGCTCTCCTGAAAGGTGGACCCAGGGGAGGACCCAGCGGTCATTGTACATATTGGCACAAATGACAAAGTTAGAGGTAGGTGGAAGGTCCTTAAAGATGATTTCAGGGAATTAGGTTGTAAGCTTAAAGCATGGACCTCAAAGGTGGTATTTTCGGAAATACTACCTGTGCCACGAGCCACACCAGAGAGGCAAAGAGAGATCAGGGAGGTTAACAGGTGGCTCAAGAATTGGTGTAGGAAAGAGGGTTTTGGGTTCCTGGAGAATTGGGCCGACTTTTCAGTTGGCTACAGATTCTATGCTAGGGATGGGCTGCATCTTAATGGGGAGGGTGCAGCTCTGCTGGGGCAGAAAATGGCTAGAAGGTTGGAGGAGTGTTTAAACTAGGAATGGGGGGCGAGGGTATTCACTTTATAGAAGGGGAATGTAGTGCAGATAGTGACCAGGGCACAAGTAATGAAATTGGGGGTGGTACGGGGGGAAGGGTTAGGACAGTCAATACAGTAAGCAGGAATATAGGTACAGAGTCATACGTAACGTGCATGTACACTAATGCCCGAAGCCTCACAAATAAGGTGGAGGAATTAGAATTAATATTGTTGGAAGAAAATTATGATATAGTGGGGATATCAGAGACATGGCTGGATGAGAGCTATGACTGGGCTGTTAATTTACAGGGTTATAGCCTATTCAGGAATGACCGTACAAATAAGCGAGGGGGAGGTGTGTGTCTATATGTAAAATCATCCTTAAAACCCATCCTGCGTGACAACATATGTGAGGGTACTGAGAATGTAGAGTCCCTATGGGTGGAGATAAGGGGGGGGAGAATGAATAATAAAATACTGATAGGGGTGTGTTATAAGACGCCGAATATTATGGAAGAGGTAGAGAATCTCCTCATAAAGCAAATTGATAAAGCAGCGAGTCTTGGAGAGGTAATTATTATGGGGGACTTTAACTATCCTGATATAAATTGGGGAACAGAAACTTGCAGTTCCAGCAAAGGAAATAGATTTTTGATAACAATGAAAGATAATTACCTTTCACAAATGGTACAGGACCCCACAAGAGGGGGAGCACTACTAGACCTTGTACTAACCAATAGGCCAGACCGCATATCAAATATACAAGTTGGGGGTTACTTGGGGAATAGTGATCACAAAATAATAAGTTTTCATGTATTCTTTAGTAAGATGTATAGTAGAGGGGCTACAAGGACACTAAACTTCAGGAAAGCAAATTTTAAACGGTTGAGAGATGATCTTAGTGCAATAAACTGGGATGATGTACTAAGTAATAAAAGTACACAAAGCAAATGGGAGACTTTTATGAGCATCCTGAATAGGGCTTGTGCAGAAAATATACCCTATGGGAACAAACATGCTAGAAATAGGAGGAAACCCCTATGGCTAAATAGAGCTGTAAGGGAAGCAATAAAAGAAAAACAGAAAGCCTTAAAAGAATTAAAGAGGGTAGGTAGTGATGAGGCATTATATAATTATAGAAAATTAAATAAAATATGTAAAAAGCAAATTAAGTTAGCTAAGTTTGAGACAGAGAGACTCATTGCGAGAGAAAGTAAAAATAATCCTAAAATATTCTTTAACTACATAAACAGTAAAAAACTGAAAAGCGATAGTGTTGGCCCCCTTAAAAATAGTCTTGGTGAAATGGTGGAAGGGGATGAGGGTAAAGCCAACCTGCTGAATGACTTTTTTTCTACGGTTTTTATACAAGAAAATGCCATGGCAGATGACATGACCAGTGATGCCATAAATTCACCCTTGAATATTACCTGCTTAACCCAGCAGGAAGTACGCCGCCGCCTCGAAATCACTAAGGTTGACAAATCTCCGGGCCCGGATGGCATACACCCCAGAGTACTACAGGAATTGAGTTCTGTGATAGATAGACCATTATTTTTAATCTTCTCAGATTCCTTAATAACAGGGTCGGTACCGCAGGACTGGCGCATAGCAAATGTGGTGCCAATATTCAAAAAGGGGACAAAAACTGAGCCGGGAAATTATAGGCCGGTAAGTTTAACCTCTACGGTTGGTAAAATCCTTGAGGGTTTCTTGAGAGATGCTATACTGGAGTATCTCAAGAAAAATAACCTTATGACAGAGTATCAACATGGGTTTATGAGGGATCGATCCTGTCAAACTAATTTGATCAGCTTCTATGAAGAGGTAAGTTCAAGCCTGGACCAGGGAAATGCAGTGGATGTTGTGTATATGGACTTTTCAAAAGCTTTTGATACGGTGCCACACAAAAGGTTGGTACATAAAATGAGAATAATGGGGATAGGGGAAACTATGTGTAACTGGGTTAAAAACTGGCTCAGTGATAGGAAACAAAGGGTGGTTATTAATGGTACGTACTCGGACTGGGTCTCAGTTCATAGTGGGGTACCACAGGGGTCAGTATTGGGCCCGCTTCTTTTCAACATATTTATAAATGACCTTGTTGGGGGCATGCGGAGTAGAATTTCAATATTTGCAGATGATACTAAACTCTGCAGGGTAATCAATACAGAGGAGGATAATTTTATATTACAGGGAGATTTATGTAAATTGGAGGATTGGGCTGAGAAGTGGCAATTGAAGTTTAATGTAGATAAATGTAAGGTCATGCACTTGGGTAGAGGAAATAACATTTATGATTATGTACTTAATTGTAGAACACTGGGTAAAACAGACACAGAAAAAGACTTGGGTGTATGGGTGGATGGTAAACTTCACTTTAGTGGACAGTGTCAGGCAGCTGCTGCCAGGGCTAATAAAATAATGGGATGTATTAAAAGAGGTATAAGTGTTCATGAAAAAAATATAGTTCTACCTCTGTACAAGTCACTAGTGCGACCGCACGTAGAATACTGTGTACAATTCTGGTCACCGATATATAAGAAGGACATAGCTGAACTGGAGAGGGTGCAAAGAAGAGCGACCAAGATTATTAGAGGAATGGGGGGGCTGCAATACGAAGACAGGTTATTAAACTTGGGGTTATTTAGTCTGGAAAAACGAAGGCTTAGGGGAGATCTAATCACAATGTATAAATATATGAGGGGACAGTACAGAGACCTTTCCAAAGATCTATTTACACCTAGGCCTGCGACTGGAACACGGGGGCATCCGCTACGTCTTGAGGAAAGAAGGTTTAATCATAATCACAGACGAGGATTCTTTACTGTACGAGCAGTGAGACTATGGAATTCTCTGCCGCATGATGTTGTAATGAGTGATTCACTACTAACATTTAAGCAGAGCCTGGATGCCTTTCTTGAAAAATTTAATATAACCAGTTATGTATATTAGATTTTATGACAGGGTATTGATCCAGGGAACTAGTCTGATTGCCGGATGTGGAGTCAGGAATGAAATTTTTTCCCCATTGGAACTTGTTTGCCACATTGGGGTTTTTTGCCTTTCTCTGGATCAACATGTTAGGCTACGGGTTGAACTAGATGGACTTAGAGTCTCCCTTCAACCTTAAAACTATGATACTATGATACTATGATGACTGCGTGCATTGCTATGCAGCTGGGACACTCCTGTTCCAAGAGTAGTAGGCCGTGCCAACTAATGTTGATGCGAGACTCGCGTGTATTGCATGTGAGTCACTCGCAAATGTGACTACCTACCACCAACCCATATACTTGATTGACATATTGTTTGTATCTTTTCCTCTATAAGCTTCTGCACCAAAGAAGAGACATATATAAAGCACATGTGGATGACACAACATGGAGAATAGTGTAGAGTATCAATTTATTAGCTGGGAATTGACTAGTCCTTCATGAAGGATCAATGACATAATGATTCAAAGGTAATTTTCTCAGCCATGTAATACTCAGGAAATATAGTCGATTAAAAAGAGTTGCAGGACCCTAGTGCTGTGCAAACGTTGGTTCTCCATAGATGTCAGACCAAATTTCCTCTGCTGCTACTCCAGTGCCAGCCTTCTAATGCAATGTTATGATGTCATAGGGGCTTTACAAACACCAGAGGCTTCAAAGATGGCCTTTGAATGTTGGCCAAAGAAGCTTCTAGAATCCTGATCCATCTGTCACATAGTATTGATGGGGAAAACAAACCAGGGTCTTTCAAATAATGTTGCTCAAATCTACCAGAAAAGCATGATACAGTATACGTAGAGCAGTCAAGTCAAGAGAACTCCTTCTTCAGGAGTCAAATTCACTGATCAGTGATTTTGATTCCTGAAGGAGTTCTCTCGTACTCAGAACTCTGAAATGAGTTGAATAATGAAATCCCGAATAAATTCCTGAGTGATCTCTTCAGTCAACACGGCAGCTCAGGTTAACCCTTTCTTTCTACACTACATATACTGATTCATCCTCGGGGTCTGCAGCAGCCATCGTGGTAATCGTTTAAGCTCCTATGGTAGTTGTGACCCACACAACTACTCCAGATGAGTGTTTCCCTGTTATTTGTTCTGGTACCACCGGGATAAGACACCATTTGCGCCTTTGTCTTTTCCAGCAAACTTTTCTAGAAAAGCATGATAACAGTGTATAGAGCTTCCTGCATGAAGGATAATCTTAGAAATTGCTCTGTCCTTTGGAAATTAGATGAATAGTGAAATCTGGGGCTATAATAGAAATCAATGCTCCTAGAACCAAGTGAAAAAATGTTTACTTTTTGCTCTTTGTAATAATAATAGTAATATGTATTAATTTATATACTGGTGTCTTTGAGCCTCTTGAGGCCCCTAGACCGGGGTGCACTTCCTATATTTATGCCTCTAGGGAGTAGCAGGTTAGGGGGGATTTGACTTGAAAGAGAACCATGTCAGCACTGTTGCCATCACACATCCTTCCAGAATAACATGTCATTGAACTATACAAGTCCATTATTTGTTCAAGTTCAATAATTTTCTAGTTGTAGGAATGTAATGAGCACTGATCCTGGGACTCTTGGCACCTTGAGTGCAATATCTAAACATGGAAACCTTCAGAGTCCTTGACTCACTGATCATACTGTGGTCACTCTTGACTATGATAACGTAAGAGTTAAGAAGCAGCCTACAGTTCTAACCAGAGTTGCGAGAAGAGGAGATAAGTTGTCAGTGACCAGCTACTCTGGGAATGTTGGAATTTTTCTAATTACAGGAATGTGGATTTCTCAGTACACCACTGATAAATCATCATGAACACATCAGGTGTCCTATAATAAACCTCCCAAAGTATAGTACAGGTTTTACTCCACGTAGAGGCCTGAATAAACTCACTAGAGGTAAATAAAGTATGCTCCGGTGGTGGCCAGTCTACACGTACAGAATAAAGACTACACTGCAATCTATCATTGATATTATGGGTCTAACTTTCAGACCCTGTTCCCCTTACCTGTACTAAATATTAACAATCATCTCCTATAGAATTGTGTCCATTATTATCTTGTAAGTTTATGTCGGATACATCCCTCATAATTCAAGGTAAAACTGAATAATCCATAAAGGACACAACGTCTTCCAGCTGCCGTCTTCTATTGCCTGGAAACATATAATTCTGAAAATGTATTAAATATTCTTCAAGGAATTCCCAGTTGCCTCGTTACAGTAATGAGTCCTGAGAAATGAATGCGCTATAGATAAGAAAGTAATAAACCATTTGTAGGGAAATAACTATAAAAGTTATGTAATTCTACAAATGGGCAGCTTCTTTTATTTTTTTTAAAGGCATTATTTTATATTCATAGAAATTCTATAGAGCTTGATATGAAAATAGTTTGTGAACTCTACTTCTTTAAACTTGTGTTGAGTAGCAATACAACGAGATTCTGAATATCAAGGATACGACAGTGTATTTGAGGTCAGGACTGTCCATCTGACTGTCAGAACTAGAAATGAGCCGTTCTAATGATACTCTAATTCACCAACTCAAGTATATTTTACCTGGAAATTGATTGTGAAGCTATTTTTTCTTGAATGTTCTTTACTACGCTCTTGGGTTTAGTAAGGTTATTATTAATTATTATTACATATTTATTTATAGAGCATCATTGATTCCATAGTGCTGTACATGAGAAGGGGTTACATACAAAATACAGATATACAGTATATTTGTAGAGAGAGAAAAGGGCCTGCCCTTAGGGCTTACAATCTACAGGATAATGGAAATAGACACAGTAGGTATCAGGAGGGTTAGCAGCAGCTGTGGTGGTGGTCCGGAGGCAGCAGGATCATTGCAGGCTTTAAGCTTTCTTGAAGAGCTGGGTTTTCAAGTTCCATCTGAAGCTTCTGAATATGGCAAACTGGTTGTGTTGGAGAATAGATATCCAGAGGATGGGAAATATTTCCGCGCAGTCTTAGAGACATTTGGTTAAGGAACGATTAAGTTTGGATGAGAGAAGGAGGTCTTGGAAGGATTGGAGATGTGATGGTAGACATTGGGAGATTAGTTCTAAGATCTACGAAGGAGGCATATTATAGATAGCTTGGTAGGTCAATGATAAAAGTTTGGAATGGATACTTTGTGCAATTGGGAGCCAATAAAGGGGTTTGCAGAGGGGAGAAACAGATAGGTAGCAACGAGAGAGCTGGATTAGTTAGGCAGCAGAGTTAAGGCTGAACTGGAGAAGTGCAAGATTTTTAACAGGAAGTTAACAGAGAAGCAGGTTGCAGTAGTTGAGGAGAATATGAGGGCATGCAGTAGCTTTTCAAATTCAGGGCTCAGGGAGGCATGGATACTGGTAATTTCTTGAGTTGGAGGAGGCAGGAAGTGGTGAGAGTTTAGATATGTGGTTTAAAGCGGAAGGAAGAGTCAAGCGTTATTTCAAGGCAGCAGATTTCCCATGTAGGAGAACACATAATGCCATTTATTGTGAAAGCTAAATAGAGTAGAAGAGTTAAGTGAGATGGAGGGAAGATCACGACCTCATATTTTTCCACATTGAAAATTAGGAAGAATGATGAGAAGAAGGAAGATATGGCTGAAAAGAGTTTCTGAGATTCTAAACAACAGGCCAGAGAGGTAGATCCAAGTGTCATTGGCATATACAAGGAACTGAAAGCCATTGGACTTTATGATTTGTCCCTAGGCAAATGTATAGATAGAAAAAAGAAGGGGTCTCAAGACAAAGCATTGAGGGACACCAACAGAGAAAGGGCAAGATGTGGCGGTAGTGTGAGAGTTGGAGATGTTAAATTTGCTGTTAGATAGGTATGAAGAAATCAAGGAGAGGGCCAGGTCATTGAAGCAAAAAGAAGAGAGAATTTGTAGTAGGAGGGAGTGGTCAACAGTGTCAAATGCAAAGAACAGGTCTAGATGGAGGAGCGCAGAGAATTGTCTGTTAGCTTTTGTGATAAGTGTAAGAAACCGGGAGTACACCGTACTGTCACCAAACAAGTCCAGATGTTGATTTTTACAAATTTCTTTGTATTCAAGTCAACACTTTTTGGAGAAACTCAGTCTCCTTCATAAAAAAAGGGTTGTGTTTCTTTAATGTCCTGATGAAGGAGACTGAGTTTCTCCGAAATACATCGACCTGAATAAACAAATTTGGAAAACTCAACATCTGGTCTTGTTTGGTAACAGCGCAGCACACCTAGTTTCTTACACTCATGTTCATCTACCACTCCGGGGCTGCAGCGGTCGCCATATCTGATGCATAATTAGGAGTTGTGACTGGCACAACCCTAATAGATGAGTGTAATCACTTCGTGTAACCCGATACCTTACCTGGTAAGACCCTATTCTGCGCTTTCTTTCACAGTTTCTTATATAGCTTTTGCGGTAAGTCATTATTAATTTTTGTTAGGGCAACTTTGGTGGAATGATGGTGAAGTAAGCCAGATAGCAGGTTGTCGAAGAGTGAGTTAGATGAGAGGTGTTAAAAAAGTTCAGCATGGATATGCTTTTCAAGAAGGGTTGAAGCAAATGGGAGCAGTGATATGGGGCAATAGCTGGACATAGAGGTTGGATCAAGGATAGTTTAATTAGGCTAAGTGTGATCATGCAATTTTTGAAAGCAGAAAGGAAGTTACCAGAAGCTAGCATTATTTTGAAGGGATGGGTTAGGGACAAGATTAACCTGGTGATGAGGACGGGGCGGAGGTTGGATGAGATTTTGTCAAATGCACAAGTGGTTAGAGTTGAGCAAATCTGTTGGGTAAGGTTTCACCAATTTCAGATTCGGTACAAGCCTCAGCTTCTTCATTAGAGTTTGGTGACCCCGAGCCCCTCCCCCAAAAGTCGGTAATGTTTTTTTTTGTTTGTTTTCTGCCCCTGAACGCAGGCCGTATTTCCAAAAATGCTTTTTAATAGCATTTTCTACTTTTGCATAGCATTGTAGTGCTGTTTGATGCGGGGATGTGTAAAATCAGTGGAGGAGGTGGGGACTCTGGACAGGGAGAAGCCAGACACGCAAGGCGCCATATTTTTTTTTTCAGAACTTTATTTGGGGATGTTCCTGCAGCCAATCATGGTGCAGTAAAATCCACAAGATTCAGACAGAAAGTCTTCTGTGATTGGCTCCCGAAGTAAAGGAAGCTGCGCCGCCTAGCCAGTGAGCCTAAGCTAGGTAGTTCAGAAGGATTGGAAAGCCATAGTTTACAATAGGGAAATGCAGTGTAGGTAGGCTTAGATATGAGTTTAATGCTATGTACTGTTTGTTCAGATAAATAGGAGAGCAATAGTTTACAATAGGGACATGCAGTGTAGGGAAAGATGTGTGCCACATATACCATTCATAATCAAAAGAAGAATTGGTACTTGTAGTGCCTACTAAAAAGTTGCCGGTGAAGTTTGTAAATAAGTATTGCTCCGTATTACTGGCTGCTGAATAGTATGCAACACAGTCATGTTACTTGTTAGTATTGTTACGTGTTAGTACCTGGCCTATCAAAATAGCAGGTGACTTATCTAAGAATTTGTGTTTCTTGGCAATTTTAATTGCCTATTGACAAATCTGTAAACACAGTTATAGGTACTGTTACTTGTTAGTGCCTGGCCTAAAAAAAATCTGAAGTAAATAAAAAGTGGTTCTGGCAATTTTATTTGCCTCCTGAAAATTATGCAAACACATTTTTAGGTATTGGTATTTAGCCGTGCGTGGCCGAAAACGTTGCTATGGAACTATCAAAAAAGTGGTTCTTGCCAATTTTAATTCCCTGGTCAAAATTCTGCAAACACAGTTATAGGTATTGTCACTTGGTAGTGCCTGGTATAAAAAATGTCCTAGGGAAGTATCTAAAAATTGATTCTAGACAATTTTAATTGCCTGCTGAACATTACGCAAACACATTTATAGTTATTGGTACTAGCCATGCGTGGCCGAAAAAGTTGTTAGGGAAGTAACTAAAAAGTGGTTTTTGCCAATTTTAATTGCCTGGTCAAAATTCTACTAACACAGTTAGTAAATCATGATGAGGTTGTCATGGAAGGGAAAATAGTCGAGGTTTTGGAGGTGTACATGTGGAAAGTAGAGATGAGCGATGTTCGAATCGAACCGATCGCCAATTTCAAATTTGAGTTGTTTTGGGCGATGTTCGAGTCGTTCGACGAACTCGAATGATTTCCTTAATGTTCGACCGTTTGAGTTAAGGTTCGTTAATGGTTCAATCACCAAAAACATAGCTAGTTACTAGCTGGCTTTTCACTGTAATATTGTCAATCACTGTTAATAAGGAGATTATCAAAATTCAGCGTATAGTGTGCTGGGAGGACGGGGTTTAGATCAGTACTGCTGAGTGCTGAAAGAATGGCGATTGCCACGGGTACAGTGAGGTGAGCCAGGCTGTCAGCCAATCACAGACACACACACAGCAAAGTGGATTTTTGCTAGACAAGCAAGGGCATGTTTCATTGGCTGTGCATGTCACATGTCCTTGCCCTTTAAGACCCGGCCATTTTCCCCATCGCCACCATTATCTCAGTGCTGTGGTTGTGTGTCAGTCACCGCTCCCCCTGCTGCTGCTGTGGGCATTATAAGTAGCTATCGAGATATCGGTTTAGGGAGTAAGGACTAGTTGTAATTTCAGCCCTTTTCAGGGCTAGATTAGAGCAGTTCATAGCCATTTTTGCTAGGCAGGCCTGTGCCAGCGCTGTTCAAGGGTTTTTCACAGCATCTGTCTAAATCAGCTCAGGCAATTCTTTGGGGCATAGTATCAGTGTCTGTGATAGTCAATGACCTACCACTCTTGTCAAAAAAGCTACACCACCTCTCCATCTCTCCATCTCTAGTAGCCAATTTGTAACTGCAGCTAGTGCAGCCAATCTGTGAGGAAGGTGCAGGCGTAGATATAATGTTGCCTTCATCCAAAGGTGGTTCCCTCGATGTCTGACAGAGCTCAACACCAGCAACTGTTTCCACTTCCAAAACAACTGATGACCTGCCAATCACACTGCCTGTTGCGGCTAAAGTGGTGGAAGGTCTGCGTCTAAAAGCTTGTGTGACTGCTGTCCCCACAGTCACAAAGAATGAAGAGCACACAGATGCACTTGATGGGGCAAATGGTGGTTGCCCTGCCCCCCTAGACCGCATTGTAGCACAGTGACCTTCTCACTGCGACTTATGCTTCATTTAAAGTCGTGTACAGGGTGGGCTTTCCAATATACAGCAAAGCCACGCACTAGGAAAAGAACTCTAGGCAGTTGGGTTGATAAATGATTGTTTAACTTTCCCCATACAAACAATAAGGACCATGCATTAAACTGAAAGAATAGAACAATCTACTCTATTCACAAGTCCAAAAGCCTACACCCCTGTGCTGCGCCACTCGTAATGGCGATTTATACTGCCTTCTCACCAAACTTTGCCTAACCAAGGGACTGTCTGAACAGTCGCCTAATACCTGGTAATCCCTCTAGGTAGCAGGAGTAATTGTGTGTGTGTGTGCGCGAACACGACCTACCAATGGCGCAGCACTGGAGCTTACAACTTATCTACCTAAACATAGACAAACACATTAACCCCCTGAATACCCTTGTTTGCTGAAGCCTCACAGATAAGGCAGATGATAAAAGTGGTAAGACAAACCCCACAGCTCAGCAACACAGCTCTGGAAATCTTGTAAAGCAACAGGCAATACAAATATGTGTCGCTGTCCCCTTAAGATTTTAACTGTAGCTGACAAACTGACAGAGCAGAGCCAGCAAGTCTTATTGTCTATATAGTTGGCCTAAGCAGAACAGATTTTTTTTGTTACCCAAACAAAGTGTTGCGTGCAGTCCTGGCTGGGCCCAGCCTACCGTACCCGGGCACTGTGGTGTCCAGCTGCCATAAATACTGACTTGATGATCCTCTCACGGTAAACAGTATAGCCAGCAACTAAAGAATGGCAGTATCCGGCACAGGATGCTGCTCACAGGCGTTACGGTCCTCCTCACCAAACTCCAACACGAGTCTCCTCACAATCCACCTAAGTGTTTCTGCGGCGGCTCCTTTCTGTTACGCACACCTTTCACTTTTCCTTCAGCTCACATACAGCACCTCCTCCAGTCTCCAGGTCCACAGCCGAAGACCGTTTTGCTGTTGCTATAGTGACCAAACAGTCAAAGGCAAAACAGCGGCCCCTTGTTGGTGGTCAGCAACAATGCATACAATAGACAGTGAATAAGCATTTTGCATTTACAGTGAATAAAGGTCATTTATACACTCTTACCCTTTTACATGTGAATAACAATGCATACAATGAACAGCAAATAAGCATCTTGCATTCACAGTGTATAAAGGTCATCAATACACCTTCACCCTATCACATCATATTCATGTGACGATTCATGGACGAAGTACTCGAACTAGTGAGTTTTTGGCCTCTACTTACAGATTGGTGACAAATCTTACAGAGGACATGAGTTGGGCGATCTGTTGTGATGTGAAAAAAGGCCCAGGCTAGGCAAGGCTTACAGCCCATGCGACCTGCAGAGCCACCACGACTTCTGCTCAGAGTTGTGGCTGAGGATGCACTTGTTGACGTGCTTCCAAGTACTCAGTGTCTGACCAGGAAGGCGCAACCTAACCTCATTGTCAGTAGCATCCTCCTCCACCTCCTCTGCTGACCTCATCGACTTGCTGACTGTGGGTTGACAGTAAGTGGGGTCTCCAATCTCATCATCACCCTGTGTGTTCTCACCCCCCTCATCCTGACTCCTCAGAGACAACCTCTTCCTGCCCTGACTGAATAGTAAAGTTGTCGTTCCAATCAGGTATCTGAGTCTCATCAGCATGTTCCCCATTGTCTCCACCAAGAGGAGTTAAAGTTTGGGAATGAGGGTCTACATTATGCTCAGAACCTTCTTCATCTGGGCCTGGATCTGACTCACAAAGCTTCTGGGCATCAGTGCAGATCATTTCCTTGTCTGGACTCACTGCAGCTTTGGAGCAGACCTCTGATTCCCAGGCTATAGTGTGACTGAACAGCTCTGCAGACTCAACCATCTCTGTTACCCCATACTCAGCAGGGCAGGTGGAGACTTGAGAGCTTGTAGGAAGCAAGTGCGATTGGGGTGACACCACAGAAGAATGGAGTATTTGGGATATTGAAGTTGAAGTGGAGGAGAGGCTACTTGATGGAGCACTTGAGATCCATTCAAGCATCTGCTCTTTTGGTGCCCCATCTAAATTTGGTAGCCATGATTGTGTCCTTAAGAAAGGGATCATACCAGATTTTATAAGGGAAGAAGTAGACATCTTATTTTGTCTGGAAGATGGTGTTACGAATCGGTGCTGCCGTAGTCGCAAGCAGCCTTGTGTGGTTCCAGTTGCGCCCAGGCATCAGCTGCCATTTTTGGCCGTGCTTCGGGTCGTCGAGCTGGCTGCTTCCTTCTCCACGTCTAAGTGTGGAGAGGAGGCTAGTGCGCATGCATGTGCCGATTTCCCCCAGCCACAGCCTAAGTCCAGTGTTTCGCCTAGTGAGCATGCTCAGCCTGACTGTGCCATTCCTGAGGCTACGTCATCAGTTCGGGCTACTGAACATGCTCCCACACTTAGTGCGAAAAGCCTCTTTGCACAGGTACTTGGACTCCTTGCCGTGGCTAAGTCCTGTAATCTGGCTACTGAGCATGCTCAAGCTGATAGTCTGTTTTATGAGACTGTTGTTTAGGCTACTGAGCATGTTCAGGCACTTAGTGCATCAGAGACTAGGTCCGGTTAGGACCTCACTGACCATGTCCGTGAGTTGGCAGGCCCTGATAGGCCAGAGGGCATCAGGTGTCCTGATGATGTGGCCACTCCGGACTGGCTCGCAGAGGCCCGCCCCTATGACTTGGCACCTCATCATTGTTCATCAGACAATGAATAACTGGTGAGGTGTTTGGGACGTGGCTGCCATGAGGTCATCAGTGAAGTAACAGTTCAGGATAGGCCGCTGGTTATGTCAATGATGATGTGGCAGTCTGCTTTTGGCTCCTGGAGGTGCATTGTGGTCCACCCTAAGTTGGGGCGGACCCAAGTTATAAAAGGGGCTGGAGACAACATGGAGGTACGCAGTCTTCTATTATGCTCAGAAAGACCACACCTCCATATGTTGAACCCATTGCGACTTTAGGACAGAGGTAGGCAGGGATAGGGCACCAATGCTGGACGCCACCACACTTGGTATTGTGGCACAGTTACGGCCAGCTCCTGTCCTACCAGTCCTGCTAGGGCAGAACAATGGCATTAACTGGGCTGCTGCTGCGCCTGCTGGCCCCAGGTGTGTCCCCTATGCACACGGACAGTGTACCCCAGGGCCCCTGTGTTTTTAACAGGGAGTTTCTGGGCTGGGTGTGTGGACCCTGTGACACTAACAGGGTTCACAGTCTCCTGATCTGAGTGTCATCTAACTATTAGTTTCAGAGTCACCCCGCTCTGTATCCTCCGCCTAACCTTCGGGTTGTCAGCATCTCCTTTTTTATCTGGGAGCACGGTGGACCCTGACTGGCGATTGAGATATATACCACCTTATCCTAATCTACCAGTCCCCCCGTAACAGATGGTGTTTCTTCAGCAGATGTTACAGTTGCTTAACCACCAAACCCACGGACACAAACTTTTTTCCCTTTCCAACGCGCATGTTCCCCTTTCCACCAGTATCTGGCCTTATGCCACTCATTTTGTATATGACCAAATTTGTAACACTGCAGGGACACCCTACTTAACGCCATTTCAGCACAGCAGCTAGCCCTCAGTCCCTCAGATGTGGACAAGTAAAAGACCATTTCCTCCTATCCATGACAAAGCGGTGAGATTCATTCTGTGCACCACTGGTGTTTACTGGAAAAGCTGATCTTAGATTGCGTACCACCTTCTGCTGATACTCCTGCATATGTGCGTCCCTTTCTATGGCAGAAATTATTTTGCCAAATTTGGCCACAGACACCACTTAAGTGGCATCAATTGTCCCACAGTTGCAAACTTAAAATGGTTATTTTCATGAAGCACATTAAAAAATCCACAAGCCTTTAGTCTCCCCAAGATGACACATGGGTAGAAAAGTCCTTGCGGATCCATGATTTGTTCATCTTGATGAACGTTAGTCTGTCCACTTTGTCACTGGACAGACGTGTGCACTTATCGGTCAGCACACACCCAGCAGCACTGAAGACACATTCCGAGAGAACGCTGGCTGCGGGACACGGCAAGATCCCCAAGGCGTAAGTGGTGAGCTCAGGCCATTTTTCCAGATTGGAAGCCCAAAATGAGCAAGGCTCAAGTTGCACAGTAATGGTATCGATGTTCATTTGCAGATACTCCTATATCTGTGTCTCCTCCCTTTACTCGTCCAGCTCTTTTCTTTCAGCATGAGTATATGTACTTGTCACTTTGCCATGGTTTGTGGTGTCCTGTGAATCACCTTTTGGACACCTTAGAAGGTGTTTTCTTTGTGTTCGTATGTGTTTGCCTGCCATTGTATTCAATGGTGTTCGAAGGTGTTCGTCGAACGTTCGCCGAACACACCTGACGTTCGACGAACCGAACTGAACTCAAACACTAGGGGGGGTGGCTCAACACTAGTGATCACATTTCAAAAGTTTGGCAATTAAAAGCTGGTTGACACTAAGACTGTGTGAAATTACATATGCATCGCATAGATCAACCTGGTTGTACTACAATTTCTATCTTAGTATTATGCCCTTGATGTGCTGCTGCAGAAGTCACGGTCGCTGTGTTCTCACTTTTTCTAATTAAAATGCCAGCACAAAACCTGTGTGTTGCATGCACCATACCTCCCTGCTCTTTACAGCCCTATGGGGAGAGGGGCAATTGATGCTACTGTACTGCTGTGTCCAGTGCTTTTTTGTAAAAAAATATTTGCCGGTACACAACTGTGATGCCCTGGCACCGGCAGGTGGTCACATACAGAAAAGGCCCCAGCACAACACCTTCCCTCACAGGGTTAAACCTTGCCAACCAAATCCTAGTCACTTCCCCATGGTAGGAAAGGCACACAAGTAGGCGGGACCAGGCGGATGGAGAACGCCCACCTAGGGATCTAGAGAACCCGAGGTGGGAAAACAGTCAGTTGAAGTTGGAGATGAAGGTAGAGTGTGAAGTTGGAGTAGAGTGGAGGAGTGGAGTGGAGCAGGAGGAGAAAGTGAAGCTCAAGTTCAGAGAGCAGAGGCGTCGGCGTTGGAGCCCCGGTGTATTGGCTAGGAGGCAGACGGTGGTCTGTGTCTGACAGGAGACGGGAAGACGACAGCCGGAGATCCGAGGTGGACCGGGGCAGGGTTGGAGCCTGCCAGTACCGACATCGGAGACCCGACCCGGAAACCGTGCACAGAGGGGGTACTTGGACCCTTAAGCCAGGACCAGAACTAACGGCCTAGTTAATTAACCAATTGAGGGCAGGATTATAGGTCCTGTCCCAACCAAAGTTCCAAAAGCAGACAACCACCCACCGAGAGGGAAAAAGCATCCGCCAGGGCCCGATAGATCCCACGGGTCAGTGTCAGCGGACATGGCTCCCAACAAAAGTACCGGGAGCGGACTCCCGTTTTTCACACCGCGAAGTCAACCACATCACAACACAGTGTAGAGGAAAGTGACACAGACCGTCACCCCGGGTGAGGGACTAGAGTACACCCGGCTGCGGCGGCCGGCCACCAGCACCATGGTTAACCATTGGACTTGTCTGATTTCTTTAATCGTGAGTAACTTGAGACTCCCTAGCCTGACCAGGTGCACCGCCACCTGCGGTGGTGCTACACTTCACCACACACCATGGGTGGCGTCACAAACTGACTACGGCAAATCCCATACAAATACATCCCCTGGCATTTGAAGTGTCCACGTGACCGCCGGGTCCGGATAATCCCTCGAGCCACACTGTGGATCTGGATCCAAGCAGCCCGGCTGCTACTGACGTTGGGGCGGCACACCTCTCTGAGGCGAGGAGCGGGGGGGAGGGGGCTGTCAGGTGCCGCCGGCCAAGATTAAGGAGCGTGGGGGTATGTCGGGGCCAGAGGAGAGAGTTGACGATCATGTGAGCACAAGTATGAGATTTGTACACTTCTGGCCACATTCTGGTTTGATGTGTGTGGCCTCAGTCAATTCATTTTCATTGAGCATGTCTGTTCAGCACATGACCACATCTATGTAAATCGCATACGTGCAGCTTCATAACCTCCCACTCTCACCGCCGGCACCAGAGAATCCTGACAGCGTGCAGTGTGAACACTGTGAGGATTCAGAAGGCTGAAGTCACAGAATGACACAAGGAGTGACTGCAGACTCATCACAAATTTGGACAACCCCTTTAATGCTCAAAAACAACATAAATAAAAACATAGTAACCCTTAACTTGTCAGACAGCACAAGACTTTATTAAAGAGATTGTCCACTACTTTAACATTAATGACCTTTCCTTAGGATAGGTCACCAATGTCTGACTGGTCGGGATCTGGCATCTTGCAACTCCACCAATTACCTACTCTAGTAGTCGGTGGTGGCAGGAGGCTGGAAGTGCTCAGTTCTGGATCTGCTCCGTCTTCTGATAGTGGCAGCAGTCTCCTATTAAAATCAATGAGGTGGATGTGCAGTACCCGGCCGCAGACACCATCAGAGGACAGAGCAGATCCAGAAATAAGCATTTCCGGCCACCTGCACCATAATCAGCTGATAAGTGGGGGTCCCATTGCGCTCACATCAGAAGCAATGCACAAGTGGGACCGAGGCCTAATGATGAGACATTGTCAGTGTTGTAGCTGTTCTGTTTTGTCACAAGTCAGCTTATGGGATCACCAGTGAGGTCCTCTGAATTAGGCCTCTTCAGACCTAATCAAGATCGAGCGCTCGGAGAGAAAAGACCAGCATCCATGTGAGCATGATCAATTTCTTCTGTTTATTTAAGGAAAGTACAGTTTATTTATACCATTTACAGATCAATGTGATATTGCAAAAGAAAGAGAAAAAAAACTTCTAGCTGAACTTTACCAGTTGCTCATATGACCTTTAAGTTTTAGCAAAACAAAAATGTAGAGTCATGCATATGAGATAAGAAGAAGATTAGAAGAACATTTAGAGACCATAATAATCCTTGAGCCGGTCTCTTATTCCGTAGGCTCCATGACTATGAACTACCATCAGATATACTTACTAATAACAATAAATCTTTAATGAAGAAATAGAGAAACTATTAACCCTTCTATATCAATTTCCCCTTTTTGTAAATGGTATAACCTTCACTACACGGTCAGTAGGCGTCCAAACAGGAGCTGCTGGCTCATGGGCCTAGTACCCATGAGGGGTCTTCCTACCACTTCACCCATCCACCCTCAGTGTGGACACCTACTCCCGGTCAGCAGAGGCCATTTGGGGTCCGTAGTAAACTACAGAGGGTTCAATGCTGGGACTCTTAGAACATACATTATTCATTAGTTTAGGTAATGCATATATCAATGCTTTTACAGCTATATAAAGCAGTAGACAGAACAACAATATTTGCATACAGGTTTGTATAATGCCAGAAACCCAAACTGCTATGCCCTTAAACCAATTGGCTGGATTCATAAAAGAAAATGTATTTCCCCACCAGGAGTCCTTGTTGGCATCGTGCTCTTTTAACCATTTATCCCTAAGTTCACTTGTTTTCTGTATATCTGCTCTAACCTGGAGGTTGCCTGCAGGGTCAATGTAATGGCAACAGGCAGGACCAATTATTTGACACATTCCGCCGTCTTTTGCTGTCACAAAGTCTAGCACTATAGTATGCTGGTTAGTGACTACAATTAATTGTTTTTGTATAGCATTGGTAGCATTTAGAATCTCAAAAACCCGAAAAATGTGATCATCCAGGTAGTCAGTGGACTCTACTAGCTTGTCCCACATTTGCATTAAGAAAGGGTGTATGAAAATAGCACTAAATACCTTATTTGCTTTTCCCATTTCTACTACATGAGGCCTACCATTTGGCCGGGGCTTATTATCTGCTGCTCGTTTATACAAGGTATGAATTGGGACAGCTGCTACATCTACTTCACTATGAGGGACTATGAAAGTGGCTGGTGTTAGTCTGGCAAGTGTGCAGACCCCTCTCATGTCAGGGCTCACCCACTTGTGAGCACCATTCCCACAAACCAAAAACACTCCCTCTGGGAAAATACAAAAGTGAGTTTGACTTTGTACACAATAAAGAAAATTCAGAAGCCCCTTCATGACTTTATGAGCACACCACGTATTGTTCATTTGTTTTCCGGTCATACCCGAGATACAGCTACCCCGCTCCCTCCTAAAAGTCCGTCTAATAAATGATGATGTACAGCCCTCAATACCCTTCTGATATACTGTCTCATTGTCCTTGGTTGAGTCATGTGTATGTATATAGAAACAGTTATTGTCTTTTCCACAATTTCCAACACCATTGTATTGAAGACTGAACCATAATCCATCATGAGGAATTGGGCCCGAATGAGGAATCTTAGTCTTTATTTTGGCAATGATGCCCTTGTCTGAATCGTATTCCATCCACCACGAGTATCCATCGGGTCGTGTGATATTTAGCTGGAACCAGGGTTTAGTGACCCATCCAAATATAGTCAATGTAGCAGATACATCACGAGGTACATCTTCTCCCAAAAATCTAGATTCAGTCCAGGTTTCATTGTGTATACAGTCTGGTACCAACACCTCCTGTGGTTCCAGAGGTAAGGCTAAATAAGGCATAGTCTTTGAAGAAATAGGACTGTGTGTGCAGATCCAACAGTCTTTTGGCTTTTCTCCTTCCATGTCCTCAGTAAGAGAAATATGGTGGCGAATGAGTTTATTATCCCAGTCCGTAGTTAAAAGTTCGCTCAGTGTCTTTGTTTGGCGCAGCAACCCTGCTACACCTAGCAGGATAATTATCAAAACTGTCATTCTGCCGGTGGAGTGACCTTTTTACAGTGACTGGCGTGGATCCAGGTGGGTTTTCCCTCAAGTTTCACTGAGGTGGATGTGGTCAGCTGGACTTGGAATGGGCCATCAAAGCGTGGATCTAGGCTCCTTCTCACGTGTCTGCGCACGACCACCCAATCACCTGGATTCAGCTGATGCACATCTGCACTTGCATTGGGATCTGGAATGGATGAAAAGACATGTTTATGCACCACATTAAGTCTTTCCTGTAAGGCCTGGACGTAGGCTGTCATAGTGCCGTGCTGCATCTGTAACACTTGTGGAAAGTAGAGACCTGTTTTTGGGGCACTACCAAAAAGGACTTCAAAAGGAGACAAGCCTGTCTTTCTATTTGGAGTGTGTCTGACTGAAAAGAGTGCCAGGGATAAGCACTCTACCCAATTCTTTCCTGTCTCTGCCATGGCCTTTTGAATTTTTAGTTTAAGTGTCCCGTTTAATCTCTCTACTTTTCCACTGCTCTGTGGATGATAAGGGGTATGGAATGCCTGCTCTATTCCCAGGGCCTGCATAATGTCCCTCATTATTTCTCCAGTGAAGTGTGTACCCCTGTCACTTTCTATGGCTTCTGGGATGCCATACCGACAGACTAGTTCCTTCATCAGTTTTTCTGCAGTTGTTTTAGCATTTGCACATTTTACTGGATAGGCCTCAACCCATCCTGAGAAGAGATCTACACATACCAGGACGTATTCATACACTCCTACCTTGGGTAGTTGTATGTAGTCTATTTGCAGTCGTTGAAACGGATAGAGCGGTCTGGGTGTTGCTTTCTTAGGGACTTTTACTGTTTTACCTGGGTTGTGTTGTGCGCAGATAATGCAGGATTGTACATGTTTGGAGGCTACGTAACTGAAGCCAGGAGCGATCCAGAAGGCATTCACCTGGTTACACATGTGACTTTTTGAGGCGTGAGTGGGGCCATGTGTTGCTTGTGCCATCATAGGGAACAGGGACCTTGGTAAACACAACCTATCCTTACTTTCCCATACTCTATTCGAGTTCAGCCCAGCTCCCATTTTCTCCCAGTGTTCCTTCTCTGTTTGGGCAGCCTGATGCTGGAGGGATTTCAGGACATCCAGACTCACTGTGGCTGGGACTTGCTGGCTCCCTGCCACTATCCTCTGATCCGGATCCGGATCCACCACCGTGCGGAGCTGCCGCCCCACCACCGTGCGGAGCTGCCGCCCCACCACCGTGCGGAGCTGCCGCCCCACCACCGTGCGGAGCTGCCGCCCCACCACCGTGCGGAGCTGCCGCCCCACCTACACCCCACCTACTGTCTCCTCCCCATAATCCTATAGAATGTAAGCCCGCAAGGGCAGGGCCCTCTTCCCTCTGTACTAGTCTGTCTACTGTAACTTGTACATGTATTTTGTATGTAACCCCCTTCTCATGTACAGCACCATGGAATCAATGGTGCTCTATAAATAAATAATAATAATAAAAATAATCCCTAGGCCTCTTTGCCGCTGCTTTCGCAGCTGCATCCGACCTTCTATTGCCCGCTACCTCCAGTGAGTCACCTTTTGTGTGTGCTTTCACCTTAATGATGCCAACCTGGACTGGTAACATTAGTGCCTCCATTAACCGTTTTACCAATTCTGCATTTTTAATAGGCTTACCAGCTGACGTAAGAAAAGCTCTACTTCTCCAGATAGGGCCAAAATCATGACAGATCCCAAATCCATACTTTGAGTCTGAATAAACATTAATTTTCCTACCTGACCCCGCTCTACACGCCTCAATGAGCGCTGTTAGCTCCGCCTCCTGCGCGGACATGTGCGGCGGGAGTGGTTCAGCTCGGATTACCTCATGCGAGGATACTACTGCATATCCAGTGTAGAATCTCCCATCCAGGTGATATCTGGAGCCATCTACAAAAAACTCAAAATCTGCATTAGTAATAGGTGTATCATAGACATGTGGAAAACCTGCTGTCTCCTGACTCATCAGCTCTATGCAGTCATGCTCGTGCGTCATGTCAAAGTATTCATCCTCACTTGCTACCATTGTCACCAATTCCCCCTTTTCTGAATCTACTGGCAAAAGGGTGGCCGGATTCAGAACATTACACCTCTTGAGGGTGACATACTCAGGAATCAGAAGGGCACATTCAAGTCTGAGCTGTCTGGCCATAGACAGGTGTTTCGGTTGGACTTGCACAAGTATAGCATGGATGTCATGCGGGGAGTAAATTGTTAAGGGAAATGTCAATGTGATCTCGCAAGCTTTCCCTAGCAGTACTGCAGCAGCCGCTACAGCACGGACACATGTGGGTGACCCTCTGACAACAGGGTCCAATCGCGCTGAGTAGTAAGCTATTGGTCTTTGTTTGTCACCATGTTGCTGTGTGAGGACGGCTGTCGCATGCCCTCCCTGTTCTGTGCAAAACAAGAAAAATGGTTGATCGTAATTTGGAATACCCAGGGCCGGGGCAGATACAATGAGTAGTTTAAGGGAATGAAAGGAATCAATAGCTTCCTGAGTGAGGTCAAAGGGGTCAGATGACAGACAATCATAGAGGGGTTGCATCATTTGCGAGGCAGACCTTATCCAAGGCCTGCAGTATGACACTAAGCCCAAAAAGGTGCGCAGTTGCCGGTGGGACCTGGGTAAGGAGAGACTTTGGACTGCTTGTTTTCTCTCCTCAGTCAGGTGTCTCGTACCTTCAGAGATACAGTGACCCAAAAAGGTTACCTTTTGCTTACAGTACTGTAATTTCTCACGTGAAACTTTGCAACCATTCTCTGCCAGAAAACACAGCAAAGAAATTGTGGCTTCCTTGCAGGACGTCTGGTCTGGACAGCAGAGCAAAAGGTCATCCACGTACTGCAATAGCGTAACCTGTGGATGAGGCGGTTGCCACTGTTCCAGAATTCCTGCCATAGCTGTAGAATAAATGGTGAGTGAATTCATTCCTCCTTGCGGGAGGACTGTCCACATGTACTGTTTCCCCTCATGTGTGAAGGCAAAAAGATACTGACAGTCAGGGTGTAGAGGCACTGAGAAAAAGGCATTTGCCAAATCAATTACTGTAAAACATTTGGAGGTCCCTGGGATTTGTGACAGTAATGTATGTGGGTTTGGAACAATTGGTGTTACACTCTCAGTGACAGCATTGACAGCTCTCAAATCATGCACCATTCTGTACGTGTCAGGGGAACCTTTGGGCCCTTTTTTCTTGATTGGATACAAGGGAGTGTTACAGGGGGAGGACCTTTGTACTAGAGCCCCTGCTTGCACATATTCTCTTATATCTCTGGTCAGGGCCATTGATTTGGCTGGGCTTAAGGGATACTGTTTTAAACAAGGAGGAGTGGAGCCTTCTTTTAATTTTATCATGACTGGGGGAATAGGAAGCCGACCAACATCAGTTTTTCCCTTTGCCCATACAATGTCTGGAACTTGTTGCATTGCTATGTCTTCACTAGTTCTGGTATCGGACACTCTCGCAGATTTGGACATGTACACCATTGCTGCAATCTTGCACAAGTGTTTGTCAGAGAGGGGACTTGTGACTGTAATACCTTCTGGGGTGCATTGTATGGTAGCCTGGATAGCACTTAACACATCAGCCCCCAGCAAATTCATAGGAGTGTTTTCACTAACAATAAGCTTTGTGAGAATTTCCTGGCTATCTTGTAATCTCAGCTTCATCTGTTTTGTCAAGGGAGTTTCAGACACCAATCCCTCCAGCCCCAACACACTCCACAGTCTCGTCAGTGATCATGTCTGGCTTTATCAGGTCTTTATGTACCACAGTGCCGGCTGCCCCAGTGTCAATTAAAAATTCTGCCTCTTTCCCCCCTGGCATGGTTATGGTCGTAAGTAAGGTGGGACCAGGTCCTGAGGGAACGAAAACAGGGTACATATTTGTCACTGGGTTGCCAGTTTCCTAGGTCAGAGGCAAGGGAGGAGGGAAATCAGTCTGCTCACTCTCCTTTTTGGAGTTTTTGCACTGTCTGGCATAATGTCCATTCTGTCCACAATTCCAGCACTGTACGGTCGCTCGGTCACCTGGTGCCCCCCCCCTCTGCTTCCACTGTCTTCCTTGTGCTCTAGCATACATAACTCGTCGCTTGCATTTTGTCAGTTCAACCCCCTTAGCTACTTGCAGAAGGTCTGTTGGGTCCATGTTTCTCCACTCAGGTCTGGCCGTCTGTACTGCTTCTCGTAAAAACTTATTCATACCGTCAATGAATGCATTCACCAATATTTTGATATCAAGGTCGTTTCTTGCACTGTACCCCATGTCTGTCCACTTCAGCTGTAACCTCCCAAAGTACGTCTCTATACTCTCCCCTTTTTGCTGTGTCACGTCAGTCATCAGTACAGACTGCTCTGTTTGTTTCTGGCGCCACGTTGGGCGCCAAAACTGTTGTAGCTGTTCTGTTTCTTGGTAGCCCATCCTTTCAATGCCTCACAGTACGTCATTCCAGACCTCTCAGACTGAATATCCATGATCCATGATTGCTCCTTTATCATGCCAAAGCAAAACACAAAACACAGCAACACAGCAAATGCAATTATACAGAGACTGTCCCAAATTCCGTACTATGCAATCTATGCAATCAGTTAATGGACGGACAACAGATTATCTTATTACTCTATATTTTAACTCTCATTCAGACATGCATGAAAAAAACAATACTCACTGGTGATGCCAGAGTTCTTGAACCGTGTGTACAGCCTTACCCAGAATATTCGGGAAATCAGAGAGAGTGAAATGAAGTGTAAGAATAAAGCTTCTCACCTTGCTGCAGCTGAAATTTCACTGTCTCAAGAGTCCCCAAAACTTCTTCCGAATAGGCTGGTTGGCCACGGCCCCACGTTGGGCGCCAAAACTGTTGTAGCTGTTCTGTTTTGTCACAAGTCAGCTTATGGGATCACCAGTGAGGTCCTCTGAATTAGGCCTCTTCAGACCTAATCAAGATCGAGCGCTCGGAGAGAAAAGACCAGCATCCATGTGAGCATGATCAATTTCTTCTGTTTATTTAAGGAAAGTACAGTTTATTTATACCATTTACAGATCAATGTGATATTGCAAAAGAAAGAGAAAAAAAACTTCTAGCTGAACTTTACCAGTTGCTCATATGACCTTTAAGTTTTAGCAAAACAAAAATGTAGAGTCATGCCTATGAGATAAGAAGAAGATTAGAAGAACATTTAGAGACCATAATAATCCTTGAGCCGGTCTCTTATTCCGTAGGCTCCATGACTATGAACTACCATCAGATATACTTACTAATAACAATAAATCTTTAATGAAGAAATAGAGAAACTATTAACCCTTCTATATCATCAGTATCACAAATAAACATTTACATTCAGGTACCCTATAGATGATGCTGTCTCTAGTAATTTCTTTCTTTTCTTCATCTTGTCCTGACGCAATGATGACTTTTTACATTCACATCTCGTCTCTGCAGATTTCCATCTTCTCTGGTCTTCTGTAACACATCCCGACACGATGCCCCTAAAATAGCAGAATGATTAGAATACTTCTACTTAAAAATATCTGCCCTACACTGTGCCCCAGAATAAATAATGGCCCCTCACAGTATTCTCTGCACAAAATATGACCCACACTGTCCCACTTATGGTACATGCCCTCCATATTCCCTCTCTTTCCAAACTGAGCCTACTGTTTACAGTGTCCTTTACACTGTGTCTTTTATACCGCCCAGTCTTTATACTGTGCCTTCATCACACTCCCCCTCTTTGCTATAACCTCTCACTATCTTCCCATTCTGCCCCCTCTCCATACCATCCCCCTCCACTACCCAGTCTTTATTCTGTGACCCTCACATTCTTCTCATCCCTTACTGTCTCCTCACTACCCTCCCCCACCCTCTCTCCCCCATACTGTTTCATAAATACTCGCCTCTCACCCCATAATGTTCCTCCTCCGTGTCTTCAGCTCCACAGTGGAGCACTTATCAGCGTTGCTTTGCCGCCTCCGCGCTACGGCCCTGACTTCCGGGTCAGCAGTCTGATCAGCTGACCTGATCACATGAAAGCCGTCGCTCTTACCCGACAGTCAGCGCCAGGGATCACCGCTTCAATTGTCCTCGCATCTGACAGATACAATGACAATTGAGCAGTGGGAGCCACGCGCTGCACTTTCTATTGCCACGCTCAGAGAATAGTGGCTCCCATCCCGGCAAACCTCCACACCGCTGCATCAGTCAGCCCAACATCGCCCTTCCAGCTTCCACCTATATACGCCTCTGGCTTGTGCCTCCGCTCCACACATGGCTAAGAGGTTGTGGCTAAGAGCCAGAGGTGCTCTTCAGATTTTCCAGGAAGGCTGTACTGGCACGTACCGCCACAAAAAAAGCACTGGCTGTGTCCCTAAAAGGATTTTTAATGTCGTGACTCCAAAATGTGTCTGAAACTTATGCCTTGTAGGTAGATTTTTTTCACCTGTGAGTCGAATTTCATTATTTATCTCATTAACTGCCCGTGCAGTCTCGGATACATTGGCGAGACTGCCCAGCATATCCAAGACCGCATTAGTAAGCACAAATCCACCACTGGTTGCAAGCAAACACTTCTCTCCATACCATGACATTTCATTTGTCATAACCACACCATTGCCCAACTGAGATTTCAAGTGATTGAGCATGCACCCCAAAATAGAAGGGGTGGCAACAGAATCCAGAGGCTCAAACAACATGAAGCCTGTGGGATTCAGATATTGAAACTTTGGAACCCTTTGGTCTTAAAAGGGAATATGAGATATTCTACTGAGTATTTTCCCCTTTAAATAAGAGAAAATCACTGAGTTTTGTTCACGATTATTTTGATGTGCCGATTTTTTTCATTTGCATCTTGTTTTCCCTCTGTTAATTTCTTATATGCTGTAATATTACAGGCCATACATGTTGGTAATGGTGATAGATTTCCCCGTATAATTGTCACTCCAGCTTACTGTTAGTATATTAATAATATCCATTGTAATTGGTTTTCTTCTCTTTTCTTTTAGTTGTCCTAGAACACCTTCCAATTGATCCCACCACTTGCACTTATCTTCTTTCTCACGAGCAGGACTCCACCTCTAGCTGCGGCAGAAACCAGCACCACGTCACTTCTATAGCTAACCACTGTGCAGCACGCATGCGCGATATACTGATTTTCCTTTGAGCCCTATAGCTCACATGCAGGTTCTTCTATAGCACAGGCACGAATGGCGTTCCACTCACCTGCATTTCAACACCCAGAATCAGGGTGTTACGGGGAGACTGGCAGATTAGGATATGGTGGTGTATATCCCAATCACCAATCGGGGTTCACCATGCTCTCAGATGGTAAAGTAGCTGGCAACCCGTAGGTCAGGCAGAGAATACAGAGCTGGGTGGCTCTGAACTAAATAGGAGCTTGATCTAAGTTAAGTAACACTTGAATTAGGAAACTGTGAACCCTGTTAGCATCACAGGGTCCACACACCCAGCCCAGGAACTCCATGTTAACGCCACAGGGGTCCTGGGTACGCTGTCCATGTACATTGGGGGCTCAACCGGACAGGTGGCGCAGCAGCCGCAGCCCAGCTGACATAACTAGGCTGCACTAGCAGGACTGGACAGTAGGAGGTGGAAGCCCAGAGCCTGACCCTAGCATGCTGACCCACTGATGTCTTGGCGTGAGAAGCACCAGACGCCTAACCCTGCCTACCTCTTCCAATCTAATAGGCTTATGGCCACAATAAGGTTCTATGCATGGAGGTGTGCATGTGATCTGAGCATATGTGAAGACTACAAACCTCCATGTTGTCTCCAGCCCCTTTTATTACCTAGGGTCCACCCCAAACCCAGGGTGGACCACAATGGCACCTCCAGGGTCCAATAGCTTAGTGCCACGTCATCAGTAACATCACCAACGGCCAATCCAGAACCGCCACGTCACTGATGACCTCATGGCAGCTAGCCCCCAAAAACCTCCCCAGTCATCGTCGATGACCAATGGTGGGGTGCCAGGTCATAGGGGCAGACCTCCGTGAGCCAGTTCGGAATGGCCACATCATCAGGACACCTTGTGCCCTCTGGCCTTTCAGGGCCTGCCACCTCACGAAGATGCCCAGTGAAGTCCTTCCCAGACTTAGCCTCCAATGCACTAAGTACCTGAGCATGCTCAGTAGCCTGAACCACAGACTTTGTCTCAGGAATGAGACTGTCAGCCTGAGCATGCTCAGTAGGCACAACACAGGACTTAGACACAGCATGATGTCCAAGTACCTGTGCAAAGAGGCTTTTCGCACTAAGTGTAGGAGCATGCTCAGTAGCCCGAACTGAGGACTCAGAAATTGCGGAAATCAGGCTGAGCATGCTCACTAGGCGAAACACATGTACTTAGGCTCAGGCTGGGGAAAATTGGCACACTTGAAGGAGGAAGCAGCCAGTTGGACGACCCGAGGCACGGGCAAAAATGGCATCCTTTACGTAATATAGGGTGTACTGGACGCGATGTGCATGTGCGGCAGGCATTCCACTGTTCTTACCCAGCATTAAAACACCCGAAAATTGTCAGTACAGACCTAGGGTACTGTGTTAAAGTGGCTTGCCTCTGCACATTCTTCCTCCTGCCTTTTCCCATGTCCTCCCTGGTGACTGGTAAGATCATAGCTTTATCTGAACACCATCTCTGTCACAGCTTGTTCATATGTTGTTATATGGCTTAAAGCCGCTTTACACGCTACGACATCACTAAAGCGATCTCGTTCGGGTCACGGAATTTGTGACGCACATCCGGCCGCTTTAGTGATGTTGTTGCGTGTGACACCTATGAGCGATTTTGCATCGTCGCAAAAATGTGCAAAATCGCTCATTGGTGACATGGGGGTGCATTCTCAATTATCGTTGCTGCTGCAGCAACGATGTTGTTCGTCGTTCCTGAGGCAGCACACATCGCTACGTGTGACGCCGCAGGAACGAGGAACCTCTCCTTACCTGCATCCCGCTCGCAATGCGGAAGGAAGGAGGTGGGCAGGATGTTCGTCCCGCTCATCTCCACCCCTCCACTTCTATTTGGCGGCCGCTTAGTGACGTCGCTGTGACGCCGCACGGACCACCCCCTTAGAAAGGAGGCAGTTAGCCAGTCACAGCGACGTTGCAGGGCAGGTAAGTATGTGTGATGGGTCTGGGCGATGTTGTGCAGCATGGGCAGCGTTTTGCCTGTGTTGCACAACCGATGGGAGCGGGTACGCACGCTAGCGATATCGGTAACGATAACATGCTATGGAGAAAAAGACATGGATCGCACATCCCAAAAATACAATGATCTAAAAGCCGCTAGGCAAAAATTTAAATAGAACATGAGGTTCTTAGTTACCATTCTGATCAGACTGTATTAAGCCCACTGCCACGTCACGGCGAACCTCTTGAGTGGGTCCCTATTCTAAGCCTTGTAGCGCGGCACCGTGCACCAACCACTGCCATAACGACAACGCGCCAGCAGGGCAGGCGACGTGGTGCCTCACAGCACCCATGCTGCAAGGCAAAGCCCCCAAGGCTCCAGGCCGGACCGCCCCACCGACACGTCACCACCACAACTGCGGCCACTACACGGGCCAGCACACAGTGAGAGGAGCTGCGCACTCACCTCCCACCGGCTCCCATGTGTGAACTGGGAGCAAAAAAAGGTGGCTGCTGTTGTGGTGGTGTCATGTCGGTGGGGCGGCGCGGCCTGGAGCCTTGGGGGCTTCGCCTCGCAGCATGGGTGCTGTGAGGCACCAGGTCGCCCGCCCTGCTGGCGCTTTGTCGCTGCGGCGGTGGTCAGTGCACAGTGCCGCACAAAAAGGTTCAGGTTAGGGACCCACTCAAGAGGTTTGCCGTGACGTGGCAGTGGGCTTAATACAATCTGATCAGAATGGTAACAAAAGAACCTCATGTTCTATTTAATTTTTTGCCTAGCGGCTTTAGATCATTGTATTTTTGGGATGTGCGATCCATGTCTTTTTCTTCATAGTGTGTTATACAACATTCTATCCCCCTCTTTTTTTTGCTTGGATCTGCACTCTCCCCATTTGGCACAGGTGATTTTAATCAGCAGGAGACTGCAAGAGGGGTCAGCCTTCTTTTTGCTCCCAGTCCACATATGGGAGCCAGTGGGAGGTGAGTGTACAGCTCCTCTCACTGTGTGCTGGTGCTTTTTGGTAGCTGCTGTTGTGGTGGTGTCGTGTCGGTGGGGCGGCGCGGTCTGGAGCCTTGGGGGCTTCGCCTCACAGCATGGGTGCTGTGAGGCACCAGGTCGCCCGCCCTGCTGGCGCTTTGTCGCTGCGGCGGAGGTCAGTGCACAGTGCCGCACAAAAAGGTTCAGATTAGGGACCCACTCAAGAGGTTTGCCGTGACGTGGCAGTGGGCTTAATACAATCTGATCAGAATGGTAACAAAAGAACCTCATGTTCTATTTAATTTTTTGCCTAGCGTCTTTAGATCATTGTATTTTTGGGATGTGCGATCCATGTCTTTTTCTTCATAGTGTGTTATATCGGTAACGATATCGCAGCGTGTAAAGCGGCCTTTACTCTACTGCAGACTTCCCACTTGGGCATTTCCCCAATCTTACTTTCCAAATAGGTATGTTTTGTTCACTACTATCACCGATTCCACCACTGTTATACATAGGAGTGCAACCTTTTGACAAAAAGTTGTTTTACCGATCTTCATCCTTTTATCTATATTCTGCATTATTGCACAGGCTGACAGCAACCCTTGCTCACTCCATATTCTGGGCCAACCCGGACCTATAAATTATATTTATTCTATATATCACTGGCTGGATTTTCGTGTATAACGCACTAATCACTATCTAATACTGCTATGCTGCTCCAATCAACCCTCACGCCCCCCCCACCCCCTTTTTCATCTCTTGTTTTTCTCCTATGGGTTCCATTTCCAAACATCTTTTTTTCCAACTGTATCATTGTACTTGTTCATTTTACAGCAGTGTTATTTCACTATATAATTTTTGGAGATATTTGATCCATTTTTTCATGGCTAATATCTTGCGGGCATGCATAGACTCAGTTGTCCTTAGACCTGTGTCACATACTTTTGTACATTAATATTTTATATATACTTCATTTTAGTTTGGCCTTTACTCCCTCCCCTTTAAGAGCTTCTCACGTGGAAAATCCCATATATCCATGCTTCTCAATTAATTTCAGCATGTAAATTATTTTCTTATAATCCCTTACATTTTCATAAGTCATTTATTTTTTATATAATACAAGTATTTTCCTTATTTTAGAGAATTCAATATCTATAACCAGTACATTAGCATCCCTAACTACCTTGTACATCTCTTCACTGGATACTTTCCCCTTCTCCCCTCTTTTTTTTCCTGTTTTTCTTTTCTCCTTTTCTTTTTCCTTCTTTTATCTCCTTTTTCCGATGCTCACATATGATTTCCCAGCACTGTATTACAATCATCCACTAACCTAATGGATGGCAACCGGGCCCTTTTTTCACCTTCTTCACTTTCACCACATTATTGTACCTTACCTGTATACCTACCTGATATTCCTTTTTCCTTGACGGACATACTTGTGCATTAATTGTGATATGATTATGTGTTACCTATTTCTCCAATATTCAAATATTCTATTTTGCTATGATCTGTCATGGTTCCACCTCCCCGTCCACATGGCTAGGGGGCGGTGCCTTCTCCTGCGCCTCACTTCCGGAGCGCTGATGTTTTAAAAACTGACATCTCCAGTGAACCAGCGCCTGCTATAAGCTTAGCACTGCTTTGCCTGTGATTGCTGGTCCTGTAAGTATTATCCTGATCCGTCTGCTCCTGTGCCCTTTCAGTGTTCCATCCCCTAGTTGTCCCTCCATTCTTCTATCCCCTCTCCTACCTCCCCACTCAGTTGCTTCCTCTGGTACTGATCTCGGCCTGACCTCAACTCTGCTTCTGCTCTTTCCTCTGGTTCTCCTTCTGCCCATACTGTGTTTGACCCAGCCTGCCTGACTATTCCTCTCATGCCCCGCAGCTCTGCTCCCCAGCTGTCCTGCGAGGCAGTGTACGAGAAAACTGTGTATTTACTTCCTGGTTCTTGTTGCTCTGTGTAGTGTCTTCTGCTGCAGAGCTCCGGTTCCCACTAGTGGCAGCTTGACAGATCACTGTATAATTCTTGTCCTCATCTCATTTAACATAGTTAATTATTACCCTGATGAAGGCTCAATAATGAGCTTAAACGTCGGACTGAATTACTTTAGGACATATTTCCACCTTGTTATATTTTTGGATTCCACTGTTCACGCATTTTTTTTTTTCAATAAATCCACAAGCAATCTAAAGACTTGTCGTTCATTTTTCATACTTGTGTGCTAAAGTTTATCTGAATACTGTTTTTTTTGCTTCAGAGCACCAATTAGCAGTAGAGCCGAGCCTACTCCCTTGCTTGTGGGTAGTGCCAGGCTTCTGTGACCAAGAGGCCTACACCGGTTACTGTAGCATGTCTTCATTTTTCTAATTCTAATACTGGCCACAGGCTTATGTATTGCATAGACCATTCCTCCCTGATCTTTTAAAACCCTATGGGGAGGGGTGAATTTTATCTACTGTGCTACTTTGTGTCTGGAGGAATTTTTACTGTCGAGACTCCAAAATGTATCTGAAACTTATGTCTTGTGGGTAGTGCCAGGCTTCTATGACCAAGAGGCCTTCACTGGTCACTGAAGTATGTCTTTCTTCTCTAATTCTATTGCCGGCCAACAGCCTGTGTGTTGCATAGACTGTACTTCCATGCTCTTTTAAAGCCCTATGGGCAGGGGGGGAAATTCATGCTACTATGTGTGCTTGAAAGGATTTTTAATGTTGAGACTCCAAAATTGGTGTGAAACGTATGTCTTGTGGGTAGTACCAAGTTTCTATGACCAAAAGGCCTACACCGGTCACTGTTGCACGTCTTCCTTTTTTAATTCTATTGCCGGCCCACAGCCTGTGTGTTGCATGGACCGTACCTCCCTATTCTTTTAAAGCCCTATGGGGGAGTTGATGCTATTGTACTGCTATCTGTCTGAAAGGATTTTGAATGTCCAGACTACTACATAGGTCTCCAGGTTGTGTCTTGTCTGTACTGGCAGGGGTATGGGAGCATCAGCCCTACACCTGTCTGTAATCTACCTCTATATTTATTATGTCAATATTCTAGGAAGCTAATGGCTATACCAAAACAGTGGTATTGCACTGTAAAATGTATTTTTGCTGTTATGGAAGCTTTTTGACCTCCTTTAAAGTGTTTTGTGTGCCTCACGTTTAGCCTCCAATTGAATCCAATGGGGTTCAGAAAGGTTGGAGGTTCAGTTTGATAGAAGTTAGGCGAACGTACCCCTTGTTCTGTTCGGTTCGGCAAACCGAACCGCAAGTGGTTCATTCATCTCTAGGAACAAGCACTGGAGCATTTTGGTGCTCGCTCATTATGTTTCATTACTCTTTATATTTTTAATTAAATAAATGCAAATTATTTCAGAGTTCTGTTTTTTTTTTCCAGGTAAGTCCTCAGAGTAGAATCTCTCTGTGGGAATTCTCCACGTCTGCACGGTGGAACTGGTGTAATATTCCTCTATATAAGGGGACTGAGAAAGGATATTGTGCCTTATTTATGACAACTGCAAAATCTACAAGTGAGTGAACCGGACGCGGACCCTCTGGGAGGATTCTGGGGTCAGTAAGTCAATGTGATAATTGTCTCCTGATGAGCTGTGTGCTCCATAACTAGGAGTACCAAATATAATTGTCAGTGTTGTCTCATGCTTGTATAAAAAATGTACAATGTAAACCATGAACACATTTTTATGCCACAAAAAAATTACATTATTACATAATATAATGATTATAATATACAAAAATGATACAAGTAAAGGCTTCTGTAGAACTAATTTATACACTAGGATATCTTTCTTCACTCCAATATCTTCTCTTGTTATAGTTTATAAGAAAATCTTCTCCATGAATACGCAACATCACAATTTTAGCAAAGTGACTGACATTTTGCTCTTGGGATTTCAAAATGTTCAAATATTTCGATTTCCTTTCTTCCTTCTGCTTTTACTTATTTACTGTGTGACTGTATGTGGAAACCTCCTCATCATTGTGGTGGTGTCCTCCAGCCGATCGCTCCACTCTCCCATGTACTTCTTCCTCACACAGCTCTCTATGTCCGATATCCTTCTCACCACCACCATTGAACCCGGCATGCTCCACATTGTGTTTTATGATGGAAGTTCTGTGTCTTTCATTGGCTGTTTGATACAGTTTTATTTTTCCACAGTGTCTGTAGGATTGGAATGTCTTCTCCTGACCATCATGTCCTATGACCGGTATCAGGCCATCTGTCGCCCTCTACATTATACCTCAGCCGTGGGCCTCACATTTTGTCTGAAAGTTGTTCTCTTGTCTTGGTTGATAGTTTTTACGACAATGTTAATGTTGTTTTTTACAGTAAGTCATTTGGATTTCTGTGGACCAAATATCATTGACCATTTCTTTTGCGACTTACAACCTCTACTGGAGCTTTCCTGTTCTGACACTTTTATAATCAAGATGGAAAGTTTATTTCTGTCTATTCTTTTTGCAGTGTGTCCTCTTACTGTTATTATGGTTTCTTATGTGTACATTATCTTATCCATACTAAAGATCCCCTCTGTGACCGGGAGGCAGAAGACCTTCTCCACCTGTAGTGCCCACTTGACTGTGGTATCCTTATTTTATGGGTCAATTATTATCATCTATGTATTTCCACATCAGCAAAATGCAAAGACATTACTATCCCTGTTCTACACTGTAGTGACCCCGCTTCTCAATCCCATCATTTATAGCCTGAGTAATAGAGATATTAAGCAGGCTCTTTGGAAACTAATTATTAACACGTATCATGCTATCTTTTCTAATTGCAAAATTGTAATTCTGTTGTAATATTCATGAAAAAAATAAATTCTATTTAAATGTTAAAAGCGGTGGTCTGAAAGGTGAAGAAATTTCAATCTAAGTCCCTTTCTCTTTATTACCATAATTTAAACAAATTTCTAATATGGTTGAATTAAAAATGTTCTACCCTTCCCTGACTATATTATCTAAGTATTATTGATCATTAATAGTGATGAGCGAGTACTAAAAAGCTCGGGTGCTCGAAGCTCGGGCCGAGCCTCCCAAGATACTCGTGTACTCGGCCCGAGCACCGAGCCCAATGTTATCCTATGGGAGACCCGAGTATTTTTGTGAAATGACCACCGGCAGCATGTAGAAACCCTAAAAATGGCACAAAAGTCTCCGAAGAGTGCTCAAATGACATGGCAACAGCATGGGGAAGACCCCTTGAAGCATTTATCACTCAAAAGTCACAGCTGTGAACAATTTAGTCCGCGTTTTACGCCATTTTTACGGACTCACCAGAAAACTATTGTAGTATAGCCCTTAGGCAGGGCAGCCAAAAATTGGGAGGCTCCACGTTGTCCCTGGATAGAGACGTGCATGAGGGCCTGTAAACCTGAAGTGCCCATTGGAAGGAAGTGGGTCTATTGTAGTATAGCCCTTAGGCAGGGCAGCCAAAAATTGGGAGGCTCCATGTTGTCCCTGGATAGAGACGTGCATGAGGGCCTGTAAACCTGAAGTGCCCATTGGAAGGAAGTGGGTCTATTGTAGTATAGCCCTTAGGCAGGGCAGCCAAAAATTGGGAGGCTCCACGTTGTCCCTGGATAGAGACGTGCATGAGGGCCTGTAAACCTGAAGTGCCCATTGGAAGGAAGTGGGTCTATTGTAGTATAGCCCTTAGGCAGGGCAGCCAAAAATTGGGAGGCTCCACGTTGTCCCTGGATAGAGACGTGCATGAGGGCCTGTAAACCTGAAGTGCCCATTGGAAGGAAGTGGGTCTATTGTAGTATAGCCCTTAGGCAGGGCAGCCAAAAATTGGGAGGCTCCACGTTGTCCTTGGATAGAGACGTGCATGAGGGCCTCAAAACATTAAGTGTCCATTGTCAGGAAGTGGGTCTTTTGTAGTATAGCCCTTTGGCAGGGCAGCCAAAAATTGGGAGGCTCCACGTTGTCCCTGGATAGAGACGTGCATGAGGGCCTCAAAACATTGTTCCCATTGCAAAGGAGCGGGTCTCCTGTCGTTGTAATGTCCATTCTGCAAAGAATGGGTGAAAAAATTTACCACTGGGGGTATACCTGAAACAAAGGCCTAACTCTTGTAACGGTCATCATGGTGGCGCATGAGGAGAAGGAGGAGCAGTCCAGCGATTATCCAAAGTCCAGAAGTGTGTACCCATGGGTGACTGGAGGTACATGGCAAATTCCCGTTACAAACTTTAAATTCCGCTCTCATTTGCTGGTGGTGTGGTGAAGTCTGGCCCAATCCAATCCTTGTTCATCTTGATCAGAGTCAGCCTGTCAGCATTTTCAGTTGACAGGCGGGTGCGTTTATCTGTAATGATTCCACCTGCGGCACTAAAAACACGCTCTGACAAAACGCTAGCGGCAGGGCAGGCCAGGACTTCCAAGGCGTAGAGAGCCAATTCATGCCACGTGTCCACCTTGGATACCCAATAATTGTAAGGCACAGAGGAATGTCGGAGTACAGTTGTTCGATCTGCAAGGTACTCCTTGAGCATCTGGGCAAACTTAGGATTTCTTGTGGCACTACCCCGCACCTCAGGGGCTGTGGTACGTGAGGGGCTGAGAAAACTGTCCCACATCTTAAAGACTGTTCCCCTACCTCTGGCGGATTGGACTTGTGCCTCTCTCGGCTGTACGCCTTGGTTGTCCACTGATTCCTGACCTATGCCGCTAGCGTTTTGTGAGGGGAATGCTTTGCCTACTTCCGTGACTATGGCCTTCCGGAACTACTGCATTTTGGTTGACCTCTCCGCCTCGGGAATAAGAGACATAAAGTTCTCCTTGTAGCGTGGGTCTAACAGTGTTACCAACCAGTAATGATTGTCGGCCAAGATGTTCTTAACGCGAGGGTCACGAGACAGGCAGCTTACCATGAAGTCAGCCATGTGCGCCAGACTCTTAACAGCCAGGACTTCAGTAGCCTGACCAACACGTTGACTGAACATGCTGTCCTCCTCCTCCTCCTCCTCCTCATCTACCCTGTCCTCTGGCCAGCCACGCTGAACCGAGGATATGACTGGTGTGCATGTCATATCCTCAATTTGGCCGGAGATTTGCTCCATGTCTTCATCCTCCTCCTCGTCATAGTCCTCCACTGCACGTTGTGATGAGACGAGGCTGGGCTGTGTGTTATCACCCACACCCACTACTGTTTCTTGCTGCAACTCATCGCGCTCCGCCTGCAATGCATCATGTTTGGTTTTGAGCAGAGACCATTTTAGAAGGCAGAGTAGCGGTATGGTGACGCTAATAATGGCGTCATCACCACTCACCATCTTGGTGGAGTCCTCAAAGTTTTGGAGGATGGTACATAGGTCGGACATCCATCTCCACTCCTCAGGTGTTATGTGTGGAGTTTGACCCATTTCCCGACGGTTTAGGTGATGCAGGTACTCAACAACTGCCCTCTTCTGCTCACATATCCTGACCAACATGTGCAGAGTTGAATTCCAACGCGTGGGGACATCACACACCAGTCTGTGAGCCGGAAGATGCAAACTGCGCTGAAAGCCGGCAAGGCCGGCTGAAGCAGTAGGTGACTTTCGAAAATGTGCAGACAGGCGGCGAACTTTTACCAGCAGATCAGACAGCTCTGGGTATGACTTTAGAAACCGCTGAACCACGAGGTTGAGCACATGGGCCACGCATGGAACATGTGTCAGCTGGCCTCGCCTCAAAGCCGCCACCAGGTTCCGGCCATTGTCACACACGACCTTTCCTGGCTTTAGGTTCAGAGGTGTGAGCCAGTGATCTGCCTGCTGTTTCAGAGCTGTCCACAGCTCTTCTGCATTGTGGGGTTTGTCACCTATGCAGATTAGCTTCAGCACAGCCTGTTGCCGCTTCGCCGAGGCAGTGCTGCAGTGCTTCCAGCTTGGGACTGGTGTGGAGGGTACAGTGGATGAGGATGCGCAGGAGGAGGAGGAGGCTGAAGAGCATGACATTCCGGAGCTGTAGAGTGTGGGTGAAACACTGACTGAGGTAGGGCCTGCAAACCTTGGTGTGGGAAGGACGTGTTCCGTCCCTCGCTCAGACTGGGTCCCAGCTTCCACAATATTAACCCAGTGTGCCGTCAACGAGATGTAGCGGCCTTGCCCACAAGCACTTGTCCACGTGTCTGTGGTTAGGTGGACTTTGGGTGAAACAGCGTTGTTCAGGGCACGTGTGATGTTTTGTGACACGTGGTTATGCAACGCGGGGACGGCACACCGGGAGAAATAGTGGCGGCTGGGGACCGAGTAACGTGGGACAGCTGCCGCCATCAGGTCGCGGAATGCTTCTGTCTCCACCAGCCTAAAAGGCAACATTTCCAGCGCAAGCAGTCGCGAAATGTTGGCATTTAGAACTGTGGCATGTGGGGTGTTGGCAGTGTATTTGTGCCTGCATTCAAAGGTTTGCTGAATGGATAACTGAACGCTGCGCTGGGACAAGGACGTGCTTGATGATGGTGTTATTTCTGCGTAGGCAACTGCAGGTGCAGGACCGGAGGAGGCTTGTTCGCAGGCAGCATGGACAGGGGATTGGCTCGCATGCACAACCAGCGAAGACGTAGCAGTTACATTAGCAAGCACTGCTCCTCGACTCTGTTGTACTTCCCACAAAGTCGGGTGCTTGGCTGACATGTGCCTGATCATGCTGGTGGTGGTCAGGCTGCTAGTTTTGGTACCCCTGCTGATGCTGGCACGGCAGGTGTTGCAAATGGCCTTTTTAGAATCATCTGGATCCAACTTAAAAAACTGCCAGACTCGGGAAGACCTAACATTTGTACAGGCACCTTGTGTCGTGTTGTTGTTCCGGGGAACGGTTGCCTGACTTCTGCCTGGAGCCACCACCCTGCTTCTTACTGCCTGTTGGGATGCTACGCCTCCCTCCCCCTGTGCACTGCTGTCCTCGCTCTGCATATCCTCCTGCCAGGTTGGGTCAGTTACTGGATCATCCACCACGTCGTCTTCCTCTTCCGCACCCTGCTCCTCCTCCTGACTTCCTGACAATTGTGTCTCATCATCGTCCACCCCTTGTTGAGACACGTTGCCAACTTCGTGAGAACGTGGCTGCTCAAATATTTGGCCATCTGTACATACGATCTCCTCATGACCCACTTCAACATGAGCTGGCGAGAGGCCAGAATGTGCGAATGGAAACGTGAACAGCTCTTCCGAGTGTCCAAGTGTGGGATCATTAATGTCCGAGGACGTGTACTCAGCCTTGTGGTAGGAAGGAGGATCAGGTTCTGAAATGTGCGGTGCAGTATCACGGCTACTGACACTTGACCGTGTGGAAGACAGAGTGTTTGTGGTGGTGCCAATCTGACTGGAAGCATTATCCGCTATCCAACTAACAACCTGTTGACACTGGTCTTGGTTCAAGAGCGGTGTACTGCTGCGGTCCCCAAGAATTTGGGACAGGACGTGCGAGCGACTAGATGTGGCCCTTTGTTGTGGCAAAATTAGAGCTTGCCCACGACCTCGGCCTCTGCCTGCACCACCATCACGTCCACTTCCTTGTTCCTTGCCAACGCCCTTGCGCATTTTGCAATGCTGTGCTGACGTGTATTCACTAGACTTGGGCGTTATATCAAAGTTTGTGCAAATCGTGCACCTGTACGCTGCCACCGACAGGCACACACGTGCGGTTTTTAAATGCAAGCACGGACGCAATAAGAACCTAACACAGGTTTTAGGAGAAAAAATTAATGACGAGAACTCTGACACTGCTGACTGACGTTATTATACACTACACTTGTGCGTTATATAATAGTTTGGTAAAAACGCACACAAGTGCACCTGTACGCTGCCACCGACAGGCACACACGTGCGGTTTTTAAATACAAGCACGGACGCACTAAGAACCTAACACAGGTTTTAGGAGAAAAAATTAATGACGAGAACTCTGACACTATCAGCCACTGCTGACTGACGTGTATTATACACTACACTTGTGCGTTATATAATAGTTTGGTAAAAACGCACACAAGTGCACCTGTACGCTGCCACAGACAGGCACACATGTGCAGTTTTTAAATGCAAGCACGGACGCACTAAGAACCTAACAGGTTTTTAGGAGCGACAATTGCTGAGAAGTCTGACACTATCAGGACTGTTTTAGACTGTGTACACCAGCCCCAGATATGATGAAGGCTGGTATACGGTCACCACTAGGAATGGCTATATACCCTGCCTGCCTGCCTGCCTGTATACTGCTACAATAATCCTGACAAGGACTCTTTTGGTCACTAGCCTGTATTCCAACCTGGCTATACCCTGCCTGTATACAGCAACAATAGTCCTGAGAAGGACTCTGCTACTGTACTCCGACCTGGCTATACCCTGGCTGCCTGTATACAACTAGAATAGTCCTGAGAAGGACTTTTGGTCACACTGTTTGCAGCCCTGCTACGGAAATAGCTATAAAGGGCCGCAAACCTTTCCCTGAAGCAGCGACCCTCTCCCTGCACTGACTGTCTGGATAGCTGTGAGCAGAGCACAGCGCGCCCGCCGGTATAAAGGCTCGGTCACGCTGTCCAGGCCGGCCAATCACTGCAATTCCACAACTAACAGGGCTGTGGCATTGCAGTGGTCTGCCAGCCAATCCCTGCATGAGGGCTGGCTCTCAAAAGAGCGCCAACATGCAGAAATGAAGACCACGAGTACAGCACGAGTATCGCGAGATTACTCGGTCCCCGCCGAGTAGACCGAGTACAGTGATACTCGTGCGAGTACCGAGTAGTAACAAGCATGCTCGCTCATCACTAATCATTAATTCTTACCTTCCTGTCTGATGACGCTTCCTTTGTGAATCTCAGTGCATACTGTGATAGACAAACAAAGTGTCAGCAGAGCAAAGGGCAAAGGCTGCTTTCACTGTGATTATTGTTATTCCAAAAACATTTTCATTTTTTTTAAGACCACACCACATCAAATTTAAGAGACCTTGGTGACAGAAAATGCCCAGAAGTGACACCATTCTAAAAACTATAGCCATAAAGTACTTGAAACAACATCCAAGAAGTTCACTAACCTTTTAGGTTCTTCATGGGAGATAAAGCAATGTGAAAGTAATAAATGGAAATGTCTTTTTCCCACAAAAATGTTAGCCTCAAATTATTCATTTTTACAAGGGTAAAAAGAGAAATAAGAACAGTACGATTTGTTGTTCAATGGCTCCTGAGTACAGTGATACCCCATATGTGGTGGAAATCTACTCTTGGGTGCACAGTAGGGCTTGGAATAGAAGGAGCGGCTTTTGAATTCTAAAGTGTAAAATTGTCTAGAATAGATAACGGACACCATGTCTTATTTGAATAGCCTTTTATGTGCCTAAACAGTGGAAACCCCCACATGTGACTCCATTTTGGAAAACAGAATCCTTAAAGAATTTATCTAGATGTTTGGTGAGCATCTTGAATCCCAAAGTGCTTCACTAAATTTTATAAACGATCAGCTGTGAAAATGAAAAATACATTTTTACCACAAAAATATTTTTAACCCCAAATGTTTCAATTTTACAAGTTTAAGAGGAAAATATGCAATATACAGTTTGTTGTTCAATTCCTCCTGAGAAAGAGGAGAAAATGCATGGACTTAAAAGCACTCAAATCACAGAATAATAATAAAAATTACAAAATTTTATTGATTTTTAGCATAAAATCATTTAAAACCAAAAAAGCCACCATCACAAAAATATATTGTGCACAAAATGTTACATCACATAATACAAGGCATACAAGTGCAAAAAAGTGCAGATTTTTCAATCAGTACAAATACCTATAATTATTGCAGACAGATATGCCCTTGTGCACTATGCAGAACTGGCCAGATTATAAGGATATAGCAGCAATCCAATACCAACAAATTGCACAAAGATAATCAATTTATACAATGTTGTCTGCAAATGCATCAGTAGGTGTAACAACCCTATCTAAGGATATACCTGGGAGGAGATACCCATAGAAACCAGCCATATGCTCACAGCTATTAAGTCACTGTCAGTTTCCACTGTGAGGAACATAGTAAGGAAATGGAAGAACACAGGTACAGTTCTTGTTAAGCCCAGAAGTGGCAGGCCAAGAAAAATATCAGAAAGGCAGAAAAGAAGAATGGTGAGAACAGTCAAGGACCATCCACAGACCACCTCCAAAGACCTGCAGCATCATCTTGCTGCAGATGGTGTCAATGTGCATCGGTCAACAATACAGCGCACTTTTGCACAAGGAGAAGCTGTATGGGAGAGTGATGCGAAATAAGCCGTTTCTGCAAGCACGCCACAAACAGAGTCGCCTGAGGTATACAAAAGCACATTTGGACAAGCCAGTTACATTTTGGAAGAAGGTCCTGTGGACTGATGAAACAAAGATTGAGTTGTTTGGTCATACAAAAAGGCGTTATGCATGGAGGCAAAAAAACACGGCATTCCAAGAAAAGCACTTGCTACCCACAGTAAAATTTGGTGGAGGTTCCATCATGTTTTGGGGCTGTGTGGCCAATGCTGGCATCGGGAATCTTGTTAAAGTTGAGGGTCGCATAGATTCAACTCAGTATCAGCAGATTCTTGACAATAATGTGCAAGAACGAAGTGACGAAGTTGAAGTTACGCAGGGGATGGATATTTCAGGAAGACAATGATCCAAAACACCGCACCAAATCTACTCAGGCATTCATGCAGAGGAAAAATTACAATGTTCTAGAATGGCCATCCCAGTCCCCAGACCTGAATATCACTGAAAATCTGTGGGATGATTTGAAGCGGCTGTCCATGCTCGGCGACCATCAAACTTAACTGAACTGGAATTGTTTTGTAAACAGGAATGGTCAAATATACCTTCATCCAGGATCCAGGAACTCATTAAAAGCTACAGGAAGCGACTAGAGGCTGTGATTTTTGCAAAAGGAGGATCTACAAAATATTAATGTCACTTTTATGTTGAGGTGCCCATACTTTTGCACCGGTCAAATTTTGTTTAAATGCGGATTGCACATTTTCTGTTAGTACAATAAACCTCATTTCAATCCAGAAATATTACTCAGTCCATCAGTTATTAGATATATGAAACTGAAATAGCAAAACCCCAAATTGTTATAAAGAAAAAAGTTTAACATTAATAGGGGTGCCCAAACTTTTTCATATGACTGTAATGATTATATCTGCTGCGCATTCCAATTTTCTTGTTTACAATTTCTCCTGAGTACAGCAATACCCCATGTGTAGTAATAAACTACTGTTTACGTTTGTGTGTATGATAGGGCTCAAAAGGGAATGAGCTACATTTGACTTTTTGAAAGCAAAATTGGTTGGAATCATCAGCAGACACCATGCTGCATTCATTTGCAGAGCCACTTATGGGTCTAAAAAGTGGAACCCCCACAAGTGACCCAATTTTGGAAACTAAACCCCTCAAGTAATTTTTCTAGATGTTTGGTGAGCACCTTGAACCTCCAGGTGCTTCACAGAATTTTATAATGCCATGAAAATAAAAAAAAACATTTTTACCACAAAAATGTTTCTTAACCCCAAATTTTTAATTTTCACATGAGTAACAGGAGAAAATGCACAATAAAATGTATTGTGAAATTCCTTTTCATTAAGCATATACCCCTTATGTGTTGGAAATTTTCTGTTTGGGCGCATGGCAGGGCTCAGCATGGAAGGAGAGCCATTTGACTTTGAATGCAAAATTGCCATTTTTTTCTCTTGTAGAGCCCCTTATGTGCCAAAACAATAGAAACCAACCACAAGTGACCCAAATTTGAAAACGAAACCCCACAAGTCATTTATCTAGACTTTTGGTGAGCACCTTAAATCCTCTGATGCTTCACAGAATTTTAGAAAGTTGAGGTGTGAAAATGAAAAAAATATTTTTTATCACAAAAATGTTGTTTTAACCCCAAACCTTTTATTTTAAAATTCCTAACAGGAAATATTGGATAATGCAAATTGTTGTGCTATTTTACCTGTGTGCCAATATCCCATATGTGGTCAAAAACTACTTTTGAAAAAGGGATGAAGCGCCATATTTAATTTTATATTTAGTTAGAATGGTTTGCATTGTCACATTGGCAGAGAGCCTGAGGTGCCAGAACAACAAAAATCACCCACAATCACCCCATTTTAAAAACTGCACATCTTAATGAATTCATCCAGCAGTGTAGGGAGCATACTGACACTACAAGTATGTCACACAATGTTATACTAATGGGTGGTGAGGAAAAAATAATTACATTTTACCACCAAAATGTTGTTTTAATCCCAGATGTACAATTTTCAGAAGGTGAATAGGTAACAAAAGACCTTATAATATGTTACATAATTTCTCTTGAATGTGGCAATACCCCACATTGACTGTACATTACTGTTTGGCCGCACCGCAAGGTTTGAGAGGGAAGGCAGGCCATTTGATTTTGCTGCACAGATTTTTCTAGAACAGTTTCTGGACTTCATTTGCAGAACCCCCCCCAAGTGCCGGAACAGCAGAAACCCCCTCAAGTGACCATGTTTTAAAATTACACCATCCTAGGAGTTAATCTATGTGTGTACATGTAATTTAGTCTCTGGAAAACAGCTATGATGTTAAACGCACTGAATGTTGCAAAATTTAAAAATTACAAATAAGCCCTTGTTCCATGTATATTGTAGTGCCCATTCATTGCACCCACCTTGTGCTTCTGCAAACCTGTACCCCAGAAATTAAGCAGGTCCTTCTCACTACAATAATGTCAAACATGTGGTTAAGGCACATTGTGGCAATCAGAAGTGAGGGGGCATTTGGATTTGGGAGCACAAATTTTGTAGGGTGCCAAAAACTGTTGATGACCTCATTTTTGTGCCCCTCTAAAACGGCGTAAAATGATAGATACCGCAGACTCCCTCTGCCTCATTACACTGAATATTCCATAAGGAATTTTACTTGAATCGCAACGTTTTACCTGAATAATGATTTTCGGAGATTTATATGTAATCCTTGATGTAAACTCTCAGCTTCAGTGCAGGATAAAAAAAGAGCCGTGCCATATTGCGAGTTTTGTGATGCAAAATTAACAAATTAACAGCAGTTGAAAAATTGGCTTTATTTTTTATTTTTAATGCCATTTACCTTGTGGTATAAGTAATTAGTTTTTTCCTTTATTCCTGAGGTCAGTACAATTACAAAACGTTTTGTAAAACCATGAGTAAGGCTTTAAGCTGAAAAGTGTAGGCCAGATCATGTGGTGCTTTAGCTGTTTACCTGCACTTATTTTAAATGGAGTTAGGCGGGCTTAGCAGCGGAGGGGCGGAGATGAGCGGGACGTAAACATCCCGCCCACCTCCTTCCTTCCGCATAGCCGGCTGGGATGCAGGTAGGAAATGTTCGTCTCTCCAGTGGCTTCACACACAGCAATGTGTGCTGCCTGCTGGAACGAGGAACAACATCGTACTGTCGCAGCAGCGGCATAATGGAAAAGTCGGACCCTACACCGATCATATGGTAACGGCGCTTTTGCGCTCGTTAATCGTATGTAAAAGGATTTACACACTACGATGTCAACAGTGATGCCGGATGTGCGTCACATTCGATTTGACCCCACCGACATCGCACCTGCGATATCGTAGTGTGCAAAGTACCCCTTAGAATCCTCGCGTGCTTTACTTGATATAGAATCTCTGCTTGATAGAAAAACATAGTTTTTCCTCTTTTTTTATTTTTATTTTTTACAATGTTCACTGAAGGGGTTAACTAGGGTAACAGTTTTATAGATCTGGTTGCTAAGAACATGGCGATACCAAATAAGTGTCCCTTTTTCACATAAATTTACATATGCATCTAAATAATTACTTTTTATTTTTTATGTTCATTACTTTCTAAAAAATAGTAAATATAGTTAGGTCCAGAAATATTTGGACAGTGACACAATTTTGGCGAGTTGGGCTCTGCATGCCACCACATTGGATTTGAAATGAAATCTCGACAACAGAATTCAAGTGCAGATTGTAACGTTTAATTTGAAGGTTTGAACAAAAATATCTGATAGAAATTGTAGGAATTGTACACATTTCTTTACAAACACTCCACATTTTAGGAGGTCAAAAGTAATTGGACAAATAAACCAAACCCAAACAAAATATTTTTATTTTCAATATTTTGCTGCGATTCCTTTGGAGGCAATCACTGCCTTAAGTCTGGAACCCATGGACATCACCAAACGCTGGGTTTCCTCCTTCTTAATGCTTTGCCAGGCCTTTACAGCCGCAGCCTTCAGGTCTTGCTTGTTTGTGGGTCTTTCCGTCTTAAGTCTGGATTTGAGCAAGTGAAATGCATGCTCAATTGGGTTAAGATCTGGTGATTGACTTGGCCATTGCAGAATGTTCCACTTTTTTGCACTCATGAACTCCTGGGTAGCTTTGGCTGTATGCTTGGGGTCATTGTCCATCTGTACTATGAAGCGCCGTCCGATCAACTTTGCGGCATTTGGCTGAATCTGGGCTGAAAGTATATCCCGGTACACTTCAGAATTCATCCGGCTACTCTTGTCTGCTGTTATGTCATCAATAAACACAAGTGACCCAGTGCCATTGAAAGCCATGCATGCCCATGCCATTATGTTGCCTCCACCATGTTTTACAGAGGATGTGGTGTGCCTTGGATCATGTGCCGTTCCCTTTCTTCTCCAAACTTTTTTCTTCCCATCATTCTGGTACAGGTTGATCTTTGTCTCATCTGTCCATAGAATACTTTTTCAGAACTGAGCTGGCTTCATGAGGTGTATTTCAGCAAATTTAACTCTGGCCTGTCTATTTTTGGAATTGATGAATGGTTTGCATCTAGATGTGAACCCTTTGTATTTACTTTCATGGAGTCTTCTCTTTACTGTTGACTTAGAGACAGATACACCTACTTCACTGAGAGTGTTCTGGACTTCAGTTGATGTTGTGAACGGGTTCTTCTTCACCAAAGAAAGTATGCGGCGGTCATCCACCACTGTTGTCATCCGTGTACGCCCAGGCCTTTTTGAGTTCCCAAGCTCACCAGTCAATTCCTTTTTTCTCAGAATGTACCCGACTGTTGATTTTGCTACTCCAAGCATGTCTGCTATCTCTCTGATGGATTTTTTCTTTTTTTTCAGCCTCAGGATGTTCTGCTTCACCTCAATTGAGAGTTCCTTAGACCGCATGTTGTCTGGTCACAGCAACAGCTTCCAAATGCAAAACCACACACCTGTAATCAACCCCAGACCTTTTAACTACTTCATTGATTACAGGTTAACGAGTGAGACGCTTTCAGAGTTAATTGCAGCCCTTAGAGTCCCTTGTCCAATTACTTTTGGTCCCTTTAAAAAGAGGAGGCTATGTATTACAGAGCTATGATTCCTAAACCCTTTCTCCAATTTGGATGTGAAAACTCTCATATTGCAGCTGGGAGTGTGCACTTTCAGCCCATATTATATATATAATTGTATTTCTGAACATGTTTTTGTAAACAGCTAAAATAACAAAACTTGTGTCACTGTCCAAATATTTCTGGACCTAACTGTATTTTTACAAATTTTATCTTACTTTTTTACTTATTTCCTATATATAAGACATTAGGTTTTATTGCACTGATTGCAGGTATGATGTACTTTCCATGCTGCACTAACAAAAGCCTCAGGGATCATGCTCCTGGCATCGTCCCAGAAGCTTTCCATAGCCTGGTTGACCTTGAGGTTAACATGATGACCCGGGTTTCCCAAGGCAATGATCAAACCTTTGTGATCCCTATCGCAGACCCCTAAACGCTGCATTTGATATAGATAGCAAGATTTAAGGGTTAAACAGCCAGGAATGGCGCAGGCATAGTTCCTGGTTGTTATAGCTTGGCTCTGGGTAAGCTTAGTCCCTGTCGGCGATTGCATGGGAACAACTCCTGTGCCCCCATGATCGCTAAGATGTACTGGGTACATCCAAGTTCGGGAAGTCCCTTACTAGCAAGACATATCCACTACTTCCAATGCCAGGAAGGGCTTAACACTAGAAGTCCCAGAAATTTCGAGCTCCCCCCTGAAGTCCCGAAAGAGGGTCAAATGACCAAATACAATAAACTGAATAGAACTAACTTGAAACTAAATGGCTAAACTCAATGGAAAACAACAACCTCCTGTGGTGCGACAGTAATGGCCTTAATTACAAAAAAAAGACGGTGATTATAGGATGTTAGCTAAAATCCTTCAGGTCATTCGACCCGTCTCTGGGTTCCAAAGGTAGAAATGTTAAATGACCCCTCTCTGGGACTTCTAGTGTTAAGGTGGTTGAGGTGCAGCCCGAGGCTCTCCAAGTGTTCATAAGGGTATTTGATTAGGGATATTTTGTGTCGTCCTGTTTAGATCTAGCTATGTGTATGTACAATGGAAAGTAAAAGTGTGGGCACCCCTAGTCAAAGTTACTGTTATTGTGACTAGTTAAGCAAGTTGAAGACAAAATGATCTCTAAAAGGCATTAAGGTAAAGATGATTATTTGCCTTTACATTTTAGTGGGAAAAATATAATCTTTTACATTTGTAATTTAACAAAAGAAAAATCGGCCAATGCAACAGTTTGGGCACCCTACATAATTAGTACCTAGCAGCACCCCCTTTGGCAAGTGTTATAGCTTTTAAATGCTTTTTGTAGCCAGCCAACACTCTTTCAATTCTTTTTTGAAAGACTTCCATCCATTTTTTCTTGGAAAAGTCTTCTGATTCTGTGAGATTCCTGGCTCGTGTGGAATGCATTGCTTTTTTCAGGTCTAACCACAGATTTTCAATGAAGTTCAGATCAAGTAAATGTGATGGCCATTGTAAAACCTTCAGCTTGCAGCTTTTGAAATAGTCTATTCCTGATTTTGATGAGTTTTTTGGATCATTATCCATTTGTAGAAGCCATCCTTTTTTTCAGCTTCATCATTTTTCAGATGGTGTTATGCTTGCATCAAGAATTTGTTGAATTTCAATGAATCCATTCTTCCATCTACCGGGTAATGTTCCCTGTGTCATTGGCTGCAACACAACCCCAAACAAAGCATGATTGATCACCTCCATGCTCAATGGTTGGTTGGCTAGATGTTCGTTTCCTGAAAATTTGGCACTTTTTTCTCTACACATGCCTTTCATAATTCTGGCCAGAAAGTTCTATTTTAACCTCCTCCATCCACAGGACTTGTTTCCACAATATATCAGGTTTGTGTAGATGTTCTATTGCATAATTCTGAGGCTGAATTATTTTATGGTGTGGATGTAGGGGAGGTTTTGTTCTGAGGACTCTTCCATGAAGCACATATTTATGCAGGTGCCTCTGAACAGTGGAACAATATACCAAAACTCTACAGTCTGCTAAATCTTCCTGAAGGTATTTTGCAGTCAAGCAAGGGTTCTGATTTCCATCTCTAGCAATCCTAGGAGTAGCTCCAACAGGCAGGAAGAATAATGTGGTGGCCACAGACAGAAGACGGGCAACCATTCCTCGTAACACCAATGCGATGGAAGTTGCCAGTACAACTGTTAGGTCTTCCAAAGTGTGGTTGTTTTTTATGGACTCTGCCGATAACTCCAAAAAGGCGATTTGCACCCCCTGCCATGCCAGCATGAGCAGGGGCAGCAAAACTACCAGCCTGACTACCACTAGCATGATCAGGCACATTGCAGCAAAGCACCCAGTTTTGTGGGCTAAACCCCAGCGTCCAGGAGCAGTGTCTGTGGGTGACACCACTGCTTCTTCCACTGTTGTGCATGTAAGTCAATCCCCTGTCCATAGTGCATGAAAAGATGCCTCCTGTCCTGCACCTGTTGTTGCACAATCTGAAATACCACATTCCGTAACCACGTCCACGTCCCAGTGCAGCGTTCAGTTGTCTATACCCCAGTCCTTGGAATGGAAGCACAAATACACCGCCAACGCCCCACAGGTCACACTACTGAATTCTTACATTTCACGACTGCTTGCGCTCGAAATGTTGCCTTTTAGGCTAGTGGAGACAGAAGCATTTTGCAACCTGATGGTGGTGGCCGTCCCTCGTTACTCGGCACCCAGCTGCCACTATTTCTCCCGGTGTGCCATCCCTATATTACATAATCACAAGAACAACGCAGTTACTGTGAAAGTACACCTAGTAACGGAAATGTGGACAAGTGCTTGTGGGCAGGGACAGTACATCTTACTGATGGCACACTGGGTTACTTTGTGGAAGCCGGGACCCAGTCGAACCTTTGTGGTGGAACACATTCTCCCAACGCTAAGGATTATGGTCACTAACTCAATTGGGGTTGCCCCCGCAGTCTAAAGCTCCTGCACATCATCCTCCTCAGCCTCATCTTCAGCCTCCACATTAGTCAGAAGTTGGAAGCACTGCCGCACTGCCTCGGCCAAGCGCCAACAGGCTGTGCTGACGCTCATATGCCTAGGTGACAAACTGCACAATGTTGAAGAGTTGTAATCAGCTCTGAAAGAGCAGGCAGATCTGTGGCTCACACCTCTGAACCTACAGCCAGGCTTGGTCGTGTGTGACAATGGCCGAAACCTGGTGGCGGCTCTGAGGCGATGCAAGCTCACACATGTACCATGCCTGGTCCATGTGCTCAACCTCGTGGTTTAGCGGTTTCTTAAATCCTACCCGGAGCTGTCAGATCTGCTCGTCAAAGTACGCTGCCTCTGTGCCCATTTTAGAAAGTAACCTACTGCTTCGGCCACCCTTGCTTATTTTCAGCAGCGTTTGACGCTTTCGGCTCACAGACTGGTATGTGATGTCCCCACGCTTTGGCATTCGACACTGCAGATGTTGGTCAGGATTTGTGAGCAGAGGAGGGCAGTTGTTGACTACCAGCATCAACAAGGCCGTAGGTATTTGGTTCAGACTCCACACATAAGACCTCAGGAGTGGACATGGATGTCCGACATATGTACTATCCTCCAAAACTTTGAGCACTCCACCCAGATGGTCAGCAGTGATGACGCCATCATTAGCATCACCATCCCGCTTCTATGTCTTCTGAAAAGATGCCTTGGAAGTTCTCGTCTGCACTGCCACTAGCGTTTAGTCAGAGCAGGTTTTTAGTGCCGCAGGGGGAATTATTACTGATAAGCGCACCTGCCTGTCAACTGAAAATGCTGACAGGCTGACTCAAAATGAACAAGGGCTGGATTGGGCCAGACTTCTAAACACCACCAAATGATATCAGCGTAATATAAACTCAAAGCCAGTGTCTATTTTGGGGAGGTATATTCCCATGTTCCTGTTCACCCCCACACATGGGTATACGCTTACTTATTTTGGCTATTCGCTCTAGTCCTTCTCCTTCTCATCATCCTCCACCACCATATCACCAGGGTGATCGTGGTCCATGATGCAGCACCCACATAATATTTTTAAAGGATGTTTATCATGCCCGTAAGAGGAAAAAAAAGTCATACAGTATATTCATGTATATCCCCCAGGGGTAAATGTTTGTCAGTCCATACTTAGTGCATGGACATTACAAGTATAGGAAACCCACTTCTTTGTAATGGGAATGTTGTTTTTATGAGGCCCTCCTCCACGTCCCTTCCAAGGGGCATTGAAATGCCTCCCAATTTTTCTCAGCCCTGCATAGGGCAACACTATGGGTGACCCACTTCTTAATAATGGGAACATTATTTTATGAGCTGCCCCTCTATGTCTCTTCCAAGGGACATTGCATCCCAATTTTTGGCAGCCCTGGCACTCACTGCATACACAATGACAATATAGGAAACCAACTGTTTATATATATATATAAAATATATGTATGTATATATATATATATATATATATATCTATATATATAATTGCCTTATTCTGTCTATCTGTCTGTCTGTCATGCTCCAAAATTGTGTCCTTACGGTGACACAAAGCTGATTGGCCGCTGGGCTCGCCATGGCCCCGCCCCCCCACACGGATTGGCCGCTCTCCCAGGCTGCGCCCCCACACGGATTGGCCAGCCGCTCGCCCAGGCTCCGCCCCCCCACAGATTGGCCTCTCGCCCCGGCACCCTGCAGGCATTGGCAATTCGGCCACGCCCCGCCCCCTCACGCAATGCACGCTAGCTCTGGCCCCGCCCCCTCCCTCCCCCCGCGCATTCCCCGAACTGACACGGCTGTCACGGAGGTGAGTATTGTACTCCCCCCCCCCCCCCACGCATTCCCCGAACTGACACGGCTGTCACGGAGGTGAGTACTGTACTCCCCCCACCCCCCCCCCTCCGGCCCCCGCTCGCACGGGAGTGGTGTGGATACGTTGGTAACCATGCTCGCATGGTTACAAGCGCATCAAGGTCCTGCTGCTGCGGAAGATCCACACGCACACACATAACAGCACACACACAAACATACACACACATCAGATCACACTCACTCTCACACACACCTCACACACACCTCACACACACCTCACATCGCATCCTCACACTCACAGCATCCGGCGATATCGCTTGCTTCTCGGCCTCGATACTGTGCTGTTGTGACCTTCCAGGACCTGACGGAGGATCACATGGCCTGAAGCATGTGGTATCTCCGGATGTTGTGACTGTGAGCGCGTATGTGCGATATCGTCAGTGTCTGTGTGTGTGAGTGTATGCGATCGGGTGTGTGTGAGTGGATGCGATCGGGTGTGTGTGAGTGGATGCGATCGGGTGTTTGTGAGTGGATGCGATCGGGTGTGTGTGAGTGGATGCGATCGGGTGTGTGTGAGTGGATGCGATCGGGTGTGTGAGTGTCGGCAGAGGAGCACGGCGTGCTGGAGGAGGCTGGGAGCAGAGAGGCTGATCATGGGGAAGGCTGGGAGGGGGAGGCTGATGCTGGGGGAGACTGGGAGGGGAAGGCTAATGCTGAAGGAGGCTGGGAGGGGGAGGCTGGGAGGAGAGAGGCTGATCCTGGGGAAGGCTGGGAAGGGGAGGCTGATGCTGAGGGAGGCTGGAAGGAGAGAGGCTGATGCTGGGGGAGGCTGGAAGGAGAGAGCCTGAGGCTGGGAGGAGAGAGGCTGATGCTGGGGAAGGCTGATGCTGAGGGAGGCTGGGAGGGGAAAGCTGATGCTGGGGAAGGCTGGGAGGACAGAGGCTGGGAGGAGAGAGGCTGATCCTGGGGAAGGCTGGGAGAGGGAGGCTGATGCTGGGGGAGGCTGGATGGAGAGAGGCTGATGCTGGGGGAGGCTGGAAGAAGAGAGGCTGATGCTGGGGGAGGCTGATGCTGGGGGAGGCTGGGAGGAGAGAGGCTGATGCTGGGGAAGGCTGGGAGGAGAGAGGCTGATGCTGGGGACAGAGAGGAGAGGCTGATGCTGGGAGGAGAGAGGCTGATGCTGGGATGAGAGAGGCTGATACTGGGAGGAGAGAGGCTGATGCTGGGGGAGGCTGGGAGGGGGAGGCTGATGCTGGGGGAGGCTGGGACGAGGGAGGCTGATGCTGGTGGAGGCTGATGCTTGGGGAGGCTGATGCTGGGGGAGGCTGGAAGGAGAGAGGCTGATGCTGGTGGAGGCTGATGCTTGGGGAGGCTGATGCTGGGGGAGACTGGGAGGGGAAGGCTGATGCTGAGGGAGGCTGGGAGGGGGAGGCTGGGAGGAAGGAGGCTGGGAGGAGAGAGGCTGATCCTGGGGAAGGCTGGGAACGGGAGGCTGATGCTGAGGGAGGCTGGAAGGAGAGAGGCTGATGCTAAGGGAGGCTGGAAGGAGAGAGGCTGATGCTGGTGGAGGCTGATGCTTGGGGAGGCTGATGCTGGGGGAGACTGGGAGCGGAAGGCTGATGCTGAGGGAGGCTGGGAGGGGGAGGCTGGGAGGAAGGAGGCTGGGAGGAGAGAGGCTGATCCTGGGGAAGGCTGGGAAGGGGAGGCTGATGCTGAGGGAGGCTGGAAGGAGAGAGGCTGATGCTGGGGGAGGCTGGAAGGAGAGAGGCTGAGGCTGGGAGGAGAGAGGCTGATGCTGGGGAAGGCTGATGCTGAGGGAGGCTGGGAGGGGAAAGCTGATGCTGGGGAAGGCTGGGAGGATGGAGGCTGGGAGGAGAGAGGCTGATCCTGGGGAAGGCTGGGAGAGGGAGGCTGATGCTGGAGGAGGCTGGAAGGAGAGAGGCTGATGCTGGCGGAGGCTGATGCTGGGGGAGGCTGGAAGGAGAGAGGCTGATGCTGGTGGAGGCTGATGCTTGGGGAGGCTGGGAGAGGGAGGCTGATGCTGAGGGAGGCTGGGAGGAGGGAGGCTGGGAGAGGTAGGCTGAGAGAAGAGAGGCTGATGCTGGGGGAGGCTGGGAGAGGGAGGCTGATGCTGGGGGAGGGTGGGAGGAGGGAGGCTGGGAGGAGAGAGGCTGATGCTGGGGAAGGCTGGGAGGTGAGAGGCTGATGCTGGGGACAGAGAGGAGAGGCTGATGCTGGGAGGAGAGAGGCTGATGCTAGGAGGAGAGAGGCTGATGCTGGGAGGAGAGAGGCTGATGCTGGGAGGAGAGAGGCTGATGCTGGGGGCAGAGAAGCTGATGCTGGGGGCAGAGAGGCTGATGCTGGTGCAGCATGGGGGATGGAGCACGATGGGGGGGTGCGCAGCATCGGGGATGGAGCATGATGGGGGGGTGCGCAGCATCGGGGATGGAGCACGATGGGGAGTTCGCAGCATGGGGGATGGAGCACGTTTGGGAGTGCGCAGCATGGCGGGTGGAGCACGTTTGGGAGTGCGCAGCATGGGAGATGGAGCACGATGGGGGGTGCGCAGCATAGGGGATGGAGCACGATGGGGAGTGCGCTGCATGGGGGATGGAGCACGATGGGGAGTGCGGAGTATGGCGGATGGAGCACGTTTGGGAGTGCGCAGCATGGCGGATGGAGCACGTTTGGGAGTGCGCAGCATGGCGGATGGAGCACGTTTGGGAGTGCGCAGCGTAGGAGATGGAGCACGATGGGGGGTGCGCAGCATAGGGGATGGAGCACGATGGGGAGTGCGCTGCATGGGGGATGGAGCACGATGGGGAGTGCGCTGCATGGGGGATGGAGCACGTTTGGGAGTGCGCACCTCCCCACAACACACACACACACGCGCGCGCACTGCACAACACACCACACACCACACACACACACACACTGGGAACCACAAACAACTGCCCTACACAGACACCCACACACACAGACAACTGCCCTACACAGACACCCACACACACAGACAACGCTGCACACACACAACACCCAACACACAAACACCGCGGCACACACAAATATACGCACATACCGCACAACACACACATTGCACAAAACATACCTCCCCCCAAAACACACCACACACACACACAACCGCGCAACACACACACAACGCTACAGAAACACAGCGCTCCACAAACAACGCAACACACGCAACACACATACAACACCGCTTTCACCCCCCGTCACACCCAGACAACACCCAGAACATGTACAGCCCCTACACAAACACTTGGTAACTACACACAACAAGATATATATATATATATATATATATATATATATATATATATATATATATATATATATATATATATATATATATATATATATATATATATATATATATATATATATATATAATGAACTACACAATACGTAAATTCTAGAATACCCGATGCGTAGAATCGGGCCACCTTCTAGTATATATATATATATATATATATATATATATATATATATATATAATATACATACATATATTTTTTTTTTAATACATTAAAGATTTAAAAAAACAAACAAAAAAAAAACATGTGGGGCTTTGCAGCAAAGTCCAGCCTGATGAAAGCTGACAGCTGTGAGCTGCCACCCTCAGCTGCCTAATTTTCCCTTGGCTGCCAAAAAAAATAAATGGGCTCCACACCATTTTTAATTGCAATCCAAGGTAAAACTAGGCAGCTGAGTGCTTGTATTCTCAGCGGGGTGAGGGCCCATTGTTTTAGGGCCCCCCACGCTAAAGAATAGCAGCCCCCAGCCACCCCTGAACAAGACGAATTGATAAGAAGCGCCATTTTCAGGCACTTTACCAGACTCTTCCAGCGGCCATTGTGCCGGGTGGCTCGCTGGGTAATAATGGGGTTAGGTCCAGCTGTGTATTATCAGCTGGCCCTAAGCCTGAAATTCATGGTGTCACACCAATTTTAGACATGGCCACCATGAATTTCTAGTAAAGATAAAAAAAACACAACACACAGAAAAATATTTTTATTAGAAATAAAACACAACACAATTAGTGACTCCATCTTTATTGAACTAAAAAACCCACCCTCTGCCGTAGTTCAGGGTCAAGGGTCCCACGATGTCCAATCCGGATCCAATATCATCTGATCAGTATGTCGGAAAGCAAAGCAATCAGATGATGTGTCAGGTTCAAGGACCTGAATCACATGACACATCAGCTGATTGTTTAAAAGCCATTTATACAATCAGCTGATGCATCAGTAGAAAAAAACAAAACTATACACCTCTGTACAGAGTCCTGTCCGATCGTTCCAGGACCTGCCTGTAATCAGCTGATGCGGTCACCTGACAGCATCAGCTGATCATTTAAACCGGCTGGGCGGTAGAAAGCCTGCTTTTCACTGCTCAACTTAAACAATCACCTGATGCCGTCAGGTGATCGCATCAGCTGATTACCGGCAGGTCATGGAGCGATTGGACATGCCTCGAGAGTCTGTATAGAGGTGAATATGCTATTTTTTTTCTACTGTTTACTTTTGATTTCGCTTAGCAGTGAATGTACAGGCATAGAGAAGCTGCCGCACATACGCTGCTAAGCAAAAGTGCATGTAACACATGTCACACGGGAGGACGAATACAGGATTCTTCCTCCCCCTAATACTCAGACAACATTGTTCACAGCAGTAACCTGGGAGTCATACATGCTTACAGGGGTCTTCCCCATGCTGCTCCCATGTCATTTGAGCACTGTTCTTATACATTTGTGACATATTTAGGCTTTCTGCAGACCGCCGGGAGTGCCGTCAGAGAAATGCTCGAGTTTCCCATAGTTTCCTATCTCCAGTCAGCATCAGAATGAGCATTAGCGTCAGCATCATCATCATCAGCAGCATCATCATCAGCACTACTCTGAAAAACAGAATTCACAATCTCTTTTGAACTCAGGAGTATTGTAATTACAGACAAAGGGGTAATGAGCTGAAACCCTAGTTGTTAGGACAACCCATCTTTTCTCCTCAATCATGTGATAAGTGCGCTGATGGCAGTAGGGAATGACACAAGAGATTAAAAGCGGAATTTAACCTGTTTATAGCTACAGGCAGATCTCCAATTTACCTAGGGCTGATTAGATCAGCCCACATGTGTCGGTGAAGATGCAATATCGGCATGTGAGTAACGGCATCAACTGCTGGGACATAAAGTTTGACCTAAACATACATGAAATAATCGGAAGGAGTTAAAGAGAACCAACCAGCAGGATTTTCATACATAACGTAAAGCCAGTTCTATACTGGCGCTATAGTGCTGAATCTAAGCGTACTTTTTGTTCTGAGATTGAAGGTATTATTCCAGAAATACAGAATGTGGAAGTAAAGTTATAGAAATGTACTGCTATTTGATTGATTGCATATCTAATAGCTGGGTTTTGCTCTCTATTCCCACCCCTGTCTGTTGCCTGGCCTTGGTAGATGTTAGACGTTATGGGCTGTATTTCAAACATGTCCCTATCATGTGACATAAGTAACTCTTACCTACAAGGAGCCCATACAGTCTAGCATCTACCAAGGCCAGACAGCAGACAGGGGTGGTAATAGGTAGCAAAACCCGACCCACTTATTAGATATTATGTAGCTGATCTCAATCAAATAGCAGTACATTTTTGTAATTTTACTCGCACATATTTCTGAAATAAAACCTCCAATCTCAGAACACAAGATATGTTTAAGGCCGCTTTACACGCAACGATATCGCTAACGAGATATCGCTGGGGTAACGGAATTCGTGACGTACATCTGGCCTCGTTAGCGTCGTTGTTGCATGTGACACCTACAAGCGTCCGCTAACGATCAGAAATACTCACCAAATTGTTGATCGTTGACACATCGTTCATTTCCCAAATATCATTGCTCGTTCTGGAAGCAGGTTATTCGTCTTTCCTGAGGCAGCACACATCGCTATGTGTGACACCCCGGGAATGACGAACAACACTGTACCTGCGTCTGAGGTGGGAGTGTCGTTAATGCGGCTGCTGTCCACTAGAGTTGAGCGCGGTTCGCGGTTCGAGGTTCTCCAGTTCTAGGCTCGAGTGATTTTGGGGCCTGTTCTAGATCGAACTAGAACTCGAGCTTTTTGCAAAAGCTCGATAGCTCTAGAAACGTTCGAGAACGGTTCTAGCAGCAAAAAAACAGCTAATTCCTAGCTGGCTTTCCGCTGTAATAGTGTAAGTCACTCTGTGACTCACACTATTATGACATTTCAGTGTATAGTGTGCGGGAACAGCGCCTTCAGATCACTGCTGTTTGTATAATGGCGATCGCCATTTTTTTTTTTTTCCTTGTCTTGCTTCCCTAAGCGCGCGTGTAGTGGGGAGGTCCAGCATGTCAGCCAATCCCAGACACACACACAGCTAAGTGGACTTTTAGCCAGAGAAGCAACGGCATGTGTGATAGGATGTCCATGTCACATGTCCCTGCATTATAAAAACGAGTATCTGCCCGTCCGGACGCCATTATCTCTTCTGCGTCCTTGGTGTTAGACATCACTGGCGCAGCTCCTATCGCCGATACTGCTGTATGCGCTCCATACACAGCGTTGGACAGCATAGGGATAGCACTTTCTATCAGTCCTTTTAAGGGCTCATACCGGCAGGGACAGAGCCATAGGTGACAGGTCCTGAAAACAGAGTTTAACAGCAAAACAAGATGACAGCGTCTGTGTAGCTAAGGTCAGGGATTTCCTCGCTGCATTTCCCCATTAGGAGGGAATAGAAAGGCAGGCTTCCTTTCCTCTACCCAGAGCCCCACAACCCTGCCACTGTACCCTCCTGTCCTCTGCACACTCCAACTCATTATAACTAAGCCATTATACTAGCAAGCACTGAGTGAACTTAGTGTCATCCTAAACGTGGCTGTTGGACTTCTGTATAGTCCCAGTAGTGCACAGATATTTGCAGCACCTCTGCCTGCATTGCACACTCCAACTCATTATGACTAAGCCATTATACTAGCAAACACTGAATGTACCTAGTGGCATCCTTAATGTGGCTGTTGGACTTCTGTATAGTCCCAGTAGTGCACAGATATTTGCAGCATGTCTGCCTGCATTGCACACTCAAACTGATAGTTACTATTAAGCCATTATACTAGCAATTTATGCTGCCAGTTTAAGGGCCGTAGTTGCATTATCAGGGATATTTATTCTTTATTATTCTGCTGTTAATAAAGCTAGACCATCGCTGCAATCTACACCACCTCTCAATTTTTACTACCACATTTTCAGTGCACAATCTTGTCGCAATCAACATGAGTGGCAAAATGACAGATGCTGGTGGAAAGGGGAAGAGGCGTGGTGGAAAAGGCAAAAAAGGTTTTGTCCGTGGGGAAGGTGGCAAAGCTCCATTATCATCTGCTGAAGATAGACCATCTACCAGCAAAAGTAAGATGTCTACTACTTACCGTGGACAATCCGATGTGCTCCCTTTTTTTTACGGACACGAACAACAGGAACAAAGGTAGATGATGGCCAAAAAAGGAAAATGCTTGAATGGATCTCAAGTGGTCCAACAAGTGCCCTCTCAGCCACTTCAAGTACCGCATCCAAAAAACACCAGTCCTCTGAGTTGTCATCCCAATCAAACTTGCTTTCTCCCAGCTCTGAAGTCTCCATCAGCCCTGCACAGTATGGTGGAACTGAGATGGCTGAGTCTTCAGAGCTGTTAAGTCACACTATAGCCTGGGAATCAGAGGTCTGCTCCCAAGCTACAGTGAGTACAGAACAGGAAATGGTCTGCAGTGATGCCCAGAACCTTTGTGACTCTGATTCAGGCCGTGAGGACCAAGTTTCTGAGCATAATGTTGACCCTTTGTCACAAACTGTAACACCTGTGGTTATAGACAATGAGGAACATACTGATGAAGATGAGACGCAGATACCCGATTGGGATGATAACTTAAATATTCGGTCAGGGCAAGAAGAGGCTCGGTCTGATGGGGAGGGGAGTGCAAACACAACAATTGATGATGAAGTTCTAGATCCCACCTATTGTCAACCCACAGTCAGGCACTCGAGGAGGTCAACAGAGGTGGTGGAGGAGGATGCAACTGATGATGAAGTTACCTTGCGCCTTCCTGGACAGAGTCGGAGTACTGGTAGCACGTCTACAACTGCATCCTCAGCCACCACTCTGCCTCTGAGCACTAGTCGGGGTGGATCAACAGGTCGCATGCCCTCTAAGCCTTGCCTAGCCTGGTCCTTTTTTGACATAGCAAAAGATCGCCCAAATTATGTGATGTGTAAAATTTGTCATGGTTCTCTTAGTAGAGGTCAAAACCTCAGCAGTTTGACAACTTCTTCCATGAATCGTCACATGAATAAATATCATATGTCCCGGTGGGAAGCTCACCGTGCTGCAATGCGGCCTAGCGGAGCGAACCATCCACCGCCTGCCCCTTCCAGTGCATTTGCGCGCTCTTCATCTTCTAGGACTGTGGGGACAGCTGTCAGACCTGTTTTTCCACGCACAACTTCCACCACTGTAACCGCAACAAGCAGTTTGCTTGGTAGGTCGTCAGTTGGTTTGGAAGGGGAAACAAGTGAGTGTGTACAGCTCTCTCAGACATCGATAGCACCAACGTTGGATGAAGGCAACATCATGTCTCCGCCTGCACTTTCCTCACAAACCTGCATTTTTCCAGGGACACCCTACTCAACACCGTCTACACACAGCAGCCAGATCTCTGTCCCTCAGATGTGGTCAAATAAAAGGCCACTTCCTGCGACCCATGACAAAGCTAAGAGGTTGACTCTATCCCTCTGTAAGCTCTTGGCTACCGAAATGCTGCCTTTCCGCCTAGTGGACACACAGGATTTTAGAGACCTTATGTCTGTCGCTGTGCCCCAGTACCAGATGCCTAGTCGCCACTACTTCTCTAAGAAAGGTGTGCCCGCGCTACACCAGCATGTCGCACACATCACCGCTTCCTTGAGAAACTCTGTGTGTCAACGGGCGCACATTTCACCACCGATACTTGGACCAGTAAGGATGGACAGGGACGTTACATGTCGCTGACTGGGCACTGGGTAACTATGGTGATAGATGGTGAAGGGTCTGCTGCACAAGTCTTGCCGTCCCCACGACTTGTGTGTCAATCCTCTGTCTGTCCAAGTTCCGCCACTGCTTCTGTCTCCTCCACCTCATCTGGGTCCTCCACCTCTGCCCCAAGCCTGTCTGGTCAGGCCACCAGCGTTCTCACTGCGCAGAAGGAATCACGCACCCGTCATTACTATGCTGGCAGCAGAGCGCAACGGCATCAGGCGGTCTTTAGCTTGACATGTCTTGGGAATAAGAGTCACACAGCTGAGGAGTTGTGGTCAGCTCTGCGGTCCGAGTTTAATAAATGGTTGTCTCCACTCAACCTGCAGCCTGGTAAGGCCGTGTGCGACAATGCTGCAAACCTGGGTGCGGCCCTTCGCCTGGGCAAGGTGACACACATACCTTGTATGGCTCACGTGTTGAACCTTGTCGTCCAGGAATTTTTAACACACTATCCCGGCCTAGATGGCCTTCTGAACAGGGCCCGAAAACTGTCTGCTCACTTCCGCTGTTCAAGTCTTTCGGCCTGCCGGTTCATCGCCTGAAATGCGATGTGGCGACACGCTGGAATTCAACTCTCCACATGTTACAGCGACTGTGGCAGCACCGCCGAGCCCTGGTGCAATACGTCATGACGTATAGCCTGGGACAACGAGATTCAGAGGTGGGGCAGATCACCCTGATGGAGTGGTCTCAGATCAAGGACCTATGCACCCTTCTGCACAGTTTCGACATGGCGACGAATATGTTTACCGCTGACAATGCCATTATCAGCATGACGATTCCAGTCATTTACATGCTGGAGCACACGCTAAACACTATTCGGAGTCAGGGGGTGGGACAACAGGAAGGGGAGGAACTACAGGAGGACTCATATGCGCAAGGGACAACAACATCACCAAGGTCCAGACGTTCATCATCACCAACGCAGCAGGCATGGGACCATGGGGGACAGGGATCAACAAGGGCGCATAGTAGCAGGCTAAATATTGAGGAAGGTGCAGGAGAACATGAAGAAATGGAGGACGAACTGTCCGTGGACATGGAAGACTCAGCAGATGAGGGAGACCTTGGTCAAATTTCAGTTGAAAGAGGTTGGGGGGAGATGTCAGAGGAAGAAAGAATGGGTAGCAACTCTATGCCACAAACACAGCGTGGACTTGGTCCGCATGGCTGCGCAAGACACATGAGTGCCTTCTTGTTGCACTACCTCCAACATGACCCTCGTATTGTCAAAATTAGAAGTGATGATGACTACTTTATTGCCACACTATTAGATCCCCGGTACAAATCCAAATTTTGTGACATAAATCCAGCCATAGAAAGGGACGCACGTATGCAGGAGTATCAGCAGAAGCTGTTACTCGATCTTAGCTCGGCTTTTCCACCAAACAACTGTGCAGGTGCAGGGAGTGAATCTCCCAGTTGTAACTTGACAAACATGGGACGGTCTCGTCATCTTCAACAGTCTACCCGTACCAGTAGGACCGTATCTGGTGCTGGTAACAGCAATTTTATGGAATCTTTTCATAATTTTTTTAGACCCTCCTTTGCAAAGCCACCAGAGACAACAAGTCTGACACATAGTCAACAGCTGGAGAGGATGATACAGGAGTATCTCCAAATGAACATTGATGCCATGACTTTGCAAATGGAGCCTTGCTCCTTTTGGGCTTCAAATCTAGAAAAAAGGCCAGAGCTATCCAGTTACGCCTTGGAGATTTTGTCGTGTCCAGCTGCCAGGGTGGTCTCTGAAAGTATCTTCAGTGCTGCTGGGTGTGTGCTGACAGATAAGCGCACGCGTCTGTCCAGTGACAATGTGGACAGACTGACGTTCATCAAAATGAACAAGTCATGGATCCAGAAGGAATTTACTACCCCTGTGTCATCCTGGGGAGAGTAAATGCTTGTGGATTTGGAATGTGCTTGATGCAAATCAAAGCATCCTGTTTGCAACTAGGGCACAAGTGCTGCCACTGAATGGGTGGGTGTGTGTGGGGCCCAATTTTTGGAAAAAAAGGGAGACTCTGCTTGGAGTAACCCTTGCTTACATTGTTTTTAAAAGAAGCCAAGATGAACAGAGCTGGGATCAGGAAAGACTTTGCTACCTACCCCGGTGTCATCGTGGGGATGGTTAAGAATAGCGTATTTTTGAATGTGCTTGATGCAAATCTAGCTGTGAATTGTACAACTGGGGCACAAGTGCTGCCACTGAAGGGGTGGGTGTGTGTGGGGCACAATTTTTGGAAAAAAGGAAGACTCCGCTTGGAGTAACCCTTGCTTGCTGTGTTTTTTAAAAATGATCCAAGATGAACAGAGCTGGGATCAGGAAAGACTTTGCTACTTACCCCGGTGTCATCCTGGGGACGGTTAAGAATAGCGTATTTTTGAATGTGCTTGATGCAAATCTATAAATAGGAATTGAGATTTTTCCACAAAGGGAAAAAAATCTTACAAACCAGCGCTGAAATATAAGAATGATATTTTTATTACTGACAGAAAAATGGAAATATTTTCTACAATAACCAAGTAAAAAATCAAAAATTGTACACACACTAATGATCACAAAAGAATTAAATTCTCGTGGGGTCCCGGCCGGTGGCAGCCACGATTAATAATGGATGTTAATGAAGCTAATAGTCCAATTGAAAGGGGATAACTTCCTCAAAAGTATACAATAAATTACAAAAGTTTTTCCGAGGGGGTACTATGTCCGTACCAGCCCGTATATAAGGGCAATGTTCCTTCTGGCAGATGCCTGTGCCAAGATGAGTACTTTATTGCTGGTTAAATTATCATTGACAGCCACGCTGCCCTCTTTCACGGTCCCTGGCTAAGGTTGAATATGCCACGCTCCCACCGTGAAGTCTAGCGGAAAGAGGGATCAGTGCACAGGGGGCCCGTTACAGGTCTCCAGTGTATGTTACCTGACGCCAACGCTGACAATGAGAGCTCCGTCAGATGTGGTCCTTGCGTGGGATGATTCTCTCTCCTTCCTTGGGAGGAAGGATTAGTGCTGGGTCGCGGTTTGCGAAAATCCTTAGATCCAGATTATAGGATGCCGATTGGAGATTACTACGGCAGAGCTGCACTGTCCTGAAGTATGAACTCCTCCGTGCACCTGCTTGGGCGTTCACCTGCCAGTGAACCGGCAAGTTCCGTAGTCGATAAGAGGCAAGCAGACAGTTACGTCTACCTCACAATACTAGACTGGCTGAGCAAAGATCCGACGCACGTTTCGGGGGCGTTACCGGTCCCCTTCCTCAAGGATGGCTCAGTCATTCCATTAGGACCTATTTATAGCAAAAAGAAAACTGCGGATTCCCACAGAAAGAACAAATAAAAACATATGCAAAATTCATGTATAAGTCATTTTACATAACACATTTAGTGCAGAGATTTTTTAGGGAGAAATCCTCCAAATGAATTTTTCCAATAGTGTTTAATCGAAGAATTCAAAAAATGGGCTGTTCCCACCCATAGTTCATAAAAACTTTTTTTGTAAGGTGTACCTAACAGCATATGGATAATTAGAAAATTTTTTTTTTTTTGTTTAAAATATGTAAAAAATATATAAAAATGCAAAATCTACAAAAATGTATCCGAATATCTTATATAAAAATAGAGAATGACTTTTAAGAGCTAAAAAGCTCCCTATATTTAATAGGGATGATTCTTACTTTTGTTTTTGTTTATATCTTTATCTTTATTTTTATTTTGTGATTTTTTTTAAAAATCTTTTAATTTTTTAATTTTTAAATTCCTTTTTTATACTATTTTTACATCTCTTCATAAAAAGTAATAGTACATATAAAAAATATAAAAATTATAAAAATATATAAAAAAGGTAAAAAGTGAAATATACACATATATATATATATATATAGGGGAAAAAAAGGGGGGAAGAGAAAACCCCAATAGGTTAACAACCCCGTAGACATATACCCATGCATGTATACACACACACAAAAGCGCACGTGCATGGGTATGTCCACATAGAAAAGGAGGAGTACATGTCTATGAAAATATGTCTGAATTACTCAGTCAAAGGCAAAGAGCTCAATGTCATTGTTGAGTCCATTCGGTCTCAATGTGTTCAACTCAAAAATCCATTGGCTCTCGGCCCTTGACATTTTTCTAATAAAATCACCTCCCCTCCAATCTCTCATTACCCTTTGTATGCCCCAAACTTGAGAACCTTTAAATGAACCCCCATGTTTCAACAAATAATGCTTAGATAACGTGTGTTTAGTACATTTATTCTTAATATTTCTAATATACTCACCCACTCTTCTGCATAGGGGTCTAATTGTTCTACCTACATATCTCTTTTGACAAGGGCATTGAATACAATAGATGACACCTTTGGTATGACAGGTAATCAAATCATTAATAGGAATCTCCTCCTGTCCTTTCAAAAAAATTTTTCGTGTAGTATTTTTTATGTTCCTACACACAATACACTTTTTACATGGGAAGTAACCTTTCAGGTTACATATACCTCCATACCCAAAGGATTTTTTCTTTCCCTTTTGTATAGTTGGTGCCACCAAGTTACCCAAGTTGTTGGCCTTTCTAAAAACAAACTTTGGAAAGGGAGGCAACACATCACCAATAGTGATGAGCGAGTACTAAAAAGCTCGGGTGCTCGAAGCTCGGGCCGAGCCTCCCAAGATACTCGTGTACTCGGCCCGAGCACCGAGCCCAATGTTATCCTATGGGAGACCCGAGTATTTTTGTGAAATGACCACCGGCAGCATGTAGAAACCCTAAAAATGGCACAAAAGTCTCCGAAGAGTGCTCAAATGACATGGCAACAGCATGGGGAAGACCCCTTGAAGCATTTATCACTCAAAAGTCACAGCTGTGAACAATTTTGTCCGCGTTTTACGCCATTTTTACGGACTCACCAGAAAACCTTCCAAAATGACACCAAAATGATTTTTCATGGCGGAAATGTTAAGGGCACATACCCAATAGTGAGATAGAGCTAATGTATGTTACTTTTTGAGATCAATACATGAAAGATTTTACGTAAAACATTGTGTGGCACTCCGATGTCCCTGAGAAGAGACGTACATAAAGGCCTCTGAGTCTAATGTGCCCATTTTGAGGAACTGAGTCTTTGTAGTATTTTCCTTTGCCAGGGCAGTCCAAAATTGTGAGGTTCACCAATGCCCCTGCATACAGACGTGCATGATGGCCTGTAAACCTGAAGTGCCCATTGGAAGGAAGTGGGTCTATTGTAGTATAGCCCTTTGGCAGGGCAGCCAAAAATTGGGAGGCTCCACGTTGTCCTTGGATAGAGACGTGCATGAGGGCCTCAAAACATTAAGTGTCCATTGTCAGGAAGTGGGTGTATTATAGTATAGCCCTTAGGCAGGGCAGCCAAAAATTGGGAGGCTCCACGTTGTCCCTGGATAGAGACGTGCATGAGGGCCTGTAAACCTGAAGTGCCCATTGGAAGGAAGTGGGTCTTTTGTAGTATAGCCCTTTGGCAGGGCAGCCAAAAATTGGGAGGCTCCATGTTGTCCCTGGATAGAGACGTGCATGAGGGCCTCAAAACATTAAGTGTCCATTGTCAGGAAGTGGGTGTATTATAGTATAGCCCTTAGGCAGAGCAGCCAAAAATTGGGAGGCTCCACGTTGTCCCTGGATAGAGACGTGCATGAGGGCCTGTAAACCTGAAGTGCCCATTGGAAGGAAGTGGGTCTTTTGTAGTATAGCCCTTTGGCAGGGCAGCCAAAAATTGGGAGGCTCCACGTTGTCCCTGGATAGAGACGTGCATGAGGGCCTCAAAACATTAAGTGTCCATTGTCAGGAAGTGGGTCTTTTGTAGTATAGCCCTTTGGCAGGGCAGCCAAAAATTGTGAGGCTCCACGTTGTCCCTGGATAGAGACGTGCATGAGGGCCTCAAAACATTAAGTGTCCATTGTCAGGAAGTGGGTGTATTATAGTATAGCCCTTAGGCAGGGCAGCCAAAAATTGGGAGGCTCCACGTTGTCCCTGGATAGAGACGTGCATGAGGGCCTCAAAACATTAAGTGTCCATTGTCAGGAAGTGGGTCTTTTGTAGTATAGCCCTTTGGCAGGGCAGCCAAAAATTGGGAGGCTCCACGTTGTCCCTGGATAGAGACGTGCATGAGGGCCTCAAAACATTAAGTGTCCATTGTCAGGAAGTGGGTGTATTATAGTATAGCCCTTTGGCAGGGCAGCCAAAAATTGGGAGGCTCCACGTTGTCCCTGCATAGAGACGTGCATGAGGGCCTCAAAACATTGTTCCCATTGCAAAGGAGCGGGTCTCCTGTCGTTGTAATGTCCATTCTGCAAAGAATGGGCGAAAAAATTTACCACTGGGGGTATACCTGAAACAAAGGCCTAACTCTTGTAACGGTCATCATGGTGGCGCATGAGGAGAAGGAGGAGCAGTCCAGCGATTATCCAAAGTCCAGAAGTGTGTACCCATGGGTGACTGGAGGTACATGGCAAATTCCCGTTACAAACTTTAAATTCCGCTCTCATTTGCTGGTGGTGTGGTGAAGTCTGGCCCAATCCAACCCTTGTTCATCTTGATCAGAGTCAGCCTGTCAGCATTTTCAGTTGACAGGCGGGTGCGTTTATCTGTAATGATTCCACCTGCGGCACTAAAAACACGCTCTGACAAAACGCTAGCGACAGGGCAGGCCAGGACGTCCAAGGCGTAGAGAGCCAATTCATGCCACGTGTCCACCTTGGATACCCAATAATTGTAAGGCACAGAGGAATGTCGGAGTACAGTTGTTCGATCTGCAAGGTACTCCTTGAGCATCTGGGCAAACTTGGGATTTCTTGTGGCACTACCCCGCACCTCAGGGGCTGTGGTACGTGAGGGGCTGAGAAAACTGTCCCACATCTTAAAGACTGTTCCCCTACCTCTGGCGGATTGGACTTGTGCCTCTCTCGGCTGTACGCCTTGGTTGTCCACTGATTCCTGACCTATGCCGCTAGCGTTTTGTGAGGGGAATGCTTTGCCTACTTCCGTGACTATGGCCTTCCGGAACTGCTGCATTTTGGTTGACCTCTCCGCCTCGGGAATAAGAGACATAAAGTTCTCCTTGTAGCGTGGGTCTAACAGTGTTACCAACCAGTAATGATTGTCGGCCAAGATGTTCTTAACGCGAGGGTCACGAGACAGGCAGCTTACCATAAAGTCAGCCATGTGCGCCAGACTCTTAACAGCCAGGACTTCAGTAGCCTGACCAACACGTTGACTGAACATGCTGTCCTCCTCCTCCTCCTCCTCCTCCTCATCTACCCTGTCCTCTGGCCAGCCACGCTGAACCGAGGATATGACTGGTGTGCATGTGATATCCTCAATTTGGCCGGAGATTTGCTCCATGTCTTCATCCTCCTCCTCGTCATAGTCCTCCACTGCACGTTGTGATGAGACGAGGCTGGGCTGTGTGTTATCACCCACACCCACTACTGTTTCTTGCTAGAACTCATCGCGCTCCGCCTGCAATGCATCATGTTTGGTTTTGAGCAGAGACCGTTTTAGAAGGCAGAGTAGTGGTATGGTGACGCTAATAATGGCGTCATCACCACTCACCATCTTGGTGGAGTCCTCAAAGTTTTGGAGGATGGTACATAGGTCGGACATCCATCTCCACTCCTCAGGTGTTATGTGTGGAGTTTGACCCATTTCCCGACGGCTTAGGTGATGCAGGTACTCAACAACTGCCCTCTTCTGCTCACATATCCTGACCAACATGTGCAGAGTTGAATTCCAACGCGTGGGGACATCACACACCAGTCTGTGAGCTGGAAGATGCAAACTGCGCTGAAAGCCGGCAAGGCCGGCTGAAGCAGTAGGTGACTTTCGAAAATGTGCAGACAGGCGGCGAACTTTTACCAGCAGATCAGACAGCTCTGGGTATGACTTTAGAAACTGCTGAACCACGAGGTTGAGCACATGGGCCACGCATGGAACATGTGTCAGCTGGCCTCGCCTCAAAGCCGCCACCAGGTTCCGGCCATTGTCACACACGACCTTTCCTGGCTTTAGGTTCAGAGGTGTGAGCCAGTGATCTGCCTGCTGTTTCAGAGCTGTCCACAGCTCTTCTGCATTGTGGGGTTTGTCACCTATGCAGATTAGCTTCAGCACAGCCTGTTGCCGCTTTGCCGAGGCAGTGCTGCAGTGCTTCCAGCTTGGGACTGGTGTGGAGGGTACAGTGGATGAGGATGCGCAGGAGGAGGAGGAGGCTGAAGAGCATGACATTCCGGAGCTGTAGAGTGTGGGTGAAACACTGACTGAGGTAGGGCCTGCAAACCTTGGTGTGGGAAGGACGTGTTCCGTCCCTCGCTCAGACTGGGTCCCAGCTTCCACAATATTAACCCAGTGTGCCGTCAACGAGATGTAGCGGCCTTGCCCACAAGCACTTGTCCACGTGTCTGTGGTTAGGTGGACTTTGGGTGAAACAGCGTTGTTCAGGGCACGTGTGATGTTTTGTGACACGTGGTTATGCAACGCGGGGACGGCACACCGGGAGAAATAGTGGCGGCTGGGGACCGAGTAACGTGGGACAGCTGCCGCCATCAGGTCGTGGAATGCTTCTGTCTCCACCAGCCTAAAAGGCAACATTTCCAGCGCAAGCAGTCGCGAAATGTTAGCATTTAGAACTGTGGCATGTGGGGTGTTGGCAGTGTATTTGTGCCTGCATTCAAAGGTTTGCTGAATGGATAACTGAACGCTGCGCTGGGACAAGGACGTGCTTGATGATGGTGTTATTTCTGCGTAGGCAACTGCAGGTGCAGGACCGGAGGAGGCTTGTTCGCAGGCAGCATGGACAGGGGATTGGCTCGCATGCACAACCAGCGAAGACGTAGCAGTGACTTTAGCAAGCACTGCTCCTCGACTCTGTTGTACTTCCCACAAAGTCGGGTGCTTGGCTGACATATGCCTGATCATGCTGGTGGTGGTCAGGCTGCTAGTTTTGGTACCCCTGCTGATGCTGGCACAGCAGGTGTTGCAAATGGCCTTTTTAGAATCATCTGGATCCAACTTAAAAAACTGCCAGACTCGGGAAGACCTAACATTTGTACAGGCACCTTGTGTCGTGTTGTTGTTCCGGGGAACGGTTGCCTGACTTCTGCCTGGAGCCACCACCCTGCTTCTTACTGCCTGTTGGGATGCCACGCCTCCCTCCCCTGTGCACTGCTGTCCTCGCTCTGCATATCCTCCTGCCAGGTTGGGTCAGTTACTGGATCATCCACCACGTCGTCTTCCTCTTCCGCACCCTGCTCCTCCTCCTGACTTCCTGACAATTGTGTCTCATCATCGTCCACCCCTTGTTGAGACACGTTGCCAACTTCGTGAGAACGTGGCTGCTCAAATATTTGGCCATCTGTACATACGATCTCCTCATGACCCACTTCAACATGAGCTGGCGAGAGGCCAGAATGTGCGAATGGAAACGTGAACAGCTCTTCCGAGTGTCCAAGTGTGGGATCATTAATGTCCGAGGACATGTACTCAGCCTTGTGGTAGGAAGGAGGATCAGGTTCTGAAATGTGCGGTGCAGTATCACGGCTACTGACACTTGACCGTGTGGAAGACAGAGTGTTTGTGGTGGTGCCAATCTGACTGGAAGCATTATCCGCTATCCAACTAACAACCTGTTGACACTGGTCTTGGTTCAAGAGCGGTGTACTGCTGCGGTCCCCAAGAATTTGGGACAGGACGTGAGAGCGACTAGATGTGGCCCTTTGTTGTGGCAAAATTAGAGCTTGCCCACGACCTCGGCCTCTGCCTGCACCACCATCACGTCCACTTCCTTGTTCCTTGCCAACGCCCTTGCGCATTTTGCAATGCTGTGCTGACGTGTATTCACTAGACTTGGGCGTTATATCAAAGTTTGTGCAAATCGTGCACCTGTACGCTGCCACCGACAGGCACACACGTGCGGTTTTTAAATGCAAGCACGGACGCACTAAGAACCTAACACAGGTTTTAGGAGAAAAAATTAATGACGAGAACTCTGACACTATCAGCCACTGCTGACTGACGTGTATTATACACTACACTTGTGCGTTATATAATAGTTTGGTAAAAACGCACACAAGTGCACCTGTACGCTGCCACCGACAGGCACACACGTGCGGTTTTTAAATGCAAGCACAGACGCACTAAGAACCTAACAGGTTTTTAGGAGCGACAATTGCTGAGAAGTCTGACACTATCAGGACTGTTTTAGACTGTGTACACCAGCCCCAGATATGATGAAGGCTGGTATACGGTCACCACTAGGAATGGCTATATACCCTGCCTGCCTGCCTGCCTGCCTGTATACTGCTACAATAGTCCTGACAAGGACTCTTTTGGTCACTAGCCTGTATTCCAACCTGGCTATACCCTGCCTGTATATAGCAACAATAGTCCTGAGAAGGACTCTGCTACTGTACTCCGACCTGGCTATACCCTGCCTGCCTGTATACAACTAGAATAGTCCTGAGAAGGACTTTTGGTCACACTGTTTGCAGCCCTGCTACGGAAATAGCTATAAAGGGCCGCAAACCTTTCCCTGAAGCAGCGACCCTCTCCCTGCACTGACTGTCTGGATAGCTGTGAGCAGAGCACAGCGCGCCCGCCGGTATAAAGGCTCGGTCACGCTGTGCAGGCCGGCCAATCACTGCAATTCCACAACTAACAGGGCTGAGGCATTGCAGTTGTCTGCCAGCCAATCCCTGCATGAGGGCTGGCTCTCAAAAGAGCGCCAACATGCAGGGATGAAGACCACGAGTACAGCACGAGTATCGCGAGATTACTCGGTCCCCGCCGAGTAGACCGAGTACAGTGATACTCGTGCGAGTACCGAGTAGTAACAAGCATGCTCGCTCATCACTAATCACCAATTATTTTGTCCTCCTTAAGGAGGTTCCAATATTTTCTAACAATATTTTTTAAAACTTTTGCTTGTGCTGTATATTGTAAAATTATTGGTATGTTTAGTTCGTCTTTTTCATGAGACATACATACAATGGGTTTATCCTGGAGTAAATTTTTTCTTTCAATTAATTTAGTTTGTTGATATTTTTTTTCCCCTATATATATATGTGTATATTTCACTTTTTACCTTTTTTATATATTTTTATAATTTTTATATTTTTTATATGTACTATTACTTTTTATGAAGAGATGTAAAAATAGTATAAAAAAGGAATTTAAAAATTAAAAAATTAAAAGATTTTTTAAAAAAATCACAAAATAAAAATAAAGATAAAGATATAAACAAAAACAAAAGTAAGAATCATCCCTATTAAATATAGGGAGCTTTTTAGCTCTTAAAAGTCATTCTCTATTTTTATATAAGATATTCGGATACATTTTTATAGATTTTGCATTTTTATATATTTTTTACATATTTTAAACAAAAAAAAAAAATTTTTTTCTAACTATCCATATGCTGTTAGGTACACCTTACAAAAAAAGTTTTTTATGAACTATGGGTGGGAACAGCCCATTTTTTGAATTCTTCGATTAAACACTATTAGAAAAATTCATTTGGAGGATTTCTCCCTAAAAAATCTCTGCACTAAATGTGTTATGCAAAATGACTTATACATGAATTTTGCATATGTTTTTATTTGTTCTTTCTGTGGGAATCCGCAGTTTTCTTTTTGCTATAAATAGGTCCTAATGGAATGACTGAGCTATCCTTGAGGAAGGGGACCGGTAACGCCCCCGAAACGCGAGTCGGATCTTTGCTCAGCCAGACTAGTATTGTGAGGTAGACGTAACTGTCTGCTTGCCTCTTACCGACTACGGAACTTGCCGGTTCACTGGCAGTTTAACGCCCAAGCAGGTGCACGGAGGAGTTCATACTTCAGGACAGTGCAGCTCTGCCGTAGTAATCTCCAATCGGCATCCTATAATCTGGCCAGGGACCGTGAAAGAGTGCAGCGTGGCTGTCAATGATAATTTAACCAGCAATAAAGTACTCATCTTGGCACAGGCATCTGCCAGAAGGAACATTGCCCTTATATACGGGCTGGTACGGACATAGTACCCCCTCGGAAAAACGTTTGTAATTTATTGTATACTTTTGAGGAAGTTATCCCCTTTCAATTGGACTATTAGCTTCATTAACATCCATTATTAATCGTGGCTGCCACCGGCCGGGGCCCAACGAGAATTTAATTCTTTTGTGATCATTAGTGTGTGTACAATTTTTGATTTTTTTACTTGGTTATTGTAGAAAATATTTCCATTTTTCTGTCAGTAATAAAAATATCATTCTTATATTTCAGCGCTGGTTTGTAAGATTTTTTTCCCTTTGTGGAAAAATCTCAATTCCTATTTATTGGTTGTACCCAGGCAATTTTGAGGTGTTTTTGCCTACAAACCAGCTGTAGAATCATAAGTAAGTTTTTGGGTCAAGCGCTTATCTTTGTCTTAGGACAATTTTCAACTTGATGCAAATCTAGCTGTGAAGTGTACAACTGGGACACAACTGCTGCCACTGAAGGGGTGGGTGTGTGTGGGGCACAATTTTTGGAAAAAAGGGAGACTCCGCTTGGAGTAACCCTTACTTACATTGTTTTTAAAAGAAGCCAAGATGAACAGAGCTGGGATCAGGAAAGACTTTGCTACCTACCCCGGTGTCATCCTGGGGACGGTTAAGAATAGCGTATTTTTGAATGTGCTTGATGCAAATCAAAACATCCTGTTTGCAACTAGGGCACAAGTGCTGCCACTGATGGGGTGTCTGTGTGGGCCCCAATTTTTGGAAAAAAAGGGAGACTCCGCTTGGAGTAACCCTTGCTTGCTGTGTTTTTTAAAAATGATCCAAGATGAACAGAGCTGGGATCAGGAAAGACTTTGCTACCTACCCCGGTGTCATCCTGGGGACGGTTAAGAATAGCGTATTTTTGAATGTGCTTGATGCAAATCTAGCTGTGAAGTGCACAACTAGGGCACAAGTGCTGCCACTGAAGGGGTGGGTGTGTGTGGGGCCCAATTTTTGGAAAAAAAGGGAGACTCCGCTTGGAGTCACCTTGCGGTGTTTTACATGATTTTAGAAGGGCGTGCCTTGCCTAAATCTGTGTGTCCTCCTCTTTTTCCTTGTCCAGCTCTTTTGTTTTCGCATGAGTATATGTCCTTGTCACTTTCTCATGTGTTTGTGTTGTGTTGTGAGTTGTTTGTCACCTTTTGGACACCTTTGAGGGTGTTTTCTAGGTGTTTTTATATGTTTGTGATTGCCTGCCATTGTTTCCTATGCAGTTCGAGTTCGGTTCGTCGAACGTTCGACGAGCCGAACTCGAACGGGACGTCCGTTCGGCAAACCGACCTCGAGCCGAACCTCGACCGGTTCGCTCATCTCTACTGTCCACCCCTCCACTTCTATTGGTGGGCCGCTGTGTGACATCGCTGAGACACCACACGAACCTCCCCCTTAAAAAAAAGGTTGTTCTCCGGCCACAGTGAGGATGTGCCGTTAGGATGGTAAATTAGTGTGACGGGTACCGGCGATATTGTTCGCCACGGACAGCGATTTGCCCGTGACACACAAATGACTGGGGCGGGTGCGATCGCTAGCAATGTCGCAGCGTGTAAAGCGGCCTTAACATTCAGCATCCTAGAGCCAGTTTAGCACTGGCTTTACTCTATATATAAAAATCCTGATGGTTGGTTCTCTTTAAACTTTAATTTCTTTTTATTAAACTTGAAATGGCTCTTAGACATGCAATCTCTAGATTATTTCCGTAATATGTTGCTGCACTGGCAGACAGCCTATTAGAATTTAATTAGAAAGGAACTAAGATATTCAAGCAGATCGCAAAGTGGAAAATATCTCACTCAATATATTATACACTTATGCTTGGGAAAAGGAAAATATTTGTTGTGTTTGAGGACACTAATCAGAAAAAGCGTTAATCTATGAGATTATTTTAGGAGGATTTTTTTTTTTAAATTGTGTGACTGTGTAAAGATGTAAGGAAGGAAAAAAGGTTTAAGATTTAAAAAACATTATAACTGTGTAAAATCTGAGAAGTATTAATGGGGGCCTTACTTTTGCAATCTGTGCTGAACCAAGCTCAGTATGTGCCAGATCGCTACCAGCCTTACCACCACCAGCGGCTCAGGCACATGTCATCCAAGCACCTGACTAGGTGGGTTGAACATCTGGGTCCGCCATCATTGTCTGCAGACACCACTGCCTATTCGCTTTTGCTATGTTCTGCTCAATCCATGATGCAGGAGCGGATAACTCCCGCCCAGTAACTGTCTTTGCAGATTCACAAACACATTCCAGACTGATTGCCCTGTAAATGTTGCCTTTTTAAGATTGAGGACATTGAGTCTTTCCACAACCTTATGTCAGCAGCTGTACTTCGGTACTCAGTCCCCAGCTGTCATTTTTTTTCCTGATGTGCCGTCCCCGCCTTACACTAGTACGTCTCTCATAGCATGACCCTCACCAATGCATTTATTGCGAAGGTCCACGTAACCACCGGCAACTGGACAAATGCTTGTCGCCAGGAAAGCTATATTTCACTGATGGCACACTGGGTGAACCTTGTGGAGGTAGGAACTGAGTTGTATACTTGCACCAAACATGTGCTACTAATACCAACAGTTGCATAAACTTTTTTCATCAGGATTTGTAGGGTCTGAATGCTTGAATTAAGCACACAGCTACCCTGTCTTCTGCAGAAGTGCATCCAGACCAGGATAGTGTCCAGGTTTGCACGGTAATTGCATACAGCCTTCTGTGACTCCAGGTTGAGTGGAGACAGTCATTGCTCAAACTAGACCTTGATAGCTGTCCACAACTGCACAGCTGTGTGACTGCAGCCTTAAATGTATTTGAATTGCAACACCGCCTCATTGTGGTGAGCCCTGGCTGCATAATACTGAGCTGGGTGGATTCTCTCTACATTGTTGGTATATGGGTCACAATGAAGGGGAGATTGAATTAACAGGTGGAGGCCTTAGAAGTTATGGAGGAGGCAGAAGTAGTAGATGCAAAGGTTTGTCCCAAAAAGCCTTGGAGATTTCAAGATTTGTGGAGCAGCCTCTTCCCCACCTCCCACTTCATCCACCGGAGTAATCCAGTGCCCAGTAAGGGAAATGTAGCACCCCTGGCTATGTCTGCTCAATCAGGTGTCAGTGGTGAAATGAACCCTGTCAGACACACATTTATTACAGGAATGGGTGATTTTGTCTGCAATATGTAAGGGTACTTTCACACATCCGGATTTTTGCTCTGCGGCACAATACGGCGTTCTGCAGAAAAACCGCAACCGGCTTTTGTAACGCCGATTGCGGTTTTTTTTGCATTGACTTACATTAGTGCCGCATTGTGCCGTAGGGGCTTGCGTTCGGTCCGGTTTTTGCCGCATGCGGCAGATTTAGCCGATGCGGCGGCCGGATCGAACGTACCCTGCAACGTTTTTTGCTCCGGCAAAAAACACCGCATCGCGCCGCATCCGGCCGCTGCGGCGCATTTTTCAATGCATCCCTATGGAGGCCGGATGCGGCGCGATGCGGAAAAAACCGCATCCGGTCGCCGCATGCGGTATTTTCCACTGCGCATGCTCAGTAGCATGCCGCAACCGGAAAAAACCGGACCGGCCGCATGTAAAAACTGATGCAAAGGATGCGGTGTTTTCACCGCATCCGTTGCATAGTTTTCACAGCCGGATTGAGCCGCAGGGCTCAAACCGGATGTGTGAAAGTAGCCTTAGTGTGATGAGGTACAGCTGTATAGAGAAGTATTGGTGACTGGGCAACTGGTATTGGGGGACTCCTACAGCCATCAGCTTTCGGAAACCATCTGTATCCACCAGGCGGAAAGGCAACATTTACGTGTCCAACAGATTGGATATGGTGATGTTCAAGCTCTTAGCTTTGGCTTGTGTAGGCGCAAATAACCTTGTAAGTGACCATAATTGCGGCCCCAAGGGCTGTCCGCTTGGCTGAGAGAGTAGAATAGGGTGTAAACAACAAACTGGTGGACTGTGAGTGAGGTGCATGTGGAGATGTTATGGTGGATTGAGAAATCTTTGTGTCTTTAGTATACTCTTTATTTCTTTCATAATTTTCTCTTTTTATGTGTTTAAGGTTTGCTTTTAGGGAACGTCATAAGACAGTGCTCTAGATAATGGCAGACCTCTTTTTTTAAAAAAAAAAAAAAACTTGCACAGGGTTGTTGTGAGGGGGCTGTTTATTTTACAACCTCATTGTCATCCTCTCTGTTGTCCACCCTGAGAGTCAAAAGCGGGCTTTACATGCTGCGATCTCGCTAGGGAGATCGCAAACAATTGTACCCGCCCCGGTCGGTTGTGCGACACGGGCAAATCGCTTACCCCGTCACATGCACTTACCTGTCCTGCGATGTCGATCTGGCCAGCGATCCGCCTCCCTTCTAAGGAGGCGGGTCATGCTGTGTCACAGTGACGTCACATGGCAGCCGTCCAATAGAAGCAGAGGGGCGGAGATGAGCGGAATGTAACATCCCTCCCACCTCCTTCCTTCCGCATAGCCGGTGGAGGGAGGTAAGCAAATGTTCATCGCTCCTGCGGTGTCATACAGAGCGATGTGTGCTGCCACAGGATCGAGCAACAACATCGCTAATTAGGAGAAAAGGATTTTTTGCTTTAGGACGACCTCTCCGCAGCAAACGATTTTTGCCACTTTTGCGATCGTTTTAGGTTGCACATAAATGTCACACACTGCAATATCATTAATGACGCCGGATGTGCGTCACAAACAACGTGACCCTGACGATAAATCATTAACGATATCGTAGTGTGTAAAACCCGCTGAAGTCCTCCTCCTCTTCGTGCCCTGACAGCACAGCACAGTAGGAGTGCGCCTCAGGTATCTGAGTCTCATTATGATCACTTCCACCCCCGGGGCTTAATATTTATTGACAAGGGTCTGGATTCTGATTCGTCCCTCGTTTTAACACCCCCAGATCCAACTGAGAAAGATTTTGCCATTTGATGCGGGTACATTCCACTTCTTGAGCCTGTGAAACTTTGAAGCAGATCTCTGATGCCCATGGAATAAAATGTGTGACCAGCTCTGCAGAATCACCCCTCAGTGGTTTCCCACAGTCAGTTGGGTGGTTGGAGAGCTGTGATGCAGGAGGAAACGAGGGTAATTGTGTTAGCACCTCTGAGTGTGTGTGTGTGTGTGTGTGTGTGTGTTGTGTGATATTGAGGTGGTGGAAGAGGAGGAAAGGCCACTTGATGCAGCTTAGAAGACAAATATTTGAAAATTCCTTTTCTTTTTGTCTTTCAGGGTACACTGCTGATTTGTCTGTTTTTTATACAGAAGATACGACTGTATACAGTTATAATGTTTTGATCTCCAACAAATCATTATTATGAATGTCCAAAGACAATATTTTGTTTTTTAAGTTACAATATCTGTATTATCTACCACAGCAGTCACCATTCGTTTACCCTACTTCCCTTTCCCCAAAATGGTAAACTCCGCTTATGTGGAGAGGGTTACTGTTAATCCACCTAACGGTTTTACATGTTTTCCGGCTGTCACACCACAAACAATATTTGGATTTTTCGATCACCTTCATTATTACCTCATGTATAGAGTTGAGCGCGGTTCGTGGTTCGTGGTTCTCCAGTTCGCGGCTCGAATGATTTTGGGGGCTGTTCTAGATCGAACTAGAACTCAAGCTATTTGCAAAAGCTCGATAGTTCTAGAAACGTTCGAGAACGGTTCTAGCAGCAAAAAAACAGCTAATTCCTAGCTGGCTTTCCGCTGTAATAGTGTAAGTCACTCTGTGACTCACACTATTATGAAATTTCAGTGTATAGTGTGCGGGAACAGCGCCTTCAGATCACTCCTGTTTGTATAATGGTGATCGCCATTTTTTTTTTTTTCCTTGTCTTCCTTCCCTAAGCGCGCACGTGTAGTGGGGAGGGCCAGCATGTCAGGCAATCCCAGACACACACACAGCTAAGTGGACTTTTAGCCAGAGAAGCAACGGCATGTGTGATAGGATGTCCATGTCACATGTCCCTGCATTATAAAAACGAGTATCTGCCTGTCCGGACGCCATTATCTCTTCTGCGTCCTTGGTGTCAGACATCACTGGCGCAGCTCCGTCCTTTGTCCTATCGCCTACACTGCTGTATGCGCTCCATACACAGCGCTGGACAGCTTAGGGATAGCACTTTCTATCAGTCCTTTTAAGGGCTCGTACCGGCAGGGACAGAGCCATAGGTGACAGGTCCTGAAAACAGAGACAGCGTCTGTGTAGCCAAGGTCAGGGATTTCGTCGCTGCATTTCCCCATTAGGAGGGAATAGAAAGGCAGGCTTCCATTCCTCTACCCAGAGCCCCACAATCCTGGCACTGTACCCTCCTGTCCTCTGCACACTCAAACTCATTATAACTAAGCCATTATACTAGCAAACACTGAGTGTACCTAGTGGCATCCTAAACGTGACTATTGGACTTCTGTATTGTCCCAGTAGTGCACAGATATTTGCAGCACGTCTGCCTGCATTGCACACTCAAACTCATTGTTACTAAGCCATTATACTAGCAAACACTCAGTGTACCTAGTGGCATCCTAAACGTGACTATTGGACTTCTGTATCGTCCCAGTAGTGCACAGATATTTGCAGCACGTCTGCCTGCATTGCACACTCAAACTCATTATAGCTAAGCCATTATACTAGCAAACACTGAGTGTACCTAGCGTCATCCTAAACGTGGCTATTGGACTTCTGTATAGTCCCAGTAGTGCAAAGATATTTGCAGCACCTCTGCCTGCATTGCACACTCAAACTCATTGTTACTAAGCCATTATACTAACAAACACTCAGTGTACCTAGTGGCATCCTAAACGTGGCTATTGGACTTTTGTCTAGTCCCACTAGTGCAAAGATATTTGCAGCACGTCTGCCTGCATTGCACACTCAAACTCATTATAACTAAGCCATTATACTAGCAAACACTGAGTGTACCTAGTGGCATCCTAAACGTGGCAATTGGACTTTTGTATAGTCCCACTAGTGCAAAGATATTTGCAGCACATCTGCCTGCATTGCACACTCAAAATCATTATAACTAAGCCATTATACTAGCAAACACTCAGTGTACCTAGTGGCATCCTAAACGTGGCTATTGGACTTTTGTCTAGTCCCACTAAAGCAAACATATTTGCAGCACCTCTGCCTGCATTGCACACTCCAACTCATTATAACTAAGCCATTATACTAGCAAACACTCAGTGTACCTAGTGGCATCCTAAACGTGGCTATTGGACTTTGCTATAGTCCCACTAGTGCAAGGACATTTGCAGCACCTCTACCTGCATTGCACACTCCAACTCATTATAACTAAGCCATTATACTAGAAATTGATGCTGCCAGTTTAAGGGCCGTAGTTGCATTGTCAGGGATATTTATTCTTTATTATTCTGCTGTTAATAAAGCTAGACCACCGCTGCAATCTACACCACCTCTCAATTTTTACTACCACATTTTCAGTGCACAATCTTGTCGCAATCAACATGAGTGGCAAAATGACAGATGCTGGTGGAAAGGGGAAGGGGCGTGGTGGAAAAGGCAAAAAAGGTTTTGTCCGTGGGGAAGGTGGCAAAGCTCCATTATCATCTGCTGAAGGTAGACCATCTACCAGCAAAAGTAAGATGTCTACTACTTACCATGGACAATCCGATGTGCTCCCTTTTTTACGGACACGAACAACAGGAACAAAGGTAGATGATGGCCAAAAAAGGAGAATGCTTGAATGGATCTCAAGTGGTCCAACAAGTGCCCTCTCAGCCACTTCAAGTACCGCATCCAAAAAACATCAGTCCTCTGAGTTGTCATCCCAATCAAACTTGCTTTCTCCCAGCTCTGAAGTCTCCATCAGCCCTGCACAGTATGGTGGAACTGAGATGGCTGAGTCTGCAGAGCTGTTCAGTCACACTATAGCCTGGGAATCAGAGGTCTGCTCCCAAGCTACAGTGAGTACAGAACAGGAAATGGTCTGGAGTGATGCCCAGAACCTTTGTGACTCTGATTCAGGCCGTGAGGACCAAGTTTCTGAGCATAATGTTGACCCTTTGTCACAAACTGTAACACCTGTGGTTATAGACAATGAGGAACATACTGATGAAGATGAGACGCAGATACCCGATTGGGATGACAACTTAAATATTCGGTCAGGGCAAGAAGAGGTTCGGTCTGAGTGGGAGGGGAGTGCAAACACAACAATTGATGATGAAGTTCTAGATCCCACCTACTGTCAACCCACAGTCAGGCCCTTGAGGAGGTCAACAGAGGTGGTGGAGGAGGATGCAACTGATGACGAAGTTACCTTGCGCCTTCCTGGACACAGTCGGAGTACTGGTAGCACGTCTACAACTGCATCCTCAGCCACCACTCTGCCTCTGAGCACTAGTCGGGGTGGATCAACAGGTCGCATGCCCTCTAAGCCTTGCCTAGCCTGGTCCTTTTTTGACATAGAAAAAGATCGCCCAAATTATGTGATCTGTAAAATTTGTCATGGTTCTCTTAGTAGAGGTCAAAACCTCAGCAGTTTGACAACTTCTTCCATGAATCGTCACATGAATAAATATCATATGTCCCGGTGGGAAGCTCACCGTGCTGCAATGCGGCCTAGCGGAGCGAACCATCCACCGCCTGCCCCTTCCAGTGCATCCGCGCGCTCTTCATCTTCTAGGACTGTGGGGACAGCTGTCACACCTGTTTTTCCACGCACAACTTCCACCACTGTAACCGCAACAGGCAGTTTGCTTGGTAGGTCGTCAGTTGGTTTGGAAGGGGAAACAAGTGAGTGTGTACAGCTCTCTCAGACATCGATAGCACCAACGTTGGATGAAGGCAACATCATGTCTCCGCCTGCACTTTCCTTACAAACCTGCATTTTTCAAGGGACACCCTACTCAACACCGTCTACACACAGCAGCCAGATCTCTGTCCCTCAGATGTGGTCAAATAAAAGGCCACTTCCTGCAACCCATGACAACGCTAAGAAGTTGACTCTATCCCTCTGTAAGCTCTTGGCTACCGAAATGCTGCCTTTCCGCCTAGTGGACACACAGGATTTTAGAGACCTTATGTCTGTCGCTGTGCCCCAGTACCAGATGCCTAGTCGCCACTACTTCTCTAAGAAAGGTGTGCCCGCGCTACACCAGCATGTCGCACACAACATCACCGCTTCCTTGAGAAACTCTGTGTGTGAACGGGTGCATTTCACTACCAATACTTGGACCAGTAAGCATGGACAGGGACGTTACATGTCGCTGACTGGGCACTGGGTAACTATGGTGATAGATGGTGAAGGGTCTGCTGCACAAGTCTTGCCATCCCCACGACTTGTGTGTCAATCCTCTGTCTGTCCAAGTTCCGCCACTGCTTCTGCCTCCTCCACCTCATCTGGGTCCTCCACCTCTGCCCCAAGCCTGCCTGGTCAGGCCACCAGCGTTCTCACTGCGCAGAAGGAATCACGCACCCCTCATTACTATGCTGGCAGCAGAGCGCAACGGCATCAGGCGGTCTTTAGCTTGACATGTCTTGGGAATAAGAGTCACACAGCTGAGGAGTTGTGGTCAGCTCTGCGGTCCGAGTTTAATAAATGGTTGTCTCCACTCAACCTGCAGCCTGGTAAGGCCGTGTGTGACAATGCTGCAAACCTGGGTGTGGCCCTTCGCCTGGGCAAGGTGACACACGTACCTTGTATGGCTCACGTGTTGAACCTTGTCGTGCAGCAATTTTTAACACACTATCCCGGCCTAGATGGCCTTCTGAACAGGGCACGAAAACTGTTTGCTCACTTCCGCCATTCAAGCGCCGCAGCTGAGCGACTTGCATCGCTCCAGAAGGCCTGCCAGTTCATCGCCTGAAATGCGATGTGGCGACATGCTGGAATTCAACTCTCCACATGTTACAGAGACTTTGGCAGCACCGCCGAGCCCTGGTGCAATACGTCATGACGTATAGCCTGGGCCAACGAGATGCCGAGGTGGGGCAGATCACCCTGATGGAGTGGTCTCAGATCAAGGACCTATGCACCCTTCTGCACAGTTTCGACATGGCGACGAATATGTTTACCGCTGACAATGCCATTATCAGCATGACAATTCCAGTCATTTACATGCTGGAGCACACGCTAAACACTATTCGGAGTCAGGGGGTGGGACAACAGGAAGGGGATGAACTACAGGAGGATTCATATGCACAAGACACAACAACATCACCAAGGTCCAGACGTTCATCATCACCAACACGGCAGGCATGGGACCATGGGGGACAGGGATCAACAAGGGCGCATGGTAGCAGGTGAGATGTTGAGGAAGGTGCAGGAGAACATGAAGAAATGGAGGACGAACTGTCCATGGACATGGAAGACTCAGCAGATGAGGGAGACCTTGGTCAAATTTCAGTTGAAAGAGGTTGGGGGGAGATGTCAGAGGAAGAAAGAACGGTTAGCACCTCTATGCCACAAACACAGCGTGGACTTGGTCCGCATGGCTGTGCAAGACACATGAGTGCCTTCTTGTTGCACTACCTCCAACATGACCCTCGTATTGTCAAAATTAGAAGTGATGATGACTACTGGATTGCCACACTATTAGATCCCCGGTACAAGTCCAAATTTTGTGACATAATTCCAGCCATAGAAAGGGACGCACGTATGCAGGAGTATCAGCAGAAGCTGTTACTCGATCTTAGCTCGGCTTTTCCACCAAACAACCGTGCAGGTGCAGGGAGTGATACTTCCAATTGTAACTTGACAAACATGGGACGGTCTCGTCATCTTCAACAGTCTACCCGTACCAGTAGGACCGTATCTAGTGCTGGTAACAGCAATTTTATGGAATCTTTTCATAATTTTTTTAGACCCTCTTTTGCAAGGCCACCAGAGACAACAAGTCTGACACATAGTCAACGGCTGGAGAGGATGATACAGGAGTATCTCCAAATGAACATCGATGCCATGACTTTGCAAATGGAGCCTTGCTCCTTTTGGGCTTCAAATCTAGAAAAATGGCCAGAGCTCTCCAGTTACGCCTTGGAGTTTTTGTCGTGTCCAGCTGCCAGCGTTGTCTCCGAACGTGTCTTCAGTGCTGCTGGGTGTGTGCTGACAGATAAGCGCACGCGTCTGTCCAGTGACAATGTGGACAGACTAACGTTCATCAAAATGAACAAGTCATGGATCCAGAAGGAATTTACTACCCCTGTGTCATCCTGGGGAGAGTAAATGCTTGTGTATTTGGAATGTGCTTGATGCAAATCAAAACATCCTGTTTGCAACTAGGGCACAACTGCTGCCACTGATAAGGTGTCTGTGTGGGGCCCAATTTTTGGAAAAAAAGGGAGACTCCGCTTGGAGTAACTTTTGCTTACATTGTTTTTAAAAGAAGCCAAGATGAACAGAGCTGGGATCAGGAAAGACTTTGCTACCTACCCCGGAGTCATCCTGGGGACGGTTAAGTATGGCATATTTTTGAATGTGCTTGATGCAAATCTAGCTGTGAAGTGTACAACTGGGGCACAACTGCTGCCACTGAATGGGTGGGTGTGTGTGTGGCCCAATTTTTGGAAAAAAAGGAGACTCCGCTTGGAGTAACCCTTGCTTACATTGTTTTTAAAAGAAGCCAAGATGAACAGAGCTGGGATCAGGAAAGACTTTGCTACCTACCCCGGAGTCATCCTGGGGACGGTTAAGTATGGCGTATTTTTGAATGTGCTTGATGCAAATCTAGCTGTGAAGTGTACAACTGGGGCACAACTGCTGCCACTGAATGGGTGGGTGTGTGTGTGGCCCAATTTTTGGAAAAAAAGGAGACTCCGCTTGGAGTAACCCTTGCTTACATTGTTTTTAAAAGAAGCCAAGATGAACAGAGCTGGGATCAGGAAAGACTTTGCTACCTACCCCGGAGTCATCCTGGGGACGGTTAAGTATGGCGTATTTTTGAATGTGCTTGATGCAAATCTAGCTGTGAAGTGTGCAACTGGGGCCCAAGTGCTGCCACTGAAGGAATGGGTGTGTGTGGGGCCCAATTTTTGGAAAAAAGGGAGACTCCGCTTGGAGTAACCCTTGCTTACATTGTTTTTAAAAGAAGCCAAGATGAACAGAGCTGGGATCAGGAAAGACTTTGCTACCTACCCCGGAGTCATCCTGGGGACGGTTAAGTATGGCGTATTTTTGAATGTGCTTGATGCAAATCTAGCTGTGAAGTGTGCAACTGGGGCACAAGTGCTGCCACTGAAGGGGTGGGTGTGTGTGGGGCCCAATTTTTGGAAAAAAGGGAGACTCCGCTTGGAGTAACCCTTGCTTACATTGTTTTTAAAAGAAGCCAAGATGAACAGAGCTGGGATCAGGAAAGACTTTGCTACCTACCCCGGAGTCATCCTGGGGACGGTTAAGTATGGCGTATTTTTGAATGTGTTTGATGCAAATCTAGCTGTGAAGTGTACAACTGGGGCACAACTGCTGCCACTGAAGTGGAGGGTGTGTGTGGGGCCCAATTTTTGGAAAAAAGGGAGACTCCGATTGGAGTAACCCTTGCTTGCTGTGTTTTTTAAAAGGAGCCAAGATGAACAGAGCTGGGATCAGGAAAGACTTTGCTACCTACCCCGGTGTCATCCTGGGGATGGTTAATTATGGCGTATTTTTGAATGTGCTTGATGCAAATCTAGCTGTGAAGTGTACAACTGGGGCACAACTGCTGCCACAGAAGGGGTGGGTGTGTGTGGGCCCAATTTTTGGAAAAAAGGGAGACTCCGCTTGGAGTAACCCTTGCTTACATTGTTTGTAAAAGAAGCCAAGATGAACAGAGCTGGGATAAGGAAAGACTTTGCTACCTACCCCGGAGTCATCCTGGGGACGGTTAAGTATGGCGTATTTTTGAATGTGCTTGATGCAAATCTAGCTGTGAAGTGTACAAATGGGGCACAACTGCTGCCACTGAAGGGGTGGATGTGTGTGGGGCCCAATTTTTCGAAAAAAGGGAGACTCCGCTTGGAGTAACCCTTGCTTACATTGTTTTTAAAAGAAGCCAAGATGAACAGAGCTGGGATCAGCCAATGTATGTAAAGCGCTGTGGAATTAATAGCGCTATATAAATGAATAAAATTATTAATTATTATTATCAGGAAAGACTTTGCTACCTACCCCGGAGTCATCCTGGGGACGGTTAAGTATGGCATATTTTTGAATTTGCTTGATGCAAATCTAGCTGTGAAGTGTACAACTGGGGCACAACTGCTGCCACTGAAGGGGTGGGTGTGTGTGGGGCCCAATTTTTGGAAAAAAGGGAGACTCCGCTTGGAGTAACCCTTGATTGCTGTGTTTTTTAAATGGAGCCAAGATGAACAGAGCTGGGATAAGGAAAGACTTTGCTACCTACCCCGGTGTCATCCTGGGGACGGATAAGAATGGCGTATTTTTGAATGTGCTTGATGCAAATCTAGCTGTGAAGTGTACAACTAGGGCAAAAGTGCTGCCACTGAAGGGGTGGGTGTGTGTGGGGCCCAATTTTTGGAAAAAAGGGAGACTCCGCTTGGAGTAACCCTTGCTTACATTGTTTTTAAAAGAAGCCAAGATGAACAGAGCTGGGATAAGGAAAGACTTTGCTACCTACCCCGGAGTCATCCTGGGGACGGTTAAGTATGGCATATTTTTGAATTTGCTTGATGCAAATCTAGCTGTGAAGTGTACAACTGGGGCACAACTGCTGCCACTGAAGGGGTGGGTGTGTGTGGGGCCCAATTTTTGGAAAAAAGGGAGACTCCGCTTGGAGTAACCCTTGCTTACATTGTTTTTAAAAGCAGCCAAGATGAACAGAGCTGAGATCAGGAAAGACTTTGCTACCTACCCCGGAGTCATCCTGGGGACGGTTAAGTATGGCGTATTTTTGAATGTGCTTGATGCAAATCTAGCTGTGAAGTGTACAACTGGGGCACAACTGCTGCCACTGAAGGGGTGGGTGTGTGTGGGGCCCAATTTTTGGATAAAAGGGAGACTCCGCTTGGATTAACCTTTGCTTGCTGTGTTTTTTAAAAGGAGCCAAGATGAACATAGCTGGGATCAGGAAAGACTTTGCTACCTAACCCGGGGTCATCTTGGGGACGGTTAAGTATGGCGTATTTTTGAATGTGCTTGATGCAAATCTAGCTGTGAAGTGTGTAACTGGGGCACAAGTGCTGCCACTGAAGGGGTGGGTGTGTGTGTGGCCCAATTTTTGGAAAAAAGGGAGACTCCGCTTGGAGTCACCTTGCGGTGTTTTACATGATTTTAGAAGGGCGTGCCATGCCTATATCTGTGTCTCCTCCTCTTTTTCCTTGTCCTGCTCTTTTGTTTTCACATGAGTATATGTCCTTGTCACTTTCCCATGTGTTTGTGTTGTGTTGTGAGTTGTTTGTCACCTTTCGGACACCTTTGAGGGTGTTTTCTAGGTGTTTTTATGTGTTTGTGAATGCCTGCCATTGTTTCCTATGCGGTTCGAGTTCGGTTCGACGAACCGAACTCGAACGGGACCTCCGTTCAGTGAACCGACCTCGAGCCGAACCGGGACCGGTTCGCTCATCTCTACTCATGTATGATGTACCTTTTTGTTTTAGCACTGTAAGATTCCCAGACTAACGCTGATTAGGTCTCCTTTTTGTGTGTTGCCTAAAGCAGGAGGGCTTCCAGATTGGTAGGCATGGAGTTATCTTTCACTGATCCACCTCCCTTACTAACCCTAAATGTGTCTAGCAATATATTAAGCTAAAATTGCTGCCACCTGAATGTGGCTGAGCAGAAAATAAGTTTTAGCTGTTGAATGAAGCATGAGGTCTCCCTGCACAGTACGTCTAAACTGATAAGTCCCCCACTCAGCAATTAATTTTAACTTTACTTCAAAGCTGTAAATTCTGGGCCAGTCCCTGTTTTGCACATGGCCCACGGCTCACTGCTGCACCAAATAATTTTTGTACTCAGGGCCAATTAATGCCACCTTTTCTCGTGTCTGCAACTAATTTTTGGTGTCTCAAAGTTGTGTCTTATCTACTGTGGCAAGGGTCTCTGGCAAAAGGCCTACTATTGTCTTTCATCACATCTTAATTTGAAAGCTGAAAATTCTGGGACATATCCCGGTTAGTGCATGGACCATGCCTTACTGCAGTGCTAAAACACTATGGGTACTCTTGGGCAAATGATGAAACTGTCCTAGTGTCTGTCCCTATTTTTGGAAATGTGGAGAAACCAAATTTGGTATTCAAGTTGTGTTTTGTCTTAGTGATTGGGGTCTTAGAAAAACAGGCCTACTATTGTCACTCATTCACCTCTTCATTTGAAAGCTGTAAATTCTGGGCCAGATCATGTATGGTTCATGGCCAATGCCTCACTGCAGTGCTGTAACACTGTTGGTATTGTGGGGCCACTGATTCCATTGTTCTGTTGTCTGCCTCTTACTTTTGGGAATGTGGAGTTGTAGTAGCTGGAATCTCAAAAGAATAGGCCTACTCCTTTCACTCAACCACCTCTTGTTTTCAATGCTGTAAATTCTGGGCCAGACACTGTCTGGTGCATGGCCCATGCATCACTGCTGGGCCAAACAGTTATGGGTACTGTGGGGCAATTGATGCCACTGTCCTGGTATCTGCCTCTAATTTTTGGAAATTTGGAGACTTCAAATTGGGTGTCTAAGTTGTGTTTTGTCTGTAGTGGCTGGAATCTAAGAGGAACATGTCTATTCCTTTCACTCATCCACCTCTTCATTTGAAATCTGTAAATTCTTGGCCAGACCCTCTCTGATGCATGTCCCATGCCTCACTGTTGGGCCAAAACACTATGGGTACTGTAGGGCAATTGATGCCACTGTTCTGATGTCTGCCCCTAATTTTTTGTAATGCGGATAGGGACTCCTAGTTGGGTGATTTTGTCGTGTGTTACCTGAAGCAGTAGGACTTTCAGACTGGCAGGCATACAGCTACCTTTCACTTATCTACTTCCCTTACTATCCTTAAATATGTCTAGCAATGACAGTCTACGAAGCTTCAGTTACAGCCACCTGAGTGTGGCTCAGCAGATTAGAAGTTTGAGCTGTTGCATGAAGTATAAGGGCCCCCAGCCCACCAGACCTATATTTGTCACTCGTCCACCTCAATTTTTCTCATGTTAATAGTCTAGGAAGGGAAAGGTTGTTCCACAACAGTGTTGGTCCACTGTAAAAAACCTTGAGCTGTCATGGCAGCTTTTTGGCCCTCCTGAAGCCTGCATATGCCTTTGGTTTTGTCTCCCACTTAATTCAATGGCGATCGGATACTTTCATCAAACACTGTTGAAGTCAGCTATCACAAACCATATTGATTCTTATGAGGTTCTCTCATCTCTACTGAGGAGCACAAGGATGAGAAAGTAAGTAGATTACGGTAAGATAAGGAGGAGTGCAGGTTGTGAGGTTAGATAGTAAGCAAAGGTGGGGACACATAAGATAAAATTTTTGTCAATCTGTTTGGTTGTTTGTGGGGGACCACTGAGTAAGAAAAAAGGATAAGAGGAACCAAAATAAAGTGAATAAACAAAGGTCCAAAGAGCCAGAAGGGATGTTGAAGTCACCCATAATGATGGTGGGAATGTCAGCAGAGAGTGTAGAAGCAAAGTGGAAAATTGGTCAATAAAGGCAGTAGTTAGACTAAAGGCTGCTTTACACGTTACAATTTCTTGTGCGATCGCATTTGCGATCACACCCGCCCCCATCGTTTGTGCGGCACGGGCAATTTGATGCCCGTGTCACTCAATGTTGTTAACCCCCGTCACGCGTACTTATCTTCCAAATGACCTCACTGTGGGTGGCGAACATCCTCTTCCTGAAGGGGGAGGGACGTTCGGCGTCACCGCGACGTCACACAGCGGCCGGTCAATCGAAGCGGAGGGGCGAAGATGAGCGGAATGTAAAGATCCCGCCCACCTTCTTCCTTCCACATTGCCGCCGGCCGCAGGTAAGCTGCAGTTCATCGTTCCCGAGGTGTCACACAGAGCGATGTGTGCTGCCTCGGGAACAATGAACAACAGGACGTTCGATTTTTAGAAAATGAACGACGTGTCAACGAGCAACGATAAGGTGAGTATTATTGCTCGATCACACTCGCTCGTAGCTGTCTCACGCTACGATGTATCAAACGATGCCGGATGTGCGTCACTTACGACGTGACCCCGACGACATATCGTAAGATACATCATAGCGTGTAAAGCCCGCTTAAGAGTCATTACATAATGGCCACGTGGAGGTTGGCCTAAGAATAAATACGGACAGAATGCGCTTAACCCCTTCTCCACTTGGCGATTTTTCTCTTTTTTTGTTTTTTTTCCCTCCCATTCGTCCAAGAGCATTACGTTTTTTTCTTCCTCTTCAAAATAGCTGTATGAGGACTGTTTATTTGCAGTATGAGTTGCACTTTTGAAACAAAACATTATTTTTACCATAGAGTGTACTGGAAAACATGAAAAAATGGGGAGTACATTGCCGGTACATAATAGGTCGTAAAAGGATTGAAACAAGGGAGAAGTGAGGCTGTGGTGTGATTAGGTTGAAGTTGTAGTTGTTAGACCCGCAACACACATCCGTTTTTTTTGTACGTGTGCAGTACGTATTTGCATGTACCGGAGACACGGAGACCCATGTTATTCAATGGTAGATGGCACACGCACGTAAAATCACACGGAACGTGTGTGCGCTTTTCTACATGGACGACATGTATGTTTTTTGCAGGCAACACGCAGGCACGGACCCGCTTTAGTCTATGGGTCCGTGCCTGCACGGACCTCACATGGAGTATGTCCGTGTTCAGCACGTATCGTCCGTGTCCGTTTTTCGTTACAAAATTTGAAACACTTGTTACCAATCTATCAGGTCAATTGTAGGCCATTAATTCTGGCGCCAAACATACATTTCCTGTCTCATTTGCACGCCAGGCAGCAGCTGGGCACCTGTCCTCTCACTGCAGGGGAACACTGAGCTCAGAGAACACCACAGGTACTGAGCATGGCGCCCAGAATCGATACAGAGAGGCTGATTGGAGAAGTGGAGAGGCATCCAGAGCTGTGGGACACACGTGTGGATGGATACCATGACAGGTTAATGGTGGAACGAGCATGGATGGCTGTGGCAGAGATAGTCTACCCTAAGAATGGATGGGCTCAATGTACCCCATGAAAGAATAGATATGGTGAGTACAGATATTTGCATTGCTTCTGTCTTTACCTACATGTGCTCATTCTGTAGGCAGAGTATAAACATATTTGTATAGTTTGTTTGGCATGTGTGAATGGGCCTGATACACTGGAGACTCACAAAAAGGAGAGTGTAGTTTTGTGCACTTTTGAAGTATTCATTGCAGTTTACTAGTAATGTCAGCATGTGAATATGTGGCCTGCAAAGCATTTTATGCATGTACAAAAGGCATTTCAGGGTGGTCAGGCCACTATTACACATGTTTGGGGTTTTTTTTGGTTTGCATTTCTGTGCATGTTCTATTGCAAATGTGCTGTGAAATGTCTATACATTTTGAGTTGTATTTCTATGTTTGGTTTCTTATGCATGTTCCTTGGTGTCACCATGTCTGGAATGGTAACAGTAATGTGCAGTGTGTAATGGAAAATCTATGTGGAACATATGGCACTTCATGGGTTAGTAGTCATTTTGTTTCTCATGGCTTTCTGTAGGTTTCTTTTTTTTTTTTTTAACATTTAAAAGGAGAAAATGATTATTCAGTGGTATAAGATTTTTACTGGAGATCTTGTTTTTTCTCCCATGCTTATTGTGTTATTATGTCACTATATGACTGTCATGTGTTGTTGTTTTCATACACATGGATGTGTGTTCCTAGTTTTTACAATTGCTGCAATACAAGAATAATGTCTAATTTTTTAAATCTACAATTATTAGAATTTGTGACCTTATTTTACAATGTATTTTTTTTTTTTAAACAGTGGATCTTGTCAAACGGCGATGGCGCTCATCCCGTGACCAGTTCCGCAGAGAGTATAACCCTGTGGCCACCACAGCTGCCGCTGCAAAAAAGAAAAAATATGTCCATTATGAAAAACTGAACTTCCTTATGCCCATTATGGGAGTACCAAAGTAAGTTTAAACCATTACATCACATGGTGTTTTTTTTTTTTAAATGCACACATTAATTTTTTTTTTTGTTTTTCATCAATGTACAGAGGATAACCTGGAAGATAGTGAGGAAGCCCAATCAGCAGTATTAACAGCGATCTCTGCTTCTGAGATGGAGCCAACCTCATATCAACCACCAACAATCCCCAACACCAGCCAGCCAGGCGCAGAAGAAATGTCCTCTGATTTGGGCACAAGTCAATCCACTAATGTAATTGCAGGCCAGTCTACAGGGCAACAAAGTGGCCCTTCACCAGTTCTTGCGGAGAGTAGTCCACAGCAACATGCAGGCACACAGCCAAGAATATCAACTAATACCATGCGCACAGTAGCACAATCTATCCGTGGTCGCAGACATAGGCATTTTGAACATTTACGTTCCCTTCCAGATATCATTGATACCAGAATTATACACATGATGAATTCACTGATACCAGAGAGTGATGGAGAGAGATTTTGCCGCTCCCTTTCTCCCTCTCTTGCATTGGTTGCACCTGATAGGCAGGACAGATTGAGGGCGTCCTTAATAACAATAATATCTGCTACCCAACGTGAGCCAGAACCCATATATTGTTTTGAAGTGATAGAACAATGGAGAGCCAATCCACATGGCCCACACACAAACACAACTCAACAAACTGTGGAAACCCAAACAAAAGAACATTTCTCTAATTTTCAAATTCATCCTATAGTGCAACAAACACATATACAGTGTCCATCTTCTTCTATGGTAACTGATGTACAAATTAGGCCAACAGTTGTCCCATGCCAAACAGGTACAATAATGACACAAAGGCCATCTCAACAGCCAACATTTGTCCCACAAGTACCCCAATAGACACCAATGCAAACCTCTTTTAACTATCCTAGTATTGTTAGTAATGTTCATAGACTACCTCAAATGTTTCAACAACCAACAGCCTACCATGTTCCTAATAATCCACAACAACAGTACTTTCAACAACAGACTTACCCAACTAACTTCACATACACACATACTCAGCCTCTTCCAACACATCAATATGTACCACCTACACTTGGTCTTCCATTTGCTCAAACAACTGCCTCTGTCAGAGTTCCGTGATTTCCAGTTTTCTTCTGAAGGATCTTGCCCTTTGTTAACATGGAGTTTTCTGTTCTGTTGCCCTACTTCCTGTTCATCTGTTTAAAAGCCCGCCCCTAAGCTTAGTCTAGTTGCCTGAGTATACTGCTTCCTGTCTACTCCTGCCCTGCTGCTCTTGGTTCCTGATTGCTATTTGGATCCTGTAGAAACACCCGACACCGGCTCTGGACTTCACCTGGTCTCATCAAGCTGTGCCCGGACTCCGTCTGCCATCTCTGGTCGGCACTTCTGCCCGATCCCTTCCGTTTCATATCCACCCTAGGACTCACATCACGTACGGACATTTTTGGACTATACCTGTTGCCCTTTCGTGTCCTGGCTGCTGCGCATTTAGGCCTTTTGGGGTGATCGCCAGACAGCCCATGTATTGGGGTTCGCTCCTGGTGGTCTCCCTGGGGTAGTTCGGTGCGCAGCCCTGGGAATTCCCCTTTGCTCCGAACCTGGCAGGTATTTACTGTGTTTATGTTCTGTTCTGTGTACATATTGTTGGTTGCATATTATAAACGTCTTTGCACCAAGAACCCGTCTCTGGTTGTCATTGCCCTAATGCAATCGAAATCCTCAGTACGTACAATAGTATTACATTATACTCAGGCCCATAAGAGGATTTCGCTGGGGCAATAACGGAGACATGAGTAGATCAACTTTTCTCCATGATTAACTCCTTGCAGCAGGAGATGGAGGTGGTGCAAACTAAACTTAGAGAGGTGGAGGTACAGCTGGGCCACAATTATCAGGTACTGGGTCTGGCTATTCAGGAGTTGCAAGTCAGAGTGGAGGCTCAGGAAGCCGCCCCCACTACGTCCGTATCAGCTCCCGGTATGCCTAGGTTACCCCCATTTCATTTCAGTGGTGATCGAAGTCAGTTCCGGGGGTTTGTTAATCAGTGTATACTGTTTTTTGATGTACATGCTGATTATTACCGGTCTGACCAGTCAAAGGTATTATGCATAATCATGTTGTTAACATCACGAGCACTGGCTTGGGCTAATCCTATGATTGAGAATCGTGATATCCGTTTAAATAACCTGGATGATTTTTTAACAGCCATGGCACAAATGTTTGATGATCCTAATCACCGTGCTACCGCTGAATCGGCTCTGCTTTCCTTACGTCAGGGAAAGCGGTCTGTCATCGAATATGCCACCGAGTTCAAGAGGTTAGTGGTAGACACCGACTGGGGAAACAATGCGCTATTGTCAGTTTTCAGAAAGGGTCTGTCCGGTACCATCAAGGACGAGTTAGCTCGTTCCGAATCTCCACGGGATTTTGAACAGTTTCTCCATCACTGTGTGCATATCGATACCCGCTTGACGGAACATAGACAGGAAAAATGGGCAGCTGTAAACCGGGTAACCGACTTTGCTTTCCCTTCTAGGGAACCCGCTCACAAGATGCCACGGGAGGCCGAGGATGTCCCTATGCAAGTGGACTCTCTGCAAAGGCGAGAGACCAACGAATGTCGTGAACATCGGCTCCGTGAGCATTTGTGTTTCTATTGTGGTCAATCAGACCATTTTCTGATTGATTGCCCAAAACGTCCCAATCGCCCGAATAAGGTACTAGCAGCAGTGGCAGAGTGTGACAACACTGACGCAGAGTCCGACGTCTCTGAAACCAGTATACACCTGGATGCGGTAGTTCCCTTGACAGTGATGTCAACTTCACCTAAGCACCCGGAAGGGAAATACACCTATTGCTCGCTTCCCATTCAGATTCGGTAAAAGGGACAGTTAATTCCTACATCTGCTATGATAGACTCTGGGGCAGAAGGAAATTTCACGGACTCTTCTTTTGCCAGGAAACACGGTATCCAGACTCATCAAAGATCCTCACCGGTTACCATGGAGATGGTAGATTAGTCCATTAGTTTCCGGACCAGTTGATCGGGAGACAGTACCCCTTGAATGTGTGATGAAACCAGGTCAGCAGGAGACCCTTGTTTTCATGTTGATTTCTTCTCCCCATTTTCTGATAATTTTAGGAATTCCTTGGCTGCGGTCTACAAATCCAGTCATCGATTAGGAGACTAAAGAAATATCCTTCCCACCCCAGAGTGGTCCGACCATTAGTCCAACTGTACCGGTTCCGGTAACACAGAACGCAGAGGGCACTGTACAGGTACCTGTTCTACCCCCGGTTTATAATGAATTCGCAGACATATGCGACAAAAAAAAAGCAGATCGGCTTTCCCCGCATAGACCGTATGATTGTCCCATAGAATTACTCCCAGGGGCAGAGATCCCGTTTGGTCATGTCTACCCGTTGGGGGCACCAGAGTTACAAGCACTAAAAGATTATATCGATGAAAACCTAGCCAAGGGATTTATTCGACCTTCTACCTCACCAGCGGGGGCACCCATCTTTTTCGTGAAGAAGAAAGAGGGGACTCTGAGACCTTGTGTCGACTACCGGGAACTAAATAAGATAACCATCCGGAACCGGTATCCATTGCCGTTGATTCCCGAACTATTTGAGAGAGTACAACAGGCCAAAATATTTACTAAATTGTATGTCCGTGGGGCATATAATCTACTCCGCATACGTCCTGGGGACGAGTGGAAAACAGCGTTCAGGTGTCGGTATGGACATTATGAGTATCTAGTGATGCCCTTCGGACTCTGTAACGCTCCTGCGGCTTTCCAACACCTAGTCAACGATATTTTTAGGGATATAATGGACCAGTTCATGGTGATTTACCTGGATGATATCTTGATCTTTTCTGATTCCCTACAGGAACACCAGGAGCACGTCAAGACCGTACTTACCCGTCTGAGGGATAACCACCTGTATATTAAACTGGAGAAGTGCGAATTCCATTGCTCAAAGATACAATTTTTAGGATATGTCATCTCTCCTCAGGGACTCAACATGGAGTCTGGCAAGATACGGGCAATTGTAGACTGGCCGGAACCGGGAAACATCAAGGAGGTACAACGCTTTGTCGGTTTTGCTAATTTTTACAGACGCTTTATCCGCAACTTTTCAGAGATCGTTTGTCCTATCACCCTGTTAACCAAAAAGGGGCAGAAGTTCGTGTTGTCCGCCCAGGCCCAGGAAGCTTTCAATCGTCTCAAGGTTTGTTTTACTTCAGCGCCAATACTAAAACACCCGAATCCCGCACTCCCTTTTATTGTGGAAGTCGATGCTTCTGATTATGCATTAGGGGCTATCCTTTCACAGAGGACTGGGGACAAGAGTCTCTTACACCCGTGTGCCTTCTTTTCTCGCCGGTTGTCCCCTGCAGAAAAGAACTATGACATTGCGGACAAGGAATTGTTGGCGATTATTTCTGCTTTTAAGGAATGGAGACACCACTTACAGGGAGCAGAGCAACAAGTAGTAGTTCTCACAGACCATCGTAACCTGGAATTCCTTAAATCTGCCAGATGCCAGTCTCCACGGCAAGCCCGTTGGAGCCTGTTCCTTAACCAGTTCAATTTTATCGTCACGTACCGTCCAGGGTCACGTAATGGGAAAGCTGATGCCATATCCCGAATCCACGCCATGGACTCCGTGCCTGAAACCCCGTCTCAGACCGTTTTATCAGATGCCAATTTTGTTGGAGTAATCCGGGACCAGGACTTGTGGAAGGACATCAAGCTGGCCTATGATGGTGACGTATTTCTTGCTGCCCCCCCGAATGATGTGACTCGTCCTTCGGAATGGTGTGTGGTTGAGAGAGCGATGTATTTATGTCCCGGAGGCTGTAAGACTTCGGGTTCTTAAGTTGGTCCATGACTCTGTGTTGGCAGGTCATAGGGAGGGTACAGAAGACGCAGGAATTTCTGAGTCGTTTTTTCTGGTGGCCTACCTGTTTAAAGGATGTGAAAGACTATGTCCACTCATGTGTAGTTTGTGTCTGGTGCAAGGTCCCTCGTGTGGCTCCTACGGGACTCCTTCAACCGTTACCCATGCCATCTCGCCCTTGGGGATCCATCTCAATGGATTTTATTGTGGAGTTGCCCATCTCGGGCGGTTACAATACCATTTTGGTGGTAGTGGATCGGTTGACAAAGGCTGCTCACTTTATTCCATGTACCGGTCTTCCCTCAGCTGCAGAGACAGTGGATTTGGTTATCCAGAATATATTTCGGTTGCATGGGGTACCGGATGAGATCGTCTCTGACCGGGACATGCAGTTCACTTCTAAGTTCTGGAAAGGGTTTTGTTCGGCACTCCATATTGATGTCTGTTTGTCTTCTGCATACCATCCCCAGACAAATGGGCAAACAGAACGGACTAATCAAACCCTGGAGCAGTACCTGTGATGTTATGTCAGCCATCTGCAGGATGATTGGTTGAAGCTGCTTCCTTTGGCGGAGTTCTCGTATAACAACACTCAGAGCAGCTCCACTAAGGTAACGCCCTTTTTCGCTAACTTGGGTTATCATTCGAGTATTTTGCCTAGGTCACCGGTAGCAGTTTCGGTGCCCGCAGTGGAGGACAGATTGATGGAGCTACAGCAAAATCTGGAAGTTTTGAAGAACTCTTTGTCTTCGACTCAGGAGCGTTATAAGAAGTCGTCAGACACTCACCGGAAACAGGCACCCATGTATACGGTAGGGGACTCGGTGTGGTTATCCACCAAGAATCTAAAACTGGGTGTTCCTTCGCAGAAACTGGGGCAGAAATTCATTGGTCCATTCAAGATCACCGGGATAGTGAGCTCTGTGGCCTGTCGGCTGAAGCTACCACGGAATTTGAAGGTACACCAGGTGTTTCACATTTCCCTGATCAAACCGGTTTCCCCTAATTCGTTTCAGGGTCTATCGTGCCTCCTCCTCCACCGGTGATGGTTGATGGCCAGGAGCAGTATGTGGTTGAGGACATTATTGACTCCCGGCTCCATCAGCATCGGCTTCAGTATCTGGTTTGTTGGCAGGGGTACTCCCCCGAGGATGATTCCTGGGAACCTGTGGGTAACATCCGAGCGCCCCAGAAGGTTGCTCAGTTTCATCGGAGGTACCCGGACAAGCCCGGCCCTGGTTCGCCCTGAGGCCGTTTCTGGGGGGGAGTACTGTCAGAGTTCCGGGATTTCCAGTTTTCTTCTGAAGGATCTTGCCCTTTGTTAACATGGAGTTTTCTGTTCTGTTGCCCTACTTCCTGTTCATCTGTTTAAAAGCCCGCCCCTAAGCTTAGTCTAGTTGCCTGAGTATACTGCTTCCTGTCTACTCCTGCCCTGCTGCTCTTGGTTCCTGATTGCTATTTGGATCCTGTAGAAACACCCGTCACCGGCTCTGGACTTCACCTGGTCTCATCAAGCTGTGCCCGGACTCCGTCTGCCGTCTCTGGTCAGCACTTCTGCCCGGTTCCTTCCATTTCATATCCACCCTAGGACTTACATCACGTACGGACAATTTTGGACTATACCTGTTGCCCTTTCGTGTCTCGGCTGCTGCACATTTAGGCCTTTTGGGGTGATCGCCAGACAGCCCCTGTATAGGGGTTCGCTCCTGGTGGTCTCACTGGGGGAGTCCGGTGCGCGGCTCCGGGAATTCCCCTTTGCTCCGAACCTGGCAGGTATTTACTGTGTTTATGTTCTATTGTGTTTATGTTCTGTTCTGTGTACATATTGTTGGTTGCATATTATAAACGTCTTTGCACCAAGACCCCGTCTCTGGTTGACATTGCCCTAACGCAATCGAAATCCTCAGTTGATACAATAGTATTACAGCCTCATTATTTGTTCCAAGTACAACAACTGTTACTAGTGGAAACACTGATCAGTCACTCACTACAACATCTAGTGTTGTACAGCAAAACATGTTCTGTAGGTGTCAATGGAATGGAGCTTATACAGGAAAACATCAGTAGCCTAGAGGATTTAGTTGAATCATAATGTGATATTGTATGTATTATTTTACATTTTGGTATGTTTTCTAGGGTATTGCTGGTGGGAAAACATATCAAAATGTAACACATTACTTACTCTATATGCATGTGGTCATATTTTTGTTTTCCTTTACAAAAATTCAATAGAAATTACTCTATCACTTCAAAAACTATACCTGGCTGCTAGAATGATGCCTTGCTCTGGACATGTTGTTTGGACCATCCATTAGAATAAACTGGGTTTAGGGAAAAAATGCACGCACATAAACTACTACACTAATATTCAGGCACCTATATTATTAAAAATCCAGCCACTATGCAGTATCTGCATATGGTCTGGTCCCATACTTGTATTCCAATAGTGTCAAACAAATTATGATTGCGTGACATTATTGCATAATAAAGTATGGTGTTTTGTATGGGCTAAAGTCCCTGACAAAATTGTTTGTAAAAAAAAAAATACAGGGTGTATTGCAAAAGATAACAGACATACATAGGTAAAATAGTAATTCTGGACTTATATTTTCAAAAACAATTTGCCATATTTTTATTAGTCAAGTACATTCAGTAGTACTGTTTTTAGAATAACAAAAATTCCTGATGTTATAGCAATATAGTTATATCACAATAGCTTATGGGGACCACAAACACAACCAACCAACAAAAAAACCACAAATTATACCTATGTATGGTCATTTTCTCTTTTGTAATACATATGTGTTTGTGCTTATGTAAGCAAGTGATAAAAAACTATAACAATGTCAAAATTATACATGACTATGGCGATTTAAACTAAAATAATCTTTAAACTGATTCCTCACTTGTAGACCAGAAGTGGACACAGTGGTTCTAACACTACCATTCTCTACAAATGGTGCATTTAAAGCAGGCAACTCCTCAATGTCTTCGTCATTGCTTTCATGTAATCTACAGTAATTATGTAACACTACTGTAGCTTTAATGACAGCCTTGACGGTGGTTGGTTGGAGTTGGATGGTGGTTTGATAAATGCGCCATCTTGAGGCCAAAATGCCAAAGGCACGTTCAACATAGCAACGTGCTGTGGCCAATTTGCTATTAAATAGGGCTTTTGATCTGTCCAGCCCCCTTCTGGGATATGGACGCATCAAATGCCTAGACAATGCAAACCCCTGATCTGCAACCATTACAAAAGGGACAATAGGGCCATTAGTACCAGGCAATGGTCTTGGTGCAGGCAAACTTAAACTATCAGATATTAATCGTCTTGCTAAACGTGAGCTTCTGAAAATGCGTGCATCTGAGGCACTGTCATAGGCCCCAATATCAGCAAATAAAAAGCAGTAGTTTGTATCTACCATGGCCAAAATAACTACAGAAAAAACTTATGATAACTAAAATATCTTGATGCAGAGTTCGGTGGTTTTTTCACTCTAATGTGTTTTCCGTCAATGGCGCCAATACAATTAGGGAAAGCTGTTTTCTCCAAAAATTCATCTGAAATGTGCATCCATTCCTTTGTTGAAGGCAGCTGCATGACATGATGCCTAAGGGTCTCCCATAGAACAGTGCAGGTATGCAGGATAATCTTGCCAATTGTGGACCTTCCCAATAAGAATTCGAAATGTAGACTGCTGATGGATTGCCCAGTTGCTAGGTAACTGAAATAGAATAAAAACATGACATTTCTTTGACTATTCATGTAAGTTGTATTTCACACCAAATATTTGTATCATCCAATGACTGGCGAGATACTGTGTCTGGTTTTTTTTTATTTCTTTGGTTGGGAAAAGCATATGTGATCTTTACTTTCCATATTGGAAAAATATTTATTTTTGTGTTTAATAAACAAGCTTGTTTGATTTATGCCTCTTGTTTCTTTAATTTTTGTAGAGATAGAATGGTAGATGTGACTTCTCAGATCTTATTTTGAAATTCCACTATGGTTATGTGATCAATATAAGTTTTCTACAAAGGCCTTAATTTTAAATTACATAATTTCAACAAAATGATGCCTTAGCGACTTAACATGTATTTCAAAATAACAGATAAAGCATGAGTATACATGACAACACCTTCCGTAAAGTCACCAACAGTCGTTCCTCAGGGGAGATGCTGATGCGCATAGAGGTGTCCTGATGCTTCAAACGATGGTACACAAGGCCAAGGCTGTTGTCAAATGAATTCATGGTGAGATGGCAGTAGGCTTGGAATTTAGGTGGAAATTTCCGCATTTCCCCATATAAAATATTAAAATGCCCATGTGTTTTCCTGAGCTTCACAAGGGGGTGAATCCACATCCTTTTCTCCAGTGGTGGCTCTTCTTCAATCATATGTCGCCTAACCCCAAATCTCCTAGATATCAACCAGAGCAAATACATGGTTGCTTCATTGGAGAGAGACATTTTGGAGTGTGTCTAATGTGAGAATGAGCTCAGAAGCCATGTTTTTAAAGGTTTTTTTAGCAAACTAAACAAATTGGGTAGTTAATTGACCAATTTAACACACCAGGAGCACATTATAATGGGCTAACAAGGTTATTTGTGTGAAAATACGTATCTGAAAAAACGGACGGCACACGGACTGCACTCGTACGTATTGTATGTCAATACGGACATTCCACACGCACACACGGCTCGCATACGCCATCACACGGATGCCATACGTACCGGAGAAACGCCCCAAAAAAACGGAACACGGACCCGAAAAACGGACCGTATCATACGGACTTTTTTTTGCGGAAGTGTGTTTTAGGCCTTAGAAAGTGGAAGATCCCTTTCTCCCCCATGTCTATTACCAGGGTAAGGTTTCTGGGTAAATTGAAGGTTGCTGTAACACAGCACAGTGGAGAAATCTGTGTTGGAGGATATCAGCCATATGTTGTTAAGGCCCAGGAAGGGTAGACTGTGAGAAGTAAAGAAGTCTTAAATAACGTGGAATTTATTGCAAACAAACTGGGCATTCTAGAATGTTCCAGAAAAAAGGGATGAACAGAGTAAGCGTCAAGGAAATGGGTTTAAAGTAAAAGAGATTATGATAGTTTCTAGTAGGTTGGAGGGAGAATTATTGGGGAGTACTAGCTATGAGAATCCATGACTGGGAAATATATTGCCAGCAGTGAGGGGAAACTTAGAGAGAGAGAGATAGAGAGGGTGAAGGAAAGAGAGGGGCAGGCCTGTTTGTTTGTTTTAATAGGAGTGATCTGAGCTTTAGGAGCAGGTTAGTAGATGAGGCCAGGTGGGGAGGTAAAGGGGAACACAAGATAGTTATTTGTTTGGCGGGAGCTGGGATTTAGGGCTAGCGAGGGAGAGTAAGGATTAGTGAAACAAAAACTGAAAGGACAAATTAAAGAATGGGGATAGAGTAAGTGTTGGAAAAATAAAAGGTAAGCACAGTTAATTGACAGTGGTAACTCTTACCTATTGGTCACTTCGGCTACTGTCCCCAGTCTTATACTTACCTTCATCTTCTATCATATCATATCTTCATCTTCTATCATATCATATCTCCGGTGTTGGGAGATTTGGGAACTGATGGCAGCATCAGTGTTTACTGGGCACAACTCCATATATCTCCATGAGGCCATTTTTTTAAGTCCATCTCATTAACCATTGGTGATTCAACAGAGCCATTGCATTTGCCGCCAAGACACCCCATCCTGTGACCATACTTAGTTGCTCCACTGCACTGACACCTCGACAGCCCGCCGGCAGATCAATGGCACCCACCGCCATGACACCCCCAAGCCCACAGTATCACTGAGCCTCCTGAGCTGCAACACACCCTCCTCTGAGCCCACAGCATAGTTGACCGTGCCTTCTGTGACCATTTTAAGCCACTCCACCCCCGCCGCTTCCCCCTGGTGAGCATTCAGATTAAGACGCACCAGGATTAAAAGACGGACCCTCATTTCAACATTAAAAATTATTTTTTCCTATTTTCCTCCTCTAAAATTTGTGGTGCTTCTTATAATCCGGTCTTATAAAATAAAAAGTACAGTAATTATTATATCTAGAGACTTGAATATATTTAGAACATAGAAGTCTTAATTCTCAGCAATTTCCCTATAGCTTGCTTAATTTCTTTGTTACTCAGGCTGTATATTATAGGGTTAAGAAGAGGAGTAAAGACAGTATAAAACAGAGACAAAATTTTCTTTCTAGTTCCTTCACTTGGAAATAAATAGATGGTGAAAAGTGACAAATAAAACAAAGATACAACAGTCAAGTGAGAACTGCAGGTGGAGAAGGTCTTCTGCCTCCCGGTCACCGATGGAATTCTTAGTATGGTAGTGATAATATACACATAGGAAACCATGATAATTGTAAATGGAGAAATTGCCAATGGTATAACCAGGATAACATCTTCCATCTTTACTATAAATGTATCTGAGCAGGAAAGTTCTAATATTGGGTCCAAATCACAGAAGAAATGGTCAATGATGTTTGGTCCACAGAAATCTAAAAAACTCATTGTCAATGAAAACATGAAAACAACAAGAAAAACTATTATCCAAAATAAAATAATGACCTTTAGACAAAATTTAAGGTCTACAACTAAGGCATAATGTAGAGGGTTACAGATAGCCTGATATCTGTCATAGGACATCACAGTCAGAAGAAGACATTCCAATGTTTCAGAGGCTGCAAATAGGTAAAATTGAGTCAAACATCCAACAAAAGATACAGAACTTCCTTCACACAACACAACATGGAGCATTGTGGGCATAATTGTTGTGGAAAGTAGAATATCTGAGAAAGAAAGTTGTGTGAGGAAGAAGTACATGGGAGAGTGGAGCGATCGGCTGGAGGACACCACCAGAATGATGAGCAGGTTTACACATATAGTCACACAGTAGATGACCAGCAGGAGAAGAAAGATTAAAAGATTTACTCCTGGAGAGCTTTGAAAACCCAAAAGCATAATCTCAGTCAACTCGCTGAAATTGTGAGATTTAATATTCATTTTGCTAAAAACTTGTTAAATCATTCTGAGCATAAAATTCTTTCTAAATTTGACAGTGAAAAAATTAACCTAGGAAAGGTAAAAAAATAATTAAAAATGACTGATATAATTGTTTTCTTGTATTTTTAATTTTATAAAATAAAACAATGAAATAAAGCATGATAAAATCTAAAATTAAGATAAATACAATTATCATTATTATTGGAATACTTCTAATAAAAATTAATAGTTTGTAATAAAATAAAAAAAATAGTGTCTAATAAAATTGAATGTTATATTAGCAATAAACCACAAAAGGTACAAATCATTAAAAATCATTGATATTATTGTTTCTTTGTATTTTTACATTTATATAAAAATTTAAATAAAAACAGAATTTTAAAATCTAAAATTATTATAAACAGAGTAATCATGCTTATTGGAATATTTCTATTAAAATATTGTCTAATAAAATTGAATGTTATATTAGCAATAAACCACAAAAGGTAAAAATTATTATAAATGACTGATATTATTGTTTCTTTGTATTTTTACATTTATATAAAACATTAACTAGAAATAGAACTTTAAAATTTAAAATTAATATAAACACAATTATCATTATTTTAATAATTCTAATAAAAATGAATAGTTTGTAATAAAATAAAAAATAGTTAATAATAAAATTGAATGTTTTATTAGCAGTAAACCACAGAAGATAAAAATTCTTAAAAAAATGACTGATATTATTGTTTCTTTGTATTTTTACATTTCTATAAAAATGTTAATAAAAACAAAACTTTTAAATCTAAAATTAATATAAACACAATTATCATTATTATTTGAATATTTCTTATAAAAAAATTAGTTTCTATTAAAATTGAAAGTCGTATTAGCAATAAACCACGAAAGGTAAAAAATATAAAAAAAATGACTGATATTGTTTTTTTACATTTATATAAAAATTTAATAAAAACAGAACTTTAAAATCGAAAATAATATAAACACAATAATCATCCTTATTGGAATATTTCTATTAAAAAAAATATTTTCTATTAAAATTGAATGTTGTATTAATTATAACCTACATAAGGTAAAAATCATTAAGATTTACTGATAATATTGTTTCTTTGTATATAAAAAAAGCTGAAATGAAAATCTAAAATTAGAATAAACACAATTATCATAATTGTTGAAATATTTCTAAGAAAAAAAATAATTTCCCATAAAATTGAATGTTATATTAACAATAACCTACTATCTTCTTTGTATTTTTAAATTTATAAAAAGATAAACCCTGAAAAAAAACAGCATTCTAAAATGTAAAAATATTCTAAATACAATAATCATAATTATTGCAATATTTTTAATTAAAAAAAAATCTAATAAAATTGAATGTTAGATTAGCAATAAACCACAAAAGGTAAAAATTATTAAAAAATGACTGGTATTATTATTTCTTTGTATTTTTACATTTACATAAAAATTAAATGAAAACAGAACTTTGAAATCTAAAATTTATATAAACACAATAATTATCTTTATTGGAATATTTCTATTAAAAAAATAATTTCTAATAAAATTAAATGTTATATTAATTATAACCTACAAAAGGTAAAAAATCATTAAGAATTACTGTTAATATTGTTTCTTTGTATTTTTAAATTTATATAAAAAAACTGAAATGAAAACAGAACTTTAAAATCTAAAATTAGAATAAACACAATAATTATCATAATTGTTGAAATATTTTTAAGAAAAAAACATTTCCCATAAAATTGAATGTTATATTAACAATAAACTACTACCTTCTTTGTATTTTCAAATTTATAAAAATAAATAAAAATAAAATAAATAAATTTGAAATAAAAATAAAATAAAAACAGCATAATAAAATGTAAAGATAATATAATTACACTAATCATAATTATTGCAATATTTCTAAGTAAATAAAAATTCTAATAAAACTGAATGTTATATTAACAATAAAATAACTTTTTTCGCAAAAGTAAAATATTCACTTTAATGCAAAATTGTAGAAATGCATTACCTAAAAAAAAATCATAAAATATTTACATTTCTCCGTGAAATTATGCCAATGTTAGGCCACCCAAGAAATCCAAATTGAATAAACATTATAACATTATAACAAAGCAGTTTACCACTGAAAAATAAATAGTTTTAACATGAGAATAAAATAATGACACAGTGTTTTTAAAAGTGTTAAGTGACAACAAATAATCAAATAATAATGTGTACTTTTTTTATTAATAATTTTGCCTGAAATTTAAGTTTTTTGGTGGTAAATTTCTAATGTTCAAGATTCCTATAATTGAATATTCTATTTGTACCGATGAAAAAGTGTGCTTAACGACAAATCATTGTTTTTACTTTTATTTCATAAATAATTTGGACACATGAAAATAACCAACTTTGTAACATATCTTATAAGGGAAATTTGATTAATTCACCATTAGGATTATTGATCTTTTACTCTCAGTTTATCAGTAAAATTGGTAAAATCTATATTGAGTGAAGACAAAAGTTTAAAATCCTGAGACAGAAAGGACAGCCGCTGCTTTAAAAACTTTATGGAAAGAGGAGGAGCTGGAGGCCGACAGACATTTGGCTGCGGGTTCTATAGAAATTTTTGATCGATGACTGTCATCTTCTCTTTGACTAATGTTAAAGTCTGTGCTCACGAAAAACTCTTTAATTGAAACTTTCAAATATGAAGAATCAGTTCAGGAGGAGAGAGAAGCAGAGTCTTCTGATAAGATATTATTACAACGATTATTATTTTCATGTGTACTACTGATTAATGGGGGAAAAAAAAACAACGGTTACTCTTTAAAAACTATTCTGTGCAGAAGACTGTAACAGATCTTACAGATTCCAGGTGGCTTCATTCTAATTAGTTATAGGCACCCTGTTCATGTCAGGCAATTTTTCCTCTATCAGCCGGCTATAGCTCTACTATACTTACATGTCAGTCAATATCTCCTCTATTGGCCGGCTATAGCTCTGCTATACTTACATGTCAGGCAATTCCTCCTCTATCAGCCAGCTATAGCTCTGCTATACTTACATGTCAGTCAATTTCTCCTCTATCAGCCGTCTATAGCTCTGCTGTACATACATGTCAGTCAATTTCTCCTCTATCAGCCGGCTATAGCTCTGCTATACATACATGTCAGTCAATTTCTCCTCTATCAGCCGTCTATAGCTCTGCTGTACATACATGTCAGTCAATTTCTCCTCTATCACCCAGCTATAGCTCTGCTATACTTACATGTCAGGCAATTCCTCCTCTATCAGCCGACTATAGCTCTTCATTGCATACATGTTAATAAATTTCTCCTCTATCAGCCGGCTATAGCTCTGCTATACTTACATGTCAGGCAATTCCTCCTCTATCAGCCGGCTATAGCTCTTCATTGCATACATGTTAATCAATTTCTCCTCTATCAGCCGGCTATAGCTCTTCATTGCATACATGTTAATCAATTTCTCCTCTATCAGCCGGCTATAGCTCTCCTTTACTTACATGTCGGTCAATTCCTCCTCTATTGGCTGGCTATAGCTCTGCTATACTTACATGTCAGGCAATTCCTCCTCTATCAGCCGGCTATAGCTCTACTTTATTTACATGTCAGTCAATTCCTCCTCTATCAGCCGGCTATAGCTTTGCTTTACTTACATGTCAGGCAATTTCTCCTCTATCAGCCGGCTATAGCTCTACTTTATTTACATGTCAGGCAATTCCTCCTCTATCAGCCGGCTATAGCTCTTCATTGCATACATGTTAATCAATTCCTCCTCTATCAGCCGGCTATAGCTCTTCATTGCATACATGTTAATCAATTCCTCCTCTATCAGCCGGCTATAGCTCTACTTTACTTACGTCAGTCAATTTTTCCAATATCACCCGGCTATAGCTTTGCTTTACTTCCATGTCAGGCAATTCCTCCTCTATCAGCCGGCTATAGCTCTACTTTACTTACATGTCAGTTAATTCCTCCTCTATCGGCCAGCTATAGCTTTGCTTTACTTCGCTTTACTTTGCTTTACTACGTCAGGCAATTCCTCCTCTATCAGCCGGCTAAAGCTCTACTTAACTTACATGTCAGTCAATTCCTCCTCTATCGGCCAGCTATAGCTTTGCTTTACCTCCATGTCAGGCAATTCCTCCTCTATAGCTCTACTTTACTTCCATGTTAGGCAATTCCTCCTCTATAGCTCTACTTTACTTCCATGTCAGGCAATTCCTCCTCTATCAGCCGGCTATAGCTCTGCTATACTTAGATGCCAGTCAATTCCTCCTCTATTGGCAACTATTGCTTTGCTTTACTTACACGTCAGTCAATTTATTCTTTATCAGCTGGCTATAGCTCTTCCTTACATACATGTTAATCAATTCCTCCTCTATCAGCCGGCTATAGCTTTGCTATACTTACATGTCAGTCAATTTCTTCTCTATCAGCCGGCTATAGCTCTGCTATACTTACATATCAGGCATTTGCCCGTCTATCAGTCAGCTATAGCTCTGCTATACTTACATGTCAGACAATTTCTTCTCTATCAGCCGGCTATAGCTCTGATATACTTACGTATCAGGCAATTTCTCCTCTATCAGCCGGCTATAGCTTTGCTATACTTACGTATCAGACGATTTCTCCTCTATCAGCCGGCTATAGCTTTGCTATACTTACATGTCAGTCAATTACTTCTCTATCAGCCGGCTATAGCTCTGCTATACTTACATATCAGGCATTTGCCTGTCTATCAGTCAGCTATAGCTCTGCTATACTTACATGTCAGACAATTTCTCCTCTATCAGCCGGCTATAGCTCTGCTATACTTACATATCAGGCATTTGCCTGTCTATCAGTCAGCTATAGCTCTGCTATACATACATGTCAGTAAATTTCTCCTCTATCAGCCGGCTATAGCTCTGCTATACTTACATGTCAGTCAATTTCTCCTCTATCAGCCGTCTATAGCTCTGCTATACATACATGTCAGTCAATTTCTCCTCTATCAGCCGGCTATAGCTCTGCTATACTTACATGTCAGTCAATTTCTCCTCTATCAGCTGGCTATAGCTCTGCTATACATACATGTCAGTCAATTTCTCCTCTATCAGCCGGCTATAGCTCTGCTATACTTACATGTCAGACAATTTCTCCTCTATCAGCCAGCTATAGCTCTGCTATACTTACATGTCAGTCAATTTCTCCTCTATCAGCCGGCTATAGCTTTGCTTTACTTACATGTCAGTCAATTCCTCCTCTATCAGCCGGCTATAGCTTTGTTTTACTTACATGTCAGGCAATTTCTCCTCTATCAGCCGGCTATAGCTCTACTTTATTTACATGTCAGGCAATTCCTCCTCTATCAGCCGGCTATAGCTCTACTTTATTTACATGTCAGGCAATTCCTCCTCTATCAGCCGGCTATAGCTCTTCATTGCATACATGTTAATCAATTCCTCCTCTATCAGCCGTCTATAGCTCTACTTTACTTACATGTCAGTCATTTTTTCCAATATCACCCGGCTATAGCTTTGCTTTACTTCCATGTCAGGCAATTCCTCCTCTATCAGCCGGCTATAGCTCTACTTTACTTACATGTCAGTCAATTCCTCCTCTATCGGCCAGCTATAGCTTTGCTTTACCTCCATGTCAGGCAATTCCTCCTCTATAGCTCTACTTTACTTCCATGTCAGGCAATTCCTCCTCTATAGCTCTACTTTACTTCCATGTCAGTCAATTCCTCCTCTATCGGCCAGCTATAGCTTTGCTTTACTTACATGTCAGGCAATTTCTCCTCTATCAGCCGGCTATAGCTCTTCCTTACATACATGTTAATCAATTCCTCCTCTATCAGCCGGCTATAGCTTTGCTATACTTACATGTCAGTCAATTTCTTCTCTATCAGCCGGCTATAGCTCTGCTATACTTACATATCAGGCATTTGCCCGTCTATCAGTCAGCTATAGCTCTGCTATACTTACCTATCAGGCAATTTCTCCTCTATCAGCCAGCTATAGCTCTGCTATACTTACGTATCAGACAATTTCTCCTCTATCAGCCGGCTATAGCTCTGCTATACTTACATGTCAGTCAATTTCTTCTCTATCAGCCGGCTATATCTCTGCTATACTACTTACATATCAGGCATTTGCCCGTCTATCAGTCAGCTATAGCTCTGCTATACTTACGTATCAGACGTATCAGGCAATTTCTCCTCTATCAGCCGGCTATAGCTTTGCTATACTTACATGTCAGTCAATTTCTTCTCTATCAGCCGGCTATATCTCTGCTATACTACTTACATATCAGGCATTTGCCCGTCTATCAGTCAGCTATAGCTCTGCTATACTTACGTATCAGACGTATCAGGCAATTTCTCCTCTATCAGCCGGCTATAGCTCTGCTATACTTACATGTCAGACAATTTCTCCTCTATCAGCCGGCTATAGCTCTGCTATACATACATGTCAGTCAATTTCTCCTCTATCAGCCGTCTATAGCTCTGCTATACATACATGTCAGACAATTTCTCCTCTATCAGCCAGCTATAGCTCTGCTATACTTACATATCAGTCAATTTCTCCTCTATCAGCCGGCTATAGCTCTGCTATACTTACATGTCAGACAATTTCTCCTCTATCAGCCGGCTATAGCTCTGCTATACATACATGTCAGTCAATTTCTCCTCTATCAGCCGTCTATAGCTCTGCTATACATACATGTCAGACAATTTCTCCTCTATCAGCCAGCTATAGCTCTGCTATACTTACATATCAGTCAATTTCTCCTCTATCAGCCGGCTATAGCTCTGCTATACTTACATGTCAGACAATTTCTCCTCTATCAGCCGGCTATAGCTCTGCTATACTTACATGTAAGACAATTTCTCCTCTATCAGCCGGCTATAGCTCTGCTATACTTACATGTCAGTCAATTTCTCCTCTATCAGCCGTCTATAGCTCTGCTATACATACATGTCAGTCAATTTCTCCTCTATCAGCCGGCTATAGCTCTGCTATACTTACATGTCAGTCAATTTCTCCTCTATCAGCCGTCTATAGCTCTGCTATACTTACATGTCAGTCAATTTCTCCTCTATCAGCCGTTTATAGCTCTGCTATACATACATGTCAGTCAATTTCTCCTCTATCAGCCGGCTATAGCTCTGCTATACTTACATGTCAGTCAATTTCTCCTCTATCAGCCGTCTATAGCTCTGCTATACATACATGTCAGTCAATTTCTCCTCTATCAGCCGGCTATAGCTCTGCTATACTTACATGTCAGTCAATTTCTCCTCTATCAGCTGGCTATAGCTCTGCTATACATACATGTCAGTCAATTTCTCCTCTATCAGCCGGCTATAGCTCTGCTATACTTACATGTCAGACAATTTCTCCTCTATCAGCCAGCTTTAGCTCTGCTATACTTACATGTCAGTCAATTTCTCCTCTATCAGCCGGCTATAGCTTTGCTTTACTTACATGTCAGTCAATTCCTCCTCTATCAGCCGGCTATAGCTTTGTTTTACTTACATGTCAGGCAATTTCTCCTCTATCAGCCGGCTATAGCTCTACTTTATTTACATGTCAGGCAATTCCTCCTGTATCAGCCGGCTATAGCTCTTCATTGCATACATGTTAATCAATTCCTCCTCTATCAGCCGTCTATAGCTCTACTTTACTTACATGTCAGTCATTTTTTCCAATATCACCCGGCTATAGCTTTGCTTTACTTCCATGTCAGGCAATTCCTCCTCTATCAGCCGGCTATAGCTCTACTTTACTTACATGTCAGTCAATTCCTCCTCTATCGGCCAGCTATAGCTTTGCTTTACTTACATGTCAGGCAATTTCTCCTCTATCAGCCGGCTATAGCTTTGCTATACTTACATGTCAGTCAATTTCTTCTCTATCAGCCGGCTATAGCTCTGTTATACTTACATATCAGGCATTTGCCCGTCTATCAGTCAGCTATAGCTCTGCTATACTTACCTATCAGGCAATTTCTCCTCTATCAGCCAGCTATAGCTCTGCTATACTTACATATCAGGCATTTGCCCGTCTATCAGTCAGCTATAGCTCTGCTATACTTACCTATCAGGCAATTTCTCCTCTATCGGCCGGCTATAGCTCTGCTATACTTACATGTCAGTCAATTTCTTCTCTATCAGCCGGCTATAGCTCTGCTATACTACTTACATATCAGGCATTTGCCCGTCTATCAGTCAGCTATAGCTCTGCTATACTTACGTATCAGACGTATCAGGCAATTTCTCCTCTATCAGCCGGCTATAGCTTTGCTATACTTACATGTCAGTCAATTTCTTCTCTATCAGCCGGCTATATCTCTGCTATACTACTTACATATCAGGCATTTGCCCGTCTATCAGTCAGCTATAGCTCTGCTATACTTACGTATCAGACGTATCAGGCAATTTCTCCTCTATCAGCCGGCTATAGCTCTGCTATACTTACATGTCAGACAATTTCTCCTCTATCAGCCGGCTATAGCTCTGCTATACTGACATGTCAGTCAATTTCTCCTCTATCAGCCGGCTATAGCTCTGCTATACATACATGTCAGTCAATTTCTCCTCTATCAGCCGTCTATAGCTCTGCTATACATACATGTCAGACAATTTCTCCTCTATCAGCCAGCTATAGCTCTGCTATACTTACATATCAGTCAATTTCTCCTCTATCAGCCGGCTATAGCTCTGCTATACTTACATGTCAGACAATTTCTTCTCTATCAGCCGGCTATAGCTCTGCTATACTTACATGTCAGTCAATTTCTCCTCTATTAGCCGGCTATAGCTCTGCTATACTTACATATCAGTCAATTTCTCCTCTATCAGCCGTCTATAGCTCTGCTATACTTACATGTAAGACAATTTCTCCTCTATCAGCCGGCTATAGCTCTGCTATACTTACATGTCAGTCAATTTCTCCTCTATTAGCCGGCTATAGCTCTGCTATACTTACATGTCAGTCAATTTCTCCTCTATCAGCCGTCTATAGCTCTGCTATACATACATGTCAGTCAATTTCTCCTCTATCAGCCGTCTATAGCTCAGCTATACATACATGTCAGTCAATTTCTCCTCTATCAGCCGGCTATAGCTCTGCTATACATACATGTCAGACAATTTCTCCTCTATCAGCCGGCTATAGCTCTGCTATACATACATGTCAGTCAATTTCTCCTCTATCAGCCGTCTATAGCTCAGCTATACATACATGTCAGTCAATTTCTCCTCTATCAGCCGGCTATAGCTCTGCTATACATACATGTCAGACAATTTCTCCTCTATCAGCCGGCTATAGCTCTGCTATACATACATGTCAGTCAATTTCTCCTCTATCAGCCGGCTATAGCTCTGCTATACTTACATGTCAGACAATTTCTCCTCTATCAGCCGGCTATAGCTCTGCTATACTTACATGTCAGTCAATTTCTCCTCTATCAGCCGGCTATAGCTCTGCTATTCTGACATGTCAGATAATTTCTCCTCTATCAGCCGTCTATAGCTCTGCTATACATACATGTCAGTCAATTTCTCCTCTATCAGCCGGCTATAGCTCTGCTATACTGACATGTCAGTCAATTTCTCCTCTATCAGCCGTCTATAGCTCTGCTATACTGACATGTCAGATAATTTCTCCTCTATCAGCCGTCTATAGCTCTGCTATACATACATGTCAGTCAATTTCTCCTCTATCAGCCGTCTATAGCTCTGCTATACTGACATGTCAGTCAATTTCTCCTCTATCAGCCGGCTATAGCTCTGCTATACATACATGTCAGTCAATTTCTCCTCTATCAGCCGGCTATAGCTCTGGTATACATACATGTCAGTCAATTTCTCCTCTATCAGCCGGCTATAGCTCTGCTATACTGACATGTCAGTCAATTTCTCCTCTATCAGCCGGCTATAGCTCTGCTATACTTACATGTCAGACAATTTCTCCTCTATCAGCCGGCTATAGCTCTGCTATACTTACATATCAGTCAATTTCCCCTCTATCAGCCGTCTATAGCTCTGCTATACTTACATGTCAGATAATTTCTCCTCTATCAGCCGGCTATAGCTCTGCTATACTTACATGTCAGACAATTTCTCCTCTATCAGCCGTCTATAGCTCTGCTATACTGACATGTCAGACAATTTCTCCTCTATCAGCCAGCTATAGCTCTGCTATACTTACATGTCAGATAATTTCTCCTCTATCAGCCAGCTATAGCTCTGCTATACATACATGTCAGAAAATTTCTCTTCTATTAGCCGGCTATAGCTCTGCTATACATACATGTCAGTCAATTTCTCCTCTATCAGCCGGCTATAGCTCTGCTATACTTACATGTCAGACAATTTCTCCTCTATCAGCCGGCTATAGCTCTGCTATACTTACATGTCAGTCAATTTCTCCTCTATCAGCCGGCTATAGCTCTGCTATACTGACATGTCAGACAATTTCTCCTCTATCAGCCGTCTATAGCTCTGCTATACATACATGTCAGACAATTTCTCCTCTATCAGCCGGCTATAGCTCTGCTATACTTACATGTCAGACAATTTCTCTTCTATTAGCCGGCTATAGCTCTGCTATACTGACATGTCAGATAATTTCTCCTCTATCAGCCGGCTATAGCTCTGCTATACATACATGTCAGATAATTTCTCCACTATCAGCCGGCTATAGCTCTGCTATACTTACATGTCAGTCAATTTCTCCTCTATCAGCCGGCTATAGCTCTGCTATACTTACATGTCAGTCAATTTCTCCTCTATCAGCCGGCTATAGCTCTGCTATACTTACATGTCAGGCAATTTCTCCTCTATCAGCCGGCTATAGCTCTGCTATACTTACATGTCAGACAATTTCTCCTCTATCAGCCGTCTATAGCTCTGCTATACATACATGTCAGACAATTTCTCCTCTATCAGCCGGCTATAGCTCTGCTATACTTACATGTCAGTCAATTTCTCCTCTATCAGCCGGCTATAGCTCTGCTATACTTACATGTCAGTCAATTTCTCCTCTATCAGCCGTCTATAGCTCTGCTATACATACATGTCAGACAATTTCTCCTCTATCAGCCGGCTATAGCTCTGCTATACTTACATGTCAGACAATTTCTCTTCTATTAGCCGGCTATAGCTCTGCTATACTGACATGTCAGATAATTTCTCCTCTATCAGCCGGCTATAGCTCTGCTATACATACATGTCAGATAATTTCTCCACTATCAGCCGGCTATAGCTCTGCTATACTTACATGTCAGTCAATTTCTCCTCTATCAGCCGGCTATAGCTCTGCTATACTTACATGTCAGTCAATTTCTCCTCTATCAGCCGGCTATAGCTCTGCTATACTTACATGTCAGGCAATTTCTCCTCTATCAGCCGGCTATAGCTCTGCTATACTTACATGTCAGACAATTTCTCCTCTATCAGCCGTCTATAGCTCTGCTATACATACATGTCAGACAATTTCTCCTCTATCAGCCGGCTATAGCTCTGCTATACTTACATGTCAGTCAATTTCTCCTCTATCAGCCGGCTATAGCTCTGCTATACTTACATGTCAGTCAATTTCTCCTCTATCAGCCAGCTATAGCTCTGCTATACTTACATGTCAGTCAATTTCTCCTCTATCAGCCGGCTATAGCTCTGCTATACATACATGTCAGTCAATTTCTCCTCTATCAGCCGTCTATAGCTCTGCTATACATACATGTCAGTCAATTTCTCCTCTATCAGCTGTCTATAGCTCTGCTATACATACATGTCAGTCAATTTCTCCTCTATCAGCCGGCTATAGCTCTGCTATACTGACATGTCAGTCAATTTCTCCTCTATCAGCTGTCTATAGCTCTGCTATACATACATGTCAGTCAATTTCTCCTCTATCAGCCAGCTATAGCTCTGCTATACATACATGTCAGACAATTTCTCTTCTATTAGCCGGCTATAGCTCTGCTATACATACATGTCAGTCAATTTCTCCTCTATCAGCCGGCTATAGCTCTGCTATACTGACATGTCAGTCAATTTCTCCTCTATCAGCCGTCTATAGCTCTGCTATACTGACATGTCAGATAATTTCTCCTCTATCAGCCGGCTATAGCTCTGCTATACTTACATGTCAGACAATTTCTCCTCTATCAGCCGGCTATAGCTCTGCTATACATACATGTCAGACAATTTCTCCTCTATCAGCCGGCTATAGCTCTGCTATACTTACATGTCAGACAATTTCTCCTCTATCAGCCGGCTATAGCTCTGCTATACTTACATGTCAGTCAATTTCTCCTCTATCAGCCGTCTATAGCTCTGCTATACATACATGTCAGACAATTTCTCTTCTATCAGCCGTCTATAGCTCTGCTATACATACATGTCAGTCAATTTCTCCTCTATCAGCCGGCTATAGCTCTGCTATACTGACATGTCAGATAATTTCTCCTCTATCAGCTGTCTATAGCTCTGCTATACATACATGTCAGTCAATTTCTCCTCTATCAGCCGGCTATAGCTCTGCTATACTTACATGTCAGTCAATTTCTCCTCTATCAGCCGGCTATAGCTCTGCTATACTTACATGTCAGTCAATTTCTCCTCTATCAGCCGGCTATAGCTCTGCTATACTTACATGTCAGTCAATTTCTCCTCTATCAGCCGGCTATAGCTCTGCTATACTTACATGTCAGACAATTTCTCCTCTATCAGCCGTCTATAGCTCTGCTATACATACTTGTCAGACAATTTCTCTTCTATCAGCCGTCTATAGCTCTGCTATACATACATGTCAGTCAATTTCTCCTCTATCAGCTGTCTATAGCTCTGCTATACATACATGTCAGTCAATTTCTCCTCTATCAGCCGGCTATAGCTCTGCTATACTTACATGTCAGTCAATTTCTCCTCTATCAGCCGGCTATAGCTCTGCTATACTTACATGTCAGTCAATTTCTCCTCTATCAGCCGGCTATAGCTCTGCTATACTTACATGTCAGTCAATTTCTCCTCTATCAGCCGGCTATAGCTCTGCTATACTCAAATCAAATCAAATCAAATCAAATAAGCTTTATTGGCAGGACCAAATACAAATTAGTTTTGCCAAAGCAAGTGTACATTAGGGCCTGGGGCTGTGGGGATGGTGGGTGGGGATTGTAGGAAGGATGGATGGGGCACATCCAGGGTGGGGACTGTGGGGGCACTTCTAGGATGGGGGCTATGGAAGTCCATGGCTTATTATGGGGCTTATCCACGGTGGGGACTGTGGTAACGGTGGATGGGGCATATCCAGGGTGGGGATTGGGGGGCCACATCTGGGATGGGGGGCTATGGAAGTCCATGGCTTATCATAGTTCTCTTTCTCGAAGTCTATGACATTCGCTCACATACCGCGCTGCTATCTCCACTGCGCTCTCTTCTTCCCCCAGCAGGATATATATTTTCTCTTCCTCCTTCATGGAGCTGAAATCCGGGAAGAGATGGGAGAGTCTCCTGAAGTGAGTGTCCCTCACTGCTGAGTACTTGGTGCAGTGTAGCAGGAAGTGGGTTTCATCCTCCAGGGCCTCCAGGTCACAGTGTTGGCACAGTCTGTCCTCCCTTGGCTTGTAGCTCTGCTTGTGTCGACCGGATTCGATGGCTAGACTGTGGGCACTGAGTCTATATCGGCTCAGGGTCCTGCGGTCTCTGGGGTCCGGGATTTTCTCCAGATATGGGGCCAGTCTGTAGTCTCTCTGTAGTCTCTGGTACGTGGTCAGTTTCTGTGAGGTGTTGATGTCGGTCCTCCAGTCACTGACATACCTCTCCTGGCCCTCGTCTACCATCTTCCTGATTCTGGTTCTTGTCAGGCTGCTGTGATTGGTTATTTTGTCCAGTTGGGTTTGGGAGAGCTGTGCCAGGGGTCCTGGTTCATCTGGCCCACGTATATGTATCAGAGCTTTGTGGTGATGGGAGCTTGGATTGCTACTCTGTAGGTGAGCCTGAAATGATAGTGACCTCTTCAGAGCTGCTAGGTGTAGAGGGAATCTGCCCAGCTCAGCTCGACAGGCGCTGTTGGAGGTGCTTCGATGGACCTGGAGAAGGTGCTTACAGAATTCCAGGTGGAATATTTCTGTTGGGCTGGAATCCCACCTTGACCAATCTGGGTAAGTGTGAGGGCCCCAGACTTCGCTGCCATACAGGAGGATTGGGGCAATGATGGAATCGAAGATTTTTAGCCAGACCCTCACTGGTGGCTTCAGATGATACAATTTCCTTCGGATGGCATAAAAGGTTTTGCAGGCCTTGTTTTTCAGGGTCTCTATGGCTTGTTTAAAGCTCCCTGACTGGTGAATTTCCAGGCCCAAGTAGGTGTATTTGTCTGTTCCTGTTAGAGTGCAGCCGTTTACGACAAATGAAGGATGCTGGTCAAATCTTCTTTTTCTCTTCTGGAACACCATGATGTTGGTTTTCTTTAGATTGATCGGTAGTGCCCATGTGGAGCTGAATTTCTCCAAAATTTGTAGGTTGTCTTGGAGACCTTTCTCGGTTGGTGACACCAGCAGTAGGTCATCTGCATAGAGCAAGAATTTCACCTGGGCGTCATGGAGTGTGAGACCTGGAGCAGGTGAAGATTCCAGAGCAGCAGCCAGCTCATTGATGTAAATATTGAAGAGCGTTGGACTTAGGCTGCAGCCCTGTCTGATACTTACATGTCAGTCAATTTCTCCTCTATCAGCCAGCTATAGCTCTGCTATACTTACATGTCAGTCAATTTCTCCTCTATCAGCCGGCTATAGCTCTGCTATACATACATGTCAGTCAATTTCTCCTCTATCAGCCGTCTATAGCTCTGCTATACATACATGTCAGTCAATTTCTCCTCTATCAGCTGTCTATAGCTCTGCTATACATACATGTCAGTCAATTTCTCCTCTATCAGCCGGCTATAGCTCTGCTATACATACATGTCAGTCAATTTCTCCTCTATCAGCTGTCTATAGCTCTGCTATACATACATGTCAGTCAATTTCTCCTCTATCAGCCAGCTATAGCTCTGCTATACATACATGTCAGACAATTTCTCTTCTATTAGCCGGCTATAGCTCTGCTATACATACATGTCAGTCAATTTCTCCTCTATCAGCCGACTATAGCTCTGCTATACATACATGTCAGTCAATTTCTCCTCTATCAGCCGGCTATAGCTCTGCTATACATACATGTCAGTCAATTTCTCCTCTATCAGCCGGCTATAGCTCTGCTATACTGACATGTCAGTCAATTTCTCCTCTATCAGCCGGCTATAGCTCTGCTATACATACATGTCAGTCAATTTCTCCTCTATCAGCCGGCTATAGCTCTGCTATACATACCTGTCAGTCAATTTCTCCTCTATCAGCCGGCTATAGCTCTGCTATACATACATGTCAGTCAATTTCTCCTCTATCAGCCGGCTATAGCTCTGCTATACTGACATGTCAGTCAATTTCTCCTCTATCAGCCGGCTATAGCTCTGCTATACATACATGTCAGTCAATTTCTCCTCTATCAGCCGGCTATAGCTCTGCTATACTTACATGTCAGGCAATTTCTCCTCTATCAGCCGGCTATAGCTCTGCTATACTTACATGTCAGACAATTTCTCCTCTATCAGCCGGCTATAGCTCTGCTATACTTACATGTCAGACAATTTCTCCTCTATCAGCCGTCTATAGCTCTGCTATACTTACATGTCAGTCAATTTCTCCTCTATCAGCCGGCTATAGCTCTGCTATACTTACATGTCAGACAATTTCTCCTCTATCAGCCGTCTATAGCTCTGCTATACTTACATGTCAGTCAATTTCTCCTCTATCAGCCGGCTATAGCTCTGCTATACTTACATGTCAGACAATTTCTCCTCTATCAGCCGGCTATAGCTCTGCTATACTTACATGTCAGTCAATTTCTCCTCTATCAGCCGGCTATAGCTCTGCTATACATACATGTCAGTCAATTTCTCCTCTATCAGCCGGCTATAGCTCTGCTATACTTACATGTCAGTCAATTTCTCCTCTATCAGCCGGCTATAGCTCTGCTATACTTACATGTCAGATAATTTCTCCTCTATCAGCCAGCTATAGCTCTGCTATACATACATGTCAGTCAATTTCTCCTCTATCAGCCGGCTATAGCTCTGCTATACTGACATGTCAGTCAATTTCTCCTCTATCAGCCGGCTATAGCTCTGCTATACTTACATGTCAGACAATTTCTCCTCTATCAGCCGGCTATAGCTCTGCTATACATACATGTCAGTCAATTTCTCCTCTATCAGCCGGCTATAGCTCTGCTATACATACATGTCAGACAATTTCTCCTCTATCAGCCGTCTATAGCTCTGCTATACTGACATGTCAGATAATTTCTCCTCTATCAGCCGGCTATAGCTCTGCTATACATACATGTCAGTCAATTTCTCCTCTATCAGCCGGCTATAGCTCTGCTATACATACATGTCAGACAATTTCTCCTCTATCAGCCGGCTATAGCTCTGCTATACTTACATGTCAGACAATTTCTCCTCTATCAGCCGTCTATAGCTCTGCTATACATACATGTCAGACAATTTCTCTTCTATCAGCCGGCTATAGCTCTGCTATACTTACATGTCAGTCAATTTCTCCTCTATCAGCCGTCTATAGCTCTGCTATACTGACATGTCAGATAATTTCTCCTCTATCAGCCGGCTATAGCTCTGCTATACTTACATGTCAGACAATTTCTCCTCTATCAGCCGTCTATAGCTCTGCTATACATACATGTCAGACAATTTCTCTTCTATCAGCCGGCTATAGCTCTGCTATACTTACATGTCAGTCAATTTCTCCTCTATCAGCCGGCTATAGCTCTGCTATACTTACATGTCAGACAATTTCTCCTCTATCAGCCGTCTATAGCTCTGCTATACATACATGTCAGTCAATTTCTCCTCTATCAGCCAGCTATAGCTCTGCTATACATACATGTCAGACAATTTCTCCTCTATCAGCCGGCTATAGCTCTGCTATACTTACATGTCAGACAATTTCTCCTCTATTAGCCGTCTATAGCTTTGCTATACATACATGTCAGTCAATTTCTCCTCTATCAGCTGGCTATAGCTCTGCTATACATACATGTCAGTCAATTTCTCCTCTATCAGCCGGCTATAGCTCTGCTATACATACATGTCAGACAATTTCTCCTCTATCAGCCGGCTATAGCTCTGCTATACTTACATGTCAGACAATTTCTCCTCTATCAGCCGTCTATAGCTCTGCTATACATACATGTCAGACAATTTCTCTTCTATCAGCCGGCTATAGCTCTGCTATACTTACATGTCAGTCAATTTCTCCTCTATCAGCCGTCTATAGCTCTGCTATACTGACATGTCAGATAATTTCTCCTCTATCAGCCGGCTATAGCTCTGCTATACTTACATGTCAGTCAATTTCTCCTCTATCAGCCGGCTATAGCTCTGCTATACTTACATGTCAGTCAATTTCTCCTCTATTAGCCGGCTATAGCTCTGCTATACATACATGTCAGTCAATTTCTCCTCTATCAGCCGGCTATAGCTCTGCTATACTTACATGTCAGTCAATTTCCCCTCTATCAGCCGGCTATAGCTCTGCTATACTTACATGTCAGACAATTTCTCTTCTATTAGCCGGCTATAGCTCTGCTATACTGACATGTCAGATAATTTCTCCTCTATCAGCCGGCTATAGCTCTGCTATACTTACATGTCAGACAATTTCTCCTCTATCAGCCAGCTATAGCTCTGCTATACATACATGTCAGTCAATTTCTCCTCTATCAGCCGTCTATAGCTCTGCTATACATACATGTCAGTCAATTTCTCCTCTATCAGCTGTCTATAGCTCTGCTATACATACATGTCAGTCAATTTCTCCTCTATCAGCCGGCTATAGCTCTGCTATACTTACATGTCAGTCAATTTCTCCTCTATCAGCCGGCTATAGCTCTGCTATACATACATGTCAGTCAATTTCTCCTCTATCAGCCAGCTATAGCTCTGCTATACTTACATGTCAGTCAATTTCTCCTCTATCAGCCGGCTATAGCTCTGCTATACATACATGTCAGTCAATTTCTCCTCTATCAGCCGTCTATAGCTCTGCTATACATACATGTCAGTCAATTTCTCCTCTATCAGCTGTCTATAGCTCTGCTATACATACATGTCAGACAATTTCTCTTCTATCAGCCAGCTATAGCTCTGCTATACTTACATGTCAGTCAATTTCTCCTCTATCAGCCGGCTATAGCTCTGCTATACATACATGTCAGTCAATTTCTCCTCTATCAGCTGTCTATAGCTCTGCTATACATACATGTCAGTCAATTTCTCCTCTATCAGCCGGCTATAGCTCTGCTATACTTACATGTCAGTCAATTTCTCCTCTATCAGCCGGCTATAGCTCTGCTATACATACATGTCAGTCAATTTCTCCTCTATCAGCCAGCTATAGCTCTGCTATACTTACATGTCAGTCAATTTCTCCTCTATCAGCCGGCTATAGCTCTGCTATACATACATGTCAGTCAATTTCTCCTCTATCAGCTGTCTATAGCTCTGCTATACATACATGTCAGTCAATTTCTCCTCTATCAGCCGGCTATAGCTCTGCTATACATACATGTCAGTCAATTTCTCCTCTATCAGATGTCTATAGCTCTGCTATACATACATGTCAGTCAATTTCTCCTCTATCAGCCAGCTATAGCTCTGCTATACTTACATGTCAGTCAATTTCTCCTCTATCAGCCGGCTATAGCTCTGCTATACTGACATGTCAGTCAATTTCTCCTCTATCAGCCGTCTATAGCTCTGCTATACTGACATGTCAGATAATTTCTCCTCTATCAGCCGGCTATAGCTCTGCTATACATACATGTCAGTCAATTTCTCCTCTATCAGCCGGCTATAGCTCTGCTATACTGACATGTCAGTCAATTTCTCCTCTATCAGCCGGCTATAGCTCTGCTATACATACCTGTCAGTCAATTTCTCCTCTATCAGCCGGCTATAGCTCTGCTATACTTACATGTCAGACAATTTCTCCTCTATCAGCCGGCTATAGCTCTGCTATACTGACATGTCAGTCAATTTCTCCTCTATCAGCCGGCTATAGCTCTGCTATACATACATGTCAGTCAATTTCTCCACTATCAGCCGGCTATAGCTCTGCTATACTTACATGTCAGACAATTTCTCCTCTATCAGCCGGCTATAGCTCTGCTATACTTACATGTCAGTCAATTTCTCCTCTATCAGCCGGCTATAGCTCTGCTATACTTACATGTCAGATAATTTCTCCTCTATCAGCCAGCTATAGCTCTGCTATACATACATGTCAGTCAATTTCTCCTCTATCAGCCGGCTATAGCTCTGCTATACTGACATGTCAGTCAATTTTTCCTCTATCAGCCGCCTATAGCTCTGCTATACTTACATGTCAGACAATTTCTCCTCTATCAGCCGGCTATAGCTCTGCTATACATACATGTCAGACAATTTCTCCTCTATCAGCTGTCTATAGCTCTGCTATACTTACATGTCAGATAATTTCTCCTCTATCAGCCAGCTATAGCTCTGCTATACTTACATGTCAGTCAATTTCTCCTCTATCAGCCGGCTACAGCTCTGCTATACATACATGTCAGACAATTTCTCCTCTATCAGCCGTCTATAGCTCTGCTATACATACATGTCAGACAATTTGTCTTCTATCAGCCGGCTATAGCTCTGCTATACATACATGTCAGTCAATTTCTCCTCTATTAGCCGGCTATAGCTCTGCTATACTGACATGTCAGTCAAGTTCTCCTCTATCAGCCGGCTATAGCTCTGCTATACTTACATGTCAGACAATTTCTCTTCTATTAGCCGGCTATAGCTCTGCTATACTTACATGTCAGTCAAGTTCTCCTCTATCAGCCGGCTATAGCTCTGCTATACTTACATGTCAGACAATTTCTCTTCTATTAGCCGGCTATAGCTCTGCTATACTGACATGTCAGATAATTTCTCCTCTATCAGCCGGCTATAGCTCTGCTATACTTACATGTCAGACAATTTCTCCTCTATCAGCCGGCTATAGCTCTGCTATACTTACATGTCAGATAATTTCTCCTCTATCAGCCGTCTATAGCTCTGCTATACATACATGTCAGACAATTTCTCTTCTATCAGCCGTCTATAGCTCTGCTATACATACATGTCAGTCAATTTCTCCTCTATCAGCTGTCTATAGCTCTGCTATACATACATGTCAGTCAATTTCTCCTCTATCAGCCGGCTATAGCTCTGCTATACTTACATGTCAGTCAATTTCTCCTCTATCAGCCGGCTATAGCTCTGCTATACTTACATGTCAGTCAATTTCTCCTCTATCAGCCGGCTATAGCTCTGCTATACATACATGTCAGTCAATTTCTCCTCTATCAGCCGGCTATAGCTCTGCTATACTTACATGTCAGTCAATTTCTCCTCTATCAGCCGGCTATAGCTCTGCTATACATACATGTCAGTCAATTTCTCCTCTATCAGCTGTCTATAGCTCTGCTATACATACATGTCAGTCAATTTCTCCTCTATCAGCCGGCTATAGCTCTGCTATACATACATGTCAGTCAATTTCTCCTCTATCAGCTGTCTATAGCTCTGCTATACATACATGTCAGTCAATTTCTCCTCTATCAGCCAGCTATAGCTCTGCTATACTTACATGTCAGTCAATTTCTCCTCTATCAGCCGGCTATAGCTCTGCTATACTGACATGTCAGTCAATTTCTCCTCTATCAGCCGTCTATAGCTCTGCTATACTGACATGTCAGATAATTTCTCCTCTATCAGCCGGCTATAGCTCTGCTATACATACATGTCAGTCAATTTCTCCTCTATCAGCCGGCTATAGCTCTGCTATACTGACATGTCAGTCAATTTCTCCTCTATCAGCCGGCTATAGCTCTGCTATACATACCTGTCAGTCAATTTCTCCTCTATCAGCCGGCTATAGCTCTGCTATACTTACATGTCAGTCAATTTCTCCTCTATCAGCCGGCTATAGCTCTGCTATACTGACATGTCAGTCAATTTCTCCTCTATCAGCCGGCTATAGCTCTGCTATACATACATGTCAGTCAATTTCTCCTCTATCAGCCGGCTATAGCTCTGCTATACTTACATGTCAGACAATTTCTCCTCTATCAGCCGGTCTATAGCTCTGCTATACTGACATGTCAGTCAATTTCTCCTCTATCAGCCGGCTATAGCTCTGCTATACATACATGTCAGGCAATTTCTCCTCTATCAGCCGGCTATAGCTCTGCTATACTTACATGTCAGACAATTTCTCCTCTATCAGCCGGCTATAGCTCTGCTATACTGACATGTCAGATAATTTCTCCTCTATCAGCCGGCTATAGCTCTGCTATACATACATGTCAGTCAATTTCTCCTCTATCAGCCGGCTATAGCTCTGCTATACTGACATGTCAGTCAATTTCTCCTCTATCAGCCGGCTATAGCTCTGCTATACATACCTGTCAGTCAATTTCTCCTCTATCAGCCGGCTATAGCTCTGCTATACTTACATGTCAGTCAATTTCTCCTCTATCAGCCGGCTATAGCTCTGCTATACTGACATGTCAGTCAATTTCTCCTCTATCAGCCGGCTATAGCTCTGCTATACATACATGTCAGTCAATTTCTCCTCTATCAGCCGGCTATAGCTCTGCTATACTTACATGTCAGACAATTTCTCCTCTATCAGCCGGCTATAGCTCTGCTATACTGACATGTCAGTCAATTTCTCCTCTATCAGCTGGCTATAGCTCTGCTATACATACATGTCAGTCAATTTCTCCTCTATCAGCCGGCTATAGCTCTGCTATACATACATGTCAGTCAATTTCTCCTCTATCAGCCGGCTATAGCTCTGCTATACATACATGTCAGTCAATTTCTCCACTATCAGCCGGCTATAGCTCTGCTATACTTACATGTCAGTCAATTTCTCCTCTATCAGCCGTCTATAGCTCTGCTATACTGACATGTCAGATAATTTCTCCTCTATCAGCCGGCTATAGCTCTGCTATACTTACATGTCAGACAATTTCTCCTCTATCAGCCGTCTATAGCTCTGCTATACATACATGTCAGACAATTTCTCTTCTATCAGCCGGCTATAGCTCTGCTATACTTACATGTCAGTCAATTTCTCCTCTATCAGCCGGCTATAGCTCTGCTATACTTACATGTCAGTCAATTTCTCCTCTATTAGCCGGCTATAGCTCTGCTATACATACATGTCAGTCAATTTCTCCTCTATCAGCCGGCTATAGCTCTGCTATACTTACATGTCAGTCAATTTCCCCTCTATCAGCCGGCTATAGCTCTGCTATACTTACATGTCAGATAATTTCTCCTCTATCAGCCGTCTATAGCTCTGCTATACATACATGTCAGACAACTTCTCTTCTATTAGCCGGCTATAGCTCTGCTATACTGACATGTCAGATAATTTCTCCTCTATCAGCCGGCTATAGCTCTGCTATACATACATGTCAGTCAATTTCTCCTCTATCAGCCGGCTATAGCTCTGCTATACTGACATGTCAGTCAATTTCTCCTCTATCAGCCGGCTATAGCTCTGCTATACATACCTGTCAGTCAATTTCTCCTCTATCAGCCGGCTATAGCTCTGCTATACATACATGTCAGTCAATTTCTCCTCTATCAGCCGGCTATAGCTCTGCTATACTGACATGTCAGTCAATTTCTCCTCTATCAGCCGGCTATAGCTCTGCTATACATACATGTCAGTCAATTTCTCCTCTATCAGCCGGCTATAGCTCTGCTATACTTACATGTCAGACAATTTCTCCTCTATCAGCCGGCTATAGCTCTGCTATACTTACATGTCAGACAATTTCTCCTCTATCAGCCGGCTATAGCTCTGCTATACTGACATGTCAGTCAATTTCTCCTCTATCAGCCGGCTATAGCTCTGCTATACATACATGTCAGTCAATTTCTCCACTATCAGCCGGCTATAGCTCTGCTATACATACATGTCAGACAATTTCTCCTCTATCAGCCGGCTATAGCTCTGCTATACATACATGTCAGACAATTCCTCCTCTATCAGCCGGCTATAGCTCTGCTATACATACATGTCAGTCAATTTCTCCTCTATCAGCCGTCTATAGCACTGCTATACTTACATGTCAGATAATTTCTCCTCTATCAGCCAGCTATAGCTCTGCTATACTTACATGTCAGTCAATTTCTCCTCTATCAGCCGGCTACAGCTCTGCTATACATACATGTCAGTCAATTTCTCCACTATCAGCCGGCTATAGCTCTGCTATACTGACATGTCAGTCAATTTCTCCTCTATCAGCCGGCTATAGCTCTGCTATACATACATGTCAGACAATTTCTCCTCTATCAGCCGGCTATAGCTCTGCTATACATACATGTCAGTCAATTTCTCCTCTATCAGCCGTCTATAGCACTGCTATACTTACATGTCAGATAATTTCTCCTCTATCAGCCAGCTATAGCTCTGCTATACTTACATGTCAGTCAATTTCTCCTCTATCAGCCGGCTACAGCTCTGCTATACATACATGTCAGTCAATTTCTCCTCTATCAGCCGTCTATAGCTCTGCTATACTTACATGTCAGATAATTTCTCCTCTATCAGCCGTCTATAGCTCTGCTATACATACATGTCAGACAACTTCTCTTCTATTAGCCGGCTATAGCTCTGCTATACTGACATGTCAGATAATTTCTCCTCTATCAGCCGGCTATAGCTCTGCTATACATACATGTCAGACAATTTCTCCTCTATCAGCCGGCTATAGCTCTGCTATACTGACATGTCAGTCAATTTCTCCTCTATCAGCCAGCTATAGCTCTGCTATACTTACATGTCAGTCAATTTCTCCTCTATCAGCCGGCTATAGCTCTGCTATACTGACATGTCAGTCAATTTCTCCTCTATCAGCCAGCTATAGCTCTGCTATACTGACATGTCAGTCAATTTCTCCTCTATCAGCCGGCTATAGCTCTGCTATACTTACATGTCAGACAATTTCTCCTCTATCAGCCGTCTATAGCTCTGCTATACATACATGTCAGACAATTTGTCTTCTATCAGCCGGCTATAGCTCTGCTATACATACATGTCAGTCAATTTCTCCTCTATTAGCCGGCTATAGCTCTGCTATACTTACATGTCAGTCAATTTCTCCTCTATCAGCCGGCTATAGCTCTGCTATACTTACATGTCAGACAATTTCTCCTCTATCAGCCGTCTATAGCTCTGCTATACATACATGTCAGACAATTTGTCTTCTATCAGCCGGCTATAGCTCTGCTATACATACATGTCAGTCAATTTCTCCTCTATTAGCCGGCTATAGCTCTGCTATACTTACATGTCAGTCAATTTCTCCTCTATCAGCCGGCTATAGCTCTGCTATACTTACATGTCAGACAATTTCTCTTCTATTAGCCGGCTATAGCTCTGCTATACTGACATGTCAGACAATTTCTCCTCTATCAGCCGTCTATAGCTCTGCTATACTGACATGTCAGATAATTTCTCCTCTATCAGCCGGCTATAGCTCTGCTATACTTACATGTCAGACAATTTCTCCTCTATCAGCCGTCTATAGCTCTGCTATACATACATGTCAGACAATTTCTCTTCTATCAGCCGTCTATAGCTCTGCTATACATACATGTCAGTCAATTTCTCCTCTATCAGCTGTCTATAGCTCTGCTATACATACATGTCAGTCAATTTCTCCTCTATCAGCCGGCTATAGCTCTGCTATACTTACATGTCAGTCAATTTCTCCTCTATCAGCCGGCTATAGCTCTGCTATACTTACATGTCAGTCAATTTCTCCTCTATCAGCCGGCTATAGCTCTGCTATACATACATGTCAGTCAATTTCTCCTCTATCAGCCAGCTATAGCTCTGCTATACTTACATGTCAGTCAATTTCTCCTCTATCAGCCGGCTATAGCTCTGCTATACATACATGTCAGTCAATTTCTCCTCTATCAGCTGTCTATAGCTCTGCTATACATACATGTCAGTCAATTTCTCCTCTATCAGCCGGCTATAGCTCTGCTATACATACATGTCAGTCAATTTCTCCTCTATCAGCTGTCTATAGCTCTGCTATACATACATGTCAGTCAATTTCTCCTCTATCAGCCAGCTATAGCTCTGCTATACTTACATGTCAGTCAATTTCTCCTCTATCAGCCGGCTATAGCTCTGCTATACTGACATGTCAGTCAATTTCTCCTCTATCAGCCGTCTATAGCTCTGCTATACTGACATGTCAGATAATTTCTCCTCTATCAGCCGGCGATAGCTCTGCTATACATACATGTCAGTCAATTTCTCCTCTATCAGCCGGCTATAGCTCTGCTATACTTACATGTCAGTCAATTTCTCCTCTATCAGCCGGCTATAGCTCTGCTATACATACATGTCAGTCAATTTCTCCTCTATCAGCTGTCTATAGCTCTGCTATACATACATGTCAGTCAATTTCTCCTCTATCAGCCGGCTATAGCTCTGCTATACATACCTGTCAGTCAATTTCTCCTCTATCAGCCGGCTATAGCTCTGCTATACATACATGTCAGTCAATTTCTCCTCTATCAGCCGGCTATAGCTCTGCTATACATACATGTCAGTCAATTTCTCCTCTATCAGCCGTCTATAGCTCTGCTATACATACATGTCAGACAATTTCTCCTCTATCAGCCGGCTATAGCTCTGCTATACTGACATGTCAGTCAATTTCTCCTCTATCAGCCGTCTATAGCTCTGCTATACATACATGTCAGACAATTTCTCCTCTATCAGCCGGCTATAGCTCTGCTATACTTACATGTCAGTCAATTTCTCCTCTATCAGCCGTCTATAGCTCTGCTATACTTACATGTCAGACAATTTCTCCTCTATCAGCCGGCTATAGCTCTGCTATACTGACATGTCAGTCAATTTCTCCTCTATCAGCCGGCTATAGCTCTGCTATACATACATGTCAGTCAATTTCTCCTCTATCAGCCGGCTATAGCTCTGCTATACTTACATGTCAGACAATTTCTCCTCTATCAGCCGGCTATAGCTCTGCTATACTGACATGTCAGTCAATTTCTCCTCTATCAGCCGGCTATAGCTCTGCTATACATACATGTCAGTCAATTTCTCCTCTATCAGCCGGCTATAGCTCTGCTATACTTACATGTCAGACAATTTCTCCTCTATCAGCCGGCTATAGCTCTGCTATACTGACATGTCAGTCAATTTCTCCTCTATCAGCCGGCTATAGCTCTGCTATACATACATGTCAGTCAATTTCTCCACTATCAGCCGGCTATAGCTCTGCTATACTTACATGTCAGACAATTTCTCCTCTATCAGCCGGCTATAGCTCTGCTATACTGACATGTCAGTCAATTTCTCCTCTATCAGCCGGCTATAGCTCTGCTATACATACATGTCAGTCAATTTCTCCACTATCAGCCGGCTATAGCTCTGCTATACTTACATGTCAGACAATTTCTCCTCTATCAGCCGGCTATAGCTCTGCTATACTTACATGTCAGACAATTTCTCTTCTATTAGCCGGCTATAGCTCTGCTATACTGACATGTCAGATAATTTCTCCTCTATCAGCCGGCTATAGCTCTGCTATACTTACATGTCAGACAATTTCTCCTCTATCAGCCGTCTATAGCTCTGCTATACATACATGTCAGACAATTTCTCCTCTATCAGCCGGCTATAGCTTTGCTATACATACATGTCAGTCAATTTCTCCTCTATCAGCCGGCTATAGCTCTGCTATACATACATGTCAGACAATTTCTCCTCTATCAGCCAGCAATAGCTCTGCTATACTTACATGTCAGTCAATTTCTCCTCTATCAGCCGGCTATAGCTCTGGTATACATACATGTCAGACAATTTCTCCTCTATCAGCCGGCTATAGCTCTGCTATACTTACATGTCAGTCAATTCCTTCTCTATCAGCCGGCTATAGCTCTGCTATACTGACATGTCAGATAATTTCTCCTCTATCAGCCGGCTATAGCTCTGCTATACTGACATGTCAGTCAATTTCTCCTCTATCAGCCGTCTATAGCTCTGCTATACTGACATGTCAGATAATTTCTCCTCTATCAGCCGGCTATAGCTCTGCTATACTTACATGTCAGACAATTTCCCCTCTATCAGCCGGCTATAGCTCTGCTATACATACATGTCAGTCAATTTCTCCTCTATCAGCCAGCTATAGCTCTGCTATACATACATGTCAGATAATTTCTCCTCTATCAGCCGGCTATAGCTCTGCTATACTTACATGTCAGATAATTTCTCTTCTATCAGCCGGCTATAGCTCTGCTATACATACATGTCAGACAATTTCCCCTCTATCAGCCGGCTATAGCTCTGCTATACTTACATGTCAGTCAATTTCTCCTCTATCAGCCGTCTATAGCTCTGCTATACTGACATGTCAGATAATTTCTCTTCTATCAGCCGGCTATAGCTCTGCTATACTTACATGTCAGATAATTTCTCCTCTATCAGCCGGCTATAGCTCTGCTATACTGACATGTCAGATAATTTCTCTTCTATCATCCGGCTATAGCTCTGCTATACTTACATGTCAGATAATTTCTCCTCTATCAGCCGGCTATAGCTCTGCTATACTGACATGTCAGATAATTTCTCTTCTATCAGCCGTCTATAGCTCTGCTATACTGACATGTCAGATAATTTCTCTTCTATCAGCCGGCTATAGCTCTGCTATACTGACATGTCAGATAATTTCTCCTCTATCAGCCGGCTATAGCTCTGCTATACATACATGTCAGTCAATTTCTCCTCTATCAGCCGGCTATAGCTCTGCTATACATACATGTCAGTCAATTTCTCCACTATCAGCCGTCTATAGCTCTGCTATACTTACATGTCAGACAATTTCTCCTCTATCAGCCGTCTATAGCACTGCTATACTTACATGTCAGATAATTTCTCCTCTATCAGCCAGCTATAGCTCTGCTATACTTACATGTCAGTCAATTTCTCCTCTATCAGCCGTCTATAGCTCTGCTATACTTACATGTCAGACAATTTCTCCTCTATCAGCCGTCTATAGCACTGCTATACTTACATGTCAGATAATTTCTCCTCTATCAGCCGGCTACAGCTCTGCTATACATACATGTCAGTCAATTTCTCCTCTATCAGCCGTCTATAGCTCTGCTATACTTACATGTCAGACAATTTCTCCTCTATCAGCCGTCTATAGCTCTGCTATACATACATGTCAGACAACTTCTCTTCTATTAGCCGGCTATAGCTCTGCTATACTGACATGTCAGATAATTTCTCCTCTATCAGCCGGCTATAGCTCTGCTATACTTACATGTCAGACAATTTCTCCTCTATCAGCCGTCTATAGCTCTGCTATACATACATGTCAGACAATTTGTCTTCTATCAGCCGGCTATAGCTCTGCTATACATACATGTCAGTCAATTTCTCCTCTATTAGCCGGCTATAGATCTGCTATACTTACATGTCAGTCAATTTCTCCTCTATCAGCCGGCTATAGCTCTGCTATACTTACATGTCAGACAATTTCTCTTCTATTAGCCGGCTATAGCTCTGCTATACTGACATGTCAGATAATTTCTCCTCTATCAGCCGGCTATAGCTCTGCTATACTTACATGTCAGACAATTTCTCCTCTATCAGCCGTCTATAGCTCTGCTATACATACATGTCAGACAATTTCTCTTCTATCAGCCGTCTATAGCTCTGCTATACATACATGTCAGTCAATTTCTCCTCTATCAGCCGGCTATAGCTCTGCTATACTTACATGTCAGTCAATTTCTCCTCTATCAGCCGGCTATAGCTCTGCTATACATACATGTCAGTCAATTTCTCCTCTATCAGCCGGCTATAGCTCTGCTATACATACATGTCAGTCAATTTCTCCTCTATCAGCCAGCTATAGCTCTGCTATACTTACATGTCAGTCAATTTCTCCTCTATCAGCCGGCTATAGCTCTGCTATACTTACATGTCAGTCAATTTCTCCTCTATCAGCCGTCTATAGCTCTGCTATACATACATGTCAGTCAATTTCTCCTCTATCAGCCGGCTATAGCTCTGCTATACATACATGTCAGTCAATTTCTCCTCTATCAGCTGTCTATAGCTCTGCTATACATACATGTCAGTCAATTTCTCCTCTATCAGCTGTCTATAGCTCTGCTATACATACATGTCAGTCAATTTCTCCTCTATCAGCCGGCTATAGCTCTGCTATACATACATGTCAGTCAATTTCTCCTCTATCAGCTGTCTATAGCTCTGCTATACATACATGTCAGTCAATTTCTCCTCTATCAGCCAGCTATAGCTCTGCTATACTTACATGTCAGTCAATTTCTCCTCTATCAGCCGGCTATAGCTCTGCTATACTGACATGTCAGTCAATTTCTCCTCTATCAGCCGTCTATAGCTCTGCTATACTGACATGTCAGATAATTTCTCCTCTATCAGCCGGCTATAGCTCTGCTATACATACATGTCAGTCAATTTCTCCTCTATCAGCCGGCTATAGCTCTGCTATACATACATGTCAGTCAATTTCTCCTCTATCAGCCGTCTATAGCTCTGCTATACTTACATGTCAGTCAATTTCTCCTCTATCACCCGGCTATAGCTCTGCTATACTGACATGTCAGTCAATTTCTCCTCTATCAGCCGGCTATAGCTCTGCTATACATACATGTCAGTCAATTTCTCCTCTATCAGCCGGCTATAGCTCTGCTATACTGACATGTCAGTCAATTTCTCCTCTATCAGCCGGCTATAGCTCTGCTATACATACATGTCAGACAATTTCTCCTCTATCAGCCGGCTATAGCTCTGCTATACTGACATGTCAGTCAATTTCTCCTCTATCAGCCGGCTATAGCTCTGCTATACATACATGTCAGTCAATTTCTCCTCTATCAGCCGGCTATAGCTCTGCTATACTTACATGTCAGACAATTTCTCCTCTATCAGCCGGCTATAGCTCTGCTATACTGACATGTCAGTCAATTTCTCCTCTATCAGCCGGCTATAGCTCTGCTATACATACATGTCAGTCAATTTCTCCACTATCAGCCGGCTATAGCTCTGCTATACTTACATGTCAGACAATTTCTCCTCTATCAGCCGGCTATAGCTCTGCTATACTTACATGTCAGTCAATTTCTCCTCTATCAGCCGGCTATAGCTCTGCTATACTTACATGTCAGACAATTTCTCCTCTATCAGCCGGCTATAGCTCTGCTATACATACATGTCAGTCAATTTCTCCTCTATCAGCCGGCTATAGCTCTGCTATACATACATGTCAGACAATTTCTCCTCTATCAGCCGTCTATAGCTCTGCTATACTTACATGTCAGATAATTTCTCCTCTATCAGCCAGCTATAGCTCTGCTATACATACATGTCAGTCAATTTCTCCTCTATCAGCCGGCTACAGCTCTGCTATACATACATGTCAGTCAATTTCTCCTCTATCAGCCGTCTATAGCTCTGCTATACTTACATGTCAGACAATTTCTCCTCTATCAGCCGTCTATAGCTCTGCTATACATACATGTCAGACAATTTCTCTTCTATTAGCCGGCTATAGCTCTGCTATACTGACATGTCAGATAATTTCTCCTCTATCAGCCGGCTATAGCTCTGCTATACTTACATGTCAGACAATTTCTCCTCTATCAGCCGTCTATAGCTCTGCTATACATACATGTCAGACAATTTGTCTTCTATCAGCCGGCTATAGCTCTGCTATACATACATGTCAGTCAATTTCTCCTCTATTAGCCGGCTATAGCTCTGCTATACTTACATGTCAGTCAATTTCTCCTCTATCAGCCGGCTATAGCTCTGCTATACTTACATGTCAGACAATTTCTCTTCTATTAGCCGGCTATAGCTCTGCTATACTGACATGTCAGATAATTTCTCCTCTATCAGCCGGCTATAGCTCTGCTATACTTACATGTCAGACAATTTCTCCTCTATCAGCCGTCTATAGCTCTGCTATACATACATGTCAGACAATTTCTCCTCTATCAGCCGGCTATAGCTTTGCTATACATACATGTCAGTCAATTTCTCCTCTATCAGCCGGCTATAGCTCTGCTATACATACATGTCAGACAATTTCTCCTCTATCAGCCAGCTATAGCTCTGCTATACATACATGTCAGTCAATTCCTCCTCTATCAGCCGGCTATAGCTCTGCTATACTGACATGTCAGATAATTTCTCCTCTATCAGCCGGCTATAGCTCTGCTATACTGACATGTCAGTCAATTTCTCCTCTATCAGCCGTCTATAGCTCTGCTATACTGACATGTCAGATAATTTCTCCTCTATCAGCCGTCTATAGCTCTGCTATACTGACATGTCAGATAATTTCTCCTCTATCAGCCGGCTATAGCTCTGCTATACATACATGTCAGTCAATTTCTCCTCTATCAGCCGGCTATAGCTCTGCTATACTTACATGTCAGATAATTTCTCTTCTATTAGCCGGCTATAGCTCTGCTATACATACATGTCAGTCAATTTCTCCTCTATCAGCCGTCTATAGCTCTGCTATGCTGACATGTCAGATAATTTCTCTTCTATCAGCCGGCTATAGCTCTGCTATACTTACATGTCAGATAATTTCTCCTCTATCAGCCGGCTATAGCTCTGCTATACTTACATGTCAGATAATTTCTCTTCTATCAGCCGTCTATAGCTCTGCTATACTGACATGTCAGATAATTTCTCTTCTATCAGCCGGCTATAGCTCTGCTATACTGACATGTCAGATAATTTCTCCTCTATCAGCCGGCTATAGCTCTGCTATACTTACATGTCAGTCAATTTCCCCTCTATCAGCCGGCTATAGCTCTGCTATACTTACATGTCAGATAATTTCTCTTCTATTAGCCGGCTATAGCTCTGCTATACATACATGTCAGTCAATTTCTCCTCTATCAGCTGTCTATAGCTCTGCTATACATACATGTCAGTCAATTTCTCCTCTATCAGCCGGCTATAGCTCTGCTATACTTACATGTCAGTCAATTTCTCCTCTATCAGCCGGCTATAGCTCTGCTATACTTACATGTCAGTCAATTTCTCCTCTATCAGCCGGCTATAGCTCTGCTATACATACATGTCAGTCAATTTCTCCTCTATCAGCCAGCTATAGCTCTGCTATACTTACATGTCAGTCAATTTCTCCTCTATCAGCCGGCTATAGCTCTGCTATACATACATGTCAGTCAATTTCTCCTCTATCAGCTGTCTATAGCTCTGCTATACATACATGTCAGTCAATTTCTCCTCTATCAGCCGGCTATAGCTCTGCTATACATACATGTCAGTCAATTTCTCCTCTATCAGCTGTCTATAGCTCTGCTATACATACATGTCAGTCAATTTCTCCTCTATCAGCCAGCTATAGCTCTGCTATACTTACATGTCAGTCAATTTCTCCTCTATCAGCCGGCTATAGCTCTGCTATACTGACATGTCAGTCAATTTCTCCTCTATCAGCCGTCTATAGCTCTGCTATACTGACATGTCAGATAATTTCTCCTCTATCAGCCGGCGATATCTCTGCTATACATACATGTCAGTCAATTTCTCCTCTATCAGCCGGCTATAGCTCTGCTATACTGACATGTCAGTCAATTTCTCCTCTATCAGCCGGCTATAGCTCTGCTATACATACCTGTCAGTCAATTTCTCCTCTATCAGCCGGCTATAGCTCTGCTATACATACATGTCAGTCAATTTCTCCTCTATCAGCCGGCTATAGCTCTGCTATACATACATGTCAGTCAATTTCTCCTCTATCAGCCGTCTATAGCTCTGCTATACTTACATGTCAGTCAATTTCTCCTCTATCAGCCGTCTATAGCTCTGCTATACTTACATGTCAGACAATTTCTCCTCTATCAGCCGGCTATAGCTCTGCTATACTGACATGTCAGTCAATTTCTCCTCTATCAGCCGGCTATAGCTCTGCTATACATACATGTCAGTCAATTTCTCCTCTATCAGCCGGCTATAGCTCTGCTATACTTACATGTCAGACAATTTCTCCTCTATCAGCCGGCTATAGCTCTGCTATACTGACATGTCAGTCAATTTCTCCTCTATCAGCCGGCTATAGCTCTGCTATACATACATGTCAGTCAATTTCTCCTCTATCAGCCGGCTATAGCTCTGCTATACTTACATGTCAGACAATTTCTCCTCTATCAGCCGGCTATAGCTCTGCTATACTGACATGTCAGTCAATTTCTCCTCTATCAGCCGGCTATAGCTCTGCTATACATACATGTCAGTCAATTTCTCCACTATCAGCCGGCTATAGCTCTGCTATACTTACATGTCAGACAATTTCTCCTCTATCAGCCGGCTATAGCTCTGCTATACTGACATGTCAGTCAATTTCTCCTCTATCAGCCGGCTATAGCTCTGCTATACATACATGTCAGTCAATTTCTCCACTATCAGCCGGCTATAGCTCTGCTATACTTACATGTCAGACAATTTCTCCTCTATCAGCCGGCTATAGCTCTGCTATACTTACATGTCAGACAATTTCTCTTCTATTAGCCGGCTATAGCTCTGCTATACTGACATGTCAGATAATTTCTCCTCTATCAGCCGGCTATAGCTCTGCTATACTTACATGTCAGACAATTTCTCCTCTATCAGCCGTCTATAGCTCTGCTATACATACATGTCAGACAATTTCTCCTCTATCAGCCGGCTATAGCTTTGCTATACATACATGTCAGTCAATTTCTCCTCTATCAGCCGGCTATAGCTCTGCTATACATACATGTCAGACAATTTCTCCTCTATCAGCCAGCAATAGCTCTGCTATACTTACATGTCAGTCAATTTCTCCTCTATCAGCCGGCTATAGCTCTGCTATACATACATGTCAGACAATTTCTCCTCTATCAGCCGGCTATAGCTCTGCTATACTTACATGTCAGTCAATTCCTTCTCTATCAGCCGGCTATAGCTCTGCTATACTGACATGTCAGATAATTTCTCCTCTATCAGCCGGCTATAGCTCTGCTATACTGACATGTCAGTCAATTTCTCCTCTATCAGCCGTCTATAGCTCTGCTATACTGACATGTCAGATAATTTCTCCTCTATCAGCCGGCTATAGCTCTGCTATACTTACATGTCAGACAATTTCCCCTCTATCAGCCGGCTATAGCTCTGCTATACATACATGTCAGTCAATTTCTCCTCTATCAGCCAGCTATAGCTCTGCTATACATACATGTCAGATAATTTCTCCTCTATCAGCCGGCTATAGCTCTGCTATACTTACATGTCAGATAATTTCTCTTCTATTAGCCGGCTATAGCTCTGCTATACATACATGTCAGTCAATTTCTCCTCTATCAGCCGTCTATAGCTCTGCTATACTGACATGTCAGATAATTTCTCTTCTATCAGCCGGCTATAGCTCTGCTATACTTACATGTCAGATAATTTCTCCTCTATCAGCCGGCTATAGCTCTGCTATACTTACATGTCAGATAATTTCTCTTCTATCAGCCGTCTATAGCTCTGCTATACTGACATGTCAGATAATTTCTCTTCTATCATCCGGCTATAGCTCTGCTATACTTACATGTCAGATAATTTCTCCTCTATCAGCCGGCTATAGCTCTGCTATACTGACATGTCAGATAATTTCTCTTCTATCAGCCGTCTATAGCTCTGCTATACTGACATGTCAGATAATTTCTCTTCTATCAGCCGTCTATAGCTCTGCTATACATACATGTCAGTCAATTTCTCCTCTATCAGCCGGCTATAGCTCTGCTATACTTACATGTCAGATAATTTCTCTTCTATTAGCCGGCTATAGCTCTGCTATACATACATGTCAGTCAATTTCTCCACTATCAGCCGTCTATAGCTCTGCTATACTTACATGTCAGACAATTTCTCCTCTATCAGCCGTCTATAGCACTGCTATACTTACATGTCAGATAATTTCTCCTCTATCAGCCAGCTATAGCTCTGCTATACTTACATGTCAGTCAATTTCTCCTCTATCAGCCGGCTACAGCTCTGCTATACATACATGTCAGTCAATTTCTCCTCTATCAGCCGTCTATAGCTCTGCTATGCTTACATGTCAGACAATTTCTCCTCTATCAGCCGTCTATAGCTCTGCTATACATACATGTCAGACAACTTCTCTTCTATTAGCCGGCTATAGCTCTGCTATACTGACATGTCAGATAATTTCTCCTCTATCAGCCGGCTATAGCTCTGCTATACTTACATGTCAGACAATTTCTCCTCTATCAGCCGTCTATAGCTCTGCTATACATACATGTCAGACAATTTGTCTTCTATCAGCCGGCTATAGCTCTGCTATACTTACATGTCAGTCAATTTCTCCTCTAATAGCCGGCTATAGATCTGCTATACTTACATGTCAGTCAATTTCTCCTCTATCAGCCGGCTATAGCTCTGCTATACTTACATGTCAGACAATTTCTCTTCTATTAGCCGGCTATAGCTCTGCTATACTGACATGTCAGATAATTTCTCCTCTATCAGCCGGCTATAGCTCTGCTATACTTACATGTCAGACAATTTCTCCTCTATCAGCCGTCTATAGCTCTGCTATACATACATGTCAGACAATTTCTCTTCTATCAGCCGTCTATAGCTCTGCTATACATACATGTCAGTCAATTTCTCCTCTATCAGCCGGCTATAGCTCTGCTATACTTACATGTCAGTCAATTTCTCCTCTATCAGCCGGCTATAGCTCTGCTATACATACATGTCAGTCAATTTCTCCTCTATCAGCCGGCTATAGTTCTGCTATACATACATGTCAGTCAATTTCTCCTCTATCAGCCAGCTATAGCTCTGCTATACTTACATGTCAGTCAATTTCTCCTCTATCAGCCGGCTATAGCTCTGCTATACTTACATGTCAGTCAATTTCTCCTCTATCAGCCGTCTATAGCTCTGCTATACATACATGTCAGTCAATTTCTCCTCTATCAGCTGTCTATAGCTCTGCTATACATACATGTCAGTCAATTTCTCCTCTATCAGCCGGCTATAGCTCTGCTATACATACATGTCAGTCAATTTCTCCTCTATCAGCCGGCTATAGCTCTGCTATACTTACATGTCAGTCAATTTCTCCTCTATCAGCCGGCTATAGCTCTGCTATACATACATGTCAGTCAATTTCTCCTCTATCAGCCGTCTATAGCTCTGCTATACTGACATGTCAGATAATTTCTCCTCTATCAGCCGGCTATAGCTCTGCTATACTTACATGTCAGTCAATTTCTCCTCTATCAGCCGTCTATAGCTCTGCTATACTGACATGTCAGATAATTTCTCCTCTATCAGCCGGCTATAGCTCTGCTATACATACATGTCAGTCAATTTCTCCTCTATCAGCCGGCTATAGCTCTGCTATACTGACATGTCAGTCAATTTCTCCTCTATCAGCCGGCAATAGCTCTGCTATACATACCTGTCAGTCAATTTCTCCTCTATCAGCCGGCTATAGCTCTGCTATACATACATGTCAGTCAATTTCTCCTCTATCAGCCGGCTATAGCTCTGCTATACATACATGTCAGTCAATTTCTCCTCTATCAGCCGTCTATAGCTCTGCTATACTTACATGTCAGTCAATTTCTCCTCTATCAGCCGGCTATAGCTCTGCTATACTGACATGTCAGTCAATTTCTCCTCTATCAGCCGGCTATAGCTCTGCTATACATACATGTCAGTCAATTTCTCCTCTATCAGCCGGCTATAGCTCTGCTATACTTACATGTCAGACAATTTCTCCTCTATCAGCCGGCTATAGCTCTGCTATACTGACATGTCAGTCAATTTCTCCTCTATCAGCCGGCTATAGCTCTGCTATACATACATGTCAGTCAATTTCTCCTCTATCAGCCGGCTATAGCTCTGCTATACTTACATGTCAGACAATTTCTCCTCTATCAGCCGGCTATAGCTCTGCTATACTGACATGTCAGTCAATTTCTCCTCTATCAGCCGGCTATAGCTCTGCTATACATACATGTCAGTCAATTTCTCCACTATCAGCCGGCTATAGCTCTGCTATACTTACATGTCAGACAATTTCTCCTCTATCAGCCGGCTATAGCTCTGCTATACTTACATGTCAGTCAATTTCTCCTCTATCAGCCGGCTATAGCTCTGCTATACTTACATGTCAGACAATTTCTCCTCTATCAGCCGGCTATAGCTCTGCTATACATACATGTCAGTCAATTTCTCCTCTATCAGCCGGCTATAGCTCTGCTATACATACATGTCAGACAATTTCTCCTCTATCAGCCGTCTATAGCTCTGCTATACTTACATGTCAGATAATTTCTCCTCTATCAGCCAGCTATAGCTCTGCTATACATACATGTCAGTCAATTTCTCCTCTATCAGCCGGCTACAGCTCTGCTATACATACATGTCAGTCAATTTCTCCTCTATCAGCCGTCTATAGCTCTGCTATACTTACATGTCAGACAATTTCTCCTCTATCAGCCGTCTATAGCTCTGCTATACATACATGTCAGACAATTTCTCTTCTATTAGCCGGCTATAGCTCTGCTATACTGACATGTCAGATAATTTCTCCTCTATCAGCCGGCTATAGCTCTGCTATACTTACATGTCAGACAATTTCTCCTCTATCAGCCGTCTATAGCTCTGCTATACATACATGTCAGACAATTTGTCTTCTATCAGCCGGCTATAGCTCTGCTATACATACATGTCAGTCAATTTCTCCTCTATTAGCCGGCTATAGCTCTGCTATACTTACATGTCAGTCAATTTCTCCTCTATCAGCCGGCTATAGCTCTGCTATACTTACATGTCAGACAATTTCTCTTCTATTAGCCGGCTATAGCTCTGCTATACTGACATGTCAGATAATTTCTCCTCTATCAGCCGGCTATAGCTCTGCTATACTTACATGTCAGACAATTTCTCCTCTATCAGCCGTCTATAGCTCTGCTATACATACATGTCAGACAATTTCTCCTCTATCAGCCGGCTATAGCTTTGCTATACATACATGTCAGTCAATTTCTCCTCTATCAGCCGGCTATAGCTCTGCTATACATACATGTCAGACAATTTCTCCTCTATCAGCCAGCTATAGCTCTGCTATACATACATGTCAGTCAATTCCTCCTCTATCAGCCGGCTATAGCTCTGCTATACTGACATGTCAGATAATTTCTCCTCTATCAGCCGGCTATAGCTCTGCTATACTGACATGTCAGTCAATTTCTCCTCTATCAGCCGTCTATAGCTCTGCTATACTGACATGTCAGATAATTTCTCCTCTATCAGCCGGCTATAGCTCTGCTATACTTACATGTCAGTCAATTTCCCCTCTATCAGCCGGCTATAGCTCTGCTATACTTACATGTCAGATAATTTCTCTTCTATTAGCCGGCTATAGCTCTGCTATACATACATGTCAGTCAATTTCTCCTCTATCAGCCGTCTATAGCTCTGCTATACTGACATGTCAGATAATTTCTCTTCTATCAGCCGGCTATAGCTCTGCTATACTTACATGTCAGATAATTTCTCCTCTATCAGCCGGCTATAGCTCTGCTATACTTACATGTCAGATAATTTCTCTTCTATCAGCCGTCTATAGCTCTGCTATACTGACATGTCAGATAATTTCTCTTCTATCAGCCGGCTATAGCTCTGCTATACTGACATGTCAGATAATTTCTCCTCTATCAGCCGGCTATAGCTCTGCTATACTTACATGTCAGATAATTTCTCTTCTATTAGCCGGCTATAGCTCTGCTATACATACATGTCAGATAATTTCTCCTCTATCAGCCAGCTATAGCTCTGCTATACTTACATGTCAGATAATTTCTCCTCTATCAGCCGTCTATAGCTCTGCTATACATACATGTCAGACAATTTCTCCTCTATCAGCCGTCTATAGCTCTGCTATACTTACATGTCAGACAATTTCTCCTCTATCAGCCGGCTATAGCTCTGCTATACTTACATGTCAGACAATTTCTCCTCTATCAGCCGGCTATAGCTCTGCTATACTTACATGTCAGTAAATTTCTCCTCTATCAGCCGTCTATAGCTCTGCTATACTTACATGTCAGATAATTCCTCCTCTATCAGCCGGCTATAGCTCTGCTATACATACATGTCAGTCAATTTCTCCTCTATCAGCCAGCTATAGCTCTGCTATACTTACAAGTCTGACAATTTCTCCTCTATCATCCAGCTATAGCTCTGCTATACTTACATGTCAGATAATTTCTCCTCTATCAGCCGTCTATAGCTCTGCTATACATACATGTCAGATAATTCCTCCTCTATCAGCCGGCTATAGCTCTGCTATACATACATGTCAGTCAATTTCTCCTCTATCAGCCGGCTATAGCTCTGCTATACTGACATGTCAGATAATTTCTCCTCTATCAGCCGTCTATAGCTCTGCTATACATACATGTCAGATAATTTCTCCTCTATCAGCCGTCTATAGCTCTGCTATACTTACATGTCAGACAATTTCTCCTCTATCAGCCGGCTATAGCTCTGCTATACTTACATGTCAGTCAATTTCTCCTCTATCAGCCGGCTATAGCTCTGCTATACTTACATGTCAGACAATTTCTCCTCTATCAGCCGTCTATAGCTCTGCTATACTGACATGTCAGATAATTTCCCCTCTATCAGCCGTCTATAGCTCTGCTATACTTACATGTCAGTCAATTTCTCCTCTATCAGCCAGCTATAGCTCTGCTATACTGACATGTCAGATAATTTCTCCTCTATCAGCCGGCTATAGCTTTGCTATACATACATGTCAGATAATTTCTCCTCTATCAGCCGGCTATAGCTCTGCTATACTTACATGTCAGTCAATTTCTCCTCTATCAGCCGGCTATAGCTCTGCTATACATACATGTCAGATAATTTCTCCTCTATCAGCCAGCTATAGCTCTGCTATACATACATGTCAGTCAATTTCTCCTCTATCAGCCGGCTATAGCTCTGCTATACTTACATGTCAGATAATTTCCCCTCTATCAGCCGTCTATAGCTCTGCTATACTTACATGTCAGTCAATTTCTCCTCTATCAGCCGGCTATAGCTCTGCTATACTTACATGTTAGATAATTTCTCCTCTATCAGCCGGCTATAGCTCTGCTATACTGACATGTCAGATAATTTCTCCTCTATCAGCCGGCTATAGCTCTGCTATACATACATGTCAGACAATTTCTCCTCTATCAGCCGGCTATAGCTCTGCTATACTTACATGTCAGATAATTTCTCCTCTATCAGCCGGCTATAGCTCTGCTATACTTACATGTCAGACAATTTCTCCTCTATCAGCCGTCTATAGCTCTGCTATACTTACATGTCAGATAATTTCTCCTCTATCAGCCGGCTATAGCTCTGCTATACTGACATGTCAGTCAATTTCTCCTCTATCAGCCGGCTATAGCTCTGCTATACTGACATGTCAGTCAATTTCTCCTCTATCAGCCGGCTATAGCTCTGCTATACTGACATGTCAGATAATTTCTCCTCTATCAGCCGGCTATAGCTCTGCTATACTTACATCACACTAGGCCTCGGTTGATCTTCTGCATTCTTGTGGTCACTTACCTTTGTTTTTTAGAATTTTTTGGTAAAGTAATATTTCATATACACACACACAGCAAAATAGTGCTTGAGAAGAAAAGCAAATCTTTTTCCTGGTCTGTGAAACAAGTGTATAATCACTGGCTTCCCTTTTATAGATGAGAAAATGAAACAAGCTATGTCCACTGGGAAACCAGCTGGAAAAATGACAAAAGGTGAAAGAAAATAAAGTTTAGAATACAAAGTTTTGTCAAGTCAACAAATACAGTGGGGAAAAAAAGTATTTAGTCAACCACCAATTGTGCAAGTTCTCTCCCTTATAAAGATGAAAGAGGCCTGTAATTGACATCATAGGTGACCACAACTATGCGAGACAAAATGAGAAGACAGATCCAGAAGATCACCTTGTCTGATTTGGCAAGATTTATTTTGAAAATTATAGTGGAAAATAAGTATTTCGTGAATAACTAAAGTTCATCTCAATATTTAGTTATATATCCTTTGTTGGCAATGACAAAGTACAAACCTTTTTTGTAAGTCTTCACAAGGTTGGCACACACTGTTGGTGGTATGCTAGCCCATTCCTCCATGCAGATCTACTCTAGAGCAGTGATGTTTTGGGCCTGTCGCTGGGCAACATGGATTTTTAACTCCCTCCAAATGTTTTCTATGAGGATGAGATCTAAAGACTGGCTAGGCCACTCCAGGATCTTCATATGCTTCTTATGAAGCCTCTCCTTCGTTGCCCTGGCGGTGTGCTTGGGATCATTATCATGCTGAAAGAGCCTGCCATGTTTCATCTTCAATGCCCTTGCTGAAGGAAGGAGGTTTTGCACTCAAAATTTCGTGATACATGGCCCCATTCATTCATTCATGTACATGCTTCAGTCGTCCTGATCCCTTTGCAGACAAACAGCCCCAAAGCATGATGTTGCCACCCCCATGCTACACAGTAGGCATGGTGTTCTTTAAAGGCAACTTAGCATTCTGTCTCCTACAAACAGTTCTACTTTCGTTTCATCAAACCATGTGACATTCTCCCAATACTGTCCTGAATAATCCAAATGCTCTCTAGCAAACTTCAGACATGTACTGTCTTAAGCAGCGGAACACGTCTGGCACTTCAGGATCTGAGTCCCTAGTGGCGTAGTCTATTACTAATGGTAGCCTTTGTTACAGTGGTCCAAACTCTATGCAGGTCATTCACTAGGTCTCGCATGTGGTTCTGGAATTTTTGCCCACCGTTCTTGTGATCATTTTGACCCCACGGGTAGTGATGGTCGAAACCAAGCTGTAAAGTTTGGGGTTCGTACCGAACACATAGTATTTATGCACACGATCCCGAACACAAGCTTTCTATAATCTTTGTGTTACAGTTCCTGTTACAGTTCAGGTCCAGGTGCTGTAAAAAAAGCACATTAGTAAAGAAAATTATGATCATACATACAGGTCGCATGACGCGTCCTGCAGAAAGTCCCTGGCTGATTGTGCTTCCGTGTCTGATCATTGCTGTGCCCTCCCGCTAACCACCTCTGACTTACAGTACCTTCCTTGATGTCATAGCCATGTGACCAGTCTGGTGTGAATGTTGTAAAGACATTGGGTTAGACTGGTCACATAGCTATGATGTCATGGCAGGTCCTGTTAACTTCCAGGGGTATTCTCTGCACTCTGTATTTCTCCTCTATCAGCCGGCTATAGCTCTGCTATACATACATGTCAGTCAATTTCTCCTCTATCAGCCGGCTATAGCTCTGCTATACTTACATGTCAGTCAATTTCTCCTCTATCAGCCGGCTATAGCTCTGCTATACATACATGTCAGTCAATTTCTCCTCTATCAGCCGGCTATAGCTCTGCTATACATACATGTCAGATAATTTCTCCTCTATCAGCCGGCTATAGCTCAGCTATACTTACATGTCAGACAATTTCTCTTCTATTAGCCGGCTATAGCTCTGCTATACATACATGTCAGACAATTTCTCCTCTATCAGCCGGCTATAGCTCTGCTTTACATACATGTCAGACAATTTCTCCTCTATCAGCCGGCTATAGCTCTGCTATACTTACATGTCAGATAATTTCTCCTCTATCATCCAGCTATAGCTCTGCTATACTTACATGTCAGACAATTTCTCCTCTATCAGCCGTCTATAGCTCTGCTATACATACATGTCAGATAATTTCTCATCTATCAGCCGTCTATAGCTCTGCTATACATACATGTCAGATAATTTCTCCTCTATCAGCCGGCTATAGCTCAGCTATACTTACATGTCAGATAATTCCTCCTCTATCAGCCGGCTATAGCTCTGCTATACATACATGTCAGTCAATTTCTCCTCTATCAGCCGGCTATAGCTCTGCTATACTGACATGTCAGATAATTTCTCCTCTATCAGCCGTCTATAGCTCAGCTATACTGACATGTCAGTCAATTTCTCCTCTATCAGCCGGCTATAGCTCTGCTATACTGACATGTCAGATAATTTCTCCTCTATCAGCCGGCTATAGCTCTGCTATACTGACATGTCAGTCAATTTCTCCTCTATCAGCCGGCTATAGCTCTGCTATACTGACATGTCAGATAATTTCTCCTCTATCAGCCAGCTATAGCTCTGCTATACTGACATGTCAGATAATTTCTCCTCTATCAGCCGGCTATAGCTCTGCTATACTGACATGTCAGATAATTTCCCCTCTATCAGCCGTCTATAGCTCTGCTATACTTACATGTCAGTCAATTTCTCCTCTATCAGCCAGCTATAGCTCTGCTATACTGACATGTCAGATAATTTCTCCTCTATCAGCCGGCTATAGCTCTGCTATACTTACATGTCAGTCAATTTCTCCTCTATCAGCCGGCTATAGCTCTGCTATACTTACATGTCAGACAATTTCTCCTCTATCAGCCGTCTATAGCTCTGCTATACATACATGTCAGTCAATTTCTCCTCTATCAGCCGTCTATAGGTCTGCTATACTTACATGTCAGACAATTTCTCCTCTATCAGCCGGCTATAGCTCTGCTATACATACATGTCAGTCAATTTCTCCTCTATCAGCCGGCTATAGCTCTGCTATACTTACATGTCAGTCAATTTCTCCTCTATCAGCCGTCTATAGCTCTGCTATACATACATGTCAGTCAATTTCTCCTCTATCAGCCGGCTATAGCTCTGCTATACATACCTGTCAGTCAATTTCTCCTCTATCAGCCGTCTATAGCTCTGCTATACATACATGTCAGACAATTTCTCCTCTATCAGCTGTCTATAGCTCTGCTATACATACCTGTCAGTCAATTTCTCCTCTATCAGCCGGCTATAGCTCTGCTATACATACCTGTCAGTCAATTTCTCCTCTATCAGCCGTCTATAGCTCTGCTATACTTACATGTCAGTCAATTTCTCCTCTATCAGCCGGCTATAGCTCTGCTATACATACATGTTAGTCAATTTCTCCTCTATCAGCCGGCTATAGCTCTGCTATACATACATGTTAGTCAATTTCTCCTCTATCAGCCGGCTATAGCTCTGCTATACTGACATGTCAGTCAATTTCTCCTCTATCAGCAAGCTATAGCTCTGCTATACATACCTGTCAGTCAATTTCTCCTCTATCAGCCGGCTATAGCTCTGCTATACATACATGTCAGTCAATTTCTCCTCTATCAGCCAGCTATAGCTCTGCTATACATACATGTCAGACAATTTCTCCTCTATCAGCCGGCTATAGCTCTGCTATACATACATGTCAGATAATTTCTCCTCTATCAGCCGGCTATAGCTCTGCTATACATACATGTCAGTCAATTTCTCCTCTATCAGCCGTCTATAGCTCTGCTATACTGACATGTCAGAAAATTTCTCCTCTATCAGCCAGCTATAGCTCTGCTATACTGACATGTCAGAAAATTTCTCCTCTATCAGCCGGCTATAGCTCTGCTATACATACATGTCAGTCAATTTCTCCTGTATCAGCCAGCAATAGCTCTGCTATACATACATGTCAGTCAATTTCTCCTCTATCAGCCGGCTATAGCTCTGCTATACATACCTGTCAGTCAATTTCTCCTCTATCAGCCGGCTATAGCTCTGCTATACATACATGTCAGACAATTTCTCCTCTATCAGCCGTCTATAGCTCTGCTATACATACATGTCAGATAATTTCTCCTCTATCAGCCGTCTATAGCTCTGCTATACATACATGTCAGTCAATTTCTCCTCTATCAGCCGGCTATAGCTCTGCTATACATACATGTCAGATAATTTCTCCTCTATCAGCCGGCTATAGCTCTGCTATACATACATGTCAGATAATTTCTCCTCTATCAGCCAGCTATAGCTCTGCTATACTTACATGTCAGTCAATTTCTCCTCTATCAGCCGGCTATAGCTCTGCTATACATACATGTCAGATAATTTCTCCTCTATCAGCCGTCTATAGCTCTGCTATACATACATGTCAGTCAATTTCTCCTCTATCAGCCGGCTATAGCTCTGCTATACTTACATGTCAGACAATTTCTCCTCTATCAGCCGGCTATAGCTTTGCTATACATACATGTCGGACAATTTCTCCTCTATCAGCCGGCTATAGCTCTGCTATACATACATGTCAGATAATTTCTCCTCTATCAGCCGTCTATAGCTCTGCTATACATACATGTCAGTCAATTTCTCCTCTATCAGCCAGCTATAGCTTTGCTATACATACATGTCAGATAATTTCTCCTCTATCAGCCAGCTATAGCTCTGCTATACTGACATGTCAGAAAATTTCTCCTCTATCAGCCGGCTATAGCTCTGCTATACATACATGTCAGTCAATTTTTCCTGTATCAGCCAGCTATAGCTCTGCTATACATACATGTCAGTCAATTTCTCCTCTATCAGCCGGCTATAGCTCTGCTATACATACCTGTCAGTCAATTTCTCCTCTATCAGCCGGCTATAGCTCTGCTATACTTACATGTCAGTCAATTTCTCCTCTATCAGCCGGCTATAGCTCTGCTATACTGACATGTCAGACAATTTCTCCTCTATCAGCCGTCTATAGCTCTGCTATACATACATGTCAGTCAATTTCTCCTCTATCAGCCGGCTATAGCTCTGCTATACATACATGTCAGTCAATTTCTCCTCTATCAGCCAGCTATAGCTCTGCTATACATACATGTCAGATAATTTCTCCTCTATCAGCCGGCTATAGCTCTGCTATACATACATGTCAGATAATTTCTCCTCTATCAGCCGGCTATAGCTCTGCTATACTTACATGTCAGTCAATTTCTCCTCTATCAGCCGGCTATAGCTCTGCTATACATACATGTCAGACAATTTCTCCTCTATCAGCCGGCTATAGCTCTGCTATACATACATGTCAGATAATTTCTCCTCTATCAGCTGTCTATAGCTCTGCTATACATACATGTCAGTCAATTTCTCCTCTATCAGCCGGCTATAGCTCTGCTATACATACATGTCAGATAATTTCTCCTCTATCAGCCGGCTATAGCTCTGCTATACTTACATGTCAGTCAATTTCTCCTCTATCAGCCGGCTATAGCTCTGCTATACATACATGTCAGACAATTTCTCCTCTATCAGCCGGCTATAGCTCTGCTATACATACATGTCAGACAATTTCTCCTCTATCAGCCGTCTATAGCTCTGCTATACTTACATGTCAGATAATTTCTCCTCTATCAGCCAGCTATAGCTCTGCTATACATACATGTCAGTCAATTTCTCCTCTATCAGCCGGCTATAGCTCTGCTATACTTACATGTCAGTCAATTTCTCCTCTATCAGCCGGCTATAGCTCTGCTATACTGACATGTCAGTCAATTTCTCCTCTATCAGCCGGCTATAGCTCTGCTATACATACATGTCAGATAATTTCTCCTCTATCAGCCGTCTATAGCTCTGCTATACATACATGTCAGATAATTTCTCCTCTATCAGCCAGCTATAGCTCTGCTATACATACATGTCAGTCAATTTCTCCTCTATCAGCCAGCTATAGCTCTGCTATACATACATGTCAGACAATTTCTTCTCTATCAGCCGGCTATAGCTCTGCTATACATACATGTCAGACAATTTCTCCTCTATCAGCCAGCTATAGCTCTGCTATACATACATGTCAGTCAATTTCTCCTCTATCAGCCGTCTATAGCTCTGCTATACATACATGTCAGTCAATTTCTCCTCTATCAGCCGGCTATAGCTCTGCTATACATACATGTCAGATAATTTCTCCTCTATCAGCCGTCTATAGCTCTGCTATACATACATGTCAGATAATTTCTCCTCTATCAGCCAGCTATAGCTCTGCTATACATACATGTCAGTCAATTTCTCCTCTATCAGCCGTCTATAGCTCTGCTATACATACATGTCAGTCAATTTCTCCTCTATCAGCCGGCTATAGCTCTGCTATACATACATGTCAGACAATTTCTCCTCTATCAGCCAGCTATAGCTCTGCTATACTGACATGTCATTCAATTTCTCCTCTATCAGCCGGCTATAGCTCTGCTATACTGACATGTCAGTCAATTTCTCCTCTATCAGCCAGCTATAGCTCTGCTATACATACATGTCATTCAATTTCTCCTCTATCAGCCGGCTATAGCTCTGCTATACTTACATGTCATTCAATTTCTCCTCTATCAGCCGGCTATAGCTCTGCTATACTTACATGTCAGTCAATTTCTCCTCTATCAGCCGGCTATAGCTCTGCTATACTGACATGTCAGAAAATTTCTCCTCTATCAGCCGGCTATAGCTCAGCTATACATACATGTCAGTCAATTTCTCCTGTATCAGCCAGCTATAGCTCTGCTATACATACATGTCAGTCAATTTCTCCTCTATCAGCCGGCTATAGCTCTGCTATACTTACATGTCAGACAATTTCTCCTCTATTAGCCGGCTATAGCTCTGCTATACATACATGTCAGATAATTTCTCCTCTATTAGCCGGCTATAGCTCTGCTATACATACCTGTCAGTCAATTTCTCCTCTATCAGCCGGCTATAGCTCTGCTATACATACATGTCAGACAATTTCTCCTCTATCAGCCGTCTATAGCTCTGCTATACATACATGTCAGATAATTTCTCCTCTATCAGCTGGCTATAGCTCTGCTATACTTACATGTCAGTCAATTTCTCCTCTATCAGCCGGCTATAGCTCTGCTATACATACATGTCAGACAATTTCTCCTCTATCAGCCGTCTATAGCTCTGCTATACTTACATGTCAGACAATTTCTCCTCTATCAGCCGTCTATAGCTCTGCTATACTTACATGTCAGAAAATTTCTCCTCTATCAGCCGTCTATAGCTCTGCTATACTTACATGTCAGTCAATTTCTCCTCTATCAGCCGTCTATAGCTCTGCTATACTTACATGTCAGATAATTTCTCCTCTATCAGCCAGCTATAGCTCTGCTATACTTACATGTCAGTCAATTTCTCCTCTATCAGCCGGCTATAGCTCTGCTATACTAACATGTCAGACAATTTCTCCTCTATCAGCCGGCTATAGCTCTGCTATACTTACATGTCAGACAATTTCTCCTCTATCAGCCGGCTATAGCTCTGCTATACTTACATGTCAGACAATTTCTCCTCTATCAGCCGGCTATAGCTCTGCTATACTTACATGTCAGAAAATTTCTCCTCTATCAGCCGTCTATAGCTCTGCTATACTTACATGTCAGTCAATTTCTCCTCTATCAGCCGGCTACAGCTCTGCTATACTTACATGTCAGTCAATTTCTCCTCTATCAGCCGTCTATAGCTCTGCTATACTTACATGTCAGTCAATTTCTCCTCTATCAGCCGGCTATAGCTCTGCTATACTTACATGTCAGTCAATTTCTCCTCTATCAGCCGGCTATAGCTCTGCTATACTTACATGTCAGATAATTTCTCCTCTATCAGCCAGCTATAGCTCTGCTATACATACATGTCAGTCAATTTCTCCTCTATCAGCCGGCTATATCTCTGCTATACTTACATGTCAGTCAATTCCTCCTCTATCAGCCGGCTATAGCTCTGCTATACTTACATGTCAGTCAATTTCTCCTCTATCAGCCGGCTATAGCTCTGCTATACATACATGTCAGACAATTTCTCCTCTATCAGCCGTCTATAGCTCTGCTATACTTACATGTCAGAAAATTTCTCCTCTATCAGCCGTCTATAGCTCTGCTATACATACATGTCAGTCAATTTCTCCTCTATCAGCCGTCTATAGCTCTGCTATACTTACATGTCAGATAATTTCTCCTCTATCAGCCAGCTATAGCTCTGCTATACATACATGTCAGTCAATTTCTCCTCTATCAGCCGGCTATATCTCTGCTATACTTACATGTCAGTCAATTTCTCCTCTATCAGCCGGCTATAGCTCTGCTATACTTACATGTCAGACAATTTCTCCTCTATCAGCCGGCTATAGCTCTGCTATACTTACATGTCAGACAATTTCTCCTCTATCAGCCGGCTATAGCTCTGCTATACTTACATGTCAGACAATTTCTCCTCTATCAGCCGGCTATAGCTCTGCTATACTTACATGTCAGACAATTTCTCCTCTATCAGCCGGCTATAGCTCTGCTATACATACATGTCAGTCAATTTCTCCTCTATCAGCCGGCTATAGCTCTGCTATACTTACATGTCAGACAATTTCTCCTCTATCAGCCGGCTATAGCTCTGCTATACTTACATGTCAGACAATTTCTCCTCTATCAGCCAGCTATAGCTCTGCTATACTTACATGTCAGACAATTTCTCCTCTATCAGCCGGCTATAGCTCTGCTATACATACATGTCAGAAAATTTCTCCTCTATCAGCCGGCTATAGCTCTGCTATACTTACATGTCAGTCAATTTCTCCTCTATCAGCCGGCTATAGCTCTGCTATACATACATGTCAGTCAATTTCTCCTCTATCAGCCGTCTATAGCTCTGCTATACATACATGTCAGATAATTTCTCCTCTATCAGCCGGCTATAGCTCTGCTATACTTACATGTCAGTCAATTTCTCCTCTATCAGCCGTCTATAGCTCTGCTATACATACATGTCAGATAATTTCTCCTCTATCAGCCGGCTATAGCTCTGCTATACATACATGTCAGTCAATTCCTCCTCTATCAGCCAGCTATAGCTCTGCTATACATACATGTCAGTCAATTTCTCCTCTATCAGCCGTCTATAGCTCTGCTATACATACATGTCAGTCAATTTCTCCTCTATCAGCCGGCTATAGCTCTGCTATACATACATGTCAGACAATTTCTCCTCTATCAGCCAGCTATAGCTCTGCTATACTGACATGTCATTCAATTTCTCCTCTATCAGCCGGCTATAGCTCTGCTATACTGACATGTCAGTCAATTTCTCCTCTATCAGCCAGCTATAGCTCTGCTATACATACATGTCATTCAATTTCTCCTCTATCAGCCGGCTATAGCTCTGCTATACTTACATGTCATTCAATTTCTCCTCTATCAGCCGGCTATAGCTCTGCTATACTTACATGTCAGTCAATTTCTCCTCTATCAGCCGGCTATAGCTCTGCTATACTGACATGTCAGAAAATTTCTCCTCTATCAGCCGGCTATAGCTCAGCTATACATACATGTCAGTCAATTTCTCCTGTATCAGCCAGCTATAGCTCTGCTATACATACATGTCAGTCAATTTCTCCTCTATCAGCCGGCTATAGCTCTGCTATACTTACATGTCAGACAATTTCTCCTCTATTAGCCGGCTATAGCTCTGCTATACATACATGTCAGATAATTTCTCCTCTATTAGCCGGCTATAGCTCTGCTATACATACCTGTCAGTCAATTTCTCCTCTATCAGCCGGCTATAGCTCTGCTATACATACATGTCAGACAATTTCTCCTCTATCAGCCGTCTATAGCTCTGCTATACATACATGTCAGATAATTTCTCCTCTATCAGCCGGCTATAGCTCTGCTATACTTACATGTCAGTCAATTTCTCCTCTATCAGCCGGCTATAGCTCTGCTATACATACATGTCAGACAATTTCTCCTCTATCAGCCGTCTATAGCTCTGCTATACTTACATGTCAGAAAATTTCTCCTCTATCAGCCGTCTATAGCTCTGCTATACTTACATGTCAGTCAATTTCTCCTCTATCAGCCGTCTATAGCTCTGCTATACTTACATGTCAGATAATTTCTCCTCTATCAGCCAGCTATAGCTCTGCTATACTTACATGTCAGTCAATTTCTCCTCTATCAGCCGGCTATATCTCTGCTATACTTACATGTCAGTCAATTTCTCCTCTATCAGCCGGCTATAGCTCTGCTATACTAACATGTCAGACAATTTCTCCTCTATCAGCCGGCTATAGCTCTGCTATACTTACATGTCAGACAATTTCTCCTCTATCAGCCGGCTATAGCTCTGCTATACTTACATGTCAGACAATTTCTCCTCTATCAGCCGGCTATAGCTCTGCTATACTTACATGTCAGAAAATTTCTCCTCTATCAGCCGTCTATAGCTCTGCTATACTTACATGTCAGTCAATTTCTCCTCTATCAGCCGGCTACAGCTCTGCTATACTTACATGTCAGTCAATTTCTCCTCTATCAGCCGTCTATAGCTCTGCTATACTTACATGTCAGTCAATTTCTCCTCTATCAGCCGGCTATAGCTCTGCTATACTTACATGTCAGTCAATTTCTCCTCTATCAGCCGGCTATAGCTCTGCTATACTTACATGTCAGATAATTTCTCCTCTATCAGCCAGCTATAGCTCTGCTATACATACATGTCAGTCAATTTCTCCTCTATCAGCCGGCTATATCTCTGCTATACTTACATGTCAGTCAATTCCTCCTCTATCAGCCGGCTATAGCTCTGCTATACTTACATGTCAGTCAATTTCTCCTCTATCAGCCGGCTATAGCTCTGCTATACATACATGTCAGACAATTTCTCCTCTATCAGCCGTCTATAGCTCTGCTATACTTACATGTCAGAAAATTTCTCCTCTATCAGCCGTCTATAGCTCTGCTATACATACATGTCAGTCAATTTCTCCTCTATCAGCCGTCTATAGCTCTGCTATACTTACATGTCAGATAATTTCTCCTCTATCAGCCAGCTATAGCTCTGCTATACATACATGTCAGTCAATTTCTCCTCTATCAGCCGGCTATATCTCTGCTATACTTACATGTCAGTCAATTTCTCCTCTATCAGCCGGCTATAGCTCTGCTATACATACATGTCAGTCAATTTCTCCTCTATCAGCCGGCTATAGCTCTGCTATACATACATGTCAGACAATTTCTCCTCTATCAGCCGGCTATAGCTCTGCTATACATACATGTCAGTCAATTTCTCCTCTATCAGCCGGCTATATCTCTGCTATACTTACATGTCAGTCAATTTCTCCTCTATCAGCCGGCTATAGCTCTGCTATACATACATGTCAGTCAATTTCTCCTCTATCAGCCGGCTATAGCTCTGCTATACATACATGTCAGTCAATTTCTCCTCTATCAGCCGGCTATAGCTCTGCTATACTTACATGTCAGACAATTTCTCCTCTATCAGCCGGCTATAGCTCTGCTATACTTACACGTCAGTAAATTTCTTCTCTATCAGCCGGCTATAGCTCTGCTATACTTACATCACACTAGGCCTCGGTTGATCTTCTGCATTCTTGTGGTCACTTACCTTTGTTTTTTAGAATTTTTTGGTAAAGTAATATTTCATATACACACACACAGCAAAATAGTGCTTGAGAAGAAAAGCAAATCTTTTTCCTGGTCTGTGAAACAAGTGTATAATCACTGGCTTCCCTTTTATAGATGAGAAAATGAAACAAGCTATGTCCACTGGGAAACCAGCTGGAAAAATGACAAAAGGTGAAAGAAAATAAAGTTTAGAATACAAAGTTTTGTCAAGTCAACAAATACAGTGGGGAAAAAAAGTATTTAGTCAACCACCAATTGTGCAAGTTCTCTCCCTTATAAAGATGAAAGAGGCCTGTAATTGACATCATAGGTGACCACAACTATGCGAGACAAAATGAGAAGACAGATCCAGAAGATCACCTTGTCTGATTTGGCAAGATTTATTTTGAAAATTATAGTGGAAAATAAGTATTTCGTGAATAACAAAAGTTCATCTCAATATTTAGTTATATATCCTTTGTTGGCAATGACAAAGTACAAACCTTTTTTGTAAGTCTTCACAAGGTTGGCACACACTGTTGGTGGTATGCTAGCCCATTCCTCCATGCAGATCTACTCTAGAGCAGTGATGTTTTGGGCCTGTCGCTGGGCAACATGGATTTTTAACTCCCTCCAAATGTTTTCTATGAGGATGAGATCTAAAGACTGGCTAGGCCACTCCAGGATCTTCATATGCTTCTTATGAAGCCTCTCCTTCGTTGCCCTGGTGGTGTGCTTGGGATCATTATCATGCTGAAAGAGCCTGCCATGTTTCATCTTCAATGCCCTTGCTGAAGGAAGGAGGTTTTGCACTCAAAATTTCGTGATACATGGCCCCATTCATTCATTCATGTACATGCTTCAGTCGTCCTGATCCCTTTGCAGACAAACAGCCCCAAAGCATGATGTTGCCACCCCCATGCTACACAGTAGGCATGGTGTTCTTTAAAGGCAACTTAGCATTCTGTCTCCTACAAACAGTTCTACTTTCGTTTCATCAAACCATGTGACATTCTCCCAATACTGTCCTGAATAATCCAAATGCTCTCTAGCAAACTTCAGACATGTACTGTCTTAAGCAGCGGAACACGTCTGGCACTTCAGGATCTGAGTCCCTAGTGGCGTAGTCTATTACTAATGGTAGCCTTTGTTACAGTGGTCCAAACTCTATGCAGGTCATTCACTAGGTCTCGCATGTGGTTCTGGAATTTTTGCCCACCGTTCTTGTGATCATTTTGACCCCACGGGTAGTGATGGTCGAAACCAAGCTGTAAAGTTTGGGGTTCGTACCGAACACATAGTATTTATGCACACGATCCCGAACACAAGCTTTCTATAATCTTTGTGTTACAGTTCCTGTTACAGTTCAGGTCCAGGTGCTGTAAAAAAAGCACATTAGTAAAGAAAATTATGATCATACATACAGGTCGCATGACGCGTCCTGCAGAAAGTCCCTGGCTGATTCTGCTTCCGTGTCTGATCATTGCTGTGCCCTCCCGCTAACCACCTCTGACTTACAGTACCTTCCTTGATGTCATAGCCATGTGACCAGTCTGGTGTGAATGTTGTAAAGACATTGGGTTAGACTGGTCACATGGCTATGATGTCATGGCAGGTCCGGTTAACTTCCAGGGGTATTCTCTGCACTCTGTTCTCTGCACTCTGTATTTCTCCTCTATCAGTCGTCTATAGCTCTGCTATACATACATGTCAGACAAATTCTCCTCTATCAGCCGGCTATAGCTCTGCTATACTTACATGTCAGTCAATTTCTCCTCTATCAGCCGGCTATAGCTCTGCTATACTTACATGTCAGACAATTTCTCCTCTATCAGCCGGCTATAGCTCTGCTATACTTACCTGTCAGTCAATTTCTCCTCTATCAGCCGTCTATAGCTCTGCTATACTTACATGTAAGTCAATTTCTCCTCTATCAGCCGGCTATAGCTCTGCTATACTGACATGTCAGACAATTTCTCCTCTATCAGCCGGCTATAGCTCTGCTATACATACATGTCAGATAATTTCTCCTCTATCAGCCGTCTATAGCTCTGCTATACATACATGTCAGTCAATTTCTCCTCTATCAGCCGTCTATAGTTCTGCTATACATACATGTCAGTCAATTTCCCCTCTATCAGCCGGCTATAGCTCTGCTATACTTACATGTCAGTCAATTTCTCCTCTATCAGCCGGCTATAGCTCTGCTATACATACATGTCAGTCAATTTCTCCTCTATCAGCCGGCTATAGCTCTGCTATACATACATGTCAGTCAATTTCCCCTCTATCAGCCGGCTATAGCTCTGCTATACTTACATGTCAGTCAATTTCTCCTCTATCAGCCGTCTATAGTTCTGCTATACATACATGTCAGTCAATTTCCCCTCTATCAGCCGGCTATAGCTCTGCTATACTTACATGTCAGTCAATTTCTCCTCTATCAGCCGGCTATAGCTCTGCTATACTTACATGTCAGTCAATTTCCCCTCTATCAGCCGGCTATAGCTCTGCTATACTTACATGTCAGTCAATTTCTCCTCTATCAGCCGGCTATAGCTCTGCTATACTGACATGTCAGATAATTTCTCCTGTATCAGCCGTCTATAGCTCTGCTATACTGACATGTCAGACAATTTCTCCTCTATCAGCCGGCTATAGCTCTGCTATACTTACATGTCAGTCAATTTCCCCTCTATCAGCCGGCTATAGCTCTGCTATACATACATGTCAGACAATTTCTCCTCTATCAGCCAGCTATAGCTCTGCTATACATACATGTCAGACAATTTCTCCTCTATCAGCCGGCTATAGCTCTGCTATACTTACATGTCAGTCAATTTCTCCTCTATCAGCCGTCTATAGCTCTGCTTTACTTACATGTCAGTCAATTTCTCCTCTATCAGCCAGCTATAGCTCTGCTATACTTACATATCAGTCAATTTCTCCTCTATCAGCCGGCTATAGCTCTGCTATACTTACATGTCAGACAATTTCTCCTCTATCAGCCGGCTATAGCTCTGCTATACTTACATGTCAGTCAATTTCTCCTCTATTAGCCGGCTATAGCTCTGCTATACTTACATGTCAGTCAATTTCTCCTCTATCAGCCGTCTATAGCTCTGCTATACATACATGTCAGTCAATTTCTCCTCTATCAGCCGGCTATAGCTCTGCTATACTTACATGTCAGTAAATTTCCCCTCTATCAGCCGGCTATAGCTCTGCTATACTTACATGTCAGTAAATTTCTCCTCTATCAGCCGGCTATAGCTCTGCTATACTTACATGTCAGTCAATTTCTCCTCTATCAGCCGTCTATAGCTCTGCTATACATACATGTCAGTCAATTTCCCCTCTATCAGCCGGCTATAGCTCTGCTATACATACCTGTCAGTCAATTTCTCCTCTATCAGCCGTCTATAGCTCTGCTATACATACATGTCAGACAATTTCTCCTCTATCAGCTGTCTATAGCTCTGCTATACATATGTGGCGCCTCTGACCTGGTCAGGCACCACAGAGTATTGCACCCATGCGGGGACAATGCTTCCAGGTAATTTCCAAAGGCCAGGATGAGGTGCACACACAAACACATAGTGACCAGGTCTCCCACACCACTAGAAGGGACCCTTGGGTAGCCAGTAGGGGTTAACTTTCAATTCCCAGCTAGGCGTGTGTTCAGAGGCTGGTTGCTAGGAAGCAGAGAGGGGGCTCTGGTGTCGGCCAGGTCCTGAGGAGTGCAGTAGCTGGAAGCTGGGGAGAAAGGGTACCGTGGGTCGGCCTGAAAGACATCCAGAGAGAGGGGTGGCTGAGTACGGAGATCCTGGTATCCGAGCACGCAAGGGGAAACAGATCCCCAGTACAGGCAGCAAATCATCCAGAGCTGCTTAACCTACAGGTGGGGGTACTTCATGCCCTCACCACTACTACACCGAGCTCGAGCCAAGCAGCAATCACCAGGCCCATAAGGGGACAGGGCCCGAAGCCATCCCACCAAGGCCACGCTGCCGGCAGACGGGCCAGAGAGAGGGGAGCAGGGTAGTAACAGCTTCCCTGGAGGAGTCCTACCACGCTTCAAGCAAGGGATCCTCCCAAACAAAAAAAGAGTGCAAGGAGGGCGAGTGGACAGCTACCCTCAGAACGGCCTCCTGGAATTCCTGGTTCCACCTGGTTATCACAGTGCCGCCCGGGCATCTCACCGTGACCTCCAAACAGTGAGTAAACACGTTAAAAGACTTCTTGGACTGTGTTTGAGTCATTCTGCGACCTGTGGTCCCACACACGTACACAGGGACCTGGGGCTTGCCTTACTCTCAGGAGGCTATTACAACCGACTGCACCCACCATCAGCCCCAGGCATCCCTTAACCTGCAGTGGCGGTCCTCACTGACCGCAATTCTGAGAGTGGCGTCACGACGAATCCCAAAACGAAGGTTCCCTACCTGTGACCAGACCGTCCCATCCCGTGGAGTCCCTAAGGGTAATACACTGCTGCACCGCACCTGTAGGGCTTCACATTTCTGGCGTCACGAACAGGATGTGGACTAGACCTGTTCAGACAGGTGACCGTGCGCCTCAGAGGTCCGACCGCAAAAATTGAACCGCCGCCATATTGCCATCTTCAGAAGCGCGCGCTGCAGCCCGCGCGAGGGAAAAGAGCACCGCCCACGAAGAGGTGTGGCCGCCCCAGAATCCCCACAATTCGGAGAGCGTTCTGACCCAGGAAGTGGAAAGGGAGCGCGCAGATTTTTGTTTTTTTTTTTTTTTTGAAGAAAAATGGACGCTGCAGGAGGTAATGCCCCTGGTCAGGGCGACGCAGCCCAAGCGATGCCCGCCCCCGTCGCGCTGGACGCAGCAGCGCCCGGTGCCGGTGCCGCGGTTGCAGCCGCGCCGGCCGAAGTCTCCCCCATAATGCCAGTTTCCTTACTGTATGTCCCAGGAACGCAATGGCTGCCCCAATACGCCGGTAAAATAGACACGCTGACCGGGTTTAAGAAGAAGATCAACACCCTGCTAGACATGCACGCGATGACTGGTAAGCAGAGGGCCGCTGTGGTGCTAGGACAATTGACTGAAGCAGCAGAGTTGGAGGCTGAGTCCTGGACCAATGATGACCGGGGCTCTGTTGAGACCATCTTTGCCAAACTAGCAGCTGCTTTTGAACACCGCACAGAGGGAGAGCTGAGGACGGACTTCTATAACTGCCGTCAGAAGCCCCAAGATAGCATAAGAGACTATGCCCTCAGGCTGCAGGCTGCACTACGGGCTCTCAAGCTGGTGGACCCTGTCAGTGATCAGGAAGGAAACCGGATGATGAAGGAACAATTCTTGCTGAGGATGGGAAGCAGATGAAGGTGTGGTCCCCGGAACACCCTGACGTGGACTTTGCCATTCTGAAAGACAGGGCAGTGAAAGCACTCCAACCTCCTGTGGACACAGACCCCGTCGCACCCGCATGGCCTGCCAGTTCCACGGCTGCAGGAGCGGAATCCTCCTCGCAGTCCCTGGTAACTGCAAAAGGACTCAACGCGCCAGCAGAGACTATAAATACACTATCCTCCCAGGTGCAACAGCTCACTAAGGATGTCGCACAAATCCTGAAAGCAATGCAGTTGCCCTCAGAAACCAAAGTCCCTCATTGGATCCTGCTAGCTGACAGCCCAGAGGACGTCCCTTGGATGCGGAGGAGAAGAGGTCCTACAACCCGAGGCAGGAGCAGTGATCGCTATGACTCATCTGGACAACCCATCTGTCGTCGTTGCCAGGAGGCAGGTCACTATGCAAGGGCTTGCCCTTTAAACGAGCCAAACCTGGGGCCGAGGGCCAGTCCTCAGGATTAAGAAGATCAGGCCCAGGTCGCTGCCGTGATCAGTACGTGGGTGGACGTCCTGTCCTGTCCATCGTCCTGGATGGGATCCCTACCCCGGCATTATTGGACACCGGCTCTCAGGTAACCACGATCCCGTATGTCCTGTATCGTAGGTTTTGGTCGGACGACGATCTCCGACCACCGGACCCCTCCCTCACCATCTATGCTGCCAACGGACAACCTATAGACCAGATTGGGGTCAAGGAGGTAACCATAAATGTGGGAAGGCAGGAAATGAAGGGACAAGGACTGATTGTTGTGGACACTGATATTAGAGAAAGGAACCCGCAAATGATTTTAGGTACTAATGTCATAGAAAATTGCCTAGGGGAAGTGTTGTTGTTGCTTCACCAGATTGTTGAAGGTGCTGAGGGCGGGTCGCAAAGAGCCTTGCAAAAGGAGATCCGAATCATCCTGAGGAAGCAACAGGTAAAACAGACTGGCGGTGAGATTGGTAGTGTGCGGGTGATGGATGCTAACCCCATTGTGATACCCCCACGGAGTGAAATGATGATGTGGTGTAGAGCAGCGGTAGGTCTCAGAGGACAGGATTACCAGGCTGTACTAGAGCCCACTCATTCAGACCACTGGCCCACGATTCTGACAGCCAGGGGGGTAGTTGATGTACACAAGGGACGAGTGCCTGTACGAGTGTTGAACTGTGGGGAGGAGGAAGCCAGACTGCCAAGGTACGCTACCATAGCCAAACTGTTTACATGCTCAAATGACGCTATAACACCTGTAGGTCCCCTGACACAAGCTGACTCAAAAGAGGGCGAGACCTCCCAAAAGCAGTTAGAGGGCTGGTGCCAGAAACTCCACGTGGGGACCGACTCTACACCCGTCTACCAGAAACATGGGGTTTACAGGGTCGTGCAGGAATACGAGCAGGTCTTTAGTAAGAACCCACTAGACTTTGGTAGGATCAAAGGGGTGCAACATCACATACCCACAGGCAGTCATCCTCCCATTAAGGAAAGACATAGGCCTATTCCACCAGCCCATTACCAGCGCACAAAGGACATGCTGAAGGACATGAAGGAGGCAGGAGTCATAAGGGACAGTTGCAGCCCCTGGGCAGCTCCCCTGGTCCTGGTGAGGAAAAAGGATGGCACGATGAGGATGTGTGTGGATTACAGACGGATAAATCAGATAACACACAAGGATGCCTACCCTTTGCCAAGGATAGAGGAATCCCTCGCTGCCTTGAAAACCTCTAACTACTTTTCTACCCTAGATCTTACTAGTGGCTACTGGCAAGTATCGGTAGCAGAAGAAGATCGGGAGAAGACGGCCTTCACCACCCCAATGGGCCTCTGTGAGTTCAACAGCATGCCATTTGGACTCTGCAATGCCCCCGGGACCTTCCAGAGGCTTATGGAATGTTGCCTAGGGCACCTCAACTTTGAAACCGTCCTGCTCTACCTGGATGATGTCATCGTGTACTCCAAGACCTACGAGGACCACCTGAAACACCTGGCTGAAGTCTTTGAAGCGCTATCCCGATATGGAATGAAGCTGAAACCATCCAAGTGCCATTTACTGAAGCCAAAGGTCCAGTACCTAGGTCACGTGGTCAGTGCAGAAGGAGTAGCACCGGACCCAGAGAAGGTCACAGTCATCCAGGAATGGCCCACACCTACTACCGTCCGGGAGGTACGCCAGTTCCTTGGCTTGGTAGGCTACTACAGAAGGTTCATCAAGGGCTACACGAAAATGGCAGCGCCTTTGCAAGAGCTCCTGGTAGGCCACCCAAAAAAGAAAGGAAAGACCTCCGGCCCGCCATTTCACTGGGGAGAAGCAGAAGAACACTCCTTCAGACAAATGAAAGGGGCCTTGACGGGTGAAGAGATCCTAGCCTACCCTGACTACAGTCTACATTTGTACTGTATACAGATGCCAGTAATGTGGGACTGGGAGCAGTGCTTTCACAGGTGCAGGAAGGCAAAGAGCGTGTGATTGCTTACGCCAGCAGGAAGCTCAGGCCTACTGAAAGAAACCCAGAAAATTATAGCTCATTTAAGCTAGAGTTCCTGGCCATGGTATGGGCTATCACAGAGCGGTTCAAGCACTACCTGGCAGCCACCAAATTCACTGTCTTCACGGACAACAACCCCCTGACCCACTTGGACACTGCTAAATTGGGTGCCATGGAGCAGCGTTGGGTAGCCCGGCTGGCGAATTATGACTTTACTGTCAAGTATCGAGCTGGCCGCAAGAACGGCAACGCAGATGCTCTGTCCAGGATGCCTCACCTAGCAGACGAGGGTGAAGATGTAGATGATCTTGAAGAAATTGAGCTGCCAGCGTTCCATCGCCATGGAGCAAAACAGTGCCGGCAGTTGCGTGCCAACCGCCAAGAGGTGACCCTGAACCCACTACCTCACTACAACTGGAAGGAGACCCAGGAAAATGATCCAGCGGTAGGCTTGGTAAAGAAACTGATCAACCAGCCTGGCGCCAGCCTTGACAAAGGAGCCCCATCTGAGGCACAGTACCTATGGAAGGAGAGGGGTCGATTATTCATCTATCAAGACAAACTTTACAGGAGCATCATTGACCCGAGGACGCATGAGAAGGTGTGGCAAGTGATTGTACCACAGAAGGATACGAGGATGGTGCTAGAAGCCTATCACAATGGTGCAGGCCACTTTGGTTGGAAGAAACTGGAGGCCCTACTGAAAGTAAGATTCTACTGGGTGGGCATGAGATCTGCCCTAGAGAAGTGGTGTCGAAACTGCGGGCCCTGCAATCTTAGAAGAAAAGACCAGCACAGCCAGAGAGCACCACTCCAGCCAATCCAAACTAAACGGCCCCTGGAGATCGTGGCCCTGGACCATGTAAAGTTGGCACCCAGCAGACAAGGCTACAACTACGCTCTCACTATGGTTGACCACTACTCCAGATTCCTGGTGGTAGTACCAGTCAAGGACTTGACCGGTCAGACTGCAGCCAAAGCTTTCCAGACACATTTCTGTCGACCACATGGCTACCCAGATCAAGTGCTCACTGACCAAGGACCAGCCTTTGAAGCTGAAGTGTTTAAGGAGTTTTGCAACCTTTACGGCTGCAGGAAGATCCGTACCACGCCTTACCATCCTCAGACCAATGGCATGTGTGAGAAGATGAACCACATCATTCTCGACCTTCTGAAGACTCTCCCACTAGAAGAACGAAGTCAGTGGCCAGAAAAACTGCCCGATCTAGTGGACATGTATAACAACATCCCTGTGAGTTCCACGAACTGCACACCGGCATACCTGATGAGGGCCAGACCAGGGAGATTGCCAGTAGATCTGGAAATGGGAGTTGAGACCCCTGAAGACCATCTACAAGGTGCTGATTGGGATTCCAACCGCCAAGCCCAATACAAGAAAGTACAAGAGTGTGTGGAGCGAAGCCTGACTCAGCAGCGTGAGAAACAAGAAAAAGCCTACAATCGAAAAGCACCTGCTGTTCCTTTGATGCCAGGAGATATAGTTCTCAAGAGAAAGAGAAGACATCATAAACTTGACAATCACTGGGAAGAAGAACCCTATACTGTGTTACCATCGACGCTTAGCAGTGAAAAGACATGCCTTATCAGCAAAGATGGAGGAAAAACAACAGCTGTCGTTTCTAGAGATCGCCTAAAGAAATGTCCTGAACAACTAAGAACCCCTGAAGAAATTCCCAACCCTTTGCCAGTTCAAGAACCAAAAGAAAAGATGATCCATACTGTACTTGGAGATTTCCCAGCAAGTTGGCCTCAATACAATGGAGCAGTAGTTATTCCAGTCATTACATTCCCTCAATCTAGAGAAGTAAGAGAACCAGAAGGACCTGTTCAGAACCTGGAAGAGCCAAATGTAGCTGAAGCAGAAGACCATGCACTGGTATCAATACCCAGTACACCCATTATTCACATTGAGACACATACATCGGGTGGGAGGACACAACCTCAGACAGATGACAGTATAGTACTGCGTAGATCAACCCGCAGCAACTTTGGTCAGCTCCCATTACGCTATAGAGAAAGTACAGTTTAGTTCAAAGTGACGGTATGAAATGTAATGTTTCACCTGTTTACAGTTAAGTAACGTTTAAGTGAAATGTGCCCACAAGGACTATTGTGAGACTTCTTTAAAATGTTTTCTTTGCACTAGTTTACGTGCACTTTAAAAATGGACCATCGGTTATGAACTGGCTTTAACCACAAACTCTTGCATTGTAAAAAGTTACCTCCTTGGTACCAACCACAGGGTCTGCCTGTTGAGGGGCATGGCTCTGCACCAACCAGGGGCACGCCTGTTTATGGGGCCTGCCCTCCAACACTCGGAAGCGGGTACGCCTGTTTATGGGGCCTACCTTACACCACTCTCCTCAGGAGAGGAAGATTGGAGGAAAGGTCTGGGGAATGTGATGGCCCAGACCTGGTCACCAAAAGGACCGGCGACCTACCTCCTGGAGTTTTTTTTGGGTGGGTTTCGGACATGTGGGTAGTTGGTGGTGAAATGGTACCTGGTATGTTTAAATGTAAATGATTGCCCCTGTGTGGGAAAAGTTTGTATTTACCTTTTTCTCTTGTCTTTGCAGCCCGAGGACGTGCTGATGATAACTAAGGGGGAATGTGGCGCCCCTGACCTGGTCAGGCACCACAGAGTATTGCACCCATGCGGGGACAATGCTTCCAGGTAATTTCCAAAAGCCAGGATGAGGTGCACACACAAACACATAGTGACCAGGTCTCCCACACCACTAGAAGGGACCCTTGGGTAGCCAGTAGGGGTTAACTTTCAATTCCCAGCTAGGGGTGTGTTCAGAGGCTGGTTGCTAGGAAGCAGAGAGGGGGCTCTGGTGTCGGCCAGGTCCTGAGGAGTGCAGTAGCTGGAAGCGGGGGAGAAAGGGTACCGTGGGTCGGCCTGAAAGACATCCAGAGAGAGGGGTGGCTGAGTACGGAGATCCTGGTATCCGAGCACGCAAGGGGAAACAGATCCCCAGTAAAGGCAGCAAATCATCCAGAGCTGCTTAACCTACAGGTGGGGGTACTTCATGCCCTCACCACTACTACACCGAGCTCGAGCCAAGCAGCAATCACCAGGCCCATAAGGGGACAGGGCCCGAAGCCATCCCACCAAGGCCACGCTGCCGGCAGACGGGCCAGAGAGAGGGGAGCAGGGTAGTAACAGCTTCCCTGGAGGAGTCCTACCACGCTTCAAGCAAGGGATCCTCCCAAACAAAAAAAGAGTGCAAGGAGGGCGAGTGGACAGCTACCCTCAGAACGGCCTCCTGGAATTCCTGGTTCCACCTGGTTATCACAGTGCCGCCCGGGCATCTCACCGTGACCTCCAAACAGTGAGTAAACACGTTAAAAGACTTCTTGGACTGTGTTTGAGTCATTCAGCGACCTGTGGTCCCACACACGTACACAGGGACCTGGGGCTTGCCTTACTCTCAGGAGGCTATTACAACCGACTGCACCCACCATCAGCCCCAGGCATCCCTTAACCTGCAGTGGCGGTCCTCACTGACCGCAATTCTGAGAGTGGCGTCACGACGAATCCCAAAACGAAGGTTCCCTACCTGTGACCAGACCGTCCCATCCCGTGGAGTCCCTAAGGGTAATACACTGCTGCACCGCACCTGTAGGGCTTCACACATACATGTCAGTCAATTTCTCCTCTATCAGCCGGCTATAGCTCTGCTATACTTACATGTCAGTCAATTTCTCCTCTATCAGCCGGCTATAGCTCTGCTATACATACATGTCAGTCAATTTCTCCTCTATCAGCCGGCTATAGCTCTGCTATACTTACATGTCAGTCAATTTCTCCTCTATCAGCCGTCTATAGCTCTGCTATACTTACATGTCAGTCAATTTCTCCTCTATCAGCCGGCTATAGCTCTGCTATACTGACATGTCAGATAATTTCTCCTCTATCAGCCAGCTATAGCTCTGCTATACTGACATGTCAGATAATTTCTCCTCTATCAGCCGGCTATAGCTCTGCTATACATACATGTCAGTCAATTTCTCCTCTATCAGCCGTCTATAGCTCTGCTATACTGACATGTCAGATAATTTCTCCTCTATCAGCCGGCTATAGCTCTGCTATACATACATGTCAGTCAATTTCTCCTCTATCAGCCGGCTATAGCTCTGCTATACATACATGTCAAATAATTTCTCCTCTATCAGCCGTCTATAGCTCTGCTATACTTACATGTCAGTCAATTTCTCCTCTATCAGCCGGCTATAGCTCTGCTATACTTACATGTCAGTCAATTTCCCCTCTATCAGCCGGCTATAGCTCTGCTATACTTACATGTCAGACAATTTCTCCTCTATCAGCCGGCTATAGCTCTGCTATACTGACATGTCAGATAATTTCTCCTCTATCAGCCGGCTATAGCTCTGCTATACTGACATGTCAGATAATTTCTCCTCTATCAGCCGTCTATAGCTCTGCTATACTGACATGTCAGATAATTTCTCCTCTATCAGCCGGCTATAGCTCTGCTAAACTTACATGTCAGATAATTTCTCCTCTATCAGCCGGCTATAGCTCTGCTATACTTACATGTCAGATAATTTCTCCTCTATCAGCCGGCTATAGCTCTGCTATACTGACATGTCAGTCAATTTCTCCTCTATCAGCTGTCTATAGCTCTGCTATACTGACATGTCAGATAATTTCTCCTCTATCAGCCGGCTATAGCTCTGCTATACTTACATGTCAGACAATTTCTCCTCTATCAGCCGGCTATAGCTCTGCTATACATACATGTCAGACAATTTCTCCTCTATCAGCCGGCTATAGCTCTGCTATACTTACATGTAAGACAATTTCTCCTCTATCAGCCGGCTATAGCTCTGCTATACATACATGTAAGACAATTTCTCCTCTATCAGCCGGCTATAGCTCTGCTATACTTACATGTCAGATAATTTCTCCTCTATCAGCTGGCTATAGCTCTGCTATTGTGGCGCCCCTGACCTGGTCAGGCACCACTGAGTACTGCACCCATGCTGGGGACAGTACAATACAGGTAATCCAGAAGGCTGACAGGGGTGTGGTACACAGGCGCATAGTGATCAGGTCTCATACATGTACCCATGAGAGGACCCCTGGGGATCCCAGGAGGGGGAAAAGCCTTGACCTTCACTGGAATAGTGGAGGGGGCCAAAAGCCTCCATCTCCTCTCAAGGGGTGTGGTAAGAGAATCTGGTTGCTAGGTGGCGTAGGCAAGAACAGGAGAGGAGGGGCAGTGAGTCAGTTAGAGCAGAACTCCATAGGGCTCAGTGAGGAGCAGACCTGTGGGGCTGTTGCTGTCTAACAGCGCCCGCGCAGTGGCTACTGACGGGGGAGAACGGTCAACTAGGAGTGCTACCCGAAATCCATCTTCAGCTAAAGAGAGAGCACGGAGTGGGAAGTAAGGAGACTGCTAGAGAGTACCAGGCCCAAACGGGCGGCAGATCCCGAAGCGGAGATAGATCCAGCTTTCTTTTGCTAAACCTGCCGGTGTGGGGCTCTCAAAGCCCACGCCACAACACCACAAAAAGCCGCAGCCACGTAGCCACAGTTAGGGCCCATAGCTCACAGGAGGCAAGAAGCTGGAGTGATCTGGCCCAGGCGACAAGCACACGGCGAACGAAGGGGAGAGAGGCTGCAGCATCTTCCCTGGGGGACCCCCATAGGGACTCAAAGTCGGGGTCACCCCAAACCACCAAGGGCTAAGGAAGGCGAGTTGGTAGTCACCCTCATAAAGTCAGCCTGAAGGATACCTGGTTCCCACCTGGTTCATCTCAGCTACGCCCGGGCTACTCACCCTGCCATCAAATGTGAGTAAAGCCCTTGAAAGACAGTTCTGCCTGTGTGAGTCATTCTGCGACTTGTAGTACTACGCATCTACACCGGGCCCTGGGGCTTGCCTCACTCTCAGGAGGCTATTCCAACTAACTGCACACACCATCAGCCCCAGGCGACCCTCAACCTGCAGTGGCGGTCCCTACTGGCCGCAATACTGAGAGTGGCGTCACGACAAGAAGAAGATCTCCTACCTGTGACCAGATCCAGCTGAGTGGAGTCCCTGAAGGTAATGCACCGACACAACACCTGTGGGGCTTCACATCTGGCGTCACGAACAGGATAAGGACTAGACCTGTCCAGACAGGTGACCATGTGCCTGGGCGGTCCGCTTGAAAAATTGGAAGCACCGCCATATTGCCACCATGAAAAGCGCGTTGAAAAACAACAGCAGCCCGCGCTGGAAGAAGTTACCGCCCACGAAGAGGTGTGGCTACCCAGAGATCCCCTGCAGAGTTCTGACCTTGCCAGCTATGAGAGTGGAAGCGTCCAGAGACGTCGGGACAGAAAGGAAGCCACAAGCCTGCTGCTGGGAGAGGAGCTGCTGAAAGAGGCAGAGCAGAAACTGAACAGCTTGCTATCAGAGGCAACGGCGAGTCCACAGCTGGAGAGTCGTGCAGAAGAGGGCGCAGAAGAAATGGCGTCTGACCGCAGAAATCCAGAACCGGGCTCCGCTGCCTGATGGTATCGGGAGCTGGCCCAGTTCTGCGACCGACTGGAGACCCGGGTTGTGGAGCAGATCCGGGAAGAACGAATGGAAATGCTGGAGATGACCGCGGCGGTTCGGGCCTATGAAAGGAGAGCCGCGCGCCGAGTGCCAGACAGGACGGCGATGACGCAGACCCCGATGCTGCCACCGGTGGGTGAGTCGAGTGATGCCCCGGCCAGCGCCAGTGCCCCGACCCCTGCTGCCACGCCCGCGGTCCCCGAAGAGGCGTCCGGTGCGGCGACGCTGAAGCAGGCCGCCGCCACGCCAGGTGCGGCCTTCCAAGTCCCAGCGGCCGCAGCGATGCCCTACTCGGCCCACCAAGACCCGGTCCCTGCAGCAACGCCCAGTCCGGCCCGCAAAGAACCGGCTGCCACCGCGACCCTCATCCGCGCCGCAGGCGTAACGCTGACCCAGGCCGCCGCCCTGCTAGGCCCGGCCCGCCGAGACCCCACCGCCGCAGCAACGCTCGTCCGCGCCGCAATTGAGGTGCTGAACCAGGCCGCAGCCACGCCAGGCGCGGCCCGCCAAGCCCCGGCCGCCGCAGCGATGCCCTGCTCGGCCCACCAAGACCCGGTCCCTGCAGCGACGCCCAGCCCAGCCTGCACCGATTCCATCGCGACAGCGACGCCGATCCAGGCCGCTGCCATGCCGGGCGCGGCCCGCCAAGACCAGGCCGCCGCCATGCCAGGCGCGGCCCGCCAAGACCAGGCCGCCGCCTTGCCAGGCGCGGCCCGCCAAGACCAGGCCGCCGCCATACAGGGCGCGGCCCGCCAAGACCAGGCCGCCGCCATACAGGGCGCGGCCCGCAAAGAGATTGCATCACCATTTACCCCGGCCTGCAAGGCCAGAGCAGACACCGCTCCCCAGTCCAAAGAGGTCCCTGCTAGGAAGTCCCTGATAGGAGAGGACCCCGAATACTGGAAGCTGAAGGCTGACCTAGAGGCCCAGTTCCCACAAGAGATGGTGGATCGGTATCTGCTCCCTCCGCACACCCCCAAGAGGGTTCCGGCAACCCCTGCAGCAACCACGCCAAAGAGTCCCCCGCCTGGGCCTGCTGAAGAAAGCCCATCCCCAGCACTGCCACCAAAGGAGTGCCAAGAAGAACTAAGGGGGAGAGGAGGCCAGGAAGCTGAGGAGCTGACTCCGGAGCCACCGGCAGTGGAGCAATACTCAGAGACGGAGATGTTACCCTATTCCCGTTGGGATGAGGAGGACTTGACACCGTCTGCTGATGAAGACCAGCCCAGAAACCTCACCTGGGGCCCTGCAGGCATTGAGGTAACAGCCCAGCAGAACCCAGCCCGCAAGACCAGGCGTCGAAACAGAACAACGCTGTCCCCTGCACCACAGTCTCCAGAGCAGAGAGAAGTCACAGCCAGAGACCTACAAGAAAAACGGTCCCTCAGAAGAGCCAAAGCCCAGGTCAGAGGACCCCTTTGCAGAGGAGTAGTGGAGGATTTCAATTTGAGAAGTGGATATGGATTCATTGTAGCCCCTGGTATCAAAGAAGGGATATTTGTCAACAGAAGAGATGTGAACGCTCATCTGCCTAGAGGACACCCTGGCAGAAACTTAAAGATGGGAAATACAGTACAATTCACTATGCATGAAGGCGAAAGAGGATTGTATGCGCTTGATGTAGCACCATGTCCCAAAGAAGAAAGAAAAGACAGAGATAAAGAAACAGATGCAGCAAAGGAAACAGATGAAGATAGAGAAAGCAAAGACAAGGAACCTACAGATGAAACTACCTCAGACGACGACAAAGAGCAAGAAAGCAACAGGTGCCGCAGCCCTACAGGCCCAAGCCCTGGTGAAATGGAGGAGTAAAGTAAAGAAAGAAGTTATCAGTTAAAGTTTTGAAAAAGTTTGTTTTGCAACGTTCTCAAGTTCAAGTAATGTGCCCACAAAAACTATTGTGAGAAAACCATAAACCTTAAGGCTATGAACTGGCTATAGCCACAAACTCTCGCAGTGTAAATAGTTACACCAAAAGGGCACCACCACCACCAGAGTCAGCCTGTTTAGGGGCTTGGCTCGTCTGCAACCAGGAGGAGCCCGTCCGTATATAGGGCCTTGGCTCGCCTGCGACCAGAGAGCATGCCTGTTTATGGGGCCTGGCTCTCCACCACAAAGAGGGTACCTGGTCAGCACCAACTGTGGAGGCCGCCTCTGCATCCTGCCGGAAGAGGCTGAAGGCGCGGATCCACCAGGCCAGGTATACCCTGAAACCACCAGCCCAAGTAAGCCGCCTCTACATCCTGCCAGAAGTGGCTGAAGACGCGGCCAACGTGAAAGGGTTTTGGGTGGGTTAACGGACTTGTGGGTGGAGGGTGGTGATGTATGGTACCTGGTGCTTTTAAAAATGTTTTACATGTTTTAATGTTTTATGCATTTTAAAAATGTTGTCTTGCAGCCCGAGGACGTGCTGGTGATAACTAAGGGGGAATGTGGCGCCCCTGACCTGGTCAGGCACCACTGAGTACTGCACCCATGCTGGGGACAGTACAATACAGGTAATCCAGAAGGCTGACAGGGGTGTGGTACACAGGCGCATAGTGATCAGGTCTCACACATGTACCCATGAGAGGACCCCTGGGGATCCCAGGAGGGGGAAAAGCCTTGACCTTCACTGGAATAGTGGAGGGGGCCAAAAGCCTCCATCTCCTCTCAAGGGGTGTGGTAAGAGAATCTGGTTGCTAGGTGGCATAGGCAAGAACAGGAGAGGAGGGGCAGTGAGTCAGTTAGAGCAGAACTCCATAGGGCTCAGTGAGGAGCAGACCTGTGGGGCTGTTGCTGTCTAACAGCGCCCGCGCAGTGGCTACTGACGGGGGAGAACGGTCAACTAGGAGTGCTACCCGAAATCCATCTTCAGCTAAAGAGAGAGCACGGAGTGGGAAGTAAGGAGACTGCTAGAGAGTACCAGGCCCAAACGGGCGGCAGATCCCGAAGCGGAGATAGATCCAGCTTTCTTTTGCTAAACCTGCCGGTGTGGGGCTCTCAAAGCCCACGCCACAACACCACAAAAAGCCGCAGCCACGTAGCCACAGTTAGGGCCCATAGCTCACAGGAGGCAAGAAGCTGGAGTGATCTGGCCCAGGCGACAAGCACACGGCGAACGAAGGGGAGAGAGGCTGCAGCATCTTCCCTGGGGGACCCCCATAGGGACTCAAAGTCGGGGTCACCCCAAACCACCAAGGGCTAAGGAAGGCGAGTTGGTAGTCACCCTCATAAAGTCAGCCTGAAGGATACCTGGTTCCCACCTGGTTCATCTCAGCTACGCCCGGGCTACTCACCCTGCCATCAAATGTGAGTAAAGCCCTTGAAAGACAGTTCTGCCTGTGTGAGTCATTCTGCGACTTGTAGTACTACGCATCTACACCGGGCCCTGGGGCTTGCCTCACTCTCAGGAGGCTATTCCAACTAACTGCACACACCATCAGCCCCAGGCGACCCTCAACCTGCAGTGGCGGTCCCTACTGGCCGCAATACTGAGAGTGGCGTCACGACAAGAAGAAGATCTCCTACCTGTGACCAGATCCAGCTGAGTGGAGTCCCTGAAGGTAATGCACCGACACAACACCTGTGGGGCTTCACACTATACTTACATGTCAGACAATTTCTCCTCTATCAGCCGGCTATAGCTCTGCTATACTGACATGTCAGATAATTTCTCCTCTATCAGCCGGCTATAGCTCTGCTATACTGACATGTCAGATAATTTCTCCTCTATCAGCCGGCTATAGCTCTGCTATACTTACATGTCAGATAATTTCTCCTCTATCAGCCGGCTATAGCTCTGCTATACTTACATGTCAGACAATTTCTCCTCTATCAGCCGGCTATAGCTCTGCTATACTTACATGTCAGACAATTTCTCCTCTATCAGCCGGCTATAGCTCTGCTATACTGACATGTCAGATAATTTCTCCTCTATCAGCCGGCTATAGCTCTGCTATACTTACATGTCAGATAATTTCTCCTCTATCAGCCGGCTATAGCTCTGCTATACTTACATGTCAGATAATTTCTCCTCTATCAGCCGTCTATAGCTCTGCTATACATACATGTCAGATAATTTCTCCTCTATCAGCCAGCTATAGCTCTGCTATACTTACATGTCAGTCAATTTCTCCTCTATCAGCCGGCTATAGCTCTGCTATACTGACATGTCAGATAATTTCTCCTCTATCAGCCAGCTATAGCTCTGCTATACATACATGTCAGATAATTTCTCCTCTATCAGCCAGCTATAGCTCTGCTATACTTACATGTCAGTCAATTTCTCCTCTATCAGCCGGCTATAGCTCTGCTATACATACATGTCAGATAATTTCTCCTCTATCAGCCAGCTATAGCTCTGCTATACTTACATGTCAGTCAATTTCTCCTCTATCAGCCGGCTATAGCTCTGCTATACATACATGTCAGACAATTTCTCCTCTATCAGCCGGCTATAGCTCTGCTATACTTACATGTCAGACAATTTCTCCTCTATCAGCCGGCTATAGCTCTGCTATACATACATGTCAGATAATTTCTCCTCTATCAGCCGGCTATAGCTCTGCTATACATACATGTCAGTCAATTTCTCCTCTATCAGCCGGCTATAGCTCTGCTATACATACATGTCAGACAATTTCTCCTCTATCAGCCGGCTATAGCTCTGCTATACTTACATGTCAGACAATTTCTCCTCTATCAGCCGGCTATAGCTCTGCTATACTGACATGTCAGTCAATTTCTCCTCTATCAGCCGGCTATAGCTCTGCTATACTTACATGTCAGACAATTTCTCCTCTATCAGCCGGCTATAGCTCTGCTATACATACATGTCAGTCAATTTCTCCTCTATCAGCCGGCTATAGCTCTGCTATACATACATGTCAGTCAATTTCTCCTCTATCAGCCGGCTATAGCTCTGCTATACTGACATGTCAGATAATTTCTCCTCTATCAGCCAGCTATAGCTCTGCTATACATACATGTCAGTCAATTTCTCCTCTATCAGCCGGCTATAGCTCTGCTATACATACATGTCAGACAATTTCTCCTCTATCAGCCGGCTATAGCTCTGCTATACTTACATGTCAGTCAATTTCTCCTCTATCAGCCGGCTATAGCTCTGCTATACATACATGTCAGACAATTTCCCCTCTATCAGCCGTCTATAGCTCTGCTATACATACATGTCAGGCAATTTCTCCTCTATCAGCCGGCTATAGCTCTGCTATACTTACATGTCAGACAATTTCCCCTCTATCAGCCGTCTATAGCTCTGCTATACATACATGTCAGACAATTTATCCTCTATCAGCCGTCTATAGCTCTGCTATACATACATGTCAGGCAATTCCTCCTCTATCAGCCGGCTATAGCTCTGCTATACTTACATGTCAGACAATTCCTCCTCTATCAGCCGGCTATAGCTCTGCTATACTTACATGTCAGTCAATTTCTCCTCTATCAGCCGGCTATAGCTCTGCTATACTGACATGTCAGACAATTCCTCCTCTATCAGCCGGCTATAGCTCTGCTATACATACATGTCAGACAATTCCTCCTCTATCAGCCGGCTATAGCTCTGCTATACTTACATGTCAGACAATTCCTCCTCTATCAGCCGGCTATAGCTCTGCTATACTTACATGTCAGTCAATTTCTCCTCTATCAGCCGGCTATAGCTCTGCTATACTGACATGTCAGTAAATTCCTCCTCTATCAGCCGGCTATAGCTCTGCTATACTTACACGTCAGTAAATTTCTCCTCTATCAGCCGGCTATAGCTCTGCTATACTTACATGTCAGACAATTTCTCCTCTATCAGCCGGCTATAGCTCTGCTATACTGACATGTCAGACAATTCCTCCTCTATCAGCCGGCTATAGCTCTGCTATACTTACATGTCAGATAATTTCTCCTCTATCAGCCGGCTATAGCTCTGCTATACTTACATGTCAGACAATTCCTCCTCTATCAGCCGGCTATAGCTCTGCTATACATACATGTCAGTCAATTTCTCCTCTATCAGCCGGCTATAGCTCTGCTATACTTACATGTCAGACAATTCCTCCTCTATCATCCAGCTATAGCTCTGCTATACTTACACGTCAGTAAATTTCTCCTCTATCAGCCGGCTATAGCTCTGCTATACTTACATGTCAGTCAATTTCCCCTCTATCACCTGGCTATAGCTCTGCTATACTTACACGTCAGTAAATTTCTCCTCTATCAGCCGGCTATAGCTCTGCTATACTTACATCACACTAGGCCTCGGTTGATCTTCTGCATTCTTGTGGTCACTTACCTTTGTTTTTTAGAATTTTTTGGTAAAATAATATTTCATATACACACACACAGCAAAATAGTGCTTGAGAAGAAAAGCAAATCTTTTTCCTGGTCTGTGAAACAAGTGTATAATCACTGGCTTCCCTTTTATAGATGAGAAAATGAAACAAGCTATGTCCACTGGGAAACCAGCTGGAAAAATGACAAAAGGTGAAAGAAAATAAAGTTTAGAATACAAAGTTTTGTCAAGTCAACAAATACAGTGGGGAAAAAAAGTATTTAGTCAACCACCAATTGTGCAAGTTCTCTCCCTTATAAAGATGAGATTTGCCTGTAATTGACATCATAGGTGACCACAACTATGCGAGACAAAATGAGAAGACAGATCCAGAAGATCACCTTGTCTGATTTGGCAAGATTTATTTTGAAAATTATAGTGGAAAATAAGTATTTGGTGAATAACAAAAGTTCATCTCAATATTTAGTTATATATCCTTTGTTGGCAATGACAAAGTACAAACCTTTTTTTGTAAGTCTTCACAAGGTTGGCACACACTGTTGGTGGTATGCTAGCCCATTCCTCCATGCAGATCTACTCTAGAGCAGTGATGTTTTGGGCCTGTCGCTGGGCAACATGGATTTTTAACTCCCTCCAAATGTTTTCTATGAGGATGAGATCTAAAGACTGGCTAGGCCACTCCAGGATCTTCATATGCTTCTTATGAAGCCTCTCCTTCGTTGCCCTGGCGGTGTGCTTGGGATCATTATCATGCTGAAAGAGCCTGCCATGTTTCATCTTCAATGCCCTTGCTGAAGGAAGGAGGTTTTGCACTCAAAATTTCGTGATACATGGCCCCATTCATTCATTCATGTACATGCTTCAGTCGTCCTGATCCCTTTGCAGACAAACAGCCCCAAAGCATGATGTTGCCACCCCCATGCTACACAGTAGGCATGGTGTTCTTTAAAGGCAACTTAGCATTCTGTCTCCTACAAACAGTTCTACTTTCGTTTCATCAAACCATGTGACATTCTCCCAATACTGTCCTGAATAATCCAAATGCTCTCTAGCAAACTTCAGACATGTACTGTCTTAAGCAGCGGAACACGTCTGGCACTTCAGGATCTGAGTCCCTAGTGGCGTAGTCTATTACTAATGGTAGCCTTTGTTACAGTGGTCCAAACTCTATGCAGGTCATTCACTAGGTCTCGCATGTGGTTCTGGAATTTTTGCCCACCGTTCTTGTGATCATTTTGACCCCACGGGTAGTGATGGTCGAAACCAAGCTGTAAAGTTTGGGGTTCGTACCGAACACATAGTATTTATGCACACGATCCCGAACACAAGATTTCTATAATCTTTGTGTTACAGTTCCTGTTACAGTTCAGGTCCAGGTTCTGTAAAAAAAGCACATTAGTAAAGAAAATTATGATCATACATACAGGTCGCATGACGCGTCCTGCAGAAAGTCCCTGGCTGATTCTGCTTCCGTGTCTGATCATTGCTGTGCCCTCCCGCTAACCACCTCTGACTTACAGTACCTTCCTTGATGTCAAAGCCATGTGACCAGTCTGGTGTGAATGTTGTAAAGACATTGGGTTAGACTGGTCACATAGCTATGATGTCATGGCAGGTCCTGTTAACTTCCAGGGGTATTCTCTGCACTGATCTTCAATCAGCAGTCTTCTGCTGTTTTCAGCCATGTTCACGGTGACCTTGGCTCATGGACTCGATTGAACTTTGACTGTCACTGTGCAAGTCTCGCATCACATCACTCGGTACAACACACACTCTCCAAACAGGATCAGTCCGGAGAGTGTCAGTCCGTGCTGGGTGATGCTGATGCGAGCGACTGCATGAGTCAAACACAAGTGGAACTCCGGCCTCAGTGTCAGCCTGCTTCTCACTCTGTATAGACGCTGTCTGTGAGGAGTGATGAAGCGGAGCTGACATTGCTTTCCCTGTGGACTACATCGGACGGAGGATTATTTATAATAAAGATGAAGTCTCTACATTTTTTTTGTTTTATTTCTAATGAAAAAAAATTCACTGTGTTGTGTTTTTCTTTTACTGTTTAATAGAAATTCATGGTGTCCATGTCTAATTTGGCATGACACCATGAATTTCGGGCTTAGTACCAACTGAGAATACAAAGCTGGTATTAACCCCCTTATTACCCAGTGTTCTACCACCATTAGAACCGCTGGACGAGCTGGGTAAAGCACCTGAAAATGGCGCTAAGAAACAGTGCGCCATTTCCAAGGAATCCCAGCTGCCTGGTTTTACCTGAGTGGCGATCAAAATATGGCAGGAGCCCACACATTGTTTTATAAATTATTTTTCAAATATTTAAAAAAAATAAAATTAACGGGCTTTCTTGTATTTTGATTGCCAGCCAAGGTAAAGCCAGGCAGAAGGGGCTGGCAGCCATCCTCTTCATCTGCACTGAGTATCAAAAATACCACAGAGCGCTAAGTCATTTTTTTTAAATTATTTATTTTTACTCTACTTCATGTGTTTAGATGCTAGAATGTATGGGCTGGTTTCAGGTTACTCCAGCATCCAATGACAGATGCCCAGTCTGTGACAGCGTCTGTGGTTGTCTGTTATTTTAACAGTAAAATAAAACACTAATACAGAGAAAAATTTTTTTTTTATTAGAAATAAAACAGAATACATTTAGGATTCCATCTTTATTATTTAAAAAAAAAAACTCCGATGTAGTCCAAAGGCAGGTGACCATCTTTAGCTCTGCTACATCTGTGGAGGAGACAAACATGTCTGCTCACACAGACTCAGCTGAAACTAGTCAGAGACTTCACCCGAGTGCATAGGTGAGTCGGTCAGCTGTGCCCCCCTGTAACTTCTACTGACACTAAAGGACGCTGCATGATGTCATAGATATGTGACCAGTCTGTAACCAATGAGGTAATACGGCATTCACACCTGACTGGTAACATGGCTATGATGTCATTTAAGGTCTTTTTAGTCAGTTGGGGTTACCCCAGGGTACAGCAATGATCGGACTCAGAAGCAGAAGCGACGGCAGACAGAGTCTGCAGGACACGTCACAGGACCTGTGAGTATAATGACAATGTTTATTGTTAACTATATTCTTTATTTTACAGCTCCTCACCCCATCATATAACTGGAAAGCCCAAGTTCGGTGTTCGGACGTAAGTTTGCGTTATGTCAGAACCCGAACTTGAACTTTACAAAACGTTCGGGTGAGGCTCCCGATCCCGAATATCGGGGGGTTCACCCATCACTACCCACGGGGTGAAATCTTGCATCGAGCCCCAGATCAAGGGAGATTATCAGTGGTCTTGTTTGTCTTCCATTTTCTTACTATTGCTCCACAGTTGATTTCATCACACCAAGCTGCTTGCCGATTTCAGATTCAGTCTTCCCAGCCTGGTGGAGGGTTACAATTTTGTTTCTGGTTTTTTTCGACAGCTCTTTTGTCTTCACTATAGTGGAGTTTGACTGTTTGAGGTTGTGGACAGGTGTCTTTTATACTGATAAGTTCAAATAGGTGCTATTACTACAGGAGGACAGAGGAGCCTCTTACAGAAGAAGTTACAGGTCTGTGAGAGCCAGAAATCTTGCATGTTTTTAGATGACTAAATAATTATTTTCCTTCATAATTTGCAAATAAAATCTTGCAAAATCAGATGCGGTGATTTTCTGGATTTGTTTTCTCATTCTGTCTCTCATAGTTGTGGTCACCTATGATGCCAATTACAGGCAAATCTCATATTTTTAAATGGGAGAACTTGCACAATTGGGGGCTGACTAAATACTTTTTTCCCCACTGTAGGATGAGATCTTACAACTGTACCCATTCATGACCGACTAATGGATCATTACAATTTATTTTCCAGTTTACAATCTTGTTTGTCAGTTTATTTCTGTCCCACAAACTCTAAACTTGTCTACTCTTTCTGTGGTGAAAGTATTAAAAGGGAAAAAAATATATAGTTTGATGCATATTAAAAGCTGACTTTACAAGCCCAGCAAACACAATGAGATTTCCTAAAGATAAGGAACATGATTGTTTATTTTTCTTGACTGAAATGGGAAACTGCTTGTCACGCTAGGTATGGGAAAGTACCAAGTGAATGGCGAAAGGAAACCCTGAGTCAAGAGAAGGAGGAAATGGCAACCCCGGACAAAACCTACTACTGGCCCTGGGGTCCCTTACCACCCTAGATAGGTTCCGAACCTATGCACTGAGCCAGATACCTAACCCTAGGTATCCCTATTGCTGTATCCTAAATAAGGAATGGATGGGATGAGCTCTATATCAACCTCTACTAGACACTAGAGAAGACACAAGGAGGACACAGGGAGAAAATGCATGAACTACTTTTCCACAGATAACTCAGGTAGAATTTCAAAAAAGTTGCAGCAACAATACTAAAGATGAGTACAAGTCACCTGCTTGCAACCAGAGCTTGACTGATCTGAATAATATCACCAGCAGAATTCCAGGGAAGATGGGAGGATTTAAGCACATAAAGAACACTGACAATCAGAAGCTGGATGGAAGAAGGACTCCGTTAGGTCCCAAAGGGGTCCTTAAGGGGAAGAGATGAAAACTCAGCAGGAAAGCTACCTAGTACAATGAATACTAACAGCAGAAATAATAGAAAGTCAGGGAGAATTTTGCGCAACCAAACGCTGTGACCTTCTAATGCCGGAAACAACATGACTGTCTGTCACCCGTGACACATCTGTGAAATTGCTGCGCTTTTGAAAGAACACTAACTGTGAATATAGCTACATGGGTGGAGGGGGCAATTTTTCGCTAGTTAAATTTTCACCTAAAATCATGTCATTATACAGGAAAGAATGTTTCCTAACATTGTGACCATTAAAATCAATTTTATCTTCAGTTTTGTACGTTTTCTTGTCAGTCCTTTAAGTGGCGTAATACTCGGACAACATTGTTTTCAGTAGTGACTTGGAAGTAAGAGCTGTGTCTAGGTGTCTTCCCCATGCTGTTCCCATTCTACAGGATTTCAATTGTGTTTTCATCCATTTCATTCATTACCGGGCCCCCCACAAACCTCCCAAAGGGTCTGCTGGAAAAATGCTTGAGTTTCCTGTTGACTTCCATTATGAGCATTAATCGAGATGACACACACAAGCATTAGGAATCGCTCAGCTCGAGTAGCTAAAGCATTTTACTGCTCGCACATAAATAACTAATAGTGAAGGAAAAAATTCATCTTTCTGACTAGTATCTTTTAGGCTGTAGTAGGGGTGACCAAAAAGTTAATTGTTAATTAAGAAAATGACAGATGCCATGGAAGGAAGGCTTTTGAGCAGTAGTGAAAAGATAGCATGGTACATTTATATACACACGTAGTCAAAATTATTTGTACTCCTCGTTTAATGATCGAAAAACCCATAATAGTCAGACATTGCACTCATAAAATTAGCCTAGACAGAAATAATGGTGCCCTTCTTCTCCTCCTCCTCCTTCTCCTCCCCCTCCTCCTCCTCCTTCTCCTCCCCCTCCTCCTCCCCTTCCTTCTCCTCCCCCTCCTCCTCTCCTTCCTTCTCCTCCCCCTCCTCCTCCACTTCCTTCTCCTCCTCCTCCCCTTCCTTCTCCTCCTCCTTCTCCTCCTCCTCCTCCTCCCCTTCCTTCTCCTCCTCCTCCCCTTCCTTCTCCTCCCCCTCCTCCTCCCCTTCCTTCTCCTCCCCCTCCTCCTCCCCTTCCTTCTCCTCCTCCTCCCCTTCCTTCTCCTCCTCCTTCTCCTCCTCCTCCTCCTCCCCTTCCTTCTCCTCCTCCTCCCCTTCCTTCTCCTCCTCCTTCTCTTACTCCTCCTTCTCCTCCCCTTCCTTCTCCTCCTCCTCCCCATCCTCCTCCTCCTCCTCCTCCTCCTCCCCCTCCTCCCCTTCCTTCTCCTCCTCCTCCCCCTCCTCCTCCTCCTCCTTCTCCTCCCCCTCCTCCTCCCCTTCCTTCTCCTCCCCCTCCTCCTCCCCTTCCTTCTCCTCCTCCTCCCCTTCCTTCTCCTCCTCCTCCCCTTCCTTCTCCTCCTCCTCCCCATCCTCCTCCTCCTCCTCCTCCCCCTCCTCCCCTTCCTTCTCCTCCTCCTCCCCCTCCTCCTCCTCCTCCTTCTCCTCCCCCTCCTCCTCCCCTTCCTTCTCCTCCCCCTACTCCTCCCCTTCCTTCTCCTCCTCCTCCCCTTCCTTCTCCTCCTCCTCCCCTTCCTTCTCCTCCTCCTCCCCCTCCTCCTCCCCCTCCTCCTCCCCTTCCTTCTCCTCCTCCTCCCCTTCCTTCTCCTCCTCCTCCCCTTCCTTCTCCTCCTCCTCCCCCTCCTCCTCCTCCTCCTCCTCCCCCTCTTCCTTCTCCTCTTTAACTTAATATTTTGATGCACAACCTTTTGAGGCAATCACTGCAATCAAACGATTCCTGTAACTGTCAATAAGATTTCTGCTGCTCTCCACAGGTATTTGGCGAATCCTCAAGAGCAAACTGCTCCAGTTTTCCTGTGTTTGAAGGTTGCCTTTTCTAGACGTCATGTTTCAGCTCTTTCCAAAAATGATCTATAGTATGTAGGTCAGGGCTCAAAGAAGCCACTTTTAGAATAGTCCAATGTTTTCCTTTTAGCCCTTTTTGCATATTTTTAGTTGTGTGTGTTTGGTCATCATCCTGTAGCAGGACCCACGACCTGCGACTGAGACCAAGCTTTCTGACACTCGGCAGCACATTGCTCTCTAGAACCCCTTGATAATCTTGAGATTTCATTATATCCTGCACAGATTCAAGACCCCCTGTGCCAGATGCAGCAATGCAGCCCCAGAACCTAACAGAGTCTCCTCCATGTGTCACAGTAGGAACAGTGTGTTCTTGATATGCTTCATTTTTCCATCTGTGAACATTAAGCAGATGTGCCTTGCCAAAATGTTTAATTTTTTTCTCATCTGTCCATAGGACTTTCCCCCAGACACTTTGTGGCTTGTCAATTTATAGTTTGACAAATTTCATTCTGGCTTTTTTATGATTTGTTTTCAACAATGATGTCCTCCTTGGTTGTCTCCCATGGATTCCACTTTGGCTCACACAACAACACATGGTGCGATGTGACCCTGATGTTCCTTGAGCTTGAAGTTCACCTTTAATCTCTTTAGAAGTTTTTTTGAGCTCTTTTGTTTCCAGTCATATTATCCGTCTCTTTGATTTGCCATAAATTTTCCTCCTTTGGCCATGTCCAGTGAGGTTGGCTATGGTCCGATGGATCTTAAATTTCGGAATAATATGTGAAACTGTACTCATAGGAACATCAAGCAGCTTAGAAATGGTCTTATAACCTTTACCTTTAAAATGCTTGTCTATAATTTTCTTTCTAATCTCCTGAGACAACTCTTTCCTTTGCTTCCTCTGGTCCATGTTGAGTGTGGTACACACCATGTCACCAAACAGCACAGTGAGTATCTGTAGCCCTATATAGAGAGCCACTGACTGATTACAAGATTGTACACACCTGTGATGCTAATTAGTGGACACACCTTGATTTAACATGTCCCTTTTGTCCCATTATTTTTAGGAGTACCATCATTTCTGTCTAGGCTTATTTCATGTGTTTTAGTTTTTAAAAAAAAATTGTGGAAGCAGAAAAGCAGCAATGTGTGACTTTCACTTCTTCATTTTCATAGATTTTTCATTTGTTGTTACTTTTGTCAGATTCAAGTTATGTCTGTAACCATTGTGGGTTTTTTATACATTAAACCAACAATTTTGACCATGTGTGTGTGTGTGTATGTGTGTGTGTATATATATATATATACTTTGACTGTACAAAAGTGAGTACACCCTCTAATTTTTTAAATATTTTGCCATTTTATTTTATAACACTGTAACACTGAACATATTGCACTTTGATATTATGTGCAGTGTCAGTGTGCAGCTTGTATACAGTGTAAATTTGATGCTATCTAAATAACTCCGCACACAGCCATTAATGGTCAAGATCGCTGGTACATCACTACATGGTCGCCAGTGAGCTGGCAAGCAGGCAAATCTAAGTAACAACGCAGCAACAATACGGCAATTCTAGGCGGTTGTTCGGACACTGTTACACAGCATTTATTCTGACGGGCATTGAAAAGACAAAGCAAAAACACAGTGATGCATGTTGCCCAGCAGGACACCAACCATAAAAAAATGAACCAGGAGGTTCCTGTACGATCGTCGATATTGCAGCAGGGGGGCGGTTGCTGGTATGTTTCACACATAGCGAGATCACTAGCAAGGTCTCTGTTGCGTCACAAAACCTGTGATGTTTCAGCGATCTCGCTAACGACATCACTAAGTGTGACGGGGGCATTAGTGTGTCTGCCTTCAGCAAACTGTTTGCGGGCTTTCTCGTGTATCATCATTTGAAAAAGGTTTCTTTTGGAATGTCAGCCTTGCAAACCAATTTGATGTAGTTTGCAGTACATATTCTGAGCACTGACACCCTGAACCACCATCCATGTAACCTCTGCAGCAATGCTGGTGGCACTCATACAGCTATTTTAAAAACACAACCTCTGGATATAACACTGAGCACATGCACTCAACTTCAATGGATGACCATAGTGAGGCCTGTTCTGAGTGAAACCTTTCTTGATAAACTGCTGTATGGACTTGGCCACCATGCTGCAGTTCAGCTTCAGGGTTTTGGCAATCTTCTAGTAGCCTAGACCATCTTTTTGTGCTACAACAATTCTTTTTTTCAGCTCCTCGGAGAATTCTTTGCCATAAGAAACCATGATGAACTTCCAGTTCTCTCTATGAGAGCGTGTGTGAGTGATAGCACCAAACTTAACACCTTTTCCCCATTCATACAGCAGACCTTGTAACTAGAGATGAGCCACCCACCCAGTGTTCGAGTTCGGTTCAGTTCGTCGAACACCTTCTTACCCCATTGAAAACAATGGCAGGCAAACACAAACACATACAAACACCTAGAAAACACCTTCTAAGGTGTCCAAAAGGTGACAAACAACTCATAAAACACCACAAACACATGAAAAAATGTGTACATATACTCATGCTGAAACAAAAGAGCTGGACGAGTAAAAGGAGAGGAGACACAGATGTAGTAGTATCTCAAAATGAACATCGATGCTATAACTATGCAACTGGAGCCTTGCTCATTTTGGGCTTCCAATTTGGAAAAATGGCCTGAGCTCGCCAATTACGCCTTGGGGATCTTGTCGTGTCCCACAGCCAGCGTTCTCTCGAAACGTGTCTTCAGTGCTGCTGGGTGTGTGCTGACAGATAAGCGCACGCGTCTGTCCACTGACAATGTGGACAGACTAACGTTCATCAAGATGAACATGTCATGGGTCCGCAAGGACTTTTCTACCCCTGTGTCATCCTGGGGAGAGTAGAGGCTTGTGGATTTTTGATTGTGCTTCATGCAAATCAACATTTTAAGTTTGCAACTGTGGGACAATTGATGCCACTTAATTTGTGTCTGTGGCCAAATTTTGGAAACGAGGGAGACTGTGATTGGAGTCCCCTTGTGTTTTACATGATTTTAGAAGGGCATGACAAAGCTAAGAGGTTGACTTTCAGCATCTGCAAGCAGTTGGCTGCAGAAATGCTGCCTTTCTGCCCAGTGGACACAGAGGATTTTCGAGACCTTACGTCCATCGCAGTGCCCCAAGAGCAGATGCCCAGTCGCCACTACTTCTCCAAGAAAGGTGTGCCTGCGCTACATCAGCATGTCGCACACAACATCACCGCTTTCTTGAGAAACTCTGTGTGTGACAGGGTGCATTTCACCACCAATACTTGTAACAGTAAGCATGTACAAGGGGCGTTACATGTCGCTGACTGGGCACTGGGTAACTATGGTGAGAGATGGAGAAGGGTCTGCTGTACAAGTCTTGCCATCCCCACGACTTGTGCGTCAATTCTCTATATTTAGAAATTCCTCTACTGCTTCTACCTCCTCCACCCCGTCTTGGTCCGCCACATCTATCCAAAGCCTGTCTGGTAAGGCCACCCACGTTATAACGGCGCACAAGGACTCCCTTACACCTCCTTACTATGCTGGCAGCACAGCTTAATGGCATTAGGCGGTCTTTACTTTGAAGTGTATCAGAAATGTGAGTCACACCGCTAATGATTTGTGGTCAGCTCTGGAGATCGAAATTCATCAATGGTTATCTCCACTCAACCTGCAGCCAGGGAAGGTCGTGTGCGACAATGCTCCAAACCTGGGTGCGGCCCTTCGCCAGGGCAATTTGACACACGTGCCTTGTATAGCTCATGTGTTGAACCTGGTTGTCCAGCAATTTTTAAGCCATTATCCAGGCCTAGATTGGCTTCTGCAGAGGGCAAATTCACTATGTGCTCACTTCCGCCATTGACCTGACGCAGCTCAACGACTTGCATCACTCCAGAAGTCTTTTGACCTGCTGGTTCACCGACTGAAATGCGATGTGCCAACATGCAGGAATTTGAATCTGCACATGTTGAAGCGACTATGGCAGCAACGCTGAGCACTGGTGCAATACGTCATGATGTAGAGCCTGGGCTAATGAGATCCAGAGGTGGGGCAGATCCCGCTGCTGGAGTGATCTCAGATCAAGGACCTATGCACTCTTCTTCACAGTTTTGAAATGGTGACAAAGATGTTTAGCGCTGACGATGCCATTATCAGCATGACAATTCCGGTCATTTACATGCTGGAGCACACTCTAAACATTATTCGGAGTAAGGTGGTGGGACAAGAGGAAGGGGAGGAAGTACAGGAGGATTCATATGTGGAAGGGATAACAAGATCTCAAAGGTCCAGACGGTGAGCAGCACCAAGGCGGCTGGCATGTGACAGTGGTGGAGAGGGATTAACAAGGGCGCATGGTAGCAGTTAAACTGTTGAGAAAGGTGCAGGAGCCCAGGAAGAAATGGAGGACGAACTGGCGATGGGCATTGAAGACTCAGTAGATGAGGGAGACCTTGATCACATTTCTGTTGTGTGAGGTTGGAAGGAGAGGGCAGAGGAAGGAGGCATTATTCTCCCCTTGCCTCCAACAGCACAGCAAGGACTTGTTCCTCCAGTATGAACAAGACACATGAGCGCCTTCTTGCTGTACTACCTATAACATGACCCTCGGATTCTCAGAATTCAAAGTAATGTTAACTACTGGGTTGCTACACTCTTAGATCCCCGTTACAAGACAAAATTTGGCTGTTACACAATCTTAGATCAGCTTTTCCACTAAACACCAGTGGGGCATAGAATGAATCTCACCGCTTTGTCATGGCTAGGAGGAAATGGTCTTTTACTTGCCAACATCTGAGGGACCGAGGGCTGGCTGCTGTGCTGAGACGGCGTTGAGTAGGGTGTCCCTGCAGAGTTGCAAATTTGGTCATCTACAAAATGAGTGGAAAAAGGACAGATGCTGGTGTAAAAGGGAACCGGCGTGTTGTAAAGGGGAGAAAAGTTTGTGTCCATGGGGTTGGTTGGAAAGCAACAGTACCATCTGCTGAAGAAACACCATCTGTTACGGGGGTACTGGCAGATTAGGATAAGGTAGTATATATCCCAATCGCCAGTCGGGGTCCACCGTGCTCCCAGATGGAAAAGGAGATGCTGGCAACCCGAAGGTTAGGCGGAGGATACAGAGCTGGGTGGCTCTGAAACTAATAGGAGCCTGACCCGAGTTAGACAACACTCGGATCTGGAGAAGGGGAACCCTGTTAGCGTCACAGGGTCCACACACCCAGCCCATGAACTCCCTGTTAACAACACAGGAGCCCTGGGATACGCTGTCTGTGTGTTTAGGGGGCACACCTGTGGACAGCAGGCACAGCAGCAGCAGCCCAGTGAATGCCACTGGGCTGCATTAGCAGGACTGGTAGGACAGGAGCTGGCCATAACCGTTCCGCGTTACCAAGTATGGTGGTGTCCAGCACCGACGCCCTATCCCTGCCTACCTCTGTCCTAAAGCCGCAATGGGTTCAACACATGGAGGTGTGCTATGTCTGAGCATAATAGAAGACTGTGCGCCTCCATGTTGTCTCCAGCTTCTTTTATAACCTGGGTCCGCCCCAACTCAGGGTGGACCACAATGCACCTCCAGGAGCCAATAGTAGAGTGCCACGTCATCAGTGACATAAACAGCTGCCTATCCAGAACCGCCACTTCAATGATGACCTCATGGCTGCCACGCCCAAAACACCTCACAAGTCATCGTCTGACGAACAATGCCAAGGTGCCAAGTCATTGGGGCGGACCTCTGCCAGCCAGTCCGGAGTGGCCACATCATCAGGACACCTAATGCCCTCTGGCCAATCAGGGCCTGCCACCTCAAGGACATGGCCAGTGAGGTCCTTACCAGACCTAGCCTCTGATGCACTAAGAAACTGAGCATGTTCAGTAGCCTGAACAACAGTCTCAGAAAACATATTATCAGCTTGAGTATGCTCAGTAGGCACAACACAGGACTTAGACATGGCACGGAGTCCAAGTACCTGTGCAAAGAGGCTTTCACACTAAGTGTGGGAGCATGCTCAGTAGCCCGAACTGAGGACTTAGGCACAGTCAGGTTGAGCATGCTCACTAGCCAAAACACTGGACTTAGGCTGGGGTAAATCGGCACATGCATGCGCACTAGCCGCCTTTCCACACTCAGACGTGAAGGAGGAACCAGCCAGCTGGACGACCCGTTGCACAGCCAAAAATGGCAGCCAACGCCTGTGCGCAACTGGAACCGCAGCAGGCTGCTTGCGGCTACAGCGGCACCGATTCGTAACACCAACTTCCAGACAAAATAAGATGTCTACTTCTTCCCGTGGATAATCTGATATGATCCCTTTGTTTACGGACACGACCATCTCTACCAAATGTAGATGAAGCACCAAAAGAGCAGGTTCTTAAATGGATCTCAACTGCTCCACAAAGTGGTCTCTCATCCACCTCAAGTTCAATATCCCAAATACTCCACTCCTCTGAAGTGTCACCCCCACTCACACTTTCTTCCTAACAGCTCTCAAGTCTCCATCAGCCCTGCTGAGTATGGGGTAACAGAGATGGTGGAGTCTGCAGAGCTGTTCAGTCACACTATAGCCTGGGAATCAGAGGTCTGCTCCAAAGCTGCAATTAGTCCAGACAAGGAAATGAGCTGCGTCTCTTGGCAAAAAAATATGGTTTTATGCCAGGTGATGCAGGTCGATGAACTGAGGTCAGGTTACCTGCGATCATAAATGGAGGACCAAGGGAACCTCCAGCTGTGACTGCAAATAATCATTAGAAGGAAGAACAGGGAGGGAAATGAATCCAGCAGCGTTGTCTTGAAAAATCTTGAAGTTTATTGGGTCACATAAAAACATGTTAGTGGATCAACAAAATCTCTCCATATGCCTTTTCATGCCTTACGCGTTTCAGAGAAAAAACTCCTTAATCATAGACAAATACAAAGAAATGAGGTGAATAGTGGCTTTAAATAGATCACATTGACAGCCGGATCTATATATAAAATAATACCATCAGATGGATATTCATACACAATCCAACACAATAGATTGAGAAAAACACTATAAAGGAAATACAAAAAACATCATAGAATATAGAAAAAAAATGTTCTAAAAATATACAAAGAGCATGCAAAAAGGATTTTTACTATATAAAAGCATTATTTTCAAATAAGCAATATTTGTAAAAAAAAAACCTCCGACAATTAATAACAACTTTTAATATATATATGACAAATCGGATCGGAAATTCAGACCATTAGGGTAACATGCTTTTCATTTTAATATCCAAAAAGCTTCTCTAGCAAAAAGGAGCCTGCCAATCCCCTCCTCTGTACGGTTTATTTACTCTCTCCACCCCTTGTACTTTTAATGAGCTCATGTCTCCCTGATGTACATCTCTGAAATGTCTGGCGAGTCCTGAAGTAGTACGTCCTGCCACGGATTCCAGAGATGCAGAGGAGACATGCTCACTGATCTGTTTTTTCAATGTAAGGGTGGTACAGCCAATGTAGCATTTGCAGCAGATGTCACAGGTGGCCATATATACTAAATGTGTCGTGTTACAGTTAAAAAATGTTCTGATTTTTATGTCTAAAGCGGGCTTTACACGCTGCGACATCGCTAGCCGATGCTGGCAATGGTGAGCGTGATAGCACCCGCCCCTATTGTTATGCCGATATTTGGTGATCATACTGGGGGGTGCTACTGCTATGGACAATAAGAAACACGCTGCCACTTTAAGAGACAGAAACCTCCCCGTGTTGAGGAGTAATGGAATGTTCTGCTCCCCCTGCAGAAAGTGTGCTAATGGACAGCCCGAGTGTAAGAAGAGAAGTGAGTTTCTGTGTTTAGAAGCGTGTGAAGGAAGACACAGCCGGCGTGTCTCGGAGGATTGGAGTTTTTCTTCTGAATCAAGAGAGAGACTTGCAGATAACAGGGAACAAGCGAGGAATCTGAAGCAAGAAGAAGATTTTGATCTCCTTACCCCGGCCCAGGAGACGTGCGCACCTCCAGATGAGACTGTTGTTGGGGGGCCCCCGGGACTGGATCCACGTCCCCAGCATCACTGTGAGTTGAATATTGTGCACATACTAGGGGCTAAAGTAGGCTTCAGTAGGTAGAGCACGGCATCCGTGTGGTCCGTTTAGCAGAGGCCAGAGAGGTTACGTGCAGAGTAGCATTGTACCTGACTGGTTTTGTGTTTCTTGAACCTGTAATAGTTGGAGCGCCGTGCTATTGAGCGGACCAGCTAGAGAATACAAAAGTGTTGTTAAATCACGTTTTGCCACTGTACACCCCGTGTGTGAACCTGCCTTCACATCTTTCCCCGCCTGTTAATAAATACACCCTTGTTGTTCGCACCTCGTCTTGTGTACTGTAACCTACTCTGCACTGCGGTGGTCTTCTCGGCCATCGCTTCAAGTGGCGCTGCGAGCAGGGTACGGTCACCAAGATGGAGGCAGCAGACAGCAACGGCGGGGATGCTAATGTTAATGGGGGTGCTGTGGGCAATGGTGGAGCCCCTGCAAGGACACTTGCAATGGGCACCATATTTAGTGTGCTACCAAAATTCGATGGCAATAACATGGCACTGTGCGACTGGGTGTCCCGGCTGCAGAGCACCCTGAAAGTGTATAACATCGGCCCAGAGCTTGAGGTGGACATCGCTTTGACTGCCTAGAGGGAGAAGCCCGTAGAAACGTCTGTCTACAACCAGAACTCAATTCGAGGGTCCCGGGGATGGTGATGCGGAGCAGCCAGGTGTTGTGTTGCCCCTCCGTGGGTAGGGGTTGGTGATCCCGGGGCCCGGTAGTGGAGAAGGAGGTGCGGGGCCTGGTGGGCGCAGGGACGTGGGGGTAGCGCTGTGCCTTGCGGCACTGTGGTACTCACTCAGCCTGAGACTTGGAAACAGTTTGTACGGTAAACCAAACGGCTGGTAGGACGGTCCCACAGACGGCTGCACCTGCACTCCCGGTAGTTGACGGTGATGTCCCTCTTCCTTGCACCTATGTTTGACTGATGGTAGCGGTGGATTCCCTCTGGTTACCCGCTCCCCGACTACAATCTGGGCCGGAGGAGCTCTACACTTTGCCCGCAGGCGCTGGCCCTGAGAAACTGGTGCCTTGGCGGTGGCGGTGTCTCTCTGCTTCAGGTTGGGCTGTTGCCGTCAATCGGGACTTGGTTGTTGGGGGATCTACGTCCCCTTCACTGACGGATTCGGCAAATTTGGTGACTCCTAGCCTTGCCGGGGTCCGAGAGGCCCCTGCCCTGGTGCTGACTGTCCTTCGGAACACTGCTCCAGACCACCGGGCACACAGCCAACGGGGTCCTTCCAGGAATTTCCAAACGGTACCCCTCCAGACAGTCACCGCCGTTGCTGACCTTGCTGTTCTGGCCCTACACAAAGCTGGACCTTCAGGCTTTCCTTACTTCTTGTCACCTCACTTGCTTTCCTCCTTTTCCACTTTTCTACTTTCACTGCTTGTTTACTCCTTTCTAGCCCTCAGCTAGACTTCACTCTTGCCCTGCCTGGGGCTAATCTCCTGGTCCTTCCCGCCTCCAGAGCTGTGATCTCCTTGGTGGGCGGAGCCAACCGCCTGGCCCACCCCCTGGTGTGAATCATCAGCCTCTGGAGGAAGGCAACAAGGATTTGTAGTTTAGCTGTGATGTGCCTACCTGGAGTGTGGGGTGTGGTGGTGTTGTGACCTGTGTCCCCTGGCTTGCCCAGGGCGACACATATACAGTGTCCATCTTCTTCTATGGTAACTGATGTACAAATTAGGCCAACAGTTGTCCCACGCCAAACAGGTACAATAATGACACAAAGGCCATCTCAACAGCCAACATTTGTCCCACAAGTACCCCAACAAACAATGCAAACCTCTTTTAACTATCCTAGTATTGTTAGTAATGTTCATAGACTACCTCAAATGTTTCAACAACCAACAGCCTACCATGTTCCTAATAATCCATAACAACAGTACTTTCAACAACAGACTTACCCAACTAACTTCACATACACACATACTCAGCCTCTTCCAACACATCAATATGTACCACCTACACTTGGTCTTCCATTTACTCAAACAACTGCCTCTGTCAGAGTTCCGTGATTTCCAGTTTTCTTCTGAAGGATCTTGCCCTTTGTTAACATGGAGTTTTCTGTTCTGTTGCCCTACTTCCTGTTCATCTGTTTAAAAGCCCGCCCCTAAGCTTAGTCTAGTTGCCTGAGTATACTGCTTCCTGTCTACTCCTGCCTTGCTGCTCTTGGTTCCTGATTGCTACTTGGATCCTGTAGAAACACCCGACACCGGCTCTGGACTTCACCTGGTCTCATCAAGCTGTGCCCGGACTCCGTCTGCCGTCTCTGGTCGGCACTTCTGCCCGATCCCTTCCGTTTCATATCCACCCTAGGACTCACATCACGTACGGACATTTTTGGACTATACCTGTTGCCCTTTCGTGTCCTGGCTGCTGCGCATTTAGGCCTTTTGGGGTGATCGCCAGACAGCCCATGTATAGGGGTTCGCTCCTGGTGGTCTCCCTGGGGGAGTTCGGTGCGCGGCCCTGGGAATTCCCCTTTGCTCCGAACCTGGCAGGTATTTACTGTGTTTATGTTCTGTTCTGTGTACATATTGTTGGTTGCATATTATAAACGTCTTTGCACCAAGAACCCGTCTCTGGTTGTCATTGCCCTAATGCAATCGAAATCCTCAGTACATACAATAGTTTTACATTATACTCAGGCCCATAAGAGGATTTCGCTGGGGCAATAACGGAGACATGAGTAGATCAACTTTTCTCCATGATTAACTCCTTGCAGCAGGAGATGGAGGTGGTGCAAACTAAACTTAGAGAGGTGGAGGTACAGCTGGGCCACAATCATCAGGTACTGGGTCCGGCTATTCAGGAGTTGCAAGTCAGAGTGGAGGCTCAGGAAGCCGCCCCCACTACGTCCGTATCAGCTCCCAGTATGCCTAGGTTACCCCCATTTCATTTCAGTGGTGATCGAAGTCAGTTCCGGGGGTTTGTTAATCAGTGTATACTGTTTTTTGATGTACATGCAGATTATTACCGGTGTGACCAGTCAAAGGTATTATGCATAATCATGTTGTTAATATCACTAGCACTGGCTTGGGCTAATCCTATGATTGAGAATCGTGATATCCATTTAAATAACCTGGATGATTTTTTAACAGCCATGGCACAAATGTTTGATGATCCTAATCACCGTGCTACCGCTGAATCGGCTCTGCTTTCCTTACGTCAGGGAAAGTGGTCTGTCATCGAATACGCCACCGAGTTCAAGAGGTTAGTGGTAGACACCGACTGGGGAAACAATGCGCTATTGTCAGTTTTCACAAAGGTTCTGTCCGGTACCATCAAGGACGAGTTAGCTCGTTCCGAATCTCCACGAGATTTTGAACAGTTTCTCCATCACTGTGTGCGTATCGATACCCGCTTGACGGAACATAGACAGGAAAAATGGGCAGCTGTAAACCGGGTAAACGACTTTGCTCTCCCTTCTAGGGAACCCGCTCACAAGATGCCACGGGAGGCCGAGGATGTCCCTATGCAAGTGGACTCTCTGCAAAGGCGAGAGACCAACGAATGTCGTGAACATCGGCTCCGTGAGCGTTTGTGTTTCTATTGTGGTCAATTAGACCATTTTCTGATTGATTGCCCAAAACGTCCCAATCGCCCGAATAAGGTACTAGCAGCAGTGGCAGAGTGTGACAACAGTGACGCAGAGTCCGACGTCTCTGAAACCAGTATACACCTGGATGCGGTAGTTCCCTCGACAGTGATGTCAACTTCACCTAAGCACCCGGAAGGGAAATACACCCATTGCTCGCTTCCCATTCAGATTCGGTAAAAGGGACAGTTAATTCCTACATCTGCTATGATAGACTCTGGGGCAGAAGGAAATTTCACGGACTCTTCTTTTGCCAGGAAACACGGTATCCAGACTCAACAAAGATCCTCACCGGTTACCATGGAGATGGTAGATTAGTCCATTAGTTTCCGGACCAGTTGATCGGGAGACAGTACCCCTTGAATGTGTGATGAAACCAGGTCAGCAGGAGACCCTTGTTTTCATGTTGATTTCTTCTCCCCATTTTCTGATAATTTTAGGAATTCCTTGGCTGCGGTCTACAAATCCAGTCATCGATTAGGAGACTAAAGAAATATCCTTCCCACCCCAGAGTGGTCCGACCATTAGTCCAACTGTACCGGTTCCGGTAATACAGAACGCAGAGGGCACTGTACAGGTACCTGTTCTACCCCCGGTTTATAATGAATTCGCAGACATATGCAACAAAAAAAAAGCAGATCGGCTTTCCCCGCATAGACCGTATGATTGTCCCATAGAATTACTCCCAGGGGCAGAGATCCCGTTTGGTCATGTCTACCCGTTGGCGGCACCAGAGTTACAAGCACTAAAAGATTATATCGATGAAAACCTAGCCAAGGGATTTATTCGACCTTCTACCTCACCAGCGGGGGCACCCATCTTTTTCGTGAAGAAGAAAGAGGGGACTCTGAGACCTTGTATCGACTACCGGGAACTAAATAAGATAACCATCCGGAACCGGTATCCATTGCCGTTGATTCCCGAACTATTGGAGAGAGTACAACAGGCCAAAATATTTACTAAATTGGATCTCCGTGGGGCATATAATCTACTCCGCATACGTCCCGGGGACGAGTGGAAAACAGCGTTCAGATGTCGGTATGGACATTATGAGTATCTAGTGATGCCCTTCGGACTCTGTAACGCTCCTGCGGCTTTCCAACACCTAGTCAACGATATTTTTAGGGATATAATGGACCAGTTCATGGTGATTTACCTGGATGATATCTTGATCTTTTCTGATTCCCTACAGGAACACCAGGAGCACGTCAAGACCGTACTTACCCGTCTGAGGGATAACCACCTGTATATTAAACTGGAGAAGTGCAAATTCCATTGCTCAAAGATACAATTTTTAGGATATGTCATCTCTCCTCAGGGACTCAACATGGAGTCTGGCAAGATACGGGCAATTGTAGACTGGCCGGAACCGGGAAACATCAAGGAGGTACAACGCTTTGTCGGTTTTGCTAATTTTTACAGACGCTTTATCCGCAACTTTTCAGAGATCGTTTGTCCTATCACCCTGTTAACCAAAAAGGGGCAGAAGTTCGTGTTGTCCGCCCAGGCCCAGGAAGCTTTCAATTGTCTCAAGGTTTGTTTTACTTCAGCGCCAATACTAAAACACCCGAATCCCGCACTCCCTTTTATTGTGGAAGTCGATGCTTCTGATTATGCATTAGGGGCTATCCTTTCACAGAGGACTGGGGACAAGAGTCTCTTGCACCCATGTGCCTTCTTTTCTTGCCGGTTGTCCCCTGCAGAAAAGAACTATGACATTGCGGACAAGGAATTGTTGGCAATTATTTCTGCTTTTAAGGAATGGAGACACCACTTACATGGAGCAGAGCAACAAGTAGTAGTTCTCACAGACCATCGTAACCTGGAATTCCTTAAATCTGCCAGATGCCTGTCTCCACGGCAAGCCCGTTGGAGCCTGTTCCTTAACCAGTTCAATTTTATCGTCACGTACCGTCCAGGGTCACGTAATGGGAAAGCTGATGCCTTATCCCGAATCCACGAAATGGACTCCGTGCCTGGAACCCCGTCTCAGACCGTTTTATCAGATGCCAATTTTGTTGGAGTAATCCGGGACCAGGACTTGTGGAAGGACATCAAGCTGACCTTTGATGGTGACGTATTTCTTGCTGCCCCCCCGAATGATGTCATTCGTCCTTCGGAATGGTGTGTGGTTGAGAGAGCGATGTATTTATGTCCCGGAGGCTGTAAGACTTCGGGTTCTTAAGTTGGTCCATGACTTCGTGTTGGCAGGTCATAGGGGGGTACAGAAGACGCAGGAATTTTTGAGTCGTTTTTTCTGGTGGCCTACCTGTTTAAAGGATGTGAAAGACTATGTCCACTCATGTGTAGTTTGTGCCTGGTGCAAGTTCCCTCGTGTGGCTCCTACGGGACTCCTTCAACCGTTACCCATGCCATCTCGCCCTTGGGGATCCATCTCAATGGATTTTATTGTGGAGTTGCCCATCTCGGGCGGTTACAATACCATTTTGGTGGTAGTGGATCGGTTGACAAAGGCTGCTCACTTTATTCCATGTACCGATCTTCCCTCAGCTGCAGAGACAGTGGATTTGGATATCCAGAATATATTTCGGTTGCATGGGGTACCGGATGAGATCGTCTCTGACCGGGACATGCAGTTCACTTCTAAGTTCTGGAAAGGGTTTTGTTCGGCACTCCATATTGATGTCTGTTTGTCTTCTGCATACCATCCCCAGACAAATGGGCAAACAGAACGGACTAATCAAACCCTGGAGCAGTACCTGTGATATTATGTCAGCCATCTGCAGGATGATTGGTTGAAGCTGCTTCCTTTGGCGGAGTTCTCGTATAACAACACTCAGAGCAGCTCCACTAAGGTAACGCCCTTTTTCGCTAACTTGGGTTATCATCCGAGTATTTTGCCTAGGTCACCGGTAGCAGTTTCGGTGCCCGCAGAGGAGGACAGATTGATGGAGCTACAGCAAAATCTGGAAGTTTTGAAGAACTCTTTGTCTTCGACTCAGGAGCATTATAAGAAGTCGTCAGACACTCACCGGAAACAGGCACCCATGTATACGGTAGGGGACTCGGTGTGGTTATCCACCAAGAATCTAAAACTGGGTGTTCCTTTGCAGAAGCTGGGGCAGAAATTCATTGGTCCATTCAAGATCACCGGGATATTGAGCTCTGTGGCCTGTCGGCTGAAGCTACCACGGAATTTGAAGGTACACCAGGTCTTTTACATTTCCCTGATGAAACCGGTATCCCCTAATTCGTTTCAGGGTCGTATCGTGCCTCCTCCTCCACCGGTGATGGTTGATGGCCAGGAGCTGTATGTGGTTGAGGACATTATTGACTCCCGGCTCCATCAGCAGTATCTGGTTCGTTGGCAGGGGTACTCCCCCGAGGATGATTCCTGGGAACCTGTGGGTAACATCCGAGCGCCCCAGAAGGTTGCTCAGTTTCATCGGAGGTACCCGGACAAGCCTGGCCCTGGTTCGTCCTGAGGCCGTTTCTGGGGGGGAGTACTTTCAGAGTTCCGGGATTTCCAGTTTTCTTCTGAAGGATCTTGCCCTTTGTTAACATGGAGTTTTCTGTTCTGTTGCCCTACTTCCTGTTCATCTGTTTAAAAGCCTGTCCCTAAGCTTAGTATAGTTGCCTGAGTATACTGCTTCCTGTCTACTCCTGCCCTGCTGCTCTTGGTTCCTGATTGCTATTTGGATCCTGTAGAAACACCCGTCACCGGCTCTGGACTTCACCTGGTCTCATCAAGCTGTGCCCGGACTCCGTCTGCCGTCTCTGGTCAGCACTTCTGCCCGGTTCCTTCCGTTTCATATCCACCCTAGGACTCACATCACGTACGGACATTTTTGGACTATACCTGTTGCCCTTTCGTGTCCCGGCTGCTGCGCATTTAGGCCTTTTGGGGTGATCGCCAGACAGCCCCTGTATAGGGGTTCGCTCCTGGTGGTCTCCCTGGGGGAGTCCGGTGCGCGGCTCCGGGAATTCCCCTTTGCTCCGAACCTGGCAGGTATTTACTGTGTTTATGTTCTGTTTTGTGTACATATTGTTGGTTGCATATTATAAACGTCCTTGCACCAAGACCCCGTCTCTGGTTGTCATTGCCCTAACGCAATCGAAATCCTCAGTTCATACAATAGTATTACAGCCTCATTATTTGTTCCAAGTACAACAACTGTTACTAGTGGAAATACTGATCAGTCACTCACTACAACATCTAGTGTTGTGCAGCAAAACATATTCTGTAGGTGTCAATGGAATGGAGCCTACACAGGAAAACATCAGTAGCCTAGAGGATTTAGTTGAATCATAATGTGATATTGTATGTATTATTTTACATTTTGGTATGTTTTCTAGGGTATTGCTGGTGGGAAAACATATCAAAATGTAACACATTACTTACTCTATATGCATGTGGTCATATTTTTGTTTTCCTTTACAAAAATTCAATAGAAATTACTCTATCACTTCAAAAACAATACCTGCCTGTTAGACTGATGCCTTGCTCTGGACATGTTGTTTGGACCATCCATTAGAATAAACTGGGTTTAGGGAAAAAATGCACGCACATAAACTACTACACTAACATTCAGACACCTATATTATTAAAAATCCAGCCACTATGCAGTATCTGCATATGGTCTGGTCCCATACTTGTATTCCAATAGTGTCAAACAAATTATGTTTGCGTGACATTATTGCATAATAAAGTATGGTGTTTTGTATGGGCTAAAGTCCCTGACAAAATTGTTTGTAAAAAAAAAAAAAAATACAGGGTGTATTGCAAAAGATAACATACATACATAGGTAAAATAGTAATTCTGGACTTATTTTTTCAAAAACAATATGCCATATTTTTATTAGTCATGTACATTCAGTAGTACTGTTTTTAGAATAACAAAAATTCCTGATGTTATAGCAATATAGTTATATCACAATAGCTTATGGGGACCACAAACACAACCAACCAACAAAAAAACCACAAATTATACCTATGTATGGTCATTTTCTCTTTTGTAATACATATGTGTTTGTGCTTATGTAAGCAAGTGATAAAAAACTATAACAATGTCAAACTTATACATGACTATGGCAATTTAAACTAAAATAATCTTTAAACTGATTCCTCACTTGTAGACCAGAAGTGGACACAGTGGTTCTAACACTACCATTCTCTACAAATGGTGCATTTAAAGCAGGCAACTCCTCAATGTCTTCGTCATTGCTTTCATGTAATCTACAGTAATTATGTAACACTACTGTAGCTTTAATGACAGCCTTGACGATGGTTGGTTGGAGTTGGATGGTGGTTTGATAAATGCGCCATCTTGAGGCCAAAATGCCAAAGGCACGTTCAACATAGCAACGTGCTGTGGCCAATTTGCTATTAAATAGGGCTTTTGATCTGTCCAGCCCCCTTCTGGGATATGGACGCATCAAATGCCTAGACAATGCAAACCCCTGATCTGCAACCATTACAAAAGGGACAATAGGGCCATTAGTACCAGGCAATGGTCTTGGTGCAGGCAAACTTAAACTATCAGATATTAATCGTCTTGCTAAACGTGAGCTTCTGAAAATGCGTGCATCTGAGGCACTGTCATAGGCCCCAATATCAGCAAATAAAAAGCAGTAGTTTGTATTTACCATGGCCAAAATAACTACAGAAAAAACTTATGATAATTAAAATATCTTGATGCAGAGTTCGGTGGTTTCTTCACTCTAATGTGTTTTCCGTCAATGGCGCCAATACAATTAGGGAAAGCTGTTTTCTCCAAAAATTCTAATGAAATGTGCATCCATTCCTTTGTTGAAGGCAGCTGCATGACATGATGCCTAAGGGTCTCCCATAGAACAGTGCAGGTATGCAGGATAATCTTGCCAATTGTGGACCTTCCCAATAAGAATTCGAAATGCAGACTGCTGATGGATTGCCCAGTTGCTAGGTAACTGAAATAGAATAAAAACATGACATTTCTTTGACTATTCATGTAAGTTGTATTTCACACCAAATATTTGTATCATCCAATGACTGGCGAGATACTGTGTCTGTTTTTTTTTTAATTTCTTTGGTTGGGAAAAGCATATGTGATCTTTACTTTCCATATTGGAAAAATAATTATTTTTGTGTTTAATAAACAAGCTTGTTTGATTTATGCCTCTTGTTTCTTTAATTTTTGTAGAGATAGAATCGTAGATGTGACTTCTCAGATCTTATTTTGAAATTCCACTATGGTTATGTGATCAATATAAGTTTTCTACAAAGGCCTTAATTTTAAATTACATAATTTCAACAAAATGATGCCTTAGCGACTTAACATGTATTTCAAAATAACAGATAAAGCATGAGTATACATGACAACACCTACCGTAAAGTCACCAGCAGTCGTTCCTCAGGGGAGATGCTGAGGCGCATAGAGGTGTCCTGATGCTTCAAACGATGGTACACAAGGCCAAGGATGTTGTCAAATGAATTCATGGTGAGATGGCAGTAGGCTTGGAATTTAGGTGGAAATTTCCGCATTTCCACATATAAAATATTAAAATGCCCATGTGTTTTCCTGAGCTTCACAAGGGGGTGAATCCTTTTCTCCAGTGGTGGCTCTTCTTCAATCATATGTCGCCTAACCCCAAATCTCCTAGATATCAACCAGAGCAAATACATGGTTGCTTCATTGGAGAGAGACATTTTGGAGTGTGTCTAATGTGAGAATGAGCCATGTTTTTAAAGTTTTTTTTTAGCAAACTAAAGAAATTGGGTAGTTAATTGACCAATTTAACACACCAGGAGCACATTATAATGGGCTAACAAGGTTATTTGTGTGAAAATACGTATCTGAAAAAACGGACGGCACACGGACTGCACTCGTACGTATTGCATGTCAATACGGACATTCCACACGCACACACGGCTCGCATACACCATCACACGGATGCCATACGTACCGGAGAAACGCCCCAAAAAAACGGAACACGGACCCGAAAAACGGACCGTATCATACGGACTTTTTTTTGCGGAAGTGTGTTTTAGGCCTTAGAAAGTGGAAGATCCCTTACTCCCCCATGTCTATTACCAGGGTAAGGTTTCTGGGTAAATTGAAGGTTGCTGTAACACAGCACAGTGGAGAAATCTGTGTTGGAGGATATCAGCCATATGTTGTTAAGGCCCAGGAAGGGTAGACTGTGAGAAGTCAAGAAGTCTTAAATAACGTGGAGTTTATTGCAAACAAACTGGGCATTCTAGAATGTTCCAGATAAAGGGATGAGTAAGCGTCAAGGAAATGGGTTTAATGTAAAAGAGATTGTGATAGTTTCTAGTAGGTTGGAGGGAGAATTATTGGGGAGTACTAGCTATGAGAATCCATGACTGGGAAATATATTGCCAGCAGTGAGGGGAAGCTTAGAGAGAGAGAGATAGAGAGGGTAAAGGAAAGAGAGGGGCAGGCCTGTTTGTTTGTTTTAATAGGAGTGATCTGAGGTTTAGGAGCAGGTTAGCAGATGAGGCCAGGTGGGGAGGTAAAGGGGAACACAAGATAGTTATTTGTTTGGCGGGAGCTGGGATTTAGGGCTAGCGAGGGAGAGTAAGGATTAGTGAAACAAAAACTGAAAGGACAAATTAAAGAATGGGGATAGAGTAAGTGTTGGAAAAATAAAAGGTAAGCACAGTTAATTGACAGTGGTAACTCTTACCTTCTGGTCACTTCGACTACTGTCCCTAGTCTTATACTTACCTTCATCTTCTATCATATCATATCTTCATCTTCTATCATATCATATCTCCGGTGTTGGGAGATTTGGGAACTGATGGCAGCATCAGTGTTTACTGGGCACAACTCCATATATCTCCATGAGGCCATTTTTTTAAGTCCATCTCATTAACCATTGGTGATTCAACAGAGCCATTGCATTTGCCGCCAAGACACCCCATCCTGTGACCATACTTAGTTGCTCCACTGCACTGACACCTCGACAGCCCGCCGGCAGATTAATGGCGCCCACCGCCATGACACCCCCAAGCCCACAGTATCACTGAGCCTCCTGAGATGCAACACCCCCTCCTCTGAGCCCACAGCGTAGTTGACCGTGCCTTCTGTGACCATTTTAAGCCACTCCACCCCCGCCGCTTCCCCCTGGTGAGCATTAAGATTAAGACGCACCAGGATTAAAAGACGGACCCTCATTTCAACATTAAAAATTATTTTTTCCTATTTTCCTCCTCTAAAATTTGTGGTGCTTCTTATAATCCGGTCTTATAAAATAAAAAGTACAGTAATTATATCTAGAGACTTGAATATATTTAGAACATAGAAGTCTTAATTCTCAGCAATTTCCCTATAGCTTGCTTAATTTCTTTGTTACTCAGGCTGTATATTATAGGGTTAAGAAGAGGAGTAAAGACAGTATAAAACAGAGACAAAATTTTCTTTCTAGTTCCTTCACTTGGAAATAAATAGATGGTGAAAAGTGACAAATAAAACAAAGATACAACAGTCAAGTGAGAACTGCAGGTGGAGAAGGTCTTCTGCCTCCCGGTCACCGATGGAATTCTTAGTATGGTAGTGATAATATACACATAGGAAACCATGATAATTGTAAATGGAGAAATTGCCAATGGTATAAACAGGATAACATCTTCCATCTTTACTATAAATGTATCTGAGCAGGAAAGTTCTAATATTGGGTCCAAATCACAGAAGAAATGGTCAATGATGTTTGGTCCACAGAAATCTAAAAAACTCATTGTCAATGAAAACATGAAAACTACAAGAAAAACTATTATCCAAAATAAAATAATGACCTTTAGACAAAATTTAAGGTCTACAACTAAGGCATAATGTAGAGGGTTACAGATAGCCTGATATCTGTCATAGGACATCACAGTCAGAAGAAGACATTCCAATGTTTCAGAGGCTGCAAATAGGTAAAATTGAGTCAAACATCCAACAAAAGATACAGAACTTCCTTCACACAACACAACATGGAGCATTGTGGGCATAATTGTTGTGGAAAGTAGAATATCTGAGAAAGAAAGTTGTGTGAGGAAGAAGTACATGGGAGAGTGGAGCGATCGGCTGGAGGACACCACCAGAATGACGAGCAGGTTTACACATATAGTCACACAGTAGATGACCAGCAGGAGAAGAAAGATTAAAAGATTTACGCCTGGAGAGCTTTGAAAACCCAAAAGCATAATCTCAGTCAACTCGCTGAAATTGTGAGATTTAATATTCATTTTGCTAAAAACTTGTTAAATCATTCTGAGCATAAAATTCTTTCTAAATTTGACAGTGAAAAAATTAACCTAGGAAAGGTAAAAAAAATAATTAAAAATGACTGATATAATTGTTTTCTTGTATTTTTAATTTTATAAAATAAAACAATGAAATAAAGCATGATAAAATCTAAAAATAAGATAAATACAATTATCATTATTATTGGAATACTTCTAATAAAAATTAATAGTTTGTAATAAAATAAAAAAAATAGTGTCTAATAAAATTGAATGTTATATTAGCAATAAACCACAAAAGGTACAAATCATTAAAAATCATTGATATTATTGTTTCTTTGTATTTTTACATTTATATAAAAAATTTAATAAAAACAGAACTTTAAAATCGAAAATTAATATAAACACAATAATCATCCTTATTGGAATATTTCTATTAAAAAAAATATTTTCTAATAAAATTGAATGTTGTATTAATTATAACCTACATAAGGTAAAAATCATTAAGATTTACTGATATTATTGTTTCTTTGTATATAAAAAAAGCTGAAATGAAAATCTAAAATTAGAATAAACACAATTATCATAATTGTTGAAATATTTCTAAGAAAAAAAATAATTTCCCATAAAATTGAATGTTATATTAACAATAACCTACTATCTTCTTTGTATTTTTTAATTTATAAAAAGATAAACCCTGAAAAAAACAGCATTCTAAAATGTAAAAATATTAAAAATACAATAATCATAATTATTGCAATATTTTTAATTAAAAAAAAATCTAATAAAATTGAATGTTAGTTTACCAATAAACCACGAAAGGTAAAAATTATTAAAAAATGACTGGCATTATTATTTCTTTGTATTTTTACATTTACATAAAAATTAAATGAAAACAGAACTTTGAAATCTAAAATTTATATAAACACAATATCTTTATTGGAATATTTCTATTAAAAAAATAATTTCTAATAAAATTAAATGTTATATTAATTATAACCTACAAAAGGTAAAAAATCATTAAGAATTACTGTTAGTATTGTTTCTTTGTATTTTTAAATTTATATAGAAAAACTGAAATGAAAGCAGAGCTTTAAAATCTAAAATTAGAATAAACACAATAATTATCATAATTGTTGAAATATTTCTAAGAAAAAAACATTTTCCATAAAATTTAATGGTATATTAACAATAAACTAGTACCTTCTTTGTATTTTCAAATTTATAAAAATAAATAAAATAAAAATAAAATAAATAAAATAAAAATAAAAATAAAAATAAAATAAAAACAGCATAATAAAATGTAAAAATAATATAAACACGCTAATCATAATTATTGCAATATTTCTAAGTAAAAAAAAAATTCTAATAAAACTGAATGTTATATTAACAATAAAATAACTTTTTTAGCAAAAGTAAAATATTCACTTTAATGCAAAATTGTAGAAATGCATTACCTAAAAAAAAATCATAAAATATTTATATTTCTCCGTGAAAGAATGCCAATGTTAGGCCACCCAAGAAATCCAAATTGAATAAACATTATAACATTATAACAAAGCATTTTACCACTGAAAAATAAATAGTTTTAACATGAGAATAAAATAATGACACAGTGTTATTAAAAGTGTTAAGTGACAACAAATAATCAAATAATAATGTGTACTTTTTTTATTAATAATTTTGTCTGAAATTTAAGTTTTTTGGTGTTAAATTTCTAATGTTGAAGATTTCTATAATTGAATATTCTAATTGTACCGATGAAAAAGTACGCTTAACGACAAATCATTGTTTTTACTTTTATTTCATAAATAATTTGGACACATGAAAATAAGCAACTTTGTAACATATCTTATAAGGGAAATTTGATTAATTCACCATTAGGATTATTGATCTTTTACTCTCAGTTTATCAGTAAAATTGCTAAAATCTATATTGAGTGAAGACAAAGGTTTACAATCCTGAGACAGAAAGGACAGCCGCTGCTTTAAAAACTTTATGGAAAGGGGAGGAGCTGGAGGCCGACAGACATTTGGCAGCGGGTTCTATAGAAATTTTTGGTCGACAACTGTCATCTTCTCTTTGACTAATGTTAAAGTCTGTGCTCACGAAAAACTCCTTAATTGAAACTTTCAAATATGAAGAATCAGTTCAGGAGGAGAGAGAAGCAGATTCTTCTGATAAGATATTATTACAACGATTATTATTTCATGTCTACTACTGATTATTAGGGGGGGAACAATGGTTACTCTTTAAAAACTATTCTGTCATACAGATTCCAGGTGGCTTCATACTAATTAGTTATAGGCACCCTGTTCATGTCAGACAATTTCTCCTCTATCAGCCGGCTATAGCTCTGCTATACTTACATATCAGTCAATTTCTCCTCTATCAGCCGGCTATAGCTCTGCTATACTTACATGTCAGACAATTCCTCCTCTATCAGCCGGCTATAGCTCTGCTATACTTACATGTCAGACAATTTCCCCTCTATCGGCCGGCTATAGCTCTGCTATACTTACATGTTAATCAATTCCTCCTCTATCAGCCGGCTATAGCTCTGCTATACTTACATGTCAGACAATTTCCCCTCTATCGGCCGGCTATAGCTTTGCTATACTTACATGTTAATCAATTCCTCCTCTATCAGCCGGCTATAGCTCTGCTATACTTACATGTCAGACAATTTCTCCTCTATCAGCCGGCTATAGCTCTGCTATACTTACATGTCAGACAATTTCCCCTCTATCGGCCGGCTATAGCTCTGCTATACTTACATGTCAGACAATTTCTCCTCTATCAGCCGGCTATAGCTCTGCTATACTTACATGTCAGACAATTTCTCCTCTATCAGCCGGCTATAGCTCTGCTATACTTACATGTCAGACAATTTCCCCTCTATCGGCCGGCTATAGCTCTGCTATACTTACATGTCAGACAATTTCTCCTCTATCAGCCGGCTATAGCTCTGCTATACTTACATGTCAGTCAATTTCTCCTCTATCAGCCGGCTATAGCTCTGCTATACTTACATGTCAGACAATTTCTCCTCTATCAGCCGGCTATAGCTCTGCTATACTTACATGTCAGACAATTTCTCCTCTATCAGCCGGCTATAGCTCTGCTATACTTACATGTCAGACAATTTCTCCTCTATCAGCCGGCTATAGCTCTGCTATACTTACATGTCAGACAATTTCTCCTCTATCAGCCGGCTATAGCTCTGCTATACATACATGTCAGTCAATTTCCCCTCTATCAGCTGGCTATAACTCTGCTATACTTACATGTCAGACAATTTCTCCTCTATCAGCCGGCTATAGCTCTGCTATACTTACATGTCAGACAATTTCTCCTCTATTAGCCGGCTATAGCTCTGCTATACTTACATGTCAGACAATTTCTCCTCTATCAGCCGGCTATAGCTCTGCTATACTTACATGTCAGACAATTTCTCCTCTATCAGCCGGCTATAGCTCTGCTATACTGACATGTCAGACAATTTCTCCTCTATCAGCCGGCTATAGCTCTGCTATACATACATGTCAGTCAATTTCTCCTCTATTAGCCGGCTATAGCTCTGCTATACTTACATGTCAGACAATTTCTCCTCTATCAGCCGGCTATAGCTCTGCTATACTTACATGTCAGACAATTTCTCCTCTATCAGCCGGCTATAGCTCTGCTATACTTACATGTCAGTCAATTTCTCCTCTATCAGCCGGCTATAGCTCTGCTATACTTACATGTCAGACAATTCCTCCTCTATCAGCCGGCTATAGCTCTGCTATACTTACATGTCAGACAATTTCTCCTCTATTAGCCGGCTATAGCTCTGCTATACTTACATGTCAGACAATTTCTCCTCTATCAGCCGGCTATAGCTCTGCTATACTTACATGTCAGTCAATTTCTCCTCTATCAGCCGGCTATAGCTCTGCTATACTTACACGTCAGTAAATTTCTCCGCTATCAGCCGGCTATAGCTCTGCTATACTTGCATGTCAGACAATTTCTCCTCTATCACCTGGCTATAGCTCTGCTATACTTACACGTCAGTAAATTTCTCCTCTATCAGCCGGCTATAGCTCTGCTATACTTGCATCACACTAGACCTCGGTTGATCTTCTGCATTCTTGTGGTCACTTACCTTTGTTTTTTAGAATTTTTTGGTAAAATAATATTTCATATACACACACACAGCAAAATAGTGCTTGAGAAGAAAAGCAAATCTTTTTCCTGGTCTGTGAAACAAGTGTATAATCACTGGTTTCCCTTTTATAGATGAGAAAATGAAACAAGCTATGTCCACTGGGAAACCAGCTGGAAAAATGACAAAAGGTGAAAGAAAATAAAGTTTAGAATACAAAGTTTTGTCAAGTCAACAAATACAGTGGGGAAAAAAAGTATTTAGTCAACCACCAATTGTGCAAGTTCTCTCCCTTATAAAGATGAGATTTGCCTGTAATTGACCACAACTATGAGAGACAAAATGAGAAAACAAATCCAGAAAATCACCTTCTCTGATTTGACAAGATTTTATTTTGAAAATTATAGTGGAAAATAAGTATTTGGTGAATAACAAAAGTTCATCTCAATATTTAGTTATACAGTTAGGTCCAGAAATCTTTGGCCAGTGACACAATTTTGGCGAGTTGGGCTCTGCATGCCACCACATTGGATTTGAAATGAAACCTCTACAACAGAATTCAAGTGCAGATTGTAACGTTTAATTTGAAGGTTTGAACAAAAATATCTGATAGAAATTGTAGGAATTGTACACATTTCTTTACAAACACTCCACATTTTAGGAGGTCAAAAGTAATTGGACAAATAAACCAAACCCAAACAAAATATTTTTATTTTCAATATTTTGTTGCGAATCCTTTGGCGGCAATCACTGCCTTAAGTCTGGAACCCATGGACATCACCAAACGCTGGGTTTCCTCCTTCTTAATGCTTTGCCAGGCCTTTACAGCCGCAGCCTTCAGGTCTTGTTTTTTTGTGGGTCTTTCCGTCTTAAGTCTGGATTTGAGCAAGTGAAATGCATGCTCAATTGGGTTAAGATCTGGTGATTGACTTGGCCATTGCAGAATGTTCCACTTTTTTGCACTCATGAACTCCTGGGTAGCTTTGGCTGTATGCTTGGGGTCATTGTCCATCTGTACTATGAAGCGCCGTCCAATCAACTTTGCGGCATTTGGCTGAATCTGGGCTGAAAGTATATCCCGGTACACTTCAGAATTCATCCAGCTACTCTTGTCTGCTGTTATGTCATCAATAAACACAAGTGACCCAGTGCCATTGAAAGCCATGCATGCCCATGCCATCACATTGCCTCCACCATGTTTTACAGAGGATGTGGTGTGCCTTGGATCATGTGCCGTTCCCTTTCTTCTCCAAACTTTTTTCTTCCCATCATTCTGGTACAGGTTGATCTTTGTCTCATCTGTCCATAGAATACTTTTCCAGAACTGAGCTGGCTTCATGAGGTGTTTTTCAGCAAATTTAACTCTGGCCTGTCTATTTTTGGAATTGATGAATGGTTTGCATCTAGATGTGAACCCTTTGTATTTACTTTCATGGAGTCTTCTCTTTACTGTTGACTTAGAGACAGATACACCTACTTCACTGAGAGTGTTCTGGACTTCAGTTGATGTTGTGAATGGGTTCTTCTTCACCAAAGAAAGTATGTGGCGATCATCCACCACTGTTGTCATCCGTGGACGCCCAGGCCTTTTTGAGTTCCCAAGCTCACCAGTCAATTCCTTTTTTCTCAGAATGTACCCGACTGTTGATTTTGCTACTCCAAGCATGTCTGCTATCTCTCTGATGGATTTTTTCTTTTTTTTCAGCCTCGGGATGTTCTGCTTCACCTCAATTGAGAGTTCCTTAGACCGCATGTTGTCTGGTCACAGCAACAGCTTCCAAGTACAAAACCACACACCTGTAATCAACCCCAGATCTTTTAACTACTTCATTGATTACAGGTTAACGAGGGAGACGCCTTCAGAGTTAATTGCAGCCCTTAGAGTCCCTTGTCCAATTACTTTTGGTCCCTTGAAAAAGAGGAGGCTATGCATTACAGACCTATGATTCCTAAACCATTTCTCCGATTTGGATGTGAAAACTCTCATATTGCAGCTGGGAGTGTGCACTTTCAGCCCATATTATATATAGAATTGTATTGCTGAACATGGTTTTGTAAACAGCTAAAATAACAAAACTTCTGTCACTGTCCAAATATTTCTGGACCTAACTGTATATCCTTTGTTGGCAATGACAAAGGAGAAACCTTTTTTGTAAGTCTTCACAAGGTTGACACAAACTGTTGGTGGTATGCTAGCCCATTCCTCCATGCAGATCTGTCGCGGGCGGAGGAGGGGACGCCGCGCTCTCCCACTGCTCGGGTCCAGCCGCTGCTGCTGCGGCTGCCACTGCTGCTCGGTGGTGGCTCGAGCAGTGGGCCGGATCCCGGGGACTTATTGTCCGTTACGCCACCCACGGTTGTGGTGATTTTGGTGACACCACCGCTGCTCTGTACGGGGAATCCCGGGAGCGGTGACAGGGAGCAGCTTTGTTAGTTCTCCCCTCCGTGGGTAGGGGGTTGGTTGTCCCGGGGCCCGGTGATGGGGTAGGGGTGGATGGCAGGCGGGTTACGGGGCCTGGTGAGGTGCAGGGTCGCAGGGGCAGCGCTGTGCCGCACGGCACGGTGGTACTCACTCAGCCAGTGACACACACGGAGTCTCTGATCAAACAAACGGCTGGATGGACGGGTCCCACAGACGGCTGCTGTTGTTTTCCCCTGACCCCACGTTGGTAATGTAAGTCCTTTCCTGCACCTTCCGTACGCTCCTCCTGCGCTCCGGTTTCCAGCTGGCTCCCCGGTTCAGTACCGGTGGGCCACCGCCCAGCCCCAACTACCTACGGTTCCACCAGACTGTCTTCCCGGCTCTCACAGACGGCCACTACCATCTACCTGACTGCTGCACGAGGGCCCTAGGCTCCAACCTAGGCCCCAGTCTGCATCTGCCTCTCTGCAGACCTCCTCTCTCTTCCTCTCCTGGACTTGTCTGGACCTGTTTCCTGCCTCAGACCAGCTAGACTCCTGGGTGGGCGTCTCCATCTGCCTGCCTCCGCCCACCTGGTGTGTCTGTCTGAACCCGAGGAAGAAACCAGGTCTCACTGGGGATGTCTGCTGTGAACGGGTGGGGGTGTGTGTGTGTTGTTACCTGTGGCCCCTGGCTTGTCCAGGGCACCACAGATCTACTCTAGAGCCGTGATGTTTTGGGCCTGTCGCTGGTCAACATGGACTTTTAACTCCCTCCAAATGTTTTCTATGAGGATGAGAGCTAAAGACTGGCTAGGCCACTCCAGGATCTTCATATGCTTCTTATGAAGCCTCTCCTTCGTTGCCTTGGCGGTGTGCTTGGGATCATTATCATGCTGAAAGAGCCTGCCATGTTTCATCTTCAATGCCCTTGCTGAAGGAAGGAGGTTTGCACTCAAAATCTCATGATACATGGCCCCATTCATTTATTTATGTACATGCTTCAGTCGTCCTGATCCCTTTGCAGAGAAACAGCCCCAAAGCATGATGTTGCCACCCCCATGCTACACAGTAGGCATGGTGTTCTTTAAAGGCAACTTAGCATTCTGTCTCCTACAAACAGTTCTACTTTGGTTTCATCAAACCATATGACATTCTCCCAATACTGTCCACATCTGGCACTTCAGGATCTGAGTCCCTGGTGGCGTAGTCTATTACTGATGGTAGCCTTTGTTACAGTGGTCCAAACTCTATGCAGGTCATTCACTAGGTCTCGCATTTGGTTCTGGGATTTTTGCTCACCGTTCTTGTGATCATTTTGACCCCACGGGTGATGATGGGCGAAACCAAGCTGTAAAGTTTGGGGTTCATACCGAACACATAGTATTTATACACACGACCCCGAACACAAGCTTTCTATAATCTTTGTGTTACAGTTCCTGTTACAGTTCAGGTCCAGGTGCTGTAAAAAAAGCACATTAGTAAAGAAAATTATGATCATACATACAGGTCGCATGACGCGTCCTGCAGAAAGTCTCCTGGCTGATTCTGCTTCCGTGTCTGATCATTGCTGTGCCCTCCCGCTAACCACCTCTGACTTACAGTACCTTCCTTGATGTCATAGCCATGTGACCAGTCTGGTGTGAATGTTGTAAAGACATTGGGTTAGACTGGTCACATAGCTATGATGTCATGGCAGGTCCTGTTAACTTCCAGGGGTATTCTCTGCACTGCTCTTCAATCAGCAGTCTTCGGCTGTTTTCAGCCATGTTCACGGTGACCTTGGCTCATGGACTCGATTGAACTTTGACTGTCACTGTGCAAGTCTCGCATCACATCACTCGGTACAACACACACTCTCCAAACAGGATCAGTCCGGAGAGTGTCAGTCCGTGCTGGGTGATGCTGATGCGAGCGACTGCATGGGTCATACACAAGTGGAACTCCGGCCTCAGTGTCAGCCTGCTTCTCACTCTGTATAGACGCTGTCTTTGAGGAGTGATGAAGCGGAGCTGACATTGCTTTCCCTGTGGACTACATCGGACTGAGGATTATTTATAATAAAGATGAAGTCTCTACATTTTTTTTGTTTTATTTCTAATGAAAAAAAAATTCACTATGTTGTGTTTTTCTTTTACTGTTTAATAGAAATTCATGGTGTCCATGTCTAATTTGTCATGACACCATGAATTTCGGGCTTAGTACCAACTGAGAATACAAAGCTGGTATTAACCCCCTTATTAACCAGTGTTCTACCACTATCAGAACCGCTGGACGAGCTGGGTAAAGCACCTGAAAATGGCGCTAAGAAACAGTGCGCCATTTCCAAGGAATCCCAGCTGCCTGGTTTTACCTGAGTGGCGATCAAAATACGGCAGGAGCCCACACATTGTTTTATAAATTATTTTTCAAATATTTAAAAAAAATAAAATTAATGGGCTTTCCTGTATTTTGATTGCCAGCCAAGGTAAAGCCAGGCAGAAGGGGCTGGCAGCCCATAGCCATCCTCTTCATCTGCATTGAGTATCAAAAATACCGCAGAGCGCTAAGTCATTTTTTTAAATTATTTATTTTGACTCTACTTCATGTGTTTAGATGCTAGAATGTATGGGCTGGTTTCAGGTTACTCCAGCATCCAATGACAGATGCCCAATCTGTGACAGCGTCTGTGGTTGTCTGTTATTTTAACAGTAAAATAAAACACTAACACAGAGAAAAAAAAATATTTTATTAGAAATAAAACAGAATACATTTAGGATTCCATCTTTATTACTCAAAAAAAAAACCTCCGACGTAGTCCAAAGGCAGGTGACCATCTTTAGCTCTGCTACATCTGTGGAGGAGACAAACATGTCTGCTCACACAGACTCAGCTGAAACTAGTCAGAGACTTCACCCGAGTGCATAGGTGAGTCGGTCAGCTGTGCCCCCCTGTAACTTCTACTGACACTAAAGGACGCTGCATGATGTCATAGATATGTGACCAGTCTGTAACCAATGAGGTAATACAGCATTCACACCTGACTGGTAACATGGCTATGATGTCATTTAAGGTCTTTTTAGTCAGTTGGAGTTACCCCGGGGTACAGCAATGATCGGACTCAGAAGCAGAAGCGATGGCAGACAGAGTCTGCAGGACACGTCACGGGACCTGTGAGTATAATGACAATGTTTATTGTTAACTATATTCTTTATTTTACAGCCCCTCACCCCATCATATAACTGTAAAGCCCAAGTTCGGTGTTCGGACGTAAGTTTGCGTTATGTCAGAACCCGAACTTGAACTTTACAAAACGTTCGGGTGAGGCTCCCGATCCCGAATATCGGGGGGTTCACCCATCACTACCCACGGGGTGAAATCTTGCATGGAGCCCCAGATCAAGGGAGATTATCAGTGGTCTTGTTTGTCTTCCATTTTCTTACTATTGCTCCACAGTTGATTTCATCACACCAAGCTGCTTGCCGATTGCAGATTCAGTCTTCCCAGCCTGGTGGAGGGTTACAATTTTGTTTCTGGTTTTTTTCGACAGCTCTTTTGTCTTCACTATAGTGGAGTTTGACTGTTTGAGGTTGTGGACAGGTGTCTTTTATACTGATAAGTTCAAATAGGTGCTATTACTACAGGAGGACAGAGGAGCCTCTTACAGAAGAAGTTACAGGTCTGTGAGAGCCAGAAATCTTGCATGTTTTTAGATGACTAAATAATTATTTTCCTTCATAATTTGCAAATAAAATCTTGCAAAATCAGATGCGGTGATTTTCTGGATTTGTTTTCTCATTCTGTCTCTCATAGTTGTGGTCACCTATGATGCCAATTACAGGCAAATCTCATATTTTTAAATGGGAGAACTTGCACAATTGGGGGCTGACTAAATACTTTTTTCCCCACTGTAGGATGAGATTTTACAACTGTACCCATTCATGACCGACTAATGGATCATTACAATTTATTTTCCAGGTTTACAATCTTGTTTGTCAGTTTATTTCTGTCCCACAAACTCTAAACTTTTCTACTTTTTCTGTGGTGAAAGTATTAAAAGGGAAAAAAATATATAGTTTGATGCAGATTAAAAGCTGACTTTACAAGCCCAGCAAACACAAAAGCTGAGTTTACAATCCCAGCAAACGCGATGAGATTTCCTAAAGATAAGGAACATGATTGTTTATTTTTCTTGACTGAAATGGGAAACTGCTTGTCACCCTAGGTACGGGAAAGTACCAAGTGAATGGCGAAAGGAAACCCTGAGTCAAGAGAAGGAGGAAATGGCAACCCCGGACAAAACCTACTACTGGCCCTGGGGTCCCTTACCACCCTAGATAGGTTCCGAACCTATGCACTGAGCCAGATACCTAACCCTAGCTATCCCTATTGCTGGATCCTAAATAAGGAATGGATGGGATGAGCTCTATAGCAACCTCTACTAGACACTAGAGAAGACACAAGGAGGACACAGGTAGAAAATGCATGAACTACTTTTCCACAGATGACTCAGGTAGAATTTCAAAAAAGTTGCAGCAACAATACTAAAGATGAGTACAAGTCACCTGCTTGCAACCAGAGCTTGACTGATCTGAATAATATCACCAGCAGAATTCCAGGGAAGATGGGAGGATTTAAGCACATATAGAACACTGACAATCAGAGGCTGGATGGAAGAAGGACTCCGTTAGGTCCCAAAGGGGTCCTTAAGGGGAAGAGATGAAAACTCAGCAGGAAAGCTACCTAGTACAATGAATACTAACAGCAGAAATAATAGAAAGTCAGGGAGAATTTTGCGCAACCAAACGCTGTGACCTTCTAATGCCAGAAACAACATGACTGTCTGTCACCCGTGACACATCCGTGAAATTGCTGCGCTTTTGAAAGAACACTAACTGTGAATATAGCTACATGGGTGGAGGGGGCAATTTTTCGCTAGTTAAATTTTCACCTAAAATCATGTCATTATACAGGAAAGAATGTTTCCTAACATTGTGACCATTAAAATCAATTTTATCTTCAGTTTTGTACGTTTTCTTGTCAGTCCTTTAAGTGGCGTAATACTCGGTCAACATTGTTTTCAGTAGTGACTTGGAAGTAAGAGCTGTGTCTAGGTGTCTTCCCCATGCTGTTCCCATTCTACAGGATTTCAATTGTGTTTTTCATCCATTTCATTCATTACCGGGCCCCCCCACAAACCTCCCAAAGGGTCTGCTGGAAAAATGCTTGAGTTTCCTGTTGACTTCCATTATGAGCGTTAATCGAGATGACACACACAAGCATTAGAAATTGCTCAGCTCGAGTAGCTAAAGCATTTTACTGCTCGCACATCAATAACTAATAGTGAAGGAAAAAAAGTTCATCTTTCTGACTAGTATCTTTTAGGCTGTAGTAGGGGTGACCAAAAAGTTAATTGTTAATTAAGAAAATGACAGATGCCATGGAAGGAAGGCTTTTGAGCAGTAGTGAAAAGATAGCATGGTACATTTATATACCCACGTAGTCAAAATTATTTTGTACTCACTCGTTTAATGATCGAAAAAACCCATAATAGTCAGACATTGCTGCTTTTATGTTCTCACAGAATTTTTTAAAATATAAAACTCATAAAATTAGCCTAGACAGAAATGATGGTGCCCTTCTTCTCCATCTCCTCCTTCTCCTCCCCCTCCTCCTCCTCCTTCCCCTCCCCCTCCTCCTCCCCTTCCTTCTCATCCCCCCTCCTCCTCCCCTTCCTTCTCCTCCTCCTCCCCTTCCTTCTCCTCCACCTCCTCCTCCTCCTCCCCCTCCTCCTGCCCTTCCTTCTCCTCCTCCTCCCATTCCTTCTCCTCCTCTTTCTCCTCCTCCTCCTCCCCCTTCCTTCCTCCTCCTCCTCCTCCCCTTCCTTCTCTCCTCCTCCCCCCTCCTCCTCCTCCTCCTTCTCCTCCCCCTCCTCCTCCCCTTCCTTCTCCTCCCCCTCCTCCTCCCCCTTCCTTCTCCTCCTCCTCTCCTTCCTTCTCCTCCTCCTTCTCCTCCTCCTCCTCCCCTTCCTTCTCCTCCTCCTCCCCTTCCTTCTCCTCCTTCTTCTCCTCCTCCTCCCCCTCCTCCTCCTCCTCTTCCTCCCCCTCTTCCTTCTCCTCCTTAACTTAATATTTTGATGCACAACCTTTTGAGGCAATCACTGCAATCAAACGATTCCTGTAACTGTCAATGAGATTTCTGCTGCTCTCCACAGGTATTTGGCGACTCCTTAAGAGTAAACTGCTCCAGTTGTCCTGTGTTTGAAGGTTGCCTTTTCTAGACGTCATGTTTCAGCTCTTTCCAAAAATGATCTATAGTATGTAGGTCAGGGCTCAAAGAAGCCACTTTAGAATAGTCCAATGTTTTCCTTTTAGCCCTTTTTGGATATTTTTAGCTGTGTGTGTTTGGTCATCATCCTGTTGCAAGACCCACGACCTGTGACTGAGACCAAGCTTTCTGACACTCGGCAGCACATTTCTCTCTAGAACCCCTTGATAATCTTGAGATTTCATTATATCCTGCACAGATTCAAGACCCCCATGTGCCAGATGCAGCACAGCAGCCCCAGAACATAACAGAGCTTCCTCCATGTTTCACAGTAGGGACAGTATTTTTTTCTTGATATGCTTCATTTTTCCATCTGTGAAGATTAAGCGGATGTGCCTTGCCAAAAAGTTTAATTTTTGTCTCATCTGTCCATAGGACATTCCCCCAGACACTCTGTGGCTTGTCAACATATAGGTTGACAAATTCCATTCTGACTTTATGATTTGTTCTCAACAATGATGTCCTCCTTGGTCGTCTCCCATGAAGTCCACTTTGGCTCACACAACAACGCATGGTGCGACGTGACACTAATGTTCCTTGAGCTTGAAGTTCACCTTTAATCTGTTTAGAAGTTTTTTTGAGCTCTTTTGTTACCAGTCATATTATCCGTCTCTTTGATTTGCCATCAATTCATTTCCTTTGGCCACGTCCAGTGAGGTTGGTTATGGTCTCATGGATGTTAAATTTCGGAATAATATGTGCAACTGTACTCACAGGAACATCAAGCAGCTTAGAGATGGTGTTATAACCTTTACCTTTAAAATGCTTGTCTATAATTTTCTTTCTAATCACCTAAGACAACTCTTTCCTTCACTTCCTCTGGTCCATGTTGAGTGTGGTACACACCATGTCACCAAACAGCACAGTGAGTATCTGTAGCCCTATATACAGGTCCACTGACTGATTACAAGATTGTACACACCTGTGATTCTATTTAGTGGACACACCTTGATTTAACATGTCCCTTTTGACCATTATTTTCAGGAGTACCATCATTTCTGTCCAGGCTTATTTCATGTGTTTTATTTTTTTTTAAAAAAAATTGTGGAAGCAGAAAAGCAGCAATGTCTGACTTTCATTTCTTCATTTTCATAGATTTTTTTATTTATTATTACTTTTGTCAGATTCAAGTTATGTCTGTAACCATTGTGGGTTTTTCATACATTAAAGCAACAACTTTGATCATGTGTGTGTATATATATATATATATATACTAGCTGTACTACCCGGCTTCACCCGGGTTAATAGGTAGCTGTCTCGCTGTTTCTCTCCCATTCTCTGTCTTTCTCCACCTCTGTATATATATCTCTCTGTCTCTCTCTCTATCTCTATCTCTTTGTCTGTCTGTCTCTTTCCCTGTCTGTCTCTGACTGTCTCTGTCTCTTTCTCCACCTGTCTCAATCTCTTTCCCTGTCTGTCTGTCTATCTATCTCTTTCCTTGTCTATCTATCTATCTCTGTCTTTTTCCCTGTCTGTCTCTTTCCCTCTCTTTTTCTGTCTGTCTCTTTCCTCTCTTTCCCTTTCTGTCTGTTTCCCTGTGTCTGTCTCTGTCTCTTTGTCTGTGTCTGTCTCTTTACCTGTCTTTGTATGTCTCTTAACCTGTCTCTCTCTTTCCCTCTCTTTCCCTGTCTGTCTCTTTCCCTGTCAGTCTGTCTCTTTGACTGTGTCTGTCTCTTTGTGTCTGTCTCTTACCCTGTCTATGTCTGTTTCTTTCCTTGTCTGTGTCTGTCTCTTTCCCTGGCTGCATTGTGACACGCCAACATTCCATATAAGGGCGTGGCTGCGCATTCTTCTGAAGTTCTGGCTGCACTGTGGCTCCCAGCTCTATTCGCTTTAATGGAGGCAGGTTTTTTGGTGAATAACTGTAAAGAGCGGGGGTTAAAATTTCCCCTCAAAACATAGCCTATGATGCTCTCGGGGACCAGAAGTGTGAGTGTGCAAAATTTTGTGGCTGTAGCTGCGACAGTGCAGATGCCAATCCCCGGACATACACACACACACATACACACATTCAGCTTTTTATATATACATATATATATATATATATATCTATATATATATATATATCCATATATATATATATTTTAACTGTAAAAAAAGTGAGTACCACCCTCTCATTTTTTTAAATATTTTACCATTTTATTTTATAACACTGAAGATATTGCACTTTGATATAATGTGCAGTTTCAATGTGCAGCTTGTATACAGTGTAAATGTGATGCTGTCTAAATAACTCAGCACACATCCATTAATGGTCAGGATCGCTGGTACGTCGCTACATAGTCGCCAGTGAGCTGGCAAGCCGGCCAATCTAAGTAACGACACAGCAACGATACGGCAATCCTCGGCGGTCGTTGGGACCCTGTTACACAGCATTTATTCTGATAGGCATTGAAAAGACAAAGCAAAAAACACAGTGATGCATGCTGCCCAGCAGGACACCAACCATCAAAAAATGAACAAGGAGGTTCATGTACAATCGTCGATATTGCAGCAGGGGGGCGGTCGCTGCTATGTTTCACAAATAGCGAGATCACTAGCAAGGTCTCTGTTGCGTCACAAAACCTGTGGTGTTTCAGCGATCTCGCTAACGACATCACTAAAGGGGGCTTTACACGCTACGATATCGTTAATGTTTTATCGTCGGGGTCACGTTGTTAGTGACGCACATCCGGCTTCATTAACGATATCGCAGCGTGTGACACTGACCAGCGACCTTAAGCGACCTCAAAAATGGTGAAAATCGTTCACCATGGAGAGGTCGTCCCAAACTCAAAAATCGGTAAGGGTTGTTTATCCAGGTGGTTCATCGCTCATGCGGCAGCACACATCGCTATGTGTGGACACCGCAGGAGCGAGGAACGTCTCCTTACCTGCTGCCGGCCATAATGCAGAAGGAAGAGGTGGGCGGATGTTACGTCCTGCTCATCTACGCCCCTCCGCTTTGATTGGCTGGCCGCTTAGTGACGTTGCGTTGACGTCGCTGTGATGCCGAATGTCCCTCCCCCTTGAAGGAGGGATTGTTCGGCAGTCACAGCGACGCCGCCGACCAGGTAAGTGCGTGTGACGCTGCCGTAGCCGATAATGTTCGCTACGGCAGCGATAACAATCGCATGCACGACGGGGGCGGGTACTTACACGCTCGCTATCGCTAGAAATTGCTAGCGATATCGCTACCGTGTAAAGCCCCCTTAAGTGTGACGGGGGCATTAATATCTTTAGTGTGTTTACCTTCAGCAAACTGTTTGCGGGCTTTCTCGTGTATCATCATTTGAAGAGGGTTTCTTTTGGAATGTCAGCCTTGCAAACCAATTTCATGTAGTTTGCAGTGCATATTCTGAGCACTGACACCCCTGAACCACCATCCATGTAACCTCTGCAGCAATGCTGGTGGCACTCATACAGCTATTTTAAAAACACAACCTCTGGATATGACACTGAGCACATGCACTCAACTTCAATGGATGACCATAGTGAGGCCTGTTCTGAGTGAAACCTTTCTTGATAAACTGCTGTATGGACTTGGCCACCATGCTGCAGTGCAGCTTCAGGGTTTTGGCAATCTTCTAGTAGCCTAGACCATCTTTTTGTGCTACAACAATTCTTTTTTTCAGCTCCTCGGAGAATTCTTTTGCCATGAGAAACCATGATGAACTTCCAGCGACCAGTATGAGAGAGTGTGTGAGTGATAGCACCAAACTTAAAACACCTTTTCCCCATTCACACAGGAGACCTTGTAACTAGAGATGAGCCACCCACCCAGTGTTCGAGTTCGGTTCGTCGAACGGCGGATGTGTTCATCAAACGTTCAACGAACATTCGTCGAACACCTTCGAACCCCATTGAAAACAATGGCAGGCAAACACAAACACATACAAACACCTAGAAAACACCTTCTAAGGTGTCCAAAAGGAGACAAACAACTCAGAAGACACCATAAACACATGAAAAAATTACAAGTACATATGCTGAAACAAAAGAGCTGGACGAGTAAAAGGAGAGGAGACACAGATGTAGTAGTATCTCCAAATGAACATCGATGCTATAATTATGCATCTGGAGCCCTTGCTCATTTTGGGCTTCCAATCTGGAAAAATGGCCTGAGCTTGCCAATTACGCCTTGGGGATCTTGTCATGTCCCGAAGCCAGCGTTCTCCTCGAAACGTGTCTTCAGTGCTGCAGGGTTGTGTGCTGACAGATAAGCGCACGCGCCTGTCCAATGACAATGTAGACATACTAACGTTCATCAAGATGAACAAGTCATGGATCCGCAAGGACTTTTCTACCCCCTGTGTCATCCTGGGGAGAGTAAAGGCTTGTGGATTTTTGATTGTGCTTCATGCAAATCAACATTTTAAGTTTGCAACTGTGGCACAATTGATGCCACTTAATTTGTGTCTGTGGCCAAACTTTGGAAATGAGGGAGACTGTGGTTGGAGTCCCCTTGTTGTGTTTTACATGATTTTAGAAGGGCTTGACATGCCTAAGAGGTTGACTTTCAGTATCTGCAAGCAGTTGGCTGCAGAAATGCTGCCTTTCCGCCCAGTGGACACAGAGGATTTTCGAGACCTTACGTCCATCGCAGTGCCCCAAGAGCAGATGCCCAGTCGCCACTACTTCTCCAAGAAAGGTGTGCCTGCGTTACACCAGCATGTCGCACACAACATTACCGCTTTCTTGAGAAACTCTGTGTGTGACAGAATGCATTTAACCACAGATACTTGTAACAGTAAGCATGTACAAGGGGCATTACATGTCGCTGACTGGGCACTGGGTAACTTTGGTGAGAGATGGAGAAGGGTCTGCTGTACAAATCTTGCCATCCCCACGACTTGTGCGTCAATCCTCTGTATTTAGAAATTCCTCCAATGCTTCTACCTCCTCCACCCTGTGTCAGTCCTCCACCTCCGCCCAAAGCCTCCTCAACCCACGTTGTAACGGCGCACAAGGACTCCCGCACACCTCCTTACTATGCTGGCAGCAGAGCTCAACGGCATCAGGCGTTCTTTACTTTGAAGTGTATCGGAAATGTGAGTCACACCACTAATGATTTGTGGTCAGCTCTGGAGATCGAAATTCATCAATGATTATCTCCACTCAACCTGCAGCCAGGGAAGGTCGTGTGCGACAATGCTCCAAACCTGGGTGCGGCCCTTCACCAGGGTAATTTGACACACGTGCCTTGTATGGCTCATGTGTTGAACCTGGTTGTCCAGCAATTTTTAAAACCACTATCCAGGCCTAGATGGGCTTCTGTAGAGGGCAAATTCACTATGTGCTCACTTCCGCCATTCACCTACCGCAGCTCAACGACTTGCATCGCTCCAGAAGTCTTTTGACCTGCCGGTTCACTGACTGAAATGCGATGTGCCAACATGCAGGAATTTGAATCTGCACATGTTGCAGCGACTATGGCAGCAACGCTGAGCACTGGTGCAATACGTCATGACATAGAGCCTGGGCTAATGAGATCCAGAGGTGGGGCAGATCACGCTGCTGGAGGGATCTCAGATCAAGGACCTATGCACCCTTCTTCACAGTTTTGAAATGGCGACAAAGATGTTTAGCGCTGACGATGCCATTATCAGCATGACAATTCCGGTCTTCTACATGCTGGAGCACACTCTAAACATTATTCGGAGTAAGGTGGTGGGACAAGAGGAAGGGGAGGAAGTACAGGAGGAGTCATATGCGGAAGGGATAACAAGATCTCAAAGGTCCAGACGGTGAGCAGCACCAAGGCGGCAGTCATGTGACAGTGGTGGAGAGGGATGAACAAGGGCACATGGTAGCAGCCAAACCATTGAGGAAGGTGCAGGAGCCCAGGAAGAAATGGAGGACGAACTGGCGATGGGCATTGAAGACTCAGCAGATGAGGGAGACCTTGATCACATTTCTGTTGTGTGAGGTTGGGGGGAGAGAGCAGAGGAAGGAGGCACGATTCTCACCTTGCCTCCAACAACACACCAAGGACTTGTTCCTCCTGTATGAGCAAGACACATGAGCGCCATCTTGCTGTACTACCTACAACATGACCCTCAGATTCTCAGAATTCAAAGTAATGTTAACTACTGGGTTGCCACACTCTTAGATCCCCGTTACAAGACAAAATTTGGCGAAATAGGTCCTGCCATAGAAAGGGACGCACGTATTCAGGAGTATCTGCAGAAGCTGTTATGCAATCTTAGATCGGCTTTTCCACTAAACACCAGTGCTGCACAAAGTGAATCTCACATTTCTAACTTGCCAACCATGGGACTGTCGAGTCATCATCACTCAAACTGTACCAGCAACACTGTGCCTGGTGGTAATAGCAATTTTATGGAACCTTTCATGAATTTCATAGACTGTCCTTTGCAAGGCCACTATACACAAGAAGTCTGACACATAGTCAATGCCTGGAGAGGATGATACAGGAGTATCTCCAAGTGAATATCGATGCCATGACTCTGCAACTGGAGCCTTGCTCATTTTGGGCTTCCAATCTGTAAAAATGGCCAGAGCTCTCCAGTTACGCCTTGGAGATCTTGTTGTGTCCAGCTGCCAGTGTTGTCTCTGATCATGTCTTCAGTGCTGCTGGGTGTGTGCTGACAGATAAGCGCACGCGTCTGTCCAGAGACAATGTGGATGAACAAGTCATGGATCCACAAGGACTTTTCTACCCCTGTGTCATCCTGGGGAGAGTAAAGGCTTGTGGCTTTTTGATTGTGCTTCATGCAAATCAACATTTTAAGTTTGCAATTGTGGAAAAATTGATGCCACTTAAGTGGTGTGTGTGGCCAAATTTGGCAAAATAATTTGTGCCATAGAAAGGGACGCACATATGCAGGAGTATCAGGAGTAGAGTTGAGCGCGGTTCGTGGTTCTCCCAGTTCTAGGCTCGAGTGATTTTGGGGGCTGTTCGAGATCGATCTAGAACTCGAGCTTTTTGCAAAAGCTCGATAGTTCTAGATACGTTCGAGAACGGTTCTAGCAGCAAAAAGCAGGGCTTTTTACAGCTACAGTGTGCAGGAGCCATCGCTGGCAGCCTGCCAGAAGCTGGTAACCAAGATAAACATCGGGTATCCAACCAAAGCGCTTTGGTTAGTAACCCGACGTTTATCCTAGTTACATGCAGGAAGCCCCACACTTCCCCGCTCAGCTCGCTCCGCCCCCTCCTGCCCGCGGCATGTACACATACATACACACACACACACACACGCACACACACACACACACACACACACTCACACACACACACACATGGTCCCGCTCGGCTTACCTGCGGTGATGAAGTCCCGACCTCAGCGCTGTCACTGTCCTCCATGGCCGCCGCTTGTCACATCACCTCTCGCTTCCGACCCGAGACTGACTAGCGGTGACGTCACGGGCCTCTCGCGATACTTGGTGTGAAGGCGCCGGTAATTGAACTCAGTGACAGGGCATGTCAGTGTGCTGGAGATCAGCGCAGGTAATGTACCTCGCTGACAGCAGCACTTGTCATCCCCTGCAGTGACCTGGGCTGACCCATTGATGTTAGCTCAGGTCACTGCACTGCTCTCCCCAGCCAATGGGGAACATCCTGCTCTTCATTGACTGGGACAGTGTGGATCGTCATGGCAACCCCTTGGATTACACAAGACCTGGATTTGTTTTTCATTCTAATAAATTGGTTAAAGAGGGAATGTTTTGGGGAGTGTTTTTTCAAATAAAAATGTGTTTGTCGTCTATTTTTTTTTATTACTGACTGGGTTTGTGATGTCGGGTATCTGATAGACGCCTGACCTCACCAACCCCAGGGCTTGATGCCAGGTGACATTACACATCTGGTATTAACCCCCATATATTACCCCGTTTGCCACCGCACCAGGGCGCGGGATGAGCTGGGGCGAAGCACCAGGATTGGCGCATCTAATGGATGCGCCACTTCTGGGGCGGCTGCGGCCTGCTATTTTTAGGCTGGGGAGAGTCCAATAACCATGGACCTCCCTAGTCTGAGAATATCAGGCCCCAGCTGTCTGCTTTACCTTGGCTGGTGATCCAATTTTGGGGGACCCCTACGTGTTTTTTTTTTTTAATTATTTATTTAATTTAAAATAACAGCGTGGGGTGCCCTCAGTTTTGGATTACCAGCCAAGGTGAGGTTGCCAGCTGTGGTCTGCAGGCTGCAGCCGTCTGCTTTACCCTAGCTGGCTACAAAACTAGGGGGAACCTTACGTCATTTTTTTTTTCATATTTTTGGCTAAATACAAAGCTAAGCACCCCTTAGTGCCACATGAAAGGCACCAAAGGGTGCTCCACTTTTTCTCCACTTTTTCTCCACTTTTTCTACATTTTGTCTCCACTTTTTCTACATTTTTTTCTACATTTTTTCTCCACTTTTTCTCCACTTTTTCTTCACTTTTTCTCCACTTTTTCTCCATTTTTTTCTCCACTTTTTCTCCATTTTTTCTCCACTTTTTCTCCACTTTTTCTCCTCTTTTTCTCCATTTTTTTCTCCACTTTTTCTCCACTTTTTCTCCACTTTTTCTCCACTTTTTCTCCACTTTTTCTCCATTTTTTCTCCACTTTTTCTCCACTTTTTGTCCACTTTTTCTCCACTTTTTCTCCACTTTTTCTCCACTTTTTCTCCACTTTTTCTCCACTTTTTGTCCACTTTTTCTCCATTTTTTCTCCACTTTTTCTCCACTTTTTCTCCACTTTTTCTCCATTTTTTTCTCCACTTTTTCTCCACCTTTTCTCCACTTTTTCTCCACTTTTTCTCCACTTTTTTCTCCACTTTTTCTCCACTTTTTACTCCACTTTTTATCCACTTTTTTTCTCCTGACTTTTTCTCCACTTTTTCTCCACTTTTTCTCCACTTTTTTATCCATTTTTTCTCCATTTTTCTCCACTTTTTCTCCACTTTTTATCCACTTTTTTTCCACTTTTTCTCCACTTTTTATCCATTTTTTCTCCACTTTTTCTCCACTTTTTCTCCACTTTTTATCCATTTTTTTTCTCCACTTTTTTCTCCAATTTTCTCCACTTTTTATCCACTTTTTATCCACTTTTTATCCACTTTTTATCCATTATTTTCTCCACTTTTTCTCCATTTTTTTCTCCACTTTTTCTCCACTTTTTCTCCACTTTATCTCCACTTTTTATCCACTTTTTATCCATTTTTTTCTCCCACTTTTTCTCCACTTTTTCTCCACTTTTTTCTCCACTTTTTCTCCACTTTTTATCCACTTTTTATCCACTTTTTATCCATTTTTTTCTCCACTTTTTCTCCACTTTTTATCCACTTTTTCTCCACTTTTTCTCCACTTTTTTCTCCACTTTTTTCTCCACTTTTTCTCCACTTTTTATCCATTTTTTTCTCCACTTTTTTCTCCACTTTTTCTCCACTTTTTTCTCCACTTTTTCTCCACTTTTTCTCCACTTTTTCTCCACTTTTTCTCCATTTTTTTTTCTCACTTTTTCTCCACTTTTTCTCCACTTTTTATCCATTTTTTTCTCCACTTTTTCTCCACTTTTTTTTCATTTTTTTCTCCACTTTTTCTCCACTTTTTCTCCACTTTTTATCCACTTTTTATCCACTTTTTATCCATTTTTTTCTCCACTTTTTCTCCACTTTTTCTCCACTGTTTATCCATTTTTTTCTCCACTTTTTCTCCAATTTTTCTCCACTTTTTATCCACTTTTTTCCACTTTTATCCACTTTTTATCCGTTTTTTTCTCCACTTTTTCTCCATTTTTTTCTCCACTTTTTCTTCCACTTTTTCTCCACTTTATCTCCACTTTTTCTCCACTTTTTATCCATTTTTTTCTCCACTTTTTCTCCACTTTTTATCCACTTTTTCTCCATTTTTTTCTCCACTTTTTCTCCACTTTTTCTCCACTTTTTCTCCACTTTTTCTCCACTTTTTATCCATTTTTTTCTCCACTTTTTCTCCACTTTTTCTCCACTTTTTCTCCACTTTTTATCCATTTTTTTCTCCACTTTTTCTCCACTTTTTTTTCATTTTTTTCTCCACTTTTTCTCCACTTTTTCTCCACTTTTTCCTCCACTTTTTATCCATTTTTTTCTCCACTTCTTTTCTCCACTTTTTTCTCCACTTTTTCCTCCATTTTTTTCTCCATTTTTTCTCCACTTTTTATCCACTTTTTATCCACTTTTTATCCACTTTTTATCCATTTTTTTTCTCCACTTTTTCTCCACTTTTTATCCATTTCTTTATTTTTTTCTCCACTTTTTCTCCACTTTTTCTCCATTTTTTCTCCACTTTTTCTCCATTTTTACTCCACTTTTTCTCCATTTTTTCTACATTTTTTTCTCCACTTTTTCTCCACTTTTTCTCCACTTTTTCTCCACTTTTTCTCCACTTTTGATCCATTTTTTTCTCCACTTTTTCTCCACTTTTTCTTCACTTTTTCTCCACTTTTTCTACATTTTTTTTCTCCACTTTTTCTCCACTTTTTCTCCACTTATTCTCCACTTTTTCTCCACTTTTTCTCCATGTTTTTCTCCATGTTTTTCTCCATTTTTTCTCCACTTTTTCTTTACTTTTTCTCCACTTTTTCTCCATTTTTTCTCCATTTTTTCTCCACTTTTTCTCCACTTTTTCTCCACTTTTTCTCCACTTTTTCTCCACTTTTCCTCTATGTTTTTCTCCATTTTTTCTCCACTTTTTCTTTACTTTTTCTCCATTTTTTCTCCATTTTTTCTCCACTTTTTCTCCACTTTTTCTCCACTTTTTCTCCATGTTTTTCTCCATTTTTTCTCCACTTTTTCTTTACTTTTTCTCCACTTTTTCTCCACTTTTTCTCCACTTTTTCTCCACTTTTTCTCCACTTTTTCTCCATTTTTTTCTCCATTTTTTCTCCACTTTTTCTCCACTTTTTCTCCACTTTTTCTCCATTTTTTCTCCACTTATTCTCCATTTTTTCTCCACTTTTTCTCCACTTATTCTCCACTTTTTCTCCACTTTTTCTCCTCTTTTTCTCCATTTTTTTCTCCACTTTTTCTTTACTTTTTCTCCACTTTTTCTACATTTTTTTCTCCACTTTTTCTCCACTTTTTCTCTATTTTTTTCTCCACTTTTTCTTCACTTTTTCTCCACTTTTTCTCCATTTTTTTCTCCATTTTTTTCTCCATTTTTTCTCCACTTTTTCTCCACTTTTTCTCCACTTTTTCTCCATTTTTTCTCCACTTATTCTCCATTTTTTCTCCACTTTTTCTCCACTTATTCTCCACTTTTTCTCCACTTTTTCTCCTCTTTTTCTCCATTTTTTTCTCCACTTTTTCTTTACTTTTTCTCCACTTTTTCTACATTTTTTTCTCCACTTTTTCTCCACTTTTTCTCCACTTTTTCTCCATTTTTTTCTCCACTTTTTCTCCACTTTTTCTCCACTTTTTCTCCACTTTTTCTTCACTTTTTCTCCACTTTTTCTCCATTTTTTTCACCACTTTATCTCCACTTTTTCTCCACTTTTTCTCCACTTTTTCTCCACTTTTTCTCCACTTTTTCTCCATTTTTTTCACCACTTTATCTCCACTTTTTCTCCACTTTTTCTCCACTTTTTCTCCATGTTTTTCTCCATTTTTTCTCCACTTTTTCTCCACTTTTTCTCCACTTTTTCTCCATTTTTTTCTCCACTTTTTCTCCACTTTTTCTCCACTTTTTCTCCATTTTTTTCTCCACTTTTTCTCCACTTTTTCTCCACTTTTTCTCCATTTTTTTTCTCCACTTTTTCTCCACTTTTTCTCCACTTTTTCATCACTTTTTCTCCATTTTTTCTTCACTTTTTCTCCACTTTTTCTCCACTTTTTCTCCATTTTTTTCTCCACTTTTTCTCCACTTTTTCTCCACTTTTTCTCCACTTTTTCTCCATTTTTTCTCTCCACTTTTTCTCCACTTTTTCTCCACTTTTTCTCCACTTTTTCTCCACTTATTCTCCATTTTTTCTCCACTTTTTCTCCACTTATTCTCCATTTTTTTCTCCACTTTTTCTTTACTTTATCTACATTTTTTTCTCCACTTTTTCTCCACTTTTTCTCCACTTTTTCTCCACTTTTTCTTCACTTTTTCTCCACTTTTTCTCCATTTTTTTCTCCACTTTTTCTCCACTTTTTCTCCACTTTTTCTCCACTTTTTCTCCATTTTTTTCTCCACTTTTTCTCCACTTTTTCTCCACTATTTCTCCATGTTTTTCTCCATTTTTTCTCCAATTTTTCTCCACTTTTTCTCCACTTTTTCTCCACTTTTTCTCCATTTTTTTCACCACTTTATCTCCACTTTTTCTCCACTTTTTCTCCACTTTTTCTCCATGTTTTTCTCCATTTTTTCTCCACTTTTTCTCCACTTTTTCTCCACTTTTTCTCCATTTTTTTCTCCACTTTTTCTCCACTTTTTCTCCACTTTTTCTCCATTTTTTTCTCCACTTTTTCTCCACTTTTTCTCCACTTTTTCTCCACTTTTTCTCCATTTTTTTTCTCCACTTTTTCTCCACTTTTTCTCCACTTTTTCTCCACTTTTTCTCCACTTTTTCTCCATTTTTTTCTCCACTTTTTCTCCACTTTTTCTCCACTTTTTCTCCACTTTTTCTCCATTTATTCTCTCCACTTTTTCTCCACTTTTTCATCACTTTTTCTCCACTTTTTCTCCACTTTTTCTCCACTTTTTCTTCACTTTTTCTCCACTTATTCTCCACTTTTTCTCCACTTTTTCTCCACTTTTTCTCCATTTTTTTTCTCCACTTTTTCTCCACTTTTTCTCCACTTTTTCTCCATTTTTTCCCCACTTTTTCTCCACTTTTTCTCCACTTATTCTTCACTTATTCTCCACTTTTTCTCCACTTTTTCTCCACTTTTTCTCCACTTTTTCTCCATTTTTTTCTCCACTTTTTCTCCACTTTTTCTTCACTTTTTCTCCACTTTTTCTACATTTTTTTCTCCACTTTTTCTCCACTTTTTCTCCACTTTTTCTACATTTTTTCTCCATTTTTTCTCCACTTTTTCTTCACTTTTTCTCCACTTTTTCTTCACCTTTTCTCCATTTTTTCTCCACTTTTTCTCCACTTTTTCTCCACTTTTTCTCCGTTCTTTTTCTATGGTCGGTCTACCCATTAGCTCTGCCATGCATACTGTAGCTCTACACGTACTGCACATGTTACTTTTTGATTGACATCTCTTTCGTACCAGAGCTGTCTAAGCCTACTCTGACCCCATATTTGTCATTACTATATTGTCCTTGTACTGTATTATGACATTTGTATCATGTGTTTCATTTCTTGCTGTGTTGCAATTTTTTTGCTGCATCCCAATTGTACCTCTACATTGTTCGAGTTTATGTTATTGTTCTCTCACTCTTATGTGATACTGATTATTGTCATTTTTCATGATTACAAGCAGATAAGTCCAATCTGACGAAGGCTCAGGCCGAAACGTCATTTGTAACTTGTTTTGGACAAAAACATATATGCTTATGAAAACATTTTTTTTCTTAATACGGACCAATAAAGAGTGATTTTGCATTACTATCCGTTGTGACTTACTGACTTAGTCTGGGAGATTTAGAGTGCCGAGGTTACTCACTAATTTGATCTATTATTACCTCTGAGCACCTATATACCAGTGAGCAGAGCTTCCTCTACAGTAGTTCTCCTGATTAGGCATGCCCTTACCTCATGAGCAGGGCATTGCAGCTTTGGTAGCAACCATTACCACATGGACTCTGCTGCTGTGGACCCGGGGAGAGTGAGTGCAGATTCATTGCACCCACACTCCTCACATGAAGGGTCCGCACTCCTAGAAAATGGGGGATATGTTCCCTGAGTGTCTCCCCCCCATATTCTAGACGGTCCAGAGTCATCGTGGGACCCCTTTATTTTTTTTCTTACAATAAATTGGTGAAAGAGGAAATGTTTTGGGGACTGTTTTTTCAAATAAATTTCTTTTGTCGATTTTTTTTTTTTGTTAGTACTGACAGTTTATGATGTTGGGTATCTAATAGACGCCATACATCACAAACTGCTGGGCTTGATCTCAGGTGACTTTACAGCTAGTATAAACCCGATTTATTACCCCGTTTGCCACTGCACCAGGGCACGGGATGAGCTGGGGTGAAGCGCCAGGATTGGCGCATCTAGTGGATGCGCCACGTCTGGGGTGCCTGCGGCCTGCTATTTTTAGGCTGTGAAGGCCCAATAACTATGGACCTTCCCACCCTGAGAATACCAGACCACAGCTGTCCGCTTTACCTTGGCTGGTGATCCAATTTGGGGGGGACCCTACTTTTATTGTGTAATTATTAATATTTATAAAATAATTATAAAAAAGAGCCTGAGGGGACCTCCACATTGGATCCCCAACCACGGTAAAGCTGCCAGCTGTGGTTTTCAGGCTACAGCCGTCTGCTTTACCCTAGCTGGCTATCAAAAATGGGGGGGACCCAACGTCATTTTTTTTTTAAACTATTTTTTAAATAGAAAAAATTAATGGGCTTCCCTGTATTTTGATTGCCAACCAAGGTAACGGCAGGCAGATGGGGGTGGCAACCCATAGCTGTCTGCTTTATCTGCTGAGAATCAAAAATACCGCGGAGCGCTACGTCATTTTTTTAAAGATTTATTTTTACAGCACTGTGATGTCCAGCAATCAAAATACAGGGAAGCCCATTTTATTTTTAGTTATTTAAATAAATAATTAAAAAAAATATATATGGGCTCCCGCTGCATTTTTTGTATTGCTAGCTAAGGGTAATCCAAGCAGCTACTGGCTGCTAACCCCCACTGCTTGGTGTTACCTTCACTGGCAATGGAAAATCCAGGGAAGCATTTTTTATTTTTTTTGCCAAAAAACTACAAAAAAAGGACGTGAGCTTCGCCATATTTTTGTATGCTAGCCAGGTATAGCAGGCAGGTGCTGGAAGAGTTGGATACAGCGCCAGAAGATGGCGCTTCTATGAAAGTGCCATTTTCTGAGGCGGCTGCAGACTGCAATTCGCAGCAGTGGGGCCCAGAAAGCTCAGGCCAACCTGTGCTGCGGATTCCAATCCCCAGCTGCCTAGTTGTACCTGGCTGGACACAAAAATGGGGCGAAGCCTACGTCATTTGTTTTCTAATTATTTCATGAAATTCATGAAATAATAAAAAAAGGGCTTCCCTTTATTTTTGGTTACCAGCCGGGTACAAATAGGCAACTGGGGGTTGGGGGCAGCCGTACCTGCCTGCTGTACCTGGCTAGCATACAAAAATATGGCGAAGCCCACATAATTTTTTCTGCATACAGTCCTGGATGGAGTATGCTGAGCCTTGTAGTTCTGCAGCTGCTGTCTGTCTGTATGGAGAAGAGCAGACAGCAGCTGCAGAACTACAAGGCTCAGCATACTCCATCCAGGACTGTATGCAGAAGTTTTTTGCCCACCAAAAAAATGACGTGGGCTTCGCCATATTTTTGTATGCTAGCCAGGTACAGCAGGCAGCCACGGGCTGCCTCCAACCCCCAGTTGCCTATTTGTACCCGGCTGGGAACCAAAAATATAGGGAAGCCCATTTTTTTTTAATTATTTCACTTATTTCATGAAATAATTAAAAAACAAATGACGTGGGCTTCGCCCTATTTTTGTGTCCAGCCGGGTACAACTAGGCAGCTGGGGATTGGAATCCGCAGCACAGGTTAGCCCGAGGTTTCTGGGCGCCTCTGCTGCGGATTTCAGTCCGCAACCGTCCCAGAAAATGGCGCTCTCATAGAAGCGCCATCATCTGGCGCTGTATCCAACTCTTCCAACAGCCCTGGAGCCGGGTGGCTTGTTGGGTAATCATGAGTTAATACTGGCTTTGTTTTACTAGCCAGTATTAAGCCAGAGATTCTTAATGTCAGGCACGTTTGACCCGGCCATTAAGAATCTCCAATAAAGGGTTAAAAAAAAGACACCACACAGAGAAAAAATACTTTAATAGAAATAAATACACAGACACATTAGAGACTCCATCCTTATTACCCCCTGTCAGCCCTCCACGATCCTGCTCTTCTGTCTTCTTTCTTTCTAGTGTAGTAGTAGTGACGATTGTAGTGAGGATGAGGTTCACCAGCTCATCACTTGGGGCTGGGGAACCTCATCCTCAGTACAATCCTTACTAGTGTAGTAGTAGTGACGATTGTAGTGAGTATGAGGTTCACCAGCCCATCACTTGGGGCTGGGGAACCTCATCCTCAGTACAATCCTCACTACAATCGGGAAGCAGCGTGCAGCCTTCACTCCGTGAGTGATCAGTGCTGGCTGTCAGCGGTAACAGCGGTAACGCTGACAGACGCGTTACCATAGCAACGGTGCTCTCGGAGCCGCGGTTAGCGGTGACGTCACCGCTAACTGCGTTGCTATGGCAACGGTGACCTCCGTTAATGACCGGCTGTGTCAGCCGGTCCCTAACGGAACGGGGAGTCGACCGTGTGCTAGAGCATGTCGCCGGTACACGGCGATACACATATGTGCACCGTGTACCGGAGAGATGCACTCGCAGGTCCTACATGACGCGTCATAGTCATGTGATCAGTCTGTAGCCAATGAGATAATAGCCACATGGTCACATGGCTATTTTGACGTCACGATAGGTCCTGCTTCTCTGCTGGCAGTGCCGGTCACCGGGAGGATTCAGCGATCATCGGATGGAATAGCGGCAGGAGACAGAGTGCAGAAGGGATCGTGGGGACCGGTAAGTGTTATGGCAATGTTTATTAACTGTTTGTGTACATTTATCATGCATTTTTATGTGTTTGTGATTGCCTCCCATTATAGCCTATTGGTTCTAGTTCGGTTCGTCGAACGTTCGATGAACCGAACTCGAACGGGACCCCCGTTCGGTGAACCGACCTCGAGCCGAACCGGGACCGGTTCGCTCATCTCTAATCAGGAGAAGCTGTTACACAATCTTAGATCAGCTTTTCCACTAAACACCAGTAGTGGGGCATAGAATGAATCTCACCGCTTTGTCATGGCTAGGAGGAAATGGTCTTTTACTTGCCAACATCTGAGGGACCGAGGGCTGGCTGCTGTGCTGAGACGGCGTTGAGTCTGGTGTCCCTGCAGAGTTGCAAATTTGGTCATCTACAAAATGAGTGGAAAAAAGACAGATGCTGGTGTAAAAGGGAACCGGCGTGTTGTAAAGGGGAAAAAAGTTTGTGTCCATGGGGTTGGTTGGAAAGCAACAGTAACATCTGCTGAAGAAACACCATCTGTTACGGGGGTACTGGCAGAATAGAATAAGGTGGTATATATCCCAATCGCCAGTTGGGGTCCACCGTGCTCCCAGATGGAAAAGGAGATGCTGACAACCCGAAGGTTAGGCGGAGGATACAGAGCTGGGTGGCTCTGAAACTAATAGGAGCCTAACCCGAGTTAGACAACACTCAGATCTGGAGACTGGGAACCCTGTTAGCGTCACAGGGTCCACACACCCAGCCCAGGAACTCCCTGTTAACAACACAGGGGCCCTGGGGTACGCTGTCTGTGTGCATAGGGGGCACACCTGTGGACAGCAGGCACAGCAGCAGCAGCAGCCCAGTGAATGCCACTGGGCTGCATTAGCAGGACTGGTAGGACAGGAGCTGGCCATAACCGTGCCGCGTTACCAAGTATGGTGGCGTCCAGAACCGACGCCCTATCTCTGCCTACCTCTGTCCTAAAGCTGCAATGGGTTCAACACATGGAGGTGTGCTCCGTCTGAGCATAATAGAAGACTGCACGCCTCCATGTTGTCTCCAGCTTCTTTTATAACCTGGGTCCGCCCCAACTCAGGGTGGACCACAATGCACCTCCAGGAGCCAATAGCAGAGTACCACGTCATCAGTGACATAAACATCGACCTATCCAGAACCGCCACTTCAATGATGACCTCATGGCTGCCACGCCCAAAACACCTCACCAGTCATCGTCTGACGAACAATGATGAGGTGCCAAGTCATTGGGGTGGGCCTCTGCGAGCCAATCCGGAGTGGCCACATCACCAGGACACCTAATGCCCTCTGGCCTATCAGGGCCTGCCACCTCAAGGACATGGCCAGTGAGGTCCTTACCGGACCTAGCCTCTGATGCACTAAGAAACTGAGCATGTTCAGTAGCCTGAACAACAGTCTCAGAAAACATATTATCAGCTTGAGCATGCTCAATAGGCACAACACAGGACTTAGACATGGCACGGAGTCCAAGTACCTGTGCAAAGAGGCTTTCACACTAAGTGTGGGAGCATGCTCAGTTGCCCGAACTGAGGATTTAGGCACAGTCAGGTTGAGTATGCTCACTAGGCAAAACACTGGACTTAGGCTGTGGCTGGGGTAAATCGGCACACGCATGCGCACTAGCCGCCTCTCCACACTCAGACATGAAGGAGGAAGCAGCCAGCTGGATGATCCGTGGCACAGCCAAAAATGGCAGCCAACGCCTGTGCGCAACTGGAACCGCAGCAGGCTGCTTGCGGCTACAGCGGCACCGATTCGTAACACCAACTTCCAGACAAAACAACATGTCTACTTCTTCCCGTGGATAATCTGATATGATCCCTTTGTTTCCGGACACGACCATCTCTACCAAATGTAGATGAAGCACCAAAAGAGCAGGTGCTTAAATGGATCTCAACTGCTCCATAAAGTGGCCTCTCATCCACCTCAAGTTCAATATCCCAAATACTCCACTCCTCTGAGGTGTCACCCCACTCACACTTTCTTCCTAACAGCTCTCAAGTCTCCACCAGCCCTGCTGAGTATGGGGTAACAGAGATGGGGGAGTCTGCAGAGCTGTTCTATCACACTATAGCCTGGGAATCAGAGGTCTGCTCCAAAGCTGCAATGAGTCCAGACAAGAAAATGAGCTGCATCTCTTGACAAAAAAATATGGTTTTATGCCAGGTGATGCAGATCTGTGAACTGAGGTCAGGTTACCTGTGATCATAAATGGAGGACCAAGGGAACCTCCAGCTGTGACTGCAAATAATCATTAGAAGGAAAAACAGGGAGGGAAACAAATCCAGCACCATTGTCCTTAAAAATCTTGAAGTTTATTGGGTCACATTAAAAAATGTTAGTGGATCAACAAAATCTCTCCATATCCCTTTCCACGCCTTACATGTTTCAGAGAAAAAACTCCTTAATCATAGACAAATCCGGAAGAAGGATTAACACCGAAACCTATAGGTCGGGGCTCTGGGCTCTCACTACACTCATAGGTACGTTAGATCTGTATGCTGCATTTGATTCAGGGTTATGTTAATATTTATAATGTACTACTGACTTTACTATGTCTTGGATTAACTGCATGGGAGCACTGTTTGTCTTTCTATAGTTAGTCCAGCTTTGGGCTGCCTGCTTTACAGGTATGCCCTAGCTGTGTATTCATGGATCCATTTACAATGTGCTCCTATGTGCCTTGTGTGTGGTGAGGGTGCCACCTGCTGGCATCCACCACCTGTCTCTGCTTTTTTATATATTGTCCATTTGCTATTATGCTATTGTATTAATAAAATTCAATCTTTTTGCAACTTAGTCGTTGTACAGATTCTTTTCTTTTTTTGTTTATGTGATATCAGTGGTGCGCTGAAGTAACTTTAAGGCTATGTGCCCACGGGAGCTTGCTTCTGCGGATTTTGCCGCGGAAAACCTGCGGATTCATCTGGATTTTCCAGATAAATCCGCTGGTTTTAGCATGTACAGACACTCCCCATGTTATCCTATGGGACATGGGGAGTGTCTGTGTCCACGCTGCGGAATGTGCGGCTGCAGAACATGGTGTGGATGTCCCACAGCCACACGTAACTACATGTCCATTATTCATGCGGAATTACCTGCGGAAATCCCGGCCCTCCACTATGGAGATAGAGGCCGGGACGTCCGCAGGTAATTCGCATGAAAGTCCACAGGTTTACCGCAGCTATATCGCTGTACTACTGCAACTAAAAATAGCTGCAGATGCCGGTGGGCAGCTGCGGGAAACCTGCGGCCGCACCTTCAGATATATCCGCAGGTGCAATCTCCCGTGGGCACATGGCCTAATACCAAGAAAAAGAGAGATAACTTTGGCACTAATACAAGAAAAAAGGAAAAATAAGGAATCTGTTGGTGATATTTTATGGTAACAAAAGCAAAAAATAACAAAAAGATCTCGTTTTTACCACTGACGTTGCGGTCAAAGCATTACCCTTCTCAAGGTAATTATGTTAGTTGGTCCTTACCAATATGTACCGATGGAGCATTCCTATTAGAGAAATGTATGGGTGTGAGTATTCAGTTAGAAAGGAATGGGAGGCGATATGAGTTTACATACCTGGTATAGGTGGATGACCCCGGGCTGTGTGTATACCTAGCACCTTTAGTCCACCGAAAAATCATTGTCCAGTTGAAACGTTCATATCTTTGGTTACAGCGGTATGTTTCTTTACATGCCTCTAATATTACACCATATTGATCTAATTCACGCCTGTTATCCCAGTCACCACTCCCTATATTTGTTTATTGTCCTGCCTTCATGGAACAGGGTATGTTTACTCTACTTTGTGATGACGATTTTATTCTATGTAGACTTAATCCCATTATACACTTCTGTTTACATTGTCACACTCCATTTATACATGGGCTGTCCTAACATTTTGCCGGTATGTGTTACACATAGTAGTGGTATGGTTACACCTATATTATATCTATATTATCTTGCTTAATTACATATCACTGCAGATCCAGGTGCAGATTTCATATGTTCATAGTGATACTTAATAGTCCCTCTACAAGGGTATATACACAGCCCGGGGTCACACAACTATACCAGGTATGTAAATTACTGTACTCATATTGCCTCCCAATCCTTTCTAACTGAATACTCATACCCATATATTTCCCTTCTAGGAACGCTCCTTTATACATATTGGCAAGGACTGACTAACATAATTACACCGTGTGCAGAATTATTAGGCAAGTTGTATTTTAGAGATTTTTTTTTCTTATTGATCAACAACTATGTTCTCAGTCAACCCAAAAGACTCATAAATATCAAAGCTTAATTTTTTTGGCAGTTGGAGTGGTTTTTTTTTTAGATTTGGCTATCTTAGGAGGATTCTGTTTGTGCAGGTGACTATTACTGTGCAGAATTATTAGGCAACTTAATAAAACCAAATCTATATCTCACTTGTTTATTTTCAGCAGGTAAACCAATATAACTGCACAAAATTTAGAATTAAACATTTCTGACATGCAAAAACAAAACCCCAAAAAATTTGTGACAAATATAGCCCCCTTTTTTATGATGACACTCAGCAGCCGACCATCCATAGATTTTGTGAGTAGCTTGATCTGTTTATGATCAACATTGCGTGCAGCAGCCACCACAGCCTCCAGACACTGTTCCAAGAGGTGAACTGTTTTCCCTCCCTGTAGATCTCACATTTTATGATGGACCACAGGTTCTCTATGGGGTTCAGCTCAGGTGAACAAGGGGGCCATGTAATTATTTTTTCATCTTTTAGACCTTTACTGGCCAGCCACGCTGTGGAGTAGCTGGATGCATGTGATGGAGCATTGTCCTGCATGAAAATCATGTGTTTCTTGAACGATACCGACTTCTTCCTGTACCACTGGTTGAAGAAGTTGTCTTCCAGAAACTGGCAGTAGGCCTGGGAGTTGAGCTTCACTCCATCCTCAACCCGAAAAGGTCCCACAAGTTCATGTTTGATGATACCAGCCCATACCAGTACCCACCTCCACCTTGCTGGTGTCTGAGTCAGAGTGGTGCTCTCTGCCCTTTACTGATCCAGCCTTTGGCCCATCCATCTGGCCCATCAAGAGTCACTCTCATTTCAATCAGTCCATAAAACCTTTGCAAAATCAGTCTTAAGATATTTCTTGGCCCAGTCTTGACATTTTATCTAATGATGAGCCACACCCCTAAGTGTTCGAGTTCGGTTCGGTTCATCAAACAGCGGGTGTGTTCGTCGAACGTTCGTCGAATGTTCGACGAATACCTTAGAACCCCATTGAAAACAATGGCAGGCAAAGACAAACACATACAAACAAATACAAAAAACCTTCTAAAGTGTCCAAAAGGTGACAAACAACTCACAAGACACCACAAACACATGGAAAATTGACAAGTACATAAGCTCATGTGAAAAGAAAGAGCTGGACGAGAGAAAGGAGGAGACACAGATATAGGCATGGCCTGCCCTTCTAAAATCATGTAAAACACAGCAAGTGGACTCCAACCCGAGTCTCCATTTTTTTCCAAAACTTGGGCCACGGACACCACTTAAGTGGCATCAGTTGTCCCACAGTTGCAAACTTAACATGTTGATTTGCATGAAGCACAATCAAAAATACACCAGCCTTTACTCTCCCCAGGATGACACAGGGATAGAAAAGTCCTTGCGGATCCATGACTTGTTCATCTTGTTGAACATTAGTCTGTCCACATTGTCACTGGACAGACGCGTGCGCTTATCTGTCAGCACACACCCAGCAACACTGAATACATGTTCCGAGAGAACACTGGCAGCTGGACACGACAAAATCTCCAAGGCGTAAGTGGCGAGCTCAGGCCATTTTTCCAGATTGGAAGCCCAAAATGAGCAAGGCTCCAATTGCAGAGTCGTGGCATTGATATTCACTTATAGATACTCCTGTATCATCCTCTCCAGGCGTTGACTATGTTTCAGACTTCTTGTGTCTTGTGGCCTTGCAAAGGATGGTCTAAAAAATTCATGAAACTATTCCATAAAATTGCTGTTACCACCAGATACTGTGTTGATGGTACGGTTTGAGTGATGATGACTTGACAGTCCCATGGTTGGCAAGTTAGAACTGTGCGATTCACTCTGTGCACCACTGGTGTTTAGTGGAAAAGCCGAGCTAAGATTACATAACAGCTTCTATTGATACTCCTGCATACGTGCGTCCCTTTCTATGGCAGGAATTATTTCACCAAATTTTGACTTGTACCGGAGATAGTTTCATAGTTTCATAGTTTTTAAGGTTGAAGGGAGACTCTAAGTCCATCTAGTTCAACCCGTAGCCTAACATGTTGATCCAGAGGAAGACAAAAAAACCCCAATGTGGCAAATAAGCTCCAATGGGGAAAAAAATTCCTTTCTGACTCCACATCCGGCAATCAGACTAGTTCCCTGGATCAACACCCTGTCATAAAATCTAATATACATAACTGGTAATATTATAATTTTCAAGAAGAGCGTCCAGGCTCTGTTTAAATGTTAGTAGTGAATCACTCATTACAACATCATGCGGCAGAGAGCTCCATAGTCTCACTGCTCGTACAGTAAAGAATCCTCGTCTGTGATTATGATTAAACCTTCTTTCCTCAAGACGTAGCGGATGCCCCCGTGTTTCAGTCGCAGGCCTAGGTGTAGAGAGATCTTTGGAAAGGTCTCTGTACTGTCCCCTCATATGTTTATACATTGTGATTAGATCCCCCCTAAGCCTTTGTTTTTCCAAACTAAATAACCCCACGTTTAATAACCTGTCTTGGTATTGCAGCCCACCCATTCCTCTAATAATCTTGGTCGCTCTTCTATCTACCTGTAAGATTATGCTATTTATAACATTCTATACTTTTGCTATCAAGAAAAGCATCCATTCCTCTCTTAAATTCATTCAGTGTGTTGGCCATCACCACTTCCTCAGGAAGAGAGTTCCAGAGCCTCACTGCTCTTACCGTGAAGAACCCTCTTCTATGCTGATGTAGGAATTTTCTTTCCTCCAATCGAAGAGAATGCCCCCTTGTTCTTGTCATAGTCCTTGGTACAAACAGATCATGGGAGAGATCTCTGTATGGCCCTCTGATATATTTGTACATATTTATTAGGTCTCCCCTAAGTCTTCTCTTTTCTAGAGTAAATAGACCTAATTTTGATAACCTTTCCGTGTATTGTAATGCACCCACTCCATTTATTATTTTAGTAGCCCGCCTCTGAACCCTTTCAAGTTCAGTAATGTCTTTCTTGAGCACCGGCACCCAAAACTGCACACAATACTCCAAGTGTGGTCTGACGAGTGATTTGTACAGAGTGAGTATTATGTCTTCATCTCGTGCCCCCAGACCTCTTCTAATGCATCCCATCACCCTATTTGCTTTGGTGGCTGCTGCCTGACACTGGGCACTCCAATTTAGATTCTTATTGACTAAGATGCCTAAGTCTTTTTCCATGTCTGATTTCCCCAGCGGTTTCCCATTTAGTAAGTAATCGTAGCATCTGTTTCTCCTTCCCATGTGCATAACCTTACACTTATCTGTGTTAAACCTCATTTGCCATTTTTCAGCCCAATTCTCCAATTTACTCAAATCCATCTGTAATTGCAAACTGTCCTCCTTTGTGTTAACTACCTTACATAGTTTTGTATCATCTGCAAATACTGATATTTTACTCTGTAAACCATCCACCAGATCATTAATAAATATATTAAATAGTAGGGGGCCCAATACAGACCCCTGTGGCACCCCACTAGTAACCCTGGCCCAATCTGAGTATGCACCATTAATAACCACTCTTTGTTTTCTACCACTAAGCCAGCTACCTACCCATCTACACACATTTTCCCCGAGCCCAAGCTTTCTCATTTTACTTAGCAGTCTTTTATGTGGGACAGTGTCAAATGCTTTACCGAAGTCGAGATAAATGACATCCAATGATTCTCCTCGGTCCATGTGAGAGCTTAAATCCTCGTAGAAGCTGATCAGGTTAGTGTGACAGGATTCATAAATCCATGCTGATATGGAGTTAAACAATTATTAACATTGAGACATTCCATAATAGTATCCCTTAAAAACCCTTCAAACATTTTACCCACAACAGATGTTAAGCTTACCGGCCTATAGTTTCCAGGTTCCCTTTTACACCCTTTTTTAAATATTGGTACCACATTTGCTTGCCGCCAATCCAGTGGAACAGACCCAGTTTCTATAGAGTCTTTAAATATAAGTAACAGAGGCCTGTCTATCACACTACTTAACTCCCTTAATACCCAAGGGTGAATGCCATCAGGGCCTGGTGATTTGTCAATTTTAATGTTACTAAGTCGGTTCTGCACTTCTTCCTGGGTTAGGCAGGTCATACTTAATGAAGCGTTTAAATGATCACTCTGCATTTCCCGTGGCATATGCTTTTCCTGTGTGAACACATTTGAGAAAAAAGTATTTAAAACATTTGCTTTTCCCACATCGCTTTCTATGATTTTACCCTCATTATTCTTTAAAGGGCCAACACCATCAATTTTAATCTTTTTTTCTGTTTACATAATTAAAGAATAGTTTGGGATTTGTTTTGCTTTCCTTAGCAATGAGTCTCTCAGTTTCTACTTTTGCTAAATGTATTTGTTTTTTACACATTTTATTTTTTTCTCTATATCTTTTTAATGCTTCCTCGCTGCCTTCTTGTTTTAGCTTTTTAAATGCCTTTCTCTTATTATTCATTGCCCCTTTTACATCCTTATTTAGCCACATTGGTTTTCTCCTGTTCCTAGCCCTTTTATTTCCGTATGGTATGGCTCGCTCGCAGTGGGTGTTTAATACCGAATTAAAAATTTCTCACTTATTTTCTGTGCTCCCATTTTTGAGGACATTGTCCCAATCAATTTGGCGAAGGTCTTCTCTAAGCTGATCAAACTTTGCTTTCCTGAAAATCAGCGTTTTTGTAACCCCCCTCCAAGGCACCTTACTGAAGGACAAGTGGAATTGTATTATATTGTGGTCACTATTCCCTAGGTGCCCATCCACTCGTACGTTTGTTATTCTATCTGGCCTGTTGCTTAAAATTAAGTCCAGAAGGGCTGCCCCTCTAGTTGGGCCCGGCACAAGTTGGGACAGATAATTATCCTTAGTTACTGACAGAAGCCGGTTTCTAATAGTGTGGCAACCCAGTAGTCAGCATTACTTTGAATTCTGAGAATCCGAGGGTCATGTTGTAGGTAGTGCAGCAAGAAAGCGCTCATGTGTCTTGCGCATTCAAGAGGACCAAGTCCTTGCTGTGTTGATGGCGGCGAGGTGAGCAATATGCTTCATTCCTCTTCCCTCTCCCTCCAACCTTGCACAACAGAAATGTGTTCAAGGTCTCCCTCATCTGCTGAGTCTTCCATGCCCATCGCCAGTTCGTCCTCCATTTCTTCCTGGGCTTCTGCACCTTCCTCAACAGTTTGGCTGAAATCATGCGCCCTTGTTAATCCCTCTTCCCCACCAACTCATGCCTGCCGCTTGGTGATGCTGAACGTCTGGACCTTGTAGATTTGGACTTGGTATCACTTCGGCTTATGAATACTCCTGTACTTCCTCCCCTTCCTCTTGTCCCACCACCTGACTCCGAATAGTGTTTAGAGTGTGCTCCAGCATGTTAATGACTGGAATTGTCATGCTGATAATGGCATTGTTAGCGCTAAACATCTTTGTTGCCATGTCGAATCTGTGCAGAAGGGTACATAGGTCTTTGATCTGAGACCACTCCAGCAGCGTGATCTGCCCCACCTCTGGATCTCGTTGGCCCAGGCTATACGTCATAACGTATTGCACCAGGGCTCGGCGGTGCTGCCACAGTCGCTGCAACATGTGGAGAGTCGAATTCCAGCGTGTCGGCACATCGCTATTCAGGCGGTGAATCGGCAGGCCAAAAGACTTCTGGAGTGATGCAAGTCGTTCAGCTGCAGTGTGAGAATGGCCTAAGTGAGCACATAGTGACCGTGCCCTGTGCAGAAGCCCATCTAGGCCGGGATAGTGGGTTACAACAAGGATCAACACGTGAGCCATACAAGGCACGTGTGTCACATTGCCCAGGTGAAGGGCCGCACCCAGGTTTGCAGCATTGTCGCACACGGCCTTCCCTGGCTGCAGGTTGAGTGGAGACAACCATTGACGAAACTCAACTGGACAGCTGTGTGACTCACATTTCCCAGACATTTCAACGTAAAGACCACCTGATGCTGTTGAGCTCTGCTGCCAGCATAGTAAGGAGGTGTGCGGGATTCCTTGTGCACAGTTACAATGCGGGTGGCCTGTCCAGACAGACTTTGGGTGGAGGTGGAGGACCCAGATGAGGTGGAAGAGGCAGAAGCAGTTGAGGAACTTCTACATACAGAGGATTGACACACAACTCATGGGGACGGCAAGACTTGTACAGCAGACCTTTCTCCATCTCTCACCATAGTTACCCAGTCCCAGTCAGCGACATGTAATGCCCCTGTCCATGCTTACTGTTTCAAGTATCTGTGGTGAAATGCACCCTGTCACACACAGAGTTTCTCAAGGAAGCGGTGATGTTGTGTGCGACATGCTGGTGTAGCGCAGGCACACCTTTCTTGGAGAAGTACTGATGACTGGGCATCTTGTACTGCGGCACTGCGACGGACATAAGGTCTCGAAAATCCTTTGTGTCCACCAGGCAGAAAGGCAGCATTTCTGTAGCCAACAGCTTGCAGATACTGAAAGTCAAACTCTTAGCTTTGTCATTGCTTGGAGGAAATGGTCTTTCACTTGTCCACATCTGAGGGACCGAGGGCTGGCTGCTGTGCGGAGACGGTGGTGAGTAGGGTGTCCCTGGAAAACTGCTGGTATGTGAGGAAAGTGCAGGCAGAGACATAATGGTGCCTTCATGCAAATGTGGTGCTCTCGATGTCTGAGAGAGCTCAACACCAGCAGCTGTTTCCACTTCCAAAACAACTGACAACCTGCCAATCACACTGCCTGTTGCGGTTAAAGAGGTGGAAGGTCTGCGTCAAAAAGCATGTGTGACTGCTTTCCCCACAGTCATAGAGGATGAAGAGCACACGGATGCCCTTGAAGGGGAAGACGGTGGTTGGCCCGCTCCGCTAGGCCACATTGTAGCACAGTGAGCTTCCCACTGAACTTATACTTCATATCCATGTGACGGTTCATAGACGAAGTAGTCAAACTAGTGAGGTTTTGGCCTCTACTTAGAGATTGGTGACAAAACGTACAGATGACATGAGTTATGATATCCTTTGCGATGTCAAAAAAGGACCAGGCTAGGCAAGGCTTGAAGGTCATGGGACCTGCAGAGCCACCCCAAATTGTGTTCAGAGGCAGAATCGTGGCTGAGGATGCAGTTGTTGACGTGCTTCCAGTAATCCGTCTGTGTCCAGGAAGGTGCAACCTAACCTCGTCGTCAGTCGCATCCTCCTCCACTGCATCTGCTGTCCTCATCGAGTGCCTGACTGTGGGTTGACAGTAAGGGGGATCTACAACCTCATCATCACCCTGTGTGTTTGCACTCCCCTTGTCCTCAGATCCAACCTATTCTTGCCCTGACCGAATAGTTAAGTTGTCATTCAAATCAGGTATCTGAGTCTCATCGTCATCAGCATGTTCCTCATTGTCTCCACCAAGAGGAGTTACAGTTTTGGAATGAGGGTCTACATTATGCTTAGAACCTTCTTCATCTGGGCCTGAATCTGACTCACAAATCTTCTGGGCATTACTGCAGACCATTTCCTGGTCTGTACTCACTGTAGCTTGGGAGCAGACCTCTAATTCCCAGGGTATAGTGTGACTGAACAGCTCTGCAGACTCACCCATCTCTGTTACCCCATACTCTGCAGGGCAGGTGGAGACTTGAGAGCTGTTAGGAAGCAAGTGCGATTGGGGTGACACCTCAGAGGACTGGAGTATTTGGGATGTGGAAGAAGAGGTGGAGGAGAGGCCACTTGATGGAGCACTTGAGATCCATTCAAGCATCTGCTGTTTTTGTGCCTCATATACCTTTGGTAGCAATGCTCGTTCCCGTAACAAAGGGATCATATCAGATTGTCCACTGAAAGTAGTAGACATCTTACATTTGCTGAAAGATGGCCTTTCTTCAGCAGATGTTACTTTTTCTTTACCACCTACCCCAAGGACACAATTTTTTTTTCCCTTTCCAACACGCCTGTTCTCCTTTCCACCAGCATCTGTTCTTTTGCCACTCATTTTGTTTGTGGACAAATTGGACACTTTGTTGCACTTAAAATTGTGTAGCAGAAATGGAGAGGTGGTGTAGCTTTCTTGTCAGCAGAGGAACATCACTGACTATCCCAGACAATGATACTATACCCCAAAGAATTGCCTGCACTTTTTGCACTTAAAATTGCAAAACGGAAATGGAGAGGTAGTGTAGAATGCAGAGGTGGTATAGCTTTCTTTTCAGCAGAGGAACGACACTGACTATCCCAGACAATGATATTATGTCCCAAAGAATTGCCTGTACTTTTTCAACTTAAAATTGCATAGCAGAAATGGAGAGGTAGTGTAGAATGCAGAGGTGGTATAGCTTTCTTGTCAGTAGAGGAACGTCACTGACTATCCCATACAATGATACTATGCCCCAAGGAATTGCCTGCCCTTTTTGCACTTAAAATTGCGTAGGAGAAATTAAGAAGTGGTGTAGAATGCAGAGGTGGTATAACTTTCTTGTCAGCAGAGGAACGTCACTGACTATCCCAGACAATGATACTATGCCCCAAGGAATTGCCTGCACTTTTTGCACTTAAAATTGCATTGCAGAAATGGAGAGGTGGTGTATAATGCAGAGGTGGTGTAGCTTTCTTGACAGTAGTGGTAGGTCACTGACTATCCCAGACAATGAAACTATGCCCCAAGGAATTGCCTGAGCTGATTTAGACAGACGCTGTGATAAACCCTTGCACAGGGCTGGCACAGACCTGCCTAGCAAAAATGGCTATGAACTGCTCTAATCTAGCCCTGAAAAAGGTTGAAATTACAAGTAGTCCCTAATCCCTACACCGATGTGTAGATTGCACTTTTTAAGTGTATAGCGCCCACAGCAGCAGCAGTAGGAGAAAGAGCGGTGACTGTCACCCACCCGCAGCAGTGAGATAATGGCGGCGATGAGGAAAATGGCCGGGTCTTATAGGGCAAGGACACGTGACATGCACAGCCAATGACACACCCTTGCTTGTCTGGCAAAAATCCACTTTGCTGTGTGTATGTGTGTGTGTCTGTGATTGGCTGACAGCCTTGCCCGCCCCACTGTACGCGCGGTTAGGAAGAAAAATGGCGATCGCCATTCTTTCAGTACTTAGCAGTACTGATCTAAACCCCGTCCCTCCACACACTATACGCTGAATTTTGATAATATCATTATTAACAGTGACTAACAGTATTACAGTGAAAAGCTAGCTAGTAACTAGCTACAATTTTGCTGATTGAACCGTTATCGAACGGTAGAACATGAAGCAAATCGTTCGAGTTCGTCGAACAACTTGAACACCGCCCAAAACAACTTGAATTTGAAATTGGCAAACCGTTCGCTTCGAACATCGCTCAATTCTACTTTTATCTTATGTTTATTGTTCAAAGGTCGAGGTTTTTCAGCCTTGCTTACCTTGGCCATGTCCCTGAGTATGGCACATCTTGTGCTTTTTGATACTCCAGTAACGTTGCAGCTTTGAAATATGGCCAAACTGGTGGCAAATGGCATCTTGGCAGCTTCACGCTTGATTTTCCTTAACTCACAGGCAGTTATTTTGCCCCTTTTTGCCCAACACGCTTCTTGCGACCCTGTTGGCCATTTGCCATGAAACGCTTGATTGTTCAGTGATCACGCTTCAAAAGTTTGGCAATTTCAAGACTCCTGCATTCCTCTGCAAGACATCTCACAATTTTGAACTTTTCAGAGCCCGTCAAATCTCTCTTCTGACCCATTTTGCCAAAGGAAAGGAAGTTGCCTAATAATTAAGCACCCCTTATATAGGGTGTTGATGTCATTTCACCGCACCCCTCCTCATTACAGAGATGCACATCACCTGGTTTACTTAATTGGTACTTGGCTCTCAGCCTATACAGCTTGGAGTAGGACCACATGTATAAAAAGTATCATGTGATCAAAACACTCATTTGCCTAATAATTCTGCACACAAAGTACATTAGAAATATTTTTCTCTAAACTACATTTTAAGCATATTTATACGCTGATGAGTGAACCTTTTTGTGTTCATCTACTTATTGACAAGGTATAGGTATTCATTCATCTTTTCATATCATTTTAACATGCATTACTTTGCCATATCTTTTTGCCTTCTCTATGTTCTTTGAGTATATCATTACTGACCCCTTGTGGCTTACTTACATGACATACAGTATATTCCCTGTATTCATCTGATTCTCTTTTTATCCCCTTAGGCAGACACTTTTCCACCATGACTGTTGACTTGAAAACAATTATTTGTCTTATTTACTTTTTGCTAGGTATGCGATACTGTATTTCATTGTTCTACATGCTTATTACTTCTTTTATCCAATTATAATAATATTTATTCACTTATATAGCGCTATTAATTCCACAGCGCTTTACATACATTGTCAACACTGTCCCCATTGGGGCTCACAATCTCAATCACAATTATGTGAAGTTCTCATTTTTTTACAACACTCTTGTCTGTAGAAATATTTAATTTTATGTACATATTCTGATTGTGCTATATTCTTTATAATATACAGATCCTGACTACCTTGAGAAAGGCCAATGCTTTGGCCGCAATGTCGGTGGTAAAAACGGGATTTTTTTTGTTATGTTTTGCTTTTGTCACAATAAAATAACTCATACGGATTCCTTATTTTTCATTTTTTTCTTGTATGAGTGCCGATGCTATCTTTTTTTCTGGAAGCTCACAGTTGGCGGTCAAGTTCTATGGCTGCTCGCTGTGACCTCAGATGTAGCATAGCTGGAACCGTCGTGTGACCTCAGGTGGATTTCGTAGGACCTGGATGTTTTGGGGGTTAAAAAAGGGGTGAAAGAGGGTGTTTTTTTATATTTTATTTCAAATAAAGGACTTTTTCGGTGTTTGAGTATATTTCTTTTAACTTGCACATTAGTAATGGGTATCTCATAGACACCTTTTATTACTATCCTAGGGCTTAGCCATTAACCCCTTATTACGCTGATTGCCACCACAGCAGGGCAATCAGGAAGACCCGGGTAAAGTTCCTGGGTTGTCACATCTAATAAATGTGAGAATCCTTGTCGGCTGCAGACTGATATTTTTATGTGGGGGGCCCAATAAGCCTGGGTCTCCTCAGCCTGAGAATATCAGCCCCCAGCTGTCGGGCTTTATCATGGCTGGGTATTGGGGGCACTGTACACCTATTTTTAAATTATTTATTTAAAAATTTTAAAAAAGTCGCATATGGTTCCTATTTTTTTTGACACACAGCCACGATAAGCACAAAGCTAGAGGCTGCAGCCTGTGGCTGTATGCTTTATCTGTGCTAGGTATCATAATATGGGTGACCAGGTCCATCACTAAATCTGGATAATACGAACAGACATACAGGGACCATTGGGCCATTTCTGAGTTAAAAATCATTTTTTCTGTTATTTTTTTATACTATTCTAATTTTCTGAGATAATGACTTTTGGGATTTCATTAGTAGAGATGAGCGAACCGGTCCCGGTTCGGCTCGAGGTCGGTTCGCCGAACGGAGGTCCCGTTCGAGTTCGGTTCGTCGAATGTTCGACGAACCAAACTCGAACCTATAGGCTATAATGGGAGGCAATCACAAACACATAAAAATGCATTATAAATGTACACAAACAGTTAATAAACATTGCCATAACACTTACCGGTCCCCGCGATCCCTTCTGCATTCTGTCTCCTGCCGCTATTCCATCCGATGATCGCTGAATCCTCCCGTGACCGGCACTGCCAGCAGGGATGCAGGACCTATCGTGACGTCAAAATAGCCATGTGACCAGTCACGTGGATATTATCTCATTGGCTACAGACTGGTCACATGACTATGACGCGTCATGTAGGACCTGCGAGTGCATCTCTCCGGTACACGGTGCACATATGTGTATCGCCGTGTACCGGCGACATGCTCTAGCACACGGTCGACTCCCCGTTCCGTTAGGGACCGGCTGACACAGCCGGTCATTAACGGAGATCACCGTTGCCATAGCAACGCAGTTAGCGGTGACGTCACCGCTAACCGCAGCTCCGAGAGCACCGTTGCTATGGTAACGCGTCTGTCAGCGTTACCGCTGTTACCGCTGACAGCCAGCACTGATCACTCACGGAGTGAAGGCTGCACGCTGCTTCCCGATTGTAGTGAGGATTGTACTGAGGGTGAGGTTCCCCAGCCCCAAGTGATGGGCTGGTGAACCTCATCCTCACTACAATCGTCACTACTACTACTACACTAGTGAGGATTGTAGTGAGGATGAGGTTCCCCAGCCCCAAGTGATGAGCTGGTGAACCTCATCCTCACTACAATCGTCACTACTACTACACTAGTGAGGATTGTACTGAGGATGAGGTTTCCCAGCCCCAAGTGATGGGCTGGTGAACCTCATCCTCACTACAATCTTCACTACTACTACACTAGAAAGAAAGAAGACAGAAGAGCAGGATCGTGGAGGGCTGACAGGGGGTAATAAAGATGGAGTCTCTAATGTGTCTGTGCATTTATTTCTATTAAAGTATTTTTTCTCTGTGTGGTCTTTTTTTTAACCCTTTATTGGAGATTCTTAATGGCCGGGTCAAACGTGCCTGACATTAAGAATCTCTGGCTTAATACTGGCTAGTAAAACAAAGCCAGTATTAACTCATGATTACCCAACAAGCCACCCGGCTCCAGGGCTGTTGGAAGAGTTGGATACAGCGCCAGATCATGGCGCTTCTATGAGAGCGCCATTTTCTGGGACGGCTGCGGACTGAAATCCGCAGCACAGGCGCCCAGAAACCTCGGGCAAACCTGTGCTGCGGATTCCAATCCCCAACTGCCTAGTTGTACCCGGCTGGACACAAAAATGGGGCGAAGCCCACGTCATTTGTTTTTTAATTATTTCATGAAATAAGTGAAATAATTAAAAAAAATGGGCTTCCCTATATTTTTGGTTCCCAGCCGGGTACAAATAGGCAACTGGGGGTTGGAGGCAGCCCGTGGCTGCCTGCTGTACCTGGCTAGCATACAAAAATATGGCGAAACCCACGTCATTTTTTTGGTGGGCAAAAAACTTCTGCATACAGTCCTGGATGGAGTATGCTGAGCCTTGTAGTTCTGCAGCTGCTGTCTGCTCTTCTCCATACAGACAGACAGCAGCTGCAGAACTACAAGGCTCAGCATACTCCATCCAGGACTGTATGCAGAAGTTTTTTGCCCCCTGAAAAAATTATGTGGGCTTCGCCATATTTTTGTATGCTAGCCAGGTACAGCAGGCAGGTACGGCTGCCCCCAACCCCCAGTTGCCTATTTGTACCCGGCTGGGAACCAAAAATAAAGGGAAGCCCTTTTTTTATTATTTCATGAATTTCATGAAACAATTAAAAAACAAATGACGTAGGCTTCGCCCCATTTTTGTGTCCAGCCAGGTACAACTAGGCAGCTGGGGATTGGAATCCGCAGCACAGGTTGGCCTGAGCTTTCTGGGCCCCACTGCTGCGAATTGCAGTCTGCAGCCGCCTCAGAAAATGGCACTTTCATAGAAGCGCCATCTTCTGGCGCTGTATCCAACTCTTCCAGCACCTGCCTGCTATACCTGGCTAGCATACAAAAATATGGCGAAGCTCACGTCCTTTTTTTGTAGTTTTTTGGCAAAAAAAATAAAAAATGCTTCCCTGGATTTTCCATTGCCAGTGAAGGTAACACCAAGCAGTGGGGGTTAGCAGCCAGTAGCTGCTTGGATTACCCTTAGCTAGCAATATAAAAAATGCAGCGGGAGCCCATATATATTTTTTTTAATTATTTATTTAAATAACTACAAATAAAATGGGCTTCCCTGTATTTTGATTGCTGGACATCACAGTGCTGTAAAAATAAATCTTTAAAAAAATGACGTAGCGCTCCGCGGTATTTTTGATTCTCAGCAGATAAACCAGACAGCTATGGGTTGCCACCCCCATCTGCCTGCCGTTACCTTTGTTGGCAATCAAAATACAGGGAAGCCCATTAATTTTTTCTATTTAAAAAATAGTTAAAAAAAAAAATGACGTTGGGTCCCCCCATTTTTGATAGCCAGCTAGGGTAAAGCAGACGGCTGTAGCCTGAAAACCACAGCTGGCAGCTTTACCGTGGTTGGGGATCCAATGTGGAGGTCCCCTCAGGCTCTTTTTTATAATTATTTTATAAATATTAATAATTACACAATAAAAGTAGGGTCCCCCCCAAATTGGATCACCAGCCAAGGTAAAGCGGACAGCTGTGGTCTGGTATTCTCAGGGTGGGAAGGTCCATAGTTATTGGGCCTTCACAGCCTAAAAATAGCAGGCCGCAGGCACCCCAGATGTGGCGCATCCACTAGATGCGCCAATCCTGGCGCTTCACCCCAGCTCATCCCGTCCGTGCCCTGGTGCAGTGGCAAACAGGGTAATAAATCGAGTTGATACTAGCTGTAAAGTCACCTGAGATCAAGCCCAGCAGTTTGTGATGTCATGGCGTCTATTAGATACCCAACATCATAAACTGTCAGTACTAACAAAAAAAAAAAAATCGACAAAAGAAATTTATTTGAAAAAACAGTCCCCAAAACATTTCCTCTTTCACCAATTTATTGTAAGAAAAAAAATAAAGGGGTCCCACGACGACTCTGGACCATCTAGAATATGGGGGGGAGACACTCAGGGAACGTATCCCCCATTTTCTAGAAGTGCGGACCCTTCATGTGAGGAGTGTGGGTGCAATGAATCTGCACTCACTCTCCCCGGGTCCACAGCAGCAGAGTCCATGTCGTAATGGTTGCTACCAAAGCTGCAATGCCCTGCTCATGAGGTAAGGGCATGCCTAATCAGGAGAACTACTGTAGCGGAAGCTCTGCTTACTGGTATATAGGTGCTCAGAGGTAATAATAGATAAAATTAGTGAGTAACCTCGGCACTCTAAATCTCCCAGACTAAGTCAGTAAGTCACAACGGATAGTAATGCAAAATCACTCTTTTTTGGTCCGTATTAAGAAAAAAAAAATTTCATAAGCATATATGTTTTTGTCCAAAACAAGTTACAAATGACGTTTCGGCCTGAGCCTTCGTCAGATTGGACTTATCTGCTTGTAATCATGAAAAATGACAATACTCAGTATCACATAAGAGTGAGAGAACAATAACATAAACTCGAACAATGTAGAGGTACAATTGGGATGCAGCAAAAAAATTGCAACACAGCAAGAAATGAAACACATGATACAAATGTCATAATACAGTACAAGGACAATATAGTAATGACAAATATGGGGTCAGAGTAGGCTTAGACAGCTCTGGTACGAAAGAGATGTCAATCATAAAGTAACATGTGCAGTAGGTGTAGAGCTATAGTATGCATGGCAGAGCTAATGGGTAGACCGACCATAGAAAAAGAACGGAGAAAAAGTGGAGAAAAAGTGGAGAAAAAGTGGAGAAAAAGTGGAGCACCCTTTGGTGCCTTTCATGTGGCACTAAGGGGTGCTTAGCTTTGTATTTAGCCAAAAAAATGAAAAAAAAAATGACGTAGGGTTCCCCCTAGTTTTGTAGCCAGCTAGGGTAAAGCAGACGGCTGCAGCCTGCAGACCACAGCTGGCAACCTCACCTTGGCTGGTAATCCAAAACTGTGGGCACCTCACGCTGTTATTTTAAATTAAATAACTAATTAAAAAAAAAACACGTAGGGGTCCCCCAAAATTGGATCACCAGCCAAGGTAAAGCAGACAGCTGGAGCCTGATATTCTCAGACTAGGGAGGTCCATGGTTATTGGACTCTCCCCAGCCTAAAAATAGCAGGCCGCAGCCGCCCCAGAAGTGGCGCATCCATTAGATGCGCCAATCCTGGTGCTTCGCCCCAGCTCATCCCGTGCCCTGGTGCGGTGGCAAACGGGGTAATATATGGGGTTAATACCAGATGTGTAATGTCACCTGGCATCAAGCCCTGGGGTTGGTGAGGTCAGGCGTCTATCAGATACCCGACATCACCAACTTAGTCAGTAATAAAAAAAATAGACGACAAACACATTTTTATTTGAAAAAACACTCCCCAATACACTCCCTCTTTAACCAATTTATTAGAAAGAAAAACAAATCCAGGTCTGGTGTAATCCAAGGGGTTGCCATGACGATCCACACTGTCCCAGTCAATGAAGAGCAGGATGTTCCCCATTGGCTGGGAGAGCAGTGCAGTGACCTGAGCTAACATCAATGGGTCAGCCCAGGTCACTGCAGGGGATGACATGTGCTGCTGTCAGCGAGGTACATTACCTGCGCTGATCTCCAGCACACTGACAGCCCCTGTCACTGAGTTCAATGACCGGCGCCTTCACACCAAGTATCGCGAGAGGCCCGTGACGTCACCGCTAGTCAGTCTCGGGTCGGAAGCGAGACGTGATGTGACAAGCGGCGGCCATGGAGGACAGTGACAGCGCTGAGGTCGGGATGGCGGGACTTCATCACCGCAGGTAAGCCGAGCGGGACTGTGTATGTGTGTGTGTGTGTATGTGTACATGCCGCGGGCAGAAGGGGGCAGAGCGAGCTGAGCGGGGAAGTGTGGGCTTCCTGCACGTAACTAGGATAAACATCGGGTTACTAACCAAAGCGCTTTGGTTGGATACCCGATGTTTATCTTGGTTACCAGCTTGTGGCAGGCTGCCAGCGATGGCTCCTGCACACTGTGGCTGTAAAAAGCCCTGCTTTTTGCTGCTAGAACCGTTCTCGAACGTATCTAGAACTATCGAGCTTTTGCAAAAAGCTCGAGTTCTAGTTCGATCTCGAACAGCCCCCAAAATCACTCGAGCCTAGAACTGGAGAACCTCGAGCCTAGAACCGCGCTCAACTCTATTCATTAGCTGTAAGAGTGACGCCCTGACAAAATCAGGGTGTCACAGATGACTGCATCCCTCTTCTAGGCGCAGGATTCTCTCCTTCTTGAGTCACCATCACAGCCCCTATCTAGGTACATAACACCAGCCAGCAAACCCTAGTCACCCATCATGACAATAGGGACACACCAGTGGGCAGGGCCAAGTGGATGATGACACCCACCTAGGGGTTCTGAGGTGTTATGGGAGGGGCGAGTTTGAGTCAGTTAGAAGGAGTCAGTCAGGAAGAGTCAGAGAGTGACAGTGGAAAGTGTCGGTTGGAGTTGAGGAAATGGTGAACAGGGTAGCCAGGAGTTGGAGGACTGGACATGTGACTAGGTGGCAGTCAGTGGACAGGGCCACAGGCGATAGAGATCCGGTTGCGAGAAACCTTAACTGGACCGGGGCAGGGTCGTAGCCCGCCGGTACCGACAGCAGGAATCCGGTCGGGAGCCCGTGCACGGACAGGGTACCTGGACCCTAGGGCGAGGAGCAGCTTTGGGCCCCTTTCCAATTAACCAGCCGGGTTCAAGATTTCAAGTCTCGTCTCACAGGAGGCCCAGATAGAGCGAGACAGAAGCCTAACGAGGGGGATAGGGATCAGAAATTGCCTGCTAAGATCCCATGGATCAGTTCTCGCGGGCCATAGTTCCCAAAGGATAAAAACACCGGGAGTGGACTTCCCCATTTCATGCGGAGTAGTTATACCAAGGACTAAAACATAACGTGCAGGAGGAAGGGCCCCTGTTCTACCGTAGCGGGGTGCGGGATCTGAACACACCCTCCGGAGGCTGCTGGCTACTGGTCATTTGGTTTACCATCTGGACTCTGTGTTAAATTATTTCAGAACTGAGTACACCGGCACCATCCGGTCAAACCCTGCAGACTGCACTCCGTCACACCATCCCACCTGATCTGTGGTCCCGGGACAACACCTCCCCTACCCGTGGAGGGAATAACATCCAGCTGCCCCACTCCATCAGCCCCGGGCACCACCTCCAGCAGCAGTGGTGCTGCCATCAAACTCACTGCATACCACGGGAGGCGTCACTGACAAACCTCCCCTATATATATATATATATATATATATATATATATATATATATATATATATATATATATGTATATATATATATATAAATACCCCTTTTTAACTTTTGGGCGACAGACGGGTGCTCAGGCCCGTGTCCGGCTTCCCCTCGAGCCACCGAAACGACCCCATATCCGAGCGTCTCGAGCAGCAACCCCTGCCGCGGTCTGTCCCCCTGGCCACAACATAAGCCATAATCATCAACATTAACAGAAAAAACACGTGAAATAGATCACTCTTTGTGTAATGACTCTATATAATATATGCGTTTTACTTTTTGTACTGAATTACTGACATAAACTAACTTTTGATGATATTCTAATTTATTGAGAAGCACTTGTAATGCACTGAGCTATCAGGGAATGTGAGAAAAGGTTGTAATTTGTATTATAAAGGAAGAAAAAGATTTTTCCACCACTAAGAGGAAAACAGTAACAATGCAGTGACATGAGCAGAATCTGCATAACTAATCATATATTATATAGTTGCAAGTCAAATTTATGTATTAGATATCCAAGATGATAGATTTTAAAATGAAGTTCGTCTTATACTCAAAGTTGTAGTTAATAGTGAGAAATGGAGCCTGAAAGTCAAAATATGAAATTATTGTGACTATTTTGATCATCAGTGAATGCACGGATGATACTGGGATAAGCATTCTGGGAAATAAGAAAGACCATCAAGAAACTTCTGTTTTCATGATTCCTCTGCAAGGTTTACTATCCAAGGTATGTGGACCAGAACCATCCTACTGATGTGAGTCTATTGGGCATCTTATTCGAAAATGTCTCCCTTTTTTAAGTGTGCCAATCTACTACCATGTGGAGAAGCATTTTGCAAGAATTTTCTTGTGAGTCTCGTGGAATAGTTGCCACATTTACGGGGTCAAACACTGATGTTTGGCTTTAATTTATGGTCAAGATGATGCAAAAAATACTTAGTGGATGTCAGGAAAAGTCTTTGTCCAGCAAATCAATATTGAAGACACCAAACTTCTTAAACATTCTTTTTTATAGAACTCACTTTCTTCATAGGCCCAGAAACATGTTGAAATGAGAAAGGCCTCCGTACGACGATATAAAATGCATTGTATAGCTATAACACCCACCTAATTCACAGCTGTCTCACTACGTTTTCTAGGCTGCTTGTGTAGACTGGCTGTTTTTGATTAGTGGTGAGCGAGCACTATCATGTACGGGTTCTCGGTACTTATAATGAGCAGTCAGACACTCGGACAGACTTGACTCATGTACCAAGTATACTGGAAGTCAATAGGGAACTTGAGATTTTTCCAGAAGATCTTTCGGAAAATTTCTCGAATTCTCCTTTGACTTTCATTCTACTTTGTACACTCGTTGAGCCTGTCCGAGTGTTTAACCAGCTTAAATTGACTACTAAGCCTTCGAGCATGGTAGTGCTCACTCCTCACTAGTTATCACAATAACCTTCTACAGTTGTCTCTTTGTCAGCTGGTAGATTTCTAAAATTTCTTTAATTTAGAAACACTCAATCCTTGAAATACAGTAATGTCCATTTGATACCTTAATTAGGACAAAGTGAAACATCAATGATGGAGACCTTTATGTAATATAGGATCTTAAAATCAAAATTTTCATCATTTTCTGCATAGCCTCCTTGATCTTGTTGTTCCTCAGACTGTAGATAATGGGATTCATCAATGGTGTGCCTACTAAATACAACATGGATCGGTACTTGTTGGTATTGGATGTGCTCTCACCAGCTGAAGTCATGTAGACTGCGATTAGTGTACCGTAATACACACACACGGTAATCAGGTGGGAGCTACAAGTGGAGAAGGCCTTTTTTCTACCATTATTTGAAGAAATTTTAAGAATGGCAAAGAAAATGCAAATGTAGGAAGTGATAATAAGAACAAAGGGAAAAATGATAATAAAAATGCCATAAGCAAAGTCAACCAATTTAAAAATTGAAGTGTCTGACGTGACCAACTGTATAACAGGACCAACATCACAGAAGAAGTGGTCAATGGAATTCAAGCCACAGAAGCTGAACTGAATCATAAGAAAGAACTCACTTGATATCATCACATTAACCAAAAACCAAGAGACAATGACCATCCGAAGGCAAAGATCTGGACTCATTATTGAGGGATATTGTAATGGATGACAAATAGCCAAATATCGGTCCAATGACATGATGACAATAAGGAAACATTGAACTAGTCCAAAAATGGTAACAAAATGCAGCTGTATGAGACAACCCCAAACTGTCAAGATGCCCTCCTCAAAAAGCATTATGTGCAGCATCATGGGGACAACGGCATTAGTCAACAAGACGTCTGCTATGGATAAGTGTTTCAGAAAGAAAAACATTGGGATTCTGAGGTGGTCAATAACGGTCACCACTAGGATAATAAGAAGGTTTCCACCCTGAATGCAAACATAAATAAGGATAAACAGAATGAAGAGAAGAGTTTTGTATTTGGAGAGACTTTGGAATCCAAGAAGACGGATCTGAGAGACTTGTGTCTGATTCTCCTCACACATCATTTATATGTCGATATATTATATATTAATTGTTTTCCTTCTATAAATTAACAAAATGTAAACAAAATAAAAATGTTAGAAAATGAATCACATTACAAATAATATTAGATGCTGTATTCAGCTTTCAATGGATTACCTTGGAGATTCACAATAGGTCTTGGGTATTTTAAGCCGTGATGTGACATATGCTCATTGCTGACTCTTCTGATGTAATTGGAGACATTTGCGAAATGTTGACACAATTTATAATGTTATATGAACATGAACTATTCCTGAGGGATCCTAATAATGAAACTCAAGTGAATGAACTCAACAGATGAGACAGTTGTTTAGATTAAATGATAATTAGTTTGCTTCTTGGAAGAGGCTGGTTATGGTAATGTTCTGTAAGTATAACGTGATTTACCACTATTTTATGACAAATAAACAGTCAATCAAAAAAATTGCATAAAATTATTGTCACACGGAGTTTTACAAAAATCTCATGGTGGCATCAGACACTGTTCACACTGCAAACTCTGACACTCTGCCCAATGGTTTCTCTGGTGTTTCTGATTTACACAGGCAGACTCGGGCGTCAACCAGATTTGTGTTCAGTCATAGACAGACAAGCAAGAGTTAACCTCTGCTAGCCTGCTTTGTTAGGCTTCTGGGATCACATATTGTAAGGAAGCCTATCACATCTGCTCTTACATACTTAGGTTGGAGGAGACCTTCCATCCATGCCAACTATAGTTTCTGCTGTTCTGGTGTGTGTGCTGTGGTGTCTACAAATGATCAAACCCTATGTTTGGTGTCCAGTTTTCGGGCCGAATACCAACTTTCCCCAAAAAACAGAATTTTGTATTCTGACAACTTGCTTCAGCATCACTGTACTCAGGTATTCTTATTGGTAAGCTCGATGCAAGCCGCTTGCAGTGTTTGAATAGCTTGCACTGGGGATAACACCAGCATGATCTGATGTAGTGTGCAACAAAAAAAAGCCTGCCCACCCTCCCCTAGAACAGTTCTGTTTATGGCTATCTACTGTACATGTGGGCAGAGATCCGACTGCCAATCAGTGATTTCTTTTGGTGTTCAAGCCAGTCCGAACCCATGGATGGTCAGTTTGGCTGCACCCAACGAACTGAACTACCACGGGTTCGCTCATCTGTAGTGGTGTCCAAGGTTTGCTGGAGAGAGAGTAGCCTGTGCTTGGTGTTGTTGAGGAGTTTACCAGTTGTCTTGTTGTTTCCCCCCTGCTCTTGTTTAACTCCTAATATATTGTTGCCTTATACCACTGTGTAAGTGTGCTATGTGACAGAGTTTGGGTTTCCCCTGTTTGTCTATTTCTCTGGATTAAATGACACTTCTTTCCTGGCCCCATCTAGGAGAGGGGGTAAAAGATCAGGGCTGGTCAGAAGCAGAGCCACGAAGTAGACTCAGACACCCTCCACCATTAGGGGTATGTTTAGAATAGGGATATCACAGGACCTCCTAATCTGAGGGTTAGCTTAGGGGCAACAGTTTTGCCCTATCCCCATAGTCCCACATGACAGTTTTATGAAGCATGATGCAACTATAACTCAGTATAGTACAATCCTTTCATCATGTTATGTAAATGGAACAAAACAGTTACTAATTATAGTTGCCATCATGATTTATTTTTGTTTTATTTTTGTTTTGGTTGTTTCTTTTTCAGGGAACAACCACGACCCCCACTCCAACAGTCCAGCAGTCAGGTTACCAGAGGTCATACCGTGGGAACCTGGCTGTGACTTCTGGTAAACTGAGTGATTTCAAAGCCAGGTGCCACCTCTCAGTGTTTCCTGGAGCCTGAAGAGAGTGGACATGTTTCCTCTTTCTCCAGGTTCTGGATGTAGCAAAGCTAAGGATCGTCATGGGACTTCATATGGATTATGTAAAATCTTCAATGGTGTTTTGGTGGTTAATAAAGGGGTGAAAAAGGGAGTGTGTGTTTATTACAAATCAAGGATTTTTCAATGCTTGTGTTTTATTTATTTTCACTTTTTTTTTTACAGTGATTTCCCTGGCCAAAGACAGCCATGCCAATACTTGGTATGGTGGCAATGGTTCCGGAAGTGTAAACAGCCTAAAGGATTGTTGATTGGCTGCTCTGCAACCTTTAAACAAGCTTCATTTGGGTGACAAACTCAAATAGGAAATTAACGTACAGTCAAAAGTCTGTGTTCAGTGTTCAGCACCAATCACAAGGTGTTCGATACGGACATCGAACTTCTCAGTTCAGGTTCGCTCATCCCTATTAACCAGTTAAAGAGGAAGCCAATTTTGTACTTAATGACCAGGCCATTTTTTGCAATTCTGACCATTGTCATTTTCACAGGTTATAACTCTAGAACACTTCAACAGACCCTGGTGAATACTGCATTCACTCTCCCCAGGTCCACAGCACAGCTGCAGTAAGCTCAGTGTCACTGCACGCGAGAAGCCGACTGACAGCCGCTCTGAACATGCGGTCTCCATTTTTTCAGAAGGAGGAGGAGGGATCACGGGGACTGGAGTGTGATGCCCTGGACCCCAGGGGTCACAGGTAACAACACCTACCACATTATACACACACTCCCATCCCTTGTGAGGACACAACAGTCACCCGAAAGGGAGACCTGATGCCTCCCTCAGGGCCAGTAGGGCACACCAGTTTGGCAGAGCCAGGCAGAAAGGCACGCCCACTGAGGAGACTACTGTCCTGAGGCAGGAAATACAAGTTAGTTTAGGGAGAACAGAGTGTAGAGTGACAGTGACAGGAGGTGTAGAGGAATAGAGCTGTCAGGGACCCGGGATGGAACCTGGGATCCCCGTAATGTCAGGCAGGCAGACGGTGGTGGCCGCCTGCAGGAGTACCGGTACAGCAACTGGCGGAACCGTAGGGACCGGGCCAGGGTTGGAGCCCGCCGGCCCTGAACTGGGGAGACAACTGTTTACCGGAGCACCAGAAACCGAGTTCTCAGACCCCGTCCTAGCTTAGAAGCCACTGAGTATAGGCAAATTAACTGATTGCAGTCTAAACCTCATGGGTTCATCCTCACCCAAAGTCCCGAAAGAAGGCAAAAGCCCACCGATACCGGGTGAGAGCCACCGCCAAGGGCCAAACATCCGATGGGCCAGTGCCTGCGGGCAACTGGGGGCGCCTCCGGCAGCTAAAACGCCGGGGAACGGGCTACCACTGTACAGGCAGGGGAGCCAACAGTCAAACAAGAGGTGCAAGGGAAAGGGGCCACCATAAGCCTCACAAGGGACACAAGCAGCCGGCTGTGGGACCCGACCAGACCCGAACTTTGGTTTACCAGTGACTCTGAGTGTGAATTAATCGTGAGTACACCAGTGCAATCCGGTCATGACACTGCACCACAGCACGGCACCCTGCACCCCGACAACAACACCGTCGCCAGTCCCAACCGGGCCCTGGGACACACCGCCCCTACCCACTGAGGAGCCGACATCCAGGCTGCGCCTTCAACACTGATCCCGGGAGCCCCCTTCACTCCAGCCGCAGCAGTGGTGCATCCCTTCACCATGACCCGTGGGTGGCGTAACAACCCGTGCAACGACAACGCGGCCCCCCGGCTGCGGACCTCGTCCCGCACCACCACCCCACTGCCTCCGCTTAACCGAGCGACGTGGCCCCCAGTCCGGAGGTGCTCGTGCCACCGACAACCCGAGCCCAGACCTCGAGCGTCTCGGCCCGAGCAGAGGAGAGCGGCCGTGCCTCTCTCAGGGTGGTACAGGAGCAGCAGCAGGTACTAGGTAAGATCGGGGGGTGACAGTGGGTGACCTGGCTGGACCTGGGGAGGACTTTTCTGTTGCATGTGACATTTCACATGCAACAGAAATCAGAGGAGGAGGACGAATGCAGCAGGCATGCTAGTTGTGAGAGCCACCATTTTGATGTTCGAGAGAGGGTTGGGGTCGGGGGGCACTTTGGTGATACTGGTGGACCGGAAAAGAGATTTCTCTCCCATCTGACATGTTTGATCATGCCAGGTGGGAGACAAATAATTTGTTCTCATTGCCACCATTTACTGTGCCATAAGCATCTTTATACGGTGTATAACAGTGATCACATGACTGGGTACCGGAAAAAGCAGCCCAAATCATGATCTCCAGGGTATCAGCTACCCATGTTAGCTAAAACCCTAGACATTTTCTGATGCTGGGGGGTGCTATACACGTTTTTCTTGCTGATATTTTAAAACGGCGATATGGAATAAGTACCCTTTCCTGTCGCTGTTTTAATCCATACGACCGTCGTAATGGGGTTAATGAATACAACTCCTCTGACAGTGTGGCATCTACATCATGACCAACGTGTTTAGTCTAATCAAAATACATATGCATTTATGGCCAAAATGGTGAGGACTATACATTGTTACAAGCAAGAGAGTAATAATGTTTTGAACATTTGACTTTCAGGCTTCATATCTCACAATCCACTGCAGTTCAAAAATGGGACTCAATTTATTTTATAGAGAATAACCATGGCTATACTATATATATATTTGACTTACAACTATTTAGCATAATATTAGTTATGCAGATTATTTTCATGTCACTGCATTGTTACTGTTTTGCTCCTAAAAATCTAAATTTTTATTTTTATTATAGTGTTAGTATTTTGGAAATCCACCTTTGAGTTTCAACACTGGAAATGCTTTTGATCAGATTTAAGCATGTCTCGACTGAAATCTGATCTCAGGTCTCGTCTACAAATTTCCAACTTTGGTGCATATTGGTCAACTCACTTCAGTGTTTATAGAGCTTTTTCTTTAACTCTTACCACAAGTGTTGGATTGGGTTGAGGTCTGGGGATTGTGCGGTCCAATTCAGCATCTCTACTTCTCCAATCTTGAAGTATGCTTCGGGTCGTTGTCCTGCTGGAACACTATGTCAATTTTTTTGTACCCATAGTACTCAAATGTGTGAAGTAACTCATCTTGCAGGATACTCACATATAGCTCAGCATTGAAACTTCAATTGTACCTGGCCTAGTATCCAATGCCATATCATTAGGCTTCCTCCTCTGAACTTGACGCTTCAATTTCTTGATCTATTAGCCCCATTTTCACTTGTTTCTTTCAGACCCTTTTGCCCCCATCAGAGCTTAGTCTATTGACTTTCATCCCATTGCTCCAAGTCACCCAATTTCAAAACTCTACTGTCCACTTTTTGTACTTCTTTGCAAACGTGAGTCAATGCTTCTTAAGATGATATTAAAGTTGAGGTTTCTTCACCTTTTTTTTGGGCCACCATTCCAGACTTGTGTAATGTATGTCATGCGATGCTTGTATGGATACCTGTGACCTCACTATTTTGAAGAAAATGAGCTACCGCCACTGCCATGTTTGTCGCACCAGAACTAATGACCTTGGGATGAGCCGACTTGTTATTTTGCCTGGACGTCCCCCTCTTGGCATTTGAATGGATGGAAAGACTTCATTTTGTATTCTTCCAACTATCATGACCTCACATGATGCAGTTTGATCACCTTCTTGGCCGAGATCACCATCGATGAGCTGGATGATGCTGTTTCTCTTTTCTTGGCAAAATATTTTTCCTGTTACAGCAAACTTATAACCTTTCGCTTGGAAATCATCCTAATAACACACTGAGCAATTAGGAATGTAAGAACAAGTGGATTTACAATTTAGTACCAAAATAATAGAAATTTAACTTAATATTGTAAGGAGCAAAACAGTAAAAATGCAGTGATATGATAAGGATCTGTACAACAAATATACAGTGCCTACAAGTAGTATTCAGCCCCCTGCAGATTTAACAGGTTTGATAAGATGCAAATAAGTTAGAGCCTGCAAACTTCAAACAAGAGCAGGATTTATTAACAGATGCATAAATCTTACAAACCAACAAGTTATGTTGCTCAGTTAAATTTTAATAAATTTTCAACATAAAAGTGTGGGTCAATTATTATTCAACCCCTAGGTTTAATATTTTGTGGAATAACCCTTGTTTGCAATTACAGCTAATAATCGTCTTTTATAAGACCTGATCAGGCCGGCACAGGTCTCTGGAGTTATCTTGGCCCACTCCTCCATGCAGATCTTCTCCAAGTTATCTAGGTTCTTTGGGTGTCTCATGTGGACTTTAATCTTGAGCTCCTTCCACAAGTTTTCAATTGGGTTAAGGTCAGGAGACTGACTAGGCCACTGCAACACCTTGATTTTTTCCCTCTTGAACCAGGCCTTGGTTTTCTTGGCTGTGTGCTTTGGGTCGTTGTCTTGTTGGAAGATGAAATGATGACCCATCTTAAGATCCTTGATGGAGGAGCGGAGGTTCTTGGCCAAAATCTCCAGGTAGGCCCTGCTATCCATCTTCCCATGGATGAGGACCAGATGGCCAGGCCCCTTAGCTGAGAAACAGCCCCACAGCATGATGCTGCCACCACCATGCTTGACTGTAGGGATGGTATTCTTGGGGTCGTATGCAGTGCCATCCAGTCTCCAAACGTCACGTGTGTGGTTGGCACCAAAGATCTCGATCTTGGTCTCATCAGACCAGAGAACCTTGAACCAGTCTGTCTCAGAGTCCTCCAAGTGATCATGAGCAAACTGTAGACGAGCCTTGACATGACGCTTTGAAAGTAAAGGTACCTTACGGGCTCGTCTGGAACGGAGACCATTGCGGTGGAGTACGTTACTTATGGTATTGACTGAAACCAATGTCCCCACTGCCATGAGATCTTCCCGGAGCTCCTTCCTTGTTGTCCTTGGGTTAGCCTTGACTCTTCGGACAAGCCTGGCCTTGGCACGGGAGGAAACTTTCAAAAAGGCTGTCCAGGCCGTGGAAGGCTAACAGTAGTTCCATAAGCCTACCACTTCCGGATGATGCTCCCAACAGTGGAGACAGGTAGGCCCAACTCCTTGGAAAGGGTTTTGTACCCCTTGCCAGCCTTGTGACCCTCCACGATCTTGTCTCTGATGGCCTTGGAATGCTCCTTTGTCTTTCCCATGTTGACCATGTATGAGTGCTGTTCACAAGTTTGGGTAGGGTCTTAATTAGTCAGAAAAGGCTGGAAAAAGAGATAATTAATCCAAACATGTGAAGCTCATTGTTCTTTGTGGCTGAAATACTTCTTAATATTTTAGGGGAACAAAACAGAATTCTGGTGGTTTTAGGGGTTGAATAATAAATGACCCTCTGAATAAACTTTTCTCAATTTAAAAAAAAAAATAAAAAAGAAATAACATTCCTTTTTGCTGCAGTGCATTTCACACTTCCAGGCTGATCTACAGTCCAAATGTCACAATGCCAAGTTAATTCCGAATGTGCAAACCTGCTAAATCTGCAGGGGGTTGAATACTACTTGTAGGCACTGTAGGCTGAATATCTGCAATCTAAATTTATGAATGAGATAGCCAAAATGATTGTCTACAAAATAAAGGTAGTTTCGCGCTCAAAGCTGTAGTGGATGTTGAGATGTGGAGCCTGAAAGTCAAAAGATTAAAACATTGTTACCCTTTTGCTTGTCACCCTATTTGACCCCTTATCAACTTCCAGTGTACATGTACGGTGCAAGTCAGAAGTGGATGTATGTAGTGGGCTCATGGAGTAAGATCAACACATACCCAGCAGGCAATGTCTGTGTGTTACAGCCAGGACCTGCCTCTAACAATCAAGGGAGTAGCAGATTTATGCCCTTGATTGTTGACCTAGTCACTGAACTCTCAATATTTGCCAGTGTGTGTGACATGATTGGGAGTCATTGATAGGTTGCTATGACCGTTGGGGGTCTGCTGAAAACCTCTGTTCTTATTATTACGGAGCCCCTTTGAAACCCAGCCTTTAGCCAGGCTTCAAAAGACACATGAATTTTGAAATATATAATTTTGCAATATCAGAGTATCGCAGGAGATAGTCCCCCAAAGGGACCTACTAGTAAAGTGAAAGGTAAAACAAAATGTTTTAAAACATATGAAAACAATTAACAAAAAAAACTAAAATTTCAATTTTTATCACTTGTCTCCTATTAAAATTAAGGATAAAATTAAAAAATACACATATGTAGCATCACCATGGTCAGAAAAGTCTGATCTATCAAAATACAAAAAAAAAAAAATCATAATTAAAACTAAAATGCAAAACTAGAAATAGCCAATGGCGGAAAGGGTTTAATGTTTTTTTGTTGCTTTGTTTGTAATGTCATACATATTTAAAGGGAACCTGTAACCACTTTTTCGGCCTATAAGCTGCGGCCAGCACCACCAGACTCTTATATACAGCATTCTAACATGCTGTACATAAGAGCCCAGGCCGCTGGGTACAACATAAAAAACACTTCATAATACTCACCTAGAAGGTAGAAGGTCGCTCCGAGGCACAACAGTCGGATGGGTTGCGCCGTTCTCCGGGACCAGCGCCTCCCCTTTCGGCCATCTTGGTCTTCCTTATTCCGAAGCCGCTGTGCATGACGCGTCTACGTCATACACACGCGCCGGTATTGAGGTTATGCGCAGGCGCACTACAATACTTTGATCTGCCCTGAGCAGGGCAGATCAAAGTGCGCCTTGGCAAGATATTTGAGGTTGTCTAGTGACAGGAGTAGCAGGACAGTGAACTGTTAATAATAATAATAATAACAATAATAATAATAATAATAACTCGCAGAGGAGTTTGGGACAGTAAATAGATAGACAGAGAAAAAATTTGAATTCAGAAAAAGTAGTAGTATAAAGAGAACTGGTAGTGTACAAGCCAGCAATGGCCGAAGGTTCTGAAAACGGGTGTATGTGGCAAGACCGAAAACCAGAAACAGGAACTGTAAAGTAGGACAGAACAGTGAAGTACTCTATCCCCACAATAGTGAGTACTAAATCTTAATCCGGATAACTTGGGATGCAACCGTGTATAGTCGTACTAATCCTAAAGCAGAGGGCTGACACAGAGTTGGGCAAACAGGTCATCACAGAGAATCTAAGTTATCCAACGGCAGTGTAGGTCGGGAAGACCGTTGGTAGGAATGGTGGCGTATGGGCTGGACATGTCCATGGACTGACAGGCGTAACTAAAGTTCGAAGGGCCTGTTACGGTTGCTGTGGCACTGGAGACTATGTTTGGATTTCTTGCTACTGCACATGTGCAAGCGCTGGAGACTAAGTCCTATCTTGGAGCCATTGCACGTGTGCGGGTGATGTCGCGGGCGGAGGAGGGGACGCCGCGCTCCCCCACTGCTGCTCGGGTCCGGCTGGCACTGCGGCTGCTGCGGCCTGCCGCTGCTCGGTGGCTCAAGCGATGGGCCGGATCCCAGGGACTCGAGCGGCGCTCCTCGCCCGTGAGTGAAAAGGGGAATTGGTGTTTTGGGATAGTTTATTGTCCATGACGCCACCCACGGCTGTGGTGATTGAGTGGACACCACCGCTGCTCTGATTGGGAAGCCCGGGAGTGATGGTATGGAGCAGCCGGTTGTTGATGTGCCCCTCCGTGGGTAGGGGTTGTGGTGCTCCAGGGGCCCGGTGATGGGATTGGAATGGTGGACAGGCAAGTATGGGGCCTGTGGAGGTGCAGGGGCGCAGGGGCAGCGCTGTGCCGCACGGCACGGAGGTACTCACTCAGCCAGTAAACACAACACAGTTCTCGGTAAACAAACGGCTGGTTGGACGGATCCCTCGGACGATTACGGTGCTGCGGTTCCCTGCAGTTAGCGGTGACGGTCTCTTCCCTGCACCTCTGTATTGTTGTTTGGTAGCGATGGGTTCCCACCGGTAACCCGCTCCCCAGCTTGGATATGAGCCGGAGGAGCTCCACTCTTGCCCACAGGCGCTGGCCCTGGGAAACTGGTGCCTTGGCGGTGGCGGTGTCTCCCCTTAACGGTTGGACTGTTGCCTTCAACGGGACTTCGTTGTTGGGAGACAGTCGTCCCCTTCACTGACGGATTTGGCAAATTCGGCGACTCCAAGCCTTGCCGGGATCCGAAAGGCCCCTGCCCTGGTGCTGACTAATCTTCGTATACCGCTCCGGTACCTCCGGGTCACCACCCGTCCACGGTCCTTTCAGCAACCTCCAATCAGTCTCGCCTGCAGACAGTCACCGCCGTCTGCCAACCTTGCTGTCTCAGTCCGGGGCACACACCCGGACCAACTTCAGGCTTTACTACTCTCACTTTTCTGTCACTTCATCTTTTCTCTTTAGCTCCACTTCACTTTTTACTCCTTCACTTCCCTAGCTTGACTTCTTCCTGTCCAAACTCTATCTGCCTGGTTCTTCCCGCCTCCAGGGCTGTGAACTCCTCGGTGGGCGGAGCCAACCACCTGGCCCACCCCCTGGTGTGGACATCAGCCCCTGGAGGAAGGCAACAAGGATTTTAGTTTTGACCTTGTGTGTACCTGCAGGGATACATGTGGGGTGCATGTGATGTTGTGACCTGTGACCCCTGGCTTGCCCAGGGCGTCACAGTGACATCATCGCTGACACGAGGTCACATGTCTCTGACACCTTCTAAGCTGATTGGCTGCTGGTCATGTGCTTGTGACACGTGGTCACATGTCTCTGACACCTTCTATGCCGATTGGTCGCAGGTCCTGTGCTTGTGACGCTTTGCTCGGTGATAGGCCAGCGTGACGTCATTGCTGTCATTCTGGCAGCGGATTGGCTCTGGTGTCCTCCATCTTGGATGAGGCACAGAGTCTATATAAGACCCTGACGCACGCCGCCCAGCGCTCAGTCCTCTTGGTTCCTGCATAGGAGTAGACGCTCTGTGCATGTCCCTTGCGGCACCTATTCTATCTAGGTGAGTGTTATCGGTAGGGTAACGCTCTTGTACCTTGCAGCTTATGCTGTGGTCCGTATCCTCGCACCTTAGTGGAGTGGACATAGGCAGGTGCTTGCTGCACATGGTCTGACTGGGCCTTGTGGTTCTACTCTGAGGTGAGCGCTATCGGTAGGGTAGCGCTCCTGTACCTTTCAGCCGTACTGTTGTCCGTGTCCTCGCACCTTAGTGGAGCGGACATAGGTAGGTTAGGTGGTCGTTGCCTTCTAAGTTAACGCTCCTGCCTCCTGCAACAGTCCGTATCCTCGCACACTAGGGGAGCGGTCATAGGCAGGAGTTTCAAGCTAGCAGCCTTGCTGCTGTCCGTATCCTTGCACCACAAGTGGAGCGGACATAGGTAGGTGCCATATTGCATACACTACACTTAGTCTCTGTGACTGTTAACTGAGACAGGTGCTTTCACGCTCACAGACTGTGAGACTTCTATGCCCTTATATGTTGTATTTCTCACTCTTTTGCATTTCCACTCCTATGTTATGCTAATAAGGTAGTCGCTGTGACTTAAACAGTATACGCCGCTATTCGTCTTGGTGACACTGTGACACAATAGTGTCAGTACCGCTTTGGTGGTACAGGTTTCCCCTATCCTCTGCCATACTCTGCAGCGGAGCTCTGCACGGTGGACCCTGACTGTCGGATAGCCTTCCATTCCCTTATTATCCGACAGCCCCCGTAACATTAGGACTGAGCCAAGGGTCTGGCAGAGATGGCAGAGTATCAACAATTACATCAGTATATACAGGTTCTTGAAGCAAGGCTCAAGACTGTAGAGGATGAACATCAAACTTTGGTGTCTTCGCTACATGACCCACGATTGCTCTACCCAACAGATACTCTGGCAATGCCAGGTCTTGTCGTGGGTTCATAAGCCAGTGTCAGATTCACCTTGAGGTTAATTCCTCTAACTTCTCTACGGAGAGGTCCAAAGTAGGCTTTATTATATCCCTGCTTTAGGATAAAGCCTTAGAGTGGGCTACTCCCTTATGGGAGTGCTCTGATTTGGTTACTCAGAGACATCAAGACTTCCTTGATGCTCTTAAAGCGGTGTTCATGGGACCGCAGGTTACCCATGATGCGGCTTTGAGACTGCTAGATCTGTCTCAAGGTTCGTTATCTACCCGCTCTTATGCCATTGCTTTTCGTACCTTGGTAGCAGAGTTAGACTGGCCTGAGAAGGTGTTAATACCTATCTTCTGAAGGGGTCTTGTAGGCTATGTCAAAGATGCTCTTGCTATTCGAGAAGTTCCTCCTTCTCTGGAGGACTTAATTACGGTAGCAACTAGGATCGATGTACGCCATAAGGAACGTAGACTCGAGGTTACCTTGTCACGTCCCAAGCGTCGAGTTGGTTCAGATGCTGTGGTTCCTTCTCCATCTTCCTCAGCATCTGAGACATCTCCTACTCCTATGGAGTTGGGTTATTCTACTTCCCGACCTCGTAAGGCGGGCTCTCCTATCTGTTACATATGTCGTCAGGCTGGGCACTATGCCAACAAGTGTCCTAGCCGTCAGGGAAACTCCCAGGCCTAGTAACCATTAGAGGGGGGTTACTAGAGACACCTTCTGCACCCTCTAAGTGTAGTGTCCCAGGTCAGCTCTCATTCTCTGAGAATACATGGCCTATTATGGCTTTTGTGGATTCTGGAGCTGACGGGACTTTTGTGTCCTCAGGATTTGTAAAGAGACACAATATTCCCTCTATCATGTTAGAGGCGCCTGTTCCTGTCCGGGTTGTTAATGGGACTATGTTGTCTGACTCCATTACATTGAGGACAGTTCCCTTGCGCCTTTCCCTGTCTCATGGTCACATAGAGGTGATTTCTTTTCTTGTTTTGCCTGAGGGTATAGACGACGTACTTTTGGTTCTCCCATGGCTTCGGACTCTGGCTCCTCTAATTGACTGGGAGTCCGACAGCATTATTAGTTGGGGTTCGAAATGTCAGTCCCGATGTCTTCCCTTACCACCTAAGGTCATTGCGGTTGCATCAACTGATATCTCTCCCTTACCTACACCCTATGTGGATTTCGCTGATGTGTTTTCCAAGCAGGGTGCTGAGACTCTTCCACCTCATAGGCCTTATGACTGTGCTATAGACCTCTTGCCGGGTTCTGTTCCACCAAAGGGCAGGGTCTATCCCTTGTCTATCCCAGAATCCGAGGCTATGTCGGCTTATATAAAGGATAGTCTGGAGAGGGGCTTCATCCGCAAGTCTGTCTCACCTGCAGGGGCTGGTTTTTTCTTTGTGCGGAAAAAAGAGGGTGATCTGCGTCCCTGCATAGACTACAGGGGTCTTAACGCCATTACTGTAAAGAATAGATACCCCTTGCTAAAATTTCTGGACTGTTTGACAGACTATGGGGAGCTAATGTATTTACGAAGTTGGATCTGCGAGGTTCTTATAACTTAGTGCGAATTTGAGAGGGTGACGAATGGAAGACCGCTTTTAACACCAGAGACGGTCACTATGAATACCTCGTCATGCCTTTCGGTCTGTGTAATGCACTTGCAGTGTTCCAGGACTTCGTAAATGACGTGTTTAGGGATTTACTGTTATCATCGGTGGTGGTATACCTGGATGATATACTAATTTTTTCTCCCGACCTGGAGACACATCGGTTGGCTGTGATCAGTGTTCTGTCACGTCTAAGGGAGCACTCTCTGTTTGCCAAACTCGAGAAATGTATATTTGAGCAAGCCTCTCTAGTCTCTACCCTTCTTAGGCTATATCATTTCTCATGAGGGATTGGCAATGGATCCTGCAAAGCTTTCTGCAGTTATGGAATGGGCTGAACCTCATTCCTTGAAAGCAGTACAACGCTTCCTGGGATTCATAAATTATTACCGGCAATTTATACCACACTTTTCTACCTTGGTAGCTCCGTTAGTGGCTTTGACTAAAAAGGGTGCCAATCCTAAGGTCTGGTCTACTGAGACATTCCAGGCTTTCAAGGTAGTTAAAGAACACTTTTCATCTGCTCCTGTCCTCCAAAGACCTGACGAGAATAAGCCCTTTCTCATAGAGGTGGACGCGTCCTCTGTAGGAGCTGGAGCAGTTCTATATCAAAAGAACAGCTCAGGTAGAAAAAGACCGTGTTTTTTATTTGCAAAGACGTTGTCCCCTGCTGAGAGGAACTACACTATTGGTGACAGGGAACTACTTGCCCTAAAATTAGCATTGGAAGAGTGGCGTCACTTGCTCGAGGGAGCCAGACAGCCCTTTCAGGTCTTTACAGACCATAAGAACCTGACATATTTGCAAACTGCACGACATTTGAATTCTCGGCAAGCTCGCTGGTCCTTGTTTTTCTCTCGGTTTAACTTCTCCATTTATTATCTTACCGGGAGTAAGAATAATTAGGCCGACACACTCTCTCGCTCTATGGAATCATTTCATGAAGAGAATGAGGACCCTCATCTCATTCTTCCATCTAGGGTTTTTCACACACTCTCTCCTGTAACGTTAGATCAAATCCCACCGGGCAAGACCTTTGTTCCGCCTAATCAACAAAATGATATATTGTCGTGGGCACACACCTCAAAGGTGGGTGGGCATTTTGGTATTAGATGGACACGAGAGTTACTCGAGAGGTGGTATTGGTGGCCACACTTAGCCAGCCACGTCAACAGATCTGTCGGTTCCTGCTAATCATGTGCTCGCAACCGTCCATTACGGCAGAGACCGGCTGGGCTCTTGCATCCTTTGCCAGTGCCAGATAGATCATGGGAGGTGGTAGGCATGGACTTTGTGGGTGATCTTCCGTGTTCACAGGGACATCGATTTGTGTGGGTCATTACGGACCATTTCTCCTGGATGGTTTATCTCGTACCGTTATCGAGAATCCCATCTTCCAGGGTACTAGCCAAACTATTCCTCAAGCATGTCTTTAGGCTTCACGGGATGCCAGATCGTGTCATTTGTGATAGAGGTCCACAATTTGCTTCCCGTTTCTGGCGAGATCTTTGTAGCCTTCTGCAAATTGAGTTGAATCTCTCTTCGGCATACCATCCGGAGACCAATGGTTTGGTTGAGCGTACCAATCAATCCATGATTATATACCTTCGACACTTTGTTGCTGAGAACCACGATAACTGGTCCTCCCTCCTACCCTGGGCAGAGTTTGCCCTTAACAATTCTCTCGCTGAGGCCACTGGGCAGACACCATTCGTACTCAACAATGGGCAACACCCTAGGGTACCGGTACCGTTTCCCACTGCTGCACCTCCTCCTCTTGTGGCCGACTGGGCGACTAATGCCAGAGAGGTTTGGGATCGGACTCAAGAGTCGATCCAAGCAGCTAAGGACCGTATGAAGACGGTGTCCGATCGGTTTCGTCGCCCGGCACCTGTCTTTTCTCCTGGGGACTTTGTGTGGCTCTCTGCATAAAACGTGAAACTTAGAGTGAGCTCTGTCAAATTTGCTCCTCGCTTCCTGGGTCCTTATGAGGTTCTTCGACAGGTAAATCCTGTAGTCTACCAATTGAAGTTACCCGTCCATCTTAGGATCCATGACAAATTCCATGTTTCACTGCTAAAGCCGGCTATTTTACCTCACGCTCATGAAGTGCACTCTCCTGCCTCTGATTCCTCTTGCTCTAGATATGAGGTACGAGCCATAGTTGGTTCTAAGATGGTTCGAGGTTGCAGGTTCTTCTTGATAGATTGGGAGGGCTACGGCCTGGAACATGGCTCTTGGGAGCCTGAGGAGGCTGTCCATGCTCCCGACTTAGTTTCCGATTACCTACGTCACCGGGAGGGGGGCACTTGAGGGGGAGGTACTGCTACAGTTGCTGTGGCACTGGAGACTATGTTCGGATTTCTTGCTACTGCACATGTGCAAGCGCTGGAGACTAAGTCCTATCTTGGAGCCATTGCACATGTGCGGGTGACATCATCGCTGACATGAGGTCACATGTCTCTGACACCTACTAAGCTGATTGGCCGCTGGTCATGTGCTTGTGACATGTGGTCACATGTCTCTGACACCTTCTATGCCGATTAGTCGCAGGTCCTGTGCTTGTGACGCTTTGCTCGGTGATAGGCCAGCGTGACGTCATTGCTGTCATTCTGGCAGCGGATTGGTTCTGGTGTCCTCCATCTTGGATGAGGCACAGAGTCTATATAAGACCCTGACGCATGCCGCCCAGCGCTCAGTCCTCTTGGTTCCTGCATAGGAGTAGACGCTCTGTGCATGTCCCTTGCGGCACCTATTCTATCTAGGTGAGCGTTATCGGTAGGGTAACGCTCTTGTACCTTTCAGCTTATGCTGTGGTCCGTATCCTCGCACCTTAGTGGAGCGGACATAGGCAGGTGCTTGCTGTATATGGTCTGACTAGGCCTTGTGGTTCTACTCTGAGGTGAGCGCTATCGGTAGGGTAGCGCTCCTGTACCTTTCAGCCGTACTATTGTCCGTGTCCTCGCACCTTAGTGGAGCGGACATAGGTAGGTTAGGTGGTTGTTGCCTTCTAGGGTAACGCTCCACTACGCTGCCTCCTGCAGCAGTCCGTATCCTCGCACACTAGGGGAGCGGTCCTAGGCAGGAGTTTCAAGCTAGCAGCCTTGCTGCTGTCCGTATCCTTGCACCACAAGTGGAGCGGACATAGGTAGGTGCCATATTGCACACATTACACCTAGTCTCTGTGACTGTTAACTGAGACAGGTGCTTTCACGCTCACAGACTGTGAGACTTCTATGCACTTTTATGTTGTATTCCTCACTCTTTTGCATTTCCACTCCTATGTTATTCTAATAAGGTAGTCGCTGTGACTTAAACAGTATACGCCGCTATTGGTCTTGGTGACACTGTGACACAACAGTGTCAGTACCGCTTGGTGGTACAGGTTTCCCCTATCCTCTGCCAGTGGACCCTGACTTTCAGATAGCCTTCCATTCCCTTATTATTTGACAGCCCCCGTAACAGGGCCCTTGTGCAAAATTAAGGCCGAGGCCCCCCTCGGGGTAGAGGATGATTATGCTGACACTTGGCTCTTTCCCCAGCACCCAGCTTTTCATGTTCTGATATCCATCTTGTCCTCAGCACCCAGGTTTCTTATACTCTGCTATACAACTTTCCCTTAGCACCCAGCTTGCCCTTGATATCAGAGAATGGGAAAACTGGGTGGTTAGGCAAAAATGTATTGCAAAACATGGGAAAGTTGAGTGCTAATGGAAAGATGTATAGCAGAGCACCAGTGACCTACAATGCAGCATCAGCTGGGTGCTGAGGACAAGATGGATATTAGGATATATGAAATTTCGGTTCTGAGGGATATGAGAGAATGGGAAAGCTGGGTGCTGCATTAAAGATGTATAGGAAAGCATGGGAAGGCTGGGTGCTGATGGAAAAATGTATAGCAGAGCATGGGAAAGGTGGGTGCTGATGGAAAAATGTATAGCAGAGCATGGGAAGCTGCACCCAGCTTTCCCATCCCATGCTTGTATCTTTGTCCCCCCATCCTGGTATATAGCCTTATCCATCTTTTTTTTCTTCTTTTTTTTGCTGTACATTATATTTGTACTATAAATAATATTATAGATTTATTCATGTTGCATCTAAAAATGGTAGTTGTTTTTTTTAATCGTACACGAGTTTTGGTATTTTTAAGAGGATTTTTTGACCCTTTGAGTATTTATTCTGCATTTTTAGTATCTGAATTTTAAAAATATCACACATATAAACCTTCACACAAATGCACACATACACTCATATGAAAAAGTTTGGGCACCCCTATTAATGGTAACCTTTTTTTCTTTATAACAATTTGGGTTTTTGCTATTTCAGTTTCATATATCTAATAACTGATGGACTGACTAATATTTCTGGATTGAAATAGGGTTTATTGTACTAACAGAAAATGTGCAATCCGTATTTAAACAAAATTTGACCGGTGCAAAAGTATGGGCACCCTTATCAATTTCTTGATTTGAACACTCCTAACTACTTTGTACTGACTTACTGAAGCACTAAATTGGTTTTGTAACCTCATTGAGCTTTGAACTTCATAGGCAGGTGTATCCAATCATGAGAAAAGGTATTTAAGGTGGCCACTTGCAAGTTGTTCTCCTATTTGAATCTCCTATGAAGAGTGGCATCATGAGCTCCTCAAAACAACTCTCAAATGATCTGAAAACAAAGATTATTTAAAATAGTTGTTTAGGGGAAGGTACAAAAAGTTGTCTCAGAGATTTAAACTGTCAGTTTCCACTGTGAGGAACATAGTAAGGGAATGGAGAAGAACACAGGTACAGTTCTTGTTAAGCCCAGAAGTGCAGGCCAAGAAAAATATCAGAAAGGCAGAGAAGAAGAATGGTGAGAACAGTCAAGGACCATCCACAGACCACCTCCAAAGACCTGCAGCATCATCTTGCTGCAGATGGTGTCAATGTGAATCGGTTAACAATACAGCGCACGTTGCACAAGGAGAAGCTGTATGGGAGAGTGATGCGAAAGAAGCCGTTTCTGCAAGCACGCCACAAACAGAGTCGCCTGAGGTATGCAAAAGCACATTTGGACAAGCCAGTTACATTTTGGAAGAAGGTCCTGTGGACTGATGAAACAAAGATTGAGTTGTTTGGTCATACAAAAAGGCGTTATGCATGGAGGCAAAAAACACGGCATTCCAAGAAAAGCACTTGCTACCCACAGTAAAATTTGGTGGAGGGTTCTATCATGCTTTGGTGCTGTGTGGCCAATGCCGGCACCGGGAATCTTGTTAAAGTTGGGGGGTCGCATGGATTCAACTCAGTATCAGCAAATTCTTGACAACAATGTGCAAGAATCAGTGACGAAGTTGACGTTACGCAGGAGATGGATATTTCAGCAAGACAATGATCCAAAACACTGCTCCAAATCTACTGAGGCATTCATGCAGAGGAGCAATTACAATGTTCTGGAATGGCCATCCCTGTCCCCAGACCTGAATATCATTGAGCATCTGTGGGATGATTTGAAGCGGCTGTCCATGCTCGGCGACCATCAAACTTAACTGAACTGGAATTGTTTTGTGAACAGGAATGGTCAAATCTACCTTCATCCAGGATCCAGGAACCCATTAACAGCTACAGGAAGCGACTAGAGGCTGTGATTTCTGCAAAAGGAGGATCTACAAAATATTAATGTCTTTTTATGTTGAGGTGCCCATACTTTTTGCACCGGTCAAATTTTGTTTAAATGCGGATTGCACATTTTCTGTTAGTACAATAAACCTCATTTCAATCCAGAAATATTACTCAGTCCATCAGTTATTAGATATATGAAACTGAAATAGCAAAAACCCAAATTGTTATAAAGAAAAAAGGTTAACATTAATAGGGGTGCCCAAACTTTTTCATATGACTGTATACACTAGATTTTTACATACTGTATATGTGAGTATTTTAAACACACTGTATATACAAAGAAATAAGAAAGTTGGATGTCTGACAGTAAACCATGAAGATGAGGAGACCTAGTCACCATGACAAGACAGTGGTGGGGGCATATCATCAGCTACAGGGCAATGAGAGAGGGGGCAGGAGAGTGCAGCTATGGGGGAGGGGGCAGAAGAGTGCAGCTGTGGGGGACGGGGCAGGGCAGGACAGTGCAGCTGTGAGAGCAAATAAGAGGATAGAAGATGGTAGTGGTGGAGGGGGCAAGAGAGTGTAGCTGTGAGGGAGGGGGCAGGAAAGAAAGGGCAGCTGTGAGGAAGGGGACAGGAGAGTGCAGCTGTGGGGGAGGGGAGCAGGAGAGTGCAGCTGTGGTGTAGAGGGGCAGGAGAATGCAGCTGTGGGGAAGGGGGCAGGAGAGTGCAGCTGTGAGAGGAAATAGGAGGACAGAAGAGGAAATATGGGGAAGGGGCAGGAGAGTGTATCTGTGAGGGAGATGGGTAGGAGAGTGCAGCTGTGGGGGAGAGGGGGTAGGAGAGTGCAGCTGTGGGGGGAGGGGAAGGGGAGCAGGAGAGTGCAGCTGTGGTGTAGGGGGGCAGGAGAGTGCAGCTGTGGGGAAGGGGGGCAGGAGAGTGCAGCTGTGAGAGGAAATAGGAGGACAGAAGAGGAAATATGGGGAAGGGGCAGGAGAGTGTATCTGTGAGGGAGATGGGTAGCAGAGTGCAGCTGTGGGGGAGAGGGGTAGGAGAGTGCAGCTGTGGGGGAGAGGGGTAGGAGAGTGCAGCTGTGGGGGAGCGGGCAGGAGAGTGCAGCTGTGAGAGGCATATAAGAGGACAGAAGAGGAAAGTGGGGGAGGGGGTGCAGGAGAGTGTAGATGTGGAGGAGGGGGCAGGAGAATGCAGCTGTGGGGGATGGGGGCAGGAGAGTGCAGCTGTGGGGGAGGAGGGCAGCAGAGTGCAGCTGTGGCAGAGGGGTCAGCAGAGTGCAGCTGTGAGAGGCAAATAGGACGATAGAAGAGGGTAGCGGGGGAGGAAGGCAGGAGAGTGGAGCTGTGGAGGAGGGAGGCAGGAGAGTACAGCTGTGGGGGAGGGGATTAGGAGAGTGCAGCTGTGGAGGAGGGGGTCAGGAGAGTGCAGCTGTAGGGGAGGGGCAGGAGAGTGGAGCTGTGAGAGGAAATAGGAGGATAGAAAAGGGAAGTGGGCTAGAGTCATTATTCAGGGAGCTCCAGTACTCACTTCAGGTCCCATTGTGTTCCTCTGGAGCCTCCCCCTCCTATTACTGCTGACTAAAGAGCAATGGCTGTGCAGGAGAGGGATACAATCTCATCAGAAGTCTCTCATATTTCTGTAGCACTCTCTGCACAGGCCTAAGACTTCACAGCAGCTCCGTGCTAGTGGGCGGGGCTTACACCATGAAGCTCAGAAGCAGTGAGTGTAGGGGATGACTGTACTTCAGAGGAGGCAATGATCAGCATTTCTCCCCTCTTCTGATGGATAGAACATGCAGCATATGTGCTGTATGCTGGAGAAAAGACTGTCAGGGGCAAAGTCGGGGATCCATCGCCCAGCAGGTGCACAAAGCTTGCGGCCGGGTGATCACTGTGCTACTGTTACTGTTCTCCACACCCATAATCCCTCTTTCCAGTGAAGCCGGTGCTGAGAGGTAGGCGGGCTTATGGGTGTGGAGAGCAATGAATATAGAATTGCCTAAGTAGCCAGGGACATGTGTTAGCTCCAGACCCGCTACGGCCTCCTGTGACCCCTCAATGTGCAGGACCAGACTTTCAGTGCTGCAATATATTTCAGCTGGATCTACGCACTTGGATGCACATCCAGCTGATGCAAGTGCTAATTAGTCGGGCACCTTGAACCCCGGGCACGGTCGCAGTGGCGACCCCTTCGACCGCGATTGTTCCACCCCTGCTAACAGGACTGTATAACTTTACTGAGTTGATCCATGGTGTCAGAGAGTAAAGGAGTGGACAGTAACAATAGCAGTTGTTCAAGAGATAAATAGTAGTTGGTAGTACAAGTTTGCTTTGAACTAAAGTGCACCGTTCCTACAATATTCAAGTGCTGTGCTCACAGTAATGATGTGACTGAAGTGCTGTGCGTAACTGTTAGTAAAAGACTGTTGAACAAGAAAATTGAATCTGTGTCCATCAATCACCGGCGAGAATCTCCTGGATCATTCAAGAACCTACATAAAGGTATGGCTTCCAGACAAAGTGCACACATGCCACCAGGAGCCAACCAATGACCCCTTTCTCTGTGGAGAAGACTGGGCCAAAGAAAGATAAAGGCCTATTCACATCAGAAGGATTGAGGCCAGCTCTCGGCCCCTGCCACCCCTCTACTTGTGCATCACTCCGCAGTGATGATGTCATTCCAACCCTGCTAATAAAAGGAAATGATCTATTTCCATAAAAGCTTGGCAAATTTGCATCAGTTACTATTATCATGTGTGACTGAGGCTGGTCGGTATTTTAGAAAAGCTCTTCCTATAATTTACAGGTTTAGCGCTTTTGAGTTCATAGAGGAAGACTGTTTAAAAAATCAAGCTTTATGAATGCCACAATACAGTGCACAATACAGTGCCAGAGTATGCCCATAATCGAGCCAGAATAAATGCTGCTACACATGATGACCGTGCAGTTGTCCATAATAAACTCCCTGCACCATATTTGTTACCTGCTTTATTACTACCGAAAACAGAAGCAGACAAAAAGATGCTATACCAAAGCAAGCTGATCTGACCCCATAGAGATTAAGGGCAGAATCCTCAGTCGCATGGGGAAAAATAAGCAAATTTACAAAGTTAAAACTGTCCACTAGTACCCCTCATCACTTTCATGTTGTTTCTGTATTATTTGGATGTGAATATGGTTCAATTCAACAGTGTAGCATATCATTCATAGCTGTAACCTAGAAGCCACCAGGATCTCCACACAAAGAAAGCCATTATTAGTTAAAGGATAAGAGTTATGGTACCGTGTTATCCAGTTAAAAAAATGATTGATTGCTCTCAGTGGGAGAAACTTATAATGTAGAAGTTGTGATACCTTCTAATGGCTAAATAAATTCAATTAAATAATGCTACAGAGTAAGATTTTGAGACTCTTTAGGTCTCTTTATCAGGCATGGTATAACAAAGTATCTGAAGAAACACAAATATATACACAAACAGAGCAGACGTGGTATAATAAAAAGACATATAAACCAAACCGACACTGAGCTTAGAGAGTGAATCAATAATTAGCTTTGATTAGTGGTGTGAAAGTTTTATTGTCCCAATATCCATGTAGGATCAGAGGTCTGGTGCTCTCAGTCTCTGGAACAGACTCCTCAGATTTTGTAGTGGGTCATAAATCCTCCTGCCAGATTTAGTCTTGTGTGAACAGAGTCAAACAGTGTGATGAATTTGTATTCCCAGACCCTGCGATGGCTCTGTGATCTGAAGTTGCCTTTTAATATGATAACTTTCATGTGGTTTATGCTGTGTCCTGAAGCACAGAAATGTTTGACCACAGGTAAATGTTTTTTTGTCTGTGATTGTGTACTGGGTAGGTGTTACAGGGGGGACCGGCAGATTAGGACCAGGGGGTATATCCTAATCGCCAGTCGGGGCCCACCGTCTCCAGATGACAAAGGAGCTGCTGGCACCTGAGGGTTAGGCGGAGACTATCGAGCTGGATGGCTCTGAGATAACCCAGGAACTCTGGGAACCGGTCACGTGTGTTGGGACACGTCAGACCGGACGACAACCCGATTAGCGTTTTGGTGCACCTAGCGCTACACCAACCACGTGTCCAGGAAACACGTCAGGCCGGGTGGTAAACCAGGTAGCGTTGACCGGAAGACCGCCACGAAAGCGCCCTGTCGGCCACGTGTGTAGGACACGTCAGACCGAGCGGTCCTCCGATTAGCGTTTCTGGCCACCTCTCGACTGGCCACGTGTGTGTAGGACATGTCAGGCCAGATGGGTACACCAGTAGCGTTGACTGGGAAGCCGAGGAGGATAAGGAACACCCTGTTAACTCCACAGGGTCCTGGGGTACGCTGTCCGTGCGCGTAGGGGGCACAACCGGACAGGTGGCACAGCAGGTGCGTTGTCCGTGTGCGTAGGGGGCACAATCGGACAGGTGGCGCAGCAGGTGCGTTGTCCGTGTGCGTAGGAGGCACAATCGGACAGGTGGCGCAGCAGGTGCGTTGTCCGTGTGCGTAGGGGGCACAATCGGACAGGAAGCACACCAGCCGAAACCCAGTTAACGCCACTGGGCTGCTATAGCAAGACTGGAACGGCAGGAGGGAAGCACGGCGCCTGACGCTGATGTGCCGAGCCACGAATCTTGGCGTGACAGGCACCGTTCGCCTAACCCTACCTACTGCTTCCCAACATAGGCTTATGCCGCAATGAGGCTCTAACATGGAGGTGTGCTCTGACTGAGCAAAAGTGAAGACTGCGCACCTCCATGTTGTCTCCAGCCCTTTTTATAACCTGGGTCACGCCCAAACCCAGGGTGGAACCACCAAGGTCCAATAGCAGAATGCCATGTCATCAGTGACGTCACATGCGACCTATCCGGAACCGCCACATCATTGATGACCTCATGGCAGCCACGCCCCAAACACTTCACCAGTCATCGTCTGACGACCAATACTGAGGTGCCAGATCATAGGGGCGGGGCCTCTGAGAGCCAGTCCGGAGTTGCCACGTCATCAGGACACCTGACACCCTCCTGCCCTATCAGGGCCTGCCACCTCACGGACATGATCAGTGAGGTCCTTACCGGACCTAGCCTCTGGTGCACTAAGTGCCTGAGCATGCCCAGTAGCCTGAGCAACAAGCTCAGAAAGCAGATCATCAGTTTGAGCATGCTCAGTAGGCACATCCCAGCACTTAGACACAGCACGAAGTCCAAGTACCTGTGCAAAGAGGCTGTTAGGGTTAATTGTGGGAGCATGCTCAGTAGCCTGAACTGAGGACTTAGTCTCAGACATAACACAATCAGGCTGAGCATGCTCACTAGGCAAAACACCGGGCTTAAACTCTGGCTGGGGTAAATCGGCGCATGCATGCGCACTAAGCCGCCTCTCCACACTTAGACATGGTGGAAGGAACAGCCAACTGAACGAACCGAGGCACGGCCAAGAACGGCAGCCGGCGCCTGGGCGCAACAGGAACCGCAGCAGGCTGCTTGTGGCTATGGCGGCGCCGGTTCGTAACAGTAGGCCTCCTTGCAATCAGTCTCTGTCCTTTTTCTCCAACATAGAGGTCCCCAATAGGACATAGAGTGCACAGGATTAAAGGGGTGGTTCACCCATTTTTTTTATTTTCTGTAGAAGTTCTTCTTACAATTCTAGGTATTTTCTCCATTGGCTTGTATTTCCATTTCTGGCACTGAGCGGCGCTATGCTGCACGCTCAGTGCCAGTCACATGACCCCCTGGAGCTGTGGCCGCCAGCATCCTCTGACGTCCCGGCATTTCCGGGCCTCTCAAACTGGACGGGTACCTCACAGGAGGCTGGCACCACTCAGATTGAGTGACAGGGCTGTGGGCGGTGACTACCGCACGTCACAGCTCAGCATCGAGGGGAGGATCCGGAGGACGTCAGTGTGGAGCCGGCGTCCTGCAGATGGTGAGGCACGGGGCGCCAGTGTGCAGTACAGGGGGGGGTTCTTCAGCTGAATCCCCCCCCTGCACGTAAGTATGTGCTCACACTCTCCACCCGCCCGCTCTGCTGCGATGTCAGGAGAGCGGCCGGTGTCGGGCAGTGTGATCATCTGCTCCTCCCAGCAGCAAGACACTGACAGGCATGTCACCGCTGTGCTCTGCCATCTGGTCCTGCTGCATGGGACCAACTGTCTGCACTCCTGTCACCTGCACCACAAGTCACAGAGTGGAGACAGTTGGTGACAGAGCACCTCTGCCCCCCCCTCTTCTTTCCCCCACTCCCTTCTCTCCCCCCCACTCTTCTCCCCCTCTCTCTCTTCTCCACCCCTCTCTCTCTTCTCCCCCCTCTCTTCTCCCCCCTCTCTCTCCCCCCCTCTCTCTCTTCTCCCCCCCTCTCTTCCCCCCCCTCTCTTCCCCCCTCTCTCTCTACTCCCCCCTCTCTCTCTTCTCCCCCCTCTCTCTCTTCTCCCCCCTCTCTCTTCTCCCCCCCTCTCTACTCCCCCCCTCTCTACTCCCCCCTCTCTTCTCCCCCCTCGCTCTCTTCTCCCCCCCCTCGCTCTCTTCTCCCCCCTCTCTCTCTTCTCCCCCCTCTCTCTCTTCTCCCCCCCCTCTCTCTTTCTCCCCCCCTCTCTTTCTCCCCCCTATCTCTCCCCCCCCTCTCAATTCCCCCCTCTCTACTCCCCCTCCTCTCTTCTCCCTCCCTCTCTCTCTCCCCCCCTCTCTCTCTCCCCCCCCCTCTCTCTCTTCTCCCCCCCTCGCTCTCTTCTCCCCCCCGCTCTCTTCTCCCCCCCTCGCTCTCTTCTCCCCCCCTCGCTGTCTTTTCCTCCCCCCTCGCTCTCTTTTCCTCCCCCCCCTCGCTCTCTTTTCCTCCCCCCCCTCGCTCTCTTTTCCTCCCCCCTCGCTCTCTTTTCCTCCCCCCTCGCTCTCTTTTCCTCCCCCCTCGCTCTTTTCCTCCCCCCCTCGCTCTTTCCCCCGCTCACTCTCTTTCTCCCCCGCTCGCTCTCTTTCCCCCCGCTCGCTCTCTTTCCCCCCCGCTCACTCTCTTTTCCTTCCCCCCCCCTCGCTCTCTTCTCCCCCCTCTCTCTCTTCTCCCCCCTCTCTCTCTTCTCCCCCCCTCTCTCTTTTCTCCCCCCCTCTCTTTCTCCCCCCTATCTCTCCCCCCCTCTCAATTCCCCCCTCTCTACTCCCCCTCCTCCTCTTCTCCCCCCCTCTCTCTCTCCCCCCCCTCTCTCTCCCCCCCCTCTCTCTCTTCTCCCCCCCTCGCTCTCTTCTCCCCCCGCTCTCTTCTCCCCCCCTCGCTCTCTTCTCCCCCCTCACTGTCTTTCCTCCCCCCCTCGCTGTCTTTTCCTCCCCCCCTCGCTCTCTTTTTCCTCCCCCCCTCGCTCTCTTTTCCTCCCCCCTCGCTCTCTTTTCCTCCCCCTCGCTCTCTTTTCCTTCCCCCCCTCGCTCTCTTTTCCTCCCCCTCGCTCTTTCCCCCGCTCGCTCTCTTTCCCCCGCTCGCTCTCTTTCCCCCCCCGCTCACTCTCTTCCCCCCCGCTCGCTCTCTTTCCCCCCCGCTCGCTCTCTTTCCCCCGCTCGCTCTCTTCCCCCCCCGCTCGCTCTCTCCCCCCCCCCCCTGCTCGCTCTCTTTTCCTTCCCCTTGCTCGCTCTCTTTCTCCTCCCCCCCGCTCGCTCTTTTTCCTCGCTCTCTCCTGGCATGGTCAGTACAGAAATCTCTCCATCGTGGAGGGGCGAGAGGGAGTAATAAATATGGAGTCCCTACTGTGTCTGTGTATTTATTTCTAATAAAGTATTTTTCTCTGTGTGATGTTCTTTTTTTTTTTTAAAACCCTTTGTTGGAGATTCTTAATGGCGAGGTTAAACTTGGCCTGACATTAAGAATCTCGGGCTTTATACCAGCTGGTAAAACATAGCTGGTATTAACCCCTTATTACCCAGCCTGCCACCTGCCACCAGGGCCACTGGAAGAGTTGGATACAGCGCCTGAAGATGGCGCTTCTATGAAAGCGCCATTTTCTGGGGCAGCTGTGACTGCAATTCGCAGTGGGGGGCCCAGAAAGTTGGGCAACCTTGCACTGTGGATTCCAATCCCCAGCTGCCTAGTTGTACCTGGCTGGACTCAAAAATTTGGCAAAGCCCACATCATTTTTTTTTTTTAATTATTTCATGAAATTCATGAAAAAAAGGGCTTCTCTATATTTTTGGTTCCCATCCGGGTACAACAAGGCAGCTGGGGGTTGGGGGCACCGTAGCTGCCTGCTGTACCTGGCTAGCATACAAAAATATGGCGAAGCCCACGTCATTTTCTTAAAAACTTTTTCAAGGAAAAACCTTTATAAAAAAAAAAATGCTTCCCTGCATTTCTATTGCCAGTGAAAGTAACACCAAGCAGCGGGGCTAGCAGCCAGTAGCTGCTTTGGTTACCCTTAGCAATAGAAAATGCAGCGGGAGCCCACAATGTGATTTTTTTGTTTTTTTATTTTTAATGAATTTTTTAAAAAAAATCGGCATGGGCTTCGCCCATCGAGCACCAGAGCATTTTACTGCTCATTCATCCCAAGTAATCAGATGACTCCAGTGTCGGCCGATTACTTGTTCTGTGTCCCCCTGCATCCATCGCAGCATGTACGGGCTGTGAGGTCAGCGGAGTGGAGACAGTGACATGCTCTGCTCTGACACATAGTGTGCTGCATGTCACTATCTTTCTCCACTCTGGTACTTGTTGTGCAGGTGACCGGATGCTACATGTCACTAACTGTCTCCACTATGGGACTTGTTGTTCAGGTGACAGTGTATACAGTTGGTACTATGCAGCAGAAATCACAGAGTGGGGCAGTTAGTGACATGTATCATCCGGTCACCTGCACAACAAGTCCCAGAGTGGAGACAGTGACATGCTCTGCTCTGACACATAGTGTGCTGCATGTCACTATCTTTCACCACTCTGGTACTTGTTGTGCAGGTGACCGGATGCTGCATTTCACTAACTGTCTCCACTCTGGGACTTGTTGTGCAGGTGACCGGTTGATACATGTCACTAACTGCCCCACTCTGAGACTTGTTCAGGTGAGAGTGTATACAGTTGGAACAATGCAGCAGAAGTCACAGTGGAGCAAGTTAGTGACATGTATCATCCGGTCACCTGCACAACAAGTCCCAGAGTGGATACAGTGACATGCAGCACACTATGTGTCAGAGCAGAGCATGTCACCAACTTGCTCTGCTCTGTCACCTGCGGTGCTGCATGTCACGCTTTTGCCGCGATTTGGTGCGTTTTTTGCTGCGTTTTTGCTCACTGCGTTTTTAATCAGTGCACAATGCCATTAAAGATTGTTGATGAAAAAAAAAAAAAGGTCTGATGTCATTTCCTTATTCAAAATGTTCATTGTATGCAGGAGAGCAGACAGCAGCTGCAGAACTACAAGGCTCAGCATCCTCCATTCACTAGTGTATGCAGGAGAGCAGACAGCAACTGCAGAACTACAAGGCTCAGCATCCTCCATTCACTAGTGTATGCAGGAGAGCAGACAGCAGCTGCAGAACTACAAGGCTCAGCATCCTCCATTCACTAGTGTATGCAGGAGAGCAGACAGCAGCTGCAGAACTACAAGGCTCAGCATCATGCAGGAGAGCAGACAGCAGCTGCAGAACTACAAGGCTCAGCATCCTCCATTCACTAGTGTATGCAGGAGAGCAGACAGCAGCTGCAGAACTACAAGGCTCAGCATCCTCCATCCAGGACTGTATGCAGTTTTTTACCCAAAAAGAAAAAAAAAATGACATGGGCTTCGCCATATTTTTGTATGCTAGCCGGCTATTGTACCCGGCTGGGAACCAAAAATATAGAGAAGCCCTTTTTTTTTAATTATTTCATGAATTTCATGAAATAATTTAAAAAAAAAAATGACGTAAGCTTCGCCTAATTTTGGTGTCCAGCCGGCAGCTGGGGATTGGAATCCACAGTGAAGGGTGCCCAAGCTTTCTGGGCACCCCACTGCGAATTGCAGTCCGCAGCCAGCCCAGAAAATGGCGCTTTCATAGAAGCGCCATCTTCTGGCGCTGTATCCAACTCTTCCAGCTGCCCTGATGCCGGGTGGCTAGCTGGGTAATAATGGAGTTAGGGCTAGCTGTATATTATCAGCTAGCCCTAAGCCCGAAATTCATGGTGTCACGCCAATATTAGACATGGCCACCATGAATTTCTAGTAATGATAAAAAAAAAAACACAACACCCAGAAAAATATTTTTATTAGAAATAAAACACAACACAATTAGTGACTCCATCTTTATTGAAATAAACATCCCTCCGCAGTAATCCTGGGTTAGGGTCCCGCGCCGTCCAATCCGGATCCAATATCATCTGATCGGTTTGCTGGAAGGCAAAGCGATCAGATGATGTGTCAGGTTAAACTACGTGAATCACATGACACAGCAGCTGATTGTATAAAAGCCGATTATACAATCAGCTGATGCATCAGTAGAAAAAAAATAAATAAATAAATACTCACATCTGTGCTGATTACCGGCAGCTCCTGCAGCGGAGTCTGATCCTGGCCCATCACTGCAGGAGCTGCCGGTAATCAGCTGATGAAGTCCCCTGACGGCAGGATCAGCTGATACACGGCCGGGCGACACCGCGAGAATTACGATCAGCTGATGCGTCAGGTGACTGCATCAGGTGATCCACCGCCAGGTCCTGCAAGCTTCGTATGTGCCCCGGGGAGACTGCACACAGCCGAAGCGGCAGTACCGAGACAGGGGCTGGGAGCGGGCATGGCACCGAGACCCTGCAGACAGGTGAGTATGACATACACACACACATACACACTCACACACACACTGTATATATACACACACACACTGTATATACGCACACACACTGTATATACGCACACACACTGTATATACGCGCACACATACACATACACTGTATATACGCGCACACACACTTTCTTCCCCTGGCTGTGTAGAGCTGCTGCTGTCTCTGTGTGATTGCTCTCAGTACATCCACTGGGAAGAGGCAGGGAGGAGGGTTTGGGTGGGAGCAGAGTGGGTGTATTAGACACAATGGGTGTGTTAGATAAGCTAGACACCGCCCTAGAGCCACAAAGAATTCTGGGACTTGTAGGAACTGAACACAGGAAGTCAGAGGAGAGATTAACCCCATCAGAGCTGGAGCCAGCAATGAGCATGTGCTGCTAGTGCACAATAAAAGCTAATTTTGCTGAAAAAACATAATAGATGTGTTGAGGGGCACATATTAGCAAGATTTATCAGAAAAAAAAAAAAATCAGTTTTGGTAACTGGACAACTTCTTTAAGTACACCACGTTGGAGGAGAAGCATGTGAATGTCCCAGGAATCTTATAGTCCTTCTGTGTGTTAGGGATCTGTATCCGGTCTTTGGTCTCTACATGAAAGCAGGTTTTTCAGCTCTTCACATTACAAGGATAAGTTCCTCTTGGTGTATCTGAGGGCATAGAACTTCAAATCATGATGTTTCTCAAATTAGAAGGTTGTCTGTAGCAAGGGAGAATCTTTGAATATGGTTTTAAACAGTTATCCTTGTGTAGAATGTGGTGAAGTTTCTTAGCCTTTTTTCTCGGTACCTCAAGCTGTGGGTTATAGGTCACCACCAGAGGTACATGACTATTTTCTTCTTTTTGTTTGTATTGAAGCAGTGCACTTCTAGGGGTCCTTGTGGCTCTAAAGATCTGACAATCAATGGAGGTAGGGTGGTAGGCTTGGCTTAAAAATATCTTTATAAGATGTGTTAAGTGTTCATCCCTGTCCATTGGAGCCAACCATGAGAGACAAGAGTCCTTTAGATTGTGATGCTCCATTCATCGTGTGAATCTGCTGAGTTACGTTTTTGTTTTAAGAGAAACACTTTGTGTAGAAGACATTCAGGGGATACAATCGTTTTGTCAAAAGAACTGTTACAACGCAATAAGTGACAGTTTCATGCACTATGGAGTAAGAGACGTGCTAACCTGTCAGTTTGGTGAGTGACAGGTCAAACATTCAATCCTATGCTAGGGCATACTGTGTTGCAGGCATGTTGATTGTTTGCACAGTCATACAATCTGATTGAAAGGTGCTTGACTCTTTCAGGTATTCCCTGCTACTTAGCTGAGCGCAGTCAGACTCAGTCGTAGAATTTTGCTCATTGGTGCTTGTTGCCTCCATTCATCTGTGCTCTCTGTTCTGATTTATTGCTGTCAGGTCTTGGACCTCGTCTGATATTCTGGTTGCCTTGTCTATTTGCTATGATATGCTATCTTTCTTGTATTCAGACCCCAGATGGTGACCTGACTACACCCTCTTGGCATCAGACCCCAGAACTTTGACTATTTTGCCCCACAACTTGTCCATGCTGTTACAAGTGTCACAGGCACTAAGAAGGATCTGTTACTTTGATGGGGGCACTGCTACTGTGTTGATGCCAATAATGAAGCGCTGGTAGAGTGTAAATGAAAAGGGAGCCCTCTACTGTGAAGGGTACAAGGAATCACACTGTTACAGAGAGAAGCAAATCTACCAAGATTCAAATTTGGCAGATTCACTGCAATTTGGCTGAAAAAATGTAATTTGCATTGAATATATATCACCAAAGCCAATGTGCCATGTTTGACATTAAGAAATCTTTTTTATGCTCTGAGGTTTTCTGATTAATGATGAGCGAGCGTGCTTGCCGCTACAATGTTCATTACTCAATCAAGCATCAGAGATTAAAAATGCTTGAGTTTGCCATTGACTTCTATTATTGACAGTACATGAGTTGCGCCAGAGAACCCCGATGCTCGATTGATTAATGAGTAGTGGAAAGAACGCTCACGCATCACTACTCCTGATTACAAAATATAACAAATGAACAGGCCAATAAGGGAATATAAAATAGTAAAATGTCACAATCACCAATTCCCTCACTCCTGTCATCGACGCTCCCTGCCAGTCCTTCGCTGGGTTTCCAATGGCTGTAGAGTATGCATAGGCTGAAGTAAAAGCTCCTGGACCCCAACTACCATGAATCATATATATTACGTGATTTCTCCCATTTGTCAGAGTGACCTCTGCCACCTACATACAACTGTAGCCTTAGAATTAATCAGAATTTTAGCGCTCAAAATATTAGGTACAACTTAAGCAAATACATACTAATGTTTAATAACCATTGAATTCATTTGCCCTTACCAAGCAAAATATTTCCCCAAAGTATAATTAATACAACTGTTCATTGTAAGAGCTTAATGAGATACAGGTGTTCATGATATGGACTTCCATTTTGGATTGTGACTTCTGTTTCTAGGACCGAGTTGTATGATACATCATCTGACTGAAAGCCACTTGTTACACTTAATTCAGTTTGATGGACATCACTTTCAAACAAAATGTGTGCTGATATGGGGTTAAAGAGGTTAAACCCCTCTTCTTGGAGAATTCATTTTCTAGAAAGGCGGTCCATTTCTTAGTTGACTGTGCCATTTGTGCAACATACAATAAATATAAAGTCCACCTCACCCCATTCCACTGGAAGCCATGATGTTCAGACGGTACAAGGATGAAGGTGTAGCGGTCAAGTCATAGGGATTAAAGACAAAGGTGGTCCAGCAACAACATCCAACAAAATTTATAGGTTTATTTCAATCCATTAAAAATCCATAAAATTTATTGACAATACTTTTTATGGATTTTGAATAGATTAAAATAAACCTATATATTTTAAGGATTTTTTTGGATGTTGTTCCTGGACCACCTTTGCCTTTAATCCCTGCGCAATTTGTGCAATATTTGTGATTCAGACTTTGAGGTTGGATGAGAAGGTTTGGAGCATATGTGGCATTTTGATTTTCCTGTAGGGCTAATATTACAATCTATATTTCCCCACACAATTACTCAAACTCAGTCTTTATGGAATTTGCTTTGCTTACAGGGACATCGTCATAATGGAGAACGCAAGGAACTTTACAAGATTGCTAAATTATATTAAGCAAAAATATATCCAAAACGAGTTTGTAATTCCACACCCTGATATTGAGAAACAGTCATAAACTATTATCCTTAAAAATAAATAATTAATTGATTTACAAACCTCAGTCCAAATAGTGTCATTGTTTTATTGTAGTGAACTATATGAAACAAGCAGATATAAAGCTCACCACATTCGCCATAATAGAGGTACACGCATATTATTCTGAGACCATTGAAAGATATTTTGCGCCACGTGGAATTCGATCATATCCTGCCGGTCAGACATTTTCTGTGTCTTGCATCTAGAGATGAGTGTATCTCCCAAAATCCATCTCAGGATTATCAGAATTAGAGTTGAGCGCGGTTCGCGGTTCGAGGTTCTCCAGTTCTAAGCTCGAGTGATTTTTGGGGCTGTTCGAGATCGAACTAGAACTCGAGCTTTTTGCAAAAGCTCGATAGTTCTAGATACGTTCGAGAACGGTTCTAGCAGCAAAAAGCAGGGCTTTTTACAGCTACAGTGTGCAGGAGCCATCGCTGGCAGCCTGCCAGAAGCTGGTAACCAAGATAAACATCGGGTATCCAAGCAAAGCGCTTTGGTTAGTAACCCGATGTTTATCTTAGTTACGTGCAGGAAGCCCACACTTCCCCGCTCAGCTCACTCAGCCCCCTCCTGCCCGCGGCATGTACACATACATACACACACACACACACACTCTCACACACGCACACACCCCCCCTCCCCCCCCCTCCCCCCCGCTCGGCTTACCTGCGGTGATGAAGTCCCGCCATCCCGACCTCAGCGCTGTCACTGTCCTCCATGGCCGCCGCTTGTCACATCACCTCTCGCTTCCGACCCGAGACTGACTAGCGGTGACGTCACGGACCTCTCGCGATACTTGATGTGAAGGTGCCGGTCATTGAGCTCAGTGACAGGGGCTGTCAGTGTGCTGGAGATCAGCGCAGGTAATGTACCTCGCTGACAGCAGCACTTGTCACCCCCCTGCAGTGACCTGGGCTGACCCATTGATGTTAGCTCAGGTCACTGCACTGCTCTCCCAGCCAATGGGGAACATCCTGCTCTTCATTGACTGGGACAGTGTGGGTCGTCATGGCAACCCCTTGGATTACAGCAGACCTGGATTTGTTTTTCATTCTAATAAATTGGTTAAAGAGGGAATGTTTTGGGGAGTGTTTTTTCAAATAAAAAAGTGTTTGTCGTCTATTTTTTTTTATTACTGACTGGGTTGGTGATGTCGGGTATCTGATAGACGCCTGACCTCACCAACCCCAGGGCTTGATGCCAGGTGACATTACACATCTGGTATTAACCCCATATATTACCCCGTTTGCCACCGCACCAGGGCGCAGGATGAGCTGGGGCGAAGCACCAGGATTGGCGCATCTAATGGATGCGCCACTTCTGGGGCGGCTGCGGCCTGCTATTTTTAGGCTTGGGAGAGTCCAATAGCCATGGACCTCCCTAGTCTGAGAATATCAGGCCCCAGCTGTCTGCTTTACCTTGGCTGGTGATCCAATTTTGGGGGACCCCTACGTGTTTTTTTTTAAAATTATTTATTTAATTTAAAATAACAGCGTGGGGTGCCCTCAGTTTTGGATTACCAGCCAAGGTGAGGTTGCCAGCTGTGGTCTGCAGGCTGCAGCCGTCTGCTTTACCCTAGCTGGCTACAAAACTAGGGGGAACCCTACGTCATTTTTTTTTCATTTTTTTGGCTAAATACAAAGCTAAGCACCCCTTAGTGCCACATGAAAGGCACCAAATGGTGCTCCACTTTTTCTCCACTTTTTCTCAATTTTTTCTCCACTTTTTGTCCACTTTTTGTCCACTTTTTCTCCACTTTTTCTCCACTTATGGAGAAAAAGTGGAGAATAAGTGGAGAAAAAGTAGAGAAAAAGTGGAGAAAAAGTGGAGAAAATAATGGAGAAAAAGTGGAGAAAAGAATGGAGAAAAAGTGGAGAAAAAGTGGAGAATAAGTGGAGAAAAAGTAGAGAAAAAGTGGAGAAAAAGTGGAGAAAATAATGGAGAAAAAGTGGAGAAAAGAATGGAGAAAAAGTGGAGAAAAAGTGGAGAAAAAAATGGAGAAAAAGTGGAGAATTTTTTTCTCCACTTTTTCTCCACTATTTCTCCTTTTTTTTTCTCCACTTTTTCTCCACTTTTTCTCCACTTTTTCTCCACTTCTTCTCCATTTTTTTCTCCACTTTTTCTCATCTTTTTCTCCATTTATTCTCCACTTATTCTCCACTTTTTCTCCACTTATTCTCCACTTTTTCTCCACTTTTTCTCCATTTTTTTCTCCACTTTTTCTCCACTTTTTCTCCATTTATTCTCCACTTTTTCTCCATTTTTTTCTCCACTTTTTCTCCACTTTTTCTCCATTTATTCTCCACTTTTTCTCCACTTTTTCTCCATTTTTTTCTCCACTTTTTCTCCACTTTTTCTCCACTTATTCTCCACTTATTCTCCACTTTTTCTCCACTTATTCTCCACTTTTTCTCCACTTTTTCTCCATTTATTCTCCACTTTTTCTCCACTTTTTCTCCATTTTTTTCTCCACTTTTTCTCCACTTTTTCTCCACTTATTCTCCACTTTTTCTCCACTTATTCTCCACTTTTTCTCCACTTTTTCTCCATTTTTTTCTCCACTTTTTCTCCACTTTTTCTCCATTTATTCTCCACTTTTTCTCCACTTTTTCTCCATTTTTTTCTCCACTTTTTCTCCACTTATTCTCCACTTTTTCTCCACTTTTTCTCCATTTATTCTCCACTTTTTCTCCATTTTTTTCTCCACTTTTTCTCCACTTTTTCTCCACTTTTTCTCCACTTATTCTCAACTTTTTCTCCACTTTTTCTCCATTTATTCTCCACTTTTTTTCCACTTTTTCTCCATTTATTCTCCACTTTTTCTCCACTTTTTCTCCACTTTTTCTCCACTTATTCTCCACTTTTTCTCCACTTATTCTCCACTTTTTCTCCACTTTTCTCCATTTTGTTCTCCACTTTTTCTCCACTTTTTCTCCATTTATTCTCCACTTTTTTCTCCATTTTTTCTCCACTTTTTCTCCACTTATTCTCCACTTTTTCTCCACTTTTTCTCCATTTATTCTCCACTTTTTCTCCACTTTTTCTCCATTTTTTTCTCCGCTTTTTCTCCACTTTTTCTCCACTTATTCTCCACTTTTTCTCCACTTTTTCTCCATTTATTCTCCACTTTTTCTCCACTTTTTCTCCATTTTTTTCTCCACTTTTTCTCCAATTTTTCTCCACTTATTCTCCACTTTTTCTCCACTTTTTCTCCACTTTTTCTCCATTTTTTTCTCCACTTTTTCTCCACTTTTTCTCCACTTTTTCTCCACTTATTCTCCACTTTTTCTCCACTTATTCTCCACTTTTTCTCCACTTTTCTCCATTTTTTTCTCCACTTTTTCTCCACTTTTTCTCCATTTATTCTCCACTTTTTCTCCACTTTTTCTCCACTTATTCTCCACTTTTTCTCCACTTTTTCTCCATTTATTCTCCACTTTTTCTCCATTTTTTTCTCCACTTTTTCTCCACTTTTTCTCCATTTATTCTCCATTTATTCTCCACTTTTTCTCCACTTTTTCTCCATTTTTTTCTCCACTTTTTCTCCACTTTTTCTCCACTTATTCTCCACTTATTCTCCACTTTTTCTCCACTTATTCTCCACTTTTTCTCCACTTTTTCTACATTTATTCTCCACTTTTTCTCCACTTTTTCTCCATTTTTTTCTCCACTTTTTCTCCACTTTTTCTCCACTTATTCTCCACTTTTTCTCCACTTATTCTCCACTTTTTCTCCACTTTTTCTCCATTTTTTTCTCCACTTTTTCTCCATTTATTCTCCACTTTTTCTCCACTTTTTTTCCATTTTTTTCTCCACTTTTTCTCCACTTATTCTCCACTTTTTCTCCACTTTTCTCCATTTTTTTCTCCACTTTTTCTCCACTTTTTCTCCATTTATTCTCCACTTTTTCTCCACTTTTTCTCCACTTATTCTCCACTTTTTCTCCACTTTTTCTCCATTTATTCTCCACTTTTTCTCCATTTTTTTCTCCACTTTTTCTCCACTTTTTCTCCATTTATTCTCCACTTTTTCTCCACTTTTTCTCCATTTTTTTCTCCACTTTTTCTCCACTTTTTCTCCACTTATTCTCCACTTATTCTCCACTTTTTCTCCACTTATTCTCCACTTTTTCTCCACTTTTTCTACATTTATTCTCCACTTTTTCTCCACTTTTTCTCCATTTTTTTCTCCACTTTTTCTCCACTTTTTCTCCACTTATTCTCCACTTTTTCTCCACTTATTCTCCACTTTTTCTCCACTTTTTCTCCATTTTTTTTCTCCACTTTTTCTCCATTTATTCTCCACTTTTTCTCCACTTTTTTTCCATTTTTTTCTCCACTTTTTCTCCACTTATTCTCCACTTTTTCTCCACTTTTTCTCCATTTATTCTCCACTTTTTCTCCATTTTTTTCTCCACTTTTTCTCCACTTTTTCTCCACTTTTTCTCCACTTTTTCTCCACTTTTTCTCCATTTATTCTCCACTTTTTCTCCACTTTTTCTCCATTTATTCTCCACTTTTTCTCCACTTTTTCTCCACTTTTTCTCCACTTATTCTCCACTTTTTCTCCACTTATTCTCCACTTTTTCTCCACTTTTCTCCATTTTTTCTCCACTTTTTCTCCACTTTTTCTCCATTTATTCTCCACTTTTTTCTCCATTTTTTTCTCCACTTTTTCTCCACTTATTCTCCACTTTTTCTCCACTTTTTCTCCATTTATTCTCCACTTTTTCTCCACTTTTTCTCCATTTTTTCTCCACTTTTTCTCCACTTTTTCTCCACTTCTCCACTTTTTCTCCACTTTTTCTCCATTTATTCTCCACTTTTTCTCCACTTTTTCTCCACTTTTTCTCCACTTATTCTCCACTTTTTCTCCACTTTTTCTCCATTTTTTTCTCCACTTTTTCTCCACTTTTTCTCCATTTATTCTCCACTTTTTCTCCACTTTTTCTCCACTTATTCTCCACTTTTTCTCCACTTTTTCTCCACTTATTCTCCACTTTTTCTCCACTTTTTCTCCATTTATTCTCCACTTTTTCTCCACTTTTTCTCCATTTTTGTATCCACTTTTTCTCCACTTTTTCTCCATTTATTCTCCACTTTTTCTCCACTTTTTCTCCATTTTTTTCTCCACTTTTTCTCCACTTTTTCTCCATTTTTTTCTCCACTTTTTCTCCACTTATTCTCCACTTTTTCTCCACTTTTTCTCCATTTTTTTCTCCACTTTTTCTCCACTTTTTCTCCATTTATTCTCCACTTTTTCTCCACTTTTTCTCCACTTTTTCTCCACTTTTTCTCCACTTATTCTCCACTTTTTCTCCACTTTTTCTCCATTTTTTTCTCCACTTTTTCTCCACTTTTTCTCCATTTATTCTCCACTTTTTCTCCACTTTTTCTCCATTTTTTTCTCCACTTTTTCTCCACTTTTTCTCCACTTTTTCTCCTCTTTTTCTCCATTTATTCTCCACTTTTTCTCCACTTTTTCTCCATTTTTTTCTCCACTTTTTCTCCACTTTTTCTCCATTTATTCTCCACTTTTTCTCCACTTTTTCTCCACTTTTTCTCCACTTATTCTCCACTTTTTCTCCACTTTTTCTCCATTTTTTTCTCCACTTTTTCTCCACTTTTTCTCCATTTATTCTCCACTTTTTCTCCACTTTTTCTCCACTTTTTCTCCACTTTTTCTCCACTTATTCTCCACTTTTTCTCCACTTTTTCTCCATTTTTTTCTCCACTTTTTCTCCACTTTTTCTCCATTTATTCTCCACTTTTTCTCCACTTTTTCTCCATTTTTTTCTCCACTTTTTCTCCACTTTTTCTCCACTTTTTCTCCTCTTTTTCTCCATTTATTCTCCACTTTTTCTCCACTTTTTCTCCATTTTTTTCTCCACTTTTTCTCCACTTTTTCTCCATTTATTCTCCACTTTTTCTCCACTTTTTCTCCACTTTTTCTCCACTTATTCTCCACTTTTTCTCCACTTTTTCTCCATTTTTTTTCTCCACTTTTTCTCCACTTTTTCTCCATTTATTCTCCACTTTTTCTCCACTTTTTCTCCATTTATTCTCCACTTTTTCTCCACTTTTTCTCCACTTATTCTCCACTTTTTCTCCACTTTTTCTCCATTTATTCTCCACTTTTTCTCCACTTTTTCTCCACTTTTTCTCCACTTATTCTCCACTTTTTCTCCACTTTTTCTCCATTTTTTTCTCCACTTTTTCTCCACTTTTTCTCCATTTATTCTCCACTTTTTCTCCACTTTTTCTCCACTTATTCTCCACTTTTTCTCCACTTTTTCTCCACTTATTCTCAACTTTTTCTCCACTTTTTCTCCATTTATTCTCCACTTTTTCTCCACTTTTTCTCCATTTTTTTCTCCACTTTTTATCCACTTTTTCTCCATTTATTCTCCACTTTTTCTCCACTTTTTCTCCATTTTTTTCTCCACTTTTTCTCCACTTTTTCTCCACTTTTTCTCCACTTATTCTCCACTTTTTCTCCACTTTTTATCCACTTTTGAAACGTCAATTGTAACTTGTTTTGGACAAAAACATATATGCTTATGAAAAAAAAATGTTCTTAATACGGACCAATAAAGAGTGATTTTTCATTACTATCCATTGGGACTTACTGACTTAGTCTGGGAGATTTAGAGTGCCGATTTTACTCACTAATTTTATCTATTATTACCTCTGAGCACCTATATACCAGTGAGCAGAGCTATCTCTACAGTAGTTCTCCTGATTAGGCATGCCCTTACCTCATGAGCAGGGCATTGCAGCTTTGGTAGCAACCATTACGACATGGACTCTGCTGCTGTGGACCCGGGGAGAGTGAGTGCAGATTCATTGCACCCACACTCCTCACATGAAGGGTCCGCACTCCTAGAAAATATGGGATACGTTCCCTGAGTGTCTCCCCCCCATATTCTAGACGGTCCAGAGTCGTCGTGGGACCCCTTTAATTTTTTTCTTACAATAAATTGGTGAAAGAGGAAATGTTTTGGGGACTGTTTTTTCAAATAAATTTCTTTTGTCGATTTTTTGTTTTTGTTAGTACTGACAGTTTATGATGTTGGGTATCTAATAGACGCCATGACATCACAAACTGCTGGGCTTGATCTCAGGTGACTTTACAGCTAGTATCAACCCGATTTATTACCCCGTTTGCCACTACACCAGGGCATGGGATGAGCTGGGGTGAAGCGCCAGGATTGGCGCATCTAGTGGATGCGCCACGTCTGAGGTGCCTGCGGCCTGCTATTTTTAGGCTGTGAAGGCCCAATAACTATGGACCTTCCCACCCTGAGAATACCAGACCACAGCTGTCCGCTTTACCTTGGCTGGTGATCCAATTTGGAGGGGACCCTACTTTTTTTGTGTAATTATTAATATTTATAAAATAATTATAAAAAAGAGCCTGAGGGGACCTCCACATTGGATCCCCAACCACGGTAAAGCTGCCAGCTGTGGTTTTCAGGCTACAGCCGTCTGCTTTACCCTAGCTGGCTATCAAAAATGGGGGGACCCAACGTCATTTTTTTTTTTAACTATTTTTTAAATAGAAAAAATTAATGGGCTTCCCTGTATTTTGATTGCCAACCAAGGTAACGGCAGGCAGATGGGGGTGGCAACCCATAGCTGTCTGCTTTATCTGCGCTGAGAATCAAAAATACCGCGGAGCGCTACGTCATTTTTTTAAAGATTTATTTTTACAGCACTGTGATGTCCAGCAATCAAAATACAGGGAAGCCCATTTTATTTTTAGTTATTTATATAAATAATTAAAAAAAATAAATATGGGCTCCCGCTGCATTTTTTGTATTGCTAGCTAAGGGTAATCCAAGCAGCTACTGGCTGCTAACCCCCACTGCTTGGTGTTACCTTCACTGGCAATGGAAAATCCAGGGAAGCATTTTTTATTTTTTTTGCCAAAAAACTACAAAAAAAGGACGTGAGTTTCGCCATATTTTTGTATGCTAGCCAGGTATAGCAGGCAGGTGCTGGAAGAGTTGGATACAGCGCCAGAAGATGGCGCTTCTATGAAAATGCCATTTTCTGAGGCGGCTGCAGACTGCAATTCGCAGCAGTGGGGCCCAGAAAGCTCAGGCCAACCTGTGGTGCGAATTCCAATCCCCAGCTGCCTAGTTGTACCTGGCTGGACACAAAAATGGGGCGAAGCCTACGTCATTTGTTTTCTAATTATTTCATGAAATTCATGAAATAATAAAAAAAGGGCTTCCCTTTATTTTTGGTTCCCAGCCGGGTACAAATAGGCAACTGGGGGTTGGGGGCAGCCGTACCTGCTTGCTGTACCTGGCTAGCATACAAAAATATGGCAAAGCCCACATAATTTTTTCAGGGGGCAAAAAACTTCTGCATACAGTCCTGGATGGAGTATGCTGAGCCTTGTAGTTCTGCAGCTGCTGTCTGTCTGTATGGAGAAGAGCAGACAGCAGCTGCAGAATTACAAGGCTCAGCATACTCCATCCAGGACTGTATGCAGAATTTTTTTGCCCACCAAAAAAATGACGTGGGCTTCGCCATATTTTTGTATGCTAGCCAGGTACAGCTGGCAGCCACGGGCTGCCTCCAACCCCCAGTTGCCTATTTGTACCCGGCTGGGAACCAAAAATATAGGGAAGCCCGTTTTTTTTTAATTATTTCACTTATTTCATGAAATAATTAAAAAACAAATGACGTGGGCTTCGCCCCATTTTTGTGTCCAGCCGGGTACAACTAGGCAGCTGGGGATTGGAATCCGCAACACAGGTTAGCCCGAGGTTTGTGGGCGCCTCTGCTGCGAATTACAGTCCGCAGCCGTCCCAGAAAATGGCGCTCTCATAGAAGCGCCATCATCTGGCGCTGTATCCAACTCTTCCAACAGCCCTGGAGCCGGGTGGCTTGTTGGGTAATTATGAGTTAATACTGGCTTTGTTTTACTAGCCAGTATTAAGCCAGAGATTCTTAATGTCAGGCACGTTTGACCCGGCCATTAAGAATCTCCAATAAAGGGATAAAAAAAAACACCACACAGAGAAAAAATACTTTAATAGAAATAAATACACAGACACATTAGAGACTCCATCTTTATTACCCCCTGTCAGCCCTCCACGATCCTGCTCTTCTGTCTTCTTTCTTTCTAGTGTAGTAGTAGTGACGATTGTAGTGAGGATGAGATTCACCAGCTCATCACTTGGGGCTGGGGAACCTCCATCCTCACTACAATCATCACTAGTGTAGTAGTAGTGACGATTGTAGTGAGGATGAGATTCACCAGCTCATCACTTGGGGCTGGGGAACCTCCATCCTCACTACAATCATCACTAGTGTAGTAGTAGTGACGATTGTAGTGAGGGAGGATGAGATTCACCAGCTCATCACTTGGGGCTGGGGAACCTCCATCCTCACTACAATCCTCACTAGTGTAGTAGTAGTGACGATTGTAGTGAGGAAGGATGAGGTTCACCAGCTCATCACTTGGGGCTGGGGAACCTCCATCCTCACTACAATCATCACTACAATCGGGAAGCAGCGTGCAGCCTTCACTCCGTGAGTGATCAGTGCTGGCTGCTAGCGGTAACGCTGACAGACGCGTTACCATAGCAACGGTGCTCTCGGAGCCGCGGTTAGCGGTGACGTCACCGCTAACTGCGTTGCTATGGCAACGGTGATCTCCGTTAATGACCGGCTGTGTCAGCCGGTCTCTAACGGAACGGGGAGTCGACCGTGTGCTAGAGCATGTCGCCGGTACACGGCGATACACATATGTGCACCGTGTACCGGAGAGATGCACTCGCAGGTCCTACATGACGTGTCATAGTCATGTGACCAGTCTGTAGCCAATGAGATAATAGCCACGTGACTGGTCACATGGCTATTTTGACGTCACGATAGGTCCTGCATCTCTGCTGGCAGTGCAGGTCACCGGGAGGATTCAGCAATCATCGGATGGAATAGCGGCAGGAGACAGAGTGCAGAAGGGATCGCGAGGACCGGTAAGTGTTATGGCAATGTTTATTAACTGTTTGTGTACATTTATAATGAATTTTTATGTGTTTGTGATTGCCTCCCATTATAGCCTATACGTTCGAGTTCGGTTCGTCGAACGTTCGACGAGCCGAACTCGAACGGGACCCCCGTTCGGCGAACCGGCCTCGAGCCGAACCAGGACCGGTTCGCTCATCTCTAATCAGAATATAAAACATGCAAATATTGGAAATAAAACATGACTATTATACTGTGATGTTTCTTTAGACATCGGATGTAACTGGCACAAAACATCAATGGCGTGCATGTGGATTAATCAGCATGGAACACACTGGTGACCAAAAAATGAGCGTTGGGTAACCAGAGGGTGCAAGAAAAGGATGGAGCAGGGATCTGCAGAAAGACAAGAGATGGGAACAGTCAGTATAAGATTGTGTCATTTATTACAAAATTCCACGTAAAAAGCAAGACTGAAGCAAAATATTTCTTCGCCAGATGTCATTCTGTTGCACTCAAGTTAAACAAATTGCAAAATGAATGGATTCTGGTGAATACAATTTTTTAAATCAATTTTGTAGTAAATTTGCTTTTCTTTGACTTGAGTCTTTCATCTCTTATTTCAGTACACAATTAATAATCTTGGTTATGATGGGAGAGGTGATGAAAATGTTTTCATCAATAGGATACTGAGATTCGTAGCTTAATGAAACCTTCATATTTTACCTTCACACTAAGTGTTTCACCTTGTCCATCTATTCAAAAATATATTACTCATTTTTTTCATAGCCCTCTTGATCTGTTTGTTCCTTAAACTGTAGATAATAGGATTCATCAATGGTGTCACCACCAAATACAGCAGGGATCTGTATTTGTTGATGTTGGATGAGCTCTCATCAGATGGAGTCATGTAGACTGTGATTAAGGTGCCATAATATAAACACACTGTCGTCAGGTGCGAGCTACAAGTGGAGAAGGCTTTTCTTCTATTGTAAGTTGAAGAAATTTTAATGATAGCCAAGAAAATGCAAAAGTAGGAAATAATGATGAGGCCGAAAGGAAAAAAAAGCAAAAAGATGCAATAAACAAAGTCTTGCAAAATTAAAATTGAAATGTCAGAAGAGGATAATTCCATTACAGGACCAAGATCACAGAAGAAGTGGTCAATGGAATTAAAGCCACAGAAGTTAAACTGGATAATAATAAAAAACTCACTAGCTATGAGCACGATGACCAAACACCAAGACCCAATGACCAACTGAAGGCAAAGATCTGGACTCATTAGTGAGGAATAACGTAATGGACGGCAGATGGCCAAATATCGATCAAAAGACATGATGACAATAAGGAAACATTGAATAAATCCAAAGATACCAAAGGCAAAAAGCTGTATCAGACAGCCCCAAAGTGTCAAAATTCCCTCCTCAACAAGTATCAAACCCAGCATCATGGGGATTACGCTTGTGGTCAGTAAGACGTCTGCTATGGATAAATGTTTCAGAAAGAGAAACATTGGGGTTTTGAGGTGGTCAACAATGGTCACCAATAGGATAATGAGAAGGTTTCCACCCAGAATGCATACATAGCTCAGGAAAAGCAGAATGAATAGAAGAGGTTTGTATTTCGAGAGACTTTGGAATCCGAGAAGACGGATCTGAGTGACTTGAGTCTGATTCTCCTCACACATCATTTATGTCAATGAATATCCAAGATTTTTTTTTCCCTATAAATTAACAAAATGTGATAATATCCATTTAAAAACTCCTGAAATATATCTCAGTAAAACAGTATTGGTTCTACATTCCACTTTATGATGGTTGTCCTTAGCCGAGGCTCACAAGAGTATAGTTGTAATTTCAGCCGTGATGTGAAATGTAACCATTGTGGGCTCTTCTCGTGTGAAGGCAAAACTTCATAAATGTAGACGTCTTATAATGTCAGAAAAACATGGTAAATTTCCCTCGGGATAGTAATAATTACTCTCAACTGAATGATGGAAGCACATGAGACTGACTGTTTACATTCATTACTTGCCTATGGGGAGAAGCTTACTGTAGCACATTATTCTAAAAGGCTTAATGGTTTAATAATTTATTATATTATTATAAATATTAGAGAGGATTGTTGGCAAGGATAAAAATTATCCAAAAGTTTTCAGATTTTGCAATCAGGGATATTTTTAAGATTTGACAGAAAATAAGGGTTTTAGATTTATAAGTGATAAATAGAGTTGAGAGGGGTTCGCGGTTCGAGGTTCTCCAGTTCGCGGCTCGAGTGATTTTGGGGGCTGTTCTAGATCGAACTAGAACTCGAGCTTTTTGCTAAAGCTCGATAGTTCTAGATACGTTCGAGAACGGTTCTAGCAGCAAAAAGACCAGCTAATTCCTAGCTGGCTTTCCGCTGTAATAGTGTAAGTCACTCTGTGACTCACACTATTATGACATTTCAGTGTATAGTGTGCGGGAACAGCGCATTCAGATCACTGTTGTTGGATAATGGCGATCGACATTTTTTTTTTTCTTTGTCTTCCTTCCCTAAGCGCGCACGTGTAGTGGGGCGGGCCAGCATGTCAGCCAATCCCAGACACACACACAGCTAAGTGGACTTTTAGCCAGAGAATCAACGGCATGTGTGATAGGATGTCCATATCACATGTCCCTACATTATAAAAACGAGTATCTGCAAGGCCGGACGCCATTATCTCTTCTGCGTCTGGGTGTCAGTCACCGCTGGCGTTGCTCCTGTCTCCGATACTGCTGTGTATGCTCTATACACAGCGCTATACAGAATAGGGATAGAAGTTTCCTTCAGCCCTTCTAAGGGCTAATACCGGCAGGGTCAGAACCGTAGGTGACAGTCAGGGCTGTGAAAACAGATTTTAACAGCTACACAAGATGACAGCGTCTGTGTAGCTAAGGTCAGGGATTTCCTCGCTGCATTTCCCCATTAGGAGGGATAGAAAGGGAGGCTTCCTTTCCTCTACCCAGACCCACAACAGTGCAACTGTACCCTCCTGCCGTTTGCACACTCAAACTCATTGTTACTAAGCCATTATACTATCAAACACTGAGGAAACTTAGTGGCATCCTAAACGTGGCTGTTGGACTTCTGTATTGTCCCACTAGTGCAAAGATATTTGCAGCACCTCTGCATTGCACACTCAAACTCATTGTTACTAAGCCATTATAATACCAAAAATTGAGTGAACTTAGTGGCATAAAAGAAGTGGCTGTTGTACTCCATTAGTGCCCCACTGGTGCCAAGCTATTTCTAGCACCTCTGCATGACACCCTCCTGCTCTGTTTTTAATAAGCTATAATGATAGCAAAAAATGCTGCCATTTAGTGGCATACAAGAAGTGGCTGTTGTACTCCATTAGTGCCCCACTGGTGCCAAGCTATTTCTAGCACCTCTGCATGACACCCTCCTGCTCTGTTTTTAATAAGCTATAATGATAGCAAAAAATACTGCCATTTAGTGGCATCATAGAACTGGCTGTTGTACTCCATTAGTGCTCCACTGGTGCAAATCTATGAGCAGCACCTCTGCATGACACCCTCCTGCTCTGTTTTTAATAAGCTATAATGATAGCAAAAAATGTTGCCATTTAGTGGCATACAAGAACTGGCTGTTGTATTCCATTATTGTCCCACTGGTGCCAAGCTATTTCTAGCACCTCTGCATGACACACTCCTGCTCTGTTTTTAATAAGCTATAATGATAGCAAAAAATGCTGCCATTTAGTGGCATCCTAAAACTGGCTGTTGGACTTCATTATTGTCCCACTAGTGCAAAGATATTTGCAGCACATCTGCCTGCATTGCACACTCAAACTCATTGTTACTAAGCCATTATAATACGAAAAATTGAGTAAACTTAGTGGCATACAAGAAGTGGCTGTTGTACTCCATTAGTGTCCCACTGGTGCCAAGCTATTTCTAGCACCTCTGCATGACACCCTCCTGCTCTGTTTTTAATAAGCTATAATGATAGCAAAAAATACTGCCATTTAGTGGCATCATAGAACTGGCTGTTGTATTCCATTAGTGCCCCACTGGTGCCAAGCTATTTCTAGCACCTGTGCAGGACACCCTCCTGATCTGTTTTTAATAAGCTATAATGATAGCAAAAAATGCTGCCATTTAGTGGCATACAAGAACTGGCTGTTGTATTCCATTATTGTCCCACTGGTGCCAAGCTATTTCTAGCACCTCTGCATGACACCCTCCTGCTCTGTTTTTAATAAGCTATAATGATAGCAAAAAATGCTGCCATTTAGTGGCATACAAGAACTGGCTGTTGTATTCCATTATTGTCCCACTGGTGCAAATCTATGTGCAGCACCTCTGCATGACACCCTTATGCACATTTTGCTATGCTAATTTTATAGCAAACTCAAGGAATTCCTTGCTGCATTTGATCATTCGGAGGAATAGAAAGTGAGGCTTCTTTTACTGTCCTGGTACCCACAGAACACGGCCACTGTACCCACCTGTCGACTTTTGCCACGCTATTTAATTTGCCCAAAGAGCTGACTCTTTTTCTGCCATCCTAAAATTGTCTGGAATACTTAGTTAGTGTTCCTTTGCTGCCAAGCAAATTACAACACATGTGCATTCTACACTCCTTTCCATTTCTGGAATGCAGTTATTAACTGCAGGTAGTCCAGCCAATCTGTGACGAAGGTGCAGGCGTGGATATAATGTAGCCTGCATCCAATGTTGGTTTTCTTGATGTCTGACAGCTCAACAATACCATCTGTTTCCACTTCCAAAACAAGTGATGACCTGCCAATCACACTCCCTGTTGCGTGTAAAGGGGTGGAAGTTCAGTGTGAAAAACCATGTGTGACTGCTGTCCCCACAGTCACAGAGGATGAAGAGCACGCAGATGCACTTGATGGGGCAGGCGATGGTTGCACAGGCACGCTAGGCCGCATTGTAACACAGTGAAATTCACATTGCGACTTATGCTTCATTGTAAGTCGTGTACAGGGTGGGCTCCCCAGTATGCAGCAAAACCAGGCAACAGGAAAAGGACTCTAGGCAATTGGGTTGATAAATGATTGTTTAACTTTACCAAAACAAACAAAAAGAACCATGCATACAATTAAAATAATTGAACAATCTATTCTGTTGCCTACTACCTGCTGATCCCTCTGCGTAGCAGTAATTGTGTGTTTATGCGTGTGTGTGTGTGTGTGTGTGTGTGCGAACACGACTTACCAGTGGCGCATCACAAGAGCTTCCCAGTTATCTACGTAAACATAGACAAAACACATTACCCCCCTGAATACCCTTGTTAGCTGAAGCCTCACAGATAAGGCAGATGATAACAGTGTGAATGCAAACCACACAGCTCTGCAACACAGTCATGGAAATCTTGAAAATCAACAGCCAATGCAAACAAGTGTCGCTGTCCCTCTATGATTTAAACTGTACGTGACAATTTGACAGTGCAGAGGAAGCAAGTCTTATTGTCTATAAATAGTCAGCCTACCCAGAACAGATATGTGTTTTGCTAATAAAACAAAGTGTTGCGTGCCCGCATTATTGTCTGGGCACAGCCTACCGTACCCGGGTACTGTGATGTCCAGTTGCCAGAAATACAGACTTTACGCTCCTCTCACGGTAAGCAGTATAGACAGCACCGTAAGAATGTTGGTCTATGGCACAGGATGCTGCTCACTGGCGTTACGGTACTCCTCACCAAACTCCAACACAACTCCCCTCACAACTGAACGAAGTGTTTCCATGGTGGCTCCTTGCTGTAACACACACCTTTAGCTTTTCGTTCTGTTCATAGACAGCATCTCCAAGTCCACACCCGAAGAGCAATTTCTTCTCCACGTCTAAGTGTGGAGAGGCAGCTAGTGCGCATGCGTGTGCCGATTTACCCCAGCTGCAGCCTAACTACAGTGTTTCGCCTAGTGAGTATGCTCAGCCTGACTGTGCCATTCCTGAGGCTAAGTCTTCATTTCGGGATACAGCGCATGCTCCCACACTTAGTGCGAAAAGCCTCTTTGCACAGTTACTTGCATTCCGTGCCAGGTCTAAGTCCTGTTTTGTGCCTAGACACCATGCTAAAGCTGATAGTCCTTTTTCAGAGACTGTATTTCATGCTACAGAGAAAGCTCAGGCACTTACTGCATCAGAGACTAGGTCCGGTAATGAACTCTTTGGCCCTGCCCCTGATGTGGGGGGCCCATATAGACCACAGGGCATCAGGTGTCCTGACGATGTGGCCAGGCCACTCCCAAATGGCTTGCAGAGGCCTGCCCCATGACTTGTCACCTCATTATTGATGGTCAGACGATGACTGGTGAGGTGTTTGTGTCTTGGCAGCCATGAGGTCATTATTGAAGTTGCGGTTCCAAATAGGACGCTAGTTATGCCACTCATGACGTGTCACTCTGCTTTTGTCTCCAGGAGGTGCATTGTGGTCCACCCTGGTTTGGGGCGTTCCCAGGTTATAAAACGGGCTGGAGCCAACAAGGAGGTGCGCAGTCTTCTACTATGCTCCGAAAGAGCACACCTCCATGTGTTGAACCCATTGCGGCTTTAGGCCAGAGGTAGACAGGGATAGGGCATCGATGCAGGCCGCCACCACAGTTGGTAACGCAGAACGGTTAAGACCAGCTCCTGTCCTACAAGTCCTGCTTGTGCAGCCCAGTGGCATTAACAGGCCTGCTGCTGCTGATGCGCCTGATGTCCACAGGTGTGGCCCCAATGCACAAGGTCAGCGTACTCAATGGCCCCTGTGTTGTTAACAGGGAGTTCCTGGGCTGGGTGGGCGTGTGGACCCTGTGACGCTAACAGGGCTCCCAGTCTCCAGATCCGAGTGGCGTCTAACTCGGTTCAGGCTACTATTAGTTTCATAGCCACACAGCTCTGTATCCTCCACCGAACCTTCCATTTGCCATCCTCTCCTTTTCCATCTGGGAGCACGGTGGACATTGACTGCTGATGGGGATATATACCTTTCTCTTTCTTTTCTTATTAATTTTCGTTATATAGCGGTAACATAGTATATACCACTTTATCCAAATCTGCCAGTCCCACCGTAACAGATGGTGTTTCTTCAGCAAATGTTACTTTTGATTAACCACCAAACCCACGGACAAAAACTTTTTTCCCCTTTCCAACACACCTGTTCCCCTTTCCACCAGCATCTGTCCTTTTTCAACTCATTTTGTATATGACCAAAAGTGCAACTCAGCAGGGACACCGTACTCAACGCCATCTCAGCACAGCAGCCATCCCTCGGTCCCTCAGATGTGGACAAGTAAAAGACCATTTCCTCCTATCCATGACAAAGCGTTGAGATTCACTCTGTGCAGCACTGGTGTTTAGTGGAAAAGCAGATCTAAGATTGCGTACCACATTCTGCAGATACTCCTGTATACGTGCGTCTCTTTCTATGGCAGGAATTATTTCACCAAATTTTGTCTTGTACCGGGGATCTAACAGTGTGGCAACCCAGTAATTAGCATTACTTCGAATTCGTACAATCCGAGAGTCATGTTGTAGGTAGTGCAGCAAGAAGGCGCTCATGTGTCTTGTGCATCCAGGAGGACCAAGTCCTTGGTGTGTTGGTGGCAGAGAGGTGAGAATCGTGCCTCCTTCCTCTGCCCTCTCCCCCTAACCTCGCACAACCGAAATGTGAGAAAGCTCTCACTCATCTGCTGAGTCTTCCATGCCCATCGCAAGTTTGTCCTCCATTTCTTCATGGGCTCCTGCACCTTCCTCAACAATTTTTGCTGATACTATGCGCCCTTGTTAATCCCTCTCCCCCACCATGACTGCCGCCTAGGTGCCGCTGACCATCTGGACCTCGTAGATCTTGTTATCCCTTCCGCATATGACTCCTCCTGTACTTCCTCCCCTTCCTCTTGTCCCAACACCTGACTCCGAATAATGCTTACAGTGTGCTCCATCATGTAGATGACCAGAATTGTCACGCTGAGAATGGCATCGCCAGTGCTTAACATCTTCGTCGACATTTGTAAACTGTGTAGAAGGGTGCATAGGTCCTTGATGTGACACCACTCCAGCAGCGTGATCTGCACCACCTCTGGATCAAGTTATCCCAGGCTATATGTCATAATGTATTGCAGCAGGGTTCGGCGGTGCTGCCACAAACGCTGCACAATGTGCAGATTCAAATTCCTGCGTGTCGACACATCGCATTTCAGGCGTTTAACCACCAGACCTAAAGACTTCTGGAGCGACGAAAGTTGTTGAGCTGCTGTGTGCGAACGATGGAAGTGAGCACATAGCGAGCGTGCACGCTGCACAAGGCCATGTAGGCCGGGATGTTGTTTTAAAAATTGCTGGAGAATTAGATTCAACACGTGAGCCACACAAGGCACGTGTGTCACATTGTCACGGCGAAGGGCCGCATCCATATTTGCATCATTGTCACACCCGGCCTTCCCTGTCTGCTGGTTGAGTGGAGACAACCATTGATGAAACTTGGTCTCCAGAGCTAACCGTCCACAACTTCTCAGCGGTGTGACTCACATTTCCCATACATTTCAAAGTAAACATTTGACCGCATGATGGCATTGAGCTCTGCTGCCAGCATAGTAAGGAGGTGTGTGGTTTTCCTTGTGCACAGTTACAAGGAAGGGTGCCCTGACCACACAGGGTTTGGGCCGAGGTGAAGGACCCACACGAAGTTGAGGAGGCAGAAGCAGTGTATTAACTTCTACATACAGAGGAAGGATTGATACAACTCGTGGGGACAGCAAGACTTGTACAGCAGACCCTTCTCCATCTCTCCCCATAGTAACTTATAGCCCAGTCAGCGACATGTAACGCCCCTGTCAATGCTTACTGGGCCAAGAATCTGTGGTGAAATGCACCCTGTCACACAGTTTCTCAAAGAAGCGGTGATGTTTGGTGCGACATGCTGGTGTAGCGCGTGCACGCCTTTGTTGGAGGAGTGGCGCCTGTGCATCGGCTCTTGGGGCACTTGGATGGGCATAAGGACTCGAAAATCCTCGGTTGAAAAGGTTGGAGAGGAAGCATTTTGGTAGCCAACAGTTTGCAGATGCTGAAAGTCAACCTCTAAGCCATGTCATGCCCTTCTAAAAGCATGTAAAACACAGCAAAGGGACTCCAACCACAGTCTCCCTCGTTTCCACTAAGTGGGCCACACACACCCCACTTGACTGTCATCAGTTGACCCCCATTTTCAAGATGAAAAAGATGCTTTGCATGAAGCACTCTCAAAAATACGCGTGCCTTTCACCTCCCCTGGATGAGCCAGGGGAAGAAAAGTCCTCTGAGAGCCATGACTTGTTCATCTTGGTTCTTTTTTCAAAAGCGAGTGGACTCCAACCACAGTCTCCCTTGTTTCCACTAATTGGGCCACACACACCCCACTTGACTGGCATCAGTTGACCCCCATTTTCAAGATGAAAAATATGTTTTGCATGAAGCACTCTCAAAAATACGCGTGCCTTTCACGTCCACTGGATGAGCCAGGGGAAGAAAAGTCCTCTGAGAGCCATGACTTGTTCATCTTGGTTCTTTTTTCAAAAGCGAGGGGACTCCAACCACAGTCTCCCTCGTTTCCACTAATTGGGCCACACACACCCCACTTGACTGGCATCAGTTGACCCCCATTTTCAAAATGAAAAAGATGCTTTGCATAAAGAACTCTCAAAAATACACGTGCCTTTCAACTCCCCTGGATGACCCAGGGGAAGAAAAGTCCTCTGTGAGGCATGACTTGTTCATCTTGGTGAACGTTAGTATGTCCACATTCTCAGTGGACAGACGCGTGTTCTTATCTGTCAGCAGACCCCCAGCAGCACTGAAGACAGGTTCCGAGAGAACGCTGGCTGCAGGACACGACAAGATCCCCAAGGCGTACGTGGCAAGCTCAGGTGAATTTATCCAGATTGGAAGCCTAAAATGAGCAGGGCTCAAGTTGCACAGTAATGGCATCGACGTTCCCTTGCATATACTCATATATCTGTGTCTCCTCTTTTTCCTTGTCCAGCTCTTTTGTTTTCGCATGAGTATATGTCCTTGTCACTTTCCCATGTGTTTTTGTTGTGTTGTGAGTTGTTTGTCACCTTTTGGACACCTTTGAGGGTGTTTTCTAGGTGTTGTTATGTGTTTGTGATTGCCTGCCATTGTTTCCTATGCGGTTCGAGTTCGGTTCGTCGAACGTTCGCCGAACTGAACTCGAACGAGACCTCCGTTCGACGAACCGAACTCGAGCCGAACCACGATCGGTTCACTCATCTCTAGTAAAAAATCTTTTTCGAGATGAATGATCTTGATTGGAAAAGTTTGGAAAATTACAAACTCATACGATCCTTGTTGGTATCGGGTCAGCATCGTTAAACCGAACATTTGACCGGAAGGTCAGAAATGTTTGATTTGGATAAGTACATGTTTTTTTTGCAGAAACAATCCTCTCCCGGCCCCATCACAACCATGTCAAGAATTGGCATGGATGTGATTAGCCAGGGAAATCATTGCAAATAAAAAAGAAAGCCAAAGGTTAAAGTAGGACATACTTACCGAGTCTCCCCCTCTCGCTGTAGTGCTATTTCCGGTGCCAATAATTATCCTTCATATAGATTTAATAATTTCCCTGCCCACCAGCGTCTCTGATTGGCTGCAGTCAGACCGTACCCCCACCTTCTCTGACAACATTATGCTGCTGGTGTAAAATACATAAGTAAATAAATGCCGTGTGATTCCACTTTATATTGATACCAGCACAGTTAAAGCCCACATCAACAGGCTGCACCCCCCTGGCCATATGCCTATCTTAGCTGGGTATCAAAATAAGAGGAACTACATTTTATTTAATTAAGTAAATAATTTTTAAAAAATGGCATGTGGTCCTTCCCAATTTTGATACCTAGCCAAGAAAAAGCCTCAACATCTGGGGGGCTAATATTCTCATTCTGAGGAGGCCCATTATTAATGCCCCAACCTAAAATAAGCAGCTAACAGCCACCCAGGATTGTTGTATCTGAGTCGACCATCAGGGTTATCAGTAGGGGTACTCTGGCGCCGGGACTACGGATACTTTACTCTTGATGGCATTATCACAGGTGGTCGGTCCCGGCTTCGCTCCCTGGGCAATCACTCTGCGGCTGTGGAACGGGGTTCAGGGATGATTTTGGGGATATACGTGACGCCACCTGTGGTGTCTGGTAAGCGGCATATACCAGCGCTGCCCGCGGCCGACCTCTGAGGCGATGGTGACGGCAGCTTAAGATCTCTCAGCTCCCCACAGGTGGAGATTTCTTACCTCAGGGTGGCGGGTCGCTGACCAGGAGGGAAGCGACCGAGCGGTGATGGCTGCCTTCTTCTCTGACGTCACAGGGTCCTGTCGAATGGCGGAGAGATGACACACCGAGTCCACATCAGCTTAAACAAATCCTTTTTACTAGCATCTGGTTTGTTTTGCACAGTTCACAGCAGCAACAGTACGGTTACCAGAAGGCCAATGGTCACAAGTTTCGGAGGAGATTTGATGACAGAGTCTCTCTCTGAGGTAACCTTTCTTTGTTTCTTTCTCGGTCTCTGCTCTCAGGGCTCTGTGACTCCCTCTTTAACCCACTCGTTAGTCTCGTCACTGGTTTTCCCAGGGGTCTAATGCTGCACGGTTTCTTTATCTATCCCGCAACAGCGTCGTGGACTCGGCTTGGGGTTAGTAGTCAGACTCTTGATGGGTACCGGGCCTCCTCTTATTTAGGATCCTAGTATAACGGTCAATGATTTTGGGGATAAACCTGACAAAGCTCCTCGGTCCCGTTATATCGGTGTCGACCTGAACTCTTCAGCCGGCTCTCGCCAGACCTAAAGCGTCCCCTTTCCGTCTGGGTTACCCCTTTTCCAGTGTCTTTCTTTTCTTTTGGGGTAACCTCACTCCGGACGTCGGGCCTATGTTATTTCTAGCCCTTCTTTCAGTCATCAATTTACTCTTGTCTCTTCTTGTCACTCATTACTGACTGACTGTTAACTGACTAACTGTCACCCAGTCGTCTTGGCAACCATGTCGCGTCTCACGCTCAGCCAGGCTCCACCCCCCTATGGACCTACTATATAAACAGTCCCAGGAATATGAATGTAGGGGCTGCTGAGTCAATGTTACTCAATCAAATATAAGACTCTGCATTTCTTCTCTCTTTCACCTGTGACCAAAGGGCACTGCACCTTGCTGTTAAAATGCTGTATTCCCCTGTAGTGCCTAACCACAGGGGCGCCATATACCCCTTTAGTTAATCACACTCGTCCCCGAGTGTGGCAACAAGGTTTGGGTTAAGCTAAACATTTTCTTATAATTTAACCATAACATGTTGGTAATATTTACTGTACCTTTTTTTTAACAGAGTCTTAAAAATAAAAAATACAAAAATTGAATAAGATACTTCACCAGCTCATACAGCATTAGTCCATTGGCCGTAAGATGTTAAAGAAACTTTTGCAACACCCAGTCCTGTGGCTCGGTCTTCGCTTAAAGTGCATCAACACAAAGAAAAATATATCAACAGTTACGAGTGCTTTAGTTTAAGAGTTCTAAGTGTGGTGAGTAGAGTTGAGCGCGGTTCAAGGTTCTCCAGTTCGCGGCTCGAGTGATTTTGGGGGCTGTTCTAGATCGAACTAGAACTCGAGCTTTTTTGCTAAAATTCGATAGTTCTAGATAAATTCGAGAACGGTTCTAGCAGCAAAAAGCAGGGCTTTTTACAGCTACAGTGTGCAGAAGCCATCGCTGGCAGCCTGCCACAAGCTGGTAACCAAGATAAACATCGGATATCCAACCAAAGCGCTTTGGTTAGTAACCCGATGTTTATCCTAGTTACGTGCAGGAAGCCCACACTTCCCCGCTCAGCTCGCTCCGCCCCCTCCTGCCCGCGGCATGTACATACGTACACACACACACACACACACACACACACACACTCTGCACACATGGTCCCGCTCGGCTTACCTGCGGTGATGAAGTCCCGCCATCCCGACCTCAGCGCTGTCACTGTCCTCCATGGCCGCCGCTTGTCACATCACCTTCTCTCGCTTCCGACCCGAGACTGACTAGCGGTGACGTCACGGGTCTCTCGCGATACTTGGCTGTGAAGGCGGCGGTCATTGAACTCAGTGACAGGTGCTGTCAGTGTGCTGGAGATCAGCCCAGGTAATGTACCTCGCTGACAGCAGCACTTGTCATGCCCTGCAGTGACCTGGGCTGACCTATTGATGTTAGCTCAGGTCACTGCACTGCTCTCCCAGCCAATGAGGAACATCCTGCTCTTCATTGACTGGGACAGTCTGGATCGTCATGGCAACCCCTTGGATTACACCAGACCTGGATTTGTTTTTCTTTCTAATAAATTGGTTAAAGAGGGAATGTTTTGGGGAGTGTTTTTTCAAATAAAAATGTGTTTGTCGTCTATTTTTTTTTATTACTGACTGGGTTGGTGATGTCGGGTATCTGATAGACGCCTGACCTCACCAACCCCAGGGCTTGATGCCAGGTGACATTACACATCTGGTATTAACCCCATATATTACCCCGTTATCCACCGCACCAGGGCGCGGGATGAGCTGGGCGAAGCACCAGGATTGGCGCATCTAATAGATGCGCCACTTCTGGGGCGGCTGCGGCCTGCTATTTTTAGGCTGGGGAGAGTCCAATAACCATAGACCTCCCTAGTCTGAGAATATCAGACCCCAGTTGTCTGCTTTACCTTGGCTGGTGATCCAATTTTGGGGGGACCCCTACGTGTTTTTTTTTTTAAATTATTTATTTAATTTAAAATAACAGCGTGGGGTGCCCTCAGTTTTGGATTACCAGCCAAGGTGAGGTTGCCAGCTGTGGTCTGCAGGCTGCAGCCGTCTGCTTTACCCTAGCTGGCTACAAAACTAGGGGGAACCCTACGTCATTTTTTGTTTTCATTTTTTTGGCTAAATACAAAGCTAAGCACCCCTTAGTGCCACATGAAAGGCACCAAAGGGTGCAAAATTACAAAATGCAGGAGAGTGGGACATTATGTGTCTTTCTGCCATTATAATGACAGAAAAGACTGATATGAAGTGCACAAGCACAGGAAAATCACCAGATCGCTCTACGCTGTGAAAAGCAGTAGAAAATGGCACTGGAGTGAACATGTGACCGCCTCATGTAGGATGAAGCTATGGATCCTGGGTAAATTTATGCATTTACCCTCCTTCAGTTTTTTTGCAGTACACAAAAAAAACGGAAGGCACACGGATGACAAACAGATGACATACAGACCGTCTACGGAACGGAAACGGATGCCACACAGATGCACCCGTGAAAAAAACGGACTGTTTTTTGCAGACCGCAAAAACGGATCGGTCGTGTGAATGTAGCCTTATTCTGAACTGCCGTTTATAAACAGCAGGCAGAAATAAGTGAATAGCGCCCCCGGCGTCAGAAAATCTCCGGGGTTTCAGGGCTAGCTGAGACCCTGGAGATCATGATTCAAGACGGTTTTTCCGGTCCCCGCTCACGTGATCACAGGTATACACCGTACACCGATGATCACGTTACAGTAAATGACAGCGCCGGTAAAAAATTATTTATCTCCCATCTGGCATGAACAAACACTTCTTCTCCACTTCTCCACTTCTTCTACACTTTTTCTCCACTTTTTTTCCATTTTTTTCTCCATTTTTTTTCTCCATTTTTTCTCCACTTCTCCACTTTTTCTCCACTTTTTCTCCACCTTTTCTCCACTTTTTCTCCATTTTTTCTCCACTTTTTCTACATTTTTTTCTCCACTTTTTCTCCACTTTTTCTCCACTTTTTCTCCATTTTTTCTCCACTTTTTCTCCACTTTTTCTCCACTTTTTCTCCACTTTTTCTCCATTTTTTCTCCACTATTTCTCCACTTTTTCTCCACTTTTTCTCCATTTTTTCTCCACTTTTTCTCCACTTTTTCTCCATTTTTTCTCCATTTTTTTCTCCATTTTTTCTCCATTTTTTCTCCACTTTTTCTCCACTTTTTCTCCATTTTTTTCTCCATTTTTTTCTCCACTTTTTCTCCACTTTTTCTCCATTTTTTTTCTCCACTTTTTCTCCACTTTTTCTCCACTTTTTCTCCGTTCTTTTTCTATGGTCGGTCTACCCATTAGCTCTGCCATGCATACTGTAGCTCTACACCTACTGCACATGTTACTTTATGATTGACATCTCTTTCGTACCAGAGCTGTCTAAGCCTACTCTGACCCCATATTTGTCATTACTATATTGTCCTTGTACTGTATTATGACATTTGTATCATGTGTTTCATTTCTTGCTGTGTTGCAATTTTTTTGCTGCATCCCAATTGTACCTCTACATTGTTCGAGTTTATGTTATTGTTCTCTCACTCTTATGTGATACTGATTATTGTCATTTTTCATGATTACATGCAGATAAGTCCAATCTGACGAAGGCTCAGGCCGAAACGTCATTTGTAACTTGTTTTGGACAAAAACATATATGCTTATGAAAAAAAATGTTTTCTTAATACGGACCAATAAAGAGTGATTTTGCATTACTATCCATTGTGACTTACTGACTGAGTCTGGGAGATTTAGAGTGCCGAGGTTACTCACTAATTTTATCTATTATTACCTCTGAGCACCTATATACCAGTGAGCAGAGCTTCCTCTACAGTAGTTCTCCTGATTAGGCATGCCCTTACCTCATGAGCAGGGCATTGCAGCTTTGGTAGCAACCATTAAGACATGGACTCTGCTGCTGTGGACCCGGGGAGAGTGAGTGCAGATTCATTGCACCCACACTCCTCACATGAAGGGTCCGCACTCCTAGAAAATGGGGGATACGTTCCCTGAGTGTCTCCCCCCCATATTCTAGATGGTCCAGAGTCGTCGTGGGACCCCTTTATTTTTTTCTTACAATAAATTGGTGAAAGAGGAAATGTTTTGGGGACTGTTTTTTCAAATAAATTTCTTTTGTCGATTTTTTTTTTTAGTTAGTACTGACAGTTTATGATGTTGGGTATCTAATAGACGCCATGATATCACAAACTGCTGGGCTTGATCTCAGGTGACTTTACAGCTACTATCAACCCGATTTATTACCCCGTTTGCCACTGCACCAGGGCACAAGATGAGCTGGGGTGAAGCACCAGGATTGGCGCATCTAGTGGATGCGCCACGTCTGGGGTGCCTGCGGCCTGCTATTTTTAGGCTGTGAAGGCCCAATAACTATGGACCTTCCCACCCTGAGAATACCAGACCACAGCTTTACCTTGGCTGGTGATCCAATTTGGGGGGGACCCTACTTTTATTGTGTAATTATTAATATTTATAAAATAATTATAAAAGAGCCTAAGGGGACCTCCACATTGGATCCCCAACCACGGTAAAGCTGCCAGCTGTGTTTTTCAGGCTACAGCCGTCTGTTTTACCCTAGCTGGCTATCAAAAATGGGGGGACCCAACGTCATTTTTTTTTTTAACTATTTTATAAATAGAAAAAAATAATGGGCTTCCCTGTATTTTGATTGCCAACCAAGGTAACGGCAGGCAGATGGGGGTGGTAACCCATAGCTGTCTGCTTTATCTGCGCTGAGAATCAAAAATACTGCGGAGCGCTACGTCATTTTTTTAAAGATTTATTTTTACAGCACTGTGATGTCCAGCAATCAAAATACAGGGAAGCCCATTTTGTTTTTAGTTATTTAAATAAATAATTAAAAAAAATATATATGGGCTCCCGCTGCATTTTTTGTATTGCTAGCTAAGGGTAATCCAAGCAGCTACTGGCTGCTAACCCCCACTGCTTGGTGTTACCTTCACTGGCAATGGAAAATCCAGGGAAGCATTTTTTATTTTTTTTGCCAAAAAACTACAAAAAAAGGACGTGAGCTTCGCCATATTTTTGTATGCTAGCCAGGTATAGCAGGCAGGTGCTGGAAGAGTTGGATACAGCGCCAGAAGATGGCGCTTCTATGAAAATGCCATTTTCTGAGGCAGCTGCAGACTGAAATTTCGCAGCAGTGGGGCCCAGAAAGCTCAGGCCAACCTGTGCTGCGGATTCCAATCCCCAGCTGCCTAGTTGTACCTGGCTGGACACAAAAATGGGGCGAAGCCTACGTCATTTGTTTTCTAATTATTTCATGAAATTCATGAAATAATAAAAAAAGGGCTTCCCTTCATTTTTGAAGGGATTCATTTTTGTACCCAGCCGGGTACAAATAGGCAACTGGGGGTTGGGGGCAGCCGTACCTGCCTGCTGTACCTGGCTAGCATACAAAAATATGGCGAAGCCCACATAATTTTTTCAGGGGGCAAAAAACTTCTGCATACAGTCCTGGATGGAGTATGCTGAGCCTTGTAGTTCTGCAGCTGCTGTCTGTCTGTATGGAGAAGAGCACACAGCAGCTGCAGAACTACAAGGCTCAGCATACTCCATCCAGGACTGTATGCAGAAGTTTATTGCCCACCAAAAAAATGACGTGGGCTTCGCCATATTTTTGTATGCTAGCCAGGTACAGCAGGCTGCCTCCAACCCCCAGTTGCCTATTTGTACCCGGCTGGGAACCAAAAATATAGGGAAGCCCGTTTTTTTTAATTATTTCACTTATTTCATGAAATAATTAAAAAACAAATGACGTGGGCTTCGCCCCATTTTTGTGTCAAGCCGGGTACAACTAGGCAGCTGGGGATTGGAATCCGTAGCACAGGTTAGCCCGAGGTTTCTGGGCACCTCTGCTGCGAATTTCAGTCCGCAGCCGTCCCAGAAAATGGCGCTCTCATAGAAGCGCCATCATCTGGCGCTGTATCCAACTCTTCCAACAGCCCTGGAGCCGTGTGGCTTGTTGGGTAATCATGAGTTAATACTGGCTTTGTTTTACTAGCCAGTATTAAGCCAGAGATTCTTAATGTCAGGCACGTTTGACCCTGCCATTAGGAATCTCCAATAAAGGGTTAAAAAAAAAGACACCACACAGAGAAAAAATACTTTAATAGAAATAAATACACAGACACATTAGAGACTCCATCTTTATTACCCCCTGTCAGCCCTCTACGATCCTGCTCTTCTGTCTTTCTCGTTCAACAAATGCAGCTCTGCTACATCACTGCTGCATGGGGGAAGACGCTGCTTCCCGTGGAGCATTCACTCCGTGAAAGCTGCACGAGAGGCAGCGTGCAGCCTTCACTCCGTGAGTGATCAGTGCTGCTAGCGGTAACAGCGGTAACGCTGACAGACGCGTTACCATAGCAACGGTGCTTCCGGAGCCGCAGTTAGCGGTGACGTCACCGCTAACTGCGTTGCTATGGCAACGGTGATCTCCGTTAATGACCGGCTGTGTCAGCCGGTCCCTAACAGAACGGGGAGTCGACCGTGTGCTAGAGCATGTCGCCGGTACACGGCGATACACAAATGTGCACCGTGTACCGGAGAGATGTACTCGCAGGTCCTACATGACGCGTCATAGTCATGTGACCAGTCTGTAGCCAATGAGATAATAGCCACGTGACTGGTCACACGGCTATTTTGACGTCACGATAGGTCCTGCTTCTCTGCTGGCAGTGCCGGTCACCGGGAGGATTCAGCGATCATCGGATGGAATAGCGGCAGGAGACAGAGTGCAGGAGGGATCGCGGGGACCGGTAAGTGTTATGGCAATGTTTATTAACTGTTTGTGTACATTTATCATGCATTTTTATGTGTTTGTGATTGCCTCCCATTATAGCCTATTGGTTCGAGTTCGGTTCGTCGAATGTTCGACAAACCGAACTCGAACGGGAGCTCCGTTCGGCGAACCGACCTCGAGCCGAACCGTGACCGGTTCGCTCATCTCTACTGGTGAGGTTCCATATCATTCATACTCATTGTAGGCCTCTTGGCCCTGGAGTCACCTTCCTGGCCCCTATACAGCATTATGCAAACTTCCTTTACCCCTTTTATATATTAATATTATCTACCTTTTCAACTATTTACATATTCCACTTTCTACATTTTATTCTCTGTATCTAAGCGGTGGACAGCCAAAGTTAATACATGTTGACCTGCGTAAAATTCGTATACTTGAGGGTCTACGTACTCTCCTAGTGGAAATGGCAGGTACACCGACTGCAGAAATCTCTGATTCCATTACAACGGGTGGTTCTTCTGCTCTGGGCGTTTCACTGGGTTGTGGAAAAGTCACCATCGGTATCAAGTATACGCCATCTACTTGCGGCCAATCTGCAGGAAGTTCTCCTAATATTGTCTTGACTGTTCTTTCTTTCTCTTCTTTTCTCTGAATAGGAATTCTCTCTACTGGTGGCAGTTGTTGAGGGTATTCCTTTAAATGATCCCTGGACACCATTGCTGTTATTTCACCTTTGTCTTTGCTAATCAAACAGGTTTTCTGGTTGTTGAAGTTTGATGGTTGTACAGTGTAGGGTTCTGCCTCCCATTGATCATCTAACTTATGCAGTCATCTTTTTCTCTTTAAGACTAATTCACCTGGTAGTAAGGGTGTTCCTTGAGCACTTTTGTTATAGTTTGCTTCTTGTTTTTCCTTTGATTTTTCCAGGCTTCTCTCGACACATTCCTGTATTTTCTGATATTGCTCCTTTCTTTTTACTTCCCAATCTGCATCTGAGATATTTTCTTCAGGAACTATTATGTCCATCTCCAAATCCACCGGCAATTTTCCTGGTCTTCCTCTCATAAGGTATGCAGGGGTGCAATTTGTTGAGCTTACTGGAATGTTGTTATACATGTCAACTAGATCTGGTAACTTCTCTGGCCATCTGTTCCGCTCCTCCAAGGGCAGGGTTTTTAGCAGCTCTATCACAATGTGATTCATTTTCTCACACATTCCATTAGTATGAGGATGATAAGGCGTAGTACAAATTTTCTTGCATCCATATAATTTACAGAATTCTTGAAATAGTTCAGACTCAAAAGTCGGGCTTTGATCTGTTAATACCCGTTCTGGATATCCATGTGGTCTGCAGAAATAGGCTTGGAATGTTTTTGCCGCTGTTCGAGCCGTTAAGTCCTTCACTGGAGCTACTACTAGGAACCTGGAATAGTGGTCCACCATGGTAAGAGCATAAGTATAACCGAATCTGCTGGGTATGAACTTGACGTGATCAAGGACTACCAGCTCTAATGGCTGTTTGGTAATGATGGACTGTAGTGGTGCCTTCTGACTGTTACGGTCTTTTCTTCTTAATGAGCATGGTCCACAATCTCTACACCATTTCTCTATAGTAGATCTCATGCCAATCCAGTAAAATCTTTCACGTAACAGGATCTCCAACTTCTTCCATCCAAAATGTCCTGATTGATTATGATACATATCTAACACTATTTGGGTGTCTCTTTTTGGAACCACAATTTGCCAAACCATCTCATGTGTACTAGGATTAATATGTCTTCTGCACAGTTTATCTTGATGGATAAATAACCTACTTCTTTCTTTCCACAATTGCTTGGCATCTAGAGGGGAATCTTTGTCAAGTTTGCAGCTTGGTTCGGTTACTAGCTTTTTCACTAGACTCACTGCCGGATCACTATCTTGGGTTTCTTTCCAATTACAGTGAGGCAACGGGCTCAATGCTATATTCTGCTGGTTTTGATAGATAACGGCCTCTGTCACTTCCCATTTTATGTTCTTATGGAAAGCTGGGAGTTCTACTTCCTCCAAGTCATCCTCCTCTACTTCTGATCCTGGTAGATATGCCTGAGGATTCCTAGACAGGGCATCAGCATTGGCATTTTTACGACCTGTCCTGTACTTGTTGATAAAATCAAAATTTGACAATCTGTCCATCCAGCGTTGCTCCAATGCACCGAGTTTTGCGGTGTCCAGATGCGTCAATGGGTTGTTATCCGTATAGGCGATGAATTTTGAAGCAGCCAGAAAATGTTTAGCACTAGAACTACTGGATTCATGACACCTATATAGAAATACATGGTGCAAAGTAGTCAAAATGACTACCTCAGTAGTTCTAGTGTTAAACCTTTCCGTTAAGGCCCAGACCAAGGCCAAAAACTCCACCTTAAAAGAACTATAATTTTCAGGGTTTCTTTCGGTGGGTCGAAGTTTCCTGCTGGCATAAGAAATTACCCTTTCTTTTCCATCTTGTACCTGAGATAATACTGCTCCTAGGCCTACATTACTTGTGTCGGTATACAGGACAAATGGTAGGTTATAATCAGGATATGCCAATATTTCCCCACCAGTCAGAGTTTTCATCTGTTGGAAGGAATCTTCTTGCTCTTTACTCCATACCAATAATGGTTCTGTCCTTCTTCGTTTAGTTTGGCCTACCAGTAGGTCTTGTAAAGGTGCTGCCATTTTTGTATAGCCCCTTATAAACGTCCGGTAATATCCTACCAAACCCAGGAATTGGCGTACTACTCTGACGGTTGTTGGTCTCTGCCAATCTTGGATAGCTGTTATCTTCTCCGGATCTGGTGCTATTCCATCTGCGCTAACTACATGTCCAAGATATTGGACTTTTGGTTTCAGCAGGGGACATTTTGATGGTTTAAGCTTCATTCCATATTTTGCTAGAGATGCAAATACCTCAGCCAAGTGTTCCAGGTGATCTTCATAGGTCTTCGAGTATACAATTACATCGTCTAGGTACAGGAGTACGGTCTCAAAGTTCTTGTGTCCCAGGCAACGTTCCATGAGCCTTTAAAATGTTCCTGGTGCATTACATAATCCGACCGGCATCCTATTAAATTCACATAGGCCCATTGGTGTTGTAAATGCTGTCTTCTCTCGGTCTTCCTCTGCCACGGAGAACTGCTAATATCCACTAGTGAGATCTAAAGTAGAAAAATAATTAGCAGTCCTCAATGCAGCAAGAGACTCCTCTATACGGGGTAACGGGTAAGCATCTTTGTGAGTGATCTTATTTATTTCCCTGTAATCCACATACATCCTCATAGTGCCATCTTTTTTTTCAACTAGGACTAAGGGTGCTGCCCCGGGGCTACAACTATCTCTTATAACCCCTGCCTCTCTCATGTCCCGCAGCATCTCTTTTGCACACTGATAGTGTTTTGGTGGCACGGGTCTATGTCTCAGTCTAATTGGGGGATGATTCCCTGTGGATATGTGATGACGTACCCCTTCGACCTTCCCAAAGTCTAACAGATGCTTACTAAACACCTGTTCGAATTCTCGTGCTACCTGATAGATTCTATGTTTTTGATAGGAAGGGGTGGTATCAGTCCCTACATGTAATTGCTGACACCATTCCTCCAGCTGTCCCTTGGAGTTGTTGTCCTCCGCTTGATTCGACGGGGGCAAAGGCTTTATCGCCTGTATATGGCTGTCACAGACAGTGTACAGCTTTGCTACTGTAGCGTATCTGGGTAATTTTATTTCCTTTTCCCCTACAGCTTATGATACGAATTGGTACTCTTCCTTTGCGTACATCCACCACCCCTCTGGCTGTCAGTAGCGTAGGTCTGTGCTCTGAGTATACCGGTTCTACTACTGCCTGGTATTCCTTTCCTCTAAGACCGATAGCTGCTTGACACCAGATCATCATTTCACTTTTAGGTGGTAACATAATAGGAAATTGGTCTGTAACCCGTACACTGCCAATTTCCCCTCCAGACAGATTTACCTGTTGTCTGTGTGTCAGGACTCGAATCTCACGATGTAGCACTCTCCTCTGTCCATGATCAGCAGTCACAGCAATCTGTCAGAGCAAAAACAATACTTCCCCAAGGCAGTTTTCAATTACATTTGTTCCAAGTACCATGGAGGGGCATTTGTTGCTAGGGTCATCTTCTACCACACATAATCCTTGGTCTTTTAACTCTACTCTCCCCAGTTTTAATGTGACTTCCCTAAACCCAACCTGGTTTAGTGGTAGTCCATTGGCTGCTAGTATAACTAAACTAGAATCTGGGGGTCTAAGCTCGTCATCAGACCAATAGTGTTTGTACAATGTATGTGGGATGGTGGTTACTTGTGACCCAGTGTCCAAAAGAACTGACATGGGGATTCCTTCTAGTGTAATATTAAGGTACGGGCGGCCTCCCACGTACCGACTACGCCAGTCTTTCGGGGCCGACTGTCTTATTTCTGAGGCTCGGCCCTGGGCCCCAGGAATCGCCAGTTTAATAGACATCCTCTTGCGAAATAGCCTGGCTTGTTAAAATGAAGGCAGACAGGTTGTCCTGAAGAATCCGTGTGGTCCATGGCTCTGCGTTGGAATGGTGCGTTGGTCCCCTTAATGGGCGACTTGTTGGTCCCCTCCATGGGCGACATGTGCCTTTTCTTCATCCATGGAACATCCTCAGGAGAATCAGCTAACTGTATTTTACTGGGTAGTTGTGACCCTGGCTGGTTCTGCAATAGTGTTAACACAAAGTCCATCTTTTAGTCAGCTGCTGTACTTGGTTGCGCAAATCATCCTCTCTGCTTGATGTCTCAGCCACCTTTACAACCTTTACCAAATCTTTGGAAGCATTTGTTATGCCGGCGGGAGAAGTACCAACCTGCCAGGATGGTTCCACTGACTTGGCCGGCAACTTGTACTGTAATACTGTTATTGCTCTATCTTTTATAGCATCAAAGTCAACATCAGGGTGATCTAAGACCCACATATGCACCTGCTGACGACTGACTTCTGACCTCAAGCCAGCTATGAACTCTTCGGCAAGCACTTTATCCTAGTCGTCCACACTTGCTGGATCCACTTGCTTTATGGACCGGAGTACTACCTGTAAACGTAAGGCATAATCTCTGATGGTTTCCTTTGGCCCTTGTTCACATTGGTAGAATATCATCCTCAACTCAGCCTGGGTGCGTTTCTCAAAAGCAGCTTTTAACTTGGCAAGTACATTTTCTACGGAGTCTCTGTCAGTATCTTTCCATGACTCCACCTCCAGCTCTGCTGCACCGATTAATTGTCCCAGCACCATAGCGGCTCGCTGTTTCCCGGTCATAGCATACAAATCCAGCACCGCACATATTTTCCTCTTAAAAGCTGCCAGAGTGCCTGGTTTCCTTTCATAGATTGGCAACCATTTTGCTCCGGGCACATATGGCAAGGCTATTGGCATTATTGAGGCTACTGGTGCGGCTCCTCCTTCTGCAGGGACCCAGGAATCATTGACTTATGGGGACTTATCCTCGCTATCCTTTTCACCTGTTGTGTTGCGCAGCTTCAATTTCTGTGGTGGCTCGCGCCTATTTCAAACCAATGAGCAACGCCGTTTAATTACAATGACTATGGCGGTTCTGTGCGCACTTTATATAGCCAATAAAGTCTTTTTAGGCACACATTGTTGTTTTTTAAGTACGATCCTGTTCGTGACACCAATTGAGTTGACCATCAGGGTTTTCGGTAGGGGTACTCTGGCGCCGGGACTACGGATACTTTACTCTCGATGGCGTTATCACAGGTGGTCAGTCCCGGCTTCGTGCCCTCGGCGCTCACTCTGTGGCTGTGGAATGGGGTTCAGGTATGATTTTGGGGATATACGTGACGCCACCTGTGGTGTCTGGTAAGCGGGATATACCAGCGCTGCCCGCGGCCGACCTCTGAGGCGATGGTGACGGCAGCTTAAGATCTCTCAGCTCCCCACAGGTGGAGATTTCTTACCTCAGGGTGGCGGGTCGCTGACCAGGAGGGAAGCGACCGAGCGGTGACGGCTGCCTTCTTCTCTGACGTCGCAGGGTTCTGTCGAATGACGGAGAGATGACACACCGAGTCCACATCAGCTTAAACAAGTCCTTTTTACTAGCATCTGGTTTATTTTGCACAGTTCACAGCAGCAACAGTTCGGTTACCAGAAGGCCAATGGTCACAAGTTTCGGAGGAGATTTGATGACAGAGTCTCTCTCTGAGGTAACCTTTCTTTGTTTCTTTCTCGGTCTCTGCTCTGAGGGCTCTGTAACTCCCTCTTTAACCCACTCATTAGTCTCGTCACTGGTTTTCCCAGGGATCTGATGCTGCATGATTTCTTTATCTACTCCGCAACAGCGTCGTGAACTCGGCTTGGGGTTAGTAGTCAGACTCTTGATGGGTACCGGGACTCCTTTAATTTAGGATCCCAGATTAACGGTCAATGGTTTTGGGGATAAACCTGACAAACCTCCTCGGTCCCGTCATACCGGTGTCGACCTGAACTCTTCTGCTGGCTTTCGCCAGGCCTAAAGTGTCCCCTTTCCATCTGGGTTACCCCTTTTCCAGTTTCTTTCTTTTCTTTTGGGGTACCCTCGCTCAGGACGTCGGGCCTATGTTATTTCTAGCTCTTGTTTCAGTCATCAATTTACTCTTGTCTCTTCTTGTCACTCCTTACTGACTGACTGTTAACTGACTAACTGTCACCCAGTCGTCTTGGCAATCACGTCGCGTCTCACGCTCAGCTAGGCTCCACCCCCCTATGGACCTACTATATAAACAGTCCCAGGAATATGAATGTAGGGGCGGCTGAGTCAATGTTACTCAATCTAATATAAGACTCTGCATTTCTTCTCTCTTTCACCTGTGACCAAAGAGCACTGCACCTTGCTGTTAAGGTGCTGTATTCCCCTGTAGTGCCTAACCACAGGGGCGCCACATATCCATTGGATGAAACAATCCCACCACTTTATCCGGCTCTTCTGGATTGCCCTGGTGCGGTTTCAAATGGGGTAGTAAGTGGTTAATGGCAGCCTACAACTGCCACTAAGGCCTATATTAGTAATGGGAGATGTCTAGGAGATCCCTTCCATTTCTAATCTGTAAGTGAAAAGAAATAAACTCAACAAAAAAAATCTTTATTTTTGAATACATTTTTTTTTAAAAAAAACACCTTCTTTCATCACTTTATTTACCCCAAAAAGAACCTGGTCTGATGTAATCAACAGAAGGTCCCATGATGATTCCAACTCTGCTACATCTGATCTGACAGGTGAGGCCATAGAACATTACCGCCCTCTTTGAGCTCCAGACAAAGAATGAGCCATAGCAATGAGTGGTGACATGACTCAGGTTAGTTGCAGTCACAGCTGGAGATTCCCACGGCCCTCCACCCATGACCTCAAGTAACCTTACCTCAGGGAATTTCAGGACACCTCATGCGGGAAGGTCACTAAGTTCATTGAGGCCTCTTGAGGTCAGAATAACGGTGGTCGCAGGTATTTATTATTTTACACCAGCAGTAAAACACTTTCAGTGAGGTTGGGGGTGTGGTCTGACTGCAGCCAATCAGAGATGAAGGTGAGTGGAGAAAGCATTGAATATGTATGAGGGATAATTATCAGTCACGGAAGTAGCAGGGATAATTAGCAGCCACAGAGAGTGTATGTAAGTATGTCATGCTTTATTCCTTCCTTATATTCTTTCTTTTGCAGCCACCTATGCCATTTTATAACACATACATTTTGCATCCCATTGAATTCAATAAGTTCGACTAGGATCGTCGATCGGATTGTGATGAGCGAACCCGTGGATATTTGGGTCGCCAAACTAGAATAGACAGAAATAAAAAATTGGGTTTGGCAAGCAAACTTGACACTAAACTTGACCCCGAACAACGAACCCCATACAAGTCAATGTGGAGTCCAAGTTTGAGGTTGTAATATGGTTGTACTAGGGGCTAGGGTGCTGCAAAAAGAACCTAAAGGGGGGTAATAGTATGCCAATTGCCCTGCAGACAAATATGAATAGGTAAATGACTTAAATGACTTCTGTCACTATTGCAATTATGGTTACATAGCAAGTAAATGAAGCAACTAAAAAATGTAAAAGTGACCCCACAGAGATGGATTCAGAGAGTTTTCATGGACCAACAATTTACAAAAATGCTCATACAAAGTCTGTATTCCCAGTTCACCCTCATAGTTAAGATAGTTTCGGAAAGTTGCCCCAAAGAGCAACAATTTTAAAAGATCATACAGAGTATATCCACAGCTCCAGCTTGGTGGGGAATGTCAACACCAAACAGCTGAGTCTCAGAAAAACATTTTAGTGGTAAAAATGTAATTATTTTTTGTTCACCGGCTAATAGTATAACACCTATAGTGTTAGTATGCTCACTGCATCCCTGGATGAATTAATTTAGGAGTGCAGTTTGTAAAATGGAGTCACTTGTGGGGGTTTCTTCTGTTTTGGTGCGTCAAGGGTTACCTACAGTCAGGGCCAGAAATATTTGGACAGTGACACAAGTTTTGTTATTTTAGCTGTTTACAAAAACATGTTCAGAAATACAATTATATATATATAATATGGGCTGAAAGTGCACACTCCCAGCTGCAATATGAGAGTTTTCACATCCAAATCGGAGAAAGGGTTTAGGAATCATAGCTCTGTAATGCATAGCCTCCTCTTTTTCAAGGAACCAAAAGTAATTGGACAAGGGACTCTAAGGGCTGCAATTAACTCTGAAGGCGTCTCCTTCGTTAACCTGTAATCAATGAAGTAGTTAAAAGGTCTGGGGTTGATTACAGGTGTGTGGTTTTGCATTTGGAAGCTGTTGCTGTGACCAGACAAAATGCGGTCTAAGGAACTCTCAGTTGAGGTGAAGCAGAACATCCTGAGGCTGAAAAAAAAGAAAAAATCCATCAGAGAGATAGCAGACATGCTTGGAGTAGCAAAATCAACAGTCGGGTACATTCTGAGAAAAAAGGAATTGACTTAATTGACTGGTGAGCTTGGGAACTCAAAAAGGCCTGGGCGTCCACTGATGACAACAGTGGTGGATGATCGCCGCATACTTTCTTTGGTGAAGAAAAACCCTGTTACGGTTGCTGTGGCTCTGGAGACTATCATCGGATTTCTTGCTACTGCACATGTGCAAGCGCTGGAGACTAAGTCCTATCTTGGAGCCATTGCACATGTGCGGGTGACATCATCGCTGACACAAGGTCACATGTCTCTGACACCTTCTAAGCTGATTGGCCGCTGGTCATGTGCTTGTGACACGTGGTCACATGTCTCTGACACCTTCTATGCCGATTGGTCGCTGGTCATGTGCTTGTGACGCTTTGCTCGGTGATAGGCCAGCATTCCTGTCGTTCTGGCAGCGGATTGGCTCTGGTGTCCTCCATCTTGGATGAGGCACAAAGTCTATATAAGACCCTGACGCACGCCGACCGGCGCTCAGTCCTCTTGGTTCATGCATGAGGGTAGACGCCCTGTGCACGTCCCTCTAGGCATCTCACTGTCTATGTTAGGTGAGCGCTACCGGCAGGATACCGTTCTTATACCTTACAGCTTCGGCTGGAGTCCGTATCCTTACCTTTTAGTGGAGCGGACATAGGCAGGTGCCTGAGGCACATGGTCCGGCTGGGCCTTGTGATTCTACTCGTAAGTGGACGTTGCCGCTAGGGTAAAGTTCCTTATACTGCGTCTGGCAGTTGTTCGTATCCTCGCACACTAGGGGAGCGAACAGAGGTAGGAGCTTTGTGCGGCTTATGCTGCTGTCCGTCTCTTTTGCACCACTAGAAGAGCGGACCTAGGTAGGTGCCATTTCACACTCACTGCTTTTGTCTCTGTGATCATTAGCAGAGATCATTCCACACACCCTCCAAGTAAGGGAGGAAATGCCTTATTTACTAATTATATTCTCTGTGAGGTATTGCACTCTGCCATAGTCTGCAGCAGAGTCTTTGCACAGTGGACCCTGACTGTCTGATATTCCTTTAGGTTTTAATATCAAACAGCCCCCCGTAACATTAGGACTGAGCCAAGGGTCTGGCAGTTATGGCAGAATATAAGCAGTTACACCGTTACATACAAGTACTTGAGTCGCGGCTCAAGAGTATAGAGGATAAACCTCAGACCATGGTGACATCTGCACATGATCCTCGACTTGCTCTGCCAAACAGATATTCTGGCGATGCCAGATCATGTCGTGGTTTCATTAGTCAGTGTCAGATACTCCTAGAGGTCAACTCTTCTCGCTTCTCTACGGAGAGGTCCAGAGTAGGCTTTATCATCTCCTTACTTCAGGATAAAGCCTTAGAATGGGCGACTCCCCTATGGGAGCGCTCTGATGTGGTTACTCTGAGACATCAAGACTTTCTTGATGCTCTTAAGGCGGTATTCATGGGTCCGCAGGTTACCCATGATGCGGCCCTGAGACTGTTAGATCTATCTCAGGGTTCGTTATCCACTAGTTCTTATGCCATTGCTTTTAGAACTCTGGTGGCAGAACTAGATTGGCCAGAGCAGGTGTTGATTCCTATCTTCTGGAGAGGGTTGGCAGGCTATGTCAAGTATGCTCTTGCTACTCGTGAGGTCCCTGCTTCTCTGGAGGACTTGATCACAGTAGCAACGAGGATCGACGTACGCCATAGGGAACGTAGACTCGAGGTCTCTTCCTCACGCCCTAAGCATCGGGCTATTCCAGTTGTTGAGGGTCAACTACCATCTTCCTCAGCATCTGAACCATCTCCCACTCCTATGAAGTTAGGTCATACGTCCTCCAGACTACGCAAGTCTGGTCCTCCTATATGTTACGTATGTTGTCAGGCTGGGCACTATGCTAACAAGTGTCCTAACCGTCAGGGAAACTCCCAGGCCTAGTAACCATTAGAGGGGGGTTACTAGAGACGCCTTCCGCACCCTCTAAGTGTAGTATCCCAGGTCAGCTTTCATTCTCTGAGAATACATGGCCTATTATGGCTTTTGTGGATTCCGGAGCTGACGGGACTTTTGTGTCTTCAGGATTTGTAAAGAGACACAATATTCCCTCTATCATGTTAGAGGCGCCTATTCCTGTCCGTGTTGTTAATGGGACTATGTTGTCTGACTCCATTACATTGAGGACAGTTCCCTTGCGCCTTTCCCTGTCTCAGGGTCACATAGAGGAGATTTCTTTTCTTGTTTTGCCTGAGGGTATAGACGACGTACTTCTGGGTCTCCCATGGCTTCGGACTCATGCTCCTCTAATTGACTGGGAGTCCGACAGCATTATTAGTTGGGGTTCGAAATGTCAATCCCGATGTCTTCCCTTACCACCTAAGGTCGTTGCGGTTGCATCAACTGATCTCTCTCCCATACCTACACCCTATTTGGATTTCGCTGACGTGTTCTCCAAACAGGGTGCTGAGGTTCTTCCACCCCATAGGCCGTATGACTGTGCCATAGACCTTATCCCAGGTTCGGTTCCACCTAAAGGCAGGGTTTACCCCCTGTCAATACCTGAGTCGGAGGCCATGTCGACCTATATAAGAGAGAGTTTAGATAAGGAAGGGGTTCATTCGTAAGTCTGTCTCTCCCGCGGGAGCTGGGTTTTTCTTTGTTCAGTAGAAAGAGGGTTGATTTGCGTCCCTGCATAGATTACAGGGGTCTCAACGCAATCACAATAAAGAACAAATACCCGTTACCTTTAATTTCGTTGCTCTTTGACAGACTGAGGGGAGCTCAGGTTTTTACGAAGTTAGATCTGCGGGGTGCGTATAACTTGGTACGAATTCGAGAGGGTGACGAATGGAAGACCGCTTTTAACACCCGAGATGGTCACTATGAATACCTCGTCATGCCTTTCGGTTTATGTAATGCACCCGCAGTATTTCAGGACTTCATAAACGATGTGTTCAGGGATTTACTGTTATCCTCCGTCGTGGTGTATCTGGACGGCATCCTGATTTTTCTCTCCTGATCTGGAGACTCATCGTCAGGATGTCATTCGTGTCCTTTCCCGTTTAAGGGAGCGCTCATTGTTTGCTAAATTCGAAAAATGTGTATTCGAGCAGTCATCCTTGCCTTTTTTGGGTTACATTATCTCACAAGAGGGTCTGGCTATGGATCCTGCAAAGCTCTCTGCTGTCCTGGAATGGTCCGAACCTCATTCCTTGAAGGCGGTGCAACGCTTCCTAGGATTCATAAATTATTACAGGCAGTTCATACCCCATTTCTCTACTTTGGTGGCCCCTTTGGTGGCCTTGACTAAGAAAGGTGCTAATCCCAAAGCCTGGTCTACTGAGACATCTCAGGCTTTTGAGGCAGTAAAAAGACACTTTTCAACTGCTCCCGTTCTTCAAAGACCCGATGAGAATAAGCCGTTCCTCTTGGAGGTTGATGCCTCTTCAGTGGGTGCTGGTGCGGTCTTGTATCAAAAGAACGGTGCAGGTAGAAAAAGGCCGTGTTTCTTCTTTGCTAAAACCTTTTCACCGGCAGAGAGAAACTATACTATTGGGGATAGGGAACTGCTCGCCCTGAGACTAGCCTTGGAGGAGAGGCGTCACTTGCTGGAAGGAGCGAAACATCCTTTCCAGGTCTATACAGACCATAAGAATCTGACGTACTTACAAACCGCTCAGCGTCTGAATCCTCGCCAAGCCCGCTGGTCCTTGTTTTTCTCCCGCTTTCACTTCTCCATCAACTATCTGTCTGGGAGTAAGAATAACAAGGCAGACGCCCTGTCTCGCTCTATGGTTTCTACCCAGGAAGAGATTGATGAACCTCGTCTTATTCTTCCCTCCAGGGTTTTTCATACGCTCTCCCCTGTGACATTAGTAGAGATGAGCGAACCGGTCGCGGTTCGGCTTGAGGTCGGTTCGCCGAACGGAGGTCCCGTTCGAGTTTGGTTCGTCGAACGTTCGACGATCCGAACTCGAACCGCATAGGAAACTATGGCAGGCAATCACAAACACATAAAAACACCTAGAAAACACCCTCAAAGGTGTCCAAAAGGTGACAAACAACTCACAACACAACACAAACACATGGGAAAGTGAGAAGAACAAATTCTCATGCGAAAACAAAAGAGCGTAATGAGGAAAAAGAGGACGAGACACAGATATAGGCATGGCACGCCCTTCTAAAATCAAGTAAAAAATCGCAAGGTGACTCCAAGCGGAGTCTCCCTTTTTTCCAAAAATTGGGCCCCACACACACCCACCCATTCAGTGGCAGCACTTGTGCCCTAGTTGTACACTTCACAGCTAGATTTGCATCAAGCACATTCAAAAATACACCATTCTTAACTGTCCCCAGGATGACACCGGGGTAGGTAGCAAAGTCTTTCCTGATCCCAGCTCTGTTCATCTTGGATCATTTTTAAAAAACACAGCAAGCAAGGGTTATTTCAAGTGGAGTCTCCCTTTTTTTTCCAAAAATTGTGCCCAAAACACACCCACCCCTTCAGTGGCAGCAGTTGTGCACCAGTTGTACACTTCACAGCTAGATTTGCATCAAGCACATTCAAAAATACGCCATTCTTAACTGTCCCCAGGATGACACCGGGGTAGGTAGCAAAGTCTTTGCTGATCCCAGCTCTGTTCATTTTGGATCATTTTTAAAAACAATGTAAGTAAGGATTACTCCAAGCGGAGTCTCCCTTTTTTCCAAAAATTGGGCCACACAGACACCTTATCAGTGGCAGCACTTGTGCCCTAGTTGCAAACAGGATGTTTTGATTTGCATCAAGCACATTCCAAATCCACAAGCATTTACTCTCCCCAGGATGACACAGGGGTAGTAAATTCCTTGTGGATCCATGACTTGTTCATTTTGATGCACGTTAGTCTGTCCACATTGTCACTGGACAGACGCGTGCGCTTATCTGTCAGCACACACCCAGCAGCACTGAAGACACGTTCAGAGACAACGCTGGCAGCTGGACACGACAAAATCTCCAAGGCGTAACTGGAGAGCTCTGGCCATTTTTCTAGATTTGTCGCCCAAAAGGAGCAAGGCTCCATTTGCAAAGTCATGGCATCGATGTTCATTTGGAGATACTCCTGTATCATCCTCTCCAGCCGTTGACTATGTGTCAGACTTGTTGTCTCCGGTGGCCTTGCAAAGGAGGGTCTAAAAAAAATTATGAAAAGATTCCATAAAATTGCTGTTACCAGCACCAGATACGGTCCTACTGGTACGGGTAGACTGTTGAAGATGACGAGACCGTCCCATGTTTGTCAAGTTATAACTGGGAGAATCACTCCCTGCACCTGCACGATTGTTTGGTGGAAAAGCCAAGCTAAGATCGAGTAACAGCTTCTGCTGATACTCCTGCATACGTGCGTCCCTTTCTATGGCTGGAATTATGTCACAAAATTTGGACTTGTACCGGGGATCTAATAGTGTGGCAAGCCAGTAGTCATCATCACTTCTAATTTTGACAATACGAGGGTCATGTTGGAGGTAGTGCAGCAAGAAAGCACTCATGTGTCTTGCGCAGCCATGCGGACCAAGTCCACGCTGTGTTTGTGGCATAGAGGTGCTAACCGTTCTTTCTTCCTCTGACATCTCCCCCCAACCTCTTTCAACTGAAATTTGACCAAGGTTTCCCTCATCCGCTGAGTCTTCCATGTCCATGGACAGTTCGTCCTCCATTTCTTCATGTTCTCCTGCACCTTCCTCAACATTTCGCCTGCTACCATGCGCCCTTGTTGATCCCTGTCCCCCATGGTCCCATGCCTGCTGCGTTGGTGATGATGAACGTCTGGATCTGGACCTTGGAGATGTTGTTATGTCTTGCGCATATGAATCCTCCTGTAGTTCCTCCCCTTCCTGTTGTCCTACCCCCTGACTCCGAATAGTGTTTAACGTGTGCTCCAGCATGTAAATGACTGGAATTGTCATGCTGATAATGGCATTGTAAGCGCTAAACATATTCGTCGTCATGTCAAAACTGTGCAGAAGGGTGCATAGGTCCTTGATCTGAGACCACTCCATCAGGGTGATCTGCCGCACCTCTGCATCTTGTTGGCCCAGGCTATACGTCATGACGTATTGCACCAGGGCTCGGCGGTGCTGCCACAGTCGCTGTAACATGTGTAGAGTCGAATTCCAGCGTGTCGCCACATCACATTTCAGGCGATGAACCGGCAGCCCGAAAGACTTCTGGAGCGATGCAAGTCGCTCAGCTGCGGCGCTTGAACGGCGGAAGTGAGCAGACAGTTTTCGTGCCCTGGTCAGAAGGCCATCTAGGCCGGGATAGTGTGTTAAAAATTGCAGGACAAGAAGGTTCAACACGTGAGCCATACAAGGTACGTGTGTTACCTTGCCCAGTCGAAGGGCCGCACCCAGGTTTGCAGCATTGTCGCACACGGCCTTACCAGGCTGCAGGTTGAGTGGAGACAACCATTTATTAAACTCGGACCGCAGAGCTGACCACAACTCCTCAGCTGTGTGACTCTTATTCGCAAGACATGTCAAGCTAAAGAAAGACTGATGCCGTTGCGCTCTGCTGCCAGCATAGTAATGAGGGGTGCGTGATTCCTTCTGCACAGTGAGAATGCTGTTGGCCTCACCAGGCAGGCTTGGGGCAGAGGTGGAGGACACAGATGAGGTGGAGGAGGCAGAAGCAGTGGCAGAACTTGGACAGACAGAGGATTGACACACAAGTCGTGGGGACGGCAAGACTTGTGCAGCAGACCCTTCACCATCTATCACCATAGTTACCCAGTGCCCAGTCAGCGACATGTAACATCCCTGTCCATGCTTACAGGTCCAAGTATCGGTGGTAAAATGCACCCGTTCACACACAGTTTCTCAAGGAAGGGGTGATGTTGTGTGCGACATGCTGGTGTAGCGCGGGCACACCTTTCTTAGAGAAGTAGTGGAGACTGGGCATCTGGTACTGGGGCACAGCGACAGACATAAGGTCTCTAAAATCCTGTGTGTCCAACAGGCGGAAAGGCAGCATTTCGGTAGCCAAGAACTTACAGAGGGATAAAGTCAACCTCTTCACTTTGTCATGGGTCGCAGGAAATGGCCTTTTATTTGTCCACATCTGAGGGACAGAGATCTGGCTGCTGTGTGTAGACGGTGTTGAGTAGGGTGTCCCTGGAAAAATGCAGGTTTGTGAGGAAAGTGCAGTCGGAGACATGATGTTGCCTTCATCCAACGTTGGTGCTATCGATGTCTGAGAGAGCTGTACACACTCACTTGTTTCCCCTTCCAAACCAACTGACGACCTACCAAGCAAACTGCCTGTTGCGGTTACAGTGGTGGAAGTTGTGCGTGGAAAACCAGGTGTGACAGCTGTCCCCACAGTCCTAGAAGATGAAGAGCGCGCGGATGCACTGGAAGGGTCAGGCCGTGGATGGTTCGCTCCGCTAGGCCGCATTACAGCACGGTGAGCTTCCCACTGGGACCTATCATATTTATTCATGTGATGATTCATGGAAGAAGTTGTCAAACTGCTGAGGTTTTGACCTCTACTAACAGAATCACGACAAATTTTACACATCACAATTTGGGCGATCTTTTTCTATGTCAAAAAAGGACCAGGCTAGGCAAGGCTTAGAGGGCATACGACCTGTTGAGCCTCCCGACTAGTGCTCAGAGGCACAGTGGTGGCTGATGATGCAGTTGTAGACGTGCTTCCAGTGCTCCGACTCTGTCCAGGAAGGCGCAAGGTAACTTCGTCGTCAGTTGCATCCTCCTCCACCGCCACTGTTGACCTCCACGAGTGCCTGACTGTGGGGTGACAGTAGGTGAAATCTAGAACTTCCTCATCAATTGTTGTGTTTGCACTCCCCTCACCCTCAGACTGAGCCTCTTCTTGCCCTGACCGAATATTTAAGTTGTCATCACAATCTGGTATCTGCGTCTCATCATCATCAGTATGTTCCTCATTGTCTATAACCACAGGTGTTACAGTTTGTGACAAAGGGTCAACATTATGCGCAGAAACTTGGTCCTCACGGCTTGCATCAGAGTCACAAAGGTTCTGGGCATCACTGCAGACCATTTCCTGGTCTGTACTCACTGTAGCTTGGGAGCAGACCTCTGATTCCCAGGCTATAGTGTGACTGAACAGCTCTGCAGACTCAGCCATCCCAGTTCCACCATACTGTGCAGGGCTGATGGAGACTTCAGTGCTGGGAGAAAGCAAGTTTGATTGGGATGACAACTCAGAGGACTGGTGTTTTTTGGATGCGGTAGTTGAGGTGGCTGAGAGGGCACTTGTTGGACCACTTGAGATCCATTCAAGCATTTTCCTTTTTTGGCCATCATCTACCTTTGTTCCTGTTGTTCGTGTCCGTAAAAAAGGGAGCACATCGGATTGTCCACGGTAAGTAGTAGACATCTTACTTTTGCTGGAAGATGGTCTATCTTCAGCAGATGTTAATGGAGCTTTGCCACCTTCCACACGGACAAACCCTTTTTTTCCATTTCCAACACGCCTCTTCCCCTTTCCACCAGCATCTGTCATTTTGCCACTCATGTTGATTGCGACAAGATTGTGCACTTAAAATGTAGTAGTAAAAATTGAGAGGTGGTGTAGATTGCAGCGGTGGTCTAGCTTTATTAACAGCAGAATAATAAAGAATAAATATCCCTGACAATGCAACTACGGCCCTTAAACTGGCAGCATAAATTGCTAGTATAATGGCTTAGTAACAATGAGTTTTAGTGTGCAATGCAGGCAGACGTGCTGCAAATATCTGTGCACTACTGGGACTATACAGAAGTCCAATAGCCACGTTTAGGATGCCACTAAGTTCACTCAGTGTTTGCTAGTATAATGGCTTAGTTATAATGAGTTTGAGTGTGCAGAGGACAGGAGGGTACAGTGTCAGGATTGTGGGGCTCTGGGTAGAGGAATGGAAGCCTGCCTTTCTATCCCTCCTAATGGGGAAATGCAGCGAGGAAATCCCTGACCTTAGCTACACAGACGCTGTCTTTATTTTCAGGACCTGTCACCTATGGCTCTGATCCTGCCGGTACGAGCCCTTAAAAGGACTGATAGAAAGTGCTATCCCTATGCTGTACAGCGCTGTGTATGGAGCGTATACAGCAGTATCGGCGATAGGAGCTGCGCCAGTGATGTCTGACACCAAGGACGCAGAAGGCAGATAATGGCGTGCTGGAGGAAAATGTCCGGTTTTATAATGCAGGGACATGTGACATGGACATCCTATCACACATGCCGTTGCTTCTCTGGCTAAAAGTCCACTTAGCTGTGTGTGTATCTGGGATTGGCTGACATGCTGGCCCGCCCCACTTCACGTGCGCGCTTAGGGAAGGAAGACAAAGAAAAAAAAAAAAATGGCGATCGCCATTATCCAAACAACAGTAATCTGAATGCGCTGTTCCCGCACACTATACACTGAAATGTCATGATAGTGTGAGTCACAGAGTGACTTACACTATTACAGCGGAAAGCCAGCTAGGAATTAGCTGTTTTTTTTGCTGCTAGAACCGTTCTCGAACGTATCTAGAACTATCGAGCTTTAGCAAAAAAGCTCGAGTTCTAGTTCGATCTAGAACAGCCCCCAAAATCACTCGAGCCGCGAACTGGAGAACCTCGAACCACGCTCAACTCTAGACGTTAGACCAAATCCCACTGGGCAAGACCTTTGTTCCGCCGGATCGACAGAATGATATACTGTCGTGGGCCCACACCTCAAAGGTGGGTGGGCATTTTGGTATTAGACGGACACGAGAGTTACTCGAGAGGTGGTATTGGTGGCCAAACTTAGCCAGCCACGTCAAGAGATATGTCGGTTCCTGCTACTCGTGTGCTCGCAACCGCCCGTTACGGCAGAGACCGGCTTGGCTCTTGCATCCTTTACCAGTGCCAGATAGACCATGGGAGGTGGTAGGCATGGACTTTGTGGGTGATCTTTCATTTTCACAGGGACATAGATTTGTGTGGGTCATTACGAACCATTTCTCCCGGATGGTTCATCTCGTACCGTTATCGAGAATCCCATCTTCCAGGGTACTAGCCAAACTATGCCTCAAGCATGTCTTTAGGCTTCACGGGATGCCAGATCGTATCATTTGTGATAGAGGCCCGCAATTTGCTTCCCGTTTCTGGCGAGATCTTTGTAGCCTTCTGCAAATTGAGTTGAATCTCTCTTCGGCATACCATCCGGAGACCAATGGTTTGGTTGAGCGTACCAATCAATCCATGATTATATACCTTCGACACTTTGTTGCTGAGAACCACAATAACTGGTCCTCCCTCCTACCCTGGGCAGAATTTGCCCTTAACAATTCGCTGGCTGAGGCCACTGGGCAGACACCGTTCGTACTCAATCATGGGCAACACCCTAGGGTACCGGTACCGTTTCCCGCTGCTGCACCTCTTCCTCTTGTGGCCGACTGGGCAACTAATGCCAGAGAGCTTTGGGATCGGACTCAAGAGTCGATCCAAGCAGCTAAGGACCGTATGAAGACGGTGTCCGATCAGTTTCGTCGCCCGGCTCCTGTCTTTTCTCCAGGGGACTTTGTGTGGTTCTCTGCTAAACACGTGAAACTTAGAGTGAGCTCTGTCAAATTTGCTCCTCGCTTCCTGCGTACTTATGAGGTTCTTCGACAGGTAAATCTTGTACTACCAATTGAAGTTACCTGTCCATCTTAGGATCCATGACAAATTCCATGTTTCACTGCTAAAGCCGGCTATTTTACCTCACGCTCGTGAAGTGCACTCTCCTGCCTCTGATTCCTCTCGCTCTAGCTATGAGGTACAAGCCATAGTTGGTTCTAAGATGGTTAGAGGGTGCAGGTTCTTCTTGATAGATTGGGAGGGCTACGGCCCGTAACATCGCTTTTGGGAGCCTGAGGAGGCTGTCCAAGCTCCCGACTTAGTTGCCGATTACCTGCGTCACCGGGAGGGGGGCCCTTGAGGGGGAGGTACTGTTACGGTTGCTGTGGCTCTGGAGACTATCTTCGGATTTCTTGCTACTGCACATGGGCAATCGCTGGAGACTAAGTCCTATCTTGGAGCCATTGCACATGTGCGGGTGACATCATCGCTGACACAAGGTCACATGTCTCTGACACCTTCTAAGCTGATTGGCCGCTGGTCATGTGCTTGTGACACGTGGTCACATGTCTCTGACACCTTCTATGCCGATTGGTCACTGGTCAAGTGCTTGTGACGCTTTGCTCGGTGATAGGCCAGCGTGATGTCATTCCTGTCGTTCTGGCAGCGGATTGGCTCTGGTGTCCTCCATCTTGGATGAGGCACAAAGTCTATATAAGACCCTGACGCATGCCGCCCGGCGCTCAGTCCTCTTGGTTCATGCATGAGGGTAGACGCCCTGTGCACGTCCCTCTAGGCATCTCACTGTCTACGTTAGGTGAGCGCTACCGGCAGGGTAGCGTTCTTATACCTTACAGCTTCGGCTGGAGTCCATATCCTTACCTTTTAGTGGAGCGGACATAGGCAGGTGCCTGAGGCACATGGTCCGGCTGGGCCTTGTGATTCTACTCGTAGGTGGACATTGCCGCTAGGGTAACGTTCCTTATACTGCGTCTGGCAGTTGTTCGTATCCTCGCACACTAGGGGAGCGAACAGAGGTAGGAGCTTTGTGCGGCTTATGCTGCTGTCCATCTCTTTTGCACCACTAGAAGAGCGGACCTAGGCAGGTGCCATATCTAGTGGTTCGTGTCCTCGCACACTAGTGGAGCGAACGCAGGTAGGAGCTTTGTGCGGCTTACGCTGCTGTCCGTCTCTTTTGCACCACTAGAAGAGCGGACCTAGGTAGGTGCAATTTCACACTCACTGCTTTTGTCTCTGTGATCATTAACAGAGATGATTCCACACACCCTCCAAATAAGGGAAGAATTGCCCTATTTACTAATTATATTCCTCTGTGAGTTTAACAGAGGTATTGCACTCTGCCATAGTCTGCAGCAGAGTCTTTGCACGGTGGACCCTGACTGTCTGATATTCCTTTAGGTTTTAATATCAGACAGCCCCCCGTAACAAACCCGTTCACAACATCAACTGAAGTCCAGAACACTCTCAGTGAAGTAGGTGTATCTGTCTCTAAGTCAACAGTAAAGAGAAGACTCCATGAAAGTAAATACAAATGGTTCACATCTAGATGCAAACCATTCATCAATTCCAAAAATAGACAGGCCAGAGTTAAATTTGCTGAAAAACACCTCATGAAGCCAGCTCAGTTCTGGAAAAGTATTCTATGGACAGATGAGACAAAGATCAACCTGTACCAGAATGATGGGAAGAAAAAAGTTTGGAGAAGAAAGGGAACGACACATGATCCAAGGCACACCACATCCTCTGTAAAACATGGTGGAGGCAACGTGATGGCATGGGCATGCATGGCTTTCAATGGCACTGGGTCACTTGTGTTTATTGATTACATAACAGCAGACAAGAGTAGCCAGATGAATTCTGAAGTGTACCAGGACATACTTTCAGCCCAGATTCAGCCAAATGCCGCTAAGTTGATTGGACGGCGCTTCATAGTACAGATGGACAATGACCCCAAGCATACAGCCAAAGCTACCCAGGAGTTCATGAGTGCAAAAAAGTGGAACATTCTGCAATGGCCAAGTCAATCACCAGATCTTAACCCAATTGAGCATGCATTTCACTTGCTCAAATCCAGACTTAAGACGGAAAGACCCACAAACAAGCAAGACCTGAAGGCTGCGGCTGTAAAGGCCTGGCAAGGCATTAAGAAGGAGGAAACCCAGCGTTTGGTGATGTCCATGGGTTTCAGACTTAAGGCAGTGATTGCCTCCAAAGGATTCGCAACAAAATATTGAAAATAAAAATATTTTGTTTGGGTTTGGTTTATTTGTCCAATTACTTTTGACCTTCTAAAATGTGGAGTGTTTGTAAAGAAATGTGTACAATTCCTACAATTTCTATCAGATATTTTTGTTCAAACCTTCAAATTAAACGTTACAATCTGCACTTGAATTCTGTTGTAGAGGTTTCATTTCAAATCCAGTGTGGTGGCATGCAGAGCCCAACTCGCGAAAATTGTGTCACTGTCCAAATATTTCTGGACCTAACTGTACGTCCTGCGGCTACCGCCAGCAATGCGGAAGGAAGGAGGTAAGCGGGATGTTTACGTCCCGCTCATTTCCGCCCCTTCGCTTCTATTGGCCGGCTGCCGCATGACGTCGATGTGACATCAAACGTCCCTCCCACTCCAGGAAGTGGATGTTCGCTGCCCACAGCGAGGTCGTATGGAAGGGTAAGTATGTGTGACGGGGGGTTATTCGTTTGTGCGACACATTCAACAAATTGAACGTGTTACACATATGATGGGGGTGGGTACGATCACATACGATATTGTATGCTTAATTGCAAGGTGTAAAGCAGGCTTTAGACTCATATTATGGCGTCTGTGCGATTGCCATATAGACACACAGATAATTATGCAACTACATCTATATTTTGATTATTTACATCCACAGATAATCTGGATGCAGTGATACAGCCATGCTGCAGAGACTGATATGTTTTGCTTTAACTATTTTGCTTCCTTTTTATTTTTTACAGTGATTTCCCTGGCCAAACACAGCCATGTCAATACTTGGTAAGTTGGCAATGGCTCCAGAAGTGCCAACAGCCTAAAGGATTGTTGACTGGCTGCTCTGCAACCTTTAAACAGGCTTTAAAGAAGCCTTTCCATTAAACTTGATGGTTGGTCACTCTCCCCAGTCTCACAAGCTCGTTGCCTTGGAAAAATCCTCGACTCTGCTCTATCCTTCAAGCCACACATCCATGCCTTCTTTACCTCATGCAGACTACAACTCAAAAATATCTCCCGGATCCATTCTTTCCTTAACCAAGAATCAGCAAAAACATAAGTGCATGCCCTCATCATCTCCCGCCTCGAGTACTGCAACCTCCTGCTCTCTGGCCTCCCTTCCAACACTCTTGCACCCCTCCAATCTATCCTAAACTCTGTGGCCCGCTTAATCCACCTCTCCCCTCACTACTCCCCAGCCTTGCCACTCTGCCAATCCCTTCACTGGCTTCCCATCGCCCAACAACTCCAGTTCAAAACATTAACCATGACATACAAAGCCATCCTCAACCTGTCTCCTCCTTACATCTGTGACCTAGTCTCCCGGTACCTATCTACACGCAACCTCAGATGCTCACAAGATCTCCTTCTCTACTCCTCTCTTATCTCCTCTTCCCACAATCGCGTACAAGATTTCTCCCGTGCCTCCCCCATACTCTGGAACACTCTACCTCAGCACATCAGACTCTCACCTACCGTGGAAAGCTTCAAGAGGAACCTCAAGACCCACCTCTTCTAACAAGCCTACAACCTACAATAACCCTCAGTCCAGTACACCACTGCGCAACCTGCTCTGTCCTCACCTATTGTACCATCACCCATTCCCTATAGACTGTGAGCCCTCGCGGGCAGGGTCCTCCCTCCTCCTATACCAGTCTGTTATGTACTGTTAATGATTGTTGTATGTATACCCTATTTAGCTTGTAAAGCGCCATGGAATAAATGGCGCTATAATAATAAATAATAATAATAATAATATTTTGGTGACAAACCCAAATAGGAAATTAACCTACAGTGAAACGTCTGTGTTCAGTTTTCAGCACCAATCCTAAGGTGTTTGGTATAGACATCAAACTTCTCAGTTCAGGTTTGCTCATCCCTATTAACCAATTAAAGAGGAAGCCAATTTTGTACTTAATGACCAGGCCATTTATTTTAATTCTCATCATTGTCATTTTCACAGGTTATAACTCTAGAACATATCAATGGCTTCTGGTGAACTCATTCTCCCCAGGTCCACAGTACAGCTGCTGTAAGCTCAGTGTCACTGCAAGAAGCTGGCTGACAGTCGCTCTGTGCATGTGGCCTCCATCTTTTCACAAGGAGGAGGAGGGATAAAGGGGACTGGAGCAGCAGCAGGTACTAGGTAAGACTGGAAGGTGACAGTGGCTGACCTGGATGGACCTGGGGAGGACTTTTCTGTTGCATGTGACATGTCACATGCAACAGAAATAAGAGGAAGCGGATGAATGCGGCCGGCATTCTAGTTGTGAGAGCCACCATTTTGATGATCGAGAGAGGGTTGGGGTCAGGGGATCTTTTGGTGATACTGGGGGACTGGAGGGGACCGGGAAAGAAATTTATCTCCCATCTGACATGATTGATCATGCCAGGTGGGAGACAAATAATTTATCAGTGCCACCATTTACTGTAACGTAACCATCTTTATACGGTGTATAACAGTGATCACATGACCGGAGACTGGAAAAAGCAGCCCAAATCATGATCTCCAGGGTCTCAGCTACCCACGGTAACTGAAACCTCGGAGATTTTCTGATGCTGGGGGGTGCTATACATTTTTTTCTTGCTGCTGTTTTAAAATGTCGATATGGAATAAGTACCCTTTCTTTCCGCCATTTTAATCCATACGACCGTCGCAATGGGGTTAATGAATTCAAATCCTCTGACAGTGTGGCATCTACATCATGACCAACATGTTTAGTCTAAGTAAAACACCATATGGATTTATGGTCAAAATGGTGAGGACTATACACTGACAAGCAAAAGTGTAATAATGTTTTGAACATTTGACTTTCAGGCTCCATATCTCACAATCCACTGCAGTTCAAAAATGAGATTACATGTATTTTATAGACAATCACCTTTCTATACTATACATAAATTTGACTTACAACTATTCAGCATAATATTAGTTATGCAGATTATTTTCATGTGACTGCATTGTTACTGTTTTGGTCCTAAAAATCTACATTTTTATTTTTATTATATTGTTAGTATTTTGGAAATCCACCTTTGAGTTTCAACACTGGAAATGCTTTTGATCAGATTCAAGCATGTCTCGACTGAAATCTGATCTCAGTTCTCTTCTACAAATTTCCAACTTTGGTGCATATTGGTCAACTCACTTCAGTATGTATACAGCTTTTTCTTTAACTCTTCCCACAAGTGTTGGTTTGGGTTGAGGTCTGGGGATTGTGCGGTCCAATTCAGCATCTCTACTTCTCCAATCTCGAAGTATGCTTCGGGTCGTTGTCCTGCTGGAACACTATGTCAATTTTTTTGTACCCATAGTACTCAAATGTGTGAAGTAACTCATCTTGTAGGATACTCACATATAGCTCAGCATTGAAACCTCAATTGTACCTGGCTGGTATCCAATGCCATATCATTAGGCTTCCTCCTCTGAACTTGATGCTTCAATTTTTTGATCTATTAGCCCCATTTTCACTTGTTTCTTCCAGACCCATTTGCCCCCATCAGATCTTAATCTATTGACTTTAATCCCATTGCTCCAAGTCACCCAATTTCAAAACTCTACCGTCTACTTTTCGTACTTCTTTGCAAACTTGAGTCAATGCTGCTTAAGATGATATTGAAGTCGAGGTTTCTTCACCTTTTTTTGGGCCACCATTCCAGACTTGTGTAATGTATGGATACCTGTGACCTCACTATTTTGAAAAAAATGAGCTACCGCCACTGCCATATTTGTCGCACCAGAACAAATAGACCTTGGGATGAACCGACTTGTTGACTCAGATATTTTGCCTGGACGTCCACCTCTTGGCTATTGAATGGATGGACAGACATCATTTTGTATTCTTCCAACTATCATGGCCTCATATGATGCAGTTTGACCATCTCCTTGGCCGAGATCACCATCGATGAGCTGGATGATGCTGTTTCTCTTTTCTTGGCAAAATATTTTTCCTATTATAGCAAACGTATAACCTTTTGCTTGGAAATCATCCTAATAACACACTGAGATATTAGGAATGTAAGTGGATTTACAATATAGTACCAAAATAATAGAAATTTATCAAAATATTGTAAGGAGCAAAACAGTTAAAATGCAGTGACATGACAAGGATCTATATAACCAATCATATGCTGAATATCTGCAAGCCAAATTTATGAATGAGATAGCCAAGATGAGTGTCCATAAAAAAAAGGTAGTTTTGCCCTCAAAGCTGCAGTGGATGTTGAGATGTGGAGCCTAAAGGCCGCTTTACACGCTATGACATCGCTCGAGCGATCTCGTTGGGGTCACGGAATTTGTGACGCATATCCAGCCGCTTAAGCAATGTCGTTGCGTGTGACACCTATGAGCGATTATGCATCGTCGCAAAAACGTGCAAAATCGCTAATCGGTGACATGCCCCCCTATTCCCAATTATCGTTGCTGCTGCGTGTATGATGTAGTTCGTCGTTCCTGCTGCAGCACACATCGCTATGTGTGACACCGCAGGAACGAAGAACCTCACCTTACCTGCGGCCGCCGGCAATGCGGAAGGAAGGAGGTGGGCGGGATGTTACGTCCCGCTCTTCTCCACCGCTCCGCTTCTGTTGGGCGCCCGCTTAGTGGTGTCGCTGTGATGCCAAATGAACCGTCCCCTTAGAAAGGAGGCGGTTTGCTGGTCACAGCGACATTGCTAGGAAGGTAAGTAGGGTGACGGGTCTGAGTTATGTGCCACGGGCAGCAATTTGCCTGTGTCGCACAACCGATGGGGGCGGGAACGCACGCTAGCGATATCGGTAACTATATCGCAGTGTGTAAAGCGTCCTTAAAAGTCAAAAAGTTAAAATATTGTTACCCTTTTGATTGTCACTCTATTTGATCCCTTATCAACTTCCAGTGTACATGTACAGTGCAAGTCAGAAGTGGGTGTGTGGAGTGGGCTCATGGAGTAAGCTCAACACATACCCAGCAGGCAATGTCTGTGTCTTACAGCCAGAACCTACCTCTAACAATCATGGGAGCAGCAGATTTATGCCCTTGATTGTTGACCTAGTCACTGAACTCTCATTATTTGCCAGTGTGTGTGACATGATTGGGAGTCGTTGATATGTTGCTATGACAGTTGGGAGTCTACTGAAGACCTCCGTTCTTCCTATTTTGGAGTCCCCTTGAAACCCAGACTTTAGCCAGGCTTCAAAGGATACTATGAATTTTGAAATATACAATTTTGCAATATCAGACTATTGCCGGTTATAGTCCCCCAAGGGGTCCTACCAGTAAAGTGAAAGGTAAAACAAAATGTTTTTAAAAATATGAAAACAATTAAAAAATAACTAAAATTTCAATTTTTATCACTTGTCTCCTATTAAAGATAAGGATAATATTAAAAAAATACACATATGTAGCATCACCATGGTCAGAAAAATCATAATTAAAACTAAAATGCAAAACTAGAAATTGGTAATGGCGAAAAGGGTTTAATGGTTTTTTGTTGCTTTGTCTGTAATGTCATAGCTACTTAAAGGGAACCTGGACTCTTATATACAGCATACTAACATGCTGTATATAAAAGCCCAGGCTGTTCTGTGTAGCATAAAAAACACTTTATAATACTCACCTAGAAGGTTACTCCAGTGCACAACAGTCGGATGGGTGGCGCCGTTCTCCGGGACCAGTGCCTACCCTTTTGGCCATCTTGGTCTTCCTTATTCTGAAGCCGCGGTGCATGACGCGTCTACGTCATACAAACACGCCGGCATTGAGGTCTTGTGCAGGCGCATTACAGTAATTACAGTACTTTGATCTGCCCTGAGCAGGGCAGATCAAAGTGTGCTTGCGCATGACCTCAGTGTCGGCGTGTGTGTATGACGAAGACCTCAATAAACATAGAGAATAATGTTGATGTGTTTGTGCTTATAAATTTCAAAAAGACCCCTACAAAATGATGGGAGGCATGTCCCCATTTGTAAGAGTCAATAGTGACATGAAAAAAAAATAATATTGTGTAAACATATGTATACTTTATTTAACATAAAAAATGTGGCCATCCAGTGGCCGGTGTTAGGTACTGGTCCTTGGCAAGATATTAGAGGTTGTCTAGTGACAGGAGTAGCATGACAGTGAACCATTAATATTAATAATAATAATAATTAATAATAACTCTCAGAGGAGTTTGGGACAGTAAATAGATAGACAGAGAAAAAAATTTGAATTCAGAAAAAGTAGTAGTATAAAGGGAACTGGTAGTGTACAAGCCAGCAATGGCCGAAGGTTCTGAAAACGGGTGTACGTGGCAAGACCAAAAACCAAAAATAGGAACTGTAAAGTAGGACAGAACAGTGAAGTACTCTATCCCCACAATAGTGAGTACTAAATCTTAACCCAGGTAACTTGAGATGCAATCGTGTATAGTCATACTAGTCCTAAAGCAGAGGGCTGACACAGAGTTGGGCAAATAGGTCATCACAGAAAAGCTAAGTTATCAAATGGCAGTGTTGGTTGGGAGGACCAGTGGTAGGAATGGTGCCCTATGGGCTGGACATGACCATGGACTGACAGGCAGTGGCGTAACTAGGGTTCGATGGGCCCTGGTGCAAAATTAGGGCCGAGGCCCCCCTCGGGGTGCAGGAAGATTATGCTGACACTTGGCTCTTTCCCTCAACACTCAGCTTTTCATGTTCTGATATCCATCTTGTCCTCAGCACCCAGGTTTCCAATGCTCTGCTATACAATTTTCCCCCAGCACCCAGCTTGCCCTTGATATCAGAACATGGGAAAACTCGGTAGGGAGGGAAAAATGTATAGCAAAACATGGAAAAATTGAGTGCTAATGGAAAGATGTAAAGCAGAGCACCAGTGACCCAGCACTCAGCATCAGCTGGGCGCTGAGGACAAGATAGATATCAGAATATATGAAATCTGGGTTCTGAGAGGTATCAGAGAATGGGAAAGCTGGGTGCTGTGTTAAAGATGTATAGGAAAGCATGGGAAAGCTGGGTGCTGGTGGAAAAATTTATAGCAGAGCATGGGAAATCTGGGTGATGATGGAAAAATGTATAGCAGAGCATGGGAAAGCTGGGTGCTGAGGGAAAAATGTATAGCAGAGCATGGGAAATCTGGGTGCTGAGGGAAAAATGTATAGCAGAGCATGGGAAAGCTGGGTGTTGAGGCAAAGAGCATCTTTCCCTCAGCACCCAGCTTTCCCATCCCATGCTTGTATCTTTGTCCCCCCCATCCTGGTATATAGTCCTATCCATCTTTTGTTTCTTTTTTTTTTTTGCTGTACATTATATTTGTACTATAAATAATATTAAAGATTTATTCATGTTGCATCTAAAAATGGTAGTTGTTTTTTTTAATCGTACACGAGTTTTGGTATATTTAAGAGGGTTTTTTGGCCCTTTTTGTATTAATTCTGCCTTTTTGGTATCTGAATTTTAAAAATATCACACATATAAACCTTCACACAAATGTAGACATATACTCTAGATTTTTACATACTGTATATGTGAGCATTTTAAGCACGCTGTATATACAATGAAATAAGAAAGTTGGATGTCTGACAGTAAACCATGAAGATGAGGAGACTCGTCCACCATGACAAGACAGCGGTGAGGCATATCCTCAGCTACAGGGCAATGGGGGAGGGGGGAAGGAGAGTGCAGCTGTGGGGGAGGTGGGCAGAAGAGTGCATCTGTGGGGGAGGGGAGCAGGAGAGTGCAGCTGTGGAGGAGGGGGGCAGGAGAGTGCAGCTGTGGGGAAGGGGGCAGGAGAGTGCAGCTGTGAGAGGAAATAGGAAGACAGAATAGGAAAGTGGGGGAGGGGGCAGGAGAGTGCAGCTGTGGGGGAGGTGGGCAGGACAGTGCAGCTGTAAGAGGCAAATAGGAGGATAGAAGATGGTAGTGGTGGAGGGGGCAAGAGAGTGTAGCTGTGAGGGAGGGGGGCAGGAAAGGGCAGAAGTAGGGGAGGGGGGCAGGAGAGTGCAGCTGTGGTGAAGGGGACAGGAGAGTGCAGCTGTGCGGGAGGGGAGCAGGAGAGTGCAGCTGTGGTGTAGAGGGGCAGGAGAGTGCAGCTGCGGGGAAGGGGGCAAGAGAGTGCAGCTGTGAGAGGAAATAGGAGGACAGAAGAGGAAAGTGGGGGAGGGGGAAAGAGAGTAAAGCTGTGGGGGAGATGGGTAGGAGAGTGCAGCTGTGGGGGAGAGGGGTAGGAGAGTCCAGCTGTGGGGGAGGCGGGCAGGAGAGTGCAGCTGTGGGGGAGAGGGCAGGAGAGTGCAGCTGTGAGAGGAATATAAGAGAACAGAAGAGGAAAGTGGGGGATGGGGGCAGGAGAGTATAGAAGTGGAGGAGAGGGCAGGAGAATGCAGCTATGGGAAGGGGGTCAGGAGAGTGCAGCTGTGGGGGAGGGGTGCAGCAGAATTCAGTTGTGGGGGAGGGGGAGGCAGAGTGCAGCTGTGAGAGGCAAATAGGACGATAGAAGAGGGTAGTGGGGGAGGAAGGCAGAAGAGTGCAGTTGTGGAGGAAGGAGGCAGGAGAGTACAACTGTGGGGGGGATCAGGAGAGTGCAGCTGTGGAGGAGGGGGTCAGGAAAGTGCAGCTGTAGGGGAGAGGGCAGGAGAGTGGAGCTGTGAGAGGCAAATAGGAGGATAGAAAAGGGAAGTGGGCTAGAGTCATCATTCAGGGAGCTCCAGTACTCACTTCAGGTCCCATTGTGTTCCTCTGGAGCCTCCCCCTCCTAACACTGCTGACTACAGAGCAATTTCTGTGCAGGAGAGGGATACAATCTCCTCAGAAGTCTCTCATATTTCTGTAGCACTCTCTGTACAGGGCTGAGACTTCACAGCAGTTCCGTGCTAGTGGGCGGGGCTTACACCCGTGAAGCTCTGAAGCAGTGAGTATAGAGGATGACTGTACTTCAGAGGAGGCAATGATCAGCATTTCTCCCCTCTTCTGATGGATGGAACATGCAGCATATGTGCTGTATGCTGGAGAAAAGACTGTCAGGGGCAAAATCGGGGATCCATCGCCAAGTAGATGTACAAAGCCAGCAGCCGGGTGATCACTGTGCTACTATTACTGTTCTCCACACCCATAATCCCTCTTTCCATTGAAGCCGGTGCTGAGAGGTAGGCGGGCTTATGGGTGTGGAGAGCAATGAATATACAACTGCTTAAGTAGCCGGGACATGTGTTAGTGACTCGCCCACCCCAGGGCTATGGGACACCCGGTGCCGGGCTGGACTAGTCCGGGGGTAGTCAGTGGTGGCGGGGCCCGACTCCGTGGCCCTGGTGGGTGTCAGTTAAGTATGGCTGGTGACTTGGGGTTTGTGTTCATGACGCCACCTGTGGTATGCGGCTATTAAGCCGCCGCTGCTGTGTGAGGCCTCAGGGGTGATGATATGGTAGCAATGGTGGTACTGCTCCCCACAGGTGGAGCGGTGCCCCGGGGACACTGTTGGTGCTCGTGAGAGTCTATGGTGTTGTGTGGTAACACAGTGCAGGGCCGACAGGCAATGAAAGAAACAGGCACAAACAACAGTCTCTTTACCTTCTCCTCTTTTACTTCACAAACGGTTTGTCCTGGGAGACCGTTACAGGTGGTAGAGGGCTCCAGCCGACCTGGAAGTAACTGAGATGTCGTTTTGGCCAGATGAGTATGAGGCCTACTCCTGTTCTTTTCCTTACTGTGATAGGACCCTGCTCTCTGAATTTCGCAATGGCCCTCTTGCTGCTGGGACCGGTGGTATGTCCCTTTCCCTCTGTGGTAGGCCGCGCAGGCCCTCTCTGGTGCTTCTCTGCTGGAGTCCACACCGGGCCCTGATGAGGCAGCTGTACCTTCGGGCTGTTTATGGGCCAGGTGCTTGCAGCTCTCCTGCCCTTCGGATTCGGCTACCAGGGAGTATTTTAGGCCCTGGTGGCCACAGACTCCGATGTCCGAGTCTCTTCTGTGCCTCTCTGCTCCTCCTGTTTCATTGGGCCAAGCTGCTCCAGCTCTAGGCCCCAGTTGCACAGGACAGCACACTCTGCGTCGGCACTCTCTGCTTTCTCCTACAGACTGAACACTAACCCCTCCCTCAGGTCAGGGTTAAGGAATGCTCCCTGGAATTCCAGGTTCAGAGCTCCCCCTGCTGGCCTGAGGGAGGAACTGCGTTGGATGTTAAACTTACTGGCCAATAGACCTCCCAATTACCTCCAGGCTCAGCATTAACCCTTTGGAGGGGCAATGCTGTTGTGGCGACCAGGTCCTGGAGCGCCACACTCCCCCTTAGTTAAACTCAGCTCTCCCGGACTGAAGAAAACAAAACAAAACATGTTAGAACATTTCATCCCATTATGGGAGGCACATTTTCTTAAACATTACAAACTTAAACAATACTATAAGAGTCCAGTGTGGCTTCCTGCCGGGTGTCCATTACACTGCTCCATGGGGGACCCACCGCGATAAAACCCCAAACGTAGGCTCTGAGCGTGCGTCAGAGCATTGATGACCCCACTCTATGCACGCCGGACGGGTTTTTCTTCAGGGGTGCTGAGCACACTGGTGCTAACTATGTACAGCTAGAGTGTTGGCCACCCATAGTCCAGTGGCCCAATTGTCCATTTACTTAATCACCTAAGACAAAAAACATTTTATACAAGACATTTCAACTAACCATATACATTCTGTTAGGTATTTTACTTTCTATGTTCTATACCTTGGAGGGGGCTGTCCCCGAGTGCTACGTTGGGACCGGCGTAGCTCTGGGGTTTGTCCCTGACTACTTGGAGTGTCTGCACCCTCCGTGTTACTGGTAGGCCTAACCCTGACAGGTATGCGTGTTGGTTGCCTACGGGGTCTCATATTCGCCAAGGGTACGACAGGTTCACCACTGGCAGGGGGTTGATTCTCCTGTTCTACTGCTGGCGTGTCATCTTGTGTTGGGACGGACAGTTCCTTAGGTGGATCCGGAACCTCTTCTGTCTCCGGCTCGACCAACTGCGGGAACGTCAAGACTGGTACCACTATGGCATTATTGATTCGGGTCCAAGTTTTGGGGAATTTTCCGAGGATTGTTTGGATCATTTCTTCTTCCTTTTCTTGAATTTGGGGACTTTCTTGTATTTCTTCTTTTTGGATTTTGCACCGCTCAGGGCATGCTTTCAGGCGGTCTCTAGAAACTGTTTGATAGGTCTTGCCTTCATCCTTGCTTATGAGGCATACCTTACTATTGTCAAAGTTGGAAGGAATAATGGTGTAGGGTTCATTCTCCCATTGATCATCTAATTTATGCGCCCTCCGCTTTTTCTTGAGGACCTATTCTCCAGGTGCTAAGGGAGTTGCTGGGGCCGTTTGATTGTAGTTCTGTTCTTGTCTCGTTCTCGCTTAGGACAGGCTCTTTTCTACGCATTCCTGAACTCTGCAGTACTGCTGTTGTCGCTCTGTATCCCAATCTTCTATCTCTTGAACTGCTTCAGGTGACACAGTTCCCATCTCCAAGTCTACAGGTAACTTGCCAGGTCTTGCTCGCATCAGGTAAGCAGGGCTGCAGTTGGTCGAATTTACTGGGATATGGTTATACAGGTCTACCAGATCTGGTAACTTCTCTGGCCATTGGTTACTTTCTTCCAGAGGTAGAGTCTTGAGCATATCAATAACCACATGGTTCATCTTCTCGCACAATCCATTGGTTTGGGGGTGGTACGGTGTTGTTCTGATTTTCTTACAACCGTACATGTTACAGAACTCTTGGAACACTTCTGCCTCGAATGCAGGACCTTGATCAGTTAGTACCCTTTCAGGGTAACCGTGAGGTCGACAAAAGTATGCCTGAAACGCTCTAGCTGCTGTTCTGGCTGTCTGGTCTTTCACAGGCACTACTACCAGGAAACGAGAGTAATGGTCCACAATGGTGAGGGCGTAAACATAGCCTGACCGGCTCGGTGTTAACTTCACGTGGTCCAGGGCCACCAACTCTAGGGGCTGCTTCGTGACAATTGGCTGTAGGGGAGACCTCTGGCTGGCACCATCTTTCCGCCTCAGGTTACCCGACCACAGTCTCGGCACCACTTCTCGACTGTCTTTCTCATGTGCACCCAGTAGAACCGATCACGGAATAGGGTCTCCAACTTCTTCCACCCGAAGTGTCCTGCTTTATCATGGTAAGCTGCTAGGACCATTGGAGCATCCCTCTGTGTGACCACTATCTGCCAGACGAGTTCATTCGTTCGCCAGTTGACATATCTCTTGAATAGCTTGCCTTGGTAGGTGAACAGTCGTCCCCTCTCCTTCCACAGCTGCTGGGCTTCTTCTGGAGCATCTGGGCCAAGATGGGTCTCAGCTTGTGCTAGCTTTTCTTTGACCAATCGCACGGCCGGGTCACCGTTCTGTGTCTCTTCCCAATTATGGTGGAGTAATGGGTTGACGGAGACCTCGTGCTGGCTCGAGCGCTTCACTCCTACAGCATGCTCACACTGGGAGACACCTTGGTGATGGAAAGCCGGTAACTCTATCTCTTCGAGTTCATCCAGGTCTTCTCCAGACACGGGTAAGTGAGGCATTCTGGACAGCGCATCAGCATTGTTATTCTTCTTGCCAGCCCGGTACTTGATGGTAAAGTCAAAGTTAGACAGCCGGGCCATCCATCGCTGCTCCAACGCACCTAACTTGTCTGTTGCCAGATGTGTCAACGGGTTGTTGTCCGTGAAGATGGTGAACTTGGCCGATGCCAGATAGTGCTTGAAGCGTTCAGTCACTGCCCAAACAATAGCGAGGAACTCCAGCTTGAAGGAACTGTAGTTTTCTGGATTCCTTTCTGTGGGACGAAGCTTCCTACTGGCGTAAGCTATCACCTTCTCCCAGCCTCCCTGCACCTGGGACAGAACTGCTCCCAGTCCCACGTCTGTGTAGAGTACGAACGGCTGACTGTAGTCAGGGTAGGCCAGAATTTCTTCTCCCGTGAGAGCCCCTTTCAGCCGGACAAAAGATGTTTCTATTTGACTTTTCCATTCAAATGGAGGGCTTTGCTTCTTAGCCTTCTTTGGCTGGCCCACCAGGAGATCTTGAAGAGGCGCTGCTATCTTGGTGAAACCATCAATGAACCTTCGGTAGTAGCCCACCAGCCCAAGGAACTGCCGCACCTCCTTTACCGTGGTGGTACTTGGCCAGTCCTTGATTACGGTGACCTTCTCCGGATCAGGTGCCACACCTTCTGCGCTGACCACATGACCCAGGTACTGTACCTTTGGCTTCAAGAGGTGACATTTGGACGGCTTTATCTTCAGGCCATACTCCGACAAGGACTCAAACACTTCTGCTATGTGCCTCAGGTGGTCTTCGTAGGTCTTGGAGTAGACTATGACGTAATCAAGGTACAATAGCACAGTTTCAAAGTTGTGATGGCCCAAGCAGCACTCCATCAATCTCTGAAATGTCCCTGGGGCATTGCAGAGCCCGAACGGCATACAATTGAACTCGCAGAGACCCATTGGTGTCGTGAATGCAGTCTTCTCCTTGTCCGCCTCTGCCACGGGAACCTGCCAATACCCACTGGTGAGATCCAGGGTGGAGAAATAGTTAGCTGACTTTAAGGCCGTTAGTGACTCTTCTATTCTGGGTAGTGGATAAGCATCTTTATGTGTAATGCGGTTAATTTGTCTGTAATCTACGCACATTCTCATTGTACCATCTTTTTTCTTTACGAGCACTAGTGGAGCTGCCCAGGGGCTACAACTCTCTCTGATAACCCCAGCCTCCTTCATTTCCCGTAACATTTCTTTGGCACGCTGATACTGTGCTGGGGGTACAGGGCGGTATCTCTCTTTAATGGGATGATGATCACCCATGGGGATTTGATGTTTAACCCCTTTTACCTGCCCAAAATCTAGGGGGTGTTTGCTGAAGACCCGCTCGTACTCCTGTACCACCTGGTAAACCCCATGCTTTTGGTGTGAGGGGGTGGAGTCGGTGCCCACATGTAATTTTTGGCACCAGTCTTCCAGCTGTCCCTTGGAGCCATTGTCTTCCGCCTGGTCGGACGGGATCAAAAGTTCCACTGCTTTGATGGTATTGTTACTAACAGTGTACAGTTTTGCTACAGTGGCGTACCGGGGCAATTTGGCTTCCTCCTCCCCACAATTCAGGACACGGACGGGCACTCTTCCCTTGCGGACGTCTGCTACCCCTCTGGCTATCAGGACTCCAGGACTGCTGTCTGAATACACCGGTTCTACCAAGGCCTGGTAATCTTGACCCTTGAGGCCTATTGCTGCCCGACACCATATCAACATTTTACTTCTTGGGGGTATTGCAATGGGGAGGGGGTCACTTACCCTCACACTGCCAATTTCTCCTCCGGCCAGCTCTACCTGCTGCCTCCTCATCAGGGCTCGGATTTCCCTCTGTAGGGCACGCTGCTGCCCGGAGCTGGCAGTTTCAGACGCCTGCTGCAACAAAATTATCACTTCGGCAATACAATTTTCCATCACATTTGTACCAATGGTTAGCAGTGGGTTAGATTCCTTGCGATCAATATCTACAATTATCATCCCCTGACAAGGCAATTCTACCCGCCCCACTTTAATGGTTACTTCCTTGTACCCAATTTGAGGCAAGGGCTGACCATTACTGGCCACAATTGTTAAATCATCATCTGGGCTATGGTCAATGTCTGAATCAGCCCAATATCTTTTGTACAGTTTATAAAGGATGGTTGTTACCTGGGACACCGTATCCAGGAGGGCATTCAAAGGGATCCCATCCAGCACAATAGGAAGGACCGGGCGTCCTCCCACATACTTGCTGCGGCTGGGGGTTGAGCCGGGCTTCCTCACACCTGGGGGTTGGCTCCTGGCCCCAGGCTCGGCCCATTTAAAGGACAGCGTCGTGCAATGTGGCCCGCCTGGCTGCAGCGGCGGCAGATCGGTTGTCCCGTTGAATCATACCGGTCTGTGTCTTTTCCTCGGGTCAGCGGAATCCTCCTCTGTCGCAACCATGTGACGTCATCTGGGCTGGAGGCCAACTCGATTCTTGCAGGCGATGGGGTCACTTGTAGAGACTGCACGGTCTTGGCAAGGGCAGCTACAGTCTTGGTCAGCTCCTGGACCTGCTGTCTGAGCTCTGCAGCGGGATCCTTATCCAGGGACTGCGCCTCAGCCCTGGCAGCGGCTCGTGTTGCAGGCACCACCCCTGGGTACGTGATAGCAAGAGGCCAGAGGGTTACTGGGTCGTTCGGTGTAGATTCTCTCAGTACCCGGATGGCCTGGTCCTTAAGCTTTGCAAAGTCCAGAGCAGGGTTCTGCAGGACCATGATACGCAGCTGTACCCTGTGGGCATCTGACAGGAGCCCTTCTATGAACTGCTCAGTTACGAGTTTGTCTTCTTCACGTACACTCTCTGGGTCCACCTGTTTAATTGCTTTCAGGGCCTCCTGCAAGTTTAAGGCATAGTCCCTTATTCTGTCTGTGGCCCGTTGTTTGCACCCAAAGAATCTCATCTTTATTTCTGCTGCGGTGCGGGTGTCAAAAGTACTCTTTAACTTGGCCAGTATCTGGGTGGCTGTCCCTTTATCTGTATCAGGCCAGGACTTCACTTCACGCTGGGCCGCGCCGGCTAGCTGCCCCATTAATATGCCCACCTTCTGGCTCTCAGTCAGCGGATACACTATGAACAAGCTGTGTATCCTTTCTCTGAAGTCGCTCAGGGTATGTGACTCCCCGGAGTACTGCGGCAGCCATTCTGCTCCCGGGATGTACGGCATTGTGATCGGCATTACCGACGCTACAGCGGGGGCTGGGGCGATGGCGACTGGGATTACATCGGCCGGTGCTGCTGCGTCTTGAGCTACCACAGCCACCTGCTCTCCCTCTGTGTCGGACACCTTCCTCCCCCTTAGTGGACCTTACCAGGCTCCGCATTCTTTTTTAAAATCTTTTCCAGGTAGCGCGGGGTTAACGACCCTCCACTCTGATGGCGCGCTCCCTTCGCGCTCTTTTTCGGGCACGCCCCCCTTCTTCCTGCGCTCAGCGAGGCTAATGGCGGCGGCAGTTTTCAAACAGTAACACAGTCTTTTAAGCACAGTTTCTGCAGGCGCACAGTACCCGGTGGGACCGGGCACGAAATCCTGTTCGTGACGCCAAAATTGACTCGGCCACCCCAGGGCTATGGGACACCCGGTGCCGGGCCGGACTAGTCCGGGGGTAGTCAGTGGTGGCGGGGCCCGACTCCGTGGCCCTGGTGGGTGTCAGTTAAGTATGGCTGGTGACTTGGGGTTTGTGTTCGTGACGCCACCTGTGGTATGCGGCTATTAAGCTGCCTTTGCTGTGTGAGGCCTCAGGGGTGATGATATGGCAGCAATGGTGGTACTGCTCCCCACAGTTGGAGCGGTGCCCCGGGGACACTGTTGGTGCTCGTGAGAGTCTATGGTGTTGTGTGGATAACACAGGGCAGGGCCGACAGGCAATGAAAGAAACAGGCAAAAACAACAGTCTCTTTACCTTCTCCTCTTTTACTTCACAAACGGTTAGTCCTGGGAGACCGTTACAGGTGGTAGAGGGCTCCAGCCGGCCTGGAAGTAACTGAGATGTCGTTTTGGCCAGCTGAGTATGAGGCCTACTCCTGTTCTTTTCCTTACTGTGATAGGACCCTGCTCTCTGAATTTAGCAATGGCCCTCTTGCTGCTGGGACCGGTGGTACGTCCCTTTCCCTCTGTGGTAGGCCGCGCAGGCCCTCTCTGGTGCTTCTCTGCTGGAGTCCACACCGGGCCCTGATGAGGCAGCTGTACCTTTGGGCTGTTTATGGGCCAGGTGCTTGCAGCTCTCCTGCTCTTCGGATTCGGCTACCAGGGAGTATTTTAGGCCCTGGTGGCCACAGACTCCGATGTCCGAGTTTCTTCTGTGCCTCTCTGCTCCTCCTTTTTCACTGGGCCAAGCTGCTCCAGCTCTAGGCCCCAGTTCCACAGGACAGCACAATCTGCGTCTGCACTCTCTGCTTTCTCCTACAGACTGAACACTAACCCCTCCCTCAGGTCAGGCTTCAGGAATGCTCCCTGGAATTCCAGGTTCAGAGCTCCACCTGCTGGCCTGAGGCAGGGACTGCCTTGGATGTTAAACTTACTGGCCAATAGACCTCCCAATTACCTCCAGGATCAGCATTAACCCTTTGGAGGGGCAATGCTGTTGTGGCGACCAGGTCCTGGGGTGCCACATTAGCTCCAGAGCCGCTGTTGCCTCCTGTGACCCCTCAATGTGCAGGAACCAGACTTTCTGTGCTGCAATATATTTTAGCTGGATCTGTGCATTTGGATGCACATCCAGCTGATGCAAGTGCTGAATTACTCGGGCCCCTTGAACCCCGGGCCCGGTTGCAGTGGCGACCCCTTCGACCGCGATTGTTCCACCCCTGCTAACAGGACTGTATAACTTTACTTAGTTGATCCATGGTGTCAGAAAGTAAAGGAGAAGACAGTAACAATAGCAGTTGCTCCAAGAGCTAAATAGTAGTTGCTAGTACAAGTTTGCTTTGAACTAAAGTGCACTGTTCCTACAATATTCAAGTGCTGTGCTCACAGTAATGATGTGACTGAAGTGCTGTGCGTAACTGTTAGTAAAAGACTGTTGAACAAGAAAACTGAATCTGTGGCCATCAATCCCCAGTTTGAATCTCCTGGATCATTCAAGAACCTGCATAAAGGTATGGCTTCCACACAAAGTGCACACATGCCACCAGGAGCCCCACTAATGATCTCTTTCTCTGTGGAGAAGACTGGGCCAAAGAAAGATAAAGGCCTATTCACATCAGAAGGATTGAGGCCAGCTCTCGGCCCCTGCCACCCCTCTACTTGTGCATCACTCCGCAGTGATGATGTCATTCCAACCCTGGCTAATAAAAGGAAATGATCTATTTCCATAAAAGCTTGGCAAATTTGTATCAGTTACTATTATCATGTGTGACTGAGGCTGGTCCGGTATTTTAGGAAAGCTCTTCCTATAATTTACAGGTTTTGCGCTTTTGAGTTCATAGAGGAAGACTGTTTAAAAAATCACGCTCTATAAATGCCGCAATACAGTGCCAGAGTATGCCCATAATCGAGCCAGAATAAATGCTCCTACACATGATGACCGTGCAGTTGTCTCATAGTAAACTCCCTGCACCATATTTGTTACCTGCTTTATTACTACCAAAACAGAAGCAGACAAAAAGATCCTATACCAAAGCAAGCTGATCTGACCCCATAGAGATTAAGGGCAGAATCCTCAGTCGCATGGGGAAAAATAAGCAAATTTACAAAGTTAAAACTGTCCACTAGTAGCCCTCATCACTGTCACGTGTTCCTGTATTCTTCGGAAGTGAATATGTTTCAATTCTACAGTGTAGCATATCATTCATAACTGTAACCTAGAAGCCACCAGGATCTCCACACAGAGAAAGCCATTCTTAGTTAAAAGAAAAATGTTTTGGTACCGTGTTATCCAGTTAAAAAAATGATTGATTGCTCTCAGTGGGAGAAACTTATAATGTTGTAGTTGTGATACCTTCTAATGGCTAAATAAATTCAATTAAATAATGCTACAGAGCAAGCTTTTGAGATTCTTTAGGTCTCAGGCATGGTATAAGAAAGTATCTGAAGAAACACAAATATATACACAAACAGAGCAGACGTGGTATAATAAAAGGACATTTAAATAAACCGATACTGAGCTTAGAGAGTGAATCATTAATTAGCTTTGATTAGTGGTGTGAAAGTTTTATTGTCCCAATATCCATGTAGGATCAGAGGTCTGGTGCCCTCAGTCTCTGGAACATATTCCTCAGATTTTGTAGTGGGTCATAAATCTGTCGATTAAGGGTACCGTCACACTTTAGCGACGCAGCAGCGAGCCCACCAGCGATCTGACCTGGTCAGGATCGCTGCTGCCTCGCTGCATGGTCGCTGGTGAGCTGTCAAACAGACAGATCTCACCAGCGACCAGTGACCAGCGACCAACCAGCAGCGATGTGCAAGCGACGCTGTGCTTGCACGGAGCCGGCGTCTGGAAGCTGCGGACACTGGTAACTAAGGTAAACATCGGGTATGGTTACCCGATGTTTACCTTAGTTACCAGCGCACACCGCTTAGCTTAGCGTGTGCAGGGAGCAGGAGCCGGCACTGGCAGCGTGAGAGCTGTGGAGGCTGGTAGCGAAGGTAAATATTGAGTAACCACCTTGGTTACCCGATGTTTACCTTGATTACAGCTTACCGCAGGCTGTCAGACGCCGGCTCCTGCTCCCTTCACATTCAGGATTGTTGCTCTCTCGCTGTCACACACAGCGATGTGTGCTTATCAGCGGGAGAGCAACAATAAAAAAATGAACCAGCACTGTGTGTAACGAGCAGCGATCTCACAGCAGGGGCCAGATCGCTGCTCAGTGTCACACACAGCGAGATCGCTAATGAGGTCACTGCTGCGTCACAAAAAACGTGACTCAGCAGCGATCTCAGTAGCGATCTCACTGTGTGTGAAGTACCCCTTAGTCTTGTGTGGACAGAGTCAAACATTGTAATGAATTTGTATTCCCAGGCCCCTCGATGATTCTGTGATCTAAAGTTGCATTTTAATATGACAACTTTCGTGTTTGGTTAGCGGTCAAGTCATTGGGATTAAAGACAAAGGTGGTCCAGCAACAACATCCAACAAATTCGTAAAATTTATAGGTTTATTTCAATCCATTAAAAATCCATAAAATTTATTGACAACAATTTTTATGGATTTTGAATAGATTGAAATAAACCTATATATTTTAAGGATTTGTTTGGATGTTGTTGCTGGACCACCTTTGCCTTTAATCCCTGCGCAATTTGTGCAATATTTGTGATTCAGACTTTGAGGTTGGATGAGAAGGTTTGGCTCGTGTGTGGCATTTTGATTTTCCTGTAGGGCTGAGATTACAATCTATATTTCCTACACAATTACTCAAACTAAGGGGTACTTTGCACGTTGCGACATCGCTAGCAAATGCTAGCGATGCAGAGCGCGATAGCTCCCGCCCCCATCGCACATGTGATATGTAGTGCGAGCTGCTGTAGCGAACATTATCACTACGACAGCTTCACACGCACATACCTGGTCGGTGATGTCGTTATGACTGCCAAAGAATCCCACCTTCAAGGGGGCGGTGCTTCGGCGTCACAGCGACGTCAGTGCGACGTCACTAACCGGCCGGCCAATAGAAGCGGAGGGGCGGAATGTAAACATCCTGCCCACCTTCTCCCTTCCGCATTGCCGGTGGATGGCGGGCGCAGGTAAGGAGATGTTTGTCGCTCCTGCGGCTTCACACACAGCGATGTGTGGAGCTGCAGGAACGACAAACAACGTACCTGCAGCTGGAGCGACATTATGAAAATGAACGATGTGACACAGATCACCGATTTTTGACTGTTTCACGCTTGTTCATCTTCCCGCCTAGGCTTTACATGTTGTGACGTCGTTACCGGCACCGAATGTGCGTCACTTTCGATTTGACCCTGACGATATCGCAGTAGCGATGTCGCAACGTACAAAGTACCCCTTAGTCTTTATGGAATGTGCTTTGCTTACAGGAACATAGTCATAATGGAGAATGGAAGGAACTTTACAATATTGCTAAATTATATTAAGCAAAAATGTATCCAAAATGTGTGTGTAATTCCACACCCTGATGTTGAGAAACAGTCATAAACTATTATCCTTAAAAATAAAAAATAAATTGATTTACAAACCTCAGTCCAAATAGTGTCATTGTTTTATTGTAGTGAACTATATGAAACAAGCAGATATAAAGCTCACCACATTCGCCATAATAGAGGTACACGCATATTATTCTGAGCTCATTGAAAGATATTTTGCTCCACGCGGTATTGATCATACCCTGCCGGTCAGATATTTTCTATTTCTTGCAGCCAGAATTGAGCGTATCTCCTAAAATCGAACTCAGGATTATCAGAATATAAAACATGCAAATATTGGAAATAAAATATGATTATTATACTGTGATGTTTCTTTAGGCATCTGATGTAACTGGCACAAAACATCAACGGCGTGCATGTGAATTAATCAGCATGGAACACACTGGTGGCCAAAAAATGAGCGTTGGGTGGCCAGAGGGTGCAAGAAAAGGACGGAGCAGAGATCCGCAAAAAGACAAGACTAAAGCGAAAAGGATGTCATTTTGCTGCACTCAAGTTAAACAAATTGCAAAATGAATGGATTCTGGTGAATCCAATATTTTAAATCAATTTTGTAGTAAATTTGCTTTGCTGTGGCTTGAGTCTTTCATCTCTTATTTCAGTACATGGTTAATAGATGAAACATAAAATCTTGGTTATGATGGGAGAGGTGATGAAAATGTTTTCATCAATGGGATACTGAGATTTGAAGCTTAATGAAACCTTCATATTTTACCTTAATGCTAAGTGTTTCACCTTGTCCATCTATTAAAAAAAATATTACTCATTTTTTTCATGGCCCTCTTCATCTGTTTGTTCCTTAAACTGTAGATAATAGGATTCATCAATGGTGTCACCACCAAATACAGCACGGATCTGTATTTGTTGATGTTGGAGGAGCTCTCATCAGATGGAGTCATGTAGACTGCGATTAAGGTGCCATAATATAAACACACTGTCGTCAGGTGCGAGCTACAAGTGGAGAAGGCTTTTCTTCTATTGTAAGTTGAAGACATTTTAATGATAGCTAAGAAAATGCAAAAGTAGGAAATAATGATGAGGCCGAAAGGAAAAAAAAGCGCAAAGATGCCATAAACAAAGTCTTGTAAAATTAAAATTGAAATGTCTGAAGAGGCCAATTCCATTACGGGACCAAAGTCACAGAAGAAGTGGTCGATGGAATTAAAGCCACAGAAGTTAAACTGGATAATAACAAAAAACTCACTAGCTATGAGCACGATGACCAAACACCAAGACCCAATGACCAACTGAAGGCAAAGAACTGGACTCATTAGTGAGGAATAACGTAATGGATGGCAGATGGCCAAATATCGATCAAAAGACATAACAGAAATTAATAAACATTGAATAAATCCAAAGATACCAAAGGCACAAAGCTGTATCAGACAGCCCCAAAGGGCCAAAATTCCCTCCTCAACAAGTATCAAACCCAGCATCATGGGGATTACGCTGGTGGTCAGTAAGACATCTGCTATGGATAAATGTTTCAGAAAGAGAAACATTGGGGTTTTGAGGTGGTCAACAATGGTCACCAATAGGATAATGAGAAGGTTTCCACCCAGAATGCATACATAACTCAGGAAAAGCAGAATGAATAGAAGAGGTTTGTATTTGGAGAGACTTTGGAATCCGAGAAGACGGATCTGAGTGACTTGAGTCTTATTCTCCTCACACATCATTTATGTCAATGAATATCCAAGATTTTTTTTTCCCTATAAATTAACAAAAACTGATAATATCCATTTAAAAACTCCTGAAATATATCTCAGTAAAAACAGTATTGGTTCTACATTCCACTTTATGATGGTTGTCCTTAGCCGAGGCTCACAAGAGTATAGTTGTAATTTTAGCCGTGATATGAAATGTAACCATTGTGGGCTCTTCTCGTGTGAAGGCAAAACTTCATAAATGTAGACGTCTTATAATGTCATAAAAACATTGTAAATTTCCTTCGGGATAGTGATAATTACACTCAACTGAATGATGTAAGCACATGAGACTGACTGTTTACATTCATTACTTGCCTATGGGGAGAAGCTCACTGTAGCACATTATTCTGAAAGGCTTAATGGTTTAATAATTTATTATATTATTATAAATATTAGAGAGGATTTTTGGCAAGGATAAAAATTATCCAAAAGTTTTCAGATTTTGCAATCAGGGATATTTTTGAGATTTGACAGAAAAAAGGGTTTTAGATTCATAAGTGATAAATCTTTTTAGAGATGAAAGATCTTGATTGGAAAAGGTCGGAAAATTACAAACTCATACGATCCTTGTTGGTTTCGGGTCAGCATTGTAAAACCGAACATCTGACCGGAAGGTCAGAAAGGTTTGGCTTGCATCAGTACATGTTTGGTTTGCAGAAACCATCATCCCCCGGCCCCATCAAAGCCATGTCAATAATTGGCATGGGTGTGATTAGCCAGGGCAATCACTGTAAAAAAAAAAAGAAAGCCAAAAGGTTAAAGCAGGACATACTTACCGACTCTCCCCCTCTCGCTGTAGCGCTATTTACGGTGCCAATAATTATCCCTCATATAGACTCAATAATTTCCCTGCCCACCGGCGTCTCTGGCTGCAGTCAGACCGTAGCCCAACCTTCTCTGACAACATTATGCTGCTGGTGCAAAATACATAAATAAATAAATGCCGTGTGATTCCACTTTATATTGATACCAGCACAGTTAAAGCCTACATCAACAGGCTGCACCGCCCTGGCCATATGCCTATCTTGGTTGTGTATCAAAATAAGAGCAAATAAATTTTAATTAATTAAGTAAATAACTTTTAAAAAATGGCATGTGGTCTCAGGTCTCAGGCTGAGGAGGCCCATTATTATTGCCCTCAACCTAAAATAAGCAGCTAGCAGCCACTCAGGATTGTTGTATCCATTAGATGAAACAATCCCAGGACTTTATCCGACTCTTCCTGTTGGCCCTGATGCAGTTTCAATGGGGGTAGTAAGTGGTTAATGGCAGCCTACAACTGCCACTAAGCCTTATATCAGTAATAGGAGATGTCTATGAGATCCCTTCCATTTCTAATCTGTAAGTGAAAAGAAATAAACTCAACAAAAAACAATCTTTATTTTTTTAATACATTTTTTTTTAAAAACCCACCTTCTTTCATCACTTTATCAACCCCAAAAAGAACCTGGTCTGATGTAATCAACAGAAGGTCCCATGATGATTCCAACTCTTCTACATCTGATCTGACAGGTGAGGCCATAGAACATTACCGACCTCTTTGAGCTCCAGACAAAGAATGAGCCATAGCAATGAGTGGTGATATGACTCAGGTTAGTTGCAGTCACAGCTAGAGATTCCCACGGCCCTCCACCCATGACCTCAAGTAACCTTACCTCAGGGAATTTCAGGAGACCTCATGCGGGAAGGTCACTAAGTTCATTGAGGCCCCCTGAGGTCAGAATAATGGTGGTCGCAGGTATTTATTATTTTACACCAGCAGTAAAACACTTTCAGTGAGGTTGGGGGTGTGGTCTGACTGCAGCCAATCAGAGATGAAGGTGGGTGGGGAAATCATTAAATATGTATGAGGGATAATTATCAGTCACGGAAGAAGCAGGGATAATTACCAGCCACAGGGAGTGTATGTAAGTATGTCATGCATTATTCCTTCCTTATATTCTTTCTTTTGCAGCCACCTATGCCATTTTATAACACATACATTTTGCCTCCCATTGAATTCAATAAGTTCGGCTAGGATCGTCGATCGGATTGTGATGAGCGAACCCGTGGATATTTGGGTCGCCGAACTAGAATAGACACAAATAAAAAATTGGGTTTGGCAAGCAAACTTGACACTAAAACTGACCCCGAACAACGAACCCCATACAAGTCAATGTGGAATCCAAGTTTGAGGTTGTAATATGGTTGTACTAGGGGCTAGGGTGCTGCAAAAAGAACCTAAAGGGGGGTAATAGTATGCCAATTGCCCTGCAGACAAATGTGAATAGGTAAATGACTTAAATGACTTCTGTCACTATTGCAATTATGGTTACATAGCAAGTAAATGAAGCAACAAAAAAATGTAAAAGTGACCCCACAGAGATGGATTCAGAGAGTTTTCATGGACCAACAATTTACAAAAATGCTCATACAAAGTCTGTATTCCCATTTCACCCTCATAGTTAAGATAGTTTCGGAAAGTTGCCCCAAAGAGCAACAATTTTAAAAGATCATACAGAGTTTATCCACAGCTTCAGCTTGGTGGGGAATGTCAACACCAAACAGCTGAGTCTATGAAAAACATTTTAGTGGTAAAAATGTAATTATTTTTTGTTCACCGGCTAATAGTATCAAATTTTGTGACACACCTGTAGTGTCAATATGCTCACTGCATCCCTGGATGAATTAATTTAGGAGTGCAGTTTGTAAAATGGAGTCACTTGTGGGGGTTTCTTTTGTTTTGGTGCATCAAGGGTTCTGCCAATGTGACATGACACCCTCAAGCCATTCCAACTAGGGATAAGCGAGTAGTGAAATACTCAGACTCACTATACTCGTAACAAATAGGTCCTAATACTCGGGTACTCGTTACGAGTAGCAAATCCAATGAAAGTCAATGGAAAATGCGAGTAGTTGTCTGCTGGACCCTACAAAGTGGTATGGGGGCTGAGTAAAAGGCTAAAATGGATGCATGATTATTTAAAAGCCGGGCAGTAAAAAGCCGCCGGCTTTTTTAAACAATCAGCAAATGCACGCTCCCAACCCGGGTCCTTCGCTCCCTGGTTCTGCGCTCCCCACTGCCCTGTGCTTCATTGCCCGTTGCCCAGTGCTTCGCTTCCCACTGGCCTGTGCTTCGCTCCCTGGTGCTTCGCTCCCTGCTGCCCTGTGCTTCGATCCCCGCTGACCTGTGCTTTGCTCCCCGCTCCATGGTGCTGCGCTCCCTGCCCAGTTATAACTTAGGATCAAGAGGGGAGGCGGCAGGGGAGTGAAGCACTGAGCAGCGGGGAGGGAAGCACCAGGCGGGGGAGCGAGGCAGCAGGGAGGGAAGCCGATGGTGCAGTCTTACCTGGCTCCCCACTGCTGTCTGCGGTGCAGTTACTCTACTTCCGGAGCCGCTCATTACACCTAATGTGATATGCACTGCATCGCCCCGCCCACTCCATGTGTGTAAATAAATAAATAACTAAATAAAAAAATGACTTAGGTTCCCCTTCAATTTTGATACTGCACCAGGGCAATTGGAATGAGCCGGGATAAACACCAGATCTAATGGATGCGCCAAATCTGGGGTGGCTGCCGGTTCCTATTCTTACCCTGGTGGGGGGCAACAACTATGTGCCCCCCAGAGGAGAATACGGACACCCAGCTGTCTGTTTTATCTTGGCTGACTATCAAAATTGGGGGGGAACATTATGTCATTTTTTTAATTTATTTATTTGTTTACACACTCGGCTGTCACATAGAGTGGGTGGGGCGATGCAGTGCATATTAAATTATTTATAATGAGCGGCTCCAGAAGTAGAGGAACAGCACTGCGGACAGCAGAGGGGAGCCAGGTAAGACTTCACTGACGGCTATCCTGTCCGATGCTTCCCTCCCTGCTGCCTCACTCCCCCACCTGGTGCTTCCCTCCCCACTGCCCGATGCTTCACTCCCCCGCCACCTCCCCGCCCGATCCTAAGTTAGGACCAGGCGAGGGGTGCAGCACCAGGGAGCGGGGACCGAATCACAGGGCAGTGGAGAGTGAAGCACAGGGCAACAGGGAGCAAAGCACCAGGGAGCAGGGAGCGAACCACAGGGCAGTGAGGAGCGCAGCATCAGGGAGCAAAGGACCCGGGCGGGAAGCGTGCATCAGCTGATTGTTTAAAAAAGCCGGCGGCTTTTTACTGTCCAGCATTTAAACAATCATGCATTCATTGCAGCCTTTTACTCAGCCCCCATACCGCTTTGTCGGGTCCAGCAGATAATTACTCACATTTCCCATTGACTTACATTGGACTCACTACTCCTAACTAGAGATGAGCGAACCGGTCCCGGTTCGGCTCGAGGTCGGTTCGCCGAACGGAGGTCCCGTTCGAGTTCGGTTCGTCGAACGTTCGACGAAACGAACTCGAACCGCATAGGAAACAATGGCAGGCAATCACAAACACATAAAAACACCTACAAAACACCCTCAAAGGTGTCCAAAAGGTGACAAACAACTCACAACACAACACAAACACATGGGAAAGTGACAAGGACATATACTCATGCGAAAACAAAGGAGCTGGACAAGGAAAAAGAGAAGGAGACACAGATATGAGTATATGCAAGGAAACATCGATGTCATTACTGAGCAACTTGAGCCCTGCTCATTTTAAGCTTCCAATCTGGATAAATTGCCTGAGCTCGCCACGTACGCCTTGGGGATCTTGTTGTGTCCTGCAGCCAGCGTTCTCTCGGAACCAGTCTTCAGTGCTGCTGGGGGTCTGCTGGCAGATAAGCACACGTGTCTGTCCACTGACAATGTGGACATGGCTCTCAGAGGACTTTTCTTCCCCTGGGTCAGCCAGGGGACGGGAAAGGCACGCGTATTTTTGATAGTGCTTCATTCAAAGCATCTTTTCCTTTTTCAAAAGGGGGGTCAACTGATGCCAGTCAAGTGGGGTGTGTGTGGCCCAATTAGTGGCAACGAGGGAGACTGTGGTTGGAGTCCCCTCGCTGTGTTTCTAAAAGAACCAAGATGAACAAGTCATGGCTCTCAGAGGACTTTTCTTCCCCTGGGTCAGCCAGGGGACGGGAAAGGCACACGTATTTTTGAGAGTGCTTCATGCAAAGCATCTTTTTCTTTTTCAAAAGGGGGGTCAACTGATGCCAGTCAAGTGGGGTGTGTGTGGCACAATTAGTGGCAACGAGGGAGACTGTGGTTGGAGTCCCCTCGCTGTGTTTCTAAAAGAACCAAGATGAACAAGTCATGGCTCTCAGAGGACTTTTCTTCCCCTGGGTCAGCCAGGGGACGGGAAAGGCACGCGTATTTTTGAGAGTGCTTCATGCAAAGCATCTTTTTCTTTTTCAAAAGGGGGGTCAACTGATGCCAGTCAAGTGGGGTGTGTGTGGCACAATTAGTGGCAACGAGGGAGGCTGTGGTTGGAGTCCCCTCGCTATGTTTTACATGATTTTCGAAGGGCATGACATGCCTAAGAGGTTGAGTTTCATCATCTGCAACTTGTTGGCAACAGAAAGGCTGCCTTTACACCCTTTTGAGACCGAGGATTTTCGAGACCTTATGCCCATTGCAGCGCCCCAAGAGCCGATGGCCAGTCGTCACTCCTTCTCCAAGAAAGGCGTGCCCGCGCTACCACAGTAGGTCGCACACAACCTCACCGATTCCTTGAGAAACTCTGTGTGTGACAGGGTGCATTTCAACACAGATACTTGGACCAGTAAGCATGGACAGGGGAGTTACATGTTGCTGACTGGGCACTGGGTAACTATGGTGAGAGATGGAGAATGGTTTGCTGTACAAGTCTTGCCGTCCCCACGACTTGTGTGTCAATCCTTCCTCTGTATGTACAAGTTCCTCCACTGCTTCTGCCTCCTCAACCTCGTGTGGGTGCTCCACCTCGGCCCAAACCCTGTGTGGTCAGGCCACCCTTCCTTGTAACTGCGCCCAAGGAATCCCACACACCTCCTTACTATGCTGGCAGCAGAGCTCAAGGCCATCAGGCGGTCAAATGTTTACTTTGAAATGTAGGGGAAATGTGAGACACCGCTGAGGAATTGTGGACGGTTAGCTTTGGAGAGTGAGACAGAGTTTCATCAATGGTTGTCTCCACTCAACCAGCAGTCAGGGAAGGTCGGGTGTGACAATGATGCAAACCAGTCTGCGACCCTTCTTCAGGGCACTGTGACACACGTGCTTTGTATGGCTCACGTGTTGAACCTGGTTGTCCAGCAAACACTATCCCGGCCTACATGGCCTTCTGCAGAGGGCACGGTGTAACGCCTGCCTGGATCGACACACTCAGATGGGCTGTAAAGGATAGGCTAGAGGCAAGCCACTCACCAAGCTGGACACCCAGAACCCTGAAACCCTTTAACCCCTATACAGTGATTTGGAATTACACAGGGCCCAAGTTGATCAATACCTGTGGAAGGCTGCAGTTCCAGAGAATAGTAGTCATGCAGGGTCAAAAACATTAATTGAGGAAGAGGAACAGAATGGGATAGCCAGGACTTAATCAGAAAACAAGCAGAGGTGAAATGCGGATCGGCCAACGAGGTACATAAACAGCAAGCAGGAAACGTAGTCTGATAACAAGCACACAAACTCATAAAACTGAACTGGGGGTAACAGTAACAAGAGGTTCATAGCTTTGTCTGGCAGTGGTCTGCAGACAGGGGGGCCCTAAAAAAGGGTGTGGTGTCTTCCCATTGGGACCAGAGTAAGAATTGATTAAGTGGACTACGTTGGTGACTTAAAAGCCGTGTGCGGCAATGATGCAAACCTGTCTGCGGCCCTTCGTCAGGGCAATGTGACACACGGTGTTACGGTTGCTGCGAGCACTGGAGACTATGTCCAGATTTCTTGCTACTGCACATGTGCGAGCGCTGGAGACTAAGTCCAGATTTCTTGCTACTGCACATGTGCGAGCGCTGGAGACTAAGTCCAGATTTCTTGCTACTGCACATGTGCGAGCGCCGGAGACTAAGTCCTATCTTGGAGCCATTGCACATGTGCGGGTGACATCATCGCTGACACGAGGTCACATGTCTCTGACACCTTCTATGCCGATTGGTCGCTGGTCATGTGCTTGTGATGCCTTGCTCGGTGATAGGCCAGCATGACGTCACTCCTGTCGTTCTGGCAGCGGATTGGCTCTGGTGTCCTCCATCTTGGATGAGGCACAGAGTCTATATAAGACCCTGACACACGCCGCATGGCGCTCAGTCCTCTTGGTTCATGCATAAGAGTAGACGCTCTGTGCGCGTTCCTCTAGGCATTCCTCTGTCTATGATAGGTGAGCGCTACCGGCAGGGTAGCGTTCTTATACCTTACATCTTCGGCTGCTGTCCGTATCCTTACCTCTTAGGGGAGTGGACATAGGCAGGTGCCTGAGGCACATGGTCTGGCTGGGCCTTGTGGTTCGACTCGTAGGTGGACGTTGCCGCTAGGGTAACGTTCCTTATACTGCGTCTGGCAGTTGTTCGTATCCTCGCACACTAGGGGAGCGAACAGAGGTAGGAGCTTTGTGCGGCTTACGCTGCTGTTCGTCTCTTTTGCACCACTAGAAGAGCGGACCTAGGCAGGTGCCATATCTAGTGGTTCGTGTCCTCGCACACTAGTGTAGCGAACGTAGGTAGGAGCTTTGTGCGGCTTACGCTGCTGTTCGTCTCTTTTGCACCACTAGAAGAGCGGACCTAGGTAGGTGCCATTTCGCACACATTGCCTTTGTCTCTCTGATTATTAACAGAGATCATTCCACACACCCTCCAAGTAAGGGAGGAATTGCTTTACTTACTTATTATATCCTTCTGTGAGTTAACAGAGGTATTGCACTCTGCCATAGTCTGCAGCAGAGTCTTTGCATGGTGGACCCTGACTGTCTGATACTCCTTTAAGTTATTATCAGACAGCCCCCCGTAACATTAGGACTGAGCCAAGGGTCTGGCAGTTATGGCAGAATATCAGCAGTTACACCGTTACATACAAGTACTTGAGTCACGGCTCAAGAGTATAGAGGATAAACCTCAGACCATGGTGACATCTGCACATGATCCTCGACTTGCTCTGCCAAACAGATATTCTGGCGATGCCAGATCATGTCGTGGTTTCATTAGTCAGTGTCAGATACACCTAGAGGTCAACTCTTCTCGCTTCTCTACGGAGAGGTCCAGAGTAGGCTTTATCATCTCCTTACTTCAGGACAAAGCCTTAGAATGGGCGACTCCCCTATGGGAGCGCTCTGATGTGGTTACTCTGAGACATCAAGACTTTCTTGATGCTCTTAAGGCGGTATTCATGGGTCCGCAGGTTACCCATGATGCGGCCCTGAGACTGTTAGATCTATCTCAGGGTTCGTTATCCACTAGTTCTTATGCCATTGCTTTTAGAACTCTGGTGGCAGAACTAGATTGGCCAGAGAAGGTGTTGATTCCTATCTTCTGGAGAGGGTTGGCAGGCTATGTCAAGGATGCTCTTGCTACTCGTGAGGTTCCTGCTTCTCTGGAGGACTTGATCACAGTAGCAACGAGGATCGATGTACGCCATAAGGAACGTAGACTCGAGGTCTCTTCCTCACGCCCTAAGCATCGGCCTATTCCAGTTGTTGAGGGTCCACTACCATCTTCCTCAGCATCTGAAACATCTCCCACTCCTATGGAGTTAGGTCATACGTTCTCCAGACTACGCAAGTCTGGTCCTCCTATATGTTACGTATGTCGTCAGGCTGGGCACTATGCGAACAAGTGTCCTAGTCGTCAGGGAAACTCCCTGGCCTAGTAACCATTAGAGGGGGGTTACTAGAGACGTCTTCTGCACCCTCTAAGTGTTGTATCCCAGGTCAGCTCTCGTTATTTGAGAATACATGGCCTATTATGGCTTTTGTGGATTCCGGAGCTGACGGGACTTTTGTGTCCTCAGGATTTGTAAAGGGACACAATATTCCCTCTATCATGTTAGAGGCGCCTATTCCTGTCCGTGTTGTTAATGGAACTATGTTGTCTGACTCCATTACATTGAGGACAGTTCCCTTGCGCCTTTCCCTGTCTCAGGGTCACATAGAGGAGATTTCTTTTCTTGTTTTGCCTGAGGGTATAGACGACGTCCTTCTGGGTCTCCCATGGCTTCGGACTCATGCTCCTCACATTGACTGGGAGTCTGACAGCATTATTAGTTGGGGTTCGAAATGTCAGTCCCGATGTCTTCCCTTACCACCTAAGGTCATTGCGGTTGCATCTACTGATCTCTCTCCCATACCTACACCCTATCTGGATTTCGCTGACGTGTTCTCCAAACAGGGTGCTGAGGTTCTTCCACCCCACAGGCCGTATGACTGTGCCATAGACCTTATCCCAGGTTCGGTTCCACCTAAAGGCAGGGTTTACCCCCTGTCGATACCTGAGTCGGAGGCCATGTCGACCTATATAAGAGAGAGTTTAGAGAAGGGGTTCATTCGTAAGTCTGTCTCTCCCGCGGGAGCTGGGTTTTTCTTTGTTCGGAAGAAAGAGGGTGATTTGCGTCCCTGCATAGATTACAGGGGTCTCAACGCAATCACAATAAAGAACAAATACCCATTACCTTTAATTTCGGAGCTCTTTGAAAGACTGAGAGGAGCTCAAGTTTTTACGAAGTTGGATCTGCGGGGTGCGTATAACTTGGTACGAATTCGAAAGGGTGACGAATGGAAGACCGCTTTTAACACCCGAGACGGTCACTATGAATACCTCGTCATGCCTTTTGGGTTATGTAATGCACCCGCAGTATTTCAGGACTTCGTAAACGATGTGTTCAGGGATTTACTGTTATCCTCAGTAGTGGTGTATCTGGACGACATCCTGATTTTTTCTCCTGATCTGGAGACTCATCGTCAGGATGTCGTTCGTGTCCTTTCCCATTTAAGGGAGCACTCATTGTTTGCTAAACTCGAGAAATGTGTATTCGAGCAGTCCTCATTGCCTTTTTTGGGTTACATTATCTCACAAGAGGGCCTGGCTATGGATCCTGCGAAGCTTTCTGCTGTCCTGCAATGGTCCGAACCTCATTCCTTGAAGGCGGTGCAACGCTTCTTAGGATTCATAAATTATTACAGGCAGTTCATACCCCATTTTTCTACTTTGGTGGCCCCTTTGGTGGCCTTGACTAAGAAAGGTGCTAATCCCAAAGCCTGGTCTACTGAGACATCTCAGGCTTTTGAGGCAGTAAAAAGACACTTTTCAACTGCACCCGTTCTTCAAAGACCCGATGAGAGTAAGCCCTTCCTCTTAGAGGTTGATGCCTCTTCAGTGGGTGCTGGTGCGGTCTTGTATCAAAAGAACGGTGCAGGTAGAAAAAGGCCGTGTTTCTTCTTTGCGAAAACCTTTTCACCGGCAGAGAGAAACTATACCATTGGGGATAGGGAACTGCTCGCCTTGAGATTAGCCTTGGAGGAGTGGCGTCACTTGCTGGAAGGAGCGAAACATCCTTTCCAGGTCTATACAGACCATAAAAATCTGACGTACTTACAAACCGCTCAGCATCTGAATCCTCGCCAAGCCCGCTGGTCCTTGTTTTTCTCCCGCTTTCACTTCTCCATCAACTATCTGTCTGAGAGTAAGAATAACAAGGCAGACGCCCTGTCTTGCTCTATGCTTTCTACCCAGGTAGAGATTGACGAACCTCTTCTTATCCTTCCCTCCAGGGTTTTTCATACGCTCTCCCCTGTGACGTTAGACCAAATCCCACCGGGCAAGACCTTTGTTCCGCCTGATCGACAGAATGATATACTGTCATGGGCCCACACCTCAAAGGTGGGTGGGCATTTTGGTATTAGGCAGACACGAGAGTTACTGGAGAGGTGGTATTGGTGGCCACACATAGCCAGCCACGTCAAGAGATATGTCGGTTCCTGCTACTCGTGTGCTCGCAACCCTCCATTACGGCAGAGACCGGCTGGGCTCTTGCATCCTTTACCAGTGCCAGATAGACCATGGGAGGTGGTAGGCATGGACTTTGTGGGTGATCTTTCATGTTCACAGGGACATAGATTTGTGTGGGTCATTACGAACCATTTCTCCCGGATGGTTCATCTCGTACCGTTATCGAGAATCCCATCTTCCAGGGTACTAGCCAAACTATTCCTCAAGCATGTCTTTAGGCTTCACGGGATGCCAGATCGTATCATTTGTGATAGAGGCCCGCAATTTACTTCCCGTTTCTGGCGAGATCTTTGCAGCCTTCTGCAAATTGAGTTGAATCTCTCTTCGGCATACCATCCGGAGACCAATGGTTTGGTTGAACGTACCAATCAATCTATGATTATATACCTTCGACACTTTGTTGCTGAGAACCACGATAACTGGTCCTCCCTCCTACCCTGGGCAGAATTTGCCCTTAACAATTCGCTGGCTGAGGCCACTGGGCAGACACCGTTTGTACTCAATAATGGGCAACACTCTAGGGTACCGGTACCGTTTCCCGCTGCTGCACCTCCTTCTCTTGTGGCCGACTGGGCAACTAATGCCAGAGAGGTTTGGGATCGGACTCAAGAGTCGATCCAAGCAGCTAAGGACCGTATGAAGTCGGTGTCCGATCGGTTTCGTCGCCCGGCTCCTGTCTTTTCTCCAGGGGACTTTGTGTGGCTCTCTGCAAAACACGTGAGACTTAAGCCTGCTTTACACGGTACGACAGATTGTGCGATTTCACAATCGATCGTACCCGCCCCCGTCCTTTTTGCGTCACGGGCAAATCGCTGCCCGTGTCGCACAAAGTTAGTAAACCCCGTCACACATACTTACCTCTCGTGCGACCTCGCTGTGGGCGGCGAACGTCCACTTCCTGGAGTGGGAGGGACGTTCGGCGTCACAGCGACGTCACACGGGCGCCGGCCAATAGAAGCGGAGGGGCGGAGATGAGCGGGATGTAAACATCCCGCCCACCTCCTTCCTTCCACATAGAGACGGCGGCGGCCGCGGGAGGCAGGTGAGCTGCTCATCGTTCCCGTGGTGTCACACGGAGCGACGTGTGCTACCACGGAAACGATGGTCAACTAAAGTAAACGTTATTATGGAACCTAACGAGCAGTACCCGACTCACAATTTGTGAGCGATACTGCGTCGCTAGGAGGTGTCACACAGGCCGGCATCGCCAGCGATGCCGGATGTGCGTCACAAAAACCGTGACCCCGACGATCTATCGCACGATAGATTGCCTGGTGTAAAGCAGCCTTTAGAGTGAGCTCTGTCAAATTTGCTCCTCGCTTCCTGGGTCCTTATGAGGTTCTTCGACAGGTAAATCCTGTAGTCTACCAATTGAAGTTACCCGTCCATCTTAGGATTCATGACAAATTCCATGTTTCACTGCTTTTGCCGGCAATTTTACCTCACGCTCATGAAGTGCACTCTCCTGCCTCTGATTCCTCTCGCTCTAGCTATGAGGTACGAGCCATAGTTGGTTCTAAGATGGTTAGAGGGCGCAGGTTCTTCTTGATAGATTGGGAGGGTTACGGCCCGGAACGTCGCTCTTGGGAGCCTGAGGAGGCTGTCCATGCTCCCGACTTAGTTGCCGATTACCTGCGTCGCCGGGAGGGGGGCCCTTGAGGGGGAGGTACTGTTACGGTTGCTAAGAGCACTGGAGACTATGTCCAGATTTCTTGCTACTGCACATGTGCGAGCGCTGGAGACTAAGTCCAGATTTCTTGCTACTGCACATGTGCGAGCGCTGGAGACTAAGTCCAGATTTCTTGCTACTGCACATGTGCGAGCGCCGGAGACTAAGTCCTATCTTGGAGCCATTGCACATGTGCGGGTGACATCATCGCTGACACGAGGTCACATGTCTCTGACACCTTCTATGCCGATTGGTCGCTGGTCATGTGCTTGTGATGCCTTGCTCGGTGATAGGCCAGCATGACGTCACTCCTGTCGTTCTGGCAGCGGATTGGCTCTGGTGTCCTCCATCTTGGATGAGGCACAGAGTCTATATAAGACGCTGACACACGCCGCATGGCGCTCAGTCCTCTTGGTTCATGCATAAGAGTAGATGCTCTGTGCGCGTTCCTCTAGGCATTCCTCTGTCTATGCTAGGTGAGCGCTACCGGCAGGGTAGCGTTCTTATACCTTACAGCTTCGGCTGCTGTCCGTATCCTTACCTCTTAGGGGAGCGGACATAGGCAGGTGCCTGAGGCACATGGTCTGGCTGGGCCTTGTGGTTCGACTCGTAGGTGGACGTTACCGCTAGGGTAACGTTCCTTATACTGCGTCTGGCAGTTGTTCGTATCCTCGCACACTAGGGGAGCGAACAGAGGTAGGAGCTTTGTGCGGCTTACGCTGCTGTTCGTCTCTTTTGCACCACTAGAAGAGCGGACCTAGGCAGGTGCCATATCTAGTGGTTCGTGTCCTCGCACACTAGTGGAGCGAACGCAGGTAGGAGCTTTGTGAGGCTTACGCTGCTGTTCGTCTCTTTTGCACCACTAGAAGAGCGGACCTAGGTAGGTGCCATTTCGCACACATTGCCTTTGTCTCTCTGATTATTAACAGAGATCATTCCACACACCCTCCAAGTAAGGGAAGAATTGCTTTACTTACTTATTAGATCCTTCTGTGAGTTAACAGAGGTATTGCACTCTGCCATAGTCTGCAGCAGAGTCTTTGCACGGTGGACCCTGACTGTCTGATACTCCTTTAAGCTATTATCAGACAGCCCCCCGTAACACACGGGCTCACGTGTTGAATCTGATTCTCCAGAAATTTTTAAAATACCATCCCGGCCTACATGGCCTTGTGCAGCGTGCACGCTGCTATGTGCTCACTTCCATCGTGCGCACACAGCAGCTCAACAACTTTCATCGCTCCCGAAGTCTTAGGGTCTGGCGGTTAAACGCCGGAAATGCGATGTTCCGACACGCAGGAATTGGAATCTGCACATGTTGCAGCATGTGTGGCAGCACCGCAGAGCCCTGCTGAAATACGGTATGACGTATACCCTGGGCTAACTTGATCCAGAGGTGGTGCAGATCACGCTGCTGGAGTGGTGTCAGATCAAGGACCTATGCACCCTTCTACACAGTTTACAAATGTCGACGAAGATGTTTAGCACTGGCAATGCCATTCTCAGCGTGACAATTCTGGTCATCTACATGATGGAGCACACTGTAAGCATTATCCGGAGTCAGGTATTGGTCCAATAGAAAGGTGAGGAAGTACAGGAGGAGTCATATGCAGAAGGGATAATAAGATCTACAAGGTCCATACGGTAAGCGGCACCTAGGCAGCAGTTATGGTGGGGGATAGGGATTAACAAGGGCGCATAGTATCAGCAAAAATTGGTGAGGAAGGTGCAGGAGCCATGAAGAAATGGAGGACGAACTTGCGATGGGCATGGAAGACTCAGCAGATGAGTGAGAGCTTGCTCACATTTCGGTTGTGCGAGGTTGGGGGGAGAGGGCAAGAGGAAGGAGGCACAATTCTCACCTCTCTGCCACCAACACACCAAGGACTTGGTCCTCCTGGATGCACAAGACACATGAGCGTCTTCTTGCTGCACTACCTACAACATAACCCTCGGATTGTACGAATTCGAAGTAATGCTAACTACTGGGTTGCCACACTGTTAGATCCCCGGTACAAGACAAAATTTGGCGAAATAATTCCTGCCATAGAAAGGGACGCACGTGTACAGGAGTATCTTCAGAAGGTGGTACGCAATCTTCGATCTGCTTTTCCACTAAACACCAGTGCTGCACAGAGTGAATCTCAACGGTTTGTCATGGATAGGAGGAAATGGTCTTTTACTTGTCCACATCTGAGGGACCGAGGGCTGGCTGTTGTGCTGAGATGGCATTGAGTACGGTGTCCCTGCAGAGTTGCACTTTTGGTCATATACAAAATGAGTTGAAAAAGGACAGATGCTGGTGGAAAGGGGAACAGGTGTGTTGGAAAGGGGAAAAACGTTTTGGTCCGTGGGTTTGGTGGTTAAGCAAAAGTAACATTTGATGAAGAAACACCATCTGTTACGGTGGGACTGGCAGATTTGGATAAGGTGGTATATACTATGTTACCGCTATATAACGAAAATTAATAAGAAAAGAAAGAGAAAGGTATATATGCCCATCAGCAGTCAGTGTCCACCGTGCTCCCAGATGGAAAAGAGAGGTTGGCAACTGGAAGGTTAGGTGGAGGATACAGAGCTGTGTGGCTATGAAACTAATAGTAGCCTGAACCAAGTTAGACGCCACTCAGATCTTGAAACTGGGAGCCCTGTTAGCGTCACAGGGTCCACATGCCCACCCAGCCCAGGAACTCCCTGTTAATATCACAGGGGCCATTGAGTACGCTGACCGTGTGCATTGGGGCCACACCTGTGGACAGCAGGCGCATCAGCAGCAGCAGGCCTGTTAATGCCACTGGGCTGCACAAGCAGGACTTGTAGGACAGGAGCTGGTCTTAACCGTTCTGCGTTACCAACTGTGGTGGCGGCCTGCATCGACGCCCTATCCCTGCCTACCTCTGGCCTAAAGCCGCAATGGGTTCATCACATGGAGGTGTGCTCTTTCGGAGCATAATAGAAGACTGCGCACCTCCTTGTTGGCTCAAGCCCGTTTTATAACCTGGGTCCGCCCCAAACCAGGGTAGACCACAATGCACCTCCTGGAGACAAAAGCAGAGTGACACGTCATGAGTGGCATAACTAGCGTCCTATTTGGAACCGCAACTTCAATGATGACCTCATGGCTGTCATGACCCAAACACCTCACCAGTCATCGTCTGACCATCAATAATGAGGTGACAAGTCATAGGGGTGGGCCTCTGAAAGCCATTTGGGAGTGGCCTGGCCACATCGTCAGGACACCTGATGCCCTGTGGTCTAAATGGGCCCCCCACATCAGGGGCAGGGCCAAAGAGTTCATTACCGGACCTAGTTTCTGATGCAGTAAGTGCCTGACCATGGTCAGTTGCATGAAATACAGTCTCTGAAAAAAGACTATCAGCTTTAGCATGATGTCTATGCACAACACAGGACTTAGACCCGGCACGGAGTGCAAGTACCTGTGCAAAGAGGCTTTTCGCACTAAGTGTGGGAGCATGCGCTGTAGCCCGAAATGAAGACTTAGCCTCAGGAATGGCACAGTCAGGCTGAGCATACTCACTAGGCGAAACACTGGAGTTAGGCTGCGGCTGGGGTAAATTGGCACACGCATGCGCACTAGCTGCCTCTCCACACTTAGACGTGTAGGAGAAAGCAGCCAGCTGGACAACCCGAGGCACAGGCCTAAATGGCAGCTGATGCCTGGGCGCAACTGAAACCGCAGCAGGCTACTTGCGTTTAAGGCGTCACCGTTTTGTAACAACAAATAACATCCAAAAGAACAGGTGTACTTCTTCCCATGGATAATCTGATATGATCCCTTTTTTCATGGACACGACCATCGCTAACAAATGTAGATGAGGCCAAATCAGCAGCTGCTTCAATGGATCTGAATTGCTCCATAAAGTGGCCTCTCCTCCACCCCAATTTCAAGATCCCAAATACTCCATTCCTCTGTGGTGTCAATCCAATCGCACTTGCTTCCTAACAGCTCTCAAGTTTCCACCAGCCCTGCTGAGTATGGGGTGACAGAGATGGTTGAGTTTGCATAGCTGTTCAGTCGCACTATAGCCTGGGAATCAGAGGTCTGCTCCAAAGCTACAATGAGTACAGACAAGGAAGTTATTATTATTTTTATTATTATTGATTTATAGAGCACCATTGATTTCATGGTGCTGTACATGAAAAAGGGGTTACATACAGAATACATATACAAGTAACTATAGACAGACTGATACAGAGTGAAGAGGGCCCTGCCCTTGCGGGATTACATTCTACAGGATTTTTGGGAGGAGACAGTAGGAGTTGTTTAGGTTGAGCGTCAAGTACGTATGGTGGTGGTGTCATTGAAGGTTATAGTTATTTCTGAACAGATGAGTTTTCAGATTCAGTTTGAAGTTTGCGTGTGTAGATAATCTGACGTGTTGAGGTAGCGAGTTCCATGAGACAGGGGAAATGATCTGCGCAGATGGCCAGAAGCTTTGTGACTGGGATCCAGGCCCCGATGAAGAAGGTGCTGAGCCTAATCTACACCCTCATTTCCAAAAAGTAAATCCTCCTGGTGGAGACAATGGGGAACATGATGAGGAGCACAGATACCTGATTGGAAGGACAACTTTACTATTCGGTCAGGGCAGGAAGAGGTTTTCTCGGAGGACTCAGGACCAGGGGAATGAAAACACACAGGGTTATTGATGAGGTTGGAGACCACACTTACTGTCAAACCAAAGTCAGCCAGTCGATGAGGTCAGCAGAGGAGGTGGAGGAGGATGCTATTGACGACGAGGTTACGTTGCGTCTTCCTGGCCAGAGACAAAGTACTGGAAGCACGTCAACAACTGAATCCTGGACCACAACTTTGACTCTGAGCAGATGTCGTGTTGGCTATGCAGGTCGCATGGGCTGTAAGCCTTTCCTAGCCTGTGAATTTTTGGACATCGCAAAGGATCACCCAAGTCATGGAATCTGTAAGATTTGTCAACAATCTGTAAGTAGAAGGCAAAAACTCACACTTTTGAGTACTTCCTCCATGAAGTATCACATGGTTTTGAATTGACAGCGTGAAGGTGTATTGCTCAGCTTTAGCAACTGTCAACGCAATATGCTTATTTGCCGTTCATTGCATGCATTGTTGCAGACTACACACAAGGGGCTGCTGTTTTTTTGGATCTGCCTTTGGTCACTATAGCAATAGAAAATTGCTCTTCAGGGGTGGACTTGGAGATACTGTCTATGAACAGAAGGAAAAGCTAAAGGTGTGTGTTACAGCAAGGAGCCACCGCGGAAACACTTTGTTCAATTGTGAGGGGAGTTGTGTTGTACTTTGATGATGAGCACTGTAACGTCAGTGAGCAGCATCCTGTGCCACAGACCAACATTCTTACGGTGCTGTCTATACTGTTTACCGTGAGAGGAGCGTAAAGTCTGTATTTCTGGCAACTGGACATCAGAGTACCCGGGTACGGTAGACTATGCCCAGACAATAATGCGGGCACGCAACACTTTGTTTTATTAGCAAAACACATATCTGTTCTGGGTAGGCCGACTATATAGACAATAAGACTTGCTGCCTCTGCACTGTCAAATTGTCACGTACAGTTTAAATTATAGAGGGAGAGCAACACATGTTTGCATTGACTGTTGCTTTTCAAGATTTCCATGACTGTGTTGCAGAGCTGTGTGGTTTGCATTCACACTGTTATCATCTGCATTATCTGTGAGGCTTCAGCTAACAAGGGTATTCAGGGGGGGTCATGTGTTTTGTCTATGTTTAGGTAGATAACTTGGAAGCTCTTGTGATGCACCACTGGTAAGTCGTGTTCGCACACACACACACACACACACACACACACGCACAAACACACAATTACTGCTACACAGAGGGATTAGCAGGTAGTAGGCAACAGAATAGATTGTTCAATTATTTAAATTTTATGCATGGTTATTATTGTTTGTTTTGGTAAAGTTAAACAATCATTTATCAACCCAATTGCCTAGAGTCCTTTTCCTGTTGCCTGGTTTTGCTGCATACTGGGGAGCCCACCCTGTACACGACTTATAATGAAGCATAAGTCGCAATGTGAATTTCACTGTGCTACAATGCGGCCTAGTGTGCCTGTGCAACCACCGCCTGCCCCATCAAGTGCATCTGTGTGCTCTTCATCCTCTGTGACTGTGGGGACAGCAGTCACACATGGTTTTTCACACTGAACTTCCACTCCTTAACCCGCAACAGGGAGTGTGATTGGCAGGTCATCTCTTGTTTTGGAAGTGGAAACAGAAGGTATTGTTGAGCTGTCAGACATCGAGAGAACCATCATTGGATGCAGGCTACATTATATCCACGCCTGCACCTTCGTCACAGATTGGCTGGACTACCTGCAGTTAATAATTGCATTCCAGAAATGGAAAGGAGTGTAGAATGCACATGTGTTGTACCTTGCTTGGCAGCAAAGGAACACTAACTTAGTATTCCAGACAATTTTAGGATGGCAGAAAAAGAGTCAGCTCTTTGGGCAAATTAAATAGCGTGGCAAAAGTGGACAGATGGGTACAGTGGCCGTGTTCTGTGGGTACCAGGACAGTAAAAGAAGCCTCACTTTCTATCCCTCCTAATGATCAAATGCAGCAAGGAATTCCCTGAGTTTGCTATAAAATTAGCATAGCAAAATGTGCATGAGGGTAGAATGCAGAGGTGCTTGAGATTGCTTGGCACAAGTGGCACAATAAAGGAGTCCTACAGGCATTTTTTGTATACCACTAAGTTGCAGTATTGTTTGCTATCATTATAGCTTATTAAAAACAGAGCAGGAGGGTGTCATGCAGAAGTGCTAGAAATAGCGTGGCACCAGTGGGGCACTAATGGAGTACAACAGCCACTTCTTGTATGCCACTAAGTTTACTCAATTTTTGGTATTATAATGTATTAGTAACAATGAGTTTGAGCGTGCAATGCAGGCAGACGTGCTGCAAATATCTTTGCACTAGTGGGACTATACAAAAGTCCAATAGCCACGTTTAGGATGCCATTAGGTACACTGAGTGTTTGCTAGTATAATGGCTTAGTTATAATGAGTTGGAGTGTGCAATGCAGGCAGACGTGCTGCAAATATCTTTGCACTAGTGGGACTATACAAAAGTCCAATAGCCACGTTTAGGATGCCACTAGGTACACTGAGTGTTTGCTAGTATAATGGCTTAGTTATAATGAGTTTGAGTGTGCAATGCAGGCAGACGTGCTGCAAATATCTTTGCACTAGTGTGACTACACAAAAGTCCAATAGCCACGTTTAGGATGCCACTAGGTACACTGAGTGTTTGCTAGTATAATGGCTTAGTTATAAGGAGTTGGAGTGTGCAAAGGACAGGAGGGTACAGTGCCAGGATTGTGGGGCTCTGGGTAGAGGAATGGAAGCCTGCCTTTCTATTCCCTCCTAATGGGGAAATGCAGCGACGATATCCCTGACCTTAGCTACACAGACGCTGTCTCTGTTTTCAGGACCTGTCACCTATGGCTCTGACCCTGCCGGTACGAGCCCTTAAAAGGACTGCTAGAAAGTGCTCTCCCTAAGCTGTCCAGCGCTGTGGATGGAGCGCATATGTGTCACCCTGGGCAAGCCAGGGGACACAGGTCACACACCACCACACCCCACACTCCAGGTAGGCACATCACAGCTAACCACAAATCCTTGTTGCCTTCCTCCAGAGGTTGATGATGCACACCAGGGGGTGGGCCAGGCGGTTGGCTCCGCCCACCGAGGAGCTCACAACTCTGGAGGCAGGAAGTTCCAGGCAGTTCTGTCAGGGAGGAGGAAGTGGAAGGAGTGAAGTGAAGCCCAGGCAGGGCAAGTGGAGGAGTTAAGAGAGTGGAAGTAAAAGTAGTAAAGGAGGAAAAGCAAGTAAAGTGACAGAAGAGAAAGACAGCCTGAAGGGTCCAGCTTTGTGAGGGCCAGAACAGCAAGGTCAGCAACGGCGGTGACTGTCTGGAGGGGGACCGTTTGGAAGTTCCTGGAAGGACCCCGTTGGCTGTGTGCCCGGTGGTCTGGAGCAGTGTTCCGAAGGACAGTCAGCACCAGGGCAGGGGCCTCTCGGACCCCGGCAAGGCTAGGAGTCGCCAGATTTGCCAAATCCGTCAGTGACGGGGACGCAGATCCCCCAACAACCAAGTCCCGATTGAAGGCAACAGCCCAACCCGTATTGGAGAGACACCGCCACCGCCACGGCACAAGTTTCTCAGGGCCAGCGCCTGCGGGCAAAGTGTAGAGCTCCTCCGGCCCAGATTGCAGCCGGGGAGCGGGTAACCGGAGGGAATCCACCGCTACCATCAGTCAACACAGGTGCAAGGAAGAGGGACATCATCGTCACCTACCGGGAGTGCAGGTGCAGCCGTCTGTGGGACCGTCCTACCAGCCGTTGGTTTACCGTACAAACTGTGTCCGTGTGTCAGGCTGAGTGAGTACCATAGTGCCGCAAGACACAGCGCTGCCCCCGCGTCCCTGCGCCCTCCAGGCCCTACACTTTACATCTCATCACCGGGCCCCGGGATCACCAACCCCTACCCACGGAGGGGCAACACAACACCTGGCTGCTCCGCATCACCATCCCCGGGACCCCCACACTGAGCAGCGGTGGTGCAATCACCACAACCGTGGGTGGCGTCACGAACTATAACAATCCCTTCACCCAACAAACACCCCTCTTTCACTCACGGGCGAGGAGTGTCGCTCGAGAAACCCCGAGATCCGGCCCACGGCTCGAGCCACCAGGAGCAGCGGCCGGACCCGAGCGGAAGGGGTGAGCGCGGTGTGCTGACACCCTCCTTCCCGCCCGCGACAACTTGGCGTCACGAACAGGATCTTACCGCTCTGCCATCAGGTAGAGGTGCGCCTTGTTACCGCCGGAGGCATCCGGCAGAAAAATTTCAGAAGCCGCCATCTTTGGCGCGAAAAGTTCCCGCTCGAGCGTCTTCTCGAGCAGTAGAGGCGCGAAGGCCAAAACCCCGCCCCGAGAGAGGAGGGGCCGGAAAGAGCTAAGGGGGACGGAAACAAGATGTCTGCGCCCGACGGAGCCGCTGGAGGAGCGGTGGTCGCAGCCGCAGCGGCACCCGCGGATGGGAATGGGCCTGCCCAGGTCCCGGTCGTACCGGCGGGAGGTGCCGCGGCCCCCGCGCTTGCTCCGGTCATGCCGTTTTCCTTGCCCTATGCGCCCGGAGCTGCCTGGCTACCGCAGTATGACGGGAAACCGGATGCCCTACAGGCCTTCCGGAAAAAGCTTAACCCGTTGCTAGAGCTGTACCCCCTGACCGATAAGCAACGAGCAGCGATAGTGCTAGGCCAGCTAACCGGCGCGGCGGAGCAGGAAGCGGAGACCTGGACCGAGGGGGACCGGCTCTCTGTAGCCACCATCTTCGAGAAGCTACAGACTGCCTTTGAGACCCGGACTGAAGCTGAGCTGAGGATGCAGTTTTACCAGTGCCGGCAACGAGCTGGAGATAGCATTCGGGACTATGCTCTACGTCTGCAGACCGCCCTCCGCACGCTGAAGCGGGTGAACTCTATTAATGAGGCGGATAGCAACAAGATGTTAGTGGAGCAATTTGCGCAGGGGATGAGGTCCCCTGAGGATCGTAAACAACTCCGGCTGTGGGCCCTGGAACACCCTGATGTGGACTTTGCTGTGTTAAAGGAGCGGGCTATCAAGGCACTACAGCCCCCAGCTGCTGAAGTCCTGGAACCCATCCCGTGGCCCGTCGAGACAGCTCCCGTTGCGGCGGCCTCCGCCAAACCAACCTCCTTAATACCTGCAGCCCCGAGCAGCACCGTGGAAGAACTGGCAGCCCAGGTCCGTCGCCTGGACGGAGACCTTGCCAAGATCCTTGCTGCGCTACAACCTCTGACCAGATCTCAGCCTCCAGCGCAGATACAGCTTGCTGACAGTCCCGAAGATGTTCCCTGGATGCAGCGGAGAAGCGCTAACAACCCGCGGAGCAGACCCCCAATCTGCTACAAGTGCCGTAAGCCGGGCCATATTTACCGACAGTGCCTGTTAAACGAGCAACCCCTGGGGCCCCGGGCCAATCCTCAGGAGTAGAACACCGTGGCCCCCCGGACTGGCGAGACCGATATGTCGGGGCCCGCCCTATCATCCCCGTGGCTGTGGACGGCATACCGGTGATGGCGCTCTTGGACACTGGATCACAGGTAACCACCATACCGTACACGTTGTATCGGCAGTATTGGGCCACAGACGAGCTGGCGCCTCCAGACAATAGTATAAATTTGATTGCCGCTAATGGACTTCCATTGACCCAGGTGGGGTATAAACAAGTGGCTATGACAGTGGGGCAAGCTGAACTGCAACACCAGGGTATGATTGTGATCATGAATGAACCCAGTGATCATAACCCGAAAATAGTGCTGGGAACCAATGTGATGGAACACTGCATGGCTGATGTGTTGAACCTATTGCAACAGCTAGCCGCCACAGCGGCGGGGAGCCGGCAGAGGGCTGTGCAGCGTGAGATCCGCGCCCTGATGTACCGCCAGCATGTAAGCTCAACAGGAGGGGAGATTGGTGGAGTGAGAGTGATGGATGTTGCTCCATTGACTGTGCCCCCTAGGAGTGAGATGATGATCTGGTGTAGGGCAGCAGTAGGGCCTCAGGGGCGTGACTACCCTGCGATGATGGAGCCCATGCCCTCCGAGCACTGGCCCACTGTAGTGGCCGCCCGAGGGGTGGTAGATGTGAAGAAAGGGAGAGTGCCCGTGAGAGTGTTGAACTGTGGGGAGGAAGAAGTCAGGCTCCCCCGGTATGCCACCATTGCCAAGCTGCTCACCCTGGACCCCCACACTATCCAGGAAGCCAGTCCATCCACACTCCCACCTAACCCCAGCACTTCCCCACCCCAGGGGGACACAAAGGAGTGGCACCAACAGCTACATGTAGGCACTGATGATACCCCTACACATCACAGGGCCGGGGTACACCGGGTGGTGCAGGAGTACGAACAGGTTTTCAGTAAGCACCCCCTAGACTTTGGGCGGATCAAGGGGGTTCAACATCACATTCCCACAGGTGAACATCCCCCTATCAAAGAGAGGTATAGACCTATTCCCCCTGCACATTACCAGTGTGCCAAAGATATGTTGAGGAATATGAAGGAGGCAGGGGTTATTCGGGACAGCTGTAGTCCCTGGGCCGCTCCGTTGGTACTGGTCAAGAAGAAGGATGGTACCATGCGGATGTGTGTGGACTACCGGAAGATCAACCAGATAACCCATAAAGATGCCTATCCCTTACCTCATATTGAAGAGTCTTTGGCTGCACTGAGAACCGCAAACTACTTCTCGACCCTTGACCTCACCAGCGGATACTGGCAAGTGGCCGTGGCCCCAGAAGACCGGGAGAAGACCGCCTTCACCACCCCGATGGGACTCTGCGAATTCAATAGCATGCCGTTTGGGCTGTGCAATGCCCCTGGGACCTTCCAACGGTTGATGGAGTGCTGTCTGGGACATTTAAACTTCGAGACCGTCCTGCTGTATTTGGATGATGTGATTGTTTATTCCCAGACGTATGAAGCCCATCTGGAGCACCTGGCCGAGGTGTTCGCGTCCCTTGCCCAGTACGGGATGAAGTTGAAGCCCTCAAAATGCCACCTGCTGAAACCCAGAGTGCAGTATCTAGGGCATGTGGTGAGTGCGGATGGTGTCGCCCCCGACCCTGAGAAGATTACTGCCATCCAGAGCTGGCCGAGACCAACTACAGTGAGGGAAGTAAGGCAGTTCCTGGGTCTGGTGGGGTACTATCGGCGCTTTATAAAGGGATACACGAAGATGGCTGCCCCCATGCAAGATCTCCTCGTGGGACAGACCAAAGGTGGTAGACCCATTGGGGCCCCACTGTCGTGGGAGGACAAGCATGAGGAGTCCTTTTGCCAGTTGAAGGCGGCCTTGACCGGAGAAGAGGTCCTGGCGTACCCTGACTATGGGAGCCCGTTCATCCTCCACACAGATGCCAGTAATGTGGGGCTAGGAGCGGTCCTATCCCAGGTCCAGGATGGAAAGGAGAAGGTGATTGCCTACGCTAGCCGAAAACTCCGGCCGACCGAAAGGAACCCTGAGAACTATAGCTCCTTCAAGCTTGAGCTATTGGCGTTGGTGTGGGCTATCATGGAGCGGTTCCGCCACTACTTGGCGGCAGCCAAATTCACAGCGTTTACGGACAACAACCCGCTGACTCACCTGAACACGGCCAAGTTGGGCGCGCTGGAGCAGCGGTGGGTAGCCCGGCTAGCCAACTATGATTTCACCATAAAGTACCAAGCTGGTCGTGTCAACATAAATGCTGATGCACTCTCCCGGATGCCCCATTTGTCAGAAGAGGGTTGCGAGGATGACGACCTCGAGGAGATCGAGTTGCCTGCGTTTCACCAGCTGCCTACTGAGAGGGTACAAGTCTGTCAGCAAAGGGTGGATCTGGACCCGCGGCCCAGTCAAGAGTGGCAGGACGTCCAGGACCAAGCGCCGGCTGTCCGCCTTGTCAAGACTCTGGTGGAACAAGGTGCTATGGGAATAGACCCTGCCGCTCCAGCCGAAGCTCAACGCTTGTGGAAAGAACGAAAACGGCTTTACCTACACCAAGGGAGGCTGTACCGTGAGCTGATCAACCCGAAGACCCATGAGAAGATATGCCAGTTGATCGTTCCTCAAGCTGAGGTCGCTACTGTCCTGCGGGCATACCATGATGGTGCTGGCCACTTCGGGTGGAAGAAGCTGGAGATGCTGTTGAGGGAGCGGTTCTATTGGAGTGGGATGCGTGAATCGGTGGAAGCCTGGTGTCGAGAGTGTGGTCCTTGTACACTGAGGAGAAAGGACGAGACTAGCCAGAGGGCACCGTTACATCCCATAGTCACCCATCAGCCGCTGGAGCTGGTCGCCCTGGACCATGTCAAGCTCACCCCTAGCCGAAGTGGGTACACCTACGCATTGACCATGGTAGACCACTACTCAAGATTCATGGTGGTAGTCCCCGTTAAGGACCTAACTGGTCGAACCGCTGCTCGAGCGTTCCAGGCTAATTTCTGCCGACCCCATGGGTACCCCGAGAAGGTGCTGACTGACCAAGGCCCGGCTTTTGAAGCAGAGGTGTTTCACGAATTCTGCCAGTTGTACGGCTGCAAGAAGATCCGGACCACTCCGTACCACGCCCAAACCAACGGCATGTGCGAGAAAATGAATCACTTGGTCCTGGGGCTCCTCAAGACGCTACCGCTGGAAGAACGGAACATGTGGCCGGAAAAGCTACCTGACTTGGTCGACATGTATAATAATATCCCGTCCAGCTCGACGAAGTGCACCCCAGCGTATCTGATGAGGGCTCGGCCTGGCCGCCTGCCGGTGGATCTGGAGATGGGGTTGGAAGCCCCGGAAGCACTCCCCTCAATGGCAGAGTGGGAAAGTCGGAGGAGGGCACAGTACCGGCAAATCCAGGAGTATGTGGAGAAAAACCTCAGTCGAAGTAGAGAGCAGCAAGAGCACCGGTTCAACCAGAAGGCGCCTGCAGGTCCTTTCCAGCCAGGAGATGTGGTGCTGAAACGGAAGAGAAAAACCCACAAGTTGGATGATCAGTGGGAGCAAGTCCCTTATGTCATACAGCCCACAGAATGGGGAGATGGGAAGACCTACCAGATCAGTCGTGACCAAGGGGACACCCTAGCCACAGTTTCCCGGGACCATCTAAAGAAATGCCCCCCAGCGCTGAAGGCAGAGGCTGAAGTACCGGTTCCTCCACCAGTGGAGAAGGCAGCAGAGGTAATCCACACTGTAATGGGTGACTTCCCAGCAGACTGGCCTACACAGAACGGCGTGGTGATTCTTCCAGTGATACTGTTCCCACAACCCGTGGATGAAGAAGTAGTGGAAGCGGTTAACCGTGAGCCAGAACCAGTGCCAGTGCCCAGGGATGAACCTGTACCCAGCCCCCCTGCACCTCCACCTGCTCCACACTATAGCAGGGAGGAGGAACCTATTGTTCCCTCTACCCCGCTGTCTAGCACCACTGACACCGGGCCCCGAAGGTCCACCCGTTCCAACCTAGGTAGACCCCCACTTAGGTACAGGGAGACCGTTCTATGAGTGAAAGGGGTCCGCAAATGTAAAAGAGTGTTGCTGTTTGTTTTGAAAAAAAGTTGAAAGTTTGCAAAAGAATGATAAATGAAAATGATACCGAGTACTTCACCTGATTTGTGTGTTGATTTGCAACCGGCAGGAGCCGGCACCGTTGTCCCCGTGGGGACCGTTTAAGTTTTGCATGGAGGACTATCCATGGACAAGCCCGTGAACTTGCAGGGCACCACAAACGTTAAGTGGCTTGTAAATATGTTGGGTACCGTTACCGTTTCCGCAATGCCGCCTCCGGAGAGGCAGGTTGGAGGGAGGGCCCTGAGCAGAGCAGGCCAGGGCCCAGCCACCAAAGGAACCGGTGGCCACCCTCTGGAGGGCAAGGACAGATCCCGCTCGGGTAACTTGTGCTGGACTGTGGGTCAAGGGGTGCTGCCTGGGTTTTAGGGGCAGCATCAGGGCCAGGTTGCTTGGGTGGGAGAGAGCGGAAACCGTGACCGTATACCGTTGCAACGTTTAAGTAAATGTGCCTCCCGTCTTGGGAAGAGTTTTTGATTAAAAATGTATTCATGTTTTGCTTAACCCTGTTATCCCCTTTTTACAGAAAAATAAAACCGGTGTAGGACGGCAGCCCGCGGACGGTCTGCATTTTGCTAAGGGGGAATGTGTCGCCCTGGGCAAGCCAGGGGACACAGGTCACACACCACCACACCCCACACTCCAGGTAGGCACATCACAGCTAACCACAAATCCTTGTTGCCTTCCTCCAGAGGTTGATGATGCACACCAGGGGGTGGGCCAGGCGGTTGGCTCCGCCCACCGAGGAGCTCACAACTCTGGAGGCAGGAAGTTCCAGGCAGTTCTGTCAGGGAGGAGGAAGTGGAAGGAGTGAAGTGAAGCCCAGGCAGGGCAAGTGGAGGAGTTAAGAGAGTGGAAGTAAAAGTAGTAAAGGAGGAAAAGCAAGTAAAGTGACAGAAGAGAAAGACAGCCTGAAGGGTCCAGCTTTGTGAGGGCCAGAACAGCAAGGTCAGCAACGGCGGTGACTGTCTGGAGGGGGACCGTTTGGAAGTTCCTGGAAGGACCCCGTTGGCTGTGTGCCCGGTGGTCTGGAGCAGTGTTCCGAAGGACAGTCAGCACCAGGGCAGGGGCCTCTCGGACCCCGGCAAGGCTAGGAGTCGCCAGATTTGCCAAATCCGTCAGTGACGGGGACGCAGATCCCCCAACAACCAAGTCCCGATTGAAGGCAACAGCCCAACCCGTATTGGAGAGACACCGCCACCGCCACGGCACAAGTTTCTCAGGGCCAGCGCCTGCGGGCAAAGTGTAGAGCTCCTCCGGCCCAGATTGCAGCCGGGGAGCGGGTAACCGGAGGGAATCCACCGCTACCATCAGTCAATACAGGTGCAAGGAAGAGGGACATCACCGTCACCTACCGGGAGTGCAGGTGCAGCCGTCTGTGGGACCGTCCTACCAGCCGTTGGTTTACCGTACAAACTGTGTCCGTGTGTCAGGCTGAGTGAGTACCATAGTGCCGCAAGGCACAGCGCTGCCCCCGCGTCCCTGCGCCCTCCAGGCCCTACACTTTACATCTCATCACCGGGCCCCGGGATCACCAACCCCTACCCACGGAGGGGCAACACAACACCTGGCTGCTCCGCATCACCATCCCCGGGACCCCCACACTGAGCAGCGGTGGTGCAATCACCACAACCGTGGGTGGCGTCACGAACTATAACAATCCCTTCACCCAACAAACACCCCCCTTTCACTCACGGGCGAGGAGTGTCGCTCGAGAAACCCCGGGATCCGGCCCACGGCTCGAGCCACCAGGAGCAGCGGCCGGACCCGAGCGGAAGGGGTGAGCGCGGTGTGCTGACACCCTCCTCCCCGCCCGCGACACATACAGCAGTATCAGCGATAGGACTCAGGACGGAGCTGCGCCAGTGATGTCTGACACCAAGGACGCAGAAGGCAGATAATGGCGTCCTGGAGGAAAATGTCCAGTTTTATAATGCAGGGACATGTGACATGGACATCCAATAACACATGCCGTTGCTTCTCTGGCTAAAAGTCCACTTAGATGTGTGTGTGTCTGGGATTGTCTGACATGCTGGCCCGCCCCACTACACGCGCGCGCTTAGGGAAGGAAGACAAGGAAAAAAAAAAAAAATGGCGATCGCCATTATACAAACAGCAGTGATCTGAAGGCGCTGTTCACGCACACTATACACTGAAATTTCATAATAGTGTGAGTCACAGAGGGACTTACTATTACAACGGAAAGCCAGCTAGGAATTAGCTGTTTTTTTGCTGCTAGAACCATTATCGAATGTTTCTAGAACTATCGAGCTTTAGCAAAAAGCTCGAGTTCTAGTTCGATCTAGAACAGGCCCCAAAATCACTCGAGCCTAGAACTGGAGAACCTCGAACCGCGAATCGCGCTCAACTCTACTCCTAACGAGTAATTACAAGGATACTTGTGGACTAACGAGTTCCTCGAATACCATACTACTCTGCGAGTACCGAGCAGTTATGAGTATACTCACTCATCCCTAATTCCAACTAAATCTGCACTCATTTGGCGCTCCTTCCCTTCTTCACTTTGTACTGTGCCTCAAAAGTAATTTTCAACCAAATATGGGGTACTGGTGTAGAAATTGCACAAAAAATGGTACGGTTCATTATCTCCTGTTAACTTCCATTTTTTTCAAATTTACTAGTTTAACGCAACATTTTGAGGTTAAAAATTTGTTTGTTTTTTTTTCATTTTCAGGGCTCAAAGTTATAAAATTCTGTGAAGTTGCCAAAGGTGCGTCCCAAACATACATAAATTCATTGATAAGTCTAGTTTCCAAAATGGGGTCACTTGTGAGTGAGCTCCACTGTTTAGGCAGATCAGGGACTCTCCAAATGCGGCATGGCATCCGCTAATAATTCCAGCCAATTTTGTAGTCAAATGGCGCTCCTTGCCTTCCAGCCCTGCCCTACGCACAAACAGTGATTTCCAACACATATGAGATATCAGTGTGCTCACGGGAAATTGAGCAATACATTTTATGGTGCATTTTTTCCTGATAGACTTGAGAAAAGAAAGCTATCTTGTTGAAGTAACAATTTTTAAGTAAAAATGTATTTTTTTTATTTTCGCAGCTCAACTTTATAAACTTCTGTGAAGCCCCTGGGGGTTCAAGGTACCCAACAAAAATCTAGATAAATTCTTTGAGAGGTCTATTTTCCTAAACGGGGTCATTTGTGGGAAAGCAACACTGTTAGGCATCTCCGGGAGTCTCCAAACGCGACATAGCATCCACTAATGATTCCAGCCAATTTTGCTTTAAAAAATTTCAATGGCACTTCTTTGGTTCCGAGAAGAGTTGAGCGTGGTTCGTGGTTCCGCGGTTCGAGTGATTTTGGGGGGTGTTCTAGTTAGAACTTGAACTCGAGCTTTTTGCTAAAAGTTCGGTAGCTCGACTTACGTTCGAGAACGGTTCTATCACTATAAATGTGGCTTTTCACAGTAAGGCTATGTGCACATGTTGCTATCTGCATGCGTCCTGCGTCCCCAGCACAATCCCTCTCCCTTTCCTACTCACCGATCAAGGGGCGTCTCGCTCCCCGGCTGTCGCAAATCTGCGGCGTCTTTTCCTCTTTAGAAAATGGCTGCCGTTTCATTAGTCAATTAGTTATTCCATACTTTCCCTGCCCACTGGCGCCCATGATTTTTTGCAGTCAGATACGTCCCCAAGCTGAGTGACAGCTCTCTCACTGCAACCAATCACAGCCACCGGTGGGCGGGTCTATATCGTGCATTAAAATAAATAAATAAATAAAAAAAAAATGCGGTTTCCCCCATATTTGCTACCAGCCAGGATAAAGCCACACGGCTGGAGGCTGGTATTGTCAGGATGGAGAGCACCACGGTATGGGGAGCCCACCACCCTAAAAATATCACCCAGCAGCCGCCCAGAATTGCCGCATCCATTAGGTGCGACAGTCCTGGGACTCTACCCAGCTCATCCTGAATTGCCCTGGTGCGGTGGCAATTGGGATAATAATGAGTTTAATCATGACAGGCGTCTCCCTGACATACCTTCTATGATTAAACTGTAAGTAAAAATAAAGAAACACACACTGCGAAAAATCCTTTATTTGGAATAAAAGACAAAAAAACACAGTTTCACCATTTTTTTTAAAATCCTCCAATACCCCTCCAGGTCCGACATAATCCACACGACACTGTCATCTCTGCTACAGAACACGAGTGCTCTGCATAAGCTTCACATAACAATAAAAGGAATCATGTTGTCAGCTGAGAATTCAGCAATCAAGACTTCAAGACTACAAAATGTGCCCATCGTTCACATTAGAAGCAATAGCTGAGTGGATAGAGAGCTCACCTAGGGAGCATAAGGTCATGAGTTCTAGACCCGGTAAATTTATATATGTATTTATTTTATTTTTAATAAATTACATTTATATATTTATAATATATTTATAAATATAATTTAATTATACACTGAAGGGAGGAGCCGGACATCAGCTGTGAGCTCTCTCTCTCTATCTCTCTCCTTTCCCTCTATCTCTCTCCCCTTTCTCTCCTTTCTTTCTCTCCTTTCCCTCTCTCCTATCTCTCTTTCTCTCCTTTTCCTCTCTCCTTTCTTTCTTTTCTTTCCCTACTTTCTCTTCTTTCTCTACTTTCTCTTCTTTCTCTACTTTCTATTCTTTCTCCTCTTTCTCTTCTCTCTTTTCTTTCTCTCTTTCTCTTTCTCTCTCTTCCTTCTCTCTTTCTCTTCTTTCTCTCTCTCTTTTCTCTCTCTCTTTCTTTCTCTCTTTCTCTCTCCTTTCTTTCTCCTCTTTCTCTCTCTCCTTTCCCTCTCTCCTATGTCTCTCTCCTTTCTTTCTATCAATTCTCTCTCTCCTTTCTTTCTCTACTTTCTCTTCTTTCTCCTCTTTCTCTTCTCTCTCTTCTTTCTCTCTTTCTCTTCCTTCTCTCTTTCTCTTCTTTCTCTCTCTCCTTTCTTTCTCTTTCTCCTTTCTCTCTCTCCTTTCTTTCTCTCTCTCTCCTTTCTCTCTCTCCTATCTCTCTCTCCTTTCTTTCGCTCCTTTCTCTCTCCTTTCTTTCTTTCTTTCTTTCCTTTCTCTCTCTCTTTCTCTCCTTTCTTTTTCTCCTTTCCCTCTCTCCTATCTCTCTATCTCCTTTCTTTCTCTCCTTTCTCTTCTTTCTCTTCTTTCTCCTCTTTCTCTTCTCTCTCTTCTTTCTCTCTTTCTCTTCTCTCTCTCTCCTTTCTTTCTTTCTCTCCTTTATTTCTCTCTCTCCTATCTTTCTCTCCTTTTTTGCTCTCCTTTCTCTCTCTCTTTTCTTTCTCTCCTTTCTCTCTTTCTCTCTCTCCTTTCTTTCTCTCCTTTCTCTCTCTCTTTCTCTCTCTCCTTTCTTTCTCTCCTTTCCCTCTCTCCTTTCTTTCTCTTCTTTCTCTACTTTCTCTTCTGTCTCTACTTACTCTTATTTCTCCTCTTTCTCTTCTCTCTCTTCTTTCTCTCTTTCTCTCTCTCTTCCTTCTCTCTTTCTCTATCTCTCCTTTCTTTCTCTCCTTTCTCTCTCTCTTTCTCTCTCTCTCCTTTCTTTCTCTCCTTTCTCTCTCCTTTCTTTCTCTCCTTTCCATCTCTCCTTTTTTTCTCTTCTTTCTCTTCTTTCTCTACTTTCTCTTTTCTCTCTTCTTTCTCCTCTTTTTCTTCTCTCTCTTTCTTCTCTCTTTCTCTTCTTTCTCCTCTTTTGCTTCTTTCTCTCTCTTCTTTCTTTTTCTCTCTCTTTCCCAGACCTGGCGATTGTCAGCTGATGCGGTCACCTGACGGAATCAGCTGACACTATAAGTCGAGCGGTGAGGCCGGCTTTTACAGCCCGGCCGCTAAATTATCAGCTGATGCTGTCGGACAGGAGTCTGCACTGAAGTGTGTAGTTTGTTTTTTTGTTTTTTTGCACTGATGCATCAGCTGATTGTATAAAAGCTGTTTATACAATTAGCTGCTGTGTCATGTGAATCAGGCTCTTGAACCTGACACATCATCTGATCGCTTTGCCTTCCAAAAAAACGATCAGATGATATTGGATCCGGATTAGACGGCGTGGGACCCTTGACCCAGGATTACTGCGGAGGGGGGTTCTTTATTTCAATAAAGATGGAGTCACTAATTGTGTTGTGTTTTATTTAAAAAAAAAATATTTTTCTGTGTGTTGTACTTCTTTTCATCGGTGCTAGACATTCATCGTGGCCATGTCTAATATTGGTTTGCCACCATGAATTTCGGGCTTAGGGCCAGTTGATAATATACAGCTAGCCCTAACACCATTATTACCCAGCAAGCCACCCGTCACCAGGGCAGCTATAAGAGTTGGATACAGCGCCAGATGATGGCGCTTCTAGGAAAGCGCCATTTTCTGGGGCGGCTGCGGACTGCAATTCGCAGCAGAGGGGCCCAGAAAGCTCAGGCCAACCTGTGCTGTGGATTCCAATCCCCAGCTGCCTAGTTGTACCTGGCTGGACACAAAATTATGGCAAAGCCCACTTCATTTGTTTTTTAATTATTTCATGAAATAATAAAAAAAGGGCTTTCCTATATTTTTGGTTCCCAGCCAGGTATAGTAGCTGGGGGTTGGGGGCAGCACGTAGGTGCCTGGTGTACCTCGCTAGCATACACAAATATGGCAAAGCCCACGTCATTTGTTTTTGAATTTTTTCATGAAATTCATGAAATATTTAATAAAAAAAGGGCTTGCCTATATTTTTGGTTCCCAGCCAAGTACAAATAGGCAGCTGGGGGTTGGGGGCAGCCCGTAGCTGCCTGCTGTACCTGGCTAGCATACAAAAATATGGCGAAGCCCAAATAACTTTTTGGGGGGCAAAAAGTCCTGCCTACAGTCCTGGATGGAGTATGCTGAGCCTTGTAGTTCTGCAGCTGCTTTCTGTCTGTATGGAGGAGAGCAGACAGCAGATGCAGAATGGCAAGGCTCAGCATGCTCCATTCACTAGTGTATGCAGGAGAGCAGACAGCAGCTGCAGAACTACAAGGCTCAGTATACTCCATCCAGGACTGTATGCAGGAGCTTTTTGCCCACCAAAAAAATGACGTGGGTTTTGCCATATTTATGTATGCTAGCCAGGTACAGCAGGCAGGTACGACTGCCCCTAACCCCCCAGCTGCCTATTTGTACCCGACTGGGAAATAAAAATATAGGGAAGCCCGTTTTTTTTAATTATTTCACTTTTTTCATGAAATAATTAAAAAACAAATGACGTAGGCTTCGCCATATTTTTGTGTCCAGCCAGGTACAACTAGGCAGCTGGGGATTGGAATCCGCAGCACAGGTTAGTCCGTGGTTTCTGGGCGCCTCTGCTGCGAATTCAGAATTATCATGGTCTGTTGAAGCATTCCAGTGTTATATTCTGTCAAAGTGACATCGTTCAGAATTGCAAAAAAGGGCCCGATCATGATGGTGAAGTTGGGTTCTGGGGTGATGGAGTTAAAAGGTTTGTAGTTGGATTTGTGATCTTGCTGGTAGTTTAGCAGCTAAAATTGCTACTGCCAGCCCAAGCCATGTAAACTTGAAGTGGCTCACCCATGTTGCTCAATGTCTATCCCGGGCAACAAAAGCATTAAAAAAAAAAAAAAATGGTCAAAGCAGGCCGACATAAAAAATTGGCAAAGTTTACCCACAGACCAATAAGTTTAACAAAAAACGTCGCCTATATAAACAAAATTGAAAAAGTTTATTCACACAGCCAAGATTCAAAAAGCCCCAAAAGACCATCGAATTTTAAAAAATGTCTTGAAACAGCCTGTTTACCTGATTGACCTCACAGCTCTCATTGCTCAAGATCCACCACACAGCATCTAATTAAAGCCTCTTTCACATGTCAGTCATTCTGGTACTCATGTGACAGTTTTTATACGTACCAGAATCACGGACATAATCAATGGGCCTGCGCACACAGCAGTGATTTTTCACTGACCGTGTTTCCATGCGGTATGCACGCCTGTCCTTTTTTTCTGGCATCACTGATGTCCCACGGAGCACACTATGGTATGGTCCATGAAAACTGTACCAGAAAAAAACATACATTGAAAATAAAAAGCATTTTACACTCACCCATCTCCAGTGATGCTGTGTAGTGCCTCTGTCCTTCACAGCTTCCTGCCCAGCCAATTATTAGCATGCATATTCATTTATGCAGGCACAGCCGAACCCGGAAGCAGCTGCAGAGGTCAGACAGCGGCGGCCAGATGCTGAATCGCAGGACTCTTCAGCACCACGGACAGCAGGAGTGGGGACAGGTGAGTTTATCTTCATGTGCAATCATGAAACACAGATCATGGATAGCATATGGACAACCCACGTGTGCCGTGAATCACGGAACATGGAGGGACACGTGGTTTTTTAACATGTCAGTCAAAAATGTCTGTGTTTTTCACTGACGTGTGAAACAGGCCTAAAACAGAGATAGACCACGTAAATCCATCCAACAGAGTGCACAACACAGAAGTGACAGGTACCTGACTTGGTGAAGTTCCCACAGCTTTTCTCGTTTTCAAGTGGGTGATGGTGACGAAAGATGCCCATGCTCCTCATGTGCCTATTCTGTGCTTTGAGCAGGGCACCACTTCTTAGACTGCTTATTTTAACAGTTCCCCTACAGGAAACAATTTTAGGCTCCAATTGTAGACAGTCTAGTTGCTGCACTTAAAAAGCTTGCAGTTGGATTTGGAATGAAGCTGGAGGTACGCCAGCAAGACTTGCTACTGCCAGTTACAGCTATTTACACTTGAAGCAGCTCACCCCTTCTGCTCAGTGTCTATCTCAAGAATCTACAGCATTGATTTTGAAAAAAATAATTGTTCAAAGCAGGCAGACATAAAACATTGCATAGTTTATCCACAGAGCAACAAGTTTAAAAATAATAATAATGTTCCCAATGTGGGCTGTATTCCCACTTCATCCACACAGCTATGATTGACAAAGTTCACCCACAGATAGAGATAAGCAAACCTGTTTGGTTAAGGTTTGCCAATTTCAAATTCAGTATGAGCCTTAGCATGTTCGGATGTATTCGGTCACCCTGAGCACTTTCCCCAAAAGTCGTCGATCTTCTGTTTTGTTCTTTTTCTGCCCCCGAACAGTGTCCACATTTCCAAAAAGTATTTGTAAAATTTGTAATAATATTCATTCTTTTCTAGAGGATTTTGGTGCTGTCTGATGAAGGAGGATGTGTAAAATCAGTAAAGGAGGTGGGGACATGGCAGAAAGCTTTTTGGTGCTCGGCGCCGTTTTTTTTTCCTTAACTTTATTTCTGGGTGTTCCTGCAGCTATATATGGTGCAGCAAACATCCACAAGGTTCAGACAAAAGGGCTTGTATGATTGGCTGCCTAAGTCACATGTCCGTCTGCATATAAATTGCTGACATGTTGCGTCGGCACCATTTTGTGAATTTGAAACATTAGGGAATATGCTGCTGCCGCTGCTCCCACCGATGCTGCTTGACAGAGAGCATAGCTAAGGATTTAATGCTATGTAACTGAGATAGATAGGAGAGTGATAGTTTAGAATAGGGACCTGCAGTGTAGGGAAAGGTGTATGTGCCAGAAATAGGCATATTTCATGATAGAAATAGGGACTGGTACTTCTAGAGTCTGCTAAAGAGTTGCCAGTGAAGCATCTAAATAGGCATTGCTACACATTGCTGCCTGCTCCAAATTACGCAGTCCAACACCTTGGTAGGTATTGTAAGGTTGTAGTGCCTGGCCTGCTGTAAAAGATGTAGTTAACAAGTAGTGATGAGTGAGTGTATTTGTTACTATTCACTAATCTCACGAATAATACAGTATTTAGGGTATTTTTTATATTGCAAGTTTTTGTGTATTCGCCTTGCTATATTTGGATGTCCTGCTCAGTCGTTTTGGTGCCTGATTTGCAGCCACTAAACATTCTGGGCTTCTTAACCAATCACAGTAATGCCTCAGCCATCTTGGTTGTGGCATTACTGTGATTGGCTGGCCGTGCATCATGATACTCACCAACCACTGGCATGGCGTGGCTGTCACACTGCTCCCACTGACTTTCAATTTTCTTCCCTACCCGCTCATTAGGCTCATACATATTCACTATTTCTCCTGACCACTGGCGTCTGTGATTGATCAGACCCGCCCCCACGCTGAGTGACAGCTGTCTGACTGCAACCAAGTACGCAGCATGGGGCATGGAACACAATGGGGAGTGGGGATGGAGCATGATGGGGGGTGCGCAGCATGGGGGATGGAGCACGATGGGGGTGTGCAGCATGGGGGATGGAGCACGATGGGGGGTGCACACCTCCCCCCAAAACACACACACACACACTGCCACACATGCACTGCACAACACACCACACACACACTGGGAACCACAAACACCGCCCTACACAGACACCCAGACACACAGACAACGCCGCACACACACAACACCCAACACACAAACACCACGGCACACATAAATATACGTACATACCGCACAACACGCACATTGCACAAAACATACCTCCCCCCAAGACACACACACCCCACACCCACACAAACCGCGCAACACACACACACAACGCTACAGACACACAGCGCTCCACAAATAACGCAACACACGCAACACACGAACAACATCGCTCTCACCCCCCGCCACACCCAGACAACACCCAGAACATTTACAGCCCCTACACAAACACTTGGTAACTACAGACAACAACATCTCTATATATATATATATATATAATATATATATATATATATAGATATAACAAAAATCATACATTAACTACACAATACGTAAATTCTAGAATACCCGATACGTAGAATCGGGCCACCTTCTAGTATATATATATATATATATATATATATATATATATATACATATATATATGTGTCTTTAAATATGATGTCAATTATTTCTTAGTAAATATAGGTGCGTTGAACATCAGTGGATGTATGGATACCTTTCTACAAAGTAATATACCAACAAAGGATGGTTTAAATATAGGCACACCGGGTACCCAGCGAGTACACCCTATAAAATAGTTTGTACCTTATTAATTTAACTTATCCTAGAAAGTAACAATGCCCATTAACACAGTGCATGTCATGTGTGATACCAAAATAACTGTACAAAAAAACCACTCAATAGTGGAATGGTCTCACCCCAGTCTTCTTATCTCAGATAATGGATCTGACTTCTCCTGCAGTCTTTGGTCCAGATACCAGCATGGCGGTGGTGGAGGTCTGGGCACTAACCCTGTCAGGGACTAAGCTGACTCTTCTATTGCCCACAAGCTCCCACCCGTACAAGGGCAGTCCACAACTGGCCCTGTTGTGACTGAACCTTGTGTTCAACCCAGGCGCCTCCCAATGCGTTTTGCCTCAATTGCTCATCAGGGGAGAAAAATGCAGCACCTCTACAACCAATGGTGGCTCAACACAGAGCTCATCCCTTTTCAGCCTGGTAACCTGGTGTGATTGATTAAATTAAATAAGCATAACCTGGTGTAATTAATTTAATTAAATAGGCATAGTGCCCAGGTGTGTATACTTTCTATATCACACCTATCTCCCGTTCTTTGGCTTTTTTGAGTAGACAGACAATCCCCTCATAATTATGAAATTAGTTATGCCTTGTTGTTAAACGAATATTGTGGATGGCCGAACCAATTTCCGGTTAAAACCCCGAACCGGTTTCCGGTTTGGGGTTAAGCCGAGTTCATTCTGATCACGCGTCACTCACAATGAACATGAGTGAACCCGTGACATCACTGCTGCGACACACGCTGTCCTGTGGGGCTCACAGCTGGGACATCAGAGGTTCAGCTGAGTTAATTCTGATTGTGTGTCACTCAGAATGAATGCAGGTGAACATGTGACGTCACTGCTCTAACACACACTGTCTTGTGGGGCTCGCAGTTGTGACATCAGGCGTTCAGCCAAGTTCATTCGGATTGTGTGGTTCTGTCTGCACTCACAGCAGGCATCTTGTTCTATGCTGCTCACTGTGACAGGACAGGGATATAGCAGAGCTGAATTGATGTGGGATCTCGTGTGGATTACTTCTGACCTGCAGAAGTGTATAACAAAAGGGGTTAAAAAAGTGGGGAAAGATGATTTTTTTTGTCTTTTATTTCAATTAAAGGATTTTTGTGGTGTTTGTGTTTATTTACTTTTACTTACAGATTAGTGATGAGGGGGTATCTCATAGACGCCTGCCGTCACTAATCTACGACTTCATTACCCCGATTGCCACTGCACCAGGGCAATCTGGAAGACCTGAATAAAGTGCCGGGACTATCACATCTAATGGATGCGGCAATTCCGGGCGGCTGCTGGCTGATATTTTTAGGCTGAGGAGAGCCTAATAACCATAGGCCTCCCCAGTCTGAGAATACCAGTCCCCAGCTGTTGGGCTTTATCTTGGCTGGGTATCAAAATTGGGGGAGACCCCACACCATTTTTTAAATTATTTATTTATTTTACTGTACGATATAGACCTCTCCACTGGCATTTGTGATTGGTTGCAGTCAGACAGCTGTCACTCAGCGTGGGGGCAGGTCTGACTGCAACCAATCAGAGGCACCAGTAGTCGGGAGATGCAGTGAATATGCATGTGGTTAATGAGCAGGTGCAATGAATATGTATGAGCCTAATGAGTGGGTTGCTAAGAAGAATGAGAGGCAACGGGAGCCTGCGTCAGTGATCGGTGAGTATGAAGCGCTTGGAGAGAGAGACAGTGAGAGAGAGAGAAATACTAAGTGGCGTAATACTGTGACATCCTTATTCCCAGAAACCATATGAGTCAGAAATGCATGCAGGCATATACTTCAGGCTCTCCCCATCCATTTCAGCCATTTCCTCAGGCCCACAGACCTCTTTGTTTGGTCCAGTAGAAAATTACTCGCATTTCCATTGACTTGCATTGTACTCGCTATTTGGAATAAATACACGGATATTACAAAGTATTCTTTACATGTATAGTGATTACGAATATTATGACACTTGTTCATGTCTATTAACAAGCTAAAAATTTGTTCTTGGCAGTTTTAAGTGCCTGCTCAGAATTCTGCAAACACAGTTATAGGTATTGTTACTTATTAGTGCCTGGCTTAAAAATGTTGCCAGGGAAGTATCTAAAAAGTGGTTCTTGGCAATTTTAATTGCCTACTCAAAAGCTTCAAACCCATTTATAGGTATTGTTACTTATTAGTACCTGGTCTAAAAAAGTTCCTAGGGAAGTATGTAAAAAATGTTTGTTAGGGAAGTAACTAAAACGTGTTTCTTGGCAACTTTAATTGCCAGCTCAAAATTCTGCAAACACAGTTATAAGTATTGTTACTTGTTAGAGCCTGGCCTAAAAAAAAGCTACTAGGGAAGTATGTAAAAAGTGTTTCTTTGCTATTTTAATTGCCTGCTCAAAACTCTGCAAACAAATTTAAAAATATTGTTACTTATTAATGCCTGGCCTAAAAAAATTGCTAGGAAACTATCTAAAAAGTGCTTCTTGGCAACTTTAATTGCATGCTCAAAATTCAGTGACATCGATTTATAGGATTTGTTATTGGTGCCTCCTGATAATTTGCTATTGAACAAGCTAAAAAGGTGTCTGACAGGTGTGGGCATATGGTTGTGAAACATTTGCTTGAAAGGGGAAGTGTTCATCAACCATGAGTGGTAAATGACAATGAGGTTGTTGTGGAAGGGGAAATAGGCAAGGTGTTAGAGGTGTACATGGGGGAAGTTCTGATAGTCAAAGGTCTAGTGAGCAAACGTTTGCTCCACTATACCAAGAGAAATGAGAACAACTTCCACTAGTGCACAGCCTGCGACTCTAGATTTCTTTGGCAACTGCACATCTCTTCAAATTAGAAATTAAGCTGACAAACAGCAGGTGCTAGAGTGGAAGGCAAGTGCTGCATTAAGTGGCCTCTCTTCCTCTTCCTGCACTTCAACAGCCCACACACATTACCCAGAGGTGTCAGCCCAATTAAACTTGTTTGCATTCACATCACAAATCTCTAACCAGCAAACTGACTAGGAGGAACCATACTTGGGGAGTGTTCACACATTCTATCCCGTGGCCATTAGAGGTCTGCTGAAAAGATTCCCAGACTGAAGAAGAGGAAAGCATCTGTACCGATGACCAAAATCTTTGTGAGTTGGATCCTGGCCCGGATGAAGTAGGATCCCATCAGGATCCCGACCCTCGTGAAGTGATAACCCCCAGAATGGAAGGGATGATGAATAGACTCAGATACATGAGGCGCATGCGTACTGTGCTGTGATGTCCGGTCAGAAAGAAGAGGAGGGGTACAACATAAAGCATGATGATGAACTTGGAGATCCCACTGGATTTGAACCCAGAGGCACGCAGCTGAGTAGTTTAGCAGCTGAGGAGGTGGAGGAGGAAGGCGAGAATATTACAGTGGCGATTCCTGCACAAACATAAGGTAATGCAACCATGAGAAGCACTGCGTCCTCAGCCACAAATCTGACCGTGGCAAGCAGCAGTTGCGGGTCTGCAGTTCACAGGAAGGGTTGCCTGGCCTGGGCCTTTTTAGAGACCGCAAAAGATGACCCAACTTCTGTCATCTGCCAATATTGTAAACAATGACTGAGTAGAGGCCAAAATTCAAATAATTTGATTACTACACCCATGAACCGGCACATGCCAAGCAACATACATTACTCTGAGAATCTTACTGCGCTACCCTACCCAACCACCAGCCACCAAATCAACTGTTAATTCTTCTTCCTTTTCCTGCGTTACCGTCGAAACTATTATCATTCATTTCTCTGACTATAGAACCTCTTCTTGTTTATGTGCTACAGTGGGGGTGAGTGAGGGCCCATCAGGTGTTACGGATGTGACCATGCCTGGTGTTTTTGATTCATATGCAACACCGAGCACACCCCATGTTTCTCAGTCCAGCATTACATCTACTAGACCTCCCTGCCAGTCCACTGCTCGGTCGTCTACAACTTATGCCACCCTCTCTCAGCACAACAGCCAGCTCTCGGTCACACAGTTTCAGTCACATAAAAGACCATTTCTTCCCACACATCGCAAAGCAAAGTGTCTGAATTTTACTATATCTAAACTGTTGGCCACGAAAATGCTGCCTTTCCACCTGGTTAATATACACAGTTTCCGAACCTGATGGCCATTACAGTCCCCCATTACCAGTTCCCAACTCGCCATTAGTTCTCTACTAAAGCTGTGCCTGCACTACACTGTCATGTTGCAGGCAAGAATACTGGGTTACTCTGGTGGCTGCAGGGGCAAGTGGGAAAGGGGATGCTTTCCAAGTCTTGAAATCACCAAGGCTTGCGGGAGAAAGTTCTGTATCTACCGCTTCATCTTCTGCTTTCTCCACCTTCTCTTGGGCCTCCACCTGCACCTTCAACCTTTCCCTTAATGTAACATGGGTACCAAGAGTGCAGAGAGAATCCCCCCACCTCTATACAGCTCAGCCAGTGCTCCATTCAATCAGGCAGCGCTGGTATTAATCTGCATCGGAGAATGCAGATACACAGCTAAAGAGCTCTGGACAGCTATCCAGGCCAAGTTTGATCAATGGCTGTCTCCACTGAACCTGGAGTCAGGGAAGGTCGTGTGCAACAATGGTGCAAACCTGTTAGCGGCCCTATGACTGGGCAACGTCACCCATGTGCATTGAATGGCTCACGTTCTAAACCTGGTTGTACAGAAATTTTCAGCCCACTATCCAAGGCTGAATGCGCTGCTGCACAAGGCACAGTAGGTGTGTGCTCACTTACACTATTCGCAGCCCACAGCTAGTAGACTTGCAACACTACAAAGAACTTTCATTCTACCAGTTAACCGGATGACATACGATGTGCTGTGACAGTAGAATTCCACTCTACACATGTTGCAGCAACTGTGGCAGCAGCAGCAAGCCCTGGTGCACTATGCCATGTGAGCAAGAAGCCTGCGACTTTCTGTCATCTTCCTGTCTCTGGTGAAGGTAGAAATGTTGGCTCAAGTCTTGGTACAGGGCCGGTTCAATTCATCCATGTTGCAGCTTTTCACTATTTTTAGTCTATGCCAGTTGTTGCCACTATTTCTGTTGTTTGAACTTAATTTTTGGAAATGTGGAGACACCAAGTATGGGCTCCAAGTTGGCTTTGGTCTCTAGTGCCAGTCTCTGGGAAGCAAGAGGTCTACGCCTGTCTGCCATGCATCTCTAGATTTTTCAGTTTTAAATGCCAAGCCACCTTCTGTGGGTTGTATAGACATTACCTCCCTGCTGTTTTAAGGCCTAATGGAGGGAAGACAATCGATGTTACTGCTGTGCTGTCTGCCTGAAAGGTTTTTGAATGTCAAGACTACAACATGGGTCTCCAAGTTTTTTCTTGAGGGTAGTGCCAGTCTTCTGGGAGTAAAAGGCCTACACCGGTCACCCAAACATGTCTTAATTTTTTAAAATTGAAATGCTGGGCCAGAGCCTGTTTTGCATGGACCGTACTTCCCAGATCTTTTAAGGCCCTATGGGAGTGGGGGGGAAATTGGTTTTACTGTACTTCTGTCTGCCTGAAAGGATTTTTAATGTTGAGATTACAACATGGGTATCCAAGTTTTGTCTTGTGGGTAGTGCCAGTCTTCTGGGAGCAAGAGGCCTACACCAGTAACTAAACCATGTGTTCATTTTTAAAATTGAATTGCTGGGCCACAGCCTGTGTGCTGCATGGACTGCATGTCCCTGCACTTTTAAAGCGCTATTGGGAGGAGGGCAACTGATTATACTGTACTGCTGTGCTGTCTGCCTGAAAGGTTTTTGAATGTCGATATTTCAGGATAGGTCTCAAAGTTGTCTCTTGTCTTTACTGGTGTTACGTCCGGGTGGTGGAAACACTGGACCGTACACCGGGTTCCCTTGGGGAGGCAGCCAGGCCGGTCACCCCGCCAGAGGGTCTTGATGCACGGCAGCCGAAGCACTATTGGTAGCAAGACAGTCCGTAGGGGAGCTGGAAGGTAGATGTCGCTGAGAACACGGAGTTCTAGATGGTAGTCCGGGTGACGAGGTTCAGGGTCCGAGGCCGGGTTGTAGGGTCAGGCGAGATCCGGAACCTCCTGAGCGATGGGACGGGTCACCAAACGGAGCCAGGGACTGGAGACTGGCGGAACTGCAGAGGTGGTGGAACATCCGCCAAAGTCACCGTCAGGGTACTGGAACGGACGTGGTTCGGAGCGGCTGGCGTGGCAGGACAGGCTCTGCGAGACAGACAGGGGTTAATACAGGACACAGCAATACGGGGACCTGAACTCCTAGCTTACTAAACACGTAGAACAGGCCCCGCCCACCAGGAAAGAGAATCCTAATATACCCTGTACCTGTCTATGCAATTTCCTGTTTCTAGGTGCTGGCCCTTTAAGAAAGGGTCAATGACCGCGCGCGCCCTAATGCGCATGCGCGAGGCCCGTGTGCCAGAAGCCAGTTCAGGGAGCAGTGCAGAGGAAGCAGGGGTGCCCGGCTGAGTGTCCCACATCGCAGAGGAGCGCCGGGAGCGGGGAGCTGGACGCATGGAGGGCGCAGGCGAGGAAGAGGAGGCCGGGACCGGAGTGGTGAGCCAGGGATGCCGCCGGGAAGCGGGGAGCGGGCCACGGGGACCGGAGAGCGGGGCACGGGAACCGGGAAGCGTGACAACTGGCAGAGGTATGAGAGCATCAACCCTACACCTATCTCTCATCCACCTCTCTATTTCTTATGTCAATAGTCTAGGAAGTGAATAGCTATGCCAAAACAGTGGTACTGCATGGTCAAATGTATTTCTGCTGTTTGGGAATGATTTTTGACCCCTCTAAAGGTGTTTCTTTTGCCTTACGTTTGGCCTTCCATTGAATGCAATAAGTTTAGGAAAGGTTCGATACAGATTCAAAGTTTGGTTCGTCGAACGGTTTGACGATCACACTGTATGTTTGGTTAGGTAACCATCTGTCTATCAGGTGGAACCTTTTGCTGCAAAACTTTTGCATACGCATTTGTGTGGTCATCAGGTTCAACCAAGATGGCCTTAAACATTATTATTCTGTTGTAGAGACACCTTGAAAAGTTTTGTGTAAGAGCATTGGTAGAGTCATAGTGTCTTCGACAGTAAATTCACAACCAGCTACCCAGTGACCTTGCATGAAGTAGAGTAGGTCTGTTCAGCTCTTTTGATCAGTCTGCAAGCTCAGTATTGATGTTCACAGCTTTAATTTTTATTTCATAACCAAATTATATTTGAAGGTAGAACTCTTCCTGTGAACGAAGTTGGGTGTCAAAATTTAGACCATATAAAAGTAAGGAAAGCGTTAAAAGTCTTCAGGCTACCAGGCTTGCTCCTGTCACTCATCCACCTCTTCATTTGAAACTCATAAAGTCTTTGCCAGACCCTGTCTGGTGCATGGACTATGCCTCACTGCTGATCCAAAACACTATGTGTACTATGGGGCAGTTGATGCCACTGTCCTGGTGTCAGCTCCTAATTTTTGGAAATGTGGAAACTCCAAGATGCGTGTTCTAGTTGTGTCTTGTCTGTAGTGGCTGGTCCCTTATCCACCTCTTCATTTGAAACTGTAAATTCTGGGCCAAACCCTGTCTGGTGCATGGCCAATGCCTCACTGCAGTGCAAAGACTTTATTGGTACTCTGGGGCAATTGATTAAACTGTCCTGGTATCTGCTCCAGTTTATGGAATTTTGGTGAGGACTGCTAGTTGGGTGTCTTTGTGAATTGCCTGTGGCAGTAGGGGTATGGCTGTCAGACTGGCAAGCATGCGGCTAAGTTTACCTCATTTACCTCTCTTCTTATCCTTAAATATGTCTAGCAATTACAGTCTATGAAGCTAATAGTGTAGCCACCTGAGTGTGGCTGAGCAGAAGATCAGTTTGAGCTTTTGCATAGGGTATGAGGGCTCCCAGTCCACCAGCCCTATGCCAGTCACTCATACACCTCAATATTCTTTAATTAATAGTCTACGAAGCTAATGGCTGTGCCACAACAGTTTGGCTCCACTATAAAATGTTTTGAGCTGTTTTGAAAGCTTTTAGGCCCCCCTAAAAGTATTGTATTTGGCTTTGCTTTTGCCTTTCATTGAATTGAATTGGATTTTGGATATGTAATTAGGGTGCATAGGATTTTTTTAATTCAAAGCAGTCCTGCATTATATTCCAGCCTCTACAACAGTGCATCTAGGCCAGAATCATGCCCTAGAAATTTTTGTACAACCAGGATGATCCATGCAATGCATATATGATGTCACCCAGGCATAGTGCCACCAACAGATTTGCACGGTTATCACATATGGATTTCCCTGCCTCCAGGTTCAGGGGAGACAGCCATAGAACTGGGTCTGGATAGTGGTCCAGAATTCTGCAGCTGTGTGACTGCGTTCTTCAAAGCATATTAATTTAAGCAGGGCCTAATGGCGTTGACTTTCACACAGGATGTGGACTGGCATTTTCTTTTTAAAAAACATCAAGAGATGCTGAGTCACAGGTGTTGGCCTCATGCTCCCATAACCTTGGCACTAAAGACAAAAGACAATTTGGAGACTCTACTTAAAGTCTCCACATTTCCAAAAATTAAAGTCAGGTAACTTGAAAATTGGCAACAATTGGCACAGACTACAAATAGTCCAACAATGTAACATGGATAGTTTGTGCCCACGCTGTAACAAGGCCTGAACCAACATTCCTACCTTCATTAGAGACAACAAGAAGACAGACAGGTGTAGGCCTCTTGCTCCCAGAAACCTGGCATGACAGACAAAAGACAAATTGGAGACCCTATGTGGAGTTTCCACATTTCTGAAATTTAAGGTCAGGCAACAGGAAAGAGGCAACAATTGGCACAGACTACGAATAGTCCAACAAAGCAACATACATGCATGGGACCAGCCCTGTAACAAGGCCTGAACCAACATTTTTACCTTCACCAGAAAGCTAGTTCACAAATAGATGTAGGCCTCCTGCTCACAGAAACCTGTAAGTACAGACAAAAGACAATTTGGAGACCCTACTTGGAATCTACAAGTTTCAAAAAATTAAAGTCAGGCAACAGGAAAAGTGGCAAAATTTGGCATAGACTACAAATAGTTCAACAAAGCAACATGGATCTTATGGACTACCCTTGTTAAAAGGAATGAGCCAACATTTCTACCTTCACCAGAGACAGCAAGATGACAGAGGGGCACAGGCCTCTTGCTCCCAGAACCCTGACACTACATCATCTCTTAGTCTGCACAGTCTGGGACTGGGGTTGGAATGTCATTGGACATCCATGACTTGTTCATCTGTAAGAAAGTTAGGCAGTCTATGCTTTCAGGGGACAGCCGGAGGCACTTATACATCAATACACCACCAGCAGCGCTGAAGACACATTCTGAGAGCACTCTGGCTGCCAAGGAGGCCAAAACTTCCAAGGCGTGACTGGCAAGCTCAGACCACTCTTCCATTTTTGAGGACCAAAATGTGAAAAGATCAAATCCCCCTCTTATGGCATAAATACTGAGATCTAGATATATTCCTGCACTATCCTCACCAGTCGTTCACTATGTGTCAGACTTCTACTCTGTTCTGCTGGTACATGTGATGTTGTAAAAAATGTGTGCCAAATTTGATCAAAATTGCTTCTGCCACTTGAACTGCTGATGCTGCTAATGTTTCTGCATTGCTGACGTGATGTTCCTGGTTGGTTGGTTGGAATTCTAAAACTGTCATGAACGCTTTGTGCCTCACTGCTGTCTTGTGGAAAACTACTAAGATGCTGTACAAGCTTATTTCGATACTCCATTAGTGGCACATCCCTTTTCAGGGGTGGAAGCATCTTGCTAAATTGACTCTTGTACCGTGAATCTAACAGAATGGAAACCTAGTAGTCAACACTATTTCCAATACTAACAATACTTACAGTACATCATGTTGCAGGCGCTTATGTGTCGGATGCTTCCATGAGATCCAAATCCATAATGTGTTGGTCACGGGTAATGCTCAAGCTTGCCTCCTTTGTTCCCTCCCACCAATCACGTACAAAAGAGACGGGATCAAGATCTTCTTCTCTGAGCAGGCAATGAAAACTGCCAAGACCTTTTTTAGCTAGGTCACTAGCAAATTGACAGCAGGCAGTACAATAACAATAACTACAAATGTGATTAACTGCATAATTTTTACCAAGCAAAGAAAACTACCTAGTTCCCCTGCAAATTTACAGCAGGCACTATGAACTAACAATACCCAGAAATGTGATTGACTGGCTAATTGGGAGCAGGCTGTAATAAGTAGCAATAGCTATTTATATTCTTCACTGGCAACTCTGTAGCAGGCACTGACAAGTACCAATCACTATTTCCATCATGAAATGTGACGGATTTGTGGCACACACCTTTCCCTACACTGCATGTCCCTATTCTACACTATAAAGGTCCAGTCACACTAAGCAACTTACCAGCGATCCCAACAACGATAGGGATCGCTGGTAAGTTGCTAGGAGGTTGCTGGTGAGATGTCACACTGCGACGCTCCAGTGATCCCACCAGCAACCTGACCTGGCAGGGATCGCTAGAGCGTAGCTACACCAGTTGCTGGTGAGCTCACCAGCAACCAGTGACCAGCCCCCAGCGCCGCGTGGAAGATGCTGCGCTTGGTAACTAAGGTAAATATCGGGTAACCAACCCGATATTTACCTTGGTTACCAGCGCACGGAGCTACACGTGCAGAGAGCAGAGAGCAGCGCACACTGAGCGCTGGCTCCCTGCTCTCCTAGTTACAGCACACATCGGGTTAATTACCCGATGTGTGCTGTAGCTACACGTGCACCGAGCAGGGAGCAGCGCACAATGCTTAGCGCTGGCTCCCTGCTCTCCTAGTTACAGCACACATCGGGTTAATTACCCGATGTGTGCTGCAGCTACATGTGCACAGAGCAGGGAGCAGCGCACAATGCTTAGCGCTGGCTCCTTGCTCTCCTAGCTACAGCACACATCGGGTTAATTAACCCGATGTGTCCTGCAGCTACATGTGCACAGAGCAGGAGCCGGCACTGACAGTGAGAGCGGCGGAGGCTGGTAACGAAGGTAAATATCGGGTAACCAAGGACAGGGCTTCTTGGTTACCCGATGTTTACTGTGGTTACCAGCCTCTGCAGAAGCCGGCTCCTGCTGCCTGCACATTTAGTTGTTGCTGTCTCGCTATCACACACAGCGATCTGCGCTTCACAGCGGGAGAGCAACAACTAAAAAATGGCCCAGGACATTCAGCAACAACCAACGACCTCACAGCAGGGGCCAGGTTGTTGCTGAATGTCACACACAGCAACATCGCTAGCAACGTCACAAAAGTTGTTCGTTAGCAGCGATGTTGCTAGCGATGTTGCTTAGTGTGACGGGGCCTTAACTCTCCTCTCTATCTCAACTACCCATCATTAAACCCCTAGCTAATCTAACTGTCTAACTGTCTGGCGGTGGGCAGCAGCACTTTCCCTAATGTTTCACATTCACTAAATGACACAGATGCCGCAAGTCAGCAATTTAAATACAGACAGAAATGTGACTTAGGCTATGTGCGCACTTACCGGATTTTGCCGCGGATTTTTTGCGGTTTTGCTGCATGTTTCGCTGCAGAAAATGTTCATAACATCTCTGCAGTGAATCACCAGCAAAACCTATGGGAAAAAAAATCCTGTGTGCACTGGGCGGAATTTGACAGCTGCATGTTTTGCTGAGGGATTCCCGCAGCAAACACAATTGCATGTCAATTCTTTCCGCACGTCGCTGCAGGATTTCACTCCATTGACTCCAATGTAGTCGTGAAATCCCGCAGGGAATAACGCAGGCAGCAAATTCTGTGCGGTTCACTGCGTTTTCCTGCGTTATTCCCTGCGGTATTTCGCGGTTTACCTCCGGTTATGTACATCGCTTGTCTACGGTTTTGCAGGGAAGTGATGTCATTACAGGAAGAGGAAGCCGTGCAGAGAGTAAACAAACACACAGACACAGACACATCACAGACACAGAACACATAGACACAGACACATAGAACACACATAGAAAGCAAACGGAAATATAGAAAACAAAACACGTGGGCTCTGCTGTATATTTACCATCCAGCCGAGGTAAGCACACAGCGGCGGCCCAGTATTCTCAGGCTGGGGAGGGAGAGGGGCAGGGTTAATATCCCCCGCCTCACTCCCCCTCCCGCAGCCGAGAATATCAGCCGCAGCTGCCCCGGCACTGTCGCATGCATTATGCGGCAGTACCGGCGTGTCCCCGGCTCTTCCTGCCGCCGTGTAGCAGTGGCAGTCAGGGTAATACAAGGGGTTAATGGTGGTGGATCACCGCCATTAACTCCAGGCTTGATCATGGCAGCGTCTATGTGACAGCTGACATGATCAACCCGTAAGTAAAGTGAATAAAACACACAGAAAAATCCTTTATTTTAAATAAAACACAAACAAGCCTCGTTCACCCTTTTATTAACCCCACCAGAAACAAAGCTCCGGCGTAATCCACAGCTCCAGCATAATCCACAGGTCCTGCGCTGCTTACATCCAGCCGCGACTGACACAGCGCTGAATGAATGCAGTCTCGCAGCGAAACAGCAGAGGTAATTACCGGTTATTTCCCACGGCCGGTAATGTGAACTCACTGCCGACCGTGGGAAATGCAGCGATCTGTCCTCTATCTATACTTCTATCTATTCATCTGTCTATCTATCTATCCCTCTATCTATTCATCTGTCTATCTATCTATTCTTCTGTCTCTTTATCTATCTATCTACTATCTAAGAAGGAAATTATTTTTTTTTCTTTTTTTTCAATGTGCTTTATTGCATTGAATGCAATAAGCACATGTACCAACCCGCACGCGGCAAAACCACGGCAATACCGCGAACAATACCGCGATAAAACCGCAGCAAACCGCGGCAAACCGCATGCGGTTTTCGGTTGCGGTTTGCCGTGGTAATCTTTGAGAGCATGCGGAATTTTCTCAAGAAAATTCCATTTCCCAGTGCGCACATAGCCTTAGGCAGCCCATGACACAAACCCTTGTTTCTGAATGTTGTGGATTTTTTTGTGCTGTTTTTGGCTGCAGGAGCATCCACAAATAAAGTTAAGAAAAAAAAAATAGTGCCATGCACGTCTGGCTTCTCCCTAACCCCGCCTCCTCCTCTCATTAAATATATCCCCCATTCATTATACAGCACCACAATCCAGCCCAAAAGTATAAAATTTTATTAGAAAAACATTTTTTTAAAGAGAGATCAGTGATCGAACAAAACCGAACATTGCCGACTTTTGGGGAAAGCACTCGGGGTTTCCGAGCCCAAACAAACATACTAAAGCTTGTTCCGAATAAGAAATTGGCAGACTTTTATTGAACAGGTTTGCTCATCTCTACTCAGATTCTCGCAATGCTCGGTCGACTATCGTGGCTGCTCGGATGTGTCATTCATGAAACAAGGGACACAAAACACAGGTTCGCTTCTCAGAATGATGTGTGCAAGGCACCCCAGTGTGATCCACTTGCAGTCTCTGAAAGGCTCTCACTGGGGTAAAGTCAACGTTTTCAGTTGTAGTGTGTCCAAAAAAGAAATAAATCTACCCTTCCTTCCACCTATGCCCTATATGTGGGCAGAGAGCCAAACTGCCCAAAGATTGACTTCCATTACATTCGTTATTTGAGCCCTTCCGGTTCCAGAGAGCAAGACCTGCCCAACTTGACTAATGAGCACCTGAGCATTTTAGTGCTTCTTACTTGAGTTGAGCAGGTAAGACGCTTGGACTGGCTTGACTCGAGTATCAAGTAAATTAAAGTCAATGATTGGCCAGATACAGCCCACATACAGCCAGCCATAAAAAGTGCATTTATGGGGAAGGGAGGACGTTTTTTTTTACACACTACATTCGAAAAGTTTGTTTTTACCCCCAGTGAGAGCAATAGTCTGCAAGTGGCTTTCACATGGGTGCAGGTATCCATTATTCAGTGAAGTAACCCTGTGTTTTGTGTTTGATTTTTCAAGACCGACTAGTGATAGGCAAGCGTACTCGCCACTGGCTGAAACTCAATCGATCATTGGAGTGCTTGGGTACTAGCGGTGCTAAGCAGACTGTCATGTGTGCTGGGATGTTCCATGCATGAGACAATGATTACAAAGCACAAGATTGCTTTACTGCATAATTTGAGCAGGTAACCAAGTGAGAGCCATTTGCAGTCTTTAAATGTCTTTCGCTTGGGGTTAAAAAATGGATGCATTATATAAAAAAAAAAACCTCCTTCCCTCCCTGCCTTCCCCTGGAAATGCTCTCTTTATAGATGGCTGTATGTGAGGTGAGAGCCAAACTGCCAAGTGGAGCTTATCCAGAGCATCTGATCTGCTCGTCTCGAGTAATGAGCACCTGAGCATTGTAATGTTTACTCATTACTAGGAAAGACACATCAGAGTAGCCATGATACTTAGCTGAGCACCACGAGTACCCGAGCAACATGATACTCAATGGAGTACCAAGCAGTGCAAAGCAAACTCACACATCACTATCCAAGACAAACTCTCTTGGCATCTGACACCAGGACATTTGACTACCTTGTCAAAAAACGTATCTGTTTACTGATTACTGCCTCAGGCACTAAGAAGGGTCTGATACTTTGATGGGGGCACTGTTATCTTGTTGATGCCAATAATGAAGTGCTCGTAGAGTGTAAAAGAAAAGTGAGCACTCTACTGTGAAGGGTACAAAGAATCACACTGTATAGAGAGAAGCAAATGAACCAAAATTCAAATTTCGCCCATTCATTTTAATTTGCTTGAAAAAAAAAACAATTGACATTAAAAATATTTCAGCAACCCAACTGTGCCATGATTGCAGTTAAGAAAAAAGCAAATAAAAAACTTTTTTATGCTCAAAGGTCTCCTGATTAGTGATGACTGAGCATGTTTGCCACCGCTTATTTCTGAATTGAGCATGGAGCATCGAAGCTAAAAAATACTTGTGTTTCCCTTGACTTCCATTATCGAGAAACAAGCAGTGCCGAGCATGCTCGCTCATCACTACTCCTGATTACAGAATATAACAAATGAACAGGCCAATAAGGGAATATAAAATAGTAAAATGTCATAATCACCGATTCCCTCACTCCGGCCGCCGCAGATCCCTGCCAGTCCTACGCTGGGTTTCTAATGGCTGTAGAGTATGCATAGGCTGAAGTAAAAGCTCCTGGACCCCAACTACCATGAGTCATATATATTACTTGGTTTCTCCCATTTGTCAGAGTGACCTCTGTGGCCTATGTACAACTATAGTCTTAGCATTAATCAGAATTTTGGCTTTCGAAGTATTAGTTACAGATTTATTAAATATATGCGGTTTAATAACCATTCAATTCATTTGGCCTTACCAAGCAAAATTTTTCCCAAAGTATAATCAATGCAATTAATCATTGTAAGAGGTTAATGAGATACGAGTGTTAAGGATATGGACTTCCATTTGGATTTGGACTTCTGTTTAGGCCTCCTTCACACGTCAGTGATTCTGGTATGTATGTTGCAGTTTCTATACATACCAGAATTACGGACATCCGCAGACTCATTATAATCAATGGGTCTGCGCACACATCAGTGATTTCTCACTGACGTGTTTCCAATAGCACATATAAAAATATATATACTTTGAATATTGGTGAGTTTTTTATCAACTGCACTTGTCGTGTTTAGAGAAAGAAAAAGGATGAGTACAAACTAAGAACACTGTCCCAACAGTAAAGCATTGGGGGAAAAATCATATTTTGGGCGTACGTTTATGCAAAGATGACTGTACTACTGGACCCTATTGAAAGGAGGGTGAATGGGGCCATGTATGTCAAGATTTTGGCCAATAACCTCTTTCCTTCAGTAAGAGCATTGAAGATGGGTAATGACTGAGTTTTCCATAATGAAAATAACCCTAAAAAGACAGCCTGGGCAACTAAGTAGTGGTTCCCTAAAAAGCATTTCAAGGTCCTGGAGTGGCCTAGCCAGTTTCCAGACCTGAACCCAAAAGAAAATGTTTAGAGGGAGCTGAAACTCAATGTTACCCAGAGACAGCCCCGAAACCTGAAAGGTCTGGAGAAGATCTGTATGGAGGAGTAACCTTAAAGATCTGGAGATCTGTGTGGAGGAGTCACCTTAAAGATCTGGAGAAAATCTGTATGGAGGAGAGACCTGAAAGATCTGGAGACAATCTGTGTGGAGGAGTCAATATAAGGTAAAGTCTGGCTCACTTAAAATTAGGTGCCTCCGAGGAAAAATCACAGTATAGCAAAAACAAATAACTCGGGCACACAGAAGAAAAGGTAAGAGTCTGAGGCAAAAGAGTGCTTGAATTTCAGTTTGCTTGTTTATTGATGAGAAAGTATCCAAAAATAATATTTCTAACGTTTCGGCCTTCACATACAGGCCTTCGTCAGAGAATGTCTATCTGCTTGTAGAGAAAACGATGTGTATGTAATCTATGGAATCACCATATAATGAAGGGATACCTCTGTTGACACCAATGATACGATTAAGGGTAAATGGATGATGTGAGAATCACATAAAAGAAGTGGAGTCCACCTGTTGCCGTACATGTGGTGCAGAAAAAACTGCAGGTGTGGGGAGTGCCCTTACACCCAAAGGCAACACATTCCAGGTATGATGGCCAAACAATAGGAATTTTAAGTAGTAAGGTTCAATGTATGGAAAACACCCTGAGGGTGTGAAATACCCAATGGTATGGTCTTTATACCGCCAAATATGGCTAGGTATCAGTACATCAAGGGGTAGTGTAATAAGGGGAATCAATCAGACTCCTGGAAAGGATGAAATCCTGTGAGATCGCCGGTCCCCATGTGAATCCCTACGCTCGTTTTCTCTACAAGCAGATAGACGTTCTCTGACGAAGGCCTGTATGTGAAGGCCGAAACGTTAGAAATATTATTTTTGGATACTTTCTCATCAATAAACAAGCAAACTGAAATTCAAGCACTCTTTTGCCTCAGACTCTTACCTTTTCTTCTGTGTGCCCGAGTTATTTGTGTGGAGGAGTGACCTGAAAGATTTGGAGAAGATCTGTATGGAGGAGCAACCCGAAAGATCTCGAGAAGATCTGTGTGGAAGAGTGGGCCAAAAGTAGATTAACAGGAAACATCTGACCTCTGTAATTGCAAACAAAGGTTTATGTACCAAATATTAAGTTCTGTTTTTCTTTTTTTATCAAATACTTATTTCATACAATAAAATGCAATTTAATTATTTAAAAATAATACAATGAGATTTTTTGGAATTTTTGGGGATTCTGTCTGTTCTTTGACAAAACGGCACTGTATCAAATACTTATTCCACCACTATATAAGTATGATTTGTTCTGCAAAAAATGTTATCATCCAATCATCTTTTCCATAAAATGCCACAAATATCCTGTTCAGAAAATTCACATGAAAAGTCTAAAAAAAAATTTTTCCTCCTTCTGGACAACAGTTAGTGGCTTAGGTATTGTAATAAATAAATGTGTGCTGTGATTAAGCATATCCTTGGTAGAAATACAGTAGGGGAAGCACAAAGGATTACTAGATGATACCCTTTGAGTTATTAGGAAGTAAAAGGAAGATGATCACCTGAGCAGGTTGTGGGCAGGCCCAACATCTATGAAGGCCTGAAAATATCATCTCCTGCTGCCTTGTGGTTTGGGGCTCGAAGCCTCCAAGATAGTTGACCAACTTGGATGAGTCCTTAATAACAAGATGAGACTAAAGTTTTTCTTATTTTTACAGCATCTTTTCCAAGTGAAAAAAACTATTGTAATTGTTTTTTTACTTAAAGAAGAAGGTAGCCAAGTGTTGAAATTCATTGTGGAAATAAAGGCTGTTCAAGTCATCTTTTCCTAAGAGTCCTTCATTACAGCACCACAGCTAATAACCTGTTATCGTTCAAATTAGCTAAGTATTTCCTTACATTTGTTTTAACATTTGTTGAATGGATTTCCTGATTTCCTTGTTCCTCAAGCTATATATGATGGGATTCACCATTGGAGATACCACAATGTACAGTAGAGACATGAACTTGTTCATGCTCAATGACTTATTATCTGTTGGCGCCATGTAGACCATGAAAAGAGTTCCATAGTAGACACATACGGTGATGAGATGGGAGCTGCAGGTGGAGAACGCTTTTCTCAATCCACTGGTAGATGGTAGGGTCATTATTGTGAATAAAATTCTCAAGTAGCTGAAAAGAATTAAAGCAAAAGGGATGACCCCTCCAAAGATAGACATAGCAAAATTAACGATAGTCAAGAGAGAAGTGTCTGAGGTAGCCAATTCAATCAATGGTGCTAAGTCACAGAAAAAATGGTCAATGGCATTCTCAAGACAAAACTCTAGTTGCCAAACCAATATAATCTCCAAGGAGGTGGCAAAGTTCAAAAACCAAGAACCAAAAACCATCTTGTGGCAAACATGAGGTTGCATTATGGAATTGTAGTGCATTGGACTACAAATGGCCAAATATCGATCATAGGACATTATAGTTAGGATAAAACACTGAATGAAACCAAAAATAAAGAAGAAGTGAAGCTGAAAGATGCAGCTCCTCACTGGCACCACCTTCACATCCAATAATATTATATTTAGCATCAGGGGTATAATGGTCGTGGTTATGAGAATGTCGGTTATAGCTAGATGCTTGAGAAAGATGAACATTGGGATATTGAGGTTGTGGTTGGTGGACACCAACACTATGATGAGAAGGTTTCCATTCATTATTATCAGGTAAGAGAAGAGGAAAATGATGAAGAGCAGAAATTTGTATTTATATAGACCTTTAAATCCAAGGAGCAGGAACTCTGTGACTTCGGTCTGGTTGCCATCACACATATCAGTGAGTAGAATGAAAACAAGTAATACTGATTGAAGTCAATGTTTTGGAAGAAAGAAAACTATGTATTAGTAATAAAAGTTTACAGTAACATCTATCTATATAAACACTGCCTTGAAAAAGTATTCATAACAGAAGGACTTTTTCAGATTCTTTCACATTAAACCTGCAAACATAAGGTATTTTATTGGGATTTTATTTAAAATAACACAAAATAATTAGTATTTATGAAGTGTAAAATAAATAATACATGGCTTTCAAAATATTTTAAAAATACAAATCTGAACATTGTGATGTTGAATTGTATTCATTCTCTTCAAGTCAATACTTTGAAGGACCACCTTTCACTGCAACCACTGCTGAATTATTTGGGGTCGGTTTCTCCAGCTTTGCACATCTAGAGGTGACATATTCCCTTTCTTTGCACACGAGCTCTCACTTGGTGAGATTTGATGGAGACGTTAGTGAGCAGCAATTTTCACATCTTGTTTCATATTCTTAGTGGATTTGGGTCTTGACTGTGACTGGGTCATTCACACACAGGAATATGTTCTGATTAGGGCTGAGCGGATCCGGACTCTAAAAGTCCGGATCCTCGCGGTTTCAATTCTCTCTGGGTGCGGATCTAAGCCTAGGATTCTGGGTGTATGATTCGGATTCGGCAATTAAAGTAAAAATAAACAAAAGAAGAAATAAGTGAGAGTTTCATACTCACTGAGACTCAGTGTCATGGCGACACAATGATTCCGGGTCGCGCATTAATTTCCTATACTTTTCTATCACATACACACAGCTTTCTGTATTTTCCCCGCCCACAGGCCATCCTCTCGTCTGTGATTGGTTCCAGGCTGACGCACCCCCAGCCTGTAACAGTCTCTGGTGAAGTCATCGCTCATCACGGCTCAGTAATAGGCTACACTCACAGCTGGCAGTCTTCTCTATGGCTGCTTGCTCTGTGATGTAGCGGAGCTGGATGTGTTGTCGTGGGACGTCTTGTGGATTACGCCAGAGATGCAGAGTGTTGGGGGTTAATAAAGTGGTGAAGGAGGGTGCGTTTGTATTTTATTCCAAATAAAGGATTTTTCGCTGTGTGTGTTTATTTACCGTTATTTACAGGTTTTGATGCAGGTATCTCATAAACACCTGTGCCATCACAAACCTGGGACTTAGTAGCAGACGTGCACTGTTATTAACCTCTTATTACCCCAATTGGCACCGCACCAGGCCAACGGTAAGGGCCGGTATCGCACCAGGATTATCACATCTAATGTACCATCACCCATTCCCTGTAGACTGTAAGCCCTCGCGGGCAGGGTCCTCTCTCCTCCTATACCAGTCTGTCTTGTACTGTTAATGATTGTTGTACGTATACCCTCTTTCACTTGTAAAGCGCCATGGAATAAATGGCGCTATAATAATAAATAATAATAATAATAATAATAATCTAATAGATTCGGCAATACCGGGCGGCTGCGGGCTGGAATGCTAGCCCCCAGCCTGCATTTTCATAGCTGGTGATGAAAATTAGAGGGGACCGCACATTGGTTTTTTTTTTATTATTTATTTAAATTTAAAAAAAAAAATCCACATGCGGTTTTACTTAGGCCGCAGTCACACTTGCGAAGGACTCCCGCGAGTCTGACATTGCAGCACAGCCGTACACTTCTGACAGGAGCGTAGACACTTGCACTGCTTCCCAGCCCACCCGCCGTCCTCTTGTTTGTGATTGGCTCCAGGCTGATGCGCCTCTAAGCCTGCGACAGTCATCACTCATCGCGGCTCAGTAATAAGCTACACTCAAAGCTGGCAGTATTCTCTATGGCTGCTAGCTCTGACATGTAGCAGAGCTGGATGTGTCATCGTAGGATCTCGTGTGGATTACGCCGGAGCTGGAGCGCTGTGTTGGGGGTTAATAAAGTGGTGAAGGAGGGTGTGTGTTTTGCACTTTATTCCAAATAAAGAATTTTTCTCTGTGTGTGATTATTTACATTCATTTACAGGTTTGTGATGTAGGTATCTCATAGACGTAGACATTGACATAGGTTAATAATGGGGGTGTCTCATAGACACCTGTGCCATCACAAACCTTGCTGTGCGCTGCTATTAACCTCTTATTACCCCGATTGGCACCACATCAGGCCACCAGGAAGGGCCAATATTGCATCGGGATTGTCACATCTAATAGATGCGGCATATCGGGTGGCTGCAGGCTGAGAATATACCAGCCCCCAGCCGGCGTTATCATGGCTGGGGATGAAAATTAGGGGGAACAGCACGTCATTTTTTGTTTTAATTATTTATTTAAATTTTTAAAAAAGCCGGAGTCACACTTGTGAGGAAAACACTGCTTTCCCCGCCCACCGGCCGTCCTGGCGCCTGTGATTGGATGCACTCAGCTAACACGCTTCCACTAAGGATGGGGGCGCGTCTAACTGCAACCAATTACACGAACTGGAGGGTGAGCAAAGTAGTGAATATTGAATTGTCAGTTCTGGAAGCGAAAAGCGTAACCTGAAAGGAGTGTGCCGCCATGACAGCGCCTCGGTGAGTATGCCGTGTACACTCCTACCCCCTTATCCCCTCCACAAATGTTTTTAATCTCTGGATTACTGTCCTTATTGACTTATAAGGGCACCAGATTCCAGAGAGGATCGGACTCTTTTTAAAATCTGGCAGTGATCCGCCGGTCCCGATTTTTGGGGCGTTCAATCAGCTCTAGTTCTGATCTAAACCCTCCATTGTAGCTCTGCGGGATGATTAGGATTGTCATCCTGCTGGAAGGTGAACCTATGCCCCAGTCTCAAGTCTTTCGCAGCTTCTATCAGTTTTTCTCCAAAATAATCCTGTATTTAGCTTCAACCATATTTTGATCAATTCACAACTAAATAATAAAATACTTATCCTTATGTCTCTTGCCATCCTGCTCTCACCGCCACACATCTGGTCCATGTAGCATCTTCAAATTGCCTTAAGCAATACTTAAATCCCTGAATTGTGGTTGCTGAGCCAAAGATTTTGGTTTCTTAGGCTCGTGGAGGTTCTAAGTAAGCATCTGTAAATGTCACAACTCGTGTCGTGACCTTATACATTTCAACATGTGAGTGCAACCTTTCACAATGTGGCGGTAAAGAGTGGAAGGGCTGTAGAGGTTGGTATAAGTTTTTATTTTATTTACTTTTTAATGCTTTTATGGTTTTTCAATTTGAATTGAAGTGAATTACAAAAAATGGACTTTTTGTCAAATGCAGATTTCTGTAAAATTTGACTAAAATTCAATTCAACTTTAATTTATTAGCTCAGCCCTATTAACGGTGATGATGAGTGATGCAATTTTCTTGTACAGTTGAAACTAGAAGTTTCCCTCCACTCTCTATAAAGACACATCCGCAGGTTTTTCCCTCCACTCTCTATAAAGACACATCCGCAGGTTTTTCCCTCCACTCTCTATATAGACACATCCGCAGGTTTTTCTCACAATTTGACATGAAAGCAGAATAAACCTTTCCCAATCTAGGTCAATTTGGTAACCAAAATTATTTCTATTTGCCAAATGCCAGAATAATGAAAGAGAGAGAATGTTTAAAGACAGTTTTATTACTTTTTGCAAAGTCAAAGGTTTCCAAACACTAAGAGTATTATACTTGCAATATGGGGCAGCCCATAGGATGATGTCATGTCTTTGGAAGCTTCTGATAGGTTTATTGGTAACATCTGAGTTAATTAGAGACACACCTGTTGATGATTTTTTAATGGACACCTGAAACACACGGCTTCTTTGTGTGACATTATGGGAAAATCAAACGAAATCAGCCAAGATCTCAGGAAGAGAATTGTGGAATTGTACAAGTCTTGTTCATCCTGGGGTACAATTTTCAGATACCTGAACGTGCCTTGTTCATCTGTACAAACAATTATAAGCAAGTACAAACAAGATGATAATGTCCAGCAATTATACTGCTCAGGAAGGAGATGGGTTCTATGTACAAGAAATTAACTTGCTTTGGTCATACATGTGCATATCAACCCAAGAGCAAAAGTAAAAGACCTTGTGAAGATGCTGGAGGAAGCTGGGAAGATTGTGTCATTATCCACAGTGAAACGAGTACTGTATCAACATAGGCTGAAAGGCTACTCTGCTAGGAAGAAGCCACTACTCCAAAAGAAACATTAACCCTAGAACGCAAACCTGGGGCCTCGCAGGCCTGTTAGGTCACTTGTTTTCTATGGTAGATTTCTATGGTTGCACGTTCTAAGGTTAAAAAAATCCAGATTAATGTTTGCAAATGTGCACAGGAACAAAGAGCTTAATTTTTGGAGGCAAGTCCTGTGGTCTGAGGAAACTAAAGTTGAACTGTTTGGCTATAATGACCATTCTTATGTTTAGAGAAAAAAGGGAGAAGCTTTGAAGTCTAAGAACACAATCCCACCTGTGACGCATGGGGGTGGCAGCATCATGTTGTGGGGTTATTTTGTTGCAGGAGGGACTGGTGCACTTCACAAAATAGATGGCATCATGAGGAAAGAAGATTATGTGGCAATACTGAAGAACATCTCAAGACATCAGCCAGGAACTTAAAATTGGGCCGAAATGGGTGTTTTAAATAGACTATGACCCAAAGAATACTGCAAAATTGGTTACAACGTAGCTTAAGCATAACAAAGTCAATGTTTTTGAGTGGCCATCACAAAGCCTTGATCTCAATCTTATTGAAAATTTATGGGCAAAGCTGAAAAGGCTTGTGCAAATCAGGCAACCTATGAACGTGGCTCAGTTATTCTGGCATTGGGCAAATTTACATAATTTTGGTTCCTAATTGACCTAAAACAGAAAAGGGTTTCATGTCAGATACTGAGAAAAACTTGCATATGTTTTTTTTTTAGATAGTGTGGAAACTTCTGGTTTCGACTATATGTCGGATTTCTTTTGCATGCTGCTGTCTGAAGATTCGTTTGGACTTTTCCAAAATAAAACAAGCCATGGAAAGTTTGGCTCATATGGACTAGGAACTTTGTCTCTTCATCAGCACATGAAGTAACACCAGTCAGCAGTCAGAGAAAATGTCAAGTTGTCATCCTCCCTTTTTTGTCACGCTGATGTTATGTCAAGCAAGCTGCATTTTTGAATACTATGTTAATCGTGTCATCACCACCATCATTATCATCCTCCATTACTGCTTGTCATATACCAAATATGCCTCCTCTTTTTATGTCACAAAAAAAAATATCCATACCCATTTGTGTGTTGAGAAAACACGTGTAAGCTCTTTGCCATACCCTGGTTTGCCAACTATTCCTGCCGCTTGACAAATTGACAGTCGCTGCTTTACCACCTCGTCAATTCCACTACCTTTTCAAACACGTTGGTAGACACTAGCAGGAAGATATTAAGCCACCAGTATTTCTCCCTGAAAGGTTTGCAGAACTTTGGCTGCTCTCTGATTTTGCTTTTTGAGCTCCAAAAACGTATGGTGTGCACTTTGCAAACATAGAGGATACAAAGAAGATTACTTCTTGAAGAAAGGGTTTCCCTCTCCATGTTCTCATGTGCAGGAGAACGTAGGTCACTCTCGAGACTTGTATTTACATTTGAATATGCACTGAAAACTAGATACTTGGAGCAGCAATTATGGATGGGGACCATACATGAGTTTCACAGCTCACTGGTGAATTTGTTCCATGACAATCATGAAGCGCTGCATCTGGGACTTGTTTTGAGGCCTTCACAAGTTGGAGCTGTGCATATTTACACTGCCAGGTGGAAGTTATCTGTCTACTTTGGATCCTATTCAAACAAAAGAAGCGCAAACCACCAGTCACAGGGCACTACATCATTTATTCTACTCACTGAACACATTCTCTTCTTTCATTCAGGACAAAATGTTTCTTAATTTCACAACTTCTCAAATTTCTGTGGGAAGCTTGCTCAAGTAAAGTTTGCCTGACTTACTAATTTCTATTTGACAAACTTCTTGATCTTCAATGGGAAAGCACCACTTTACCGTTTTTTTTACTGCTTGAGTGGTCTTCACATGGAAAGCTCGAAATGCATCTCTTTGACAGTACGACACCAGATTGAGGCCAGAACGAGGCTCTCATAGAGATGTATTGAGTTGTGAAGCACTGGAGCTGCCAAAGAGCACAAATCACCAGAGAACAACTGGAGCGACACTGGAAACAGATGACTATGCGGCAGGTGAGTATAAGATAGGGGTCAGGGGACTTGCATTTAAAGCACCACTCCAGGGCTGATATACAATAAAGGCTAGATTGGTGCTTTAATTCATATGGGAATTTTTTGACAGCTTCCAAAATGGAGTACAAATTGGCTTATCCCCCAAGATAAGCTCTGTTACCTGCTCTGTGATGCTTTTACTACGTCAACACCTAACATCACCACCAGTGATTAATGCAACCAGTTGCAATCAAAGCAGACACAATCTTCCCCTAGGAAGAAAAAAATGTTCCAGAATCAGCTGACCTCTGAACTTGCTGTGGCCGATATCAGTGATCAGAGCACGGACAGTCAGCGGGCCGGTTCCCGGGAGTTGAAGGCAAAAAAGAGTATACTTCCAGCACCTGAAGATATATTCTTCCCATTCCAGGATATTCACGGACTTGATAAAATCATTATAAATTGTATTGGTGTATAAAAATACAAATAATTAAAATCATTGCGTCTATACGCAGACGTCTAGACGCAATGATTTTAATTATTTATTATTATTATTTATTTATTGTTATAGCGCCATTTATTCCATGGCGCTTTACAAGTGAGAGAGGGTATACGTACAACAATCATTAACAGTACAAGACAGACTGGTATAGGAGGAGAGAGGACCCTGCCCGCGAGGGCTCACAGTCTACAGGGAATGGGTGATGGTACAATAGGTGAGGACAGAGCTGGTTGCGCAGTGGTGTACTGGACTGAGGGTTATTGTAGGTTGTAGACTTGTTGGAAGAGGTGGGTCTTGAGGTTCCTCTTGAAGCTTTCCATGATAGTGGAGAGTCTGATGTGCTGAGGTAGAGCGTATTTGTATTTTTATACACCAATAAAATTTATAATGATTTTATGAAGTCCGTGAATATCCTGGAATGGGAATAATATATCTTCAGGTGCTGGAAGTATACTCTTTTTTGCCTTACAATCTTCCCCTGCCTCTACTTGCATTAGGGCTTCAACAAGTAGATGAGACAACAAAAGCAACACCTAAATTATATTTGATACGATGGAAAAGATGTTTTTTCCGCCAATGAGATGGCAAAATCTTTTGAAATTCAAATTTCACAACTTTGCCAAATTTCTCCAAAAATATTGACATGCGGCAAATAAATGAATGCCAATTTCAATGGTGAAAATCCCGTACTTACTCGTAAAACACACATGGGAATGAGGAGTGCAAGAAAATCTTGTTAAGCATAAGAGCTTAGAACTTAAAGGTGAAATAGCGAGAAAGAGAGAGATAGAGCGCGAGGGAAGAATCTGGCTGACCATAAGAGTACAGTTTTCAGGTGAGTCAAAAAGCAAGAGTGACACGACCCATCTGACCATTAGAGCTTTCACTTTGCAGAAGAGAGAATAAGCTGTGGAAGAAAGCGCAAATAGGGTCTTACTATGCAAAACAACAGGTACGTGTAAAGCTGGGGTCACACTAAACGACAGCGACAGCGACAACGACGTCGCTGTTACGTCACCATTTTCTGTGACGTAGCAGCGACCTTGTAAGTCGCTGTTATGATCGCTGCTTAGCTGTCAAACACAGGAGCCGAAGCAGCGATCATAACGTCGCTACATGTGCAGAGAGCAGGGAGCCGTGCTTAGCGCTGGCTCCTTGCTCTCCTAGCTACCGTACACATCGGGTTAATTAACCCGATGTGTACTGCAGTTACATGTCACAGTGCAGAGAGCAGGGAGCCGCGCACACTGCTTAGCGCTGGCTCCTTGCTCTTCTAGCTACAGTACACATCGGGTTAATTACACGATGTGTACTGCAGCTACATGTGCAGAGAGCAGGAGGCGGCGCTGGCAGCAAGAGCGGCGGAGGCTGGTAACGAAGGTAAATATCGGGTAACCACCTTGGTTACCCGATGTTTACCTTCGTTACAGCTTACCGCAGCTGCCAGACGCCGGCTCCTGCTCGCTTCATTTCGTCGCTCTCTCGCTGTCACACACAGCGATGTGTGCGTCACAGCGGGAGAGCGACGACCAAAAAATGAAGCTGGACATTCAGCAACGAGCGGCGACCTCACAGCAGGGGCCAGCTCGTTGCTGGATGTCACACACAGTGACAGTGACGGGACGTCGCTGCAACATCACAGAAAATGGTGACGTAGCAGCGACATCGTTGTCATTGTCGCTGTGTGTGACACCACCATAAGTAATCCACACTCCCCTGGTGGGATTGTGATAGTCACAACTTCTATAATAGCGGAGTATTAGGCGAAGAGCTGCAGCCCCCGGATGTGGACAATGAATTAATAAGTAGGAAGAAAAGGAGTTATGCCGCGCTATCACCAAGTACTCGATGTTGATTAATTGATCTCTTTATTTTTTTGCACAGGTCAACGCGTTTCAGTGATCTCTGAATACAGAATACAAGTAGCCTTAAGAAACTGAAATTGCTACTATTATGGCTAAATTATAGAGATGAGCAAATCGTTTGAAATTTGAATTTGAAGGATTTTAGGAATTTCCCAAAGAAATTTAATTTGCAGGGAGTAAATTTGCACAAATCATAAAATCACAATAAATTAATAAATCACAAATCATAAATTTAAAATGTACACATAAAATATGTGTAAAACACTTTGCGTTCCCCTTGGAGTCACTTGGAGATGTTTTAACCTTCGTCAGGCTAAATAATTTTACATTGTTAACAGCGACCCCTTATCTTGGAAGGGGGTTGAGATATTTTATTGAAATTTGGCCAATATATTCTGGACCAAAACTGCAGAGATGTCACGATATTTCAGCCCTCTACAGCTTTTGGAAAAAAAAATGTATTGCAATTTTAAAACGGAATAGTTACAATTGTACCTAATCAGCCGGACAAAGGTTAAACTCAGTAATGCAAACCCAGCCTTTTTAATGTTCAAATAACGTCTGCCTATTCGCCTAGAATGGACAGTAACCAGCGGTGAAACAGAGCGTATTTAACAACACACTTTAGTATCAGTCTTTTCAGGCACCTAAATTGTCTAAAAATTATCCCCTAAGGGCGTCAAATGCATGGACTGCTGTGTTGTATAGACCGGTGGGGGAAATGTAAGAAGCCGTGGCATATACACATGGATAAAAGCGACACTTATTCCTGTTTGAGAGCATAAACACTTTCCTAATTGAATAAGTGCTAGTTTCCTTTTATATGCATCCAAAATTAATCTTTTAATGGGGAGACAAAACAGGTTTGTTTTTACTGTTTTGAATGTAAAAAAGTAATAGAAATAAAAAACGAAAATGGTTGAAATAAATCACCTTTCATCCATATTCAACGTCTGGCTCTTCCATCATTCTAATGTTGCACAAAGGCAACCACATTGTTCTTCTGGTTCCATTTAGTTTATTCTCAGCTTTTGGGCTTGTGGCTTCTGCAGTAGCTGTCTCTATACCGGGTCGTGTCAGGCACAACCATGGAAGGTGAGCGCCCTCCCTATTTTACTACATTTTTATGGGAAAAAAATCCCATTGCACTCATTTGTCCGCAGCTCACTCATTTTACACATGTTGAACACTTAGTAAGCAGGATAATGGCATCTGGAGCGACAGTACAAGCCTCACAATAATGCCTTGCAGAAATCCAATCACATGGTGTAGCACAGCCAATCAAGGGCTCTCATAGGACCTTAAAGACATTGTGGCCAGACAAATTAGGAAAAAAATAAAGAACATATTTTTGCACAATGTTTATGAACCCCATCTCCCATTTAATATTTTTTTTTACACAAAAAATGTTAGCAAATTATAGAAGACTAAAAAAAGAAAAATTACTAAAAAAAAAATCACAAATTATGAATTTGGCAACAAGTTTGAAGCAGCAGCAAAAAACTTGTGCTGGAGAGGGGGGGGGGGGATATGTGATTATTTATTTTACAGTAAAGTAAGCATTTTTGGTCGACTTTTCCTAATGTGAAAAAACCACCTTAAGAAAAGTATACTCGGTAAGACCCCATCAATGCCTGTTTCTGTACTAATAAGATGCACAATAGTCCTGGATATTGGGGATATGTGAATCCACCTGTAGTCAACACTTTGTGGCTGTAATTCATGAAATATTTCTGGAAGAATCACTATGAAGAGTGACAGTTCCGTAAAGTCCTTCTACCAGGAATAATGGACAGATCGCATGTATCATACTTACAATGAATTCCGGATTGGAGCAGAGTTGAGGATGTGACAGCAGGTTATGTCTGGGTAATCAACTCCCAACAGATCTGCAGATATAAGGCCACCAGTGACATTTCCATTGCCTTTATAGTTAATTTCTGACTCTAATAATATCCCCCAGATGGTAACAAGGGAATAAGAGCGACGTGATGGGAATTCTTTAATAAGCATTCGCAAATGAAAACATCAAGTTATTGTAATTATCTCCGAGGCCTAAAAATATCACAATATTAAAATGTATCACTACAATTAATAGTGTGTATGTATTTATTTAATATATTTAATATCTCATATCAGCAGTGTAAATCACAGAAGAATGCTCCACTATCTTGTAATTATAATGTGCCTTATGCTTAGTCTTCAGCAGTTCAATTGGTAACACAGAAACACTTAAGTATAAGGAGCAAAGAAAATGCTGGCAATGCCCAAACCTATCAGTATGTTACACATTAGATTGGGGATTCTGTTAATTCTATGCCTTCTTGGTTGTGAACATAGCTCAAAATGCAATGGATTCTGAAGTTAGAAGAGGCTACTCAAACCGCAGACCTGATCCATTACTCATGATATAAGGTTTCCTGAGGTAAGAAGAGATACACACTAATATCTACTCTGTCTGTATCTGATCTAATACTGGAGAAACCTGAAAGCTGAGGTAAGAGAGGCTGCTCATGTGGCACCCATGAGGTTTCAGTGACCACAGGGTACTGCATCTCACGTAAGGTGCAGTATTCATCCCGGGTAAGGAGGAGATTATTCACTGATGTTTATCATATTCCCACAATACACACAGTTTAGGTGTGTTTAGGAGAGATGCAAATGGTCTCTTAAGGTCTGACTGCCATTTTCAGATTATCTGGAATGCCATGTGTGCACGCAGGAAGAAAAAACAGACTGCGGTCAGTTAATAGCTTCCTCTCATGACGGACGCCAATGAGATTCTGCTTGGTTTATTGTTTACAAAACTTTTATAGTTCTAGGTAAGAAAAGGGTGTAGACAAAGATATAATCCAATCAAATATCACAGGTCGGACTCGAGTCGTGAAGCAACTTGTATTATTTCTACTGGATTAGTTGGCCAACCTTTCGGTGTTCTCCATGTCCTTATCACCTTAGGCGTTGTCCACGATGCAGGAGCCATCTCTGAGTTACATGACCATGCAGTCATTTTCAAAAACATATATTATATATATTTTTGCTTTTTATTTTTTTGTTTCCCTCCCAAATCATGTGCTTAAAGCCTGCTTTACATGTTACGATCCAGCATACGATATCGTATTCGATCGTAACCGCTAACATTGTATGTGCGGCACGTTCAATTGGTTGAACGTGTCGCACAAACGAGTAACCCCCCGTCACACGTACTTACGACCTCAATGTGGGCGGCGAACGTCCACTTCCCGGAGTGGGAGGGACATTCGGCGTCACATCGACGTCACGCGGCAGCCGGCCAATCGAAGCGGAGGGGCGGAGATGAGCGGGACGTAAACATCCCTCCCACTTTCTTCCTTCCGCATTGCCGGCCGGGTGCCGCAGGACGCAGGTAAGATCTGTTCATCGTTCCCGGGGTGTCACACTGAGATGTGTGCTACCCCGGGTACGATGAACAACCTGTCGTTCAATTTATGAGAAATGAACAACGTGCGTGTGATGAACGTTTTACCATTCAATCTCAATCGCATGTAGCTGTTACACACTACAATGTACCTTAGGATGCCGGATGTGCGTCACTTACGATGTGACCCCGCCGACACATTGTAAGATATATTGTAGTATGTAAAGCGGCCTTAACTGTAAAATATCCCTTTTATTCTGAGGGCTGGCTCAGCACCTACCTTTTTGAAAGTGTACTTTTGCCAAAGTATTTAATGAGAGTAACTGACTACTAGTAGGTGCTACAATAGTGGCTACTTCTACGCTGAGCACCATGCAAATATTTTAGTGCATTTTGCTGGAAGTAGTGTTTGCAGACCAATCTTCCTATCTGCATCCAATGCATCAATTGGACACAAGATGGCACATCCTAATTTCTGCTCATGATGTTGAGAACTGATTTAATGAGCCATTTGCTCTATCACTGTACCGTCTTTGTGTACTTACACGTGCATGGCTTAATCACTGAATTTTATATATATATATATATATATATATATATATATATATATATATATATATATATAATTGGTAGAAAACAAAAGCATTTATAAATGTGTATGTTAGGCTACATATCTGGGTCTGTGAAGTGGCTGAATTAAGTAGGTTAGTTAATTCTCACCCCTAACAGGTGCTTTCCCACTGGGACTTTCCAGTTGCTACAACAACGGCCTGGAAGGTGGGGCAGCACTGGGGAGGTAAGGCGACGCACAGACATTCACCGCAGAACAGTCTGGGACAGGAGAAACGCGATCACTGAGTGGAGTGCTTGAGAGCTCCCTCAGGACCGGCACTGAGGGGAGTGCTTAAGAGCTCCCTCAGGGAAAGAGGAGAAGATTAACAGACAGGAACATAGAGAGGCACAGGAGTTACAAGGTCGCTAAGAGGAAAGCTTGATTGCTCCCTCGAGACCAGTGCAGTCAGGGTACGGAGCCATACGGTGGTGAATACTTCACGTTTCATCATAGGAACCTGCCGGGCGACGGGATTGTATGTCTCCGAGCCCACTTGAGTGTCCGTGGCACAGCAGCAGATAGAGCCAGTTGCCATGACCACGGTACGGTCCGACAAGGGACTCGCGTTGCTTGCTATACGGGACAAGACTTAAACACAGACCAAGAGTCCATGTAGAGCTTTGTGTCACAGGGATTCACCACATAGCGCAAGAAGGAAGGTCTCTCAGTCCACAACACTGGTGGTGGCCTCTGAACTATCTGGGATCGACTGCGGCCCATCAAGGTGGAAACCTGCACTCCAAGGGTGACGACAATCGCAGTGAGTAAAGTGAACTTTGACTGCAGCCCTTGTGTCATCTCCATCAATGCTGACGCCATCGCCCCACGCCCATGTGCTATCGGCCACTACCACCACCAACATCCTCCCTGGGGCCTAGCTCTACCTATGGAGAGGTGAACCACCTGAGCTGAATACCATTCACCCCAGAAGAGAGTAAAATCTTACAGTGGTGGCTCCCCTCATAGCCGCGCACCACTGGAGTCACGAACAACTACCCCCATCATCCCCAGACCTAGCCTTTTATTGACACCCAGGGACACGGAGCCAGGCAAGGCCACCGCAAAGTCCCAGGAGCAGCCCGTGGCCTGGTGATGAGTAACTCCTGACCCCGAGGGCGCGTCACTCACACCGTTGTCCATTATGTCTAACTGATGTAGTAATGGAGATACCAGGGGAGCTGAGGTAAGAGAGGCTGCTCACACTGCTGTGCATCATGTCTTTCCAGTATAATAGTAAGGATACAAGAAGGGTTGAGATAAAATAGGCCGCTCCCACTGCTATCCATCATGTCTAACTGATGTAATACTTGAGATACCAGGGGAGATGAGGTAAGAAAAGGCTGCTCACACTGCTGTCCATCATGTCTTTTCAATATAATAGTTGCTATACCAGAAGTGCTGAGATAAAATAGGCTGCTCACACCACTGTACACCTTGTCTATTTGATGTAATATGGGTGATACCCCGGGGTACTAAGATAACAAGAGGCTGATCACACCATTGTCCACCCTGTGTCACTAATTTAATATTAGTGCTATCAGAGATGCTGCGGTTAATAAAGGCACCTCACAGTGTTATCTACTCTATGATAACAGTGTCGTTTACTTTATGATCTCATACTGGAGAAACTGGACTACTAAAGTAAGAAGAGGCCACAAACAATACTGTCATCCATGTCTGTCTAATCTAATTTTGGAGATGCTATGGCTACTGAGGAAAGAAAGAGCTGCTCACACTGCTGTCTACACTATCTTTGTGATATCATACGGAGAAATCTGGAACAATTAGTGGAGATGAGCGACTTTGAAAAAGTTTGAAAATCTCAAATTCAGCATGAGCCTTGCTCATTTGGATAGGGATTCGAATTCCCAAACATTTTTCTCCAAATGCAAAATTTGGTCTTTTTTCGGTAACAATTCGCGTTTGCACTAAGGCTTTTCTTCTACCTTATTATAATTTTGGCTAGGATAGTGGTACTGTTTGATGAGAATGGGCAGGTATTTGATTAGGGGAGAATATTATTTACTAGTCTCCTTGAGCAACTGTCACACTGCTTGTGGGTCCACTCATTATTAGAATTGAACGATGTTCGATTTGAACCATTTGTCAATTTCAAATTCAAGTGATTTTGGGCGGTGTTCGAGTCATTCGACGAACTCGAACGATTTGCTTCAAGTTCGGCAGTTTGAGTTACTATTCGATAACAGTTCGATCACCAAAAGCGTGGCTTTTCACAGTAAGGCTATGTGCGCACGTTGCGTACCTGCATGCATCCTGCATCCCCAGCACAATCCCTCTCTCTTTCCTACTCACCGATCAAGGGCATGGCACTGCACAGCTGTCACAAAGCTCCAGCGGCTTTTCCTATTTTGAAAATGGCTGCCGCTCATTATTCAATCTGGTATTCCCTGCTTTGCCTGCCCACTGGCGCCCATGATTGGTTGCAGTCAGACACGCCCCCACGATGAGTGACAGCTGTCTCACTAAAAGTAATCACAGCCGCCGGTGGCCGTGTCTCTATCGTGTAGAAAAAATAAAAAAAAACCTGTGGTTCCCCACAATTTTAATACCAGCCACACGGCTGGAGGCTGGCATTGCCAGGATCGGAGCGCCACGTTATGGGGAGGCCACCATCCTAACGATATCAGCCAGCAGCAGCCCGGAATTGCCGCATCTAAAAGATGCGACAGTCCCGGGACTCTACCCGGCTCATCCTGAATTTCCCTGGTGCGGTGGCAATTGGGGTAATAAGGGGTTAATCATGGCAGGCGTCTCCCCGAGATACCTTCCATAATTAATGTGTAAGTGAAAGTAAATAAACACACACAACGAAAAATCCTTTATTTGGAATAAAAGACAAAAAAACGCTCATTTAACTCTTTATTAATCCCCAAACAACCATCCAGGTCCGAAGCAATCCACATAACGCTTTCAGCTCTGCTACATGAGGCTTATAGGGAGTGCTGTAGAACACGAGCGCTCTGTGTCAGGTCCACGTAGCAACTGAAGTGAGCCGTGCTGTCACCGGAGACTTCACCCAGGTAGTGCCTGCGTGTGATATATCTCTACTGCAATACAGAGGTCAAGATTACCCAATATGCTTTTCATTAGATGCAGTGGCTCAATGGGTAGAGCTACTGCCTAAGGCCTGAAACACACTTCAATTAAAAACACGCACGTGCCGCGAGACACGTATTTACCCTGCGTGTTGCGTGTGGTAAGTACGTGTCTCGAGTATGTGCGGTCCACGTGTGTTCTACGTGTGCTATCCGTGATAGCACACGTAGAACCGGTAATTTGCATACTCACGTGGTCCGCGCTGCTGTCCGTGGTGCTGATCTTTGGTTTCCAGCCCTGCCGTCTCCTCGCTGTTGCTGCTGCTGGCCGCAGTGAAGTGAATATTAAATGAGCATAATGAGCGGCGGTCGGCAGCAAGTGGCAGCAGCGGCAGAGACAGGAGGGCTGGAGAAGGTGAGTAAATGTTTTGGGTTTTTTTCACTGACACGTGTGTTTTCTCTGGCGCGTGTCACACGGGACCGCATCCACACTACATCCGTGTGGTACGGGTGCGGGCCGTGTGACACCCATGCTGCCGGAGAAAACGTGGACATGTCAGCGTGTAGAAAAACGCACACACGTACAAACGCACACCGACACATGTTCCGTGTGATTTTACGTGTGTGTGCCTGATACAATAGGGTAGCATTGCTGAACGTGTCTCTGTGCCGCCGGTACGTGCAAAAAATGGCTAACACGTACCAGCGGCACGGATGTGTGTCGGAGGCCTAAGGAGAATTAGTTCACGAGTTTGAATCCCGGCCGTCCTGGTAAAGAATTTAATTTATTTTTAATTTTAAGTTCTAATTATTATTTATTTCTAATTATAATTTAATTTAATTATGCACTAAGGGGAGGAGCCGGACGTCAGCTGTGAGCCGCGGGACACACCTTTAAAAACGGTGCAGTTCACGGAATGAGGCTGCATTGCTCTCTCTCTCTCTCTCACTCTCTGTCTCTTTTTCTCTCACTCTCTTTTTCTCTCTTGTTCTCTCCTTTTCTCTCTTTTTCTCTCTTTCTCTTTTTCTCTTTTTCTCCCTTTCTCTCTTTCTCTCTCCCTCTCTTGTTCTCTCTTTTTCTCTCCCTCTTTCTCTCCCTCTCTCTCTCCCTCTCTCTTTTTCTCTCTCTTTTTTTCTCTATCTTTTTTTCTCTCTTTTTCTCTCTTTCTCTATCTTTCTCTTTTTCTCTCTTTCTCCTTTACTCCCTCTTTCTCGTTTTCTCTCTCTCTCTCTTTTTCTCTCTTTCTCTCTCTCTCTTTCTCTCTCTTTTTCTCTCTTTTTCTCTGTCTCTTTCTCTTTTCTCTCTTTTTCATCATTCTTTTTCTCTCTTTCTCACTCTCTCTCTCTTTTTTTCTCTCTTTTTCTTTCTTTTTCTCTCTTTCTCCCTCTCTCTCCCTCTCTTCTTCTCTCTCTCTCTCTTTTTCTCTATTTCTTTTTCTCTCTTCTTCTCTCTTTTTTCTCTCTCTCTTTTTCTTTCTCTCTTTTCATTTCTCTCTTTTTCTCTCTTCCTCTTTTTTTCTCTTTTTCTCTCTTTTTCTCTGACCCTCTCTATTTTTCTCTCTCTCATCTTTTCTCTCTCTCTCTTTTTCTCTCTTTATTTCCCTTTCTCTCTCTTCTTTGTAGCTGAATAAACCACTTATGAATTCTCTACTGCAAAACAGAGGTCAAGATTACCAAATCTTCCTATGCTTTTCAATAGAGACAGTGGGACACACCTCTAAATTCAGAGCAGTTCACGTAATGAGGCTGCATTGCTCTCTCCTCTCTCTTCTCTCTCTCTCTTCTCTCTCCACTAGAGTTGAGCGCGGTTCGTGGTTCGAGGTTCTCCAGTTCTAGGCTCGAGTGATTTTGGGGCCTGTTCTAGATCGAACTAGAACTCGAGCTTTTTGCAAAAGCTCGATAGTTCTAGAAACGTTCGAGAACGGTTCTAGCAGCAAAAAAACAGCTAATTCCTAGCTTGGTTTCCGCTGTAATAGTGTAAGTCACTCTGTGACTCACACTATTATGACATTTCAGTGTATAGTGTGCGGGAACAGCGCCTTCAGATCACTGCTGTTTCTATAATGGCGATCACCATTTTTTTTTTTTTTTTTCCTTGTCTTCCTTCCCTAAGCGCGCGCGTGTAGTGGGGCGGGCCAGCATGTCAGCCAATCCCAGACACACACACAGCTAAGTGGACTTTTAGCCAGAGAAGCAACGGCATGTGTGATAGGATGTCCATGTCACATGTCCCTGCATTATAAAACCGGACATTTTCCTCCAGGACGCCATTATCTCTTCTGCGTCTTTGGTGTCAGACATCACTGTCGCAGCTCCGTCCTCCTGAGTCCTATCGCCGATACAGCTGTATGCGCTCCATACACAGCGCTGGACAGCATAGGGGGAGCACTTTCTAGCAGTCCTTTTAAGGGCTCAAACCGTTAGGGTCAGAGCCATAGGTGACAGGTCCTGAAAACAGCAACAGCGTCTGTGTAGCTAAGGTCAGGGATTTCCTCCCTGCATTTCCCTATTAGGAGGGAATAGAAAGGCAGGCTTCCTTTCCTCTACCCAGAGACCCACAATCCTGCCACTGTACCCTCCTGTCCTCTGCACACTCCAACTCATTATAACTAAGCCATTATACTAGCAAACACTCAGTGTACCTAGTGGCATCCTAAACGTGGCTATTGGACTTTGCTATAGTCCCACTAGTGCAAAGACATTTGCAGAGCACGTCTGCCTGCATTGCACACTCCAACTCATTATAACTAAGCCATTATACTAGCAAACACTCAGTGTACCTAGTGGCATCCTAAACGTGGCTATTGGACTTTGCTATAGTCACACTAGTGCAAAGACATTTGCAGAGCACGTCTGCCTGCATTGCACACTCCAACTCATTATAACTAAGCCATTATACTAGCAAACACTCAGTGTACCTAGTGGCATCCTAAACGTGGCTATTGGACTGTTGTCTAGTCACACTAGTGCAAAGACATTTGCAGAGCACCTCTGCCTGCATTGCACACTCCAACTCATTATAACTAAGCCATTATACTAGCAAACACTCAGTGTACCTAGTGGCATCCTAAACGTGGCTATTGGACTTTGCTATAGTCACACTAGTGCAAAGACATTTGCAGAGCACGTCTGCCTGCATTGCACACTCCAACTCATTATAACTAAGCCATTATACTAGCAAACACTCAGTGTACCTAGTGGCATCCTAAACGTGGATATTGGACTTTGCTATAGTCCCACTAGTGCAAAGACATTTGCAGAGCACGTCTGCCTGCATTGCACACTCCAACTCATTATAACTAAGCCATTATACTAGCAAACACTCAGTGTACCTAGTGGCATCCTAAACGTGGCTATTGGACTTTGCTATAGTCCCACTAGTGCAAAGACATTTGCAGAGCACGTCTGCCTGCATTGCACACTCCAACTCATTATAACTAAGCCATTATACTAGCAAACACTCAGTGTACCTAGTGGCATCCTAAACGTGGCTATTGGACTTTGCTATAGTCCCACTAGTGCAAAGACATTTGCAGAGCACGTCTGCCTGCATTGCCCACTCCAACTCATTATAACTAAGCCATTATACTAGCAAACACTCAGTGTACCTAGTGGCATCCTATACGTGGCTATTGGACTTTGCTATAGTCACACTAGTGCAAAGACATTTGCAGAGCACGTCTGCCTGCATTGCACACTCCAACTCATTATAACTAAGCCATTATACTAGCAAACACTCAGTGTACCTAGTGGCATCCTAAACGTGGCTATTGGACTTTGCTATAGTCACACTAGTGCAAAGATATTTGCAGAGCACCTCTGCCTGCATTGCACACTCCAACTCATTATAACTAAGCCATTATACTAGCAAACACTCAGTGTACCTAGTGGCATCCTATACGTGGCTATTGGACTGTTGTCTAGTCACACCAGTGCAAAGACATTTGCAGAGCACCTCTGCCTGCATTGCACACTCCAACTCATTATAACTAAGCCATTATACTAGCAATTTTTGCTGCCAGTTTAAGGGCCGTAGTTGCATTGTCAGGGATATTTATTCTTTATTATTCTGCTGTTAATAAAGCTAGACCACCACTGCAATCTACACCACCTCTCAATTTTTACTACCACATTTTCAGTCCACAATCTTGTCGCAATCAACATGAGTGGCAAAATGACAGATGCTGGTGGAAAGGGGAAGAGGCGTGGTGGAAAAGGAAAAAAAAGGTTTGTCCGTGGGGAAGGTGGCAAAGCTCCATTATCATCTGCTGAAGATAGACCATCTACCAGCAAAAGTAAGATGTCTACTACTTACCGTGGACAATCCGATGTGCTCCCTTTTTTACGGACTCGAACAACAGGAACAAAGGTAGATGATGGGCAGAAAAGGAAAATGCTTGAATGGATCTCAAGTGGTCCAACAAGTGCCCTCTCAGCCACTTCAAGTACCGCATCCAAAAAACACCAGTCCTCTGAGTTGTCATCCCAATCAAACTTGATTTCTCCCAGCTCTGAAGTCGCCATCAGCCCTGCACAGTATGGTGGAACTGAGATGGCTGAGTCTGCAGAGCTGTTCAGTCACACTATAGCCTGGGAATCAGAGGTCTGCTCCTAAGCTACAGTGAGTACAGAACAGGAAATGGTCTGCAGTGATGCCCAGAACCTTTGTGACTCTGATTCAGGCCGTGAGGACAAAGTTTCGGAGCATAATGTTGACCCTTTGTCACAAACTGTAACACCTGTGGTTATAGCCAATGAGGAACATACTGATGAAGATGAGACTCAGATACCCGATTGGGATGACCACTTAAATATTCGGTCAGGGCAAGAAGAGGCTCGGTCAGAGGGGGAGGGGAGTGCAAACACAACAATTGATGATGAAGTTCTAGATCCCACCTACTGTCAACCCACAGTCAGGCACTCGAGGAGGTCAACAGAGGTGGTGGAGGAGGATGCAACTGATGACGAAGTTACCTTGCGCCTTCCTGGACAGAGTCGGAGTACTGGTAGCACGTCTACAACTGCATCCTCAGCCACCACTCTGCCTCTGAGCATTATTCGGGGTGGATCATCAGGTCGCATGGCCTCTAAGCCTTGCCTAGCCTGGTCCTTTTTTGACATAGAAAAAGATCGCCCAAATTATGTGATCTGTAAAATTTGTCATGGTTCTCTTAGTAGAGGTCAAAACCTCAGCAGTTTGACAACTTCTTCCATGAATCGTCACATGAATAAATATCATATGGCCCAGTGGGAAGCTCACCGTGCTGCAATGCGGCCTAGCGGAGCGAACCATCCACCGCCTGCCCCTTCCAGTGCATCCGCGCACTCGTCATCTTCTAGGACTGTGGGGACAGCTGTCACACCTGTTTTTCCACCCACAACTTCCACCACTGTAACCGCAACAGGCAGTTTGCTTGGTAGGTCGTCAGTTGTTTTGGAAGGGGAAACAAGTGAGTGTGTACAGCTGTCTCAGACATCGATAGCACCAACTTTGGATGAAGGCAACATCATGTCTCCACCTGCACTTTCCTCACAAACCTGCATTTTTCCAGGGACACCCTACTCAACACCGTCTACACACAGCAGCCAGATCTCTGTCCCTCAGATGTGGACAAATAAAAGGCCATTTCCTGCGACCCATGACAAAGCTAAGAGGTTGACTCTATCCCTCTGTAAGCTGTTGGCTACAGAAATTCTGCCTTTCCGCCTAGTGGACACACAGGATTTAGAGACCTTATGTCTGTCGCTGTGCCCCAGTACCAGATGCCTAGTCGCCACTACTTCTCTAAGAAAGGTGTGCCCGCGCTACACCAGCATGTCGCACACAACATCACCGCTTCCTTGAGAAACTCTGTGTGTGAACGGGTGCATTTCACCACCGATACTTGGACCAGTAAGCATGGACAGGGACGTTACATGTCGCTGACTGGGCACTGGGTAACTATGGTGATAGATGGTGAAGGGTCTGCTGCACAAGTCTTGCCGTCCCCACGACTTGTGTGTCAATCTTCTGTCTGTCCAAGTTCCGCCACTGCTTCTGCATCCTCCACCTCATCTGGGTCCTCCACCTCCGCCCCAAGCCTGCCTGGTCAGGCCACCAGCGTTCTCACTGCGCAGAAGGAATCACGCACCCCTCATTACTATGCTGGCAGCAGAGCGCAACGGCATCAGGCGGTCTTTAGCTTGACATGTCTTGGGAATAAGAGTCACACAGCTGAGGAGTTGTGGTCAGCTCTGCGGTCCGAGTTTAATAAATGGTTGTCTCCACTCAACCTGCAGCCTGGTAAGGCCGTGTGCGACAATGCTGCAAACCTGGGTGCGGCCCTTCGCCTGGGCAAGGTGACACACGTACCTTGTATGGCTCACGTGTTGAACCTTGTCGTGCAGCAATTTTTAACACAGTATCCCGGCCTAGATGGCCTTCTGAACAGGGCACGAAAACTGTCTGCTCACTTCCGCCGTTCAAGCGCCGCAGCTGAGCGACTTGCATCGCTCCAGAAGTCTTTCGGCCTGCCGGTTCATCGCCTGAAATGCGATGTGGCGACACGCTGGAGTTCAACTCTCCACATGTTACAGCGACTGTGGCAGCACCGCCGAGCCTTGGTGCAATACGTCATGACGTATAGCCTGGGCCAACGAGATGCAGAGGTGGGGCAGATCACCCTGATGGAGTGGTCTCAGATCAAGGACCTATGCACCCTTCTGCACAGTTTCGACATGGCGACGAATATGTTTAGCGCTGACAATGCCATTATCAGCATGACGATTCCAGTCATTTACATGCTGGAACACACGCTAAACACTATTCGGAGTCAGGGGGTGGGACAACAGGAAGGGGATGAACTACAGGAGGATTCATATGCGCAAGACACAACAACATCACCAAGGTCCAGACGTTCATCATCACCAAGGCGCCAGGCATGGGAGCATGGGGGACAGGGATCAACAAGGGCGCATGGTAGCAGGCGAGATGTTGAGGAAGGTGCAGGAGGACATGAAGAAATGGAGGACGAACTGCCCATGGACATGGAAGACTCAGCAGATGAGGGAGACCTTGGTCAAATTTCAGTTGAAAGAGGTTGGGGGGAGATGTCAGAGGAAGAAAGAACGGTTAGCACCTCTATGCCACAAACACAGCGTGGACTTGGTCTGCATGGCTGCGCAAGACACATGAGTGCCTTCTTGTTGCACTACCTCCAACATGACCCTCGTATTGTCAAAATTAGAAGTGATGATGACTACTGGCTTGCCACACTATTAGATCCCCGGTACAAGTCCAAATTTTGTGACATAATTCCAGCCATAGAAAGGGACGCACGTATGCAGGAGTATCAGCAGAAGCTGTTACTCGATCTTAGATCCGCTTTTCCACCAAACAACCGTGCATGTGCAGGGAGTGAATCTCCCAGTTGTAACTTGACAAACATGGGACGGTCTCGTCATCTTCAACAGTCTACACGTACCAGTAGGACCGTATCTGGTGCTGGTAACAGCAATTTTATGGAATCTTTCCATAATTTTTTTAGACCCTCCTTTGCAAGGCCACCAGAGACAACAAGTCTGACACATAGTCAACGGCTGGAGAGGATGATACAGGAGTATCTCCAAATGAACATCGATGCCATGACTGTGCAACTGGAGCCTTGCTCCTTTTGGGCTTCAAACCTAGAAAAATGGCCAGAGCTCTCAACTTACGCCTTGGAGATTTTGTCGTGTCCAGCTGCCAGCGTTGTCTCTGAACGTGTCTTCAGTGCTGCTGGGTGTGTGCTGACAGATAAGCGCACATCGATGCCATGACTGTGCAACTGGAGCCTTTCTCCTTTTGGGCTTCAAACCTAGAAAAATGGCCAGAGCTCTCAACTTACGCCTTGGAGATTTTGTCGTGTCCAGCTGCCAGCGTTGTCTCTGAACGTGTCTTCAGTGCTGCTGGGTGTGTGCTGACAGATAAGCGCACGCGTCTGTCCAGTGACAATGTGGACAGACTGACGTTCATCAAAATGAACAAGTCATGGATCCAGAAGGAATTTACAACCCCTGTGTCATCCTGGGGAGAGTAAATGCTTGTGGATTTGGAATGTGCTTGATGCAAATCTAGCTGTGAAGTGTACAACTAGGGCACAAGTGCTGCCACTGAATGGGTGGGTGTGTGTGGGGCACAATTTTTGGAAAAAAAGGGAGACTCCGCTTGGAGTAACCCTTGCTTACATTGTTTTTAAAAGAAGCCAAGATGAACAAGTCATGGTTCAGCAAAGACTTTATCTACCTACCCCGGTGTCATGCTGGGGACGGTTAATTATGGCGTATTTTTGAATGTGCTTGATGCAAATCAAAACATCCTGTTTGCAACTAGGGCCCAAGTGCTGCCACTGATGGGGTGGGTGTCTGTGTGGCCCAATTTTTGGAAAAAAGGGAGACTCCGCTTGGAGTAACCCTTGCTTACATTGTTTTTAAAAGAAGCCAAGATGAACAGAGCTGGGATCAGGAAAGACTTTGCTACCTACCCCTGTGTCATCCTGGGGACGGTTAATTATGGCGTATTTTTGAATGTGCTTGATGCAAATCTAGCTGTGAAGTGTACAACTAGAGCACAACTGCTGCCACTGAATGGGTGGGTGTGTGTGGGGCACAATTTTTGGAAAAAAAGGGAGACTCCGCTTGGAGTAACCCTTGCTTGCTGTGTTTTTTAAAAATGATCCAAGATGAACAGAGCTGGGATCAGGAAAGACTTTGCTACCTACCCCGGAGTCATCCTGGGGACAGTTAATTATGGCGTATTTTTGAATGTGCTTGATGCAAATCTAGCTGTGAAGTGTACAACTAGGGCACAAATGCTGCCACTGAATGGGTGGGTGTGTGTGGGGCACAATTTTTGGAAAAAAAGGGAGACTCCGCTTGGAGTAACCCTTGCTTACATTGTTTTTAAAAGAAGCCAAGATGAACAGAGCTGGGATCAGGAAAGACTTTGCTACCTACCCCGGTGTCATCCTGGGGACGGATAAGAATGGCGTATTTTGGAATGTGCTTGATGCAAATCTAGCTGTGAAGTGTACAACTAGGGCACAAGTGCTGCCACTGAATGGGTGGGTGTGTGTGGGGCACAATTTTTGGAAAAAAAGGGAGACTCCGCTTGGAGTAACCCTTGCTTGCTGTGTTTTTTAAAAATGATCCAAGATGAACAGAGCTGGGATCAGGAAAGACTTTGCTACCTACCCCGGAGTCATCCTGGGGACAGTTAATTATGGCGTATTTTTGAATGTGCTTGATGCAAATCTAGCTGTGAAGTGTACAACTAGGGCACAAATGCTGCCACTGAATGGGTGGGTGTGTGTGGGGCACAATTTTTGGAAAAAAAGGGAGACTCCGCTTGGAGTAACCCTTGCTTACATTGTTTTTAAAAGAAGCCAAGATGAACAGAGCTGGGATCAGGAAAGACTTTGCTACCTACCCCGGTGTCATCCTGGGGACGGATAAGAATGGCGTATTTTGGAATGTGCTTGATGCAAATCTAGCTGTGAAGTGTACAACTAGGGCACAAGTGCTGCCACTGAATGGGTGGGTGTGTGTGGGGCACAATTTTTGGAAAAAAGGGAGACTCCGCTTGGAGTAACCCTTGCTTGCTGTGTTTTTAAAAGAAGCCAAGATGAACAGAGCTGGGATCAGGAAAGACTTTGCTACCTACCCCGGTGTCATCCTGGGGACGTATAAGAATGGCGTATTTTTGAATGTGCTTGATGCAAATCTAGCTGTGAAGTGTACAACTAGGGCACAAGTGCTGCCACTGAATGGGTGGGTGTGTGTGGGGCACAATTTTTGGAAAAAAAGGGAGACTCCGCTTGGAGTAACCCTTGCTTACATTGTTTTTAAAAGAAGCCAAGATAAACAGAGCTGGGGTCAGGAAAGACTTTGCTACCTACCCCGGTGTCATCCTGGGGATGGATAAGAATGGCGTATTTTTGAATGTGCTTGATGCAAATCTAGCTGTGAATTGTACAACTGGGGTACAACTGCTGCCACTGAATGGGTGGGTGTGTGTGGGGCCCAATTTTTGGAAAAAAAGGGAGACTACGCTTGGAGTCACCTTGCGGTGTTTTACATGATTTTAGAAGGGCGTGCCATGCCTATATCTGTGTGTCCTCCTCTTTTTCCTTGTCCAGCTGTTTTGTTTTCGCATGAGTATATGTCCTTGTCACTTTCCCATGTGTTTGAGTTGTTTGTCACCTTTTGGACACCTTTGAGGGTGTTTTCTAGGTGTTTTTCTGTGTTTGTGATTGCCTGCCATTGTTTCCTATGCAGTTCGAGTTCGGTTCGTCGAACGTTCGACGAGCCGAACTCGAACGGGACCTCCGTTCGGCGAACCGACCTCGAGCCGAACCGGGACCGGTTCGCTCATCTCTACTCTCCACTCTCTCTTCTCTCTCCTCTCTCCCTTCTCTCTCTCTCTCTCTCTCTCTCCCTCCCTCCCTTTCTCTCTCCCTTTCTCTCTTCTCTTTTCTCTCTCTTTTCTCTCTTTTCTCTCTATTTTCTCTCTCATTTCTCTCTCTTTTCTCTCTCTTCTCTTTTCTCTCTCTTTTCTCTCTCTCAGACCTAGCGATGATTAGCTGATGTGGTCACCTGACGGAATCAGCTGACACTATAAGTCGAGCGGTGAGGCTGGCTGTTTACCGCCCGGCCGGCTAAACTATCAGCTGCTGCTGTTGGACAGGAGTCTGCACAGAAGTGTGTAGTTTTTTTTTTTGCACTGATGCGATAGCTGCTTGTATAAAAGCCGTTTATACAATCAGCTGCTGTGTCATGTGATTCAGGCCCTTGAACCTGACACATCATCTAATCGCTTTGCCTTCCAGCAAACCGATCAGATGATATTGGATCTGGATTGGACGGTGCGGGACCCTTGACCCAGGATTACTGTGGATGGGGGTTCTTTATTTCAATAAAGATGGAGTCACTAATTGTGTTGTGTTTTATTTATAATAAAAATATTTTTCTGTGTGTTGTGTTTTTTATATCTATACTAGAAATTCCTGGTGGCCATGTCTAATATTGGCGTGACACCATGAATTTCGGGCTTAGGGCCAGTTGATAACATACAGCTAGCCCTAACCCCATTTTTACCTAGCAAACCACCTGTCAAAAGGGCAGCTGGAAGAGTTGGATACAGCACCAGAAGATGGTGCTTGGGCACCCTGGGCTGCGTATTCCAATACCCAGCTGCCTAGTTGTACCTGGCTGGACACAAAAATTGGGCGAAGCCCACGTCATTATTTTTTTTTTTTTTAAATTATTTCATGAAATTCGTGAAATAATTAAAAAAAGATGGCTTCCCTATATTTTTTGTTCCCAGCCGAGTACAAATAGGCAGCTGGTCGTTGGGGGCAGCCCGTAGCTGCCTGCTGTACCTGGCTAGCATACAAAACCATGGCGAAGCCCACGTAATTTTTTTGGGGGGGCAAAAAACTCCTGCATACAGTCCTGGATGGAGTATGCTGAGCCTTGTAATTCTGCAGCTGCTGTCTGCTCTCTGTCTGTATGGAGGAGTGCAGACAGCAGCTGCAGAACTACAAGGCTCCACATCCTCCATTCAGGACTGTATGCTGGAGGGAGAGGCGGGGGAGCAGAACTGCAAGGCTCAGAATACTTCATCCACTAATGTATGCAGGAGAGCAGACAGCAGCTGCAGAACTATAACTCTCAGTATGCTGCATCCAGGACTGTATGCTGAAGGGAGAGACAGGGGGAGCAGAACTACAAGGCTCAGCATGCTCTATTCAATAGTGGATGCAGGAGAGCAGACAGCAGCTGCAGAACTACAAGGCTCAGCATGCTCCATTCACTAGTGTATGGAGGAGAGCAGACAGCAGCTGTTCAAGGCTCAGCATACTCCATCCAGGACTGTATGCAGGAGTTTTTTGCCCACCAAAAAAATGATGTGGGCTTCGCCATATTTTTGTATGATAGCCAGGTACAGCAGGCAGTTAAGGCTGCCCCTAACCACCAGCGGCCTATTTGTACCCGGGTGGGAACTAAAAATATAGGGAAGCCCTTTTTTTAATTATTTCATGAATTTCATGAAATAGTGAAAAAAAAAACGTATGCATAGGTTGGCCCGAGCTTTATGGGCCCCTCTGCTGTGAATTGCAGTCCACAGCCAGCCCAGAAAATTGCGCTTTCATTGATGCGCCCTCATCTGGCGCTGTATCCAACTCTTCCAGCTGCCCTGGTGATGGGTGGCTCGCTGGATAATAAAGGGTTAATACTAGCTTTGTTTTACTAGCTAGTATTAAGCCAGAGATTCTTAATGTCAGGCAAGTTTGACCCGGCTATTAAGAATCTCCAATAAAGGGTTAAAAAAAAGACACCACACAGAGAAAAACATTTTTAATAGAAAAAATACACAGACACAATTAGAGACTACATGTTTATTAATCTCTCTCACCCCTCCACGATCCTGGTGTTCTTCTTCTTTCTCCTTCAACCCATGCAGCTCTGCTACATCAGACAGCACTGCATGGGAGGAAGACGCTGCTGCTCGCGTGCAGTCTAATAACTCAGTGAGTGAGCAGAAGCCATGATTGAAATAGTAGTCTGACAGGCGGGTTACTATAGTAACGGTGATCTCCGTTTTTCACCGGTTGTGGCATCCAGTCCTTGCATGTGGGCTGACTCTTTAAAGAGCGCCCACATGCAGGAATGGGGAGTCAAGCATGTGCCCAAGCATCTCGTCGGTACATGGAGATGCTCAAACGAGCACCGCGTACCGGAGAGATGCACTGACAGGACCTATCATGACGTCTAGCCATGTGACCAGTCTGTAGCCAATGATATAATACACACATGACTGGTCACATGCTATGACGACGTCACGGAAGGTCCTATCATCAGTGCTGGTTACTGGGTGGGTGCAGCGATGATTGGAAGGAAAAGTGGCAGGAGACAGAGTGCAGGACGCGTCACGGGGACCTGTAAGTGTAATGGCAATGTTTAACTGTATGTCTACATGTATAATGCATTTGTATGTGTTTTTGTTTGCCTGCCATTGTTTTCAATGGAGTTCGAAGGTATTCGTCGAACGTTCGCTGAACTAAGCCGCCGTTCGACGAACCAAACCAAACTCAAACACTAGGGGCGTGGCTCAACACTACTCATTATCTCCCATACATCTTTAATGCTTCACACGCCCACCATCTGTGACAGTGTCTGTGATTGGTTGCAGTCAGACTGCCAGCATGCCAATGTCTCTGATTGGTTGCCTTCACAGAGGTTGGCTGGGTCCCCTAATGGAGTGTAAAATAAATAAATAATAAGTAAATTAATTTAGGGTCCTTTGTATGTTAATGACCAGTGAAGATAAAGCAGATGGCTTCAGACTGCCGTCTCCAGCTGTACATCTTATCTTCGTTGTGTATCAAAATACGAGGAACCACATAGAGATTTTTTAAGATTATGTAAATAAATATTTTAAAAATGACATGTGATCCCCAAATTTTTATACTCAGCCAATATAAAGCCAACAGCTGGAGGCTGGTATTCTCAGGCTGTGGAGGCCCATTGTTATAGCCCCTCATCAGCCTAAAAAGAGCAACCCGCAGCCACATATAATTGTTGCATCCATTAGATCCCCTGTGCAATGGCAATCAGAGTAATACAAGGGATTATTGACACCTGGGATTTCTTAAAAATTCCCAGCTGCCACTAAACCCAGGACTAGTAATCGGTAGGGGTCTATAAGAACTTTTCATTACTAATCCTATAAATAAAAAAATAAAAACTCAAAAAAACACAGAAAGAACTTAATATAAAAACACCCTCTTTCTCCAATGTATTAACCCCAAAAACACTCTGCAAGTCCGACGTAATGCACACCATGACGTCCAATGACAATCCCGGCTCTGCTAAATACTGAAGTCACAGCGCATGAGCACATTAAAGACCATGACCACCCACTTCATGCAGTTACTGAGCTAAATATTTGAGCAGTGATGTCACTTAGATTATCTGTGGTCACAGCTGCATAGTCCCACGGTACCCCACCTGTAACCGCAAGTAAATTTATCTGAAGTGAACTCATTGAACTCAGTTACCTCAACTCAGGTGAACTCATTCTGTTCAATGAGACCTGAATCTCCTGGAAGAAAACTGCAGGGTTTTTTGTCAGGAGATGCAGATTTGGTGCTGAAATTTATACACCGTATACCTGCACCAAATCTGCATCTCCTGTCAAAAGAACACATCAAAACCACATTGCAGTTGATGTGGGGGTTTTTTGACAAAAGATGCAGATATGGTGCAGGAATTTTTTGTATAAATTTCAGCACCAAATCTGCATTTCCTAGCAAAAAAATGCAGTTGCAAACGAGTTGCAAATATTGTGAAGAAACGTCTGCACCAGTTTTCTGCATCTAATTTGCATCTTGTGGCAGAAAACCACACTGAAGCGGCATAAAGAAAATGTTTTTTGTGCAATTTTCTGCCAGGAGATGCATATTTGGTGCTGGAATTTATGCACAAAATAAGTATCTACTGGCAAAAAAAGACATTAAACAGCATTGCGTGCTGGAAGGCCCAGCCACAACCCATTTTTAATGTCCAGGCGGAGGAAAGGAGGTTGTCACTCAGGATTTCACGGTACATGGCTCCATCCATTGTTCCATTGAAGCGGTGAAGTATTCCAATGCCATTAAAAGAGAAAACCTACCAAAACATAATGTTTCCACCTCCATGCTTCACAGTGTGGGGTGATGTTCTTTGGGTCATAGGCAGTATTTCTCTTTCTCTAAACACAGCGAATGGAGTTAAAGTCAAAGAGCACAATCTCTGTCTCAATTGACCACAGCACCTTCTCCCAATCAATCTCAGAATCATCCAGGTGTTCATTAGCAAATTTCAGATGAGTCGGCTGCACATGGGCCTTGTTCAGACCATCCTGCTCCACTTGTGCCTTCTTGAGCAGTGGGACTTTGCGGGCATTTCAGGATTTTAATCCTTTATGGTGTAATGTGTTACCAATGTTTTTTTTGATGACAGTGGTCCCAGCTGCTTTGAGATCAATAAAAAGTTTCCCCCGTGTAGTTTTAGGCTGATCTCTCACCCTCCTCATGATCCTGGATATCCCACAAGGTGAGATTTTGCCAGATCGGTGTCGATTGACACTCATTTTGTATTTCTTCCATTTTCTTATTATTGCACCAACAGTTTCTTCTTCTCATCCAGCATCATACTTTTGGTTTTGTAGCCCATTCCAGCCTTGTGCAGGTCTATGATCTTGTCCCTGACATCCTTAGAAAGTTCTTTGGTCACCCATGTTGTAGAGTTCAGAGTCTGACTAATGAAAGGAGTCTGTGGACAGGAGTATTTTATACAGGTGACAATGTAAGAGCTGTCTGTAATGCAGGGAACGAGGGGAGGAGCGTCTAAGTGTCTGTAGGAGCCAGAACTCTTAATGGTTGGTAGGGGATCAAATACTTATTTCTCTTTGTATAAATTATATAAATTTAGTTGCATTTTGCAATGTGATTTCCTGGATTTAATTTTGGATATTCTATCTCTCACTGTCAAAATTAACCTACCCTTAAAATTATAGACTGGTCATGTCTTTGTGAACGGGTAAACTTACAAGATCAGCAAGGGATAAGATAATTATTTCCCATATATATATATATATATATATATATATTGTGAGACTGTGACCGGGGTTATCTATGACGGCCGGTATGTCTCGCCCCGGTTGTGCTCACTCCATGATAGAAAGTAAATCCACTCTAGGGTTAATGCTGTTTCTCTACAGGCTGAAGGAAGGGTTAAATGGAAACAGGAACAAGGGCAGGTGGGCCGGGTGTGAGGGAGTGAACACAACTCCCTGAGTTCTCTGCTGGAGAGGCACATGTATATTGTTGTGGACTTTTGTTTGGACATTAAAACCGTGTGCTGTGAACCTTAATGCCTGGATCCCGTGTCTTCTGCTGCGCAGCCGACCGTGCTACCTCACATATGGTGGAGAATCGGCGGGCATGCCAGCCGGTGAGGTGTAGCATCCATCCCTGGTGACCCAGTAGCACATGTCCTGGATTCGAGCGGCTATACTACAGCCCAAACCCGGTGACGCCATGGAGGACATACTACAGCAGCTGGCTCAGGCTAATGCACAGCAACAACAGGCTAATGCACAGCAACAACAGGCTAATGAACAGCAGCAACAGACCAATGCACACCTGCTCCGGGCGTTGGAACGTCAGCAGCAATCCTTGCAAGTGCAGGACAAAAGGCACCAAGAACAGCTGGTTCAGGCCAATGCACGTCAGCAACAAGCCTTACAATTGCAGGAACAAAGACATCAAGAACAGATGGTTCTCCTGGCCAAGTCAATCCGTGCCGGACCGGCAGCAACAACCCCGGGACCGGGTGATGACGGCAGCGTCCGGAAAGCGGTGAGACAAGCGTTGCAAAAGATGACCCCGGGGGATGATGTGGAAGCGTTCCTGGCGGTGTTTGAGCGGGTGGCCGAGCGGGAAAAGCTGCCGACCCCCCAGTGGGCTGAGGTATTGTCGCCCTATCTGATGGGGGAACCCCAAAAAGCGTACCTGGACCACTGTACCGAGGACGCCATTGACTATGTGACCCTAAAAGCCGAAATACTGGCACGGTTGGGGGTGAATACCTATGTACGGGCTCAGCGGGTAAATCAGTGGTTCTATGAGGAAGCCAAACCCGTACGCTCCCAGGCCTATGACTTGTTGCATCTTGTAAAAAAGTGGTTGCAGCCTGACACTCTGAGCCCGGCGCAGATGGTGGAAAGGGTAGTAGTGGATCGTTTTGTGCGCACTTTACCCGTCACCGTTCAACGGTGGGTAGGACAGGGTGACCCGAGTACCCTGGACCAATTAGTGTCCCTGGTAGAGCGGCGTGTGGCTACGCAGGACTTGATACGGGACACTGAGACTTTGCGTACCGCCCGTCGGTCCGGCCCCTCCAAGCCTAGGGCCAAGGACCCACCGCTGATAACGGTGCAGGAGTCCCTTACCGTCCCGTCAGAGGCCGCGCCCGCCATTCCTGAGGTCCGGAAGGTTCTGTACCCTAAACGACAACCCGTCAAGGGGGTTTCCGTCCCCATTAGATGTTGGCGGTGCCAGCGGGTGGGACATATGGAAGCCCAGTGTCCACTCACCACGGAGCCCATGGATTGTGGGGTTACCCGGCGGGGTTCAATGTATGCTCAGGTGGTGTGTACCGCTCACCTGGTCTCCCCAAAGACGGAGCCCTACTTGTGCCAAATACAGGTGAATGGATGTCCGGTTACAGGATTGTTGGATTCCGGGAGCTTAGTGACCCTTGTGCGATCCACCTTGAGGGCTAAAGTAAAGGCCACAGGACGTACCGTGGGGGTGGTTTGCATACATGGGGACCGCCGAGACTACGGGGATTGTCACCATCACAGCACCTTGCGGTCAGGTGCAACATGAGGTGGGACTTCTTAACACTCTTCCTTATGACGTGATCCTAGGAAGGGATCTGCCCTATTTTTGGACTTTATGGAGGGGACCCCCTAAGTCCCCTCAGATATTGGTCAGTCCGGGACCTGAGCCATACAATCCTGAATCCGGGACGCCTGCCGTAGGGGTCACCATGATAGGGACAGAGTGTGAACCCGATAGGTCACCCCTAGAGGTATTGGCAGGAGAGGCTGAAATGGTCGAGCCCATCCCGGAGTTGGAGGCGTCCCCGGATACGTTTGGGACAGCCCAACTCCAGGACCCTACGTTAATACATGCCCAGAGTCGGGTGACAGTAGTTGACGGGGTGGCACAGCTGCCCGGTGCCCAGGTAAGGTACCCCCATTTCGCTCTTAAGCAAGATTTACTCTACCGGGTAGATGAAATACGGGGCGTCGGGGTAGAACAGTTGGTGGTGCCCCAGCCGTATCGCCGGCGGGTCCTCGACTTGGCTCATAAACACCTGATGAGTGGCCACCTAGGGGTCAAGAAAACGCAGGAGCGAATATTGCAAAGGTTCTATTGGCCCGGGGTTTTTGGGGAGGTAAAACAGTTCTGCGAAACCTGCCCGGAGTGTCAGCTTACCGCACCCCTGACCCATTTTCGCAGTCCGTTGGTACCATTACCCATTATAGAAGTCCCTTTTGAACGGATAGGGATGGATCTGGTGGGGCCCCTCGTAAAGTCCGCTCGAGGGCACCAACACATCCTAGTGATCGTTGACTATGCCACCCAGTATCCCGAGGCGATACCTCTCAGACATACTGCAGCAAAGCTTATAGCTCGGGAGTTGTTTGCTGTGTTCTGCCGGGTGGGGTTGCCCAAGGAGATCCTTGCGGATCAGGGGACCCCATTCATGTCTGAAGTGACCAAAGAGCTATGCCGGCTACTCCAGATCAAGCAGTTGCGTACGTCTGTGTATCATCCTCAAACGGACGGTTTAGTAGAGCGTTTCAATAAAACCCTGAAAACCATGCTCAAAAGGGTGATTTCAAAAGACGGGAAAGACTGGGATATGATGCTTCCCTATTTGATGTTTGCCATCCGAGAGGTGCCACAGGCATCCACGGGGTTTTCGCCTTTTGAATTGTTATACGGGCGACATCTCCGGGGATTGTTGGACCTGGCAAAGGAAACATGGGAGCAAGAGCCCACCCCCCATAAAAGTGTGATTGAACACATTTTGGGTATGCAGAACCGCATAAGCGCGGTCATGCCAATTGTGAAGGAGCATTTACAGGAGGCTCAGGCCGCGCAAAGCGGCCGCTACAATAGACAAGCCACCGTGCGGACCTTTAAACCCGGGGATCGGGTGTTGGTATTAATCCCCACGGCGGAGAGTAAATTCCTGGCTCAGTGGCAAGGCCCCTACGAGATAAAGGAAAGAGTCGGGGTGGTTAACTATAAAGTATTGCAGCCCGGTAGGCGGAAACCTGAACAAATATACCATGTCAACCTATTAAAACCTTGGCAGGAACGGGAAAGCCTGATGGCTGTTTTTTCCCCATCTCCCTCCTCTTCGGGTCGTTCACCTCCGGCTCCAGCGACCTCCGGAGAGGACAAACCGGAAGTAAGGATTGGAGAAGCCCTCACCAAGACTCAGAGGCGAGAGGCCAGACGGTTGGTTCAGCAGAACCCCGATGTCTTCTCCGAGCTGCCCGGTAGGACCAGTCTGATACGACATGATATTGTCACCGAGCCCCACCTGAAGGTACGCCTGAAGTCATACCGGGTACCGGAGGCTCGACGACAAGCCATATCGGAGGAAATAAAGACAATGTTACGCCTGGGGGTCATCGAAAAATCCCGGAGTGAATGGGCTAGTCCGATTGTCCTAATACCAAAACCCGATGGCTCCTTAAGGTTCTGCAATGACTTTAGGAGATTGAACGAAATATCCAAGTTCGATCTCTACCCCATGCCCCGGGTGGATGAGCTGATTGATAGGCTGGGACAGGCGCGATATTTTACCACGCTCAACCTGACCAAGGGGTACTGGCAGGTGCCACTGACGGAATCCGCCAAGGAGAAAACCGCTTTTGTTACACCGGAGGGTCTCTTCACTATGTTGTCTTGCCTTTTGGGTTACATGGCGCTCCGGCCACGTTCCAGAGGTTGATGGACTTAGTGCTGGAACCCCACCAGGCGTATGCATCAGCGTACCTTGATGACATCATTATTTACAGCTCCGATTGGCAGACCCACTTGGAACAGGTACAAGCGGTGGTGGACGCGCTTCGAACAGCCGGATTGACAGCCAATCCCAAGAAATGTGCGTTGGGACTCACGGAAGCCCGCTACTTGGGCTACGTGATAGGCCAAGGAGTGATTAAGCCCCAAATTAACAAGGTTGAGGCGATCCAGAAGTGGCCTAGACCCCTGACCACGAAGCAGGTTAGGGCCTTCCTGGGTATCGTGGGGTACTACAGGAGGTTTGTAAAGGATTTTGCGGGACTATCAGCCCCCTTGACGGACCTTCTCAAAGGCAAGAAGTCCGTCATGGTGCGCTGGACTCCGCAGGCCGAGGACTCCTTCCGGGCCCTGAAGGGGGTCCTGTGCGGACAGCCCGTTCTTGTACACCCTGATTTCCGGAAGGAGTTCATAGTACAGACTGACGCCTCAGAGGTCGGCCTGGGGGCAGTGCTGTCTCAGGTGGTTCAGGGGGAGGAACACCCCGTCACCTTCTTAAGTAGGAAGCTCACCCCTCCCGAGCGGAATTATAGCGTAGTGGAGAAGGAGTGCCTGGCGATCAAGTGGGCCTTGGAGACCCTACGCTATTACCTGCTGGGACGGCAGTTTCGCTTGGTGACGGATCACTCTCCACTGGTCTGGATGAGGTCCGCCAAGGAACGGAATGCCCGGGTTACCCGGTGGTTCCTTTCTCTGCAGAACTTCCGGTTTACGGTTGAACATATGGCCGGTGGGTTGCCGGGCAACGCAGATGCCTTGTCCCGCGGCCCGTGTTTGATGGCGGGAGTTCAACCCCGCACGCTTGAACTGAGGGGGGGTATGTGAGACTGTGACCGGGGTTATCTATGACGGCCGGTATGTCTCGCCCCGGTTGTGCTCACTCCATGATAGAAAGTAAATCCACTCTAGGGTTAATGCTGTTTCCCTACAGGTGGAAGGAAGGGTTAAATGGAAACAGGAACAAGGGCAGGTGTGCCGGGTGTGAGGGAGTGAACACAACTCCCTGAGCTCTCTGCTGGAGAGGCACATGTATATTGTTGTGGACTTTTGTTTGGACATTAAAACCGTGTGCTGTGAACCTTAATGCCTGGATCCCGTGCCTTCTGCTGCGCAGCCGACCGTGCTACCTCACAATATATATATATATATATATATATATATATATATATATATATATATATATATATAATGCAATGATATGCGATATGTATTTATTGTCACTAGCACTTTAATTCCAGTGTCTACCATGTCTATGTCTATTGAAAATATGTTTTACCAGCACTTTATAAGGTCCAAACCTTGTGACCCATACTCTCCACCCCGCTTTATGATGCTGTGTTATATATTACATATTATTTGAATATACTGTGTCAATCCTGGCTAAAATGAACGTACACTAATTATTGCACATGGGGATTGACATGTCCTCGCCGGCTTCCCTGGAACTGTCACTCCCTGGATGACACGGCGATCACCTGACCTGGCCTCCGCTAACACTAATTGTGGGTGTTGCTGGCTTCTACTTCTCGCTGCTACTTCCATGAGGCGCCTCTGCATGCCAATGACAAGGTACGCATTGGCAATCACATGTGTCACTAGTAACTGGTGAATCATTGCACATTATTGCATTGATAAGAGAGTCCATCTCTTTTTTTCCCCTTTTCTATTTAATAGGATGTGATGATGAGTTAGTCGCAACTCCCCCAGAAAAAGGCACAGCGCCGAAACGCATGTAAGGGAAGTGTGCCCCCACTCCTGATACTGGTAAATACTATTCTTTATGCCATGCACTTTGTAATCCCTATTGTGATAGTAGATTTTGGCAACTAGCTTTCTGTTTAAATTGTATTATATACTTTACTATTAGTACACATTCAGAGCAGGAATGAATGTGTCACATGGATTTATGTCTTTTACATCAATTAAGAAATTTGCTCCTCAGAGCATCTGGCGGCATCACAGCCCGGACCAGACCTTAATCAGAGGACAATAAAACTTTCACACTCCTTATCTATGAACTGCTGCAATATTTATTGCCACATCAGTTTGCCCCCTTGCCATAGTGATAGTTCTGCTTCACATAACTTGTCTTATTTACTGCTCCATTCTATGTCCTATTGTGTATAAATATATGACACTTTAGATTTTGTGTTATACTGAGCCTGATGAAGAGACCTGCGTAGTCTCGAAAGCCGCTATATAGTACCATCTTTTCAGTTAGCATTACTTACAGCAAACATGGACTGCAGTGTATACATCGCCCAGGCTAAAAACTAATACTCTACCAGGATACAGCAAAGCCCCCACTAAGTGGAGGCATCACAAGTGCAGGAGGAGCAAATCACAAACACACTTCCATGGAATGGATGGGCGACTGCTAGATGATGAAACTGCACACTGATGGCCTGCATTGAGCACTGTTCACACATGCAGATACACAGTCACAAACCCACAGCCTATTAGGTGACGCCCATACTATTAGATCAGGCGGGCTGCCAAGCCGTACTCCATGTGTGTATCATGCAGGGACATAAACTCTAAAATGCAAGGCCCAACAGAAAGGGGCCTGGCTGTATCCTGTAGAAAAAATATGAGGTTTTAGTTGGTATTATGGCCATAAAACAGAAGCCTACAACCCTCATCATGGGAACCTCATGCTTGTAGATCCCTACACTAAATATAAAAATAGCAACACAAAGAGGAATAAATATCCTCCAAAAATTAAGTATTACTTACAGCAAAGATGGGCTGCAGCGTGTACATCGCCCAAGCCAAAAACTAATACTCTACCAGGATACAGCTAAATCCCCACTAAGTAGAGGCATCTCAGGTGCAGGAGGAGCAAATCACACACACTCTTTCATGGAATGGAGGGGGAGACTGCTGGATGATAAAACTGCACACTGATGGCTTGTATAGAGCGCCTGATCTAATAGTATGGGCGTCACCTAATAGGCTGCGGACTTGTGACTGTGTTATTTGCATGTGTGAACAGTACTCTATGCAAGCCATCAGTGTGCAGTTTTATCATCCAGCAATCACCCCCTTCATTCCATGGAAGAATTTGTGTGATTTGCTCCTCCTGCACCTGTGATGACTCCACCTAGTGGGGGTTTAGCTGCATCCTGCTGAAGTGTTAGTTTTTGGCCTGGGTGATGTACACACTGCAGCCCATCTTTGCTGTAAGTAATACTTAATTTTTGGAGGATATTTATTCCTCTTTTTTTGCTATTTTTATACCATTTTGTCAGTTAGCCATTAAAAGGTATCAACCACTGAGGACTCTTTTTAAACAGTTTTTTATTAGTTTAGCTTCACTCATAATATATTCTATAGAATGTTAGTATTGACCTTCTTGGACTAGTTTCATGGTTGTGTGGCGCCACCTACTGGCTATTTCTGAATATCACTTCTATTTCTACTTTTAACATTTATATTTTATCATTTATATGCTCTCCTTTGCACTTTATTTGTTTATGATTGAAAAATGATGGTTCTGTCAAATAAATATGTGGGAAATGTTATTTATTCATTACTTTGTGGGATATAACTATCTGGTTTAAGGACATAAAAATTCAATGTTCGAAAATTGCGACATTTTCAGCTTTTTTCACACGTTTTTGTTAATTTCTTAAAAAAAACACAAATCCTATTGACCAAAATTCACCCAACATGAAGGCCCACAAAAGCTTTCCCAGAATTACTGGACTATATCGAAGCTTTCGGGGTTATTACCTTAAAAAATGGCACTGGTCAGAATTGTACAATTTGGCCTGGAAAGGAAGGTGAAAACAGGCTCAGGGTGAAAGTGTTAAATCCAAGAAGCAGAAAGTCTGTGACTTCAGTTTTGTTGCCATCACACATTTTCAATGAGAAGAAGGAAAACAAGTGATACAAACTGACAATCTAATAGATAAAGCTGAGTGTATGTGTGTGTGTAAAGTGCCTACAAGTAGTATTCAACCCCCTGCAGATTTAGCAGGTTTACACATTCGGAATTAACTTGGCATTGTGACATTTGGACTGTAGATCAGCCTGGAAGTGTGAAATGCAGCAAAAAAGAATGTTATTTCTTTTTTTTTTTTTTTTTAAATTGTGAAAAGTTTATTCAGAGGGTCATTTATTATTCAACCCCTCAATCCACCAGAATTCTGTTTGGTTCCCCTAAAGTATTAAGAAGTATTTCAGGCACAAAGAACAATGAGCTTCACATGTTTGGATTAATTATCTCTTTTTCCAGCCTTTTCTGACTAATTAAGACCCTCCCCAAACTTGTGAACAGCACTCATACTTGGTCAACATGGAAAAGACAAAGAAGCATTCCAAGGCCATCAGAGACAAGATCGTGGAGGGTCACAAGGCTGGCAAGGGGTACAAAAAACCCTTTCCAAGGAGTTGGGCCTACCTGTCTCCACTGTTGGGAGCATCATCCGGAAGTGGAAGGCTTATGGAACTACTGTTAGCCTTCCACGGCCTGGACAGCCTTTGAAAGTTTCCTCCCGTGCCGAGGCCAGGCTTGTCCGAAGAGTCAAGGCTAACCCAAGGACAACAAGGAAGGAGCTCTGGGAAGATCTCATGGCAGTGGGGACATTGGTTTCAGTCAATACCATAAGTAACGTACTCCACCGCAATGGTCTCCGTTCCAGACGAGCCCGTAAGTTACCTTTACTTTCAAAGCGTCATGTCAAGGCTCGTCTACTGTTTGCTCATGATCACTTGGAGGACTCTGAGACAGACTGGTTCAAGGTTCTCTGGTCTGATGAGACCAAGATCGAGATCTTTGGTGCCAACCACACACGTGACGTTTGGAGACTGGATGGCACTGCATACGACCCCAAGAATACCATCCCTACAGTCAAGAATGGTGGTGGCAGCATCCTGCTGTGGGACTGTTTCTCAGCCAAGGGGTCTGGCCATCTGGTCCGCATCCATGGGAAGATGGATAGCACGGCTTACCTGGAGATTTTGGCCAAGAACCTCCGCTCCTCCATCAAGGATCTTAAGATGGGTCGTCATTTCATCTTCCAACAAGACAATGACCCAAAGCACACAGCCAAGAAAACCAAGGCCTGGTTCAAGAGGGAAAAAATCAAGGTGTTGCAGTGGCCTAGTCAGTCTCCTGACCTTAACCCAATTGAAAACTTGTTGAAGGAGCTCAAGATTAAAGTCCACATGAGACACCCAAAGAACCTAGATAACTTGGAGAAGATCTGCATGGAGGAGTGGCCCAAGATAACTCCAGAGACCTGTGCCGGCCTGATCAGGTCTTATAAAAGACGATTATTAGCTGTAATCGCAAACAAAGGTTATTCCACAAAATATTAAACCTAGGGGTTGAATAATAATTGACCCACACTTTTATGTTTAAAATTTATTAAAATTTAACTGAGCAACATAACTTGTTGGTTTGTAAGATTTATGTATCTGTTAATAAATCCTGCTCTTGTTTGAAGTTTGCAGGCTCTAACTTATTTGCAGCTTATCAAACCTGCTAAATCTGCAGGGGGTTGAAGACTACTTGTAGGCACTGTTATAATGTAAAAACAAATAATTAAAAAAATTATAGCGCTCCACGGTATTTTTGATTATCAGCGCAGGTAAAGTGTATGGCTACGGGCTACTACTCCCATCTGCCTTGCTTTACCTTGGCTGGCAATGAAAATACAGGGAAGCCCATTAATATTTTTTTTAATTTTTAAAAAAAATGATTTAAGAAAAAATACGTGGGCTCCCGCCTCATTTTGATCGCCAGTCAGGTAACACCAGGCATCTAGGAGCTTGGGATTCTCAGCGTGGTAGGGCCCAAATATTCTGGGCCCCTTACGCTAAAAACTGCAGCCCGCAGCCTCCCCAAGAATTGGAGCATTGTTTCTTAGCACCTTTTCACGGCTAGTCCAGTGGCCCTGATGATGGTGGCACGCTGGGTAATAAAGGGGTTAATACCAGCCTTGTATTCTCAGCTGGTACTAAGCCCGAAATTCATGGTGCCATGCCAAATTAGACATGGCCACCATAAATTTCTAGTAAACAGTAAAAAAGAAAAAACACAACACAATTAAAAAATGTTTTTATTAGAAATTATCCCAAAAATATGTAGAGACTCCATCTTTATGATAAAAAATCCTTAGTCTGTCGTAGTCAACAGGGACAGCAATGTCAGCTCTACTTCATCACTCTGTACAGACAACCATCAATACAAAGTGAGATGCAGGCTGAGGCCAGAGTTCCACTGGTGTATGACTCATGCATTCTTGAATCGTTATCACCTTGCACAGTGGCACACTCTCCAGACATGGAAATACATGCAGCCGACCTGCTCCTGTCAGGAGACTGTGCACCGTGTCGGGTGGCACTGATGCTAGACTTGTGCAAGTCATATGCAAGTGAGTTCATACCGTGTCATAGTTCAATCAAGTCCATGGCTAAGCCATGAACTTGGGTAAACCCTGACGTCACTGTAAACGTGGCCAAAAACAGTTGAAGACTGCCGAGTGACAGCAGTTCTGTGAATACCCCCGGATGTTAACGATCGGACCTGGAAGCTGACCTGCAGGACGCATCGCGGGAACTGTAAGTATAATGATAATGTTTATTATTAACTATATTCTTTATTTTACAGTCCCCCCACCCCATCCCATAATTGTAAAGTCTAAGCTTGGGGTTCGGACGCAAGTTCGCGTTATCTCCAACCCCGAACATGGACTTTACAAAAAGTTTGAGCAAGGCTCCCGAACCTGAACATCAGGGGGTTCGCACCTCACTATCTGTCACTTGACAAATCGGCATTGTATTAAATACTTATTTTCTCCACTGTATAAATATAATTGTTTTGCAAAGTATATCATCCAATCATAGTTTCCATAAAAGGCCAAAAATGTCCTGTTCAGAAAATTCACATGAAAAATCCAAAATTCATTTTCCCCCCATCTGGACATATGATTAGCGGCTTAAGTATTGTCATAAATAAATGTGTTCTGTGATTATGTATCTCCTTGGTAAATAAACAGTAAGGGAATAAAACCGCACAGGAATATCAGGTGATAACTTTTGAGGAATTAAGAAGTAAAAGGAAGATGTTCACCTTAGCAGGTTGTAGGTTGTGTGCAGGCCCAACTCCTGTGAAGGCCTTAAAATACCAGCTCCTTCTGCCTTGTGGCTGGGTTGCTGAAGACCTACAAGATAGTTGACAAATTTGGATGATAACACAATAAGAGGCAGCACTACTACTTATATAAGGACTCTTTAGGAACAAGATAAGACTAAAGTTTTTCTTATATTTATAATGTCTTTTCCAAGTGAATAAAACTATTGTAATTGTTTATTTTGCTTAAATAAGAAAGTAGTTCAGCAATGAAATTCAGTGTGGAAATAAAAGGTGTTCAAGTCATCTGGTCCTAAGGATCCTTCTTTACAGCCGCGCAGACAGAAACGTGTTATCGTCCAAATAGGTCAAGTATTTCCTTACATTTGTTTTAACATTTGTTGAATTGATTTCCTGATTTCCTTGTTCCTCAGGCTGTAGATGATGGGATTCATCATTGGAGATACCACAATGTACAGCAGAGACATGAACTTGTTCATGCTCAATGTACTATTATCTGATGGTGCCATGTAGACCATCAAGATAGTTCCATAGTAGACGCATACAGTGATGAGATGGGAGCTGCAGGTGGAGAAGGCTTTTCTCAATCCACTGGTAGATGAAAGGGTCATTATTGTGAATAAAATTCTAAAGTAGCTGAGAAGAATTAAAACAAAAGGGATGACCCCTCCAAAGATAGACATAGCAAAATCAACGAAAGCCAAGAGATAAGTGTCTGAGGTAGCCAAATCAAGCAATGATACTACGTCACAGAAAAAATGGTCAATGGCATTCTCAAGACAAAACTCTAGTTGCCAAACCAATACGATCTCCAAGGAGAAGACAAAGTCCAAGCACCAAGAGCCAAAAACCATCTTGAGGCAAACATGAGGTTGCATTATGGAATTGTAGTGCATTGGACTACAAATTGCCAAATATCGATCATAGGACATTATAGCAAGGAGAAAACACTGGATGAAACCAAAAATAAAGAAGAGGTGAAGCTGAAAGATGCAATTCCTCACTGGAACCACCTTCATATCCAATAGTATTATATTTAGCATCATGGGCACAATGGTTGTGGTTATGAGAATGTCGGCCACAGCTAGATGCTTGAGAAAGATGAACATTGGGATATTGAGGTTGTGGTTGGTGGACATCAACACTATAATAAGAAGGTTTCCATTCATTATTATCAGGTAAGAGAAGAGGAAAATGATGAAGAGCAGAAATTTGTATTTATATAGACCTTTAAATCCAAGGAGCAGGAACTCTGTGACTTCGGTCTGGTTGCCATCACACATATCAGCGAGTAGAAAGAAAGCAAGTAATACTGATTGAAGTCAATGTTTTGGAAGAAAGAAAATTATGTATTAGTAATGAAAGATTACAGTAACATCTATCTATATAAACACTGTGTTGAAAAAGTTTTCATACCCTATGGACTTTTTCATATTTTTTCCCAATAAACCCACAAACGTAAGGTATTTTATTGGGATTTTTTGTAATACTAGCTGTACTACTTGGCTTTGTCCGGGTTAATAACTGCTGTTAATAAAATAGAATGTATTAACAAAAATGTATTCTGCACACAAAAACCACAAAACAAATAGATATAAATGTAATTATAATGTCTGTCTCCCCCTCTGTATATATCTCTCTGTCTCTATCTCTTTGTCTGTCTCTTTCCCTGTCTGTCTCTGACTGTCTCTGTCTTTTTCTCCATCTATCTCATTCTCTTTCCCTGTCTGTCTATTTATATTTTTCCCTGTCTGTCTATTTATCTTTGTCACTTGCCCTGTCTGTCTCTTTCCCTGTCTGTCTCTTTCCCTGTCTGTCTCTTTCACTCTTTCCCTCTGTGTCTTTCCCTGTCTCTGTCTCTTTACCTGTCTTTGTATGTCTCTTACCATGTCTGTCTCTTTCCCTCTCTTTCCCTGTCTGTCTGTTTCCTGTGTGTATGTCTTTTTACCTGTCTGTGTCTGTCTCTTAACCTGTCTCTCTCTTTCCCTCTCTTTCCCTGTCTGTCTCTTTCCCTGTCAGTCTATCTCTTTGTCTCTGTCTGTCTCTTTGTGTCTGTTTCTTACCCTGTCTGTGTCTGTTTCTTTGTCTGTGTCTGTCTCTTTCCCTGGCTGCATTGTGACACGCCAACATTCCATATAAGGGCGTGGGTGCGCATTCTTCTGAAGTTCTGGCTGCACTGTGGCTCCCAGCTCCATTCGCTTTAATGGAGGCAGGTTTTTTGGTGAATAACTGTAAAGCGCGGGGTTAAAATTTCCCCTCAAAATATAGCCTATGACGCTTTCGGGGTCCAGAAGTTTGAGTGTGCAAAATTTTGTGGCTGTAGCTGCGACGGTGCAGATGCCAATCCCGGACACACACACACGCATACACACACACATTCATCATTATATATTAGATAACAACACAAAGTAATAGTTATGTGTGAAGAGAAAAGCAAATGCTACATGGTTTTCTAAATAGTTTAAAAATGCAAATCTGAACATTGTGAAGATGAATTGTATTCATCTTTCTCAAGTTGATACTTTAAAGGATCACCTTTCAATGCAACTACTGTTGAATTATTTGGGGTCGGTTTCTCCAGCTTTGTACATCTAGAGGTTACATTTCCCCCTTCTTTGCACATGAGCTCTCACTTGGTGTGCTTGAATGGAGACATCAGTAAGCAGCAATTTTCATATCTTGTCACAGATTCTTAGTGGCTTTGGGTCTGAACTGTGACTGAGTCATTCACACACATGATTATGTTCTAATTAGAGATGGGCGAACCCGAACTGTAAAGTTCGGGATCCTTACTGAACACATGGTGTTTGTGCACATGATCCCTATCACAAGCTTTCCTGAGTAGCTCGTTTTACAGTTCGTGTCCAGTTCGGGTCAGGGGCTGTAAAAAAAAAGCACATTATTAAAAACATTCTGATCATACTTACACATCCCGCGACACTTCCTGCAGACTGTGTCTCCCGGCCGCTTCTGCATCTGTCTGATCATAGCTGTGCTACACTGTAACAAGCATGGAGTTGCAGGACCTTCCGTGATGTCATACCCATGGGACCAGTCACACGTGATTGTTGTATTACATCATTGGCTACAGATTGGTCATGTGAGTATGACATCATCAAAGGTCCTTGAGTGCCGTGATGTGAGTATCGCGTCGCATTGCATCATGGTGCACAATATTCTGAATGCAGCGGGTCAGCTGCATTTATTTGGATGCAGCTGAGTCGCTTCTGTCCTGCGAGTTTGGTGATGCAACGCGAGACGTAAGTGCAATTATTCTTTCACCATCTGACTGCTTCTCGCACTGTGCAGAGCAATGTAGCAGAGCCGACATGGGTCTCCTTGCTTCTCACTATATATAGACTGTCTGTGCAGAGCGATGTAGCAGAGCTGACATGGGTCTCTGTGCTTCTCACTATGTATAGATTGTATCTGTACAGAGTGATGAAGCAGAGTTGACATGGCTGTCCCTGTGGATTACGTCGGACTAAGGATCTTTTAATAATAAAAATAAAATTTTTTATGTTTTATTTCTAATAAAAAAAGTTTTTCTATGTGTTGTGTTTTTTTACGGTTTACTAGAAATTCATGGTAGCCACATCTAATTTGGTGTCACACCATGAATTTCGGGTTTAGTACCATCTGAGAATACAAAGCTGGTATTAACACCTTTATTACACAGCGTGCCACCGGGCACGAGAGCCGCTGGACGAGTCAGGTAATGCACCTGGAAATGACGCTAAGAAACAATGCCCCATTGTCAGCGGTGCCTGCAGGCTGCCAAGAATCCCAGCCCCCAGCTGCCTGGCTTTAACCTTGGCTGGCAATCAAAATACAGGGAAGCCTATTTTTTTTTTTTTTTAGTTATTTAAAAAAATAATAAAAAATAATCCATGGGCTCCCGTTGCATTTTTGATTGCTAGCTAAGGGTAATCCTATCCACTGCTTGGTGTTACCTTCACTGGCAATGGAAGATCCAGGGAAGCCCTTTTTTAAAAAAGTTTTTTTGCCAAAAAGCTAAAAAAAAAAAAAAAAAAAAAAAAAAAGACATGAGCTTCGCCATATTTTAGTATGCTAGCCAGGTACAGCAGGAAGGTACAGGCTGCCCCCAACTGCCAGCTGCCTATTTGCACCCAGCTGGGAACTAAAAATATAGGGAAGCCCTTTCATTATTTCCTGAATTTCATGAAATAATTTAAAAAAAAACACTTGGGTTCGCCCAATTTTTGTTTTCAGCCAGGTACAACTAGGCAGCTGGGGATTGGAATCTGCGTGCCGGGTGGCCCGCTGGGTAATAAGGGGTTAATACCAGCTTAATACCAGCTGGTATTAAGCCCGAGATTCTTAATGTCAAGCCAAGTTTGACCCGGCCATTAAGAATCTCTAAAATAAAGGGTGAAAAAAAGACCCCCACACAGAAAAAAAAATACTTTATTAGAAATAAATACACAGACACACTAAGGGACTCCATATTTATTACGCCCTCTCACCCCTCCATGATTATGGTTTTCTGTCTTCTTCAACCGATGCCGCTTTACTATATCCGAATGCAGGGGATGGAGGAATAACGCTGCTACTCCCTGTGCAGTCTAATCACTCAATGAGTGAGCAGAAGCTGCAGGTTGGTAAGCGGTGATCTCACCGCTGCCACCATTGCCATAGCAACCTATCGAGTGTGTTACTATACTAATGGTGATCTTCGATCACCTGTTTCCCGCTGCCGCCATTCATCACCGGCTGTGGCAGCCAATCCCTGCATGTGGACTGACTCTATAAAGAGCGCCAACATGCATGGAGTGGAAGCCAAGCATGTGCCCGAGCATCTCATCGGTACACAACACTCGCCGAGTATACCGAGTACTGAGATGTTTGGGCTAGCACCGCGTACCAGCGAGATGCACTGATAGGACCTAGCATGACGTCATAGCCATGTGACCTGTCTGTAGCCAACGAGTTAATACAACATTCACACATCACTGGTCACATGGGTATGACATCACGGAAGGTCCTATCGTCAGTGCTGGTTACCAGGAGGGCACAATGATGATCGAAAGAAGAAGCAGCGGGAGACAGAGTGCAGGACACGTCATGGGACCTGTAAGTATAATGACAATGTTTAATATTAACAATATTCTTTATTTTTCAGTCCCCCGCCCCATCCCATAACTGTAAAGTCCAAGTTCGGTGTTCGGTGTTCGGATGCAAGTTCGTGTTATCTCAATTCCGAACTCGAACTTTACAAAACGTTCCGGCGAGTCTCCCACAAAAACATCGGGGGGTTCGCCCATCACTAGTTCTAACCTAAACCCTCCATTGTAGCTCTGCAGGATGTTTAGGATTGTTGTCCTGCTGGAAGGTGAACCTATGCCCCAGACTCAAGTCTTTTGCAGCCTCTATCAGTTTTTTCTCGAGAATCTTCCTGTATTTAGCTCCAACCATACTTTGATCAATTTACAACTACAAAATAAAATCCTTATTCTCACCTCTCTTGCCATCCTGCTCTCACCGCCACACATAGGGTCCTTGTTGCATCTGCAAATTTCCTTCAGTAATGCTGAAATCCCTGAGTTGTGGTTGCTGAGCCAAAGCTTTTGGTTTGTTAGACCTGTGAAGGCTCTAAGTAAGCATCTGTGAATATCACAGCTCATGCTCTGACCTTATACATTTCAACATGCACCTACAGCCTTTGAGGATGTGTGATGGTGAAGAGTGGAAGGACCGTAGATATTGATATAAAATTTTATTTTAGTTACTTTTTAATGTTTTATAGATTTTACGGTTTCTTAATTTGAATTGAAGTGAATTACAAAAAAATAGACTTTTTGCTGAGAGCAGATTTCTGTAAAATTTGACTAGAATTCAATTCAACTTTAATTTATTAGCTCAGCCCTATTAACGGTGGCAATGAGTTGTACATGCAGTTTTATCATACAGTTGAAACCAGAAGTTTGCATCCACTCTCTATGAAGACACATCTGCAGGTTTCCCCCCTCTCTCTATACAGACACATCTGCAGGTTTTCCCCTCCTCTCTCTATACAGACAAATCTGCAGGTTTTCTCCCTGTCTATATAGACACATCTGCAGGTTTTTCCCTTTGCTCTCTATATAGACACATCTGCATGTGTTTCCCTCCTCTCTCTATAAAAACACATCTGCAGGTTTTTCCCTCCGCTCTCTATAAAGACACATCTGCAGGTTTTTCCCTCCGCTCTCTATGAAGACAAATTTTCAGGTTTTTCCCATAGCCATAGCGTCTTCAGTTTGAAAGCTGTACTCTTGTTTTGTCTTCCAAAGAAAATAGCTCATTTTTGGACACCTTAAGAAAAAGCCTTTGTAATAGTCTAATAATATTGAGATTAGCAAACTATTTGTGGATGTACCCCTCAAAAAACAATCTACCATATTTTTCAGATTACAAAAAGCACTTTTCCTCTCCAAAAGTTTTGGAGGAAAATGAAGGTGCATCTTATAATCCGAATGCAGCTTACTGAGAGGTGGAGAATGGGTGCTGTGCTGGCTGTGTGGGTTGTGCGATCTGCGAGCGCTGTGCTGACTGTGAGCACTGTGTTGGCTGCGACATGTGAACGCTGTGCTGGGGCTGCAGGTGCTGTGCTGGGGTTGCGGGCGCCGTCATGGGTGTGTGGAGTAGGGCGATGCTGCAGTTGTTGTAGTTGGTGTCCGAGATGCCAAGACAGCAGTGTAGGCTTCAAATATTGGCTCCCAGAGTCGGTGCATGATCAGATGGAGCTCACAGCTCAAGATCTTCTCTGCACACATGCCACCTTTGGCCCATTGATCTCCTAGCAGCAGACTTAAAGAAAATTGTCCCCGGAGGTGGTGCGTGCGCGGATGAGATCTCAGCTTGTCATTAAGACAATAGCTCATGCGCCAACTCCAGGTGTCATTTCTTTAAAGCCCGCACCACCGACAGAGCATCTGAAACACCAGCCACACTGCCTGTAGTCTCACACTTCTCCTTCTCTTTCCCCTGCCTCCTGTGACCCCAATCCAACCCCCGGTAAGATACTACTGGATTATAAGACAGACCCCCTTTTTTTTAACCTTTTTTATCTCTAAATTTTGGATGTGTCTTATAATCTGGTGTATCTTATAAAATGGAAAATACGATATTTTAGACTAGTTATAGAATAGAAGTAAACCATAAAGACTGAAGTTGCTAGCGTGGCTACATATAGGGAAGAGCAAATATTTTGAAGTTTGAATTTGAAGGATTTGCTGAATTTCTCAGAGATTTGATTTGAGTAAATTTGCACAAATCATAGAATTAAAAGCTTCAAATTAAGTTAAAATATGTACAAAACACTTTGAGTACCACTTGGAGTCACTTGTAGATGTTTTAAACTCAGTAACGCAAACCCACTCTTTTTAATATTCCAATAACTTCCACCTATTTACCTAGAATATACAAAAAGAAGAAAAAATAGCCAGCTTATCTCATACCTTTCAATACATCAGTGTGAAGAGAACGGTTTTCAGAAGGCTACACCCGGATAGAGGTGGCAGCTGCACCGCACACGATAGTAGCAAAAAGAATCCAGCAAGCAATCCCCAAAAATTCTTTTGTTTAAAATAAAAAACTTTAAACTATACTTTTAAAACAATTGATTCAGGCAGTGTGAGTCCATTCCAGTAGCAGTCACATATGAGTCCTTTTAAAAGACAACACGTTTCGGCACCCTAGCCTTCTTATGGTCTTACACATATTTAAAAAAAAGGAAGGAAGTTCCAAACGGAATTCTGTCATCAATTAATTGTGGGAGTATCGCCATTATCTTTAAAAATGCATGGTAAAAAACATAACTGCAAATGAATGTTCTACTATGTAGACTTCATATTAAATTTATCATAACCTGCCTATTGCAACAAATCACTATTATTCGTACATCATATGACACAATCTAGGATATTTTTTTCAAATAAATTATATACCATTACAAATAGGAAAGTATTATGTGAAACCATAAAATGTACAAGTATTTATATAAATGTATACAGTGCGTCCCATGGACTGTCAAACATACACATCTCCTTACATAAATTTGATAAAAATAGGAATATAAAGATACAAAATAATACAACCTAATAAGATCTTGCCTATTGTTCAGACTGTCAGGAAGCCGACTCTCCAGTTGAAACAAATTGATGTTGATTCCCTGATCAGCAGTTTCCCTCTATGATCTCCTCCACGGGTTGGTTTAAACACTTTTTCTATAAAACCTGTAAGATCCCCCTTGTGTATTCTATGAAAATGTTTTGATCCAATCTATACTGAAACTCCATGTGGATTTACCGCATCTGATAAGTGTTTTCAGATTTTTCTTTTTAAAGGGCCCGTGGTACAACCCACATATTGTAACTTACATATGGTACAATTAGAGTTGATTCACTATCTATCGATTGGTACTCGTTGTACTCATAATGAGTACTGTCTAATACTCTCGTATTTGTTCAGAATAATGTGTGCAGTTCAAGTCAATAGGTAATACTTACAATGTAACGATTAACCCTTAATTCCACACAAATGCTACTTGCACGAATAGTACGACATTCGGGGTAATCATTACTTTGCGTGTTTTCCCCAGTGACTTGCATTGCACATGCTATTCGGAATGAATATATGAGTATTAGACAGTACTCATTATGAGTATAGTAAGTACGAATAGTTAGGTACTCACTCAACTCTAGGTACAATCTATCAGATATATCACAAAATTTGTATTACAATTGATTAAATTATTATCAGATGTTGACTCAAAGATTTTTGCTTTGTGCACGTACTGACAAGTAGTCCACCTGGAAGCCATTATTGGATTATGCTTTATGTTCTTAAAAAAGACTTGGAGACACCATGACATGCAATGTTGGAGCTTTTGTTTTTGCCACACATAACAATTTCTTTATAATAATGATGTTTCTCAGATTCTCATCTAGGTTTAGAACTGGTATTTCTTAATAATTTCCACTATATCTTTACATTATATGAATTTCATCGACACTATATTTTTTGGATTGCTCTCTGGATTCCTGCATTTTGCTACTATTTGCCTAGAATGGATAGTAACCAGAGGTGAAACACAGCGTATTTAACATAACACTTTAGTATCAGTCTTTTTAGGCACCTAAATTACATAAACAGTCTAAAAATTATCCCTTCTGGGGTCAGATGCATGTGGTGCGAATGTAAGAAGCCGTGGCATTTTCACATGGATGAACGCAACAATTATTCCTGTTTGGGAGCATAAAGAGTTTTTCCCTTTGCTAATTGAATAAGTGCTACTTTTCTTTTATATGCATTCTAAAGTAGTCATTGAATGGGGAGGCAAAACAGGTTTGTTTGGAATGTAAACAAGTAATAGAACAAAAATTGAAACGCGTTGAAATAAACAATCCTTTCACCCGCATTCAACGTCTGGCTCTCATCATTCTACAGCTGCGAGAGACAACCACATGGCTCTTCTGGTTCCATGTTGATCATTCTCAGCTTTAGGGCTTGTGGCTTCTAGAATAGCTGTTTCTAAGCTTAATGTGTCAGGCACAACCATACAAGGTGAGCGACCTCCCTATTTTCTTACATTTTTACAGGGTAAAACCCTATTGCACTCCTGTGTCCACAGCTCAATCATTTTACACAACATGGACACTGAGCAGGATAATGGCATCTGATGGGGCAGTACAAGCTTCCCAATAATGCCTTGCAGCAATCTTATCACATGCTGTAGCACAGCCAATCAATGGCTCTCACAGGCCAATAAAGACATTATGGCCAACCAAAGAAAGCCATTCTATGCCTCTGCTGTGTAAGGATAGGAGCTCAGAGCACAAAAGATAGGGATACATAAAGACCTAATGTGATTGTGTTCAATACGTCTCTGATGATGTCCCAGACTAATAATGGGAGATATTATCTCAGTCTGTGAATAGAAATCAAAAATTCAAGTGATATTCAGAGACTTTTAGTAGCATCTTATCTTCACCATCACAGTATCTTAAAGAAAAATCACTACATAGAGTGACAGTTCCGTAAAGTCCTTCTACCAGGAATAGTGGACAGATCGCATGTATCATACTTACAATGAATTCCGGATTGGAGCAGAGTTGAGGATGTGACAGCAGGTTATGTCTGGGTAATCAACTCCCAACAGATCTGCAGATATGAGGCCACCAGTGACATTTCCATCTCATTTATACTTTACTTCTGACTCTAATAATGTCCCCGGGTGGCACCAGGGGGAATAAGAACGACGTGATGGGATTTCTTTAATAAGCATTTGCAAATGAAAACATCGTGTTATTGTAATTATCTCTGAGGCCTAAGATATCACAATATTAAAATGTCTCACTACAATTAATAGTGTGTATTTATTTAATTTCTCATATTAGCAGTGTAAATCACAGAAGACCACTCCGCTATGCTGTAATTAGAATGTGCCTTATGCTTAGTCTTCAGCACTTCAATTGATACAATAGAAACACTTAAGTATCAGGAACAAAGAAAATGCTGGCAATGCCCAAACCTAGCAATACATTCAACTTTAGATTGGGAATTATGTTAATTCTATGCCTTCTTGGTTGTGAACATTGCTGGAAATGCAATGGATTCTTAAGTAAGAAGAGGCTGCTCACACTGCTGGCCATCCAGTTTGTCTGATGTGATACTCATGATATCAGGTGTCCTGAGGTAAGAAGACATTCTTCACACTTATATCCTCCCTGTTTATCTGATCTAATACTGGAGAAACTTGGCAACTGAATTAAGAGGGGCTGCTCACACTGCTGTCCATTATGTCTAACTGTTGTAATACTGGAAAAACTAGAGGAGCGGAGGTAAGAAAAGGCTGCTCACACTGCTGTCCATCATGTATTTCCAATATAATAGTTAGTGTCAAAAATTCAAATAGAAGTGGGCTCCTTCAAAGGAAGATGGTCAGCAGTAATGGTTAAATGTGACTTTATTACCCATTTCAGAGATCACATGTCCTTCCTCAGATACATCACACATGTACATCAATATAATACTTGAGATACCAGAACTGTTGAGATAAATAGGCTGTTCACACCGCTGTCCACCCTGTCTTTTTGATGGTAATGGTGATACCCCAAGTTGCTAAGATAACAAGAGGCTGATCACCTCCCTGTCCACCCTATGTCACTGATGTAACATTAGTGCTATCAGGGATTCTGATGTTAATAAAGGCCCCTCCTATTGTTATCTACCCTGTCTTTATGGTCTCATACTAGAGAGACTGAGATACTGAAGTAAGAAGAGGCCACATACAATGTTGTCATCCATGTCTGTTCAATCTAATTTTGGAGATACTATGTTTATTAAGGAAAGAAAGGGCTGCTCACACTGCTGATTACAATTGACTCTGGAAAGGCTGACTACAGGCCCTATTATCGACCAACCAACCATAACCCACCAGTGGTTTTTACCTAAAATAAGGACCAAGACTGCATGACAATTATAAAAGACCACATCAGCCCCCATTTATTAATACCAAAACATAGACAATATACAAACATTTCAAAAGATCCATTGAAGAACAACCAAAGTAAGGGGGGTAAGTGAAGGTTGACAAAAACCGTACGATGCAACACCGGCTCCACCGCCTACCCTCAGCCGCACCACACCGGTTTGAGGGCACCTAGCCAAATGTTGCCCACCCAATGTCCCGCTGAGACTCAACCCAGGAAGGACCCGAATCACCAATTTCTTACACCACCAAGGGTAACCCACTCCTGCACTAGGTTCCCCCCCTCTCTTCTGTGCAGACCCCCCACTTAAGATACCCCCCTCCTTTCCGCCACAGCGAGCATGCATGACCCCTTGTGTGTGCGAGTCCTCCAACAACAACAAAGCTTTCCCCACCCCATCCATGAGCCTAAGGGCCCAAATGTCAATACACACAGAGTTCAAATGAACGCCATCCTGACCTAAAACTCGGAGAAAGAAGACTCTAACTTTATGTGTCGCACCGCGACACCGCCCACATGAGAATTAAAATGCACGACCTCCCAGTTAACTTTTACCCTCGCTCTATTTACACCCTCAAAAGATCTAGCACACCTCCATTCCTAACGCTCAACAATGTCTGACCACACTAGTACTAGACCCGGGTGGTATGAAACTAGCTAAAAGCAGTCACTCTTGATATCCCGTATCAAGTCCCTGGACGCCTGAACACCTAAGTCCTTCCCCCCACGTGCAGCACCAGACCATCCAGTGGTCTGTTAAGCTCAGAGTGACGTTGCCAGGTAGGCAACACCTCGCTCCACAGCATGCCCCTAACCCCGATCCAGCGCACCGTCACTTTGTCTCCGGGGACCCCCAACTGACGGTCGTTGGGTCTTACATCAGCCGGAAGGGTGCCCCAATAAACGTATGAATGGACTAGTACCCATACCAGCAAAGGAGAACGTACAAAACAAAAAGTGACACGATGGAGGGGTTGGGAGGCAGGGAAGAGGAAAATGGGAGCAATCACGATCAAGTATAATCCGAAGAATCCATAACCCCCCCATAGCCCCTTTACAACAGAGCAGACTACACATAAGATCTGTACCTTGCTGACTCCCAGCATCCAATCTTCCAGACAGCCTGCGCACTCTGTCCCCAACGAGCAGCCTGAGTCACTGCCGCAAACCTGAGTCACTGCCGCAAACCTGAAGGAATGGGACGCAAACTCTGCCTCATTGAGACTGCACTGCTGCAGGCAGTGTGACAAAAAGGACCCAATGCGAGTTCCCTCACTTCCAGAAATGATGTAACTTATTTGACCTTGCACTCTACCAAGCCCAGTACCCCCCAAAGGTCAACCACACAACCTCTACAAAGCTGATCCATCTTGGATAACTCAAATGGCAGCGTACTGCATCCACCCCACATTCAACATCATTCAACCACAAACCACCGTGACATTTTCAGTTTCTGCTGACTAGCTCGTTGATCCTAAAGGCACCGAAAAAAGTTAGGACAAAACCAGTGCTAAACAACCGACATTTGTATTCCAATAAACACACCTGAGGCAATTCCTCAAGCAGTTTACCTAGCAGCTCAAAAGAAACTGGGCTCCTCCAACCTTGCCGTACCACTTTTTCGCAATAGCCTTTTAACGCCTGATGTACTTATATCTTATATACTTATATATATAATATATATATTTATAACAAATCTTTAGTAATGTCCTTCCAGCCGAGCAATTAGAAACAGAAGGCCATGCCGGCCAGGCTGCTAGCAACCGCCGACCACGAAAGACCATCTTCTATCTCTCGGTCCAACATAAACAACAGTAGATAAACAGATAAACCCTTTGCTCTCAGGTACATTAGCACCAACATCGTCAACCAGCTGGAGCCATTGGTCCCACGCTGCTGTATAACTTCGCCAAGTACTGGGCACCACCGACTCTTGAATCAATTCCCAGGCTGGACGCAAACTAGATCCCATAAACAGGCAGGCAAAATGGTCTCCTGATGCTCCGCATCCGGCGCCAGCACCCAAAAACGGTCCTACTGGAAGTGAGATAATGCATCAGCCACTGAATTCAATACACTTTGGACATGCACTCCACAAATCCATAGATTAACGTTAAGACACTTCAACACCATATGCCTTAAAAGGTCCACCACCAGCGGGGAATCTGCCATCAATTTATTGACACACTGAACTACACCCAGATTGTCACACATAAAGTGCACCTTCACATCTCTCAAGTCCTGTCCTCAAACCTCAATGGCCAAGATGATAGGGAAAAGCTCCAACAAAGCCAAAATTCTGGTCAGGCCTGAAGACCGCCAAGCCTCAGGCCACTTGCCAACACACCATCAACCCCTGAAGTATGCCCCAAAGCCACTGGACCCAGCTGCATCCGTATAAAGGACCAGGTCATCATTAGTAGAGATGAGCCACCCCTTTAGAGTTCGAGTTCGGTTCGGTTCATCGAACGGTGCCCTGTTCGATGAGCCGTTCGTTGAACCGTTCGTCGAACTCTCGAACCCCATAGGAAACAATGGGAGGCAAACACATACAAACACCTGGAAAACACACTTAAAGTTGGCCAAAAGGTGCCAAACAACTCCCAAGACAACACAAACACATGGGAAAGTGACAAGGACAAATAGTCATGTGAAAACAAAACAGCTGGACGAGAAAAAAGAGGAAGATACACAGATATATGAGTATATGCAAGGGAACATAGATGCAATTACTGTGCAACTTGAGCCCTGCTTATTTTAGGCTTCCAATCTGGATAAATTGCCTGAGCTCACCAAGTACGCCTTGGGGATCTTGTCGTGTCCCGCAGCCAGTGTTCTCTCGGAACGTCTCTTCAGTGCTGTTGGGGGTCTGCTGGCAGATAAGCACACGCGTCTGTCCACTGACAATGTGGACATGGATCACAGAGGACTTTTCTACCCTTGTGTCAGCCAGGGGACGGGAAAGGCACGTGTATTTTTGAGAGTGCATCATGCAAAGCATCTTTTTTATCTTGAAAATGGGGGTCAACTGATGCCAGTCAAGTGGGGTGTGTGTGGCCCAATTAGTGAAAACGAGGGAGACTGTGGTTGGAGTCCCCTCGCTTTTGAAAAAAGAACAAAGATGAACAAGTCATGGCTCTCAGAGGACTTTTCTTCTTCTGGGTCATCCAGGGGAGGCGAAACGCACGCATATTTTTGAGAGTGCTTCATGCAAAGCATCTTTTTCATCTTGAAAAAGGGGTCAACTGATGCCAATCAAGTGGGGTGTGTGTGGACCAATTTTTAGAAATGAGGGAGACTGTGGTTGGAGTCCCCTTGCTGTGTTTTACATGCTTTTAGAAAGGCATGACATGGCTTAGAGGTTGACTTTCAGCATCTGCAAACTATTGGCTACCGAAATGCTGCCTTTCCAACCCTTTTAACCGAGGATTTTCGAGACCTTATGCCCATTGCAGTGCCCCAAGAGCCGATGCCCAGGCGCCACTCCTTCTCCAACAAAGGCGTGCACGCGCTACACCAGCATGTCGCACAAAACATCACCGCTTCTTTGAGAAACTTTGTGTGACAGGGTGCATTTCACCACAGATACTTGGCCCAGTAAGCATGGACAGGGGCGTTACATGTCGCTGACTGGGCAATGGGTTACTATGGGGAGACATGGAGAAGGGTCTGCTGAACAAGTCTTGCCTTCCCCACGAGTTGTTTCAATCCTTGCTCTGAATGTAGAAGTTAATACACTGCTTCTGCCTCCTCAACCTCTTCTGGGTCCTCCACCAAACCCTGTGTGATCAGGCCACCCTTCCTTGTAACTACGCACAAGACACACCTCCTTACTATGCTGGTAGCAGAGCTCAATGCCATCAGGCGGTCAAATGTTTACTTTGAAATGTATGGGAAATGTGAGTCACACCTCTCGGGAGTTGTGGACGGTTAGCTCTGGAGACCGAGATTCATCAATGGTTGTCTCCACTCAACCAGCAGCCAGGGAAGGCCGGGTGCGACAATGATGCTAAACAGTCTGCGGCCCTTCTCCGTGACAATGTTACACACGTGCCTTGTGTGGCTCACGTGTTGAATCTTGTTGTCCAGCAATTTTTAAAGCACTATCCTGGCCTACATGGCCTTCTGCAGAGAGCACGGTGTAACACCTTCCTTGATACACACACTCTGATGGGCTGTAAAGGATAGGCTAGAGGCAAGCCACTCACCAAGCAGGACCCCCAGAAATCTGAAACCCTTTAAACCCCATACAGGGAGTTGGAATTACACAGGGCCCAAGTTGATCAATACCTGCGGAAGGCTGCAGTTCCAGAGAATAGTAGTCAGGCAGGGTCAAAACATTAATTGAGGAACAGGAACAGAATGGAGGGACAGGACTTAATCAGAAAACAAGCAGAGGTGAAATGCGTATCGGCCAACAAGGTACTGTGAGACTGTGACCGGGGTTATCTATGACGGCCGGTATGTCTCACCCCGGTTGTGCTCACTCCATGATAGAAAGTAAATCCACTCTAGGGTTAATGCTGTTTCCCTACAGGCTGAAGGAAGGGTTAAATGGAAACAGGAACGAGGGCAGGTGTGCCGGGTGTGAGGGAGTGAACAGAACTCCCTGAGCTCTCTGCTGGAGAGGCACATGTATTTTGTTATGGACTTTTGTTTGGACATTAAAACCGTGTGCTGTGAACCTTAATGCCTGGATCCCGTGTCTTCTGCTGCGCAGCCGACCACGCTACCTCACATATGGTGGAGAATCGGCGGGCATGACAGCCGGTGAGGTGTAGCATCCATCCCTGGTGACCCGGTAGCACATGTCCTGGATTCGAGCGGCTATACTACAGCCCAAACCCGGCGACGCCATGGAGGACATACTAAGGCAGCAGCAACAGACTAATGCACAGCTACAAGAGGCTAATGCACAGCAACAACAGGCTAATGCACAGCAGCAACAGACCAATGCACACCTGCTCCGGGCGTTGGAACGTCAGGAGCAAGCCTTGCAAGCGCAGGAAAAAAGGCACCAAGAACAGATGGTTCTCCTGGCCAAGTCGATCCGTGCCGGACCGGCAGCAACAACCCCGGGACCGGGTGACGACGGCAGCGTCCGGAAAGCGGTGAGACAAGCGTTGCAAAAGATGACCCCGGGTGATGATGTGGAAGCGTTCCTGGCGGTGTTTGAGCGGGTGGCCGAGCGGGAAAAGCTGCCGACCCCCCAGTGGGCTGAGGTATTGTCGCCCTATCTGACGGGGGAACCCCAAAAAGCGTACCTGGACCTCTGTACCGAGGACGCCATTGACTATGTGACCCTGAAAGCCGAAATACTGGCTCGGTTGGGGGTGAATACCTATGTACGGGCTCAGCGGGTAAATCAGTGGTTCTATGAGGAAGCCAAACCCGTACGCTCCCAGGCCTATGACTTGTTGCATCTTGTAAAAAAGTGGTTGCAGCCTGACACTCTGAGCCTGGCGCAAATGGTGGAAAGGGTAGTAGTGGATCGTTTTGTGCGCACTTTACCCGTCACCGTTCAACGGTGGGTAGGACAGGGCGACCCGAGTACCCTGGACCAATTAGTGTCCTTGGTAGAGCGGCATGTGGCTACGCAGGACTTGATACGGGACACTGAGACTTTGCGTACCGCCCGTCGGTCCGGCCCCTCCAAGCCTAAGGCCAAGGACCCACCGCTGACAACGGTGCAGGAGTCCCCTACCGTCCCATCTGAGGCCGCGGCCGCCGTTCCTGAGGTCCGGAAGGTTCTGTACCCTAAACGACAACCCGTCAAGGGGGTTTCCGTCCCCATTAGATGTTGGCGGTGCCAGCGGGTGGGACATATGGAAGCCCAGTGTCCACTCACCACGGAGCCCATGGATTGTGGGGTTACCCGGCGGGGTTCAATGTATGCTCAGGTGGTGTGTACCGCTGACCTGGTCTCCCCAGAGACGGAGCCCCACTTGTGCCAAATACAGGTGAATGGATGTCCGGTTACAGGATTGTTGGATTCCGGAAGCTTAGTGACCCTTGTGCGATCCACCTTGAGGGCTAAAGTAAAGGCCACAGGATGTACCGTGGGGGTGGTTTGCATACATGGGGACCGCCGCGACTATCCCACGGGGATTGTCACCATCACAGCACCTTGCGGTCAGGTGCAACATGAGGTGGGATTTCTTAACACTCTTCCTTATGACGTGATCCTAGGAAGGGATCTGCCCTATTTTTGGACTTTATGGAAGGGACCCCCTAAGTCCCCTCAGTTATTGGTCAGTCCGGGACCTGAGCCCTACAATCCTGAATCCGGGACGCCTGCCGTAGGGGTCCCCATGATAGGGACAGAGTGTGAACCCGATAGGTCACCCCTAGAGGTATTGGCAGGAGAGGCTGAGATGGTCGAGCCCATCCCGGAGTTGGAGGCGTCCCCGGATACGTTTGGGACAGCCCAACTCCAGGACCCTACGTTAATACACGCCCGGAGTCGGGTGACAGTAGTTGACGGGGTGGCACAGCTGCCCGGTGCCCAGGTAAGGTACCCCCATTTCGCTCTTAAGCAGGATTTACTCTACCGGGTAGATGAAATACGGGGCGTGGGGGTAGAACAGTTGGTCGTGCCCCAGCCGCATCGCCGGCGGGTCCTCGACTTGGCTCATAAACACCTGATGAGTGGCCACCTAGGGGTCAAGAAAACGCAGGAGCGAATATTGCAAAGGTTCTATTGGCCCGGGGTCTTTGGGGAGGTAAAACGGTTCTGCGAAACCTGCCCGGAGTGTCAGCTTACCGCACCCCTAACCCATTTTCGCAGTCCGTTGGTACCTTTACCCATTATAGAAGTCCCTTTTGAACGGATAGGGATGGATCTGGTGGGGCCCCTCGTAAAGTCCGCTCGAGGGCACCAACACATCCTAGTGATCGTTGACTATGCCACCCGGTATCCCGAGGCGATACCTCTCAGACATACTGCAGCAAAGCTTATAGCTCGGGAGTTGTTTGCGGTGTTCTGCCGGGTGGGGTTGCCCAAGGAGATCCTTACGGATCAGGGGACCCCATTCATGTCTAAAGTGACCAAAGAGCTATGCCGGCTACTCCAGATCAAGCAGTTGCGTACGTCTGTGTATCATCCTCAAACGGACGGTTTAGTCGAGCGTTTCAATAAAACCCTGAAAACCATGCTCAAAAGGGTGATCTCCAAAGACGGGAAAGACTGGGATATGATGCTTCCCTATTTGATGTTTGCCATCCGTGAGGTGCCACAGGCATCCACGGGGTTTTCGCCTTTTGAATTGTTATACGGGCGACATCCCCGGGGATTGTTGGACCTGGCAAAGGAAACATGGGAGCAAGAGCCCACCCCCCATAAAAGTGTGATTGAACACATTTTGGGTATGCAGAACCGCATAAGCGCGGTCATGCCAATTGTGAAGGAGCATTTACAGGAGGCTCAGGCCGCGCAAAGCGGCCGCTACAATAGACAAGCAACCATGCGGACCTTTAAACCCGGGGATCGGGTGTTGGTATTAATCCCCACGGCGGAGAGTAAATTCCTGACTCAGTGGCAAGGCCCCTACGAGATAAAGGAAAGAGTAGGGGTGGTTAACTATAAAGTATTGCAGCCCGGTAGGCGGAAACCTGAACAAATATACCATGTCAACCTATTAAAACCTTGGCAGGAACGGGAAAACCTGATGGCTGTTTTTTCCCCACCTCCCTCCTCTTCGGGTCGTTTACATCCGGCTCCAGCGACCTCCGGAGAGGACGAACCAGAAGTAAGGATTGGAGAAGCCCTCACCAAGCAACAGAGGCGAGAGGCCAGACGGTTGGTTCAGCAGAACCCCGATGTCTTCTCCGAGCTGCCCGGTAGGACCAGTCTGATACGACATGACATTGTCACCGAGCCCCACCTGAAGGTACGCCTGAAGTCATACCGGGTACCGGAGGCTCGACGACAAGCCATATCGAAGGAAGTAAAGACTATGTTACGCCTGGCGGTCATCGAAAAATCCCAGAGTGAATGGGCTAGTCCGATTGTCCTAATACCAAAACCCGATGGCTCCTTAAGGTTCTGCAATGACTTTAGGAGATTGAACGAAATATCTAAGTTCGATCTCTACCCCATGCCGCGGGTGGATGAGCTGATTGATAGGCTGGGACAGGCGCGATATTTTACCACGCTCGACCTGACCAAGGGGTACTGGCAGGTGCCACTGACGGAGTCCGCCAAGGAGAAAACCGCTTTTGTTACGCCGGAGGGTCTCTTCCACTATGATGTCTTGCCTTTTGGGTTACATGGCGCTCCGGCCACGTTCCAGAGGTTGATGGACTTAGTACTGGAACCCCACCAGGCGTATGCATCAGCGTACCTTGATGACATCTTTATTTACAGCTCCGATTGGCAGACCCACTTGGAACAGGTACAAGCGGTAGTGGACGCACTTTGAACAGCCGGATTGACAGCCAATCCCAAGAAATGTGCATTGGGACTCACGGAAGCCCGCTACTTGGGCTACATGATAGGCCAAGGAGTGATTAAGCCCCAAATTAACAAGGTTGAGGCGATCCAGAAGTGGCCTAGACCCCTGACCACGAAGCAGGTTAGGGCCTTCCTGGGTATCGTGGGGTACTACAGGAGGTTTGTAAAGGATTTTGCGGGACTGTCAGCCCCCTTGACGGACCTTCTCAAAGGCAAGAAGTCCGTCATGGTGCGCTGGACTCCGCAGGCCGAGGACTCCTTCCGGGCCCTGAAGGGGGTCCTGTGCGGACAGCCCGTTCTTGTACACCCTGATTTCCGGAAGGAGTTCATAGTACAGACTGACGCCTCGGAGGTCGGCCTGGGGGCAGTGCTGTCTCAGGTGGTTCAGGGGGAGGAACACCCCGTCACCTTCTTAAGTAGGAAGCTCACCCCTCCCGAGCGGAATTATAGCGTAGTGGAGAAGGAGTGCCTGGCGATCAAGTGGGCCTTGGAGTCCCTACGCTATTACCTGCTGGGATGGCAGTTTCGCTTGGTGTGGTGACGGATCACTCTCCACTGGTCTGGATGAGGTCCGCCAAGGAACGGAATGCCCGGGTTACCCGGTGGTTCCTTTCTCTGCAGAACTTCCAGTTTACGGTTGAACACCGGGCCAGTAGGTTGCAGGGCAACGCCGATGCCTTGTCCCGCGGCCCGTGTTTGATGGCGGGAGTTCAACCCCGCTCGCTTGAACTGAGGGGGGGGGTATGTGAGACTGTGACCGGGGTTATCTATGACGGCCGGTATGTCTCACCCCGGTTGTGCTCACTCCATGATAGAAAGTAAATCCACTCTAGGGTTAATGCTGTTTCCCTACAGGCTGAAGGAAGGGTTAAATGGAAACAGGAACGAGGGCAGGTGTGCCGGGTGTGAGGGAGTGAACAGAACTCCCTGAGCTCTCTGCTGGAGAGGCACATGTATTTTGTTATGGACTTTTGTTTGGACATTAAAACCGTGTGCTGTGAACCTTAATGCCTGGATCCCGTGTCTTCTGCTGCGCAGCCGACCACGCTACCTCACAGTACATAAACAGCAAGCAGGAAACGTAGTCAGGTAACAAGCACACAAACCCATAAAACTGAACTGGGGGTAACAGTAACCAGAGGTTCATAGTTTTGTCTGGCAGTGGTCTTCAGACAGGATGGGCCTAAAAAAGGGTGTGGTGTCTTCCCATTGGTTGTAGCTGAATTATGGTACTTCATCTGTGAGATACCCACCACCTGCATTCAGCCATTGGTTCTGCATCTGTCAAGGTAACGCAGCCCAATGGGTGAGCACAACCTGTGTCCACCTGCGCCGCTGGCATCGACTCCTTTCCCATCATCAGCACTATGCACAAAAGGAACACGTTGTCACCTGGCGACCAGAGTACAAATTGACGGAGCGGACTCTGGTGGTGACTTAACAGCCGTGTGCGGCAATGATACAAACCTGGCTGCGGGCCATCGTCAGGGCAATGTGACACACGTGCCTTGTATGGCTCACGTGTTGAAGCTAATTCTCCAGCAATTTTTAAAATACCATCCCGGCCTACATGGCCTTGTGCAGCGGGCACGCTCGCTATGTGCTCACTTCCATCGTTCGCACCCAGCAGCTCAACAACTTTCGTCGCTACAGAAGACTTTAGGTCTGGTGGTTAAACGCCTGAAATGCGATGTGCCGACACGCAGGAATTTGAATCTGCACATGTTGCAGCGTTTGTGGCAGCACCGCAGAGCCCTGCTGAAATACGGTATGACATATAGCCTGGGATAACTTGATCCAGAGGTGGTGCAGATCACGCTGCTGGAGTGGTGTCAGATCAAGGACCTATGCACCCTTCTACACAGTTTACAAATGTCAACGAAGATGTTTAGCACTGGCAATGCCATTCTCAGCATGACAATTCTGGTCATCTACATGATGGAGCACACTGTAATCATTATTCGGAGTCAGGTGTTGGGACAAGAGGAAAGGGAGGAAGTACAGGAGGAGTCATATGCGGAAGAGATAACATGGACTACAAGATCTACAAGGTCCAGACGTTCAGCGGCACCTAGGCGGCAGTCATGGTGAGGGACAGGGATTAATATTGGCGCATAGTATCAGCAAAACTATTGAGGAAGGTGCAGGAGCCCAGTAAGAAATGGAGGACGAACTGGTGATGGGCATGGAAGACTCAGCAGATGAGTGAGAGCTTGCTCACATTTCGGTTGTGCGAGGTTGGGGGGAGAGGGCAGAGGAAGGAGGCACGATTCTCACCTCTCCACCACCAACACACCAAGGACTTGGTCCTCCTGGATGCACAAGACACATGAGCGCCTTCTTGCTGCACTACCTACAACATGACCCTCGGATTGTACGAATTCCAAGTCATGCTGACTACTGGGTTGCCACACTGTTAGATCCCCGGTACAAGACAAAATTTGGCAAAATAACTCCTGCCATAGAAATGGACGCACGTATACAGGAGTATCTGCAGAATGTAGTACGCAATCTTAGATCTGCTTTTCCACTAAACACCAGTGCTGCACAGAGTGAATCTCAACGCTTTGTCATGGATAGGAGGAAATGGTCTTTTAAGGCCCCGTCACACACAGAGATAAATCTTTGGCAGATCTTTGGTTGCAGTGAAATCATGGACATATTGTTCCATTTGTACACAGCCACAAACCTGGCACTGATTGTCCACAAGTTCACTGCAACCACAGATCTGCCGCAGATTTATCTGTGTGTGTGACAGGGCCTTTACTTGTCCACATCTGAGGGACCGAGGGCTGGCTGCTGTGCTGAGATGGCGTTGAGTACGGTGTCCCTGCAGAGTTGCACTTTTGGTCATATACAAAATGATTGAAATAGCAAATATTCAACACCAGTAGGTATTAAAGTGGAACTCTTACATGTACAGTTAATGTGAAAATAGCAACATGTGTTAATTAAAACTTAACTTTTAATTGGGTTATATAAAAATACAGTATAAAGTGCAAATAGTGATGCACACACCAATTTAAAAACCTGAAAATGATGAGGCCAATCAAGGAATAAAGCACCATCACTTTCATATCATGACACAGGAGAACAAAGGGGTAATCTACCCTATGTATCAATACCCATCTAAATATCGTCAGCTGTAGGGACACTAGGTGAATACGGTCCACAGAAAATAGGCTTGCAAGCAGCCCAAGATATTACATAGCAATTGGCGATATTATAGCAAAAAATAGCTGCCTGGTAATGAACACACAACCTATATATATATTGACAGGCAGATGGACATATCAATACATGTATATATATTGTTGATTGGGGTATCCACTAATAGATAAATCCAAGTGGTTCCAATATAAACAAAGAGAAAAACCTGTCTATAAATAGGCTATAGGCAACAGTTGCTATATAATGTAATAGACACAAAAGAAAAAGGAGTGATCTCACCCAATTCCTATGTCCTGTTCAGGGGTTCAAAATTCTCCTGTGTTATCAAGATCCATATGCCAAGTTGACGGAAGAAGTGACTTGGTCGCTAACCCTGTCAGGGATAAAGCTGACCCTTTATCACAATAAACTCCCGCCCTGACAAGGGCAGTCCACAGCTGGCCCTGTTGTGGCTAGCCCTATTATCCAGACCAAGTGCCTCCCGATGCGTTTCACATCATATCCATGCTCATCAGGGGAGGAATATGGCACTTGAAGATGGCGGTGATGGCTCAATGCAGAGCTCAACCCTGTATGGCCTGGTATCCAATCTTCAAGTGCCATATTCCTCCCCTGATGAGCATGGATATGATGTGAAACGCGTCGGGAGGCACTTGGTCTGGATAATAGGGCTAGCCACAACAGGGCCAGCTGTGGACTGCCCTTGTCAGGGCGGGAGTTTATTGTGATAAAGGGTATGTCCATCTGCAAGCCTATTTTCTGTGGACCGTATTCACCTAGTGTCCCTACAGCTGACGATATTTAGATGGGTATTGATACATAGGGTAGATTACCCCTTTGTTCTCCTGTGTCATGATATGAAAGTGATGGTGCTTTATTCCTTGATTGGCCTCATCATTTTCAGGTTTTTAAATTGGTGTGTGGATCACTATTTGCACTTTATACTGTATTTTTATATAACCCAATTAAAAGTTAAGCTTTAATTAACACATATTGTTATTTTCTCATATACAAAATGAGTTGAAAAAGGACAGATGCTGGTGGAAAGGGGAACAGGTGTGTTGGAAAGGGGAAAAAAGTTTGTGTCCATGGGTTTGGTGGTTAAGCAACTGTAACATTTGCTGAAGAAACAACATCTGTTATGTGACACGTCATGAGTGGCATAACTAGCGTTCTATTCAGAACCGCCACTTCAATGATGACCTCATGGCAGCCACGACCCAAACACCTCACCAGTCATCGTCTGACCAATAATAATGAGGTGACAAGTCATAGGGGCGGGCCTCTGCAAGCCAGTTGGGAGTTGCCTGGCCACATCGTCAGGACATCTGATGCCCTGTGGTCCATGTGTGCCCCCCACATCAGGGGCAGGCCCAAAGAGTTCATTAGCGGACCTAGCCTCTGATGCAGTAAGTGCCTGAGCATGCTCAGTAGCATGAAATACAGTCTCCTAAAAAAGACTATCTGCTTAAGCATGCTGTCTAGGCCCAACACAGGACTTAGACCCGGCCATAAGTCCAAGTACCTATGCAAAGAGGCTTTTCGCACAAAGTGTGGGAGCATGCGCTGTAGCCCAAATTGAAGACTTAGCCTCAGGAATGGCACAGTCAGCCTGAGTATACTCACTAGGCAAAACACTGGAGTTAGGCTGCGGCTGGAGTAAATTGGCACACGCATGCGCACTAGCCGCCTCTCCACACTTAGACGTGGAGGAGAGAGCAGCCAGCTGGACAACCCGAGGCACAGCCCAAAATGGAAGCTAATGCCTGGGCGCAACTGGAACCGCAGCAGGTTGCTTGCGTCTACGACGGCACCGATTCGTAACAACAAATAACAGCCAAAATAACAGGTGTATTTCTTCCCATGGATAATCTGATATTGTTGGAGTTTGGTGAAGAGCACCGTAACGCCAGTGAGCAGCATCCTGTGACACAGACTAACATTCTTCCGGTGCTGTCTATACTGTTTACCATAATAGAAGAGTAAAGTCTGTATTTATGGCAACTGGACATCACAGTACCCGGGTACGGTAGGCTTTGTCCAGATAGTAATGCGTGTACGCAACACTTTGTTTTATTAGCAAAACACATCTGTTCTGGGTTGGCCGACTATATAGACAATAAGACTTGCTGCCTCTGCACTGTCAAATTGTCACTTAAGCTGGGTTTACACACTGCAACATCGCAAAGGACATCGCTGTAACGTCACCGGTTTTGTGACGTAACAGCAACCTCCCTAAGTCTCTGCTAAGTCACTGGTGAGCTGTCAAACAGGCAAACCTGGCCAACAACTCAACAGCGATCCGGACCTGCAGAGCGACCTAGCTGGTTGTTGGGGACGTTGATAAGCAGCCTTTTGAAAGGGAAGTTGCTAACAAAGTCGCTGCAAAGTCTTCACACACTGAAACTTCATGCTGCACAGCGGGAAACAAAGGACCTAGGAATGGTCCTGAACGATTTGTAACGATTACAACTTCACAGCAGGGGCCGGGTCGCTGATAGGTTTCACACACTGCAACATCGCAAACAACATCGCTATTGCGTCACAAAACCGGTGACGTTACAGCGATGTCGTTTGAGATGTTGCAGTGTGTAAACCCAGCTTTACAGTTTAAATCATAGAGGGACAGTGACACATGTTTGCATTGACTGTTGCTTTTCAAGATTTCCATGACTGTGTTGCAGAGCTGTGTGGTTTGCATTTACACTGCTATCATCTGCCTTATCTGTGAAGCTTCAGCTAACAAGGGTATTCAGGGGGGTAATGTGTTTTGTCTATGTTTAGGTAGATAACTTTGAAGCTCTTGTGATGCGCCACTGGTAAGTCGTGTTTGCACACACACACACACACACACACACACATGCACACACACACACACATGCACAAACACACAATTCCTGCTGCTACGCAGAGGGATTAGCAGGTAGAAGGCAACTGAATAGATTGTTCTATTATTTCAATTTTATGTTTATTGTTTGTTTTGGGAAAGTTAAACAATCATTTTTCAACCCAACTGGCTTGAGTCCTTTTCCTGTTGCGTGGTTTTGCTGCATACTGGGGAGCCCACCAAGTTCAAGACTTAAAATGAAGCATAAGTCGCAATGGGAATTTCACTGTCCTACAATGCGGCCTAGCGGGGCTGTACAACCACTGCCTGCCGCATCAAATGCATATTCGTGCTCTTCATCCTCTGTGACTGTGGGGACAGAAGTCACACATGCTTTTTCACGCTGAACTTCCACCCCTTTACCTGTAAGCGGGAGTGTAATTGGCAGGTCATCACTTGTGTTGGAAGTGGAAACAGATAATATTGTTGAGCTGTCAGACAGCGAGAAAACCAACATTAGATGCAGGCTACATTATATCCACACCTGCACCTTCGTCACAAATTGGCTGGACTACCTGTAGTTAATAATTGCGTTCCAGAAATGGAAAGGAGTGTAGAATGCACATGTGTTGTACCTTGCTTGGCAGCAAAGGAACACTAACTTAGTATTACAGACAATTTTAGGATGGCAGAATAAGTGTCAGCTCTTTGGGCAAATTAAATAGCGTGGCAAAAGTGTCCAGGTGGGTACAGTGGCCGTGTTCTGTGGGTACCAGGACAGTAAAGGAAGCCTCACTTTCTATCCCTCCGAATGATCAAATGCAGCAAGGAATTCCCTGAGTTTGCTATAAAATTAGCATAGCTAAATGTGCATGAGGGTTTAATGCAAAGGTGCTGGCAAATGCTTGGCACCAGTGGGACAACAATGGAGTATAGCAGCCACTGTTTGGGTGCCACTTATATTCAGCACTGTTTGCTATAAAAATAGCGTAGCAAAATGTGCATCAGGGTTTAATGCAGAGGTGGTGAAAAATGCTTGGCACCAGTGGGACAGAAAATTAGTAGAGCAGCCACTTTTTGGATGCTACTTATGTCCAGCACTGTTTGCTATAAAAAAGCGTAGCAAAATGTGCATGAGGGTTTAATGCAGAGGTGCTGGAAAATGCTAGGCACCAGTGGGACACAAAATTAGTATAGCAGCCACTGTTTGGATGCCACTAAGTTTCAGCACTGTTTGCTATAAAAATAGCGTGGCAAAAGTGGGCAGGTGAGTACAGTGGCCGAGTTCTCTGGGTCAGTGGACAGGAAAGGAAGCCTCACTTTCTATCTCTCCTAATGGTGAAATGCAGCAAGGAATTCCCTGAGCTTAGGTACACAGACGCTGTTATCTGAAGCTGTATACAGCGTTTCCATGGACCTGACTGTCACCTATGGCTCTGAACCCGAGAAAATTAGCCCTGAAAATGACTGAAATAAACTTCTGTCCCTAATCTGTAGAGCGCTGTGTGTGTAGCGTACACAGCCGGAGCGGCGCCAGCAGCTGCATGAGCGGTGACTGACACCTAGACGCAGAAAGCAGATAATGGCGCCGTGAGAGAAAATGCCCGTATTTATAATGCAAGAACATGTGACATGGACAGCCTATGACACATGCCCTTTCTTGTCTGGCAAAAAAGACCACTTAGCTGTGTGTGTGTCTGAGATTGGCTGACATGCTGGCCCGCCCCACTGCACGCGCGCTTAGGGAAAAAAAAAGGTGATCGCCATTATCCCAGCAGCACTGATCTAAATGCGCCGCCCCCGCACACTATATGCTGAAATTAGATAATAGTGTGAATCACAGAGTGAATCACACTATTACAGTGAAAAGCCAGCTAGTAAATAGCTAGGCTTTTTGCTGATCGAACTGTTCTCGAACGTTACTCGAGCTATCGAGCTTTTAGCATAAAGCTCGCGTTCGTGTTCAATCTTCAGCACCCCCAAAATCACTCGAACATGAAATTGGCGAACCTCGAACCTCGAACATTGCTCAACTCTAACCATTAGACACCGTCTCCCAAATCCACAATGGCCGCCCGTTATACAGCTGCAGAAACCGAGACCACACTCTGAGGTCTGCCTTATGTTCGACCTTCAAACGCCCAAAATGTAAAGGGTGTGACACACCCGCCGTGGCCTGTGCCAGGCAACGAGAAAAAAACTCTTCCCGTAGGCAGAATCCTGCATGCAAAATTAAGCTTTCCTAGAATGGATTGTAAATCCCGCTAGTGAACTTTTTTGGCCATTAAAGCTCTTTGAACACAATCTCTCAAGTCTAACAGCTCATCCTGCGGCAAACGGCCCTCCATAGCAAAAGTATCAAATTCTATTCCCAAAAACTTCAAGACCGTCACCGGCCCATCTGTCTTCTCTGGTGCTAACGGACCACCAAAGCGGCATGCCACCTGTTCCACTGTCGGCAGCAAAAGGGAACATTGCGTAGATCCTGCAGGCCCCATGCACAAAAATCATCCAGGTAATGCAACACTGAATCCAAACCTGCCTCCCCCCTATTCTCCCATTCAAAAAAACAACTGAACTTTTCGGAGTAATAACAGGAAATGGAACATCCCATAGGCAAACAACAATCCACATAAAACTTGTTCTCCCACCAACACCCCAAAAGGTAATAACTCTCTGGATGTACCGGCAACAGGCGGAAAGCGGCCTCAATGTCTATTTTTGCCAAAAGTGAACCCCGACCGAGCTTCCTCAGCCATTCCACTGTCCTGTCAAAATAAATATAAGATACTGATACGAGCTCGGGGTCAATACCGTCGTTCACTGACTTCCCGGCAGGATAGGACAAATGGTGAATCAGCCAAATCTTATTAGCTTCCTTTTTAGGGATGAGCCCCAAAGGGGAAACTATTAAGTTGGGCAACGGAGGGTCATCAAATTGCCTTGCAATACACTCTAGTTCCACCTCCTTGCATAATTTGTCTGATATTATTTCTTTATGTAAGCGGGTCGACTGTAAATTTTTAGACGGATCTCACCAGGCTCAACAACCAACAGAATTTTAAAACCGAAACTAAAGCCTTCCCACAACAATTTTGAAGCCTTCTGGTTAGGGTATCTACTTAAAAATGGCACCATCCGATCTACCCTCACTGGAGTCCTCCCTTTTTGAGAAAGACTCTGCGGCCTTTCCTTTTCCCTTCATGAAGCAATTAAGGTAACTATGGGTGCCGCCACAGCCCAAACACTCATGCTTAAACCGGTAAGTGGACCCGAAACGACATCCCTTCTCATTGAACTGCCAACATACCCCTATTTTTGGTCCAGGCAATGCGACAGCTGACCCACCACTGGAATTCGTATGTTCTGGATGCCTCCCTTATGGAATCCAAATAACAAAAAAGCACTGAGCAGTTGTCAGGGGCCTTTTCTTCTACTACGCTAGCCAATATCACAAAAGCTTGAAGCCAGTTTTGAAACATGCGAGGAATGAACCAATAACAAAGAGAAGGAGCCAGCACGATTTCTATACTGTATTTGTTGATAAATTAGAGATTTTTGGCAAAACATTGCAATATTTTGAGCCACCCCGCCAACGTCACGGCAAATCCCATGGGGCAGTCCTACACTAAATATTATATTTTGTTTGGGGTGCCATATGGCCTCACACATCAAATACAGAACTGCTTGAGGCAGCACTTACCTGATGCTTTTCATTCCCGTGCCTGTGACTGAGTCACAGCTGTGGGCGGGACAGGCCCAGGCAAGTGCTGCTAAGATTAAAAAGCCTGTGGACAGGGCCGGTGGCTGTGTGTGAACAGTCACCAATAGCTAAACCTTTTGGTTGTTCTATCTGTAAATTGGTTTAGCTATTGGTGACTGTTCACACACAGCCACCGGCCCTGTCCACAGGCTTTTTAATCTTAGCAGCACTTGCCTGGGCCTGTCCCGCCCACAGCTGTGACTCAGTCACAGGCACGGGAATGAAAAGCACCAGGTAAGTGCTGCCTCAAGCAGTTCTGTATTTGATGTGTGAGGCCATATGGCACCCCAAACAAAATATAATATTTAGTGTAGGACTGCCCCATGGGATTTGCCATGACGTTGCCGGGGTGGCTCAAAATGTTGCAATGTTTTGCCAAAAATCTCTAATTTATCAACAAATACAGTATAGAAATCGTGCTGGCTCCTTCTCTTTGAATGAACTGATAACGCCACTGTTATTCCTCATCTTTCTTACTTTGATCGGGTTTAACCAGATCAAGGTTAAACTTTTCGAGCGGAAGCAAAGAAAAAATTTCCACATACTCGTCTTTCCATATTTTCTCTCTAACCTCCTGTTTCAGGTGCACCCCTAGTGGCCCATCAAAACACACATAAACCTCTCCTCTCGCCTTGTCAACCAGCTGAATGAAATCCATTGCAGTCGCCGATGTTAAAATAGGTGCCTCCACAACCGGCGCACTAACCACATTATCGCTAGATACCGATGCACCAGCCGCAACACTGTGACCCAAGACACCCTTCGTGCCACGCCAGACTCTCCCCCTGACGTACCCTGCCATACTGTACTAGGGCTCCTATGGGGGAAAAACAAACCCCTGACCAATCGCAATAATTCGGACGCCAAACTGCCCTCGCCCGGAAACGAATTCACAGTCTTCACGCCACTCATACCGCCACCCACAACTTCCACGTCCGTAAAGTTATAGAAAAGGGAAACTGTATTCTTACTAGGCTGACTCTGAGGAGGTCCCGGAACAGCCGTTACGTGTTCCTCACATCGCAATCTAGTCGGTTCCTCCCCACCAGAAACGTCTTCATTGATGTCACTCTCTTAACAGGACCCAAGACCAGGGAGCCCACCATTATACCAGCCCAACCTGTGACTTGATCTGCCCATGACTTTTGGTGACTGTGACGTCCCGTCACCCTCATCTGCAGCCTTTTCTCCGCCGGTTGTGGTTCTGGACATCTGCAAGGGGCATGCCGGACAGCATCCCTGCTAGATCCTCCTTCCTGCTGTCTCCACTGCCACCGCTGCTCCAGCACTCCATGGTCTCCAAGCAGGTGTCCTCTCCTCTTTCTCCTCGCCTCTGTCTGTGTTCACCACACCACCACCACCTTGATACCACATACTGCTGAATGTGATGCCCTGCATGTTCTCTCTTCCCTGACGGCTGTCCTTGTGACCCGTATTTCTTAGCATCTCTGTTATGAGCAACTACCTTGAGAAAGATCTAAAAGCCAAAATGTTGGTTGTTGCTATGTGTCAGGGTTCACTTTCTGCAGTTTGTCGATTGTAAATAAGAAACACTTGCATCCAAATACCTCTCTCCTTCCTTATTGAGTGCTTGGGTTTTTCTACTTTTTGACTATTACATTACCCGCAAGCACCTAGCCTAGTAGCAGTTGCAGCCAGACTTTCTCCTTTGTCATCCCTCACCCCTGACCTGACCTATATGGGACCCCATCCCCCATCCACCATGAGTGCCCAGGACCAATCAAATCCCCCTTACCCTAAATGACCCTACAACTCCCCCCTGCATTTTTGGTGCTCAACTGCCTTATCCACATTAACCCTATGCTGTCCCAGTGGCCTAGCATCCCTACTAGTCATGCTACCCTCCCTTGAGCCCCTTTGGGACAGCAGTACGGGCTGTTCCTATCTTTCTGTTATCAAATGGAGAAATCTGGAACAATTAGTACAGATGAGCGACCTTGGTAAAAAAAAGTTTGAAAATCTCAAAATCAGCATGAGCATTGCCCATATGATGAATGATTCAGATTCACAAACACTTTTCTCCAAAACGGCAAAATTTGGCTTTTGTTCAGTAACTGTTCGCATTTGCACTAATTATTTTCTTCTACCTTATGACTTTGTCTAGGATTGTGGTGCTACATGATGAGGGGGAGGTTTTTTGATAAGTGAAAGCTATTCTTTACTAGTCTCCTTGAGCAGCTGTGACACTGCTTGTGGGTCAGCTCATTACTTCTCACACATGTATGTTTACTGCTTCACCCGCCCACCAGGGTCTGTGATTGGTTGAATTCAGACTACCGGCATGACAGTCTCTGATTCTTTTCCCTCACAGAGGCATGCGGGGTCCCCTAATGGAGTGTAAAAATAAATAAATAAAAAAAATTAGCTTAGTGAGTAAAAATAAAGACAAAAAACTCAGAAAAAGCTTTGCATAAAAGAACCCTCTTTCTCAAATGTATTAACCCTCAAAACACCCTTGAGGTCCGAGGCAATCCACACCACGAGGTCCCACGATAATCCCGGCTCACAGCGTGCAGGCATATTAGAGAACATGACCACCCACTTCTTGGAGACACTGACTGAGCCACATATTTTAGCAGTGACTGAGTTTATCTGCGGTCACAGTTGCAGGTTCCCACAGTACCCCACCTGTAACCACAGCTAAACTTACCTCAGGTGAACTCATAAAACTCAGTGACTCAACTCAGGCAAACTCATTCAGTTAAAAGAGACCTGCATCTCCTGGCAGAAAACTGAGGGATTTTTTGCAGTAGATGCTGATTTGGTGCAGGAATTTATACACCATATACCTGCACCAAATCTGTATCTCCTGGCAAAAAGTGCAGTTTAGGGTCCGTTTTCTGCCAGGAGATGGAGATTTGGTGGAGAAATGTCTGCATCAGACATCTGCACCAAATATGCATCTCCTGGCAGAAAACCACACCGAAACAACATCAAAACCATTGTTTTGGGGTGTTTTTCTGCTAGGAAGTGCAGAGGTGGTGCTTGAATTTATACACCATATCCTACACAAAATCTGCATCTCAAGGCAAAAAAAATGCATCAATGCGTTTTTTTGGCCAGGAGATGCATTACTGGTGTAGGAATTTGGTTCAAATTTCCAGCACCAAATCTGCATCTCTTGTCAAACAAATGTGGTTTTCTGCCAGGAGATTAAGGTCTTATCGAGTTCAATAAGTTCACCTGAGGTGAGATTACCTGCTTTTACAGGTGGGGTACCATGGTAATCTCCAGCAGTATCCGCAGGTGAACCCTGTTACCACTCAGCTGTGGCTCAGTCAGTCTGCCTGAAGCCGCAGGAGGCAGTCATGTTCTCTAATGTGCCTGTGTGCTTTGACTTCAGTATTCAGCAGGACCGAGATCATTGTGGGACGTCGTGGTGTGTATTACGTCAGACCTGAGTGTTTTGGAAGTTTATAAATTGGATAAAGAGTGCGGGGTTATTTTAAAAACAGAGGATTTTTCTGTGTGTATTGTGTTTATTTCTTTTGATTTACAATGTTAGTGATGGGGGGGGTCTTATAGACCCCTCATCATTACTAATCCAGGCTTCTGTGGCAGCTATGATTTTTGACAAATGACAGCTGTCATTAACCCTTTATGTTAACCCGATTGCCACTGCACCAGGACAATCGGGGTGAGTCGAGTAAATGGCCAGAATTGTCATATCTAATGGATGCAACAATCCATAATCGCTATACTCATAACGAGTAGAGATTAGAGATGAGCGATGTTCGAGGTTCGCCAATTTCATGTTCGAGTGATTTTGGGGGTGCTCGAGATCGAACTCGAACTCAAGCTTTTTGCTAACAGCTCGATAGTTCGAGTTACGTTCGAGAACGAGTAAAGAGTATAATGGAAGTCAATGATTGGGCCAATGAGTCTTCTCTCTGATGCTTTCGGCTATAAAATGGTGCAGGGCAATGTTTTTAATTTCATAATTAAATCTCAAAATGTTCAAATTTGTATGAAATTGTGAAATTGTAAATTTCAAGCAATAAAACTCAAACTCAATCTTCCTTGGATTGATCCACTTATGTCTGATAAAGATCTCAACTCATGGTCGATACATTCATATAAGATCTTACACTTCTATATATGCATTTTCCGGTTGGAGTCTTTTCAGTATTGCAGTTCTTGGCAAATTTACCAACTCTAATAACCATAAAAAATAGTTACACACGAGGTCACAATTGTTGGCACCCCTCAATTAATGAAAGAAAAATCCACAATGGTCACAGAAATAAGTTGAATCTGACAAAAGTAATACTAGATAAAAAAATCTATGAAAAAAAAACAAATGACAGTCAGACATTGCTGCTTTTCTGCTTCCAAAGATCCAAAGAATTAAAAAAAAAATTAAAACTCATGAAATAGTCCTGGATAGAAATGATGGCACCCCTGAAAATAATGTGACAAAAGGGACATGTTAAATCAAGGTGTGCCCACTAATTAGCATCACAGGTGTGTACAATCTTGTACTCAGTCAGTGGACCTCTACATAGGGCTACAGATACTCACTGTGCTGTTTAGTGACATGTTGTGTACCACACACAACATGGACCAGAGAAAGCAAAGGAAAGAGTTGTCTCAGGATATTAGAAAGAAAATTATAGATAAGCACGTTAAAGGTAAAGGTTATAAGACCATCTCCAAGCAGCTTCCTGTTCCTGTGACTACAGTTGCACATATTATTTAGAAATGTAAGTTCCGTGGGACTGTAGCCTACCTCCCTGGATGTGGCCGCAGGAGGGAAATTGATGAGAAATCAAAGAGACGGATAATATGAATGGTAACAAAAGAGCCCAGAAAAACTTCTAAAGAGATTAAAAGTTAACTTCAAGCTCAAGGAACATCATCATCAGATCCCAGTATCCGTTGTTGTTTGAGCCAAAGTGGACTTCACGGGAGATGACCAAGAAGGACACCATTATTGAAAAAAAATATAAAAAAGCCAGACTGGAATTTTTCAAATTACATGTTGACAAGCCACAAAGCTTCTGGGGTAATGTCCTATGAACAGATGAGACAGAAATGGAACTTAATGGTAAGGCACATCAGCTCTATGTTCACAGATGGAAAAATGAAGCATAGAAAAGAACACTGTTCCTACTGTGAAACATGGAGGAGGCTCTGTTATGTTCTGAGGTTGCTTTGTTGCATCTAGCACAGGGCGTCTTGAATCTATGCAGGGTACAATGAAATCTCAAGACTATCAAGGGATTCTAGAGAGAAATGTGCTGCCCAGTGTCAGAAAGCTTGTTTTCAGTCGCAGGTCATGGGTCTTGCAACAGGATAATGAACCAAAACACACAGCTAAAAACACTCAAGAATGGCAAGAAGGAAAACATTAGACTATTCGGAAGTGGCTTCTATGAGCCCTGACCTAAATCCTATTGAGCATTTTTGGCAAGAGCTGAAACGTCTGGCAAAGGCAACCTTCAAACACCAGACAACTGCAGCAGTTTGCTCTTGGGGAGTGCCCAAAATACCTGTTGAGAGGAGCAGAAGTCTCATCGACAGTTACAGGAATCGTCTGATTGCAGTGATTGCCTCAAAAGGTTGTGCAACAAAATATTAAGTTAAGGAGGAGGAGGAAAGGGAGGAAAAGGAGGAAAAGGAGGAGGAGGAGGAAGAAAAGGAGAATAAGGAGGAGGAGAAAGAGGAGGAGAAGGAGGAGGAGAAGGAGTAGAAGGAGGAGAAGGAGGAGAAGGAGGAGAAGGAGAAAGAGGAGAAGGAGGAGGAAGAGAAGGGTGCCATCATTTCTGTCCAGGCTTATTTCATGAGTTTTATTTTTTTAAACATTCTGTGGAAGCAGAAAAGCAGCAATGTCTGATCCTCGTTTGTTCATTTTCATAGATTTCTTATTTCTTATTACTTTTGTCAGATTCAAGTTATTTCTGTGACCATTTTTCTTTCATTAAAGGAGGGGCGAGGGGGACCAACAATTTTGACCACGTGTGTATGTGATAGAACCAGCAATAAGACTATTCATTAGAGAAAAACCTGCTACATTTAGCTTTGACTTTCATAATTTCTAAAATGTATATCCAGACAAGTGTTATACAAGGCAATCAAACAACAGGCCATTCTCATTTCCTGGGAAGAGCATTGCCCCCCAAATTAGCAGTGAACTGAAGCCGATGTAAAAGACTAATATCCAAAGAAATAATGCAAGGTGTACCCTAAGGATCTTTTAATAAAACATGTTATTTTTTATAAACTACACATAAAACACAGTACTAGGAATTCTAATTGCATCCTTTCATTTTCTTAAACATTTGCTGAATAGTTTTTCTTATCTCCTGGTTCCTCAGGCTATATATGATGGGATTCATCATTGGAGTCACCACAAGGTACAGAAGAGACATGAACTTGTTTGTGCTCAATGAATTAACATCTGATGGCACCATGTAGACCATCATGAAGGTTCCATAGTAGGTGCATACAGTGGTGAGATGAGAGCTGCAGGTGGAGAAGGCTTTTCTCCGTCCACTGGTGGATGAAAGGGTCATTATAGTGAAGAAAATTCTAATATAGCTTATAATAATTAAAGTAAAAGGGATGATGACCAAAATGATAGAAAAAACAAAGTCAACTGAAACTAAGAGGTAAGTGTCTGATGTAGCCAATTCAATCAGCGGTCGAGAGTCACAGAAGAAATGGTCTATGACATTTTGACCACAAAATTCCATGTGGAAAAACAATACGATATCCAAAGATAAGAAAAACATGAAGAACCAGGTGCCAAGAACCATCTTGAGGCAAACATGAGGTTGCATTATAGAATTGTAATGCATCGGGCTGCAAATGGCCAAGTATCGATCATAGGACATTATAGCGATGAGATAACACTGGATGAAACCAAATATAAAGAAAAAGTAAAGCTGGATGATGCAGTTCTTCACTGGTATCGCCTTCATATCCAATAGTATTATATTTAGCATCATCGGCACAATGGTCGTGGTTATGAGGATATCGGCCACAGCTAGATGCTTGAGAAAGATGAACATTGGGATATTGAGGTTGTGGTTGGTGGACACCAACACTATAATAAGAAGGTTTCCATTCATTATTATCAGGTAAGAGAAGAGGAAAATGATGAAGAACAGATACTTGAATCTATAAAGATCTTTAAATCCAAGGAGCAGGAACTCTGTGACTTCGGTCTGGTTGCACTCACACATTTCTGGTATAAATAGTAGGTACACAATGGTTCCTTAAAAGAATGTATTATGTGAGTCATTACAGATTACATTAAATATATATAAAAAATAATAATTAAATCTAAAATACACCCTTTCTGAATTTATTTGCACTTCCCATTCTGGCATGACAATGGTCTTTGGCTGATGTACCTGTTAACATTCGCAGCGCTTCTTTTCATTTGCTGACCTGATGAGATGTCATCATTGTGGCATGATGCACACGTGACAGCGCTAGGCTGGCAAAGAGAAAGAAGAGTCATGAATGGCAGGAGATAAAAAGAGATATTACCTTTCTCACGGGATGTACCAATCAATTTGCACCAAGTTATTTCCCCTCAATCGTTCTACATCTGTTTACTACTAAGGTACAAAAAATTATTTATTTTACCAATAATCACAAGGTGTCACAGACAAATGACAAAAGACATACAGATTAAAATTGTGCTGTAAAGGAATAGCGATCTCTCTTGATTGACTTGCGGGACAACCAATTGGAGTATTCTTCACTACATATAAGATCCGGTTTTGGGGTTGTGAATTAAACCCGCCCTGAGGAAGCTGATACATGTGACGCAAAACGCGCGTTGGTTGGGTCTGTTTGAACCGTGGGACGCAGGTGTGACGCTCTGTAATAATGGGTAGGTTGATGGCTTAAGACTTTGGATATACTCTTTGCACTTTATTGCTCATTAGAGCCTGTCTGGCGAAAAAAAAACCTATGTCTATGGTAGACTCACGAGCGTACCTCTCTGTCCCACTTTTCATGGGTGTTCCCCCCTTTACAGCACAATTTTAATCTGTATGTCTTTTGTCGTTTGTCTGTGACACCTTGTGATTATTGGTAAAATAAATAAACTTTTGTACCTTGCCTGTTAAAAACTCCTGGTCTCTTTGGTTTCCTTATGCTATTATGGAGTGGCTATTTTTTGTGATATGGTGAATAATGATGGAGATGTGCCTCTTGTTCAAATATTTAATACATCTGTTTACTACTTTAGTGAGCGTCCAGTGATGCAAAACTGCACTAAGTTATTCATACAAAGTTTTAGAAAGAAAATGCAATTCTTGTATGCGATTCTTTTATGGGAATGTGGCTATCTATATATGCAAATTCGGTGTACAAGTGCACTTGTGGGCGTATAGGAGCACTTACTTGCAATATATGTCTTTTCTTTGCTTCTCTCCACTAATACCACCCCCACTAACATGGAGTTAACTGTTGTGAATGTCGTCTGTGTGGGTGCTGTTCTGAAGCTCCCTCTGGTGGCCAGGAATGGTAGTGGAGCTGAATCTGAGCCTGTGACTCAGACAGGTATCGGCGTTAATTGTTAATTGGGGAAGTCCTATTTCAGACAAGTCTGGTCTACATAGGAGAGCACTTTGTGCCCTGCGGGCGCCAGTTATAATTGTATTTTTCTCAGTCTCTGTTCCTGGCCAGGAACTTTGTCGTTCCCTGTATCACTAAGTAAGACTTCTGCAGATAAGTTTTCAGTTTTTGCCTTGCTTCCTGGTTTACACCTTAGGGTGTTGTTTTTCCTTGTTTTGCTTTGTATCTGTTTTCTTGCAGATGGAGTCCTGTTTCTCTTGTGTTGTGAGCATGGGGGTTCCCTCTGTGCTAGCTCTCCTGCAGGAAAAGGGATTTTATCCCTGTCTAATTTGATTATTTACAGGAGTACCTGATATACTAGGGGTGAGGTCGTATTAGCTCCAGGGCCATTTTTACAACAGGAGTTTGGTATTTTTCTACAGGGATTTTGTGCTCATCAAAATCAGTTCCTTTCCTTTGCTTTGTATCTAGGTAGTTGGGTCTCGCCTTTGCTAAATCTATTTTTCCTATGTGATTATTCTGTTTTCCTATATCATTGTAATCTTTATATGTGGGGGGTTATCTACTCCTTTGGGGACTACTCTGAGGCAAGGTAGATATCCTCATTTGATTCTGTGAGGTGTAGCTAGTTTCTCAGGCTGTAACGTGGCATCTAGATGTTTAGGAACGCTCCACAGCTACTGCTAGTGTGGTCCTATAGTTAGGGGATTGTGGTCAGCCCAGGTTCCAACTGCTCCTGTTTCTTGGTGTTTTTTCAAAAATGGGAGTTTTTTGTAATCTTCCTGGATCATAACAGTTAACGCTGCATAATTTCACCTCTGTTCTTCACAGTCGATCAACATGCGAGGGCTAGTGCTGGCAAAGAGATGTGAAGAGAAATATACTGCAAGTGCACCACTCCAAGCAAATAAGCACTTGCAAACCTAATTTGAATATCTTTTTTCTTCTTCCTCAGGGTCTCTAAAAATTTGGCCTTGTGCGTATAATTTAGTCTAGCCAAATTTATACTCAAACTAATAAACAGCTTTTCTTAGATTCTGAGGCTTGCTATGTGTCCAAACAGCGGTTTCTGACGACATCTGGAGTATTACCACATAAATTGTATAAAACATTTTAAGGACTCATTCTCTCCTATTACTCCTTGCAAAAAATGGGATGCAGTTTTAAAAATTGTAAAAGCTCCAGAGGTTTTCCTATATATACTGTATATAGGTCCATAAAAAAATGAATTTGTAAATTTCCTTAAAAAAAAAAGATGGTGTAAAATATGAACCCTTCTGCGAGTAACAACCTAACAAAATAAAAGGATATTTGAAAAATAATCCTGATGTAAAGTAGACAAAATTGTCAATTTTTCACCTAATTGTAGTTCTTTTCAAAAAAGAATTCCAAATATATCAACCAAAGTTTTGCTTTAAAATGAAAAACTAATTTCGGTAACGCTGTGATTTGTAGAAGTATTCCAGAACTAATACGCCAGAAATTTACAAGGGTCAGATTTGAACATTTGTTTATGTCATTAAGGTCAACTTTGTCTTCATCACTAACGGGTAACTGTATGTGCAAAAAAAGAGGAGTCACAGCCATGGGAAACTAAACCAGGGGCTAAGAATTTTTATGGAACTTAAGTGAATCATTGATTTCCTTTCTTAAGGCCGCTTTACCCGCTGCGATATCATGACCGATATCGCTAGCGTGGGTACCCGCCCCAATCAGTTGTGTGACATGGGCAAATCGCTGCCCGTGGTGCACAACATCGCCCAGATCCGTCACACTACTTACCTGCCCTGCGACGTTGCTGTGACCGGCGAACCGCCTCCTTTCTAAGGGAGCGGTTCGTTCAGCGTCACAGCGACGTCACAGCAGCATCACTGAACCGGCGCCCAATAGAAGTGGAGGGGCGGAGATGAGCGGGACAAACATCCCACCCACCTCCTTCCTTCTGCATTGTGGCCATAAGGCAGGTAAGGAGAGGTTCCTCGTTCCTGCAGTGTCACACTTACCGATGTTTGCGGCCGCAGGAACGAGGAACAACATCGTTACTGCTGCAGCAACGATATTCGAGAATGGACCCCCATGTCACCGATGAGCGATTTTGCACGTTTTTGCAACGATGCAAAATCTCTCAAATGTGTCACACGCAACGGCATCGCTAACGCGGCCGGATGTGCATCACAAATTCCGTGACCCCAACAAGATTGCATGAGCGATGTCGCAGCGTGTAAAGCGGCCCTTAGTTTGGATAGTTTGGATTTTCTTCACTAGATACTATCTGCAATTGTGGCTTCAACCCATAGCAAGACTTGCAGTTGCTTGGAGATTTTTTTACCCCATCTCCTTAGGAATCATATAGTTTTTCTGGGCTCTTCCAGTTATTCTTCACTGGACACTTTACAGACTTTTTTTTTGAGTATTATAATAGCTGGAGAACCATAGCGACCATTGCTTCAGACCAAACTAAGAAGACAGGGTCATGGATTGTAAAGAGGCTGGTGGGGTTGGTGCAAAAAGGGAACCATTAAAGATTAATGATCATTACCATGCTTGGTTACTCAATAATGATAACGAGCCATGAATGAATGAAACGGGCGGCACGGCGGCTCAGTGGTTAGCACTGTAGTCTTGCGGTGGCTCAGTGGTTAGCACTGCAGTCTTGCAGCGCTGGGGTCCTGGGTTCAAATCCCACCAAGGACACCATCTGCAAGGAGTTTGGATGTTCTCCCTGTGTTTGCGTGGGTTTCCTCCGGGTACTCCGGTTTCCTCCCACACTACAAAGACATACAGATAGGGACTTTAGATTGTGAGCCCCAATGGGGACAGTGTTCCTGATGTATGTAAAGCGCTGCAGAATATGTTAGCGCTATATAAAAATAAAGATTTGATTTTTTTATTTTTTTTTTGATGAATGCACAAATGGGCACAACCCCTGTAGCTCTAGAATTCTTCTGGGAAATCTTCCAGAAAAATGCTGGAGTTCCTGAGACTTCTATTATACTCTGGTGCTCAAATAGCGCACATCCGAGTATTCAAATAAATATTACATGTACTGCGCACCCAAGCATTGTAGTGCCCGTTCATCACTAGTTATTAGTACCGAGCACCCGAGCATGGTAGTGCCCGCTCATCACTAGTTACCAGTACTGAGCACCCGAGTATGGTAGTGCCCGCTCATCACTAGTTACCAGTACTGAGCACCCGAGCATGGTAGTGCCCGCTCATCACTAGTTACCAGTACAGAGCACCTGAGCATGGTAGTGTCCACTCATCACTAGTTACCAGTACTGAGCACCCGAGCATGGTAGTGCCCGCTCATCACTAGTTACCAGTACTGAGCACCCGAGCATGGTAGTGCTCACTCATCACTAGTTACCAGTACTGAGCACCCGAGCATGGTAGTGCCCGCTCATCACTAGTTACCAGTACTGAGCACCCGAGCATGGTAGTGCCCGCTCATCACTAGTTACCAGTACTGAGCACCCGAGCACGGTAGTGCCCGCTCATCACTAGTTACCAGTACTGAGCACCCGAGCATGGTAGTGCCCGCTCATCACTAGTTACCAGTACTGAGCACCCGAGCATGGCAGTGCTCACTCATCGCTAGTTACGAGTACAGAGCACCTAAGCATGGTAGTGCCCGCTCATCACTAGTTACCAGTACTGAGCACCTAAGCATGGTAGTGCCCGCTCATCACTAGTTACCAGTACTGTGCACCCGAGCATGGTAGTGCTCGCTCATCACTAGTTACCAGTACTGAGCACCCGAGCACGGTAGTGCCCGCTCATCACTAGTTACCAGTACTGAGCACCCGAGCATGGCAGTGCTCACTCATCGCTAGTTACGAGTACAGAGCACCTAAGCATGGTAGTGCCCGCTCATCACTAGTTACCAGTACTGAGCACCTAAGCATGGTAGTGCCCGCTCATCACTAGTTACCAGTACTGTGCACCCGAGCATGGCAGTGCTCACTCATCGCTAGTTACAAGTACAGAGCACCTGAGCATGGTAGTGCCCGCTCATCACTAGTTACCAGTACTGAGCACCTGAGCATGGTAGTGCCCGCTCATCACTAGTTACCAGTACTGAGCACCCGAGCATGGTAGTGCCCGCTCATCACTAGTTACCAGTACTGAGCACCCGAGCATGGTAGTGCCCGCTCATCACTAGTTACCAGTACTGAGCACCTGAGCATGGTAGTGCCCGCTCATCACTAGTTACGAGTACCGAGCACCCGAGCATGGTAGTGCCCGCTCATCACTAGTTACCAGTACTGTGCACCCGAGCATGGCAGTGCTCACTCATCGCTAGTTACAAGTACAGAGCACCTGAGCATGGTAGTGCCCGCTCATCACTAGTTACCAGTACTGAGCACCTGAGCATGGTAGTGCCCGCTCATCACTAGTTACCAGTACTGAGCACCCGAGCATGGTAGTGCCCGCTCATCACTAGTTACCAGTACTGAGCACCCGAGCATGGTAGTGCCCGCTCATCACTAGTTACCAGTACTGAGCACCTGAGCATGGTAGTGCCCGCTCATCACTAGTTACGAGTACCGAGCACCCGAGCATGGTAGTGCTCACTCATCACTAGTTACCAGTACTGAGCACCTGAGCATGGTAGTGCCCGCTCATCACTAGTTACCAGTACTGAGCACCTGAGCATGGTAGTGCCCGCTCATCACTAGTTACCAGTACTGAGCACCTGAGCATGGTAGTTCCCACTCATCCCAAGTCACGAGTACAGAGCACCCGGTTATGATAGTGCTCCTCATCCCTAGTTATGAGTACCAAACACCCGAGCATGGTAGTGCTCCCTCATACCTAGTTATGAGCACCCAAGAATGGTAGTGCTCGCCCATCTCTAGTTACGAACACCAAACACCTGAGCATGGTAGTGCTGCTCATCACTAGTTACGAGTACATAGCACCCAAGCATGGTAGTGTTCACTCATCACTGGTTAGGAGTACCAAGCCCCCCAGCATGGTAGTGCCCACTCATCACTAGAACCATCCAATCTCTCTTCCTTTGAATATCTTAATAAATGACCAGAATGGAGAATACAGATAGTTTTGATGTCATTGAAAACCTCAAATGATTCTATTTCAAAGCATAGTGAGTTCGTACATTTCATTAAATGGAACGATCACAGCATTAGATTACAAAGTGCTATTTGCTCATCAGACGCTGATCAGACTATATGACATTATCTGCCACTAATTCAATGTCCATTTTCTAATGAAAAAAACAATATCCAGTGTGTTGTTGTCTATGCATTCTGTTCTGCTATTTCTTATCTCGGTCCATTAGTAACAAATTCTGCATAACTATTAATTGTTTATATTTTGCTTAAAATACTGTACACTTTATCATTTCTTTAGCTCCTAAGAAAAATGTGTCATACAACCATTCCTTTTGTGCATCATGTCCTGTGTAAAATCACAAATAATACAAGATAGACACAGGTTGGGTTCTGAGTCGGTTCCCACGATCCCTGATGTCCGTCTGCCGGGAATGGTGGACAGATCCCAGGATTGTACTTACAGTGAGTTACGGGCTGGAGGTGAGGATGTGACCGCCGTCCGCTCGTCACAGTGATCATCTCCCGGTACAGATCCGGCAGATATGAGGCCATCAGCGACATTTACCTTCCATTTATCCCATATTTATATACAGTGTTACCCCTGAGATAATGCTGAGGGAGGAAGGAAAACGCATGGGATTTCTGTAATAAGCAGAAAAACAATGTATTAGTGTAATTACCCCAGGGTCTATAAATCCCCATTTATGTAAAATTTACCCTCAGAGGTATTGCATCGTATTCGTGCTATTATGTAGGTGTATTAGCGATGTTTGAAGAAAATGTATCATTAGAATGTAAACTGTTGTTTAAATCTTATTTTTGTATTCATCTGTTTTTATATTTGGTATTTTATTATTACATTAAACATAAAATGTATTAAAACTTGAACATTTTAGATTTTTACACCAATCTCTTGTAATACTATAAACACAGTTCTTTCAGGAACAGTTTGCAGCTCAATAACATCACAGGCACAAATCTGAAATAAAAACCTCTATACACAGGAGAAAACATAGGATCCATCATTGGCAAAATGTGACATACCGTATTTTTCATTTTGTAAGATGCACTGGATTATAAGACGCACCCAAATTTAGAGATTAAATAAAAATGTGGTCCATCTGATACTCCAGTGTTGTCTTACTGGAGGAGGTCGGTAGCGGTGGTGGAGTGGAGTCACAGGAGGCAGGGGCGGTGCTGGTGGGGTCTGTCCTGGCAGCAGTGCGGTCTATCCTGGCAGCAGTGCGGTCTATCCTGGCAGCAGTGCGGTCTATCCTGGCAGCAGTGGGGTCTGTCCTGGCAGCAGTGGGGTCTATCCTGGCAGCAGTGGGGTCTGTCCTGGCAGCAGTGGGGTCTATCCTGGCAGCAGTGGGGTCTGTCCTGGCAGCAGTGGGGTCTATCCTGGCAGCAGTGGGGTCTGTCCTGGCAGCAGTGGGGTCTATCCTGGCAGCAGTGGGGTCTGTCCTGGCAGCAGTGGGGTCTATCCTGGCAGCAGTGGGGTCTGTCCTGGCAGCAGTGGGGTCTATCCTGGCAGCAGTGGGGTCTGTCCTGGCAGCAGTGGGGTCTATTCTGGCAGCAGTGGGGTCTGTCCTGGCAGCAGTAGGGTCTATCCTGGCGGCAGTGGGGTCTGTTCTGGCAGCAGAAGCCTGTGGAGCAGGTCTGTGCGGCAGGTGTTCCAGATGCTCTGTAAGTAGTCCTGGCTTCAAAGAAATGGCACCCGGAGTGGCGCATGCGCAGATGGAACTCTCAGCCGAGAGCTTCATCTGCTTTGTCCTGTTTTGCATTTGCAAAGGCCACTAGCAATGTATGAATGTGACTGACATGGATGGACGGCACAAGTGAGCCTGTGAAACCCTAAATATTGTGGAAACAGTTCCCGATTTCCTGCCTAATCCCCAATCTCTCCCTCCCTGCTGTTACTTTGTTCAGTGCTATCAGCTTTTAAAAGAGCTGCTTTATTCTGGTTTCTGGATGATATTATGGAGGTAGTGACACAAACTGTTTCTAAAACTTTCCCTGTTCGTAAATCTTTCCCTCTGAAAGCCATACTGAACTACTCTGCAAGCAGCCCTGAAAAGGGCTTTTATTGTGTTACTAAGAGGCCTACACTGATACAGAGAAGAGGCTGAACAGGCTCCAGACGCGTGTTATGGGCAAAATGGAGGCTGCAGGACTTTTATAGACCCTATGATGCTGAGAGGCCAGCTACTCACAGTAACGCCACAACTAGGATGGCTGCAGCATTACTGGGATTGGTTAAGAAGCCCAGCATGTTTTTTGGCTTCAAATCAGGTGACAAAACGGCTGAGCGAGACATCTGAATATAGCGAGGCGAATACACCATTACTCGCTGTATAGCGAATAGCCCGAGTACCGCACTATTCTGGGAATAGCGAATAGTAACGTTATCTGCCAACATTGTAAACAACTCAGTACCGGCAGAAATTCCAATAACCATGCCATACCATGGCAAGTGTTATCACATATATCTCTGACCAGAAACCCCCACTGTAGCGGGTAAAGAAGTGGAGGTTGAGTGTGACTCCATCAGCAGTTACAGAAGTTGACATGTCTGCTGTTTTTGACTGATCACAAACACTGAGCACACCAATCTTTCTCAATCCACCACAACATATCCGCCTGCACCATCTTCACAGTCCATAAGTTTGTCATGTATGCCTTACTCCACACTGACTCAGCACAGCAGCCAACCCTTGGTCCTGCAGATTTGGTCATGTAAAAGACTATTTCCATGCCAACGGTAAGAGCTTAAACTTCCCCATATCCAATATTTTGTCCACAAAAATGCTGCCTTTCTGCCTGGTCAATATAGATGGTTTTCAAAAGCTGATGGCCATGGAAGTCCCCCAGTACAAGTTGCCCAGTCAACATTAATTCTGTAAAAAAGCTGTGCCTGCACCACACCAGCATGTCGCAGACAACATCACCTGTTCCTTGAAGAACTCTGTGTCTGACAGGGTGCATCTAAACACTAACCCCTAGATTAATCTTCTCAGATTCCTTAATAACAAGGTCGGTACCGCAGGACTAGCGCATAGCAAATGTGGTGCCAATATTCAAAAAGGGGACAAAAACTGAGCCGGGAAATTATAGGCCGGTAAGTTTAACCTCTACGGTTGGTAAAATCCTTGAGGGGTTCTTGAGAGATGCTATACTGGAGTATCTCAAGAAAAATAACCTTATGACAGAGTATCAACATGGGTTTATGAGGGATCGATCCTGTCAAACTAATTTGATCAGCTTCTATGAAGAGGTAAGTTCAAGCCTGGACCAGGGAAATGCAGTGGATGTTGTGTATATGGACTTTTCAAAAGCTTTTGATACGGTGCCACACAAAAGGTTGGTACATAAAATGAGAATAATGGGGATAGGGGAAAATATGTGTAACTGGGTTAAAAACTGGCTAAGTGATAGGAAACAAAGGGTGGTTATTAATGGTACGTACTCGGACTGGGGCTCAGTTCATAGTGGGGTACCACAGGGGTCAGTATTGGGCCCGCTTCTTTTCAACATATTTATAAATGACCTTGTTGGGGGCATGCGGAGTAGAATTTCAATATTTGCAGATGATACTAAACTCTGCAGGGTAATCAATACAGAGGAGGATAATTTTATATTACAGGGAGATTTATGTAAATTGGAGGATTGGGCTGAGAAGTGGCAATTGAAGTTTAATGTAGATAAATGTAAGGTCATGCACTTGGGTAGAGGAAATAACATTTATGATTATGTACTTAATTGTAGAACACTGGGTAAAACAGACACAGAAAAAGACTTGGGTGTATGGGTGGATGGTAAACTTCACTTTAGTGGACAGTGTCAGGCAGCTGTTGCCAGGGCTAATAAAATAATGGGATGTATTAAAAGAGGTATAAGTGTTCATGAAAAAAATATAGTTCTACCTCTGTACAAGTCACTAGTGCGACCACACTTAGAATACTGTGTACAATTCTGGTCACCGATATATAAGAAGGACATAGCTGAACTGGAGAGGGTGCAGAGAAGAGCGACCAAGATTATTAGAGGAATGGGTGGGCTGCAATACCAAGACAGGAAAAACGAAGGCTTAGGGGGGATCTAATCACAATGTATAAATATATGAGGGGACAGTACAGAGACCTTTCCAAAGATTTTTTTACACCTAGGCCTGCGACTGGAACACGGGGGCATCCGCTACGTCTTGAGGAAAGAAGGTTTAATCATAATCACAGACGAGGATTCTTTACTGTACGAGCAGTGAGACTGTGGAACTCTCTGCCGCATGATGTTGTAATGAGTGATTCACTACTAACATTTAAGCAGAGCCTGGATGCCTTTCTTGAAAAATTTAATATTACCAGTTATGTATATTAGATTTTATGACAGGGTATTGATCCAGGGAACTAGTCTGATTGCCGGATGTGGAGTCAGGAAGGAAATTTTTTCCCCATTGGAACTTGTTTGCCACATTGGGGTTTTTTTTGCCTTCCTCTGGATCAACATGTTAGGCTACGGGTTGAACTAGATGGACTTAGAGTCTTCCTTCAACCTTAAAAACTATGATACTATGATACTATGATAAGCAAGCATAGCCAGGTATGTTACATCTTGAAGACTTGGCACTGGGTGACTTTGGTGGTTGTGGGGGTAGACAGGGCAGAAGCGGCTCCACAAGTCTTGAAATCCCTAGGGCTTGTAGGACAAACCTCTGTATCTACCACTTCCCCCACTGCTTCTACCTCCTCTACCTTCTGTAGGGCCTCCACCTGCACCATCAACCTCTACCTCAATGTGACATTCATTCCAACAGTGCACTGCAGAGAGAATTGCCCTCCATATTGCGTAGCCAGGGCTCAACGTAATCAGATAGTATTGAACTTAAAATGCATTGGATGAACACAGCTACAAAGTTGTGAACAGCTATCCAGGCCACGTTTTATCAATGGCTGTCTGAACTGAACTGGAGTAAGGTAATGCCATGTTCAATAATGCTGTGAAACTGGTGGCGGCCCTACGCCAGGGCAAAATCACACACTAGCCTTGCATGGCTCAGTTCCTCAACCTGATTGTCCAGCAATTTATAGGCCACTATCTTGACCTAGGCGCAGTGCTGCAGAAGGCAAATTCTCTGTGCTCACTTCCGTCATTCGACTTTCATCGCTAAGGAGGTTTTCTGGCACACAAATTAACTGTTTGACATGCGATATGCCGACATGGTGGAATTCCACTCCTCACAACTTGCAAAAACTGTGGCAACAGCAATGAGCCCTAATGCAGTATGTCATGATGCATACAGTAGATTGGACTCCTTGCTGGGTCTCCTTGTAGTGTGTTGCCTGTAGCAGTAGGGCTTTCAGACTGGCAGGCATGCAGCTACCTTTCACTCATCTACAGTGCGTTGCAAAAGTATTCAATACATTTCTATCTTTATGTTTGAAGCCTGAAATGTGGGAAAAGGTTGAAAAATTCAAGGGAGCTGAATACTTTCGCAAGGCACTGTACCTCTCTTTCTATCCTTAAATGTGATAATAGCAATTTATGAAGCTAATTTTTCACCCACCTGAGTGTGCATGAGCAGAAAAGCAGTTTGAGCTGTTGCATGTGGTATGAGGGCTCCCAGCCAACCAGACCTACGCCTGTCACTTATCCACCTCAATATTTCTTATGATAATAGTCTGGTAAGCTAATTGCTGTACTTTGAGCTGTTTTGACAGCTTTATGGCCTCCTTGTAGGAGTATGTTGTCTATACCTTTTGGCTTAGTCTTCCATTGAATTCAAAGGGGTTCATATTTGTTCGCTGAACTGTTCATCGGTGAACCGAAATAAGCCTTGAAAAATTCACTAATCTCTACTCTTTATCTAGCACCCAAGTCTGGTAACTAGCTCAGACCCCCAGAAACCGTACATGCCTTCATATTAACAAACTCTCTGACTCTCTCCTACCACATCCTCCATTTCCTCACTAACCAACACTGACCATGCCACTATTTTTTTACTACGCCACATTCCCATCAGCTTTTGACCCTTGTCATGCAAGGCAGAATTCACTGATTCAATAAATATCCCTAGCTCACATCCTAAAATGCTTTGCCAAGTGTCCAGAGCTGATGAGGGACATTGGAAGAGATCACACTCACGGGAAGACTTCACCATCTTCAAGCAAAAACCTTTCACATTACAGTCCGCCCTCATCCCTGCTAAACAGGACAACGATTTAACCCTCATATCTACTTTACCCCACAACCCCAAACAGTTCTTCAACAATTCCCTCCTTTGCCCATAACTGCAACTTAATTCAGGCAAGTCTGTACTCCTCAATCACCACAACCACTGTGTATAACAGCACAATGCCCTTCCCCCATTACCTTCCTCCCCTTCATCACTGAAACAAAGCTTACTCAGCTGCTCTCCAAATCACACCTCACCACTTATGCACTTGACCACATTCTATTCCACCTCCTCCTCAACCTCAGCACTACACTTATCGCAGCCCTAACCCATCTCTTCAACTTATCATTCTTTTCTGGTACTCTTCCTTCTGCTTTCGACCATGCCACACCCACAACGATCCTAAAGAAACAATCAATTAAAAATGTCCACCTATCATGTCATATTGCTGCTTCCATTTGCCTGCAAACTCCTTTAACAGCACATCCATACTGAAAATGCCTCCCATCACTCATCCAACTTCCTTTTCCTTCCCAATAACTCCATTGAAGCTGCCCTAACTAGAGTTAGTAAAAACTTACCACCAAAACTTACAGACAATTTTCTATACTCCTTCTAGACCTGTCTACTGATTTTGACACAGTCGATCACTCCCTTTTACTATTAATCCTCTATTCCCTTGGTATAAAAGACCAATCTCTTTCCTGAATCTCTTCATAATTCACTAAATGAACATTTAGAATCTCCCATTCCCATACTACCTCCTCATTCCGACATCTCTTTGTTGTGCCTTGAAGCTCTTTCCTGGGCCCTTTACCATTCTCCATCTAGAACTTTGGCCTGGAACAACTCATAAAATTCCTTGGCCTCCAGTACCATCTATACATTGATGACAATCAGATCTTAAGGTACTGTCACACTTAACGCGCTCCAGTGATCCCACCAGCAATCTGACCTTGCAGGGATCGCTGGTGCGCTGCTACAAGGTCGTTGGTGAGCTGTCAAACAGGCAGATCTCAACAGCAATCAGAGATCAGCCACCAGCCACCAGCGACCCGTGTAACGACGCTGTGCTTCGTAACCATAGTACACATCGGGTTACTAAGCAAAGCGCTTTGCTTATAGTTACCCGATGTGTACCTTGGCTACGTGTGCAGGGAGCTGGCTTCTAGAAGCTGCGGACGCTGGTCACGAAGGTAAATATCGGGTAACCAAGCAAAGCGCTTTGCTTGGTTACCCGATGTGTACCTTGGTTACCAGCGTCCGCAGAAGCCGGCTGCCTGCTCCCTGCACATTCAGATCGTTGCTCTCTCGCTGTCACACACAGTAATGTGTGTTTCACAGCGGGAGAGCAACGACCAAAAAATGGTCCAGGACATTCAGCAACGACCGACGACCTCACAGAAGGGGCCAGGTTGTTGCTGGATGTCACACACCGTGACATCACTAGCAAGATCGCTGTTGCATCACAAAAACCGTGACTCAGCAGCGATGTCGCTAGCGATGTTGCTTAGTGAGACGTGGCCTTAACTCTATATCCAAAATCCTGGATTGTCTATCAGCCGCATACTCCTTCTCCTTTCACCTCGTAATGCTTAATGTGGACAAAACTGAATTCATCAATATTACTGAACTTCCCCTACCTGATCTATGCATAATATTACACTTTCCATTGTACCTGAATTTCGCTACCTCGGAATAACTATTCCCTCTGCCTTGTCCTTCAAACCATATATCCACAAACTTCAAGCTTCTGACATCTTCAACCCAAAAATATTTCCAGAATCTGTTCTTTCCTCAACCCTGAATTTACTATACTGCAAGAGCCATTCTCATCATCTTCCTCCTCTACTACTGCAATATCCACCTCTGTGGATTTCCTGCTAACAGTTTCACATCTCTCCAGTCTGTCTTTCACACTGCTACCCCACTAATCCACCTCTCTTCCATTGTTACTCCTCCTCTTCTCCCCACTCGAAATCTCTAAATTGGTTCCAAATTATCCAAAAAAATCCAGTTGAAACTACTAACACTAACCTACATAATCTGTCTCCTTCTTATATCTCCTAAGTAATTTCCAGATATATTCCCACATGCAATCTCTGATCCTCCCAAGACTTCTTTCTCTCCACCACATGTGTACGTTCCTCACTCAATTGCCTCCAAGACATTTCTCGGGTATTCCCCATCCTCTGTAATTCTGTGCCACAACATGTCCAATGGTCCACCACACGAACTTAAAAACCCAATACTTTAAGACAATTTACACACTGCAATGACCTCACTGCCACCTGACCACCACCGATACTGCCGCAATCCTCAACCTATTGTCTGTTTTGTCATTATCCTGCCGACAGTAAGCATGGCTGACACACTTCAGCACAGCCTGCCTTGCTGCAATGTGTTACGGTGGCTTTCACTTCACAGGGCAATTTCATTTCTCTACCAGTCTGCCATTATTAGTTTGTTCATTGTAAGTTATATTTGCATTTTGTTCTCATGTACAGCATAATGCAATCAATGGTGCTCTATAAAGAAATAACTAATGATAATATCAACTTTTATTAAATGTAATATGAAGATAAAAGCATAGGTTAGACTGTGTTAGAAGTCATAAAAAAGGAAAAGACTGAAAATATGACTGGTGTAAATACTAAATATTAATGATATTAAAGCCATCTACATCTGTAATAAGGAATGAGTATGTTACGGGGGGACTGGCAGATCAGGATAAGGTGGTAAATATCCCAATCGCCAGTCAGGCCCACCGTGCTCCAGTTGACAAAGGAGCTGCTGGCAACCCGAAGGTTAGGCAGAGAATACAGAGCTGGGTGGCTCTGAAATAATAGGGGCCTGATCCAAGTTAAGTAACACTTGGATCAGGAGACTGTGAACCCTGTTAGCATCACAGGGTTCTCTCACCAAGCCCAGGAATTCCCTGTTGACTGCATAGGAGACCTGGGAGCTGGACGACAACCCTGCTAGAGTTTCAGTGTACCTGTGGCGCTACACCGACCATGAGTGCAGGGAACACGTCAGGCCGGGTGGTGACCAGGTAGCGTTGACCGGAAGACCGCCGCGAAAGCGCCCTGTTGGCCACGTGTGTAGGACACGTCAGATCGAGCGGTCCCCTAGTTAGCGTTTCTGGTCACCGGGGCTCTCTACTGGCCACGTGTGTGCACGACACATCAGTCCAGGTGGTCAAACTGGTAGCATTGACTGGGAAGCTGATATGAGGAGGACAGGTGGCGCAGCAGCCGCAGCCCAGTTAACACCACTGGGCTACACTAGCAGGACTGGACAGTAGGAGGGAAGCATGATGCTTGACCCTATTGTGCCCAGCCACGGGTGTCTTGATGTGACTGGCACCAGATGCCTATCTCTACCTACTGCTTCCAATCTAATAGGCTGAGACTGCAATGGGCTCTAACATGGAGGTCTGCTCACTCTGAGCAAAAGTGAAGACTGCGCGCCTCCATGTTGTCTCCAGCCTCTTTTATAACCTGGGTCATCCCCAAACCCAGGGTGGACCCCAATGGCACCTCCCAGGGTTCAATAGCGGAGTGCCACATGATCAGTGACATCACCAGCGGCCTATCCAGAACAGCCACAGCACTAATGACCTCATGGCAGCCATGCCCCAAACACCTCACCAGTCATCATCTGACGACCAATGGTGAGGTGCCGTGTCATAGGGGCGGGCCTCTGCAAGCCAGTCCGGAGTGGCCACATCATCAGGACACCTGATGCATGCCGGCCTATCACGGCCAGCCACCTCACGGACATGCCCAGTGAGGTCCTTAACAGACCTACCCTCTGATGCACTAAGTGCCTGAGCATGCTCAGTAGCCTGAACAACAGTCTCAGAAATCAGACAATCTGCCTGACCATGCTCAGTAGGCACAACACAGGACTTAGAAACGGCACGATATCCAAGTACCTTTGCAAAGAGGCTTTTCACACTAAGTGTGGGAGCATGCTCAGTAGCCTGAACCGAAGACTTAGCCTCAGGAATGACACTATCAGGCTGAGTGCAGCTCACTAGGCAAAGCACTGGACTTAGGCTCTGGCTGGGATAAATCGGAATGCGCACTAGCTGCCTCTCCACACTTAGTCATAGAGGAGCAAGCAGCCAGCTGGACGACCCGAGGCACGGCCAAAAACCGCGGCCAGCACCTGGGCGTAACTGGAACCGCAGCAGGTTGCTTGCAGGTATGGTGGCACCGATTCATAGCAGTGTATCAACATAGAATACATTAAGTATCAGTAGTCCCAAAAATCTCATGACAAGAAATATTTGAGAAATTTCATGGAGTCAAATAATTGATAAAAAGATGCAAAAGATTAAAAAGAAAAACAAACAAGTAAATAGAGATGAGCGGAGGCATGCATGTTTGGGCTTGTCGGTTTCAGCCAGACTTTAGTTAAAATTTTGGTTCTGTATCCAGATTTCACCCGAACTTGACCCCGGACTTCGAACCCCCATGTAACTCAATGTGAACTGGTCGTTTTGTACTGTAAAATGGCCATACTAGGGGCTAGTGTGCTGAAAAGGAAGCAAAATGGGAATTCGAACAGGAAATGTGTCCTGCAAACAAATGTGGATAAAAAAAAAAAAATTATGTAAAAACACGTATGGGGTCCCCATTTTTTATTGACCAGCCCGAATAACTATCGCCCCATATCACTTCTTCCTTATCCCTCAAAACTACTGGAACAGCATGTCCATCTTGAACTGTCCTCGCACCCCTCTTCCTGCTCCTTCTTTGACCGGTTACAATCTGGCTTCCGACCCCATCATTTCACTGAAACTGCCCTAACCAAAGTCACTAACGACCTACTAACCACAAAATCTAAGCAACATTACTCTGTCCTCCTCCTCCTCCTGGACGTGTTGTCTGCGTTTGACATAGTAGACCACGCCCTTCTACTACAAATTCTCTTGTCTCTGGGCATCGCAGACTTGGCCCTATCTTGGATCTCCTCATTCTTAACCAACCGAACTTTCAGCGTCTCCCACTCTCACATCACTTCCTGATCTCTGTCTGTCAGAGTCCCCCAAGGTTCAGTTCTTGGACCTCTGCTGTTTTCCATTTACAACTTCGGCCTGGGACAGCTCATAGAGTCCCACGGTTTTTAGTATCATCTCTATGCTGATGATACGTAGGTCTATCTCTCTGGACCTGACATCACCTCCCTACTAACCAGAATCCCACAATGTCTGTCTGCTATTTCATCCTTTTTCTCTGCTTGATTCTTAAAATTGAACATGGACAAAACAGAATTCATTGTCTTTCCTCCTCAGTGAACCCCCCCATCTGACATATCTAACAATGTCAATGGCTGCTCATTTTCCCCAGTGCCATGTGCTCGCTGCCTGGGAGTAATCCTAGACTCTGATCTCTCTTTCAAGCCACACATCCAAGCCCTCTTCACCTCCTGCTGCCTCCAACTCAAAAATATTTCCCGTATCCGTACATTCCTTTACCAAGAAGCTGCATAAACCCTAGTACATGCCCTTATTATCTCCCGCCTGGATTATTGCAACCTCCTGCTCTGTGGCCTCTCTTCTAACAGTCTCGCACCCCTACAATCTATTCTAAACTATGCTGCCCAGCTAATCCACTTGTCTCCCCGCTACTCCCCGACCTCTCCTCTCTGTCAATCCCTTCACTGGCTTCCCATTGCCCAACGACTCCAGTTCAAAACCCTAACCATGACCTACAAAGCCATCCACAATCTGTCTCCTGCCTACATCTCTGACCTAGTCTCCCGGTACTTACCTGCATGTAACCTTCGATCCTCACAAGATCTCCTTCTCTACTTTCCTCTCATGTTCTCTTCTCCCCACTGCATCCAAGATTTCTCCTGTGCCTCCCCCATAATCTGGAATGCTCTGCCACAACACATCAGACTCTCGCCTACCTTGACAAGATTCAAAAGGAACCTGAAGACCCACCTCTCCCGACAAGCCTACAACCTGCCGTAACCCTCAGTCTGATACAGCGCCGCACAATCAGCTCCAACCTACTGTATCCTCACCTATCCCTTGTAGACTCTGAGCCTTCGCAGTCAGGGACCTCTCTCCTCTTGTACCTGTCTGTGTCTTGTATTGTTTATGAATATTGTACTTGTCCCTATTATGTATACCCCTTTCACATGTAAAGCGCCATGGAATTGATGGCGCTATAATAATAAATAATAATAATAATAATAATAATAATAATAATAATAAAGCAGGCAGCTGGCTGCTGGTATTATCAGGCTGGCAAGACACATGGCTATTTGGCCCATCCTAGCTTAAAAATAGCAGCTTGCGTCATACCTTGCGCTTTGCCCAGCTCTTTTTGATTGCTCTTGTATGGTGGCAATGAGGGTAATATTTTGGGTGTTGATGCTGTGATTTGATATCCATCAAATCCTATGGAGCCTCTTTCTCAGAACGACACTCATAAGTCATTAGATGCCCCACATCTAGCGCTTTGCCCAACTATTTCCAATTGCTCTGGTGTGGTGACAATCAGGGTAATATTTTGTGGGTTGATGTTACCTGTTAATTGACATCTATCAAATCCTATGGAGCCTCTTTCTGAGAACGAGACTCCATAAGTCACCCACGCTAAACAACAGGCACAGAATGTTTCACATGGACTTATGAACCCTCATTTTGAAAATGAGACGCCATAGGATTTGATGATCATTGTGGGACATTGTGCCATTGTATAAAATAAAATCTTTGAGGAATTTTTTAAATTAAGAAATTGGTGATTAAGAGAGTGTTGGAGAGTCTTTATTCAAAAAAAACTATTTTTTCCTGTATGTGTGTATTTTTACTTTAAATTTGCTGTGTTAATAATGGAGGTGTCTGACAGATGCCTCTTCATAACTAACTTGTGGGCTTGATTCCAGTTTACATTACATAACTGAAATCAATCCAAAAAAACATTACTCTGATTGCCACCACACCAGGGAAATTGGGAAGAGCAGGACAAACAGCCAGAATTTGCACATCTAATGGGATGTGCCTCCTCTGGGGCAGTTGTGGGATGCTATTGTTAGGCAGGGAAGGACCAAATGTTCATGGACCTTCCCTGATAATATTAGCCCCCAACTTTCTGCTTTATCTTGGCTGGATATCAAATACTTGGGGGTATCAGGTCATTTTTTAAAAAAAAATGTATTCCTCTATTTTTTGATAACCAGCCAAGATAAAGCAGATAGCTTCTGCTTGAAGCACGCATCTGTTTACTTTATACTGGTTATAAAAAATAGGGGGGACCTCACTTTTTAAATGTACTTGTTTTGTTACCAGCAGCATCCAGGCATCCACCCTTGGCTGAAAAGCTTGGTAATTGACTGTGCTGCAAGCTTTCAACAAACTGTTTCCAGCATCTCAGCAGCATCCGAACTCCAAACTTGACCATGGACTTCCGTGAGAAGTACATGTTCTGGTTCAAGCACCAGATACTAGGTGTCTGGTAAGAACCCTAAACTTTACCATTTATTTTTCGTTCATCTCTACATGTAAAACCAGAATGAGATGGAAATGAACTGATATCTGTCCTCTCCTGTTGGAAAGGCACCACCCTAAAATGAAGGCAGAACACCAAAACGTGCGTCGGAGCTGGCATCATTACAGTACAAGAGGATATTTATGGCTGTTTCCAACTTACTCTGGTTGTACTTAATTTTATTCTAGTATGTGATTATCCATTGATGCATCCTCAGTTGGACCTTGTACAGCTTTAAAGTGGGGAAGAATAGTATTTAGTCAGTCAACAATTGTGCAAGTTCTCCCACTTAAAAAGATGAGAGAGGCCTGTAATTGACATCATAGCTGACAACTATGAGAGACAAAATGAGAAAACAAATCCAAAAAAATCACCTTTTCTGATTTGACAAGATTTTTTTTTGTGTTTGTTTTTTAAATTATGGTGGAAAATAAGTATTTGGTCAATAACAAAAGTTCATCTCAATATTTTATTATATATCCTTTGTTGCCAATGACAGAGGTCAAACGTTTTCTGTAAATCTTCACAAGGTTGGCACACACTGTTAGTGGTATGTTGGCCCATTCCTCCATGCAGATCTCCTCTACAGCAGTGATGTTTTTGGCCTGTCACTGGGCAACACGGACTTTCAAATCCCTTTAAAGGTTTTCTATGGGGTTGATATCTGGAGACTGGCTAGGTCACTGCAGGAACTTCAGATTCTTCTTATGAAGCCAATCCTTTGTTGCCCTGGTGGTGTGCTTGGGATCATTATCATGCTGAAAGTCCCAGCAACGTTTCATCATCAAAGACCTTGCTGATGGAAGGAGGTTTGCACTCAAAATCTGACAATACATTGCCCCATTCACTCTTTCATGTACATGGATCAGTCATCCTGGTACCTTTGCAGATAAACAATCCCAAAGCATGATGTTGCCACCCCCATGCTTCACAGTAGGTATGGTGTTCTTTGGATGCAACTCAGCATTCTGTCTCCTCCAAACACGACGAGTTGTATTTCTACCAAACAGTTCTACTTGGTTTCATCAGACCATATGAGATTCTCCTAATACTCTTCTGGATAATCCAAATGCACTTTAGCAAATATCAGATGGGCTTGGACATGTTCTGGCTTAAGCTGGAGGACACATTTGGCACTGCAGGATCTGAGTCCCTGGCGGTGTAGTGTGTTACTAATTGTAGCCTTTGTTACGGTGGTCACAGCTCTATCCAGGTCATTCACTAGGTCCCCCCATATGATTCTACAATTTTTGCTCACCGTTCTTGTAATAATTTTGACTCCACGGGATGAGATCTTGCGTGGAGCCCCAAATCAAGGGAGATTATCAGTGGTCTTCTATGTCTTCCATTTTCTTATTATTGCTCTTACAGTTTATTTCATCACACCAAGCTGCTTGCCTATTGCAGATTCAGTCTTCCCAGCCTGGTGCCTGAGCTACAATTTTGTTTCTGGTGTGCTTTGACAGTTCTTTGGTCTACTCTTCACCATAGTGGAGTTTGGAGTGTGACTGTCTGAGGTTGTTGGCAAGTGTCTTTTATACTGATAACAAGTTCAAACAGGGGCCATTACTGCAGGTAATGAGTAGAGGACAGAGGAGACACTTAAAAAAGAAGTTACAGGTCTGTCTGAGCCAGAAATCTTGCATGTTTTTAGATGACTAAATACTTATTTTCCACCATAATTTAAAAAAAAAAAAAATCCTGCCAAATCATTCGCGGTGATTTTCTGAATTTGTTTTCTCATTTTGTCTCTCCTAGTTGTGGTCACCTATGATTTCAATTACAGGCAAATCTCATCTGTATAAGTGGAAGAACTTGCGCAATTGATGGCTGACTAAATACTTTTTTTCCCCTCTGTATGTCCTTTACTCCCCCAATACAACAAAAAATTTACCCAGAATGCTTTGCTGTCTGTTAGGTACATATGTGGTAAGCAATTTGTGCTATTGTCAAATTAACGTTGCTGAAATTGCCTACTAAAGAAAATTGTAAGACCTAAACTTTTTTTATTTTTATATTTTAATTTATTATTCCCCTCAAAATGCAATATATGAATTATATCCAAAAATACTAGGTTACTAAAAAGGGCCATGCAGAGAAAGTAATTTGTGACAACAACCAACAGTATTGTTTGTGATTCAAATAGTTATTAAATTTGACTACTAACTCAATTAAAAACTTTTATTTGTTCTTTCTTTTTGTTTGCCATCTATATGTACAGTAAATAGCACAAAATTGCAATGTACATATCCCTAAATAATTTGCAGTGGGGACAGCAGGGTTGTTCAAGGTTTTTAAATTCATCTATTAAAACCATTATGAAGCCTAAACCCTTTTTTATTTGATTTTTTTTTTAAGTAATAGCCTAACAGAAATTTAATGTAATCGAAAATCCTAAGTTTAAAAGTAAGTATGAGCAAAGGCTTATGCCTGGAATCAAAAATATGGCGACATTATGTGATATGGGTATGGGGTGTATTATTAAAACGGTATAAAAAGCATTTAAAAACATTCATAATACAAAAAATTTTGTTTTCAGTACAAATCTAAAAATGTTGGACTTCTACAATAAAAAAGGGTGCAAATATTGTAGGTTTTTTAGATTTGGGATTTATATATATATATATATATATATATATATATATATATATATATATACATAGTGATGACTTCCTTTTCTGTGACATACAAAACTAGGTTTCATTTCTTCTTAGCAAAACTAGTATATAGGATATTAAGCTGTACTGCATAAAGGTTAAAATAAATTATGTCATTAAGGTGCTGTGTTGTTACTGCTGTGAATCAAAAGTCAGGGAAATCACAGAGGCTCTTACTATGAAGGTCCAGCACTTCCCTACTTCATTTGAATATTTTCATTATATTCCCAGCCTGACTCCTATTTTCCCTGTGTTTCAACTACAGTTGTTCACTAAATTAAGTTTGGACCTTTTTCTAATCATAGGTGGATTGAGCTGAGCGCTCCGACCTCCTATCTCTACACTGTAGAAGTAATGGCACCCCTTGACCTGACTTCATCTTAAATATTATCTGCAATCTAATTGCACTAGACCATGTAATGTCATAGCCGCTGGGTTCTATGGGGAGCAGACTCATCTGCACCTGATTTCATTATCTTATGTACCGCCCCTACAGCAGTCGGACTGCTCGGATCTGGGGTTGCTGTTGCTTGAAGATCTCCGGAACCGGGGGCTTGCGGCTACTCGAAAATAAAAGGGGGTTATTTACGGGGGATAAGTGTCCGTGATGCCACCCGTGGTTCGCGGTAAGGGGAGTACCGCCGATGCCAATGGGAGTACCCGGGGGAGATGGAGTGGGGCAGCCAGATGATGTTCCCTCCACGGTAGGAGAGGCCTCAGGACTCTGGATGGTGGAGGTGTAGGGAAGCGTGGTGCAGGCTATGCGGGAAGGCAGGATGCAGGGGAGCAGCATATTCACTCAGGGGGTGTGGCTGTTGGTGCAACCATTAAGCAGACTCTGACACAGGAGTAAACCAAGTCTCTGGGTGCCGCTGCCACTCTGGAGAGCTCGTCCAGGAATCCGTCCCCGTTGGTATTGCTAGTGGTCTGAAGCCTGCCTCCATGCACTGATGTTTAGACGTTTCTGAGTGACCCCTGAAGCTGTCAGGGTTCCGCTCCCTATAGTTAAAAAGAGAAGCTGTGGTATTGATGGCTGACACTTGTGATTTCAGTGGGCCGCATAAAGTGGAAAGCCCTATCCCCCTCGTTGTGTTGATGTCTTTGATCTCTGAGCTCTTGGGAAAAGTTCATAAAGAGCCAATCCTCCACAGGTGGATTATCAGATTGTGTGAAGCTAATTTCTGATCTAAGGTCCAGTACCTTGCCGTGCTCGGTACTGGTCCGGTTACTAGATTTTCCAGTACCGACCATTCCCCAAAACCAAGTCTGGGCACCCTTCTTCAATAAGGAACACCAATTTTTATGAATAATTAGAGAAAAATTAGAGAAAAATACTGCTAATAGACCGAAAGACTTATTTCTCTAACATCAATTTTTATTTATAAATATTAAAATAATTAAATCAAGCCATATTTTTCATATACAGCTATATTGGTCAGTGAGCACACACCCGGTCGTGCAAAGCTAGATGTACTTAAAGGGAATATTAATCTAGGAGGGTGAGGTATAGCCTAAGATGATTTTATTCCACCAACAAATTAGTTCATGGACCCGTAATTATTTGAATCCCAGTTGGGTAAACTTATCTTGCTGGAGAATGAACTCCCAGAAGAATTCCGACGCGGGATAGGATCCTACTCAGCCCCGTACTGACAGGGTGGGTTGCTGAGGTCCTCCCTGCATTGGACAGGAGGACTATTTGCTCATTTCATACAGCGCTTTAACCCCTTCAGCCCCGGGGCACTTTCCATTTTTGCGTTTTTGTTTTTTGCTTCCCTTTTCCGAGAGCCGTAACTTTTTTATTTTTCCGTCAATCTTGCCATATGAGGGCTTGTTTTTTGCGAAACAAGTTGTACTTTTAAATGAAACCATAAGTTTTACCATATGGTGTACTGAAAAACAGCAAAAAAATTCCAAATGCGGAAAAATTGCAAAAAAAGTGTGATGGCACAATAGTTTTTGTGATGTTTTTTTAACGGTGTTCACTATATGGTAAAACTTATGTATAGGTATGATGCCTGAGGTCGTTGCAAGTTTGTTGACACCAAACATGTATAGGTTTACTTATATCTAAGGGGTTAAAAAAATTCACAATTTGTCCAATAAAAGTGGCGCACGTTTTGTGCCATTTTCCGAAACACGTAGCGTTCTTATTTTTTGGGATCTATAGCTCAGTGACAGCTTATTTTTTGCGTCTTGAGCTGACATTTCTAATGGTACAATTTTTGCGCAGATGGTATGTTTTGATCGCCTATTATTGCATTTTGCGTAAAACTTGCTGCGACCAAAAAACGTAATTTTGGTGTTTTGAGTTTTTTTGCCACTACGCCGTTTACCAATGAGATTAATTGATTTTATATTTTGATAGATCGGGCATTTCTGAACGCAGCGATACCAAATATCTGTATATTTATTTATTTTTTAACCCTTTCATTTTCAATGGGGGGAAAGGGGGGTGATTTGAAGTTTTTTTTTTATTTTTTAAAACTTTTTTTTTTACTTTTTATTTTATTTTACTAGTCCCCCTAGGGGACTATAGCGATCAGCAATCTGATCGCTGATCGCTATCTGCTGATCACAGCTATACAGCTGTAAACAGCAGAAATAGTCACTTTCTTCTTCCCTCTGCTCCCGGCCGAGGAAAAACGAAAGTGAAACTTCGTAGCTGCAGGCGTCATCACATGACCCTGTGCTACGATGGCAACCACCAATAGTCACGTGATCATGCACGTGACTTCCGGTGGGGGCGGCGGTAAGTAAAAAACATGGCAAGGCGCATTTAGATCTTGCTGCCAGACTTTGGCAGCAAGATTTAAGGGTTTAATGGCCGCGGGTGGAAGCGATTCCACACGCGGCTAGCAGGCACACATGTCAGCTGTTGAAAACAGCTGATATGTGTGCTGACCGCCGCCGCCTGCCCGCAGCAGGGGGCGGGGCTTAACGGGACATGCTCCATGATGGATATATCCGTCCTTGGTCGTGAAGGGGTTAAAGGGATCTGTTTGCAGGGCACTGGAGACTGGAAGGTGACCTGGAATGTGTGCATTGTCATATTGTGGTAACATCCCCTGATGAACCCCAAACAAAGTGGGGGAAACACGTCGGGATTCTTCTGGGAGTTCATTCTCCAGAAAGATAAGTTTACCCAACTGGGATTCAAATAATTACGGGTCCATGAACAAATTTGATGGTCGAATGCACTGGGTAGCAGACCTAAGAGGCTACCTGTAATACTCCCTCCCCCCTATTTTTTCATATATTGTTAGAGGGGAGTGAGTGCGTAAAAATTCCGATTGGGGAATTTTTCTATGACCAGCAATCATACTTAACATTTACTAGTGTTCTGACTATGCACCTAGTATGATTGAACCACTTTGACTTCAGCACTATCTATACCCCTTTGGGCTTTGGGTCAATTTTTGGCACGCAGTTAGGTTTTAGGGTGTACTAAGGATAGCCGACGTTGAGCGGGGGCACCCAAAACTGTATGGTGTATTAACCTCCGCGGCTAGGAAGGAGAAAGACTAGGGATTTATGACCTGGCCCCTATCTATACATCACAGCGACATCCCTTTTTACGAGTAAAATCATCTTAGGCTATACCTCACCCTCCTAGATTAATATTCCCTTTAAGTACATCTAGCTTTGCACAACCGGGTGTGTGCTCACTGACTGATATAGCTGCATATGAAAAATATGGCTTGATTTAATTATTTTAATATTTATAAATAAAAATTGATTTTAGAGAAATTAGTCTTTTGGTCTATTAGCACCCTTCTCTAATACCCTGCGACCGGGTCTCCAACTCCTCCGGTCCCAGGCCACCGTCTGCGACATAACCGATGTCACCCAGGAAGCTAAAACTCCCTCAGCTCCTCACTCTCTGAGGGCTACTACTCGACTGACTATGTCCCTCCCACCAGTCTGCCTGACCCCTAGGCGGGTGGCCCTTTTCCAGCTAGACCACCCACTGGTGTGCCTGACAGGGTGTGGTGTGTGTGAGGTGTGGTTAGGATTTGAGTGCTAATGGGAGCAATACTAATAGTTAGGATCCCAGAACCATGGAGGGTGAGTTCTGCACCATAAGAGAAAGTAGTGCAGTTCCCTGTGACACCCTGATTAGATCAGGGGCATCACAAATCTCAGTATTCGACAGTAAACATGGTGCTGGCAATTTTTTTTGTCCCATTGGCAAGAATTAAAGGGAACCTGTCATCAGAAATTTAGCTTTAAACCTAAACATTTCCCCCTCTGCAGCTCGTGGGCTGCATTCTAGCAGGTTCCTGTACTTTTTGTGGCCCCTTTTAAACTAAATTAAATACTTTATAAACTTGTACATTTTGCTATGTAAATTTTGTATGTAAATCGTCCATGGGGACGAGCTCTCTGGTGACCATTGCTGTTCCTCCTGCAGACTGACGCCGTCCCCCCACGCTCCAATTCGTACATCAGGACGTCGGCCACTGTGCCTGAGGTGCCGCCCACGCCAGGATCGCTGGTGACGTGTGTCACAAGCACGAGATTATGAGCGGCGCTGTGATTGCATCGCAAGTGCCCGCCCATAATCTGGACGCGCTTTCCCCCACTGCCTCCAGCGTTCTGCGCAAGCGCTCGCTGGCCAAATGACCCGACGTCACCTCCTTCCCATCTTACCCTGCAGCAGGGCAAGATGGGGAAGAGGTGACGTCGGGTTATCTGGCCAGCAAGCGCTTGCGCAGAACGCTGGAGGAAGAAGGGAAAGTGCGGTCATGAGGTTATGGGTGGCACCTGCTGATGACACTCACAGCGCTGCCCATAACCTCGTACCTGCGCAAAACGTCACCAGCGGTCATACGTGCACACAGTGCACAGTACCGCTACAGTCGCATAGCGCATGCGCGGGGACCACGGGCGCTCAGGGGCGGCGTCCTGAGATATGAAATTTAGCATTGGGGGGCGGCGTAAATCTGCTGGAGGAACAGCAACGGTCAGCAGAGAGCCCGCCCCCATGGACGATTTACAAAATTTACATAGCAAAAAGTACAAGTTTATAAAGTATTTAATTTGGTTTAAAAGGGGCCACAAAAAGTACAGGAACCTGCTAGAATGCAGCCCAGGAGCTGCAGAGGGGGACACGTTTAGGTTTAAAGCAAAATTTCTGATGACAGGTTCCCTTTAAATTGTAAACTGTTAACACTTCTGAGAACTTGTGAATTACAGGACATTTGAATCAAATAAATAATCTCTAGCTCTCACTTCTTTAGTGTTTTGGAGTATGTTCACATTCTTAATATGGTGCCTAAATTATTTTAGATTCATAGGACAATTTTGATTGGCTTTTTACCTATAGTATCCGTCACTCATGAATCGGAAAAGCTTCTACTTTGGTAAATATGAAAAATACCCTGGAAAAGAGACTGAGCTACTTTTCTGATATTTTTGATTCAGATACATGATGCATTGCCAATATAATAGTAACCACTTATTATAATAAATAATGGAGTGATTAGAGGCTTCTTCCATTCAGCGGCTTAGCAATCAATCTAAATCACCAGTCTCATCTGAGTTTCTAGATTGTGATTAGCTGGATCCTGTAGGAATCCTCCATGTTTACCTGACATTACAAAAGACGTCAACACCTGGGAGATTTCACCTTTACACGAGAAGAACCAGCAACACTTACACATCGTTCCATGGATGTAAACCTCCCAAACTTCTAGTGCATCTCACAATAGTAGGTGGAATAAAGTATTTTGTTACAGATTTTATGTGATGCTTTTCAGAAATTTCAAAATTTATTTGCTTAAATTTTCTACATTTTTAGGAGAAAATAATTCTTGGTCTTTCATTAAAATAAAAATGATGTGTGAGGAGAATCAGACACAAGTCACTCAGATCCGTCTTCTCGGATTCCAAAGTCTTTCCACATACAAACCTCTTCTATTCATTCTGCTCATCCTGAGTTATGTATGTATACTGGTCGGAAACCTTCTCATTATCCTGTTGGTGACCATTGTTGACCACCTCAAAACCCCAATGTTTCTCTTTCTGAAACACTTATCCATTGCAGATGTCTTAGTGACGACCAGCGTAATCCCCATGATGTTGGACATAATGTTTAACGAGGAGGGTATATTGTCCTTTTGGAGTTGTGTCTTGCAGCTGTATGTGTTTGGTATTTTTGGATTTGTTCAATGTTTATTAATTGCAGTCATGTCTTATGATCGATATTTGGCCATTTCCCATCCTTTACGTTATTCCTCACTAATGAGTCCAGATCTTTGCCTTTGGTTGGTTATTGGGTCGTGGTTTTTAGTCAGTGCGCTAACATCAAGTGAGCTGATCATTTTTATTCAATTTAAATTCTGTGGCTTGAACTCCATCGACCACTTCTTCTGTGACTTTGGTCCTGTAATGGAATTGGTGACTTCAGACATTTCCATATTGAGGTTGCAAGATCTTGTTTTTGTCATTTTTATGATATTTTTTCCATTTGTTCTAATCATTAATTCCTACTTTTGCATTTTCTTTGCCATCCTTAAAATTTCTTCCATGGATGGTAAAAGGAAAGCCTTCTCCACTTGTAGCTCCCACTTGACCACAGTGTGTTTATATTATGGTACCCTGATCGCAGTCTACATGACTCCATCCGATGAGAGCTCAATCAATATCAACAAGTACAGATCCTTATTGTATTTAGTGGTGACGCCATTGATGAATCCCATCATTTACAGTCTGAGGAATAACGAGATTAAGAGAGCAATGCAAAAATTGAGTCACATTTTGCAAAATGGATGGAGAAGATGACAATTTTAGCCCAAAGATACTATAACATATCAAGATTTTGTTATATTTTAAATCAAAAGTTGTACTTAGTATCAAATTTCTACCCTTTTTTATTATTAGGAAAGTTTACAACTTCTTTACAAGCTGAGAATTATGATATAAAGTCACAGCTAAAGTTTGCAGTGCAAAAATATTAGATCTTTTGGATCAACTTGACATCCATTGTGAGCCTAAGGGTCCCATCACACATAGCGATGCACCATCGATCCCACCAGCAATCCGACCTGGCAGGGATCGTTGGTGCGTTGCAACATGGTCGCTTGTGAGCTGTCAATCAGGCAGTTCTCACCAGCGACCAGCGACTCGTGTAACGATGCTGCGCTTGGTAACCAGGATAAATATCGGGTAACTAAGCAAAGTGCTTTGCTTGGTTACCCGATATTTATCCTGGTTACCAGCATACATCGCTTACAGGCGGCCAGCGCTGGCTCTCTGTATACGCAGCTAGGGTACACATCGGGTTACTAAGCAAAGCGCTTTGCTTAGTTAGCTGATATTTACCCTGGCTTCGTGTGCAGGGAACCAGCGCTAGCCGCCTGTAAGTGGCGTACACTGGTAACCAGGGTAAATATTGGGTAACCAAGCAAAGTGCTTTGCTTAGTTATTCGATATTTACCCTGGTTACCAGCGTACGCTGCTTACACGAGTCGGTGCTTGTTTGTCTCCCGCAGTCAAACACGCCGATGTGTGCTGCACAGCGAGAGACTAATGAGCAAAAAAAGGTCCTGCTCATTTTGTAACGATCAGTGACCTCGCAGCAGGGGCCCACTTGCTGCTACATGTCACTACCTGTGACGTTTCAGCGATCTCGCTATCAAGATCGCTATATGTGATTGCGGCTTTAGTTACTCTTCCAACCTAAGTAGTTGACCATACAGATGGGGAAATACACTGTATTCTCATTAGCAGATCTTAAACTTTTTTCGACAACCATTCCTGAAGTTGATAGTCAGGAGTCAACATACTTGAGTAAGATAAATCCAGAAGGCGGAGAAGACGGCACTTCACAGTGGAAATCTGCGGTTTCAATGACTGTGCAAATACAGGTTACAGCATGTGGGGGAGGTTGGTGTGTGGGCCCGCCGGACGACGGCCGTTTTGCACTACAGCAAAGCGCATCTACGGGTCCTGAATACTTTGAGTCAGATAATATCTTATTTATTTATTGTGCATTGCGTGTAAATCACCAACATATTCTGCAGCACTTAAAAGACATTACCATCACTGGTCCCTTTGGGGCTCACAATCAAAAGTCTAAATGAAAGTATTTGGAGTGTGGAAGGAAACTCACGCTAACATGGAGAGAACATTTAAACTCTTGCAGACGTTGTTCTTGCTGGGATTTGAATCCAGAACCCCAGAGCTGCAAAACAACAGTGCTAACCACTGATCCATTCAGAAGCCCTACCCTAGAAGGACGGTCAGTAAAATAAAATCTTCTAAAACTGTGTCTCTGTTTTTCTTGAATGTTGATCCCAGGATCATTTCTGTTATATGCATAGGTAACTAAAAGTGCAAAAAGTTTGTGGAACATTCTTAAGCCTGTCCCTTTTTATCCATTTATCCTGCCAGTAATAATTCTTTATAACAAATGTTCTACCTAATTTATTATACAACTACTATAACTGATACTGGTTTCTGGAATTGGCATAGGAAGAAAATACAGTGGAAAAATCAGTGTAGCTGCTGCATATGCTGACCAATTACTAAACTTTTTTTCACATTTCTAACTGAGGTAAATGTCTCTACTATTAGATTATGGTGTCTAACCTGAGGTTGACATACCTATTGGTAAAACTAAGGAAATATTTTACCTAACCTTAAGGCCACTTTACATGCTGCAACATTGCTAAAGCGATCTGGTTAGGGGCACGGAATTTGTGACGCACATCCGGCCGCATTAGCGATGTCGTTGCGTGTGACATCTATTAGTGATTTTGAATCGTTGCAAAAACATTCAAAATCGCTAATCGGTGACATCCCCCCCAATCTCGATTATCGTTGCTGCTGCAATAACGGTGTAGTTCGTCGTTCCTGCGGCACCACACACCGGTACGTGTGACACCACAGGAAAAAAGGAACCTCTCCTTACCTGTGTCCCACCATCAATGCGGAAGGAAGGAGGTGGGCGTGATGTTCGTCCCACTTATCTCCACCCCTCCGCTTCTATTGGGCGGCCGCTTAGTGACGTCGCTGTGATGCCGAATGAACCGCTTACTTAGAAAGGAGGCGGTTCGCCGGTCACAGCAACGTCGCAAGGAAGGTAAGTAGTGTGATGATTCTGAGCGATGTTGTGCGCCACGGACAGTGATTTGCCCGTGTCGCACAACCGATGGGGGCGGGTACCCACGCTAGCGATATCGATAACGATATCACAGCATGTAAAGCGGCCTTTAGTCATGATCCATGCCTGGCTCAGCCGCCTCTGATCCATTGCTGGTATCTTATCTCAAAGTTACAGGTCTTTGAGGGATTAATTCCATCCTGCCTCTTTTCAGTAGACAAGCCGCTATATCCTGGCACTACTCCTCTGGAACAGCGCCAGTAATAGTTCCTGCTCTGCAGCGTGTGTGCCTGGCTCCCATGTGTTAATTAGATCTGTCCTGCCTCCCTGCTACCTAGTCCTGACCCACGCCCTCCTCTGTTCATCTGTCTCTCGTTTCCTGACTCCCCATAGTTGTTGTCCCAGTCCTATCTATCTGAACTCTGTTCGACCTGTGTATCCTCCCCCCCTGTACGTTACTTTAACTCTCCGTCCTCAGACCTGTATCCTCGTTCCCGACCTCAACTTCCCTTCTGCTGTATACGTGATATCCTGGATCCTGACCCCTAGCAATCGCCTGACTACGATTTGTTTACATCTGTACTGTTGACGAAACGTCTTGTTGCAGACCCGGCTTGGTGACTATGCTCTTGTGGGGTATTTGCTCAGTGCAGTTTGGAGAGCTCTCTACAATCTGTGCCTCCACAAATGAGGGTGACAGCCTTATTTCCTTGTCATTTTTGATTGCTGTTGTATCAGAGCTCTTTGGCTCCATCACAAAATTCCAACTTAGTTTCCAATGAGCTTCATGGTGGTTAACGCTCATTAGAGAGTGAGTTGAAACTATTATGAGGACATTTTGGCTTGCTCTGGTGTAGGAACACTTAGGATAATTCCATTATTGGGGTACTCTAGTACAAAAACCTTCACTGTTATGGGTGTCACTTAACCTGTTAACTGACTGTGAAGTCAATAAAAGTTACAGCAACGTAAAGAGGTTTCCCACTGCTAATATGTTTCTCTTTCTTGTATCCTAACTCTTCCTAACATTTCGCTAATATACTTCTGCTACCTACCCCACTCCTGTAAGCGGCTTTCTAAAGGGCTCCTATATTCCTATGTTGCTGTGCTGAGTGTGATCCTTCTGGTCTGTAGACTGGAAATGGACCAACTGGTAAGGGCACGTCACTAGTAGAGATGAGCGAACCGGTCCCGGTTCGGCTCGAGGTCGGTTCGCCGAACGGAGCTCCCGTTCGAGTTCGGCTCGTCGAACGTTCGACGAACCGAACTCGAACTGCATAGGAAACAATGGCAGGCAATCACAAACACAGAAAAACACCTAGAAAACACCCTCAAAGGTGTCCAAAAGGTCACAAACAACTCACAACACAACACAAACACATGGGAAAGTGACAAGGACATATACTTATGCAAAAACAAAAGAGCTGGACAAGGAAAAAGAGGAGGAGACACAGATATAGGCATGGCACGCCCTTCTAAAGTCATGTAAAACACCGCAAGGTGACTCCAAGCGGAGTCTCCCTTTTTTCCAAAAATTGGGCCACACAGACACCCACCCCATCAGTGGCAGCACTTGGGCCCTAGTTGCAAACAGGATGTTTTGATTTGCATCAAGCACATTAAAAAATACGCCATAATTAACCGTCCCCAGCATGACACCGGGGTAGGTAGATAAAGTCTTTGCTGAACCATGACTTGTTCATCTTGGCTTCTTTTAAAAACAATGTAAGCAAGGGTTACTCCAAGCGAAGTCTCCCTTTTTTCCAAAAATTGTGCCCCACACACACCCACCCATTCAGTGGCAGCACTTGTGCCCTAGTTGTACACTTCACAGCTAGATTTGCATCAAGCACATTCCAAAATACGCCGTTCTTATCCGTCCCCAGGATGACACCGGGGTAGGTAGCAAAGTTTTTCCTGATCCCAGCTCTGTTCATCTTGGCTTCTTTTAAAAACAATGTAAGCAAGGGTTACTCCAAGCGAAGTCTCCCTTTTTTCCAAAAATTGGGCCACACGGACACCCACCCCATCAGTGGCAGCACTTGGTCCCTAGTTGCAAACAGGATGTTTTGATTTGCATCAAGCACATTCAAAAATACGCCATAATTAACCGTCCCCAGCATGACACCGGGGTAGGTAGATAAAGTCTTTGCTGAACCATGACTTGTTCATCTTGGCTTCTTTTAAAAACAATGTAAGCAAGGGTTACTCCAAGCGGAGTCTCCCTTTTTTTCCAAAAATTGTGCCCCACACACACCCACCCATTCAGTGGCAGCACTTGTGCCCTAGTTGTACACTTCACAGCTAGATTTGCATCAAGCACATTCCAAATCCACAAGCATTTACTCTCCCCAGGATGATACAGGGGTTGTAAATTCCTTCTGGATCCATGACTTGTTAATTTTGATGAACGTCAGTCTGTCCACATTGTCACTGGACAGACGCGTGCGCTTATCTGTCAGCACACACCCAGCAGCACTGAAGACACGTTCAGAGACAACGCTGGCAGCTGGACACGACAAAATCTCCAAGGCGTAAGTTGAGAGCTCTGGCAATTTTTCTAGGTTTGAAGCCCAAAAGGAGCAAGGCTCCAGTTCTTCAGTCATGGCATCGATGTTCATTTGGAGATACTCCTGTATCATCCTCTCCAGCCGTTGACTATGTGTCAGACTTGTTGTCTCTGGTGGCCTTGCAAAGGAGGGTCTAAAAAAATTATGAAAAGATTCCATAAAATTGCTGTCACCAGCACCAGATACGGTCCTACTGGTACGTGTAGACTGTTGAAGATGACGAGACCGTCCCATGTTTGTCAAGTTACAACTGGGAGATTCACTCCCTGCACCTGCACGGTTGTTTGGTGGAAAAGCCGAGCTAAGATCGAGTAACAGCTTCTGCTGATACTCCTGCATACGTGCGTCCCTTTCTATGGCTGGAATTATGTCACAAAATTTGGACTTGTACCGGGGATCTAATAGTTTGGCAAGCCAGTAGTCATCATCACTTCTAATTTTGACAATACGAGGGTAATGTTGGAGGTAGTGCAACAAGAAGGCACTCATGTGTCTTGCGCAGCAATGCGGACCAAGTCCACGCTGTGTTTGTGGCATAGAGGTGCTAACCGTTCTTTCTTCCTCTGACATCTCCCCCCAACCTCTTTCAACTGAAATTTGACCAAGGTCTCCCTCATCTGCTGAGTCTTCCATGTCCATGGACAGTTCGTCCTCCATTTCTTCATGTCCTCCTGCACCTTCCTCAACATCTCGCCTGCTACCATGCGCCCTTGTTGATCCCTGTCCCCCATGCTCCCATGCCTGGCGCATTGGTGATGATGAACGGCTGGACCTTGGTGATGTTGTTGTCTCTTGCGCATATGAATCCTCCTGTAGTTCATCCCCTTCCTGTTGTCCCACCCCCTGACTCCGAATAGTGTTTAGCGTGTGTTCCAGCATGTAAATGACTGGAATCGTCATGCTGATAATGGCATTGTCAGCGCTAAACATATTCGTCGCCATGTCGAAACTGTGCAGAAGGGTGCATAGGTCCTTGATCTGAGACCACTCCATCAGGGTGATCTGCCCCACCTCTGCATCTCGTTGGCCCAGGCTATACGTCATGACGTATTGCACCAGGGCACGGCGTTGCTGCCACAGTCGCTGTAACATGTGGAGAGTCGAATTCCAGCGTGTCGCCACATCGCATTTCAGGCGATGAACCGGCAGGCCGAAAGACTTCTGGAGCGATGCAAGTCGCTCTGCTGCGGCGCTTGAACGGCGGAAGTGAGCAGACAGTTTTCGTGCCCTGTTCAGAAGGCCATCTAGGCCGGGATAGTGTGTTAAAAATTGCTGGACGACAAGGTTCAACACGTGAGCCATACAAGGTACGTGTGTCACCTTGCCCAGGCGAAGGGCCGCACCCAGGTTTGCAGCATTGTCGCACACGGCCTTACCAGGCTGCAGGTTGAGTGGAGACAACCATTTATTAAACTCGGACCGCAGAGCTGACCACAACTCCTCAGCTGTGTGACTCTTATTCCCAAGACATGTCAAGCTAAAGACCGCCTGATGCCGTTGCGCTCTGCTGCCAGCATAGTAATGAGGGGTGCATGATTCCTTCTGCGCAGTGAGAACGCTGGTGGCCTGACCAGGCAGGCTTGGGGCGGAGGTGGAGGACCCAGATGAGGTGGAGGAGGCAGAAGCAGTGGCGGAGCTTGGACAGACAGAGGATTGACACACAAGTCGTGGGGACGGCAAGACTTGTGCAGCAGACCCTTCACCATCTATCACCATAGTTACCCAGTGCCCAGTCAGCGACATGTAACGTCCCTGTCCATGCTTACTGGTCCACGTATCGGTGGTGAAATGCACCCGTTTACACACAGAGTTTCTCAAGGAAGCGGTGATGTTGTGTGCGACATGCTGGTGTAGCGCGGGCACACCTTTCTTAGAGAAGTAGTGGCGACTAGGCATCTGGTACTGGGGCACAGCGACAGACATAAGGTCTCTAAAATCCTGTGTGTCCACTAGGCGGAAAGGCAGCATTTCGGTAGCCAACAGCTTACAGAGGGATAGAGTCAACCTCTTAGCTTTGTCATGGGTCGCAGGAAATGGCCTTTTATTTGTCCACATCTGAGGGACAGAGATCTGGCTGCTGTGTGTAGACGGTGTTGAGTAGGGTGTCCCTGGAAAAATGCAGGTTTGTGAGGAAAGTGCAGGCGGAGACATGATGTTGCCTTCATCCAAAGTTGGTGCTATCGATGTCTGAGAGAGCTGTACACACTCACTTGTTTCCCCTTTCAAAACAACTGACGACCTACCAAGCAAACTGCCTGTTGCGGTTACAGTGGTGGAAGTTGTGGGTGGAAAAACAGGTGTGACAGCTGTCCCCACAGTCCTAGAAGATGACGAGCGCGCGGATGCACTGGAAGGGGCAGGCGGTGGACGGTTCGCTCCGCTAGGCCGCATTGCAGCACGGTGAGCTTCCCACCGGGCCATATGATATTTATTCATGTGACGATTCATGGAAGAAGTTGTCAAACTGCTGAGGTTTTGACCTCTACTAAGAGAACCATGACAAATTTTACAGATCACATAATTTGGGCGATCTTTTTCTATGTCAAAAAAGGACCAGGCTATGCAAGGCTTAGAGGCCATGCGACCTGTTGATCCACCCCGAATAATGCTCAGAGGCAGAGTGGTGGCTGAGGATGCAGTTGTAGACGTGCTACCAGTGCTCCGACTGTGTCCAGGAAGGCGCAAGGTAACTTCGTCATCAGTTGCATCCTCCTCCACCACCTCTGTTGACCTCCTCGAGTGCCTGACTGTGGGTTGACAGTAGGTGGGATCTAGAACTTCATCATCAATTGTTGTGTTTGCACTCCCCTCCCCCTCAGACCGAGCCTCTTCTTGCCCTGACCGAATATTTAAGTTGTCATCCCAATCGGGTATCTGAGTCTCATCTTCATCAGTATGTTCCTCATTGTCTATAACCACAGGTGTTACAGTTTGTGACAAAGGGTCAACATTATGCTCCGAAACTTGGTCCTCACGGCCTGAATCAGAGTCACAAAGGTTCTGGGCATCACTGCAGACCATTTCCTGTTCTGTACTCACTGTAGCTTGGGAGCAGACCTCTGATTCCCAGGCTATAGTGTGACTGAACAGCTCTGCAGACTCAGCCATTTCAGTTCCACCATACTGTGCAGGGCTAATGGAGACTTCAGAGCTGGGAGAAATCAAGTTTGATTGGGATGACAACTCAGAGGACTGGTGTTTTTTGGATGCGGTACTTGAAGTGGCTGAGAGGGCACTTGTTGGACCACTTGAGATCCATTCAAGCATTTTCCTTTTTTGGCCATCATCTACCTTTGTTCCTGTTGTTCGTGTCCGTAAAAAAGGGAGCACATCGGATTGTCCACGGTAAGTAGTAGACATCTTACTTTTGCTGGTAGATGGTCTATCTTCAGCAGATGATAATGGAGCTTTGCCACCTTCCCCACGGACAAAACCTTTTTTGCCTTTTCCACCACGCCTCTTCCCCTTTCCACCAGCATCTGTCATTTTGCCACTCATGTTGATTGCGACAAGATTGTGGACTGAAAATGTGGTAGTAAAAATTGAGAGGTGGTGTAGATTGCAGCGGTGGTCTAGCTTTATTAACAGCAGAATAATAAAAAATAAATATCCCTGACAATGCAACTACGGCCCTTAAACTGGCAGCAAAAATTGCTAGTATAATGGCTTAGTTATAATGAGTTGGAGTGTGCAATGCAGGCAGACGTGCTCTGCAAATGTCTTTGCACTAGTGGGACTATAGCAAAGTCCAATAGCCACGTTTAGGATGCCACTAGGTACACTGAGTGTTTGCTAGTATAATGGCTTAGTTATAATGAGTTGGAGTGTTCAATGCAGGCAGATGTTCTGCAAATGTCTTTGCACTAGTGGGACTATAGCAAAGTCCAATAGCCACGTTTAGGATGCCACTAGGTACACTGACTGTTTGCTAGTATAATGGCTTAGTTATAATGAGTTGGAGTGTGCAATGCAGGCAGATGTGCTGCAAATGTCTTGGCACTAGTGGGACTATAGCAAAGTCCAATAGCCACGTTTAGGATGCCACTAGGTACACTGACTGTTTGCTAGTATAATGGCTTAGTTATAATGAGTTGGAGTGTGCAATGCAGGCAGACGTGCTGCAAATGTCTTTGCACTAGTGTGACTAGACAAATGTCCAATAGCCACGTTTAGGATGCCACTAGGTACACTGAGTGTTTGCTAGTATAATGGCTTAGTTATAATGAGTTGGAGTGTGCAATGCAGGCAGACGTGCTGCAAATGTCTTTGCACTAGTGGGACTATAGCAAAGTCCAATAGCCACGTTTAGGATGCCACTAGGTACACTGAGTGTTTGCTAGTATAATGGCTTAGTTATAATGAGTTGGAGTGTGCAATGCAGGCAGAAGTGCTGCAAATGTCTTTGCACTAGTGGGACTATAGCAAAGTCCAATAGCCACGTTTAGGATGCCACTAGGTACACTGAGTGTTTGCTAGTATAATGGCTTAGTTATAATGAGTTGGAGTGTGCAATGCAGGCAGACGTGCTGCAAATGTCTTTGCACTAGTGGGACTATAGCAAAGTCCAATAGCCACGTTTAGGATGCCACTAGGTACACTGAGTGTTTGCTAGTATAATGGCTTAGTTATAAGCAGTTGGAGTGTGCAATGCAGGCAGAGGTGCTCTGCAAATGTCTTTGCACTAGTGGGACTATAGCAAAGTCCAATAGCCACGTTTAGGATGCCACAAGGTACACTGAGTTTTTGCTAGTATAATGGCTTAGTTATAATGAGTTGGAGTGTGCAATGCAGGCAGAGGTGCTCTGCAAATGTCTTTGCACTAGTGGGACTATAGCAAAGTCCAATAGCCACGTTTAGGATGCCACTAGGTACACTGAGTGTTTGCTAGTATAATGGCTTAGTTATAATGAGTTGGAGTGTGCAATGCAGGCAGACGTGCTGCAAATGTCTTTGCACTAGTGGGACTATAGCAATGTCCAATAGCCACGTTTAGGATGCCACTAGGTACACTGAGTGTTTTCTAGTATAATGGCTTAGTTATAATGAGTTGGAGTGTGCAATGCAGGCAGACGTGCTGCAAATGTCTTTGCACTAGTGGGACTATATTAAAGTCCAATAGCCACGTTTAGGATGCCACTAGGTACACTGAGTGTTTGCTAGTATAATGGCTTAGTTATAATGAGTTGGAGTGTGCAATGCAGGCAGACGTGCTGCAAATGTCTTTGCACTAGTGGGACTATAGCAAAGTCCAATAGCCACGTATAGGATGCCACTAGGTACACTGAGTGTTTGCTAGTATAATGGCTTAGTTATAATGAGTTGGAGTGTGCAATGCAGGCAGACGTGCTGCAAATGTCTTTGCACTAGTGGGACTATAGCAAAGTCCAATAGCCACGTTTAGGATGCCACTAGGTACACTGAGTGTTTGCTAGTATAATGGCTTAGTTATAATGAGTTGGAGTGTGCAATGCAGGCAGACGTGCTGCAAATGTCTTTGCACTAGTGGGACTATAGCAAAGTCCAATAGCCACGTTTAGGATGCCACTAGGTACACTGAGTGTTTGCTAGTATAATGGCTTAGTTATAATGAGTTGGAGTGTGCAGAGGACAGGAGGGTACAGTGCCAGGGTTGTGGGGCTCTGGGTAGAGGAATGGAAGCCTGCCTTTCTATTCCCTCCTAATAGGGAAATGCAGGGAGGAAATCCCTAACCTTGGCTACACAGACGCTGTCGCTGTTTTCAGGACCTGTCACCTATATCTCTGACCCTGCCGGTTTGAGCCCTTTAAAAGGACTGCTAGAAAGTGCTCTCCCTAAGCTGTCCAGCGCTGTGTATGGAGCGCATACAGCTGTATCAGCGATAGGACAAAGGACGGAGCTGCGACAGTGATGTCTGACACCAAGGACGCAGAAGAGATAATGGCGTCCTGGAGGAAAATGTCCGGTTTTATAATGCAGGGACATGTGACATGGACATCCTATCACACATGCCGTTGCTTCTCTGGCTAAAAGTCCACTTAGCTGTGTGTGTGTCTGGGATTGGCTGACATGCTGGCCCGCCCCACTACACGCGCGCGCTTAGGGAAGGAAGACAAGTAAAAAAAAAAAAAAAAGGCGATCGCCATTATCCATACAGCAGTGATCTGAAGGCGCTGTTCCCGCACACTATACACTGAAATGTCATAATAGTGTGATTCACAGAGTGACTTACACTATTACAGCGGAAACCAAGCTAGGAATTAGCTGTTTTTTTGCTGCTAGAACCGTTCTCGAACGTTTCTAGAACTATCGAGCTTTAGCAAAAAGCTCGAGTTCTAGTTCGATCTAGAACAGGCCCCAAAATCACTCGAGCCTAGAACTGGAGAACCTCGAACCTCGAACCGCGCTCAACTCTAGTCACTAGTAGGGGGGCTGCCTCTCTGTGAGTGACAGGAGTCTGGGCACGCATGCCCACCTCACACTTCAGTGTCCTCCAGCCTGCTTTACAGTGCAATGTTTTTATGTGAAAAGCCCTGCGATGTTCCAATCATTAGATAGTATATCTAATCAATATTGAAAATTAAAAATGGAGCCTACAGATGGAAAACTGGTGACAAATGCAGGAAATAAATCGTATTATGGCCAAAAACAGTGTAATTGTTCATGTGCAATGGAATTTACATGGAAACTTGTTTATAAAATTACCATATTTATTCTACTAATGGTAGATTAAATCAATAATGTTTAAATAAAAATTGAACAAAAATATCTTGTATAGAAAGTTTTCCCAGAAGTGTGGAATTTGTTTACAGTGCCTACAAGTAGTATTCAACCCCCTGCAGATTTAGCAGGTTTACACATTCGGAATTGACTTGGCATTGTGACATTTGGACTGTAGATCAGCCTGTAAGTGTGAAATGCAGCAAAAAAAAATGTTATTTCTTTTTTTATTTTTTTTTTAAATTGTGAAACGTTTATTCAGAGGGTCATTTATTATTTAACCCCTCAAACTACCAGAATTCTGTTTGGTTCCCCTAAAGTATTAAGAAGTATTTCAGGCACAAAGAACAATGAGCTTCACATGTTTGGATTAATTATCTCTTTTTCGAGCCTTTTCTGACTAATTAAGACCCTCCCCAAACTTGTGAACAGCACTCATACTTGGTCAACATGGGAAAGACAAAGGTGCATTCCAAGGCCATAGGAGACAAGATCGTGGAGGGTCACAAGGCAGGCAAGGGGTACAAAACCCTTTCCAAGGAGTTGGGCCTACCTGTCTCCACTGTTGGGAGCATCATCCGGAAGTGAAAGGCTTATGGAACTACTGTTAGCCTTCCACGGCCTGGACAGCCTTTGAAAGTTTCCACCCGTGCCGAGGCCAGGCTTGTCCGAAGAGTCAAGGCTAACCCAAGGACAACAAGGAAGGAGCTCCGGGAAGATCTCATGGCAGTGGGGACATTGGTTTCAGTCAATACCATAAGTAATGTACTCCACCGCAATGGTCTCCATTCCAGACGAGCCCGTAAGGTACCTTTACTTTCAAAGCGTCATGTCAAGGCTCATCTACAGTTTGCTCATGATCAATTGGAGGACTCTGAGACAGACTGGTTCAAGGTTCTCTGGTCTGATGAGACCAAGATCGAGATCTTTGGTGCCAACCACACACGTGACGTTTGGAGACTGGATGGCACTGCATACGACCCCAAGAATACCATCCCTACAGTCAAGCATGGTGGTGGCAGCATCATGCTGTGGGGCTGTTTCTCAGCCAAGGGGCCTGGCCATCTGGTCCGCATCCATGGGAAGATGGATAGCACGGCCTACCTGGAGATTTTGGCCAAGAACCTCCGCTCCTCCATCAAGGATCTTAAGATGGGTCGTCATTTCATCTTCCAACAAGACAACGACACAAAGCACACAGCCAAGAAAACCAAAGCCTGGTTCAAGAGGGAAAATATCAAGGTGTTGCAGTGGCCTAGTCAGTCTCCTGACCTTAACCCAATTGAAAACTTGTGGAAGGAGCTCAAGGTTAAAGTCCACATGAGACACCCAAAGAACCTAGATAACTTGGAGAAGATCTGCATGGAGGAGTGGGCCAAGATAACTCCAGAGACCTGTGCCGGCCTGATCAGGTCTTATAAAAGATGATTATTAGCTGTAATTGCAAACAAATTCCACAAAATATTAAACCTAGGGGTTGAATAATAATTGACCCACACTTTTATGTTGAAAATTTATTAAAATTTAACTGAGCAACATAACTTGTTGGTTTGTAAGATTTATGCATCTGTTAATAAATCCTGCTCTTGTTTGAAGTTTGCAGGCTCTAACTTATTTGCATCTTATCAAACCTGCTAAATCTGCAGGGGGTTGAAGACTACTTGTAGGCACTGTATATACCAACTCCATATTAAAGTCAATGGATTAAAACACTGATGTCAACAAACTTCCTGTAGATATAATGTTTTGGTATCCTGCTAATATATAATATAACAATAGAATATATTTACCTCTTATGCTTATATCTTATAAATTATTGAGAAGAAAAGTCGCAACATATTTGTTTGGCTTTATGCTTAGCCCACGTTAAAGATGTGAAAATGACTAGCGGTGTAATTTATTATTTTGAAATCTGTTTCTGATTTTAATTTGTTTTTAACTTTCCTTAAATTTAGAAAAAGTGACTCCGTATAGTGTCTGACATTCTGACACCCTAGTGGTGATTCCTAGAGATCCTTCCTTGGGTGTCCTCAAAAAGGTACCATCCTTAGATGATACCAAGGATACTATAGAGATTTAAGATTTATTAGGAGGATTGTGATGTATCCATATTTTGGAAGGATGGGCAGAGATACACAACTATGTATTGAGACAAACAGAGGAAAATAGAGTCCTCAGCTCAATAGTATGTATAAAGTCTGTGGATTCAGAAAACAATTCCTCAACGCTCGATTATTCAGGGTCGGCAATCTAGAGTAGATGGAAACAGCAAAGTAGGAGGAGATGACATCTGGCACCAATGTCATAAAAACACTTCTTTATTGGATAAGCATACAGCCAAAAAAAGTAAAAATGGATCTAAAGACACGTAACCTTTTGCATTTCGAAAAATAGGTTCTAATTCAAAGCTATGTTATAACATACTTATGAATTAGAACCTAATCTTAAAAACATGAAATTTTGTACCGTGGCCTTGGATCCATTTTTATGTTAAGTTGGTAAGTTCACCGGTATATTTGAATGGGGTTTCAAAGTTGTAAAAATATCTATCAATATGTGTGTGTGTATATACAGTATATATATATATATATATATATATATATATATATATATATATATAGTTAGGTCCAGAAATATTTGGACAGTGACACAAGTTTTGTTCTTTTAGCTGTTTACAAAAACATGTTCAGAAATACAATTATATATATAATATGGGCTGAAAGTGCACACTCCCAGCTGCAATATGAGAGTTTTCACATCCAAATCGGAGAAAGGGTTTAGGAATCATAGCTCTGTAATGCATAGCCTCCTCTTTTTCAAGGGACCAAAAGTAATTGGACAAGGGACTCTAAGGGCTGCAATTAACTCTGAAGGCGTCTCCCTCGTTAACCTGTAATCAATGAAGTAGTTAAAAGGTCTGGGGTTGATTACAGGTGTGTGGTTTTGCATTTGGAAGCTGTTGCTGTGACCAGACAACATGCGGTCTAAGGAACTCTCAATTGAGGGGAAGGAGAACATCCTGAGGCTGAAAAAAAAGAAAAAATCCATCAGAGAGATAGCAGACATGCTTGGAGTAGCAAAATCAACAGTCGGGTACATTCTGAGAAAAAAGGAATTGACTAGTGAGCTTGGGAACTCAAAAAGGCCTGGGCGTCCACGGATGACAACAGTGGTGGATGATCGCCGCATACTTTCTTTGGTGAAGAAGAACCCGTTCACAACATCAACTGAAGTCCAGAACACTCTCAGTGAAGTAGGTGTATCTGTCTCTAAGTCAACAGTAAAGAGAAGACTTCATGAAAGTAAATACAAAGGGTTCACATCTAGATGCAAACCATTCATCAATTCCAAAAATAGACAGGCCAGAGTTAAATTTGCTGAAAAACACCTCATGAAGCCAGCTCAGTTCTGGAAAAGTATTCTATGGACAGATGAGACAAAGATCAACCTGTACCAGAATGATGGGAAGAAAAAAGTTTGGAGAAGAAAGGGAACGGCACATGATCCAAGGCACATCACATCCTCTGTAAAACATGGTGGAGGCAACGTGATGACATGGGCATGCATGGCTTTTAATGGCACTGGGTCACTTGTGTTTATTGATGACATAACAGCAGACAAGAGTAGCCGGTTGAATTCTGAAGTGTACCGGGATATACTTTCAGCCCAGATTCAGCCAAATGCCGCAAAGTTGATCGGACGGCACTTCATAGTACAGATGGACAATGACCCCAAGCATGCAGCCAAAGCTACCCAGGAGTTCATGAGTGCAAAAAAGTGGAACATTCTGCAATGGCCAAGTCAATCACCAGATCTTAACCCAATTGAGCATGCATTTCACTTGCTCAAATCCAGACTTAAGACGGAAAGACCCACAAACAAGCAAGACCTGAAGGCTGCGGCTGTAAAGGCCTGGCAAAGCATTAAGAAGGAGGAAACCCAGCGTTTGGTGATGTCCATGGGTTCCAGACTTAAAGCAGTGATTGCTTCCAAAGGATTCGCAACAAAATATTGAAAATAAAAATATTTTGTTTGGGTTTGGTTTATTTGTCCAATTACTTTTGACCTCCTAAAATGTGGAGTGTTTGTAAAGAAATGTGTACAATTCCTACATTTTCTATCAGATATTTTTGTTCAAACCTTCAAATTAAACGTTACAATCTGCACTTGAATTCTGTTGTAGAGGTTTCATTTCAAATCCAATGTGGTGGCATGCAGAGCCCAACTCGCGAAAATTGTGTCACTGTCCAAATATTTCTGGACCTAACTGTATATATATATATATATAGAGAGAGAGAGAGAGAGAGATAGAGAGAGAGAGAGAGTTAAGGCTACTTTACACACTGCGATATCGGTTCCGATATCGCTAGTGTGGGTACCCGCCCCCATCTGTTGCATGACACGGGCATATCGCTGCCCGTGCCGCACAACATCGCCCAGAGCCATCACACATACTTACCTGTCCGGCGACGTTGCTGTGACCGGCAAACCGCCTCCTTTCTAAGGGGGCAGTCCGTGGGCGTCACAGTGACGTCACTGAAGCGTCACTGAACCGCCGCCCAATAGCAGCGGAGGGGCGGAGATGAGCGGGACGTAACATCCCACCCACCTCCTTCCTTCTGCATAGCAGCCGGGAGGCAGGTAAGGGGAGCTTCCTCGTTCCTGCGGCGTCACACGCAGCGATGTGTGCTGCCGCAGGAACGAGGAACAACTTCATTACTGCTGCAGTAACGATTTTTAAGAATGGACCCCCATGTCACCGATTAGCGATTTTGCACATTTTTGCAACGATGCAAAATCGCTTATCGGTGTCACACGCAACTGCATCGCTAATGCGGCTGGATGTGCGTCACAAATTCCGTGACCCCAACGACTCCACATTAGCGATATTGCAGCGTGTAAAGCCCCCTTTAGAAGGCGATTGGCTACATTGTAAATGGGCGGCATGGACCATAAAAGTAGTGTGACCCTGGAGGTTCGTTCTGGCACTTGTAGTGCCATTTTTTTTGTATAGTGTTCACAGGGCCCAGGTTTAGAGGTGGCTGGAGACATTGGTGTGTCTGTTCACCTACATAGGTGTGTTTGACATATGTCTGACAGGTAACATGATATAAATTGGAGATTGTCTGTTTGCCACATGGAGAATCTGCAGCCAGTATTAGAAGTGCTGGTCTGTAGGAAGCAGTCTCTGGGAGAGGACCTGTGTAGACACTGGTCGGAGTCAGGGTATAGAGACTGACATACCTCTGGTGCGGACATAACCACAGACTTTGTACGAACCAGAAATCTGGGTGTCTGAAGAGTAGCCTCTGAGAGAGATAAATAGTCTGCTTAACTTGGGATAGAGGTGATGAAGCCTCTCTGAAGGGACCAACTGAGAGAGAGAGTTCACTTCAGCTGCCCTGGGTCAACAAAATACTGGAAGTGGTAACCAAACTTTTGCGGATGTACCGTGAGATTGACGACCGGAGAGCCGTGTGTGTGATATGTGCCACAAGGACCCCTAGAAGGGAAGTGCTTCAAAACAAACAAAGCGGAAAATAGTCAAGTACCTCTGGTGGTGACCTACAACCCACAACTGGAGGTACTGAGAAGAACGGCCAAGAAATGTCACCACATTCTACACAAGTATAGCCAGTTGAAAACAATATTCAAAGATCCTCCCATTGCTATGCTACAGGCAACCTCCGAATTTAAGAAGCATCATGATCCGAAGCTCAATGCCCTCAGACACACCAAGAGGAACTTATCCTTAGAATATAAAGAGCTGCAAAACATGCGCTCATATAGAGACCAAAGACTGGATACAGATCCCTAACACACAGAAGGACTATAAGATTCCTCGGACATTCACATGTTCCTCTTTGAACATGGTGTACTTAATCCTGTGCACTATATGTCCTATTGGGGGTCTCTATGTTGGAGAAACAGGACAGATACTGAGAGCGAGGATGAAATCTTACCGCCACACAATAACAGACAAAATAATCCTATTTTACCTGTGGCCAAACATTTCTGTGCTTCAGGACACAACATAAAGCACATGAAATTTGTCATATTAAAAGGCAACTTCAGATCACAAAATCATCGAAGGGTCTGGGAATACAAATTCATCACAATGTTTGATTCTGTCCACACAGGACTCAACCTGTAAGAAGGATTTATGACTCACTACAAAATCTGAATGGTCTGCTCCAGAGACTGCTAGGGAACCAGCTCTCTGTTCCTACATGGATATTGGGACAATAAAACTCTCACACCACTAATCAAAGCTAATTAAGGATTCACTCTCTAAGCTCAGTGTTTGTGTTACGTCACCGCCGGAGTCTGCTCCAGCGACTTCTGCTCCGATCACCAGGCGACGCCGTGTTCCTGCCGTGGGTGGTGCTGGTGATGGGAGAGGAGTCGATGCCAGCAGCACCGGTGGGCGCAGGCTCCGATCATCCACTGGGCTGGGTTATCTTGGGATCTGCAGTACCGCTGGCTAACTGTGGGTGGCATGTGTCTTCCAGCTGAAGTTGCCAGCGTTCAGCTACAGCCAATGGGAAGACACCACACTCTTCTTATTCCCCCTCCTGTCACATGACCACTGCCAGAGATAGTTCTGATTTTCCTGGCTCCTGTTACGTCCTATTCTGTTTGGTTATTCCTGTGTGCTGACTTCTGCGTGTTTTCTGACTACCCTCCTGCCTACTGTTTTTGTACCTCACTGCCCGATCCGGATCTGACCTCTGCTGCGTTTGCTGACTACGTCACTGCCTGCCGATTCTTTCCCTGTTCCGCAATTCCTGGTTTAACCCTGCCTGACTACTACTCTCATCGGACTGCAGACTTCCACAGGTAGTGATCACCGGGGCCCTGTGTAATTCCAAATCCCTGTATAGAGGTTAAAGGGTTTCAGGGTTCTGGGGTTCCTGCTTGGTGAGTGGCTTCCCTCTAGCCTCCCCTTTTCAGCCAATCTAAGTCTGTTGATCCAGGCAGGCGTTACAGTTTGTCTAATTAAATGTCCTTTTATTATGCCATCCCTCTGCTCTGTTTGTGTATATATTTGTGTTTCTTCAAATACTTTGTTATATCATGCCTGATGAAGGGACCAGAGAAGTCTCCAAAGCTTGTTCTGTAACATCATTTTATTTTATTTTAGTTAGCCATAAAATGATATCATAACTACAAGAATATAATTTTTTTCTCTAAATAAGAGCAATCAATCATGTGATATGTGCTACAAATGCAGTTTATAATGTGTTTTAATAAACTCCAGGACTTTTTAAATGCTATGTGTTTCTGTGCTGCATAAGGCCTGAATCACACATCTGTGAAAAACACGCACGTGTGTTACGGTCCATTTTTGGGGTCCGTGTCCCGTTTTTGTGTCCGTTTTTATGGTACGTGTGGCATCCATGTGTATTGCGTATGCTAGCCGTGTGCGTGTGGAATGTCCGTGTGTGCGTGTGAAACGTAACTGACATGTGTGTGTGTTGTCCGCGTGAAATGTCCGTGTGTGATGTAGCATGTCGTTGCTACATACCCGCTGGCAGCAGACAGAGTCGCGCGCTGACAATGAACTCGGGTGAACTGTACCTGACTTCATTGTCATACCGCGGCTCTGTCTGTGTAGCGTACTGATTAGCGGACACCTGTGAAGGACTGAGGTGACTGCTAATCCCCTGAGTGACTGAAGTGAGCAGCGCGATTAGCGCTACTGTCAATTAGGTTACCCGCGGCCAGCTGTATTCTCCACCCGAGACCGCAATTCACCTGTGACTTCATCGTTGTCACTCGGGTGACTTACTGTCACAGTTGGAGGATCCAGCGGTGGCCGCGAGTAACCTCAGTGACAGCACAGCTGATCACGCGGCTCACCTCAGTTGCTGTATGGAGCTGTCAGGAGCGGCGGTGTTCTTCTGCAGCTCCTGTCACCTTCATGTAGCAGAGCTAGAAGCGAAGCGGGACCTCTGTGGATTACGCCGGACATGGATGGGTATTTGGGGCATAATAAATTGGTGAACGAGGGTTTTTTTTAGTGTTTATTATTTCAAATAAAGGATTTTTCGTTGTGTGTGTTTATTTATTGTAACATACAGATTAATCATGGAGGGTATCTCGGGGAGACGCCTGCAGTGATTAATCTTGGACTTAGTGGCAGTTATGGGCTGCCATTAACTCTTTATTACCCCAATTGCCAGCGCACCAGGGCAATTCGGAAAGAGTCGCGTAGAATCCCAGAACTGTCGCATCTTATGGATGCGGAAATTCTGGGCGTCTGCTGGCTGATATTGTTAGGCTGTGGGGGCTCTCCATAATGTGGAGCTCCCCATCCTGAGAATACCAGCCTTCAGCCGTGTGACTTTACCCTAGCTGGTATCAAAATGGTGGGGGACCGCACGTCGTTTTTTTTAAATTATTTTTTTAACTGCAGAGTATAGACCCGCCCACCGGCGGCTGCGATTGGTTGCAGTGAGACAGCTGTCACTCAGCGTGGGGGCATGTCTCACTGCAACCAATCATAGGCACTGGTGGGCGGGGAAAGCAGGGAATACGAGATTGAATATTGAGCGGCCGGCTTTTCAAAATAGTAAAAGCCGTCGGAGTTTATTGAACAGCCGTGCAGCGCCGCACCGGGGATCGGTAAGTATGAGAGAGGGGGGAGACTGACCGACAGACAGAGAGAGGGACAGACAAAACCGAGAGAGAGACAGACAAGACAGAGAGAGACCGACCGACGGATTGAGGGAGATTGACCGATAGAGACAGAAAAAGAAAGAATGACCGACATCGCTACAAAAAAGCACAAAATGTACACAGAGCATACAGAGATGCATCCGTGTCACGTTATTGTGCGCACATACCCATTGACTTTCATGGGGTCCATGTGTGAGTGTTCCGTGCAGAAAACGGACATGTTTCCATGCAAAATGGAAACACATACGTCTCACGGACACGGACACACGGACCTAATGAAATAACGCACGGCACGTGTGACCTCAATGATAGATTAACATTGGTGCATGTTTGTCCGTGTCGCCGGTACATACAGAAACGGACCAAACACACACGTGTTTAACGGATGTGTGTTTCAGGCCTAAAAGACGCAGCAGAGTGAGTGATCGCTATCACGTAAGTGAACACTCAACTCTCTCAATTTATACTGCTCAAAAAAATAAAGGGAACACTAAAACATGAATTTTGTATTTTGGCGCTCCCTTTATTTTTTTGAGTAGTATATATATATATATATATATATATATATATATATATATATATATCAGGAAACTTAATAAAGCACACTGTAGGTACCTGCATATTTCAACCACCTGGTCACAAACATGTCCAATTCCTGCACAAATAAAATAGATACGAAAAAAAAAACAAAAGAAACTGAGCTGTAACAGATGTTCAGTAAACATGCAACATTACAAGCATGTGAATTGCAGGCTCAAGACTAGAAAAAAAAACAAAGAGAAAAATTGTATGAAAAATACCCTGACTATAAATAAATAAATTGCAAGTGCTTAATAACAGGGTACTTAGTATATACATTTTTGCAAAAAGGTAAAAAGCCGTCCCACCTCGTCACGGTGTACCCTCTGGGACAGTCCTGCTAAAGCAAACAAGATTTTAGGGTGTATAAAAAGATGGATTAGATCCCGTGATCCCAACGTATTGTTACCCCTCTATAAATCACTTGTAAGACCACATTTGGAATACGGGATCCAGTTTTGGGCTCCACATTTTAAAAAGGACATTCAGAAGTTAGAGTCAGTTCAAAGGCGGGCAACTAGACTATTACAAGGAATGGAGGCCTCCCATATGATGAGTAATGGAGGCCGCCCGTATGATGAGTAATGGAGGCCGCCCGTATGATGAGTAATGGAGGCCGCTCGTATGATGAGGAATGGAGGCCGCCCATATGATGAGTAATGGAGGCCGCTCGTATGATGAGGAATGGAGGCCGCCCGTATGATGAGGAATGGAGGCCGCCCGTATGATGAGGAATGGAGGCCTCCCATATGATGACAGGTTGAAAAAGTTAGATATGTTTAGCTTAGAAAAAAGACGTCTCAGAGGAGATCTCATTTATATGTATAAATACATGTGTGGTCAATATAAAGGACTGGCACATGACTTATTTCTTCCGAAAACAATACTAAGGAACAGGGTGCACTCACTGCGAGTGGAAGAAAAGAGATTCCGAAACCTAAATAGGAAAGGGTTCTTTACAGTTAGAGCGGTCAGACTGTGGAATGCCGACCACAAGAGGTAGTAATGGCAGATACTATAACAGCTTTTAAAAAAGGGTTGGATGATTTCCTCAGTACACAAAACATTGTTGGTTATAAATGACTTAGTGACCAAATGTAGAACTGGTGGAGGAAGGTTGAACTAGATGGACCTAGGTCTTTTTTCAACCTAAGTAACTATGTAACTATGTAACTATGTAACTATGTCCCTAACTAACTAAAGTTAAAAACATTTGCATGTGCAGCCCTCCTTATACTTTAGACTGGGCAATCAATTGCTTCCCACTTTGCTGTGTATTTAATCTGGGACCCAGCTGACCACTTGTTACCATTCACATTGGAGTTTTGATAGACACAAGTCAGGTATAGAAAATGTTTTTAACTTTAGTAGGTTAGGGACTGTCCCAGATGGGTACACCGTGACGAGGTGGGATGGCTTCTTACCTTTTTGCAAAAATGTATATACTAAGTACCTTTTGGCAAGCACCATTTACCACTATGCAGTACAAGTGTAATGGTCCAAATCTGGATTGGAGTTGTTTTATCACAACCACTTTGGCATACCAGGAAAGCAATGTATTTTATTAAAAGCCGGAGGTTGATACACCAGGACAGAAAAAAATATTGAGGAGGAGCAGTAAAGGCAAAATCTAGACTAAATGCTTAGACATGAATAATTTTGTAAGGAAGTCAATTCATGGCCAATCTTAAGTAGGGCATCCAATAAAGAAAGCACAGGGTGGATCCAACCAGGAAACACATGTATTGGTGACAAAAAACAAAAATAGATAGCTGTCCAGAGAGTTTAACAGCTCAAAAAGAAGCAGTGCGTGGGGCGCAGGAATCCCTAGGCTCTAATTGTGATTGCTTGTCTGACTCTCCACCAAGAACAAGAATTGTATCCCCTCAATAATGATGGCTAATAGAGATGAGATGATTAGTGATGGACGAACCTGCAGATATTTGAGATCGGTGGATCAACTGGATTTGTTTTTTTAAAAAAAAAAAAAAAAGTGGTACGGGACCAGACTTAATTCCTGATAACTGCCCGGATGCCAATCCCCATATAGGTCTATGGTGACCTAAATATTGTGCTTTGAAATAATGGTAAAAAGGGCTAGGGGATTCAAGTAGCCGAGTCTCCCGAGGGGTGGTAACACTACTTCCGGGGCCACTCATTACCCTCATACATAGTCACTGCTTCTGTTGCCCACCAGCTGTCCCAGCTTCTCTGATTTGCTGCAGTCAGACTGTGCTACCACTCAATGTGACAGCATGTGTGACTGCTTTGAATATTGTAGTGTAAAAATAAATAAAAAAATTGGGGTAGGGTCTCCCCACATTGTGATACCCAGCACAGATAAAGCATATTGCTTCCGCTGGCTTATCATGGCTGTGTATCAAAATAACAAGGACCCCATGCAGCTTTTTTAAAAAAATTTAAATAAATAATTTAAAAAATGGTTTGTGCTTCCCCCAATTTTTATACTCACCCATGATAAAGCCAACAGCTGGGGGTTGGTATTCTCAGGCTCGGGAGAACCATGATTATTGGGGCCCCCAGCCTAAAAATAAAATAACATCCTGCAACTTCCCAGAATTGTCACATCCATCAGACGTGATAATCCTGGCACCATACCCAGATCATCCCAATTGCTCTAATGCGGTGGCAGTCGGGGTAATATAAGGGATTAATGACAGCTCACAACTGCCAATAAGACCTAGATTAGTAATGGGAGGCATCTATGAGTTCTCCCCCCATTACTAATCTAAGTGAAAAGAAATAAACACACACACCAAAAAATCCTTTTTATTTTAAATAAAACACATAAAAACACCCTCATTCTTCAATGTAAGCAGTAAATCACTTAATGTTCTATATGTTCACTGTGATAATATATTACAAACAATTTACCGAATATCTATCATTGGTACTTGTGAAGCTGTAGCTGCGATAATCAATGGCGCTTTACTGCTGGGATTTTGCTGATCCCCAGTGGTCAGTTGTTTGCATTAAGCAGAAGCAATGTTGTGTAGTTAATAAATGATACCTAAATAAAGATTGCTAGGATTGTTAGGAGTGCTACTTCCAATAGGTGGCGCTAGAGTTTGTCTCCTTCCTCACTGGAGGGACAATTTGACCTAATAAAGACACAGATTTAGTACTTTAAAATTCTGCTTCCATCCAGTGGCCAGATAGGTGTACTACATAGAGATTTTTTATCATAGTCTGCAAGGTTATTTTATGTTCATGTGAACAATGCATACTAAATAGAGGTCCACTACTTTGTATTATATGAATTGGAGTTATTGTTATTTATGCTATTTATGTAAAATTTGTTTTGTATACATAATTAAATAAAATTTATATTTTTAATTATTTAGTGAAGAGGAGTCATATTACTCCTCTATGTGGTATAGTACTTCTTAGATTCAAATTCATCTAATTGCTTCAAAAGAATAAAGATTGAAATGCATTTTTGACATTTTTTTCGGTGTGCAAAGTGTAAAATGTGTCTTTTTTAGAGATTTAAAAAAAAACAAAAAAAAACAAAAACAAAAAAACAGAAAAAACATCCATCCTCCACCTCTGGGCTTTTTCCAATAAAAACAGATGAAAAGCTTGTTAGGTTCACGTCTTAATTGGCAGCATCTGTGACAGGTCTTTGTATTGTAGTTGTATGATTAGGTCTAAGGGGTACTTTGCACACTACGACATCGCAGCTGCGATGTCGTTGGGGTCAAATCGAAAGTGACGCACATCCGGTGTCGCTGTCGACTAGAGATGAGCGAACCGGTCGCGGTTCGGCTCGAGGTTGGTTCGCCGAACGGACCTCCCGTTCGAGTTCGGTTCGTCGAACGTTCGACGAACCGAACTCGAACTGCATAGGAAACAATGGCAGGCAATCACAAACACAGAAAAACACCTAGAAAACACCCTCAAAGGTGTCCTAAAGGTGACAAACAACTCAAACACATTGGAAAGTGACAAGGACATATACTCATGCGAAAACAAAACAGCTGGACAAGGAAAAAGAGGAGGACACACAGATATAGGCATGGCACGCCCTTCTAAAATCATGTAAAACACCGCAAGGTGACTCCAAGCGGAGTCTCCCTTTTTTCCAAAAATTGGGCCACACACACACCCACCCCTTCAGTGGCAGCACTTGTGCCCCAGTTGTACACTTCACAGCTACATTTGCATCAAGCACATTCAAAAATACGCCATTCTTATCCGTCCCCAGGATGACACCGGGGTAGGTAGCAAAGTCTTTCCTGATCCCAGCTCTGTTCATCTTGGCTTCTTTTAAAAACACAGCAAGCAAGGGTTACTCCAAGCGGAGTCTCCCTTTTTTCCAAAAATTGGGCCACACAGACACCCACCCCATCAGTGGCAGCACTTGGGCCCTAGTTGCAAACAGGATGTTTTGATTTGCATCAAGCACATTCAAAAATACGCCATTCTTATCCGTCCCCAGGATGACACCGGGGTAGGTAGCAAAGTCTTTCCTGATCCCAGCTCTGTTCATCTTGGCTTCTTTTAAAAACACAGCAAGCAAGGGTTACTCCAAGCGGAGTCTCCCTTTTTTCCAAAAATTGGGCCCACACACACCCACCCCTTCAGTGGCAGCAGTTGTGCCCCAGTTGTACACTTCACAGCTAGATTTGCATCAAGCACATTCAAAAATACGCCATTCTTATCCGTCCCCAGGATGACACCGGGGTAGGTAGCAAAGTCTTTCCTGATCCCAGCTCTGTTCATCTTGGCTTCTTTTAAAAACACAGCAAGCAAGGGTTACTCCAAGCGGAGTCTCCCTTTTTTCCAAAAATTGGGCCACACAGACACCCACCCCATCAGTGGCAGCACTTGGGCCCTAGTTGCAAACAGGATGTTTTGATTTGCATCAAGCACATTCAAAAATACGCCATTCTTATCCGTCCCCAGGATGACACCGGGGTACGTAGATAAAGTCTTTGCTGATCCATGACTTGTTCATCTTGGCTTCTTTTAAAAACAATGTAAGCAAGGGTTACTCCAAGCGGAGTCTCCCTTTTTTTCCAAAAATTGGGCCACACAGACACCCACCCCATCAGTGGCAGCACTTGGGCCCTAGTTGCAAACAGGATGTTTTGATTTGCATCAAGCACATTCAAAAATACGCCATTCTTATCCGTCCCCAGGATGACACCGGGGTAGGTAGCAAAGTCTTTCCTGATCCCAGCTCTGTTCATCTTGGCTTCTTTTAAAAACACAGCAAGCAAGGGTTACTCCAAGCGGAGTCTCCATTTTTTCCAAAAATTGGGCCACACAGACACCAACCCCATCAGTGGCAGCAGTTGTGCCCCAGTTGTACACTTCACAGCTAGATTTGCATCAAGCACATTCAAAAATACGCCATTCTTATCCGTCCCCAGGATGACACCGGGGTAGGTAGCAAAGTCTTTCCTGATCCCAGCTCTGTTCATCTTGGCTTCTTTTAAAAACACAGCAAGCAAGGGTTACTCCAAGCGGAGTCTCCCTTTTTTCCAAAAATTGGGCCACACAGACACCCACCCCATCAGTGGCAGCACTTGGGCCCTAGTTGCAAACAGGATGTTTTGATTAGCATCAAGCACATTCAAAAATACGCCATTCTTATCCGTCCCCAGGATGACACCGGGGTAGGTAGCAAAGTCTTTCCTGATCCCAGCTCTGTTCATCTTGGCTTCTTTTAAAAACACAGCAAGCAAGGGTTACTCCAAGCGGAGTCTCCCTTTTTTTCCAAAAATTGGGCCACACAGACACCCACCCCATCAGTGGCAGCACTTGGGCCCTAGTTGCAAACAGGATGTTTTGATTTGCATCAAGCACATTCAAAAATACGCCATTCTTATCCGTCCCCAGGATGACACCGGGGTAGGTAGCAAAGTCTTTCCTGATCCCAGCTCTGTTCATCTTGGCTTCTTTTAAAAACACAGCAAGCAAGGGTTACTCCAAGCGGAGTCTCCCTTTTTTCCAAAAATTGGGCCACACAGACACCCACCCCATCAGTGGCAGCACTTGGGCCCTAGTTGCAAACAGGATGTTTTGATTTGCATCAAGCACATTCCAAATCCACAAGCATTTACTCTCCCCAGGATGACACAGGGGTAGTAAATTCCTTCTGGATCCATGACTTGTTCATTTTGATGAACGTCAGTCTGTCCACATTGTCACTGGACAGACGCGTGCGCTTATCTGTCAGCACACACCCAGCAGCACTGAATACACGTTCAGAGACAACGCTGGCAGCTGGACACGACAAAATCTCCAAGGCGTAACTGGAGAGCTCTGGCCATTTTTCTATGTTTGAAGCCCAAAAGGAGCAAGGCTCCAGTTGCACAGTCATGGCATCGATGTTCATTTGGAGATACTCCTGTATCATCCTCTCCAGCCGTTGAGTATGTGTCAGACTTGTTGTCTCTGGTGGCCTTGCAAAAGAGGGTCTAAAAAAATTATGAAAAGATTCCATAAAATTGCTGTTACCGGCACCAGATACGGTCCTACTGGTACGGGTAGACTGGTGAAGATGACGAGACCGTCCCATGTTTGTCAAGTTACAACTGGGAGATTCCCTCCCTGCACCTGCACGGTTGTTTAGTGGAAAAGCCGAGCTAAGATCGAGTAACAGCTTCTGCTGATACTCCTGCATACGTGCGTCCCTTTCTATGGCTGGAATTATGTCACAAAATTTGGACTTGTACCGGGGATCTAATAGTGTGGCAATCCAGTAGTCATCATCACTTCTAATTTTGACAATACGACTGTCATGTTGGAGGTAGTGCAACAAGAAGGCACTCATGTGTCTTGCGCAGCCATGCGGACCAAGTCCACGCTGTGTTTGTGGCATAGAGGTGCTAACCGTTCTTTCTTCCTCTGACATCTCCCCCTAACCTCTTTCAACTGAAATTTGACCAAGGTCTCCCTCATCCGCTGAGTCTTCCATGTCCATGGACAGTTCGTCCTCCATTTCTTCATGTTCTCCTGCACCTTGCTCAACATTTCGCCTGCTACTATGCGCCCTTGTCGATCCCTGTTCCCCATGGTCCCATGCCTGCTGCGTTGGTGATGATGAACGTCTGGATCTTGGTGATGTTGTTGTCCCTTGCACATATGAATCCTCCTGTAGTTCCTCCCCTTCATGTTGTCCCACCCCCTGACTCCGAATAGTGTTTAGCGTGTGCTCCAGCATGTAAATGACTGGAATCGTCATGCTGATAATGGCATTGTCAGAGCTAAACATATTCGTCGCCATGTCGAAACTGTGCAGAAGGGTGCATAGGTCCTTGATCTGAGACCACTCCATCAGGGTGATCTGCCCCACCTCTGCATCTCGTTGGCCCAGGCTATACGTCATGACGTATTGCACCAGGGCTCTGCGGTGCTGCCACAGTCGCTGTAACATGTGTAGAGTTGAATTCCAGCGTGTCGCCACATCGCATTTCAGGCGATGAACCGGCAGGCCGAAAGACTTCTGGAGCGATGCAAGTCGCTCAGCTGCGGCGCTTGAACGCCGGAAGTGAGCAGACAGTTTTCGTGCCCTGTTCAGAAGGCCATCTAGGCCGGGATAGTGTGTTAAAAATTGCTGCACGACAAGGTTCAACACGTGAGCCATACAAGGTACGTGTGTCACCTTGCCCAGGCGAAGGGCCGCACCCAGGTTTGCAGCATTGTCGCACACGGCCTTACCAGGCTGCAGGTTGAGTGGAGACAACCATTTATTAAACTCGGACCGCAGAGCTGACCACAACTCCTCAGCTGTGTGACTCTTATTACCAAGACATGTCAAGCTAAAGACCGCCTGATGCCGTTGCGCTCGGCTGCCAGCATAGTAATGAGGCGTGCGTGATTCCTTCTGCGCAGTGAGAACGCTGGTGGCCTGACCAGGCAGGCTTGGGGCGGAGGTGGAGGACCCAGATGAGGTGGAGGATGCAGAAGCTGTGGCGGAACTTGGGCAGACAGAGGATTGACACACAAGTCGTGGGGACGGCAAGACTTGTGCAGCAGACCCTTCACCATCTATCACCATAGTTACCCAGTGCCCAGTCAGCGACATGTAACGTCCCTGTCCATGCTTACTGGTCCAAGTATCGGTGGTGAAATGCACCCGTTCACACACAGAGTTTCTCAAGGAAGCGGTGATGTTGTGTGCGACATGCTGGTGTAGCGCGGGCACACCTTTCTTAGAGAAGTAGTGGCGACTAGGCATCTGGTACTGGGGCACAGCGACAGACATAAGGTCTCTAAAATCCTGTGTGTCCACTAGGCGGAAAGGCAGCATTTCGGTAGCCAACAGCTTACAGAGGGATAGAGTCAACCTCTTAGCTTTGTCATGGGTCGGAGGAAGTGGCCTTTTATTTGACCACATCTGAGGGACAGAGATCTGGCTGCTGTGTGTAGACGGTGTTGAGTAGGGTGTCCCTGGAAAAATGCAGGTTTGTGAGGAAAGTGCAGGCGGAGACATGATGTTGCCTTCATCCAACGTTGGTGCTATCGATGTCTGAGAGAGCTGTACACACTCACTTGTTTCCCCTTCCAAACCAACTGACGACCTTACAAGCAAACTGCCTGTTGCGGTTACAGTGGTGGAAGTTTTGCGTGGAAAAACAGGTGTGACAGCTGTCCCCACAGTCCTAGAAGATGAAGAGCGCGCGGATGCACTGGAAGGGGCGGGCGGTGGATGGTTCGCTCCGCTAGCCGGCATTGCAGCACGGTGAGCTTCCCACCGGGACTTATGATATTTATTCATGTGACGATTCATGGAAGAAGTTGTCAAACTGCTGAGGTTTTGACCTCTACTAACAGAATCATGACAAATGTTACATATCACATGAGTTGGGCGATCTTTTTCGATGTGAAAAAAGGCCCAGGCTAGGCAAGGCTTAGAGGCCATGCGACCTGTTGATCCACCCCGAATAATGCTCATAGGCAGAGTGGTGGCTGAGGATGCAGTTGTAGACGTGCTACCAGTGCTCCGACTCTGTCCAGGAAGGCGCAAGGTAACTTCGTCGTCGGTTGCATCCTCCTCCACCGCCTCTGTTGACCTCCTCGAGTGCCTGACTGGGGGTTGACAGTAGGTGGGATCTAGAACGTCATCATCAATTGTTGTGTTTGCACTCCCCTCCCCCTCAGACCGAGCCTCTTCTTGCCCTGACCGAATATTTAAGTTGTCATCCCAATCGGGTATCTGCGTCTCATCTTCATCAGTATGTTCCTCATTGTCTATAACCACAGGTGTTACAGTTTGTGACAAAGGGTCAACATTATGCTCAGAAACTTGGTCCTCACGGCCTGAATCTGAGTCACAAAGGTTCTGGGCATCACTGCAGACCATTTCCTGTTCTGTACTCACTGTAGCTTGGGAGCAGACCTCTGATTCCCAGGCTATAGTGTGACTGAACAGCTCTGCAGACTCAGCCATCTCAGTTCCACCATACTGTGCAGGGCTGATGGAGACTTCAGAGCTGGGAGAAATCAAGTGTGATTGGGATAACAACTCAGAGGAATGGTGTTTTTTGGATGCGGTACTTGAAGTGGCTGAGAGGGCACTTGTTGGACCACTTGAGATCCATTCAAGCATTTTCCTTTTTTGCCCATCATCTACCTTTGTTCCTCTTGTTCGTGTCCGTAAAAAAGGGAGCACATCGGATTGTCCACAATAAGTAGTAGACATCTTACTTTTGCTAGTAGATGGTCTATCTTCAGCAGATGATAATGGAGCTTTGCCACCTTCCCCACTGACAAAACATTTTTTGCCTTTTCCACCACGCCTCTTCCCCTTTCCACCAGCATCTGTCATTTTGCCACTCATGTTGATTGCGACAAGATTGTGGACTGAAAATGTGGTAGTAAAAATTGAGAGGTGGTGAAGATTGCAGTGGTGGTCTAGCTTTATTAACAGCAGAATAATAAAGAATAAATATCCCTGACAATGTAACTTAGTTATAATTCGTTGGAGTGTGCAACGCAGGCAGACGTGCTGCAAATGTCTTGGCACTAGTGGGACTATAGCAAAGTCCAATAGCCACGTATAGGATGCCACTAGGTACACTGAGTGTTTGCTAGTATAATGGCTTCGTTATAATTAGTTGGAGTGTGCAACGCAGGCAGATGTGCTCTGCAAATGTCTTGGCACTAGTGGGACTATAGCAAAGTCCAATAGCCACGTATAGGATGCCACTAGGTACACTGAGTGTTTGCTAGTATAATGGCTTCGTTATAATTTGTTGTAGTGTGCAACGCAGGCAGATGCGCTCTGCAAATGTCTTGGCACTAGTGGGACTATAGCAAAGTCCAATAGCCACGTATAGGATGCCACTAGGTACACTGAGTGTTTGCTAGTATAATGGCTTCGTTATAATTTGTTGTAGTGTGCAACGCAGGCAGATGCGCTCTGCAAATGTCTTGGCACTAGTGGGACTATAGCAAAGTCCAATAGCCACGTATAGGATGCCACTAGGTACACTGAGTGTGTGCTAGTATAATGGCTTCGTTATAATTAGTTGGAGTGTGCAACGCAGGCAGATGCGCTCTGCAAATGTCTTGGCACTAGTGGGACTATAGCAAAGTCCAATAGCCACGTATAGGATGCCACTAGGTACACTGAGTGTTTGCTAGTATAATGGCTTCGTTATAATTAGTTGGAGTGTGCAACGCAGGCAGATGCGCTCTGCAAATGTCTTGGCACTAGTGGGACTATAGCAAAGTCCAATAGCCACGTATAGGATGCCACTAGGTACACTGTGTGTTTGCTAGTATAATGGCTGAGTTTAAAAAACTTGGAGTGTGCAATGCAGGCAGATGTGCTCTGCTAATGTCTTTGCACTAGTGGGACTATAGCAAAGTCCAATAGCCACGTATAGGATGCCACTAGGTACACTGAGTGTTTGCTAGTAAAATTGCTTAGTTTAAAAAACTTGGAGTGTGCAATGCAGGCAGATGTGCTCTGCAAATGTCTTGGCCCTAGTGGGACTATAGCAAAGTCCAATAGCCACGTATAGGATGCCACTAGGTACACTGAGTGTGTGCTAGTATAATGGCTTCGTTATAATTAGTTGGAGTGTGCAACGCAGGCAGATGCGCTCTGCAAATGTCTTGGCACTAGTGGGACTATAGCAAAGTCCAATAGCCACGTATAGGATGCCACTAGGTACACTGAGTGTTTGCTAGTATAATGGCTTCGTTATAATTTGTTGTAGTGTGCAACGCAGGCAGATGCGCTCTGCAAATGTCTTGGCACTAGTGGGACTATAGCAAAGTCCAATAGCCACGTATAGGATGCCACTAGGTACACTGAGTGTTTGCTAGTATAATGGCTTCGTTATAATTAGTTGGAGTGTGCAACGCAGGCAGATGCGCTCTGCAAATGTCTTGGCACTAGTGGGACTATAGCAAAGTCCAATAGCCACGTATAGGATGCCACTAGGTACACTGTGTGTTTGCTAGTATAATGGCTGAGTTTAAAAAACTTGGAGTGTGCAATGCAGGCAGATGTGCTCTGCTAATGTCTTTGCACTAGTGGGACTATAGCAAAGTCCAATAGCCACGTATAGGATGCCACTAGGTACACTGAGTGTTTGCTAGTATAATGGCTTCGTTATAATTTGTTGGAGTGTGCAACGCAGGCAGATGCGCTCTGCAAATGTCTTGGCCCTAGTGGGACTATAGCAAAGTCCAATAGCCACGTTTAGGATGCCACTAGGTACACTGAGTGTTTGCTAGTATAATGGCTTAGTTATAATGAGTTGGAGTGTGCAGAGGACAGGAGGGTACAGTGGCAGGATTGTGGTGCTCTGGGTAGAGGAATGGAAGCCTGCCTTTCTATTCCCTCCTAATGGTGAAATGCAGGGAGGAAATCCCTGACCTGGGCTACACAGACGCTGTTGCTGTTTGCAGGACCTGTCACCTATGGCTCTCTGACCCTGCCGGTACGAGCCCTTAAAAGGACTGCTAGAATGTGCTCTCCCTAAGCTGTCTAACGCTGTGTATGCAGCGCATACAGCTGTATCGGCGATAGGACAAAGGACGGAACTGCGACAGTGATGTCTGACACCAAAGACGCAGAAGGCAGATAATGGCGATCGTGAAGAAAATGTCCGGTTTTATAATGCAGGGACATGTGACATGCAGATCCTATCACACATGCCGTTGCTTCTCTGCCTCAAAGTCCACTTAGGTGTGTGTGTGTCTGTGATTGGCTGACATGCTGGCCAGCCCCACAAGACGCGCGCGCTTAGGGAAGGAAGACAAGAAAAAAAAAAAAAAAAATGGCGATCGCCATTATAGAAACAGCAGTGATCTGAAGGCGCTGTTCACGCACACTATACACTGAAATGTGATAATAGTTTGATTCACAGAGTGACTTACACTATTACAGCAGAAACCAAGCTAAGATTTAGCTGTTTTTTGGCTGCTAGAACCGTTCTCGAACGTTTCTAGAACTATCGAGCTTTTGCAAAAAGCTCGAGTTCTAGTTCGATCTAGAACATGCCCCAAAATCACTCGAGCCTAGAACTGGAGAACCACGAACCACGAACCGCGCTCAACTCTACTGTCGACATCGCAGTATGTAAATCGTTTTTGCGACGATTAATGAGCGCAAAAACGTCGTAATTGTATGATCGGTGTAGTGTCCGACATTTCCATAATGTAGCTGCAGCCACAGGTACGATGTTGTCCCTCGTTCCTGCAGCAGCACACATCGCTGTGTATGAAGCCGCAGGAGCGAGGAACATCTCCTACCTGCATCTCAAGGCTCACGGCAGCTATGCAGAAGGAAGGAGGTGGGCAGGATGTTTACGTCCCGCTCATTTCCGCCCCTCCTCTTCTATTGGTCGCCTGCCGTGTGACGTCGCTATGACGCCACATGACCCGCCCCCTTAGTAAGGAGGCGGTTCGCTGGCCAGAGCGATGTCGCAGGGCAAGTGAGTGCATGTGAAGCTGCCGCAGCGATAATGTTCGTTGCGGCAGCTAACACAAGATATTGCAGCTGCGATGGGAGCGGGGACTATCGAGCTCGGCATCGCAAGCATCGGCAAAGTGTGCAAAGTACCCCTAAGATTGGACTATTACAACAGGGAAGTTTGCAACTTTTTTTTATTTTATGAAGCGCACACGTTGTGAGGTAGACAGTTCCTTAAAATATTTTTAACGAGATGATTTTCCTTTTGTCTTAAAAAACACAAATAAGGTAAAAAATATCTAGTTTATGGTTTGTCTTCCTCACAAGCTTGGAACAACACTTTCTGTTGCACACAAGCCTTGGTTGGTTTCAGTATTTTTTTTCAGTGGCGGAGTTTAAACAAATTAGGCTATGTGCCCACAGGAGATTAAACCTGCGGATTTATCTAAGGAAAATCCGTGGATTTTCTGCATTTTCCAGATAAATCCACAGGTTTTAGCATGCGCAGACACTCCCCATGTTATCCTATGGGACATGGGGAGTGTGTCCATGCTGTGGATACATGCGGCTGCGGAACATGCTGCGGATGTTCAGCAGCCGCACGTAATTGCATGTCAATCCTTTCTGCGGAATTACCTGCGTAAACCTCGCCCTCTACTATGAAGATACGGACGGGACTTCCGCAGGTAATCCGCATTAATGTCCGCAGGTTTTCTGGAGCTATTTCGCTGTACTACCGCAACTAAAAATAGCTGCAGATTCCGGCGAGCAGCTGCGGGAAATCTGAGGCCGTACCTGCGGATATATCCGCAGGTGCGAGCTCCCGTGGGCTACAATGTGAAAAAGTGCATAATTAATACTTCAAAGGGAACGTTTATGGGTTAAGGTGCTGTTCTGCAGTATATGACTCAATCAATTTACAGTCACACAGACTCCGCAGATCCTGCATCTCCCTATGTCTTCAATCTGTGTATTAATTTTAAGACTGAAATTTTACTTTAATTTTCAATGTTTTTGAGCAGCACGGTTTGATTTAACACAATCCAGCACTTGTGAGTACAGAATTCTTCTTTATTCAAAAATATAAACATCAATTCAATAGACTACAATGACAAAGTACAGCTAAGTGAAACCTACGCGTTTCAACCTACAGTGGGGAAAAAGTTATTTAGCCACAAATTGTGCAAGTTCTCCCACTTAAAAAAGATGAGAGAGACCTGTAATTGACATCATAGGTGACCACAACTATGAGAGACAAAATGAGAAAACAAATCCAGAAAATCACCGCGTCTGATTTTGAAAATAAGTATTTGGTCAACAACAAAAGTTCGTCTCAACATTTTGTTATATCTCCTTTGCTGGCAATGACAGAGCTGAAACATTTTCTGTAAGTCTTCACAAAGTTGTCACACACTGTTGGTGGTATGTTGGCCCATTGCTCCATGCAGATCTCCTCTAGAGCAGTAATGCTATAGGCCTGTCGCTGGGCAACACAAGCTTTCACCTCCCTCCACAAATTTCTATGGGGTTGAGATCTGGAAACTGGCTATGCCACTCCAGGACCTTCATATTATTCTTATGAAACCACTTCTTCATTGCCCTGGCGGTGTGCTTGGGATCATTACCATGCTGAAAGACCCAGCCATGTTTCATCTTCAATACCTTTGCTGATGGAAGGAGGTTTGCCCTCAAAATCCCACGATACATGGCCCCATTCCCTCTTTCATGTACATGGATCAGTTTTCCCAGTCCCTTTGCAGAAAAACAGCCCCAAAGCATGATGTTGCCATCCCTATGCTTCACAGTAGGTATGGTGTTTTTTGGATGCAACTCAGCATTCTGTCTCCTCCAAACACGACGAGTTGTGTTTCTACCAAACAGTTCTACTTTGGTTTCATCAGACCACATGACATTCTCCCAATACTCTTCTGGATAATCCAAATGCTCTCTAGCAAACTTCAGATGGGCCCAGACATGTACTGGCTTTAGCAGGGGAACACGCCTGGCACTACAGAATCTGGGTCCCTGGCAGCGTAGTGTGTTACTGATGGTAGCCTTTCTACGGTGGTACCAGCTCTATGCAGGTCATTCACTGGGTCCCCCTGTGTGGTTCTGGGATTTTGCTTACCGTTCTTGTGATCATTTTGACCCCTTAGGGTGAGAACTTGCGTGGAGCTCCAGATCGAGGGAGATTATCAGTGGTCTTGTATGTCTTCAATTTTCATGTTATTGCCCCTACAGTTGATTTCATCACACCAGGCTGCTTGCCTATTGCTGATTCAATCTTCTAAGCCTGGTGCACGGCTACAATTGTGTTTCTGGTGTGCTTTGACAGCTCTTTTGTCTTCACCATAGTGGAATTTGGAGTGTGACTGTTTGAGGTTGTGGACAGGTGTCTTTTATACTGATAACAAGTTCAAACAGGAGCCATTACTACAGGTAATGAGTGGAGGACAGAGGAGCCTCTTATAGAAAAAAGTTACAGGTCTGTGAGAGCCAGAAATCTTGCATGTTTTTATGTGACTAAATACTTATGTTCCACCATAATTGCAAATAAAATCTTGCCAAATCAGAAACGGTGATTTTCTGGATTTGTTTTCTCATTTTGTCTCTCATAGTTGTGGTCACCTATGATGTCAATTACAGGCAAACCTCATCAAGAACCTTAAGCAGCGAGCAGGAAAAGGTATGATTTGCTCATCAGTGATTGAGAATGGTGGATTTTCTCTATGGAAGTGTCACTTTTCCCTTTTTTTGTCTTGGATAATAATAAGAGTACTGAAAAGCTTTCTATACAAAACAGGAAGTGTAACGAGGTTTGGTGTATTTACAGTATATGTAGCTAGAGGTAGGGAAAAATAAAAAATAAAAATTGATTTTAACCCTTTCATGCCATGGCCGGTTTCCATTTTTTCATTTCATTTTTTTCTGCCCTTTTTTCCAAGAGTAACAACTTTTTTTTACTTTGCCATCAATATAGCCATATTAGGGCTTGTTTTTTTGTGGGACAAGTTGTTTTACATAATTTATTTTACCATATAGTGTATTTGAAAATGGGAAAATAATTTTAAGTTTGGTGAAATTGCAATAAAAATGCATTTTCACATTTTGTGAGTTTTTAGTTATGGAGGAAATAACCTAGCAGTAAGACTCTTAAGGTCAGTGTGATTTCATAGATCGCAAACATGTACAGTGATGAAAAAAATTCAGATTTTTTTTTAAATTATTTTTTGCTTTAGTTGTCATTTTCTAAAACCGTAACATTTTCATTTTGTTTCAGGATCTGGGGCTGTGTGATGTCTTATGTTTTCCATGATGAAAAAGGTTAATCCAGTTCAACAGTGGAGGGCAATCGGCATGCATGGGTCAGCGCTCTGAGTCACAGGTAACCATTAGCAAAAGAAGGGCGGATCCAGCTTCCAGATTGTCTTTAAAAAACTTCCAAATCTTTATTCATATAAAATCCCCCAAAAAAGTGAAATAGACATACATCTAAATATATTTCACAGTGAAGCCAGAGAGACAAAAGAAATGCAATGCCATTACCTTTATCCCTCAGGCTTCAATGTAAAATATATTTTGATGTATGTCCATTTCCCTTTTTTTTTATTTTAAATAATTAACGATTTGGAAGTTTTTTAAGGGCAATTTAGAAGCTGGATCCTAAATTCTTTTGTTCTTATTTTTTGCGCCCTGAGCTAATATTTTTACTGATACCATTTTTGGGAAGATGAGATATTTTAATTGTGTCTTATTGTATTCTATTGCAATGTTGTGGAAGCCCAAGAAAAGAAATCCAGCGTTTTGATTTTTTTTTTGTTACGCTGTTTACCGATCAGATGAAGTTATTTTATATCTTGATAGATCGAACATTTATGAATGCAACGATAACAAATATGTGTATTTTTTATTTTGTTTAATTGTTTTATTTGTATTAAAAGTGGGGTTAATTGAACTTTTGTGTTTTTTACTTTCATATTTTTTTTTTTTTTTAATTTTTACTGGACATAGTTGTCTCCTTAGGAGATTTGAAGCTGTGATCATTTGATCGGTTGTGCTGCACAGAGAAGTGCATCATCATCAGTATCAGCATTGGTGTCAGCATCAGCATCATTATCAGTGTCAGCATCAGCATCAGCGTCAGCCTCGGCATCAGCAACAGCGTCAGCATCATTATCAGAGTCAGCATCAGCATCAGCATCAACATCAACATCAGCATCAGCATCAGCATCAGCGTCAGCATCACTGTCAACATTAGCATCAGCATCACTGTCAACATTAGCATCAGGGTCAGCATCAGCGTCAGCTTCGGCATCAGCGTCAGCTTCATTGTCAACATTAGCATCAGCATCATTGTCAGCCTCATCATCAACATCAGTGTCAGCAACAGCATCAGTCTCAGTGTCAGCATCAGCATTGTCAGCATCAACATCAGCATCATTATCACTGTCAGCATCAGTGTAAGCATCAATGTCAGCATCACTGTCAGCATCAGCATCTTGATAAGTGTCAGCATCAGTGTCAGTATCAGCTTCGGTGAAAGACCTGGCTAGTTTCCTGGCAGCGTTGAGAAACACGTGATGGTGTCTCCGCGGCTTTATTTGCATACTTCCCAGGGGGCGTTGCTCTAGAATCACTGCGTTGAGAAACACGTGATGGTGTCTCCGCAGTGGATATGTTGATCTCCCTAAGGTCAACAATGCTTGCTTAAGTAGTCTTTTACTAGGCATTGCCCCCACTAGTCAGATTCCTACTCCACACTGATGAGGGACAAATACCCCGAAACGGCTGTCTGTGGATGGATACCATGTTTGTTATAGGTGGTCTCCTTGACTGGAGACTGCCCTTCCCGTGGTTGTTCCTTCCCGGTGAAAGACCTAGCTAATTTCCTGGCAGCGTTGAGAAACACGTGATGGTGTCTCCGCGGCTTTATTTGAACATTAGTGTCAGCCTCAGCATCAGCATCAGTGCCAACATTAGTGTCAGCATCAGTGTCAGCCTCAGCATCAGCATCAGTGCCAACATTAGTGTCAGCATCAGCGCCAGCCTTGGCATCAGCATCAGCGTTAGCATCAGTGTTGACATTAGAGTCAGCATCAGTTTCAACATCAGAACTTCTCTGTATAGCTGAAATAATGATCTCCTATGAATGGCATTCACAGGAAATGCATCAGACAGACACAGTGGTCATTTTAATCCCGGGCTCTCATGACAACCAATCAATGCCCTGTGATCAAGTCACATGCACAAAGGGGAGCAAGGAATGATGCGCTCCCTGCCGGAGCATGTTGGATACCGATGCCAAAAGTTGACAGAGGGATTTAACTGGATTATATCAGCGGTGATATGTGGGGAAAGATGCAGCTCAACATGTGAGCCCGCATCAAAGGCACAGAGATGACATATAATGTAAATAGTGTTTAAATCAATTCAAAGACACAGAATCTCTTCACATTAATAGTACAATGAAGATCTCTTTAGGGTCAGAACCGGTAGTTTTCTAAAATATAAAACTTTTTGAATTATTCATCCTGAAATTTCTGGCTATTTTCTTCAATGTTCTTTTGATTTCTTGATTCCGCAGACTGTAGATAATAGGATTAAGTAATGGAGTCACCACAATGTATAAAAGGGAAATAAAATTATTTAAATTAGCGGATTCTTTATCAAAAGAGTTCAAGGATGATGTCATCAGAGTCCCGTAATATGCACACACTGTGGCCAGGTGAGAACTGCACGTTGAAAAAGCTTTACTCCTTCCACTGGTGGATGAAATGTTCAGAATAGCAATAAAAATGCAAATGTATGTTATGATAGTGAAAGTAAAGGGAAAAAATATCATGAAAACTGAGACAATAAAGTCAACCAATAGTAAGACTGAGGTGTCGGATGTGGCCAGATCTACCACTGGACCAAAATCGCAGAAAAAACTATCAACTTGGCTCAGATTGCAGAATTGCAGGCGGAAAACCAAAATTATTTCACTTGAAATAATCATCATCAAACACCAAGACCCTCTGATCATTATTACACAAACATGGGGGCTCATAATCGAAGCGTAATGTAATGGGTTACAAATGGCCAAATATCGATCGTAAGACATTATAGCTATGAAGAAACATTGTACAAATCCAAAAATGAAGATGAAGTTCATCTGAATTATGCAGAGAACAACAAATATCTTCTTCTCATTAATTAATATGATATCCAGCATGGTCGGCATCACGGTGGTGGTAAGGAGGATATCTGCAGTGGCCAAGTGTTTGAGGAAAATAAACATAGGGATCTGGAGATGATCGATGGTGGACACCAACACAACAATAACAAGGTTTCCAACCACTATGACAATGTAGATGAGAAGAAAAACTATAAAGAGTGCAACTTTAATCTCATGGAGACCTTTAAATCCAAGAAGTAAGAATTCTATGACTTCTGTTTGGTTCATCTTACACATTCTCGGAAAATTGATCGTTGGCCAAAATTGCTTCTCTGAAAGATAACACATTAGTAATACAATGGCTTACTTATTATGTCAGAAGTAGATATTTTACAAAGTAATACAGTATTAATACAGTATATTGCTTGCATTATCATATGAACTTACATAGAATTAGGCCATTACTGCTACTTAGATTATATGTTGGGATCTGGATAAAAACAAATGGAGAAATGTGCATGACAAATATTGATTCAAAAGATCCCAACCCACGATACAGTGCACTGCCCACCATTGGATTTTTTAATCTATAACCCACCAACATAATCTAAAAAAATAAGTCTTGCATTCGTATAAGTCTACAAGTGAGTCCCATGAAAATTAACTACAAAATTGAATTTGAACTTGTTATTGAATTTTAGAAATACATTAACTCATACAGTCATGGGAAAAAGTGTTGACACCCTTAAAATTGTTCCGGAAATTAAGTATTTCTCAAATAAAATTATTTCAATTAAACGATTTGTTATGCACATGTTTATTTCCTATGTGTGTGTTGAGAAAACGTAAAAAAAAATGGAATTAAGGTAAATCGGAAATAATTTCACACAAAGTCCCAAAAATGTGCTGGAAAAAAATTGTTGGCACCCTCATCTTAATATTTTGAAGTTCACAATGAATTTTTTGGCCAGAGACAAGATACAGAAATGGGTGCCAATGTGGTCCCCACATATACTAATTTGCTCATGGAGAAGTTTGAGGAGGCCATTGTATATCACAGCCAGTAATTCCAGCATTGTGGTTTTGTCTGGCTGCAATATATAGATGATATCTTTACCATATGTACTGGAAAAGAGTCAACCCTATTTGATTTTCTAGGTAACTTAACACTAGACAAACTACATTGAAGTTCACGATGGTTCATTTTACTGTGGAATTGAGCTTATTTGACACACTTGTCTATATTACTGATGGACGGTTGTCAACAGATCTAAAAAGCACAAACAAGAATTCTGTAATAAGATATGATAGCTTCCACACTGCCTCAGTGGTTAGGTGTCTTCCAGTGAGAAAATTGAAAAGGATTGTAAGAATTGTATCTGACTTCAAAAAAGAAGCACACAACAGAGTAGAATGATTTGCAGGTTTAGGGACAGCTATTACCCAAAAAGTGATTTGGAATATGCCACTATCAATGTTTCTAGTGGTTCACATACTGTGCAAAAAAGGAACAATAAATGCTTTCCATTTGTTTCCATATATTAACTCTATCGCCGAAAGATTGATCACATCTTATGTAAATATTATGCAAATATTGTCTCAAAATAAGTGACTCCCATCCAGGACAGGGAGACTTTAGTCAAATATGTACTATGGCTTTCCATAGGGTTAAATTCCTGCAAGACTATTTAGTGAGGGCTGATTTAGGAACTAAGAACCCTTCACAAGGGTTTCTATCAAAACTGAAGACAGGTTCTTTTTGATGTTTGACTTATTGCAATTGCAATGGCGTGACTAAAGGTAATTGTTTACAACATTTACAAACTGGAAAATACATTTATCAAAGATTTTTATGGTTTCAATATAGATTTTGAATATCCATTCCTAATAAAGACTTGCTTTTTCCATGACACTTTATTGAAAAAAGACACAATATCAGTCAGTGGAAATGTCAAGTCATTAACCATATACCCCATATATACACGTTTTGTTATTCACATTTTTATTTCCTTTGTGTGTCCTGACACAACAGAAAAAAAACCCCACAAAAAAGGCAAATTGCACATAATTTCACACAAAGCTCCAAAAATCGGTTGGAAAATATTATTGGCACTCTCAACTTAATTTTTGGTTGCGCACAGCGTCGGACTGGCTACCGGAGGAATCTCCAGTAATGCCAGGCCTGGATTCAGGTACCTGCTTTGCTCTCCGGAGTTCCCACCTGAGCTCCGGAGTGCAGCCTAGACTGAACCGTGAGTGCCGAGTGATTGATTCCCTGGCAATTGCGGTTCAGTTCATAACAGCTGCAGACAGGCCGGGGTGATCTCCAGTGCTCTCACCTGAAATCCGGAGATCAGCCCGGCCTGTCCACAGATGTCATGAACTGAACCGCAATCGCCGGGTAATCAATCACTCAGCGCATGCGGCTCAGTCCTGCAAACTCTGAAATCAGTCCAGGCTGCAGGGGAGAGCTCCGGAGTGCAATGCAGGTAACTTGAATCCAGCCCTGGAATTACTGGAGATTCCTCCCATAGCTAGTCCGATGCTGGTTGCGCACCCTTTTGAATATAAATATATCTGAAATTAATCACTTCCTATAACCATCCACAAGTTTCGTACACCTATCACCTGGAATTTTGGACTCTTTATAAACTGCTCCAGGTCGCTCATATTTGAAGGTAAGATCTCTCCACAGCTGATAATTCAATGGGATTTAGATCCTGACTAATTATTGCCACTTCAGAACTTTCCATCACTTTTTTCCATCCATTTCTGGGGCTTCTTGAAGTGTTTGAGGTTATTGTACCACTGGAAGACCAATAACCTAGGACACACACAGCTTTCTGACACTGGCTCTACATTGCCACCCAAAATCCTTGGGTAATCATCAGATTTAATGATGTCTTGCACACAGTCAAAGCACCCAGTGCCATAGGCAGCAAAAAAAACAAACAAAACATCCTTGATCCTTCACCATATGTGACTGTAGGTGCTGTGTTCTTTTCTTTGTAGGCTTCATTCCATTTTTGATAAACAATAGGATGATATGCTTTACCAAAAAGCTCAATCTTGGACTCATCTGTCCACAAAACAGTTTCCCAGAAGGATTTTGGTTACTCATGTACATTTTGGCAAACTGCAGTCTAGCTTTTTTATGACTCTGTGTCAACAATGGGGTCCTCCTAAAGGTCCAGTCACACTAAACAACTTACCAGCGATCCCAACAACGATAGGGATCGCTGGTAAGTTGCTAGGAGGTTGCTGGTGAGATGTCACACTGCGACTCTCCAGCAATCCCACCAGCAACCTGACCTGGCAGGAATCGCTGGAGCGTCGCTACAAGAGTTGCTGGTGAGCTCACCAGCAACCAGTGACCAGCCCCCAGCGCCGCATGGAAGATGCTGCGCTTTGTAACTAAGGTAAATATCGGGTAACCAACCCGATATTTACCTTGGTTACCAGCGCACGCAGCTACCCGTGCAGAGAGCAGGGAGCAGCGCACACTGAGCGCTAGCTCCCTGCTCTCCTAGTTACAGCACACATCGGGTTAATTACCCGATGTGTACTGCAGCTAAATGTGCACAGAGCAGGGAGCAGCGCACACTGCTTAGCGCTGGCTCCCTGCTCTCCTAGCTACAGCACACATCGGGTTAATTAACCCGATGTGTCCTGCAGCTACACGTGCAAGAAGCAGGAGTCGGCACTGACAGTGAGAGCGGCGGAGGCTGGTAACAAAGGTAAATATCGGGTAACCAAGGACAGGGCTTCTTGGTTACCCGATGTTTACTGTGGTTACCAGCCTCCGCAGAAGCCGGCTCCTGCTGCCTGCACATTTAGTTGTTGCTGTCTCGCTGTCACACACAGCAATCTGTGCTTCACAGCGGGACAGCAACAACTAAAAAATGGCCCAGGACATTCAGCAACAACCAACGACCTCACAGCAGGGGCCGAGTTGTTGCTGGATGTCACACACAGCGACATCACTAGCAACATCGCTGCTACGTCACAAAAGTTGTTCGTTAGCAGCGATGTTGCTAGCGATGTTGCTTAGTGCGACGGGGCCTTTAGTCTCCTGCAATGGCATTTCATTTCATTCAGATATGGACAGGTAGCTAATGCTGATAAGAATGCACCCTGAGCCTGCAGGACAGCTTGCATTGCTATTGAACTAGATCGGGGTGGCTTATCTATCATCCTGACAATACAGCATTGCAACCTTTCATCAATTTTTTTCTGCCATCTACATCCAGACAGATTAGGTACAGTGCCACGGGTTTTAAGCTTCTTGATTATGCTGTGTTTCGTGGACAAAGGAACAACATCTCTTTAGATAGACTTGTAACCTTGAAATTGTTGATATTTTCATCAATATTGGTTCTCAAGTCCTCAGACAGTTCTCTTCTCCTCTTTCTGTTGACCATGTCTAGTGTAGCACATACAGACACAAAATTGAAAGATTAAGTCAACTTCTCCCCTTTTAATCTGGATCAGGTGTGATTTTTGTATTGCTCACACCTGTTAGTGGCTCCAGGTGAGTTTCAAGGAACATCATATGCTTGAAACAAAAGCATTTAGCAACAATTTTCAAAAGGTGCCAACAATTTGTTCACCCTATCTTTGGGGTTTTGTCTGAAATGATGTTCTTTTTTTCTCAAAGCAAATAAACATGAGCATGGCAAAATATTGTTCAACTACAATAATTTTCTGGAAGAAATACCTCATTTTCTGGAAGAATTTCAAGGGTGCCAAGACGTTTGCCCATTACAGTATGACAACAATCTATATTCGCCTTGTCCAAATTGCCTAGATTCTAATAAAATAGACCAGGAAATATTTCCTAAATATTACATTAAAAAGCTTTCTCTACTTTCCACTCCCACATGTGCTCTAATTAATTCTCCTCATCATAACGTATGCCAACATGCCCATATAGCTTTGCACTTACATTATGGCTGTTGAAGATAAAGTCCCAAAGGGGAAAGTTCCTCTTCTTAACTCTTGTGATGTTGAGTTGGGAGATGTAATAATGAAAATTTCCATTTTGTGTATCATTTAAATAGTGGAAACAAATCCCGAAGGCTTTTGAGAGTCTTCCTGTACCTGGTTTATAATTAGTGTGGGGAAGATTTGTTTATTTCACACTCAAGAGGTTTTAATTGCAATTTCAAAGAAAGTAATTAGTCTTCAGTGGAACAGAAAAGTCCACATAGCTTTAAATAGCATCCTTACCATCTGTACCTACTCAATTACTCTTAAAATTTCTTCTTAGTGTCAGTATTCTTTTATGTAAATACAATATAAAAAGTTCATATAAGAGCCCATGAGTATGAGGAAACTGTCTGCCAAGAGCCTGTTGGGTAATGAATTCCAACTGTTCTAGTATTATTTATTATAGAACCATTTACTCCATGGCACTTGGTATATTAGTCTACAAGTGATGGATGAGGATAGGGTAGGGGAGGCTAAAGATGGTTGTGCAGCGGTATATAGTACAACGAAGGTTACGGCAGGTTGTAGGTTTGTCAGAAGAGGTAAGTCTTCAGGTCCCTTTTGAAGGTTTCCACGGTAGATGAGAGTCAGATGTGTTCATGTACAGAGTTCCAGAGTATGAAGGATACACTAGAAAAATCTTGTTTGCAATTATGGGAAGAGGAGATAAGAGGGGAGGACATATAGAGGTCTTGTGAGGATCAGAGATCGCGTGCAGGTAAGTTATAGGAGGAGACATGTTGCTGATGGCTTTGTATGTGTAGTGCTAACAAATTAGTGTCCATCAGGAATCAATATTGGAAGTCTGTCTTTAAGAAACCCTTTAAGATATTAGAATGCAACTGTTATAGTTCATATTAGCTTGTTTTTATGCAAGTTTCCCTAGAGTTATAGTTTTAGTGAGAAAATACAGTACATGTTAATAGTATCTCTCAGTACCACCTAGTTTTCTTATCAATATTTACTGAGAATTTGCATGTGTTTATAGTATTGTAAAACATCTGAAACCAGGAGCCTTTGGCATGTCTCATCCAGTGACGTATTTGTCCAGTGTAGATTGATATCAGAAGAGTTGGCCACTTAGAAGAGAGATACTCTATTGGACAAATGGAACCTATTAGAGTTTGTGTAACATTTGGTTACGCAAGCAATTTGCTTTCAAGTAAGGGTACCGTCACACTTTAGCGACACAGCAGCGATCCCACCAGCGATCTGACCTGGTCAGGATCGCTGCTGCATCGCTACATGGTCGCTGGTGAGCTCTCAAACAGGCAGATCTCTCCAGCGACCAGTGACCAGCCCCCAGCCAGCAGCAACGTGCAAGCGACGCTGCACTTGCACGGAGCCGGCGTCTGGAAGCTGCGGACACTGGTAACTAAGGTAAACATCGGGTATGGTTACCCGATGTTTACCTTAGTTACCAGCGCACACCGCTTAACTTAGCGTGTGCAGGGAGCAGGAGCCGGCACTGGTAGCGTGGGAGCTGCAGAGGCTGGTAACGAAGGTAAATATCGGGTAACCACCTTGGTTACCTGATGTTTACCTTGGTTACAGCTTACCGCAGGCTGTCAGACGCCGGCTCCTGGTCCCTGCACATTCAGGATTGTTGCTCTCTCGCTGTCACACACAGCGATGTGTGCTTATTAGCGAGAGAGCAACAATAAAAAAACGAACCAGGGCTGTGTGTAAGGAGCAGCAATCTCGCAGCAGGGGCCAGATTACTGCTCAGTGTCACACACAGCGAGATCGCTAATGAGGTCACTGCTGCGTCACAAAAAACGTGACTCAGCAGCGATCTCGCTGTGTGTGAAGCACCCCTTAGATATACACTGCTGAAGATTACAGCGAAGTCAGAAGCCCGTTTACCTGTAGAGGGGACGACCATTGACACCACAGTGTAGATCCCAGGAGTTTCTCTGTCTTCGCTGTTTTGCTTCTCAAAGCTGATGTTTCCGGGCAGATGATATGTGTAGCTCCTGGGGAAAGTTCTTCTTATGTAGTGTGCCCTGCAAGTACTTTAGCTTTGTGATCTATATTATGCTAAAGTGTACGCAATATCAAACTATTTCTTATTTTCTGTAATCATTTAATCATTATAATAAAATTAATTGTCTTCTTTAAAGCCGTATCCGATCCCTTTAAATATTTGGCAAAACAGTATGTCATGGTTATGTTTGTTAACTGGAACTTTTGGCAATGGGAAGGTAGTGAAGGAACTGAAAGAGAGCAAAGGCTAGGCAATGGGTGGAGGACATTTGGATTAGTCGGGCATCAGAGTTTAGAATAGATTGTAAAGCTGCGAGAGATCGAGAAGGAAGGCCACAAAGCAGGATGTTGCAGTAGTCGAGGCGGGAGGTGATGAATGCATGTACCAGTGTTATTGCAGAATCTTGGTTAAGGAATGTAAGAGTCTGGGAATTTTTTTTTGGTTGGAGTCCGCAGGAGGTGGAAATGGCTTAGATATTTGGCTTGAAGGAGAGAGCAGAGCCAAGTGCTCCCTCTCCAAGGCAGCGAGCTTGTGGGATGCAGGGAGAGTGAGCAGCCACTGACTATGATGTATAGGTCTGTTACAAGGGTTGAGTGATGTGGGGGAAGATGATGAATTCTGTTTTTTTCCATGTTAAGAGAAAAATAAATAGAGGGCACCACAGCAATAGCCAAGTTCAATCCAAAAAATACACCATAAAAATAATATCAACAAAAGAAAGACAAAATGTGGTGTACAAAACTTTGCTGGGATCACCGGTAAAATGTCAAGAAACAATGAATTTTATTTATTATATAGAAGACAACAAAAACACTTGAACACTCAATTTAAAAAACATTTAAAAACACCATAACAAGTGTAGAAAATACATGGGGGCTGCTTACAATAAGGCAGTCTCCACTATTCGAAACTCCAGAGAAAAGAGCAAATATAAACGCTAAATACAGGTAGTCATATACAAATAGGCTAGAGATACATTCCAAACACTATAATGGGAAACACAAGAGGACTGACAGTAATGACCAATCAATAAATCACAAAGGGAATATAATAATCAAGTACAAATGATAGTGAATAAAGAAAACTCTCCTGTGTAAAAAAAGCCTAAGACCAACCTGAGTAAATAGGACTAAGAAGCCAATTTGGTGGTGGAAAAGAAAAACCCCATGCGTATCGACATGCAAAATGGTGGCTTCCTCAGGGGAGATAAGGTGTGTAAGACTTCTTCACCCCTGAGGAAGCCACTACTTTGCTTGACAAATTTTAGAATTATTTTCCACAACTTAAAAAAAAAAAAAAGCTTGTACTGACCTGGGGAATAGTGCTTTGTTAGGTTTACCATATACTGAACAAAAAGTAAATAGTATATAGTGAAATACTTTCAATATAGTGAAAAAAAGTAAATTAAAAAACATTGTGGAATTTCCCATTTTTTGGCAATTTCACCGAACTTGGATTTTTTTTCCGCTTTCCAGGACTATATGTGGCAGAAGGAACGGTGTCATTTAAAAGTGTACCTCATCCAGCAAAAATTAAGCAATAATATTACTATATTGATGGAAAATAAAAGAGCTATGGCTCTTGGGAAAAAGGGAAGAAAAGATTAAAACGTAAAACGGATAATTGCAGAGTCATGAAGGGGTTAAAGCACTCCAAAGCCTCTAATTACCATTAAAACATCTTTCCTTACCATGGTGTTTTGGATTACTGCTCTTATGGCTGCAGAAGAACATTCTAGAACATAATAAAGAGATTTGTAACGCCTATTAACCTATTTTTTACGAACATAGAAAAATGTAAAGAATTCCAGCGCCGTCTTTGAATTTTCATAAAATTCTTGTCTTTATTGTTATAAATTATTTTAAAATTACAATCCAAGGACATGCAGCTTAAATAACAGTGTCCAAATCAGAGCCCTGTGACAGCTTCACATACACAAGTACTGAGATCTCATGAGAAAGTGTCATGAGATCCCATAAGGACACTTCTAGTATGGAGATTGTCTTTTCCAACCAAATCCTAGATTGCATATTTGTGTATAATTATGGCTGCTAATTTTAATTTTAATGAATCCATTAAAGATTCACATTAATGAGGCATTGTGCTCAAGACAAATATGCCAGAGACTTCTCCAGAGATTTTTGCAAAATCTGATTTTATTTGTATAAACCATCTATAACTATAATATTCACCTTCTCATATAATAGCTCTTAAATTATTGATTTACATTGGAATTTCCCATTCCTTCTAGGTCTCCTTCATTTCTCTTCATATTATTTTTAACTTCACATTGCAAAATCATATATGGACATGGCTGTGGCAGTCGGTGAATAACGGAACGGGGAGCCGACCATGTGCCAGAGCATCTCACCGGTAGACGGGGATGCACAAACAACCACCGCGTACCGGAGAGATGCACTGACAGGACCTAGCAATGACGTCTAGCCATGTAACTAGTCTCTAGCTAATGAGATAATAGACACGTGACTGGTCACATGATTTTTTGACGTCACGGAAGGTCCTAGCATCAGTGCTGGTTACTGGGAGGATGCAGCAATTATCGGAAGGAAAAGCAACGGGAGACAGAGTGCAGGACGCATCGCGGGGATAGGTAAGTGTTATGGCAATGTTTATTAACTGTTTGTGTACATTTATAATGTGTTTTTATGTGTTTGTGTTTGCCTGCCATTGGTTTCAATGGGGCTCGAGAGGTTCGTCGAACGGTTTGCCAAACCGAACTCGAACGCGGCCTCCGTTCGACGAACCGAACCGAACTGGAGCCTCTAGAGGCTCGCTCATCTCTAATCATGATTAGAAATCAGCGATCTTGACGAGGATTGGATCGGGTAAGGATCATTAAACCCACCTGGGTTTTGTTGAACAGATCACCGATCATAGCCGAAACTATGGAATTAAATGGGAGGCAAAACTCATGTGTTATAAAATGGTGTAGGGGCCGGCAAATGGTGTAGGGGTTAAGTTAACAAAACTCCATTGTACTATGATAGTCATAATTGCGGTCAAAGTGCCATCCATAGGTCACATGCCTCAATCACAAATTCCATGTAAACATATAATAAACAGGAGAAAAAAAGGGAATGAGTAGTGCAAATATTTTTTTATCAAAGAATAGGGAACAAAGGACATTCACCAAACCCCCTTTGTTCCCTCTTCTTTGATAATAAAATATTTTCACTATTCATTCCCTTTTTTTCTCCTGTTTATTATTTATTTTAAATGGTGTAGGGGGCCCAAAAAAGAAAAACAATAAGAAAAGAATAAAGCAGGACACACATACTGAGTCTCCCTGTGACTTCAACTCTACTTCCAGGTCTGTTAATTATCCAACATACAAATTTACTGCTTTCCAGCCCACCGGCGTCTCTGATAGGCTGCAGTAAGACCATGCCTCCCTCTCTGACTTCATTATACTCTTGTAAAATAAATAAATAAATTCAAAAAGTGCCATGCGGATCCTCTACATATGAATACCAGCACAGATAAAGCATACGGCTACAGACTGCAGCCCCTAGCCGTGTGCTTATCTTGACTGTGTATCAAAATATGAGTAACCACTTGCGTCTTTTAAAACAAAATAATTAAGTAAATACTTTTTAAAAATGGCATGCGGCCCTCCTTAATATTGATACACAGCCATGATAAAGCCCGACAGGTAGGGACTGGTTTACCCTGGCTGTGGAGACCGATGCGTATTGGCCACAAGCCTAAAAATAGCAGCCTGCAGCTGCCCAAGCTTGCCACATCCATTAGATGTGACAATCCCAGAACTTTACCCAGCTCTTGCCACTGCCCTGGCACAGTGGAAATCGGGGTAATAAGGGGTTATTGGAAGCCCTAAGCTGCCATTAAGCCTTATATTAGTAATGAGAGTCATCTGTGAGACCCCATTACTATTCTTTAAGTGAAAAGAAAAAGACAAACACCAAAAAAATGCTTTATTTCAACTAAAACAAAAAAACACATCCTTTCACCAATTTAGTAACCCCAAAACATCCAGGTACAATGTAATCCACATGATGTCCCACGACGATTCCAGATCTGCTACATCTGAAGTCACAGCGAGCGGCCATAGAACATGACCACACACTGTAAGCTTCAGGCAAAGACTGAGCCATGCGATGAGCAGTGACACCTCACAGGTTAATTGCGGTAACTGTTACGGGGGGCTGTCTGATAATAAAACTTAAAGGAATGTCAGACAGTCAGGGTCTACCATGCAAAGACTCTGCTGCAGACTATGGCAGAGGATAAGGGGTATATAAGTGTGCCACTGTAAGAAATAATAGCACAAGTGCAGAGTGCAATACCTCTGTTAAACTCACAGAGGAATATAATTTAGAAAATAAAGTAATTCCTCCCTTACTTGGAGGATGTGTGGAATGGTCTCTGTTAAAGATCACAGAGACAAAAGCAGTGAGTGTGAAATGGCACCTACCTAGGTCCGTTCCTCTAGTGGTGCCAGGAGACGGACAGCAGCGTAAGCCGCACAAAGCTCCTACCTGCGTTCGCTCCACTAGTGTGCGAGGACACGAACCACTAGATATGGCACCTGCCTAGGTCCGCTCTTCTAGTGGTGCAAAAGAGACGGACAGCAGCGTAAGCCGCACAAAGCTCCTACCTGCGTTCGCTCCACTAGTGTGCGAGGACACAAACTACTAGATATGGCACCTGCCTAGGTCCGCTCCACTAGTGGTGCAAAAGAGACAGACAGCAGCATAAGCCGCACAAAGCTCCTACCTCTGTTCGCTCCCCTAGTGTGCGAGGATTCGAACAACTGCCAGACGCAGTATATGGAACGTTACCCTAGCGGCAATGTCCACCTACGAGTAGAATCACAAGGCCCAGCTGGACCATGTGCCTCAGGCACTTGCCTATGTCCGCTCCACTAAGAGGTAAGGATATGGACTGCAGCCGAAGCTGTAAGGTATAAGAATGCTACCCTGCTGGGAGCGCTCACCTAACATAGACAGAGAGATGCCTAGAGGAACGCGCACAGAGCGTCTACCCTCATGCATGAACCAAGAGGACTGAGCGCCAACCAATCGGCATATAAGGTGTCAGAGACATGTGACCACGTGTCACAAGCACATAATTAGTGGCCAATCAGCTTAGAAGGTGTCAGAGACATGTGACCTCGTGTCAGCAATGATGTCACCCGCACATGTGCAATGGCTCCAAGATAGGACTTAGGCGGGCTTTGCACACTACGACATCGCAGGTGCGATGTCGGTGGGGTCAAATTGAATATGACGCACTTCCGGCATCGCATGCGACATCGTAGTGTGTAAAGGCTCGATGATACGATTAACGAGCGCAAAAGCGTCGTAATCGTATCATCGGTGCAGCGTCGGCGTAATCCATGATTACGCTGACGCGACAGTCCAATGTCGTTCCTCGCTCCTGTGGCAGCACACATCGCTGTGTGTGAAGCCGCAGGAGCGAGGAACATCTCCTACTGGCGTCACTGCGGCTTCCGTAGGATATGCGGAAGGAAGGAGATGGGCGGGATGTTTACATCCCACTCATCTCCGCCCCTCCGCTCCGATTGGCCGCCTGGCGTGTGACGTCGCTATGATGCCGCACGACCCGCCCCCTTAACAAGGAGGCAGGACGCCGGCCAGAGCGACGGTCACAGGACAGGTGAGTCCATGTGAAGCTGCCATAGCGATAATGTTCGCTACGGCACCTATCACAAGGAAATCGCTGCTGCGACGGGGGCGGGTACTATCGCGCTCGGCATCGCAGCATCGGCCTGCGATGTCGCAGCGTGCAAAGTACCCCTTAGTCTCCAGCGCTTGCACATGTGCAGTAGCAAGAAATCCGGACATAGTCTCCAGAGTCACAGCAACCGTAAGAGTAACAGATGGAGGTTCCCATGGTCCTTTGCCTGTGAGCGCAAATGACCTGAACACAGGGGACCTAAATGAATTCAGTGACCTCACATCAAAAAGTTCCCTGAGGTCAGTTCATTGTGGTCACAGGTGGAGGGACTTGAGAACCTCAATCTGTGACCACAAATAACCTAAATGACGTCACACCGATCATCGCTAAGAGTCAGTCTCTTCCTGAAGCTCACAGCAGATGAAGCAGAGCTGGAATTGTTGCTGTACCTCATGTGAATTATTTCAGACCTGGGTATTTTGGGCGTTAATAAAGTGGTGAAAGAAGGTGGAGTTTTTGTGTTTTATTTTAAATAAACAATTTTTTCGGTGTATGTTTTTATTTCTTTTCACTTACAGATTAGTAATCAGGGGGGGTCTCATAGATGCCTCCATATTACTAATCTAAGGCTTAGTGGCACTTGTGGGCTGCAATTAACCCCTTATTACATTTATTGCCACCGTGCTAGGGCAATCGGTAAAAGCTGGGTAAAGTTCAGGGATTGTCACATCTAATGGATGTGGAAATCCTGGGCAGCTGCAGGCTGCTATTTTTAGGCAGGTGGACAATAACCATGGGCCCCCCCAGCTTTAAACTACCAGCTCCCAGCAGTCATGCTTAGCATGGCTGGGTAACAAAATTGGATGGGACTATATGCTTTTTTTTATAATTTATTTAAATAATTTAAAAATAAACTTAACAGGAGTTGAAGGTAAGCTCTGACATCACTTATTAGGAATGATGAGTGTTCCTGAAAGAACTGTGCCTATAGTATCACAAGTGATCAGCGTAAATATAGCACCCCTGAGGTACTAGGTGCCACAAAATCTAACCTGTGGAATCCGAAACCCCAGAATATCCATGCCAGTCAACACACCAGCACCCTCAGGCCCCATACACAATCCCAACAACTGACTGGGAAACTGCCTAGCAACAGGTAAAAGGGATGGGCACTGATTGGATAGTTGCCACTCAATCTGTAGGGAGAGACCCAGTGAGGAGGAGGGGCCAGTGGTCAGTTGGGAAGTTGGCGGGAAAGAGTGTAGAGAAGAGAGAAGTCACCAGAGTGTGAAGAGTAGCAGTGTGAGGAGAAGGAGTTGAAAGTGAAAGTACAGAAAAAAAAGGAAAGACCTGAGGTAACAACGGAGTGCTGTAACATGAGGGATGGACTGTGGAGTAAGGAAACAAGTCTCCAGGAATCATGGGTTACCTGTGGAAATGTAAGACTCCAGTAACTGCGGGTGTTATGGGTCGTCAGTGAGGCTCTTGCGGCTGAGGCTAAGTCCTGTAGTGGGGCTTCTGAGCATGTGCGAGATTGCAAGCAGGCTTTTTGTTCAAAGTAACCTTTTGCCCCTTTTGAGCATGCTCACCATGTGGCGATTGTCGATTGGTCGTGAACTGGGATCACATGATTATAAAGTGTCGGCTTCTGATTGGCCGCGAGTGACGTCATCGCTGATGCGTGATCACATGACGATGACATACTGTGTGGTGATTGGCCGCTGGTGACGTCATCGCTGACACGGGCTCACATGACCATGACATGTTAGCTGCTGATTGGTCGCGGGTGACATCATTCTTGACAAACTTGTTGATGATTGGTGGATTAAGCTCGGAGCTCCTCCATCTTGTGGGAGGTGCTTCATCTATAAAGATCCCTGCAGCACGCTGTTCGGGGCTCAGTCGTTCTTGGTGCATGCATGGGGTAGACGCCTCATGTGTGATGTCCAATACTGCCTGCTTCCTTGCATTTTAGTGGAACGGGTTAGGTAGGGTCTCAGTACCACCTAGTATTATACTACAGCTCGCTTCCATCTACCTTAGAGGAGCAGGGTTAGGCAGGGGCATCACTCACTGCTCTCAGTGTCTCTCTAATTCTTCTGTGAAGTTAGCATAGAGAGGTCACTGACTCCCTCTGTGTGGTTAGCACAAGGAGTGCAGGCAGGGACTATCACTAAACCTATGCAGTACGGATAGTACTGTTTGCACACATATCAGTGTGAAGTAACACTGGTGTTGGTTAGGCTGCTTTCACACTACGTCTTTTTAACATGCGTCCTGAACGTTTTTTTGCTGCAAAAGCGGATCCTGCTTTTACAGCAAAAAACGTATGCAAACGCATGTGTTACTTTGCAGGATCCTGTCACTGGATGTTTAGGGGCGGGCATTGGAGTCATGTGATCGGGAGTGATGGGAACTAAACGTGCCAGACTGGGAGCCGGCTTCTTACAACTGCGGAGGTTCGTAACCAAGGTAAACATCGGGTATACTTGCTTGGATACCCGATATTTACATTGGTTACGAGCGTCTGCAGCTGCTAGGAGCTGGGCTCCCTGCACACGTAACCAACGTAAACATCGGGTAACTAAGATAAGTGATTACCCGATATTTACCTTGGTTACGAGTGTCCGCAGCTCTCAGGTGGAGGAGAGGGAGGGGGAGAGACAGAGAGGTAGGAGAGAGAGGGACTAATCACGCGAGACTGGTTCTGGGCATGCTCAGTAGAGCAAGCAGGATCCTGTCTATCAGCATGCCAGCGTTCACATGCGTTTGCATGCTGTTTAGTCAGGATCCAGCGATTTGCAGTATTTGGACGCAGCTCAAAACCGCTACATGTAGCGTTTTTGAAAGATGTTAAAAAACTGCAAGTCGCTGGATCCTCACTATAACGCACGCAAACACAGGTGAACGCATGTTAACGCGAGTCCATTGCAAATGCATTGAAATGAAAACGCATTTGCACTGGATCCGTTTTTGCATTAAAAAACGTTCAGGACACATGTTAAAAAGACGTAGTGTGAAAGCAGCCTTAGTGGACAGCGATTGGGGTAACCATCCGCTTATACTTTGTAGTTCCTGTAATTGGGCAGGAGCTACAGGTCCACTCTTCGTATTAATCGCATTCACACACCAGCTGCTCTATTAGTTACATCTCCTCTGTGAGGTAACAGAGGTGTTGGTTAGTGGATAGCGGTTGGGGCACCATCCGCATATGCTTTGTAGTTCCTGTAATTGGGCAGGAGCTACAAGTTCACCCTTCTTATCATTTTTGCATTTGCCATGTCTCTGTGAGTTAACAGTGAACACTGCACTTAGTCTTAGTGTCATTGTGAGGTAACAGTGACAGTACCACTCTTGTGGTACAGCATCTCTTACCTTGCCTTCACCAAAAGCAGATTATTCTGCACGGTGGGCCCTGACTGCTAGATAGCCTACCTATTCCCTACCAATTGGCAGTCCCATAACAGCGGGAAACCTGTGGAAGTCTGGAACTAAGGCTCACAAGACTCAGCAAAAGGCGGTGTGCAGACCCTAGGACAGCGGGACACTCTATGGTCAACTATTAATTCTTCTAGGTGAGAGGGATCTCCAGGGTCCCTCACCACCCAAAGAGTCTGACGCATAAGTGTCGCGGGTGGAGGGGACACGCTCGCCAAGCTTGGGTCCGGGGCTTCTGCTGCTGCTTGGTGGCTCGAGCGGTGGGCCGGACCCGGGGACTCGAGCAGCGCTCCTCGTCCATGAGTGAAAAGGGGGTGGTTTGTTTAGGGAGATAGTTTGTGACGCCACCCACGGGTCGTGGTGATAAAGGGCACCACCGCTGCTGGTGACGGGGATCCCGGGAGCGATGGTAGGGAGCAGCTAGGATGTTGTCCCCTCCGTGGGTAGGGGTTGGTGGTCCTGGGGCATGGATGGTGATACGGGGAGGCTGGATAGCTGGGGTGCAGGGTTGCAGGGGCAGCGCAGTGCGGTGCCGGATGGCACTGTTGTACACACTCAGAAAACAGATGCACAGAGTCTCTGGTAAACCAAATGGCTGGATGGATGGGTCCCGCAGCCGGCTGCAGTGTTTTTCCCCTGACCCCGGGTCGGTATTGTAAGTCCTCTCCTGCACCTTCTTGTACGCTCCTCCTGTGCTCTGGTTCCCAGCTGGCTCCCGACTGCTGTGAACTGCTGGGGGTGGGTGTGTGTGTTGTTACCTGTGACCCCTGGCTAGTCCAGGGCGTCACATTCCCCCTTGGTGAAATGCAGACCGTCTGCGGACTGCCCGTCCATCACCGGTTTTATTTTTCAAACTGCAAAAAGATAAAACAAGCATATTTAGAAATCTTCCCTTAACGGGAGGCACATTACTTCAACTTTAAACTGTTCTGCCACCCCCCACCTGCTGTGCAGATGGCCTCCTCCGGGAACTTGAGGACGTTCAACAGGGGTGACAGTCCATAAAACAGTCAACTTTTAACTTGCAGGTAGCCGTCCATGTTACGCTAACACTGCTGCTGCCGCCACTCCCAGTACAGGGCACAGGTTCCGTGCTCTGCCTCCTGCTCAAGAGCCAGGCACACTCGGATGCCCTCGGCGCCGGCTACAACCAGCCTCGCTAACTGCTGAGGGCCCCATCTCTCAGTGGCCTGCTACTCCTCCCTGCAGGTGCACTCCGGCCGCTCCACAGCCGGGACGGGGTACCTGGGAGTTGCTGGCGCCGCATCTGGGGCAGACTTCCGGTCAGGTGTCACCTGTGCTGTGGCCTGGCGGACTGCCAGGGCCGGCGTCATCACCGTTGCGGCCGGGCGGACTACCGGAGCCGACGTCATCACCGTTGCGACCGGGCGGACTGTCGGAGCCGACGTCATCACCGTTGCGGCCGGGCGAACTGCCGGAGCAGATGTCATCACCGTTGCCGCCGGGCGGACTGCCGGAGCCAATGTCATCATCGTTGCAGCCGGGCGGACTGCCGGAGCCGGGTGAGATGTCATCGGGGTTGCGGCTACTGCTTCCAGGAACCAGACGGGTGCAGAGTCCTGGCGTCCCTGCTCTTTATGCCCTCGGTACATGAGACAGGCCTTCTTCCGCCCTCCCTTGGTTCTTTCTAGCACTTTCCTCTTTGGGGCGGGGCTTCACTTTCGCGCCTTCCCTGCTCGGGGAAGACACTCGAGCGGGAAATCTTCGCGCCAAAGATGGCGGCACTTTAAATTTTTCGGCCAGACGCTGCCGGCGGGGACTGCAAGGCGCACTTCTACCGGTAGGTAGACTGGTTCTATCCTGTTCGTGACACCAAGTTGTTGCGGGCGGAGGGGACGCACTGGCCACGCTCGGGTCTGGGGCTTCTGCTGCTGCTCAGTGGCTCGAGCGGTGGACCAGACCCGGGGACTCGAGCAGCGCTCCTCGTCCACGAGTGAAAAGGGGGTGGTTTGTTTAGGGAGATAGTTTGTGACGCCACCCACATGGTCGTGGTGATAAAGGGCACTACTGCTGCTGGTGACGGGGATCCCGGGAGTGATGGTAGGGAGCAGCTAGGATGTTGTCCCCTCCGTGGTAGGGGTTGGTGGTCCTAGTGCCCGGATGGTGATACAGGGAGGCTGGATGGCTGGGGTGCAGGGTTGCAGGTTTAGCGCAGTGCGGTGCCGGATGGCACTGTTGTACACACTCAGAAAACAGATGCACAGAGTCTCTGGTAAACCAAATGGCTGGATGGATGAGTCCCGCAGCCGGCTGCAGTGTTTTTCCCCTGACCCCGGGTTGGTATTGTGAGTCCTTTCCTGCACCTTCTTGTACGTTCCTCCTGTGCTCTGGTTCCCAGCTGGCTCCCCGGTTCGGTACCGGACGGGCCAACACCCTGTCCCGGCTACCTACGGTTCCACCAAGACTGTCTTCCCGGCTCCTGCAGAGACGGCCACTACCATCTGCCTGACTGGCTACATGAGGGCCCTAGGCTCCAACCTAGGCCCCAGTCTGTCTCTGCCTTCTGCCTCTCTGCACACCTCCTCTCCCTTCCTCTGCCTGGACTTGTCTGAACTTGTTTTCTGCCTCAGGCCAGCTACACTCCTTGGTGGGCGTGCCCATCTGCCTGACTCCACCCACCTGGTGTGTCTGTCTGAACCTGAGAGAAGAAATCAGGTCTCACTGGGGATGACTGCTGTGAACTGCTGGGGTGGGGGTGTGTGTGTGTTGTTACCTGTGACCCCTGGCTAGTCCAGGGCGTCACATAAGCAGCAAAGAGGTGACCAGGGACTGAACCCCTTAAATAGTCCAGGCTGCCTGCAATAAGACTGAAGAGAAGGGACTCCCAAGCAGGTCTTCGCCACGCGACCCCATCAACAACAAGTGTGCATAGAGGACAGCCAACCCATGTCAAAGCTGGCATGGAGAACAAGGGGAGCAGGAACACCTGTAACCAGCACCCCCTCCAGTAAAGGCAAGTTGAAACTGCAATACTGGTGTGGACTGTTTCCTTCTTGTCTCTGCACACATATACTGACTGTCTCATGCCATTGCCCCTTCACCATCCACTGTTGGGGCTTGCCCCTGCTTATGGAGGGCCCAAAACACCTAAGCTGCACTACTCCATCATTCCCAGTAGGACCCTGCTGCGACGTCAACAATAACCTGGCCGCACACTGCAAGTGGCGTAGTCGAGAACTCTTTTATTCTTATTCCCTTTTTATTTTTCACCCCCGTTTTTATCGGACCAACCCCCAGGGTCACGGAAGTGAGCCTTGGTCACAATCACGACTGTTTCCCCCTGCGCACCGCACTCCCGGGATTGGGTACCCCACAGCCCCTGGGGCGTCATACCTACGAAACTTGGCATAGTCAGCAGGATAAGGACTAGACCCATAACCTCGGGTGACAAGCGTGCCTTACAAACTGAACTGTGACTAAATAGCCCCCATTTTTGACAATAAAAATAACTGCGCCACAAGCTGCAAAGGGCGCGAAAAACTGAGATCGCGCCCCCTGGTAAGTGCCTAAATTATGTAAAGTGAAACCAATGCAGGGACACAGAAACCCTGCTGCAGAAAGTTTCCAGAAAGCAGAGCAATGACATGGCTGCCTCAGGGAACAGAGAACCAGACCGTCCAGAAGTGGGGACCGCTGCTTGGCTGGAGGAAGAGCTGAATCTGAGGAGCATTCCTTGCATGAGGAGCACCGCCAAGAGCAGGTAGGAGCAGAGCCCCATCAGCTCCCCCGGTCGCAGAACCCGTACAATCCCAGGCCTCTGACCAGGCCGCGATATCACCTCCGTACCCAGCCGATGACCAGGCTGCACCACATTTATCCCTGGCGGCGGAACCCGTGTCATCTCCGACCGCTGACCAGGCAACGTCACCAGCTCCTTTCCCGGCTGCAGACAAGGCCATAATCTCTCCGTCTACGGCCAGATCTGACCCGACCGCATCCCCTTCTCCAGAGGAGAAGAATCCAAGAGTCCCTGTTACCCCGGCCAGACCAGACTAGGCCGTACCGCTCCCAAACCTGACAGCGAAATACCCAGAGGCTTGCCAGCCAGGCCCAGAATGGGGACAGATCCGACTGGGTCCCCAGGCAGTCAAGGTGGCCAAGCACAGAGCTCAGAAGAGATCTACGCGGCATGCCAAGCCACGATCCGCCAGTTGGCCTTGGAGCAGGAGGAGCATGAAGCCCAGAAGGTGCAGGTGAGAGCCCGCACCCTCTGAAAGAAGGAGAGTCTGCAGCAGCCAGCCTGAAGGACAGTGGGGTCCATTACCAAGGTTTGATGGACGAATTTAACCAGCAGAGGGGGTGGGGCTTTATCCCTGAGCCGGGGTTGCAGCTCGGCATATTTGTTTCCCAGCGAGATGTGATGAGATGGTCACTTATACCCGGCATCATGGGGTGTGGGGCTCTTCTGCCTTGTATGTGGAAGTGCAACCAGCTGGTGGCGCTGCTGTGGTACCAGCCCTCACTTCCTCCCCAAACTCCAGCTTCCAGTGTTGAAAAGTATGGCAGTTGAACCAGGCTACCCAGTTTCCTGTTTACTGTTTGATTTCTGCCATTGAAAATATTGATTTTGCTATTAAAAATGTATGCATAACCCTGAAAGTTTTATAAAAATGGACCACAGTCACAGGACTGGTTGTCACAAAAACTGATCTTGTATATAGTTGCACAAGTTGTGCCCATACCAGGGTATGACCTCACCAAAGGACCCTAATGGACACCGCCACTAGGAGAGGATGGTTGCAGGAAGGGTCTGCGGTAGGGTCGACCGAGACCCGGTCACCATGGAAATCGGTGGCCTTCCTCCTAGGGGTTTTGGGACCAGGACCTTTGGGTGATGGGTGTCAAGGGGAGGGTACCCAGGGTAGTGTCGCTCTCCGGGGAAGCCAAGCTATTTGGATCCAGGCGGTCCATGGCTCTAGGGGCCCCGGACCCGGGGGCACCGTTGATCAGTTTGAAATAAAATGGAAAAATAATAAAAATAGTCCGACTATGCCACTCCTCTCTGGGGATGATGGATGGGGCAGCATGGATGGTGGAGCCCTCTGAGAGTAGGGCTTTTCCCTAGGGTAGGTAAGGGTTAACTTGGAGGTGCAGGGAAATAACTTAGTCCAGACAGGGGAGTGCAGTTTGGTTGCTTTACTCACAGCTAAGTTCGCACCCTGGGGACGTGCTGGATCCCAGGTGTGCCCGAGTCCTGTGTCCCTGTGCCAGCTGACCTGGTGCCACTCGCCCACCGATGCACTCTTGTGTGTGAGGGTCCTCCCCAGCTTGAAGCTCTTGGAGTTCTGTCTAGTTTCTGGGTCCTGCCTCAGGCAGCTTGGACGATTTATGGTAATATTTCCAAGTCCTCCCTTTGCTACCGATGCCTCGGACGTTAGTGGTGGAAGATGAGTCCTGGAAACCCACCCGCCTGGCAGAGTTAACAGATGGCTTGAAGTCCCAGTCTGTTCTGGGATCTGCACCCTGTGCATGCAAAGTACTGGGTGCCCTGGATTTCCACCCCTACAGGATTCCACTGTCCCTGGAGATTGATCTCCCGCTTTCCAGCTACTTTCTCCCCTGAGTGGCTGATGTTTCTCCTGAGGTCCTGGAGGTGTCTTTACTACTACTCCACCGGATTTCTTACTCCTCACTTTCCTTTCAATTTCCTTCCTCTTTCACTGTGTCTCAAGATTCCTTTGTCAGTCTTGAAACCTTTTCTATCAACTCTCTCTCTTCCTTACGACTGCTCACTTCAGACTTCTTTCAACAACCTTCTCCTTGCTCTCCCTTTTTCCTACTCACTCTCTCACTGTCTACCCACACCCCCCGGGTCACTCGCTCCTCCCCTAGGTGGCTGCCTGTTAGCTCACAGTGCCCAGCCCTGTCACCTGGTTCTAAGTGTAAGTGTCCTGGTGTGCTGGTGTGTTTATTGACTGGCACAGTTATGTAGGACCTGAGCTGTTACAGTGATGTTATCTTGTTTTGTGGCACCTGGTTACCGCAGGGGCGCCACACTTCCCCTTAGTTAAATCCAGCACATCCGAGGGCTGAAATTCAAACAGGTCATACTGCAATTTTTACATGCAATACATTAAAGAGGTTAACATTTTAAAACATTTTAAACATTTCTACACTTGCGGGAAGCACATTTCCTTAATCGTTGCAATCTGGGTTCACCTTCCTTACCAGCCGCCACCCAGAGTCTCTGGCACCACTGCTCAGTGGTTTCCCACCCAAAGTTCCTGGTGTCCTTTTGTTCCTGGATATGCAAACAAAGTAGTATAGTCCTGGGAGAGCATCACCGATTCCTGTGGTGGCGAGGTACTGGCCTGCTCTGCTACGGACCCTTCCTGCACCTGCCACTCTCCTTGGAACAGTCCTGTACAGCAGGCTGCAAGCTTAACCAGGTGTTACGGTTGCTGCGAGCACTGGAGACTATGTCCAGATTTCTTGCTACTGCACATGTGCGAGCGCTGGAGACTAAGTCCAGATTTCTTGCTACTGCACATGTGCGAGCACTGGAGACTAAGTCCAGATTTCTTGCTACTGCACATGTGCGAGCGCTGGAGACTAAGTCCTATCTTGGAGCCATTGCACATGTGCGGGTGACATCATCGCTGACACGAGGTCACATGTCTCTGACACCTTCTATGCCGATTGGTCGCTGGTCATGTGCTTGTGACGCCTTGCTCGGTGATAGGCCAGCATGACGTCAATCTTGTCGTTCTGGCAGCGGATTGGCTCTGGTGTCCTCCATCTTGGATGAGGCACAGAGTCTATATAAGACCCTGACACACGCCGCATGGCGCTCAGTCCTCTTGGTTCATGCATAAGAGTAGACGCTCTGTGTGCGTTCCTCTAGGCATTCCTCTGTCTATGCTAGGTGAGCGCTACCGGCAGGGTAGCGTTCTTATACCTTACAGCTTCGGCTGCTGTCCGTATCCTTACCTCTTAGGGGAGCGGACATAGGCAGGTGCCTGAGGCACATGGTCTGGCTGGGCCTTGTGATTCGACTCGTAGGTGGACGTTGCCGCTAGGGTAACGTTCCTTATACTGCGTCTGGCAGTTGTTCGTATCCTCGCACACTAGGGGTGACTCGCCCACCCCAGGGCTATGGGACACCCGGTGCCGGGCCGGACTAGTCCGGTGGTAGTCAGTGGTGGCTGGGCCCGGCTCCGTGGCCCTGGTGGGTGTCAGTTGAATATGTGGCTGATGAGTTAGAGTTAATGTTCGTGACGCCACCTGTGGTATGCGGCTATTAAGCCGCCGCTGTTATGGGAGAACTCCGGGGTGATGTTATGACAGCTATGATGGTACTGCTCCCCACAGGTGGAGCGATGCCCCGGGATACCGTTGGTGCCCGTGAAAGTCTATGGTGTTGTGTGGCTAACACGGTGCAGGGCCGACAGGCGAGGAAAGAACCAGGCACAAACAACAGTCTCTTTACCTTTTCCTCTTTTACTCTGGGAACAGTCCAGTCCTGGGAGACCGTTACAGGTGGTGATGGGGATCCGGTCGGCCTGGAAGTACTTGGGATGATCTTTCTGGCCAGCTGAGTATGAGGCCTACTCCTGTACTTTACTTTGTGATGATAGGACCCTGCTTCTCTGAATCCAGCAATGGCCCTCTTTGCTGCTGGGACCGATGGCACGTCCCTTCTTTCTGTAGGTGGCTGCGCAGACCCTCTCTCTGGTGCTTCTCCGCTGGAGTCTACACCGGGCCCTGATGCTGCAGCTGTACCTTGGATCTTTCTGGGCCAGGGGCTTGCAACTCTCCTGCCCTTCGGACTCGGCTACCAGGGACGGATTTTATACCCTGGCAACCACAGACTCCGATGTCTGAGTCTCTCTGCTGCCTCTCAGCTATTCCTGCTTCTCTGGGCCAAGCTGCTCCAGCTCTAGGCCCCAGATTCACAGGACAGCTCACTCTGCGTCTGTTCACTTTCACTACTCCCTTCAGACTGACTCCACTTCCTCCCTCTGGTCAGGTAGAGGAAGGCTCCCTGGAATTCCAGGTTCAGAGCTCCCCCTGCTGGCCGGAGGGAGAACTGTGTTGGGTGTTAAACCTGCTGGCCAATGGATCTCCCAATTACCTCCAGGCTCAGCATTAACCCTTTGGGAGGGCAATGCTGTTGTGGCGACCAGGTCCTAGGGCGCCACACTCCCCCTTAGTTAAATTCAGTACTCCCGGACTGTGGAAACAAAACATAACATGTCATACATTTCATCCCAATATGGGAGGCACATTCTCTTTAACGTTACAAATTCAAACAGTACTATAAGAGTCCAGTGTGGCTCCCTGCCGGGTGTCCATTACACTGCTCCATGGGGGACCCGCCGCGATAAAACCCCCAACGTAGGCTCTGGGCGTGCGTCAGAGCATTGATGACCCCACTCTATGCACGCCGGACGGGTTTTTCTTCAGGGGTGTCGAGCACACTGGTGCTAACTATGAACAATTTAGGTGTTGGCCACCCATAGTCCAGTGGCCCAATTGTCCATTTTCACAATCAAAGAAAAAGAAAAACATTTTGTACACAACATTACAGACATTTCGCATAACTATTTACATTCCAATAAATACTCTTTCTTTCTCCTTTATACATTTGATTCCCTATACCTTAGAGGGGGTTGTCCCCGAGTGCTGCGTTGGGACCTGCGTAGCTCTGGTGTTTGTCCCTGACTACTTAGTGTGTCTCCTATCTCAGCACTACCGGTAGGCCTAACCCCAATAGGTATGCATGATGATCGCCCATGTGGTCTAAGAGTCGCCAAGGGTATGACAGGTTCACCACTGACAGGGGGTTGATCCTCCTGTTCCACTGCTGGCGTGTCACCTCGTGTCGGGGCGGACGGTTCTTTGGGTGAATCCGGAACCTGTTCTGTTTCGGGCTCGACCAACTGTGGGAACGTCAGGACCGGTACCACTACGGCACCATTTATGCGGGTCCAAGTCTTGGGGAATTTGCCGAGGATTGTTTGTATCATCTCTTCCCCCTCTTCTTGAACTTCCTCCACTTCCTTTTGAACTTTGCACCGCTCAGGGCACGTCTTCAGGCGGTCTCGGGAAATTGCTTGGCAGGTCTTGCCTTCATCTTTGCTTATGAGGCATACCTTACTATTGTCAAAGTTGGAGGGGATAATGGTGTAGGGCTCGTTTTCCCACTGATCATCCAACTTATGCGTCTTCCGCTTCTTCTTGAGGACTTGTTCTCCAGGTGCTAAGGGAGTTGCTGGGGCTGTTTGATTGTAATGCTGTTCTTGTCTCGTTCTTGCTTGAGACAGGCTCCTTTCCACGCACTCCTGGACCTTACGGTACCGCTGCTGCCGTTCTGCATCCCAATCCTCTATTTCTTGAACCGCCTCAGGCGACACAGTCCCCATCTCAAAGTCTACAGGCAACTTGCCTGGTCTGGCTCGCATCAGGTAAGCGGGGCTGCAGTTGGTCGAAGTCACTGGGATGTGGTTGTACAGGTCTACCAGATCTGGCAACTTTTCTGGCCATTGGTTCCTCTCTTCCAGCGGTAGGGTCTTCAGCATATCAATAACCACATGGTTCATTTTCTCGCACAGTCCATTGGTCTGGGGGTGGTACGGTGTGGTTCGAATTTTCTTACAACCGTACATGTTACAGAACTCTTGGAACACTTCAGCCTCGAATGCAGGACCCTGATCCGTCAGTACCCTTTCCGGATAGCCGTGCGGTCGACAAAAGGATGCCTGGAACGCTCTAGCTGCCGTCCTGGCTGTCTGGTCCTTCACAGGCACTACTACCAGGAAACGAGAGTAATGGTCCACAATGGTGAGGGCGTACACATAGCCTGACCGACTTGGTGTCAACTTCACGTGGTCCAGGGCCACCAACTCCAGGGGCTGCTTCGTGACAATTGGCTGTAGGGGAGACCTTTGGCTGGCATCATCTTTCCGCCTCAAGTTACACGGGCCACAGTCTCGGCACCATTTCTCGATCATCTTTCTCATGTGCACCCAGTAGAACCGATCACGGAGTAAGGCCTCCAACTTCTTCCACCCGAAGTGTCCTGCGTTATCATGATACGCTGCTAGGACCATTGGAGCATCCCTCTGCGGAACCACTATCTGCCAGACAAGTTCATTTGTTCGATAGTTGACATATCTCTTGCAGAGCTTGCCTTGGTAGGTGAACAGTCGTCCCCTCTCCTTCCACAGCTGCTGGGCTTCCTCTGGAGCGTCTGGGCCAAGATGGGTCTCAGCTTGCGCTAGCTTCTCTTTGACCAATCGCACGGCCGGGTCACCATTCTGTGTTTCTTCCCAATTATGGTGGAGTAATGGGTTAACCGAGACCTCGTGTTGGCTCGAGCGCTTCACTCCCACAGCATGCTCACACTGGGAAACACCCTGATGATGGAAAGCCGGTAACTCTATCTCTTCGAGTTCATCCAGGTCTTCTCCAGATTCGGGTAAGTGAGGCATTCTGGACAGCGCATCAGCATTGTTATTCTTCTTGCCAGCCCGATACTTGATGGTAAAGTCAAAGTTAGACAGCCGGGCCATCCACCGCTGTTCCAACGCACCTAACTTGGCTGTTGCCAGGTGTGTCAACGGATTGTTGTCCGTGAAGATGGTGAACTTGGCCGACGCCAGATAGTGCTTGAAGCGTTCAGTCACTGCCCAAACAATAGCGAGGAACTCCAGCTTGAAGGAACTGTAGTTTTCTGGATTCCTTTCTGTGGGCCGAAGCTTCCTACTGGCGTACGCTATCACCTTCTCTCTGCCTCCCTGCACCTGGGACAACACGGCTCCCAGGCCCACGTTGCTGGCGTCTGTATACAGTACAAACGGCTGGCTGTAGTCAGGGTAGGCCAGAATTTCTTCTCCCGTGAGAGCCCCTTTCAGCTGGACAAAGGATGTTTCTAGTTGGCTGCTCCATTCAAAGGGAGGGCTCTGCTTCTTAGCCTGCTTTGGCTGGCCCACCAGGAGATCTTGAAGGGGCGCTGCTATCTTGGTGAAACCATCAATGAACCTTCGGTAGTAGCCCACCAGCCCAAGGAACTGCCGCACCTCCTTTACCGTGGTGGGTCTTGGCCAGTCCTTGATTACGGTGACTTTCTCCGGATCAGGTGCCACACCTTCTGCGCTGACCACATGACCCAGGTACTGTACCTTTGGCTTCAAGAGGTGACATTTGGACGGCTTGATCTTCAGGCCATATTTTGACAAAGACTCAAACACTTCTGCTAAGTGCTTCAGGTGGTCTTCATAAGTCTTGGAGTAGACTATGACGTCATCCAGGTACAACAGCACGGTTTCGAAGTTGTGGTGGCCCAAGCAGCACTCCATCAACCGTTGGAATGTCCCTGGGGCGTTGCAGAGCCCGAATGGCATACAGTTGAACTCGCAGAGGCCCATTGGCGTCGTGAATGCAGTCTTCTCCTTGTCCGCCTCTGCCACGGGAACCTGCCAATACCCACTGGTGAGATCCAAGGTGGAGAAATAGTTAGCTGACTTTAAGGCTGTTAGTGACTCCTCTATTCTGGGTAGTGGATAAGCATCTTTATGTGTAATGCGGTTAATTTGCCTGTAATCTACACACATTCTCATTGTACCATCTTTTTTCTTTACGAGCACTAGTGGAGCTGCCCAGGGGCTACAACTATCTCTGATAACCCCAGCCTCCTTCATTTCCCGTAACATTTCTTTGGCACGCTGATACTGTGCGGGGGGTACAGGGCGGTATCTCTCTTTAACGGGAGGATGATCACCCGTGGGGATTTGATGTTTAACCCCTTTCACCTGCCCAAAATCTAGGGGGTGTTTGCTGAAGACCCGCTCGTACTCCTGTACCACCCGGTAAACCCCATGCTTTTGGTGTGAGGGGGTGGAGTCGGTGCCCACATGTAAGTTTTGGCACCAGTCTTCCAGCTGCCCCTTGGAGCCATTGTCTTCCGCCTGGTCGGACGGGATCAAGGGTTCCACTGCTTTGATGGTGTTGTTGCTGACAGTGTACAGTTTTGCTACAGTGGCGTACCGGGGCAATTTGGCTTCCTCCTCCCCACAATTCAGGACACGGATGGGCACTCTCCCCTTGCGGACGTCTGCTACCCCTCTGGCTATCAGGACTCCAGGCCTGCTGTCTGAATACACCGGTTCTACCAAGGCATGGTAATCCTGACCCTTGAGGCCTATTGCTGCCCGACACCATATCAACATTTCACTTCTTGGGGGTATTGCAATGGGGAGGGGGTCACTTACCCTCACACTGCCAATTTCTCCTCCGGCCAGCTCCACCTGCTGCCTCCTCATCAGGGCTCTGATCTCCCTCTGTAGGGCACGCTGCTGCCCGGAGCTGGCAGTTTCAGACGCCTGTTGCAACAAAATTATCACTTCGGCAACACAATTTTCTATCACATTTGTACCAATGGTTACCAATGGGTCAGATTCTTTGCGATCAATATCTACAATTATCATCCCCTGACACGGCAATTCTACCCGCCCCACTTTAATGGTTACTTCTTTGTACCCAATTTGAGGTAAGGGCTGACCATTACTGGCCACAATTGTTAAATCATCATCTGGGCCATGGTCAATGTCTGAATCAGCCCAATATCTTTTGTACAGTTTGTAGGGGATGGTTGTTACCTGGGACCCCGTATCCAGGAGGGCATTCAAAGGGATCCCATCCAGCACAATAGGAAGGACCGGTCGTCCTCCCACATACTTGCTGCGGCTGGGTGTTGAGCCGGGCTTCCTTACACCTGGGGGTCGGCTCCTGGCCCCAGGCTCGGCCCATTTAAAGGACAGTATCGTGCAATGTGGCCCGCCTGGCTGCAGCGGCGGCAGATCGGTTGTCCCGTTGAATCATACCGGTCTGTGTCTCTGCCTCGGGTCGGCGGAACCCTCCTCTGTCGCATCCAGGGGACGTCATCTGGGCTGGAGGCCAACTCGATTCTTGCAGGCGATGGGGTCACTTGTAGAGACTGCACGGTCTTGGCAAGGGCAGCCACAGTCTTGGTCAGCTCCTGGACCTGCTGTCTGAGCTCTGCAGTGGGATCCTTATCCAGGGACTGCGCCTCAGCCCCTGCAGTGGCTCGTGTTGTAGGCACCACCCCGGGGTACGTGATAGCAAGAGGCCGGAGGGGTACTGGGTCATTCGGTGTAGATTCTCTCAGTACCCGGATGGCCTGGTCCTTAAACTTTGCAAAGTCCAGAGCAGGGTTCTGCAGGACCATGATACGCAGCTGGGTCCTGTGGGCATCTGACAGGAGCCCCTCTATGAACTGCTCGGTTAGGAGTTTGTGTTCCTCACGTACACTCTCTGGGTCCACTTGTTTAACCGCTTTCAGGGCCTCCTGCAGGTTTAAGGCATAGTCCCTTATGCTGTCTGTGGCTCGCTGCTTGCACCCAAAGAATCTCATCTTTATCTCTGCTGCGGTGCGGGTGTCAAAAGTACTCTTTAGCTTGGCCAGTATCTGGGTTACTGTCCCTTTATCTGTATCAGGCCAGGACTTCACTTCACGCTGGGCTGCGCCGGCTAGCTGTCCCATTAATATGCCCACCTTCTGGCTCTCAGTCAGCGGATACACCCGGAACAAGCTGTGCAGGCTTTCTCTGAAGTCGCTCAAGGTATGGGACTCCCCGGAGTACTGCGGCAGCCATTCTGCTCCCGGTATGTACGGCATGGTGATCGGCATTACCGGCGCTACAGCGGGGGCTGGGGCGACGGCGACAGGGATCGCTTCGGCTGGTGCTGCGGCGTCTCGGGCTATGGCAGCCACCTGCCCTCCCTCTGCGTCGGACATCTTCCTCCCCCTTAGTGAACCTTACCAGGCTCCGTTCACTTTTCAAATTTCCTTCTGGGTCGCGCGGGGTTAACAGCGCTCTGCTCTGATGGCGCGCTCCCTTCGCGCTCTTTGTCAGGCACGCCCCCCTTCTTCCTGCGCTCAGTGAGGCTAATGGCGGCGGCAGTTTTCAAACAGTGAAACACGCAGTAATACAGTCTTTAAAGCGCAATTCTTCAGGCGCACAGTACCCGGTGTGACCGGGCACGAAATCCTGTTCGTGACGCCAAAAGTTGACTCGCCCACCCCAGGGCTATGGGACACCCGGTGCCGGGCCGGACTAGTCCGGTGGTAGTCAGTGGTGGCTGGGCCCGGCTCCGTGGCCCTGGTGGGTGTCAGTTGAATATGTGGCTGATGAGTTAGAGTTAATGTTCGTGACGCCACCTGTGGTATGCGGCTATTAAGCCGCCGCTGTTATGGGAGAACTCCGGGGTGATGTTATGACAGCTATGATGGTACTGCTCCCCACAGGTGGAGCGATGCCCCGGGATACCGTTGGTGCCCGTGAAAGTCTATGGTGTTGTGTGGCTAACACGGTGCAGGGCCGACAGGCGAGGAAAGAACCAGGCACAAACAACAGTCTCTTTACCTTTTCCTCTTTTACTCTGGGAACAGTCCAGTCCTGGGAGACCGTTACAGGTGGTGATGGGGATCCGGTCGGCCTGGAAGTACTTGGGATGATCTTTCTGGCCAGCTGAGTATGAGGCCTACTCCTGTACTTTACTTTGTGATGATAGGACCCTGCTTCTCTGAATCCAGCAATGGCCCTCTTTGCTGCTGGGACCGATGGCACGTCCCTTCTTTCTGTAGGTGGCTGCGCAGACCCTCTCTCTGGTGCTTCTCCGCTGGAGTCTACACCGGGCCCTGATGCTGCAGCTGTACCTTGGATCTTTCTGGGCCAGGGGCTTGCAACTCTCCTGCCCTTCGGACTCGGCTACCAGGGACGGATTTTATACCCTGGCAACCACAGACTCCGATGTCTGAGTCTCTCTGCTGCCTCTCAGCTATTCCTGCTTCTCTGGGCCAAGCTGCTCCAGCTCTAGGCCCCAGATTCACAGGACAGCTCACTCTGCGTCTGTTCACTTTCACTACTCCCTTCAGACTGACTCCACTTCCTCCCTCTGGTCAGGTAGAGGAAGGCTCCCTGGAATTCCAGGTTCAGAGCTCCCCCTGCTGGCCGGAGGGAGAACTGTGTTGGGTGTTAAACCTGCTGGCCAATGGATCTCCCAATTACCTCCAGGCTCAGCATTAACCCTTTGGGAGGGCAATGCTGTTGTGGCGACCAGGTCCTAGGGCGCCACAGGGGAGCGAACAGAGGTAGGAGCTTTGTGCGGCTTACGCTGCTGTTCGTCTCTTTTGCACCACTAGAAGAGCGGACCTAGGCAGGTGCCATATCTAGTGGTTCGTGTCCTCGCACACTAGTGGAGCGAACGCAGGTAGGAGCTCCACTAGGTAGGTGCCATTTCGCACACATTGCCTTTGTCTCTGTGATTATTAACAGAGATCATTCCACACACCCTCCAAGTAAGGGAGGAATTGCTTTACTTACTTATTATATCCTTCTGTGAGTTAACAGAGGTATTGCACTCTGCCATAGTCTGCAGCAGAGTCTTTGCACGGTGGACCCTGACTGTCTGATACTCCTTTAAGTTATTATCAGACAGCCAACCGTAACATTAGGACTGAGCCAAGGGTCTGGCAGTTATGGCAGAATATCAGCAGTTACACCGTTACATACAAGTACTTGAGTCACGGCTCAAGAGTATAGAGGATAAACCTCAGACCATGGTGACAGCTGCACATGATCCTCGACTTGCTCTGCCAAACAGATATTCTGGCGATGCCAGATCATGTCGTGGTTTCATTAGTCAGTGTCAGATACACCTAGAGGTCAACTCTTCTCGCTTCTCTACGGAGAGGTCCAGAGTAGGCTTTATCATCTCCTTACTTCAGGACAAAGCCTTAGAATGGGCGACTCCCCTATGGGAGCGCTCTGATGTGGTTACTCTGAGACATCAAGACTTTCTTGATGCTCTTAAGGCGGTATTCATGGGTCCGCAGGTTACCCATGATGCGGCCCTGAGACTGTTAGATCTATCTCAGGGTTCGTTATCCACTAGTTCTTATGCCATTGCTTTTAGAACTCTGGTGGCAGAACTAGATTGGCCAGAGAAGGTGTTGATTCCTATCTTCTGGAGAGGGTTGGCAGGCTATGTCAAGGATGCTCTTGCTACTCGTGAGGTCCCTGCTTCTCTGGAGGACTTGATCACAGTAGCAATGAGGATCGATGTACGCCATAAGGAACGTAGACTCGAGGCCTCTTCCTCACGCCCTAAGCATCGGGCTATTCCAGTTGTTGAGGGTCCACTACCATCTTCCTCAGCATCTGAAACATCTCCCACTCCTATGGAGTTAGGTCATACGTCCCCCAGACTATGCAAGTCTGGTCCTCCTATATGTTACGTATGTCGTCAGGCTGGGCACTATGCCAACAAGTGTCCTAGTCGTCAGGGAAACTCCCTGGCCTAGTAACCATTAGAGGGGGGTTACTAGAGACGTCTTCTGCACCCTCTAAGTGTTGTATCCCAGGTCAGCTCTCGTTATCTGAGAATACATGGCCTATTATGGCTTTTGTGGATTCCGGAGCTGACGGGACTTTTGTGTCCTCAGGATTTGTAAAGGGACACAATATTCTCTCTATCATGTTAGAGGCGCCTATTCCTGTCCGTGTTGTTAATGGAACTATGTTGTCTGACTCCATTACATTGAGGACAGTTCCCTTGCGCCTTTCCCTGTCTCAGGGTCACATAGAGGAGATTTCTTTTCTTGTTTTGCCTGAGGGTATAGACGACGTCCTTCTGGGTCTTCCATGGCTTCGGACTCATGCTCCTCACATTGACTGGGAGTCTGACAGCATTATTAGTTGGGGTTCGAAATGTCAGTCCCGATGTCTTCCCTTACCACCTAAGGTCATTGCGGTTGCATCTACTGATCTCTCTCCCATACCTACACCCTATCTGGATTTCGCTGACGTGTTCTCCAAACAGGGTGCTGAGGTTCTCCCACCCCATAGGCCCTATGACTGTGCCATAGACCTTATCCCAGGTTCGGTTCCACCTAAAGGCAGGGTTTACCCCCTGTCGATACCTGAGTCGGAGGCCATGTCGACCTATATAAGAGAGAGTTTAGAGAAGGGGTTCATTCGTAAGTCTGTCTCTCCCGCGGGAGCTGGGTTTTTCTTTGTTCGGAAGAAAGAGGGTGATTTGCGTCCCTGCATAGATTACAGGGGTCTCAACGCAATCACAATAAAGAACAAATACCCATTACCTTTAATTTCGGAGCTCTTTGACAGACTGAGAGGAGCTCAAGTTTTTACGAACTTGGATCTGCGGGGTGCGTATAACTTGGTACGAATTCGAAAGGGTGACGAATGGAAGACCGCTTTTAACACCCGAGACTGTCACTATGAATACCTCGTCATGCCTTTTGGGTTATGTAATGCACCCGCAGTATTTCAGGACTTCGTAAACGATGTGTTCAGGGATTTACTGTTATCCTCAGTAGTGGTGTATCTGGACGACATCCTGATTTTTTCTCCTGATCTGGAGACTCATCGTCAGGATGTCGTTCGTGTCCTTTCCCGTTTAAGGGAGCACTCATTGTTTGCTAAACTCGAGAAATGTGTATTCGAGCAATCCTCATTGCCTTTTTTGGGTTACATTATCTCACAAGAGGGCCTGGCTATGGATCCTGCGAAGCTCTCTGCTGTCCTGCAATGGTCCGAACCTCATTCCTTGAAGGCGGTGCAACGCTTCTTAGGATTCATAAATTATTACAGGCAGTTCATACCCCATTTTTCTACTTTGGTGGCCTTGACTAAGAAAGGTGCTAATCCCAAAGCCTGGTCTACTGAGACATCTCAGGCTTTTGAGGCAGTAAAAAGACACTTTTCAACTGCTCCCGTTCTTCAAAGACCCGATGAGAGTAAGCCCTTCCTCTTAGAGGTTGATGCCTCTTCAGTGGGTGCTGGTGCGGTCTTGTATCAAAAGAACGGTGCAGGTAGAAAAAGGCCGTGTTTCTTCTTTGCTAAAACCTTTTCACCGGCAGAGAGAAACTATACCATTGGGGATAGGGAACTGCTTGCCTTGAGATTAGCCTTGGAGGAGTGGCGTCACTTGCTGGAAGGAGCGAAACATCCTTTCCAGGTCTATACAGACCATAAGAATCTGACGTACTTACAAACTGCTCAGCGTCTGAATCCTCGCCAAGCCCGCTGGTCCTTGTTTTTCTCCCGCTTTCACTTCTCCATCAACTATCTGTCTGGGAGTAAGAATAACAAGGCAGACGCCCTATCTCGCTCTATGCTTTCTACCCAGGAAGAGATTGACGAACCTCGTCTTATCCTTCCCTCCAGGGTTTTTCATACGCTCTCCCCTGTGACGTTAGACCAAATCCCACCGGGCAAGACCTTTGTTCCGCCTGATCGACAGAATGATATACTGTCATGGGCCCACACCTCAAAGGTGGGTGGGCATTTTGGTATTAGGCGGACACGAGAGTTACTGGAAAGGTGGTATTGGTGGCCACACTTAGCCAGCCACGTCAAGAGATATGTCGGTTCCTGCTACTCGTGTGCTCGCAACCGTCCATTACGGCAGAGACCGGCTGGGCTCTTGCATCCTTTACCAGTGCCAGATAGACCATGGGAGGTGGTAGGCATGGACTTTGTGGGTGATCTTCCACGTTCACAGGGACATAGATTTGTGTGGGTCATTACGGACCATTTCTCCCGGATGGTTCATCTCGTACCGTTATCGAGAATCCCATCTTCCAGGGTACTAGCCAAACTATTCCTCAAGCATGTCTTTAGGCTTCACGGGATGCCAGATCGTATCATTTGTGATAGAGGCCCGCAATTTGCTTCCCGTTTCTGGCGAGATCTTTGTAGCCTTCTGCAAATTGAGTTGAATCTATCTTCGGCATACCATCCGGAGACCAATGGTTTGGTTGAGCGTACCAATCAATCCATGATTATATACCTTCGACACTTTGTTGCTGAGAACCACGATAACTGGTCCTCCCTCCTACCCTGGGCAGAATTTGCCCTTAACAATTCGCTGGCTGAGGCCACTGGGCAGACACCGTTCGTACTCAATAATGGGCAACACCCTAGGGTACCGGTCTGTTTCCCGCTGCTGCACCTCCTCCTCTTGTGGCCGACTGGGCAACTAATGCCAGAGAGGTTTGGGATCGGACTCAAGAGTCAATCCAAGCAGCTAAGGACCGTATGAAGACGGTGTCCGATCGGTTTCGTCTCCCGGCTCCTGTGTTTTCTCCAGGGGACTTTGTGTGGCTCTCTGCAAAAAACGTGAAACTTAGAGTGAGCTCTGTCAAATTTGCTCCTCGCTTCCTGGGTCCTTATGAAGTTCTTCGACAGGTAAATCCTGTAGTCTACCAATTGAAGTTACCCGTCCATCTTAGGATCCATGACAAATTCCATGTTTCACTGCTAAAGCCGGCAATTTTACCTCACGCTCATTAAGTGCGCTCTCCTGCTTCTGATTCCTCTCGCTCTAGCTATGAGGTACGAGCCATAGTTGGTTCTAAGATGGTTAGAGGGCGCAGGTTCTTCTTGATAGATTGGGAGGGCTACGGCCCGGAACATCGCTCTTGGGAGCCTGAGGAGGCTGTCCATGCTCCCGACTTAGTTGCCGATTACCTGCGTCGCCGGGAGGGGGGCCCTTGAGGGGGAGGTACTGTTACGGTTGCTGCGAGCACTGGAGACTATGTCCAGATTTCTTGCTACTGCACATGTGCGAGCGCTGGAGACTTAGGCGGGCTTTGCACACTACGACATCGCAGGTGCGATGTCAGTGGGGTCAAATCGAAAGTGACGCACATCCGGCGTCACTTGCGATGTCGTAGTGTGTAAATCCTAGATGATACGATGAACGAGCGCAAAATCGTCGTCATCGTATCATCGCTGCAGCCTCCGACATTTCCATAATGCCGGGGGAGCGACAGGTACGATGTAGTTCCTCGTTCCTGCGGCCGCACACATCGCTGTGTGTGAAGCCGCAGGAGCGAGGAACTTCACCTTACCTGCCGCCGGCTGCAATGAGAAGGACGGAGGTGGGCGGGATGTTTACATCCTGCTCATCTCCGCCCCTCCACTTCAATTGGCCGCCTGCCGTGTGACGTCACTGTGACGCCGCACGACCCGCCCCCTAAGGAAGTAGGCGGGTCGCCGGCCAGAGGGACGTCGCACGGCAGGTATGTGCGTGTAAAGCTGCCGTAGCGATAATAATCGCTACGGCAGCTTTCACTATATATCGAACGTGCGACGGGGGCGGGACTATCGCTGCAGCATCGGTAACACATTGTTACCGATGTTGCAACGTGCAAAGCCCGCCTAAGTCCAGATTTCTTGCTACTGCACATGTGCGAGCACTGGAGACTAAGTCCAGATTTCTTGCTACTGCACATGTGCGAGCGCTGGAGACTAAGTCCTATCTTGGAGCCATTGCACATGTGCGGGTGACATCATCGCTGACACGAGGTCACATGTCTCTGACACCTTCTATGCCGATTGGTCGCTGGTCATGTGCTTGTGACGCCTTGCTCGGTGATAGGCCAGCATGACGTCAATCTTGTCGTTCTGGCAGCGGATTGGCTCTGGTGTCCTCCATCTTGGATGAGGCACAGAGTCTATATAAGACCCTGACACACGCCGCATGGCACTCAGTCCTCTTGGTTCATGCATAAGAGTAGACGCTCTGTGTGCGTTCCTCTAGGCATTCCTCTGTCTATGCTAGGTGAGCGCTACCGGCAGGGTAGCGTTCTTATACCTTACAGCTTCGGCTGCTGTCCGTATCCTTACCTCTTAGGGGAGCGGACATAGGCAGGTGCCTGAGGCACATGGTCTGGCTGGGCCTTGTGATTTGACTCGTAGGTGGACGTTGCCGCTAGGGTAACGTTCCTTATACTGCGTCTGGCAGTTGTTCGTATCCTCGCACACTAGGGGAGCGAACAGAGGTAGGAGCTTTGTGCGGCTTACGCTGCTGTTCGTCTCTTTTGCACCACTAGAAGAGCGGACCTAGGCAGGTGCCATATCTAGTGGTTCGTGTCCTCGCACACTAGTGGAGCGAACGCAGGTAGGAGCTTTGTGCGGCTTACGCTGCTGTTCGTCTCTTTTGCACCACTAGAAGAGCGGACCTAGGCAGGTGCCATATCTAGTGGTTCGTGTCCTCGCACACTAGTGGAGCGAACGCAGGTAGGAGCTTTGTGCGGCTTACGCTGCTGTTCGTCTCTTTTGCACCACTAGAAGAGCGGACCTAGGTAGGTGCCATTTCGCACACATTGCCTTTGTCTCTGTGATTATTAACAGAGATCATTCCACACACCGTCCAAGTAAGGGAGGAATTGCTTTACTTACTTATTATATCCTTCTGTGAGTTAACAGAGGTATTGCACTCTGCCATAGTCTGCAGCAGAGTTTTTGCACGGTGGACCCTGACTGTCTGATACTCCTTTAAGTTATTATCAGACAGCCCCCCGTAACACCAGGTTTATATTGAGTCCACAATTGGTGCAACTAGGATCCGAGCTGTTACAGTGATGTTACCTTGTTTTGTGGCACCTGGTTACCGCAGGGGCACCACATTAGCAACGTTTTAAAGAAGTGCCTTTCCTGTGTGGGATAAATGTTAAATGTTATTGCTTTAAATGAAAAAAAATAAATAACTTTAAAATGTACCTTGTCATTTTTCCAGCCTGCAGATGTGCTGGAGTTAACCAAGGAGGAATGTAGCACCACTGAAGTGCCAGGTGCCACAAAATGTAACCTGTAGAAACCCAACCCTGGAATATCTATGCAAATCAACACACCAGCACCCTCAGGCCACATACACAACCCCAACACCAGACTGGGAAACTGCCTAGCAACAGGTAAAAGGAATGGGCACTGATTGCATAGTTGCCACCCAATCTTTAGGGAGAGACCCAGCGAGGCGGAGGGGCCAGTGGTCAGTTGGGAAGTTGGCGGAAAGGAGTTTAGAGAAGAGAGAAGTCTCCAGATTGTGAGAAGGATTTTAGAGTAAAAGTACAGAAAGAAGGGAAAAGACTTGAAGTAACAACGGAGTGCTGTAACAGGAGTGAGGGACTGGAGTAAGGAACCAGGACTCCAGGAACCGTGGGTTACCTGTGGAAGTGTAAGACTCCAGGAACCACAGGACGCCTGTGGAAGTCTGGAACCCAGACTCACAGGACTAAACACAAGGTGGGGTACAGACCCTAGGACTGTGGGACACTCTATTGTCAACTGTTAATTTTGCCAGGTGAGGGGATCTCAAGGGTCCCTCACCACCCAAAGTGTCTGACGCATCAGCAGCAAAGAGGGGACCGAGGACTGAACCCCTTAAATAGTCCAGGCTGCTTGCAATAGGACCAAGACCGTAGAGAAGGGGCTCCCAAGCAGCTCTAGGCCACGGGAGTCCATCAACAACAAATGTGCACGAGGATAGCCAACCCATGTCACAGCTGGCATGGAGAACAGGTATGCACACCAGTGACTATGTAAGGGGAATACATGAAATAGCAGAAACTGCTGTGTGAATACTGACTTGAAAAATCCAATAGCTACATGCAAGAGTGAATATGTGAAAAAATGGAATCTGCATTACTGCCATGAACATATGAATCAAGAGAAATTTAGCTACTGAATTGATCAATGCAATAGAGCCCCAACACTACGCCAAAGTATTTCTCTACGTTGGGGTCCCTAGCTTGTGTGTGTCCTCTCATGCAGTTAAAAAACTTACCGTGTATGGGAAGCTGAGACCCAGGCTATATATGCGTATGATATGGATTGGCAATAGGTGTGGTTGGGGAGGGTTCACAAACGGAAAAATACTAACAATAAGGAATAACGTTTGGAACACCATTCTAAGTCCGAACTGGGTGCAAAAACCTAAAAAAACATCACTATGGGGAGATATGGTATGCACACCAGTGACTATGTAAGAGGAATACATGAAATAGCAGAAACTGCTGGGTGAATACTGATTTTTTTAGGTTTTTGCACCCAGTTCGGACTTAGAATGGTGTTCCAAACGTTATTCCTATTTTGGTATGGAGAACAAGGGGAGTGGGAACACCTGTAACCGGCATCCGCGGGTCCAGGTACCATCCTCCAGTAAAGGCAAGTTGAAACCGCAATACCGGTGTGGACTGTTTCCTTCTTGTCTCTGCACACATATACTGACTGTTCCTTGCCATTGCCCCCTCATCATCCACTGCTGGGGCTTGTCCCTGCTTGCAGAGGGCCCAAAACACCTAGGCTGCAGTACTCCATCAGCCCCGTCAGAACCCTGCAGCGGCGGCCCGAATAACCTGGCTGCACATCACAATTGGCGTAGTCGAGTACTCTTCTATTCTTATTCCCTTTTTATTTTTCACCCCCGTTTTTATTGGACCGACCCCCAGGGTCACGGAACTGGGCCTCGGCCGCGACCACGACTGTTCCCCCCTGCGCACCGCATGCCTGGGACTGAGTACCCCACAGCCCCTGGGGCGTCACATATAGATCTCAAAGTTTATATTTTTTAAAACTTTGAATGTTAATGTAATAATAAAATGGCAAATCTAAAAAAAATTGATTAATACACAAATATGATTTAAACAACAGGTTATATTCTAATGACACATTCCCTTTAAACATCCCTCATACACCAGCTTAATAGCATGTCTAAGATACAATACCTCTGGTGATAGATTTTACACCAAAGGGAAATTGTAGGCCCTGGGGTAATTACACTAATACACAGTTTTACGTCTTCCCTCAGCCCTATCTCAGGGATATTACTCTATATAAATAAGGGATGAAATAAAAGGTAAATGTCGCTGATGGCCTCATATCTGCCGGGTCTGTGCCGGGAGCTGATCCCTGTGATGAGCAGACGGCGGTCATATCCTCACCTCCAGCTCATAGCTCATAGTAAGTACAATCCTGGGATCTGTCCACAATCAGGAATCATGGGCACCGACGCAGGAAACTAATGCCACACAACTTGTATTTATCTTGTATTTTTTGTGATTTTGCACAGGAACTTAAGAAATGCTTACATTTAAAGTATGTGAAGTAAAACATAAACGGACCGGGATAAGAATTAGCAGAAAACAAATCTAAGAAATGAACACACTGGGAAATGTTTTAATTTCATTAGAAAATGGACATGGAATTAGTTGCAGATAGAGTCATTTCATCTAAATAGGCTTTCTGATGAGCAAATCATACTTTGCAATCAAACACTCTGATCTCTCCGTTTACTGCAATGTACAAACTCCCTATGCCTTGCAATAGACACATATTTAAGGTTTTCATTGACATGAAAAGTATCTATATTTTCCATTCTGGTTGTGTATTAAGATATTTTAAGGAAGAGAAATTGGGTGGTTCTAGGGATGAGCGGGCACTACCATCCTTGCAGGATCGGTACTCATAACTAGTGATGAGTGGACACTACCATACTTAGGTTCTCAGTACTGGTAACTAGTGATGAGCGGGCACTATCATGCTCGGGTGCTCAGTACTGGTAACTAGTGATGAGCGGGCACTACCATGCTCGGGAGATCGTTACTCGTAACTAGTGATGAGCGGACACTACCATACTTAGGTTCTCAGTACTGGTAACTAGTGATGAGCGGGCACTACCATGCTCGGGTGCTCAGTACTGGTAACTAGTGATGAGCGGGCACTACCCTGCTCGGGTGCTCTGTACTGGTAACTAGTGATGAGCGGGCACTACCATGCTCAGGTGCTCAGTACTAGTAACTAGTGATGAGTGAGCACTACCATGCTCGGGTGCTCAGTACTGGTAACTAGTGATGAGCGGGCACTACCATGCTCGGGTGCTCAGTACTGGTAACTAGTGATGAGCGGGCACTACCATGCTCGGGAGATCGTTACTCGTAACTAGTGATGAGCGGACACTACCATACTTAGGTTCTCAGTACTGGTAACTAGTGATGAGCGGGCACTACCATGCTCGGGTGCTCAGTACTGGTAACTAGTGATGAGCGGGCACTACCCTGCTCGGGTGCTCTGTACTGGTAACTAGTGATGAGCGGGCACTACCATGCTCAGGTGCTCAGTACTAGTAACTAGTGATGAGTGAGCACTACCATGCTCGGGTGCTCAGTACTGGTAACTAGTGATGAGCGGGCACTACCATGCTCGGGTGCTCAGTACTGGTAACTAGTGATGAGCGGGCACTACCCTGCTCGGGTGCTCTGTACTGGTAACTAGTGATGAGCGGGCACTACCATGCTCAGGTGCTCAGGACTAGTAACTAGTGATGAGTGAGCACTACCATGCTCGGGTGCTCAGTACTGGTAACTAGTGATGAGCGGGCACTATCATGCTCGGGTGCTCAGTACTGGTAACTAGTGATGAGCGGGCACTACCATGCTCGGGAGATCGTTACTCGTAACTAGTGATGAGCGGACACTACCATACTTAGGTTCTCAGTACTGGTAACTAGTGATGAGCGGGCACTACCATGCTCGGGTGCTCAGTACTGGTAACTAGTGATGAGCGGGCACTACCCTGCTCGGGTGCTCTGTACTGGTAACTAGTGATGAGCGGGCACTACCATGCTCAGGTGCTCAGTACTAGTAACTAGTGATGAGTGAGCACTACCATGCTCGGGTGCTCAGTACTGGTAACTAGTGATGAGCGGGCACTACCATGCTCGGGTGCTCAGTACTGGTAACTAGTGATGAGCGGGCACTACCATGCTCGGGAGATCGTTACTCGTAACTAGTGATGAGCGGACACTACCATACTTAGGTTCTCAGTACTGGTAACTAGTGATGAGCGGGCACTACCATGCTCGGGTGCTCAGTACTGGTAACTAGTGATGAGCGGGCACTACCCTGCTCGGGTGCTCTGTACTGGTAACTAGTGATGAGCGGGCACTACCATGCTCAGGTGCTCAGTACTAGTAACTAGTGATGAGTGAGCACTACCATGCTCGGGTGCTCAGTACTGGTAACTAGTGATGAGCGGGCACTACCATGCTCGGGTGCTCAGTACTGGTAACTAGTGATGAGCGGGCACTACCCTGCTCGGGTGCTCTGTACTGGTAACTAGTGATGAGCGGGCACTACCATGCTCAGGTGCTCAGGACTAGTAACTAGTGATGAGTGAGCACTACCATGCTCGGGTGCTCAGTACTGGTAACTAGTGATGAGCGAGCACTACCATGCTCAGGTGCTCAGTACTGGTAACTAGTGATGAGCGGGCACTACCATGCTCGGGTGCTCAGTACTGGTAACTAGTGATGAGCGGGCACTACTATGCTCGGGTGCTCAGTACTCGTAACTAGTGATGAGCGGGCACTACCATGCTTGGGTGCTCAGTACTGGTAACTAGTGATGAGCGGGCACTACCATGCTCGGGTGCTCAGTACTGGTAACTAGTGATGAGCAGGCACTACCACGCTCGGGTGCTCAGTACTGGTAACTAGTGATGAGCGGGCACTATCATGCTCGGGTGCTCTGTACTGGTAACTAGTGATGAGCGGGCACTACTATGCTCGGGTGCTCAGTACTGGTAACTAGTGATGAGCGGGCCCTACCATGCTCAGGTGCTCAGTACTGGTAACAAGTGATGAGCGGGCACTACCATGCTCGGGTGCTTAGTACTGGTAACTAGTGATGAGCGGGCACTATCATGCTCGGTTGCTCTGTACTGGTAACTAGTGATGAGCGGGCACTACCATGCTCGGGTGCTCAGTACTGGTAACTAGTGATGAGCGGGCACTACCATGCTCAGGTGCTCAGTACTGGTAACTAGTGATGAGTGGGCACTACTATGCTTGGGTGCTCAGTACTGGTAACTAGTGATGAGCAGGCCCTACCATGCTCAGGTGCTCAGTACTGGTAACAAGTGATGAGCGGGCACTACCATGCTCGGGTGCTCAGTACTGGTAACTAGTGATGAGCAGGCACTACCATGCTCGAGTGCTCAGTACTCGTAACTAGTGATGAGCGAGCACTACCATGCTCGGGTGCTCAGTACTGATAACTAGTGATGAGCGGGCACTACCGTGCTCGGGTGCTCAGTACTGGTAACTAATGATGAGCGCGCACTACCATGCTCGGGTGCTCAGTACTCGTAACTAGTGATGAGCGGGCACTACCATGCTCGGGTGCTCAGTACTGGTAACTAGTGATGAGCAGGCACTACCATGCTCGGGTGCTCAGTACTCGTAACTAGTGATGAGCGGGCACTACCATGCTCGGGTGCTCAGTACTGGTAACTAGTGATGAGCAGGCACTACCATGCTCGGGTGCTCAGTACTCGTAACTAGTGATGAGCGGGCACTACCATGCTCGGGTGCTCAGTACTGGTAACGAGTGATGAGCGGGCACTACCATGCTCGGGTGCTCAGTACTGGTAACTAGTGATGAGCGGGCACTACCATGCTCGGGTGCTCAGTACTGGTAACTAGTGATGAGCGGGCACTATCATGCTCGGGTGCTCTGTACTGGTAACTAGTGATGAGCGGGCACTACCATGCTCAGGTGCTCAGTACTGGTAACAAGTGATGAGCGGGCACTACCATGCTCGGGTGCTCAGTACTGGTAACTAGTGATGAGCGGGCACTACCATGCTCAGGTGCTCAGTACTGGTAACTAGTGATGAGCGGGCACTACCATGCTCGGGTGCTCAGTACTGGTAACTAGTGATGAGTGGGCACTACTATGCTCGGGTGCTCAGTACTGGTAACTAGTTATGAGCGGGCCCTACCATGCTCAGGTGCTCAGTACTGGTAACAAGTGATGAGCGGGCACTACCATGCTCGGGTGCTCAGTACTGGTAACTAGTGATGAGTGGGCACTACCATGCTCGAGTGCTCAGTACTCGTAACTAGTGATGAGCGAGCACTACCATGCTCGGGTGCTCAGTACTGATAACTAGTGATGAGCGGGCACTACCATGCTCGGGTGCTCAGTACTGGTAACTAATGATGAGCGCGCACTACCATGCTCGGGTGCTCAGTACTCGTAACTAGTGATGAGCGGGCACTACCATGCTCGGGTGCTCAGTACTGGTAACTAGTGATGAGCAGGCACTACCATGCTCGGGTGCTCAGTACTCGTAACTAGTGATGAGCGGGCACTACCATGCTTAGGGTGCTCAGTACTGGTAACGAGTGATGAGCAGGCACTACCATGCTCGGGTGCTCAGTACTGGTAACTAGTGATGAGCGGGCACTACCATGCTTGGGTGCTCAGTACTGGTAACTAGTGATGAGCGGGCACTACCATGCTCGGGTGCTCAGTACTGGTAACTAGTGATGAGCGGGCACTATCATGCTCGGGTGCTCTGTACTGGTAACTAGTGATGAGCGGGCCCTACCATGCTCAGGTGCTCAGTACTGGTAACAAGTGATGAGCGGGCACTACCATGCTCGGGTGCTCAGTACTGGTAACTAGTGATGAGCAGGCACTACCATGCTCGGGTGCTCAGTACTCGTAACTGGTGATGAGCGGGCACTACCATGCTCGGGTGCTCAGTACTGGTAACTAGTGATGAGCGGGCACTACCATGCTCGGGTGCTCAGTACTGGTAACTAGTGATGAGCGGGCACTACCATGCTCGGGTGCTCAGTACTGGTAACTAGTGATGAGCGGGCACTACCATGCTCGGGTGCTCAGTACTTGTAACTAGTAATGAGCGAGCACTACCATGCTCGGGTGCTCAGTACTGGTAACTAGTGATGAGCAGGCACTACCATGCTCGGGTGCTCAGTACTGGTAACTAGTGATGAGCAGGCACTACCATGCTCAGGTGCTCAGTACTGGTAGCTAGTGATGAGCGAGCACTACCATGCTCAGGTGCTCAGTACTGGTAACTAGTGATGAGCAGGCACTACCATGCTCAGGTGCTCAGTACTGGTAACTAGTGATGAGCGGGCACTACCATGCTCGGGTGCTCAGTACTGGTAACTAGTGATGAGCGGGCACTACCATGCTCGGGTGCTCAGTACTGGTAACTAATGATGAGCGGGCACTACCATGCTCGGGTGCTCTGTACTCGTAACTAGTGATGAGCGGGCACTACCATGCTCAGGTGCTCAGTACTGGTAACTAGTGATGAGCGGGCACTACCATGCTCGGGTGCTCAGTACTGGTAACCAGTGATGAGCGGACACTACCATGCTCAGGTGCTCAGTACTGGTAACTAGTGATGAGCGGGCACTACCATGCTCAGGTGCTCAGTACTGGTAACTAGTGATGAGCGGGCACTACCATGCTCGGGTGCTCAGTACTGGTAACTAGTGATGAGCGGGCACTACCATGCTCGGGTGCTCAGTACTGGTAACTAATGATGAGCGGGCACTACCATGCTCGGGTGCTCTGTACTCGTAACTAGTGATGAGCGGGCACTACCATGCTCAGGTGCTCAGTACTGGTAACTAGTGATGAGCGGGCACTACCATGCTCGGGTGCTCAGTACTGGTAACCAGTGATGAGCGGACACTACCATGCTCGGGTGCTCAGTACCCGTAACTAGTGATGATCGGGCACTACCATGCTCAGGTGCTCAGTACTGGTAACTAGTGATGAGTGGGCACTACCATGCTCAGGTGCTCGGTACTGGTAACTAGTGATGAGTGGGCACTACCATGCTCGGGTGCTCAGTACTGGTAACTAGTGATGAGAGGGCACTACCATGCTCGGGTGCTCAGTACTGGTAACTAGTGATGAGAGGGCACTACCATGCTCGGGTGCTCAGTACTGGTAACTAGTGATGAGCGGGCACTACCATGCTCGGGTGCTCAGTACTGGTAGCTAGTGATGAGCGAGCACTACCATGCTCACGTGCTCAGTACTGGTAACTAGTAATGAGCGGCACTACCATGCTCAGGTGCTCAGTACTGGTAGCTAGTGATGAGCGAGCACTACCATGCTCACGTGCTCAGTACTGGTAGCTAGTGATGAGCGGGCACTACCATGCTCGGGTGCTCAGTACTGGTAACTAGTGATGAGCGGGCACTACCATGCTCGGATGCTCAGTACTGGTAACTAGTGATGAGCGGGCACTACCATGCTCGGGTGCTCAGTACTGGTAACTAGTGATGAGCGGGCACTACCATGCTCGGATGCTCAGTACTGGTAACTAGTGATGAGCGGGCACTACCATGCTCAGGTGCTCAGTACTGGTAACTAGTGATGAGCGGGCACTACCATGCTCTGGTGCTCAGTACTGGTAACTAGTGATGAGCGGGCACTACCATGCTCGGGTGCTCAGTACTGGTAACTAGTGATGAGCGGGCACTACCATGCTCGGGTGCTCAGTACTGGTAACTAGTGATGAGCGGGCACTACCATGCTCGGGTGCTCAGTACTGGTAACTAGTGATGAGCGGGCACTACCATGCTCAGGTGCTCAGTACTGGTAACTAGTGATGAGCGGGCACTACCATGCTCGGGTGCTCAGTACTCGTAACTCATAATGAGTAAGCACTACCATGTATGGGTACTGAAAATCTGTAACTACTGATGAGTGAGCAGTACCATGTTTGGTGCTCAGTACTTGTATTGTATAGTTGAATTCTTGGATGGCTACGACTCAAGCACCCGTGTACAATGGATGTTTTTGAGGAATTCCAGCATTTTTCCAGATTTCCCAGAAAATGATTGAGTCCCCCATTGACTTTCATTACACTGGTACCCCAGCTGTCTGTTTTATCTTGGCTGACTATCAAAATTGGGGGGCCCTACATCGTTTTTCTTTTAATTATTTAGTAATTTATTGTACTGTGTGATATAGACTCACCCACCAGTGGCTGTGAGTGGTGGCAGTGAGACAGCTGTCACTTAGCTTGGGGGCTCATCTGAATGCAACCAATCATAGGCGCTGGTGAGCTTTGGAAGCAGTTAATCCGAGATGGAATAATGAGTGACCGGCATTTTCAAAAGAGGAGAAACACCTAGAGCAGTGTGACAGCCGTGCAGCGCCGGGCCGGTGAGTATGAGAGAGGGGGTTAGAGGGGGAGACCGACTGGTGCTTTGCTCCCCTGCCGCATTCTCACCGAATCCTAAGTTAGGACCCGGTAGGGAGCGCAACATCAGAGAGCAGGGAGCGGGAAGCGAAGCACCGGGCAGCGGGGAGCACAGCACCAGGAAGCGAAGCACCGGGCAGCGGGGAGCACAGCACCATGAAGCGAAGCACCGGGCAGCGAGGAGCACAGCACCAGGAAGCGAAGCACCGGGCAGCGAGGAGCACAGCACCAGGAAGCGAAGCACCGGGCAGCGAGGAGCACAGCACCAGGAAGCGAAGCACAGGGCAGCGGGGAGCACAGCACCAGGAAGCGAAGCACCGGGCAGCGGGGAGCACAGCACCAGGAAGCGAAGCACCGGGCAGTGAGGAGCACAGCACCAGGAAGCGAAGCACCGGGCAGCGAGGAGCACAGCACCAGGAAGCGAAGCACCGGGCAGCGAGGAGCACAGCACCAGGAAGCGAAGCACCGGGCAGCGAGGAGCACCAGGAAGCGAAGCACCGGGCAGCGAGGAGCGCAGCCCAGGGAGCGAAGCAGCGAGTAGCACAGCACAAGGGAGCGTGCATCAGCTGATTAACTGTCTGCTGGACCCTACAAAGCGGTCTGAGGGCTAAGTAAAAGGCTGAAATGGATGTGTGATTGTTTTAAACAATCATGCATCAATTTAAGCCTTTTACTCAGCCCCCAGACCGCTTTGTAGGGTCCAGCAGACAATTACTCACATTTCCCATTGACTTACATTGGACTCGCTACTCCTAACGAGTAATTACAAGGATACTCACGGAGTTACGAGTAGCCCGAATACCTTACTACTCAGCGAATACCGAGTAATAATGAGTATACTTGCTCATACCTAGTGGTAACCGCTCTGCATTGCTTCTACAGATCCTAGTGTCACTGACATTATTTTTTCATGACATATTTCATTTTATGTTAATGCAAAATTTTGTTGATATATTTAGAATTCTTTTCTGAAAACAACTAAAATTTGATGAAAATAATAAAAAAAATTGACAATTTGCAAACTCTAAAGGCTGCTTTACACCAGACAATCTATCGTGCGATAGATCGTTGGGGTCACGGTTTTTGTGACGCACATCCGGCATCGCTGGCGATGCCGGCCTGTGTGACACCTCCTAGCGACGCAGTATCGCTCACAAATCGTGAGTCGTGTACTGCTCGCTAGGTTCCATAATATCGTTTAATTTAGTTGTTCATCGTTTCCGGGGTAGCACACGCCGCTCCGTGTGACACCCCGGGAACGATGAACAACAGCTCACCTGCGTCACGCGGCCGCCGCCGGCTATGTGAAGGAAGGAGATGGGCGGGATGTTTACGTCCCGCTCATCTCCGCCCCTCCGCTTCCATTGGCCGGCGGCTGTGTGACGTCGCTGTGACGCCGAACGTCCCTCCCTCTCCAGGAAGTGGACGTTCGCCGCCCACAGCGAGGTCGGACGGGAGGTAAGTACGTGTGACAGGGGTTACTGACTTTGCGCGACACGGGCAGCGATTTGCCCGTGACGCAAAAAGGACGGGGGAGGGTACGATTGATTGTGAAATTGCACAATCGGTCGTACCGTGTAAAGCAGCCTTAAGTCCTCAGTCTTTACTTTACGTCAGAATTATTTTTCAAACATGCTTTTATTTTGTTAGGCTGTTAGAAGGGTTAATATTTTACAACAACTTTTTATTGCTTTTTTCGAAGGAAATTTACACAATCTATCTTTTATGGACTAATATACAGGGTGGGCCATAAGTATAGATACTATAGATACACCCTGGGTTGGCCATAAGTATGGATACACCCTGATATAATAAACAATAATGCCGGCCTCAAATGTTTAGCCCCCTCCCATGTACTATATCATAAATGGTAAGGTGATTTAGCAGCAACCACTTCCATTTTATCATGGTGTATCCATACTTATGGCCCGCCCATGGTATATCCATATTTATAGCCCACCCAGGGTGTATCCATACTTATAGCTCACCCAGGGTGTATAAATACTTATTGCCCACCCTGTATTTGAAAAACTTCTGGAACTAATACTGTTTTTAAAACTGCATCTCATTTCCACAAGGAGAAATAGGAAAAAACAGGTCCCCAAAATGTTTTAATCAATTTTTTTGGAAATTCTCCAGATGTGGTCAGAAACCACTGTTTGGGACATAGCAAGGCTCAGAATGGAAGAAAAGCTGTTTATTATTTTGAGTGTAAATTTGGCTGGAATAAATTCTACGCACAAGGCCAAATTTTTAGAGGCCCTGAGGAAGAAGAAAAAAGATATTCAAATAACGTTTGCAAGTGGCTATGTGCTTGAAGTGGTGCACTTGCACTATACTCCTCTTTATTTCTCTTTGCCAGCACAATCCTTCACATTTTGATTGACAGTGATGAACAGAGGTGAAATTATGGAGCGTTAACAGAATGTTAGTGGGGGTGGTACTGGTGGAGGGAAGCAAAAGGGAACCATATACTGCAAGTGCTCCTCTATGCCCACCAGTGCGCTCGCAGACCTAATTTACATATATATATATTCAATTCAATTATTCTGCATCTTTTACTACTCTAAAAACTATATAACAATATAACAAGAATCCTTTGATGCACAGCTGCACTAAGAAATCCATATATATATATATATATATATATATCAGACTCCCATGCAAGAATTTCAGTAACCATAGAAGTTTCCCTCTAAAACTATGTATGGATTTCTTTGTGCAGCTGTGCATCAAAGGAGTCTTGTTATATTGTTATATAGTTTTTAGAGTAGTAAAAGATGTAGAATAATTGAATTGAAATGACTTGGTGAAAATTGATTTGTTCATCCCACTTTATCGGCCTGTAGACATTTCATGGGAGTGGTAATATCTCTTCCTGTCTCTCGCCATCCATGACTCTTCTTTTGATTTGCTGGATTAGCGCTGTCCCATATTCATCCCGCCACAACCATAACTTCTCATCAGGCCGACTAATCAAAATTCAAGCTGCAAATATTAATAGGTAAAGCAGCCACAGGTCACCGTCATGGCAGATGGAATGGAATGGGGAGTGCAAATAAATGTAAAGAGGGTGTATTTTAGATTTTATTTTGATGATCTATATATAATTAATGTAATCTGGAATGACTCACATAATACATTCTTTCAAGGAACCATTCAGCACCTACTTTTTATACCAAAAATGTGTGATGGCAACCAGACTGAAGTGACAGAGTTCCTGCTCCTTGGATTTAAAGGTCTATATAAATACAAATATCTGCTCTTCATCATTTTCCTCTTCTCTTACCTGGTGATAATGAATGGAAACCTTCTTATTATAGTGATGGTGTCCACAAATCACAACCTCAATATCCCAATGTTCATCTTTCTCAAGCATCTAGCTGTGGCCGATATCCTGCTAACCACGACCATTGTACCCATGATGCTAAATATAATACTATTTGATATAAAGGTGGTGCCACTGAGGAGCTGCATCATCCAGCTTTTCTTTTTCTTTATATTTGGCTTCATCCAGAGTTATTTCATTACTATAATGTCCTATGATCGATATTTGGCCATTTGTAGCCCAATGCATTATAATTCCATAATGCAACCTCATGTTTGCCTCAAGATGGTTCTTGGCTCCTGGTTTATAATGTTTGTCTTATCTTTGGAAATGGTATTGTTTTTCCAGCTGGATTTCTGTGGTCAAAATGTCATAGACCATTTCTTCTGTGACTCTGGGCCACTGCTTGAATTGACTACATCAGACACTAGCAATATATTTTTGGTTGATTCTGTTTTTTCTATAATTTTGGGCATCATTCCTTTTACACTAATTATTACAAGCTATCTCAGAATTTTCTTCACTGTTATATCCCAATCATCAACCGGTGGACGGGGAAAAGCCTTCTCCACCTGCAGCTCCCATGTCATCATTGTATGCACCTACTATGGAACCCTCATGATGGTCTACATGGCGCCATCAGATGAAAATTCATTAACCACAAACAAGTTCATGTCTCTTCTGTACATTGTGGTTACTCCAATGATGAATCCCATCATATATAGCCTGAGGAACCAGGAGATCAGAAAAACCATTAAACAAATGTTTAAAAAATTTTACATGTGCAAATATAATTCATAGTAATGATTTTTACATGTAGTCTAAGAAAAATAACATTTTATTACAATTTTTTAGGGTACACCTTGCATTTTCCTTGGGATATTATTCTATACATCTGCTTAAGTTCACTGCTATTTTTGGGTGCAATCCTCTTCCCAGGTAGAGATAAGTGAACTATTAGATAAAGGTTTGCCAAATTCAAATTTAGTACAAGCCTTTGCATGTGCGACTCGGGCTCGATAACATGAGCACTTTCTCCAAAAATCGGGAATGTTCGGTTTTGTTCCATAACTGTGTGTTACAAAAATGCTTTTCTAATAACATGTTATGCTTTTGGATAGGATTGTGATGTTTTATCATGAGTGGCAGGACGTATTTAATGAATGTAGGGGGTGGGGACTCGGGAAAAGCCAGAGGTGCACGCCACAAATCTCCAGATGGCAAACTGACTGTGGAGAACCACAAATAGATAAGTCTGATAAGTCTGCAGAGTTTTTCACACATTTTGTCCCATAGGCATCTGAGATCTGTTCCAAAGATCCCCAAACTCAAGAGGAAGAAGGCATCTACACCGATGCCCAAAAATATTTGTCAGTTGGATTCTGGCCTGGACGAAGTAGGGTCCGAGGAGGATCCTGAACCTCATCAAGTAACGTTAACCCCTGGGGGTTGAGGTAATGATGAAAAGACTGAAATACCTGAGGAACATGTGCACTGTTTTGTGATGTCAAATCAGGAAGAGAAGGAGTGGAACAACATAGAGCTTGACGATGAAGCTGTAGATCCCACTTGGAATGAACCCAGAGGCACACAGCTGAGTAGCTTAGCAGATGAGGAGGATGAGGAGGAAGACAAGGATGTTACGTTGCTGATTCCCATACAAATGCATAGTAATGCAACCATGAGAAGCACTGCATCCTCAGCCACAACTCCGGCTGTGGCAAGCAGCGGTGTTGGGTCTCCAGTTCACAGGAAGCATTGCCTAGCCTTGGCCGTTTTGAGACTGCAAAGGATGACCCAACTATCATTTTCTAGCAATGTTGTAAACAACGATTCAGTAAAGGCAAAAATTCAATTATTTGACTACTACATGCATGAGCCGGCACATGTGCAACCAACATGCATTACTTTGGGAATCTTACTTTGCTAATATGCAGACTATCGGACCTACCCAACCACTGGCTGACATATCAACCACATATGCTTCTTGCTCCTCACGCATTGCTATCAAAACTTTTTTCACACAGGTCTCTGACTGCAGAATCTTTACTTGTTTACCCGCTGTAGTCTGGGTGAGAACGAGCCTGTCAGCTGTTATTGAAGTTACCATGACTTTTTTTTACCCATAAGAGACACCAAGGCCACATCCTTTGTGTTGCATGGAGCATACCTCCCTGGTGTGTGAAGACACTATGGGGAAATGGGGGGAAATTGAAGCCTCTGTCCTGCTGTCTGCCTGAAATGTTTTTAAATATCAAGACAACAAGATAGGTATCCAAGTTATGTCTTGTCTTTACAGGCAGGGGTGTAGAAGCAAGAGGCCTAATCTGGTTACTCATGCACCTCTTGATTTTTAAAACTGAAATGCCAGACCACATCCTGTGAGTTGTTTGGACCATAACTCCCTTCTGTGCAAAGAAAGCAAGATGGGTCTCAAAGCTGTGTATCGTCTGTACTGTCAAACGTGTGCGAGCAAGAAGCCTTATGCACCTCTTTATTTTAAAAATGGACATGCTAGGCCAAATCCTGTGTATTGCATGAACCATACCTCCCTGCTGTGCAAAGACACTATGGGGAAATTGATGCCACTGTACAAATCTCAAGACCCCATTATGGGTCTCCAAGTTGTAACTTGTCTGTACTGGCAGGGGTGTCGGAGGAAGAGGACTAATCCTGTCACTCATGCAACTCTTGATTTTTAAAATTGAAATTCCAGGCCACATCCTGTGTGTAAGTCAATGCAATCAGGCAGTGCTGAAATTAGTATGCATTGGAGAACACAGTCATACTGCTGCAGAGTTGTGAACCAGTATCCAGGTCAAGTTTGATCAATGGCTGTCTTCACTTAACCTATACAATACAGAAAGCCATGTGTAATAATGGTGCAAACCTAGTGGGGGCACCACAACAGTGCGACATCACGCTTGTTCCTTACATGGCTCGCATCCTCAATCTGGTTGTACTGAAATTTCTATGCCACTATTCCCATCTGGATGTGGAGCTCCAGAAGGTATGGTCCCTGTGTGCTAATTTTTAAAAATGATAATGCCAGACTAAATCCTATGTGTTGCATTGACCATTCCTCCCTGCTGAGCAAGAACACTATGTGGAAATGGGGGGGCAATTGATGCCACTGTCTTGTCTAACTGAAACGCTTTTAAATCTCAAACCTTCAGGAGGGATTTCCAAGCTGTGTCTTGTCTGTATTGGTAGGATGGTGGGAGCAAGAGGCCTAATTATTTCTCTCATCCCGATTTTATTTTTAAAATTGAAATGCCAGGCCACATTCTGTAAGTTTCATGGACCATACCTACATGCAGTGCAAAGGCATTATGGGGAAATAGAGGGCAATTGATGCCACTGTCTTGCTGTCGGCCTAAAATGTTTTTAAATCTCAAGACTTGAAGATGGGTCTCCAATTTCTGTCTTGCTTGTAATGGCAGGGGTGTGGGAGCAAAATTACTAATCCTGTCTTTCATGCAGATCTTGATTTTTAAAATTGAATTGCCAGGCCACATCCTGCATGTTACATGGACCATACCTCAAGTCTGCACAAAGAAACTATAGTCAATTGGGGAGGGGGCAATCAATGCCACTGTCCTGCTGTCTGCCTGAAGCATTTTTAAATTTCAAGACTCCAGGATGGGTCTTCAAGTTTTGTCTGGTCTGTAGTGGCAGTGGTGTTGGAGCACCATCCCTATACCTGTCTCTCATCCACCTCAATTATTTTTATGTCAATAGTCTAGGAAGCTAATGGTATGGGATCAAGAGGACTAATCATGTCACTCATCCCCCTTTTTATTTTTAAAATTTAAACACCAGGCCACATCCTGTTTGTTGCATGGACCATACCTCACTGCTGTGCAAAGACACTCTTTGAAAATATGTGTGTGCAATTGATGTCACTGTCTTGTTGTCTGCTTGAAATGTTTTAAAATCTCATGACTCCAAAATGGGTCTCCAAGTTGTGTCTTGTCTGTACTGGCAGGGTTGTGGTAGCAAGTGGCTTAATCATGTCAATCATGCACCTCTTGATTTTTAAAATTGAAATGCCAGGACACATGGACCATACCACCCTGATAGGGGAAGACACTATGGGAAAATGGGGGGGCTATTAATGCCACTGTCCTACTGTCTGCCTGAAATGATTTTAGATCTCAAGACTCCAAGATGGGTCTCCAAGTTGTGTCTTGCCTTGCAAGGGTGGTGGAGCAGTCTCTGATACACCTCAATTATTCTTATGGCAATAGTCTAGGAAGCTAATGGCTATGCCAAAATAGTAGGGCTGCACTGATCTATTTTTGCTGATTTGGAAGCTTTTCGACTCTCCTAAAGGTGTTTTAACTGCCTTAAGTTTGACCTCCCATTCAATCTAATGGGGTTCAAAAAGGTTTGGTGAACTGTACGGCGAACGTAGCATTTGTTCGGTAAGGCTTGGTGCACCGAGCCTTGAAAGGTTTACTCATCTCTCTATTCTCAGTGAATGAGACTGATCTTTTGATGCCTTGTGTAAGGGTGGCTTTACACGCTGTGACATCGCTAGCCAATGCTAGCGATGGCGAGCGTGATAGCACCCGCTCCTATCGTTATGCCGATATGCGAAGATCGCTGCCGTAGCGAACATTATCGCTACGGCAGCGTCATATGTACTTACCTGCTTGGCGACGTCGCAAAGACCGGCGAATTGCCTCCTTTCTAAGGGGGCGGTTCGTTCGGTGTCACTGCGACCTCACTAAGTGGCCGCCCAATCAAAGATGAGGGGCGGAGATGAGCGGGATGAACATCCTTCTTCCTTCCTCATTGCTGGCGTGTGGCAGGTAAGGAGAGGTTCCTCGTTCCAGCGGCGTCACATGTAGCGATGTATGCTGCCGCAGGGACGAGGATCAACTTCACCCAAGCGACAGCAGCAATAATTGGGAGAGGACCCCCATGTCAACGAGGAGCGATTTTGGACGTTTTTGCAACGATCCAAAATTGCTCCTAGGAGTCACACACAACGAGATTGCTACAGCGGCCGGATGTGTGTCACAAAATCCGTGACCCCAACGAGATCGCTGTAGCAATCTCGTAGCGTGTAAAGGCCGCTTAACACTAGAACTACTGGACTCGTGACACCTATATAGAAATACATAGTGCAAAGTAGTCAAAATGACTACCTCAGTAGTTCTAGTGTTAACACTTGTCTGGATATGCATTTTAGGAATGATGAAGGTCAATGCAAATGTTGTAGCAGGTTGTCCTATAGTGAAAATCTTATTGCTGGTTCAATTAAATGACTTTTTTATTGGAATTAGAGTTTGTAAATTTGCCATGAACTGCAATACTGAACAAACTCTAAAAAACTGGAAAATACATGTATAACAGGCTAAGATCTTACTTTAATGTATTCACCATTCTTGTCCATTTTCACCTTAATAAACCATAATAAACCATTTTGTAATTCTGACCAGTGTCTCTTTGACAGGTTATAACTCTGAAACTTTAACACATCTCGGAAATTATAAGATTGTTTTTTCTTAACATATAGTGCTTCATGATAGAGGTAAATTTAGACCAATATTTTTTGTGTTTCGTAAAACAAAAATTTGCAGAAAATTTTGCAATTTTCAAACCTTGAATTTTTATCCCCTTAAACCATTGAGATATGTCACACTAAAAGTTAATAAATAACATTTCCCACATGTCTACTTTACATCAGCACAATTTTTGACACATACTTTTATTTATTTAGGAAGCTAGAAGGATTCAAATTTCATCAGCAATTTCTCATCATTTTTCTAACAAAATTTACAAAACCATGGTTTTAATGGACCACATCACATTTGAAGTGACTTTGAGGGACGTAGGTGACAGAAAATACTCAAAAGTGACACCATTCTAAAAACTGCACCCCTCACACTGCTCAAAACCACATCCAAGAAGTTTATTAATGTTTTAGGTGCTTCACAGGAACTAAAGCAATGTGGAAGGAAAAAATGGAAATTTTACTTTTTCCCACAAAAATGTTAATTTAGCCCCACATTTTGCATTTTCACAAGGGTACCAAGAGAAAATGGACTGTACAATTTATTATTACGCCAAAGGTGGAAATTTATTGTTTGGTCACACGCCAGGGCTCAGCAGCGAAGAAGACACATTTGAATTTTACAATGCAAGATTGTCTGGAATACATAGTAGATGCCATGTCACATTTAGAGAGCCCCCAATTAGAGCTGAGCAAACCTCCCAAAGCTTAGTTTGGCTCATGTTCACTGAATTTACCTTCACGGTTTGATAAACAGTTTAACAACATATCCAAAACCATTGAATTCAAAAATTCAATGGGAGGCCAAAAAAAGGCATAACCAACACCTTTAGGAGGGTCCAAATGCTGCCAAAACAACGCAAACCATTTTACTTTGGAGCCCCAGTGTTGTGACACAGCCATTAACTTCCTAAACTATTTACATAAGAAATATTGGATGATTGATAGGAGTAGCCCTGTTGTTCTGATAACCCTGCTACTACAGACAAGATACAATTTGGAGACACATCTTCGAGTCTCCATACTTCCAAACCTTAGATGCAGACAGCAGGATAGTGGCATCAATTGGCCCACAGTACCCATAGTGTCATAGTGATCATGCAGGGTCACCAAAGAGTGATCACCACTGGTCAGAATCCTTGCAAACCTGTAGTAACTGCATAGACACAACAGCATTTATTGGCTCATGTTTGCCAGGTGTCCCAGAGTCAATGACAAGCTGTCTTCAGCCACAGATATGTAGATTTGATTCTCTGTATCCCCCAACCACGGTGCAGTCATGTCCCCGTTCCAACTTCAAGACTTCCCAGGTGGGTGGATGGTTCCTTCTTTTCCTCCAAAACTGTCCCCTGGCTGGAAAGTTGGGGACATAGCGGCTTTCGACCTAGAAACTATGCCTTGCAGAACCATGTGGTCTACAGCCCTGATAAATGAGGCAATATGTCCTCCTGCTACTCTTTCTCTGGTGCTACCACCTTGTTTATTTTGGACACTAGAATTTTTGCCAGCAGGCATACAACTGGTATAGTGACACTGATTATGGCATCAGCATTGACAGCTATGTTAGTAGCATATTAAAAGCAGCAAAACACAGCACACAGGTCCTTCATGGAGGCCAACTCATTGTTAGTGAAGTAGTGTTGGTCCACAAAGCGATTCTGCCTTGCGTGCTGTAGCTGAAACTTCACAATTGCCGGCTGCTGTTCACACAGTCTCTCCACCATATGCAACATGGAGCTTCACCTTGTTGGTATGTCACATATGAGAATGCCGAAAGTGCGCACATACTGCCGACACTTTAGGAAGAAGCACTGACGTATGTGGGTGATGTTTGAGGAAGCTCTGAAGCACCAAATTCAGTACATGTGCCAGGCAATAGATGTGAGTATAGCCACTAAGTCCCAGAGTTGCTGTGATGTTTGCCTTTGACCACAGACTCAGGATGACTGTCAGAATGACTGTCACGGACAGACTAGGGGCTAGCCGCCAACTGAGCAGGATCTGAAGAACCCCGAAACCCTTTAACCCCTTTACAGGGATTTGGAGTTACACAAGGTCCAGGAGATCACTGCCTATGGAAGGCTGCAATCCAGGAAAGAGTAGTGCTCAGGCAGGGTCCAAACCAGGAGGTACAAAAAGGGACAAAGTCGGCAGGCAGGGGCGTCATCAGGAAATTAGGTCAAAACCAAGATGGAAGCGAGGTACAAAAACGGCAGACAGGAGAGCAGTCAATTATGAGGCAGAGGTCAAAACACAGGGATCAATAGTGAGAACAGAGCAGGAAGTAGACATAGGCAGGAATACAATACTATATCTGGCAGTGACCAGCATATGGGGGGGGGGGGATTAGAAGAGTATGGTGTTTTCCCATTGGTTGTAGCTGAATGGTGGTAACTTCAGCTGCAAGACACACACTCCCTACAGTCAGCAATGGAAACCCAGCTTAGTGGATGAGCGGAGTAAAAAATAACGTCTGGAACACCATTCTAAGTCTGACTTGGGAGCAAAAACCCTTAAATCTTCACTATGTAGAGAGAAGGGCTGCACACCAGCGACAGTGCAAGGGGAATAAATGTAATGCAGAAACTGCTGTGTGAATACTGGTATGAAAAATACAATAGCTATATGTGAGAATGAAAATATGACAATGGAATCTGCATGACTGCCATTTACTAAAGAATAAAAAGAACTTTAGCTATTGAACTGATCAATACAACAGAGCCCCAACACCTCGCCATGGTATTCTCTTACATTGGGGTCCCTAGATAATGTGTGTCCTCTCCTGCATTTAAAAAAAACTTTGTATTTTATTGTATTTTTCATACCAGTATTCATACAGCAGTTTCTGCTTTACATTTATTCCCCTTGCACTGTCACCGGTGTGCAACCCTTCTCTTTACATAGTGAATGAGCGGAGCCTGCGCCCACCAGAACCACTAGCATCGACTCCTCTCTTATCCCCAGCACAGTCCATGCCAGAAATATGGCGGCATCCGGTGATTAAAGCAGAAGTCGCAGGAGCGGACTCCGGTGGGGACATGACAGTTGGGATGAAATTTCTTTTGATATCGCACTCCACCAGGCTGGGGTATAGGTCCAAAGTCACCAGCAGTTTATCTGTTTTTTCTTTTATGTCCAACTACAGTTACTATGGAGTGTGAAGTTCTTCCCCAGGCAAATGAGTTTATAAACCACCTGCTGTAATTTTCCCCTGGCTGTGCTAAAGTTGATGGTGCAGGTCTTACTCTGACCGGATGAGAAGAAAGTGCAGTAGGTGTATGAAGTGGAGCAGAGGGAGGAAGCAACACCCACCGACAAACGTCCAGTGGTCCGAGGTAAATGTAGAACATGCGCTTGAATGCCCGCCAACTCATGCCCAGCCTCCACTACTTTTACCCAGTGTGCAGTTAGCAAGATATACCGTCCCTGCCTGTGTTTACTGGTCCAATGATCAATAGTTATGTGGACCTTTCCACTAATGGTGTTGTGAGGTGAACAAACAGATTTGATCTGCCACATGTGTGTGCAGATAAGGGATGACACGCTTGGAAAAATAGTGGTGGCTGGAACAATGTATTGGGGTACAACCACAGACATTATTATTTTGGAAACTGTCGGTCTCCACCAGCCTGAATGGCAGCATTTCAAATGCCAACATTTTTTAAATTATCAGCCTCATGCAGAGTAATCCCGATTCTTTAGTCAGGCGCTCCCAGAATTAGTCCAAAATCCTTAGTTTTTTCAGGGTTTTATTAGATTCAATGGTATAATATAAAACGTCCGCATGTACACATGAAAAACACAACGCGTTTCGGCTACAATATCAGACAAGTAGCCTTCCCCAGGTCCTTGCCTGATATTGTAGCCGAAAGGCGTTGTGTTTTTCATGTGTACATACGTGACCCTGATGATTGTAAGTAATGCAAGGTGCCGGCTCTGCAGCTGAAGTGGCCAACACAGCAGAAGAAGAGGGGAGCAAGAGGAGCAAGAGTTCTTTATGGTCAGGTTAGGAAGACTTTTTCTTCTCTTCAGGTTCTGAAGGCACAGCTTGAAAATAACAACTATCTTGTCATCAGAAAAAAAACACATTTATGGGGGTCAAAAAGCTTCCGAAAAAAGCAAAAATATATTACAGTGCAGCACCACTGTTTTGGCATAGCCATTAGATTCCTAGACTATTGATATAAGAAAAATTGAGGTAGATGAGAGACAGGTGTGCCCTTGCCACCATGGACAAGACATGACTTGGAGACCCATCTTTGAGTCTTCAGATTTAAACACATTTCAGGCATAAAGCAGGACAGTGGCATCAATTGGCCCCCCAATTCCACATATTGTGTTTGCAAAGCAGGAAGCTATGCTCCATGCACACAGGATATGCCCTGGCATTTCCATTTTAAAAAGTGAGCACACAGCGACTTCTTCAGTAGCACATCCAGGTGGAAATATAGTCCTAGAAATTCCTTTAAAACCTGGTTGATCCATTTGATGCACATGTGATGTCGTCCAGGCAATAATCCGCCACTAGTTTTTTGAGATTATCACCCACATCCTTCCCTGGCTCCAGGTTCAGTGAACACAGCTGTTGATCAAACTGGGCCGGAATATTGGTCCACAACTCTGCAGTTGTGTGACAGCGTTCTACAATGCATATGAAATTAAACACTACCAGATTGTTTTGACTTACACACATGATGTGGGCTGGCATTTTCATTTTAAAAAAAACAAGAGATGCATGATTGACAAGCATAGCCTCATGCGTCCAGGGCCATGGCACTACAGACAAGACACAACTTGGACCCATATTGGAGTCTGAATATTTAAGAATTATTTAGGTAGACAGTAGGAAAGCAGCATCAATTCCCCCAACTCCAATTTCACCACAGTTTGATTGCACACCAGAGAAGTATAGTCCATGCAACACACAGGAAGTGGGCTGGCATTTTCGTTTTAAAAAGTGAGCATACAGCAACTGTGCCTTCTGCAACAGAGCATCTATGCGGGAATAATGCCTTAGAAATTTTTGTACAGCCAGGTTGATCCATCCGGTGGGCATGTGATGTCACCCATGGATAGTGCTGCCACCACTTTTGCATTATTATCACACACATCTTTCCCTGGCTGCAGGTTCAGTGAAGACAGCTATTTATCAAACTGGGCCCTTATAGTGTTCCACAACTCTGCAGATGAGTGACTGCATTCTCCAATGCATATGAATTTAAGCACTGCCTGATTACATTGACTAACTAACAGGATTTTGAATGGCATTTTTATTTTACACAACTTGGAGCCTCTTATTGGTGTCTTTATATCTAAAAACATTGCAGGCAGACAGAAGGACAGTGGCATTAATTCCACCATTTCCCCATAGTGTGTTTGCACACCAGGGAAATTTGGCCTATGCAACACACAGGATGTGAGCTCGCAATTGCATTTTAACCCTAGAACACATATTGAGGGTCTTTTTGGCCCAGTTCACAGATGAATGATGGATGAGATGACAAAAATCTGAAAAATATTTCTGTATATGAACTGTCTGGGACACAAAACTCTTTTAATCTTTCAGGTGACACCATCATTCACCTAGAACGTACAGCTTTATCCCGGATGAGATGACAAAAATATGAAAAATATTTCTATAACAGGAATTTTTTGTTCTGCAACATCCACACTAAGATTTTATGGAACTCTGTATTACCTGGCAACTTTTGGAGTCTAAAGATACGCCAGCACCAGAGGAGACTATAATAGTCATATGTACAATCTGAAGATCATCTGTTTGATGTACTCTGTTTGGGGAGATTACAAAAACTATGTCTGTATTCACTATATGATTGGAGGATAATGTATAAATTATTTGTATTTTTCTATACTACTTTTTGATGACCCCTGAGGAACCTTCTATTAGAAGGGGAAATGCGTCGGGTCGATTAGGGGTAGAAGGTTGACAGCCTCCTCACTAATATAGGAAGTGGCAGTATATACAGAATTATATCTCAGTGCAGAACCGACTAATTTAGGGTAAAAAAAGTGCTGCTTTTAGGGATCTTGACTGTAGGACCCTTGACTATTGGACTGTTTAGGGATATACTTGTATACTGCGCCTTACTGACATTTGTTCTTGCTCCTAAATTGGGGAAACACATAGGACTATAAAAATAAGGGGGATATATGTTTGAAATTGTTGTATGGCACCAATGAATATTTTCTATATAATGTGGAAGTGTGTTTTAATTGCTTCTGTTAATAAAATTAATAATTTTTAAATTAAGGAGTTTTTTAGTCTGTGAACCAGTTTTGAGCCCTCCTTGTATTACTTTTTTCGTGGAAAATTTGGTCTTTTTGGCCCCCATGCTTACGTTTTTGCTATTATCTGCAAAATTACTTCAGTTAGAGTTTTGAAACTCCAGGTATTCCTTAAGTATGTCGTTGCTGATAATATCCAGTTGTTCATATAATTTTTTTCATAGGCATTTTGGTGTAACAATGTCTGTTTGGTGAAAACTACATCTGTACGGAACAGGGGCCTTTTAGGCCCCCGCTATTTTTATCATGTTCTCAGTAGTGTTTGTGTCTCAAGTTACTTTATTTGTACTCAGTAATGTTGGTTTGAGGTTTGAAACAGACAAATTAGCCCCTATCAGTTATATCTGGAACATTTTTATCAAAAATTGCACAAAACGTTACAATCCTAGTACTAATGTTACAGTAGATGAGCAACTTGTACCGTTCAGAGGACGCTGCAAATTCATACAATACATGCCCAGCAAGCCAGCCAAGTATAAGAATACAAATCTTCTGGATGTGTGATTCTGCAAATTATTATGGCATAAATGGCGTAATCTACTGTGGCAAAGAGGTTGGTGCACCAGTACAGAAGGATCTGGGGTCTGAAATAGTCAAAACTCTTGCTGTTCCAATATTTAATTCAGGTAAAAACATCATCATGAACAATTATTTCACCAATGTTGAACTAGGCAATTTTCTGCTTGCAAAAGCTATTATACTTGTTTGTACTATAAAGCAAAACAGACGAGAAATTCCAGCAGCACTCAAACACAATTGTCAGCGAGCACTGTTCTAGGGTTAAGGAACCAAGAGATGCATGAGTGACAGCCGTAGGCCTCTTTCTCCCAGAACCATTGCACTACAGACAAGGCACAACTTGGAGACACATATTGGAGTCTTGATATTAAAAACATTGCAGACAGAAAGTCTGAGGGCCTTTTTGTACTATCAGGAAGTTGGTATTTTGCAGGGTTTTTCTCTGGCCACCATCAGTCCCTTTCCTGTCCTTTCCTATTTTAGTCAGCGGGGGCCTCACCTTTTGCTAATCCTGTCATCTACCTGTGTATTGTGTTTTTCCTATATCACCGCAGTCTTTGAATGTGGGGGGCTAGCTATTCTTGTCTATTTTCTGAGGCAGAGAGTTATTCATCTTTCCTATCTTTAGGATGGATAGTTCTCTGGCTGGGTTCGCGGTGCACAGAATGTTAGTTCACCCCTCGGCTACTTCTAGTTGTGATGGTTAGTAAGGGGATGGCGGCCAGATTAGTTGCCAATGCTCTTGTCACCTTTTGCCAATGATTTGTGGTGGTCTTCCATGGTTCCGGATCATAACTCAAAACTTGGAGACCAATAATTATGTCTTGATATTTAAAAAACATTCAGGAAGACAGCAGAACAGCAACATAAATTCCCCTCCCCATTGTGTTTTTGCACACCAGGGATGTATGGTCCATGCAACACACAGGATGATGTTTTTCATTTTCAAAAATCAAGAGGTGCATGAGTGACATGTTTAGGTTTTTTGTTCCCAGATTCCTGGCACTAGAGACAAGACACAACTTGGAGACCCATATTGGAGTCTTGAAATCTAAAAACATTGAAGGCAGACAGCAGGACAATATAAGTTTTTCTCTCTGTCTGAACATTGTTCTGCATTATTTAGCTCAAATATGCTAATCCTGCCTGGTCCCCTGCACAAGAATTCCCTAATGGAGTAGGTGGAGGATCGTGTGGTCCCAAGGGAATTTTGATCATCAGGAGTCAGCATATATTAGGGTTTTTTGATGGCTGCACCCAGCGATCTATTCTATTCTTTTGTGTCTTAGTTAGCAGGGCCTCTCTTTGCTCAAGTCTATTCCTTAACAACTGTGTATTGTTTGCTTCTTATATCATCATCAATAAATGTTGGGGGATAATGATGAGCGAGTGTATTTATTACTATTCGCTATTCGTAGAATAGTACGGTACTAGGGCTATATGTTATATAGCGAGCAATTGTGTATTCGTCTCGCTATATTCGGATGTCCTACCCAGCTTTTTTGGCACTTGATTTGCAGCCAAGAAACATGCTGGGCTTCATAACCAATCACAGCAATGCTGCAGCTATCTTGGTTGTGGCAGTACTGTGATTAGCTGGCTGTTCAGTGTCATAAGGTCTATAAAAGACCTTCCGCTGACATTTTGCTCACATTGCGCCCATAGCCTTCTTGGTATCAGTGTAGGGATAGTGTGCAGCTGCTAGGGAAAGTGTAGGCCTCTTAATTAACACAAAAAGCCCTTTTCAGGGCTGCCTGCAGCATAGGTCAGTGTAGCTTTTAGAGGGAAAAATTTCAGAGCAGGGAGAGTGTTTAAATCAGTATCACTACCTCCATAGTACTGTCCAGAAACCAGAATGCAATAGCTCTTTTAAGAGCTGATAGCAGGACTCTAGCAATCAGTGCTGCCTTATACAGTAAGGCTACTTTCACACTTGCGTTGAACGGCATCCATTGCATTGCGTTGTGTAACGGATGCAACGGATCGTACAAAACAACAGAAAGCTTTTTTTTTTTCTTCTTTACAGTTTTACCGGCAGCAGGCTATTGTGAACGATCAGCTGATCACGCGGCGGCAGGGCGCTCAGCTGATCGCTCTCAATAGCCGGCGGCCGGGCGCTCAGCTGATTGCTCTCAATAGCCGGCGGCCGGGCGCTCAGCTGATCGCTCTCAATAGCCGGCAGCCGGGCGCTCAGCTGAGCGCTCTCACATGCCGGCGGCCGGGCGCTTAGCTGAGCGCTCTCCCATGCCGGCGGCCGGGCGCTCAGCTGAGCACTCTTACATGCCGGCGGCCGGGCGCTCAGCTGAGCGCTCTCAATAGCCGGCAGCCGGGTGCTCAGCTGAGCGCTCTCAATGGCCAGCGGCCGGGCGCTCAGCTGGGCGCTCTCACATGCCGGCTGCCGGGCGCTCAGCTGAGAGCTCTCACATGCCGGCGGCCGGGCGTTCAGCTGAACGTTCAGCCACCAAGAAACAAAATAAAGTTTCTGTGATTTAAAAAAAAAAAAAAAAAGAGTATGTGCAGTGAAAAATAAAGGTTTCTGCCGCTCCAAAAAACATTACATGCTGCGTTCCTTCCACCCGACGTAGCGTCAAGATAACAACACTGCGTCGTTCAGCGGATGCAACACTGACACTTGCGTTACAGTGCGTCGTCCATACAAATCTATGGTGAATAGTGCAATGCATTAACGAACTGCGCTATTCTCCATAGTGACGGACTGCGCTGAACGCAAGTGTAAAAGTACCCTAAAGCATCGTTCCTGATTCCACAATAGTTAGAATTTCACAACCTTACTTGTGCCTTCTGTCCACATCAGCCACATTCATACGTTGCTAGTGGCTTTTGCAAATGCAAAGCAGGATCCTACCATTTTGGGCTGCCTGATAAAAAGTATGCATTTGCACTTTCTCTACAATATTTTTCGGGTCAAAGTTTGCTTGGTTTGGGCTACCAACATCTACTAATATGTCAGCAAGACCCAAAATGACAAAAAAGGCAGTTGTTAAGGAACGTAGACCATTGGTTGGCTCTGGCCTCTCGCCGTGCAGCATGGTAGAGGGACGTGAGGAAGTGGCATGCATTGAGCCGCAAGTATTTGATGACCTACGGCCAGAGGAAAGCCATTTTGAGGAACATGATTTACTTTCTCCTGAGGTGGAGGCTGATGATGATGAGACACAGTTGCCATCAGGTCAGCCTACAATCTCATGTGGAAAGGAAGAGGAGAAGGAAGATGATGAGGTCAATGATGAGTCCACTGACCCGACCTGGATTGTTGACATGCATAGCCAGCACAGCAACACAGAGGAAGATGGATATGTAGCACCAACACAGGCACCAATGGGTAGTGTTTTGCCCAGAGTGAGAGCTAGTGGTTATGCCAAAACAGTTGTGCTGAACTGGAAAACATATTTTTGCTATTTTGGAAGCTTTTCAACATCCCTAAAGGTGTATTTTGTGCCTTACATTTGGCCTCCCATTAAATTCAAAGGGATTTGGAAAGGTTTAATAAAGGTTCGAAGTTTGGTTCGATAAAGGTTTGCGAATACACCCCTTGTTTGGTTTGATGAACCGAACCGCATGGGGTTGGCTCATCTCTAGTGGCAATAACTGTTGCAGTTTGCTATGGGCATAATTTCATGTCCAGTTCCAATGAACACTTTTGGCATGAAAATCTATTATTTATCAAAATAAATCAGGAATGGGTCAGTTTATTCTTTGTGCACTGTTAACTGAATCCAATGATTAGATTGGCTGTAACAATTGTCTTGTTCCTGTACTTTGACGGTCATCTACATTGTTCTGCTTTCACGAAGGGCCAATCGACCACACTTTGTTGGAGTTCTTCTCCCTGTTCATCATGTCATTTATATTGCAGTACTCCTACAGCCAGGGTTTCATTGCTGGTCATAAATTTCCACTCATTTTATGTTCTCCTCCATCCTAACTCTACCATGCTGCTTTTGCCACAGCCACTGCATAGCCATGCCAGCCATACATATCCTGGATTTCCACTGTTTTTTTAGTGTTAGTCTGTACTGCTGTTGTCAGGGCCATTGCTGGGTCTAAACTGTCAATCATTTTATGACCTTATCTCTCTATCATGTTGCTCCTATCACAGCCACTGTACAGTCATGTCAACCACACACCTCCTGTCCTCCTACTGGGTTTAAGAGTAGTTGACTGTACAGAGCTGCCCTTGCTGGTTCTAAACTGCCAGGTATATCCTTGCATCCCCCATTTAACTGCTGAGCTGCACCTGTCACATTAACTGCAAAGCCTCACTGGCCACACACGTGGCTGACAACCATCTTTTATATTGCCGGACTGTACTTCTGATGCTGGGAAATATTCTCTCATGTTTTTCTACCTTTAATAAACAGCTTTAAAAATAGGGCTATTTTTTTAAAAGATTTGGTGACAACAAGTCAGAACTTCATGTTTTAATCAGTGTCACTTTTTTGTCTCTAGAAATACAGAGAGACTTTTGGATAGATTGATAAAAGCCTTTGTAATTGCGTAATAATTTTTTAAATAGCAAATCAGTTGTGGACCACAAAAAGTTAATATTTTTTTTCCCTTCTGGTTGACATTCCCCTGATGAAGATGGTTGATTTCTTTGGCACTCTATGGTAAGAAATTTGTGAAACGTACGTTGGGGGTCTTTCTTACTGGCGGGGTGACATTTGGCTCTATTTCTTATGCCTCTTGTCCCAAGGTTTGGTTACCTTTATACCCTTTTGACTTTTTGCTTATTAACCCCTTCAGCCCCCGGGCACGTTCCGTTTTTGCGTTTTTGTTTTTTGCTCCTTTTCTTCCAAGAGCTGTAACTTTTTTATTATTCCGTCAATCTTGCGGTATGAGGGCTTGTTTTTTGCGGGATGAGTTGTACTTTTAAATGAAACCATAAGTTTTACCATATGGTGTACTGGAAAACAGCAAAAAAATTCCAAGTGTGGAAAAACTGCAAAAAAAGTGTGATCGCACAATAGTTTTTGGGATGTTTTATTCACCGTGTTCACTATATGATCAAACTGATGTATCTATGTGATGCCTCAGGTCGGTGCGAGTTTGTAAACACCAAACATGGATAGGTTTATCTAAGGGGTTAAAAAAAATTCACAAGTTTGTCCAATAAAAGTGGCACACGTTTTGCGCCATTTTCCGAAACACGTAGCGTTCTTATTTTTTGGGATCTATGGCTCAGTGATGGCTTATTTTTTGCATCTCGAGCTGATGTTTATAATGGTACAATTTTTGCGCAGATGCTACGTTTTGATCGCCTGTTATTGCAATTTGTGGAAAACTTGCGGCGACCAAAAAACGTAATTTTGGCGTTTGGATTTTTTTTGCCACTACGCCGTTTACCAATCAGATTAATTGATTTTATATTTTGATAGATCGGGCATTTGTGAACGCGGCGATATCAAATACGTGTATATTTATTTATATTTTAAGCCTTTAATTTTCAATGGGGGGAAAGGGAGGTGATTTGAACTTTTAGGTTTTTTTTTTTTAATTTTTAAAACTTTTTTTTTATTTTACTAGTACCCCTAGGGGGCTATAGTGATCAGCAATCCGATCGCTGATCGCTATCTGCTGATCACAGCAATAGAGCTGTAATCAGCAAATTCAGTCACTTTGGTTTTCCCTCTGCTCTCGGTTGAGGGAAAACGAAAGTGAAACATCGTAGCAGCAGGCATCATCACATGACCCTGTGCTACGATGGCAACCACCGATAGTCACGTGATAACACACGTGACTTCCGGTGGGGGCGGCGGTAAGTAACAAACATGGCCGCGCGCATTTAAATCTTGCTGCCAGACTTTGGCAGCAAGATTTAAGGGATTAATGGCCGCGGGTGGAATCGATTCCACCCGCGGCTAGCAGGCACACATGTCAGCTGTTGAAAACAGCTGATATGTGTGCCGATCCACGCCGCCTGCCCAGGGGGCGGGGCTTAACGGGACACGATCCTGGACGGATAGGTCCGTCCAAGGTCGTGAAGGGGTTAAACTATAATATTGGTACTATCCTGGAATTCCTTTCCACTATTTAAGATATGCACATGCACTTTATTTAAGGAAATTTAGAGGCCTATTTATTCATCCATTGATATTTATACATCTTTTATACCCCCACCCCATTACCCACTGGTAGCCATGACCATGAATCTTACATGTTCACTGTCCCCTTGTTATAGTTATATCTGTTTTTTTCACTGTAAATGAAAATTGATAAAAATACTTTTTATTCAACATCAAATATTAAATAAAAAAATATATTGCATGATGTACTCCCTATTCTCCTGCTTTATTCATTATGTCTTTAAATTGGAAATGATAAAGTAAAACTGTTTTATATAACTGATAAAGTGATAATTTTTTGACGGCGTATCAAAAAGTTGTTGTGTCTTTATTTAGCAAAATGCAAAGCTTTTTACCCCTAAATAGAGATAATTGTTATTTTCCATCATTTGAAATGTCACAAATTATTCTGATGCATTACCTGGCTATAACACAAAATACAGCCGTTTATGCATTTGTCCCCTCGCCAAAAAATGAAATTTTTTCGACCATTTATGCAATTTACATAGCATAAAAAGCTGATACTGCAGTGAGTTGTAAATATATCTGGATATCATCTGTTTTCCCATATCCAGGTTAAAAGTATGGGGACATTCGGAGAATAAAAGGAATGTTTATATATAAAAGCTCACAACATATTCAATTGACTCCATGTGTAATGTGGGCTTTACATGAGACGACCGATCGTGCGATGCATCGTCGGGGTCACGGTTTTCGTGACGCACATCTGGCATCGTACACGACGTCATCTCGTGTGACACCTCCGAGCGGCGCAGTATCGCTCACAAATCGGGAGTCGTGTACTCGTCGTTTCTTTTAAAAAATCGTTTATATTTCCAGGTGCAGGTTGTTCATTGTTCCTGAGGCAGTACACATGGCTCCGTGTGACACCACGGGAACGATGAACACAGCTTATCTGCGTCCCGCCGACAATGCGGAAGGAAGGAGGTGGGCGGGATGTTTACGTCCCGCTCATCTCCGCCCCTCCGCTTCTATTGGCTGGCCGCTGTGTGACGTCGCTGTGACGCCGAACGTCCCTCCCCCTTGAGGAAGAGGATGTTTGCCGCCCACAGCGAGGTTGCTCAGTAGCAAGTACGTGTGACGGGGGTTTAATGACTTTGTGCAACACGGGCAGTGATTTGCCCATGACGCACAAACGATGGGGGCGGGTGCGATCGATCGTGAAATCGCATGATAGATTGTACCATGTAAAGCCCGCATTAGTCAAAGCATTCTACACGTATGTTCCTGCAAAAAACGGCATTTAAGTATACAATTCTCGGGAAGTCGACTTGTTTGCATTTCAAAAGATTTGTACATCTGTAGTCGTTATATAAACCATACCTATTAATTTACTGCACTTTGTCAAAATGAATACCATCTTTAGGAAAACATAGGTCAGAGTTCACACTGTGGACTCAATTCCAATAAAGAAATCATAAGCAAAAGGTGATGCTGCTATTTTCTGGGGACTATGGACGAGAGAGAGGACTTCAGAGCTCAGTAAGAGATACTCATACATATTACCCAAAATACAGAATACAGATTATAATGTGTGAGGAGAAGAGTATAGATACATCAGATATTATAAATGCGTAATTGTCAGGAAGACCAAGACTGGTGGCAACCGGAAGGTGATACAATTTTTTAAAATTTTCTTTGTTACTGAATACAGTATATGTTTATTAACTATGTTTCATTTATTGCAGATTTACACTTCATAGAACAATCAATTATTAGGGGGACAGATAGGGCAATCTGTCACAAAGACAGGGATCGCCGAACAGTTTGTTGTCTTCCTGGTGCTCGAGTTCGGCACATCGCTGATCGGGTTGACAGATTACTGGGAGGGGCTCGGGAGGACCCAGCGGTCATTGTACACATTGGCACAAATGACAAAGTTAGAGGTAGGTGGAAGGTCCTTAAAGATGATTTCAGGGAATTAGGTTGTAAGCTTAAAGCATGGACCTCCAAGATGGTATTTTTGGAAATACTACCTGTGCCACGAGCCACACCAGAGAGGCAAAGAGAGATCAGGGAGGTTAACAGGTGGCTCAAGAATTGGTGTAGGAAAGAGGGTTTTGGGTTCCTGGAGAATTGGGCCGACTTTTCAGTTGGCTACAGATTCTATGCTAGGGATGGGCTGCATCTTAATGGGGAGGGTGCAGCTCTGCTGGGGCAGAAAATGGCTAGAAGGTTGGAGGAGTGTTTAAACTAGGAATGGGGGGCGAGGGTATTCACTTTATAGAAGGGGAATGTAGTGCAGATAGTGACAAGGGCACAAGTAATGAAATTGGGGGTGGTACGGGGGGAAGGGTTAGGACAGTCAATACAGTAAGCAGGAATATAGGTACAGAGTCATACGTAACGTGCATGTACACTAATGCCCGAAGCCTCACAAATAAGGTGGAGGAATTAGAATTAATATTGTTGGAAGAAAATTATGATATAGTGGGGATATCAGAGACATGGCTGGATGAGAGCTATGACTGGGCTGTTAATTTACAGGATTATAGCCTATTCAGGAATGACCGTACAAATAAGCGAGGGGGAGGTGTGTGTCTATATGTAAAATCATCCTTAAAACCCATCCTGCGTGACAACATATGTGAGGGTAATGAGAATGTAGAGTCCCTATGGGTGGAGATAAGGGGGGAGAGAATGAATAATAAAATACTGATAGGGGTGTGATATAAGACGCCGAATATTATGGAAGAGGTAGAGAATCTCCTCATAAAGCAAATTGATAAAGCAGCGAGTCTCGGAGAGGTAATTATTATGGGGGACTTTAACTATCCTGATATAAATTGGGGAACAGAAACTTGCAGTTCCAGCAAAGGAAATAGATTTTTGATAACAGTGAAAGATAATTACCTTTCACAAATGGTACAGGACCCCACAAGAGGGGGAGCACTACTAGACCTTGTACTAACCAATAGGCCAGACCGCATATCAAATATACAAGTTGGGGGTTACTTGGGGAATAGTGATCACAAAATAATAAGTTTTCATGTATTCTTTAGTAAGATGTATAGTAGAGGGGCTACAAGGACACTAAACTTCAGGAAAGCAAATTTTAAACGGTTGAGAGATGATCTTAGTGCAATAAACTGGGATGATGTACTAAGTAATAAAAGTACACAAAGCAAATAGGAGACTTTTATGAGCATCCTGAATAGGGCTTGTGCAGAAAATATACCCTATGGGAACAAACATGCTAGAAATAGGAGGAAACCCCTATGGCTAAATAGAGCTGTAAGGGAAGCAATAAAAGAAAAACAGAAAGCCTTAAAAGAATTAAAGAGGGTAGGTAGTGATGAGGCATTATCTAATTATAGAAAATTAAATAAAATATGTGAAAAGCAAATTAAGTTAGCTAAGTTTGAGACAGAGAGACTCATTGCGAGAGAAAGTAAAAATAATCCTAAAATATTCTTTAACTACATAAACAGTAAAAAACTGAAAAGCGATAGTGTTGGCCCCCTTAAAAATAGTCTTGGTGAAATGGTGGAAGGGGATGAGGGTAAAGCCAACCTGCTGAATGACTTTTTTTCTACGGTTTTTATACAAGAAAATGCCATGGCAGATGACATGACCAGTGATACCATAAATTCACCCTTGAATATTACCTGCTTAACCCAGCAGGAAGTACGTCGCCTCGAAATCACTAAGGTTGACAAATCTCCGGGCCCGGATGGCATACACCCCAGAGTACTACAGGAATTGATTTCTGTGATAGATAGACCATTATTTTTAATCTTCTCAGATTCCTTAATAACAGTGTCGGTACCGCAGGACTGGCGCATAGCAAATGTGGTGCCAATATTCAAAAAGGGGACAAAAACTGAGCCGGGAAATTATAGGCCGGTAAGTTTAACCTCTACGGTTGGTAAAATCCTTGAGGGTTTCTTGAGAGATGCTATACTGGAGTATCTCAAGAAAAATAACCTTATGACAGAGTATCAACATGGGTTTATGAGGGATCGATCTTGTCAAACTAATTTGATCAGCTTCTATGAAGAGGTAAGTTCAAGCCTGGACCAGGGAAATGCAGTGGATGTTGTGTATATGGACTTTTCAAAAGCTTTTGATACGGTGCCACACAAAAGGTTGGTACATAAAATGAGAATAATGGGGATAGGGGAAAATATGTGTAACTGGGTTAAAAACTGGCTCAGTGATAGGAAACAAAGGGTGGTTATTAATGGTACGTACTCGGACTGGGTCTCAGTTCATAGTGGGGTACCACAGGGGTCAGTATTGGGCCCGCTTCTTTTCAACATATTTATAAATGACCTTGTTGGGGGCATGCGGAGTAGAATTTCAATATTTGCAGATGATACTAAACTCTGCAGGGTAATCAATACAGAGGAGGATAATTTTATATTACAGGGAGATTTATGTAAATTGGAGGATTGGGCTGAGAAGTGGCAATTGAAGTTTAATGTAGATAAATGTAAGGTCATGCACTTGGGTAGAGGAAATAACATTTATGATTATGTACTTAATTGTAGAACACTGGGTAAAACAGACACAGAAAAAGACTTGGGTGTATGGGTGGATGGTAAACTTCACTTTAGTGTACAGTGTCAGGCAGCTGCTGCCAGGGCTAATAAAATAATGGGATGTATTAAAAGAGGTATAAGTGTTCATGAAAAAAATATAGTTCTACCTCTGTACAAGTCACTAGTGCGACCGCACTTATATACTGTGTACAATTCTGGTCACCGATATATAAGAAGGACATAGCTGAACTGGAGAGGATGCAGAGAAGAGCCACCAAGATTATTAGAGGAATGGGGGGGCTGCAATACCAAGACAGGTTATTAAACTTGGGGTTATTTAGTTTGGAAAAACGAAGGCTTAGGGGGGATCTAATCACAATGTATAAATATATGAGGGGACAGTACAGAGACCTTTCCAAAGATCTTTTTACACCTAGGCCTGCGACTGGAACACGGGGGCATCCGCTACGTCTTGAGGAAAGAAGGTTTAATCATAATCACAGACGAGGAGTCTTTACTGTACGAGCAGTGAGACTATGGAACTCTCTGCCACATGATGTTGTAATGAGTGATTCACTACTAACATTTAAGCAGAGCCTGGATGCCTTTCTTGAAAAATTTAATATTACCAGTTATGTATATTAGATTTTATGACAGGGTATTGATCCAGGGAACTAGTCTGATTGCCGGATGTGGAGTCAGGAAGGACATTTTTTCCCCATTGGAACTTGTTTGCCACATTGGGGTTTTTTTGCCTTCCTCTGGATCAACATGTTAGGCTACGGGTTGAACTAGATGGACTTAGAGTCTCCCTTCAACCTTAAAAACTATGATACTATGAATCCCAATATCTCAATACTGATTACTTTTCTGTGTGTAAGGCTATGTGCGCATGTTGCGTAATTACATGCAGTTACGCTGCGCTTTGTAGCACAGCGTAACTGCATGCGTCCTGCGTCCCCTGCACAGTCTATGGAGATTGTGCAGGGGCCGTGCGCACGTGGCGTTTTAGAGCGCAGTGCTTCGGCTGCTGCCGAAGCGCTGCGTTCTAAGAAGTGACATGTCACTTCTTCCGTACGCTTTGCCGGCAGCTCCTGCTTTGTCTATGGCAGGAGCTGCAGGCAGAGCGCATGGAATCGGCTTTTTTTTTTCACTACGGACATTTCTGCAGCGATTTAAAGTGCACATGTGCTCTTCAGATCGCTGCAGAAATTTCTGCAGTGACTGTACGCAACGTGCGCACATAGCCTAAAGTGTACAGTGCATTAGGGATTAGGGATTCCCTCATTAGTCTTCTTCCTCTTCTTTTTTCCTCTTCTTCCTTACTCTTCTGCCATCCTCTTCCTTCTTCCTCATCCAGAATATGATACTTAAAGATACAGTAAGTGTGATACACTAGAACCTTTAAGGCCCAGTCACACACAACGACTTACCAGCGATCACGACAACAATACTTCCTGATAAGGATCACTGGTAAGTCACTGGGAGGTCACTGGTGAGATGTCACACAGTCAGACCTTACCAACGACTCAGTAACGATACAAATCACAGTAGTGACCTGTATAACAATCTCTGCTGTCATTGGGACATTGGGTCATTGCCTGTTACAGTGTCAAACATAGCGATGTGTCCTGCCCAGAAGGACATCGCCTTTGAAGAAAATGGTCCAGGACATTCAGAAAAGACCGGCAACCTCAAAGCAGGGGCCAGGTTGTTGCTGGATGTCACACACAGTGACATCGCTAGCAAGATCGCTGTTGCGTCACAAAAACCATGACTCAGCAGCAATGTCGCTAGCGATGTCGCTGAGTGAGACGTGGCCTTTAATGATATCCCGAGTAGCCATAAAGATTGCTTGGAGAGTGTCATGGAGTATGAAATGACAGAACAGGGGCTCCTAGGCTGGCACTCAGACCTGTGCTCTTCCTTATCTCAGAGGTAGGCTTGATTGTAGTCAGGTCTGAGCCCCCAGTATGAGCCTAACTCCTGTCTGAGCCATGATCTTACTCCCCCTCTCTCCCACCCTTGGGGTGAGCCAGGAACACAGTAAATAAACCCCACAGAAATGACAGGGACAAGGGACAACGAAAACTCATGCACACTGCACTCAAACAAAAAGAAGAGGTTATATGAGTACGGTGGAATAAAGAAAAGGGAAGGAAGTAAATGCACAACAGGGGAACATTCAATTGTTTGGCTGTCCCTCTGATTACCCTGGCCAAGGGACATAATCTCAACCCTTTTGAGCTTTATACACAGTCTCGGGCAAAGTGTGTGTTGTAACCTGCTGGGTCAAACCCCCTTGTATTTTAATTTTGCTTAGGCACTGTTTAAGATGCACAGAATAAAGGTTACATTTTAACTTACCCTCACTGGTGCTATACCTACTGCATGAATTTGGTGTATAAATTCCAGCACCAAATCTGCATCCTCTGAAAGAAAACCACACAAAACCTCAGTTTTGATGATGTTTTGGTGCGGTTTTCTGCCAGAGGATGCTAATTTGGTGAAATCTGGTGCACACAATTCTGCACCAAATATGCATCTCCTGACAGAAAACCGCACCTAAACTGTACTTTTTTTTTGCCGGTAGATGGAGCAGATTTGGTGCTGACATTTATACACTAAATCCCCTCATCAAATCTGCATCTTCTGAAAAAAAACCTTATTTAAATGATTTAAAAAAAGCCTCATGGGGTCCCACATGTTTTGATACCCAGCCAAGATAATGAACATGGCTGTGGGCTGAAGCCTGTAGCTGTCTGGTGTATCTGCACTGGGTATAAATATATGGGGTATTCTACTTCATTTTTTTTATATATTTATGTTTACACTCTATTAAGAGACAAATACTGCTACTGAGGGTAACCAATCAGAGACGTCGGCACGCCAGCAGTCTGACTGCAACCAATCACAGACACTGTGACAGATGGTGGGTGGGGGAAACATGAATTTGTATGAGATATAATGAGCAGACAAATAAATAATTAAAAAAACATTGAGAGGTCCCCCAATTTTAACCCCTTAACGACCGCGGGCAATAATATTATGTCCTAGTGGTCATAGTGTTACTGCCCGCGGTCTGCCGCCAGCAGCATGCCGCGATCGGTGCACATCTCAGCTGATTTTCACAGCTGAGATGTGTGCCTGCTAGGCACTAGCAGAATCGTTATTTGCTCATGCCGTTTAACCCCTTAAATGGCGCTGTAAATATGTGACAGCGCCATTATAACGGCATCGGCGGTAAACATTTTCTTACCGGCCGATACCGGAAGTCACGTGACTTACGGTGGTTGTAATGGTAGCACAGGGTCATGTGATGACTCCTGTAGCTGACATAATTACTTTCAGTATCACTCGACCAAACTTCTCACCTTTATCAAACCTTTCCGAATCCCTTTGGATGTATTCGGAAGCGAAATGTAAGGCACAAAAAACAACTTTAGGGAGGTCAAAAAGCTTCCAAAACAGCAAAAATATGTTTTCAAGTCCAGCACAACTGTTTTGGCATAACCATTAGCTCTCACTCTGGGCAAAACGCTACCCCTTGGTGTCTGTGATGGTGCTACATATCCATCTTCCTCTGTGTTGCTGTGTTGGCTATGCATGTTAACAATCCAGGTCAGATTAGTGGACTCATCATCAACCACATCATCTTCCATCTCCTGTTCATTCCCACATGAGATTGTAGGCTGACCTGAAGGCAACTGTGTCTCATCATCAGCCTCCACCTCAGGAGAAAGTAAATCATGTTCCTCAAAATGTCTTTCTTCTGGCCGTAGGTTGTCAAATACTTGCGGCTCAACACATGCAACCTCCTTACATCACTCTTCCATGCTGCACGGCGAGAGGCCAGAGCCAACCAATGGGTATGTATAAAACAAATCCTCAGAGTGGCCAAGATTGGGGTCATACAGTTAGGTCCAGAAATATTTGGACAGTGACACAATTTTCGCGAGTTGGGCTCTGCATGCCACCACATTGGATTTGAAATGAAACCTCTACAAAAAAATTCAAGTGCAGATTGTAACATTTAATTTGAAGGTTTGAACAAAAATATCTGATAGAAATTGTAGGAATTGTACACATTTCTTTACAAACACTCCACATTTTAGGAGGTCAAAAGTAATTGGACAAATAAACCAAACCCAAACAAAATATTTTTATTTTCAATATTTTGTTGCGAATCCTTTGGAGGCAATCAAAGCCTTAAGTCTGGAACCCATGGACATCACCAAGCGCTGGGTTTCCTCCTTCTTAATGCTTTGCCAGGCCTTTACAGCCGCAGCCTTCAGGTCTTGCTTGTTTGTGGGTCTTTCCGTCTTAAGTCTGGATTTGAGCAAGTGAAATGCATGCTCAATTGGGTTAAGATCTGGTGATTGACTTGGCCATTGCAGAATGTTCCACTTTTTTGCACTCATGAACTCCTGGGTAGCTTTGGCTGTATGCTTGGGGTCATTGTCCATCTGTACTATGAAGCGCCGTCAGATCAACTTTGCGGCATTTGGCTGAATCTGCGCTGAAAGTATATCCCGGTACACTTCAGAATTCATCCGGCTATTCTTGTCTGCTGTTATGTCATCAATAAACACAAGTGACCCAGTGCCATTGAAAGCCATGCATGCCCATGCCATCACGTTGCCTCCACCATGTTTTACAGAGGATGTGGTGTGCCTTGGATCATGTGCCGTTCCCTTTCTTCTCCAAACTTTTTTCTTCCCATCATTCTGGTACAGGTTGATCTTTGTCTCATCTGTCCATAGAATACTTTTCCAGAACTGAGCTGGCTTCATGAGGTGTTTTTCAGCAAATTTAACTCTGGCCTGTCTATTTTTGGAAATGATGAATGGTTTGCATCTAGATGTGAACCCTTTGTATTTACTTTCATGGAGTCTTCTCTTTACTGTTGACTTAGAGACAGATACACCTACTTCACTGAGAGTGTTCTGGACTTCAGTTGATGTTGTGAACGGGTTCTTCTTCACCAAAGAAAGTATGCGGCGATCATCCACCACTGTTGTCATCCGTGGACGCCCAGGCCTTTTTGAGTTCCCAAGCTCACCAGTCAATTCCTTTTTTCTCAGAATGTACCCGACTGTTGATTTTGCTACTCCAAGCATGTCTGCTATCTCTCTGATGGATTTTTTCTTTTTTTTCAGCCTCAGGATGTTCTGCTTCACCTCAATTGAGAGTTCCTTAGACCGCATGTTGTCTGGTCACAGCAACAGCTTCCAAATGCAAAACCACACACCTGTAATCAACCCCAGACCTTTTAACTACTTTATTGATTACAGGTTAACGAGGGAGACGCCTTCAGAGTTAATTGCAGCCCTTAGAGTCCCTTGTCCAATTACTTTTGGTCCCTTGAAAAAGAGGAGGCTATGCATTACAGAGCTATGATTCCTAAACCCTTTCTCCAATTTGGATGTGTAAACTCTCATATTGCAGCTGGGAGTTTGCACTTTCAACCCATATTATATATATAATTGTATTTCTGAACATGTTTTTGTAAACAGCTAAAATAACAAAACTTGTGTCACTGTCCAAATATTTCTGGACCTAACTGTATGTCTCCTGTGACTGATGAAGGGGGGAAAAAGGAGGACCAGGTCGAGGATTGGATGGGCCAGCCTTCTCTGTATCAACACAGTAGACTGTGTGGCGGTTGAAGATTGGTTGCTGCTTGGGAAATGTAAATAGGCCTTGTCTGCCATCCAAGACAGAAACTGCTCTCGCTCTGCTGGCTTCCACACACGTTTAGGTTCCAGATCTGGAGATTTGGAAAGTAACATAATGGATGCATCAAGCTTCTTCTAACCTGACACAGACTAAGTACCTTGTCGTCCACCACTTACAACACCACGCCCATGTCCCTGTCCCTTAACCCCCTTAATGACCGCGGGCAGTAATATTATGTCCTAGTGGTCATAGTGTTACTGCCCATGGTCTGCCGCCGGCAGCATGTAGTGATCGGCGTACATCTCAGCTAATTTTTACAGCTGAGATGTGTGCCTTCTATGCACAAGCAGAATCGTTATCTGTTCGTGCCATTTAACCCCTTAAATGACGCTGTCAATATATGACATTGCCATTACTGTATAACGGCTTCGGCAGTAAACATTTGTCATGGTTGTCATGGTAGCACAGGGTCATGTGATGACTCCTGTAGCTGACATGAATTACTTTCGGTTTCACTCGGCCCGGAGCCGAGTGAAGCAGAAAATGAGCATAGCTGTATAGCTGTGATCAGCACATAGGGCAGAGCGATTGGATTGTTGATCCATATAGTCCCCTAGGGGGACTAGTAAATTAAAAAAAAGTGAAAAAAAAAAGTTTTAAAAAATTAAAAAAAAATCCCCGAAAAGTTCAAATCACCTCACTTTTGCCCCATTAAAAATTTAAGGGTTAAAAAAATAACAAATATACACACATTTGGCATCGCCGTGTTCAGAAACGCCTAATCTATCAAAATATAAAATCAGTTAATATGATCAGTAAATGGCGTAGCAGCGAAAAATTTCCAAACAGCAAAATTATGTTTTTTGGTCGCCACAAATTTTGCGCAAAATGCAATAACAGGCGATCAAAACGTTGCATCTGCGCAAAAATGGTACCTTTAAAAACATCAACTCGAGATGCAAAAAGTAAGCTGCTAATAAGCCATAGATCTCGAAAAATGAGAATATTATGGGTCACGGAATATGGCATAAAACGTGCGACACTTTTTTCGGACAAACGTCCGATTTTTTTTTACCTCTTATATAAAAGTAAACCTATACATGTTTGGTGTCTGCGAACTCGCACTGACCTGAGGCATCACACCCACACATCAGTTATATAGTGAACACAGTGAATAAAATATCTCAATTTTTTGCAACTTTTCTGCATTTGGAATTTGTTTGCTGTTTTTTAGTACCCTATATGCTAAAACTTATGGTTTCATTTAAAACTACAGCTCGTTCCGCAAAAAATTAGCCCTCACATGACCATATTGACTGAAAAATAAAAAAAGTTACGTCTCTCGGAAAAAGAATGGCGAAAAAAAAAAAAAGAAAACCGAGAAATCGGCCGGTCGTGAAGGGGTTAATACCTAGCCAAGAAGAAAGGTGATGGGAAGGAAAATGAGGAAACACAGACCAGTAACACAACTGATTTCTTCCTTCTCTTCCTAGCAGGCAAAATTATTGCTAATGCAATATGGGTTTAAACAACTGCACCCAAGCTGTGATAGGGAAGAGACAAAATAGAAGTGAGAAACACCTGACTGTCAGCAAATCAAGGTGTGAGGTAAATCCGGAGATATGACGATAAATCATGATATTCAAGTTATGTCAGGAAGCCCTCTCCTGGTGTCACCCCCCCTTTCCTTCACACAACTCCTTCAATCAGAAAATTTACCACAGGGATAAACGGTTTGTTTAGCAGATAGGTGTCAAAGGAACTGGTCTGTGTTCCACTTACACCTCCAACAGCCATCTCCTCTGATATGGAGATTAGTGTTCTCTCAGGCCTCTAAAACAAAGAGAGAGAGGAAGAGCCCCTGGGAGCTGTGTCCACTCATCAAAGAAAGTGGACAGTGACCTGGCAAAACCAAAAGGAAGCTAATCACCACAGGAGAGCATACTGCTGGCTCCGTAATATCATACCCAGTTATGATATTACCGTGCGTCTCAGCCATACACCCCCTACATCGTTAAAATCGGGACTTCGAGCCGAATCTGTGCATATCCTCGGAGTGTATATGGCACCCTGGGGCGGCGAGATATAGAGCACTGCTAGTAGGAGTCCGGTAAATGAGTCGTGCTTGGACTCAAAATGCAGAGGGGACCGGGCGGATCTGATGGCACCAGAACCATCCCGATCGGACCTCCCAGTCCGGAGTTGCAGGTAATAGCCCCTTCTGGGATATTACTCTGACTCCATGCAGGGGGAGTGGCAGTGCTTCCCTGTGATGTCACTAAGGTAGGAGGGGACCTGGATTTGCCCAGGTTGATAACCCTACTTCGGCCATTTTCCAGTGTTCTTTCGCTGGGGGTCACGTGTAGGAAACATCTGTGGCAAGGATCCTAGAAACCTGGTCCCCGGCGCCCCCCTGTGGCCAGACGCACAAGGTAACTGCTGGAACTGTGTATGCCTGTTTGTAAACCATGCTTTATCTGTAACTGTACTCTGACCTATGTATATTCTGTAGATCCCCTATTGTATATATTGTAGTTTCTAGTGTGGCTTTAGGCTGATTAAATTATATAATTAATCTTGGGCTGTTCTGTTATCTCGATCTTGAATCCCACGTCGGTGTGTTCGGCTAATAGTTACCGTGAAGCGGTTGGTGGCAGCGAGTTGTGCCAAGGATTATTGTGGGGAGGCCAGTGAGATTCGGGGGGATTTTATATATTCCGCCCGCGGAGGTCGGGGGAATATATACCCTACTCTCACCGGGGACCCTTCAATAATCGGCATAAGTAGTATAGCGGCCTCCTTGCTTATTGTCGGGCAATTCCATAATTGGCCTGACTATAAGAGGGGCGCTAGAGAGCGCGTCATGTGCTCTGTCTGTCGGTCGGGAGGTATAAAGGAGGGGTGACCCCCACTTGTTACCCCCCGATTGTGACGTACTGGTAGCCAGCGCGGGGGATTTCTGAGTGACCCCCCCCCGGTGGTTCGTGACATATTGGTGGCATAGCGGTGGGATCGAGATAATAGTGTGTGTGAGTGTGAGACCCATACTCCCAGACACTAAAGACTGCCTGCAGCAGCTGTGGCTGCTGGGGTCTTCAGACCAGACCAACACTAGAGTGTCAGAGTGCAGATACTGTAAGGTGTGTGGAGGCATCAGGTGTCAGTTCTGTGTCAGTGACCAAAGTCTGCAACAATGGCTGAGAGCACCAGGAGCAAAGCCAAAGGAATGGCCGATGCTCAGGCCAGAGACGATGAGGAGGTTGTCCACGAGCCCTCCAAGAGCCCGACGCCAGAGAACAGCTCTGCAGAGGACATCGCACAACCTGGCACTGCTGGACAAAATGAGGAGGAGCTCGCCCAAGGGTCCTCAACGAGCCAGATGCCAGTCCTCCGCTCTGAAATGGACAGTGAATCACCTGGCTCTGCAGCGTGCCGCAGATCACCACTTGCCAATCCCTCCGGCCTGAGAGGTGCAGAGGCCCTCCTTCAAGCTGCCTTGGCCAGGCTTATGGCTGGAGACCGGGATACCTACGAGGTACTCATGGCCGAGCGTGAGCGACAGGCAGCGCGTGACGCTGAGGCTGCGGAGCAGCAAGCAGCGCGTGAGGCTGAGGCTGCGGAGCGGCAGGCAGCGCGTGAAGAGCGACAGCAACAGGCAGAGCGTGACCACCAGCTGCAGCTAGCTCAGCTCCAGCCCTCATCAGCCACACGTGACCTTCAAGACACCAAACTTCCAAAGGTCCGTGTTGAGGACTTCCCAGTGCTGGAGAAGGATGGAGACTTGGACTCTTTCCTGACTGCTTTTGAACGGACTTGCCTGCAGCACCATCTGGACAAGGACCAGTGGGCCAAATACCTGACCCCCCGTTTAAGGGGTAAGGCCCTGGAAATCCTTGGGGACTTGCCTACTGAGGCAGATCAGGGCTACGACACAATCAAGCGGGCCCTGATCCAACAGTACAACCTCACTCCGGAGTCCTACCGCAAGAAGTTCCGGACCCTGCAGAAGGGACCAAAGGACTCCTGGGCTGACCACCGGCGGGCACTTGCCCGAGCTGCCGACCACTGGACCCAAGGCCTGCAGCTTTCCACCGGACCGGAGATCCTGGACTTGGTCATCACAGAGCAACTCTTGTGGAACTGCCCTGAGGATCTCCGCCAGTTCATCCGAGACCAGAAGCCAAAGGGGTCCACGGCTACAGCTGCCCTGGCCGATGACTACACCAACAATCGGGCTCCTGAGGCCAGGAGAGCAGCCACCAGCAGCACCTGGAGAGGGGGTAAGATGAATTCTGCGACTGCCCCACCTGCCCCTAGACTGCAGGGGGTGTCCCCCTCAACTCCCCTCTCCAGGCCCGTGCCAGAACCAAGACGGTGCCACCAGTGCAACCTACCTGGACACTTCAAGGCCATGTGCCCTCAGCGTCCCAAGGCCCCGGCTCCGTCCCCGTCCCAAGGGCCGCCCAAGGTGTATTGTGTGGGTGGGGGTGGTGGTAGGTCCCTGGACAGCTTCCAACCTGTCACCGTCGGCCGGTCTGTGACCATAGGACTGCGAGACAGCGCCTCGGAGGTGACTCTGGTGCGGCCTGAGATGGTGTCCCCCCAAGACTTGATACCTGGAAAAACCCTCGCTGTCTCCGGGATTGGAGGCATTGACCCGGCGCTGCCTGTTGCTGGCATTTATGTGGACTGGGGCGCAGGGCGAGGGGTGAGAGAGGTGGGGGTAACTGATCGGATCCCCGCAAACGTGTTACTTGGGACAGATTTGGGGCAGATAACCTCCCAGTTTGGGCCCCCCCAAGGGCTGACCCTTCAGCCAGTACTGACATGCCTCCGGACAATGTTAATGTGTTCTCCATGAATGATGTAAGGGAAGAGGGAGTGAACTCTGATTTTTCTGCTTGCATAGACACACACACAGCTGCAGCTGTGACAGGAGGGGAGGGGGTCAGAGAAAGGTGTGACAATGCCTCTACAAGTAATCAGCCTGTGAGCTGGGATCTGTTGCCCCCTGCAGGGATAAGCAGAGAGCAGGGTGCTGCAGGGGGAGGACCAGTGTGTGGGGTGGGGGCTACCACAGCAAATGTGGGGTCCCCAGAGATTTCACAGCGGGGTTCTGTTGCTGCAGGGGGGGAACAGGCAGGTGAGATTGGGGCCGGTCCCGGAGCGGAAGTGCTCCCAGGTAAGATCTCGGTGCAGGGTTCCCCCACAACCGGGGTGTCAGGAAGCCAGGTAGGTCTGCCTGAACCGGCGACTTGGTCAGGAACGGAGGAGGAGCAGGCACGACCCACGGTCGCAGCGGCTGTGGCCGCTGTCACCCGCAGTGGGAGTGCTGGAAGCCAAGGGGCCTCCCGGAGGTCCGATAGCTCTTCCCCTTCTGACCAAGTGGCAGCCGAGTCAGGTGGAGGCCAGGACACAGGTCCCGGGGTACTGACCGAAGATGTGACAGTCTCGTCGATTCTGGCCACATCTAGTCAGGGGTTTCAGGCAGCGTTAGAAGCTGACGACAGCCTGAAAGCTCTAAAGGAGCAGGCGGCACAGCCTCCCTCGGACTCGGACCCGGAGCGAGTGGTCTGGGACCAAGGACGGCTGTACCGGGTCACGGTCCAGCAGGGTTCACCGGAGGCGTGGCCCAGGGACCGACAGTTGGTGGTACCCTATCCGTTCCGGACGGAGTTGTTGCGGATCGCACATGAGATTCCGATGGCCGGACACCTAGGGATCGCTAAGACCAAGGCCAGGTTAAACCAGCATTTCTACTGGCCAAAAATGGGGGCCGATGTGGCTGCCTACTGCCGTTCGTGTGAAACCTGTCAGAGAGTGGGGAAGGCGGGGCCACACCCCAAAGCCCCACTGGTATCTCTGCCAATCATCGATGAGCCTTTCAGGAGGGTGGCTGTGGATCTGGTCGGCCTGCTGGCCATCCCCAGCAGCTCCGGGAAACGCTTCATACTAACGGTAGTGGACTATGCCACCCGGTACCCAGAAGCAGTGGCCTTGTTGTCCATTCGGGCTGACAAGGTGGCCACCGCCTTGCTGGAGATTTTCTCCCGAGTGGGTTTTCCCCAGGAAATGCTCACTGACCGGGGGACCCAATTCATGTCCCAGCTGATGGAGGCCCTCTGTAAGCAAGTCCAGGTGCGACATCTGGTGGCCAGCCCGTACCATCCACAGACTAATGCCCTGTGCGAGCGGTTCAATGGCACCCTAAAGCAGATGCTTAAGATGTTGGTCGACTCCCACGGGCGTGACTGGGAGCGGTATCTCCCACACCTGTTATTTGCTTACCGGGAGGTTCCACAGGCCTCAACGGGATTCTCACCGTTTGAGCTCCTGTACGGGCGACGTGTGCGGGGCCCCCTGGCTCTGGTGAAAGAGGCTTGGGAAGGGGATTTGGCCACCCCTGGAGTGTCGGTTATCGAGTATGTCATGCGCTTCCGGGACAAAATGCAGGCCGTGACGCAACTGGTACACGACAATATGGCTCAAGCCCAGGCCGATCAGAAGCGTTGGTACGACCAGAACGCTTGTGAGAGGACCTACCAAGTGGGTCAAAAGGTGTGGGTACTGGTCCCCGTACCACAGGACAAGCTTCAGGCAGCCTGGGAAGGCCCATACCTCGTGTACCAGCAGCTCAACCCTGTGACGTACCTGGTCACCCTGGACCCTGCCCGTGGAAGGCGGAAGCCCTTCCATGTGAACATGATGAAGGCACATCATGAGCGGGAGGCGTGTGCGCTCCCCGTGTGCAACCTGCCCGAGGAGGGAGAAGCGGAAACCCTCTTGGATATGCTAGCCCAGGTTAGGGCAGGCGGATCCATTGAGGATGTGGAGGTTGGCCACCAGCTCTTGGAGGACCAACGGTCCCAGCTGTGGGCCACCCTACACCCCTTCCGGGGGTTGTTTACCAACCAGCCCGGAAGGACTAACTTGGCTGTCCATCACGTGGACACTGGGGATCAACCCCCGATCAGGCGTTCAGCATATCGGGTCTCCCTGGAGGTGCAGCAACACATGCGCCAGGAGATTGACGAGATGCTGAAGCTGGGGGTGATCCAGGCATCCAACAGCGCTTGGGCCTCGCCTGTAGTCCTCGTCCCTAAGAAGGACCGAACCACTCGGTTCTGCGTGGACTACAGGGGGCTCAATGCTGTCACGGTCGCCGATGCGTACCCAATGCCACGCATCGATGACCTGCTCGATCAGTTGGCCGGGGCTCAGTACCTGACCATCATGGATCTGAGCCGGGGATATTGGCAGATCCCCCTGACTTGCAAGGCCAGGGAACGCTCTGCCTTTATTACCCCATTTGGACTGTACGAGTCCACGGTGATGCCATTCGGGATGAGGAATGCCCCTGCCACTTTCCAGCGGATGGTCAACACCCTGCTCAAGGGACTTGAAGGGTACGCGGCCGCGTACCTGGATGACATTGCCGTCTTCAGTCCCACCTGGGAGGACCACCTAGAGCATCTAGCACAGGTGCTCAGGCGGATCCACCAGGCAGGTTTGACCATCAAGCCGGGAAAGTGTCAGCTGGCCATGAGCGAGGTCCAGTACCTCGGTCACCGGGTAGGCGGGAGAACACTGAAGCCCGAGCCTGAGAAAGTGGAAGCCATCGCATCCTGGCCCACCCCCAGGACCAAGAAGCAGGTGATGTCCTTCTTGGGGACCGCTGGGTACTATAGGAGGTTTGTTTCATGCTATAGTAGCCTGGCAAAGCCCTTGACGGACCTCACCAAGAAGAAGCTGCCCTCTGCAGTCGATTGGACAGTGGACTGCGAGACAGCCTTCCGGGCCCTAAAGGACGCCCTGTCCAGCCCGCCCGTGCTACAGGCAGCCGACTTCACGCGGCCGTTTGTAGTACAGACCGACGCCAGTGACTTTGGCCTCGGTGCGGTGCTCAGCCAGGTGGACTCTGCGAGCCAAGAGCACCCAGTCTTGTACCTGAGCAGGAAGCTGTTACCAAGGGAAGTGGCCTACTCCACAATGGAGAAGGAATGCCTAGCCATAGTGTGGGCTCTGCAGCGTCTGCAACCCTATCTATACGGGCGCCACTTCATCGTGGAGACGGACCACAATCCCCTCAGCTGGTTACACACTGTCTCCGGGACGAATGGCAGGTTGTTGCGATGGAGCCTGGCACTCCAGCAATACAACTTCACCATTCGACACAAAAGGGGCCGTGACCACGGTAACGCAGACGGGCTGTCCCGACAAGGAGAGGTCGCGGACGGGCGCACGGGGGAACACCGGAGTGTGCTGCCCCCTAGCGCCCTCAAAAGGGGGGAGGTGTGAGGTAAATCCGGAGATATGACGATAAATCATGATATTCAAGTTATGTCAGGAAGCCCTCTCCTGGTGTCACCCCCCCTTTCCTTCACACAACTCCTTCAATCAGAAAATTTACCACAGGGATAAACGGTTTGTTTAGCAGATAGGTGTCAAAGGAACTGGTCTGTGTTCCACTTACACCTCCAACAGCCATCTCCTCTGATATGGAGATTAGTGTTCTCTCAGGCCTCTAAAACAAAGAGAGAGAGGAAGAGCCCCTGGGAGCTGTGTCCACTCATCAAAGAAAGTGGACAGTGACCTGGCAAAACCAAAAGGAAGCTAATCACCACAGGAGAGCATACTGCTGGCTCCGTAATATCATACCCAGTTATGATATTACCGTGCGTCTCAGCCATACACCCCCTACATCGGTAAAATCGGGACTTCGAGCCGAATCTGTGCATATCCTCGGAGTGTATATGGCACCCTGGGGCGGCGAGATATAGAGCACTGCTAGTAGGAGTCCGGTAAATGAGTCGTGCTTGGACTCAAAATGCAGAGGGGACCCGGGCGGATCTGATGGCACCAGAACCATCCCGATCGGACCTCCCAGTCCGGAGTTGCAGGTAATAGCCCCTTCTGGGATATTACTCTGACTCCATGCAGGGGGAGTGGCAGTGCTTCCCTGTGAGGTCACTAAGGTAGGAGGGGACCTGGATTTGCCCAGGTTGATAACCCTACTTCGGCCATTTTCCAGTGTTCTTTCGCTGGAGGTCACGTGTAGGAAACATCTGTGGGAAGGATCCTAGAAACCTGGTCCACGGCGCCCCCCTGTGGCCAGACGCACAAGGTAACTGCTGGAACTGTATATGCCTGTTTGTAAACCATGCTTTATCTGTAACTGTACTCTGACCTATGTATATTCTGTAGATCCCCTATTGTATATATTGTAGTTTCTAGTGTGGCTTTAGGCTGATTAAATTATATAATTAATCTTGGGCTGTTCTGTTATCTCGATCTTGAATCCCACGTCGGTGTGTTCGGCTAATAGTTACCGTGAAGCGGTTGGTGGCAGCGAGTTGTGCCAAGGATTATTGTGGGGAGGCCAGTGAGATTCGGGGGGATTTTATATATTCCGCCAGCGGAGGTCGGGGGAATATATACCCTACTCTCACCGGGGACCCTTCAATAATCGGCATAAGTAGTATAGCGGCCTCCTTGCTTATTGTCGGGCAATTCCATAATTGGCCTGACTATAAGAGGGGCGCTAGAGAGCGCGTCATGTGCTCTGTCTGTCGGTCGGGAGGTATAAAGGAGGGGTGACCCCCACTTGTTACCCCCCGATTGTGACGTACTGGTAGCCAGCGCGGGGGATTTCTGAGTGACCCCCCCCCGGTGGTTCGTGACACAAGGGAAGAAAAGCAAAAGCAAAAGAAAAGCAAAGATAAGAGACCCATCAGCAGTTGGGCAGAGTCTGACCTGGCTGTGGCTCAGCAGGAAAGGAAACCAATCACACATGTATTGAGTCCCAAAACCAAGGCACGACAGCAGGCTTTTGAATCATCATATTGCAGGCTCTGTGCATTGAGAGGATTCAAGGTTTGAGAGCCACAAACAGTGGTCACGTGGCTGCAAGTTTGCGCTATGCATACTCTCTGCAAGAATCCAACTTTAGGCGCTTAATATACTTGCATTGAAGGAGGTCATGCCCCTCATGTCGTAATATGGCTGGGAGTATACATATTTGCATACTCTATGCCACGTGACCACCATTCCTCTCTTGGACAACAGGAAATGCGCACGGTGTGTGTGATGTGAGGATTCAAAAATCTATAGTCACATGGACTTTCTGCAGACTCATGGATTTAGACAAGACAACATCTTTAAGGCACTCAGTTCAGTTGAATCCCAAGTTAGTAAGTGGCCAGTTTCTCATCATTTTATGACAGTTGCAGAGAACACGAGCAACCACATGTGGAGTTATGCGCCACATTCAAGCCTTAAACAAGAGGGACTGGAACATGAAAATATACAGCGTTCCACTTCATGGTTTGTCAGAAAGGAAGATTACCTCCGTGACTTCCAGAATACATAACTTTGGTCTGCCCATAAGGAAAGGAGAAAAGAGAACATTAGTAAAGAGCTGCTACAATAGCGTGACAGGAGCTATGGAAGAGAAAAGTTAGGTCATGATGCCTCCGTTTTTTATAGATGGAACGTCAAGGTAAAGTGAGGAAAAGTTGAGTATTGTGAAATATCAGTATTAAATGGCCATTTCTAACTTACATAATTACTGGATATACAATGAATATCTGATATAGAGGCTGACTTCATGTGTTGAGCCGTCTCCTATCACCTAGGCATGCTGTTCTTTCTGCTTTGCGATTTACATCAATTAATGAGTTACTAAAGGGAGATGAAGCGCAAAAGTGATCCATTTAGGAAATCTTCATCTCTCAACAGGACAGAAGATTTGCAACTATCAGGCCATGCTACTGGAGATGAGTGGACCTGTTGAAGTTCGGATTTGGTGGGTTCACTAGAACTCTTCAGGAGAAAGACTTGACCTAAACCACATCGGAAATCACTTATTGGGCAGTTTGAGTCTCCACTCACATACTGTCAGTCATAAACAGATCAACTCTGGGGGCAGGTGGCTGGTTTTTTTTTATGCACACTACATTTGATAATGCTGATTTTAAGCTCAGTGAGAGAAAGTCAAACACTGCAAGGCTCCAGGGCTACCCGAGCACAGCAATACTTGGTCAAATGGTTTGCATACGTAAAGCACCCAAACTCAAACACTGACTTTTTTTAATATTTGTGCTCGGAACAAACACCAAACTTTACTGTTCAGGTCCGCTCATCTCTCTATGCTAGCAGTTGTAGCTCATAACGGAAGAAGGAGAATTTATTAATTTACCAACTGCTCTATCCATCTTTATATATCTCGGTCAGGCAGTTGTGACACTATTTTAGCAACATATCTTCTGTGGCCTTGTGGAGGATTTCAATTTCAAATGGATATAATGTCAACCAATGACCAGTAATCCAGGAAGGGAGTCCTGCTGAAGATAATTCAACAGAAGAGCTACAGAGATGAAAGCAAGTGTTCCAGTGATTACAAGGAGTGTGTGGTGAGGAGGCCTCCACAAAGATAATAGTGGGGTGGAAGTAAAGGTCCAGTCACACTAAACAACTCACCAGCGAGCCCAACAACGATAGGGATCGCTGGTAAGTTGCTAGGAGGTTGCTGGTGAGATGTCACACTGTGATGCTCCAGCGATCCCACCAGCAACCTGACCAGGCAGGTATCGCTGGAGCATCGCTACACGAGTTGCTGGTGAGCTCACCAGCAACCAGTGACCAGCCCCCAGCGCCACGTGGAAGATGCTGCGCTTGGTAACTAAGGTAAATATCGGGTAACTAACCCGATATTTACCTTGGTTACCAGCGCACGCCGCTTAGCGCTGGCTCCCTGCTCTCCTAGTTACAGCACACATCGGGTTAATTAACCCGATGTGTCCTGCAGCTACATGTGCACAGAGCAGGAGCCGGCACTGACAGTGAGAGTGGAGGAGGCTGGTATCGAAGGTAAATATCGGGTAACCAAGGACAGGGCTTCTCGGTTACCCGATGTTTACTGTGGTTACCAGCCTCCGCAGAAGCCGGCTCCTGCTGCCTGCACATTTAGTTGTTGCTGTCTCGCTGTCACACACAGCGATCTGCGCTTCACAGCGGGACAGCAACAACTAAAAAATGGCGCAGGACATTCAGCAACAACCAACGACCTCACAGCAGGGGCCAGGTTGTTGCTGGATGTCACACACAGCGACATCACTAGCAACATCGCTGTTACATCACAAAAGTTGTTCGTTAGCAGCGATGTTGCTAGCGATGTTGCTTAGTGTGATGGGGCCTTAAGAAAGCTGATGGGGATTTGATTATCTGGAAAAAGTGTATGGGTTGTATTTAATTTCTGTTGCAAATAAAGTAAATGGTAGAGATTAGAGAATCTGTCAAGATTCAAATTCTGCAGATCACTTGACTTTGATAGAACAATTATTCAATGAGATCACAATCTTCCCTCTTATAACCCAAGGTGTCTCCAGAACATAATAAATGTGGAGTGTAAAAAACAAAAGAAAACATTTCACCTTGTTGCTTACTTTTCCACCACCACCCACTGTCAAATCCTCCACTTTTTCCTCTCTATTCCTTGCTCCTTCTGACATGTGATGTCCTCTTCTGCCATCTTCACTTTGTATCAAGACTTCTGGTGAAGATAAGGCCTCTGACATCACAGCACATATTGACGACATTTGTAGCGCAAAGGACTATCTAAACCTTGGGTGACACAGTGATTGCAGAGTATAACACTTGCCTGAGCAAGGAGAACAGAACAACTTGGACCAAGAAGAGGACCAGAGAGTGGGCTGCAGGTGGGCAATGATGTAGGTGGGCAATGATGGAAGAATTTTTTTTTAAATCCCTTTCCCGGTCCTCTAAATTTTATCAAAATCATGACCAGATGACCATCACTTTGTAAATTAACTTAAAACAATTTGCAGAAAACTTGGACTCAGGATAACCAGATCTTTTGTAAAGTTCAAAGAGAATTCAATTTGGCTCAAGCAAATTTACTAATTTCTAATAAAAATACACCACTGTAAGCCAAAGACTCACGCAAAGAACGAATTATGATAAAAACTCTGTATCCTATGTATGACCTGTTCATATCTTGTGTGAGGAACCATCCTGTTCAGGGCTATACTGAATGGTATTTATAAAATGTGAAACCCTTACATGCTCACTTCATAAAGGGCTGTTCTCAGGGAAGCTTACTTTATTGCTTCTTCATCTGCTTTCGATTGGGTCAGACAGAGCTTGGAAGAGACCAAAATCTATAGATAGACATAATGATATTTCCAGATCTAGATTATACATTTTGACCAGGGCTGAGCGGACCTGGACTGTTATAGTCCAGATCCGCGCGGTTTCTAAGATGCCCGGGTGCCACAACCAGGCTTGGGATTCCATGTGTTTGAGAAGTTAACCCCTTAACGACCGCCGATACGCCTTTTAACGGCGACAAATTAGGGTACGTCTTCCGATCCGCCGCTTTTTAACGGCGGTCGGAAAAAAGGGTCTAGCGCCCCCCAGAGTCAGAAAATTTCCGGGGTCTCAGCTGCCGGAGGTACCTGAGACCCTGAAGATCATGATTCTGGCTGGTTTTTCCGGTCCCCGCTCACCTGATGACCGGTATACACCGTATACCGATGATCAGGTTACAGTAAATGACCGCGCCGGTAAAAAATCATTTATCTCCCATCTGGCATAAACAAACATATCAGATGGGAGATAAATCTCCTCCCCCGGTCCTCTCCGGTCCCCCGGTGTCACCAAAGTGTCCCCCCACCCCCCCTTCCTCCCAAAAATATAACATGGCGCCGCACATACCGACGCGCACAGCAGCGCGCCGGCCGCATTTTCCCCTTTCCTATGGTTTCTGTCGCATGTGCTATAACACATACGACAGAAACCTGCTCCCCAGGCCCTGCCAGGTCACCCCCTATTCCCACCCCGGTGTTCCCCGGTGTCCCCCGTACCTGTCGGAGCGCTGATTCCCTGCAGCCCCCTCCTCCTTCACAGTGAACGCCGGTCACACTGCAGAGCGCGGCTGTCAGCTCCACTTCCTGCTTTGCCTTCAGAGACGCTGGCTGCTGCTGCTGCTCGCACTCTGCAGCAGTGACCCAGGGAGGGTGGGTGCAAATTCTTTGCACCCACTCTCCTCACATGGAGGGTCTGCACTCCTAGAAAATGGGGGATACGTTCCCTTTCACAATGGATTACAGCAGGGACCCGATTTTTTTTTCTTCTCAATAAATTGGCCAAAGAGGGAATGTTTTTTGGGAGTGTTTTTTCAAATAATTTTTTTTTTGTTGTCAATTTTTTTTTTTTATTACTGTCAATTAGTTATGTCTGGTATCAAATAGATGCCGTGACATAACTAATTGCTGGGCTTGATGCCAGGTGACATTACACATCTTGTATCAACCCCATTTATTACCCCGTTTGCCACCGCACCAGGGCAACGGGATGAGTTTGGGCGAAGTGCCAGGATTGGCGCATCTAATGGATGCGCCACTTCTGGGGCGGTTGCGGCCTGCTATTTTTAGGCTGGGAAGAGTCCAATAACCATGGCTCTTCCCACCCTGAGAATACCAGACCCCAACTGTCAGCTTCACCTTGGCTGGTGATCTAATTTGGGGGGACCCTACGTTTGTTTGTTTTTTTTAATAATTATTTATAAATAATTTAAAAAAAAAAAAAAAACAGCTTGGGGAGCCCTCCAAATTGATCTCCAGCCAAGGTGAAGCTGTCAGCTGTGGTTTGCAGGCTACAGCTGTCTGCTTTACCCTAGCTAGCTCTCAAAAATAGGGGGGACCCCACGTCATTTATTTTAATTATTTTTTTTCTTTTTGGGCTAAATACAAGGCTAGGCACCCTTTAGTGCCACATGAAAGGCACTAAAGGGCGCCAGCTTAGAATATGCAGGGGGTGGGACGTTATATATGTTTGACATCTATCCATTCATCCATTGTAGCATTTTAGACTATGTGCCCACAATCAGGGTTTGCAGCATTTTAGGCGCAGAGTGTTTTCCCTGCATCCATAACGCTGCATTGTGCAGTAGAAGCACAGTGGAAGGATTTTTAGAAATCCCATGCCCACTGTGCTTCTTTTCTCCGCAGCATAAACCGACCTGTGGTGCAGATTCCCGAGCCTCAGCGTGTCAATTTATGCTGCGGAGATGAGTGTTCTCTGCAGGTAGAATAGAACTAAAGTCCACAGCAGCCTGAACCCAAATCGTGGGCATGGGCAGCTGCGTTCTCCCATGGACAACACTCACTTCTCACAGGAAGGCTGAAACTGTGTACTAGATGCTGAGTCGCTGGATCATGGCCACATAGCCTAACAGTGAGAAATTTGTTGCTACAGCAACATTTTTGTGAAGTACCTGTGGATTCAAAATGCTTACTATACTCCTGAATAAGGGGTCCAGTTTCCAAAATGGAGTTACTTGGGGGGGCTTCTAATGTATAGGTACCCAAGAGGCCCTGCTAATGTGACATGGTGCGCGCAATTTATTTCAACTTTTCCAAAATTCAAATGGTGCTCCTTCCATTCCAAGCCCTCCCATTTATCCAAACAGAGGTTTTTGGCCACATATGGCATATCCTTGCGCTCACAAGAAATTGGATAACAACCTGTGGGGTCCATGTTTTCTTGTTGCCTCTTGAAAAAGTGAGAAATGTGATGCTAAAGAAACATTTTTGTGAAAAAAATGAAAATTTTCAATATGGCAACCTAAGCTTATCAAATTCTGTGAAGTATTCGTGGATTCAAAATGCTCAATATACACCTAGATAAAAGCCTTGAGGTGTCTTGTTTCCAGAATGGGGTCACTTGTGGGGGACCTCCACTGTTTAGGCACTTTAGGGGCTTTCCAAATGCGACATAGCGTCCACTAATTATTCCAGCCAAATGTTCAGTCAAATGGCACTTTTTCCCTTCCGAGCCCTGCTGTGCACCCAAACAGTTGATTTCCACCACACATAAGGTATCTGCATAATGAGGAGAAATTGCACAATACATTTTATGCTGCTTTTTTTCTTTTTACTCTTGTTAAAAAAAAAGCTATGTGGTTGAAGTAACAATTTTGTGTTAAAAATGTATTTTTTTTATTTTCACAGCTCAACGTTATAAACGTCTGTGAAGCAGCTGGGGGTTCAGGGTACTCACAAAACATCTAGATAAATTCCTTGAGGGGTCTATTTTCCAGAATGGGGTCACTTGTGGGGGACCTCCACTGCTTAGGCACCTCAGGGGCTCTCCTAATGCAACATGGTGTCCGCTATTGATTCCAGCCAATTTTGCAGTCAAATTGCACTCCTTCCCTTCCAAGACCTGCCGTGTGCCCAAACAGTTGATTTCCACCACATACAAGATATCACCAAACTCAGGAGAAATTGCACAATAAATTTCATGTTGATTTTTTTCCTGTTACCCTTGTGAAAAAAAAGCTACCTGGTTGAAGTAACAATTTTGTGGTAAAATTTAATTTTTTTATTTTCATGGCTCAACGTTATAAACTTCTGTGAAGCACCTGGGGGTTCAGGGTACTCACCAAACATCTAGATAAATTCCTTGAGAGGCCTAGTTTCCAATAAGGGGTCACTTGTGTTGTTTTTTTGCTGTTTACGTACCTTATGGGTCCTCCAAATGCGACATGGTGCCGCAATCTTTTTCAGCCAAATTTCCTTTCCAAAATTCAAATGTTGCTCCTTTCGTTACAAGCCCTCCCATTTGTCCATACAAAGGTTTCAGACCACATGTGAGGTATCACCGCGCTCATAAAAAAGTGGGTAACAAACATTTGGGTCAAAGTTTTGGAATTACCTCTTGAAAAAGTGAGAGAATTGATGCTAAAGCAACATTTTTGAGAAAAAAAATGACAATTTTCAATATGACAACGTAACGTTATCAAAATCTGTGAAGTACCTGTGGGTACAAAATGCTCAGTATACCCCTCAATAGAATCCTGAAGGGGTCTAGTTTCCAAAATTGGGTCACTTGAGGGGGGTTCCTGCTGTTTAGGTACCTTAGGGGATCTGTAAATGCAACATGGTGCCAGCAATCTGTTTCAGCCAACTTTGCTTTCCATAATTGAAATATTGCTCCTTTTGTTCCGAACCCTCCCATTTACCCAAACAAAGGTTTCTGACCACATGTGGGGAATCGGCGCGCTCATAAGAAAGTGGGTAACAAAGTATGAGGTCCAATTTTTGGTGTTACCTCTTGAAAAAGTAAGAAAATTAGTGCTAAAGTAACATTTTTAGGTAAAATGTTAATTTTTATTTTTTTTCATTCCACATTACTTTAGTTTCTGTGAAGCACCTGAAGGGTTAATAAACTTCTTGAATGTGGTTTTGAGTACCTTGAGGGGTGCAGGTTTTAGAATGGTGTCACTTTTGGGTATTTTCTGTCATCTAGGCCTCTCAAAGTCACTTCAAATGTGATGTGGTCCCTAAAAAAATGGTTTTGTAAATTTTGTTGAAAAAATGGGAAATTGCTGATGAACTTTGAACCCTTCTAACTTTCTAACCCCAAAAAATTTTGTTTCAAAAATTGTGCTGATGTAAAGTAGACATGTGGGAAATGTTATTTATTAACTATTTTGTGTGACATAACTCTCTGGTTTATGGGCATAAAAATTAAAAGTTTGAAAAATGCAAAATTTTAAATTTTTTTGTCAAATTTCATATTTTTTCACAAATAAAATAAAAAAAATCATCCTAAATTTACCTTTAACATGAAGTCCAATATGTCACGAAAATACAATCTCAGAATCATCGTGATCCATTGAAGCGTTCCAGAGTTATAACCTTATAAAGTGACACTGGTCAAAATTGCAAAAAATGGCCTGGGCATTAAGTACAAAACTGGCTTCGTCCTTAAGCGGTTAAAGGAAAATAGAATTAAGCGAGCGTTTCATACTTAAGGAGACTTGGTGTTACGTTGGCAAACTGCTTCTGGGTCGCACATTCACTTCCTATACTGTGCATTAGGCTCATCGCATGCACATAGTCTTCCATGTTTTCCCTGCTCACCGGCCTTCCTGTTATCTGTGATTGGTTGCAGTCAGACGCATCCCCAACCTGTGACAGTGTCTGCCTGCACTATGGGGAGATAAGGTATGCACACCAGTGACTATGTAAGGGGAATACATGGAATAGCAGAAACTGCTGTGTGAATACTGACTTGAAAAATCCAATAGCTATATGTAAAGTGAAAATGTGAAAAATGGAATCTGCATTACTGCCATGAACATATGAATCAAGAGAAATTTAGCTACTGAATTGATCAATGCAATAGAGCCCCAACACTACGCCAAAGTATTTCTCCACGTTGGGGTCCCTAGCTTGTGTGTGTCCTCTCATGCAGTTAAAAAACTTACCGTGTATGGGAAGCTGAGACCCAGGCTATATATGCGTAGGATATGGATTGGCAATAGGTGTGGTTGGGGAGGGTTCCCAAACGAAAAAATACTACTGATTTTTCAAGTCAGTATTCACACAGCAGTTTCTGCTATTCCATGTATTCCCCTTACATAGTCACTGGTGTGCATACCTTATCTCCCCATAGTGATGTTTTTTTAGGTTTTTGCACCCAGTTCAGACTTAGAATGGTGTTCCAAACGTTATCCTTATTGTTAGTATTTTTTCGTTTTTGAACCCTCCCCAACCACACCTATTGCCAATCCATATCATACGCATATATAGCCTGGGTCTCAGCTTCCCATACACGGTAAGTTTTTTAACTGCATGAGAGGACACACACAAGCTAGGGACCCCAACGTGGAGAAATACTTTGGCGTAGTTTTGGGGCTCTATTGCATTGATCAATTCAGTAGCTAAATTTCTCTTGATTCATATGTTCATGGCAGTAATGCAGATTCCATTTTTCACATTTTCACTTTACATATAGCCATTGGATTTTTCAAGTCAGTATTCACACAGCAGTTTCTGCTATTCCATGTATTCCCCTTACATAGTCACTGGTGTGCATACCTTATCTCCCCATAGTGATGTTTTTTTAGGTTTTTGCACCCAGTTCAGACTTAGAATGGTGTTCCAAACGTTATCCTTAGTGTCTGCCTGCAGTCATTGCTCATCGCGGCTCAGTCATTGTCTGCGCTCTCAGCCGGCGGCATGCTCTATGGCCACAAGCTGTGAGATGTAGCAGAGCTGAAAGCGGTGTGGGACCTGACCTCATACCAGACCTTGAGGGGTGTATGGGTGTTAATAAAGTGGTGAAAGAGGGTGTGTTTTTGTATTTTTTTCCAAATAAAGGATTTTTTTCTCTGTTCGTACTTATTTACTTTCATTTATAGTTTAGTTATGCAGGTATCTCATAGATGTCTGTTCCATCACTAGCCTAGGGTTTAGCAGTAGCTGTTTGCTGTTATTAACCCCTTCTATTACCCTGATTGCCATAGCACCATGGCAATGGGAAGACCCGGTAAAACACTGGAATTGTCACATCTAATGGATGTGGCAATACTAGGTGGCTGCGGGCTGAGTATACCAGCACCCAGCTGGCTTTATCTTGGCTGGGTATCAAAATTGGGGGACCGCACGTCGTATTTTTTACATTATTTATTTAAATAATATATTGAAAAAAAAGCTGCATGCGGTTTCTCTTAGGCCAGAATTACATTTGTAAGTGACTTGCGCGAGTCTCGCGTCGCATCACATGTCACAGCCGCACACTCTCCTAATAGGAGCGGGTCGACCATTGTGCTTCAATGTACCTGCACGCTCATGTTTGGAGAGTGTGCGGACATGCCGGTGATGTCATTCCAGACTCGCACGAGTCTCGCATCACATCACCAGGCACAGCCGCACACTCTTCTGACGAGGGCGGGTCGCCGGCATGTGTTTCTATGTACCTACACGCTCCTGTAAGGAGAGTGTGTGGCTGCCGGGTGATGTCATGCCTGACACGCATGAGTCTCGCATTGCATCACCCGGCACAGCCTCACACTCTTCTAATAGGAGCGGGTTGGCAGCATGTATTTCAATGTACCTTCACACTCCTGTCAGGAGAGTGTGCAGCTGCCTGTGATGTGATGCGATTCCCTCACACTTGTGATTCTGGGCTTATTTTGATACACAGAAGAGATAAAGCCCTACAGCTGGGGGCTACCGTTGTGGGCTTTATCTGTGCTGGCATCAGAATTTGGGGACCCTTCGCCAATTGTTTTATTTATTCATTTATTTTAATACCACCATACTGACTCACAGACACTTTTACTGCTTTCCGCACCCACTGGCCGTCTTGGCGCCTGTGATTGGCTGCAGTCATTTGACACGTTGCCACTCAGGGTGGGAGTGCATCTAACTGCAACAGATTACACCGTCTGGTGGGTGGTAAAAACAGTGAATCTTCAATTTTCGGCTCCAGAAGGGAAAGCGTGACCTGGAAGGAGTCACATGACACAGCCTCGGTGAGTACACTGTGTGAACTCCTACCACCCTATCCCTTCCACCAACGTTTTTAATCTCCGTATTCTGGTTCCCATAGACTTATATGGGTACCAGATTCTGAAGCAGATCGGGTTTTTTTTTTATTTAGCAGGGAACTGACGGTCCCAGTTTTTTGCGAGTTCGACCAGCTCTAATTTTGACCAATACTATTATTTACATTTTTTTCTGTAAATTATTTTTTATTTATAAATGTCTTAGAATGCAAACATACAGGATAAGCCTGAAATTCTAATAATTCTCATTTTTGTCAACCATTTGTATAAAAAATAATGGATTGTTACCAGTTACATAAAACAATATCCGTCCCAGAGCAGCTTATTAATATTATAGAAAGAACCAATTCTCATGGCGATGTAAATCCTATAAAAAAGCTTCTTGAATCCGTGAGCCCGTCTATTGTATGACATGACTGCTCTCCTGCGTGTATCCTATCCTCATGTCTGAGGAGATAAGCCTAAAGCTCTACCGGGGAGAGAATCCAAAAAGAGATTGAGCACCCGAGGAAGTGAGATTCACTTAATGATATTTCAATGAATACTACAATAAGGAACATTAAGAAAGACCCAATTTAGCTTCAGGTGGATATATTTATTTTCATGGTGAGAGGATATTTTTCAATGTATGATATATTTCAATATTCAAAATAAATCTTCCGATTGTTACAAGGTGCATGTTGACTGTAGAACAACTTATAGGGACAAGTAGAAGGTTATTGTTTTAAGGAAATAATCTTTTAGGTTGTATTTAGACTTGCTGTGTGAAACGACCTAGGCTGCATGGTTAACCCCTTTACGTCAGAGCCTGTTTTTGCCTATGTGACCAGGCTAAATTTTTCATTTCCGACCAGTGTCACTTTATGAGGTTATAACTCTAGAACGTTTCAACGGATCCCAGTGGTTCAGAGGCTGTTTTTTATGACATGTTGTATTTCAGGATAGTGGTAAACTAAGACAACTTCATTAGTGTTTATTTATGAATATATCAGAAATTTGGCAAACATTTTAAAAAATGTTACAATTTTAAAACTTTTAATTTTTAGACCCTTAAACCAGAGAGTTCTGTCACACTAACTGATTAATAATAAACAACATTTCCCACATTTATACTTTATAGTGTAATTTTTGAAACATAATCTTCTTTGTTAGGAAGTTAGAAGGGTTTAAAGTTCATCAGCAAATCATTTTTTTAGGGACCACATCACATTTGAAGTGACTTTGAGTGGCCTAGGTGAAAGAAAATACCCAAAAGTGTACCTTTCAAAAACCTCTCACAGCCACAAAGTTTATTAACTCTTGGGTGCTTCACAGGAACTAAAGCAATAAGCCAGGAAAAAGTGAAAATTTTACTTATTCCCACAAAAATGTTACTTTAGCTTCAAATTTGACATTTTCACAAGGTTAACAGGAAAAAACCTCCATGCATTTTGTTGTGCACTTTTTCCTAAGTACGTCGATACCTCACTTGTGGTGGAAATATAGAGTTTGGGCACATGGCAGGGCTCGGAAGGGAAGGAGGCCTGAATTTTTTAAAGAAAAATTAGCAGACGCCATGTCGAGTTTGGAGAGCCCCTGAGGTACCTAAACAAGTGACCCCATTTGGAAACTAGATCCCTCAAGGAATTTATCTAATGTTTGGTGAGCACCTTGAACCTCTGGGGGCTTCACAGAAGTTTATGACATTGAGTTGTGAAAATAAAAAAATATACAATATTTTTACCAAAAAATTGTTACTTCAACCAGATTGCTTCTTTTTCACAAGCGTATCAGGACAAATGCACTAAAACTTTATTGAATACCTCATTTGTGGTGGAAATCAACTGTTTGAGTCACAACAGGGCTTGGAAGGGAAGGAGCGCCATTGGCATTTTAGAGTTCAAAATTGTCTGTACTAGATAGCAGACACCATTTGCTTTTGGAGTTTGGAGAACCATGTGAGGTCTTGTTTTTTGCGGGATGAGTTGATGTTTCAATTGGTACCATTTTCGGGCACATAACATTTTTGGATTTTTTTTATTCTCATTTTTAGTAGGTGGAATTAACATGAAACAGCAATACAGGCATTGATTTTTGTTATTTTTTTAGGCTGTTCACTATTTGGTAAAAGGAACAACAGAAGGTTTGTTATTCGGGTTAGTATAATTACCACAATACCATATTTCTATAATTTTTTTATTGTTTTGCCGTTTTTACACAGGATGTGCATTGGGTAACCATCGCAACAAGGGAGGAACATCCTCTGTCAGGCGCTACTCAAAGGCAGCGTGCTGGCCAATCAGAGGCAAGCGGCTCCTGCCTTTGACGTCAGTGCTCTGGCATTGGAAGTTCCGGCATCGGTCGCGATGGTTATCGAATACACATCTTGTAGCGGCGAACTGCAAGTCCAAGGAGGCCGGCGATGGAACGGAAGGTAAGGTGAGCATAATATCTGTGTGTGTGCATGTTTGTATGTGTTTCTGTTTGTCTGCCATTGTTTTCAATGGTGTTCGAAGGTGTTCGAAAGTGTTCGACAAACTTCAACGAACACACCCCAAGTTCGACCAACCGAACCGAACTCGAACACTAGGGTGGTGGATCATCTCTATTCAAGACATTACATCTGTGATTTTGTCCTGAAGAAAGAGAATTCTTCCATTGAAACGTGTAGAAAAATTAATCACTGTCCAGAATTTTTGACTATCCATTCTTTCACAACAGTGCAATTTTTTAATCCTTTCACCGCCTATCTGTGATTTACTTTAAAATTAACAAATAATGTAATATAGGATTGGTAACCATAAATGATTAACTCTCCTGTCCAGAGGGATCCAGAACCATGCAGATAAAATGTAGCTGATGGCCATCCAGCTGAGTAGATTCTCATGTATCGTACAGTATGAACAGCTGTTCTGGTGACGCATGAGATTTATCAAGCAGAGAAGACTCACACAACATTTCCTATAGAATTGTGTAAAACAATATGATATAAGTGTCTTGGCTTCTATTACTTTTTCTTATGTCACTTGTCTTGTTCACATGTTTATATTCCTTCAATAACTCACAATACCAGCGATGTTCATACTGACACATATTAAACCCTTGTCCTACAGAAGTCAACCAATATGAAACAGTGTTGAGCAAAGGAAACCTCATCGACTTACAGTTTTCATCAAAATTGGCTTTACTAGGAAAAGTCTCATAATGGACAATGGCATCCAGGCTATATTATCAGTTTGTCAAAGCTGATGGAAAAAGTTGGGAAAAGATTATCAACGGGTACAAACAAAGAGAAGGACAAAAGAAAATACAGAAATTGATTTTGAAGTAGAGTTTGAACTACAGTACACTACCTGGATGTGAGGGTCTAATGGATTTACCGTACAGAAACCTATCTGCATGTCGGTATGTTACAAACCAGAAGTTGAGACCTGAGTTTTGCCAGAAAGTCGAGTCCGGTAAGGAGCTTACCTACCATTCTGGCCACTTTTGCGCTAAATGTTTTTATATCACTTGAGGTTGTTCACTCTTTTTTTTTTTACAAAAAGGGGCAGCTTATCAATGGTGATTGATATTCTTTAACAATTTGGCTTCTGCTTCATGAACAAGGTTTAATTCCTTCCTGTTTTCAAAATTAAGGCCTACATGCTTTTTTGGATTTTATCCTTGGTCTGCCTCTAATCTGTCCAGCTATTTTATTGTCTGACCTTTTGAATCCAACCAATTTTTCATTTATCCCATCTCTACTTTTAATCCAAGACGTTTTTGTTACTTCCTTTCACTGACTCCACTGTCCAGTATTTACTCGATAGACACCACCCTGAGGCCCCTGTATGGAACGCAAGATCCCTGTATTGGGAATGTGTAATTAGAAATACACAGTGTATCAGGCACATGGTAAGCAAAGTGGCTATTTCAAAGTCTATCTAAGGTTATCCCCTTTCCAATAATGGATTACTGGCACTGCACTTTTTTTTTGCTTCTTCTGACCCCACAGTCTGCTTCCCTATTATTTTTATAGCTTGATACAGGACCTAAAGTCCAAATGTGGGCCAGATTCAACAAAGGAAAATCTGGAAAATACCAGAACTTCTTGAAATTCAGATGTCAATAGTGATCTGTGTAGACATGATTAAAGGCCCAGTCACACTAAACAACTTACCAACGATCCCAACAACGATCCAACCTGATAGGGATCGCTGGTAAGTTGCTAGGAGGTTGCTGGTGAGATGTCACACTGCGACGCTCCAGCGATCCCACCAGCAACCTGACCTGGCAGGGATCGCTGGAGCGTGGCTACACGAGTTGCTGGTGAGCTCATCAGCAACCAGTGACCAGCCCCCAGCCAGCAGCGCCGCGTTGAAGATGCTGCGCTTGGTAACTAAGGTAAATATCGGGTAACCAACCCGATATTTACCTTGGTTACCAGCGCACGCAGCTACACGTGCAGAGAGCAGGGAGCAGCGCACACTGCTTAGTGCTGGCTCCCTGCTCTCCTAGTTACAGCACACATCTGGTTAATTACCCGATGTGTGCTGCAGCTACATGTGCACAGAGCAGGGAGCAGCGCACACCGCTTAGCGCTGGCTCCCTGCTCTCCTAGTTACAGCACACATCTGGTTAATTACCCGATGTGTGCTGCAGCTACATGTGCACAGAGCAGGGAGCAGCGCACACTGCTTAGCGCTGGCTCCCTGCTCTCCTAGCTACAGTACACATCTGGTTAATTACCCGATGTGTGCTGCAGCTACATGTGCACAGAGCAGGGAGCAGCGCACAATGCTTAGCGCTGGCTCCCTGCTCTCCTAGTTACAGCACACATTGGGTTAATTACCCGATGTGTACTCTGCTACACGTGCAAGAAGCAGGAGCCGGCACTGACAGTGAGAGCGGAGGAGGCTGGTAACGAAGGTAAATATCGGGTAACCAAGGACAGGGCTTCTTGGTTACCCGATGTTTACCGTGGTTACCAGCCTCCGCAGAAGCCGGCTCCTGCTGCCTGTACATTTAGTTGCTGCTGTCTCGCTGTCACACACAGCGATGTGTGCTTCACAGCGGGACAGCAACAACTAAAAAATGGCCCAGGACATTCAGCAACAACCAACAACCTCCCAGCAGGGGCCAGGTTGTTGCTGAATGTCACACTAAGCAACATCACTAGCAACATCGCTGTTACGTCACAAAAGTTGTTCATTAGCAGCGATGTTACTAGCGATGTTGCTTAGTGTGATGGGGCCTTAACACTTATAAAGACTATGCAGAGATATTGTCGACAATAGGCCCATTGTTACTTTCTGGCACCAAATATTCAATCAACTTTAGTCTCAGCAAATTCTTTGATTTTCCTCTGATCTGGTGATTCTGGTCTTTATATACTGCATTTGTCTAGAGATATTTTTTTTATAAAATAGTGACGATAAAAAAAGAAAAAAAACAATATTGACCTTATTATTAGCTCACATTGTTCCAGCATTGTCTGGTTTCTGACTTGTCTTTGCTACCAACTGTGGAGATCATATCCCTTTTGATTTGACCAAAAGACATGTGGGAACTTCCCAAATTTATGGAGGAAGGTCTGTGATCAGATGGGACCAAAATTTTAATTTCTGACCAAGGTAAACGCTATGTCTAGTGCCAAACAAAACAGCTCATCACCCCTCAGAACACCATTTCCACAGCGAAACATGGCAGCATCATGCTGTGGGGATGTTTTTTGGCAGGAGGGACAAGGAAGATTATAGTAGTCAAGGGGAAGATGAGTGGATCGAAATACAGGGATGTTCTTGAGTAAAACCTGTTTCAGTGTGTCAGTGATTTGAGACAGGTACAAAGATTCACCTTTCAACAAGACAATATCCCAAGCATACCGCTAAAGCAACACTTGAGTAGTTTACGAGGGAAACGTATACATCTATTGGCCGAATTATAGCTCAGACCCTAATCCAATGTAGAACCTGTGGTCAGACGTGAAGATCGCTGCTCACCAGAGGAAACCACCTCACTGGAAGGAGCCGAAGCAGTTTTGCCTTGAGAAATGGACAAAATACCAGTGGCAAGATGTGGAACGCTAATTGAGACTTATCCAAAGCGACTTTCAGCTGTGATTGCCACAAATAGAGGCTCTAAAAAATACTAACTTTAGGTGGTGAATAGTTATGCACACTGAAGTTTTAAGTTACTTTCTACTATTAGTCATTTGATTCACGTAAAAAGAAAACAAAATATTCACACTTGTAGACATGTTCTTTATATCAACTGATGTAAACCCTAAAAAAGTGCAATTCCAGGTTATGAGGTTGCAAAATACAAAAAATGCTCTTGGGGTGAATACATTCTCTGCAGCGGTAATGTAGACTTGTGATTAACTATCACTGCTACAACCAAAAATGGAGCCTGGAAAGACTAAACACAGCATAGGAATAAGAGGGTTGGGTTATTCATGAGGTGAGTGCCTTTTTAATGTTTTTCATTATAATAGAAGAAAAAAGAAAAAAGTTTTTTTCAGCCTACCGTACAAAGCCATATGCCAAGTCCAGGTTCAATGTATGGAAACCAGGATAGGCTGTCCCAGTAAGTTAATTGTAGATGATAGAAAATAATCCAGCACGTGGTTTGCGTCATAAAAATTATTTAAAACTCCATTTTATTAAAGATCGTTAAAAATGACATATCTAAAATCTTACGTGTTTCAGACCCTAAAGGGTACTTTACACACAACGATATCGCTAACGATATATCATCGGGGTCACGGTGTTCGTGACTTACATCCGTCGCCGTTAGTGATATCATTGTGTGTGACTAAAAGGAGCGACGATCAACGATCGCAAAAACGTTAAAAATCGTTGAACGTTTACACGTTGCTCCTTTTCATAATATCATTGGTGGTGCATGCCGCTGGTTTTTCGTCGTTCCTCCGGCATCACGCATCGTGTGTGTGACACCGCGGGAATGATGAACATCTCCTTACCTGCGTTCATCGGCAATGAGGAAGGAAGGAGGTGGGCGGCATGTTCTGGCTGCTCATCCCCTCCCCTCCTCTTCTATTGGGCGGCCGTTTTGTGACGCCGCTGTGACGTCGCTGTGATGCCAATGTCGCGGGCGGGGAGGAGGGTGTCAGCACACTACGCTCACCCCTTCTGCTCGGGTCCGGCGGCTGCTGCTCAGTGGTGGCTCGAGCTGTGGGCCGGATCCCGGGGGTTTCTCGAGCGGCACTTCTCGCCCGTGAGTGAAAGGGGTTTGTTGGGTGTGGGAATTGTTTATTGTCCGTGACGCCACCCACGGTTGTGGTGATTTCACCACCGCTGCTCAATATGGGGATCCCGGGGATGGTGATGCGGAGCAGCTAGGTGTTGCGTTGCCCCTCCGTGGGTAGGGGTTGGTGATCCCGGGGCCCAGTGATGGTGAGGGAGGTGCAGGGCCTGGTGGGTGCAGGGACGCGGGGGCAGCGCTGTGCCTTGCGGCACTGTGGTACTCACTCAGCCTGAGACGTTGACACAGTTTTACGGTAAACCACACGGCTGGAGAGACGGTTCCCACGGACGGCTGCACTTGCTCTCCCAGTAGGTGACGGTGATGTCCCTTTTCCTTGCACCTTTGTTTCTGTGTTGGTAGCGATGGGTTCCCACCGGTAACCCACTCCCCGGCTTCAAGCTGGACTGGAGGAGCTCTACTCTTTGCCCGCAGGCGCTGGCCCTGAGAAACTGGTGCCTTGGCGGTGGCGGTGTCTCTCCTACTCTGGTTGGGCTGTTGCCTTCAATCGGGACTTGGTTGTTGGGGGATCTACATCCCCTTCACTGACGGATTTGGCAAATTATGGCGACTCCTAGCCTTGCCGGGGTCCGAGAGGCCCCTGCCCTGGTGCTGACTGTCCTTCGGAACACTGCTCCAGACCGCCGGGCCACTACCCGTCCACGGTCCTTCCAGGAACTTCCAAACGGTCCCCCTCCAGACAGTTACCGCTGTTGCTGACCTTGCTGACCTGTCCTGCACACAGATGGACTACTTCAGGCTTCCTTTCTGTCACCTTTCTTGCTTTCCTCCTTTACCACTTCACTTCACTTTCACTTCCTTAACTCATCTTAGCTGTTTACTCGAGCCCTGCCTGGGCTAATCTGCCTGGTTTCTCCCGCCTCCAGAGCTGTGTCCTCCTCGGTGGGCGGAGCCAACCACCTGGCCCACCCCCTGGTGTGAACATCAGCCTCTGGAGGAAGGCAACAAGGATTTTTGGTTAGCTTTGGTGTTCCTAACTGGGATGTAGGGTGTGGTGGTGTGATGACCTGTGACCCCTGGCTTGCCCAGGGCGTCACATTCCCCCTTAGCAAAATGCAGACCGTCCGCAGGCTGCCCGTCGAACACTGGTTTTATTTTTCTGTAAAACATAACATTGTAAACGGTAACATATATACATTTTTAATAAATCTTCCCTTAACGGGAGGCACATTACTTAAACGTTTCATAACGGTTTACGGTTACGGTTTCCGCTCTCTCCCACCCAAGCAACCTGGCCCTGATGCTGCCCCTAAAGCCCAGGCAGCACCCCTTGACCCACAGTCCAGCACATGATACCCGAGCGGGATCTGTCCTTCCCTCCAGAGGGTAGCCACCGGTTCCTTTGGTGGCTGGGCCCCAGCCTGCTCTGCTGAGGGCCCTCCCTCCAACCTGCCTCTCCGGAGGCGGCATTGTGGAAACGGTAACGGTAAACAACTTATTTACAAGCCACTAACGTTTGTGGTTGCCCTGCAAGTTCACAGGCTTGTCCATGGAAAGTCCTCCATGCAACTTTTTAAACGGTCCCCACGGGGACAACGGTGCCGGCTCCAGCCGGTTGCAAATCACAAAGACAATCAGGTAAAGTACTCGGTATTATCATTTTTCTTCATTTTCTGCAAACTTTTCAAACCTTTAAACAACAGTTCACACAAACTTTCTGACCCCCCCCTTCTTTAAAGGACAGTCTCCCTGTACCTAAGTGGGGGTCTACCTAGGTTGGGACGGGTGGACCTTCGGGGCCCGATGTCAGTGGGGCTATGCAATGGGGCAGAGGGAACAACCGGTACCTCCTCCCTTCTATCGTGTGAGTCAGGCGGAGGCATAGGGGAGCTGGGTACAGGTTCATCCCTGGGCACTGGCAATGGTTCTGGCTCACGGTCGACCGCTTCCACCGCTTCTTCATCCACGGGTTGTGGGAACAGTATCACTGGAAGAATCACCGCGCCGTTCTGTGTAGGCCAGTCTGCTGGGAAGTCACCCATCACAGTGTGGATCACCTCTTTTGCCTTCTCCGCTGGTGGAGGAACTGGTACTTCAGCCGTTGTCCTCAATGCTGGTGGGCACCTTTTCAGATGGTCTCGGGAAACTGTGGCCAAGGTGCCCCCTTGGTCACGACTGATCTGGTAGGCCTTCCCATCTTCCCACCCTGTGGGTTGTATGACGTAGGGGATTGGTTCCCATTTATCATCCAGCTTGTGGGTCTTCCTCTTCCGTTTTAACACCACATCTCCTGGCTGGAAAGGGCCCGCAGACGCTTTCTGGTTGAATCGCTGCTCCTGCTGTTCTCGGCTTCGACTGAGATTCTTCTCCACATACTCCTGGATCTGCCGGTATTGTGCTCTCCGCCGAGTTTCCCATTCAGCTGTCGAAGGGAGTGCTTCTGGGGACTCCAACCCGATTTCTAGGTCCACCGGCAGACGGCCGGGACGAGCCCTCATCAGGTATGCTGGGGTGCACTTTGTCGAGCTGGACGGGATATTATTATACATATCAACCAAGTCGGGTAGCTTCTCCGGCCACAGGTTCCGCTCTTCCAGCGGTAACATCTTGAGGAGTCCCAGGACCAAGTGGTTCATCTTCTCACACATGCCGTTGGTCTGGGCATGGTAAGGGGTGGTCCGGATCTTCTTACAGCCGTACAACTGGCAGAACTCATGGAACACCTCCACTTCAAAAGCCGGGCCTTGGTCAGTAAGCACTTTTTCTGGATACCCATGTGGACGGCAGAAATACGCTTGGAACGCTCGAGCAGCAGTTCGTCCAGTTAGGTCCTTGACAGGGACAACCACCATGAATCTTGAATAGTGGTCTACGATGGTCAACGCGTAGGCATACCCACTTCTGCTGGGGGTGAGCTTGACATGGTCTAGGGCGACCAGCTCCAGCGGTTGATGTGTGATGATTGGGTGTAAGGGCGCCCTCTGGCTGGTCTCGATCTTCCTTCTCAGCGTGCAAGGACCACACTCTCGGCACCAGGCTTCTACCGACTCCCGCATCCCACTCCAGTAGAACCGCTCTCTCAACAGCATCTCCAGCTTCTTCCACCCGAAGTGTCCAGCACCATCATGGTACGCCCGTAGAACAGTAGCCACATCAGCTTGGGGAATAACCAACTGGCAAATTTTCTCATGGGTCTTCGGGTTGATCAGCTCCCGGTACAGCTTCCCTTGATGCAGATAAAGCCGTTTCCGTTCCTTCCACAAGCGTTGGGCTTCAGCTGGAGCAGCGGGGTCTATTCCTACAGCACCTTGTTCCACCAGGGTCTTGACGAGGCGGACAGCCGGCGCCTGGTTTTGAGCTTCCTGCCATTCCTGACTGGGCCGGGGGTCCAGATCCACCCGTTGCTGGTATATTTGTACCTTCTCAGTTGGTGGCTGGTGAAATGCAGGCAGCTAAATCTCCTCGAGGTCATCATCCTCGCCCCCTTCCTCTTACAAATGGGGCATTTGGGAGAGTGCATCAGCGTTGATGTTGACACGACCAGCTCGGTACTTGATGGTGAAGTCGTAGTTGGCTAGCCGGGCCACCCACCGCTGCTCCAATGCGCCCAGCTTAGCTGTGTCCAGGTGGGTCAACGGATTGTTGTCCGTAAAAGCGGTGAATTTTGCGGCAGCCAAATAGTAGCGGAACCGCTCGGTGATAGCCCACACCAATGCCAGGAGCTCGAGCTTGAAGGAGCTGTAGTTCTCGGGGTTCCTTTCAGTTGGCCTAAGCTTCCGGCTAGCATAAGCTATCACTTTCTCCTTCCCATCCTGGACCTGGGACAGGACTGCTCCCAGTCCCACATTGCTGGCGTCAGTATAAAGGATGAATGGGCAGCCATAATCAGGATATGCTAGGACTTCTTCCCCAGTCAAGGCCGCCTTCAACTGGCAGAAGGATTCTTCATGCGTTTCCTCCCACACCAGTGGGGTCCCTAGGGGTCTACCACCTTTGGTCTGTCCCACGAGGAGATCTTGCATGGGGGCAGCCATCTTCGTGTACCCTTTGATAAAGCGCCGGTAGTACCCCACCAGGCCCAGAAACTGCCTTACTTCCCTCACGGTGGTTGGTCTCGGCCAGCCCTGGATGGCAGTGATCTTCTCAGGGTCGGGGGCCACACCCTCTGCACTTACAACGTGCCCCAGGTACTGCACTCTGGGTTTCAGCAGGTAACACTTAGAAGGCTTCAATTTCATCCCGTATTTGGCAAGGGACGCGAACACCTCGGCCAGGTGCTCCAGATGGGCTTCATACGTCTGGGAGTAAACAATCACATCATCCAAATACAATAGGACGGTCTCGAAGTTTAGGTGTCCCAGACAGCACTCCATCAGCCGTTGGAAGGTTCCTGGCGCGTTGCACAGCCCAAACGGCATACTATTGAATTCACAGAGCCCCATCGGAGTGGTGAAGGCGGTTTTCTCCTGGTCCTCCGGTGCTACTGCCACTTGCCAATATCCGCTGGTGAGGTCAAGGGTAGAGAAGTAATTTGCAGTTCTCAATGCGGCCAAAGACTCTTCAATACGAGGCAGTGGATAGGCATCTTTATGGGTTATCTGATTAATCTTCCGGTAGTCCACACACATCCGCATGGTACCATCCTTCTTTTTAACCAGTACCAACGGAGCGGCCCAGGGACTACAGCTGTCCTGAATAACCCCTGCCTCCTTCATATTCCTCAGCATGTCTTTGGCACACTGGTAATGCGCCGGGGGAATAGGCCTGTACCTCTCTTTGATAGGGGGGTGTTCGCCGGTGGGGATGTGGTGTTGGACCCCTTTGATCCGCCCAAAGTCTAGTGGATGTTTACTGAAAACCTGTTCATACTCCTGCACCACCCTGTACACCCCTGCTTTGTGATGTGTAGGAGTATCGTCAGTACCCACATGTAGCTGTTGGTGCCACTCCTTTACCACCCCTTGAGGCGGGGAAGTGCTGGTGTTAGGTGGGGAGACTGAAAGACTGGCTTCGTGGATGGTGTGGGGGTCCAAGGTGAGCAGCTTGGCAATAGTGGCATACCGGGGAAGCCTGACTTCTTCCTCCCCACAGTTCAACACTCTCACAGGCACTCTCCCCTTCTTTACATCCACCACCCCTCGGGCGGCCATTACAGTGGGCCAGTGCTCGGAGGGCATGGGCTCCATCATAGCAGGGTAGTCATGCCCCTGAGGCCCTACTGCTGCCCTACACCAAATCATCATCTCACTCCTAGGGGGCACAGTCAATGGAGCAACATCCATCACTCTCACTCCACCAATCTCCCCTCCTGTTGAGCTTACATGCTGGCGGTACATCAGGGCTCGGATCTCACACTGCACAGCCCTCTGCCGGCTCCCTGCCGCTGTGGCAGCTAGCTGTTGCAATAGGGTCAACACATCAGCCATGCAGTGCTCCATCACATTGGTTCCCAGCACTATTTTCGGGTTATGATCACTGGGTTCATTCATGATCACAATCATACCCTGGTGTTGCAGTTCAGCTTGCCCCACTGTCATAGCCACTTGTTTATACCCCACCTGGGTCAATGGAAGTCCATTAGCGGCAATCAGCGTTATACTATTATCTGGGGGTGCCAGCTCGTCTATTGCCCAATACCGATGGTACAATGTGTATGGTATGGTGGTTACCTGTGATCCAGTGTCCAAGAGAGCCATCACCGGTATACCGTCCACAGCCACGGGGATGATGGGGCGGGCCCTGATATATCGGTCCCGCCAGTCCGGGGGGCCACGATGTTCTACTCCTGAGGATTGGCCCGGGGCCCCAGGGGTTGCTCGTTTAACGAGCACTGTCGGAAGTAATGACCCGGCTTACGGCTGGTTTTTCGTCATTCCCCCGGCATCACACATCGTGTGTGTGACACCGCGGGAATGATGAACATCTCCTTACCTGCGTTCATCGGCAATGAGGAAGGAAGTAGGTGGGCGGCATGTTCTGGCTGCTCATCCCCTTCCCTCCTCTTCTATTGGGCGGCCGTTTTGTGATGCCGCTGTGACGTCGCTGTGATGCCAACGCACCTCCCCCTGGAAGGAGGGATTGTTTGGTGGTCACAGCGACGTCGCTTAACAGGTATGTGCGTGTGACGCTGCCGAAGCGACGGCAGCAATCATCAGATGTCGCACAATTGATGGAGGTGGGTGCTATCGCTCGCAACATCGCTAGCAATCGCAAGCGATGGCACAGCGTGTAAAGCACCCTTAAGTATAGTGGGTCCTTAATCATGGATCTAATGGAGTTTTAAAGAAATTTTGGGAAGCAGACCACAGCGCTGGATTTTTTTCTATCTCATTCACAATTACAGAAGAAAGTCTCCTCACGACCTCTTCAAAATGTCATGTAAGAAGAGCCATTATCATGGCAATTGCTAATCTACTTTTTTCGTCTATTATGTAATTTAATTTTTATGTTTTCACAGATAAAAGAGCTCAAGACAAGCCAACTGAAACTGAAATTTTGCTTCTTCCACCGGATAATCTGGGTACAATTTAGTGTCCATTGGACAAAAATACCATTGTCTTATAATAGTGACATCCTCAGAATTAAATTATTAATGTGTTCCAGCCAGGAGAAGATGGAGTCCGCTACACACACTCTTGGCCAATTTTACTAGAAAACACCCGTTAAATTTACATTAATGATAAATTATGGATAAACAAAATCAGTCAGTCACTGAATTTCTTCTCTTAGGTTTCCCAGGTGTTATCGGCTTTTGGGCCACTGTTTTATTTATTGTTATACTCGTGATTTACATTATGACTCTCGCGATAAACACTATGGTCATGGTGCTGGTGTCTGTCAAACGTCAGCTCCATTCTCCCATGTACTTTTTCCTCCAGCAATTTTCACTGGTTGAGTTTGTGTTCTTGACTGTTGTTGTTCCTAACATGCTGCGTGTTATTTGGTTGGAAGGAGCCACCATCTCTGTTCGGGGTTGTATAACCCAGGCTTATTTTTACTGCGCTGTGGGGTGCACAGAATGTCACCTCCTTACAGTCATGGCTTATGACCGATACTTGGCCATTTGCTACCCTCTTCACTATAGTACCCTCATGGACACAAGACTTCAAAATATCTTGGTCATCTATTGTTGGGTTTTTGGCTTCCTATTAACCCAGATTACTCTTAACTTTATTTGTCAACTTTACTTCTGTGGCCCCAATGTGATTAACCATTTTTTCTGTGATCTTGCTCCATTTGCTGAACTTACATGTTTGCACAGGTTTGCCTTCCAGCTAATGATCCTGATCGTTGCTGTTCCTTTAATTGTCATACCTTTTATATTAGTTATTATTAGTTATGTCTTTGTCTTTATAACAATTCTTGGCATTTCCTCTGCCAAAGGAAGAAAGAAAACCTTCTCCACCTGCAGCTCCCACCTGACTGTGGTCACCATGTACTATGGAACCCTCATCACCATCTACATGGTCCCCGCTAACGGAGATACTTTGACACTTAACAAATTGATTGCATTTTTGTATATTGTCATAACTCCACTGTTCAATCCAATCATATACTGCTTGAGAAACCATGAAATGAGAGTCGTCATGGAGAAGTTATTAAGTGTGACAAATAAACGATAGACAGATACCTTACAAAATATATAAGTTGTTGTTTGGTTTAGAAGATCCTTTTAAAATTTCCAGTTCCATAACCAGAAGAGAGTTTTCAATGCTCCTTTGATGGAAATTGGCTTTAACATAGGATGTTCCATAGTTTTTGCCTTCCCCTGTGGCACTAAAAACAGGCTGAACTAGATGGACATAAGGTCTTCCTTCAGCCTTAGAAACTATGTAACTATTTTAACCTCATTAAAACCTTTTAACTTTACTAAGTCCACTTTTAGGATCCATTTAACCATGAGCTGTGCCAAACTTTCTTGAATTCCCCCCACGCTGGACAATGCCTTTAGTTTTAACAAGGTTAGTATCACAGTCATAAGTAACTTTAAAATGTCTGCGTAAAGACTTGAGTTGTGAAGGATCTTCAACTTCACGAGCATGTGTAATATCAGGTACGTGCTCACTGGCACTCACATTTAATTGTCTTGAAGTGACACCAATATACAGTGAGGAAATTTGATGCGCTGACAATTTTGCAAGTTTTTCCACCTACAAAAAATGGAGAAGTCTGTAATTTTTATCGTAGGTAACTTCAATTGTAACAGAGAGAATAAAACACATCCAGATAATCCCATTGTATGTTTTTTTTAAATAATTAATTTGCATTTTATTGCATTACATAAATATTTGATACAATAAAAAATGGAACTTAATATTTTATAGAGAAACATTTACAGATGTCAGACGTTTCTTGTTCTGCACAAAGTTTGTTGAAGGAACCTCCATTTGGAGCCATTAGATCCAAAGGGATTTCCAATTTTTGGACCCTCCTAACTACAGTCATGGCCAAAAGTTTTGAGAATGACACCAAAATGATATTTTCACATGATCTGTTCCCTCTGGTTTTTATTTGTGTTTGTCTGATGTTTACATCACATACAGAAATATAATTGCAATCATATTATGAGTACCAAAGGGTTATATTGACAGTTAGAATGAGTTAATGCAGCAAGTCAATATTTGCAGTGTTGACCCTTCTTCTTCAGGACCTCAGCAATTCTCCCTGGCATGCTCTTAATCAACTTCTGGACCAAATCCTGACTGATAGCTGTCCATTCTTGCATAAGCAATTCTTGCATTTTGCCAGAATTTGTTGGTTTTTGTTTGTCCACCTGTCTCTTGATGATTGCCCACAAGTTCTCAATGGGATTAAGATCTGGGGAGTTTCCAGGCCATGGACCCAAAATATCTATGTTTTGTTCCATGAGCCATTTAGTGATCACCTTTGCTTTATGGCAAGGTGCTCCATCATGCTGGAAAAGGCATTGTTGGGCGCCAAACTGCTCTTGGATGGTTGGGAGAATTTGCTCTTGGAGACATTCAGGTACCATTCTTTATTCATCTGCTGTATTTTTACGCAAAACTGTGAGTGAGCCGATTCCCTTGGCTGAGAAGCAACCCCACACATGAATCATTTCAGGATGCTTAACAGTTGGCATGAGACAAGACTGGTGGTAGCGCTCACCTCTTCTTCTCCTAATAAGCTGTTTTCCAGATGTCCCAAACAATCGAAAAAGGGATTCATCTGAGAAAATCACTTTACCCCAGTCCTCAGCAGTCCACTCCCTGTACCTTTTGCAGAATATCAGTCGGTCCCTGATGTTTTTTCTGGAGAGAAGTGGCTTCTTTGCTGCCTTCCTTGAAACCAGGCCTTGCTCAAAGAGTCTCCGCCTCACAGTGCATGAAGAATCACTCACACCAGCCTGCTGCCATTGCTGAGCTAGCTCGGCACTGCTGGTAGTCCGATCCCGCAGCTGAAACAGTTTTAAGATACGGTCCTGGCATTTGCTGGTCCTTCTTGGGCGCCCTAGAGCCTTTTTAGCAACAATGGAAGCTCTCTCCTTGAAGTTCTTGATGATGTGATAGATTGTTGACTGAGGTGCAATCTTTGTAGCTGCGATACTCTTCCCTGTTAGGCCATTTTTGCGCAGAGCAATGATGGCTGCACGTGTTTCTTTAGAGATAACCATGGTTAACTGAAGAGAAACAATGATACCGAGCACCAGCCTCCTTTTAAAGTGTCCAGTGGTGTCATTCTTACTTAATCATGACTGATTGATCGCCAGCCCTGTCCTCATCAACACCCACACCTGTGTTAATGGAACAATCACTAAAACAATGTTAGCTGCTCCTTTTAAGGCTGGAATGCAATGATGTTGAAATGTGTTTTGGGGGTTAAAGTTCATTTTCTTAGCCAATATTGACTTTGCAAGTAATTGCTGTTAAGCTGATCACTCTTTATAACATTCTGGAGAATATGCAAATTGTCATTAGAAAAACTGAAGCAGTAGACTTTGTAAAAATTAATATTTGTAGCATTCTCAAAACTTTTGGCCATGACTGTAGGGTGTACACATGGCGGTTTGTGTTCTGTGGATTCAGCAGACTTTACTTACAGGTCTGTTCTGTGCCCTGACTTGACTTAAAACCCAGTGGAAGTCAATAATTGGGCTGTTTGAGTCACCACCCATATGTAGCTTGCCGTAAACAGACCTTCTTACGGGGGAGGGTTTTTCCATTTTTTTGTACACACTACATCCGATCATGCTGTTGTTACCCCTGGTGAAAGCCATTTGTAACGCCCAGGGAATGGGGTACTTAGTCCCAAGCAGAATATACTGTTAGGGATGTCACTTTGGTGGCCGTTGCCCGGTTCCGTGCCCTGGGCCCCTTTTGTAAGGGGAGTATTTACAGGGGAGATAAGAGTTAATGTTCATGTGACACCACCTGTGGGTTGCGATTATGATTGTGGAACCACTGCTGCTTAGGTGGGTACTCCCAGGGCTGGTGGTAGCGGCAGCTTTGATGGTAAGCCCTCCGCAGGTAGGGCTGAGCCTGGAGAATGTACGGTGTAATATTAAGGGAGACCAGTCCGGTTGATTGCCTTTAACAATCTTTACTCACTGTGGACCCTGGTCGGCTGGTTCCGGTCCCTGTATTGCCAGTGCCAGATAGTGACTCAGTTGGTCTGTCCTTGGCACTCTCAGTGTAGTTAAGACCCCAAAGCTTGAAACTTTGGGGGTCCCCCGGCTGTGATACAGTGGTCTGTCCATTAGGCTGGGAGTGTGGACCCTGTGGGGAGGTATGTGTCCGAACCCCGGTCCCTGATTTACTGCTGATGCCCCCGGATCTGTAGGTCAGTGAAGCCCTGGGAGAGCCCTCAATGTGCAGGTAATTACCAGGCCATATGAAACTGGCACCTGGCCTAGGGCCCAGTTCCCCGTACGTGCCAAGGTTCCAGTAGCGCTCCCTTGGGTCCCTGGGGTCTTGACTCCTGCCCAGAGGTCCTTAGGTGCTCCTATGCTGGCAACCTGACTCCCGTGCTCCCCGGTCACCAATACACGGACCCAGCAAGAGGCACGTCTTCCCTCCTCACTACATTCTGACAGACTTTCTCCCTGTTCTGTCTGTCTGCTCCCACAAGGCTGGATAGTTCCTGGTTTCACTCTGCCCACTGGGTGGCCCTCCTATTATCTGACTAACCCTTTGAGCCATGGTGTGAGTGGCTACTGGGATTTTTAGGTGTGTGTTGCTGTTGCTGGCACTGGTGTTACAGGTCCCAGGGGGTAGGTCCTGCATCCCCGAGACGATGTAGTTCACTGTAGTGCTCTGAGTGGCTCAGGAGAGCTACATATTCATACATTGCAAACTGAATTTTATCTAAAGTCCAGATGAACCCACTGATCTGAACTCTGAACGAGCATATAACTTAGTCCGATCCAATTTTAACATAGACCAATAATTCTGTAATCTTACTGCGGAGAGAGATCAGAGTAATCATTTCACACACGAGTTTTCTGCCAGTTCTTGATGACGACCCTGAGAGATGTAATGACAGCCTGCTCTGATATCTCGTTTCAAAGTCTTGTGTTATCTGATGAATTTGAAGTTACATGTTTTACATTTCCATTTGCATTACTTTAATAAAAACCTCAATGTTGTTATCAAAGATCAAAGAGAAAGATTTCATCAGGATATCAAGTTTCATAGATTCATAGTTTCATAGTTTTTAAGGTTGAAGGGAGACTCTAAGTCCATCTAGTTCAACCCGTAGCCTAACATGTTGATCCAGAGGAAGGCAAAAAAAACCCCAATGTGTCAAACAAGTTCCAATGGGGAAAAAATTTCCATCCTGACTCCACATCCGGCAATCAGACTAGTTCCCTGGATCAACACCCTGTCTTAAAATCTAATATACATAACTGGTAATATTAAATTTTTCAAGAAAGGCATCCAGGCTCTGCTTAAATGTTAGTAGTGAATCACTCATTACAACATCATGCGGCAGAGAGTTCCATAGTCTCACTGCTCGTACAGTAAAGAATCCTCGTCTGTGATTATGATTAAACCTTCTTTCCTCAAGACGTAGCGGATGCCTCGTGTTCCAGTCGCAGGCCTAGGTGTAAAGAGATCTTTGGAAAGGTCTCTGTACTGTCCCCTCATATATTTATACATTGTGATTAGATCCCCCCTAAGCCTTTGTTTTTCCAAACTAAATAACCCCAAGTTTAATAACCTGTCTTGGTATTGCAGCCCACCCATTCCTTTAATAATCTAGGTCGCTCTTCTATCTACCTGTAAGATTATGCTATTTATAACCTTCTATACTTTTGCTATCAAGAAAAGCATCCATTCCTCTCTTAAATAATTCAGTGAGTTGGCCGTCACCACTTCCTCAGGAGGAGAGCTCCAGAGCCTCACTGCTCTTACCGTGAAGAACCCTTTTCTATGCTGATGTAGGAATTTTCTTTCCTCCAATCGAAGAGAATGCCCCCTTGTTCTTGTCATAGTCCTTGGTACAAACAGATCATGGGAGAGATCTCTATATGGCCCTCTGATATATTTGTACATATTTATTAGGTCTCCCCTAAGTCTTCTCTTTTCTAGAGTAAATAGACCTAATTTTGATAACCTTTCTGTGTATTGTAATGCAGCCATTCCATTTATTATTTTAGTAACCCGCCTCTGAACCCTTTCAAGTTCAGTAATGTCTTTCTTGAGCACCGGTGCCCAAAATTGCACACAATACTCCAAGTGTGGTCTGACAAGTGATTTGTACAGAGGGAGAATAATGTTTTCATCTCGTGCCCCCAGACCTCTTCTAATGCATCCCATCACCTTATTTGCTTTGGTGGATGCTGCCTGACACTGGGCACTCCAATTTAGATTCTTCTTGACTAAGATGCCTAAGTCTTTTTCCATGTCTGATTTCCCCAGCAGTTTCCCATTTAGTAAGTAATTGTAGCATCTGTTTCTCCTTCCCATGTGCATAACCTTACACTTATCTGTGTTAAACCTCATTTGCCATTTTTCAGCCCAATTCTCCAATTTCTCAAATCCATCTGTAGTTGCAAACTGTCCTCCTTTGTGTTAACTACCTTACATAGTTTTGTATCATCTGCAAATACTGATGTTTTACTCTGTAAACCATCCACCAGATCATTAATAAATATATTAAATAGTAGGGGGCCCAATACAGACCCCTGTGGCACCCCACTAGTAACCCTGGCCCAATCTGAGTATGCACCATTATTAACCACTCTTTGTTTTCTACCACTAAGCCAGCTACCAACCCATCTACACACATTTTCCCCAAACCCAAGCTTTCTCCTTTTACTTAGCAGTCTTTTATGTGGGACAGTGTCAAATGCTTTACCGAAGTCGAGATAAATGACATCCAATGATTCTCCTCGGTCCATGTGAGAGCTTACATCCTCATAGAAGCTGATCAGGTTAGTTTGACAGGAGCGATCCTTCATAAATCCATGTTGATATGGAGTTAAACAATTATTAACATTGAGACATTCCATAATAGTATCCCTTAAAAACCCTTCAAACATTTTACCCACAACAGATGTTAAGCTTACCGGCCTATAGTTTCCAGGTTCCCTTTTACACCCTTTTTTGAATATTGGTACCACATTTGCTAGCCGCCAATCCAGTGGAACAGACCCAGTTTCTATAGAGTCTTTAAATATAAGGAATAGTGGCCTGTCTATCACATTACTTAACTCCCTTAATACCCGAGGGTGAATCCCATCAGGGCCTGGTGATTTGTCAATTTTAATGTTACTAAGTCGGTTCTGCACTTTTTCCAGGGTTAGGCAGGTCATACTTAATGAAGCGTTCATCAAGGAGATGAAAAGACAATGCCAAGCTAGATGGAACATGATGATAATCGGGGACGACTGCTGGAGGCTTCACATGGAAGATCCGCAGCCCTCTATAACAAAAAAGGATCAAGAGAAAAAATAAACAAATAAAATAAAAATAAATTGCCAATAAAGTTTCAGAATGAGTGTTCAATAAATTCATATATAAGATATTAGGCACATTTTTGGTTATAATAAAGATTTTTCTTGTACATGTCGCTTGTACGTAATTTCACACGTGTTTTGTGCAAAATCCAGACATAGTGGTGAAAAAATAGAAGTGTTTTTTAAATCAGAAAACATAACAATCAGTCATTGGATTTGAAACAATTTTGTAAACCAAAAGTTTGCATAACTTTTATTATTGGCAGCATTTTGGGGAATATGTAACTTATTACATAACTTTATCTTTCATGGGGGACAACGGGTAATTTGTTATTTGATGTCTTAAATATTGTACTCTTCACTCTCTGCAAAAATAAGATGCATCGCCATATTCTGAGAGCCATATATAACAATGTCCTATCCGTGTAGCTATTTCATGGCTTATTACTAACATGACACAATGCGCTTTTCAGTGGTGCAATATTTTGGTACATTAGTTATTTAAATTAATTTTAATTACGAATTTTTAAAAGTGAAATGTATAAATGAGGCAGTAATTATGGATTTTTTTCTCTTTATTCAGATTTAACTTTATTCGGCATGCCATTATGATAATGATTGTACCTAATTTATGTAGCTTTGTGAGTCTCCATCAGCAAAAAATGCAATGCTGGTATTATTTTTATTTTTTTTTATTTATTTCCACAATACAGAATAAATAATGATATGATTTCATAGCATTGCTCGATATTATTACAGTGATGTTTATTTTTTTATGTTTTTCTGTCATCTTCCTTTTTTTCCATCAAAAATGTGCTTTGTAATGAAAAAAAAAAAATTGGCACCCTGTCCTGAGGGACATGACTTTTTCACTTCTCATTTTTTTATTTTTAAAGCTGTATGAGCACTTGGTTTTTTTTAACAACCTCATGTTTTGATAGATTTAACTTTTTGATTATTTTTTATTGAAGAGAAGGTACTTGGGCCTAGAATGGTGAGTACCAGTGCCACAGCCCCTTCTAGAGCCTCTACAAAGAAGTCTCATAGAGAATAGAGCAGATGTTTTGAATGGAACTTCTTAAGCATCTTTAGTAGTGATGAGCGAGCATGCTTGTTACTACTCGGTACTCGCACGAGTATCACTGTACTCGGTCTACTCGGCGGGGACCGAGTAATCTCGCGATACTCGTGCTGTACTCGTGGTCTTCATCCCTGCATGTTGGCGCTCTTTTGAGAGCCAGCCCTCATGCAGGGATTGGCTGGCAGACCACTGCAATGCCACAGCCCTGTTAGTTGTGGAATTGCAGTGATTGGCCGGCCTGCACAGCGTGACCGAGCCTTTATACCGGCGGGCGCGCTGTGCTCTGCTCACAGCTATCCAGACAGTCAGTGCAGGGAGAGTGTCGCTGCTTCAGGGAAAGGTTTGCGGCCCTTTATAGCTATTTCCGTAGCAGGGCTGCAAACAGTGTGACCAGAAGTCCTTCTCAGGACTATTCTAGTTGTATACAGGCAGGCAGGGTATAGCCAGGTCGGAGTACAGTAGCAGAGTCCTTCTCAGGACTATTGTTGCTGTATACAGGCAGGGTATAGCCAGGTTGGAATACAGGCTAGTGACCAAAAGAGTCCTTGTCAGGACTATTGTAGCAGTATACAGGCAGGCAGGCAGGCAGGGTATATAGCCATTCCTAGTGGTGACCGTATACCAGCCTTCATCATATCTGGGGCTGCTGTACACAGTCTAAAACAGTCCTGATAGTGTCAGACTTCTCAGCAATTGTCGCTCCTAAAACCTGTTAGGTTCTTAGTGCGTCCGTGCTTGCATTTAAAAACCGCACGTGTGTGCCTGTCGGTGGCAGTGTACAGGTGCACTTGTGTGCGTTTTTCACAAACTATTAAATAACGCACAAGTCTAGTGTATAATACACGTCAGTCAGCAGTGCCTGATAGTGTCAGACTTCTCAGTAATTGTCACTCCTAAAAACCTGTTAGGTTCTTATTGCGTCCGTGCTTGCATTTAAAAACCGCACGTGTGTGCCTGTCGGTGGCAGCGTACAGGTGCACTTGTGTGCGTTTTTCACAAACTATTAAATAACGCACAAGTCTAGTGTATAATACACGTCAGTCAGCAGTGTCTGATAGTGTCAGACTTCTCAGTAATTGTCGCTCCTAAAAACCTGTTAGGTTCTTATTGCGTCCGTGCTTGCATTTAAAAACCGCACGTGTGTGGCAGTCGGTGGCAGCGTCAGGCTCCATATTATCCCTGGATAGAGACGTGCATGATGGCCTGTAAACATGAAGTGTCCATTGTAAGTTAGTGGGTCTATTGTAGTATAGCCCTTAGGCAGGGCAGCCAAAAATTTGGAGGCTCCACCTTGTCCCTGGATAGAGATGTGCATGAGGGCCTCAAAACATTGTTCCCATTGCAAAGGAGCGGGTCTCCTGTCGTTGTAATGCCCATTCTGAAAGAAAATTTACCACTGGGGGTATACCTGAAACAACGGCTTAACTATTGTAACGGTCATCATGATGGCGCATGAGGAGAAGGAGGAGCAGTCCAGCGATTAGCCAAAGTCCAGAAGTGTGTTACCATGGGTGAGTGGAGGTACATGGCAAATTCCCGTTACAAACTTTAAATTCCGCTCTCATTTGCTGGTGGTGTGGTGAAGTCTGGCCCAATCCAACCCTTGTTCATCTTGATCAGAGTCAGCCTGTCAGCATTTACAGTTGACAGGCGGGTGCGTTTATCTGTAATGATTCCACCTGCGGCACTAAAAACACGCTCTGACAAAACGCTAGCAGCAGGGCAGGCCAGGACTTCCAAGGCGTAGAGAGCCAATTCATGCCACGTGTCCAGCTTGGATACCCATTAATTGTAAGGCACAGAGGAATGTCGGAGTACAGTTGTTTGATCTGCAAGGTACTCCTTGAGCATCTGGGCAAACTTAGGATTTCTTGTGGCACTACCCCTCACCTCAGGGGCTGTGGTATGTGAGGGGCTGAGAAAACTGTCCCACATCTTAAAGACTGTTCCCCTATCTCTGGCGGATTGGACTTGTGCCCCTCTCGGCTGTACGCTTTGGTTGTCCACTGATTCCTGACCTATGCCGCTAGCGTTTTGTGAGGGGAATGCTTTGCCTACTTCCGTGACTATGGCCTTCTGGAACTGCTGCATTTTGCCTGACCTCTCCACCTCGGGAATAAGAGACATAAATTTCTCCTTTTAGCGTGGGTCTAACAGTGTTACCAACCAGTAATGATTGTCGGCCAAGATGTTCTTAACGCGAGGGTCACGAGACAGGCAGCTTGCCATAAAGTCAGCCATGTGTGCCAGACTCTTAACAGCCATCACTTCAGTATCCTGACCAACACGATGACTGAACATGCTGTCCTCCTCCTCCTCCTTCTCATCATCTACCCGGTCCTCTGTCCAGCCACGCTGAACCGAGGATATGACTGCATGTCATATCCTCAATTTGGCCAGAGAGTTGCTCCATGTCTTCATCCTCCTCCTCGTCATAGTCCTCCACTGCACGTTGTGATGAGACGAGGCTGGGCTGTGTGTTATCACCCACACCCACTACTGTTTCTTGCTCAAACTCATCGCGCTCCGCCTGCAATGCATCATGGTTGTTTTTTGAGCAGAGACCATTTTAGAAGGCAGAGAAGCGGTATGGTGATGCTAATAATGTCGTCATCGCCGCTCACCATCTTGGTGGAGTCCTCAAAGTTTTGGCGGATGGTACATAGGTCGGACATCCTTCTCCACTCCTCAGGTGTTATGTGTGGAGTTTGACCCATTTCCCGACGGCTTAGGTGATGCAGGTACTCAACAATTGCCCTCTTCTGCTCACATATCCTGACCAACTTGTGCAGAGTTGAGTTCCAACGCGTGGGGACATCACACAGCAGTCTGTGAGCCGGAAGATGCAAACGGCGCTGAAAGCCGGCAAGGCCGGCTGAAGCAGTAGGTGACTTTCGAAAATGTGCAGACAGGCGGCAAACTTTTACCAGCAGATCAGACAGCTCTGGGTATGACTTTAGAAACCGCTGAACCACGAGGTTGAGCACATGGGCCACGTATGGAACATGTGTCAGCTGGCCTCGCCTCAAAGCCGCCACCAGTTTCCGGCCATTGTCACACACGACCTTTCCTGGCTTTAGGTTCAGAGTTGTGAGCCAGTGATCTGCCTGCTGTTTCAGAGCTGTCCACACCTCTTCTGCATTGTGGGGTTTGTCACCTATGCAGATTAGCTTCAGCACTGCCTGTTGCCGCTTCGCCGAGGCAGTGCTGCAGTGCTTCTGTGTCGCCCTGGACAAGCCAGGGGCCACAGAGCACAACACTTAAACACCCCACACTCCCTGCAGGCATATCATAGTCAAAACACAAAATCCTTGTTGCCGTCCCCAGGGGCTGTTGTCCACACCAGGGTGTGGAGCCAGGCGGTTGGTCTCCACCCACCAAGGAGGAGGGAAATCACAGGCAGTGAGAGTTAAGCTAAGGAAGTGGAAGGAGGAAAGTAGTAGAGAGGAGAAAAGTGACAGCAAAGAGCCTGAAGTTGGTCCGGGTGTGTGGCCCGGACAGGACAGCAAGGTTGGCAGGATGTGGTGACCGTCTGCAGTGGAGGCCGATTGGAGTCTGCCGTAAGGACCGTGGACGGGTGGTGACCCGGCCGTACCGGACCGGTATACAAAGAGAAGCCAGCACCATTGGCAGAGGACTTTCGGATCCCGGCAAGGCTTGGTGTCGCCGTGAATTTGCCAAATCCGTTAGTGAAGGGGACCTCAGGGTTTCCAAACAGCCAAGTCCCGATAGAAGGCAACCGTCCAACCGTGAAGGGGAGACACCGCCACCGCCAAGGGCAACCGTCTCCCAGGGCCAGCGCCTGTGGGCAAAAGGGGCTCCTCCGGCCCATATCCAGGTCGGGGAGCGGGTTACCGGTGGGAAACCATCACTACCAACACTGAACTTAGGTGCAGGGGGAGACAGTCATCACTAACCTGCAGGGAGGAACAACCGCAGCCGTCCGAGGGACCCGTCCATCCAGCCACTTGTTTTACCGTGAACTGTGTCATCATCATTGGGCTGAGTGAGTACCTCCGTGCCGTGCGGCACAGCGCTGACCCTGCGACCCTGCACCTCATCAGGCCCCGCAACCCGCCTGTCATCCATCTCTACCCCATCACCGGGCACCGGGACAACCAACCCCCCTACCCACGGAGGGGAGAAATAACAACAAAGCTGCTCCCTGTCACAGGCTCCCGGGATCCCCGTCCAGAGCAGCGGTGGTGTCCACACAATCACCACAACCGTGGGTGGCGTCACGGACAATATCCCCAAAACCCAAACCACCCCTTTTCACTCACGGGCGAGGAGCGCTGCTCGAAGTCCCCGGGATCCGGCCATCGCTCGAGCCAACGAGCAGCAGCAGCCGTAGAGCAGTGGCAGCCAGACCCGAGCAGTGGGAGAGCGCACTGTCCCCTCCTCCGCCCGCGACACTTCCAGCTTGGGACTGGTGTGGAGGGTAAAGTGGATCAGGATGCGCAGGAGGAGGAGGAGGCTGAGGAGCATGACATTCCGGAGCTGTAGAGTGTGGGTGAAACCCTGACTGAGGTAGGGCCTGCAAAACTTGGTGTGTGAAGGACGTGTTCCGTCCCTCGCTCAGACTAGGTCCCAGCTTCCACAATATTAACCCAGTGTGACGTCAACGAGATGTAGCGGCCTTGCCCACATGCACTTGTCAACGTGTCTGTGGTTAGGTGGACTTTGGCTGAAACAGCGTTGTTCAGGGCACGTGTGATGTTTTGTGACACGTGGTTAATGGTTATGCAATGCGGGGACGGCACACCGGGAGAAATAGTGGCGGCTGGGGACCGAGTAACGTGGGACAGCTGCCACCATCAGGTCGCGGAATGCTTCTGTCTCAACCAGCCTAAAAGGCAACATTTCCAGCGCAAGCAGTCGCGAAAAGTTAGCATTTAGAAGTGTGGCATGTGGGGCGTTGGCAGTGTATTTGCACCTGTGTTCAAAGGTTTGCTGAATGGATAACTGAACGCTGCGCTGGGACAAGGACATGCTTTATTGATGGTGTTATTTCTGCGTGGGTAACTGCAGGTGCAGGGCCGGAGGAGGCTTGTTCGCAGGCAGCATGGACAGGGTATTGGCTCGCATGCACAACCAGCGAAGACATAGCAGTGACATCAGCAAGCACTGCTCCTCGACTCTGTTGTACTTCCCACAAAGTCGGGTGCTTGGCTGACATGTGCCTGATCATGCTGGTGGTGGTCAGGCTGCTAGTTTTGGTACCCCTGCTGATGCTGGCATGGCAGGTGTTGCAAATGGCCTTTTTAGAATCATCTGGAGCCAACTTAAAAAACTGCCAGTGTCAGAGTTCCTGGTTTTCCAGTTTTCTTTTGAAAGAGCTTGCCCTTTGTTAACATGGAGTTCTCTGTTCTGTTGCCCTACTTCCTGTCCATCTGTTTAAAAGCCGCCCCTAAAGCTTTGTCCAGTGCCTGAGTATACTGCTTCCTGTGTGCTTCTGCCCTGCTGCTTTTGGTTCCTGATTGTTATTCGGATCCTCTTGGAAAACAACCGACACCGACTCTGGACTTCATCTGGTATCATCTAGCTGTGCCCGGACTCCGTTTGCCGTCTTTGGTCGGCACTTCTGCCCGGTTCCTTCCGTTTAATACCACTCTGGACTCACATCACGTATGGACATTTTTGGAGTTACCTATTGCCCTTTTGTGTCCCGGCTGCTGCGCATTTAGGCCTTCTGGGGTGATTGCCAGACAGTCCCTGTATAGGGGTTCGCTCTTGGTGGTCTCCCTGGGGGAGTCCGGTGCGCGGTCCCGTGAATTCCCTTTCGCTCCGTCCCTGGAAGGTATTTCCTGTATTTATGTTCTACTGTGTTTTTGTTCTGTTTATGTACATATTTGCTGGTTGCATATTATAAACGTCTTGCACCAAGAACTCGTCTCTGGTTGTCATTGCCCTAACGCAATCGAAATCCTCAATACATACAATAGTATTACAGCCAGACTCGGGAAGACCTAACATTTGTACAGGCACCTTGTGTCGTGTTGTTCCGGGGAACAGTTGCCTGACGTCTGCCTGGGGCCACCACTCTGCTTCTTACTGCCTGTTGGGATGCTACGCCTCCCTCCCCCTGTGCACTGCTGTCCTCGCTCTGCATATCCTCCTGCCAGGTTGGGTCAGTTACTGGATCATCCACCACGTCGTCTTCCTCTTCCGCACCCTGCTCCTCCTCCTGACTTCCTGACAATTGTGTCTCATCATCGTCCACCCCTTGTTGAGACACGTTGCCAACTTCGTGAGAACGTGGCTGCTCAAATATTTGGGCATCTGTACATACAATCTCGTCATGGCCCACTTCAACAGGAGCTGGCGAGAGGCCAGAATGTGTGAATGGAAACGTGAACGAACAGCTCTTCCGAGTGTCCAAGTGTGGGATCAGTAATGTCCGTGGACGTGTACTCGGCCTGGTGGTAGGAAGGAGGATCAGGTTCTGAAATGTGCGGTGCAGTATCACGGCTACTGACACTTGACCGTGTGGAAGACAGAGTGTTTGTGGTGGTGCCAATCTGACTGGAAGCATTATCCGCTATCCAACTAACAACCTGTTGACACTGGTCTTGGTTCAAGAGCGGTGTACTGCTGCGGTCCCCAAGAATTTGGTACAGGACGTGCGAGCGAGTAGATGTGGCCCTTTGTTGTGGCGAAATTAGAGCTTGCACACAACCTCGGTCTCTGCCTGCACCACCATCACGTCCACTTCCTTGTTCGTTGACAACGCCCTTGCGCATTTTGCAATGCTGTGCTGATGTGTATTCACTAGACTTGTGCGTTATATCCAAGTTTTTGCAAAACTCACACAAATGCAGCGGAAAGCTGCCACCAACAGGCACACACGTGCGGTTTTTAAATGCAAGCACGGAGGCACTAAGAACCTAACAGGTCTCTATCCAGGGACAACGTGGAGCCTCCCGATTTTTGGCAGCCCTGCCTAAGGGCTATACTACAATAGACCCACTTCCTTCCAATGGGCACTTCAGGTTTACAGGCCCTCATGCACGTCTCTATCCAGGGACAACGTGGAGCCTCCCAATTTTTGGCTGCCCTGCCAAAGGGCTATACTACAATAGACCCACTTCCTTCCAATGGGCACTTCAGGTTTACAGGCCCTCATGCACGTCTCTATCCAGGGACAACGTGGAGCCTCCCAATTTTTGGCTGCCCTGCCAAAGGGCTATACTACAATAGACCCACTTCCTTCCAATGGGCACTTCAGGTTTACAGGCCCTCATGCACGTCTCTATCCAGGGACAAGATGGAGCCTCCCAATTTTTGGCTGCCCTGCCAAAGGGCTATACTACAATAGACCCACTTCCTTCCAATGGGCACTTCAGGTTTATAGGCCCTCATGCACGTCTCTATCCAGGGACAACGTGGAGCCTCCCAATTTTTGGCTGGCCTGCCAAAGGGCTATACTACAATAGACCCACTTCCTTCCAATGGGCACTTCAGGTTTACAGGCCCTCATGCACGTCTGTATGCAGGGTCATTGGTGAACCTCAACATTTTGGACTGCCCTGGCAAAGGAAAATACTACAAAGACTCAGTTCCTCAAAATGGGCACATTAGACTCAGAGGCCTTTATGTACGTCTCTTCTCAGGGACATCGGAGTGCCACACAATGTTTTACGTAAAATCTTTCATGTATTGATTTCAAAAAGTAACATACATTAGCTCTATCTCATTATTGGGTATGTGCCCTTAACATTTCCGCCATGAAAATTCATTTTGGTGTCATTTTGGAAGGTTTTCTGGTGAGTCCGTAAAAATGGCGTAAAACGCGGACACAATTGTTCACAGCTGTGACTTTTGAGTGATAAATGCTTCAAGGGGTCTTCCCCATGCTGTTGCCTTGTCATTTGAGCACTCTTCGGAGACTTTTGTGCCATTTTTAGGGTTTCTACATGCTGCCGGTGGTCATTTCACAAAAATACTCGGGTCTCCCATAGGATAACATTGGGCTCGTTGCTCGGGCCGAGTACACGAGTATCTTGGGAGGCTCGGCCCGAGCTTCGAGCACACGAGCTTTTTAGTACTCGCTCATCACTAATCTTTAGACAATAATGTTCTTCTTATAAACCAGACTTTCATGACTTTCAGACTTTCCTCTTTCATGACTGTATCCCTTTTAATGAAAAAGTAGAAAAGAATTCCACAAATTCTCTTGCAATCCAGGATCTAAATAAGATCAAATTTGGTGCTGGGCTCTTGGGTGAAAACAGGATAAGTCTTGAGCTCAGTAAAGGTGTGACGCCCTGGGCTATCAGGTCGTCACAGGGTATTGTGCAATCTGCCCTCCTGTGCAATATCCACCTCCTCCTTTGTTAGGGGTCCCTAACCAATGGTATTGTCAAAACCAGCTAATCAAAATCCTAGGAACACTCTGTACCACACCCACCAGACACACCAGTAGACGGCCTGAGTGGAATAGGGTCGCCCATTTGGGGGGTTGGTAAGGGGAGATCAGGAGTGTCAGGAGAAGGCCAGAGTAGTGTTAGAGGTGAAGGAGAGAGGAGGTCAGGAGCCGGGCTGCTTGGAAGTACTATGTAGCAGACAGTGGTCTGGGCCTGTTAGGAGCTGGAACCCCGGTCGCAGGGGATCATGACAAGGGGCACGGTATTGTTGTAGAGGACAGGCGGCGCCCTTGTACCATCACCGGGCTGGGACCAGGGTATGACGAGGTATGTGGACCCTAGGTCAGGCAGTAGCTTCAGGCAACCTGACAATTCACCTGACGAGAACGGAGCCTTCAAGATCTGCTCTCCACCTGCTCCAAAATCAGGGTAGTAGCGCAACGAGGGGGATAGGACTTTCCACTAAAACGGTCCAAGAAATCCCAAGCGTGAACCCTGAGAGCAAGCTCCCTCAGTTAACCACACTGGGGAGCGGGACCCAATTAGTGTCAAGCTATAGGAGTCAACTAGAAGAAAACAAGGTGCCAAGGGAAAGGTAACACTAGCAGAAATGGGACTCAGACGTGCTCCCCCTCAGCGGCAGCGGTGTCCAGAACTTTGGTTTACTAAGTTGTCGGTGTAAGCTTTATGGACTGAGTGAGTACGCAAGTGACCCCTACCTCCCCAACGATACGTCTCACCACTATCACCGAGTCCCGGGGCATCTCCTCTACCTGTGGAGGGGTTAAACACCTGGTTTCCCACTACATAGCCACTGGGTACTCCCAGCTGCAGCGGTGGTACTCCACCTTACCACACACCACGGGTGGCGTCACGAACTTTAAATACATCATTCCCTGTAAATACCCCCTTTTTTCGAGTGGCCGCATGACTCCTGAGTCCGGATGCCCCTCGAGCCACCGCGGGTCCGGATCCGAGCAGCCCGGCTGCTGACATGGGTCGGCACAAAGATTTGTAAAAAAAGCAGTGTACAAATAAGAGTGACCTGGAACTGTTAGGTGCTATAAGAGCAGAAGGCAGTTCTCGGGTGTAGATTAACTGCATTTATTTTCTTAATTGGGTTCTTTTTGGAGTAACACTACTTTGGATTTCACTCTGTGACTCCAGACTTGTGAATCCTCACATTTTGCGCACTGCACACTGTCAGGATTCTTTGGTGTCACAGCAGGTATGAGGCCACAGGTTTGCATTTTGCAGACCCCTGGCTATAGTATGATTGGATGTTTCAGTCTCCCTTAATTCAATTTGATTGACTGAGGCTGTGCCCATTTAGTCAAATTCTATCTGGGAGAATTCATATTACATACCTGCAGCCTTGTAACCCCAGTTTCTGGCTCTGACACCGGAGAATTCTCACAGTGCACAATGTGAGGATTCACAAGTCTGCATTCACATAGAGGAACATATAGAGTGACCGAAGACTTGTCATTTTACATGGGACAACCCATTTAATTACTTTGCCTTAATAAATGTATCTATGGACAGGCTTTCTGCCATAATTGCAGCTCCAGACAGATTGGCTTTGACCTCAATTCAGAAGTCAAAGATATATAAACAAACCTTTCCACAGCTGGATGAAGAGTCTATGAAATAATTGGCAAAAAGATGAGGTTTGTGTCTGAAGACTATAAAAAATGGGGATTTCCCCGGTGGGTGCCATCACTAAATTACAAAGAGTGAATTTGGCCTAAGAAAGCAAATCTTGAAATTAGTTTTGATATTAGAAAATTTGTAACTGACTATTACTTTGAAGTTGGTAAGAAAATATGAAATCCAGAGAAATATTCTGAATCTTCCATAGAGTGTTCTAAAATTTTGATACTAATAAACAACATAATGTCACTTCACCTCCTTGTCCAATCATCAATATAGAAATGTAAACAAAATACAAAAAATGTAATAGAAAAAAATTGCCTGTTTTGGCTTCTTGACTGCACAAAAATAATATAATTAAAATTCATACCTCACCCGAACAATTTTTAATTTTGTCAATGGTATAAAATACAACAAAAATATAAAATAGATGTTTTGAAATTAATACTGATGCGGAGAAGAAAAAATAATGACTAGGAGTAAAGATTAGAGGGCCCGTTCAAGTTTGGTTCAGCTGGTCTTTAGATAAAGTTTAGTTCCGGACCCGGACTTAACCTGAACTTTAATTGAAGTATGCTAAGCGTACCTGAGAGCAGCGCTTCTCAAACAAGTGGTTTGCATATGTAAAGCACTCAAACACCAAACCCAAACTTTTTTTGGTAAAGTCTGTGCTCAGACATCAAACTTTGGGTTCTCTCATCTCTAGAGATGAGCAAACTTGTGGATGTTCAGTTCGTCAGGTTCAGCTAGACTTTAGATAAAGTTTGATTTGGGATCCGGACTTGACCTGAACCCCACCTGACCTGAAGTCACTATTTGGGCAGTTTGGGCCTCAGCTCATATGCAGACAGCCATAAACAGATCCCTTCCGAGGGAGGATGGGCAGAGTTTTTCCATTGTTTTCCATCTGGTGGACACTACATCGAACAATACTGTACTGATTTTATTCCCAGTGTAAGGAATTGAAATGCTGGCAGCATCTGGAACTGAGATGAGCACCGAGAATATCCGGGCACAGGGATGTAGTCCACATAAGTATAGCACCCAACCTCTGAACTCAAATCTTGCTTTTTAGTAAAGTCTTTGGCCAATACAAACACAGAACTTTACTTTTTAGATTCATTCATATCTAGTCATTTTTCATCCCCTTCATCTTTTAGTCTTTCAAGATTCTATGATTTATATATATATATATATATATATATATATATATATATATATATTTCTTTGTTAACATAAGCACATAACACGTTGTACTTTCTAGGACAATCTATATTTTTACATCACATAATCCCGTTTATTACATAATGAACACAAAATAGAAAAAATAAAAAATCTGAAATATTGTAAAATTTCACCCCTCCCCTTAAACAAAAGTTTAAATTAGCCATTGTAATTTTAAGCTTTGCACTCACAATAATCATTTTGTAAAAAAATATTGTCTGGTAACTTTTTTCCACCAGTTATTGCAGCTATTGTGAAATCAAATTAATATTTTTTTTATGTTTTTGTACTCAAAAAAAAATATATACTTTTTTGTCATCATATTTAAAAACCATAACTGTTTAATCTTTTGGTTCAATAAATTTATTTTTTCCGGGAAAAGTAGTACTTTTTGCCCCCACCCTTTGGGAGTTCAGATTACTTTCTGTTACCTCTATAATTTAATTGTTTGCAGCAGACAAACTAACAAAGAAATAGCAATAATTTCTGCCACATTGATTTTTTGCTTTGTTTTTCACCACATTGTATAAGTATTACAGAACTAGTTTGGATAATGAGACTGTCATGATTCAGGGCCGGGATTCTCCGCTTCAGAGTTTCCCAGACCTGACCTGGTCATGTCAGGGGTTAATGCCCATCAGCGTTGTTCTGGTTTCTGGAGACACCATATCTGGTCTCTGCAATTGCATCCTGGTGCTGGTTATAGTTTTGCTCTGCCGCCTGTGACTGACTCTGGAGAGAATTCCTGTTTGATCTGACTCCTTGTTACTGTGCCCTGACCTGTACTCTTCCCCGTTCATCCATCTGTCCCAGTCCATGATTTTCCTTTCCTTTCTGTTGTTTGTGTTTGCCTCTGCATACCTGATCTTCCGGCTTCCGACCTTGGTTCTTTTTTCTGATTTGATCTTCATCCTTTCTTTGCACTGACTTTACTTTCCTGGCTAGACTCTGACTGTTTGACTACTCTATTGCCCCCTGGTGGTTCGTCTGTTTACTGCCTGCTGAAGTTATTCTGCTGTACTTCAGCTGCCTTTCTGTTACTTTGTTACTTTGACTCTCCTTCACTACTCTGCTGCCACCTAGTGAGAAATGCACTGTACTACATCTTACCAGCTCTTTGTACAGTGCGACATAGACAATTCCATATATGTTATTTTTTTACTTATTTTATTTACATTTCAGTAAAAGAAGAGTGAGTCAAACTTTTTTTTCTACTGATAAATTATTCTACCTATGGGACGTGTACCTTGCAGTGATATCCTTCACTCTTAAAAATACCCACATCTTGTGACGAATTTTAACGGTAGAGACGAGGATTGAGTAAACTCCACAGTGTGGTCTAGACTATGTCAATCCGTTTATGGCTTAAAATCCATAATTTAGTACACAGTTGTACATTTTTACCCAAGATTATAGCTGAAGGAGGTTGATATATTGGGAACTTCCCCAATTAACCTTTTCCCATTCGATACAATTTCCTGTTTCGCCCATTAAAAACCTATCATAGGTCATCATCAGTAGAGATGAGCGAACCGGTCGCGGTTCGGCTCGAGGTTGGTTCGCCGAACGGACCTCCCGTTCGAGTTCGGTTCGTCGAACGTTCGACGAACCGAACTCGAACTGCATAGGAAACAATGGCAGGCAATCACAAACACAGAAAAACACCTAGAAAACACCCTCAAAGGTGTCCTAAAGGTGACAAACAACTCAAACACATTGGAAAGTGACAAGGACATATACTCATGCGAAAACAAAACAGCTGGACAAGGAAAAAGAGGAGGACACACAGATATAGGCATGGCACGCCCTTCTAAAATCATGTAAAACACCGCAAGGTGACTCCAAGCGGAGTCTCCATTTTTTCCAAAAATTGGGCCACACACACACCCACCCCTTCAGTGGCAGCAGTTGTGCCCCAGTTGTACACTTCACAGCTACATTTGCATCAAGCACATTCAAAAATACGCCATTCTTATCCGTCCCCAGGATGACACCGGGGTAGGTAGCAAAGTCTTTCCTGATCCCAGCTCTGTTCATCTTGGCTTCTTTTAAAAACACATCAAGCAAGGGTTACTCCAAGCGGAGTCTCCCTTTTTTTCCAAAAATTGGGCCACACAGACACCCACCCCATCAGTGGCAGCACTTGGGCCCTAGTTGCAAACAGGATGTTTTGATTTGCATCAAGCACATTCAAAAATACGCCATTCTTATCCGTCCCCAGGATGACACCGGGGTAGGTAGCAAAGTCTTTGCTGATCCCAGCTCTGTTCATCTTGGCTTCTTTTAAAAACACATCAAGCAAGGGTTACTCCAAGCGGAGTCTCCCTTTTTTTCCAAAAATTGGGCCACACAGACACCCACCCCATCAGTGGCAGCACTTGGGCCCTAGTTGCAAACAGGATGTTTTGATTTGCATCAAGCACATTCAAAAATACGCCATTCTTATCCGTCCCCAGGATGACACCGGGGTAGGTAGCAAAGTCTTTCCTGATCCCAGCTCTGTTCATCTTGGCTTCTTTTAAAAACACATCAAGCAAGGGTTACTCCAAGCGGAGTCTCCCTTTTTTTCCAAAAATTGGGCCACACAGACACCCACCCCATCAGTGGCAGCACTTGGGCCCTAGTTGCAAACAGGATGTTTTGATTTGCATCAAGCACATTCAAAAATACGCCATTCTTATCCGTCCCCAGGATGACACCGGGGTAGGTAGCAAAGTATTTCCTGATCCCAGCTCTGTTCATCTTGGCTTCTTTTAAAAACACATCAAGCAAGGGTTACTCCAAGCGGAGTCTCCCTTTTTTCCAAAAATTGGGCCACACAGACACCCACCCCATCAGTGGCAGCACTTGGGCCCTAGTTGCAAACAGGATGTTTTGATTTGCATCAAGCACATTCAAAAATACGCCATTCTTATCCGTCCCCAGGATGACACCGGGGTAGGTAGCAAAGTATTTCCTGATCCCAGCTCTGTTCATCTTGGCTTCTTTTAAAAACACATCAAGCAAGGGTTACTCCAAGCGGAGTCTCCCTTTTTTCCAAAAATTGGGCCACACAGACACCCACCCCATCAGTGGCAGCACTTGGGCCCTAGTTGCAAACAGGATGTTTTGATTTGCATCAAGCACATTCAAAAATACGCCATTCTTATCCGTCCCCAGGATGACACCGGGGTAGGTAGCAAAGTCTTTGCTGATCCCAGCTCTGTTCATCTTGGCTTCTTTTAAAAACACATCAAGCAAGGGTTACTCCAAGCGGAGTCTCCCTTTTTTTCCAAAAATTGGGCCACACAGACACCCACCCCATCAGTGGCAGCACTTGGGCCCTAGTTGCAAACAGGATGTTTTGATTTGCATCAAGCACATTCAAAAATACGCCATTCTTATCCGTCCCCAGGATGACACCGGGGTAGGTAGCAAAGTCTTTGCTGATCCCAGCTCTGTTCATCTTGGCTTCTTTTAAAAACACATCAAGCAAGGGTTACTCCAAGCGGAGTCTCCCTTTTTTTCCAAAAATTGGGCCACACAGACACCCACCCCATCAGTGGCAGCACTTGGGCCCTAGTTGCAAACAGGATGTTTTGATTTGCATCAAGCACATTCAAAAATACGCCATTCTTATCCGTCCCCAGGATGACACCGGGGTAGGTAGCAAAGTCTTTCCTGATCCCAGCTCTGTTCATCTTGGCTTCTTTTAAAAACACATCAAGCAAGGGTTACTCCAAGCGGAGTCTCCCTTTTTTTCCAAAAATTGGGCCACACAGACACCCACCCCATCAGTGGCAGCACTTGGGCCCTAGTTGCAAACAGGATGTTTTGATTTGCATCAAGCACATTCAAAAATACGCCATTCTTATCCGTCCCCAGGATGACACCGGGGTAGGTAGCAAAGTATTTCCTGATCCCAGCTCTGTTCATCTTGGCTTCTTTTAAAAACACATCAAGCAAGGGTTACTCCAAGCGGAGTCTCCCTTTTTTCCAAAAATTGGGCCACACAGACACCCACCCCATCAGTGGCAGCACTTGGGCCCTAGTTGCAAACAGGATGTTTTGATTTGCATCAAGCACATTCAAAAATACGCCATTCTTATCCGTCCCCAGGATGACACCGGGGTAGGTAGCAAAGTATTTCCTGATCCCAGCTCTGTTCATCTTGGCTTCTTTTAAAAACACATCAAGCAAGGGTTACTCCAAGCGGAGTCTCCCTTTTTTCCAAAAATTGGGCCACACAGACACCCACCCCATCAGTGGCAGCACTTGGGCCCTAGTTGCAAACAGGATGTTTTGATTTGCATCAAGCACATTCAAAAATACGCCATTCTTATCCGTCCCCAGGATGACACCGGGGTAGGTAGCAAAGTCTTTGCTGATCCCAGCTCTGTTCATCTTGGCTTCTTTTAAAAACACATCAAGCAAGGGTTACTCCAAGCGGAGTCTCCCTTTTTTTCCAAAAATTGGGCCACACAGACACCCACCCCATCAGTGGCAGCACTTGGGCCCTAGTTGCAAACAGGATGTTTTGATTTGCATCAAGCACATTCAAAAATACGCCATTCTTATCCGTCCCCAGGATGACACCGGGGTAGGTAGCAAAGTCTTTGCTGATCACAGCTCTGTTCATCTTGGCTTCTTTTAAAAACACATCAAGCAAGGGTTACTCCAAGCGGAGTCTCCCTTTTTTCCAAAAATTGGGCCACACAGACACCCACCCCATCAGTGGCAGCACTTGGGCCCTAGTTGCAAACAGGATGTTTTGATTTGCATCAAGCACATTCCAAATCCACAAGCATTTACTCTCCCCAGGATGACACAGGGGTAGTAAATTCCTTCTGGATCCATGACTTGTTCATTTTGATGAACGTCAGTCTGTCCACATTGTCACTGGACAGACGCGTGCGCTTATCTGTCAGCACACACCCAGCAGCACTGAATACACGTTCAGAGACAACGCTGGCAGCTGGACACGACAAAATCTCCAAGGCGTAACTGGAGAGCTCTGGCCATTTTTCTATGTTTGAAGCCCAAAAGGAGCAAGGCTCCAGTTGCACAGTCATGGCATCGATGTTCATTTGGAGATACTCCTGTATCATCCTCTCCAGCCGTTGAGTATGTGTCAGACTTGTTGTCTCTGGTGGCCTTGCAAAAGAGGGTCTAAAAAAATTATGAAAAGATTCCATAAAATTGCTGTTACCGGCACCAGATACGGTCCTACTGGTACGGGTAGACTGGTGAAGATGACGAGACCGTCCCATGTTTGTCAAGTTACAACTGGGAGATTCCCTCCCTGCACCTGCACGGTTGTTTGGTGGAAAAGCCGAGCTAAGATCGAGTAACAGCTTCTGCTGATACTCCTGCATACGTGCGTCCCTTTCTATGACTGGAATTATGTCACAAAATTTGGACTTGTACCGGGGATCTAATAGTGTGGCAATCCAGTAGTCATCATCACTTCTAATTTTGACAATACGACTGTCATGTTGGAGGTAGTGCAACAAAAAGGCACTCATGTGTCTTGCGCAGCCATGCGGACCAAGTCCACGCTGTGTTTGTGGCATAGAGGTGCTACCCGTTCTTTCTTCCTCTGACATCTCCCCCCAACCTCTTTCAACTGAAATTTGACCAAGGTCTCCCTCATCCGCTGAGTCTTCCATGTCCATGGACAGTTCGTCCTCCATTTCTTCATGTTCTCCTGCACCTTGCTCAACATTTCGCCTGCTACTATGCGCCCTTGTCGATCCCTGTTCCCCATGGTCCCATGCCTGCTGCGTTGGTGATGATGAACGTCTGGACCTTGGTGATGTTGTTGTCCCTTGCACATATGAATCCTCCTGTAGTTCCTCCCCTTCATGTTGTCCCACCCCCTGACTCCGAATAGTGTTTAGCGTGTGCTCCAGCATGTAAATGACTGGAATCGTCATGCTGATAATGGCATTGTCAGAGCTAAACATATTCGTCGCCATGTCGAAACTGTGCAGAAGGGTGCATAGGTCCTTGATCTGAGACCACTCCATCAGGGTGATCTGCCCCACCTCTGCATCTCGTTGGCCCAGGCTATACGTCATGACGTATTGCACCAGGGCTCTGCGGTGCTGCCACAGTCGCTGTAACATGTGGAGAGTTGAATTCCAGCGTGTCGCCACATCGCATTTCAGGCGATGAACCGGCAGGCCGAAAGACTTCTGTAGCGATGCAAGTCGCTCAGCTGCGGCGCTTGAACGCCGGAAGTGAGCAGACAGTTTTCGTGCCCTGTTCAGAAGGCCATCTAGGCCGGGATAGTGTGTTAAAAATTGCTGCACGACAAGGTTCAACACGTGAGCCATACAAGGTACGTGTGTCACCTTGCCCAGGCGAAGGGCCGCACCCAGGTTTGCAGCATTGTCGCACACGGCCTTACCAGGCTGTAGGTTGAGTGGAGACAACCATTTATTAAACTCGGACCGCAGAGCTGACCACAACTCCTCAGCTGTGTGACTCTTATTACCAAGACATGTCAAGCTAAAGACCGCCTGATGCCGTTGCGCTCGGCTGCCAGCATAGTAATGAGGCGTGCGTGATTCCTTCTGCGCAGTGAGAACGCTGGTGGCCTGACCAGGCAGGCTTGGGGCGGAGGTGGAGGACCCAGATGAGGTGGAGGATGCAGAAGCTGTGGCGGAACTTGGACAGACAGAGGATTGACACACAAGTCGTGGGGACGGCAAGACTTGTGCAGCAGACCCTTCACCATCTATCACCATAGTTACCCAGTGCCCAGTCAGTGACATGTAACGTCCCTGTCCATGCTTACTGGTCCAAGTATCGGTGGTGAAATGCACCCGTTGACACACAGAGTTTCTCAAGGAAGCGGTGATGTTGTGTGCGACATGCTGGTGTAGCGCGGGCACACCTTTCTTAGAGAAGTAGTGGCGACTAGGCATCTGGTACTGGGGCACAGCGACAGACATAAGGTCTCTAAAATCCTGTGTGTCCACTAGGCGGAAAGGCAGCATTTCGGTAGCCAACAGCTTACAGAGGGATAGAGTCAACCTCTTAGCTTTGTCATGGGTCGGAGGAAGTGGCCTTTTATTTGACCACATCTGAGGGACAGAGATCTGGCTGCTGTGTGTAGACAGTGTTGAGTAGGGTGTCCCTGGAAAAATGCAGGTTTGTGAGGAAAGTGCAGGCGGAGACATGATGTTGCCTTCATCCAACGTTGGTGCTATCGATGTCTGAGAGAGCTGTACACACTCACTTGTTTCCCCTTCCAAACCAACTGACGACCTTACAAGCAAACTGCCTGTTGCGGTTACAGTGGTGGAAGTTTTGCGTGGAAAAACAGGTGTGACAGCTGTCCCCACAGTCCTAGAAGATGAAGAGCGCGCGGATGCACTGGAAGGGGCGGGCGGTGGATGGTTCGCTCCGCTAGCCGGCATTGCAGCACGGTGAGCTTCCCACCGGGACTTATGATATTTATTCATGTGACGATTCATGGAAGAAGTTGTCAAACTGCTGAGGTTTTGACCTCTACTAACAGAATCATGACAAATGTTACATATCACATGAGTTGGGCGATCTTTTTCGATGTGAAAAAAGGCCCAGGCTAGGCAAGGCTTAGAGGCCATGCGACCTGTTGATCCACCCCGAATAATGCTCATAGGCAGAGTGGTGGCTGAGGATGCAGTTGTAGACGTGCTACCAGTGCTCCGACTCTGTCCAGGAAGGCGCAAGGTAACTTCGTCGTCGGTTGCATCCTCCTCCACCGCCTCTGTTGACCTCCTCGAGTGCCTGACTGGGGGTTGACAGTAGGTGGGATCTAGAACGTCATCATCAATTGTTGTGTTTGCACTCCCCTCCCCCTCAGACCGAGCCTCTTCTTGCCCTGACCGAATATTTAAGTTGTCATCCCAATCGGGTATCTGCGTCTCATCTTCATCAGTATGTTCCTCATTGTCTATAACCACAGGTGTTACAGTTTGTGACAAAGGGTCAACATTATGCTCAGAAACTTGGTCCTCACGGCCTGAATCTGAGTCACAAAGGTTCTGGGCATCACTGCAGACCATTTCCTGTTCTGTACTCACTGTAGCTTGGGAGCAGACCTCTGATTCCCAGGCTATAGTGTGACTGAACAGCTCTGCAGACTCAGCCATCTCAGTTCCACCATACTGTGCAGGGCTGATGGAGACTTCAGAGCTGGGAGAAATCAAGTGTGATTGGGATGACAACTCAGAGGAATGGTGTTTTTTGGATGCGGTACTTGAAGTGGCTGAGAGGGCACTTGTTGGACCACTTGAGATCCATTCAAGCATTTTCCTTTTTTGCCCATCATCTACCTTTGTTCCTCTTGTTCGTGTCCGTAAAAAAGGGAGCACATCGGATTGTCCACAATAAGTAGTAGACATCTTACTTTTGCTAGTAGATGGTCTATCTTCAGCAGATGATAATGGAGCTTTGCCACCTTCCCCACTGACAAAACATTTTTTGCCTTTTCCACCACGCCTCTTCCCCTTTCCACCAGCATCTGTCATTTTGCCACTCATGTTGATTGCGACAAGATTGTGGACTGAAAATGTGGTAGTAAAAATTGAGAGGTGGTGAAGATTGCAGTGGTGGTCTAGCTTTATTAACAGCAGAATAATAAAGAATAAATATCCCTGACAATGTAACTTAGTTATAATTCGTTGGAGTGTGCAACGCAGGCAGACGTGCTGCAAATGTCTTGGCACTAGTGGGACTATAGCAAAGTCCAATAGCCACGTATAGGATGCCACTAGGTACACTGAGTGTTTGCTAGTATAATGGCTTCGTTATAATTAGTTGGAGTGTGCAACGCAGGCAGATGCGCTCTGCAAATGTCTTGGCACTAGTGGGACTATAGCAAAGTCCAATAGCCACGTATAGGATGCCACTAGGTACACTGAGTGTTTGCTAGTATAATGGCTTCGTTATAATTTGTTGTAGTGTGCAACGCAGGCAGATGCGCTCTGCAAATGTCTTGGCACTAGTGGGACTATAGCAAAGTCCAATAGCCACGTATAGGATGCCACTAGGTACACTGAGTGTGTGCTAGTATAATGGCTTCGTTATAATTAGTTGGAGTGTGCAACGCAGGCAGATGCGCTCTGCAAATGTCTTGGCACTAGTGGGACTATAGCAAAGTCCAATAGCCACGTATAGGATGCCACTAGGTACACTGAGTGTTTGCTAGTATAATGGCTTCGTTATAATTTGTTGTAGTGTGCAACGCAGGCAGATGCGCTCTGCAAATGTCTTGGCACTAGTGGGACTATAGCAAAGTCCAATAGCCACGTATAGGATGCCACTAGGTACACTGAGTGTTTGCTAGTATAATGGCTTCGTTATAATTAGTTGGAGTGTGCAACGCAGGCAGATGCGCTCTGCAAATGTCTTGGCACTAGTGGGACTATAGCAAAGTCCAATAGCCACGTATAGGATGCCACTAGGTACACTGAGTGTGTGCTAGTATAATGGCTTCGTTATAATTAGTTGGAGTGTGCAACGCAGGCAGATGCGCTCTGCAAATGTCTTGGCACTAGTGGGACTATAGCAAAGTCCAATAGCCACGTATAGGATGCCACTAGGTACACTGAGTGTTTGCTAGTATAATGGCTTCGTTATAATTTGTTGTAGTGTGCAACGCAGGCAGATGCGCTCTGCAAATGTCTTGGCACTAGTGGGACTATAGCAAAGTCCAATAGCCACGTATAGGATGCCACTAGGTACACTGAGTGTGTGCTAGTATACTGGCTTCGTTATAATTAGTTGGAGTGTGCAACGCAGGCAGATGCGCTCTGCAAATGTCTTGGCACTAGTGGGACTATAGCAAAGTCCAATAGCCACGTATAGGATGCCACTAGGTACACTGAGTGTTTGCTAGTATAATGGCTTCGTTATAATTTGTTGTAGTGTGCAACGCAGGCAGATGCGCTCTGCAAATGTCTTGGCACTAGTGGGACTATAGCAAAGTCCAATAGCCACGTATAGGATGCCACTAGGTACACTGAGTGTTTGCTAGTATAATGGCTTCGTTATAATTAGTTGGAGTGTGCAACGCAGGCAGATGCGCTCTGCAAATGTCTTGGCACTAGTGGGACTATAGCAAAGTCCAATAGCCACGTATAGGATGCCACTAGGTACACTGAGTGTGTGCTAGTATAATGGCTTCGTTATAATTAGTTAGAGTGTGCAACGCAGGCAGATGCGCTCTGCAAATGTCTTGGCACTAGTGGGACTATAGCAAAGTCCAATAGCCACGTATAGGATGCCACTAGGTACACTGAGTGTTTGCTAGTATAATGGCTTCGTTATAATTTGTTGTAGTGTGCAACGCAGGCAGATGCGCTCTGCAAATGTCTTGGCACTAGTGGGACTATAGCAAAGTCCAATAGCCACGTATAGGATGCCACTAGGTACACTGAGTGTGTGCTAGTATAATGGCTTCGTTATAATTAGTTGGAGTGTGCAACGCAGGCAGATGCGCTCTGCAAATGTCTTGGCACTAGTGGGACTATAGCAAAGTCCAATAGCCACGTATAGGATGCCACTAGGTACACTGAGTGTTTGCTAGTATAATGGCTTCGTTATAATTTGTTGTAGTGTGCAACGCAGGCAGATGCGCTCTGCAAATGTCTTGGCACTAGTGGGACTATAGCAAAGTCCAATAGCCACGTATAGGATGCCACTAGGTACACTGAGTGTTTGCTAGTATAATGGCTTCGTTATAATTAGTTGGAGTGTGCAACGCAGGCAGATGCGCTCTGCAAATGTCTTGGCACTAGTGGGACTATAGCAAAGTCCAATAGCCACGTATAGGATGCCACTAGGTACACTGAGTGTTTGCTAGTATAATGGCTGAGTTTAAAAAACTTGGAGTGTGCAATGCAGGCAGATGTGCTCTGCTAATGTCTTTGCACTAGTGGGACTATAGCAAAGTCCAATAGCCACGTATAGGATGCCACTAGGTACACTGAGTGTTTGCTAGTAAAATTGCTTAGTTTAAAAAACTTGGAGTGTGCAATGCAGGCAGATGTGCTCTGCAAATGTCTTGGCCCTAGTGGGACTATAGCAAAGTCCAATAGCCACGTATAGGATGCCACTAGGTACACTGAGTGTGTGCTAGTATAATGGCTTCGTTATAATTAGTTGGAGTGTGCAACGCAGGCAGATGCGCTCTGCAAATGTCTTGGCACTAGTGGGACTATAGCAAAGTCCAATAGCCACATATAGGATGCCACTAGGTACACTGAGTGTTTGCTAGTAAAATTGCTTAGTTTAAAAAACTTGGAGTGTGCAATGCAGGCAGATGTGCTCTGCAAATGTCTTGGCACTAGTGGGACTATAGCAAAGTCCAATAGCCACGTATAGGATGCCACTAGGTACACTGAGTGTTTGCTAGTAAAATTGCTTAGTTTAAAAAACTTGGAGTGTGCAATGCAGGCAGATGTGCTCTGCAAATGTCTTGGCCCTAGTGGGACTATAGCAAAGTCCAATAGCCACGTATAGGATGCCACTAGGTACACTGAGTGTGTGCTAGTATAATGGCTTCGTTATAATTAGTTGGAGTGTGCAACGCAGGCAGATGCGCTCTGCAAATGTCTTGGCACTAGTGGGACTATAGCAAAGTCCAATAGCCACATATAGGATGCCACTAGGTACACTGAGTGTTTGCTAGTATAATAGCTGAGTTTAAAAAACTTGGAGTGTGCAATGCAGGCAGATGTGCTCTGCAAATGTCTTGGCACTAGTGGGACTATAGCAAAGTCCAATAGCCACGTATAGGATGCCACTAGGTACACTGAGTGTTTGCTAGTATAATGGCTTCGTTATAATTTGTTGTAGTGTGCAACGCAGGCAGATGCGCTCTGCAAATGTCTTGGCACTAGTGGGACTATAGCAAAGTCCAATAGCCACGTATAGGATGCCACTAGGTACACTGAGTGTGTGCTAGTATAATGGCTTCGTTATAATTAGTTGGAGTGTGCAACGCAGGCAGATGCGCTCTGCAAATGTCTTGGCACTAGTGGGACTATAGCAAAGTCCAATAGCCACATATAGGATGCCACTAGGTACACTGAGTGTTTGCTAGTAAAATTGCTTAGTTTAAAAAACTTGGAGTGTGCAATGCAGGCAGATGTGCTCTGCAAATGTCTTGGCACTAGTGGGACTATAGCAAAGTCCAATAGCCACGTATAGGATGCCACTAGGTACACTGAGTGTTTGCTAGTAAAATTGCTTAGTTTAAAAAACTTGGAGTGTGCAATGCAGGCAGATGTGCTCTGCAAATGTCTTGGCCCTTGTGGGACTATAGCAAAGTCCAATAGCCACGTATAGGATGCCACTAGGTACACTGAGTGTGTGCTAGTATAATGGCTTCGTTATAATTAGTTGGAGTGTGCAACGCAGGCAGATGCGCTCTGCAAATGTCTTGGCACTAGTGGGACTATAGCAAAGTCCAATAGCCACGTATAGGATGCCACTAGGTACACTGAGTGTTTGCTAGTATAATGGCTTCGTTATAATTTGTTGTAGTGTGCAACGCAGGCAGATGCGCTCTGCAAATGTCTTGGCACTAGTGGGACTATAGCAAAGTCCAATAGCCACGTATAGGATGCCACTAGGTACACAGAGTGTTTGCTAGTATAATGGCTTCGTTATAATTAGTTGGAGTGTGCAACGCAGGCAGATGCGCTCTGCAAATGTCTTGGCACTAGTGGGACTATAGCAAAGTCCAATAGCCACGTATAGGATGCCACTAGGTACACTGAGTGTGTGCTAGTATAATGGCTGAGTTTAAAAAACTTGGAGTGTGCAATGCAGGCAGATGTGCTCTGCAAATGTCTTGGCACTAGTGGGACTATAGCAAAGTCCAATAGCCACGTATAGGATGCCACTAGGTACACTGAGTGTTTGCTAGTATAATGGCTTCGTTATAATTTGTTGTAGTGTGCAACGCAGGCAGATGCGCTCTGCAAATGTCTTGGCACTAGTGGGACTATAGCAAAGTCCAATAGCCACGTATAGGATGCCACTAGGTACACTGAGTGTGTGCTAGTATAATGGCTTCGTTATAATTAGTTGGAGTGTGCAACGCAGGCAGATGCGCTCTGCAAATGTCTTGGCACTAGTGGGACTATAGCAAAGTCCAATAGCCACATATAGGATGCCACTAGGTACACTGAGTGTTTGCTAGTAAAATTGCTTAGTTTAAAAAACTTGGAGTGTGCAATGCAGGCAGATGTGCTCTGCTAATGTCTTGGCACTAGTGGGACTATAGCAAAGTCCAATAGCCACGTATAGGATGCCACTAGGTACACTGAGTGTTTGCTAGTAAAATTGCTTAGTTTAAAAAACTTGGAGTGTGCAATGCAGGCAGATGTGCTCTGCAAATGTCTTGGCCCTTGTGGGACTATAGCAAAGTCCAATAGCCACGTATAGGATGCCACTAGGTACACTGAGTGTGTGCTAGTATAATGGCTTCGTTATAATTAGTTGGAGTGTGCAACGCAGGCAGATGCGCTCTGCAAATGTCTTGGCACTAGTGGGACTATAGCAAAGTCCAATAGCCACGTATAGGATGCCACTAGGTACACTGAGTGTTTGCTAGTATAATGGCTTCGTTATAATTTGTTGTAGTGTGCAACGCAGGCAGATGCGCTCTGCAAATGTCTTGGCACTAGTGGGACTATAGCAAAGTCCAATAGCCACGTATAGGATGCCACTAGGTACACTGAGTGTTTGCTAGTATAATGGCTTCGTTATAATTAGTTGGAGTGTGCAACGCAGGCAGATGCGCTCTGCAAATGTCTTGGCACTAGTGGGACTATAGCAAAGTCCAATAGCCACGTATAGGATGCCACTAGGTACACTGAGTGTGTGCTAGTATAATGGCTGAGTTTAAAAAACTTGGAGTGTGCAATGCAGGCAGATGTGCTCTGCTAATGTCTTTGCACTAGTGGGACTATAGCAAAGTCCAATAGCCACGTATAGGATGCCACTAGGTACACTGAGTGTTTGCTAGTATAATGGCTGAGTTTAAAAAACTTGGAGTGTGCAATGCAGGCAGATGTGCTCTGCTAATGTCTTTGCACTAGTGGGACTATAGCAAAGTCCAATAGCCACGTATAGGATGCCACTAGGTACACTGAGTGTTTGCTAGTATAATGGCTGAGTTTAAAAAACGTGGAGTGTGCAATGCAGGCAGATGTGCTCTGCTAATGTCTTTGCACTAGTGGGACTATAGCAAAGTCCAATAGCCACGTATAGGATGCCACTAGGTACACTGAGTGTTTGCTAGTAAAATTGCTTAGTTTAAAAAACTTGGAGTGTGCAATGCAGGCAGATGTGCTCTGCAAATGTCTTGGCCCTAGTGGGACTATAGCAAAGTCCAATAGCCACGTATAGGATGCCACTAGGTACACTGAGTGTGTGCTAGTATAATGGCTTCGTTATAATTAGTTGGAGTGTGCAACGCAGGCAGATGCGCTCTGCAAATGTCTTGGCACTAGTGGGACTATAGCAAAGTCCAATAGCCACGTATAGGATGCCACTAGGTACACTGAGTGTTTGCTAGTATAATGGCTTCGTTATAATTTGTTGTAGTGTGCAACGCAGGCAGATGCGCTCTGCAAATGTCTTGGCACTAGTGGGACTATAGCAAAGTCCAATAGCCACGTATAGGATGCCACTAGGTACACTGAGTGTGTGCTAGTATAATGGCTTCGTTATAATTAGTTGGAGTGTGCAACGCAGGCAGATGCGCTCTGCAAATGTCTTGGCACTAGTGGGACTATAGCAAAGTCCAATAGCCACGTATAGGATGCCACTAGGTACACTGAGTGTTTGCTAGTAAAATTGCTTAGTTTAAAAAACTTGGAGTGTGCAATGCAGGCAGATGTGCTCTGCAAATGTCTTGGCCCTAGTGGGACTATAGCAAAGTCCAATAGCCACGTATAGGATGCCACTAGGTACACTGAGTGTGTGCTAGTATAATGGCTTCGTTATAATTAGTTGGAGTGTGCAACGCAGGCAGATGCGCTCTGCAAATGTCTTGGCACTAGTGGGACTATAGCAAAGTCCAATAGCCACGTATAGGATGCCACTAGGTACACTGAGTGTTTGCTAGTATAATGGCTTAGTTAGAATGAGTTGGAGTGTGCAGAGGACAAGAGGGTACAGTGGCAGGATTGTGGTGCTCTGGGTAGAGGAATGGAAGCCTGCCTTTCTATTCCCTCCTAATGGTGAAATGCAGGGAGGAAATCCCTGACCTGGGCTACACAGACGCTGTTGCTGTTTGCAGGACCTGTCACCTATGGCTCTCTGACCCTGCCGGTACGAGCCCTTAAAAGGACTGCTAGAATGTGCTCTCCCTAAGCTGTCTAACGCTGTGTATGCAGCGCATACAGCTGTATCGGCGATAGGACAAAGGACGGAACTGCGACAGTGATGTCTGACACCAAAGACGCAGAAGGCAGATAATGGCGATCGTGAAGAAAATGTCCGGTTTTATAATGCAGGGACATGTGACATGCAGATCCTATCACACATGCCGTTGCTTCTCTGCCTCAAAGTCCACTTAGGTGTGTGTGTGTCTGTGATTGGCTGACATGCTGGCCAGCCCCACAAGACGCGCGCGCTTAGGGAAGGAAGACAAGAAAAAAAAAAAAAAAATGGCGATCGCCATTATAGAAACAGCAGTGATCTGAAGGCGCTGTTCACGCACACTATACACTGAAATGTCATAATAGTTTGATTCACAGAGTGACTTACACTATTACAGCAGAAACCAAGCTAAGATTTAGCTGTTTTTTGGCTGCTAGAACCGTTCTCGAACGTTTCTAGAACTATCGAGCTTTTGCAAAAAGCTCGAGTTCTAGTTCGATCTAGAACATGCCCCAAAATCACTCGAGCCGCGAACTGGAGAACCACGAACCACGAACCGCGCTCAACTCTAATCATCAGTTATATTTATTCCAGCATTCGGTAGTGAAAACGGAATCTACTCAAACCCATTGTCAGAAGACGACATTCGTTGCCACCCATCGGCGTCGACCTCTGTAGTCTCATCATCTTCGTCGCTGACATTGGTAGAAAAAATGCTTTCACCACTCAGTTCCAACTCTACAACTATTACTACTTTCACTAGTATTGATTCCACGCTGCCTTACTTCGTCCAGATTCACGCACCTTCGTTTCACTATCTCTTAGCCATTTTTACTTGTAAAACAAGAAGAAAACGAAACTGGCTTGGGTCAATGGTCGTCAAGAACAGCTGCAACTATTGGCTGACAAAAATATCACTATGCGCGAAATTCTGCCTGCTATGCTTAGAAAAGGGACTTTACACTCAGTGGCCCACTAGAAGGGACTTAGGACACTAAAATGCATATGAAATATTGATGTCCCCTGGCAGGGGACAAATGAGCTTAGATTATTTTGAATGTCCCCCTGGGGGGACTAGGTTAAGCCCCTTCATCATTTGGGCTGCACATATTAAGCAGTAGAATTCTTCCTTGGTTTTGTCATTCTAGATGCATCTGATTAGACACAATCAATTATTGGGATGTCCCTATTGATGTTCTACAATAGTTACTAATTACATCCCCTGTAGTCATATTCCCCAATGCTTTAACTCACATTATGTATTCCCTATTGACTCCTTTGGTCTGGAAATAGTGAATATCAGCAATGTATAAAGAGATGCACACAACCTCCGTACTCATATCATAACTGTGACAATGATTAATCTCAGATCTTCACAAATAGAAACTTCCTAATGTTTACAGGATGGAAGATGTAATTATGTGGTTATATATTTCAGAAAGTGAAATGAAAAAAAATTGTGGATTTAGAATGATGCCTAATTACAAACAATGGAAAAGAGCTGATTTAAAAACAGTCAAACTCGTCATATACAGTAAGTGTTTAATCCATTGTAAGGAATTACAATAAAGACAATTGTTTATGGCAGACATAGCTATAGAAATACAAGAAAAAGAAGGAGCTCTCCAATTTGACCAGTGAAGATGATACTGGTCACTCCTTGAGGAAGTGATTACGAAACGTGTGTTGGGGTGCATGGCAAGGGAACATGTGTACACCTGTTTCATGACAAAAAACTGATAGTACTATCAACATGCAGTGTGAACAGGTGCAAAACTGAACATGACATATAATAACAAAAAAAGACAGCTGCACTCTGAAATGGCAAAGCATGCAAACCATGAATGTAAGAATGTTCTTATATTCACGGTTTGCATGCTTTATCATTTCAGAGTTGTTTTTTGTTTTTGTTACACCAATATCATGTCGTCAGATTTGTAGATGTGATATTTTTCTGTTAGGTTATTTGATCTCATCATTTGGCGTCTCTTCTTTTTAACCTTTTCCTATCCAATACAATTTCCTGTTTCGCCCATTGAAAACCTATTATTGGTTGTCATCAGTTATATTCATTCCAGCGTTCGGTAGTGAAAACGGAATCTGCTGAAACCTATTGGCAGAAGACAATATTCGTTGCCACCCATCGACGTGATGTCCCCTGCTAGGGGACAAAGGAGCTTAAATTATTTTGAATGTCCCCCCTCCCCTGGGGGGACTCAGGATAGGAAAAGGTTAACTGATGTAACTGTTATATATATTTTGGTCCCTTAAATGATATTTATTTTTATATTAACTGGGTATATCATTTAACCCCTATTTATTGCATTAGGATTTGTTTACCTAACCATGATTAAATATATTCATTTATTTTAAATAATTATTTTTGTAATTTTGTATTATAATTTTTCTATTTCATTTTTTAACCTATATTAGTTGTGTGTATATATATATATATATAAAACACATCTGTGGGGTGTTTTTTGTCCTTCCTTAATCTTGGAAGTTCAGATGTTGCTCCTGGTATCTGTATTAGCAATTCCTCGCTTAGAGGTCGCTGCTCCAAGTGCTCCTATCACCACTGGAATCACTGTTGCTTTCACCTTCCACATCTTCTCCGGTTGTTCTTTGAGGTCCTGTTATTTCTCCAGCTTCTCATATTCCCTATTTCTGATGTTACTGTCATCTCACAAAAAAATCTATTTTGGAGATTTTTTTTTTATATAATTTTTAAAGATGTTTAGTTCCTTAACATGGATAAAATGTCTTGGTTACCATTCCTGGCAGGCATCATTGAGATTAAACAATCAGTGTCATGTGTCTCATTTGTCTGTGATTTTAAAGATTATCAACTACTTTTACATTCATGGCTTGTCATTAAGGTAAGTCATCAATGTCTGATGAGCCGGGTCCGATACCAGGCACCTGCGCCGATCAGCTGTTCTTGGGGCCAGGGGTAGCCAGAAATGCTTGGTTCCAGAGCTGCTCCATCTTCTGATAGCGGCAGCTGCCGGGTACTACACATTTATCTCTTATTGATTTGAATGGGAGGCAAAAGTGCAGTACCCGGTCGCGGCTGCTACAAGAAGACAGGAAAGCTCTGGAGCCGATCATTTCTGGCCACCTGCATCTTCCAGCACCGAAATCAGTTGACCAGTGGGGTGCGAAGTGTTGGACCCAGACCAATCAGACATTGATGGCATATACTAAGGATGGGATCTCAATATAAAAGTAATGCACAACTTCTTTAATGCTGTAATTTATTAGTATATAGTGTTTACATTTTTTTTGTTGCATGAAAGTTTTTTTTTACTTTACAGAATATGAAGTCCTATTTTTCTGCCGTGTCTCCCTTCTCAACTGAAACAATTTAGTAAAATAAAAAGCTTTGCTTTAACATATGAAAAATAAATAAAATGATTAAAAAGTATAAGCAAACAGATTTCTATGTCTATGGGAGGATTGTATCATGCCCTAGTGGAATGTTTTTAGTTTCTGCAGCTGCTGTGTTTGCATTTGTTTGACAAATCATTACCTTTTCCTTTATCTGACAATGACACCAGTGAGGAATTTGTCCAGGATTTCTGAGATTCATCTTCTCGGTTTCCGCTCTTTGCATCAGTGCAATGTCTTACTATTTATTTTGTTGCTCCTGATTTATTATGTGACAATTAGTGGGAACGTGACCATAATTCTACTGGTAACTCGCAGCCGGAGCCTCCAGTCTCCGATGTACTTCTTCCTCACACAGCTCTCCATTTCTGACTCATTGATGGCCACCAGTATAATCCCCAATATGCTTTATGTAGTCATGGAGAATGATGCCACCCTCACTTTTACAGGCTGCCTGACACAGTTTTATTTCTTTAGCGCCTCGCTGGCACTGGAATCCCTCCTTCTCACTGGGATGTCCTATGACAGATACCAAGCCATCTGTAACCCATTGCGGTATAACAATGTAATGGACTATTTATTCTGTATGAAATTTGTTGGCTTCTCCTGGTTGTTGAGCTTCTCAGCGATATTAAATCACGTCCTAGCCATCTGTGGTTTGGAGTTTTGTGGAGCAAATGTCATCGACCACTACTTCTGTGATCTGTCTCCTCTGCTGGAACTTTCTTGCTCGGACACTTTTGTTGTGCAGGTTGAAGTCACATTATTGGTCATCCCCATGGCTCTCTTTCAGTTCCTTTTAGTCATTGTGTCGTATTCATTTATCATTTTCACTATTTTAAAAATTCCATCACTCACTGGTAGACAGAAGGCTTTCTCCACCTGCAGCTCCCATTTGACAGTGGTCTCCATGTATTATGGGACCCTTCTGTGCACATATCTTGTTCCCACACGAGGGCAAACATTAACTGCAAGCAAAGTCCTGTCTCTACTGTATACTGTGGTCATTCCCTGTGTAAATCCAATGATATATAGTCTGAGAAATAAAGACATGAAGATAGCCTTCTATCGACTTATATTATTGAGGAAGTGAGAGTCTCACAAAAAATATATCCATATAAAAACTTCAGGAAATGTAAAATGATTGTCTTGATTTATATTATTATTATTATTATCCTTATCCAACAGAATTTAACATTTTAATAAATTTTGACATTTCATCAATAAATATATTATTGTTGACATTTTTACTATTAGTTTTTAGTTACAAATAGGGATGAGCGGACCCTTGAAAGTTTGTGTTCACCAGAATTTAGTTTAAACTTTGTTTCGGGACCCGAATTTGACACCTGACCCCGAAACCGATGTAAGTCAGTGGAGACCCAAACTTGTGTGCTTTAAAATAGCTGTAAAATGGTTGTAGTATAAAGGATCTGCAAAAGGAAGCAAAATGTCGGTAAGAGCAGGATAATTGGCCTGCAAATAAATGTGTATGGGGAATAAATAAAAAAAGATATGCAGTTCTGCCTATTTTTTATAAAAAGCATCCATTATATGCATTATACCCTTGTTGGGTACATATCAACTCTGAATTGACAGGTGGAACCCTACCCCGGGGTTAGTAATGGGTAAGCGTCTCTCAGACACCTCCGTTATTAACCCAGCAGGCGTGCAGTTAAAAAACACACACCATAAAAAATATATATGTTTAATAAAGACTCCCCACACTTCTTTGATCACCAAGTTATTAGCTCAAAATAAATCCTTGACATTCCAACATAATCCAAAGAGTAATGTTCCATCACATCCATCAATTCCTATTGTGGCATCGTATTGAGATCTTCCTCAGAACAAGGCTGCATAGGTCACTGCCAGTTAGCATCAGCCCGGAATTTCTCAAGAGATCTCAGTGGGTTATAGATGTTAAGGCTACTTTACACACTGCGATATCGGTCCCGATATCGCTAGTGTGCGTACCCGCCCCCATCTGTTGCGCGACACGGGCATATCGCTGCCCGTGGCGCACAACATCGCCCAGAGCCGTCACACATACTTACCTGTCCGGCGACGTCGCTGTGACCGGCGAACCGCCTCCTTTCTAAGGGGGCGGTCCGTGCGGCGTCACAGCGACGTCACTGAACCGCCGCCCAATCGCAGCGGAGGGGCGGAGATGAGCGGGACGTAACATCCCGCCCACCTCCTTCCTTCCGCATAGCGGCCGGGAGGCAGGTAGGGAGACGTTCCTCGCTCCTGCGGCGTCACACGCAGCGATGTGTGATGCCGCAGGAACGAGGAACAACCTCGTTACTGCTGAAGTAACGATAATTGGGAATGGACCCCCGTGTCGCCGATTAGCGATTTTTCACTGTTTTGCAACGATGCAAAATCGCTAATCGATGTCACACGCAACGGCATCGCTAATGCGGCCGGATGTGCGTCACGAATTCCGTGACCCCAACGACTCCGCATTAGCGATGTCGTAGCGTGTAAAGCCCGCTTTACTGCTCTTGAAGAATTCCAGGCAGACATTGACCGGCAGTGTCCTATGGAGCCTCGTTCTGAAAATTATTTGTTAAAAAACAGATTATTTAGTGGAATATACACTCTGCAGAAACCATTACAGTTATAACTTTTCTCTATATTCATGATAAGAAAGAAAATTCTAGAAATAAAACAGTAATTTATATGAACTCTTCAATAGCAGAAAAAAACCCATAATTTTTTCTTCTCAGTAAAATAAGTCTTCATTAGTGATGAGCCACCCCCCCTAGTGTTCGAGTTCGGTTCGGTTCCTCAAACGGCGGGTGTGTTCGATAAACGTTCGACGAACACCTTCGAACCCCATTGAAAACAATGGCAGGCAAACACATACAAACACATTATACATGTACACATACAGTTAATAAACAATGTGATTATACTTACAGGTCCCGCGACGCATCCTGCAGACTCTGTCTCCCGCTGCTTCTCCTTCCAATCATCGCTGTGCCCTCCCGGTAACCAGCACTGATGATAGACCTGGGATAATACACATAGGACGTCATAGCATGTGACCAGTCCTGTGTGTATTATCCCATTTACTACTGACTGGTCACATGGCTATGACGTCATGCTAGGTCCTGTCAGTGCATCTCTCCGGTACGCGGTACCGGCAAGATGCTTGGGCACATGCTTGGCTCCCCATTCCTGCATGTCGACGCTCTTTACAGAGTCAGCCCACATACAGGGGACTGGATCCCATAGCTGGTGAATAGCGGTGCCAGGAATCAGGTGATCAGAGATCACCGTTGCTATAGTAACCCACCTGTCAGATTACTATTGCAACGGTGGCAGCGGTGACATCACCGCTTACAACGCACAGCCTCTGCTCACTCACTGAGTGATTAGACTGCACGGGAGCAGCAGCGTCTTCCTCCCATGCAGTGCTGTCTGATGTAGCAGAGCTGCATGGGTTGAAGTAGAAAGAAGACAGAAGACCAGGCTCGTGGAGGGGTGAGAGGGAGTAATAAACATGGAGTCTCTAAGTTTGTCTGTGTATTAATTTCTTTTAAATTATTTTTTCTCTGTGTGGTGTGTTGTTTTTAACCCTTTATTGGAGATTCCTAATGGCCGGGTCAAAGTTGCCTGAGATTAAGAATCAGTAAAACAAAGCTAATATTAACCCTTTATTACCCAGCAAACCATCCGGCATCAGGGCTACTGAAAGAGTTGGATACAGCGCCAGATGATGGCGCTTCTATGAAACCACCATTTTCTGGGGCGGCTGCGGACTGCAAATCGCAGCAGAGGAGCCCAGAAAACTCGGGCCAACCTCTGCTGCGGATTCCAATCCCCAGCTGCCTAGTTGTACCTGGCTGGACACAAAAATGGGGCGAAGCCAATGTCATTTTTTTTTTAATTATTTCATGAAATTCATGAAATAATTTAAAAAAGGGCTTCCCTATATTTTTAGTTCCCAGCCGGGTACAAATAGGCAGCTGGGTGTTGGGGGCAGCCGTACCAAAAAAGTGTACAAAAGTATGGCAAAGCCCACGTCATTTTTTGGGTGGGCAAAAAACTCCTGCATACAGTCCTGGATGGAGTATGCTGAGCCTTGTAGTTCCGCAGCTGCTGTCTGCTCTCATGCTTACACTAGTGAATGGAGCATGCTGAGCCTTGTAGTTCTGCTCCCTCTGTCTCTTCCTCCAGCATACAGTCCTGGATGCAGCATGCTGAGCCTTGTAGTTCTGCAGCTGCTCTCTCCTCTCCTGCATACACAAGTGGATGAAGAAGGAAGGTTTCCAGCATCTATGTCCAAAAGTTTAAAATTTTCTTTTATTAGGTATGCATTAAAAGATTTTATAAGTCAGATCCTGAGTATTAAAAATCCCCATGATGATATGGGATATAGTAGATGAAACGCGTTTCGAGCATACATCACTCTAAGGGGTACTTTGCACACTACGACATCGCAGGTGCGATGTTGGTGGGGACAAATCGAAAGTGACGCACATTTGGTGTCACTGTCAACATCGGAGTATGTGAATCATTTTTACTACGATTAACGAGCGCAAAAGAATCGAAATCGTATGATCGGTGTAGCGTCGGTCATTTCCATAATTTCGAAAGAACCTATGTTACGATATTGTTACTCGTTCCTGCGGCAGCACACATCGCTGTGTGTGAAGCCGCAGGAGCGAGAAACATCGCCTTACCTGCGTCCCGGCTGCAATGAGGAAGGAAGGAGGTGGGCGGGATGTTTACGTCCCGCTCATCTCTGCCCCCCTGCTTCTATTGGCCGCCTGCCTTGTGACGTCGCTGTGATGCCGCACGACCCGCCCCCTTAGGAAGGAGGCGGTTCGCCTGCCAGAGTGATGTCGCAGGGCAGGTAAGTGCATGTGAAGCTGCCGTAGCGATAATTTTCGTTACGGCAGCTATCACAAGATATCGCAGCTGCGACAGGGGCGGGGACTATCGCGCTCGGCATCACTACCATCGGCTTGCGATGTCATAGGGTGCAAAGTACCCCTTAATCCAAATCCATGGATTGGGATTAAGAGCGGTGTACGCTTAAAACGCGTTCCATCTTCTATATCCCATATCATCATGGGGATTTTTAATACTCAGGATCTGACTTTCTAAATCTTTTAATGCATATGTAATAAAAGAACATTTTATATTTTTGGACGTGGATGCTGGAAACCTTCCTTCTTTGTTTTGGACATTGCAGCCTGGCCAGCTTTCTCCTTCCATGCACTTGTCCCTCATTGCAGTCTCCACGTGGATCGGGTGAGCTGAACTTCTTCTACTTTTTTAAACTAGTGGATTAAGTATGCTGAGCTTTGCAGTTCTGCGCCCCCTGCCTCTCCCTCCAGCATACAGTCCTGGATGGAGGATGCTGAGGCTTCTAGTTCTGCAGCTGCTGTCTGCTCTCCTACATAAAGACAGACAGCAGACAGCAGCTGCAGAACTACAAGGCTCAGCATACTCCATCCAAGACTGTATACAGGAGTTTTTTGCCCCCCCAAAAAATTACATTGTCTTCGCCATATTGTTGTATGCTAGCCAGGTACAGAAGGCAGCCACGTTCTGCCCCCAACCCCCAGCTTCCTATTTGTACCCGGCTGAGAACCAAAAATATTGGGAAGCCCTTTTTTTAAAAAATATTTCACGCATTTCATGAAATTATTTTAAAAAAAAAATGACGTGTGCTTCGCCCAATTTTTGTGTCTGGCCACATACAACTAGGCAGCTGGGGATTTGAATCCGCAGCACAAGGTGCCCAAGCTTTCTGGGCACCCCTGCTGCAAATTGCAGTCCGCAGCAACCCCAGAAAATGTTGCTTTCATAGAAGCGCCATCTTCTGGTGGTGTATCAAACTCTTCCAGCTGCTCTTGTGACAGGTGGCTCGCTGGGTATTAATGGGGTTAGGGCTAGCTGTATATTATCAACTGACGCTAAGCCCGAAATTCCTGGTGTCACGCCAATATTAGACATGGCCACCATGAATTTCTAGTACAGATAAAAAAAACACAACACACAGAAAAATATTTTTAATAGAAATAAAACACATCACAATTAGTAACTCCATCTTTAAAGAAATAGAGAACCCCCTCTGCAGTAATCCTGGGTCAAGGGTCCCGCTCCGTCCAATCCAGAACCAATATCATCTGATCGGTTTGCTGGAAGGCAAAGCGATCAGATGATGTGACAGGTTCAAGGGCCTGAATCACATGACACAGCAACTGATTGTATAAACGGATTTTATACAATTAGCTGATGCATCAGTGCAAAAAAAAAAAAAACCTACACACACAGACTCCTGCCCGACGGCATCAGCTGATAGTTTAGCCGGCCAGGCGGTAAAAAGCTGCCCTCACCACTCGACTTATAGTGTCAGCTGATTCCGTCAGGTGACCGCATCAGCTGATCATCGCCAGGTCTGGGAAGAAGAGAGAAGAGAGAAGAAAGAAGAGAAGCCAGGAACCCCGACAGCCAGTCCAGCCAAAGTCAGCAACACACCTTGACAAAAGCCCAAATAAAAGAGATCTCAGAGAGCTGCAAGATGCAATACATAGAGGACTGGAAGAGTGAATTAGAGAACTCCCAGAAACTCACCATCTACCGGTCACTGCGGAGAGACTACACTCTGGACCAATATTTGGAAAGGTTACGCCACCCCATAGACAGGCAGACTCTGAGCCTGTACAGACTGAGTGCCCACAGCCTAGAGGTGGAAACAGGGTGGCACTGACAGACATACAATCCGTGAGAGAACAGACTGTGCCAGCACTGCCAGCAGGGGGCTCTGGAGGACAAGACACATTTCCTGCTGCACTGTAACAAATACTCAGCAGTGAGGACCTCCCACTTCCAGATACTTACCACTCATACCCCGGACTTTCCATCCATAGACGAGGAGATGAAACTCCGCTTCCTATTGGGGGAAGAAGAATCAATGGTGGAGATCGCCGCCCAATATGTCACAACATGTCATAAGCTGAGGGGAACATAAGGCCCCTAAATGGACTTTCAGAGACCAAATTGTGCCCACAACTCCCCATAACCCTGATCCCCTCCCACCACACTTACTGTATTTCTGTTGCTTTGGCAACACTAATTGTATTTTGGTCCTGCCAATAAAGCATATTTGAATTTGAATTTGAGAAGAGAGAGAGAGAAACGAGGAGAGAAGAGAGAGAAGTGAGAGAGAGAAGAGAGAGGAGAGAGAGACAAAAGAAAGAGAGGAGAGAGAGAACAGAGGAGAGAAGAGAGAGGAGAGAGGGAAAATAGAGAGAAGAGAGAGAAGAGAGAGATAAAAGAGAGAGAAGAAAGAGGGAAGAAAGAGAAAAGAGAGAGAGGAGAGAGAGGAGAGAAGAGAGAGAGGAGAGAGTGAGGAGAGAGAGAGAGAAGAGAGAGAGAAGAGAGAGAAGAGAGGAGAGAAGAGAGAGAGAAAAGAGAGAAAGGAGAGAGAGAAGGGAGACAGAGAGAAGAGAGAGAAAAGAAAGAGGAGAGAAGAAAGAGAGAGAAAAGAGAGAGAGAAGAGAGAGAGGAGAGAGAGAAGAGAGAGCGAAGAGAGAGGAGATAAAGGAGAGAGAGAAGAGAGAGAGAAGAGGGAAAGAGAGAGAGGAGATAGAGGAGAGAGACTGAGAAGAGGAAGAGCAGAGAGAAGAGAGAGGAGAGAGAGAAGAGAGAGAGAAGAGAGAAAGAGTGAGATGAGAGAGAGAGAAGAGACAGGAGAGAGAGAGAGAGAGAGAGAGAGAGAGAGGAGAGAGAGTAAGCTGAGGGGAACATAAGGCCCCTAAATGGACTTTCAGAGCCCAAATTGTGCCCCCAACTCCCCATAACCCTGATCCCCTCCCACCCCACTTACTGTATTTCTCTTGCTTTGGCAACACTAATTGTATTTGGTCCTGCCAAAAAAGCATATTTGAATTTGAAATGAATTTGAATTTGAGTAGAGAGAGGAGAGAAAGGAGAGAGAGAATAGGGAGGAGAGAAAGAGAAGAGAGAGGAGAGAGAGGAGAGAGAACAGAGGGAGAAGAGAGAGAAAGAGAAGAGAGAGAAGGAAGAGAGAGAGAGAGAAGATAGGGATAGAGTGTGTCAGGTTCAAGGGCCTGAATCACATGACACAGCAGCTGATTGTATTCCCATTTTATTTAGGAGTATCCATTTACAGTAAATGGCGCACCCTGTACTTCAGTTATCCCTGAAAATGACTGTTGGTTTATTGTTGCACAAGCAGATACTCATAAGCAATAAGACAATATCCCTTCTCCAGCAGTAGCTCTTCCTATATATAAGACATCCAGATAAGAGTAGTATTATATATAGAATTTATAGAATTTAATTGATTTTTTTACATAACTGCAGCAAGTACTGTAAACCAATTAACCCATCCTAAATGCCTTTATTACATTATCCTTACTCCAGAAGCTAGCCCTACACTAATTGCAGACAAAGAGCCATATTATTGGTGGATAGAAACAATTTAAATTAGTCCTGAAAAGGACTGTTGCTTTAATGTTTCACCAGCAGGTATTGTGATTAGAGTTGAGCGCGGTTCGCGGTTCGAGGTTCTCCAGTTTGCGGCTCAGTGATTTTGGGGGCTGTTCTAGATCGAACTAGAACTCGAGCTTTTTGCTAAAGCTCGATAGTTCTAGATACGTTCGAGAACGGTTCTAGCAGCAAAAAGACAAGCTAATTACTAGCTGGCTTTCCGCTGTAATAGTGTAAGTCACTCTGTGACTCACTCTATTATGAAATTTCAGTGTATAGTGTGCGGGAACAGCGCATTCTGATCACTGCTGTATGGATAATGGCGATCGCCATTTTTTTTTTTTCCCTTGTCTTCCTTCCCTAAGCGCGCGCGTGTAGTGGGGAGGGCCAGCATGTCAGCCAATCCCAGACACACACACAGCTAAGTGGACTTTTAGCCAGAGAAGCAATGGCATGTGTGATAGGATGTCCATGTCACATGTCCCTGCATTATAAAAACGAGTATCTGCCCGTCCGGACGCCATTATCTCTTCTGCGTCTGGGTGTCAGTCACCGCCGGCGTAGATCCTGTCTCCGATACTGCTGTGTACGCTCTATACACAGCGCTATACAGAATAGGGATAGAAGTTTCTATCAGTACTTTTAAGGGCTAATACCGACAGGGTCAGAGCCATAGGTGACAGGTCCATGAAAGATTTTAACAGCTACACAAGATGACAGCGTCTGTGTAGCTAAGGTCAGGGATTTCCTCGCTGCATTTCCCCATTAGGAGGGATAGAAAGGCAGGCTTCCTTTCCTCTACCCAGAGACCAACAACCCTGCCACTGTATCCTCCTGCCCTTTGCACACTCAAACTCATTGTTACTAAGCCATTATACTAGCAAACACTGAGTGAACTTAGTGACATCCTAAAAGTGGCTGTTGTACTCCATTAGTGCCCCACTGGTGCAAATCTATGTGCAGCACCTCTGCATGACACCCTCCTGCTCTGTTTTTAATAAGCTATAATGATAGCAAAAAAAGCTGCCATTTAGTGTCATACAAGAAATGGCTGTTGTATTTCATTATTGTCCCACTGGTGCAAATCTATGTGCAGCACCTCTGCATGACACCCTCATGCACATTTTGCTACACTAATTTTATAGCAAACTCAGGGAATTCCTTGCTGCATTTGATCATTCGGAGGGATAGAAAGTGAGGCTTCCTTTACTGTCCTGGTACCCACAGAACACGGCCACTGTACCCACCTGTCCACTTTTGCCACGCTATTTAATTTGCCCAAAGAGCTGACTCTTTTTCTGCCATCCTAAAATTGTCTGTAATACTAAGTTAGTGTTCCTTTGCTGCCAAGCAAGGTACAACACATGTGCATTCTACACTCCTTTCCATTTCTGGAATGCAATTATTAACTGCAGGTAGTCCAGCCAATCTGTGACGAAGGTGCAGGTGTGGATATAATGTAGCCTGCATCCAATGTTGGTTTTCTCGATGTGTGACAGTTCAACAATACCATCTGTTTCCACTTCCAAAACAAGTGATGACCTACCAATCACACTCCCTGTTGCGTGTAAAAGGGTGGAAGTTCAGTGTGAAAAACCATGTGTGACTGCTGTCCCCACAGTCACAGAGTATGAAGAGCACGCAGATGCACTTGATGGGGCAGGCGGTGGTTGTACAGGCACGCTAGGCCACATTGTAGCACAGTGAAATTCACATTGCGACTTATGCTTCATTTTAAGTCGTGTACAGGGTGGGCTCCCCAGTATGCAGCAAACCAGCCAACAGGAAAAGGACTCTAGTCAGTTGGGTTGATAAATGATTGTTTAACTTTACCAAAACAAACAATAAGAACCATGCATACAATTAAAATAATTGAACAATCTATTCTGTTGCCTACTACCTGCTAATCTCTCTGCGTAGCAGTAATTGTGTGTTTGTGCGTGTGTGTGTGTGTGTGTGTGTGCGAACACGACTTACCAGTGGTGCATCACAAGAGCTTCCCAGTTATCTACGTAAACATAGACAAAACACATTACCCCCCTGAATACCCTTGTTAGCTAAAGCCTCACAGATAATGCAGATGATAACAGTGTGAATGCAAACCACACAGCTCTGCAACACAGTCATGGAAATCTTGAAAATCAACAGTCAATGCAAACATGTGTCGCTGTCCCTCTATGATTTAAACTGTACGTGACAATTTGACAGTGCAGAGGCAGCAAGTCTTATTGTCTATAAATAGTCGACCTACCCAGAACAGATATGTGTTTTGCTAACAAAACAAAGTGTTGCGTGCCCGCATTATTGTCTGGGCACAGCCTACCATACCCGGGTACTGTGATGTCCAGTTGCCAGAAATACAGACTTTACGCTCCTCTCACGGTAAGCAGTATAGACAGCACCGTAAGAATGTTGGTCTGTGGCACAGGATGCTGCTCACTGGCGTTACGGTACTCCTCACCAAACTCCAAAATGACTCCCCTCACAATTGATTGAAGTGTTTCCGCGGTGGCTCCTTGCTGTAAAACACACCTTTAGCTTTTCCTTTCTGTTCATAGACAGCATCTCCAAGTCCATACCCAAAGAGCAATTTGTCCTCCACGTCTAAGTGTGGAGAGGCAGCTAGTGCGCATGCGTGTGCCGATTTACCCAAGCCGCAGCCTAACTACAGTGTTTCGCCTAGTGAGTTTGCTCAGCCTGAATGTGCCATTGCTGAGGCTACGGCTTCATTTCGGGATACAGCGCATGCTCCCACACTTAGTGCGAAAAGCCTCTTTGCACAGGTACTTGCACTCCGTGCCGGGTCTAAGTCCTGTTTTGTGCCTAGACACCATGCTGAAGCTGATAGTCTATTTTCAGAGACTGTATTTCATGCTACTGAGCATGCTCAGACACTTACTGCATCAGAGACTAGGTCCGGTAATGAACTCTTTGGCCCTGCCCCTGATGTGGGGGGCCCATAAAGACCACAGGGCATCAGCTGTCCTGACGATGTGGCCAGGCCACTCCCAAATGGCTTGCAGAGGCCCGCCCTTATGACTTGTCACCTCATTATTGATGGTCAGACGATGACTGGTGAGGTGTTTGTGTCGTGGCAGCCATGAGGTCATTATTGAAGTTGCGGTTCCAAATAGGATGCTAGGTATGCCACTCATGACGTGTCACTCTGCTTTTGTCTCCAGGAGGTGCATTGTGGCCCACCCTGGTTTGGGGCGGACCCAGGTTATAAAACGGGCTGGAGCCAACAAAGAGGTGCGCAGTCTTCTATTATGCTCCGAAAGAGCACACCTCCATGTGTTGAACCCATTGCAGCTTTAGGCCAGAGGTAGGCAGGGATAGGGCGTCGATGCAGGCCACCACCACATTTGGTAACGCAGAACGGTTAAGACCAGCTCCTGTCCTACCAGTCCTGCTTGTGCAGCCCAGTGGCATTAACAGGCCTGCTGCTGCTGATGCGCCTGCTGTCCACAGGTGTGACCCCTTTGCACACGGTCAGCGTACTCAATGGCCCCTGTGATGTTAACAGGGAGTTCCTGGGCTGGGTGGGCGTGTGGACCCTGTGACGCTAACAGGGCTCCCAGTCTCCAGATCCGAGTGGCGTCTAACTCGGTTCAGGCTACTATTAGTTTCATAGCCACACAGATCTGTATCCTCCACCTAACCATCCAGTTGCCAACCTCTCCTTTTCCATCTGGGAGCACGGTGGACACTGACTGTTGATAGGGATATATACCTTTCTCTTTCTTTTCTTATTAATTTTCGTTATATAGCGGTAACATAGTATATACCACCTTATCCAAATCTGCCAGTCCCACCGTAACAGATGGTGTTTCTTCAGCAAATGTTACTTTTGCTTAACCACCAAACCCAAGGACAAAAACTTTTTTCCCCTTTCCAACACACCTGTTCCCCTTTCCACCAGCATCTGTACTTTTTCAACTCATTTTGTATATGACCAAAAGTGCAACTCTGCAGGGACACCGTACTCAATGCCATCTCAGCACAGCAGCCAGCCCTCGGTCCCTCAGATGTGGACAAGTAAAAGACCATTTCCTCCTATCCATGACAAAGCGTTGAGATTCACTCTGTGCAGCACTGGTGTTTACTGGAAAAGCAGATCTAAGATTGCGTACCACCTTCTGCAGATACTCCTGTATACGTGCATCCCTTTCTATGGCAGGAATTATTTCGCCAAATTTTGTCTTGTACCGGGGATCTAACAGTGTGGCAACCCAGTAGTTAGCATTACTTGGAATTCGTACAATCCGAGGGTCATGTTGTAGGTAGTGCTGCAAGAAGGCACTCATGTGTCTTGTGCATCCAGGAGGACCAAGTCCTTGGTGTGTTGGTGGCAGAGAGGTGAGAATCGTGCCTCCTTCCTCTGCCCTCTCCCCCCAACCTCGCACAACCGAAATGTGAGCAAGCTCTCACTCATCTGCTGAGTCTTCCATGCCCATCGCAAGTTCGTCCTCCATTTCTTCATGGGCTCCTGCACCTTCCTCAACACTTTTTGCTGATACTATGCGCCCTTGTTAATCCCTCTCCCCCACCATGACTGCCGCCTAGGTGCCGCTGACCATCTGGATCTTGTAGATCTTGTTATCCCTTCCGCATATGACTCCTCCTGTACTTCCTCCCCTTCCTCTTGTCCCAACACCTGACTCCGAATAATGCATACAGTGTGCTCCATCATGTAGATGACCTGAATTGTCACGCTGAGAATGGCATTGCCAGTGCTAAACATCTTCATCGACATTTGTAAACTGTGTACAAGGGTGCATAGGTCCTTGATCTGACACCACTCCAGCAGCGTGATCTGCACCACCTCTGGATCAAGTTAGGCCAGGCTATATGTCATAACGTATTGCTGCAGGGTTCGGCGGTACTGCCACAAATGCTGCAACATGTGCAGATTCAAATTCCTGCGTGTCGGCACATCGCATTTCAGGCGTTTAACCACCAGACCTAAAGACTTCTGGAGCGACGAAAGTTGTTGAGCTGCTGTGTGTGAACGATGGAAGTGAGCACATAGCGAGTGTGCCCTCTGCACAAGGCCATGTAGGCCGGGATGGTGTTTTAAAAATTGCTGGAGAATTAGATTCAACACGGGAACCACACAAGGCACGTGTGTCACATTGTCACGGCGAAGGGCCGCACCCATGTTTGCATCATTGTCACACCCGTCCTTCCCTGGCTGCTGGTTCAGTGGAGACAACCATTGTTGAAACTTGGTCTCCAGAGCTAACCGTCCACAACTTCTCAGCGGTGTGACTCACATTTTCCCTACATTTCAAAGTAAACATTTGACCGCCTGATGGCCTTGAGCTCTGCTGCCAGCATAGTAAGGAGGTGTGTGGGATTCCTTGGGCGCAGTTACAAGGAAGGGTGGCCTGACCACAAAGGGTTTGGGCTGAGGTGCAGGAACAACACGAGGTTGATGAGGCAGAAGCAGTGGAGGAACTTGTACATACAGAGGAAGGATTAAAACACACAACTCGTGGGGACGGAAAGACTTATACAGCAAACCCTTCTCCATCTCTCACCATAGTTACCCAGTGCCCAGTCAGCAACATGTAACTCTCCTGTCCATGCTTACTGGTCCAAGTATCTGTGGTGAAATGCACCCTGTTACACACAGAGTTTCTCGAGGAATCGGTGATGTTGTGTGCAACCTGCTGTGGTAGCGCGGGCACGCCTTTCTTGGAGAAGGAGTGGCAAATGGCCATCGGCTCTTGGGGCACTGCAATGGGCATAAGGTCTCGAAAATCATCGGTCTCAAAAGGGTGTAAAGGCATCCTTTCTGTAGCCAACAAGTTGCAGATGCTGAAACTCAACCTCTTAGGCATGTCATGCCCTTCGAAAAGCATGTAAAACACAGCGAGGGGACTCCAACCACAGTCTTCCTCATTGCCACTAATTGGGCCACACACACCCCACTTGACTGGCATCAGTTGATGCCCCTTTTCAAAATGAAACAGATGTTTTGCATGAAGCACTCTCAAAAATATGCATGCCTTTCACCTCCCCTGGCGGAGCCAGGGGAAGAAAAGTCCTCTGAGAGCCATGACTTGTTCATCTTGGTTCTTTTTTCAAAAGCGAGGGGACTCCAACCACAGTCTCCCTCGTTTCCACTAATGGGGCCACACACACCCCACTTGACTGGCATCAGTTGACCCAAATTTCAAGATGAAAAAGATGCATTGCATGAAGCACTCTCAAAAATACGCGTGCCTTTCACCTCCCCTGGCTGACCCAGGGGAAGAAAAGTCCTCTGAGAGCCATGACTTGTTCATCTTGGTTCTTTTTTCAAAAGCGAGGGGACTCCAACCACAGTCTCCCTCGTTTCCACTAATTGGGCCACACACACCCCACTTGACAGGTATCAGTTGACCCCATTTTCAAGATGAAAAAGATGCTTTGCATGAAGCACTCTCAAAAATACGCGTGCCTTTCACCTCCCCTGGCTGAGCCAGGGGAAGAAAAGTCCTCTGAGAGCCATGACTTGTTCATCTTGGTTCTTTTTTCAAAAGCGAGGGGACTCCAACCACAGTCTCCCTCGTTTCCACTAACTGGGCCACACACACCCCACTTGACTGGCATCAGTTGACCCCATTTTCAAGATGAAAAAGATGCATTGCATGAAGCACTCTCAAAAATACGCGTGCCTTTCACCTCCCCTGGCTGACCCAGGGGAAGAAAAGTCCTCTGAGAGCCATGACTTGTTCATCTTGGTTCTTTTTTTAAAGCGAGGGGACTCCAACCACAGTCTCCCTCGTTTCCACTAATTGGGCCACACACACCCCACTTGACAGGCATCAGTTGACCCCATTTTCAAGATGAAAAAGATGCTTTGCATGAAGCACTCTCAAAAATACTCGTGCCTTTCACCTCCCCTGGCTGAGCCAGGGGAAGAAAAGTCCTCTGAGAGCCATGACTTGTTCATCTTGGTTCTTTTTTCAAAAGCGAGGGGACTCCAACCACAGTCTCCCTCGTTTCCACTAACTGGGCCACACACACCCCACTTGACTGGCATCAGTTGACCCCATTTTCAAGATGAAAAAGATGCTTTGCATGAAGCACTCTCAAAAATACGCGTGCCTTTCACCTCCCCTGGCAGAGCCAGGGGAAGAAAAGTCCTCTGAGAGCCATGACTTGTTCATCTTGGTGAACGTTAGTCTGTCCACATTGTCAGTGGACAGATGCGTGTGCTTAGCTGTCAGCACACCCCCAGCAGCACTGAGGACACGTTCCGAGAAAACGCTGGCTGCGGGACACAACAAGATCCCCAAGGCGTACGTGGTGAGCTCAGGCAATTTATCCAGATTGGAAGCCTAAAATGAGCAAGGCTCAAGTTGCACAGTAATGGCATCGACGTTCCCTTGCATATACTCATATCTGTGTCTCCTCCTCTTTTTCCTTGTCCAGCTCATTTGTTTCTGCATGATTATATGTCCTTGTCACTTTCCCATGTGTTTGTGTTGTGTTGTGAGTTGTTTGTCACCTTTTGGACACCTTTGAGGGTGTTTTCTAGGTGTTCTTATATGTTTGTGATTGCCTGCCATTGTTTCCTATGCGGTTTGAGTTCGGTTCGTCGAACGTTCGCCGAACTGAGCTCGAACGAGACCTCCGTTCGACGAACCGAACTCGAGCCGAACCACAACCGGTTTGCTCATCTCTAATTGTGATCTCTAATTGCTGCCAAGACGCCATTTGCCACCAGTTTGGCCATATTTCAGAGCTGCAATATTACTGGAGTATCAAAAAGCACAAGGTGTGCCATACTCAGGGACATGGCCAAGGTAAGGAAGGCTGAAAAACCACCACCTTTGAACAAGAAACATAAGATAAAATGTCAAGACTGGGCCAAGAAATATCTTAAAACTGATTTTTCAAAAGTTTTATGGACTGATGAAATGAGAGTGACTCTTGATGGGCCAGAGGCTGGATCAGTAAAGGGCAGAGAGTTCCACTCCTACTCAGATACCAGCAAGGTGGAGGTGGGGTACTGGTACGGGCTGGTATCATCAAAGATGAACCTGTGGGACCTTTTCGGGCTGAAGATGGAGTGAAGCTCAACTCCCAGACCTAATGCCAGTTTCTGGAAGACAACTTCTTCAAGCAGTGGTACAGGAAGAAGTCGGTATCATTCAAGAAAAACATGATTTTCATGCAGGCCAATGCTCCATCACATGCATCCAACTACTCCACAGCGCCTTGTTCACCTGATCTGAACCCCATAGAGAACCTATGGTCCATCATAAAATTTAAGATCTACAGGGAGGGAAAACAGTCCACCTCTGGGAACAGTGTCTGGAGGCTGTGGTGGCTGCTGCATGCAATGTTGATTGTAAACAGATCAAGCAATGACAGAATCTATGAATGGTCGGCTGCTGAGTGTCATCAGAAAGAAAGGTGGCTATATTGGTCACTAATGTTTTTGTGTTTTTGTTTTTGCATGTCAGAAATGTTTATTTCTAAATTTTGTGCAGTTATATTGGTTTACCTGGTGAAAATAAACAAGTGAGATGGGAATAGATTTGGTTTTTATTAAGTTGCCTAATAATTCTGTACATTAATAGTCACCTGCACAAAGAGATATCCTCTAGTGATGAGCGAGCATGCTTGTCACTACTCGGTACTCGCACGAGTATCGCTGTACTCGGGCTGCTCGGCGGGGACCGAGTAATCTCGCGATACTCGTGCTGTACTCGTGGTCTTCATTTCTGCATGTTGGCGCTCTTTTGAAAGCCAGCCCTCATGCAGGGATTGGCTGGCAGACCACTGCAATGCCACAGCCCTGTTAGATGTGGAATTGCAGTGATTGGCCGGCCTGCACAGCGTGACCGAGCCTTTATATCGGCCGGCGCGCTGTGCTCTGCTCACAGCTATCCAGACTGTCAGTGCAGGGAGAGTGTCACTGATTCAGGGAAAGCTTTGCGGCCCTTTATAGCTTTTTCAGTTGCAGGGCTGCAAACAGTGTGACCAAAAGTCCTTCTCAGGACTATTCTAGTTGTATACAGGCAGGCAGGGTATAGCCAGGTCGGAGTACAGTAGCAGAGTCCTTCTCAGGACTATTGTTGCTATATACAGGCAGGGTATAGCCAGGTCTGAATACAGGCTAGTGACCAAAAGAGTCCTTGTCAGGACTATTGTACCAGTATACAGGCAGGCAGGCAGGCAGGGTAGTGGTGACCGTATACCAGCCTTCATCATATCTGGGGCTGGTGTACACAGTGTAAAACAGTCCAGATAGTGTCTGACTTGTCTGTAATTGTCGCTCCCCAAAAAAAACCTGTTAGGTTCTTATTGCGTCCGTGCTTGGGTTTTAAAACCGCACGTGTGTGCCTGTTGGTGGCAGCGTACAGGTGCACTTGTGTGCAATTTCCAGAAACTTTGATATAACGCACAAGTAGTGAATATACACGTCAGCAGTGCACAGCATTGCAAAATGCGCAAGGGCATTGGCAAGGAACAAGGAAGTGGACGTGATGGTGGTGCAGGCAGAGGCCGAGGTCGTGGGCAAGCTCTAATTTCGCCACAACAAAGGGCCACATCTAGTCGCTCGCACGTCCTGTCCCAAATTCTTGGGGACCGCAGCAGTACACCGCTCTTGAACCAAGACCAGTGTCAACAGGTTGTTAGTTGGATAGCAGATAATGCTTCCAGTCAGATTGGCACCACCACAAACACTCTGTCTTCCACACGGTCAAGTGTCAGTAGCCGTGATACTGCACCGCACATTTCTGAACCTGATCCTCCTTCCTACCACCAGGCTGAGTACACGTCCTCCTCGGACATTAATGATCCCACACTTGGACACTCGGAAGAGATGTTCACGTTTCCATTCACACATTCTGGCCTCTCGCCAGCTCATATTGAAGTGGGTCATGAGGAGATCGTCTGTACAGATGGCCAAATATTTGAGCAGCCACGTTCTCACGAAGTTGGCAACGTGTCTCAACAAGTGGTGGACGATGATGAGACACAATTGTCAGGAAGTCAGGAGGAGGAGCAGGGTGCGGAAGAGGAAGACGACGTGGTGGATGATCCAGTAACTGACCCAATCTGGCAGGAGGATATGCAGAGCGAGGACAGCAGTGCACAGGGGGAGGGAGGCGTAGCATCACAACAGGCAGTAAGAAGCAGGGTGGTGGCCCCAGGCAGAAGTCAGGCAACCGTTCCCCGGAACAACACGATGACACAAGGTGCCTGTACAAATGTTAGGTCTTCCCGAGTCTGTCAGTTTTTTAAGTTGGATCCAGATGATTCAAAAAAGGCCATTTGCAACACCTGCCGTGCCAGCATCAGCAGGGGTACCAAAACTAGCAGCCTGACCACCACCAGCATGATCAGGCACATGTCAGCCAAGCACCCGACTTTGTGGGAAGTACAACAGAGTCGAGGAGCAGTGCTTGCTGATGTCACTGCTACGTCTTCGCTGGTTGTGCATGCGAGCCAATCCTCTGTCCATGCTGCCTGCGAACAAGCCTCCTCCACTCCTGCACCTGCAGTTGCCTACGCAGAAAGAACACCATCATCAAGCACGTCCTTGTCCCAGCGCAGCGTTCAGTTATCCATTCAGCAAACCTTTGAACGCAGGCGCAAATACACTGCCAACACCCCACATGCCACAGTTCTAAATGCTAACATTTCGCGACTGCTTGCGCTGGAAATGTTGCCTTTTAGGCTGGTGGAGACAGAAGCATTCCGTGACCTGATGGCGGCAGCTGTCCCACGTTACTCGGTCCCCAGCCGCCACTATTTCTCCCGGTGTGCCGTCCCCGCGTTGCATAACCACGTGTCACAAAACATCACACGTGCCCTGAACAACGCTGTTTCACCCAAGGTCCACCTAACCACAGACACGTGGACAAGTGCTTGTGGGCAAGGCCGCTACATCTCGTTGACGGCACACTGGGTTAATATTGTGGAAGCTGGGACCCAGTCTGAGCGAGGGACGGAACACGTCCTTCCCACACCAAGGTTTGCAGGCCCTACCTCAGTCAGTGTTTCACCCACACTCTACAGCTCTGGAATGTCATGCTCTTCAGCCTCCTCCTCCTCCTGCGCATCCTCATCCACTGTGCCCTCCACACCAGTCACAAGCTGGAAGCACTGCAGCACTGCCTCGGCGAAGCGGCAACAGGCTGTGCTGAAGCTAATCTGCATAGGTGACAAACCCCACAATGCAGAAGAGCTGTGGACAGCTCTGAAACAGCAGGCAGATCACTGGCTCACACCTCTGAACCTAAAGCCAGGAAAGGTCGTGTGTGACAATGGCCGGAACCTGGTGGCGGCTTTGAGGCGAGGCCAGCTGACACATGTTCCATGCGTGGCCCATGTGCTCAACCTCGTGGTTCAGCGGTTTATAAAGTCATACCCAGAGCTGTCTGATCTGCTGGTAAAAGTTCGCTGCCTGTCTGCACATTTTCGAAAGTCACCTACTGCTTCAGCCGGCCTTGCCGGCTTTCAGCGCCGTTTGCATCTTCCGGCTCACAGACTGGTGTGTGATGTCCCCACGCGTTGGAATTCAACTCTGCACATGTTGGTCAGGATATGTGAGCAGAAGAGGGCAGTTGTTGAGTACCTGCATCACCTAAGCCGTCGGGAAATGGGTCAAACTCCACACATAACACCTGAGGAGTGGAGATGGATGTCAGACCTATGTACCATCCTCCAAAACTTTGAGGACTCCACCAAGATGGTGAGTGGTGATGACGCCATTATTAGCGTCACCATACCGCTACTCTGCCTTCTAAAATGGTCTCTGCTGAAAAACAAACATGATGCATTGCAGGCGGAGCGCGATGAGTTGCAGCAAGAAACAGTAGTGGGTGTGGGTGATAACACACAGCCCAGCCTCGTCTCATCACAACGTGCAGTGGAGGACTATGACGAGGAGGAGGATGAAGACATGGAGCAACTCTCCGGCCAAATTGAGGATATGACATGCACACCAGTCATATCCTCGGTTCAGCGTGGCTGGCCAGAGGACAGGGTAGATGAGGAGGAGGAGGAGGAGGAGGAGGAGGACAGCATGTTCAGTCATCTTGTTGGTCAGGCTACTGAAGTCCTGGCTGTTAAGAGTCTGGCGCACATGGCTGACTTTATGGTAAGCTGCCTGTCTCGTGACCCTCGCGTTAAGAACATCTTGGCCGACAATCATTACTGGTTGGTAACACTGTTAGACCCACGCTACAAGGAGAACTTTTTGTCTCTTATTCCCGTGGAGGAGAGGTCAACCAAAATGCAGCAGTTCCGGAAGGCCATACTCACGGAAGTAGGCAAAGCATTCCCCTCACAAAACGCTAGCGGCATAGGTCAGGAATCAGTGGACAACCGAGGCGTACAGCCGAGAGAGGCACAAGTCCAATCCGCCACAGGTAGGGGAACAGTCTTTAAGATGTGGGACAGTTTTCTCAGCCCCTCACGTACCACAGCCCCTGAGGTGCGGGGTAGTGCCACAAGAAATCCTAAGTTTGCCCAGATGCTGAAGGAGTACCTTGCAGATCGAACAACTGTACTCCGACATTCCTCTGTGCCTTACAATTATTGGGTATCCAAGCTGGACACGTGGCATGAATTGGCTCTCTACGCCTTGGAAGTCCTGGCCTGCCCTGCTGCTAGCGTTTTGTCAGAGCGTGTTTTTAGTGCCGCAGGTGGAATCATTACAGATAAACGCACCCGCCTGTCAACTGAAAATGCTGACAGGCTGACTCTGATCAAGATGAACAAGGGTTGGATTGGGCCAGACTTCACCACACCACCAGCAAATGAGAGCGGAATTTAAAGTTTGCCATGTACCTCCACTCACCCATAAGTACACACTTCTGGACTTTGGATAATCGCTGGACTGCTCCTCCTTCTCCTCATGCGCCACCATGATGATGACCGTTACAAATTGCAATACTTAGGCCTTTGTTTCAGGTATACCCCCAGTGGTAAATTTTTTCGCCCATTCAGAATGGACATTACAACGACAGGAGACCCGCTCCTTTGCAATGGGAACAATGTTTTGAGGCCCTCATGCACGTCTCTACCCAGGGACAACGTGGAGCCTCCCAATTTTTGGCTGCCCTGCCTAAGGGCTATACTATAATACACCCACTTCCTTAAAATGGACACCTAATGTTTTAAGGCCCTCATGCACGTCTCTACCCAGGGACAACGTGGAGCCTCCCAATTTTTGGCTGCCCTGCCTAAGGGCTATACTATAATACACCCACTTCCTTAAAATGGACACTTAATGTTTTGAGGCCCTCATGCACGTCTCTACCCAGGGACAACGTGGAGCCTCCCAATTTTTGGCTGCCCTGCCTAAGGGCTATACTATAATACACCCACTTTCTTAAAATGGACACTTAATGTTTTGAGGCCCTCATGCACGTCTCTACCCAGGGACAACGTGGAGCCTCCCAATTTTTGGCTGACCTGCCTAAGGGCTATACTATAATACACCCACTTCCTTAAAATGGACACTTAATGTTTTGAGGCCCTCATGCACGTCTCTATCCAGGGACAATGTGGAGCCTCCCAATTTTTGGCTGCCCTGGCAAAGGGCTATACTGAAATAGACCCACTTCCTTACAATGGGCACTTCAGGTTTACAGGCCATCATGCACGTCTCTATCCAGGGACAATGTGGAGCCTCCCAATTTTTGGCTGCCCTGGCAAAGGGCTATACTGAAATAGACCCACTTCCTTACAATGGGCACTTCAGGTTTACAGGCCATCATGCACGTCTCTATCCAGGGACAATGTGGAGCCTCCCAATTTTTGGCTGCCCTGGCAAAGGGCTATACTGAAATAGACCCACTTCCTTACAATGGGCACTTCAGGTTTACAGGCCATCATGCACGTCTCTATCCAGGGACAATGTGGAGCCTCCCAATTTTTGGCTGCCCTGGCAAAGGGCTATACTGAAATAGACCCACTTACTTACAATGGGCACTTCAGGTTTACAGGCCATCATGCACGTCTCTATTCAGGGACAATGTGGAGCCTCCCAATTTTTGGCTGCCCTGGCAAAGGGCTATACTGAAATAGACCCACTTCCTTACAATGGGCACTTCAGGTTTACAGGCCCTAATGCACGTCTCTATCCAGGGACAATGTGGAGCCTCCCAATTTTTGGCTGCCCTGGCAAAGGGCTATACTAAAATAGACCCACTTCCTTACAATGGGCACTTCAGGTTTACAGGCCATCATGCACGTCTCTATCCAGGGACAATGTGGAGCCTCCCAATTTTTGGCTGCCCTGGCAAAGGGCTATACTAAAATAGTCCCACTTCCTTACAATGGGCACTTCAGGTTTACAGGCCATCATGCACGTCTCTATCCAGGGACAATGTGGAGCCTCCCAATTTTTGGCTGCCCTGGCAAAGGACTATACTGAAATAGACCCACTTCCTTACAATGGGCACTTCAGGTTTACAGGCCATCATGCACGTCTCTATCCAGGGACAATGTGGAGCCTCCCAATTTTTGGCTGCCCTGGCAAAGGGCTATACTAAAATAGACCCACTTCCTTACAATGGGCACTTCAGGTTTACAGGCCATCATGCACGTCTCTATCCAGGGACAATGTGGAGCCTCCCAATTTTTGGCTGCCCTGGCAAAGGGCTATACTGAAATAGACCCACTTCCTTACAATGGGCACTTCAGGTTTACAGGCCATCATGCACGTCTCTATCCAGGGACAATGTGGAGCCTCCCAATTTTTGGCTGCCCTGGCAAAGGGCTATACTGAAATAGACCCACTTCCTTACAATGGGCACTTCAGGTTTACAGGCCATCATGCACGTCTCTATCCAGGGACAATGTGGAGCCTCCCAATTTTTGGCTGCCCTGGCAAAGGGCTATACTAAAATAGACCCACTTCCTTACAATGGGCACTTCAGGTTTACAGGCCATCATGCACGTCTCTATCCAGGGACAATGTGGAGCCTCCCAATTTTTGGCTGCCCTGGCAAAGGGCTATACTAAAATAGACCCACTTCCTTACAATGGGCACTTCAGGTTTACAGGCCATCATGCACGTCTCTATCCAGGGACAATGTGGAGCCTCCCAATTTTTGGCTGCCCTGGCAAAGGGCTATACTGAAATAGACCCACTTCCTTACAATGGGCACTTCAGGTTTACAGGCCCTCATGCACGTCTGTATGCAGGGGCATTGGTGAACCTCACAATTTTGGACTGCCCTGGCAAAGGAAAATACTACAAAGACTCACTTCCTCAAAATGGGCACATTAGACTCAAGAGGCCTTCATGTACGTCTCTTCTCAGGGACATCGGAGTGCCACACAATGTTTTCACGTAAAATCTTTCATGTATTAATCTCAAAAAGTAACATACACCAGCTCTATCTCACTATTGGGTATGTGCCCTTAACATTTCTGCCATGAAAAATCATTTTGGGGTCATTTTGGAAGGTTTTCTGGTGAGTCCGTAAAAATGGCGTGAAACGCGGACAAAATTGTTCACAGCTGTGACTTTTGAGTGATAAATGCTTCAAGGGGTCTTCCCCATGCTGTTGCCATGTCATTTGAGCACTCTTCTGAGACTTTTGTGACATTTTTAGGGTTTCTCCATGCTGCCGGGGGGTCATTTCACAAAAATACTCGGGTCTCCCATAGGATAACATTGGGCTCGTTGCTCGGCCCGAGTACACGAGTATCTTGGGAGGCTCGGCCCGAGCTTCGAGCACCCGAGCTTTTTAGTACTCGCTCATCACTAATATCCTCCTAAGATAGCCAAATCTAAAGAACCCCTCCAACTGCCAAATATATTAAGCTTTGATATTTATGAGTCTTTTGGGTTGATTGATCATAGTTGTTGATCAATAATAAAAAAACTCATCTAAAATACAACTTGCCTAATAATTCTGCACAGTATAGTTATACTAAATAAGGCATATTACTGTTCATAAGCAAGATCCCAAAGGAGAACTCTGAGGGAAGTGGGTGCATAGCAGGTAGATAAAGGTCCTAATCAAATGTTATGCCCCACCTCTACCTGAGTAACACAGAAAAAAAGTTTTGTGCCGTATTTCATGTAGGAACTAACAACACTTCACATCAACATAGTAAGAAAAAGAGTTTCAATGTACAGTAAGACAAAAGCTATGATGCCTCAAAATTAACAGCTTTGTGCGAATCACTACATGGAGAACCGTGGGGTAGGAGAGTAAAACATCCCAGCATCAGACAGCAAGAGAGAACATCATGGACTAAGGGGATTGAGAGGGCAGCAGTTAGGTCTGAGGTAAGAATACCAGAAGCGTGGCAAACAATAACAAAAGGATCGAGAAAAATGGATGGCCAAAGGATGTCCATGTCTGACAGAACATGATCAAAACACAGAGCACAGAAAAACGAGGCCAACATGAGGACAACTAATGTTACAACTGGTAGGGATTTGGGACTGACTGCTCAGCTAAGGCCATGTTCTCACAGGACAACGTACTCACGGACTTTTTCGCAGATTTGTCCGTAGGTTTCCCGCAGCTGATCCCCGGTATCCGCAGCTCTCCATTGCTGTGTATTTCTGCAGAGTTCTTGTGGTAAACCTGCGGAAACAGTGCGGATATCGTGCAGAATTCCTGCAGATTTCCCGCCCTCTATCTCCATAGTGGAGGAGCGGGATTTCCGCAGGTACTTCCGCATGAATAATTGACATGCAGTTATGTGCGGCTGCGGAACATTCCATTGATACAGCACTCCGTAAATCCCATTGAATAATACGATGAGTGTCTTAAATTGGTAGAACCTACAGAGTTATCTAGAAAATCCAGATAAATCCGCAGGTTTTCAGAGGCAAAATCCGCGGGTACAGAGTCCCGTGGGCACATAGCCTAAGAAGCTGGGTGATCACTGAGAACAGGGAGCACCTGAAGAAGCCCAGCACCTCCCAGCCTCAGATTGGATGGCTGAGCTGTCAGTCAACACATAGACAGCTAAGCACACGCTGCACTAGATTGGACAGCTGAACTGTCACTCACCCACCTGACAGCTCAGTGTGGCCCTTACTCCATAGTGCAGCACACTATCATTATTGTGAGGGACACTTTGGCTGTTACAGCCCTAGTCTAAACCCCACACTCTGAATCTTCCTCTTCAAAAAGATGAAAATGTTTCAGTATCTTTTTTTTCAGTTACCAACTTCACTTTTTTTGCAATGAATAGAAAAATCCAAATACAAGAAAGCCAAACTTTCCAGTCCTCAGGAGCCGCAGGAACATTTTATAATGTAATTGGCCACAAGGGGAGTCTGCAAATGCTTTGGGTTCAATTTGTTTTTTTATTCTATTTCTGCCTAAACTCTAAAGATATATAATCAGGCTGCATATAAATGGCACATTTTATTTTCAATTTTGTGCTGATCTGAATCTTCTAGCACAGGTGAGTGATTTTTTTTTTGCCTTTTTCTAGAAAGGAGATCAGAAAATATCTTACAAGACTTCTTTTATTTACTTATTTATTTTGTTATAAAAAAAGACACAGTTCCATCATTTTAACCTTTTTCTAAACACTTATACAATATTTATTTCTACTTCTAACCTTTGTTATCATTTGTTGAGATCGGCATCAAAACCTTAAATACTGACTTAGCATTTGCCATTATTTTTTGTTGGTGTTTAGTATTCCGTACTGTCTACTGTAACTGTAAAGAACCCTTTTCTATTATTATAATTCCTGCAGATGTAGGATTTCCTAATATGATGCAGATATTATAATCCTGCGATATAGCTTGGTAAAGAAAGTTGTAATTCGACATCTGGCTTGGCATGCTCAATAGCTTGTGCTGTGTCCTGTCTGTTTACTGGTTTCTCCTTATATTTTTTATATGTTTCTCCAGATATTTTTTCCCTCATTTTATTGCTAATGTAATATTACATCTCAGAATTAGTTTTATTTTACATGTAATGAAAGTCCTCATTCCTCTTTAGCCCCTTCACTCCCGGGCTATTTTTCATTTTTTACTCCCCTTCTTCCAAGAGCCGTAACCTTTATTTTTCCATCAATGTTGCCATATGAGGGCTATTGTTTGTTAGATGAGTTGTACTTTTGAATGAAATCATTAGTTTTACTATATACTGTACTGGAAAATGGGAAAAAAATCCAAGTTCGGTGAAATTGCAAAAAAAGTGCAATTGCACACAATAGTTTTTGAGGTCTTTTGTTTACCACATTTACTATATGGTAAAACTGATGTGTCACTGTGATGCCTCACATCGGTACGAGTTCGTAGATACCAAACATGTATATGGTTACCTTTATCTTAGGCCCATTTCACACGTCAGTGAACAACACTGACGTTTTTCACAGGCGTGTAAAACACGCCCATGTCCCTACGTGTGCCGTGAATCACGGCACACTTGGGTTGTCTAAGTGCAATCCGGGCTCCGTTCTCCGTGGCCCGTGATTGCACTTAGAGATTAACTCACCTGTGCGCGCTCCCGCTCTCCATGGTGCTGATCGCTCCCGCGGTGCAGCCTCCGGCCGGCGCTGACCCCCGCAGCAGCTGCTTCCGGGTCGGCTGTGTCGTGCATCATGAATATGTGCGACAGTTATCAGCCGGCTCAGAAGCAGCAGGGAGAACGGGCTGCAGAGGACATCGCTGGAGCTGTGTGAGTAAAAATGATTTTTATTTTAAAAGCACGTTTTTTTCTGGCACGTGTTTCATGGACCACACCACTGCGTGGTCCGTGGAACATCAGTGATGCCAGAAAAAAATGGACATGTCTCCATGCGGCAATCACGCACACGGGTGTACGCCGCACGGAGACACGTGCAGTGAAAAATCACTGATGTGTGAGCAGACCCATTCATTATAATGGGTCTGCATATGTCAGTGATTCTGGTACGTTTAAAAAAAAGCACAAACGTACCAGAATCACTGACGTGTGAAACGGGCCTAAGGAGTGAAAAAAAAAGTTTGTCCACAAAAAGAATTGCGCTTTTGTTGCCATTTTCCAAGACCCGCAACATTCTCATTTTTCGGGACCTGGGGCTCAGTGATGGCTTATTCTTTGCGTCTCGAGCTGATGTTTTTAATTATACCATGTTTGCACAGATACAAAGTTTAATTTCCTGTTATTGCATTTTAATGCAGTGTTGCGGCAACCAAAAAAACTTAATTTTTTAAGTTTGGAATTTTTTTTCTCACTACACTGAACGTGTACCAATCAGGTTAATTCATTTTATATTTTGATAGATCAAGCTGTTCTGAATGCAATGATAACAAATATTTGTATTTTTTATTTGTCTTATTTTCAATGGGGTGAAAGGGGGTGAATTGAAATTTTAGTTTTTTTAAGTTGTTTCATATTTTTTAAAAATGTTCCCCTTTTTTAATTTTTTTTAATGATTTTATTATGTGCTCCTTTATATGACAAGCACTGTCCTATGCATAGTAATATCAGTGAGAGCTGCTGATGGTTGCACATAGCACTTTAAGAGCGGCTTTGCACGTTGCAACATCGCAGGTGCGATGTCGGTGTGGTCAAATCGAAAGTGACGCACATCAGGAGTCACTTTCGACATCGTTGTGTGTAAATTCTAGATGATACGATTAACGAGCACAAAAGCGTCGTTATCGTATCATTGGTGCAGGCTCCGACTTTTCCATAATTACGCTGCCACGACAGGTACGATGCTGTTCCTCGTTCCTGCGGCAGCACACATCACTGTGTATGAAGCCGCAGGAGCGAGGAACATCCCCTACCTGCCGCCGGCGGCTCTACGGAAGGAAGGAGGTGGGCGGGATGTTTACATCCTGCTCATCTCCGCCCCTCCACCGCTATTGGCCTCCTGCCGTGTGACGTCGCTATGACGCCACACGACCCGCCCCCTTAGGAAGGAGGTGGGTCGCCGGCCACAGCGACGGTTGCAGGGCAGGTGAGTCCATGTGAAGCTGGCATAGCGATAATTTTCGCTACGCCAGCTATCACAAGATATCGTACCTGCGACGGGGTGGGGACTATCGCATGCGACATCGCAGCATCGGCTTGCGATGTCGCAACGTGCGAAGCCCACCTAACACTTTGAACTCAATTGGAGCATCAATTGAAAAAAGATATATATATATGTATATATATGTATATATATATATATATATATATATATATATATATATATATATATATATACATATGTATATATATATATATATATATATATATATATATATATGAGCACATTTTCTCATTCAATGTGTTTTCTTTATTTTCATGACTCTGAAAATTGTAGATTCACATTGAAGGCATCAAAACTATGAATTAACACATGTGGAATGAAATACTTAAAAAAGTGTGAAGCAACTGAAAATATGTCTTATATTTTAGGTTCTTCAAATTAGCCACCTTTTGCTTTGATTACTGCTTTGTACACTCTTGGCATTCTCTTGATGAGCTTCAAGAGGTAGTCACCGGAAATGGTCTTCCAACAGTCTTGAAGGAGTTCCCAGAGATGCTCAGCACTTGTTGGCCCTTTTGCCTTCACTCTGCGGTCCAGCTCACCCCAAACAATCTCGATTGGGTTCAGGTCTGGTGACTGTGGAAGCCAGGTCATCTGGCGTAGCACCCCATCACTCTCCTTCTTAGTCAAATTGCCCTTACACATCCTGGAGGTGTGTTTGGGGTCATTGTCCTGTTGAAAAATAAATGATGGTCCAACTAAATGCAAACCGGATGGAATAGCACGCCGCTGCAAGATGCTGTGGTAGCCATGCTGGTTCAGTATGCCTTCAATTTTGAATAAACCCCCAACAGTGTCACCATCAAAGCCCCCCTACACCATCACACCTCCTCCTCCATGCTTCACGGTGGGAACCAGGCATGTAGAGTCCATTCGTTCACCTTTTCTACAAAGACACGATGGTTGGATTAAAAGATCTCAAATTTGGACTCATCAGACCAAAGCACAGATTTCCACTGGTCTAATGTCCATTCCTTGTGTTCTTTAGCCCAAACTGCTTGTTACCTGTCCTTAGCAGTGATTTCCTAGCAGCTATTTTACCATGAAGACCTGAGATGAGAAGGTGTGGCCAAACTCTTGGTCTGTACTGTATGTATGTATATATATATATATATATATATATATATATATATATATATATATATATATATATATATATATATATACAGTATATGTATGTATTTATATTCTGGTAATTATATAATTAGTGCACCAGGCTCCTATTTTTCTGACATCCTGAGGCCATGTTACGGCCTTTCCATCGATGTACCCTCATTTGTGCCCTTTCCTTCTTATATTTTATTTATATTCACATATTTATTATCTGTTTATGCTATGTTACATAAAATATACTTTTTTTGCACTGTATTACTCTTTCTTTTCTCCATACTTTTTTATGTGTTTTGAGTTGCCTATGTCATGAGTGATCCTTTACATCCATTTTGTTTTCCCTTCATGGATTTCTCGTCATTAGGAGATAATATTAGTTGCATGTTGTTAGTAGCACAACTGGACATAGCATATGCAGAATGTATTTTTGAAATGTAACCAAAGTAAACCACAGCTATAGAATAGACTCTCCTTATATTTCAATCATCTGTTTACAATGTTGCAAATATTTTACTGATTTTTTATTTTTTATTTAGATTTACGTTTTTACATCTATTTTATTTATTAAAAAATGTGCAAGTTGGAGAAAATTTTACTATAGTTTTCAGAATGTTGTGGACACTTAAGATACATGAAAGCAAAATTGCTGAAGAGTCAGCATAGCAAGTCTTCCATCATAACCAAGGATTACCGCTAGAAGGTATGTCATACTTTTATACTGCATACCTACAGTATGTCACAACGGCGAGACAAGGACTATGCATTATCCCTGGCACACAAACCACACAAGCCCAGACATAATATCACTCCCCATGAATTGAGTAAAATAGTGCAGGGATTTATTATACTACACAGGCTAGGAGAAGGGACACCGCCTCTATCCAGATCCAAAAAAGGAGGGAAAAAGCAGCAACTCACCAGTTGATGAAATAAATAGGGATGATCGAATTCTTTGATTATTTGGCTTCGCGAATATTTTCCGAATACCTCGCCGCTATTCGACTATTCGTGAATATTCAATGCACAAGGTAAGCCTATGGGAAACCCGAATAACAACTATTCGGAACTATTCGAGCTTCCCATAGACTTACATTGCGCATCGAATGGTCGAACAGCGGTGAGGTATTCGGAAAATATTCGCAAAGTGTTCGATCATCCCTAGAAATAAAGTCTTCTTTATTGTGCAACACAAGTTACATGTAGTGCAGGGAGGGGGAGCCAAAGCCTTGGACAACTGTGAACTGTTTTGCTCTGGTGTGGCGCTTCTACGGGTCCAGCGTGAAATGGTTTACCGTTGGCCGAGGCTTTGGCTCCCTTTCCTGCACTACATGTAGCCCGTATTGCACAACAAAGATGACTATATTTCATCAACCCGTGAGTTGCTGTTTTTTCCCTACTTCTTTTTTGGATTTGGATTCCTTATTTTTAGCTTTAGTTCAAAACGTGCAGCTCTGGGGTAGGTGTCTTTTGTCTACAATTGTGATTGTTTTTTTAAGGTCTGTGTGAAGCAAGTTTATACACACCAGTGGGGCCCAGTCTTTTTCTTTCTTGTTTGATTCCTCTATAAATCCATTGACTCACTAGGGATGCCTGCCTTGGTTGTAGATTTTCTCTTCTTTTTGCTTCACAATTTGGCTCAGACCATTATGATGACTTCTCCTGATGACGGTAAAGTTTACTACCAAGTCTTCTTCTTACTCTAAAATCTGAAGCTATCCTCTACCTTCATAACAAGACAAGTAAATTCAGAATCCAGACTAGAGTCCAGATTGGTGGAGGTGCAGAATGTCGGACCCCAGCTGATCTGACATTGATGACTCATCCTATGGATAGACCATCAATGTAAAAGTAGTGGACAACTTCTTTAATGTCTTAGAACAGTGGCGCCCTATAAGCTGTGGTCAGTGAAAATCAAGGTCTTTAGACTCCATCGGAACTGCATAATGATTCGAGATGAGCAATGTTCGAGTCGAATGGTTCGCCAATTTCATGTTCGAGTGATTTTGGGGGGTTCGAGTCGTTCGACGAACTCAAACGATTTGCTAAAAGTTCAGCAGTTTGAGTTACGTTCGAGAACAGTTCGATCACCTAAAGCGTGGCTTTTCACAGTAAGTATGTGCGCACGTTGCTTATCTGCATGCGCCCTGCATCCCCAGCACAATCCCTCTCTCCTACTCATCGTCCATCCATCCGTCCATCCATCCATCCTTGCAGCTAAACAATCTGCTTCTAGATTCTCTACTGCAGTATAGAGGTCAAAATTACGAAATCTTCCTATGCTGTTCATAAGAGTCAGTGGCTCAATGAATAGAGCTCCTGCCTAAGGAGTAGAGATGAGCGAACCGGCCGTGGTTCAGCTCGAGTTCGGTTCGTCGAACGGAGGTCCCGTTCGAGTTCAGTTCGATGAACGTTCGACGAACCGAACTCGAACCGCATAGGAAACAATGGCAGGCAATCACAAACACATAAAAACACCTAGAAAACACCCTCAAAGGTGTCCAAAAGGTGACAAACAACTCACAACACAACACAAACACATGGGAAAGTGACAAGGACATATACTCATGCGAAAACAAAAGAGCTGGACAAAGAAAAAGAGGAGGAGACACAGATATAGGCATGGCACGCCCTTCTAAAATCATGTAAAACACCGCAAGGTGACTCCAAGCGGAGGCTCTCTTTTTTCCAAAAATTGGGCCACACACACACCCACCCCTTCAGTGGCAGCACTTGTGCCCCAGTTGTACACTTCACAGCTAGATTTGCATCAAGCACATTCAAAAATACGCCATAATTAACCGTCCCCAGGATGACACCGGGGTAGGTAACAAAGTCTTTCCTGATCCCAGCACTGTGCATCTTGGATCATTTTTTAAAACAATGGAAGCAAGGGTTACTCCAAGCGGAGTCTCCCTTTTTTCCAAAAATTGGGCAACACACACACCCACCCCTTCAGTGGCAGCACTTGTGCCCCAGTTGTACACTTCACAGCTAGATTTGCATCAAGCACATTCAAAAATACGCCATACTTAACCGTCCCCAGGATGACACCGGGGTAGGTAGCAAAGTCTTTCCTGATCCCAGCTCTGTGCATCTTGGATCATTTTTAAAAACAATGTAAGCAAAGGTTACTCCAAGCAGAGTCTCCCTTTTTTTCCAAAAATTGGGCCACACAGACACCCCATCAGTGGCAGCACTTGTGCCCTAGTTGCAAACAGGATGTTTTGATTTGCGTCAAGCACATTCCAAATCCACAAGCATTTACTCTCCCCAGGATGACACAGGGGGAGTAAATTCCTTGTGGATCCATGACTTGTTCATTTTGATGAACGTTAGTCTGTCCACATTGTCACTGGACAGACGCGTGCGCTTATCTGTCAGCACACACCCAGCAGCACTGAAGACACGTTCAGAGACAACGCTGGCAGCTGGACACGACAAAATCTCCAAGGCGTAACTGGATAGGTCTGGCCATTTTTCTAGATTTGAAGCCCAAAATGAGCAAGGCTCCATTTGCAAAGTCATGGCATCGATGTTCATTTGGAGATACTCCTGTATCATCCTCTCCAGCCGTTGACTATGTGTCAGACTTGTTGTCTCTGGTGGCCTTGCAAAGGACGGTCTAAAAAAATTATGAAAAGATTCAATAAAATTGCTGTTACCAGCACCAGATACGGTGCTACTGGTACGGGTAGACTGCTGAAGATGACGAGACCGTCCCATGTTTGTCAAGTTACAACTGGGACATTCACTCCCTGCACCTGCACGGTTGTTTGGTGGAAAAGCCGAGCTAAGATCGAGTAACAGCTTCTGCTGATACTCCTGCATACGTGCGTCCCTTTCTATGACTGGAATTATGTCACAAAATTTGGACTTGTACCGGGGATCTAATAGTGTGGCAATCCAGTAGTCATCATCACTTCTAATTTTGACAATACGAGGGTCATGTTGGAGGTAGTGCAGCAAGATGGCGCTCATGTGTCTTGCGCAGCCATGCGGACCAAGTCCAAGCTGTGTTTGTGGCATAGAGGTGCTAACCATTCTTTCTTCCTCTGACATCTCCCCCCAACTTCTTTCAACTGAAATTTTACCAAGGTCTCCCTCATCCGCTGAGTCTTCCATGTCCATGGACAGTTCGTCCTCCATTTCTTCATGTTCTCCTGCACCTAACTTAACATTTCGCCTGCTACCATGCGCCCTTGTTGATCCCTGTCCCCCATGGTCCCATGCCTGCCGCGTTGGTGATGATGAACGTCTGGACCTTGGTGATGTTGTTGTGTCTTGCGCATATGAATCCTACTGTAGTTCCTCCCCTTCCTGTTGTCCCCCCCCTGACTCCGAATAGTGTTTAGCGTGTGCTCCAGCATGTAAATGACTGGAATTGTCATGCTGATAATGGCATTGTCAGCGCTAAACATATTCGTCGCCATGTCGAAACTGTGCAGAAGGGTGCAAAGGTCCTTGATCTGAGACCACTCCATCAGGGTGATCTTCCCCACCTCTGCATCTCGTTGGCCCAGGCTATACGTCATGACGTATTGCACCAGGGCTCGGCGGTGCTGCCACAGTCGCTGTAACATGTGGAGAGTTGAATTCCAGCGTGTCGCCACATCACATTTCAGGCAATGAACCGGCAGGCCGAAAGACTTCTGGAGCGATGCAAGTCGCTCAGCTGCGGCGGTTGAACGGCGGAAGTGAGCAGACAGTTTTTGTGCCCTGGTCAGAAGGCCATCTAGGCCGGGATAGTGTGTTAAAAATTGCTGGACAACAAGGTTCAACACGTGAGCCATACAAGGCACGTGTGTCACCTTGCCCAGGCGAAGGGCCGCCCCCAGGTTTGCAGCATTGTCGCACACGGCCTTATCAGGCTGCATGTTGAGTGGAGACAACCATTTATTAAACTCAGTCCCCAGAGCTGCCCACAACGCAGCCGTTGTGTGACTCTTATTTCCAGACATGTAAAGCTAAAGACCGCCTGATGCCATTGCGCTCTGCTGCCAGCATAGTAATGAGGGGTGCGTGATTCCTTCTGCACAGTGAGAACGCTGGTGGCCTGACCAGGAAGGGTTAGGGTGGAGGTGGAGGACCCAGATGAGGTGGAGAAGGCAGAAGCAGTGGCGGAACTTGGACAGACAGAGAATTGACACACAAGTCGTGGGGACGGAAAGACTTTTGCAGCAGACCCTTCACCATCTATCACCATAGTTACCCAGTGCCCAGTCAGCGACATGTAACGTCCCTGTCCATGCTTACTGGTCTAAGTATCGGTGGTGAAATGCACCCGTTCACACACAGAGTTTCTCAAGGAAGCGATGATGTTGTGTGCGACATGCTGGTGTAGCGCTGGCACACCTTTCTTAAAGAAGTAGTGGCGACTGGTCATCTGGCACTGGGGCACAGCGACAGACATAAGGTCTCTAAAATCCTGTGTGTCCACCAGGCAGAAAGGCAGCATTTCCGTAGCCAAGAGCTTACAGAGGGATAAAGTCAACCTTTTAGCTTTGTCATGGGTCGCAGGAAATGGCTTTTTATTTGTCCACATCTGAGGGACAGAGATCTGGCTGCTGTGTGTAGACGGTGTTGAGTAGGGTGTCCCTGGAAAAATGCAGCTTTGTGAGGAAAGTGCAGGCGTAGACATGATGTTGCCTTCATCCAACGTTGGTGCTATCAATGTCTGAGAGAGCTGTACACACGTACTTGTTTCCCCTTCCAAACCAACTGACGACCTACCAAGCAAACTGCCTGATGCGGTTACAGTGGTGGAAGTTGTGCGTGGAAAACCAGGTGTGACAGCTGTCCCCACAGTCCTAGAAGATGAAGAGCGCGCGGATGCACTGGAAGGGGCAGGCGGTGGATGGTTCGCTCCGCTAGGCCGCATTGCAGCACAGTGAGCTTCCCACTGGGACATATGATATTTATTCATGTGACGAATCATGGAAGAAGTTGTCAAACTGCTGAGGTTTTGCCCTGTACTAACAGAATCACGACAAATTTTACAGATCACATAATTTGGGCGATCTTTTGCTATGTCAAAAAAGGACCAGACTAGGCAAGACTTAGAGGGCATGCGACCTGCTGTGCCCCCCCGACTAGTGCTCAGAGGCAGAGTGGTTGCTGAGGATGCAGTTGTAGACGTGCTACCAGTGTTCCGACTCTGTCCAGGAAGGCGCAAGGTAACTTCGGCGTCGGTTGCATCCTCCTCCACCGCCTCTGTTGACCTTCTCGAGTGCCTGACTGTGGGTTGACAGTAGGTGGGATCTAGAACTTCCTCATCAATTGTTGTGTTTGCACTCCCCTCACCCTCAGACCGAGCCTCTTCTTGCCCTGACCGAATATTTAAGTTAGCATCCCAATCTAGTATCTGCGTCTCATCGGCATCAGTATGTTCCTCATTGTCTATAACAACAGGTGTTACAGTTTGTGAAAAAGGGTCAACATTATGCTCAGAAACTTGGTCCTCATGGCCTGAATCAGAGTCACAAAGGTTCTGGGCATCACTGCAGACCATTTCCTGTTCTGTACTCACTGTAGCTTGGGAGCAGACCTCTGATTCCCAGGCTATAGTGTGACTGAACAGCTCTGCAGACTCAGCCATCTCAGTTCCACCATACTGTGCAGGGTGGATGGAGACTTCAGAGCTGGGAGAATGCAAGTGTAATTGGGCTGACAACTCAGAGGACTGGTGTTTTTTGGATGCGGTACTTGAGGTGGCGGAAATGGGACTTGTTGGACCACTTGAGATCCATTCAAGCATTTTCCTTTTTTGGCCATCATCTACCTTTGTTCCAGTTGTTCGTGTCTGTAAAAAAGGGAACACATCGGATTGTCCATGGTAAGTAGTAGACATCTTACTTTTGCTGGAAGATGGTCTATCTTCAGCAGATGTTAATGGAGCTTTGCCACCTTCCCCACGGACAAAACCTTTTTTTTCCTTTTCCAACACGCCTCTTCCCCTTTCCACCAGCATCTGTCATTTTGCCACTCATTTTGATTGCGACAAGATTGTGCACTGAAAATGTGGTAGTAAAAATTGAGAGGTGGTGTAGATTTCAGCGGTGGTCTAGCTTTATTAACAGCAGAATAAACAACAATAATTATCCCTGACAATGCAACTACGGCCCTTAAACTGGCAGCATAGTTTGCTAGTATAATGGCTTAGTAACAATGAGTTTGAGTGTGCAATGCAGGCAGATGTGCTGCAAATATCTTTGCACTAGTGGGACAATACAGAAGTCCAACAGCCACGTTTAGGATGCCACTAAGTTTCCTCAGTGTTTGCTAGTATAATGGCTTAGTAACAATGAGTTTGAGTGTGCAAAGGGCAGGAGGGTACAGTGGCTGGGTTGTGGGTCTGGGTAGAGGAAAGGAAGCCTCCCTTTCTATCCCTCCTAATGGGGAAATGCAGCGAGGAAATCCCTGACCTTAGCTACACAGACACTGTCATCTTGTGTAGCTGTTAAAATCTGTTTTCACGGCCCTGACTGTCACCTATGGCTCTGACCCTGCCGGTATTAGCCCTTACAAGGGCTGAAAGAAACTTCTATCCCTATCCTGTATAGCGCTGTGTATAGAGCGTACACAGCAGTATCGGAGACAGGAGCTACGCCAGCAGTGAATGACACCCAGACGCAGAAAAGATAATGGCGTCTGGATGGGCAGATACTTGTTTTTATAATGCAGGGACATGTGACATGGACATCCTATCACACATGCCGTTGCTTCTCTGGCTAAAAGTCCACTTAGCTGTGTGTGTGTGTCTGGGATTGGCTGACATGCTGGCCCACCCCACTACACGCGCGCACTTAGGGAAGGAAGACAAGGGAAAAAAAAAAAAAAGGTGATCGCCATTATCCAAACAGCAGTGATCTGAACGCGCTGTTCCCGCACACTATACACTGAAATGTCATAATAGTGTGAGTCACAGAGGGACTTACACTATTACAGCGGAAAGCCAGCTAGTAATTAGCTTGTCTGTTTGCTACTAGAACCGTTCTCGAACGTATCTGGGACTATCGAGCTTTAGCAAAAAGCTCGAGTTCTAGTTCGATCTAGAACAGCCCCCAAAATCACTCGATCCGCGAACTGGAGAACCTCGAACCGCGAACCGCGCTCAACTCTACTAAGGAGAGTTAGTTCACGAGTTCGAGTCCCGGCCATCCCGATAAAAAATTTAATTTATTTTAAATATTATTTATTTATAATTATAATTTAATTTAATTATGCACTGAGGGGAGGAGCTGGACATCAGCTGTGAATCGCGGGACACACCTCTAAAATCGGAACAGTTCATGGAATGAGGCTGCATTGCTCTCTCCTCTGTCTCTTCTCTATCTCCTGTCTCTCTTCCCTCTCTCCCTCTCTCTCTCTCTCTCTCTCTCTCTCTCTCTCTTTCTCTCTTTTTTTCTCCCTCTTTTTCTCTTTTTTCTCTTTTTCTCTTTCTCTCTCTTTTTCTCTCTTTTTCTATTTCTCCCTCTCTTTTTCTCTCTCTCTTTTTTTCTCCCTCTCTTTTTCTCTCGCTCTTTTTCTCTTTTTTTTCTCCCTCTCTTTTTCTCTATTTTTTCTGTCTCTCTTTTTCCCTCTCTCTGACTCTCTCTCCTCTCTTCTCTCTCCTCTCTCTCTACTCTCTCTCTACTCTTTCTCTTCTCTCTCTACTCTCTTCTCTCTCTCTTCTCTCTCTCTCCTCTCTCTCTCTCCTCTCACTCGTCTCTTTCTTCTCTCTTTTCTCTCTCCTCTCTCTCTTCTCTCTCTCTCTCTCTCTCCCTCTCTCTTTTCTCTCCTCTCTCTCTCTTCACTCTCTTTTCTCTCTCTCTCTCTCCTCTCTCTTCTCTTTTCTCTCTCCTCTCTCTTCTCTCTCTCTTTGCTTTTTCTTCGCTCTCTCTTCTCTCTCTTTCTTCTTGCCTCTTCTCTCTCTCTCAGACCTGGCGATGATCAGCTGATGCTGTCACCTGATGGAATCAGCTGACACTATAAGCCGAGCGGTGAGGCCGGCTTTTTACTGCCCTGATGGCTAAACTATCAGCTGATGCTGTCGGACAGGAGTCTGCACAGAAGTGTGTAGTTTTTTGTGGTTTTTTTGCACTGATGCATCAGCTGATTGTATAAAAGCCGTTTATACAATCAGCTGCTGTGTCATGTGATTCAGGCCCTTGAACCTGGCACATTATCTATTCACTTTGCCTTCCAGCAAACCGATCAAATGATATTGAATCCGGATTGGAAGGCGCGGGACCCTTGACCCAGGATTACTGCGTGGGGGGTTCTTTATTTTAATAAAGATGGAGTCACTAATTGTGTTGTGTTTTATTTCTAATAAAAATATTGTTCTGTGTTTTGTGTTTTTTTTGTATCTGTACAAGAAATACATGGTGGCCATGTCTAATCTTGGCGTGGCACCATGAACTTCGGGCTTAGAACCAGTTGATAATATACAGCTAGTCCTAACCCCATTATTACCCAGCGAGCCACCCGTCACCAGGGCAGCTGAAAGAGTTGGATACAGTGCCAGAAGATGGCGCTTCTATGAAAGCTCCATTTTCTGGGGTGGCTGCAGACTGCTATTTGCAGCTGGAGTTGTACCTGGCTGGACACAAAATTTGGGCGAAGCTCACGTCATTTTTTTTTTTTTTTTAATTATTTTATGAAATTCATGAAATAATTAAAAAAAAAGTGCTTCCCTATATTTTTGGTTCCCAGCCGGGTACAAATAGGCAGCTGGGGGTTAAGGGCAGCCCGTAGCTGCCTGCTGTACCTGGCTAGCATACATAAACATGGCGAAGCCCATGTAATTTTCTTGGGGGGCAAAAAACTCCTGCATACAGCCCTGGATGGACACAAGAAAAAAAAGAGAAATACAGCTCACCGTATGATATTATACTGGTATATTCATGTTGTAGAGAAAGTCAGATGGTGCAAGGAATATGGGAGGCTCAAACATGATTCCAGCAAAAAGAAAAAAATATCCGGCAGCAACGTCTTCTTATGGAAAATATTTTTCTTAAAATTCCATTTTATTGAAAACTAATTAAAAAACATAGTGCAGCAAGTTATAAACACGCAGTTGACGCATTTCAGAAGTTAGACTTCCTTAACCATAACCATTGTTGTTATGGTTATTATTAAGGAAGTCTAACTTCTGAAATGTGTCAACCATGTGTTTATAACTTGCTGCACTATGTTTTTTAATTAGTTTTCAATAAAATGGAATTTTAAGAAAACATATTTTCCCTATGAAGATGTTGCTGCTGGATATTTGCTGTTTGTCTGTATGGAGGAGAGCAGACAGCAGCTGCAGAACTACAAGGCTCAGCATGCTCAATTCACTAGTGTATGCAGGAGAGCAGACAGCAGCTGCATAACTACAAGGCTCAGCATGCTCCATTCACTAGTCTATGAAGGAAAGCAGACAGCAGCTGCAGAACTACAAGGCTCAGCATACCCCATCCAGAGTGCAGGACGCATCGCGGGGACCTGTAAATGTAATGGCAATGTTTATTATCTGTATGTGTACATGTATAATGTGTTTTTATGTGTTTGTGTATGCCTGCCATTGTTTTCAATGGGGTTCGAATTGGTTCGTTGAATGTTCGACGAACTTGTCCTCTGTTCGACGATTCGAACCGAACTTGAACTCTAGGGGGGTGGCTCATCTCTAATAATCATATCAAAAAGTATTAAGCATTTGGTTAATATTAAATATAATTAGATCTATGAAGTTCCACATCTCAACTGGAAATAAAATTGTTCAAAAGCATCAGCATACAGTTTATTACGGCAAGCTTTATTCATGAGTGTTAATCTGCATTAGACTACGAAAGATATTTAATGAGAATTAGGAATTTTTTTTGCATGAAAGTAATCTGTCTGTCTTTCAAGTATCAGGACAATGCTTACCATAAAGGACCGCTAATGGCCCATGTATGGTAATTGCCTCTTGTTGTATGTATGAGATTGTCAAACTAACGTGATTCCCACAAAGGCCGGCCAAGTATCACTTCTGAAGAAAAACAATTTAACTTTTTTCTCCACCTCCAGATCATGTTTCAGAAAAACTCCACCATAGTTACAGATTTCTTCCTCACTGGTTTCCAGAATATTGAGAAGTACAAGATCTTTTTCTTCATAATTGGACTTAACATTTACATTATGACCATCCTTGGAAACCTTCTGATCATCACAATGGTGTCCACCAGTCATCTTTCACAGTCTCCCATGTATTTCTTTTTGAGTCACCTGTCCCTTTGTGATTTTCTCTTCTCCTCAAATATTGTCCCCAAAATGATGCACATAACTATAAAAGGTGGAAGCACCATATCATTTTCTGGTTGTCTTATTCAATTCTATGTTTTTTCTTCTTGCACTACTACTGAATGCTATCTTCTTACTGTCATGTCATTTGATCGATATGTGGCCATCTGCATCCCATTGCGTTACTCGTCAGTCATGAATAGTAAGCTTTGCCTACTTTTTGCAATCTGGTCTTGGTTACTTGGTTTCCTTTTTATGCTCATAACCATCTCATTGCTTTGCCAGTTGGATTTTTGTGGTAGTACGACCATCAACCACTTCTACTGTGACTTCATTCCGCTGTTAGAACTTTCTTGCTCAGATGTATCACCCATCATCATTGAAACATTTGTCCTTGTCAATGTCATAGTCCTATTACCTTTTTTGACTGTCCTGGGTAGCTACATCTCCATTTTTTGGACAATCATTGGTATAGCCTCCTCTACAGGAAGAAAGAAGACCTTCTCAACCTGCAGTTCTCACCTACTCGTTGTAGGAACCTACTATGGTTCACTGCTTAGTATTTATTTATTTCCCACACGTGGTCAGTCTGATAACATTAACAAGATGTTGTCTCTCCTTTATACTTTGGGGACGCCAATGTTAAATCCAATTATATACTATTTCAGGAACCAAGAAATCCAAAGGCAGTTTTCTAAAATTCTCATTTCCATAAAAAGTTTAGGCAAATAAATATTTAACCATTTAATAATTTCAGAAAATTAGTTTTCTACTCGAGTGGTGCAGGCATAGAGCAGGTCAACAATTATTTTAATAATACTAGAAGATAAGGAGTGAATAACAGATGACAGCTTAAATATGCTCAGGAAAGCAAAGACATTATTGATAACACTCTTGTCAGCAATTGTCCATCGATCCTTCATCTTAGAAGGCCATTAGAGGTTGGGAATGATGCACTCTATACAATTTAAACACTTTCATTTGGTGTTTCTCTCAGGTCCATATTTAGCCTCTAGGGCCATGTGCACACGGTGCATTTTTTTGTGTTTTGGCTGCGTTTACAACTGCACTGTGTCATTGACAAAATGCATGCGTTCTGATTCCCCAGCAAAGTCTATGACAATCATGCAAAATCTGTGCGCACGATGCTTTTTGAAACGCAGCGTTTTGATTTTCAAAAATTTGACAAAATCTCTGCGTTTAAAAAAGCAGCATGTCAATTCTTTTGTCTGTTTTGGCTGTGTTCTACACCCATTGAAATCAATGAGTTGTAGAAAAACACTGCCATAAATGTGAAGCAGTGCACTTGCATTGCATTATTGTTGCGATCTATATGTTTTTTGACATAGCAAAGGCAGGTCTTTCGTCTCTCTCTCTGTCGGTCGGTCTGTTGGTCGGGCACTCTCTCTCTCTTTATGACTCTATCTCTCTCTCTCTGTCCATGTCGGTCTCTCCCTCCCACCCCCTCTCACATACTCACCGATCCTCGATCACCGGCGCTGTGCTGCACGGCATTCACACTGTGGCAGCTTCTCCCCTTCTGAAAATGGATGCCGCTCATTAATCCATCACGTATTCCCTGCTTCCCCCGCCCACCGGCGCCTATGATTGGTTGCGGTCAGATATGCCCCCACACTGAGTGACAGCTGTCTCACTGCAACCAATCACAGCTGCCGGTGGGCATTTCTATATCGAGCAGTAAAAAAAAAAATAAATGATTTAAAAAAAAAAAACTACGTACGGTCCCCCACAATTTGGATACTAGCCAGGGTAAAGCCACACGGCTGAAGGCTGGCATTCTCCGGATGGGAAGCTCCATGTTATGGGGAGCCCCCCAGCCTAACAATATCAGCCAGCAGCCGCCCGGAATTGCCGCATCCATTAGATGCGACAGTCCCGGGACTCTACACGGCTCATCCCGAATTGCCCTGGTGTGGTGGCAAACGGAGTAATAAGGAGTTAAGGGCAGCCCATAGCTGCCACTAAGTCCTAGATTAATCACGGCAGGCATCTCCCCGAGATACCTTCCATGATTTACCTGTAAGTTAAAGAAAATAAACACACACAACGAAAAAAACTTTATTTGTAATGAAAGACAAAAAAAACACCCTCTTGCACTTCTTTATTAACCCCCCTTAAAAACACCTCCAGGTCCGACGTAATTCACGCAAGGTCCCACGACACTTTCAGCTGTGCTACATCGGAAGCTGACAGGAGCGGCAGTAGAACACCGCCGCTCCTGTGAGCTCCATGCAGCAACTGAAGTGAGTCACACGATCAGCTGTGCTGTCATTGAGGTTACTCGCGGCCACCGCTCTCAGGTGGAGGACTGCAGCTGTGTCCGCGAGTAACCTGAGTTACAGCACAGCTGATTGCATGGCTCACTGCAGTCACTCAGGGGATTTGCGATCACAGGTGAGTCCTTCACGTTTGACCACAAATCAAGCCGTGGCACACGCAAAGAGCCACGCGATCACAATGAAGTTGGAGGAAGTTCATCCGAGTTCATTCTGATCTTGTCGCTCTGTCTCGCAGCCAGCAATGCTCTTTTTGACAGTGCGGTCCCACTTGGCTCTGCTGCAAGTTTGTGGGGATGCTGCAGAGCCGAGTGTGCATTCTGGATGCTTTTCCCACTTTGTCTATGGTAGAGAAAGCATCCAGAACGCATGAATTCTACAGGAATGTGCGCAACTTTTTTGGCTGCGTTCTGAGACGCATAGGCAGTGACTAAAGGCTGCTTTACACCAGACAATCTATCGTGCGATAGATCGTCGGGGTCACGGTTTTTGTGAGTCGTGTACTGCTCGTTAGGTTCCATAATATCGTTTAATTTAGTTGTTCATCGTTTCCGGGGTAGCACACGTCGCTCCATGTGACACCCCGGGAACGATGAACAGCAGCTCACCTGCGTCACGCGGCCGCCGCCGGCTATGTGGAAGGAAGGAGTTGGGCAGGATGTTTACATCCCGCTCATCTCCGCCCCTCCGCTTCTATTGGCCGGCGGCCGTGTGACGTCGCTGTGACGCCAAACGTCCCTCCCACTCCAGGAAGTGGACGTTCGCCGCCCACAGCGAGGTCGCACGAGAGGTAAGTATGTGTGACGGGGGTTACTGACTTTGTGCGACACGGGCAGCGATCTGCCCGTGACGCAAAAAGGACGGGGGCGGGTACGATCGATTGTGAAATCGCACAATCGGTCGTACCATGTAAAGCAGCCTTTACACGCTGCAGAATGGAATACAACGTGCGCACATGGCCTTACTCTTCTCAGTCTGTATCAACCAAAAACTTACATTTCATATCCACACATTTCTTCCTCATTTTCATTAAGTCTATCAATTCTTTCCCAATTATCCTTCCATTTCCTAAAAGGGGGTCAGATGAAAAGTCTGCATTCACTTTATGTGACCAAAAACTGATGAATCTTTAAAGTTTGCCATGCACACATGGTCATGATTCTGCTGCATTCCTTAAGTGGGAAGACGATTACGTGATTGCATGTATGCAATCTACATATTTGCAGGCATATGCCAACTAGTCTCATCTGGCTTCTTAATTGCAATCACATGCCAACTAGACTTCTGCACTTCTCTCAAATCTTTTGCAATGAAAAAATACAGATGAGAACAGTCAACATGCGACCACAAGAATACAAATCGCATGCCTGCCCACCTGCATGGGCACAAAGGCAACAAAGGGGAATCATAATAATAATGTTCACATCATACGTTACCGTGATTGGACAGGCTGCAGTCACAAAAAGTGAGTCCAGATATTTCTCTTGAAACCATAGAATTCCTTTAAACTTAATATGAATATAATGGAGTTTATTATGAAGTTGAAGTCATGTTTACATACACCTTGACTTCATTCATTAAAACTCATCCTTTCATCATTACTGAAAAAGCAAACCAGGTTATAACTGCTCCTATAGGCAAAACAAAATAAGAATGAGAAATTAACTATAAAAAAAAGGAAATTTTATTAAAAGCAGTTTACGCTATGTGTTTTTGCTGCTTCCAGCCTTCATGAGGTGTAAACCTGAAAACCCATCTGTTCAAAAATGCCTATAATCTACAATGACCTCACTGCTTCGCCACCGTGCGGAGCTGCCACCCGACCACCATGCGGAGCTGCCGCCCGACCACCGTGCGGAGCTGCCACCCGACCACCGTACGGAGCTGCCACCCGACCACCGTGCGGAGCTGCCGCCCGACCACCGTGCAGAGCTGCCACCCGACCACCGTGCGGAGCTGCCGCCCGACCACCGTGCAGAGCTGCCACCCGACCAATGTGCGGAGCTGCCGCCCAATCTACAACCCACCTACTGTCTACTTCCCAAAATCCTATAGAATGTAAGCACGCAAGGATAGGGCCCTCTTTCCTCTGTAGTTGTCTGTCTACTGTAAATTGTATATGTATTCTGTATGTAACCGTTCTCATGTACAACACCATGGAATTAATGTTGCTCTAGAAATAAATAATAATAATAATAATAATAATAATAATAATAATGGTGTAAGAAAGATAGTCAATAAAACAAAATTATCTATACACATCCATGATGAGACAGGCGAAGTTACTGCCCAAAAATGTAAATAAGAGCGCTATATCAAAACCACATGTAGTACCTCTGAAAATAAAATAAACATTTCTACAGTCATGCCCGAAAGTGTTGGCACCCTTGAAATTGTTCCAGAAATGAAGTATTTATCCCTGAAAATTATTGCAATTACACAGATTTTGTTACACAAATGTTTATCTTCTGTGTGAGCATTAGTACAACACAAAAAAACAAAAAAACCCCCAAAGGAACAAAAAAAGCAAATTGGGCACAATTTCACACAAAACCCCAAAAATTAAACAAACCAAAGTGTTGGCACCCTCAACTTAATATTTCCTTGCACACAATTTACCTGTTGGAAAAAATAACTGCAATCAATTGCTTCCTATCACCATCCACAAATTTCTTACTCCTCTCACCTGGAATTGTGGACTCTTCCTTATAAACTGCTCAAGGTGTCTCATATGTGAAGGTGTCTTCTCATATGAGAAACCTGATGTCTACTATGTGGAGGTGTCTACTCAATGCTGCCCTTTCTGGGGGCATCTTGAAATATGTTTGGCTTAATTTTCCTGCGGGAAAACCCATGACTTAGGACACAAGCCCAGCTTTCTGACACTGAACACTACATTGTGACTAAAAATACTTTGGTAATCTTTAGATTTCGAGATGCCTTGCACACAGTCAAGGCACCCAGTGCATGAGACAGCATAACATTCCCAAAACACCAAAACATCTTTGAGCCTCCACCATATTTAAATGTTTCAGCGTATAGTGTGCGGAGGGAACGCAGTTTAGATCTGTGATACTGATAGAATGCCGATCGCCATTTTTTTTTTCTTTTCTAAGCGCACGTGCAGCGGAGCGGGCCAGGATGTCAGCCAATCACAGACACACACACAGCTAAGTGTACTTTTTTCCAGACAAGCAAGGGCATGTGTCATAGGCTGTGAATGTCACATGTCCTTGCCTTATAAATACGGCCATTTACCCTCACGCCGCCATTATCTGCTTTCTGCGTCTGGGTGACAGTCACCGCTCACGCAGCTCCTGCCACCACTTTTGCTGTGTACGCTATGCACACAGCACTGTACAGATTACGGACTGCAGTTTTTTTCAGCCCTTTTCAGGGCTTATTTCCAGGTGCTCAGAGCCATAGCTGACAGGCAGGTCCGTGGAAACGCTGTATACAGCTTCAGATAACAGCGTCTGTGTACCTAAGCTCAGGGAATTCCTTGCTGCATTTCATCATTAGGAGGGATAGAAAGTGAGGCTTCCTTTCCTGTCCACAGACCCACAGAACCGGGGCACTGTACCCACCTGCCCACTTTTGCCACGCAATTTTATTTGCCCAAAGAGCTAACACTTTTTCTGTCATCCTAAAAGTGTCTGAAATAATAACTTAGTTTTTCTTTCCTGTCCTGGTACTCACAGAAGTCGGGCACTGTACCCACCTGCCCACTTTTGCCACACAATTTTATTTGCCCAAAGAGCTGACACTTTTGCTGCCATCCTAAAAGTGTCTGGAATACTAAGTTACTGTTCCTTTCCTGTCCACTGACCCACAGAACCCAGGCACTGTACCCACCTGCCCACTTTTGTCACGCTATTTTGATAGCAAACAGTGCTGAAACTTAGTGGCATCCACAAAGTGTCTGCTATACTAAATTAGTGTCCCACTGGTGCCAAGCAAGGTCCACCACCTCTGCATTCTACCCTCCTGCCCATTTAGCTATGCTATTTTTATAGCAAACAGTGCTGAAACTTAGTGGCATTCACAAAGTATCTCCTATAGTAACTTAGTGTCCCACTGGTGCCAAGCAAGTTCCACCACCTCTGCATTCTACCCTCCTGCACATTTTGCTAGGCTATTTTTATAGTAAACAGTGCTGCCAGTTTTAGGGCCATAGTTGCATTGTCAGGGATAGTCAGTGTTGGCTCTTCAGCTGTCAATAAAGCTAGACCACCTCTGCAATCTACACCACCTCTCAATTTTTGCTACCACATTTTAAGTGTCCAATCTTGTCGCTAACAAAATGAGTGGCAAAAGGACAGATGCTGGTGGAAAGGGGAACAGGCGTGTTGGAAAAGGAAAAAAGGTTTGTGTCCATGGGGAAGGTGGGAAAGGTACATTAACATCTGCTGAAGATAGGCCATCTTCCAGCAAAGGTAAGATGTCTACTACTTTCCGTGGACAATCCGATGTGCTCCCTTTTTTATGGAACAAAACAACTGGAACAAAGGTAGATGATGCACAAAAAAAACACATGCTTGAATGGATCACAAGTGCTCCAACATGTGGCCTCTCCTCCACCTCAACTTCACAACCCAAAAAACAACATTCCTCTGAGTTGTCATCCCAATTGCACTTGCTTTCTCCCAGCTCTCAAGTATCCACCCGCCCTGCAGAGTATGGTGTAACAGAGATGGCTGAGTCTGCAGAGCTGTTCAGTCACACTATAGCCTTGGATCAGAGGTGTGCTCCCAAGCTACAGTGAGTAGAGACCAGGAAATGGTCTGCAGTGATGCCCAGAAGCTTTTTGAGTCAGATTCAGGCCCTGATGACCAAGTTTCTTATCATAATGTAGACCCTCATTTCCAAACTGTAACACCTGTTGGTGGAGACAATGAGGAACATACTGATGACAATGAGACGCAGATACCAGATTGGGACGACAACTTAACTATTTAGTCAGGGAAGGAAGAAGTTAGGTCTGAGGGCGAGGGGAGTTCAAATACAATGCTTGATGATGAAGTTCTAGATCCCGCTTACAGTCAACCCTCAGTCGGGCACTCAAGGAGGTGACCAGAGGCGGTGGAGGAGGATGCAACTGACGACGAAGTTTCCTTGCGCCTTCCTGGACAGAGTCGGAGTACTGGAAACATGTCTACAAGTGCATCCTCAGCCACCACTCTGCCTCTGAGCACAAGTCGGGGTGGCTCTGCAGGTCGCATGTCCTCTAAGCCTTGCCTAGCCTGGTCCTTTTTTGACCTTACAAAGGATCTCCCAAATCATGTGATCTGTAAAATTTGTCGGCAATCTATAAGTAGAGGCTAAAACCTCACCAGTTTGACAACTTCTTCCATGAATACTCACATGCATAACAAGCATAAGTCCCAGTGGGAAGCTCACTGTGCTGCAATGCAGCCTAGCGGAGCGGGCCATCTACCGCCTGCCCCTTACAGTGCATCTGCGTGCTCTTCATCTTCTATGACTGTGGGGACAGCTGTCAGACCTGTTCTTCCACGCAGACCTTCCACCACTTTAACCACAACAGGCAGTTTGCTTGGTAGGTCGTCAGTTGGCTTGGAAGGGGAAACAAGTGCTGGTGTACAGCTCTCTCAGACATCGAGAGCACCAACTTTGGATGAAGGCAACATCATGTCTCCACCTGCACTTTCCTCACAGACCTGCAGTTTTGCAGGGTCACCCTACTCACCACCGTCTCCACACAGCAGCCAGATCTCGGTCGATCAGATGTGGACAAATAAAAGGCCATTTCCTCTGAGCCATGACAAAGCTAAGAGGTTGACTTTATCCCTCTGTAAGCTCTTGGCTACAGAAATACTGCCTTTCCACCTGGTGGACATAGAGGATTTTAGAGACCTTATGTCCGTCGCAGTTCCCCAGTACCATATGCCCACTCGCCACTACTTCTCCAAGAAAGGTGTGCGTGCGCTACACCAGCATGTCGTACACAACATCACCACTTCCTTGAGAAACTCTGTGTGTGACCAGGTGCATTTAACCACCGATACTTGGACAAGTAAGCATGGACAGGGGTGTTACATGTCGCTGACTGGGCACTGGGTAACTATGGTGATAGATGGAGAAGGGTCTGCTGAACAAGTCTTGCCGTCCCCATGACTTGTGTGTCAATCCTCTGTCTGTCCAAGTTCCTCCACTGCTTCTGCCTCCTCAACCTCATCTGGGTCCTCCACCTCCGCCCCAAGCTTGCCTGGTCAGGCAACCCGCGTTGCAACTGTGCACAAGGAATCCTGCACACCTCCTTACGATACTGGCAGCAGAGCTCAACGGCATCAGGCGGTCTTTAGCTTGAAATGTCTTGGAAATAATAGTCACACAGCGGAGGAGTTGTGGTCATCTCTGCATTCCGAGTTTCGTAAATGGTTGTTTCCACTCAACCTGCAGCCAGGGAAGGCCGTGTGCGACAATGCTGCAAACCTGGGTGCAGCCCTTCGCCAGGGCAAGGTGACACATGTGCCTTGTATGGCTCACTTCTTGAACCTTGTTGTCCATCAATTTTTAACCCACTATCCTGGCCTAGATGGCCTTCTGAACAGGGCACGGTCACTCTCTGCTCACTTCCGCCATTCAACCGCCGCAGCTGACCGACTTGCATCGCTCCAGAAGTCTTTCGGCCTGCCGGTTCATCGCCTGAAATGCGATGTGGCGACACGCTGGAATTCTACTCTCCACATGTTACAGCGACTGTGGCAGTACCACCGAGCCCTGGTGCAATACGTCATGGCGTATAGCCTGGGCCAACAAAATGCAGAGGTGGGGAAGATCACGCTGATGGACTGGTCTCAGATCAAGGACCTATGCACCCTTTTGTACAGTTTCGACATGGCGATGAATATGTTTAGCACTGACAATGCCATTATCAGCATGACAATTCCAGTCATTTACATGCTGGAGCACACACTAAACACTATTCGGAGTCAGGGGGTGGGACAAGAGGAAGGGGAGCAAGTACAGGAAGATTCATATGCGCAAGGGATACCAACATCACCAAGGTCCAGACATATTATTATTATTATTATTATTATTATTATTATTATTATTATTAATAATTATTATTATTTATTTATAGAGCACCATTGATTCCATGGTGCTGTACATGAGAAGGGGGTTACATACAGACAGTGGGGTCATTGAAGACTATAGGCATTTCTGAACAGATGAGTTTTTAGGTTCCGTTTGAAGTTTGCAAGTGTAGTAGTCTGACGTGTTGAGTCAGCGAGTTCCAGGAGACTGGGGATGCTTGGGAGAAGTTTTGGAGTCGGTTGCGTGAGGAGTGAATGAGAGAGGAGGAGAGCAGGAGATCTTGGGAGGACCGGAGATTACGTTTTGGAGTGTAGCGAGAGATTAGTTCAGAGATATATGGAGGAGACAGATTATGGATGGCTTTGTAGGTCAGTTTTAGTAGTTTGAATTGGATACAATGAAAGATTGGGAGCCAATGGAGGGATTTGCAGAGAGGAGAGGCAGGGTGGTATTGAGGAGAGAGGTGGATAATACGGGCAGCAGAATTAAGGATGGACTGGAGAGGGGCGAGCGTGTAAGCAGGGAGACCACAGAGGAGGATGTTGCAGTAGTCAAGGCGGGAGATTATGAGAGCATGCACTAGCATTTTTGTAGATTGAGAAGTGAGGAAAGGACGGATTCTGGAAATATTTTTGAGTTGAAAACGGCAGCAAGTGGTGAGGGATTGGATGTGTGGTATGAAGGACAAGGCAGAGTTAAAGGTCACTTTGAGGCACAGAACTTTGGGTGCTGGTGAGAGCGTGATGTTATTTATTGTAATAAGTAGATCAGGTAGAGAGTGTAGGTGAGACGGAGGAAAAATGATCAGTTCAGTTTTAACCACATTGAGCTTTAGGAAAGGCACTCTGGGATTCTGGACAGCAGAGAAGTGACATCTGGATCAGAGAGGTAGATCTGAGTGTCATCGGCATATAGGTGGTACTGAAAGCCATGGGACTTTATGAGTTGTCCCAGGCCAAATGTATAGATGGAAAAGAGTAAGGGTCCCAGGAAAAAGCCGTGAGGGACGCCAACAGAGTGATGGCGGGATGAGGAGGTTGTGTTGGAGTGGGAGACACTAAAAGTGCGGTTGGAGACGTATGAAGACATCCAAGAGAGGGCGAGGTCTCTGACAAAAAGGGAAGAGAGGATCTGTAGTAGCAGGGAGTGGTCGACAGTGTCAAAGGCTGAGGACAGGTCTAGAAGTAGGAGTATAGAGAAGTGGTTGTTAGTTTTGGTAGTAAGTCATTCGTGATTTTAGTCAGGGCAGTTTCAGTGGAATTATGTGGATGGAAGCCGGACTGTAGGTTGTCAAAATGAGAGTTAGAGGAGAGGTGGGAGTAAAGTTCAGCATGGACATGCTGTTCCAAGAGTTTTGAGGCAAACGGGAGTAGTGATATGGGGCGATAGCTGATAGTAGAGGTTGGATCGAGGGAAGGTTTCTTTAGCATGGGTGTGACTGTTGCATGTTTAATGGCAGAAGGGAAGGTACCAGTTGTTAATGATAGGTTGAAGAACTGGGTTAAGGCGGGAATAAGGATAGTGATGAGGTTTGAGAGGACGTGGGATGGGATGAGGTCAAGTGCGAAGGTGGTGAGGTGCGCTTTTGAGAGAAGATGTGCAAGCTCTCCTTCGGTGATGGTGGGGAGGAAGTTTATGGGGGAGAGGCAGTGGTCTGTTATATGAAGGGGTTGTGGTGGTTGAGCAGAAAAGACTTGTCTGGTTTGGTTGATCTTTTCTTTGAAATGTGTAGCAAATTCTTCTGCGGAGATGAAGGAGGTTTGAGGGGGCAGCGGTGGGCGAAGAAGGGAGTTAAAAGTTTTAAATAGCTGCTTGGGGTTGTGTGTTAAAGAGGATATGAGGTTTCTGAAGTAATCCTGTTTAGCAGAGGTAAGGGCCAAGCGAAATGTGTGAATTGCATTTTTGAATGTGGTGAAGTCTTCCTGGGAGTGCGTTTTCTTCCAACGCCGCTCTGCAGCCCTAGACACTTTCCATAGTTTTTTAGTGAGGCTGTTGTGCCAGGGCTGTCTATTGATTCGTCTCACTCTGCCGTGCACAAGAGGAGCAACTGAATCAATAGCTGATGTGAGAGTGGCGTTGTAGAAAGTGGTGGCACTGTTTGTGTCGTGGAGTGAAGATATGGAGGACAGTGGTAGGACAGAGTCAAAAAGGGTGTGTATCTTGATGTGTGCAAGGTTTCTGTGGGGGGGTGCTAGGTGCTGGACTGTGGGGCAGGTGAGGAGGACAGGGCTGAAAAGGTCAGTAGATGGTGGTCAGATAAGGGGAGAGGGAAGGCTGTGAGGTTAGATAGAGAGCAGAGACGGGTGAAGATAAGGTCTAGTGTATGTCCATCTTTATGGGTGGCAAAGGCGGACCACTGGGTTAGACCAAAAGATGAAGCGAGGGAGAGGAGTTTTTTAAACCGCTGACTTGGGGAAGTCAGTGGGGATGTTGAAGTCACCCATGATGATAGTGGGGATTAGAGTTGAGCGCGGTTCGCGGTTCGAGGTTCTCCAGTTCTAGGCTCGAGTGATTTTGGGGCCTGCTCTAGATCGAACTAGAACTCGAGCTTTTTGCAAAAGCTCGATAGTTCTAGAAACGTTCGAGAACGGTTCTAGCAGCAAAAAAACAGCTAATTCCTAGCTGGCTTTCCGCTGTAATAGTGTAAGTCACTCTGTGACTCACACTATTATGAAATTTCAGTGTATAGTGTGTGGGAACAGCGCCTTCAGATCACTGCTGTTTGTATAATGGCGATCGCCATTTTTTTTTTTTTTCCTTGTCTTCCTTCCCTAAGCGCGCGCGTATAGTGGGGAGGGCCAGCATGTCAGCCAATCCCAGACACACACACAGCTAAGTGGACTTTTAGCCAGAGAAGCAACGGCATGTGTGATAGGATGTCCATGTCACATGTCCCTGCATTATAAAAACGAGTATCTGCCCGTCCGGACGCCATTATCTCTTCTGCGTCCTTGGTGTCAGACATCACTGGTGCAGCTCCGTCCTGAGTCCTATCGCCGATACTGCTGTATGCGCTCCATACACAGCGCTGGACAGCTTAGGGAGAGCACTTTCTATCAGTCCTTTTAAGGGCTCGTACCGGCAGGGTCAGAGCCATAGGTGACAGGTCCTGAAAACAGAGACAGCGTCTGTGTAGCTAAGGTCAGGGATTTCCTCGCTGCATTTCCCCATTAGGAGGGAATAGAAAGGCAGGCTTCCATTCCTCTACCCAGAGCCCCACAATCCTGCCACTGTACCCTCCTGTCCTCTGCACACTCCAACTCATTATAACTAAGCCATTATACTAGCAAACACTAAGTGAACTTAGTGTCATCCTAAACGTGGCTATTGGACTTCTGTATAGTCCCACTAGTGCACAGATATTTGCAGCACGTCTGCCTGCATTGCACACTCAAACTCATTAAAACTAAGCCATTATACTAGCAAACACTCAGTGAACCTAGTGGCATCCTAAACGTGGCTGTTGGACTTCTGTATCGTCCCACTACTGCAAAGATATTTGCAGCATGTCTGCCTGCATTGCACACTCAAACTCATTGTTACTAAGCCATTATACTAGCAAACACTCAGTGAACCTAGTGGCACCCTAAACGTGGCTGTTGGACTTCTGTATCGTCCCACTAGTGCAAAGATATTTGCAGCACGTCTGCCTGCATTGCACACTCAAACTCATTGTTACTAAGCCATTATACTAGCAAACACTCAGTGTACCTAGTGGCATCCTAAACGTGGCTATTGGACTTCTGTATAGTCCTAGTAGTGCACAGATATTTGCAGCACGTCTGCCTGCATTGCACACTCAAACTCATTATAACTAAGCCATTATACTAGCAAACACTGAGTGTACCTAGTGGCATCCTAAACGTGGCTATTGGACTTCTGTATAGTCCCAGTAGTGCACAGATATTTGCAGCACCTCTGCCTGCATTGCACACTCAAACTCATTGTTACTAAGCCATTATACTAGCAAACACTCAGTGAACCTAGTGGCATCCTAAACGTGGCTGTTGGACTTCTGTATCAACCCACTAGTGCAAAGATATTTGCAGCACGTCTGCCTGCATTGCACACTCAAACTCATTGTTACTAAGCCATTATACTAGCAAAGACTCAGTGAACCTAGTGGCATCCTAAACGTGGCTGTTGGACTTCTGTATCGTCCCACTAGTGCAAAGATATTTGCAGCACGTCTGCCTATATTGCACACTCAAACTCATTGTTACTAAGCTATTATACTAGCAAACACTCAGTGAACCTAGTGGCATCCTAAACGTGGCTATTGGACTTCTGTATAGTCCCAGTAGTGCACAGATATTTGCAGCACGTCTGCCTGCATTGCACACTCAAACTCATTATAACTAAGCCATTATACTAGCAAACACTGAGTGTACCTAGTGGCATCCTAAACGTGGCTATTGGACTTCTGTATAGTCACAGTAGTGCACAGATATTTGCAGCACGTCTGCCTGCATTGCACACTCAAACTCATTATAACTAAGCCATTATACTAGCAAACACTGAGTGTACCTAGTGGCATCCTAAACGTGGCTATTGGACTTCTGTATAGTCACAGTAGTGCACAGATATTTGCAGCACGTCTGCCTGCATTGCACACTCAAACTCATTGTTACTAAGCCATTATACTAGCAAACACTCAGTGAACCTAGTGGCATCCTAAACGTGGCTGTTGGACTTCTGTATCGTCCCACTAGTGCAAAGATATTTGCAGCACGTCTGCCTGCATTGCACACTCAAACTCATTATAACTAAGCCATTATACTAGCAAACACTCAGTGAACCTAGTGGCATCCTAAACGTGGCTGTTGGACTTCTGTATCATCCCACTAGTGCAAAGATATTTGCAGCACGTCTGCCTGCATTGCACACTCAAACTCATTGTTACTAATACATGATAATACCAAAAATTGAGTAAACTTAGTGGCATACAAGAAGTGGCTGTTGTATTCCATTAGTGCCCCACTGGTGCCAAGCTATTTCTAGCACCTGTGCATGACACCCTCCTGCTCTGTTTTTAATAAGCTATAATGGTAGCAAAAAATACTGCCATTTAGTGGCATACAAAAAGTGACTGTTGGACTCCTTTATTGTGCCACTTGTGCCAAGCATTTTTTAGCACCTCTGCATTCTACCCTCATGCACATTTAGCTATGCTAATTTTATAGCAAACTCAGGGAATTCCTTGCTGCATTTGATCATTAGGAGGGATAGAAAGTGAGGCTTCTTTTACTGTCCTGGTACCCACAGAACGCGGCCACTGTACCCATCTGTCCACTTTTGCCACGCTATTTAATTTGCCCAAAGAGCTGACTCTTTTTCTGCCATCCTAAAATTGTCTGTAATACTAAGTTAGTGTTCCTTTGCTGCCAAGCAAGGTACAACACATGTGCATTCTACACTCCTTTCCATTTCTGGAATGCAATTATTAACTGCAGGTAGTCCAGCCAATCTGTGACGAAGGTGCAGGCATGGATATAATGTAGCCTGCATCCAATGATGGTTCTCTCGATGTCTGACAGCTCAACAATACCTTCTGTTTCAACTTCCAAAACAAGTGATGACCTGCCAATCACACTCCCTGTTGCGGGTAAAGGAGTGGAAGTTCAGTGTGAAAAACCATGTGTGACTGCTGTCCCCACAGTCACAGAGGATGAAGAGCACGCAGATGCACTTGATGGGGCAGGCGGTGGTTGCACAGGCACGCTAGGCCGCATTGTAGCACAGTGAAATTCACATTGCGACTGATGCTTCATTTTAAGTCGTGTACAGGGTGAGCTCCCCAGTATGCAGCAAAACCAGGCAACAGGAAAAGGACTCTAGGCAGTTGGGTTGATAAAAGATTGTTTAACTTTACCAAAACAAACAATAAGAACCATGCATACAATTTAAATATTCGAACAATCTATTCTGTTGCCTACTACCTGCTAATCCCTCTGTGTAGCAGTAATTGTGTGTTTGTGCGTGTGTGTGTGTGTGTGTGCGAACACGACTTACCAGTGGCGCATCACAAGAGCTTCCAAGTTATCTACCTAAACATAGACAAAACACATTACCCTCCCTGAATACCATTGTTAGCTGAAGCCTCACAGATAATGCAGATGATAACAGTGTGAATGCAAACCATACAGATCTGCAACACAGTCATGGAAATCTTGAAAAGCAACAGTCAATGCAAACATGTGTTGCTGTCCCTCTATGATTTAAACTGTACGTGACAATTTGACAGTGCAGAGGCAGCAAGTCTTATTGTCTATATAGTCAGCCTACCTAGAACAGATGTGTGTTTTGCTAATAAAACAAAGTGTTGCGTGCCAGCATTATTGTCTGGTCACAGCCTACCGTACCCGGGTACTGTGATGTCCAGTTGCCAGAAATACAGACTTTACGCTCCTCTCACGGTAAACAGTATAGACAGCACCGTAAGAATGTTGGTCTGTGGCACAGGATGCTGCTCACTGACGTTACAGTGCTCATCATCAAAGTACAACAGAACTCCCCTCACAATTGAACGAACTGTTTCCGCGGTGGCTCCTTGCTGTAACACACACCTTTAGCTTTTCCTTCTGTTCATAGACAGCATCTCCAAGTCCACACCCGAACAGCAATTTTATATTGCTATAGTGACCAAAGGCAGATCCAAAAAAACAGCAGCCCCTTGTGTGTAGTCTGCAACAATGCATGCAATGAACGGCAAATAAGCATATTGCGTTGACAGTTGCTAAAGCTGAGCAATACACCTTCACGCTGTCAATTCATATCCATGTGATACTTCATGGAGGAAGTACTCAAAAGTGTGAGTTTTTGCCTTCTACTTACAGATTGTTGACAAATCTTACAGATTCCATGACTTGGGTGATCCTTTGCGATGTCCAAATATTCACAGGCTAGGCAAGGCTTACAGCCCATGCGACCTGCATAGCCAAAACGACTTCTGCTCAGAGGCAAAGTTGTGGCCCATGATTCAGTTGTTGACGTGCTTCCAGTACTTTGTCTCTGGCCAGGAAGACGCAACGTAACCTCGTCGTCAATAGCATCCTCCTCCACCTCCTCTGCTGACCTCATCGACTGGCTGACTTTGGTTTGACAGTAAAAGCCCCGTCACACACAGAGATAAATCTTTGGCAGATCTGTGGTTGCAGTGAAATCATGGACACATTGTTCCATTTGTACACAGCCACAAACCTGGCACTGATTGTCCACAATTTCACTGCAACCACAGATCTGCCGCAGATTTATCTCTGTGTATGACAGGGCCTTAAGTGTGGTCTCCAACCTCATCAATCACCCTGTGTGTTTTCATTCCCCTCGTCCTGAGTCCTCCGAGACAACCTCTTCCTGCCCTGACCGAATAGTAAAGTTGTCGTTTTAATCAGGTATCTGTGCTCCTCATCATGTTCCCCATTGTCTCCACCAGGAGGATTTACTTTGTGGAAATGATGGTGTAGATTAGGCTCAGCACCTTCTTCATCGGGGCCTGGATCCCACTCATAAAGCTTCTGGTTATCTGCGCAGATCATTTCCCCTGTCTCATGGAACTCGCTACCTCAACATGTCAGATTATCTGCTACACCTGCAAGCTTCAAACTGAATCTGAAAACTCATCTGTTCAGAAATGACTATAACCTTCAATGACACCACCACCATACGTACCTGACGCTCAACCTACACCACTCCTACTGTCTCCTCCCAAAAATCCTTTAGAATGTAATCCAGTAAGGCCAGGTCCCTCTTCCCTCTGTACCAGTCTGTCTATAGTTACTTGTATATTTATTCTGTATGTAACCCCCGTCTCATGTACAGCACCATGGAATCAATGGTGCTCTATAAATCAATAATAATAAAAATAATAATAACTTCCTTGTCTGTACTCACTGCAGCTTTGGAGCAGACCTCTGATTCCCAGGCTATAGTGTGACTGAACAGCTATGCAGACTCAACCATCTCTGTTACCCCATACTCAGCAGGGCTGGTGGAAACTTGAGAGCTGTTAGGAAGCAAGTGCGATTGGGTTGACACCACAGAGGAATGGAGTATTTGGGATCTTGAACTTGAGGTGGAGGAGAAGCCACTTTATGGAGCACTTGAGATCCATTGAAGCAGCTGCTGTTTTGGCCTCATCTACATTTGTTAGCGATGGTCGTGTCCATGAAAAAAGGGATCATATCAGATTATCCATGGGAAGAAGTACACCTGTTCTTTTGGATGGTATTTGTTGTTACAAAACGGTGACGCCTTAAACACAAGCAGCCTGCTGCGGTTTCAGTTGCGCCCAGGCATCAGCTGCCATTTAGGCCTGTGCCTCGGGTTGTCCAGCTGGCTGCTTTCTCCTCCACGTCTAAGTGTGGAGAGGCAGCTAGTGCGCATGCGTGTGCCGATTTACCCCAGCCGCAGCCTAACTCCAGTGTTTCGCCTAGTGAGTATGCTCAGCCTGACTGTGCCATTCCTGAGGCTAAGTCTTCATTTCGGGCTACAGCGCATGCTCCCACACTTAGTGCGAAAAGCCTCTTTGCACAGGTACTTGCACTCCGTGCCGGGTCTAAGTCCTGTGTTGTGCCTAGACACCATGCTAAAGCTGATAGTCTTTTTTCAGAGACTGTATTTCATGCAACTGACCATGGTCAGGCACTTCTTGCATCAGAGACTAGGTCCGGTAATGAACTCTTTGGCCCTGCCCCTGATGTGGGGGGCCCATTTAGACCACAGGGCATCAGGTGTCCTGACGATGTGGCCAGGCCACTCCCAAATGGCTTGCAGAGGCCCACCCCTATGACTTGTCACCTCATTATTGATGGTCAGACGATGACTGGTGAGGTGTTTGGGTCATGACAGCCATGAGGTCATCATTGAAGTTGCGGTTCCAAATAGGACGCCAGTTATGCCACTCATGACGTATCACTCTGCTTTTGTCTCCAGGAGGTGCATTGTTGTCCACCCTGGTTTGGGGCAGACCCAGGTTATAAAAGAGGCTGGAGACAACAAGGAGGTGCGCAGTCTTCTATTATGCTCCGAAAGAGCACACCTCCATGTGTTGAACCCATTGCAGCTTTAGGCCAGAGGTAAGCAGGGACAGGGCGTCGATGCAGGCCGCCACCACAGTTGGTAACGCAGAACGGTTAAGACCAGCTCCTGTCCTACAAGTCCTGCTTGTGCAGCCCAGTGGCATTAACAGGCCTGCTGCTGCTGATGCGCCTGCTATCCACAGGTGTGGCCCCAATGCACACGGTCAGCGTACTGAATGGCCCCTGTGATGTTAACAGGAAGTTCCTGGGCTGGGTGGGTGTGTGGACCCTGTGACGCTAACAGGGCTCCCAGTCTCAAGATCCGAGTGGCGTCTAACTTGGTTCAGGCTACTATTAGTTTCATAGCCACACAGCTCTGTATCCTCCACCGATCCTTCCAGTTGCCAACCTCTCCTTTTCCATCTGGGAGCACGGTGGACACTGACTGCTGATGGGGATATATACCTTTCTCTTTCTTTTCTTATTAATTTTCGTTATATAGCGGTAACATAGTATATACCACCTTATCCAAATCTGCCAGTCCCACCGTAACAGATGGTGTTTCTTCATCAAATGTTACTTTTGCTTAACCACCAAACCCACGGACCAAAACTTTTTTCCCCTTTCCAACACACCTGTACCCCTTTCCACCAGCATCTGTCCTTTTTCAACTCATTTTGTATATGACCAAAAGTGCAACTCTGCAGGGACACCGTACTCAATGCCATCTCAGCACAGCAGCCAGCCCTCGGTCCCTCAGATGTGGACAAGTAAAAGACCATTTCCTCCTATCCATGACAAAGCGTTGAGATTCACTCTGTGCAGCACTGGTGTTTACTGGAAAAGCAGATCTAAGATTGCGTACCACCTTCTGAAGATACTCCTGTATACGTGCGTCCCTTTCTATGGCAGGAATTATTTCGCCAAATTTTGTCTTATACCGGGGATCTAACAGTGTGGCAACCCAGTAGTTAGCATTACTTCGAATTCGTACAATCCGAGGGTCATGTTGTAGGTAGTGCAGCAAGAAGACGCTCATGTGTCTTGTGCATCCAGGAGGACCAAGTCCTTGGTGTGTTGGTGGCAGAGAGGTGAGAATCGTGCCTCCTTCCTCTGCCCTCTCCCCCCAACCTCGCACAACCGAAATGTGAGCAAGCTCTCACTCATCTGGTGAGTCTTCCATGCCCATCGCAAGTTCGTCCACCATTTCTTCATGGCTCCTGCACCTTACTCAACAATTTTTGCTGATACTATGCGCCCTTGTTAATCCCTATCCCCCACCATAACTGCTGCCTAGGTGCCGCTTACCGTATGGACCTTGTAGATCTTATTATTTCTTCTGCATATGACTCCTCCTGTACTTCCTCACCTTTCTCTTGGACCAACACCTGACTCCGAATAATGCTTACAGTGTGCTCCATCATGTAGATGACCAGAATTGTCACACTGAGAATGGCATTGCCAGTGGTAAACATCTTCGTCGACATTTGTAAACTGTGTAGAAGGGTGCATAGGTCCTTGATCTGACACCACTCCAGCAGCGCGATCTTCACCACCTCTGGATCAAGTTAGCCCAGGGTATACGTCATACCGTATTTCAGCAGGGCTCTGCGGTGCTGCCACACACGCTGCAACATGTGCAGATTCCAATTCCTGCGTGTCGGAACATCGCATCTCCGGCGTTTAACTGCCAGACCCTAAGACTTCCGGAGCGATGAAAGTTGTTGAGCTGCTGGGTGCGAAGGATGAAAGTGAGCACATAGCAGCGTGCCCGCTGCACAAGGCCATGTAGGCCGGGATGGTATTTTAAAAATTGCTGCAGAATCAGATTCAACACATGAGCCATACACGGCCCGTGTGTCACATTGCCCTGAAGAAGGGTCGCAGACTGGTCATTGTCGCACCCGAACTTCCCTGGCTGCTGGTTGAGTGGAGACAACCATTGATGAAACTCGGTCTCACTCTCCAGAGCTAACCGTCCACAATTCCTCAGCGGTGTCCCACATTTCCCCTACATTTCAAAGTAAACATTTGACCGCCTGATGGCCTTGAGCTCTGCTGCCAGCATAGTAAGGAGGTGTGTGGGATTCCTTGGGCGCAGTTACAAGGAAGGGTGGCCTGACCACACAGGGTTTGGGCCGAGGTGGAGGACCCACACGAGGTTGAGGAGGCAGAAGCAGTGGAGGAACTTGTACATACATTGGAAGGATTGACACACAAGTCGTGGGGACGGCAAGACTTGTACAGCAAACCCTTCTCCATCTCTCACCATAGTTTCCCAGTTCCCAGTCAGTAACATGTAACTCCCCTGTCCATGCTTACTGGTCCAAGTATCTGTGTTGAAATGCACCCTGTCACACACAGAGTTTCTCAAGGAATCGGTGAGGTTGTGTGTGACCTACTGTGGTAGCGCGGGCACGCCTTTCTTGGAGAAGGAGTGACGACTGGCCATCGGCTCTTGGGGCACTGCAATGGGCACAAGGTCTCGAAAATCCTCGGTCTCAAAAGGGTGTAAAGGCAGCCTTTCTGTTGCCAACAAGTTGCAGATGATGAAACTCAACCTCTTAGGCATGTCATGCCCTTCGAAAATCATGTAAAACACAGCGAGGGGACTCCAACCACAGTCTCCCTCGTTGCCACTAATTGAGCCACACACACACCCCACTTGACTGGCATCACTTGATCCCCCTTTTCAAAATGAAACAGATGCTTTGCAGGAAGCACTCTCAAAAATACGCCTGCCTTTCCCGTCCGCTGGCTGACCCAGGGGAAGAAAAGTCCTCTGAGAGCCATGACTTGTTCATCTTGGTTCTTTTAGAAACACAGCGAGGGGACTCCAACCACAGTCTCCCTCGTTGCCACTAATTGTGCCACACACACCCCACTTGACTGGCATCAGTTGACCCCCCTTTTGAAAAAGATGCTTTGCATGAAGCACTCTCAAAAATACGCGTGCCTTTCCCGTCCCCTGGCTGACCCAGGGGAAGAAAAGTCCTCTGAGAGCCATGACTTGTTCATCTTGGTTCTTTTAGAAACACAGCGAGGGGACTCCAACCACAGTCTCACTCGTTTCCACTAACTGGGCCACACACACCCCACTTGACTGGCATCAGTTGACCCCCCTTTTGAAAAAGATGCTTTGCATGAAGCACTCTCAAAAATACGCGTGCCTTTCCCGTCCCCTGGCTGACCCAGGGGAAGAAAAGTCCTCTGAGAGCCATGACTTGTTCATCTTGGTTCTTTTAGAAACACAGCGAGGGGACTCCAACCACAGTCTTACTCGTTTACACTAACTGGGCCACACACACCCCACTTGACTGGCATCAGTTGACCCCCCTTTTGAAAAAGAAAAAGATGCTTGGCATGAAGCACTCTCAAAAATACGCGTGCCTTTCCCGTCCCCTGGCTGACCCAGGGGAAGAAAAGTCCTCTGAGAGCCATGACTTGTTCATCTTGGTTCTTTTAGAAACACAGCGAGGGGACTCCAACCACAGTCTCACTCGTTTCCACTAACTGGGCCACACACACCCCACTTGACTGGCATCAGTTGACCCAATTTTCAAGATGAAAAAGATGCTTTGCATGAAGCACTCTCAAAAATACGCGTGCCTTAATCGTCCCCTGGCTGACCCAGGGGAAGAAAAGTCCTCTGAGAGCCATGTCCACATTGTCAGTGGACAGACACGTGTGCTTATCTGCCAGCAGACCCCCAGCAGCACTGAAGACAGGTTCCGAGAGAACGCTGGCTGCAGGACACGACAAGATCCCCAAGGCGTACGTGTCGAGCTCAGGCAATTTATCCAGATTGGAAGCCTAAAATGAGCAGGGCTCAAGTTGCACAGTAATGGCATTGATGTTTCCTTGCATATACTCATATATCTGTGTCTCCTCCTCTTTTTCCTTGTCCAGCTCTTTTGTTTTCTCATGAGTATATGTTCTTGTCACTTTCCCATGTGTTTGTGTTGTGTTGTGAGTTGTTTGTCACCTTTTGGACACCTTTGAGGGTGTTTTCTAGGTGTTTTTATGTGTTTGTGATTGCCTGCCATTGTTTCCTATGCAGTTCGAGTTCGGTTCGTCGAACGTTCGACGAGCCGAACTCGAACGTGACCTCCGTTCGTCGAGCCGACCTCGAGCTGAACCGCGACCGGTTCGCTCATCTCTAGTGGGGATGTCAGCAGAGAGAAAGTGTAGAAGCCAGGCAGAAAACTGGTCGAAAAAGGTAGTGGTTGGGTCTGGGGGAACGTTCATGATCACCAAGGCGGCAGGCATGGGACGGTGGGTTAGAGGGATTAACAAGGGCGCATGGTAGCAGCCAGAATGTTGAGGAAGGTGCAGGAGACCAGGAAGAAATGGAGGACGAACTCTCGATGGACATGGAAGACTCAGCAGATGAGGGAGACCTTGGTCAAATTTCGGGTGAACGAGGTTGGGGGGAGATGTCAGAGGAAGAAAGCACGGTTAACACCTCTATGCCACAAACACAGCGAGGACATGGTCAGCATGGATGCGCAAGACACATGAGCGCTTTCTTGCTGCACTACCTACAACATGACCCTCGGATTGTCAAAATTAGAAGTGATGATGACTACTGGCTTGCCACACTCTTAGATCCCCGGTACAAGTCCAAATTTTGTGAAATAATTCCAGCCTTAGAAAGAGACGCACGTATGCAGGAGTATCAGCAGAAGCTGTTACTCGATCTTAGCTCGGCTTTTCCAGCAAACACCAGTGGTGCACGGAGTGAATGTCCCAGTTGTAACTTGACAAACATGGGACTGTCTCATCATCAACAGTCTAACCGTACCAGCAGCACCGTTTCTGGTGCTGGTAACAACAATTTTATTGAATCGGTTCATAATTTTTTTAGACCATCCTTTGCAAGCCCACCAGAGACAAGAAGTCTAACACATAGTCAACGGCTGGAGAGGATGATACAGGAGTATCTTCAAATGAACATCGATGCCATGACTTTGCAATTGGAGCCTTGCTCCTTTTGGGATTCAAATCTTGAAAAATGTCCTGAGCTCGCCACTTACGCCTTGGAGATCTTGTTGTGTCCAGCTGCCAGAGTTGTCTCTGAACGTGTCTTCAGTGCTGCTGGGTGTGTGCTGACAGATAAGCGCACGCGTCTGTCCAGTGACAATGTGGACAGCCTAACGTTCATCAAGATGAACAAGTCATGGTTCCGCAAGGACTTTGCTACCCCTGTGTCATCCTGGGGAGAGTAAAGGCTTGTGGATTTGGAATGTGCTTGATGCAAATGTACCTGTCAAGTTTGCAACTGGGAGACAAGTGATGCCACTTTAGTGGTGTCTGTGGGGCCCAATTTTTGGAAATCAAGGAAACTGTGCTTGGAGTCCGCTTGCTTGCAGTGTCTTTAAAAATGATCCAAGATGAACAAATCATGGATCAGCAAAGACTTTGCTACCAACCCTGGTGTCATCCCGGGGACAGTTAAGGCTGGCGTATTTTGGAATGTGCTTGATGCAAATCTACCTGTCCAGTTTGCAAATGGGGCACAACTGCTGCCACTGAAGGGGTGTCTGTGGGGCCCAATTTTTTGAAAAAAGGGAGACTCTGCTTGGAGTCCCCTTGCTGTGTTTTTAAAAAACGATCCAAGATGAACAAATCATGGATCAGCAAAGACTTAGCTACCTACCCCGGTGTCATCCCAGGGACAGTTAAAGCTGGTGTATTTTGGAATGTGCTTCATGCAAATCAAAACATCCAGTTTGCAACTAGGGCACAAGTGATGCCACTGAAGTGGTGTCTGTGTGGCCCAATTTTGGGAAAAAAGGTAGACTCTGCTTGGAGTCTCTTTGCCGTGTTTTACATGATTTTAAAAGGGCATGCCATGCCTATATCTGTGTCTCCTCCTTTTTTTCCTCGTCCAGCTGTTTAGTTTTTGCATGGTTATTTGTCCTTGTCACTTTCCCATGTGTTTGTATTGTTTTGGGAGTTGTTTGTCACCTTTTGGACACCTTTTTGAGGGTGTTTTCCAGGTGTTTTTAGGTGTTTGTGGTTGCCTCCCATTGTTTTCAATGGGGTTCGAGAGGTTCGAACCGAACTCGAACGTGGCCTCCGTTCGCCGAACCGAGCCGAACTCGAGCCTCTAGAGTTTCGCTCATCTCTACACAGCAGCACACATCTAAACCGCGTCCCCCCCATACACTATACACTGAAATTTGATAATAGTGTGAATCACAGTGACTCACACTATTACATTGAAAAGCCAGCTAGTAACTAGCTAGGCTTTTTGCTGATCGAGCTATTCTCGAACGTAACTCGAGCTATCGAGCTTTTAGCAAAAAGCTCGTGTTCGGGTTTGATCTCGAGCACCCCCCAAAATCACTCGAACATGAAATTGGCGAACCTCGAACATCGCTCGTCTCTAGTTAATAGCTTCTCACGATAGCTCTTTCTGTAAGTCTAAAAACCAAAAGGTACCTTTATTGGACAAACTACCACTTGAAGGAGTCGACAAAGATGTTGTGAATGACTTTCAGCCCTAAAAGAAAACAGAGTTTGACAACACTTTTCTTTTAGTATTGTTTTTTGGCACTCAGACTGTGTTTTAGTAAGAACAAGCCACTATGTAGGTTCTGTAAGATATGAAGACCCCAAAATATTCTAGCTTGTTGCTAGGAAGGTAATGGCCTTGAAGCAAAAGTTGTGACCCTGACAACAAGTATTAATAAAAGTTGGGTAACACTGAGACTGTGTGTTAGTTGCAGCAAGACACTAGGTAGGTTCTGTAAGATAAGAATCCCCCAAAAGTATGCTAGGTTGCTTATAGGAAGATACTGGACTTGAACAATTTGTGACCCTGACACTGAGTATTAAAGGGGTGGTTCACCCATATTTTTATTGTCTAGTTCGATATTATGTTGAGAAACAATGTTTCTCTCAAACACCTTGTGTTGTCAATAGTGCCTGTGAGAGGTGCTATTGCAGACCGCTGTTCCCCGTCCAGTGACGTACCCATCAAATGCTGCCATGTCACATCCGTGCAGCCGGCTACATGACCACTGAGGAAGGATTCTCCGGTCGTGATGGTTACTATACCCCCCAAACTTAACCTAAAAATAACACACCGACTGCATGCGACTTGGTTAAACAAATTGGCCACAGCAGCCTTTATTACCTATTATTAACATACTAACACAAAGGGGGCGCCGTCCAACGGGCGACCCCAAACACACAATAATAGGTAACACATAATAATAATAAACGGTACATGAAACCCTATGTAGGCCCGGTCCAGAAACCCTTTCCTACACCAATATCCCTGGCCGCAACACTCCGACCCAGAAATGAGGTATTAATCACCCCACGGATTAATACCCCCCAAACTTTGCAGAACCCCGTGCCTGCAATTTCCCGGAACCCAGAGACACCATACCAAGACAGTGGCTCTCGGTCCAGCTACCAAACCCTTCCAACCGCTTCTGGACCAGACCTACCCCCGCTGCTGCGACAAAACATACATTCCTTTTATAATAATTTCTTTTTTTTTTTTTTTTTATTGTTACTTTCCCTTTTTTTTTTGAACATAGTTAAATAAACTCACCAACACAAAAAGGGGAGGGTGGGCGGGAATCTGTCGCCGTCCGGAATCCAAAAGGGGAGGTAAGACCCTCTTTCATCACTTTTATACTCCCCCCCCCCTCCCTACAGGGATAATTTTCTCCACCAATCCCCTATATCTTCCCATAATGCCCCTCATTATAACTTTATTAACCCCTCACTCCCTCCCTTCCCTCTGGTCATGTCGCCCCTCCCCCCTATGGGGTCCATGGCTTTCTTGACCACTGAGGAAGGATTCTCCAGTCGTGATGGTTACTATACCCCCCAAACTTAACCTAAAAATAACACACCGACTGCATGCGACTTGGTTAAACAAATTGGCCACAGCAGCCTTTATTACCTATTATTAACATACTAACACAAAGTGGGCGCCGTCCAACGGGTGACCCCAAACACACAATAATAGGTAACATATAATAATAATAAACGGTACATGAAACCCTATGTAGGCCCGGTCCAAAAACCCTTTCCTACACCAATATCCCTGGCCGCAACACTCCGACCCAGAGATGAGGTTATTAATCACCCCACGGATTAATACCCCCCAAACTTTGCAGAACCCCGTGCCTGCAATTTCCCGGAACCCAGAGACACCATACCAAGACAGTGCCTCTCGGTCCAACTACCAAACCCTTCCAACCGCTTCTGGACCAGACCTACCCCCGCCACAGGACAGGACACGTGACACCTTACGTGGCCTGGACCCGCCACACACCCAAGGCTTGCTCCACACCATCCCGCAAACCCAGGGCCCATAAATCAGAACCAATGTCATTAAGATGGACCCCATCACCCCTCCGAAACTGCCACTTCGGCGATTCCAGGTCCACATGCCTCACCACCAAACCGCCGTTTCTCCGCACGAAACGCGCAACCACCCTGTTCACTTGTGCCCGGGCGTGATTAATCTTCTCAACCGACCGAGCCCCCCTCCACCAAAATCTGGCCACAATATCCGACCACACCACTATCAAGCCCGGATACCTTGCCCATAAACGCAGTAGGTCGATCTTAATGTCCCTAATGAGATCACGGGATGCCCGCGAACCCAGGTCATTCCCCCCCATGTGTAAAACCAACACGTTCGGAGGTCTGTCCATCCTGCAATAATATTCAAATTCCGGCACGACCCTGCTCCATTCCATGCCCCGCACTCCAATCCATTTGACCGATGCCAGCGATCTGTCCACACCCAACTGCCGACCATTCGGGCGAGCGTCGGCCCGACGGGCCCCCCAGAAAACGAACGAGTGCCCCAGGATCCAGATCAGACACACTCCTACAATAAAGGAAACAATTTTAACAAAACAACACCAGCATTCCAGATTGCAACAAAGAACAACAAAACCCAACGGCAGAACAAACAAAAAAAAAAACTCCAACCAGAGCCCTCAATGAGATAATAACTGTGGGCGCACATAACCACGAAAACGAGAGGACTCCCACCGACCAATCCGTCTCACCATGTCATCTCCAAGGCCCCAACGAGAAGCCCCAGTAGCCGCCCCAATCCTGAACGAATGGGACCCGTAATCTTCTGGGCGCTCACCCGCCCAGTGCAGGCAACTCCTCAGTACTGCTACAAACTGGTAACGAGACAACCAAGCCCCATCCCCGTGACATAGCAGCGGGCCCGGAAGACCGCCCCGCAGACCACAAAACTTACTCACCAACTGCACCGGGCACAAGCCATCCCCTTGCACTGCATACAACACTACTAACCTGCCTCGACCCATCTGGTCCGTCTTGGACCGCCAAAGCCGACACTCCACTCTCTGTCCCACTACCGACACATCCTCGAATAGCAAACCACCCCCACGAACCCTTGACGGGCTCACCAATTCTCCTATCCGAAAAGCCCCGAAAAAAGCTAACACAAAAGCCGTTTCAAACAACACCGTCTCATACGCTGAGACACAAATTCCCTGCAAACCATCCACCAAACGCCGTAACAAGCCCAACGAAATGGGCCGCCTAGTGTCCCGCACCTTCACCCCTTTCCGAAAACCTTTCAATGCCTGCCTTACCCGGAAGTCCCGTGAAACGTCCTGCTCACCCCTAACCTTTAACCAAAAGGCCACGGCCGCCACCCTAATCGCCACAGCCGACGCTGACCTCCCAGCCCTAAAATCCTCACTCACCAATGCCAAGAGCGCCAATAAATAATCCACTCGCCCATTACCAAACATCTCACCCAGCACTGCCTGCCACTCAACCCACACTTTAGCATAACGGCACCAAGTCACCTCGGTCACCGAATTCCTAATCAAACCCGCAATCACTGCCTCACCAGGCTCCACAAGTCCTCTGGGCACACCGCTCCGATCTCGTCTGCCCCCGGCAGTAACTCCCAAAACCTGTGGAACTGAAAACGAGATAAAGCGTCAGCCACCCCGTTACCAACCCCCGGCACATGTTTTGCAACCACATGAATATTCCACAGCAAACACTTGAGCACCAAATGCCGCAAATATGCCACTACCGGTCCAGATTTCGCTGACAAGCTGTTTATTGCATGTACAACTGCCTGATTATCACAATGAAAGCACACTTTACGTCCCGAAAATTGCGACCCCCACAACTCCACCACCACCACAATTGGAAACAGCTCTAGCAGGGCCAGATTTTTTACCAGGCCACCCTGTCGCCAATCCTCGGGCCACCTTCCCACACACCAATGACCCTGAAAAATGGCGCCGAAACCCGCCGACCCGGCCGCATCCGTATACAGTTCCAGAGCATCATTGGGCACCACCTTCTTCAACCACAAAGTGCGGCCGTTAAAATGCCGCAAGAAGACGTCCCAAACCAACAAATCTGCCTTGATCTCCCGCATGACCCGCACAAAATGCGCCGAGGACCATACGCCTGCCGTAGCTGTCGCCAACCTCCTGGTGAAAACACGCCCCATCGGCATAATCCTGCATGCAAAATTCAGCGCAAACCATGGAACCCGCCGGACCAACACACAGAAAATCATCCAAATAATGAATAATGGATGACAAGCCGGACACGTCCCGCACCACCCACTCAACAAAGGAGCTAAAAGCCTCAAAATATGAACAAGAAATCGAACAGCCCATGGGCAAACAACGATCAACATAAAACTTCCCGTTCCACCAGCAACCCAGAAGGTGCTGACTCTCCGGATGCACCGGCAACAAAGGAAACGCCGATTCTACATCCGCCTTTGCCATCAATGCACCGCGTCCTGCCGCCCTTACCAAGTCCAGCGCTTTGTCGAACGAGACGTAGTACACCGCCGACAATTCCGGCGCAATGCCGTCATTCACAGACGACCCCTCTGGAAATGAAAGATGATGAATGAGCCGAAATTTATTCGGCTCCTTCTTTGGCACCACCCCCAGCGGGGACACCACCAAATTACTGCACGGAGGGCTCTCAAATGGGCCCCCCATCCTGCCCAGCTCAACCTCTTTACCCAACTTCTCACCCACAACCATAGGGTGGTCCCTTGCCGACCGTAAGTTACGACAAACCGGAGGCAATGCCTCAACCGCCGACGGAATCCGAAAACCGTACAAAAAACCAAACTGCAAAAGCGACGCCGCTGCCCAGTCCGGATACCTACTTAAAAACGGCGCCATCGCCTCTATTTTCACCGGCGTCCTCCCTTTTACCAGACCCGTCCCCGGCCTTGCCTCTCCCTTTCTTAAAACATTTGGACAAACTATGTTCCCCCCGCAGCCGGAGCACTCATGCTTGAACCTACACGCTGCACCAAATTTGCACTGGCCTTCGTTAAATTGCCAGCACAATCCCTTTTTATGGATCCCCGAGGGCCCGGCTCCCGTGCCCCCAGCACCGCCACGAAAGGGCTGGCTCGGGGCCGCCATTAAGCGTATTCATAAGGAAATGTCCTTATGATCCCACCGCATGCCGGGCCGCAACGCCTTCCGCTGCCTAAACTGCTCATCATACCGCAGCCATGCCAAGCCCCCGTACGTGCGATACGCCTCCCCGATTGCATCCATATAGCCGAATAGAGCCGAGCAGTGCTCCGGCTCCTTTTCCCCTACCACGCTAGCCAAAATGGCGAACGCCTGCAACCAATTGGAAAAGGAACGAGGAATGAGCCTATAACGGCGTTTTTCTTCCTCCTCTTTTTCCTTCTTGGAATCGCTCGGCTTCACCTTGTCTAGGTTAAATTTTTCCAGGGGTAGCAGGGAAAATATCTCCACATACTCCCCTTTCCAAATTTTTTCCCTCACCTCTTTTTTGAGGTGCGCCCCTAGCGGTCCCTCAAAGCACACATACACCTCGCTCTTAGCCCTATCATCCAGCCGCACCACCTCATCCTCCTTTTCCTTCTCCTTGTCTCCCGCCTTATCGCCTGCAGGCTCCACTACTCCGCTACCTACACCCGCCCACACCGGCGCCTTATCGCCGCTAGCCGCCTCTGCGCCATCCACCGCCGACCCCGTCCAGGCCGCCGCCGCCGCCGGCGCTCGCGCTAAACCCTGCAAAAGCCCCAGCAACTGGCTAAGCAAAGCTGACCCCTCTGGCGCTGCCGTGCCCGCAGCCACCTTCCCAGCACCAGCACCCCGCGCCGCAAGCAATGCCGAATCCATGGCTAGCTCACCCGACCGTGACGCGGAGATTGAATTCAATACCGCGATGTCGTCCGCCATCGGCTCCTCTAATTCATCCCCCGACCTGAGGGCTCCTTCCTCCTCCTCACTGTAGCCATCCTCCACCGTCCCAGCTCCAGAGGACGCAGCTGATGCGTCCCCTCCACCACAGCCACCCTCCTGGGTAGCCGCGTGGGCACTGGCGGTGGGCGTCCTCTGCTTTCTGTGCGGCGACAGCCCACAAGACCGTCCTGTCCCCTGGGCCGCCGCCGACCGAGTCCTCTTCCTGGAGGAGCCTCTCCCCGAGCTCAGGGGGCTCCCCACCGCCGGTTCCTGCCCTCCAGGGCCTCCGACTGAGACCTCCCGCTGGGTACTCCCCCTCCCGAGGGAGACCGCGGCCGCCGGGCACAGTGCAGATGACCTGAGGGACCTGGCGGTCCCTGCGGGGCTCCCGCCATCCCTCCTGCCCTCCGCAGCCGTACAGGTATCCGGGTGACGCCTGCCCACACCGGCCCCCCCTGCTGGCTGCCTGCGCCCGGCTTTCCCATCATCCTCGGGGGGTACTGCTGGCCTCACTCGCAAGCCGGGCACACTCCTGTCCAGAAGCAGCCGCCGGGACGTGCCCCACCGCCGGGGGCCCGGCGTCCAGAGCAGGCCCCAGGCTGGACACGCCCCCTCTCCTTGCCTCCGGTCCTCGCTGGGCACTGCCCGGTTCCCGGGCTGCCGCCGGCCTGTCAAATCTAGCCCGAGGCCTGGGACCGGAAGTAGGCCCCAGGCCGGGCCCGCCTCCTTCCAGGCCACTGCTGGCCTCATTCCATCGCCGGGCTCGCTCCCGGCCGTGAGACGCCACTGGGCTCTGCACTCCAGCCCGAGGCCTGACATCGGAAGAAGGCCCCGGGCTGGCCATGCCCCTTTCTCGGCCGCCGCGGCCTCGCCGGAGATTCCTCCCGGCGGCCGGGGCAGACGCTGGGAGTTGCTGCCGCCCGCCACGGAGGGTCCCGAGGGGGGCTCTCGCTGGGCCTCCTCGCCCCCCCTGCGCCCGGAGAGTACCTGAGCGGGGGCCTTGAACGCCGCCCGCGGCTGGAGGGGGAGCGAGGGGCAGGTGCCGACGGGGAAACCCAGGCAGCCCTGACGTGGTACTGCACTGCCTGGGCCCCGTGCACCGCCATCGCCGCTCTGATCAGCCTGTTCAACTCCTGGAGGTCCGCCATGCTGGTTCCTAGGTCCTGGTCCTGGGTCTCCAATCTGTCGCCGTCCGGAATCCAAAAGGGGAGGTAAGACCCTCCTTCATCACTTTTATACTCCCCCCCCCTCCCTACAGGGATCCTTTTCTCCACCAATCCCCTATATCTTCCCATAATGCCCCTCATTATAACTTTATTAACCCCTCACTCCCTCCCTTCCCTCTGGTCATGTCGCCCCTCCCCCCTATGGGGTCCATGGCTTTCTTTCTTCCAGACTCTGAGCTGTGAGCAGTATTTCACAGTCATAGCCCATCTGCTCCCTCCTCCCTCCTCCCTCCTCGCAGAACGCTGCAAGCAAGAGACGCGCTGTGCTGTGAGGAAAGAGGGAGGAGGAGCAGGGAGCAGATGGGCTCAGAATGCAGCCGGCTGCACGGATGTGACGTGGCAGCATTTGACGGGTACGTCACTGGACGGGGAACAGCGGTCTGCAATAGCGCCTCTCACAGGCACTATTGACAGCAAAAGGTATTTGAGAGAAACATTGTTTATCAATATAATATCGATCTAGACAATAAAAAATATGGGAGAACCACCCCTTTAATAAAAATTTGGTAACACTCAGACTGTGAATTGAGATGGTGGCTGACTGAGGGGCACTGCAGCCAAATTTGAGCTGCTGCCACCTGACTGCAGGCCCTCTATGCTACTGTGGATTAGGAGGTCCCCCCCCTGGAAAGACACTGTTCAGTTGCCCCTGCCTCCTGTGGTATGACTGGCCCTTGCACCGCCTTCCGGATATATGTCACCGCGCTGCCCAGCTTCCGGTCTCTCTGTTCCAGGACCCGGACCTGTTTGGGCTGCCGGCGGCGTGTACCTGCTCCAGGAGGCGGTAAGAGAGGTATCAGCAGGGAGGGAAGCGTTCTGCCCACGGTGCTTTAGCTGTAAGCGGCTCTCTCCCTGCTGAGGCACAAGCGACGTGTGCCGGCGGGCGGGGTTCTGAGGGAATTACCCGCCCGCCGGTCCGCTTGTGCTCGCCATCACTCACTAACCCCCCAGCCCCCCCCTAAAATCAGCAGGGAGGAAAACGTCTTGCCACGGCGCTGTTAGCTGTGAGCGGTTTCCCTCCCTACTGAGGCACAAGCGACATGTGCCGGCGAGCGGTGTTCTCAGGGAATTACCCGCCCGCCGATCAGCTTGTGCTCGCCGTCCATCACAAAACCCCCATCAGCAGGGAGGGAAGCGTCCTGCTCACCTGCTCACTTAGTTGTGAGCGGCTCCCTCCCTGCTGAGGCTCAAGCTAGGTGTGCCGGCGAGCGTAGTTCCGAGGGAACTGCCCGCCCGCCGATCCGCTTGAGCCCACCGCCAAGTTTAACCCCTTAACGACCCATGACGTACTGGATACGTCATAGATCGTGTGCAGTTAAGCCCTGCCCCCTGCCGCGGGCAGGCGGCGGCGATTCGCGCACATATCAGCTGTTTTCAACAGCTGACATGTGTGCCTGCTAGCCGCGGGTGGAATCGCTTCCACCCGCGGCCATTAATCCCTTACATCTCGCTGCCAAAATCTGGCAGGGAGATGTATATGCGCGCCGCCATGACAGTCACTTACCCCGCACCCACCGGAAGTCACGTGACATGATCACGTGACTCGGTGGTTGCCATGGTAGCACAGGGTCATGTGATGATGCCTGTAGCTAACATGACTCACTTCCTCTCAATGCCGGAATACAGCCGGCATTGAAAGTAAAGCATCAAATCTGCAGTTCTCAGCTCCGTAGCTGTGATCTGCAGATAGTGCAGAGCGATCGGATTGCTGATCGCTATAGCCCCCTAGGGGAACTATTAAAATGAAGAAAAAAAAAACCCTAAAAGTTTAAATCACCCCCTTTCATTTCACTCCATTGAAAACTAAATGGTTATAAAAAAAAAAAAAAAATTAAATAAATATACACATATTTGGTATCGCCGCGTTCAGAAATGCCCGATCTATCAAAATATAAAATCAAATAATCTGACCAGTAAATGGCGTAGCGGCAAAAAAATTCCAAACGCCAAAATTACGGGTTTTTTTGGTCGCCGCAAATATTGCGCTAAATGCAATAACAGGCGATCAAAACGTAGCATCTCTGCAAAAATGGTACCGTTAAAAAAGTCAGGTCGAGACGCAAAAAATAAGCTTTCACTGAGCCATAGATCCCGAAAAATGAGAACGCTTCGGGTTTTGGAAAATGGCTCAAAACGTGCGCCACTTTTTGTTTTTTGGACAAGTTTGTGAATTTTTCTTTTTTTTTTAACCCCTTAGATACAAGTAAACCTATACATGTTTGGTGTCTACAAACTCGCACTGACCTGAGGCATCACATAGATACATCAGTTTTGCCATATAGTGAACACCGTGAATAAAATATCCCAAAAACTATTGTACAATCACATTTTATTTATTTTTTTTTGCAATTTATCCGCACTTGGAATTTTTTTTTTTTTTTTTTGCCATTTTCCAGTAAACTATATGGTAAAACCTATGGTTTCATTTAAAAGTACAACTCGTCCGGGTGTTGTGAGCGTCATAGTAGCAGGGTCACATGTGTAGAGCTAGACCCCCCTTTTCTTCAGACTAAGCTCCGGTGCGGTCCCGCGGCGGGATGAAGCGCATCTTAGCGTACATTGGCCTGGACAGCGGAGTTGCTGTTGGAATGGGGTAAGGATCATCCAGAGTCGGGCCACCTTTTTCCTGCATAATCTGGCAAGTACCATTATGTGGGAGTACGGGGTGGAATAAGTGCCCCGGGGGAGGGGTCACGTGATGTCACCAGGCAACAGGTTTTCCTCCCAATTCAACATTCTGTAACTAAGTTATCTTTGACCAACACCGTGGGTGTACTGAGGAAATCATACACCTATTGTAAAAGCTGTTATAGTATCTGCCATTACTACCTCTTGTGGTAGGGCATTCCACAGTCTGACTGCTCTTACTGTAAAGAACCCTTTCCTATTTAGCTGCGGAGGAGGACGTCATGAGCCAGTCCTTTATATTGACCACACATGTATTTATGCATATAAATGAGATCTCCTCCTTTCCTTACAATAATCTAGTGGCCAATTATTTCCACCTAAATATTCTACAAAAAAAAAATATATACACAATTTTAGTTTTTGATCTCAGGTGCGTATAACTGACAAGTGCTTTCCAATGTTTTATCAGACAGCAATCATTCTAATACTATAGAGGGTGCCAAGTAGCTTCATTATTTGAAGCACCTATTATGAATTAATTAAAAAAAAAAAAAAAGCCCCCCACCCTTTGGGTTTGCCTATCGTTTTGGAAGGTTTTGCCGCATGGAAATAGGCTTTATCTGCTATTACTCATTGTATGGAGGTTTATCAGCTTTCGGCCCTGTGGATCCACAGGTATGAACCTCAACTTTGCGTGTAAGGTCATTTCCATTGCGGTCATGTTTTCCAGGACGCCTTTGCTAGGCTGCCCAGTGCATGACTAAGCGACAGTGTCACGTTACCCGGAATTGGCACACTGGTCCAACCCTAGGTGGGGAAAGATTAAATGTTATTTTTCTGCTACATGGAATTAGGCACCTGAAAAGGAGGACCTGATGGTGTAGCTGAATTTTTCTTTAAGTTTCAACGGCTACATTCGCTTCAAGTGCAGGAACTGACAAATTGGCGTGTGGAGTATTTAACAGCAGCAGGTCCAGCTGTTTCGGGATGGTTTTCAATACAACAGAGTTTTCACACACAAAAAAAAAAATAAAAAAATGAGTAGGCTTGGCCTAGGGGCCATGTTTCGAGAAACCTACCCCCTGGCTGCGACTTTCCCCCAATTAGGTTGCAGTTGGAAAAGCGGGTGGGTGAAGACTCCAAAAAAGTGGTATGACCAGTTGGTTTACCAAGCCTGGGGAGGAAAAAAAAAACAAAAAAAAACCACATCTAACCACCTGTCTACAACTTCCCTCAACAGTAAGCGGGCTGATTAGGCTTTTTGGTTTTTAGAATGCACATCAGTCAACGAAAGGTTAAAGTCATAACAGGATCCGGTTGTCATGATAGCATTGTTTTACACCTTATTGCATTTCCAATCCCAGGTATTCCCGTTAACTCCATCTGCTGGCAGGATCAAGGGTTTGATTTCTTAAATTCGTAGTGGGATGCCCAGTGAAAGGAGGCCAATGACCCGGCCTCCCATTACAACACAGACATGACGGGCCTATGGTAAGGTATGCAGTGAGTGGGGTTTACCAGGTGGGTGAAGAGCACGATGATTTTCAAGCAATCCCTTGTTAATATACAACCGGCAGTATTTAGTGATTCTACATCACCAACGGGCACTGTTTTTTCCTGTTGCGAGCAAACTGGTACTGGGTTTTGCCTTGCCATTTTTTCAATTGCGGAACTGGACTTGCGTGATCAAGGCTTAGTGGGACCCACGGTATGGAAAGGTTAGATGATTAGCGGCAAGTGAGTGGATGTTAGGAGGCCTAATACTTCCTAGCTGTTTGCTGACCTAATAAAAGGTACCGGGCTGGGTGGTTATGCCCATTGCAGACTTACTCTTAAAGCATAGTCACATTGGTTGAAGAAAGACTTAGGTCTATCTAGTCAAGCCTTTTCTTCCCTCGCAGTTTTGGGGACCTTTTTCGCAAACCCCTGGTGGGTATACCCGAGGGTGTTAGTGATGGCCCTTAGACAAGGGGCGACGGGGAGCATTTTTTAACCACAAAGACTTTTTCCCATATTTAGCGGACAGTTTTTGGCGGTAATTCGTTGGTCGCTGTTTATTTTGGGTTCGCCAGCTGCAGGATCTGGGTTGTAACACCCCCCCCCCTCCCCCGAACCAGGGCGCTCCTGAGGTTTTGGGGGCAAGTGTGCATGAGCGTGGTTTCAATGGGATGGGGGTTGGCAATGCAAATGCATTTTTGAGAGACGTTCGTACAGAGTTTGTTTTAAAAACAGTCCACCAGTAGACGCGCAAGAAGCTACTGACTGTCATATAGGCTGGCGTAACATTACATATGTTCCAGATTTGTGTATTTTATTAATAATAAAAAAAAAACAAAAAGAAGAAAAAAACAAAAAAAAAAACGTATGTGGGGTTTTGCCAAATCCACCCCAGGCAGAAGAGAGTCAGCTGGTTATGAGAATTTTGCTGGTTACAAGAATTTTCCTTTCTGACAATGTTTTTCTTTTCAGATGTAAGTTGGCCTAGTGTCCAAGCTTAGGTCATGCCCATACTTTTCGGACAGCGTGAGAAGCTGATCCTTGCCCTGGCGGTCGGTCCTTTGTTTCCATTGACCTGGATGGTAATTGGAGAAGTTGCCGGGAGCTGGTTTAGCTGAGGGCGCTACCTGAGGTGTTCAGGATTGGTGAGCCGCCTTCCACAGTTGACTTGGCGACCCAAGTAGGCGTCACAGATCTGGTCTCCTGCCATCTAGCTGCACTCCGCCCCGTACCCTCATGCGGTCAGAGATGTACAATTTTCCCTGTTATTTTCCGAAGTTAAGAGGGGCCAGCCAGAGGTGATTTTCAGCTCATATGGGAACGTATCTTAAGGAAGGATGTGTTATGGAGCTGTCCTTGGCGCACTGGCAACCAGTGCCTACCTAAGTTGATTCTGTAAAATTAAAAAAAAAAAGTTGTTCGTGTGGTAGCGCCAGCTGGAAGGTATTAACTTGGCTTTCCTTATGAGGAAGCGGGTAGATCTTAAATGATGCTGTTTCGGATATGTTGGTAGTGGGAATGTGCGAGGAGATGGCTCAGGTACGGTGGTTTTTGGGGGGGTTGCAGCTTGCTAGTGCTGTGCTGCTCCTTGGCGGAAGGGATAGGAAAAGTGGTGGTGAAATACCCGCGCCGGACGGCCGGTGGCGGAAAATTTCACAAATCCCCGTGGTGTTGGCTGGTAATGCCTAATTTAAAAGCTGCGACCAAAAAAATTAATGCCAAAGGAAAAGATGAGTGTTTTTTCCCCATGCCTCTCCAAAATTGAATAAGTGAAATAAAGCAATTTAACTTATGAAGAACGGTGTGGTGTCTTTCTAGGGGGGAAAAAGTGGTGTTTGGTTCCTGGCAGTCTGAGGGGCACTGCAGCCAAATTTGAGCTGCTGCCACCTGACTGCAGGCCCTCTATGCTACTGTGGATAAGAAGGTCCCCCCCAGTGTGGGGGTCCCGGGGATGGTGATTGGAGCAGCCAGGTGTTGTGTTGCCCCTCCGTGGGTAGGGATTGGTGATCCCGGGGCCCGGTGAAGAGATGTGAAGTGTAGGGCCTGGAGGGCGCAGGGACGCGGGGCAGCGCTGTGCCTTGCGGCACTGTGGTACTCACTCAGCCTGAGACACGGACACAGTTTGTACGGTAAACCAATGGCTGGTAGGACGGTCCCACAGACGGTTGCACCTGCACTCCCGGTAGGTGACGGTGACGTCTCTCTTCCTTGCACCTGTTTGACTGATGGTAGCGGTGGATTCCCTCCGGTTACCCGCTCCCCGACTGCAATCTGGGCCGGAGGAGCTCTACACTTTGCCCGCAGGCGCTGGCCCTGGGGAAACTGGTGCCTTGGCGGTGGCGGTGTCTCCCCGGTAATGGTCGGGCTGTTGCCGTCAATCGGGACTTTGTTGCTGGGGGATCTGCGTCCCCTTCACTGACGGATTCGGCAAATTGGGCGACTCCTAGCCTTGCCGGGGTCCGAGAGGCCCCTGCCCTGGTGCTGACTGTCCTTCGGAACACTGCTCCAGACCACCGGGCACACAGCCAACGGGGTCCTTCCAGGAACTTCCAAACGGTCCCCCTCCGGACAGTCACCGCCGTCGCTGACCTTGCTGTTCTAGCTCTACACAAAGCTGGGCTCTCAGGCTTTGCACTCTCTCTGCGCTGTCTCCACTTCTTGCTTTCCTCCTTTTTCACTTCTCTTACTTTCACTTCTCTGTTGTTTACTCCTTTCTAGCCCTCAGCTAGACTTCACTCTTCCCCTGCCCGGGGCTATCTCGATGTTTACTCAAGCCCTGCCTGGGCTAATCTGCCTGGTAACTTCCTGCCTCCAGAGTTGTGAGCTCCTTGGTGGGCGGAGCCAACCGCCTGGCCCACCCCCTGGTGTGCATCAACAGACTCTTGGAGGAAGGCAACAAGGATTTCTGGTTAGCAGGTGTGCCTACCTGGAGTGTGGGGTGTAGTGGTGTTGTTATCTGGGTCCCCTGGCTTGCCCAGGGCGACACATTCCCCCTTAGCAAAATGCAGACCGTCCGTGGGCTGCCATCCTACACCGGTTTTATTTTTCTGTAAAAAGGGGATAACAGGGTTAAACAAACATGCATAACATTTTTAATCAACTCTTCCCAAGACGGGAGGCACATTTTACTTTTAAACGTTTCAACGGTGTACGGTCACGGTTTCCGCTCTCTCCCACCCAAGCAACCTGGCCCTGATGCTGCCCCTAAAACCCAGGCAGCACCCCTTGACCCACAGTCCAGCACAAGTCACCCGAGCGGGATCTGTCCTTTCCTCCAGAGGGTAGCCACCGGTCCCTTTGGTGGCTGGGCCCTGGCCTGCTCTGCTCAGGGCCCTCCCTCCAACCTGCCTCTCCGGAGGCGGCATTGCGGAAACGGTAACGGTACCCAACATATTTACAAGCCACTAACGTTTGTGGTTGCCCTGCAGAGTTCACGGGCTTGTCCATGGCTAGTTCCCATGCATTTTTAAACTTTAAACGGTCCCCACGAGGACAACGGTGCCGGCTCCAGCCGGTTGCAAATCAACAACAAATCAGGTGACTTCTTCGGATCATTTTCATTATCATTGCAGAACTTTCAAACTTTTTCAAAACTTTTTCAAACAAACTCACAACACTCTTTTACATTTGCGGGCCCCTCTTACTCATAGAACGGTCTCCCTGTACCTAAGTGGGGGTCTACCTAGGTTGGAACGGGTGGACCTCCAGGGCCCGGTGTCAGTGGTGCTAGACAGTGGGGTAGAGGGAACAATCGGTTCCTCCTCCCTGCTAGAGTGTGGGGCAGGCGGAGGTGCAGGGGGGCTTGGTACAGGTTCATCCCTGGGCACTGGCACTGGTTCTGGCTCACGGTTAACCGCTTCCACTACTTTTTCATCCACGGGTTGTGGGAACAGTATCACTGGAAGTATCACCGCGCCGTTCTGTGTAGGCCAGTTTGCTGGGAAGTCACCCATGACAGTGTGGATCACCTCTGTTGCCTTTTCCACCGGTGGAGGAATCGGTACTTCAGCCTCTGTTTTCAACGCTGGGGGGCATTTTTTTAGATGGTCCCGAGATACTGTGGCCAGGGTGCCCCCTTGGTCACGACTGATCTGGTAGGTCTTCCCATTGTCCCACTCGGTGGGTTGTACAACATAAGGGACCTGCTCCCACTGATCATCCAGTTTGTGGGCTTTTCTCTTCCGTTTCAGCACCACATCTCCTGGCTGGAAAGGACCTGCAGGCGCCTTCTGGTTGAACCGGTGCTCTTGCTGTTCTCGACTTCGACTGAGGTTTTTCTCTACATACTCCTGGATTTGCCGGTACTGGGCCCTCCTCCGACTTTCCCACTCTGCTGTTGAAGGGAGTGCTTCCGGAGCCTCCAACCCCATCTCCAGATCCACCGGTAGGCGGCCAGGCCGGGCCCTCATCAAATACGCTGGGGTGCACTTCGTCGAGCTGGATGGGATATTATTGTACATGTCGACCAAGTCGGGTAACTTTTCCGGCCACATGTTCCGTTCTTCCAGCGGTAGTGTCTTGAGGAGCCCCAGGACCAAGTGATTCATTTTCTCGCACATGCCGTTGGTCTGGGCGTGGTACGGAGTGGTCCGGATCTTCTTGCAGCCGTACAACTGGCAGAATTCGTGAAACACTTCTGCTTCAAAAGCCGGGCCTTGGTCAGTCAGCACCTTCTCGGGGTACCCATGGGGTCGGCAAAAATAGGCCTGGAACGCTCGGGCAGCGGTTCGACCAGTCAAGTCCTTAACGGGGACTACCACCATGAATCTTGAGTAGTGGTCTACCATGGTCAACGCGTAGGTGTACCCACTTCGGCTAGGGGTGAGTTTGACATGGTCCAGGGCGACCAGCTCCAGCGGCTGATGGGTGACTATGGGATGTAACGGTGCCCTCTGGCTAGTCTCGTCCTTTCTCCTCAGTGTACAAGGACCGCACTCTCGGCACCAGGCTTCCACCGATTCACGCATCCCACTCCAATAGAACCGCTCCCTCAACAGCATCTCCAGCTTCTTCCACCCGAAGTGGCCAGCACCATCATGGTATGCCCGCAGGACAGTAGCAACCTCAGCTTGAGGAACGATCAACTGGCATATTTTCTCATGGGTCTTTGGGTTGATCAGCTCACGGTACAGCCTCCCTTGGTGTAGGTAGAGCCGTTTTCGTTCTTTCCACAAGCGTTGGGCTTCGGCTGGAGCGGCAGGGTCTATTCCCATAGCACCTTGTTCCACCAGGGTCTTGACAAGGCGGACAGCCGGCGCTTGGTCCTGGGCGTCCTGCCACTCTTGACTGGGCCGCGGGTCCAGGTCCGCCCGTTGCTGACATACTTGTACCCTCTCAGTAGGCGGCTGGTGAAACGCAGGCAACTCAATCTCCTCGAGGTCGTCATCCTCACACCCCTCTTCTGACAAATGGGGCATCTGGGAGAGTGCATCTGCATTGATGTTGACACGGCCAGCTCGGTACTTTATGGTGAAATCATAGTTGGCTAACCGGGCTACCCACCGCTGCTCCAGCGCGCCCAACTTGGCCGTGTCCAGGTGAGTTAGCGGATTGTTGTCCGTAAACGCGGCGAATTTTGCCGCCGCCAGGTAGTGGCGGAACCGCTCTGTGATAGCCCACACCAACGCCAATAGCTCGAGCTTGAAGGAGCTATAGTTCTCAGGGTTCCTTTCGGTCGGCCGGAGTTTTCGGCTGGCGTAGGCAATCACCTTCTCCTTCCCATCCTGGACCTGGGACAAGACCGCTCCTAACCCCACGTTACTGGCGTCCGTGTGGAGGATGAACGGGCGCCCATAGTCAAGGTACGCCAAAACCTCTTCTCCGGTCAAGGCCGCCTTCAACTGGCCAAAGGACTCCTCATGCTTGTCCTCCCACAACAGTGGGGCTCCAATAGGTCTACCACCTTTGGTCTGTCCCACGAGGAGATCTTGCATGGGGGCAGCCATCTTCGTGTACCCCTTTATAAAGCGCCGATAGTACCCCACCAGACCCAGGAACTGCCTTACTTCCCTCACTGTGGTTGGTCTCGGCCAGCTCTGGATGGCAGTGATCTTCTCCGGGTCGGGGGCGACACCATCCGCACTCACCACGTGTCCTAGATACTGAACCCTGGGTTTCAGCAGATGGCACTTCGAGGGCTTCAACTTCATCCCGAACTTGGCAAGGGACGCGAACACCTCGGCCAGGTGCTCCAGATGGGCCTCATACGTCTGGGAATAAACAATCACATCATCCAAATACAGCAGGACGGTCTCGAAGTTTAAATGTCCCAGACAGCACTCCATCAATCGTTGGAAGGTCCCGGGGGCATTGCACAGCCCAAACGGCATGCTATTGAATTCGCATAGCCCCATCGGGGTGGTGAAGGCGGTCTTCTCCCGGTCTTCGGGGGCCACGGCCACTTGCCAGTATCCGCTGGTGAGGTCAAGGGTCGAGAAGTAGTTTGCAGTTCTCAGTGCAGCCAAAGATTCTTCAATACGAGGCAATGGATAGGCATCTTTATGGGTTATCTGGTTGATCTTCCGGTAGTCCACACACATCCGCATGGTACCATCCTTCTTCTTGACCAGTACCAACGGAGCGGCCCAGGGACTACAACTGTCCCGAATAACCCCTGCCTCCTTCATATTCTTCAACATATCTTTGGCACACTGATAATGTGCAGGGGGAATAGGTCTATACCTCTCTTTGATAGGGGGATGTTCACCCGTGGGAATGTGGTGTTGGACCCCCTTGATCTGCCCAAAGTCTAGGGGGTGCTTACTGAAAACCTGTTCGTACTCCTGCACTACCCTGTGTACCCCTGCCCTGTGATGTGTAGGGGTATCATCAGTGCCCACATGTAGCTGTTGGTGCCACTCCTTGGTGTCCCCCTGGGGTGGGGAAGTGCTGGTGGTAGGTGGGAGTGTGGATGGACGGGCTTCCTGGATAGTGTGAGGGTCCAGGGTGAGCAGCTTGGCAATGGTGGCATACCGGGGGAGCCTGACTTCTTCCTCCCCACAGTTCAACACTCTCACAGGCACTCTCCCTTTCTTCACATCTACCACCCCTCAGGCGGCCACTACAGTGGGCCAGTGCTCGGAAGGCATGGGCTCCATCATCGCAGGGTAGTCACGCCCCTGAGGCCCTACTGCTGCCCTACACCAGATCATCATCTCACTCCTAGGGGGCACAGTCAATGGAGCAACATCCATCACTCGCACTCCACCAATCTCCCCTCCGGTTGAGCTTACATGCTGGCGGTACATCAGGGCGCGGATCTCACGCTGCACAGCCCTCTGCCGGCTCCCCGCCGCCGTGGCGGCTAGCTGCTGCAAAAGGTTCAGCACATCAGCCATGCAGTGTTCCATCACATTGGTTCCCAACACTATTTTCGGGTTATGATCACTAGGCTCATTCATGATCACAATCATACCCTGGTGTTGCAGTTCAGCTTGCCCCACTGTCATAGCCACCTCTTTATACCCCACCTGGGTCAATGGAAGTCCATTAGCGGCAATCAAATTTATACTATTGTCTGGAGGCGCTAGCTCGTCTGTGGCCCAATATCGCTGATACAATGTGTACGGTATGGTAGTTACCTGTGATCCAGTGTCCAAGAGAGCCATCACGGGTATGCCGTCCACAGCCACAGGGATGATAGGGCGGGCCCCGACGTATCGGTCTCGCCAGTCCGGGGGGCCACGGTGTTCTACTCCTGAGGATTGGCCCGGGGCCCCAGGGGTTGCTCGTTTAACGGGCACTGTCGGTAAACATGGCCCGGCTTATGGCACTTGTAGCAGATTGGAGGTCTGCTCCGCGGGTTGTTAGCGCTTCTCTGCTGCATCCAGGGAACATCTTCGGGACTGTCAGCAAGCTGTATCTGCGCTGGGGGCTGAGATCTGGTCAGAGGTTGAAGCGCAGCAAGGATTTTGGCAAGGTCTCCGTCCAGGCGACGGACCTGGGCTGCCAGTTCTTCCACTGTGCTGCTCGAGGCTGCGGGTAGTAAGGAGGTTGGTTTGGCTGGGGTCGCCCCAACGGGAGCTGTCTCGACGGGCCACAGGACGGGTTCCAGAGCTTCAGCAGCTGGGGGCTGTAGTGCTTTGATAGCCCGCTCCTTTAACACAGCGAAGTCCACATCAGGGTTTTCCAGGGCCCACAGCCGGAGTTGTTTACGATCCTCAGGGGACCTCATCCCCTGCGCAAATTGCTCCACTAACATCTTATTGCTATCCGCCTCATTAATAGCGTTCACCTGCTTCAGCGTGCGGAGGGCGGCCTGCAGACGTAGAGCATAGTCCCGAATGCTATCCCCAGCTCGTTGCCGGCACTGGTAAAACTGCATCCTCAGCTCAGCTTCAGTCCGGGTCTCGAAGGCAGTCTGTAGCTTCTCGAAGATGGTGGCTACAGAGAGCCGGTCCCCCTCGGCCCAGGTCTCCGCTTCCTGCTCCGCCGCACCGGTTAGCTGGCCTAGCACTATCGCTGCACGTTGCTTATCAGTCAGGGGGTACAGCTCTAGCAACGGGTTAAGCTTTTTCCGGAAGGCCTGCAAGGCATCCGGTTTCCCGTCATACTGCGGTAGCCAGGCAGCTCCGGGCGCATAGGGCAAGGAAAACGGCATGACCTGAGCAAGCGCGGGGGCCGCGGCACCTCCCGCCAGTACAGCCGGGACCTGGGCAGGCCCATTCCCATCCGCGGGTGCCGCTGCGGCTGCGACCACCGCTCCTCCAGCGGCTTTGTCGGGCGCAGACATTTTGTTTCCGTCCCCCTTAGCTCTTTCCGGCCCCTCCTCTCTCGGGGCGGGGTTTTGGCCTTCGCGCCTCTACTGCTCGAGAAGACGCTCGAGCGGGAACTTTTCGCGCCAAAGATGGCGGCTTCTGAAATTTTTCTGCCGGATACCTCCGGCGGTAACAAGGCGCACCTCTACCTGACGGCAGAGCGGTAAGATCCTGTTCGTGACGCCAAGTTGTCGCGGGCGGGGAGGAGGGTGTCAGCACACCGCGCTCACCCCTTCTGCTCGGGTCCGGCTGTTGCTCCTGGTGGCTCGAGCTGCGGGCCGGATCCCGGGGTGCCTCGAGCGACACTCCTCGCCCGTGAGTGAAAGGGGGGGGTGATTGCTGGGATTATAGTTCGTGACGCCACCCACGGTTGTGGTGATGGCACCACCGCTGCTCAGTGTGGGGGTCCCGGGGATGGTGATTGGAGCAGCCAGGTGTTGTGTTGCCCCTCCGTGGGTAGGGGTTGGTGATCCCGGGGCCCGGTGAAGAGATGTGAAGTGTAGGGCCTGGAGGGCGCAGGGACGCGGGGCAGCGCTGTGCCTTGCGGCACTGTGGTACTCACTCAGCCTGAGACACGGACACAGTTTGTACGGTAAACCAACGGCTGGTAGGACGGTCCCACAGACGGTTGCACCTGCACTCCCGGTAGGTGACGGTGACGTCTCTCTTCCTTGCACCTGTTTGACTGATGGTAGCGGTGGATTCCCTCCGGTTACCCGCTCCCCGACTGCAATCTGGGCCGGAGGAGCTCTACACTTTGCCCGCAGGCGCTGGCCCTGGGGAAACTGGTGCCTTGGCGGTGGCGGTGTCTCCCCGGTAATGGTCGGGCTGTTGCCGTCAATCGGGACTTTGTTGCTGGGGGATCTGCGTCCCCTTCACTGACGGATTCGGCAAATTGGGTGACTCCTAGCCTTGCCGGGGTCCGAGAGGCCCCTGCCCTGGTGCTGACTGTCCTTCGGAACACTGCTCCAGACCACCGGGCACACAGCCAACGGGGTCCTTCCAGGAACTTCCAAACGGTCCCCCTCCGGACAGTCACCGCCGTCGCTGACCTTGCTGTTCTAGCCCTACACAAAGCTGGGCTCTCAGGCTTTGCACTCTCTCTGCGCTGTCTCCACTTCTTGCTTTCCTCCTTTTTCACTTCTCTTACTTTCACTTCTCTGTTGTTTACTCCTTTCTAGCCCTCAGCTAGACTTCACTCTTCCCCTGCCCGGGGCTATCTCGATGTTTACTCAAGCCCTGCCTGGGCTAATCTGCCTGGTAACTTCCTGCCTCCAGAGTTGTGAGCTCCTTGGTGGGCGGAGCCAACCGCCTGGCCCACCCCCTGGTGTGCATCAACAGACTCTTGGAGGAAGGCAACAAGGATTTCTGGTTAGCAGGTGTGCCTACCTGGAGTGTGGGGTGTAGTGGTGTTGTTATCTGGGTCCCCTGGCTTGCCCAGGGCGACACATTTACATATCAACTGAATTGTACAATTTACAGTAAGGGAGGCCATGTAAAGTATTGCCGGACTTGTGTTTGAAAGAGCTATTGTCTTGATTGGTGCCAGACTCAGGCACCGCTGAGCAATTCCATATCTCTCTCCCCAGGGTTACAGGTTATGCGAGGGGCTTATTTCAATCTGCCTCATCATGGTGGTCAGGTAACTATATCTTTGTGCTGCTGTTATTGGAAAAAAACCAGTAATAGTTTCTTCTCTGCAGCATGTGAGTCTGGCTCCCGTGAGTGTTTCCTTATCTGTCCTACCTCCCAGCTCCCATCCTGATCTCAGTCCTCCCCATACTGTCTGTCTGCCCAGCTCCTTCTGACTTCCTGGTCCTGTCCCGTGTCTCTCCTGTTCCTGTATATCCCTGTACCGTCTGTCTGCTCAGCTCCTCCTGACTTCCCGGTCCCGTCCTGTGACTCTTCCATCCCTGTTTGTAGCTCTTATCTCCCAGACTCTGACCTTGCTATGTAGTACCTGATTCTGTTTCTCCCTTCTGACATTGGCGTTGCTTCCTGGTTTCTGACCTCTGGCTAGCACCTGACCATGATTTTTTTCTCCCTTGTTTTTACTTGACATCCTGGTACTAACTCAGCCTGCTGACTATTTTATTGTTTTTGCACCCTTTAGTGGGTAATCTGCTAACTGCATCTAGAAACAGCTTCTCTAGTGTTTCTGAGTGCCCACTAATACACAGCGTGACAGCTATATTGGGTGAGAATTCCTGCTGACAGATTCTCTTTGAAATTCAATAGTTGTTTGAAATTGTTAAGGCTGGTTAAAATTTCAAATTTGCGGTTAAACATAACATTTAACTTAATCAAATCCAACAATTTTAACAGTAGATATGAAAAGAACCCGTATCAAAAGAAATATTTCTATATAATGAAACAGAAGTGACACTAAAAGTAAAAATGCTTAAATATTAATAGAAAAGAAACAAAAAAAACCCCAAAAGACATAAAAATGAAGCTTTGCGATACAGTCATCCAGTCACTTCACAGAACCTGTTTAGTATGCAAAGCTGAATTTATCCAATCAGTTCCATTGCCTTACATATAGATGTATTTTGTTAATTCATTGTCAACATAGATAGCAGATATCGGCACACTACAGATTTACATGTTGGCCATGAATATTATGTCAAGTGACAAAATTATGGATTATGTTACATACTGCTTTCTTAATATCTTTATTTCTGAAACTATATATTACGGGGTTAATCATAGGGGTGAATACAGTGTACAGAAGAGATAGAACTTTACTAATGGTCAATGTTTGTCGCTTTGTTGGGACAACGTAAACACTGAATATAGACCAGTAGAATATGGAGACCACGGTGAGGTGGGAGCTGCAGGTGGAGAAGGCTTTCTGTCTTCCAGTGTTGGATGAGATCTTTAGAATATTAATAACGATATTAGTATAAGAAAAGATTATTATTGAGGTCGGTATGAAGATGGCTGGAATACTTAGTATAAAGCCTTCTATTCGTACCATGAAGGTGTCACAACAGGCAATTTCTAGCAAAGGAATAATATCACAGAAGAAATGGTCAATCATATTTGATCCACATAATGGGAGAATAGATATTGAGATAGTGTCAACTAAAGTAATAGCAAAGCCAAGTAACCAAGAAATAATTGTCAATTTCATACAATATGCGTTTGTCATTATAGCGGTGTAACGGAGGGGGTTACAGATGGCCACATATCGGTCATAAGACATCACTGTGAGGAGAAAACACTCAAATGCTTCCATAGCACCAAAAAAATAAAACTGAGTAATGCAACAAGCAAAAGAAATTGTAGTCCCTTTATTCAGTAGGATGTGAAGTGTGCCAGGAACAATATTTGTGGTCAACAAGATGTCACTGATGGACAGTTGTGAGATGAAGAAGTACATCGGAGTGTGGAGGTTCTTACTGGTGGACACCAGGGCGATGATCAGGAGATTCCCACATATTGTCCCACAGTAAACCACTAAGAGAAAAAAGAACAGAAAAATTCTAAAATATTGACTGCCTCTGAAGCCTATGAGGAAAAATTCTGTGACCAGGGTGAAGTTTTTTTCCTAGAATAAAAAGAGAAAAAATAAACAAAGAGTTTTCATCAATTCAAAACAAATTTCACAGGTATTCAAAATTTAGATTTATGAATATTGTTTCAAATCCAATGGCTGATTCTAAAGCCTGCTTTACATGTTACGATTCTGCATATGATATCGTATGCGATCGTAACCGCCCCCATCGTATGTGCGGCATGTTCAATTTTGATGAATGTGCCGCACAAACGATTAACCCCTGTCACACGTACTTACCCGTCCATACGACCTCGATGTGGGCAGCGAACGTCCACTTCCTGGAGTGGGAGGGACATTCGGCGTCACAGCGACGTCATGCGGCAGCCGGCCAATAGAAGCGGAGGGGCGGAGATGAACAGGACATAAACATCCCGCCCACCTCCTTCCTTCCGCATTGCTGGCCGGGAGCCGCAGGACGTTGGTAAGATCTGTTCATCGTTCCCGGGGTGTCACACACTGCGATGTGTGCTACCCCGGGTACGATGAACAACCTGACGTTCAATTCATGAGGAATGAACGATGTGCATGCGATGAACGTTTTACCATTCAATCGCAATCGCACGTACCTGTCACACACTACAATGTACCTTACAATGCCGGATGTGCATCACTTACGACGTGACCCCGCCGACACATTGTAACATATATTGTAGCGTGTAAAGCGGGCTTAAAGTTTACTTATACCCTGATTTAAAAAAAGAAAAACACTTCTATTCTTAACCATCAAGTATGGATTATGCTTAAAATGCACGTGAAATTACGTACAAGTAAGATGAACAAGAAAACTCTTTATTGTAACAAAAATGTACACAGCATTTTATATATGTATATATATATATATATATATATATTTATTGAACATTCATTCTATAACTTTATTGGAAATTAATTCTTGTGCTTTTTCATTTTCTCTTGAACACTTTTATTTTATAGTAGGCTGTGGATCTTCTCTGTGAGGCATCCGGCAGTAAATCTCAATCATGTTCACCTTCCAACTAAATCAGTATTGCTTTGCTAACATCATCAGAGTTTTCAGGAAAATACTCCAAATAGGAATGAAAAAATGTAATTTTAAATTCATAACACAGCACACGGCTTTGAAACGTTTCCTCAGTTTCTCCGCCATAAACTTGCATTTGAATCTTTTTTCTTATATATAAATTTGTTCAACACTTCTTTAAAAGATTCCTAAAAATAAAGGCAGGTTTAGTGGCAACTGTGATGTGTCATTAACCCCTTACTACCCCAATTGCCACTGCTCTTGGGAAATTGGGATGAGCTGGGGAAAGTTCCAGGATTGTCACGTCAAATAGATGCAACAATACTGGGTGGCTGCAGGCTGCTATTTTTAGGCTGGTGGGGCTCCATGACCATGGAGCTCCCAAGCCTGAGAATACCAGCTCCTAGCTATTGACTTTATCATGGATGGGTATAAAAATTGGCATGCCATTTTTTAAAATGATTTATTTTTTTAAAAAAAAAATATACATGAGGATTTTATTTTGATACACAACCAAGATAACGCGTACAACTGGGGGCTGTAGCCTGTAGCCGCATGCTTTATTATGGCAGAGTATTATAATATGAGGGGACCCTACACTATTTTTTTCTTCGTTTACTTATCATTACACCAATCTCTACGCAAACAGAGTGTTTGATTGACAGAGTGTCTGACTGCATTCAAACAGGTTGGGGGCGCTTTCTTGCTGCAACCAATCAGCGATGCGGGGACTGCAGATGGGTGGAGAAAGCAGTCCATATCCATGAAGATAATGAGAGGCCCTGGAAATAGAGTGAGTTGCCCCGAAAGCAGTGTATAACTCTGCAGAGACCAGTAAGTATGAAACTATTGCTTTATTCTTATTTCTTTCATTTATCTTTGAATTTTTTTTATTACCCAGGTAGTCGGATCTAGATTGTTATCTGGAGTTCCCAGAGAACTCAAGAACAATGTCAATGCTTGGGTTCTTTTGAACCCGCTTGGATCCGGACTGTTACAGTCTGGCTCTACCCATTTCACAACAGCTTTCATTTTTTATTCAAAAACATCGTTCTTCATGCGTTTCCGAACATCTGGACCCACAAAATTTCTTCGCTTTTGCTTTGGACAGTCCCTTAAAGTTGGTACAAAGGTACTTAAAAGTCTCTCCTTTCAGGAGAGCTTTCAAAAATTGCTTCATTAGTCTCAGTTTAATGTGGAGTGGTGTCAGAAGAACTTTAGTGGTATCCAATTAATTTTATCAACTATGTTCTAGAGTCCAGGTTGCAAAGATGTTTTTGATGGTCAAATTTTTTTGGCTTTAGTGATGAGTCCTAGGCCAGCTGTACCATTCTCACAAAACTCATGCGTACATTGTGTATCTTCTTTGCTGTCCAAGGAACAAAGAGTGACCTTTCAGATCCCCACATATTTACCATCCTTGATCATCGAAGCTACGTTTCTTTAGAATCAAGTGTAAATTCACATAACTTTCCCTCAAGTGCACAGAATGCCCTAAAGGCACTATAGCCTACTTGCTGTAATTGTACAGTACCAGCTTTCAGACTTTTTTGGATGAATCAATAAAGGGTCTCCCCTTGCCCACAATATTCTCAAAGATAGATTTTTCAATTAGCCAAGGAACATCACTACAACATACTAGAGCACCATCTTTGGAAAAGTATGGAAGGAATTCCTTTTCTCTGTTTCTGTACCATGAAAAACAGTTACCAGGAGCTATCAGGTTATATTTAGTGTAAATAAATAATAATAATAATAATAATAAAAAAAAAATACAGTTCCCCCCAATTTTAATACCAGCCAGGATAAAGCCACACGGCTGGAGGCGGGTATTGTCAGGATGGAGAGCGCCACGTTATGGGGAGCACACCACTCTAACAATATCAGCCAGCAGCCGCCCAGAATTGCCACATCCATTAGATGTGACAGTCCCGGGACTCTACCCCACTCATCCCGAATTGCCCTGGTGCGGCGGCAATCGAGGTAATAAGGGGTTAAACATAGCAGGCGTCTCCCCGAGACACCTTCCATGATTAACCTGTAAGTGAAAGTAAATAAACACACACAGCAAAAAATCCTTTATTTGGAATAGAAGACAAAAAAAAACCTCTTTCACCATTTTATTAAAATCCCCAAATACCCCTACAGGTCCGACATAATCCACACGATGCATCCAGCTCTGCTACATGAAGCTGACAGGAGCACCGTAGAACACGAGCGCTCTGTGTCAGGTCCATGCAGCAACTGAAGTGAATCGCGCTGTCAGCGGGGACATCACTGAGGTAATGCCTGCATGTGCGGTGATGATTGGGGCGAAGGTGCCTGCGTGTGCGATGATGAGTGCGGTAGTGCCGGTGTTTTCCCGCCCATCCGCCCATCCATCCACCCATCCATCCACCCATCCATCCATCTATTTCAACAGGCGCCCCGATGTTAGGGTAAACCATTAGCATCTCATAATCTTGTCACAGAGAGTTGATGTTTGTACAGCTGTGAGGTCATCGAAATGCTGCCTGCCTTTGGTTAAGGGCTTGCTCAAATAAGCGTATAAGTCAGATGAGTGCTATTTGATGCTTTATCGGATAACAGTTGCTCCAGTCTCATACTAGGGAACAGTGCCCATCGACGATTCTTTGGGAATGAGAAAAAAAAGAACATGCAGCAGACCGGTAGCGACAGTACAAATCAGATGGTGTGTATGTGCACCCATTCAATTCTATGGGTACAATATCTGCAGACTAAGTTTCTTCTCATCAGTGCTATAATTCTCTAATGGGAGAGAATCAGATCACAGTAAGCTGACACTCAGATCTAACACTCATCAGTTTGACAACCGATAAGAAAGAGAAAAACGAAAAAGGATTGGTGCAAATATATACTGCTCAAAAAAATAAAGGGAACACTTAAAGAAGGATTTTATATTTTGGTGTTCCCTTTATTTTTTTGAGCAGTATACATAAACTTTATTAGTTAAACTTGCGTTTGCCAATAAAGTTACAAAGAATTAAGACACCGGACATACAAGTGGATCAAACAGTCATAAAAAGCACATATGGTCTGTTAAACAAAAACAGGGGAGTTACAGAAATGTTGCAGTAAAGAAGATTGCTAAAGGGATCAAACACTTTTAGTATATATTGTATACAAGTGTGTATATTTATCGCAAGTGACCCTAAAATGCTAAGTGCAAATAGAAGTCAGGAAAAGGGATATCAGTTTGATCAGCACAACGTCTAATTTGTCCAATTTTCTTGATTGAGAGCATCTGCATTCATGTCACCCCAGCCTAACGGCCATGGATGGAGCTCAGCAACAGCCCCTTATTTTAGAAACAGATGCTGGTGATTTAATAAAGCCGTTATCCACTGTGTCTGGAATGACTATGGATCTTGAGCTCCTTCCACACAAGTTATCCACAGAGTCGATGTAACATTACACCCATAAACTCAACTCAATTAAAGATGATAACCTTTCCAATAATCTGTCTGACTACATCACATCATATAACATAATAATAATAATAATAATAATAATAATAATAATAATATAGTTTATTTATATAGCGCCAACATATTCCGCAGCACTTTACAATTCAGTGGGGGGTTGTATAGACAAAAACAAAATAGTGCATAATTCAACAGCTACAGTAGGAATGAGGGCCCTGCTCTAAAGCTTACAATCTATGGGGAAAAAGGGGGACACAAAAGGTGAAGCACACTTGTAGATCTGGCCGGCCATTGTTATGCTAGTTTATTGGTTACATATAATATACTTAGTATATAGTATAAGCACAGATTTATATCCAGCATCAACAGGAATAGAGAAATTGATTTCTCACATGAACAAGCCAATCAGGCACAAATCTTACCATTTTAATAAAATATTTTACAGGCTTGTTGGCCTACAATGAATTCTCCCGACTCCTGTAGACGCATGAACATTGGCGAAGCTAGGATCTCCTGTGTACACTATAGTTAGAGAAGAGCTTGCCTATCTGCCTAGATAATTAAAAGATCTGGGGAGATAACTAAAAGCACCCGATCCTTATGACCACTGACATCCCTTGTCAAGTGAATGGACAAACAAAAAGTCCAGCGGATAACGGACAATGCGTGTATTAAAACTTACACTTTTATTCTCACATTAAAAACAACACAGGTGGTGTCCACAGAGAAACAGGGTCAAATCATCCAACGCGCTTCAACATAACACAATGCCGTAGTGTCTTATTCATGGATGAAGTGATCCACTCCGGATGCATTGAACAAATTGCGCTGAGCCGGTATTTAGTTTTCTGTCAAGTGAATGGTGAGATTCCATCATAAACATTGGATAGTTGGCTAATACTTTCACTATGAGAAGGTTTGGTTGACTTTTGTCTAATGTAGATAGGAGCCACAAATTAGCGGCCCAATTAGCTTAAGGTGTCAATCTCATTTATGTGAACTTATTATGGCTCGAAACAACATCCAAGTGTTGAGGAATTATTCTTCGGGTACTATCTATATCTCAATAGGAATGCCTCTGTATATACTGCTGATTACATCAAACTTTCTAGAAAAACGCAAGTTATCAAACTAACATGTTAGGAATATTCTGTAGGTTACTTACATGTGGGAACTTCATCGTGTTATTTGAAATTACAGTGGTCACATTTACTTAGCTGTGTTCAGATCCTGGAGGCACCGGATTTACACAATAGATGTTTCAGCTTCTGTGGATTCCATATGACATGAGCCCTCAGATGACAGCCTCTATATATATACACCAAAATAACAAGGGACTGGGAGCTCTCGCCATGTATTGTATCATTATCTCATCAGTCTCTTATGGCCTAGTCCATTGTGGAATGCAAAATAACAATAGATACTGACAATAAAATATCAAAAAGGTGGTCAAGATCACAGACAAAAATAAGCTAAAATATAAAATCATAGCTGCCAATTACTTTGAAATTATTAGTGAAATGTTGCAGTCATATCTATATATATAATTGCCTTATTCTGTCTGTCTTGCTCCAAAATGACGTCATTACAGTGACAACCGTCGCCACAGCGCGTGCGCTAAAGAGCCTGCGACCAACAGCTCAGCTAACTAAAGAGCATGAAATACGGGCCGACAGGACGACGCCCGACACTTTTCCCCACACCCACACGGAGCCCCGACTCCCAGGTGACTGTTGCACCTCTGGGAGCCCACACCGGGAACCCAGCCAAGGCATACCCTTGCGTTGCTGGGATCGTACCAGGAGCCGGCGTATACTGGTAACCATGGCTTTGCATAGTTACCTGATATGTACCATGTACTGCCCCCCGCAAACATTACCACACTCAGCTCCACCCCCCGCACTCCGCCCTCCGCACACATCATCCCACTTTGCTCCACCCCCTCGCATTCCGCCCTCCGCATGTATACACGGAACACACACACAAATAGTTACCTGTCCCCAGCCATGCACTCCCCACCTCTGATGTCCTCAGCGCCATGGCCCCGCTTGCCTCTGCCCCCTGCATGTACACACACATTACCCCGCTCGGCTCCACAACACACATTACCCTGCTTGGCTCCACCACACACACACACATTACCCCTCTCGGCTCCACCACACACACACACACACATTACCCCTCTCGGCTCCACCACACACACACAAACACACACATTACCCCACTCTGCTCCGACACACACACACACACACACACATTACCCCTCTCGGCTCCACCACACACACACACACACACACACATTACCCCGCTTGGCTCAGCCACACACACACAAACACACACATTACCCCACTCGGCTCCGACACACACACACAAACACACACATTACCCCACTCTGCTCCGACACACACACACACACACATTACCCCTCTCGGCTCCACCACACACACACACACACACATTACCCCGCTTGGCTCAGCCACACACACACAAACACACACATTACCCCACTCGGCTCCGACACACACACACACACACACATTATCCCGCTCAGCTCCACCACAAACACACATACACAGTACCCCGCTCGACTCCGCCCCACACACACACACACATTAACTCGCTCCGACACACACACACATTACCTCGCTCCGACACACACACACATTACCTCGCTCCGACACACACACACACACACACATACACACAATCACCTGGATAGTAATCTGTCCCCAGCCATGCAGTCCCCGGCACTGACGTCCTCAGCACAATGGCCCAGCGCTCAGCTCCACCCCCCCGCACTGCCCCACCCGCGCACATTACCCCACAGGAATGGAGCACATGTCAGGATTGTGGCTGCACCACGATAGGGGCACATACCAGCATTGGGCCACATCACAGCATCAGCATATTTTTACTTAACTTTACAATGTTCATGGTCTTCTTTCATTACAAGCCATGGACATCATTAAACATTAGACTCATCTTTTAAAACTGTTCCTTCTGTTGTTTTTCATTTTAAAACCAATAAATAATTATAAAAATACTAAAGTAAACCTAACCCATCCAGTCCATTCATTACCTTATTATTCAATCTGCTAACCTACATACACACTCTAGACTACTCGATACGTTAGAAACGGGCCACCTTCTAGTGTAATATATTAAAACAATGATATATACTGTACTAAGTATTGGTCACATAAAACCTCACACTGTTTTTTTATTGCTGTTTTGAATCTAAAAATATCACAAAGGCCCTGATGTATTTAGAATTGTATGCCAAAATGAAGGTGTAAAACTGCTTTAGATGTTGCAAACTTTTTGAGCAGCTCAAAGATGCATAAACAGGTTGTAACTAGGGATGATCGAATACATCAAATATTCGGCTTCACAAATATTTTCCGAATAGGTTGCCGCTATGCGAATATTCGATGCGCAATCTAAGTTTATGGGAAGCCGGAATAGTTCCGAATAGTTGTTATTCGGGTTTCCCATAGACTTACATTGCACAACGAATATTCGCGAATAGTAGAATAGCGGCGACCTATTCGGAAAATACTTGCAAAGCCAAATATTTGAGGTATCCGATCATTCCTAGTTGTAACTAATGTCAGTTGCACTATTACTGGCCACCTCTACCGGCCTTTCGTAAAGGGGCCTGAACTCAGGGGGTTGTGGCTAAGCATGTTTAACAAATTCCTCATAGTTTATGAATTTGGCTGGAAGATATTTCTGATCATGGTGCACAGAAATTGAAAGACGTGCTAAATTTATTCATGGCTCTTAAGCGGGCTTTACACGCTACAATGTATCTTATGATGTGTCGGCGGGGTTACGTCGTAAGTGACGCATATCCAGCATTGTAAGTTATATTGTAGCATGTGACAGCTACATGCGATTGAAAGTTAAAACGTTCATCGCATACACGTCGTTCAATTGCTAAAAATTGAACGTGAGGTTGTTCAATGTTCCCGAGGTAGCACACATCGCAGTGTGTGACACCCCGGGAACGATGAACATCTCCTTACCTGCGTCCCGCGGCTCCCGGACGGCTATGCGGAAGGAAGGAGGTGGGCGGGATGTTTACGTCCCACTCATCTCCGCCCCTCAGCTTCTATTGGCCGGCTGTCGTGTGACGTCGATGTGACGCCGAACGTCCCTCCCACTCCAGGAAGTGGACGTTCGCCACCCACATCGAGGTCGTATGGAAGGGTAAGTACATGTGACAGGAATTAATCGTTTGTGCAACACGGTCAGGCTTTAAGGTCCATTAATATTGTCAATGAATTGGGGACAACATCCTTATAGACATGATATGTGAAGTCTTTATTATTAATAACTGATTTATGTATGTTATGATTTATGTATGATCAGCACCAAGTGTACACATGACTAGGATGCATCTGGAAATGGTTTTGCAGCTTTCCACACCTGGGACTCATTCCGTTGAGTGGATATTGAGACAGTGTTGTCAAGGTGGTAAATAGACAGCCCACCAACCCATTAATTACTGGTGAGCAAATATTGGGATTCGACCTATGGCTCAGATGAAAAAAATAATCACAGCCTGAACTAATTTGATTTGCTTTATAGACACGGCTAGTCTCCTGGTTGATGTTCAAGTCGTCCGACCTTCTCATTTCTACTACTCAACACTCAAGCATCATAGTGCTTGCTCGTTATTAATTTCTCATGTATATATGCACATGCATAGGTTATGTTGTATTAGCATTTAACTTTGTAAAGTAGTGGAAAACTCCATTTTGATCCTTATTTGCCAGTTTCCTTGCCTTTGTTTTTGCAGCGAATTACAAAAATATGAAGGGCTGCTGATATGTCTTTGGCTTTACCCAAAATGAAATGAGATAGGATGATGAAACTTTACATTTATTCAAAATACTCTCCACTGATGTCCACTAGCAGCACGTCCTCCTTATCCCAGAACACAGACGCCGTCACTTTAGTGGCTGATTTTTGCAGTCTGAACTTCTTTGGACGAGGAGAACCACTGCGCCTCCACTCTTTTGACTGCTTCTTGCTTTAGGGTTATACAAATAAATCCAGGTTTCATCCATAGTGACCAGTCTATCCAGTCAGTACTTTGGAGGGCATCATGAAGGGTGATGCTGGCCGATTATAACATCTTCTTCTCTTGGATCCCCTCCCTCCCTAAGCTTGGACGTCACTTCTATGGCACGAGTTTAGTAAGTTTCACGTTTATACCTTTTATTTTAATGTAACTTCCTATACTGTATTTGTATTGTTCCCTTTTGTAAATTCTTGTATATTCTTTAAACACTGCCTATTTTCGGATTAAATATATAAAAATTTAAGAGTTTCTTTCCTTATGCTTTATATACGAATCCATAACCCTGAAGGGCATTATGCTATCTGTAACGGGTACCCGGACTGCCTGTGAAACGTCCAGTGGTGGCAGCGTAATTGTATTGCATAGAAATATTGGAGTGCTATCATTAAGGGTACCGAAATATATATATATATATATATATATATATATATATATATATATATATATATATTCCATTAGCGTGAGTCGGTGATATATACATTTTTCCTTGCTGTGAGACCTCCAATATTAGGCATTATCAGCTCAGCAGCCTCATCTTATGCATTGCCCTGCAGTACCAAAAGTGGCCTTCGGACGAGGGGGGGCGCTAGAGAGTAGTCGTGTGTAACAAATCAGTGAACAGCTGCGGATTTCTGAGTGACTTCCCCGCCTGTTCATGACAAATGCAGCAAAAGAAAAAAAAAAAAAAAAAGTCTTTATTTACAATCTCCTGCACAACCAAAGTAGCTGTGAACTACCTAGTGAATTAAATACAATGCCAATAAATGAAAAAAGTTACATCCTATGCATTGTGTATGAGCATACACACGCACAAAAACTATATAACGCAATTTTTTTTTTTTTTCTTTTTTCGTAAATGCATGTTTTTTCTTAAAAAACAAAAAAAAATCAAGTATTCTAAATATGATAAGTAACTATGTTCCCGACATGTTCTTCTAAGGAGGAAACATCTCTGATGTTTCATTTGCAAGGTATATCCTGCAATACAGAACGATACTGAAGAGACGTACAGTTATAACAGAGTTCCTTTCCTGTAATCGCTGTTTGGCTGATGCTGGCACCATGATGAACTTTGTGGAGGTAGCTGGACAAACAGGCCGTACTCCAGCATCACTGCTTTGTGAGCAAGCATTTGTAAAACAAATCCGTGCCGAGGACACGGTGTGGTTTCATTATGTCACATTCAGACATTTCATTAATTCTTATTTTACCTTCATTGCAAAATTACAATCCTCCTTTATTATACGTTTGGGGCTTTTCTACTCTACATTTTCACTTCATAAGTTTATTCTTTTCTTTTAAAAAAACAAAACCATCATCTGTAATTTATCAAGCGTAATGCTAAGAAATTTTCTTTATACCAGTATCTAGGATACCAGTCTATCCAGGATGGTTTTTTTCAGTCCGGAAACGCTGACAAATGGATAAGGAAGTCTTCACTCGCTGCTTCTCTGATCTGGTGTCAGACATTTGGGGACCCACTTTGCAGATCGCTTCCTCATGGCCAAATTTTCATGGATAATGACACAAACACGTTCTCGGGAAATCCGCATGATGTCTGCTATTGCTTTAGCTGAAATTCATCCATTCTCCAGTATGCGGTTATGTACAGCATCGATCACCTTCTCCGGAACAGCGACCACTCTCGGTCGTCCAGGACGTTCCTCATCATTGGTGCTGAAGTGGCCCGTTTTAAATTTGGCAACCCAGCTCTTAACTGTAGAATATGAAGGGCATTGATCCCCCAATGTCTGTGACATATAACCTTGAATATCCTTTGCAGACTTTCCGTGCAGAAACAAGAATTTTATCCCTCCTCTGCTCTCAGTTGCTGTGAATACCGCATTAGACTCTGACATTTTGTTTTCCCGCGTGCGTAAAACACTGTTGCCATAGGCAACAAGCACAACATTTTTAAACCATTTTGAAACCATATTATAGACACATAAGGCTTTCATGTGATGTAACATTCATTACCACAGAAACAAAATAACAACACAAAGCCAAAAGCATATCAGCAGGCCCAAGTATTGTGCTTACTTGAATAGAGTAAGGCACTATTCTGCGCAAAGTTGGTATCAGGGAGTCAAGGGTTGTAGAGATGAACAAATTTAATTGTATGATATTGGTCCTTCCCCACTTAATTGTAAGGCGCTGCAGAATATGTTGTCACTATACAAACAATAGTATTATTATATTTTTTCTACTGGTCCAGTGATCAAGTCAATATTCCATAGTCCTTCAAACCACCTCATGCATGTTGGCATCCTTAACTCCTCCTTTTCTTACTCAACCAAGTAGTCAGCACAAAATCATCATTGAGGCTGGATGTACACACATGTCGCACTAGTATAGCTAATCAAAAATGATCTGTTCCAGTGGACACAGTATAGTAAAAGTGAGAAATTTCTTAAAATCTGTTAACTCTTGTAAGTTTCTAAGAAAAAAAACTGTTTTCAAAATGATATTGATGTAAAGTAAACATTAGAGTTGAGCGATGTGCCATTCGAACGGTTTGCCAATTTCAAATTCGAGTGATTTTGGGCGGTGTTCGAGTCATTCGACGAACTCGAATGATTTGCTTCAAGTTCGGCAGTTTGAGTTACGTTCGATGACAGTTCGATCACCAAAAGCGTGGCTTTTCACAGTAAGGCTATGTGCACACGTTGTGTATTTGCATGAGTCCTGCGTCCCCAGCACAATCCCTCTCCCTTTCCTACTCACCGATCATGGGCGCCTCACTGCACGGCTGTCACAAATCTCCGGTGGCTTTCCCTCTTTTGAAAATAGCTGCCACTTCATTAATCAATATGGTATTCCCTGCTTTCCCCACCCACCGGCGCCTATGATTGGTTGCAGTCAGACACGCCCCCATGATGAGTGACAGCTCTCTCACTGTAACCAATCACAGCAGCGGCGGGCGGGTCTATATCGTGCAGTAAAATAAATAAATAATATAAAAAAAAAATGCAGTTCCCCCAATTTTGATACCAGCCAGGATAAAGCCGCATGGCTGGAGGCTGGTATTGTCAGGATGGAGAGCACCACGTTATGGGGAGCCCATCACCCTAACAATATCAGCCAGGAGCCGAGCAGAATTGCCGCATCCATTAGATGCAAAACTCTGGGGACACTACCCCGCTCATCCCAAATTGCCCTGGTGTGATGGCAATCGAGGTAATAAGGGATTAATCATGGCAGTCGTCTCCCCGAGACACCTTCCATTATTAACCTGTAAGTGAAAGTAAATAAACACACACAACGAAAAATCCTTTATTTGGAATAATAGACAAAAAAAACCCCTCTTTATTAAAATCCCCAAATACCCCTCCAAGTCCGACGTAATCCACACGACGCATCCAGCTCTGCTTCAAGAAGCTGACAAAAGCGGCAGTACAACACAAGCGCTCTGTGTCAGGTCCATGCAGCAATGTGTGTGAGGATGGGGGTTGTAGTGCCTGCGTTTGCGTGACGATGGTAGTTGTAGTGCCTGCATTTGTGTGAGGATGGGGGTTGTAGTGCCTGCATTTGTGTTTGGATGGGGATTGTTGTGTCTGCATGTGCGGTAATGATGGGGTTGTAGTGCCTGTGTGTGTGTGAGGATGGGGGTTGTAGTGCCTTTGTGTGCAGTGATGATGGGGGTTGTAGTGCCTGCATGTGTGTGAGGATGGAGGTTGTAGTGCCTGCATGTGCGGTGATGATGGGAGTTGTAGTGCCTGCGTGTGTGTGGTGATGAGTGCGGTACTGCCGGTGTTTGCCCGCACATCCGCCCATCCGTCCATCCATCTGCCCATCCATCCATCCATTTGCCCATCCGTCCATCCATGCATCCGCCCATCCGCCCATCCGTCCATCCACCCATCCATCCGCCCATCCGTCCATCCATCCATCCTTGCAGCTGAACAATCTGCATCTAGATTCTCTACTGCAGTATAGAGGTCAAGATTACCAAAACTTCCTATGCTTTTCATGAGAGGCAGTGGCTCAATGGATAGAGCAAACGCCTAAGGAGAGTTAGCTCACAAGATCAAGAACTGGTAAATAATTTAATTTTATTTTAAATTATAATTATTATTTATTTATAATTATAATTTTATTTAATTATGCACTGAGGGGAGGAGTCGGATATCAGCTGTGAGCCACCAGACACACCTCTAAAATCGGGGCAGTTCACGGAATGAGGCTGCATTGCTCTCTCCTCTCTCTCTTCTCTCTCCCTCTCCCTCTCTCTTTCTCTCTCCCTTTATCTCTCTTTCTTTCTCTCTCTCTCTGTTTCTCTCTCTCTTTCTCTCTCTCTTCCTCTCTCTCTTTTTCTCTCTCTCTCTCTTTTTCTCAAGCTCTCTTTTTCTCTTTTTCCCTCTCTCCCCTCTCCTCTCTGCTCTCTCTATTCTCTCTCTCTTCTCTCTCTCTCCTCTCTCTTCTCTCTCTCTCCCTCTCTCTTCTCTTTCTCCCTCTTTCTTCTCTCTCCTTGCTCTCTTTTCCCTCTCTCTCCTCTCGCTTCTCTCTCCTCTCTCTTCTCTCGCTCTTTTATCTCTCTCCTCTTTCTCTTCTTTCTCTCCCTCTCCCTCTCTCCTTTTCTCTCTCTCTTTCTCTCTCTCTTTCTCTCTTTCTCTCCCTCTCTCTTTTTCTCTCTCTCTCTTTTTCTCTCTCTCTCTTTTCTCAGTCTCTCTTTTGCTCTTTTTCCCTCTCTCTCCTCTCTCTTCTCTCTCTTCTCTCTCTCCTCTCTCTCTCTCTCCCTCTCTCCTCTCTCTCTTCTCTCTCTCCTCTCTCTCTTTTCTCTCTCTCCTCTCTCTCTGCTCTCTCCTCTCTCTCTTCTCTTTCTCCTCTCTCTATTCTCTCTCTATCTCCTCTCTCTCTTCTCTCTATCTCCTCTGTCTCTTCTCTCTCTTCTCTCCTCTCCTCTCTCTATTCTCTCTCTTCTCTCTCTCTTCTCTCTCCTCTCTCTCTTCTCTCTCTCTTGTCTCCCTCTCTCTTCTCTCTCTTCTTCCTTCTCTCCCCTCTCTCTCTTCTCTCTTTCTCTTCACTCTCTCCTCTATCTCTCTTCTCTCTCTCTGTTCTCTCTCGGTTCTCTCTCTCAGTTCTCTCCTCTTCTCTCTCTCTTCTCTCTCTCTCCCTCTCTCTTCTCTTTTCTCTCGCTTTTATCTCTCTTTTCTCTCTCTTTTCTCTCTCTCTTTTCTCTCTCTCTTTTCTCTCTTTTTTTCTCTATCTTCTCTATCTTCTTTCTCTCTCTCTCTTTCTCAGACCTGGCAATAATCAGCTGATGCGGTCACCTGACAGAATCAGCTGAAACTATGTCGAGTGGTGAGGCCGGTTTTTTACCGCCCGGCCGGCTAAAATATCAGCTGATGCTGTTGGACAGGAGTCTGCACAGAAGTGTGTAGTTTTTTTTTTTTTTACTGATGCATTAGCTGATTGTATAAAAGCCGTTTATACAATTAGCTGCTGTGTCATGTGATTCAGGCCCATGAACCTAACACATCATCTGATCACTTTGCCTTCCAGCAAACCGATCAGATGATATTGGATCCGGATTGGAAGGAACAGGACCCTTGACCCAGGATTACTGCGGAGGGGGGTTCTTTATTTCAATAAAGAGGGAGTCACTAATTGTGTGGTGTTTTATTTCTAATAAAAATATTTTTCTGTGTGTTGTGGTTTTTTTATCTGTACTAGAAATTCATGTTGGCCATGTCTAATATTGGCGTGACACCATGAATTCTGGGCTTAGGGCCAGTTGATAATATACAGCTAGCCCTAATCCCATTATTACCCAACGAAACACCCGTCACCAGGGCAGCTGGAAGAGTTGGATACAGCGCAAGAAGTTGGCGCTTCTATGACAGCGCCATTTTCTGGGGCGGCTGCAGACTGCAATTCGCAGCAGGGGTGCCCAGAAAGCTTAAGCACCCTGCGCTACGGATTTCAATCCCCAGCTGCCTAGTCTACCTGGCTGGGCACAAAAATTGGGCGAAGCCCACGTCACTTTTTTTTTTTTATTAAATTAATTAAAAAAAAGGGCTTCCCTATATTTTGGTTCCCAGCCGGGTACAAATAGGCAGCTGGGGGTTAGGGGCAGCCCGCAGCTGCCTGCTGAACCTGGTTAGCATACAAAAACATGGCGAACCCGACATAATTTTTTTGGGGGGCAAAAACCTTCTGGATACAGTCCTGGGTGGAGTATGCTGAGCCTTGTAGTTCTGCAGCTGCTGTCTGCTGTCTGTCTGTATAGATCAGAGAAGACAGCAGTTGCAGAACTACAAGGCTCACCATGCTCCATTCACTAGTGCATGCAGGAGAGCAGACAGCAGCTGCAGAACTACAAGGCTCAGCATACTCCATCCAGGATTGTATGCAGGAGTTTTTTGCTCCCCAAAAACATGACGTGGGCTTCGCCATATTTTTGTATGCTTGCCAGGTACAGCAGGCAGCTACGGCTGCCCCCAAACCCCAGCTGCCTATTTGTACCCGGCTGGGAACTAAATAAATAGGGAAGGCCTTTTTTTAATTATTTCATGAAATAATTAAAAAAAAAATCAACATGGGCTTCGCCCCATTTTCATGTCCAACTAGGTACAACTAGGCAGCTGGGGATTGGAATCCGCAGCACACGTTGGACCGAGCTTTCTGGGCCCCTCTGCTGCAAATTGCAGTCCTCAGCCGCCCCAGAAAATGGTGCTTTCATAGAAGCGCCATCATCTAGCGCTGTATCCAACTCTTCCAGCAGCCCTGAAGTCGGGTTGCTTGCTGGGTAATAATGGGTTATTACTAGCTTTGTTTTACTAGCTAGTATTAAGCCAGAGATTCTTAATGTCAGGCAAGTTTGACCCGGCTATTAAGAATCTCAAATAAAGGGTTAAAAAAAGACACCACACAGAGACAAAAAACTTTAATAGAAATAAATACACAGACACACTTAGAGACTCCATGTTTATTACTCCCTCTCATCCCTCCACGATCCTGGTCTTCTCTCTTCTTTGTCCTTCAACCCATGCAGCTCTGCTACATCAGACAGCACTGCATGGGAGGAAGATGCTGCTGCTCCCGTGCAGTCTAATCACTCAGTGAGAGTGAGCAGAGGCTGCGGGCTGTAAGTGGTGACATCACCACTGCCACCGTTGCTAAAGTAATCTGACAGGCTGGTTACTATTGCAACGGTGCTCCGATCACGTGATTCCCGGTGCCGCAATTCACCGGCTGTGGCAGCCATTCCTTACATGTGGGCTGATGCTGTAAAGAGCACCCACATGCAGGAACGGGGAAGCCGACCTTGTGCAAGAGCATCCCGCCGGTACACAGAGATGCTGGACCAAGCACTGCGTACCGGAGAGATGCACTGAAAGGACCTAGCATGATGTCTAGTCATGTGACTAGTCTGTAGCCAATGAGATAATACACACGTGACTGGTCAAATGCTATTTTGATGTCAGGAAGGTCCTATCATCAGTGTTAGTTACCAGGAGGACGCAGCGATTATCGGAAGGAAAAGCGTCAGGAGACAGAGTAAAGGACGCGTCGCGATGACCTGTAAGTGTAATGGCAATGTTGATTAACTGTATGTGTACATGTATAAAGTGTTTTTATGTGCTTGTGTTTGCCTGCCATTGTTTTCAATGGGGTTCGAAGGAGTTCGTCGAACGTTCGTCAAACGTTCATCAAATGGAGCCTCCGTTCAACAAACTGAACCGAACTCGAACACTAGGAGGGTGGCTCATCTCTTCCAATGACACATGCAATGGCTTGTTTGGCAAAAATTCACTTTCTGTGTGTGTGTCTGTGATTGGATAACAGCCGGGCCCGCCCCACTGTATTTCGCGGTTAGGAAAAAAAAAATGTCGATCGCCATTGTTTCAGCACTTATCAGCAGCACTGATCTAAACCCCGTCCACCCGCACACTGTACGCTTAATTTAATAATATCATGATTAACAGTGACACACAGTATTAAAGTGAAAAGCCAGCTAGTAACTAGCTACACTTTTTGGTCATCGAGCCGTTATCGAACTTTAGCTCGAACTGCCGAACTTTAAGCAAATCGTTCGAGTTTGTCAAACGACTCGAACATCGACGAAAATCCCTCGAATTTGAAATTGGCAAATGGTTCAAATCGAACATCGCTCATCTCTACTTCTAACCATGACCACTGGGTTTTCCCCAGCTGAACTCTGTAATCTGTCTATCCACAATATGCTAAACCTGAGAACACAGCAGGCAACATACTGTTCGGTCTTCACAGCTGGCCTTTGGTAGATGACCATGTCTGGTTGTCTGTTTGTAGAGTCCCCTACCACCAAAATTTCCTGGCCTTTTCTGCTCTTCTATTTCCCTCCTTCATACAGCAGCCATTTTCCTGATTTCTTGGAGCATCATCCTGCTGTAGTGATCCTGGTCCTGGGCCTGTATCCCCAATATCAGCTACACAAGCATATTTAATAGGTTGTGAGTAGGGATGATTAAATACCAAAATATTCGACTTCTCGAATATCCAACTAATAGGTCGCCGCTATTCGACTATTCGAGAATATTCGATGCACAATGTAAGTCTATGGGAAACCAGAATAATTTCACGTTGGACCTAATGGCTAGCTGTGGTGACTGAGGAAAAGGCAGAAATGGATGAGAAAAGACAGAAACAGTATGGGCACAGCCTGTAGAAGGAGCGTGACTGCAGTTCTGGTGTCTTGGAATAACGTGCTCAGAGCAGCCTGGGACTTTTACATAGTGGCCAGAACAAGCTCTCAATTCAAAGTAAAAGAGGGGAGATTGATAAGAAACAGTTTTTAGTGCCTAATTACTTTAATAAAACATAAAATCAAGCCCTGACCTTAAAAAAAACACTTTAGCATCTCTCTCTGTCTGTCAGTCGGTCTCTCTCTCTGTCGGTTGGCCGGTCGGTCTTTCTCTCTGTCTCTGTCAGTCTCTCCCTCTGCCCCCTCTCTCATACTACCCGATCACAGACTGATCACTTTCACGTTACTGCACGGGTGTCACACTGCTCCAGCAGCTTCTCCTGCTTTTGAAAATGGCGGCCTCTCATTATTCCATCTCGTGTTCACTGCTTCTCCCGCCCACCAGGGCCTATGATTGATTGCATTCAGACAAGCCCCCACACTGAGTGACAGCTGTTTCACTGCAACCAATCACAGCCGCCAGTGGACAGGTCTATGTAGTGCAGTAAAATAAATAAATAAATAATTTAATAAAAAACAGAATGTGGTCCTCCTCAATTTTGATACTAGCAAAGGCAAAGCCACACAGCTGAAGGCTGGGATTCTCAGGATGGGGAGCCTCCCATCTAAAAATATCAGCCAGCAGCCGCCCCGAATTGCCATATCCATTAGATGCAACAGTCCTGGCTCATCCCTAATTGCCCTGGTGCGGTGGCAATAGGTGTAATAAGGAGTTAATGGCAGCCCATAGCTGCCACTAAGTAGTAGGTTATTCATGGCAGGCATCTATGAGACACCCCCCATGATTAAACTGTAAGTGAAAGTAAACAAACACATACACCTGAAAAAATCCTTTCTTTGGAATGAAAGACAAAAAAAACACACTTTCTTTCACCACTTTATTAAAATCCCCAAATACCCCTTCAGGTCCGGCATAATCCACACGAGGTCCCATGACAAATCCAGCTCTGTTACATGAAGCTGACAGGAGTGGCAGTAGAACACAGACACTCTCTGTGAGCTCCACGCAGCAACTGAAGTAAGTCGCGCTATCAGCGGTGCCGTCAGCAGGTTACCCGCAGCAACCGCACTCAGGTGGAGGACTCCAGCTTGCCGCGGATAACCTGACTAATGGCACCGCTGATCGCGCGGCTAACTTCAGTCACTCAGGGTATATCCTGTCACCGATGAGTCCTTTACCTGTGATCGCACATCAGGCTGCAGCACACAGACAGAGCCGCGTGATGACAATGAAGTCGGGTGAAGTTCATGCGAGTTCATTCTGATCGCGCGGCTCTGTCTCGCAGCCAACCATGCTCTATTTGGATGTAGCAGAGCTGAGTGGGACCGCACGGTCAAAGATGCATCCAAAATGCATTAAAAATGCATCCAAAACGCAGCATTTGGGATGTTTTTTGAAACGCACATGAAGTGACAAAACGCTTCTTTTTATTTTTCACGCCAGAACGCAACGTGCGCACATACCCTTTATCAGTTGGATCTACGAATGCTCTACCTCACACAATACAGTCTATCTACACCGCCAGCTCCCTATGAATGTGCTTTCACAAAATGGCTACTGACTTATAAGCCAATCACAGTAACACCACAACAAAGATAGCTGTGGTGTTACTGTAAGGGCAAGCAACATCAAATGTGTTCATTGGCTGTAAAACAGGTGCCAAAAAGTCAGAAATTAAACTGAAAGTATTGGAGTGGATACCGTTTTATTCGTCAGCTACCAAATGGTGTGAATAGCCTGTTATCCATCGGATACCGAATAGTGGCGCATACATTCACTTATCCCTAGTTGTGAGAGATCAGCACTAGGCTCCCTTACACTTTCTCCTCATCCTTTCTTCTTCTGTTACCCAGCTACCTCCTTTTGGGCCCTGACCTTCCCCACATCCAACCTTCTTCTTTTAGTGGTTCAAGCCAGAGCCACTCAGTGGGCTCTAAACTCTTCTCAGGTTTACAATGCTCCAGAGTGTTGCAAGCTGCACATTTAATCAATTACCTGAGCTTCCAAACATGTAATTTGCTGACATGAAGCTCAGATATATTCACCCACTAGCTGTAGTACCTGTCATTTCCCTGGATAGTAACTGTCTCTCTGTTTCTCTCCCAGTCTCCTCTCTGTCTGTGTCTGTCTGTCTGTCTGTCTGTCTCTCTCTCTGTCTGTCACTTTCCCTGTCTTTTTCTCTCTCTATATATCTTTGTCTATCTCTTTCCCTGTCTGTCTCTCTATCTCTTTCCCTATCTCTATCTATCTCTTTCCCTATCTGTCTCTCTATGTCTCACCCTGTCTGTCTCTCTCTGTGTCTGTCTTTCTCTTTCCCTGTCTGTCTCTTTCCCTGTCTGTCTGTTTCTTTGTCTGTGTCTATCTGTGTATTTTTGTTTCTTTGCCTGTCTGTCTCTGCCTATCTTTGTCTGTCTGTATCTTTACCTGTGTATCTCTTTCCCTGTCTGTCTGTTCAAGGCATGAAAACATCCGACAAGATGTCCACCTTGCAGCATTGTCCATGGAGGACATATTAAATGGGGCTAAATAGTATAGATAAGAAAAAAACTATAGAAAACATCCAACTATGCCCTTGAGTTAAATTATGATATGGTGTTTAACTATGGCTTAGTCTGCAGCCTTGCACTTAAAATACAGCCTCGGCTTTGCTTAGTATCCCTCCATTTAATTTACTGGAAGTTGCAGTTCTTCAACCAGTAATGTAATGATAAAGTCTCTGTTTTAGTGAAATATTCCTCTCTTTTACTTTATTACATTGCCTATAATATTATTTCCATTGAGCTTCTCTGTTTCACAATTAAACTTCTGGGAATTTCCACATTTATTTTTTCTGATTTCTCTGACCTATATCTGTTAATTTCACAGATGGGAAATTACTATTACATATACAAATAATAGAATCAATTATTCATTTGTAGCTGATCATTTAATTTCTCTTTTATTTATTCATACTCTATATGGATAATTCAACTTTGTTTTACATTGAAAAAATCTTTTAAAGTCGTTAAATTTTAGTAAAAGCAAAGTGTCCTAATATATTGAAAATAGGATAAAATGAAAATGGCACTTTTAATATGAAGGTCAACATTTTACAGAGTTGCTCCGAAGAAAAGTACTAAAGTGAATTTATTCAGATGGAATTGACGTCTGCTCAAATTTTACAAAGATCTGTAGAATATGGAAAGTCTGTAATTCTCTCCCTGAAGCTGGCCTCCAGTTTTCTGAATGGAAGATGGCCGGAAAAAGGTTAAAAATACGGAAATAGTAATAAATATATAGGAATATAAATAAATCTCTTTATATACCTGCGTTGTTCACTATCTGTGATCCTCGTTGCCTCTTTTCACCTCCACAGCATGCTTTAACCTCGGGCTTTTCACATTATTGACTGCAAACTTACAAAGTACACGCCTAACAGGAAGAGGCTGCGGCCTAAGGGGAGGCCCTGAGGACAAGATAGCACAAGAGGTGAGCGGAGATACCAGTAACAGTCTTTATTTTATCTTTCATCTTGCGCCTATTATACTCTGGATTCCGGAGATCCCAGACCAAAAAAAAGATTTTTAATTCACAAACGATAAATTTAATGTAAATCCAATTTTCCTTTGAAATGAGCAAAATTATACACATTAAAAAATGTTCAGATTCCCTCACATCTGAAAATAATCATAATAACAAAAATAATTAAAAAAAAATCCAGACATGGAGCGGAGTGAAATAATAATAATCTTGTCACTTACGAGGAGATAAATTTCGAAAGCTTTTGCTTTTCCAAATGACTCAAATTCAATCTTTTTTTTCATGACGAGAGGCGTGTTATATTTCTGATACTTTTTAGAAATATGTTTTGTGTTTATTTGTTATACAAAATAATGTTTACTGAATATCTAATTATCAGGTCACAATTCCCATTACATTTTCTAATTGGTTGCTTGTTGTTCTCCTCTGAAAACAGGAACCAATCACCTCCCGTTCTCCTATCACCCGTCCTTATCTGTCCGTTAACCAAAGAAAAATACATTATTACTCCCTAACCAAATGGAAATGAATTTGAGTCGGTTGCTATATTTTTTTTATTGTTTTTTTTAAACCATCCCAGTCTTCATTTTATTTTTAAATCTGATAACCCTTTTAATGTCTTTATTTCTAAAACTATAAATTATTGGATTAACCAACGGAGTAAACACAGTATATAGCAGCGAGAGGGTTTTATTACCCTCTGGTTGTCCTTTTGTTGGAAAAATATAAACACTAAAAAGAGTCAAGTAGAATATGAAGACCACGGTGAGGTGGGAGCTGCAGGTGGAGAAGGCTTTCTGTCTACTGATATTAGAAGAAATCTGTAGGATGGCACGAACAATGTTCACATACGAAATAACTATAATTATGCTGGGAATAACCACAAATGGAATACTTAGTAAATACAGTTGAAGTTTTATGGGAAATGTGTCAGAACAAGAAATTTCCTGCAAGGGAATAAGATCACAGAAGAAATGGTCAATAGTATTCAGCCCACAGAACTGTAATTTTGATATTATTATGATATAAATGAATGAAGAGGAAAAACCAAGCAACCAGAAGAAGGCAACCAACTTCACACAAAATGTACTCGTCATGATTGAGGTATAACGAAGGGGGTTACAGATGGCCACATATCTATCAAAAGACATCACTGTGAGAAGAAGACATTCATACCCTTCTGCAACATTGAAAAAATAAAACTGAATCATACATCCAATAAAAGTAATAGTCCCTCCATTTTTCAGTAGAATGTAGAGCAAGTTGGGGACAATATCTGTGGGTAACAAGATGTCAGTGATGGACAGTTGTGAGATGAAGAAGTACATCGGAGTGTGGAGGTTCTTGCTGGTGGACACCAGGGCGATGATCAGGAGATTCCCACAGATTGTCCCACAGTAAACCACCAGGAGCAGAGAAAACAGGAACATTCTCATGTTCTTGGTGGCTTGAAATCCCGTAAGGAAAAACTCATTGACAACAGTCAGGTTGTTTCCCTGTATTCAAAGGAAATCAAAATAAAAAATGAACCACTTTTTTCAGGAAATGTTTGCCTCTTCATTACCATTATCAAACCAAATTTGTTTCTTTCCCAAATGCACAATAAGTTTCATAAATGTTTTCATGTATCTTTATAAGCACCTTTAGCTACCAAAGGCTTTTTGTGTGGGATAAGTTATATTCTTTATTGGTACTACTGAAACTTGTAAAGTATTAAATTATTTTTTTAACTTTTATTTTTGGAAAGGGAATAAAAAATAAAGGCTCATGCAGTAGAGAACAAAACAGTGGACACACCTCTACAGGCAATTGAAGAGTCAGATGGAAGGACGATCAAAGTCCAAAAAATAGCTGTACGCTTTGTTCTTTCTACGTGGACTCTGATCTTTACTCAATCTGACTACATATTTGCAACCGTAAAATAGAACTGGACCATAATAGTTTTTTCCAACTTTTCAAAGGTAGCGTATTGGTACACCATTCACCAGGTGGTACTAGTATCTCAATTTTGAAAATGTGTGGACCCTGATCATTTTTCCATCTGACTCTTCAATTGCTTCCTTCCTCTTATTGGAGTGTGCACATTGTAGATTCATACTAAATGCTGCAAAACCACAAAGGAACATAAGTGAAATAAGCAGTAAAGTAACACAAAAAACCTGGAATAAGTGTTAAATCTGAAGTTCCTTAAAGTACCCCCTTTTCCAATGAAGACAGATTTACACTCCTTTTTACTTCTCTTGAGTAGCTTCAACAGTCTTGGTGATGGTTTCAGAATTTTTTGTACTTGTTGGATACTTTGCTTTCAATCCATGGTCTAACTCTTTCCAAATTGTATCTATTGGGTTGAAGTTGGATGATTGCGGAGATCATATTTTCTGATGCAGTCCTCCATCTCTTGGGTCACATCACCCTTACATAGCTTAAAGGTCTGTTTGGGTTATTGTCCTGTTGTCCCATACATAATCATCACACTAAGTGCAAAGCAGATGGGAAGGCTTGTTTTTACAAAATTCTGTGGTAGCCATGCTGAGTAAATGTGCCTTGATTTAGTAATAAGTCACCAACAGTGTAACAAGCAAAGCACGACCATGTGATCCCACCTCACCTTCCATGCTTCATGGTGGGAAATGCAAATGTGGTGCCCCTGAGGCTTCAGTTGCCACAGAGAATTGCACCCAATTTTGGGTGTAATGCTAAACTCAGATCCTGAGTAGATCAGTCCTGGTTTCACCACGTTACACACTGAAATACACACCAGGTTGCCCTGTTCCCACTGGAGACTGGGCTAGGGTAGGGTAATAAAGGGATCACCGACAGAGAGGCATTTATAGGATGCCCTCAACAGGGGCCCCAGTCCTACCAGCTTAGGACCCAAAAGGGGAGAGGTGCAGCCAGCAGGGGGAGTCAGGAGCCACCACAACAGTTAGAGAGTTCTCCAGCAGGAGAGGAAGGAAGCAATCGCATCTACAGGTGCTCCGGTGGGAAGGAGGAGAAGTTCACACGATTGACGTGTGAAAAGGGATCTCGGCTCCCCATGGAATCTATGCCATACAGGGCAGCAGGACCCTAGGGGAAATCATACTTCACGTTGATTTTCCAGACGCTGCCTGTACGGGGACGGTTTAAAGCCTCCCTGACCTCAAAGTTTCCGACAGCAAAGTGACATATTGAATCCAGGGCCTCGCATCAAGCCAGACCCCACATTGGAACCACGGCACCTGCATATAGGAGAAGAGTACATCTCGTGAAACACAGGCTCCCCTCGTAGCTTCAAGCCAGGGAATCCACAGACAGGCGTTACAAAGGAGGCAACCCACCGAACACCACATCGGACTGATCTGTAACAGGTCTGATTTCGACGGAGCCCATCACAGCAAGTGACTGGTATTACCCGGGTGAGCGGCATAGCACTAAAATTGAGTAAACAACCTAGAACTGCTGCCAGTGACTCTGACTCTTTATTACCGGTACTGCCGCTCCCCGCCGCCATTACTACTCCCCTCATCATCCCCACCGGGGCCTGCTCCACCTGTGGGTAGCAATACCATCCATAGCTGCTACCATCGTCTGCTCTGAAGGATAGCAACAGCAGCGGCAGCCCATTCCCTGGTCACATACCAGAGGTAGCATCACGACATTCATCAAACTACTACCTCCATCATCTCCCCAGCCATCTTCTGCTCGCCTCGGGGCAACGGAGCTGGGCTAGGCCGCCCGTTAGAAGTGACAGTCGACGGCCCGGTGACAAGTAGTTTAACCGCTTGCCCCGTGGGGCGCTAAACAAACATAGAAATCAAATTTGCAACTTTTTTTGCTTCTCCCAAGGATATTACTGTTTTTACCAAAAATACGAACTATCCTTATGTCCAGGGCTTTTGTTGATGTGTCTGCAACGTGATATCTATGCATCATTATTTTTGCAGTGAAGCTGTCAATTTTTGGTTTCAGAAAGTAGTAAAATTGATGATCTCATCCTCTGAAAGAGACAAAATCTTTGATGATCATATGAACTAGTTTCATCATAGCAACTAAAGCTTTTTATAGCTACTACACTTAAGGATACCTTCAAGTTTGGGAAATTTTTGGGTTTGACTAACCTTTATTTAATTAATCATAGAATTAAAGAATCATAGAATGGTAAAGTTGGACGGGACGAACTATAATTTCCCATTACTTTGTGAACTGGTTCTTGCCTTAATTTGGCACTGAGGAGTTTTGCAATAGGTTTCAGCACTTTATGGAAGTGTGTACCAACATTTCCTCTGCTGAACACACCTGACTGTTGCAAACATCTTCAGAGGGCCGGTGATTCTACACATAAACAATTGATAAAGCATACCAGTTACAAGTCGTTACTTTAAGAAACCTAAGGCTTCACACACATTCTGTTTTGTCTCCCACGTGTTTCTTTGCTCCCTGTTTCAATTTTTCCCTTTATGGTTTTGCTGCCTCTAATATTTTTCAATAATGTGGACAATCCAATAAAATAAGAAAACCGTTACAGTACACTTTTCCATGTACTGTATTTAGGTGCTCAAACTTCCACCAGAAATATAATGGTTCTTAGTTTTAGCAAGTTATCAAGCATTATTTTCTACTAATGTGCTGAGTGACATCTCCCACGTCAAGGAAAGGATGGTGTTATTATTCCTACAATATAGCTTTGTCAATTTTTCTAAAAGATAGTTTGACAGCAAATATCAAGAAAAATAAATGCCCTGAAAAGATGAATATAATATTCTGAGGCCTCCAAGACTTTTGTAATGTAAAAATAATTTCAATTCACTGTATGTGGTATGGGTAAATGGACAATAACCGATCTTCACTGCTATTCTTATACACAATATCTCAGTTTCTTCTTTGCTCTTTTATGGTTTTCTCTCCTATATCTATAGCTAGGCTTTGATTTCCCCTTATTGTCCAGTTTCACCTCAAAATGTCTGTTGCATTCCCTGCCTTTGCTTTTATACTGGCTATGTATGATCGTCCCACTTAACTGATTGTGCTATACTATGTGATGTTGAAGCTGCAAAGCGTTATGAAGAAGCAGAACCAGCTGAGCCCAAAGTCATGTGATTAAAGTAATCTTTTCTAATTTGTAGAATTATGATGTTTGTTTTTTTGACAAATCAAATTACAGAGACATTGAATTCACCAGGGTCAGCGAAAACTTGAAAATTTCACAAATTAGTTTTGCATTGAATCTAATCACTTACCTCTAGTTATATTTATTTCACTTATTTTTTTAGCACCATTAATTCAAAAATATTCTAGTTATTGTTTAAATTCTTACATTTTCAAGAGTGAGGTTAATACATTTTTTAAACCAATTTAAGACTGTCTTGTTTAAGGAATTTCCTACCTTTATAGATGGAATGGAGACCGTAATAATTTACTTAACAGTTATTTGTTTTGTACACCCTGAAATAACTGTATGTTATACTCAGGGCATACGTATAGAGCTGGCTCAGGGGCTCAGATTTTGCCTGAGACAGTAGTGACTAGAGCTAGCTCCGATCACTGCTGTTTATACAATTAAGTGTTTTTGACATTTAAAACTAATATAAAAAGACTGACCAACACATCCACTAAGTGTGAACAGGTGCACACTGAAAATTCAAGAAAGTTACAAAAAATATGCACAGAAGCACTCAGAAAAGCTAAAATATTAAATAAAAACATTGAATATAGGAATTTTGGCACTGCATTAATGGTATTGGAAAAAATGAGACACTTAAGCGGGCTTTACACGCTACAATAAATCTTACGATGTGTCAGTGTACATTGTAAGTAATATTGTAGCGTGTAAAACCTACATTCAATTGCGATTGAACGAAAAACCGTTCATCGCATGACGTCGTTCAATTGCTAAAACTTGAACGTCAGGTTGTTCAATTTTCCCAAGGCAGCACACATCGCAGTGTGTGACACCCCGGGAACGATGAACAGATCTTACCTGCGTCCTGCGGCTTCCGCCAGCAATGCGGAAGGAAGGAGGTGGGCAGGATGTTTACGTCCTGCTCAACTACGCCCCTCCACTTCTATTGGCCGGCTGCCGCGTGACGTCGCTGTGACGCCGAACGTTCCTCCCACTCCAGGAAGTGGGTGTTTGTCACCCACATCGAGGTCGTATGGAAGGGTAAGTACGTGTGACGGGAAAGAATCGTTTGTGTGACACGTTCAACAAATTGAACACGCCGCACATACGATAGTGGTGGGTCACATCGCATACGATATCGTATGCGTAATCGTAAGGTGTAAAGCAGGCTCTAGTTTACAAATTGGCCAATTTGTGTAAGCCTGACAGCCGACGACAAGGTGTACCTTTTTTTGCCGAGACCGTATCTTAATACTCCTCTATCTGGGTTAAAAACCTATATGTAATGGACAGGTAGGATCCAGGTAAATGAAGACGCTCAGGTTGGAGGGCGAAGTGCTCAGTCAGAAAGTAATGTAACACTAATATATTGCCATCGGCTGTCGGGCTTACACAAATTGGCCAATTTGTAAATCAAGTATCTCATATTTTCCAATAGCAGTAATGCAGTGTCAAAATTCTTATATTCAATATTTACATACTTTAGCTTTTCTGAGTGTTGCTGTGCGTATTTTGTTGTAGCTGGCACTTAAACACATAAATATCCAGGCTGCTTGTGCACTGGCTCCCATTGCCCCATGCTAATGGATTGCTAGATACATAGATTAATGTGGCAGTAAGGGACCTACTAAAGCTCCACCTTACAGCCATGTAGGTCCTTCTATAAGGCCTGTTCTTTCTGATCTGTGAAAATACATTTTTTTAGTGGGGGAGAGTGGCAAGTTATAATTGCTGTTTTTCAGTTCCAGAAAGTGAAGTAAAAAGCACAATTTCACAGGTAGCCCAAAATGTTACCAATAAAAACATTAAAAAAAGATGAAATTAATATGAACATATACTCTGCTGTAACTAAAATAAAAGCATAGTGCATATAACTAAACATAGCGGACATAGTAAAAACTGTTTTTGATCAAAAAGCGTAAAGCCATCCCACCGCGACAAGGTGTACCAATACGGGACAGTACCTACACTCTCTAATATTAAAACCTCCCCGTGTATCAACAGACATCAATTTGAATAAGGGCAGAGAGTGGCTGGGTCCCAACTGGACACACAGCTATGGTAAGCCATAATAATCAAATGCCAAGCTCACGATGAAGGGGGCCACACCCTATTTGTGCTGAGTACAATAAGCTACAAAATAAATTAAAAAAGTGACTCAAAGTATGAATTGGTGTACATGTAACTTGTAACCTCGTATTCACACTGGCCATAAGACATAAAAAAAACAAAAGATGAAAATAATGCGAACATATACTCTGCTATAACTAAAAAAAATGGTAATTTCTTCTAGTGCTTCCCATGGCTGCGTGTCCACTTGGGACCCAGTCACTCTCAGCCCTTATTCAAATTGATGTCTGTTGACACATACAGTCATGGCCAAAAGTTTTGAGAATGACACCACCATTCTATTTTCCCATGATCTGTTTCCCTCTGGTTTTTAATTGTGTTTGTCTGATGTTTACATCACATACAGAAATATAATTGCAATCATATTATGAGACCAAAAGGTTCTATTGACAGTTAGAATCAGTTAATGCAGCAAGTCAATATTTGCAGTGTTGACCCTTCTTCTTCAGGACCTCTGCAATTCTCCATGGCATGCTCTCAATCATCTTCTGGACCAAATCCTGACTGATAGCTGTCCATTCTTGCATAAGCAATGCTTGCATTTTGTCAGAATTTGTTGGTTTTTGTTTGTCCACCTGTCTCTTGATGATTGCCCACAAGTTCTCAATGGGATTAAGATCTGGGGAGTTTCCAGGCCATGGACCCAAAATCTCTATGTTTTGTTCCATGAGCCATTTAGTGATCACTTTTGCTTTATGGCAAGGTGCTCCATCATGCTGGAAAAGGCATTGTTGGGCGCCAAACTGCTCTTGGACAGTTGGGAGAAGTTGCTCTTGGAGGACATTCTGGTACCATTCTTTAGTCATGGCTGTGTTTTTAGGCAAGACTGTGAGTGAGCCGATTCCCTTGGCTGAGAAGCAACCCCACACATGAATCGTTTCAGGATGCTTAACAGTTGGCATGAGACAAGACTGGTGGTAGCGCTCACCTCTTCTCCTAATAAGCTGTTTTCCAGATGTCCCAAACAATCCAAAAGGGGATTCATCTGAGAAAATGACTTTACCCCAGTCCTCAGCAGTCCACTCCCTGTACCTTTTGTAGAATATCAGTCGGTCCCTGATGTTTTTTCTGGAGAGAAGTGGCTTTTTTGCTGCCCTCCTTGAAACCAGGCCTTGCTCAAGCAGTCTCCGCCTCACAGTGCGTGCAGAAGCACTCACACCAGCCTGCTGCCATTGCTGAGCTAGCTCGGCACTGCTCATAGTCCGATCCCGCAGCTGAAACAGTTTTAAGATACGGTCCTGGCATTTGCTGGTCCTTCTTGGGCGCCCTGGAGCCTTTTTGGCAATTATGGAAGCTCTCTCCTTGAAGTTCTTGATGATGCGATAGATTGTTGACTGAGGTGCAATCTTTGTAGCTGCGATACTCTTCCCTGTTAGGCCATTTTTGTGCAGAGCAATGATGGCTGCACGTGTTTCTTTAGAGATAACCATGGTTAACTGAAGAGAAACAATGATACCAAGCACCAGCCTCCTTTTAAAGTGTCCAGTGGTGTCATTCTTACCTAATCATGACTGATTGATCGCCAGTCCTATCCTCATCAACACCCACACCTACGTTAATGGAACAATCACTAAAACAATGTTAGCTGCTCCTTTTAAGGCAGGAATGCAATGATGTTGAAATGTGTTTTGGGGGTTGAAGTTCATTTTCTTAGCCAATATTGACTTTGTAAGTAATTGCTGTTAAGCTGATCACTCTTTATGACATTCTGGAGTATATGCAAATTGCCATTAGAAAAACTTAAGCAGTAGACTTTGTAAAAATTAATATTTGTAGCATTCTCAAAACTTTTGGTAATGACTGTAGTAAGGTTGTAATATTAGAGAGTGTTAGGTACTGTCTCTATTGGCTACACCATGTCGCGGTGGGATGGCTTTACGCTTTTCTGATCAAAAACAGTGTTTACTAAGTAGCCTATGTTTAGTTATATGCACTATGCTTTTATTTTAGTTACAGCAGGGTATATGTTCATATAATTTTCATCTTTGGTTTACATCTTATGGCCAATGTGACCATGAGCTTACCAGCTGCATGTACACCAACTCATACTCCGGCTCACTTTTTTTTTTTTTTCTCAATAAAATCATTAGCTTGGTTTGGCAAATAAAAAATTCTCAAATGAGTCCAATTGATGGGAAAAACAAGTTCCCAGTTCTATAAAGTAGAAAATACCAACACAAATCATTTTTACAATCTTCTGAGTTTTTTTTAACCCCTGATGTCATTGCTATCATATCAACCTGAAAAATCATATTGTTACATAAAAACCTGAAAAACAGAGATAAGAGTTTTTCACCCTTTGAATGAGTGGTGTGATTCATAAATACAAAGGAAAAAATGAACAGATAAAAACAAGAAACTGATTACGAATAGGTTGAGAGAAGATTATAATTGTCAAAAAGTGCAGTGTCAAGAATAATGATCCAGGGATTCTGAAAAAAATGATTGCAAATTTAATATTATTAAGATTATTACTTTTTTGTTCAAATCAATTATCTGTTCTTTTTGAGTGAAAGAAGGGAATTTTGTTTACTTACCGTAAATTCCTTTTCTTCTAGCTCCAATTGGGAGACCCAGACAATTGGGTGTATAGCTATTGCCTCCGGAGGCCACACAAAGTATTACACTTAAAAGTGTAAGGCCCCTCCCCTTCTGGCTATACACCCCCAGTGGGATCACTGGCTCACCAGTTTTAGTGCCAAAGCAAGAAGGAGGAAAGCCAATAACTGGTTTAAAGACCAATTCAATCCGAGGAAACATCGGAGAACTGAACCATACCACATGAACAACATGTGTACCCGAAAAAAAACAGAAAAACCCCGAGAAAACAGGGCGGGTGCTGGGTCTCCCAATTGGAGCTAGAAGAAAAGGAATTTACGGTAAGTAAACAAAATTCCCTTCTTCTTTTTCGCTCCTAATTGGGAGACCCAGACAATTGGGACGTCCAAAAGCAGTCCCTGGGTGGGTAAAAGAATACCTCGTGATAGGGCCGTCAAACAGCCCTTTCCTACAGGTGGGCAATCGCCGCCTGAAGGACTTATCTACCTAGGCTGGCGTCTGCCGAAGCGTAGGTATGCACCTGAAAATGCTTGGTAAAAGTATGCAGACTCAATCAGGTAGGTGCCTGACACACCTGCTGAGCCGTAGCCTGGTGCCGTAATGCCCAGGATGCACCCACGGCTCTGGTAGAATGGGCCTTCAGCCTTGAGAGAACCAGAAGCCCAGTAGAACTGTAGGTTTCAAGAATTGGTTCCTCGATCCCCCGAGCCAGGGTGGATTCAGAAGCTTGCGACTGTTTACGCCGACCAGCGACAAGGACAAAGAGTGCATCCGGGTGGCGCAGGAGCGCCATGCGGGAAGTAGAACCTGAGTGCTCTCACCAGAACCAACAGATGCAAATCCTTCTGAAATTGATGGACTGGACGAGGACACAAAGAAGGTGAGGTGATATCCTGATTGATATGAAAGTGGGATACCACCTTAGGGAGAAATTCCGAAATCGGACGCAGAACTACCCTGTCCTGGTGAAGGACCAGGAAGGGAGATTTGTATGAGAGCGTTGCTAGCTCGGAAACTCTCCTAAGAGACGAGACCGTTACTAGAAGGCCACTTCCCGAGAAAAGCGGGAAGGGAGACCTCTTTCAAAGGCTCGAAAGGCGGCATCTGGAGAGCAATTAGAACCTTGTTCAGATCCCAGGGCTCTAACGGCCGCTTGTACGGAGTGCTGAGACGACAAACTCCCCGTAGGAACGTGCGTACCTGAGGAAGTCGTTTCTGAAAAAATACAGAAAGCGCTGAGACTTGTCCCTAAAGGGAACTGAGCGACAACCCTTTTTCCAACCTAGATTGCAGGAAGGAAGGAAACATAGACGATGCAACCGGCCAGGGAGAAACACCCTGCGCCGAGCACCGAGATAAGAATATCTTCCACGTCCTGTGGTCAATCTTGGCGGACGTTGGTATGCTAGCCTGTCTCATGGTGGCAACCACGTCCTGAGGTAATCCTGACGACACTAGGTTCCAGGACTCAATGCCACACCATCAGGTTGAGGGCCGTAGAATTCAAATGGAAGAATGGCCCTTGAGACAGCCAGTCTGATTGGTCTGGTAGTGCCCCCGGTTAGCCTACCGTGAGGCACCACAGAACCGGGAACCACAACATCCTCGGCCAATCTGTAGCGACGAGGATGGCGCGGCCGCAGTCGGTCCTGATCTAGCGCAGCACTCTGGGCAACAATGCCAGAGGTGGCACATAAGGTAGCTGGAACTGCGACCAATGCTGAACTAAGGCGTCTGCCGCCAGAGCTCGATGATTGTGAAACCGTGCCATGAAGCTGGCACATTGTTGTTGTGCCGTGACGCCATTAGATCGACGTCTGGCCTCTGTCAGCGACGCCAGATCTCCTGAAACCCGTCCGGGTGAAGAGACCATACCCTTTCGGCCACACCCCGGCGACTTAGGAAGTCAGCTTCCTAGTTTTCCACGCCTGGGATGTGAACTGTGGATATGGTGGATGCCGTGTCTTCCACCCACATCAGAACCTGCCGGACTTCCTGGAAGGCTTGCCGGTTGCGCGTTCTTCCTTGGTGGTTGATGTATGCCACCGCTGTGGAGTTGTCCGACTGAAGTCGGATTTGCTTGCTGTCCAGCTGCTGTTGGAAGGTTTGTAGGGCAAGATACACTGCTCTGTGTTCAAGAACATTGATCTGAAGGGTGGACTCTTGCTGAGTCCACGTACCCTGAGCGCTGTGGTGGAGAAAAACTGCTCCCCACCCTGATAGACTCGCGTCTGTCGGAACTATCACCCAGGATGGGGATAGGAAGGACCTTCTTTTTGACCATGAGGTGGGAAGAAGCCACCACCGTAGAGATTCCTTGGCCGCCTGAGAAAGAAAGACGACTCTGTTGAGGGAGGTCGACTCCCCGTCCCATTGGCGGAGAATGTCACATTGTAGTGAACGCAGATGAAACTGCGCGAAAAGAACTGCCTTTATTGCTACCATCTTACGTAGGAAGTGCATGAGGCGTCTCAATGTGTGCGACTGGTTCTTAAAGAAGAGATTGCAGTCCGTAGTGAATGCTGTTTGTCTAGCGGAAGCTTCACTATCGCTGAGAGAGTATGAAACTCTATGCCTAGATATGCTAGCGATAGGGTCGGGGTCGGATCTGACTTCAAAAAGTTGATGATCCACCCAAAACTCTAGAGAGTCTCCAGCGCAACGTTCGGGCAGTGTCGGCATGTTTCCTAAGAGAGTGCCTTGACAAGTAGATCGTCTAAATATGGGATCACAGAGTGACCCTGAGAGTGCAGGACTGTGACTACTGCTGCCCTGACCTTGGCGAAGACCAGTGGGACTGTCGCTAGCCGGAAGGTAGAGCTACGAACAGAAGGTGTTCGTCTGCTATAACGAAGCGTAGAAACGCTAGTGCTCTGGATCAATCGGCACGTGTGGATAAGCATCCTTGATGCCTAATGATGCTAGGAAATCTCCTTGGGACATTGAGGCGATGACATGGCGGAGGGATTCCATCCGGAACCGCCTGGTGTCCACGAGCTTGCTGAGCAGTTTTAGATCCAGAACGGGACGGAACGGCCCGTTCTTATAGGCACCGCAAATAATTTGGGGTAAAAACCGTGACCTTGTTCCTGAAGAGGAACGGGGGTCATCACTCCTTCTGCCTATAGAGTGCACCCTGTTTGCAGAAGAGCAGCGGCTCGGCCGGGAGGTGGAGAAGTTCTGAAGAATCGAGTTGGAGGACGAGAAGTGAGCTCTATCCTGTACCCGTGAGACAGAATGTCTCACACCCAACGGTCATTGACCTATGGCAGCTAAATATCGCCAAGGCGGGTGAGCCTGCTACCGACCGAGGATGCGGAGAGAGGAGGCCGCAAGTCATGAGGAAGCCGCCTTGGAAGCGGGTTTTCAGACTGTCTCTTTTTTGGGCGTGACTGAGCCCGCCAAGAATCTGAGCTCCTCTGATCCTTTTGAGTCCACATTGGACGAGGAAAAAAGGGACCTGCCCGAGCCTCGAAAAGACCGAAACCACGACAGCCTCCTGCTCTGTTGGGGTTTGTTGTGTCCGGGCTGAGGAAAGGATGAATCCTTACCCCTGGACTGTTTAATGGTTACATCCAAACGCTCACCAAACAGTCGGTCAGCAGAAAAAGGCAACTGGTTAAGCAACCTTTTTTTTTTTTTTTTTTTTTTTTTTTTTTTTTTGGAAGCAGAATCTGCCTTCCATTCACTTAACGAGCAGACCAGGCTCTGCTTAAAAACACGGAGCAGCGTAGGCTACTGCCGTACGGTTCGCAGAGTCTAGGGCAACCTGAATCGCGTAAGAAACAAATGCAGACATTTGAGAGGTTAAGGATGCCACCTGCGGCACAGATGTACGTGTAACCGTGTCAATCTGTGTAAGACAAGCTGAAATAGCTTGGAGTGCCCCAAGGGTGAGAATGCTGGGGCCAACGGTGCGCCGACAGTCTCATAGATGGATTTAGGCCAGAGATCCATCTGTCTGTCAGTGGCATCTTTAAGTGCAGCTCCATCTCCCACTGCAACTATGGATCTAGCTACAAGCCTGGAGATTGGAGGATGCCGCTTGGGACACTGGGTCCAGTCCTTGACCACGTCAGGGGGCAGGGATAACGTGTATCCTAAGCCGTTTGGAGAAGCGCATATCTGGATAAGTGTGGTGTTCCTGGACTGCCTCTCTGAAGGCAGAGTGGTCCAGAAAAATACGTGAAGCTGACTCCTCCACTGGAGGAGCTGGGTGAGAAATAACCAACATTCTATTGATGGACGCTATAAGATTATTCACTATGGCGTCACCATTAGGTGTATCCAGATTGAGAGCGGTCTCAGGATCAGAATCCTGAGCCGCTACTTCCGCCTCATTACACAGAGAGTCCTTCTGCTAGGACCCTGATGAAACCGAGGGCCGCTCATAGTGAGCCCGCTTAGGCTGTCTGGGACTGACGTCTGTGCAGAGCCGTGACTCTGGGATGCGTGTGACATTCCCGGAGCTGTTAGTTGTTCACACTGAGGGGGGCCATGGATCAATGATTCAACAGTGCCCATGTTGTGAGAGACATGTCCGGACTGCTAGGCTTCTAGTATCATAGCCATAGTCTCAGAAAAACTGTCAGTAAATACTGCAGACACCGTCCTCATCCTCTGGCCATTAGCAGAGACTCCGGCTGAGTTAGACATAATGGGGGTCTATGTAACCTGCCGGCCGTATAGCCGTACATGCTGTACCGGCTGCATAGAAAAACATGTGGTTCTGCACCTTTGTTTTACACAGAGAATATGCTGATAACTCCTCCGCACAATCCAGGAGGGTATATACAACGTGCGACCAAACAGTGCAATGTATATAGTACAAGCATATCTATAAGTGCACTTCTGCACTAGTGGGGTTAGCACCACAGGTGCTGCTTAACGCCTGTTGCAGCGATTGTGTGACTATCAGAATGCCAGGGTCTTCCACACTTGTCTCTGTATCGTATAGAAACTGACACTAATGGCTGCCGGCGTCCTTGTAGAGAAGGAAGCCGTGGGCGTGCCTGAGAAAGTGCGGGAATCCGGTTTCACAGTGCACACAGTGAGAGGGGTGGAGTATGCAAAACATACTCCAGCTCTCAGCGCTGCTGTGCTATGCAGCGTCACGCCCCTACCCTGACTGTCAGGCCTGTGGGCGGTAACGAAGGGAGACTAGGCCCAGAAGCCGGGGACTCGAGTTAATAAGCGCGGCCGGCATATCAGTGCTGGCCGGCGCGGAAGTCCCCGGCGCACCACAAATCCCAGCGGCGCCTTAAATAAAAGTGGCAGCGGCGGTTAGCGCAGTAGTCACCCAATACACTAACACACCCAGCAACGCTGTGGTGTGCGATGGCACTAGTGCGGACAGCGCCGCTGTCCCTGGCGCACTAACACACCCAGCAGTGCTGCCGTGTGTCTGCGCGGTCCCCACAGGGACACAGAGTACCTCCATGTAGCAGGGCCATGTCCCTGAAGATACTCCGCTCCATGTCCAGCAGATACCAGGGGCTGTGGATGGAGCACGGTCTCAGTGCCTGGAGACCGATAGAATCCCACTTCACCCAGAGCCCTGTAAAAAGGGATGGGGAAGGAAGCAGCATGTGGGCTCCAGCCTCCGTACCCGCAATGGGTACCTCAACCTTAACAAACACCTCCGACATGAAGTGGGGTGAGAAGGGAGCATGCTGGGAGCCCTGTATGGGCCCTCTTTTCTTCCATCCGACATAGTCAGCAGCTGCTGCTGACTAAACAGTGGAGCTATGCGTGGATGTGTTGCCTCCTTCGCACAAAGCACAAAACTGGTGAGCCAGTGATCCCACTGGGGGTGTATAGCCAGAAGGGGAGGGGCCTTACACTTTTAAGTGTAATACTTTGTGTGGCCTCCGGAGGCAATAGCTATACACCCAATTGTCTGGGTCTCCCAATTAGGAGCGAAAAAGAAAAGATGATTAAATGTAAAATGTTGATTTGCTGTTAGTTTAACCTCCTACTGATATATTATTTACTTTTACTCTGAGACTTTGATGCGACCTCACATGACGAGACAACATAATTCCTGGCAAATGATGGCTGCAATATCGAGCCTCATTTGCTTCTTACCATTGTGCACACAGCTGAGCTCTGCCCATGGCTTCTAACCTGTCAATCTCTGACTACGACATTTACTGCTCATCAGCAGGGGGCTCATCATTCCATGCGCCCATTGGTGAGCTTATGACGAAATCACAAGGCACTGATGGGTTCCCAAAATGGCTGAAGAAGACCCCAGTGCCAGTCATGATTGTACTCTAGAGACAGTCAGCCTAAAGCTGGCGTTCACAGAAGACCATGATTTTTTCGCAGTTCTGTAGCAATGCTGTGTATGCAGCACAAGCGATTGATTGATCACAGGTTTAACCCCTTCACCCCAGGCGATTTTCCATTTTTCTTTTTGCTCCCCTTTTTCCCGAGAGCCGTAGGTTTTTTATTTTTCCGTCAATTTTGCCATATAAGGGCTTATTTTTTGCAGAATGACTTGTACTTTTAAAGTAAATTAGTTTTACCATATAGTGTACTGGAATATGGCAAAAAAATTCCAAATGCAAAAAAATTGCAAAAAAAGAAGTGCAATTTCATGATGTTTTTTGGGATATTTTTTTCACAGTATTCACTATATGGAAAAACTGATGTGTTGGTGTGATGCCTCAGGTCAGTATGAGTTTGTGGACATTAAACATGTGTAGGTTTACTTTTATCTTAGGGGTTAAAAAAATTTAGAAGTTTGTCCACAAAAGGTGCACTTTTTGCGCCAATTCCAATTCCAATGTTCCGTAGCGTTCTCACTTTTAGTGATCTATGTCTCAGTGATGTATTTTTTTGTTTTTTGAGCTAACGTTTTTAACGGTACCATTTTTGCGCAGAAGCGCCATTCTGATCACCTGTTATTGCATTTTGCGAAAATTTGGTGGTGTCCAAAAACGTAATTTCGGTGTTTGGAATTTTTTTGCTGCTATGTTGTTAACCAATCAGATTAGTTGATTTTATATTTTGATAGATCGGACGTTTCTAAATGCGGCGATACCATATATGTGCATATTTCAAAATTTTTTTTAACCCTTTAGCTTTCAATAAAGTGAATGATTTCAACTTTTAGGATTTTTATTTTTTCCATTTTTTTTATTATTTCCTCTAGGGGACTATAAGAATCAGCAGTCTTCTTGCTTGTTCCTTTCTGTAGATCCCAGTTGACATGTGCGAGGATCGATCACTGCCAGCTGCCCACGGCAGCTGGCGAGGATTAGCCTGACATGATCAAACAAATACAATTATAAATGAATAATATATAAAAATATTATAAAGTTCTAATCACCTCTTTTCCCCATGATAAATAAGTTTTATATATATATATATATATATATATATATATATATATATATACATACAGCTCTGGCAAAACTTAGGAGACCACTTCCACATTTTCATTTTTTCTGTTTTTTCTTTTTATATTTTTGAGTCAGATGTATATTGTTCTTTTATTCTATAAACTACTGACAACGTCTCCGAATTTCCAAGCAATACATTTTGTAATTATTTTCTGAAAATGACAAATAACAGAACAATGCATTGCTTTCAGACCTCAAATAATGCAAAGAAAACAAGTTCATAATAATTTAGAAACAACAATACTACTAATGTTTTACCTCAGGAAGATTCAGAAATCAATATTTTGTGGAATAACCATGATTTTTAATCCTAGATTTCATGCGTCTTGGCTGCTTTCCACCAGTCTTCACACTGCTTTTGAGTGACCTTATGCCACTCCTGGTGCAAAAATGTAAGCAGTTCTTTGTTTGATGGCTTGTGGCTATCCATCTTCCTCTTGATTACATTACAGAGGTTTTCAATGGGGTTCAGGTCTGGAGATTGGGCTGCCATGACAGGGTTTTCACATGGTGGTCCTTCATCCACACATTAATTGACCTAGCTGTGTGACATGGCGCATTGTCCTGCTGTAAAAACCAGTCCTCAGAGTTGGGGAACATTGCCTAAGCAGAAGGAAGCAACTGTTTTCCAGAATAACCTTGTATGTGTCTTGATTCATACCTCTTTCGCAAAGATGTTTGTTGAATTTTGTTTACATAATTTTCAGCTTTACCCAACACCTGGTCATCTAATGGTTAGATGGAGACCTGGAGCGGCGAACAAGCCACAGTGTTTTGCACTCACTGTGAAATTTGGTGGTGGATCGGTGAAAATCTGGGGATGTTTCCGCAGGGCCGGAATTGGGCAGATTAATCTTTGTGAAGAACATTTGAATCAAACCACATACAAGATTATCCAAGAAAAACAGTTTTTTCCATCTGGGATTTCTCATGCATTGTTGCATCTTTGTTTGCATTCACAGGGAAAAAAAACATATATTTTCCAAAGAAAAAAAAATCATTAAAGAAATGGAGTCATACACACAGCTTTGCATCTTTGTAAACTGGTGTTTTTAACTGAAAATATTAAAATTTCCCCTGCTATAAATTATTGTGTGTATTCTGCTTTTATCTACACTTGAACATTCAATTAAAAACATCTGTACCTAGATGAATACCAGTGTGTGGAGATATGGGAATATAGGTTTGAAATGAAATCATGAAGTCTTACAATAAACAATGCCCTTATAAACACATGGGTGTACAAAAAATAGGAGGGAGCTTTGGGGGGTCAATGTTGGTTTGACATTAACTTTAGAAAAAACTGGAATATGTAACAATAAGAAAGTCAGTAATATTTGTAGACAGTTAGAGTTTCTGATTAGGGATGATCGAATATCACAAATATTCGGCAATATTCAGCTTTGCGAATATCCGATGAATAGGTCGCCGCTATGCGAATATTCAATGTGCATTGTAAGTCTATGGCAAGCCCGATTAGTTGCTATTTGGCAATTATTCGAGTTTCCCATAGACTTACATTGCGAATCGAATATTCTCAAATAGTAGAATAGCGGCGACCTATTCGCAGAATATGGGCGTTGCTGAATATTTGCGGTATTCGATCATCCCTATTTCTGATGTGTCCTACAAAGTAAAAAACATAGGCAAACATATTCCAAAATTATCGCTGTGCAATAGGCCCTCAAAAATTTTTTTTTTTTTCTTTAGTACTTACATCAGTCATTTTCATGTTGTAAATATATATTTTTATTTCAATTCTGTTCTGTTTTCAGAATAATCCCCCAAGACTTGTACAGGCCAACCAGTGTGATGAAATATGCAGAAAATATAGACACAGTCATTACACGCAGAACATAAAGTATAGTGAATACAGAACATGTGTATATATATATATATATATATATATATATATATATATATATATATACTAAACCTGGAGCTGAGATATGGTGTGTACCAAATCTTTGGAGATTATTTTTTTCTCTTGTGTCTCATTAACTCCTGGGCATCATGGAATAGAAAGATAAAATTCCAATAATTGGCTCTAGGACACCAGTTTAGTGACTTTTATAAAATGAATTATTGGATAGAAAGTTACTTACCGTAAATAATGTATAGGAGTAAAAAATGAATAATCAGAAATCCATCTTACAGGAAAAGTTTTATTTTATGAATATTTTACTCGTCTGAAAATGTAAATAATAAGTTAATGTTTTAGTATTTTGTGTTTTCAGTAAAACTCATAGTAATTAGAGATTAGCAAACCAAAAGATATTCAAGTTCTCCAAACCAGCATGGAAAGAAAATCTGAAACAGTGAGCGAACTTGACCCTGACCGTAACCCTGAACAACAAACCCCATAAAACTGAAAGGGGATGAGATGTTTGAGGCTGTAAAATAGCTGAAAAATGGCCACAGTAAGCACTAAGGGGCTGTGGCTGAAGTTAAACAGTAGTAAGAGCAGGATAGTTATATATACAATGTTTCTTGGTGCTTCCTGGAGGATCCCTCTGCAGTCAGACTTGTTCTGGGCCCGCTAATTATGGTTCATGAATATTCACTGCTTCCCTTGTCACCCTCTGTGCCAGTGTCTATGATTGGTTGCAGACTGACATACACACCCCCACTCTTTGCCCATGTCTGTAATTTTAATTGGTTGCAGTCAGTTTTCCTTATGGTACTGTAAAAAGGAATAAATAATTTTAAAAAATTACACAGGATTTTGGCCCATATTGATAGCCAATCCGGTTAAAACTACAGAAGCAGGCTGCAGCCCCACCTGTGAGATTTATCATGGCTTAATATCAAGTTAGAGGAGAAAATAGATGTAGGATCTCCCCCATTTCTCATATCCAGCCATGGGAAAACAGATCATCCCGATTGCCCTCGTGTATATACACTGCAGCCTAAATTCCTAAATGTTAAGGTCATTGTGAAGTTCTATGTGATTATATCCTAACATAAGTAAACTTGCAGTATTTTAAGCTTATTTCATAAGTTGAAATTTTTCAAAAGCACCTAATAAATTTTTTTATCAGATAAATGAAAATGAACTGTGATCAAAATTAGAGAATACTTTCAGAAACCTGCAAGTTATTGGTGTTAATCTGGTACCTGGTGCTAATTTCCTTCATTATCTCACAAGCCCTATGTAAAGGGTTCGTTACACGCTACGATATATCTAACGATATGTCGGCAGGGTGACATCGTTAGTGACGCACATCCGGCATCGTTTGACATATCACAGCGTGTGACAACTACGAGCGACTGTGAACGAGCAAAAATACTCACCTAATCGTTGCTCGTTGACACATTTTCAAAAAATCGAACGTCCTTCTGCATGCCAGTTGTTCATTGTTCCCGAGGCAGCACACATAGCTCCGTGTGCCACCCCGGGAACAATGAACTGCAGCTTACCTGCGGCCACCAGCAATGCAAAAGGAAGAAGGTGGGCGGGATGTTATGTCCCACTCATCTCCGCCCCTCCGCTTCTATTGGGCGGCCACTGTGTCTCATTGCTGTGAGGCCGAATGTCCCTCCCCCTTCAGGAAGAGGATGTTCGCCGCCCACAGCGAGGTCGCTCGGGAGGTAACTACGTGTGACGGGGGTTACCGACTTTGTGCGACACGGGCAACAAATTGCCCGTAACGCACAAACGATGGGGGCGGGTGCGATCGCACATGTGAACGGACGATGAATCAATGCATGTAACAGGGCCTTAACTGACAGCCTAAATTTTCAGTTTGTATTAACTTTGGAAAAATGGTATGTCGTTCCAAAGTGACTGAAACCCTCAGGCAGCAGGTTGTCCAGATGAAAGCCAAAGGGGTGACCCTATCAGCCATAGAAAGAAAAGTTGGTCTCTCCAGGTCTGTGATTTCAAGAATATTGCATCTTTACAACATCACAAACTCTTTCAAGACCCTAAAAAACATGCTGGTTGCCCTTGAAAGACAAATGCAACACTGCAGCTGGAATTGCTCGCCAGTTCAGCACTGAATAGGGTAAGGATCTGTCTCGTCAAACAGTGTCATGATCTTTAAAAGCATTTGGACTGAAAGCTCACTTTGCAATGACCAAACCTCCCATTAGCAGAAAAAATCAAAAGGCTAGACTTACCTTTGGTGAGGAGCATGTTGAGTGGACAGAGCAGAAGTGGCCCACAGTTCATTTTAGTGCTTAAAGCAAGTTTTATTTGTTTAGTGTGATGGTAAATATTATGTTCATTGACAAACTGGGGAAAGATTGAATCTAAAATGTGTTAAAAAGTCAGTAATAGATGGTGGAGGAATTGTCATTGTTTGGGGAATATTTTCTGCAGCAAAAGTTGGACGTCTCATAGAGCTACATTGCAGAGTGAATGCAAGTGTGTATCATAACTAGGGCTGAGCGAATCCAAACTGTAAAAGTCCGGATCCGTGCAGCAGGGTTTTAAACAGAGAAATGTGTTTCTATTGTGGACACATCTCACACTATTTTTGTTTGCCCTAAACGAGAAAAGAGATTTGCTCGTTGCTCATTCATTTACTGTGGGTACTGTGCAACCTAAATTTCTTTTGTCAGTCTCTTTAATTTGTTTGTTATCCTCATTATCTGCTATGGCTTTTCTTGATTCAGGGGCCGCCCTGAAAATAATTGATTTTGAGTTTGCGAAGACTTGTGGTTTTCCCATGATACCTTTTCAAACTTCTATTCCTTTAAGGGGCATTGATGCTACTCCCTTAGCTGAGAATAAACCCCAGTTTTGGATTCAGGTAATTATGAGGGTTGCACCAGCTCATCAGGAGAATTGTAAAATTGGGTACTACACAACTTGCATGATATTTTGGTACTGGGATTCCCTTGGTTGCAGACTCATAATCCAGTTCAAGATTGTAGATCCTTGTCTGTGGTTAGTTGCGGTTGTCAATGTGTGCATATGTGCCGCCTCCACGTCAGCAGTCGGGCTGCTCGGATTCGGATACGCGATGGCTCGAGGGGCGTCCGGACCCGGGGGTTGTGCGGCCACTCAAATGAAGGGGGTATTTACAGGGGATTGTATATTTAAAGTTCGTAACACCACCCGTGGTGTGTGGTAAGGTAGAGTACCACCGCTGCCATTGGGGAGTACCCGGGGTGATGACGGGGCAGCCAAGTGTTGTGACCCTCCACTGTTAGGGGGGAATGCCACGGGACTTGGTAAGAGAGGTGAGGAAGTGGCGTCGGGAGTGAAAGTGTCAATTGTGTACTCACTCAGTCCATAAAGCTGACACCGACAACTTGCTAAACCAAAGTTCTGGACACCGCTGCCGCCGAAGGGAGCCAGTTTGGGTCCTGTCCCCGATGGTTTTGCCTGATGATATGTGACCTCTTCCCTGGCACTTTGTCCACTACTTAGTTGGCCCCGGTAGCTTAAAACTAATTGGGTCCCGCTCCCCAGTGTGGCTTGCTCTCAGGGTTCACGCTTGGGATTTTTCTGGACCGTTTTTGTGGAAAGTCCTGTCCCCCTGCTTGCGCTAGTACCCCGATTTTGGAGCGGGTGGAGAGCAGATCTTGAAGGCTCCATTCTCGTCGGGTGAATTGTCAGGTTGCCTGAAGCTACTCCCTGATCTAGGGTCCACGTACCCTGTCGTACCCTGGTCCTGGTCCGGTGATGGTCCAAGTCCACTGGCTGTCCTCCTGGACATTTCCGTGGCCCTTGTCACGATCCCCTGCGACCGGGGGTCCAGCTCCTACTAGGCCCAGACCACCGTCTGCCAACTAGTTACTTTCAAGGAGCCCGGCTCCTGACCTTCTCCACCAACACTACACTGGATTACTCCTGACACTCCTGACTTCCCCTTACCAACCCCCCAAGTGGGCGACCCTATTCCACTCCGGCCGTCCACTGGTGTGTCTGATGGGTGTGGTGCAGAGTGTTCCTAGGATTTTGATTAGCTGGTTTTGGCAACTCACAAGTTGGGGACCCGTAACCAAGGAGGAGGTGGATATTGCACAGAAGGGCAGATTGCACAATATCATAGGCCAGGGCATCACACATAATCACCTTTCTGTGTTGTCTATTTCTGCTCAGACACATGATGTACCTGAATATTTTTAGGACTTCCTTGATATGTTTAATGAGACTGGATCTAATTCCTTGCCTCCCCACAGGGAGTGTGATTGTGCTATTGAATTTGTGCCTGGTTGTAAAATTCCAAAGGGACTGATCTTCAATCTATCTGTGCCTGAACATGTTGCTATGCAAACTTATATTAAGAAATCATTGGAAAAAGGTCACATTAGACTGTCATCTTCACCCTTGGGTACCGTTTTTTTCTTTGTGTCCCAGAAGGATGGGTCGTTGAGACCTTGTATTGACTATCGTCTCCTTAATAAAATCACTTTTAAATATCAGTATCCATTACTAGAGATGAGTGATGTTCGAATCAAACCGTTCGACAATTTCAAAATCAAGTTGTTTTGGGCAGTGTTCGAGTCGTTCGACGAACTCAAATGATTTGCTTCACGTTCGACCGTTCGAGTTACTGTTCGATAACGGTTCGATCACCAAAAGCGTGGCTTTTCACAGTAAGGCTATGTGCGCACATTGTGTATTTGCTTGCTTCCTGCATCCCCAGCACAATCCCTCTCTCTTTCCCACTCACCGATCAGTTGCACAGTTGTCACAAAGCTCCGGCGGCTTTTCCTCTGTTGAAAATGGCTGCTGCTCATTATTCAATCTGGTATTCCCTGCTTTCCCCGCCCACCGGCACCCATGATTGGTTGTAGTTAGACACGCCCCCACACTGAGTGACAGCTGTCTCACTGCAACCAATCACAGCTGCCGGCGAGCGGATCTATATCGTGCAGTAAAATAAATAAATAATTACAAAAAAACAAAACCTGCGGTTCCCCTCAATTTTGATACCAGCCAAGATAAAGCCACACAGCTGGAGGCTGTTATTGTCAGGATGGCGAGCGCCACGTTATGGGGAGCCCACCACCCTGACAATATCAGCCAGCAGCCGCCCGGAATTGCAGCATCCATTTGATGCGACAGTCCCGGGACTCTACCCGGCTAATCATAAATTGCCCTGGTGCGGTGGCAATCGGGTTAATAAGTCATATGTTAATCATGACAGGCGTCTCCCCGAGATACCTTCCATGATTAAGTGAAAGTAAATAAACACACACAACGAAAAATCTTTTATTTGGAATAAAAGACAGAAAACCCCTCATTTACCACTTCATTAATCCCCAAACAACAATGCAGGTCCGCAGTATTCCACACGTCGCTTTCAGCTCTGCTACATGAAGCTGACAGGGAGCGCCGTAGAACACAACCGCTCTGTGTCAGCTTCATGCAGCATTTGAAGTGAGCCGCGCTGTCACCGGAGACTTCACTTAGGTAGTGCCTGCGTGTGTGCGGGGATGATGATGTATGCGGTAGTGCAGGGGTATGTGCGGTGATGATGATGTGTGTGGTAGTGCCGGGGTGTGTGCTGGGATGATGATGGGGGCGGTAGTGCCTGCGTCTCTCTCTCTTCTCTATCTCCTCTCTCTCTCTTCTCTCTCTCTTCTCTTTCCTCTCTCTTGTCTCTTTCTTCTTTCTCTTCTCTCTCTCCTCTCTCTCTCTCTTCTCTCTACCTTCTCTCTCCTCTCTTCTCTTACTTCTCTCTCACTCTTCATGCACTCTCTCTTATCTTTCTCTCTCCTCTTTTTCTCCTCTCTCTTTCCTCTCTCTCTCCTCTCTCTCCTCTCTCTCCCCTATCTCTCTCTCCTCTTTCTTCTCTCTCTCCTCTCTCTCTAATTCTCTCTCTCCTCTCCTTTCCTCTCTCCTCTCTTCTCTCACGTCTCTCTCTCTCTTCTCTCTTGCCTCTCTCTAGTCTCTCTCTTTTCTCTCCTCTCTCTTCTCTGTCTCTCCTCTCTCTATCTCTCTCTCCTCTTTTCTCTCTCTCTCCATCTCCTCTCTTATCTCTCTCTTCTTACTCTTTCTATCTCTCTCCTCTCTTCTCTCTCTCTGCTCTCTCTTCTATCCTCTCTTCTCTCTATTCTCTCTTTCTTCTCTTTCCTCTCTCTTCTCTCTCTTCTCTGTCTCTCCTCTCTCTCTTCTCTCTCTCTTCTCTGTCTCTCCTCTCTATCTCCCCTCTCTCTTCTCTCTCTTCTCTCTCTCTCTGTCTCCTTCTCTCTCTCTTTCTCTCGCTTTCTCTCTCTCTTTCTCTCTCTTTCTCTCTCTCTCTTTCTCCCTCTCTTTCTATCTCTCTTTCTCTTTCATTCTCTCTCTTTCTATCTCTCTTTCTCTCTTTCTATCTCTCTTTCTCTCTCTCTTTCTCATTCTTTCTCTCTATTTCTCTCTCTTTTCTCTCTCTTTCTCTCTCTCTTTCTCCCTCTTTCTCTCTCTCTTTCTCGCTCTCAATATTTCTCTCTTTCTCGCTCTATCTTTCTCTCTCTCTTTCTCTTTCTCTCTCTCTTCTCTCTCTTTCTCTCTCTTTCTCTCTCTCTCTCTTTCTCCCTCTCTCTCTCTTTCTCTCTCTTTCTCTCTCTCTTTCTCGCTCTCAATATTTTTCTCTTTCTCTCTCTATCTTTCTCTCTCTCTTTCTCTTTCTCTTGCTCTTTTCTCTCTTTCTCGCTCTTTCTCAGTTCAATTCAATTCAAATATGCTTTATTGGCAGGACCAAAATACAATTAGTGTTGCCAAAGCAAGAGAAATACAGTAAGTGTGTTGGGAGGGGGGATCAGGGTTATAGGGAGTTAGGGGCACAATTTGGGCTCTGAAAGTCCATTTAGGGGCCTTATGTTCCCCTCAGCTTATGACATGTGGTGACATATTGGGCGGCGAGCTCCACCATTGATTCTTCTTCCCCCAGTAAAAAGTGGAGTTTCATCTCCTCATCCATGGCTGGAAAGTCCAGGGTATGGGTGGTAAATTTGTGGAAGTGGGAGGCCCTCACTGCTGAGTATTTGTCACAGTGCAGCAGAAAGTGTGCCTCGTCTTCCAGAACCCCCTGCTGGCAGTGCTGGCACAGTCTGTTCTCCCGCGGCTTGTATGTCTGTCGGTGCCGCCCTGTTTCCACCTCTAGGCTGTGGGCACTCAGTCTGTACAGGATCAGGGTCTGCCTGTCTTTGGGGTGGCGTAACCTTTCCAGATATGGGACTAGAGTGTAGTCCCGCCACAGTGACCGGTAGATGGTGAGTTTCTGGGAGTTCTCTAATTCATTCTTCGAGTCCTCTTTGTATTGCATCTTGCAGCTCTCTGAGATCTCTTTTATTTGGGCTTTTGTCAGGGGGTGTTGCTGACTTTGGCTGGACTGGCTGTCAGGTTTCCTGGCTTGCTCTGGACTCTGGCTCAGCAGGGCTTTATGATGGTAGGAGCTGGGGTTGCTGTTCTGTATGTGCGCCTGGTTTGATAGCGCCCTCTTGTGTATACTGAACCATAAGGGGAATCGGCCCAGCTCTACCCGACAGGCTCTCTCTCTTTCTTTCTCTTTCTCTCTCTTTCTCTCTCTCTCTCTTTGTCTCTCTCTTTCTCTCTCTCTCTTTCTTTCTCTTACTCTCTCTCTTTTTCTCTCTCTCTCTTTCCCTCTCTCTTTCTCTCTCTCTTACTCTCTCTCTTTCTCTCTCTTTTTTCACTGATGCATCAGCTGATTGTATAAAAGCCGTTTAAACAATCAGCTGATATGTCACGTGATTCAGGTCCTTGAACACCTGACACATCATCTGATCGCTTTGGCTTTCAGCAAACCGATCAGATGATATTGTAGCCGGATTGGACATTGCGGGACCCCCGACCCAGAACTACAGCGCATTGGGGGTGGGGGTTTCTTTAGTTTAATAAAGATGGAGTCGCTAATTGTGTTGTTATTTTTTATCTTTACTAGAAATTCATGGTGGCCATATCTATTTTGGCGTGACACCATGAATTTCGAGTTTAGCACCATCTGAGAATGCAAAGCTGGTATTAACCCCTTTATTACTCAGAGAGCCACCGCCATTACGGCCACTGGAAGAGCCAGATAAAGCACCTGGAAATGGCGCTAAGAAACAATGCGTCATTTCCAGGGGTGGCTGTGGGCTGCCAGGAATCCCATCCCCCAGCTGCCTGGCTTTACCTGACTGGCGATCAAAATACTGCGGGAGCCTACGCATTTTTTTTTACTATTTTTTTAATTAAAAAAATTAACGGGCTTCCCTGTATTTTGATTGCCAGCCAAGGGGAAAAGCTTTGAGAACCAGCAATATAAGTGAGTTCAGCCGAAGTTAACAGCTGAAGGTTCCATGGGTGTGACCTCAGTTGAACTCTGTCATAATGTCAGACTGCTCTCCCTCCATGTCACGCAATACGACTGTCCAGCAATCTAGAAGTGAGTTCAACTAAAGTTACAATGGTTGGTTCCCATGCTGTCCTATGTGCTGTGTGACCCGCAAGCTATGACCTCAGTTGCACCGCTGTTGGATTGCTGGATGGCTGGATTGTGTGTCATGGATACCTAGCAGTTTGGCAATCTGGAAGTAAGTTCAGCTGTGGGTAGCATGGAAACCTCCAAGTATGACCTCAGCTGAACTCTCTATTGTAATGCTGAACTGCTGTCTTACCATGTCACACGATTCAACCACTGGGCAATCCAGCAGCGAGTTTAACTGAGGTCACAGCTTCTGATTCCCATGCTACCTATGTGCTGAGTTAGCCTTCCCACCCTGATAATACCAGCCCCCAAAAGACAGCTAGCGGCTGATATTAGGGTAAGAAGGGCAATTGTTGTTTGGCCACACCCACCCTAAAAATCTCAGGCTACAGCCTCCCCAGAAATGGCGCATCCATTACATGCGCCAATTTTGGTGCTTTACCATGCTCATGTCGATTACCCTGGTGCATTGTCAATATATATAATATATGGGTTTGATGTCAGCTGTGATTTGTCAAAAATCACAGCTGACATCAATTTTTAGATTAGTAATAGGAAGGCACCAATGAAACAGCCCCATTACCAACCCTTTAAGTCAAAATAAATAAACACACAGATAGAAAAATCTTTAATTTGAAATGAAAAATAATGAAAACATCTTTCATCCATTTATTAACCACCAAAACAACACTTCAGGTCTGATATAATCCACATAACACCCCACAACGATACTTGGCTTTGCTAAATAAGGAGGCTGCAGTGAAAGAAAACATTACAGGACACTGCAGCCTCTTGGAGCACAGTCAGAGGTCATGTCCCCATAATATAGACAAAGAGACTGATGATACTCCCTAACATCCAGTGTGAATAGGTGCATGACATATAATGACAAAAAAAGGGACAGTTGCAATCTGAAATGCCAAAGCATGCAAACCATGAATGTAAGAAGATAGACATACAACACTGCTAAAGGAAACCTAAGAAAAAAATGTTGATTTTTAGCATAAAAAATACTTATTTAAATATCTGCACAACGCCATGTCAAGGCAATCTCATATTACTAGGTACCTGCACTAAACTGAATCCTTTCACTGTGCTTAAAAACCTCCATGTGTATGGGCGAGTAGGAATCTGCTAAGAGAATAAAATCACCTATGGCTAGTGGGAGAGGGGTGCACAGGCAAAAGGAATGACCCCATGACAAATGACAAAAAGATTCACAGCACTGCCTAACATGCACTGTGAACAGGAGCATAACTGAGCATCACATATAATGACTAGAGATGAGCGTTGTTCGAATCAAACCGTTCACCAATTTCAAATTCGAGTTGTTTTTGACGATGTTCGAGTCGTTCGACGAACTCAAACGATTTGCTTAAATGTTTGACTGTTCGAGTTACCGTTAGATAACGGTTCGATCACCAAAAGCGTGGCTTTTCACAGTAAGGCTATGTGCGCACATTGTGTATTTGCTTGCGTCCTGCATCCCCAGCAAAATCCCTCTCTCTTTCACACTCACCGATCAGCTGCACGGCTGTCACAAAGCTACGGCGGCTCCAGCTTTTTACAGCTACATGTGCAGGGAGTCAGTGCTGGCAGCCTGAGAGTGGCGTACGCTGGTAACCAGTGTACATATCGGGTATCCAAGCAAAGCGCTTTGCTTAGTAACTCGATGTGTACCCTGGGTACGTGTGCAGGGAGCCAGCGCTAGCAGCCTGAGAGCGCCGTACGCTGGTAACCCGGGTACATATCGGGTATCCAAGCAAAGTGCTCTGCTTAGTAACCCGATGTGTACCCTGCTTACCAAGCACAGCGTGATTACACGGGTCGCTGGTGGCTGGCCGCTATGGTGATCTGCCTGATTGACAGCTCACCAGCAACCATGTAGCGACAGAGCAATTATCACTGCCAGGTCGGATCGCTGGTCGTATCGTTGTTGCGTCGCTATGTGTGACGGGACCCTAAGCATTTCTATTACTTTAAATACAGCTATAAACGCAAGGGGTTGGTAGTACAATCACGTGTACAGAAAGAGGATTCCTTGTATTGGTAAACACAGAAGAGTGGATCCTCCCGGTACCGCAACCCCTGCTTCCACCTCCCGTCCGGCGCCATGTAAGCTCCCGTGCGGTGCCATAGCTGGACGGAAGGTGGTAGCAGCTGAGAAATAAAAAATGAACAGTGAAAAAAAATATATCATAAAAAATATCATATTCACCTGTCTGCAGACTCCTGACATGTCCGCTCCCAGCTCCTCTTCCCGATACCGCCACCCCTGCTCAGGCTGTGTGCAGACTCCCTTGACACGTCCGATGGCTGCAGGACCTGGCGATGATCAGCTGATGCGGTCACCTGATGGAATCAGCTGAAAGTATAAGTCAAGCAGTGAGGCCGGGTTTTACCGCCCGGCCGGCTAAACTATCAGCTGATGTCAGGAGACTTCATCAGCTGATTACTGGCGGCTCCTGCAGCAATCGGACGGGAGTCTGCACAAAAGTGAGTAGTTTTTTTTTGCACTGATGCAGCAGCTGATTGTATAAATGGCTTTTATACAATCAGCTGATGTGTCATGTGATTCAGGCCCTTGAACCTGACACAGTATATGATCAGTATGCCTTCCAGCAAACCGATCAGATGATATTGGATGCGGATTGGACGGCGCGGGACCCTTGACCCAGGATTATTGCAGAGGGGGGTTCTTTATTTCAATAAAGATGGAGTCACTAACTGTGTTGTGTTTTATTTCTAATAAAAATATTTTTCTGTGTGTTGTGTTTTTTGTTATCTGTACTAAAAATTTATGGTGGCCATGTCTAATATTGGTGTGAAACCCATGAATTTCGGCCTTAGGGCCAGTTGATAATATACAGCTAGCCCCAACCCTATTATTACCCAGCGAGCCACCCGTCACCAGGGCAGCTGGAAAAGTTGCACACAGCGCCAGAAGATGGCGCTTCTATGAAAGCACCATTTTCTGGGGCAGCTGTGGACTACAATTCGCAGCAGAGGGGTGAATAGAAAGCTTGGGCACCCTGCGCTGAGGATTCAAGTCCCCAGCTTCCTAGTTGTACCTGTCTGGACTCAAAACGTCATTTTTTTTTATTATTTCATGAAATTCGTGAAATAATTAATTTAAAAAAAGGCTTACCTATATTTTTGGTTCCCAGCCGGGTACAAAGAGGCAGCTGGGGGTCGGGGGCAGCCCGTAGCTGCCTCCTGTACCTGGCTAGCATACAAAAACATGGCGAAGCCCACGTCATTTTTTGAGGGCAAAAAACTCCTGCATACTGTCCTGGATGGAGTATGCTGAGTCTTATAGTTGTGAAGCTGCTGTCTGCTTTTCTGCATACACTAGTGGATGAAGTATGCTGATTCTTGTAGTTCTGCTCCCCCTGACTCTCCCTCCAGCATACAGTCCTGGATGGAAGATGCCTAGCCCTGTATTTTTGCAGCTGCTGTCTGCTCTCCTGCATACACTAGTGGATGAAGTATGCTGAGCCTTGCAGTTCTGCTCCCCCTGCCTCTCCCTCCAGCATACAGTCCTGGATGGAGGATGCTGTAGTTCTGCAGCTGTCTTCTCTCCTGCATACACTAGTGGGAATTAAGAACATATTGAAGAAGGAAATGACATCAGACTTTTTTTTCAACAATCTTTAAAAACGCATAAAAACGCAGTGAGCAAAACGCAGTAAAACGCAGCCAAAAGCGCAAAAAAACCCGCATTTTGTGATTCATGTTTTAAGATGCAGCTTTTAGTGCATTTTTTGTGGGAATAAATGCACAAAAACGCAGCGTCAAAAAAACAGTGTGTGAACTTACCGTAAGCGTTTCTATGACTATAAACGCAGCTATAAACGCAAGGGGTGGGTCATACAATCATGTGTACAGAAACAGGATTCCTTGTGTTGTTAAACACAGAAAAGTGGATCCTCCCGGTACCACCACCCCTGCTTCCACCTCCCATCCGGCACCATGTCCAGACAGGAGGTGGAAGCAGCTGCGAAATCAAAAGTGAACAGTAGAAAAAAAACCATCATATCCACCTATCTGCAGACACCTGGGACACGTCCGATGACTGCAGGACCTGGCGGTGATCAGATGATGCGGTCACCTGACGGCATCAGCTGATCGTATAAGTCCAGCGGTGAGGCCGACTTTTTACCGCCCGGCCGGCTTAAACTATCAGCCGATGCTGTCAGGTGACTGCATCAACTGATTACTGCCAGGTCCTGCAGCGATCGGATGGGAGTCTACACAGAAGTGTGTAGTTTTTTTTTTCTACTGATGCATCAGCTGATTGTATAAATGGCTTTTATACAATCAGCTGATGTGTCATATGATTCAGGTACTTGAACACCTGACACATCATCTGATTGCTTTGCCTTTCAGCAAACTGATCAGATGATATTGGATCCGGATCGGATATTGCGGGACCCTCGACCCAGGACTACAGCGGAGTGGGTTGGGTTCTTTAGTTCAATAAAGATGCAGTCACTAATTGTGTTGTGTTTTATTTCTAATAAAAATATTTTTCTGTGTGTTGTGTTTTTTTTTATCTTTACTAAAAATTCATGGTGGCCATGTCTATTTTGGCAAGACACCATGAATTTCGGGCTTAGTACTATCTGAGAATACAAAGCTGGTATTAACCGCTTTATTACCCAGCGAGCCACCACCATCACGGTGGCTGGACGAGCCGGATAAAGTGCCTGGAAATGACGCTAAGAAACAATGCGCCATTTCCAGTGGTGGCTGTGGGCTGCCGAGAATCCAAGCCCCCAGCTGCCTCGTTTTACCTCACTGGAGATCAAACAAAATATGGCAGGAGCCCATGCATTTGTTTTTTAACTATTTTTTTTAATAAAAAAAATTAATCGGCTTCCCTGTATTTTGAATGCCAGCCAAGGTAAGGCCAGGCAGATGGGGTTGCAACCCGTAGCTGTCTGTTTTATCTGCGTTGAGAATCAAAAATACTGCGGAGCACTACGTCATTTTTTTAAATTATTTATTTTTACAGCACTGTGATGTCAGACAATCAAAATACAGGGAAGCCTATTTTTTTTAGATATTTAAATAAATAGTAAAAAAAAAAACCGTGAGCTCCCACTGCATTTTTTGTAATTGCAAGCAGCTACTGGCTGTTAACCCCCACTGCTTGGTGTTACCTTCACTGGCAATGGAAAATACAGGGAAGCATTTTTAATTTATTTTTTTTAAGTTTTTTGCCAAACAAACTAAAAAAAAAATTGACGTGGGCTTCGCCATATTTTTGTATGCTAGCCAGGGACAGCAGGCAGGTACGGCTGCCCTCCAACCCCCGGCTGGCTATTTGTACCCGGCTGGGAACTAAAAATATAGGGAAGCCCTTTTTTTAATTATTTCATAAATTTCATGAAATAATTAAAAAAAAAAAAAAACGACATGAGCTTCGCCCCATTTTTGTGTCCAGCCAGGTACAACTAGGCAGCTAGGGATTCGAATCTGCAGCACAGGTTGGCCCAAGCTTTCTGGGCCCCTCCGCTGCGAATTGCAGTACACAGCCTCCCCAGAAAATGGCGCTTTCATAGAGGCGCCATCATCTGGCGCTGTATCCAACTCTTCCAGCGGGGTTGATGGCGGGTGGCTCGCTGGGTAATAAGGGGTTAACACTAGCTTTGTTTTACTAGCTATTATTAAGCTAGAGATTCTTAATGTCAGGCAAGTTTGACCCGGCCCTTAAGAATCTCCAAAAAAGGGTTAAAAAATACACCACACAGAGAAAAAATACTTTAATAGAAATAAATACACAGACACACTTAGAGACTCCATGTTTATTACTCCCTCTCACCCCTCCACAATCCTGGTCTTCTGTCTTCTTTCTCTTTCAACCCATGCAGCTCTGCTACATCAGACAGCACTGCATGGGAGGAAGACACTGCTGCTCCCCGTGCAGTCTAATCACTCAGTGAGTGAGCAGAGGCTGCACGTTAATAAGCGATGACGTCATCGCTGCCACCGTTGCAATAGTAACCTGACAGGCGGGTTACTATAGCAATGGTGATCTCCGATCACCTGATTCCCGACGCCGCTATTCACCGGCTATGGCATCCAGTCCCTGCATGTGGGCTGACTCTGTAGAGAGCGACGACATGCAGGAACTGGGAGCCAAGCATGTGCCTAAGTATCTCACCAAGGCTCGCCGAGTATACTGAGTACGGACATGCTCGGGCGAGCACCACATAGTGGCGACATACACTGACAGGACCTAGCATGATGTCATAACCATGTGAGCAGTCTGTAGCCAATGAGATAATACACACGTGACTGGTCACATGCTATGACATCACGGAAAGGTCCTATTATCAGTGCTGGTTACCGGGAGAACACAGCGAAGATCGGAAGGAGAAGCGGCGGGAGACAGTCTGCAGGACGCGTCGTTGGACCTGTAAATATAATGGCAATGTTTATTAATAACTGTATGTGTATATGTATAATGTGTTTGTATGTGTTTATGTTTGCCATTGTTTTCAATGGGGTTCGAAGGTGTTCGTAGAACGTTCGCCGGACGTTCGACGAACCGAATTTGAACACTACGGGGGTGGCTCATCTCTAATAATGACAAAAAAGAGACAGTTGCACTCTGAAATGCTAAAGCATGTAAACCATGATTGTAAGAATATAGACATGAATTACTGCTAAAAAGATATCTAAGAAAAAATTGAGATATTTAAAGAACAAAAAGGGCCATTTAGATATCTACCCAGTAGCCACATCAAAGCAATCGCATATTATTGGATACCTACACTGAACTGAAACCTTTGTCTGGGTTTAAAAACTTCCATGTGGAGAGAAGTCCAGCAATTCCACAGTAAGTTCAACTGACTTCACCCCATAGGAACGTCCAGCTGTGAACTCCAGTTATCTCACTGATGCCACTGCTTCGGACATCTGGGGGCTACTCTTCTGTTCTCAGTGTGCTCCGTCTGTAGTGACCGGTAATTTTTGCTATCACTGCAGCCTCTGGATGTAGCAGAGGCTAGGATGATTGTGGGATGTCGATTGGATTACGTCCGAATTTGTGTGTTGGTATCTTGGCGTTATTAAAGTGGTGAAAGAGGACGTCATTTTTATTTCAGATTAAAGATTTTTCTGTCTTTGTTTATTTCTTTTGACTTAAAGGGTTAGTACTATGAGTGTCTCATAGACATCTCCCCATTACTAACCTAGGGCTTAATGGCACCTGGGCTTTTTGATTTTCACATAATCATAGGCATTTGATCACTTGCTGATTTTGTAAATTTGTCCACTGACAAAGACATGAAAGTCTATATTTTTAAGGGTAAGTTAATTTTGACAATGAGAGATACAATATAAAAATAAAATCCAGAAATCACATTGCATAAATTATTTACATTTATTTGTATTTTGAATAGAAAAAAAATTATTTGATCCTTTACCAATCATTAAGAGTTCTGGCTACTACAGACACTTAGATGCTTTTAATTGACCCGTCACCTACATTGAAGACAGCTGTCCTAAAGTGTCACCTGGAGAAAAGGCTCCTGTCCACAGACTCCATTAATCAGTCAGACTCTAACCTCTACAACATGGGAAAGACCAAAGAGCTTTCTAAGGATGTCAGGGACAAGATCCTAGACCTCCACAAGGCTGGAATCGGCTACAAAACCATAAGTAAGGAGTAGGCTGAAAAGGAGACAACTGTAGGTGCAATAGTAAGAAAATGGAAGAAATACAAAATGAATGTTAATTAGAGATGAGCGAACCGGTCGCGGTTCGGCTCGAGGTTGGTTCGCCGAACGGACCTCCCGTTCGAGTTCGGTTCGTCGAACGTTCGACGAACCGAACTCGAACTGCATAGGAAACAATGGCAGGCAATCACAAACACAGAAAAACACCTAGAAAACACCCTCAAAGGTGTCCTAAAGGTGACAAACAACTCAAACACATTGGAAAGTGACAAGGACATATACTCATGCGAAAACAAAACAGCTGGACAAGGAAAAAGAGGAGGACACACAGATATAGGCATGGCACGCCCTTCTAAAATCATGTAAAACACCGCAAGGTGACTCCAAGCGGAGTCTCCCTTTTTTCCAAAAATTGGGCCACACACACACCCACCCCTTCAGTGGTAGCACTTGTGCCCCAGTTGCACACTTCACAGCTAGATTTGCATCAAGCACATTCAAAAATACGCCATAATTAACCGTCCCCAGGATGACACCAGGGTAGGTAGCTAAGTCTTTCCTGATCCCAGCTCTGTGCAGCTTGGATCATTTATAAAAAACACAGCAATCAAGGGTTACTCCAAGCGGAGTCTCCCTTTTTTCCAAAAATTGGGCCCCACACACACCCACCCCTTCAGTGGCAGCAGTTGTGCCCTAGTTGTACACTTCACAGCTACATTTGCATCAAGCACATTCAAAAATACGCCATACTTAACCGTCCCCAGGATGACACCGGGGTAGGTAGCAAAGTCTTTCCTGATCCCAGCTCTGTTCATCTTGGCTTCTTTTAAAAACAATGTAAGCAAGGGTTACTCCAAGCGGAGTCTCCCTTTTTTCCAAAAATTGGGCCCCACACACACCCACCCCTTCAGTGGCAGCAGTTGTGCCCTAGTTGTACACTTCACAGCTAGATTTGCATCAAGCACATTCAAAAATACGTCATTCTTATCCGTCCCCAGGATGACACCGGGGTAGGTAGCAAAGTCTTTCCTGATCCCAGCTCTGTTCATCTTGGCTTCTTTTAAAAACACATCAAGCAAGGGTTACTCCAAGCGGAGTCTCCCTTTTTTCCAAAAATTGGGCCCCACACACACCCACCCCTTCAGTGGCAGCAGTTGTGCCCTAGTTGTACACTTCACAGCTACATTTGCATCAAGCACATTCAAAAATACGCCATTCTTATCCATCCCCAGGATGACACCGGGGTAGGTAGCAAAGTCTTTGCTGACCCATGACTTGTTCATCTTGGCTTCTTTTAAAAACAATGTAAGCAAGGGTTACTCCAAGCGGAGTCTCCCTTTTTTTTCCAAAAATTGGGCCCCACACACCCACCCATTCAGTGGCAGCACTTGTGCCCCAGTTGTACACTTCACAGCTAGATTTGCATCAAGCACATTCAAAAATACGTCATTCTTATCCGTCCCCAGGATGACACCGGGGTAGGTAGCAAAGTCTTTCCTGATCCCAGCTCTGTTCATCTTGGCTTCTTTTAAAAACACATCAAGCAAGGGTTACTCCAAGCGGAGTCTCCCTTTTTTCCAAAAATTGGGCCCCACACACACCCACCCCTTCAGTGGCAGCAGTTGTGCCCTAGTTGTACACTTCACAGCTACATTTGCATCAAGCACATTCAAAAATACGCCATAATTAACCGTCCCCAGTATGACACCAGGGTAGGTAGCAAAGTCTTTCCTGATCCCAGCTCTGTTCATCTTGGCTTCTTTTAAAAACAATGTAAGCAAGGGTTACTCCAAGCGGAGTCTCCCTTTTTTCCAAAAATTGGGCCCCACACACCCACCCATTCAGTGGCAGCACTTGTGCCCCAGTTGTACACTTCACAGCTAGATTTGCATCAAGCACATTCAAAAATACGTCATTCTTATCCGTCCCCAGGATGACACCGGGGTAGGTAGCAAAGTCTTTCCTGATCCCAGCTCTGTTCATCTTGGCTTCTTTTAAAAACACATCAAGCAAGGGTTACTCCAAGCGGAGTCTCCCTTTTTTCCAAAAATTGGGCCCCACACACACCCACCCCTTCAGTGGCAGCAGTTGTGCCCTAGTTGTACACTTCACAGCTACATTTGCATCAAGCACATTCAAAAATACGCCATTCTTATCCATCCCCAGGATGACACCGGGGTAGGTAGCAAAGTCTTTGCTGACCCATGACTTGTTCATCTTGGCTTCTTTTAAAAACAATGTAAGCAAGGGTTACTCCAAGCGGAGTCTCCCTTTTTTCCAAAAATTGGGCCCCACACACACCCACCCCTTCAGTGGCAGCAGTTGTGCCCTAGTTGTACACTTCACAGCTACATTTGCATCAAGCACATTCAAAAATACGCCATAATTAACCGTCCCCAGTATGACACCAGGGTAGGTAGCAAAGTCTTTCCTGATCCCAGCTCTGTTCATCTTGGCTTCTTTTAAAAACAATGTAAGCAAGGGTTACTCCAAGCGGAGTCTCCCTTTTTTTCCAAAAATTGGGCCCCACACACCCACCCATTCAGTGGCAGCACTTGTGCCCCAGTTGAACACTTCACAGCTAGATTTGCATCAAGCACATTCAAAAATACGTCATTCTTATCCGTCCCCAGGATGACACTGGGGTAGGTAGCAAAGTTTTTCCTGATCCCAGCTCTGTTCATCTTGGCTTCTTTTAAAAACACAGCAAGCAAGGGTTACTCCAAGCGGAGTCTCCCTTTTTTTCCAAAAATTGGGCCCCACACACCCACCCATTCAGTGGCAGCAGCTGTGCCCCAGTTGTACACTTCACAGCTAGATTTGCATCAAGCACATTCAAAAATACGCCATAATTAACCGTCCCCAGGATGACACCAGGGTAGGTAGCAAAGTCTTTCCTGATCCCAGCTCTGTTCATCTTGGCTTCTTTTAAAAACAATGTAAGCAAGGGTTACTGCAAGCGGAGTCTCCCTTTTTTTCCAAAAATTGGGCCCCACACACCCACCCATTCAGTGGCAGCACTTGTGCCCCAGTTGTACACTTCACAGCTAGATTTGCATCAAGCACATTCAAAAATACGTCATTCTTATCCGTCCCCAGGATGACACCGGGGTAGGTAGCAAAGTCTTTCCTGATCCCAGCTCTGTTCATCTTGGCTTCTTTTAAAAACACAGCAAGCAAGGGTTACTCCAAGCGGAGTCTCCCTTTTTTTCCAAAAATTGGGCCCCACACACCCACCCATTCAGTGGCAGCAGTTGTGCCCCAGTTGTACACTTCACAGCTAGATTTGCATCAAGCACATTCAAAAATACGCCATAATTAACCGTCCCCAGGATGACACCAGGGTAGGTAGCAAAGTCTTTCCTGATCCCAGCTCTGTTCATCTTGGCTTCTTTTAAAAACAATGTAAGCAAGGGTTACTGCAAGCGGAGTCTCCCTTTTTTTCCAAAAATTGGGCCCCACACACCCACCCATTCAGTGGCAGCACTTGTGCCCTAGTTGCAAACAGGATGTTTTGATTTGCATCAAGCACATTCCAAATCCACAAGCCTTTACTCTCCCCAGGATGACACAGGGGTAGTAAATTCCTTCTGGATCCATGACTTGTTCATTTTGATGAACGTCAGTCTGTCCACATTGTCACTGGACAGACGCGTGCGCTTATCTGTCAGCACACTTCCAGCAGCACTGAATACACGTTCAGAGACAACGCTGGCAGCTGGACACGACAAAATCTCCAAGGCGTAAGTTGCGAGCTCTGGCCATTTTTCTAGGTTTGAAGCCCAAAAGGAGCAAGGCTCCAGTTGCACAGTCATGGCATCGATGTTCATTTGGAGATACTCCTGTATCATCCTCTCCAGCCGTTGACTATGTGTCAGACTTGTTGTCTCTGGTGGCCTTGCAAAAGAGGGTCTAAAAAAATTATGAAAAGATTCCATAAAATTGCTGTTACCGGCACCAGATACGGTCCTACTGGTACGGGTAGACTGTTGAAGATGACGAGACCGTCCCATGTTTGTCAAGTTACAACTGGGAGATTCACTCCCTGCACCTGCACGGTTGTTTGGTGGAAAAGCCGAGCTAAGATCTAGTAACAGCTTCTGCTGATACTCCTGCATACGTGCGTCCCTTTCTATGGCTGGAATTATGTCACAAAATTTGGACTTGTACCGGGGATCTAATAGTGTGGCAATCCAGTAGTCATCATCACTTCTAATTTTGACAATACGACTGTCATGTTGGAGGTAGTGCAACAAAAAGGCACTCATGTGTCTTGCGCAGCCATGCGGACCAAGTCCACGCTGTGTTTGTGGCATAGAGGTGCTACCCGTTCTTTCTTCCTCTGACATCTGACCCCAACCTCTTTCAACTGAAATTTGACCAAGGTCTCCCTCATCCGCTGAGTCTTCCATGTCCATGGACAGTTCGTCCTCCATTTCTTCATGTTCTCCTGCACCTTGCTCAACATTTCGCCTGCTACTATGCGCCCTTGTCGATCCCTGTCCCCCTTGGTCCCATGCCTGCTGCGTTGGTGATGATGAACGTCTGGACCTTGGTGATGTTGTTGTCCCTTGCGCATATGAATCCTCCTGTAGTTCCTCCCCTTCATGTTGTCCCACCCCCTGACTCCGAATAGTGTTTAGCGTGTGCTCCAGCATGTAAATGACTGGAATCGTCATGCTGATAATGGCATTGTCAGCGCTAAACATATTCGTCGCCATGTCGAAACTGTGCAGAAGGGTGCATAGGTCCTTGATCTGAGACCACTCCATCAGGGTGATCTGCCCCACCTCTGCATCTCGTTGGCCCAGGCTATACGTCATGACGTATTGCACCAGGGCTCTGCGGTGCTGCCACAGTCGCTGTAACATGTGGAGAGTTGAATTCCAGCGTGTCGCCACATCGCATTTCAGGCGATGAACCGGCAGGCCGAAAGACTTCTGGAGCGATGCAAGTCGCTCAGCTGCGGCGCTTGAACGGCGGAAGTGAGCAGACAGTTTTCGTGCCCTGTTCAGAAGGCCATCTAGGCCGGGATAGTGTGTTAAAAATTGCTGCACGACAAGGTTCAACACGTGAGCCATACAAGGTACGTGTGTCACCTTGCCCAGGCGAAGGGCCGCACCCAGGTTTGCAGCATTGTCGCACACGGCCTTACCAGGCTGCAGGTTGAGTGGAGACAACCATTTATTAAACTCGGACCGCAGAGCTGACCACAACTCCTCAGCTGTGTGACTCTTATTACCAAGACATGTCAAGCTAAAGACCGCCTGATGCCGTTGCGCTCTGCTGCCAGCATAGTAATGAGGGGTGCGTGATTCCTTCTGCGCAGTGAGAACGCTGGTGGCCTGACCAGGCAGGCTTGGGGCAGAGGTGGAGGACCCAGATGAGGTGGAGGATGCAGAAGCAGTGGCGGAACTTGGACAGACAGAGGATTGACACACAAGTCGTGGGGACGGCAAGACTTGTGCAGCAGACCCTTCACCATCTATCACCATAGTTACCCAGTGCCCAGTCAGCGACATGTAACGTCCCTGTCCATGCTTACTGGTCCAAGTATCGGTGGTGAAATGCACCCGTTCACACACAGAGTTTCTCAAGGAAGCGGTGATGTTGTGTGCGACATGCTGGTGTAGCGCGGGCACACCTTTCTTAGAGAAGTAGTGGCGACTAGGCATCTGGTACTGGGGCACAGCGACAGACATAAGGTCTCTAAAATCCTGTGTGTCCACTAGGCGGAAAGGCAGCATTTCGGTAGCCAACAGCTTACAGAGGGATAGAGTCAACCTCTTAGCTTTGTCATGGGTCGGAGGAAGTGGCCTTTTATTTGACCACATCTGAGGGACAGAGATCTGGCTGCTGTGTGTAGACGGTGTTGAGTAGGGTGTCCCTGGAAAAATGCAGGTTTGTGAGGAAAGTGCAGGCGGAGACATGATGTTGCCTTCATCCAACGTTGGTGCAATCGATGTCTGAGAGAGCTGTACACACTCACTTGTTTCCCCTTCCAAACCAACTGACGACCTTACAAGCAAACTGCCTGTTGCGGTTACAGTGGTGGAAGTTTTGCGTGGAAAAACAGGTGTGACAGCTGTCCCCACAGTCCTAGAAGATGAAGAGCGCGCGGATGCACTGGAAGGGGCGGGCGGTGGATGGTTCGCTCCGCTAGGCCGCATTGCAGCACGGTGAGCTTCCCACCGGGACTTATGATATTTAGTCATGTGACGATTCATGGAAGAAGTTGTCAAACTGCTGAGGTTTTGACCTCTACTAACAGAATCATGACAAATGTTACATATCACATGAGTTGGGCGATCTTTTTCGATGTGAAAAAAGGACCAGGCTAGGCAAGGCTTAGAGGCCATGCGACCTGTTGATCCACCCCGAATAATGCTCATAGGCAGAGTGGTGGCTGAGGATGCAGTTGTAGACGTGCTACCAGTGCTCCGACTCTGTCCAGGAAGGCGCAAGGTAACTTCGTCGTCGGTTGCATCCTCCTCCACCGCCTCTGTTGACCTCCTCGAGTGCCTGACTGGGGGTTGACAGTAGGTGGGATCTAGAACGTCATCATCAATTGTTGTGTTTGCACTCCCCTCCCCCTCAGACCGAGCCTCTTCTTGCCCTGACCGAATATTTAAGTTGTCATCCCAATCGGGTATCTGCGTCTCATCTTCATCAGTATGTTCCTCATTGTCTATAACCACAGGTGTTACAGTTTGTGACAAAGGGTCAACATTATGCTCAGAAACTTGGTCCTCACGGCCTGAATCAGAGTCACAAAGGTTCTGGGCATCACTGCAGACCATTTCCTGTTCTGTACTCACTGTAGCTTGGGAGCAGACCTCTGATTCCCAGGCTATAGTGTGACTGAACAGCTCTGCAGACTCAGCCATCTCAGTTCCACCATACTGTGCAGGGCTGATGGAGACTTCAGAGCTGGGAGAAATCAAGTGTGATTGGGATGACAACTCAGAGGACTGGTGTTTTTTGGATGCGGTACTTGAAGTGGCTGAGAGGGCACTTGTTGGACCACTTGAGATCCATTCAAGCATTTTCCTTTTTTGCCCATCATCTACCTTTGTTCCTCTTGTTCGTGTCCGTAAAAAAGGGAGCACATCGGATTGTCCACAATAAGTAGTAGACATCTTACTTTTGCTAGTAGATGGTCTATCTGCAGCAGATGATAATGGAGCTTTGCCACCTTCCCCACTGACAAAACCTTTTTTGCCTTTTCCACCACGCCTCATCCCCTTTCCACCAGCATCTGTCATTTTGCCACTCATGTTGATTGCGACAAGATTGTGGACTGAAAATGTGGTAGTAAAAATTGAGAGGTGGTGAAGATTGCAGTGGTGGTCTAGCTTTATTAACAGCAGAATAATAAAGAATAAATATCCCTGACAATGTAACTTAGTTATAATTAGTTGGAGTGTGCAACGCAGGCAGACGTGCTGCAAATGTCTTGGCACTAGTGGGACTAAAGCAAAGTCCAATAGCCACGTATAGGATGCCACTAGGTACACTGAGTGTTTGCTAGTATAATGGCTTAGTTATAATTAGTTGGAGTGTGCAACGCAGGCAGATGCGCTCTGCAAATGTCTTGGCACTAGTGGGACTATAGCAAAGTCCAATAGCCACGTATAGGATGCCACTAGGTACACTAAGTGTTTGCTAGTATAATGGCTTAGTTATAATTAGTTGGAGTGTGCAACGCAGGCAGATGCGCTCTGCAAATGTCTTGGCACTAGTGGGACTATAGCAAAGTCCAATAGCCACGTATAGGATGCCACTAGGTACACTGAGTGTGTGCTAGTATAATGGCTTAGTTATAATTAGTTGGAGTGTGCAACGCAGGCAGATGCGCTCTGCAAATGTCTTGGCACTAGTGGGACTATAGCAAAGTCCAATAGCCACGTATAGGATGCCACTAGGTACACTGAGTGTGTGCTAGTATAATGGCTTAGTTATAATTAGTTGGAGTGTGCAACGCAGGCAGATGCGCTCTGCAAATGTCTTGGCACTAGTGGGACTATAGCAAAGTCCAATAGCCACGTATAGGATGCCACTAGGTACACTGAGTATGTGCTAGTATAATGGCTTAGTTATAATTAGTTGGAGTGTGCAACGCAGGCAGATGCGTTCTGCAAATGTCTTGGCACTAGTGGGACTAAAGCAAAGTCCAATAGCCACGTATAGGATGCCACTAGGTACACTAAGTGTTTGCTAGTATAATGGCTTAGTTATAATTAGTTGGAGTGTGCAACGCAGGCAGATGCGCTCTGCAAATGTCTTGGCACTAGTGGGACTATAGCAAAGTCCAATAGCCACGTATAGGATGCCACTAGGTACACTGAGTATGTGCTAGTATAATGGCTTAGTTATAATTAGTTGGAGTGTGCAACGCAGGCAGATGCGTTCTGCAAATGTCTTGGCACTAGTGGGACTAAAGCAAAGTCCAATAGCCACGTATAGGATGCCACTAGGTACACTGAGTGTTTGCTAGTATAATGGCTTAGTTATAATTAGTTGGAGTGTGCAACGCAGGCAGATGCGCTCTGCAAATGTCTTGGCACTAGTGGGACTATAGCAAAGTCCAATAGCCACGTATAGGATGCCACTAGGTACACTAAGTGTTTGCTAGTATAATGGCTTAGTTATAATTAGTTGGAGTGTGCAACGCAGGCAGATGCGCTCTGCAAATGTCTTGGCACTAGTGGGACTATAGCAAAGTCCAATAGCCACGTATAGGATGCCACTAGGTACACTGAGTGTGTGCTAGTATAATGGCTTAGTTATAATTAGTTGGAGTGTGCAACGCAGGCAGATGCGTTCTGCAAATGTCTTGGCACTAGTGGGACTAAAGCAAAGTCCAATAGCCACGTATAGGATGCCACTAGGTACACTGAGTGTTTGCTAGTATAATGGCTTAGTTATAATTAGTTGGAGTGTGCAACGCAGGCAGATGCGCTCTGCAAATGTCTTGGCACTAGTGGGACTATAGCAAAGTCCAATAGCCACGTATAGGATGCCACTAGGTACACTAAGTGTTTGCTAGTATAATGGCTTAGTTATAATTAGTTGGAGTGTGCAACGCAGGCAGATGCGCTCTGCAAATGTCTTGGCACTAGTGGGACTATAGCAAAGTCCAATAGCCACGTATAGGATGCCACTAGGTACACTGAGTGTGTGCTAGTATAATGGCTTAGTTATAATTAGTTGGAGTGTGCAACGCAGGCAGATGCGCTCTGCAAATGTCTTGGCACTAGTGGGACTATAGCAAAGTCCAATAGCCACGTATAGGATGCCACTAGGTACACTGAGTGTGTGCTAGTATAATGGCTTAGTTATAATTAGTTGGAGTGTGCAACGCAGGCAGATGCGCTCTGCAAATGTCTTGGCACTAGTGGGACTATAGCAAAGTCCAATAGCCACGTATAGGATGCCACTAGGTACACTGAGTGTTTGCTAGTATAATGGCTTAGTTATAATTAGTTGGAGTGTGCAACGCAGGCAGATGCGTTCTGCAAATGTCTTGGCACTAGTGGGACTAAAGCAAAGTCCATTAGCCACGTATAGGATGCCACTAGGTACACTAAGTGTTTGCTAGTATAATGGCTTAGTTATAATTAGTTGGAGTGTGCAACGCAGGCAGATGCGCTCTGCAAATGTCTTGGCACTAGTGGGACTATAGCAAAGTCCAATAGCCACGTATAGGATGCCACTAGGTACACTGAGTGTTTGCTAGTATAATGGCTTAGTTATAATTAGTTGGAGTGTGCAACGCAGGCAGATGCGCTCTGCAAATGTCTTGGCACTAGTGGGACTATAGCAAAGTCCAATAGCCACGTATAGGATGCCACTAGGTACACTAAGTGTTTGCTAGTATAATGGCTTAGTTATAATTAGTTGGAGTGTGCAACGCAGGCAGATGCGCTCTGCAAATGTCTTGGCACTAGTGGGACTATAGCAAAGTCCAATAGCCACGTATAGGATGCCACTAGGTACACTGAGTGTGTGCTAGTATAATGGCTTAGTTATAATTAGTTGGAGTGTGCAACGCAGGCAGATGCGCTCTGCAAATGTCTTGGCACTAGTGGGACTATAGCAAAGTCCAATAGCCACGTATAGGATGCCACTAGGTACACTGAGTGTTTGCTAGTATAATGGCTTAGTTATAATTAGTTGGAGTGTGCAACGCAGGCAGATGCGCTCTGCAAATGTCTTGGCACTAGTGGGACTATAGCAAAGTCCAATAGCCACGTATAGGATGCCACTAGGTACACTGAGTGTTTGCTAGTATAATGGCTTAGTTATGAGTTGGAGTGTGCAGAGGACAAGAGGGTACAGTGGCAGGATTGTGGTGCTCTGGGTAGAGGAATGGAAGCCTGCCTTTCTATTCCCTCCTAATGGTGAAATGCAGGGAGGAAATCCCTGACCTTGGCTGCACAGACGCTGGCGCTGTTTTCAGGACCTGTCACCTTAACTCTGACCCTGCCGGTTTGAGCCCTTAAAAGGACTGCTATAAAGTGCTCTCCCTATGCTGTCTAACGCTGTGTATGCAGCGCATACAGCTGTATCGGCGATAGGACAAAGGACGGAACTGCGACAGTGATGTCTGACACCAAAGACGCAGAAGGCAGATAATGGCGTCCGTGAAGAAAATGTCCGGTTTTATAATGCAGGGACATGTGACATGCAGATCCTATCACACATGCCGTTGCTTCTCTGGCTCAAAGTCCACTTAGCTGTGTGTGTGTCTGTGATTGGCTGACATGCTGGCCCGCCCCACAAGACGCGCGCGCTTAGGGAAGGAAGACAAGAAAAAAAAAAAAAAAAATGGCGATCGCCATTATAGAAACAGCAGTGATCTGAAGGCGCTGTTCACGCACACTATACACTGAAATGTGATAATAGTTTGATTCACAGAGTGACTTACACTATTACAGCAGAAACCAAGCTATGATTTAGCTGTTTTTTGGCTGCTAGAACCGTTCTCGAACGTTTCTAGAACTATCGAGCTTTTGCAAAAAGCTCGAGTTCTAGTTCGATCTAGAACATGCCCCAAAATCACTCGAGCCTAGAACTGGAGAACCACGAACCACGAACCGCGCTCAACTCTAATGTTAATCTACATCGATCTGGGGCTCCATGCAAAATCTCTCCTCGTGGGGTATCTAGGATCATGAGGAAGGTAAGAGATCAGTCTAAAACTACATAGGGGGAACTTATTAATGATGTTAAGGCAGCTGGGACCACTGTCACCATGGAAACCATTGGTAAGACATTACGCCGTAATTGGCTTAAAATCCTTCAGTGCTCGCAAAGTCCCACTGCTCAAGAAGGCTCATGTGCAGGCCCATCCAAAGTTTGCCAATAAACACCTGGATGATTGTGAGAGTGATTGAGAGTAGGTGTTGTGGTCAGATGAGACATAAAATTAGCTCTTTGGCCTTCACTCAACTCACCGTGTTTGGAGGAAGAGAAATGCTGCCTATGACCCAAAGAACACCATCCCCACTGTCAAGCATGGAAGTGGAATTATTATAACATTATGCTTTGGAGATAATTCTCTGCTAAAGGGCACATGATTACTTCACCGCATCATTAGGACAATGGATTGTGCCATGTACCATAAAATCCAGAGTGACAACCTCCTTCCCTCCGCCAGGAGATTAAAAATAGGTTTGGCCTGTGTCTTCCAGCATGACAATGACCCAAAACATACAGTGAAAGCAACAAAAGAGTGGTTCAAAAAGAAGCGCATTTATGTCGTGGAGTGGCCTTGATAGTCTCCAGACCTTTATATCATAAAAAATTAAGGAGGGAGCTGAAGTTCCAAGTTGCCAAGCGACAGCCTCAAAATCTTACGGGTTTAGAGATGATCTGCAAAGAGGAGTGGACCAAAATTCCTCCTGACATGTGCGCAAACCTCATCATCAACTACAAAAAACATCTGACTGCTGTGCTGCCAACAAAGAGTTTTGACATCAAGTATTAAGCCTTGTTTGCTAGAGGGATCAAATAATTATTTCTCTCTGTAAAATGCAAATAAATTTATGTAATTTATATGATGTCATTTTCTGGATTTTATTTTTGTATTCTATCTCTCACTGTTATAATTAACCTACCTTTAACATTATAGACTCTTCATGTCTTTGTCAGTGGATAAACTTACAAAATCAGCAAGGGATCAAATAATTATTTCCTTCACTGTATTATCTCAATTTCCACTGCACCAGACCAATCATTTTAAGCTGGGAATAGCACCAGAATGTGATGCACAAAATCTGGGGCAGCTGTAGGCTGCTATTTGTAGGCTGGGATGAGCTAATAACCATGGCTCATTCTACCCTGATAAATTCAAACCCTCAGCTGTCAGCTTTACTCTGGCTGGTTATATAGGGTGGAGCCCAGGCCATTTTAAAATGTATTTATTTAAATAATTAAAAAAGACGCCGTGGGATCCCATGTATTTTTTATTACAAGCCAAGGTAAAGCTGACAGCTGAGGGTTTCAGTGTGTACATGTTGGTTTTAGCCTCATGGCTATCAAAAATATGGCACATATTTATTTTTTTTTTATTATTATTATTTTTCCACAATAGTGTGTTGGCCTTTCAAAGCTATGCCCATACTGAACATTGCTGCAATTGGGCCAGAAGTGCCCACACCGGAAAAACATGCTGTTTGGTTGCTCTCCAGCCATCCAGCCTTTATTTGGATGACAAACCCAAACAGGAACTATACGTTCAGGTAGAAGTCTCTGTATGGGTTCGTGGCCTGAACACCCGGTGTTTGGTGCAATCCCCTTATTATCTCCTGTGTGGATTATTGCAACCTCCTGCTCTGTGGCCTCCCTTCTAACAGTCTCGCACCCCTACAATCTATTCTAAACTATGCTGCCCGACTGATCCACCTGTCCCCCCGCTACTCCTCGACCTCTCCTCTCTGCCAATCCCTTCACTGGCTTCCCATTGCCCAATGACTTCAGTTCAAAAGCCTAACCATGAGATACAAAGCCATCCACAACCCTCCTCCCTACATCTGTGACCTAGTCTCCCGGTACTTACCTGCACGTAACCTTCAATCCTCACAAGATTTCCTTCTCTACTCCCCTCTCATCTCCTCCTCCCACCATCGCAGCCAAGATTTCTCCCGTGCCTCCCCCATACTCTGGAATGCTCTGCCACAACACATCAGACTCTCGCCTACCTTGACAAGCTTCATAAGGAACCTGAAGACCCACCTCTTCCGACAAGCCTTCAACCTGCCGTAACCCTCAGTCTGATACAGCACCGCACGACCAGCTCTACCCTCACCTACTGTATCCTCACCCATCCCTCGTAGACTGTGGGCCCTCACAGGCATGGTCCTCTTTCCTCCTTTACCTGACTGCGCCTTGTATTGTTTATGATTATTGTACCTGTACCTATTATGTACACCCCTTTCACATGTAAAGCGCCATGGAGTAAATGGCGCTCTAATAATTAATAATAATAATAATAATAATAATAATAATCCACGACTCCAACTATACAGTTTGGGTTCTCTCATTCCTATTAATAAGTAGTAAAATAATCCATGTGTTCCAAATGCCTAAAAAAATATGTTTTATTTATGTAACTCTATGTAGATGTTAATATATCATTGTCATCAAGTACAAATTATTTGATTATTTCCTTGAGAGATTTTTTGATGTCCTTATTTCTCAGACTGTATATTATTGGATTGATCAATGGAGTGAAAACAGTATATAGAAGTGATATGATTTTACTAAAGTACAGTGTCTGTTCTCCTTTTGGGAAAAGATAAACACTCAATAGAGTACTAAAGAATATAGATACTACAATGAGGTGAGAGCTACAGGTGGAAAAGGCCTTTTGTTTACTTACATTAGATTGAAACTTCAAGATAGTGACAATAATATTAATATAAGATATAATAATCACTGTGAGAGGGATGAAGAGTATTGGGAAACACATTATAAAGACTTCTAGCTCAATAATGTAAGTAGCAGAGCAGGAATGTTCTAATAAAGGAACAAGATCACAAAAAAAATGGTCAATGATGTTTGGTCCACAGAAGGTCAGCATCGATATCGTTATACAGTACATAAGTGTAATAGAAAAACCCAACATCCAACACATGGCGGCTAATATCACACAGCGGTCACTTGTCATGACTGTGGTGTAACGAAGGGGATTACAGATGGCCACATATCTGTCGTAAGACATCACCGTGAGGAGGAAACACTCAAATATTTCACATACACAAAAAAAATAAAACTGAGTGATACAATCAGCAAAAGTAATGGATCCTCCATTGTCCAGTAGCATGTGTAGCATGTAGGGGACAGTATCTGAGGCCAACAAGATGTCACTGATGGACAGTTGTGAGATGAAGAAGTACATCGGAGTGTGGAGGTTCTTGCTGGTGGACACCAGGGTGATGATCAGGAGATTCCCACATATTGTCCCCCAGTAAACCACCAGAAAAAGAGAAAACAGGAAAGTAGTTAAATGTTGGCTGTTTTGAAATCCTAACAGGAAAAATTCTGAGACTGTGGTCTGATTGTTCTTCTAAATAAAAATATAAAATCATTGGTTCAATGGAACAAGCACAGAGTACTCAAACCTTTCACCTTATCTCTAACACAAAAGTAATTCCCAAGGAAGCCAATGTTAATTATCTATTCTCTTTATTATTTGTACAGGTCAACGTGTTTCAGAGATCGCTGTCTCCTTCATCAGGACATCAAAGAACAGATACTGTTATGATGCTGTTGTATGGTACTATTCCTTGATGTCCTGATGAAGAAGACAGCAATCTCTGAAATGTGTTGACCTGTACAAAGAATAAAGAGATTAAATAAGTAACATCGTCTTACTTGGTGATAGCGCGGCACATCCCTGATTTCTCCTATACACTATTACACTTCCACTCGATGCTGCGGCTGTCGCCATTTTTATACGTGAAATTAGAGGTTGTGACTGGCACTTTTAATATTTGTTAGCTTACCAGGAAAGACCCTATTTTTCGCTTCTACTCCACAATTTGTTTGCTATACAAAATTATTTCCAACATTGATGGTTGTTCCTCCTTAGTAGCTCTATAGTAGCTAAATGCAGAAATTTAACCTCAAGGACCTCAAGCAACATACTAAACATCTTGATTAAACTGCACATCTTGCTGAACACCTCAGGCCTTAAATAAGCTTCTCATGCCTGAACACCATATAGCACAGCCTTCCCTCCAAACAATTAATGAACAGGCCACAAGGTCATCAAGTCTCCAGCATTACCACTCCTTCAGATCACACTTAAACTCAGTTCATGCGAATTCTGAGAGATGAGCAAAAAACTAGTCAAAATGTTTAGACTAAGGCAGGCTTTACACGTTGCGACATTGTTAACGATATATCGTCGGGGTCACATCGTTAATGACGCACATCCGGAACCGTTACCGACATCGCAGCGTCTAAACCCTAGGAGCGACGATCACTGATCGCAAAAACGGCATCAATCATTGATCAGTGGCACGTCGCTCCTTTTTATAATATCGCTGCTGCAGATACGATGTTGTTTGTCGTTCCTGCAGCACCACACATTGCTGTGTGTGACACCACAGGAGCGACAAACATCTCCTTAAATGACTCCCCTGACAATGTGGAAGGACAGAGGAGGGCGGGATGTTATGTCCCGCTCATCTCCGCCCCTCCGCTTCTATTGGCCGGCCGCTTAGTGATGTCGCGGTGACGCCGAACGCACCTACCCCTTGAAGGAAGGATTGTTCAGCGGTCACAGAGACGTCGCCGACCAGGTATATGCGTGTGAAGCTGCCGTAGCGATAATGTTCACTACAGCAGCAATCATCACATATCGCATGTGCGATGGGGGTGGGTGCTATCGCGCTCAACATCGCTAGCAATTGCTAGCGATGTCACAGCGTGTAAAGCCCGCCATATAGTTTTACCGCAATATTCCCAAAAACTACAAAAAATTGGCAAAACTGAATCTTGTTTTACTCCTTTATTATGAGACTACATTCAAAAATTAGTTGACCACCTCTGACCACCACTTGAGCATCGCAGTGACCATTCAACATTTTGAGAACCACGCATTGTACTGCTTGCCCATCGTTAGTCATCAGTAATGATGGGCAACTAGTACAGTGTTTGGTGATTTGGTGCTGCAAATGATGAATGAACACTACGATTCTTGAATGTGCTCTACTCAATTCGAGCTAGTCATATGCTCGAATCGGTTTGAAATGAGTAACGAGTTTAATGGAAGTCAATGATTGAACAGTTCGGCTCTCCCACACATACAGTCAGCCAAAAACAGCATTTCTGGGAGGAGGTCAGGATTTTTTTTGGGACACACTACATCTAAAAACATTAGTTTTACCCCCAGTTAGAGTCATTCAGAGAAGTGAATCTCTATTATGTTTTGATGTTTCAGCAATATCAAATCCGAGCACCCACAATGCTTTCCCAAGCACCGTGACTTCCTGAGCACCTCAGTGTTCAATCAATTACCAAGCAATTCCGGACATGGCTGCTCATCATCATCATTAACCATCACTGCTTCTTCACTGATATCTACTGTACATAAGGATTAATAAAGAATCACAAATAGTGATGAATGCAGTGCTCAGTGTGCGGACGTTGGGGTGCTCTTTATGAGCACTTTGTTGCTCAGGTCCTAAGTTCTCGTTTAGCCAGTATATAAAAGAAGTCAATGAGGAACTGGAGCATTTTTCCAGAATAACTTTGAGTTCCCCATTGACTTACATTATACTCTGTAAATGAGTACCGAGCATCCAATCATCAAAATAATTGTTTATCTTTGAAGATAATTGACAGGTAAATGTTTCTTCTGACTCTTTTTAATTAAACGCCCAGTGCCCCTCTGGGGTGGTACATGACAGCCGGGCAGGACTATTTTCACACCTCTGCAATAACATCTGTGACTACTCCTAATATCCCCCTAGCATGCTATCATTTATGCAATGAAAATAATGTTAACAATAGGAGATGTTTTGCAGAAATATTAGTGTAGATATAGACATGAAAACTTGTACAAAACAGATTTTACAACATGAAATGTATGTCTTGGTTGAACTAACAATTGATCTTTCTTTGCAGCCTGTGGTCAAATAATGGACAATCAGATCCTCAACTTCACCTCTGGTCTCATCTTATCTCCCCTCCTTCACCCATTATATACATCACTCTTTATCATCATTTTAGCAACTGCATTAAAGGGGTTTTCCCAAAAACAAAGTTCATTTTAAAGTTGAATTTAATCAATAATCTTTGAAAAATAATAATTTCCACAGTTGGATGTGGTTGAAAAAATATATCTGTGCTGAGATGAACTTATATATGTGTCCTTGCTATGTGCTGTGTAATGGCCGTGTCTGACTGTACAGAACATGGAGAACTAAAGCGAGCTTCACACGCAGCGACATCGCTAACGAGATGTTGTTGGGGTCATGGAATTCGTGACGCACATCCGGCCTCGTTAGTGACATTATTGCGTGTGAAAAGCGATTAACGATCAAACGGTTAACGATCAAAATTACTCACCTTATCGTTGATTGTTGACGCACGTTCCTTTCCCGAATATCGTTGCTGCTGCAGGACGCAGGTTGAACGTCGATCCTGCGGCAGCACACATCGCTATGTCTGACACCGCAGGAATGAGCAACTACATCGTACCTGCGGCCGCCCGCAATGAGGAAGGAAGGAGGTGGGCGGGATATTCCACCTGCTCATCTCCGCCCCTCCACTTCTATTGGACGGCTGCCGTGTGACGTCCTTAGAAAGGAGGCAGTTTGCTGGCCACAGCGACGTCGCTAGGCAGGTAAGTCCTTGTGACGGGTGTTAGCGATAATGTGCACCATGGCCAGCGATTTGCCCGTGATGCACAACCGTCAGGGGCGGGTGCTTTCACCAGCAACATCGCTAGCGATGTCGCTGCGTGTAAAGCACCCTATAGTCTGATTATGGCACATCTCCTGGGCTAGGCAGGAAACAAACGAGAGTATACAGGCATTACAGCTTGAGATCACAGCAGATTCATTTTGTGAGGTAAAACATTTTCTTGCCTGTTTTTTTTTAAATATTTTACCTCCCAGAAAGACAAATTTTTGATTCTGTACTTTAATGTCTGTATACTCTTCTGTGTCTTCAACGGCCCAGGAGATGATCAGACCATTTTCCTGTACGGTCACACACGGCTATTACACAGTGCAAGAAGGGGCACATATGTAAGATTATCTCAGCACAAAAAAAAAATGAAACACATTAAATTGTGTAAATGATTTTTATTCCAAGATCTATTGATTAGAATGAACTCTGTTTATTGGACAACCTTTTAAAATATACCAAATATTCTGCGGCTCCCTCACCAAAAGCTTATTTACATTTTATATAACGTTTTCTAACTTTTCCACCATCTGTTCTTCAGCTGCTCACCACCCTCCATCTCTGTACCTTAAAGAGGACCAACCATCAGGATTTTCATATATAAAGTAAAGCCAGTGCTATACTTGCTATAGGATGCAAAATGTAAGAGTTCCTTTTGTTCTGAGATTGGAGGTTTTATTTCAGAAATATGTGCAAGTAAAGTTACAGAAATATAGTGCTATTGGATTGATAGCAGCTACATAAAATTTAATAAGTGGGTTGGGTTTTGCTATCTATTACCAGCCCTATCTGCTTTCCCGTCCTTTGTAGATGTTAGCGTTTATGGGCTGCATTTCGAACATACCCCTATCACGTGACAGAAATGGCTTATACCTGGAAGGGGCCCATACAGTCTAGCATCTACCAAGGCCAGGTAGAAGACAGGGGCAGGAATACATCACAAGACCCGACCCACATATTAGCTATTCAACAGCTCCTTTCAATCAAGTAGCATTGCATTTCTGTAACTTTACTGGCATATTTCTGAAATAAAACTTCCAATCTCAGAACAAAAGGTGTACTTACATTCAGCATCCTAGAGCCAGTATAGCACTGGCTTTACTTTATATATCAAAATCCTGATGGTTGGTTCTCTTTAAAGGCCGCTTTACACACTACAATATATCTTACGATGTGTCGGCGGGGTGACGTCGTAAGTGACGCACATCCGGCATCGTATGTTATATTGTAAAGTGAGACAACTACGTGCGATAGCGATTGAACGTTAAAACGTTCCTCGCACGCACGTCGCTCAATTCCTAAAAATTGAATGTGAGGTTGTTCAATGTTCCTGAGGCAGCGCACATCGCAGTGTGTGACACCCCGGGAACAATGAACAGATCTTACCTGTGTCCCGCGGCTACCGGCTGACAATGCGGAAGGAAGAAGGTGGGCGGGATGTTTAAGTCCAACTCATCTCCGCCCCTCTGCTTCTATTGGCCGGCTGCCACGTGACGTCGATGTGACGCCGAACGTCCCTCCCACTCCAGGAAGTGGATGTTCGCCGCCCACATCGAAGTCGTATGGACGGGTAAGTATGTGTGACGGGAAATAATCGTTTGTGCGACACATTCAACAAATTGAGCATGCCACACATACGATGGGGGAGGTTACGATCGCATACTATAATATATGCTGGATCGTAACGTGTAAAGCAGGCTTAAGGTACAGAGATGGAAGGTGGTGGAGCAACTGAAGGATAGATGGTGGAAAAGGTAGAAAGCTTCATATAAAATGTAAAGGAGCTGGTTGATTCTCTTTAATCGACTTCAGGAAATACAAAGTTACAAAACAAGACAGATATAAATAGTCAAAATATTATTATTATTATTATTAGTAGTAGTAGTAATAGTAGTAGTAATAGTTGTAGTAATAGTAGTAGTTTTGATAATAATTACACTGGCGTAAAAAGAAGAAAAGAAAATTTCACAAAATATTTCTTGAATTCTGAGAATTTCTGCAATGAATGTAACCTTACATCAGAATTTCCCATTTTCATGCAGAATCAAATTTCAATGACAATTATGTCCTTTTTTTTCCTTGTTTCCTTGTAAAAAATGAAAGTGTATAAATAATAAAACCATAAGAGTAATCCATCAGATTTACAATGTGACACAGCTCCTTTGCAATGTCTGATGCTCTGTGAGATTATGGGACACAATGTATCCACCTTGATATAGATATACGGTGTATATATATATATATATATATATATAATTAAATCAGTGACTTTGGAAAACAGTGGCAGCAAAAGCTTTAGCATAAATCCCATGAGTCTCCTGTGTTCTAACTCACCGAGGAGGAAAACTCCTAATGATTCACTATTGCCAAAAAATTAAAGTTTCTAAAGTAAAAAGGAAAACTTTATGCAGTGCATTTAACTTGAAAGGGAAATCATCAGCACATATTTACATAAGGAAATAGTAATATAACACTGTTCAATCCCCAATAATATTGATACCGTTCTTCTAAAGATATGATGGGTCAGTAATGAGGAATATACCATGGAAGTCTTATTCAAATTGATCTGGAAGTGCACTGGGGGCTACACATTAAAAAAAGCAAGTATTAAGGGGGCTTTACATGCTGCGACATCGCTAGCATTCTCACCTGCCCCCGTCATTTGTGCGTCACGTCCAAATCGTTGTCCGTGGTGGACAAACTCGCTGCTACCCGTCACTGGAGATGAGCGATGTTCGAGGTTCGCCAATTTCATCATAGTATCATAGTATCATAGTATCATAGTATCATAGTTTTTAAGGTTGAAGGGAGACTCTAAGTCCATCTAGTTCAACCCGTAGCCTAACATGTTGATCCAGAGGAAGGCAAAAAAAAACCCCAATGTGGCAAACAAGTTCCAATGGGGAAAAAATTTCCTTCCTTCATCCACATCCGGCAATCAGACTAGTTCCCTGGATCAATACCCTGTCATAAAATCTAATATACATAACTGGTAATATTACATTTTTCAAGAAAGGCGTCCAGGCTCTGCTTAAATGTTAGTAGTGAATCACTCATTACAACACCATGCGCAGAGAGTTCCATAGTGTCACTGCTCGTACAGTAAAGAATCCTCGTCTGTGATTATGATTAAACCTTCTTTCCTCAAGACGTAGCAGATGCCCCCGTGTTCCAGTCGCAGGCCTAGGTGTAAAAAGATCTTTGGAAAGGTCTCTGTACTGTCCCCTCATATATTTATACATTGTGATTAGATCCCCCCTAAGCCTTCGTTTTTCCAAACTAAATAACCCCAAGTTTAATAACCTGTCTTCGTATTGCAGCCCCCCCATTCCTCTTATAATCTTGGTCGCTCTTCTTTGCACCCTCTCCAGTTCAGCTATGTCCTTCTTATATATCGGTGACCAGAATTGTACACAGTATTCTAAGTGCGGTCGCACTAGTGACTTGTACAGAGGTAGAACTATATTTTTTTCATGAACACTTCTACCTCTTTTAATACATCCCATTATTTTATTAGCCCTGGCAGCAGTTGCCTGACACTGTCCACTAAAGTGAAGTTTACCATCCCCCCATACACCCAAGTCTTTTTCTGTGCCTGTTTTACCCAGTGTTCTACAATTAAGTACATAATCATAAATGTTATTTCCTCTACCTAAGTGCATGACCTTACATTTATCTACATTAAACTTCAATTGCCACTTCTCAGCCCAATCCTCCAATTTACATAAATCTCCCTGTAATATAAAATTATCCTCCTCTGTATTGATTACCCTGCAGAGTTTAGTATCATCTGCAAATATTGAAATTCTACTCCGCATGCCCCCAACAAGGTCATTTATAAATATGTTGAAAAGAAGCGGGCCCAATACTGACCCCTGTGGTACCCCACTATGAACTGAGACCCAGTCCGAGTACGTACCATTAATAACCACCCTTTGTTTCCTATCACTGAGCCAGTTTTTAACCCAGTTACACATATTTTCCCCTATCCCCATTATTCTCATTTTATGTACCAACCTTTTGTGTGGCACCGTATCAAAAGCTTTTGAAAAGTCCATATACACAACATCCACTGCATTTCCCTGGTCCAGGCTTGAACTTACCTCTTTATAGAAGCTGATCAAATTAGTTTGACAGGATCGATCCCTCATAAACCCATGTTGATACTCTGTCATAAGGTTATTTTTCTTGAGATACTCCAGTATAGCATCTCTCAAGAACCCTCAAGGATTTTACCAACCGTAGAGGTTAAACTTACCGGCCTATAATTTCCCGGCTCAGTTTTTGTCCCCTTTTTGAATATTGGCACCACATTTGCTATGCGCCAGTCCTGCGGTACCGACCCTGTTATTAAGGAATTTGAGAAGATTAAAAATAATGGTCTATCTATCACAGAACTCAATTCCTGTAGTACTCTGGGGTGTAGCCATCCGGGCCCGGAGATTTGTCAACCTTAGTGATTTCGAGGCGGCGGCGTACTTCCTGCTGGGTTAAGCAGGTAATATACAAGGGTGAATTTATGGTATCACTGGTCATGTCATCTGCCATGGCATTTTCTTGTATAAAAACCGTAGAAAAAAAGTCATTCAGCAGGTTGGCTTTACCCTCATCCCCTTCCACCATTTCACCAAGACTATTTTTAAGGGGGCCAACACTATCGCTTTTCAGTTTTTTACTGTTTATGTAGTTAAAGAATATTTTAGGATTATTTTTACTTTCTCTCGCAATGAGTCTCTCTGTCTCAAACTTAGCTAACTTAATTTGCTTTCATGTTCAAGTGATTTTGCTAAAAGCTCGACAGTTCAAATTACGTTCGAAAACGGTACGATCAACAAAAAGTCTAGCTAATTCCTAGCTGGCCTTTCACTGTAATAGTGTGAGTCACTGTGAATCACGCTATTATCAAATTTCAGTGTATAGTGTGCGGGAGGGACGGGGTTTAGATCTGTGGTGCTGAGAGGATGCCGATCGCCATTTTTTTTTTTCCCTAACTGCGCGTACAGTGGGGCAGGCCAGGCTGTCAGTCAATCACAGACACACACACAGCTAAGTTGATTTTAACCAGACAAGCAAGGGCATGTGTCATAGGCTTTGCATGTCACATGTCCTTGCCTTATAAGATACAGCCATTTTCCCCTTCGCCGCCATTATCTGTCTTCTGCGTATGGGTGACAGTCACCACTCACGCTGCTGCTGCCGCTCCTGCTGTCTGCGCTATAGACATAGTGCAATCTACACAGTACTTTAGGGATTAGGGACTGCTGGTTATTTCAGCCCTTTTCAGGGCTGATTTACAAGCGTTGATAGCTATAGCTGCTAGGCAGGTCCGTGCAAATGCTGTGTAGGGCTCCTAAAAGTGTATGGAATACTAAGTTAGTGTTCCTTTCCTGTCCTGGTACCCAAAGCGCCCAGGCACTCTACCCACCTGCTCATTTTTGCCACGCTATTCTAATTGAAAACTGTGCTGACACTGTTAGGGGCATACAAAAATTGTCTGTGATAGTCAATTCTAATTGCAAACTGTGCGGCCACTTTTATGGCCACACTAAAATTGATTGGGCTAGTCAGTGTTGTTTCTTTAGCTGTCAATAAAGCTAGACCACCTCTGCAATCTACACCACCTCCAACTTTTTGCTACCACATTTTAAGTGTCCAATCTTGTCAAAAGGACAGATGCTGGTGGAAAGGGGAACAGGCGTGTTGGAAAAGGAAAAAAAAGTCTGTGTCTGTGGGGAAGGTGGGAAAGCTACATTAACATCTGCTGAAGATAGGCCATCTTCCAGCAAAAGTAAGATGTCTACTACTTTACGTGGACAATCCGATGTGCTCCCTTTTTTACGGGCACGAACTACTGGAACAAAGGTAGATGATGCACAAAAAAAGAACATGCTTAAATGGATCGCATGTGCTCCAACAAATGACCTCTCCTCCACCTCAACTTCAACATCCAAAAAACAACAGTCCTCTGAGTTGTCATCTCAATCGCACTTGCTTTGTCCCAGCGCTAAAGTCTACACCCGCCCTGCAAAATATGGTGTAACAGAGATGGCTGAGTCTGCAGAGCTGTTCAGTCACACTATAGCAAACACAACGCTTGATGATGAAGTTCTAGATCCCACTTACTGTCAACCCACAGTCAGGCACTTGAGGAGGTCACCAGAGGCGGTGGAGGAGGATGCAACTGATGACGAAGTTACCTTGCGCCTTCCTGGACAGAGTCGGAGTACTGGAAGCACGTCAACAACTGCATCCTCAGCCACAACTCTGCCTCTGAGCACAAGTCGGGGTGGCTCTGCAGGTCGCATGGGCTCTAAACCTTGCCTAGCCTGGTCCTTTTTTGACCTTGCAAAGGATCTCTTAAATCATGTGATCTGTAAAATTTGTCGGCAATCTATAAGTAGAGGCCAAAACCTCACCAGTTTGACAACTTCGTCCATGAATTGTCACATGAATCACAAGCATAAGTCCCAGTGGGAAGCTCACTGTGCTGCAATGCGGCCTAGGGATAGGACCAACCACCGTCTGCCCCTTAAAGTTCCTTCATGTGCTCTTCATCTTCTATGACTGTGGGGATACCTGTCACACATATTTTTCCATGCAGACCTTCCACCTCTTTAACCGCAACAGGCAGTTTGCTTGGCAGGTCGTCATTTCTTTTGGAAGGGGAAACAAGTGCTGGTGTACAGCTCTCTCAAACATCAAGAGGCCCAACCTTGGATGAAGGCAACATCATGTCTACGCATGCACTTTCCTCACAGACCTGCAGTTTTCCAGAGACACTGTACTCATCCCCGTCTCCACACAGCAGCCAGATCTCGGTCCCTCAGATGTGGACAAATAAAAGGCCATTTCCTCCGAGCCATGACAAAGCTAAGAGGTTGATTTTATTCCTCTGTAAGCTCTTTTATCGAAATGCTGCCTTTCCACCTGGTGGATACAGAAGATTTTTGAGATCTTATGTCCGTCGCAGTGCTCCAGTACCAGATGCCCAGTCGCCACTACTTCTCCAAGAAAGGTGTGCCTGCTCTACACCAGCATGTTGCAAACAGCATCACCGCTTCCTTGAGAAACTCTGTGTGTGACAGGGTGCATTTCACCACCAATACTTGGACCAGTAAGCATTGACAGGGGCGTTACATGTCACTGACTGGGCACTAAGTAACTATGGTGATAGACGGAGAAGGTTCTGATAAACAAGTCTTGCTGTCCCCACGACTTGAACGTCAATCCTCTGTATGTCGAAGTTCCTCCACTGCTTCTGCCTCCTCAACCTCATCTGGGTCCTCCACCTCCACCCCAAGCTTGCCTGATCAGGCCACCCGTGTTGTAATTGTGCACAAGGAATCCCGCACACCTCTTTACTATGCTGGCAGCAGAGCTAAACGGCATCAGGTGGTCTTTACCTTAAAAATTTCTTGGAAATAAGAGTCACACAGCTGAGGAGTTGTGGTCAGCTCTTGCGAATGAGTTTCGTAAATGGTTGTCTCCACTCAACCTGCAGCCAGGGAAGGCCGTGTGTGACAATGCTGCAAACCTGGGTGCGGCCCTACGCTATGGCAAGGTGACATACATGCCTTGTATGGCTCACGTGTTGAACCTTTTTGTCCAGCAATTTTTAACCCACTATCCCGGCCTAGATGGGCTTCTGCACAGGGCACGGTCACTATCTGTTCTGTATCTGACTCAGAAGATGAGGGAGACCTTTGTCAAATTTCGGTTGAACGAGGTTGGGGGAGATGTCAGAGGAAGAAAGCACAGTTAGCACCTCTATGCCAAAAACACAGCGAGGACTTGGTCCGCATAGATGCGCAAGACACATGAGCGCCTTCTTGCTGCACTACCTACAACATGACCCTCGGATTGTCTGAATTAGAAGTAATAGTGAATAGATTTGAGCGCGGTTCGCGGTTCTCCAGTTCGCGGTTTGAGTGATCTTGGGGGCTGTTCGAGATCGAACTAGAACTCGAGCTTTTTGCTAAAGCTCGATAGTTCTAGATACGTTCGAGAACGGTTCTAGCAGCAAAAAGCAGGGCTTTTTACAGCTACAGTGTGCAGGAGCCATCGCTGGCAGCCTGCCAGAAGCTGGTAACAAAGATAAACATCGGGTGTCCAAGCAAAGCGCTTTGGTTAGTAACCCGATGTTTTTCCTAGTTACGTGCAGGAAGCCCACACTTCCCCGCTCAGCTCGCTCCGCCCCCTCCTGCCCGCGGCATGTACACACGTACACACACACACACACACTCTGCACACACACATTCACACACACTCTGCGGCAGTCATTGAACTCAGTGACAGGTGCTGTCAGTGTGCTGGAGATCAGCGCAGGTAATGTACCTCGCTGACAGCAGCACTTGTCATGCCCTGCAGTGACCTGGGCTGACCTATTGATGTTAGCTCAGGTCACTGCACTGCTCTCCCAGCCAATGGGGAACATCCTGCTCTTCATTTACTGGGACAGTGTGGATCGTCATGGCAACCCCTTGGATTACAGCAGACCTGGATTTGTTTTTCTTTCTAATAAATTGGTTAAAGAGGGAATGTTTTGGGGAGTGTTTTTTCAAATAAAAATGTGTTTGTCGTCTATTTTTTTTTATTACTGGCTGGGTTGGTGATGTCGGGTATCTGATAGACGCCTGACCTCACCAACCCCAGGGCTTGATGCCAGGTGACATTACACATCTGGTATTAACCCCATATATTACCCCGTTTCCCACCGCACCAGGGCGCGGGATGAGCTGGGGCGAAGCACCAGGATTGGCGCATCTAATGGATGCGCCACTTCTGGGGCGGCTGCGGCCTGCTATTTTTAGGCTGGGGAGAGTCCAATAACCATGGACCTCCCTAGTCTGAGAATATCAGACCCCAGCTGTCTGCTTTACCTTGGCTGGTGATCCAATTTTGGGGGGACCCCTACGTGGTTTTTTTTTAAAATTATTTAATTAATTTAAAATAACAGCGTGGGGTGCCCTCAGTTTTGGATTACCAGCCAAGGTGAGGTTGCCAGCTGTGGTCTGCAGGCTGCAGCCGTCTGCTTTACCCTAGCTGGCTACAAAACTAGGGGGAACCCTGCGTCATTTTTTTTTTCATTTTTTTGGCTAAATACAAAGCTAAGCATCCCTTAGTGCCACATGAAAGGCACCAAAGGGTGCAAAATTACAAAATGCAGGAGAGTGGGACATTATGTGTCTTTCTGCCATTATAATGACAGAAAAGACTGATATGAAGTGCACAAGCACAGGAAAATCACCAGAGCGCTCTACGCTGTTAAAAGCAGTAGAAAATGGCACTGGAGTGAACATGTGACCGCCTCATGTAGGATGAAGCTATGGATCCTGGGTAAATTTATGCATTTACCCTCCTTCAGTTTTTTTGCAGTACACAAAAAAAATGGAAGGCACACGAATGACAAACAGATGACATACGGACCATCTACGGAACGGAAACGGATGCCACACGGATGCACCCGTGAAAAAAAACGGACTGTTTTTTTGCAGACCGCAAAAATGGATCGGTCGTGTTAATGTAGCCTTATTCTGATCTGCCGTTTATAAACAGCAGGCAGAAATAAGTGAATAGCGCCCCCGGCGTCAGAAAATCTCCGGGGTTTCAGGGCTAGCTGAGACCCTGGAGATCATGATTCAGGACGGGTTTTCCGCTCCCCGCTCACGTGATCACAGGTATACACCGTACACCGATGATCACGTTACAGTAAATGACAGCGCCGGTAAAAAATTATTTATCTCCCATCTGGCATGAACAAACACTTCTTCTCCACTTCTTCTCCACTTCTCCACTTTTTCTCCACTTTTTCTCCACTTTTTCTCCACTTTTTCTCCACTTTTTCTCCATTTTTTCTCCACTTTTTCTCCACTTTTTCTGCATTTTTTCTCCACTTTTTCTCCACTTTTTCTCCACTTTTTCTACATTTTTTCTCCACTTTTTCTCCACTTTTTCTCCACTTTTTCTCCATTTTTTCTCCACTTCTTCTCCATTTTTTCTCTATTTTTTCTCCACTTTTTCTCCATTTTTTCTCCACTTTTTCTCCATTTTTTCTCCACTTTTTCTCCACTTTTTCTCTACTTTTTCTCCACTTTTTCTCCACTTCTTCTCCACTTCTTCTCCACTTTTTCTCCACCTTTTCTCCACTTTTTCTCCATTTTTTCTCCACTTTTTCTCCAATTTTTCTCCACTTTTTCTCCACTTTTTCTCCATTTTTTCTCCATTTTTTCTCCACTTTTTCTCCATTTTTTCTTCATTTTTTCTCCACTTTTTCTCCACTTTTTCTCCACTTTTTCTCCGTTCTTTTTCTATGGTCGGTCTACCCATTAGCTTTGCCATGCATAGTGTAGCTCTACACCTACTGCACATGTTACTTTATGATTGACATCTCTTTCGTACCAGAGCTGTCTAAGCCTACTCTGACCCCATATTTGTCATTACTATATTGTCCTTGTACTGTATTATGACATTTGTATCATGTGTTTCATTTCTTGCTGTGTTGCAATTTTTTTGCTGCATCCCAATTGTACCTCTTCATTGTTCGAGTTTATGTTATTGTTCTCTCACTCTTATGTGATACTGATTATTGTCATTTTTCATGATTACATGCAGATAAGTCCAATCTGACGAAGGCTCAGGCCGAAACGTCATTTGTAACTTGTTTTGGACAAAAACATATATGCTTATGAAAAAAAAATTTTCTTAATACGGACCAATAAAGAGTGATTTTGCATTACTATCCATTGTGACTTACTGACTTAGTCTGGGAGATTTAGAGTGCCGAGGTTACTCACTAATTTTGTCTATTATTACCTCTGAGCACCTATATACCAGTGAGCAGAGCTTCCATTACAGTAGTTTCCTGATTAGGCATGCCCTTACCTCATGAGCAGGGCATTGCAGCTTTGTTAGCAACCATTACGACATGGACTCTGCTGCTGTGGACCCGGGGAGTGTGAGTGCAGATTCATTGCACCCACACTCCTCACATGAAGGGTCCGCACTCCTAGAAAATGGGGGATACGTTCCCTGAGTGTCTCCCCCCCATATTCTAGATGGTCCAGTGTTGTCGTGGGACCCCTTTATTTTTTTTTCTTACAATAAATTGGTGAAAGAGGGAATGTTTTGGGGACTGTTTTTGCAAATAAATTTCTTTTGTCGATTTTTTTTTTTGTTAGTACTGACAGTTTATGATGTTGGGTATCTAATAGACGCCATGACATCACAAACTGCTGGGCTTGATCTCAGGTGACTTTACAGCTAGTATCAACCCGATTTATTACCCCGTTTGCCACTGCACCAGGGCACGGGATGAGCTGGGGTGAAGCGCTAGGATTGGCGCATCTAGTGGATGCGCCACGTCTGGGGTGCCTGCGGCCTGCTATTTTTATGCTGTGAAGGCCCAATAACTATGGACCTTCCCACCCTGAGAATACCAGACCACAGCTGTTCGCTTTACCTTGGCTGGTGATCCAATTTGGGGGGGACCCTACTTTTATTGTGTAATTATTAATATTTATAAAATAATTATAAAAAAGAGCCTGAGGGGACCTCCACATTGGATCCCCAACCATGGTAAAGCTGCCAGCTGTGGTTTTCAGGCTACAGCCGTCTGCTTTACCCTAGCTGGCTATCAAAAATGGGGGGACCCAACGTCATTTTTTTTTTTAACTATTTTTTAAATAGAAAAAATTAATGGGCTTCCCTGTATTTTGATTGACAACCAAGGTAACGGCAGGCAGATGGAGGTGGCAACCCATAGCTGTCTGCTTTATCTGCGCTGAGAATCAAAAATACCGCGGAGCGCTACGTCATTTTATTTAAAGATTTATTTTTACAGCACTGTGATGTCCAGCAATCAAAATACAGGGAAGCCCATTTTGTTTTTAGTTATTTAAATAAATAATTAAAAAAAATATATATGGGCTCCCGCTGCATTTTTTGTATTGCTAGCTAAGGGTAATCCAAGCAGCTACTGGCTGCTAACCCCCACTGCTTGGTGTTATTTTCATTGGCAATGGAAAATCCAGGGAAGCATTTTTTATTTTTTTTGCCAAAAAAATACAAAAAAAGGACGTGAGCTTCGCCATATTTTTGTATGCTAGCCAGGTATAGCAGGCAGGTGCTGGAAGAGTTGGATACAGCGCCAGAAGATGGCGCTTCTATGAATATGCCATTTTCTGAGGCGGCTGCAGACTGCAATTCGCAGCAGTGGGGCCCAGAAAGCTCAGGCCAACCTGTGCTGCGGATTCCAATCCCCAGCTGCCTAGTTGTAGCTGGCTGGACACAAAAATGGGGCGAAGCCTACGTCATTTGTTTTCTAATTATTTCATGAAATTCATGAAATAATAAAAAAAGGGCTTCCCTTTATTGTTGGTTCCCAGCCGGGTACAAATAGGCAACTGGGGGTTGGGGGCAGCCGTACCTGCCTGCTGTACCTGGCTAGCATACAAAAATATGGCGAAGCCCACATAATTTTTTCAGGGGGCAAAAAACTTCTGCATACAGTCCTGGATGGAGTGTGCTGAGACTTGTAGTTCTGCAGCTGCTGTCTGTCTGTATGGAGAAAAGCAGAAAAAGCAGACAGCAGCTGCAGAACTACAAGGCTCAGCATACTCCATTTAGGACTGTATGCAGAAGTTTTTTGCCCACCAAAAAAATGACGTGGGCTTTGCCATATTTTTGTATGCTAGCCAGGTACAGCAGGCAGCCATGGGCTGCCTCCAACCCCCAGTTGCCTATTTGTACCCGGCTGGGAACCAAAATTATAGGGAAGCCCGTTTTTTTTAATTATTTCACTTATTTCATGAAATAATTAAAAAACAAATGACGTGGGCTTCGCCCCATTTTTGTGTCCAGCCAGGTACAACTAGGCAGCTGGGGATTGGAATCCGCAGCACAGGTTAGCCCGAGGTTTCTGGGCACCTCTGCTGCGAATTTCAGTCCGCAGCCGTCCCAGAAAATGGCGCTCTCATAGAAGCGCCATCATCTGGCGCTGTATCCAACTCTTCCAACAGCCCTGAAGCCGGGTGGCTTGTTGGGTCATAATGAGTTAATACTAGCTTTGTTTTACTAGCTAGTATTAAGCCAGAGATTCTTAATGTCAGGCACGTTTGACCCGGCCATTAAGAATCTCCAATAAAGGGTTAAAAAAAAGACACCACACAGAGAAAAAATACTTTAATAGAAATAAATACACAGACACATTAGAGACTCCATCTTTATTACCCCCTGTCAGCCCTCCACGATCCATGGTCTTCTGTCTTTCTCGTTCAACAAATGCAGCTCTGCTACATCACTGCTGCATGGGGGAAGACGCTGCTTCCCGTGCAGCATTCACTCCGTGAAAGCTGCACGAGAAGCAGTGTGCAGCCTTCACTCCGTGAGTGATCAGTGCTGCTAGCGGTAACAGCGGCAACGCTGACAGACGTGTTACCATAGCAACGGTGCTCCCGGAGCCGCGGTTAGCGGTGATGTCACCGCTTACTGCGTTGCTATGGCAACGGTGATCTCCGTTAATGACCGGCTGTGTCAGCCGGTACCTAACGGAATGGGGAGTCGACCGTGTGCTAGAGCGTGTCGCCGGTACACGGCGATACACAAATATGCACCGTGTACTGGAGAGATGCACTCGCAGGTCCTACATGACGCGTCATAGTCATGTGACCAGTCTGTAGCCAATGAGATAATAGCCACGTGACTGGTCACATGGCTATTTTGACGTCACGATAGGTCCTGCATCTCTGCTGGCAGTGCCGGTCACCGGGAGGATTCAGCGATCATCGGATGGAATAGCGGCAAGAGACAGAGTGCAGGAGGGACTACTGGATTGCCACACTATTAGATCCCCGGTACAAGTACAAATTTTGTGACATAAATCCAGCCATAGAAAGGGACGCACGTATGCAGGAGTATCAGCAGAAGCTGTTACTCAATCTTAGCTCGTCTTTTCCACCAAACACTAGTGGTGCAGGGAGTGAATCTCCCAGTTGTAACTTGCCATGCATGGGACTGTCTCACCATTATCAGTCAAACCGTAGCAGCAACACCATATCTGGTGCTAGTAACAGCAATTTTATGGAATTGTTTCATAATTTTTTTTAGACCATCCAATGCAAGGCCAAAAGAGACAAGAAGTCTGACATATAGTCAATGGCTGGAGAGAATGATACAGGAGTATCTCCAAATGAACATCGATGCCATGACTTTGCAACTGGAGCCTTGCTCATTTTGGGCTTTAAATCTTGAAAAATGGCCAGAGCTCTCCACTTATGCCTTGGAGATTTTGTCGTGTCCAGCTGCCAGCGTTGTCTCTGAACGTGTCTTCAGTGCTGCTGGGTGTGTGATGACCGATAAGCGCACGCGTCTGTCCAGTGACAATGTGGACAGACTAACGTTCATCAAAATGAACAAGTCATGGATCCACAAGGAATTTACTACCCCTGTGTCATCCTGGGGAGAGTAAATGCTTGTGGATTTGGAATGTGCTTGATGCAAATCTACCTGTGAAGTGTACAACTAGGGCACAAGTGCTGCCACTGAATGGGTGGGTGTCTGAGGAGCTCATTTTTTGGAAAAAAAGGAGACTCTGCTTGGAGTCCCCTTGCAGTGTTTTTAAAAATGAGCCAAGATGAACAAGTCTTGGTTCAGAAAAGACTTTGCTACCTACCCCGGTGTCATCCAGGGGACAGCAAATGCTGACGTATTTTTGAATGTGCTTCTTGCAAATCAAAACATCCAGTTTGCAACCAGGGCACAAGTGATGCTACGGAAGTGGTGTCTTTGGGGCCCAATTTTTGGAAAAAAGGGAGACTCTGCTTGGAGTTCCCTTTGCTGTGTTTTTAAAAATGAGCCAAGATGAACAAGTCATGGATCAGCAAAGACTTTGCTACCTAAGCCGGTGTCATCCCGGGGACAGTTAAGGCTGGCGTATTTTGGAATGTGCTTGATGCAAATGAAAACATCCAGTTTGCAACTGGGGCACAAGTGATGCCACTGAAGTGGTGTCGGTGGGGCCCAATTTTTGGAAAAAAAAGAGACTCTGCTTGGAGTCCCTTTCCTGTGTTTTACATGATTTTAGTAGAGCATGACATGCCTATATCTGTGTCTCCTCCTCTTTTTCCTCGTCAAGCTGTTTTTTTTTCACATGAGTATTTGTCCTTGTCACTTTTCCATGTGTTTGTGGTGTCATGTGAGTTGTTTGTCACCTTGTGGACACCTTTGAAGGTGTTTTCTATGTGTTTTTATGTGTTTATGATTGCCTCCCATTGTTTTCAATGGGGTTCAAAAGGTTCGTCGAACGGCTCGCTGAACCAAACTCGATTGAAGCGTCCGTTCGACAAACCGAGTCAAACTTGAGCCTTCAGAGGTTCGCTCCTCTCTACCTGTCCCACATACTTACCTTCCTAACGACGTCGCTGTGACCGGCAAACAGCCTCCTTTCTAAGGGGTCGGTTTGTTCGGCTTCACAGCGACGTCACACGGCAGGTGTCCAATTGAAGCAGAGGGGCGGAGAGCAGCCGTAGGAAAGTCACATCCACCTCGTTGCCGGAGGACGCCGGGACGGTGTTGTTCGTCGTTCCTGCGGTGTCACACGTAGCAATGTGCGCTGCCTTAGGAACAACGAACAACCTGCGTCCAAAATCAGCAACAATATTTGGGAAATGGACGACGTGTCAACGATCAATGGTTTGGTGAGTATTTTACATCGTTAGCGGTCGCTTGTATGTATTACACGCAACGACATCGCTAACGAGGCCGGATGTGCGTAACGAATTCCGTGAACCCAACGACATCTCGTTAGGGATGTTGTTGCATGTAAAGGCCCCTTAAGGGTAAGTGCCCATGATCACAACTCAATGCATCCTGAACGCAGCAGGTCCTGACCTATGTGTCCTCAAGTCTCCTCCGCAGGAGACTGGAACAGCTCGTAGCTATGATCTGGGTTCGGTGTGCTGCAGTCTCTCGTTTGTATTCTCCCTACGAAGAATGTATACAATTCCAGAGCAAACAATTGACATGCTGCGGTCTGGAAAGTCTCACCAAAGGTTAGTGTTTACTGGGAAAAAAGAAGCACTGTGGGCACAGGATTTCTAGAAATCCGTCCACTATGCTTGTACTGTACAACGCAGCATTTTGGACGCACTTGAAGCATGCTACATCCAAAACGCTGCAAACTCTGATCGTGGGCACGCTTCGTTAGGGCAATGACTCGCCCCAGTGCACTTCCAGCCTGATTTACATTTGACCTCCTCTATTATGACTGGCAGTTCAGATCTGTATAAGAAAAATATCAATTTTAGTAGGGGACATACAGTACATATACCCAGCCACACCACTACTTTCACAACTCTAAATATGCTGCTTAGTTTCCTTAAGAAAAAAAAATCCCATTTGTAAAACCTAACAGTTTATTTCCAGTTAAATAGTTTGCTCTAAAGATCAAAATAAATAATAAAGGAGCAAGCCAGTAATTAATGAGGGAAATTCATTTTTCAAAGAGATAAATATAGAACAATAATTTTGGACTGTTTTGCATTTAATTGTGCCTTGACCAAACTCAAAAATGGAACCCCTAACCTAATGTATCCTCACCTATCCCTTGTAGACTGTGAGCCTTGGCGGGCAGGGACCTCTATCCTCCTGTACCTGTCTGTGTCTTGTATTGTTTATGATTATTGTAGTCGTCCCTATTATGTACACCCCTTTCACATGTAAAACGCCATGGAATTGATGGCGCTATAATAATAAATAATAATAATAACCATGGACCCTGGAATAGTCCAATAACAACACTCTCACAGCCACTTCAGCACAATGAAACAAATGTTACATAATTGATATTATTACAACAATAATGACGACAGGTTTGTAACAACCACTTTATTCTTCTGGTTCGCGACCCTGCAATTCTTTGTTTTTTCACCTTTTTTTCTCTTGCTTCCAAATACCATAACAGTATTATTTTTTCATCTCTATGCTCTATATCCCAGTTATAGTTTTCAGTTACACCATTTATTTTACCATAATGTGTAGTGAATTGAGTTGAGAGGACACGTGGATATTAAATGTTTGCCTAATTTGCACGGACTTAAAAACAGTTTTGTTTGGGAACCAAACTTGTCCTGAACTGTACCCTGGACAATAAACCCCATACAAGTCATGGGGACCTGAATTTGTAGTGTAGAAAATGGCTGTAAAATGTTCATAGTAAGGGCTAAGGTCTGAAAAAGGAAGAAAATTGGAATAATAGCAGGACAGTTATATATACCATGTACCAGAAGATAACACAGCAGTCAGACTCTTTTTGGGCCCACTCAATATTCTTCATGAATTTTCACTTCTTCACCTGCTCAACCCTCAGTGATAGTGTCTGTGATTGGTTGCAGACTGCTACACACACCCTCCAGCCTCTGTGTCGGCAACTGTGCTTGTTTGAAGACCTGTTTTCTGTATGATGGTTTAAAAATAAATAAATAATTTAAAAACTAGCGTTGGCTTCACACCCTGTTCTTGATATCCAGCTCAAGTAAAACAGACAATTATGGGCTGAAACCACCAGCGGTTTGCTTTACTTTGGCAAGTTATCAAAAATAGAGGGGATCCCATTCCCGGTTACCAGGGCAACAGCCACTATGAGTCATCAAGAAGGTGGGAGCTAACTGAGGGAGTAGCAACACGCAGACATTTTCACCTCAGAATAGTCTGAGACTGAGAAAAACAAGGTCACTAAGAGAGAGTGCTTCAGAGCTTCTATTAGCTAGAACCTCGCAGACTGGAAGAAGTGGGAGACTACCGGGTGAGCTGGAGAGAGAGAAAGAGGAGAATACATGGCGGCCGGCGTGGGAGCTTAATCGCTTCCCCGGATCCAGCGCACACAGGGTGCAGAAGCCCTAGGGCAGATCATACTCTATGTTGTCTGCCAGAATCTGAAGGGAAGGGGGATTTCACGTCCTATTGTCCACCCCAAATATCCCGGGGCACAGGAACAGTATAGGGGCAAGGCGTCGTGATCAAGATCAGGCCCTACATCTGTCTTGCGTTGCCAGTGTACAGGATGGGAACCAATCACAAGGACACGGGGTCCCCAAGTAGCTTCATGCCACAGGGATCCACAACACAGCACATGGGAGGAAGGTCTCACTCTCCACAGTACCGGTGGTTGGCCTCGGACTTGCCCGTGCTTGGCTGGGGTCCCTGACGGGGGAGACTGGTACACCGAGAGCAGCATCTAAAAACTGTGAGTAAAAAGACCTGGAACCACAGCCGCTGCCTCAGCCTCTTATTGCCAGCGCCAGCACCCCACACTCCAGTGCTATCGGATGTTACCCCCACCACCATCCTCCCTGGGGCTCACACCATCTGTGGGGAGCCGGACTACATGATCTACATCAGCCCTGGAGGAGAGCAACCTCTCTTGGCGGCAGCTAATTCCTGGCTGCACACCATGGGTGGCGCTGCAAAGCAACCCCCATCATCCCCCATGCCGAAAACCTTGCACTCTCTTTTTAATGACACCGATGGGGCCACGGAACCAGGTCAGGCCAGTCACAGCAACCCCAAATACCACTGGCCCAGTGACGGGTAGCCCTGAGTCCCCGGGGTGCTGATTTTTGACAAATCAAATCTATCATCAACCCCATATATTACTTTATTTGCACCACACCAGGGCAATCAGGATGTCGGGTAAAGTACCACAATTGTTGGCGCTAAACAATGGGCCAATTCTGGGGTGGCTGCGGGCTGCTATTTTCTTGCTGGCAGAGTCCAATGACCATAGTCCTTCCTATCCTGATAATACCAAGCCCCAGGTGTCAGCTTTACCTTGGCTAGTTATAAATAATAGGTGGGACTTTACTCATTTTTTAAAATTATTTATTAAATATTTTAAACAACAGCATAATATCCCCTCTATTGTTGATAGCCAGAGGTAAATCTCACCGCTGGAAGTTGCAGCCTGTAGTTTTCTATTTTACTGGTGCAGGTTATCAAAAACAGCGATGGACTATCACAGCCATGGCAACCTTTGATGTGGCTTTGATGTGACAAGAATTGCCTATACCGGAAAAGCTTGCTGATTGGCTGCTCTGCAGTCTTTCAACAAGCTTTATTCCAATGACAAATGTGAACAGGGATCGGATGTACAGGTAAAATTCTGTGTTTGGGTCCAAAGCTGGAACATTACAGTTTGGGTTTGCTCATCCCTAGTAGTGAATAATTTGCAAAGTGGGGTGAAATTGTAAAAAACCCACCTTCAATTTTGCCATTGTTTTTCAAATTTACTTTTTACGGAGTTTGAACTGGCACTATGATTCTGCTGGTGAGTTCAGATATGGTAATACCAAATTTGCATAATTTTTTATAAATATTTTACTTGTGATGACAAATTCTAAAATTTAAAAAAAAAATGTCTTTTTATTTTGCCATTTTCTGGGACTTTTTTTGTCCATCGACAAAGAGTTTGTTTTTTGCATGCTCAGAGGTAGATTTATTAATACCAACGTGAGGTACATATGACATATATCATATTTCATTGAATTTTTGCAAAACCGCTGTCACTGAGAAACCCTAATTCTTTGATATATTTTTATTTTCAATGTTCAATGTGTTTTAAATAATTATAGATTTTTATAGAGTGGATTTATGGATGAAGTGATACCAATTATTATTATTATTATTATTATTATTATTATTATTATTATTATTATTGTAAATTGAAAAAATGGGATGGTTTAAATTTTATTTAATAATTTAATTTTTTTGTACTTTATATCTTTGGCACCTTAGGGAAATTTAAGCTACATTCAAAAGGTGGCCCCTGTGGAAGAACAGAACAGAATATGCACCCCTTGAAGTTCAATATTGTTTCCGTGACAGACGCTGCTTGCTGCTTTGGGGGTGGAATTGGACCCCTTTCCTGTTGTGCCCTTGTGCCCTCTGCTTCCCTATACACCAACTAACGTCTCTCCTATACCCAATATAATAGACCCACTGCGCTACTATACACAGTATAATTGGCCTGCAACACACTCATACACAGTATAATAGGCCTACAACTCCCCTATGGACAGTACAGTGGGCCCACCACTCCACTATAGTCAGTATGATGGGCCCACAGCTCCCCTATGCACAGTACAATGGGCCCACATCTCTTCTACACTCGATATGCTGGTTCCACAGCTTCCCTGCACACATTATGATGAACCAACAGCTCCCATATACATAGTATGATGGGCCTACAGCTCCTCTATATAGAGTATAATGGGCCCTCAGCTCCCCTATACACAGTGTAATACAAACACAGCTTTGTGTATGCAGTATGCTAGCCCCACTTACTCTCTATACACAGTATAGTGGACCCACAGCCCCTCTATACAAAATAGGATGGACCCACAGCTCCCCTATTCAGAGTATGATGGACCCACAGCTCCTCTATACACAGTATGATGGACCCACAGCTCCCCTATACACAGTATGATGGGTCCACAGCTCCCCTATACAGAGTATGATGGACCCACAGCTCCTCTATACACAGTATGATGGACCCACAGCTCCCCTATACACAGTATGATGGGCCCACAGCTCCCTATACACAGTATGATGGGCCCATAGCTCCCCTATACACTGTATGATGGGCCCAAAGCTCCCCTATACACAGTATGATAGGCCCACAGCTCCACTATACAGAGTATGATGGCCCCACAGCTCCCCTATACACAGTATAATGGACCCACAGCTCCCCTATACAGAGTATGATGGACCCACAGCTCCCCTATACACAGTATGATGGACCCACAGCTCCCCTATACAGAGTATGATGGACCCACAGCTCCTCTATACACAGTATGATGGACCCACAGCTCCCCTATACACAGTATGATGGGCCCACAGCTCCCTATACACAGTATGATGGGCCCATAGCTCCCCTATACACTGTATGATGGGCCCACAGCCCCCCTATACAGAGTATGATGGGCCCACAGCTCCCTATACACAGTATGATGGGCCCATAGCTCCCCTATACACAGTATGATGGACCCACAGCTCCTCTATACAGAGTATGATGGACCCACAGCTCCTCTATACACAGTATGATGGGCCCACAGCTCCTCTATACAAAATAGGATGGACCCACAGCTCCCCTATTCAGAGTATGATGGACCCACAGCTCCTCTATACACAGTATGATGGACCCACAGCTCCCCTATACACAGTATGATGGGTCCACAGCTCCCCTATACAGAGTATGATGGACCCACAGCTCCTCTATACACAGTATGATGGACCCACAGCTCCCCTATACACAGTATGATGGGCCCACAGCTCCCTATACACAGTATGATGGGCCCATAGCTCCCCTATACACTGTATGATGGGCCCAAAGCTCCCCTATACACAGTATGATAGGCCCACAGCTCCACTATACAGAGTATGATGGCCCCACAGCTCCCCTATACACAGTATAATGGACCCACAGCTCCCCTATACAGAGTATGATGGACCCACAGCTCCCCTATACACAGTATGATGGACCCACAGCTCCCCTATACAGAGTATGATGGACCCACAGCTCCTCTATACACAGTATGATGGACCCACAGCTCCCCTATACACAGTATGATGGGCCCACAGCTCCCTATACACAGTATGATGGGCCCATAGCTCCCCTATACACTGTATGATGGGCCCACAGCCCCCCTATACAGAGTATGATGGGCCCACAGCTCCCTATACACAGTATGATTGGCCCATAGCTCCCCTATACACAGTATGATGGACCCACAGCTCCTCTATACAGAGTATGATGGACCCACAGCTCCTCTATACACAGTATGATGGGCCCACAGCTCCTCTATACACAGTATGATGGGCCCACAGTTCCTCTATACACAGTATGATGGACCCACAGCTCCTTTATACACAGTATAATGGACCCACAGCCTCCCTATACAGAATAGGATGGGCCCACAGCTCCCCTACACTCAGTATGATGGACCCACAGCTCCTCTATACAGAGTATGATGGACCCACAGTTCCTCTATACACAGTATGATGGGCCCACAGTTCCTCTATACACAGTATGATGGACCCACAGCTCCTTTATACACAGTATAATGGACCCACAGCCCCCCTATACAGAATAGGATGGGCCCACAGCTCCCTACACTCAGTATGATGGACCCACAGCTCCTTTATACACAGTATGATGGGCCCACAGCTCCCCTATACAGAATAGGATGGGCCCACAGCTCCTCTATACACAGTATGATGGACCCACAGCTCCTCTAGACACAGTATGATGGACCCACAGCTCCTCTATACAGAATAGGATGGGCCCACAGCTCCCCTACACTCAGTATGATGGACCCACAGCTCCCCTATACAGAGTATGATCAACCCACAGCTTCTCTATACACAGTATGATGGACCCACAGCTCCCCTATACAGAGTATGATGGACCCACAGCTCCTCTATACACAGTATGATGGACCCACAGTTCCTCTATACACAGTATGATGGACCCACAACTCCTCTATACACAGTATGATGGGCCCACAGCTCCTCTATACACAGTATGATGGACCCACAGCTCCCCTATACAGAGTATGATGGACCCACAGCTCCTCTATACACAGTATGATGGACCCACAGTTCCTCTATACACAGTATTATGGACCCACAGTTCCTCTATACACAGTATGATGGGCCCACAGCTCCCCTATACACAGTATGATGGGCCCACAGTTCCTCTATACACAGTATGAATGACCCACAGCTCCTCTATACACAGTATGATGGACCCACAGCTCCTTTATACACAGTATAATGGACCCACAGCCCCCCTATACAGAAAGGGATGGGCCCACAGCTCCCCTACACTCAGTATGATGGACCCACAGCTCCTCTATACAGAGTATGATGGACCACAGCTTCTCTATACACAGTATTGTAAGGGGTGGACGGACCCCTTGCGCAGAGGCGCAGTTCCCCCTGAAGATGCCCCCGCCGGGGTAGGTAAAGTTGTTAATGTTTTTATGCTTTATATTATTAATGGGTTTTCCCTAGATGTCAGAGGGGGGCGGATGTCCCCATAGGAACAGTACAGGAGAGAGGAGGAGCCGGACAGTCTAGGGGGAGGTGGAGAGAGTGCTGTAGGAAAGAAAGTTTGAGTTTGAGGCAGTTGATTCCGGGACAGGGGAGAAGGAGCAACGGGGGCAGAGTGTGGGAGCTATGATGGCAGATAGCAAAAGAAAGGAGAAAGAAAGTGTCCTAGTCGGTGAAACAGAGCCGGACAGTCTAGGGGGAGGGGGAGAGAGTGCTGTAGGAAAGAAAGTTTGAGTTTGAGGCAGTTGATTCCGGGATGGGGGAGAAGGAGCAACGGGGGCAGAGTGTGAGAGCTATGGTGGCAGATAGCAAAAGAAAGGAGAAAGAAAGTGTCCTAGTCGGTGAAACAGAGTTGTGTGGGTCAAGCCTGCGGTAGCCGGAGCAGGAGCCTAGGTGAAGACAGGAACAGTTTTCCCCAGCAGGAGCTGTGAATTGACGCTACAAGATTTGTGCCTCTGTTTTGAAGATACGTGCAATAAAATGCCTTTTGATTCAACTGATGCCTGCCTGCGGAATTTTCCTGAGTCTGTCAGCATGCTCCCTTCATCCACACTCTGCCCCACAAAACAATCCCCTGTCCCAAAAGTGACGGCTGCGCCGGGGGTTAGCCTGGTACATGAAGGGGCCACGACTACAACCCCCGAGGCACACCCGGCACCCCGTTACATGTGGCGTAGTCGGCAGGATGCGGACTATCTGCGGGAGGTCCCGATCCCTGAATGTGAAGACCAAGTGGTGCCTAAGGCGTTGGACCAGGTACAAGATGGCGCTAAGATGGCCGCCATCTTCACGAATTCAGTAAGCGTGAGGAAAATTGGCGCCAAACGAAAAACCCTGAGCTGGCCGGCGAAGAAAAAGAAGTGCAGAGTGCGCCGCCCAAAGAGGGGAGGTACTGGCCCCAAGATGCTGCTAAAGACATGTGAAGAGGGCGGCGTTACAGAAAAAAAGAAGTGTCGCCTATGCTGGGTCGACCTGGTGAGTGAGACTGGGGGTGGAGTGTATGCAAGAGCGGGAAAAGAAGGCCCGCCTCCACCTTCTCCAGCATCTCCACCTTCCCCGGCGCCATTACAGGAAGAGCTGCAAGAGACGCCAACTCAGCAACTGACTCTAAGTGAGATGGAGACGCAGACAAAGCAGCGAGCTGCAGCGGGTGCGCTGGTGACCACCAGCCTGGGAAGAGGACGCCCGAGGCAGAGTGTAGCCGAGGAGGCACTTACCATAAAGCTACCGGCTGTGCCAGGAGGTCCGGAGCGGCCCGCGATAGTTACCTGGGTCACTTCGTGGGATGCCGTGATCGGTGAAACATCCACGGAAGTCCGGGCCATTTACAAGACGCAACTGCAGCCGGTAGCGAGGCACTGGGAACATCCCTCCAGAGTCCGGAGGTGAATATGCCAGCCAAGGTAGGACCTCCAACCCCCATAGAAGTTCCGGCCCCGGGAGGGCAATATGTCCCGGAGCTTGAAGAAGATGAATGGGGATTTTTCTGGGAGCCAGTAAAGCCGGCACCCCTAATCCGACGACCGTCCCCGCCGCCTGAGATAGACCCGGTGCAAGAAAGGCTTCTGGCCGAGACCGTGGCCCGGGAGATGATGGCCGGACCCCTTAGTGAGACATTCGACCGGCAGTGTAGCATTGGCACCGTGGTCAAATTTAATCAGGCCGAGGGCTATGGGTTCATAGAAGACGAAGAGACCGGGGACCACTTCTTTTATAACCGGGTCAATCTGGACATTGAGGGCTTGCCCCAACGTCTCCATACTCTGTACCCGGGGGAGAAAATAAAGTTCCGGAGAGAAGCGGGATGCCGGGGCCTATTTGCCGTAGGGGTGACCCGGATACCCACTGCCCAGGAGGCCGCGCAGTGGCAACAGTAGATTGAATGGGAGGAATGTCAGTACCGGAGACGTATGCAGCAAAGACCGGTGCTGGCTGAAACTTGTCGGCCGAGAAACACGCTGGCGGTGTCGCCAGAAGTAGTCACAGGACCGGTAGCCGAAATGGAAAAGGGGACACCGGCGTTGTTAGCGATTCGCCAGAGTATGGTGACACACCCGGTGGTCATTGTTGGTAGCCCCCAGCCGTCCCGTCCGGCTACCCCGTCACCCCCGCCGAGGACGAGAAGCCAAACCCGGAGATAGAAGAATCAGAGGCACAGGTCAACTATGAACCGTTCCGGAGACTGCGTCGCTTGCCAGGCCAGTCCCTCTCTGATTATGTGAGGGCCCAGCGGGCTGAATGGCAGCGCGCTTACCACCCCGTGTGAATCTTAGCGATTGGAGGTGATGAACATACATGTGCCGAGAGCCGGAGTTGAAGAAAACCGGTGAAGATTTATAGTTACCGCAACGTTCAAGCTACTGAGCCCGGAAGGAGACTGATGCCGGACTGCGCAAAAGACTCCCTCCGTGACTGTTACGGAGACTTTATTGCCTGTTGCTTCCTGCCTACAAAGACCGGGAGTGCTGGGAGAGCATCCGGGCAGAAGACCGACTAAGACCGGGAGTGCCTGTTGAGGGCCTCCGGGCAAATAAGCTACAAAGACCGGGAGCTCCCAGTAGGGACTCCGGGCTCCGAACTTGTGTTTTATATGAAGGTTTTAAAGTTTTATAAAGAGATTGCTGGTTAAGTTTTGTATTACAGATACGAGCCTTGCCGAAAGGCTAAGGCAAAAAGAGGGGAGGAATGTAAGGGGTGGACGGACCCCTTGCACAGAGGCGCAGTTCCCCCTGAAGATGCCCCCTGCCGGGGTCGCTAAAGTTGTTAATGTTTTTATGCTTTATATTATTAATGGGTTTTCCCTAGATGTCAGAGGGGGGCGGATGTCCCCATAGGAACAGTACAGGAGAGAGGAGGAGCCGGACAGTCTAGGGGGAGGTGGAGAGAGTGCTGTAGGAAAGAAAGTTTGAGTTTGAGGCAGTTGATTCCGGGACAGGGGAGAAGGAGCAACGGGGGCAGAGTGTGGGAGCTATGATGGCAGATAGCAAAAGAAAGGAGAAAGAAAGTGTCCTAGTCGGTGAAACAGAGTTGTGTGGGTCAAGTCTGCGGTAGCCGGAGCGGGAGCCTAGGTGAAGAAAACTAGAGTAGCCGGGCAAGGCCCCCTGAGAAGAGAAGACAGGAACAGTTTTCCCCAGCAGGAGCTGTGAATTGACGCTACAAGATTTGTGCCTCTGTTGTGAAGATACGTGCAATAAAATGCCTTTTGATTCAACTGATGCCTGCCTGCGGAATTTTCCTGAGTCTGTCAGCATGCTCCCTTCATCCACACTCTGCCCCACAAAACAATCCCCTGTCCCAAAAGTGACGGCTGCGCCGGGGGTTAGCCTGGTACATGAAGGGGCCACGACTACAACCCCCGAGGCACACCCGGCACCCTGTTACAGTATGATGGGCCCACAACTCCTCTATACACAGTATGATGGGCCCACAGCTCTTCTATACACAGTATGTTGGACCCACAGCTCCTCTATACACAGTATGATGGGCCCACAGCTCCCCTATACACAGTATAATGGGCCCACAGCTCCTCTATACACAGTATAATGGACCCACAGCCCTTCTATACAGAATAGGATGGGCCCAAAGCTCCCCTACACTCAGTATGATGGACCCACAGCTCCTCTATACACAGTATGATGGGCCCACAGCTCCTCTATACACAGTATGATGGGCCCACAGCTCCTCTATACACAGTATGATGGGCCCACAGCTCCTCTATACACAGTATGATGGACCCACAGCTCCTCTATACAGAGTATGATGGACCCACAGCTCCTCTATACACAGTATGATGGGCCCACAGCTCCTCTATACACAGTATGATGGACCCACAGCTCCTCTATACACAGTATGATGGGCCCACAGCTCCTCTATACACAGTATGATGGACCCACAGCTCCTCTATACAGAGTATGATGGACCCACAGCTCCTCTATACGCAGTATGATGGACCCACAGCTCCTCTATACAGAGTATGATGGACCCACAGCCCCCCTATACAGAATAAGATGGGCCCACAGCTCCTCTACACACAGTATGATGGACCCAAAGCTCCTCTATACAGAGTATGATGGACCCACATCTCCTCTATACACAGTATGATGGACCCTCAGCTCGACTATACACAGTATAATGGACCCACAGCCCCCCTATACAGAATAGGATGGGCCCACAGCTCCTCTATACACAGTATGTGTCACGGCCAGGTGTACGGGCAGGCCCAGGAGGTGGATCCACTGGACCGAACTCCTAGATGGTAGGAAAGAGTCCGGCAGCTGGAACACTAGAAACAGCAGAACAGTCCTTGCACACGGGAATAGCGGAGAAGTCCCTGGGACCACGGAGTTATGGGTGGTGGTCCGGGTGACGCAGCTCAGGTTCGGAAGCCGAGATGATGTCAGGCGGGGTCCGGAACCTTGGGAGCAAGATGACGGGTCACCGCAGGGATCCGAGATGGTGCGGACTGTCAGGATGGCAGAAGGACAGCGTTCGGGGTTCAGGATACGGCAGACTGGATGGCGAGGCAAGCACGGCTCTACAAAGAGAGATAGGTGAGTACATGCACTGAAACACCAGGAGACCTGACTCCTAGCTTAGGGAACACGAAGATCAGGCCCCGCCCCCTTGGACAATACACCCCTTTATACCCTGTACCTGATTAGCCTCATTACCTGTTAATGGACGCTGGCCCTTTAAGAAAGGGTCAGTGACCGCGCGCGCGCCCTAATGCGCATGCGCGCAGCCCGGGTGCCAGAAGCCAGGGAAGGAGGCTGAGAAGAGGACGCAGGGGAGCCGGCCAGGGCCTGGGAAGCCGTCGGGCGCCGCGATCGGGGACCAGGGGGCCTGGGAAGGACGGGGACCGGAGGCTGGAGAGCGGGGAGCGTGGCAGGTGAGCCGGGGAGCGGGGCTGAGGACCCGGGGAGCGGAGCAGAGGACCCGGGGAGGGAAGCCAAGGACCCGGGGAGCGTGACAGTACCCCCCCCCCACGCCCCCCTCCCCACAACCGGGACATGAAGGCACGGATCAGAGGAGTGCCCACGTTCTCCCTGGGCTCCCAGGACCTATCCTCAGGACCATACCCCTCCCAGTCCACCAGGAAGAACTGACGACCTCGAACGGTCTTCATGGCCACGATATCCCTTACCGCATAGATGTCGTCATCGGCAATAGGTGGAGGAGCCGGACTGGCAGCAGCGGAGAAGGGACCAAGGACGACCGGCTTGAGCAGGGAGACGTGGAAAGAGTTGGGAATCCTCATCGTGGCCGGGAGCTGTAGCTTGTAGGAGACCTCATTGATCTTGCTGAGGACCTTAAACGGCCCGATGTAGCGAGGACCCAGCTTGTAGGAAGGTATCTTCAATCGGATGTACTGGGAAGCAAGCCAGACCAGGTCACCAGGAGAGAAACACGGAGGGTCCAGACGCCTCTTGTCAGCGTGTTTCTTCATCCGCTGGGAAGCGCGTCCAAGGGACGCCTTGACAGAGTCCCAAATGGTAGCGAAGTCACGGGCTACAGTATCAGCCGCAGGGACATCCGAAGAAGGGGATATAGGCAATGGAACGGAGGGCTGAAGTCCGTAAACGACATGGAAGGGAGATTTGGAGGACGACTCACTGATATGGTGGTTATGTGAGAATTCAGCCCAAGGCAGAAGCGTGGACCAGTCGTCGTGATGGGCGTTGACATAGTGACAAAAGAAGGATGTCAAGATTTGATTGACCCTCTCCACTTGGCCATTAGACTGAGGATGGTAAGCAGAAGAAAAGTCCAGAGTCACTCCCAGATGCTTGCAGAGCGCCCTCCAGAAGCGGGAGGTGAACTGAGTTCCTCTGTCGGACACGATGTGGGATGGAAAGCCATGCAAGCGGAAGATGTGATGTATATAGGCTTCCGCGAGTTCCTGAGCAGAGGGCAGTCCGGCCATAGGGACGAAGTGAGCCATTTTGGAGAACCGGTCCACCACGACCCATATGACTGTGTGTCCGGAGGATAATGGCAAGTCCGTAATAAAATCCATCGCTATGTGTTGCCACGGAACTGAGGGTATAGGCAGAGGCAGAAGACGGCCATAGGGCAGGTGTTTGGGCGTCTTGTTCCTGGCACAAGAGGAGCAGGCAGAGACATAAGCAGCGACGTCCGTGCGAAGGGATGGCCACCAGTAATGGCGTACAATCGCACCCCATGTTCTCTTCTGGCCTGCATGACCGGCTGTTTTGGAGGCTTGACCCCAGTGTAACACTTTTTGCCTGTCAGTCTCAGAGACATAGGTCTTCCCGGGCGGTATCTGGGCCAGAGTGACAGGGGCCACCGGAATAATCTTGCTAGGAGGGATGATAGGTTGGGTAGTCTCTTCCTCCTGCTCCATGGGCACGAAAGACCTAGACAAGGCATCAGCGCGTACATTCTTGTCCGCGGGTCTGAAATGGAGCTGGAAGTCAAACCTGGCAAAGAATAAGGACCACCTGGCTTGCCGTGGGTTCAGTCGCTGAGCGGACCGCAGGTATTCCAGGTTCTTGTGGTCCGTGTAGATAATCACGGGGTACACTGCTCCTTCCAGGAGGTAGCGCCACTCCTCCAGAGCCAGTTTGACCGCCAATAGTTCTCGGTCACCGATGGTGTAATTACGTTCCGGCGCGGAGAAGCTCTTGGAGAAGAAACCGCAAGTCACCATCTTGCCGGAGGAGGATTTCTGCATGAGCACTGCTCCAGCCCCCGAGGAGGAGGCATCCACTTCCAAGGTGAACTGGCGGTTTAACTCCGGACGGTGGAGTACAGGAGCGGAGGCAAATGCTCGCTTCAGGGAGCAAAACGCGGCGTCGGCCGCAGGTGACCAGTCCTTTGGATTAGCCTCCTTTTTGGTCAAAGCGGAGAGAGGAGCAGTCAGGGCAGAGAAGTGAGGGATAAACTGGCGGTAGTAGTTGGCGAATCCCAGGAACCGTTGGATTGCCTTCAGTCCAGAAGGAGGAGGCCAGTTGAGTATGGAGGAGACCTTCGTTGGATCCATCTGCAGTCCAGTGCCCGAGATGATGTATCCCAGGAAAGGGAGAGAAGACTGCTCAAAGACGCACTTCTCATATTTGGCGTAAAGACGATTCTCCCTCAGTCTTTGCAGAACCAGCTGTACGTTCTCTCTATGGGTCTGGAGGTCCGGAGAGAAGATAAGGATGTCATCCAGATAAACTACGACACAGACGTAGAGGAGGTCCCGGAATATGTCGTTCACCAATTCTTGGAAGACTGCTGGTGCGTTACACAGGCCGAAGGGCATCACGCAGTATTCATAGTGCCCATCGCGAGTATTAAACGCGGTCTTCCATTCGTCCCCAGAGCGGATACGAACTAGGTTGTAGGCACCCCGAAGATCCAGCTTGGTGAACACACGGGCTCCTCTGAGCCGGTCGAACAATTCGGGGATGAGCGGCAGAGGGTACTTGTTTTTGACGGTGATCTGATTTAGACCCCGGTAGTCGATGCATGGGCGTAGGTCACCCTCTTTCTTCTTCACGAAGAAGAAGCCTGCTCCCGCAGGAGAGGAGGATCTCCGGATGAATCCTTTTGCCAGGCTCTCTGTGATGTAGGTAGACATGGCCCTGGTTTCGGCCGGAGACAACGGATATATCCGTCCTCGAGGTGGTGTTGTTCCTGGGAGCAGGTCGATGGCACAATCGTAGGGACGGTGTGGCGGAAGTACCTCAGACTCCTTCTTGTCAAAAACGTCTGCGAAGGACCAATAGGCCGAGGGCAGTTCCGGTAGGTTCTCTGGAACCGGAGGTCGTCGGATAGGTTGTATGGACTTCAGACACTTCTCATGACAAGCAGAACCCCATCGGGTGATTTCGCCAGTACCCCAGCTGACTGATGGTTCGTGTGTCCGCAACCAGGGAAGTCCCAGCAGGATCTGGTGGGACATGTGTGGAAGGATGTAGAGAGTGATGTTCTCGGTGTGCAGGGCACCGATACGCAGTTCGACCGGTCTGGTGACCCAGGAGATGGTATCAGAGAGGGGTCTCCCATCCACAGAGGCAATCACTAGGGGCTTCTCGAGTAGAGTAACAGGCAGCTGGTACTTGTCCACCGAGGCCTGCTGGATGAAATTGCCTGCTGCTCCAGAGTCGAGGTATGCCTCAACCGTGAAGCGCGTCTCTCCCGTTGACACTTGCACAGTCCACATAACCGGGTCTGAGAGAGTCCCAGCACCTAGGGTGGCCTCTCCTACCAACCCTAGGCTTTGGAGTTTCCCGGCCTTTCCGGACAGGAGCGTAGGAGGTGAGTGTCCTCTCCGCAGTAAAAGCAGAGGCCCTTGGCGAGCCGCTCTGCTCGACGTTGTTCAGATTGCCGTACTCGGTCGATCTGCATGGGCTCGTGGACGGGAATCCCAGCTGTTGATGACTGCGATACGGAGGGCTTCTGTGGAGGAGGGGAATGTCGTACCGGACGTCTCTCCCGAGACAGCTCTTTGGAGCGCTCCTGAAAACGAATGTCCACTCGAGTTGCTAGGGCAATCAGGGCATCTAGGGTGGAGGGCACGTCACGACCCGCCAACTCATCTTTGATGCGACTCGAGAGTCCTTCCCAGAAGGCGGCTGTTAGGGCATCATTATTCCACCCGAGTTCAGAAGCCAACGTGCGGAAACGGATGGCGTATTGGCTCACCGTCAGTGTTCCTTGACGTAAGCGGAGGAGGGATGAAGCAGACGCAGAGGCGCGTCCCGGCTCGTCAAAGGTGCTGCGGAAGGCCTGCAGGAACTCTTGAAGATCCTTGGTCATAGGGTCCTCCTTCTCCCACAACGGGTTCATCCACGCCAGTGCCTCGCCCTCCAGGTGAGACATGATGAAGGCGACCTTGGCTTGGTCGGAGGCAAACAGATGTGGCAGCTGCGTGAAGTGGAGGGAGCATTGGTTTATAAACCCCCTGCAAGTCTTGGGATCTCCGGCGTACCGGGGTGGTGAGGCCAAACGCAGTCTGGAAGCATCCGAAGAAGCGGCCACGGGAGCGGGGGACGTGGCTTGACTAGTGGCGGCTTGGGATGTTGTAGACGTGACTGCCGCTTGTAGCATGGTCAGGCGGGTGTCCACGGAAGTCATGAAGTTCAGCATGCGGGTCTGGACTTCACGCTGGCGTTGGAGTTCCTCTTGCAAGGCCGCTAGTGCTGCAGCGGGATCCATGGCCTGATCTTACTGTCACGGCCAGGTGTACGGGCAGGCCCAGGAGGTGGATCCACTGGACCGAACTCCTAGATGGTAGGAAAGAGTCCGGCAGCTGGAACACTAGAAACAGCAGAACAGTCCTTGCACACGGGAATAGCGGAGAAGTCCCTGGGACCACGGAGTTATGGGTGGTGGTCCGGGTGACGCAGCTCAGGTTCGGAAGCTGAGATGATGTCAGGCGGGGTCCGGAACCTTGGGAGCAAGATGACGGGTCACCGCAGGGATCCGAGATGGTGCGGACTGTCAGGATGGCAGAAGGACAGCGTTCGGGGTTCAGGATACGGCAGACTGGATGGCGAGGCAAGCACGGCTCTACAAAGAGAGATAGGTGAGTACATGCACTGAAACACCAGGAGACCTGACTCCTAGCTTAGGGAACACGAAGATCAGGCCCCGCCCCCTTGGACAATACACCCCTTTATACCCTGTACCTGATTAGCCTCATTACCTGTTAATGGACGCTGGCCCTTTAAGAAAGGGTCAGTGACCGCGCGCGCGCCCTAATGCGCATGCGCGCAGCCCGGGTGCCAGAAGCCAGGGAAGGAGGCTGAGAAGAGGACGCAGGGGAGCCGGCCAGGGCCTGGGAAGCCGTCGGGCGCCGCGATCGGGGACCAGGGGGCCTGGGAAGGACGGGGACCGGAGGCTGGAGAGCGGGGAGCGTGGCAGGTGAGCCGGGGAGCGGGGCTGAGGACCCGGGGAGCGGAGCAGAGGACCCGGGGAGGGAAGCCAAGGACCCGGGGAGCGTGACAGTATGATGGACCCAAAGCTCCTCTATACAGAGTATGATGGGCCCACAGCTCCCCTATACACAGTATGATGGACCCTCAGCTCGACTATACACAGTATAATGGACCCACAGCCCCCCTATACAGAATATGATGGGCCCACAGCTAGACTATACACAGTATGATGCACCCACAGCCCCCTATACAGAATATAATGGGCCCACAGCTCCCCTATACACAGTATGATGGGCCCACAGCTCGACTATACACTGTATGATGGACCCACAGCTCCTCTATACAGAGTATAATGGACCCAAAGCTCCTCTACACACAGTATGATAGACCTACAGGTACATATACACACTATAATGGGACCACAGCTGCTTCATACATATTATTATGGATCCAAAGCTTCCCTTTACCTGGTATGATGTACCCACAGTTTTCTATTCAAAGTATAATTGGTCCACACCTGCCCTGTACACAATATCATGTTCATAAAGCTCCCTTTTACATAGTATGATGTCCTCCTTATTCCCCAAAACACAGAATAATTTTAATGATTACTAAATTTAATGTGTCTCGGACTCAGTGAGTGACAGTTTTTCTGACCTATGGAATCAGGGCCTTGCTGAGCTTCCTGTTTGGTGAGTGTCAATTCAGTCATCCAATCTAGTGCTGAGCTATCGGCATGTTGATTGACAGCTCAGCCAAACTGAGACTGGGAGGTGCTGGGCTTCTTCAGGTGCTCCATGTTATGAGTGATTGCCAAGCTACTTAGCTGAGCAGTTAGCCCCAGATCATTGCCAGTTGCAGCATTTGCTCATCATTGCATGTTGGCCTGGTTTGTCTGTGCCCTGTGTTTTGATTTATTGCTGTGTGACCTTGGACCTCCTCTGACCATTCTTTTTACTTGCCCATTTGCTTTGCTCCACTATCCTCCTGTTTTTTGACCCTGTACTGTGACCTGACTATATCTTTGTCTTTCCCTTTCTTCACAACTTGATCTCTTGTTATCTGACCGCAGAACGTTTTACTTTCCTGCCTTATGGCTTGTCGTGAGTTGTGACAAGTGTCACAATAATGCCCCTCACAATAATCCTCACACTGTAAAATTCACCCTAAAACCAAATAATGAACCTCACATTATGTCCCACACTTTAACCACTCCCATTTTTTTGTTTTCTTCCCTCTCCTTCTTCCAAGACCCATAACTTTTTATTTTTCCATCCAGATATCCGTATGAAGGATTGTGTTTTGCAGTGATGCAGTGATTCTGAGACTTCTTTTCCATGACACATTGTTCTTAATGTTAGTGCTAAAATTAGAACAATATGTTTTGCATTTATTTATGAAAATAATAGAAATACTTTCAATTCTTATGCCCTTTAACCAGAGAGTTAGGTCACACAAAATACTTACTAAGTAATATTTAACACATGTCTACTTTACGTCAGCACGATTTGTGACTATGAAACATATACAGCTGCACACTAAAATGCTAACAATGAACAAGTGAACTCTGCACTATTTTTCAAGCATATCTTTTTTGTTAGAAATTAGAAGGATTAATAGTTTACAAGCAATTTCTCACTTTTCCATCAAAATCTACAAAATTGTTTATGGACCACATCAAATTTGAAGTGACAAAAAGTGAAGAGATTTGAAGCCTAGGTGACAGAAAATACCAAAAAATTTACATCATTCTAAAAATTGCACACCTCAAAGTACTCAAAACCACTTTCAAGAAGTTAATTAACCATTTAGGTGCTTCACGGGAACTAAACCAATGTTGAAGGAAATAATGAAAATTAATTTAGCCTCCAAAAATCACAATTGTAACAGGAGAATAGGCACCATAAAATTTGTTGTGCAATTTATTTTGAGCACACCAACACCCCATATGTGGTGAATGTCTGTTGGGCACATGCTAGAGCTTGAAAGGAAAGGAGTGCTATTTGACTTTTGGAGCACAAAAGTGGCTGGAAAAAACAAAGGACACCATGTTGTATTTGCAAAGTCCCTGATGTGCCTAAACAGGGTAAAGTGACCTGATTTCGGAAAGTACACCCCTCAAGGAATTTATCCACATATGTAGTGAGCACTTCTAGCACACAGGTGCTTAACAGAATGTTATGATGCTGAGCCTGGAAAATAAAAAAATCATATTTTTCCCACACAAATGTCGTTTTTGCCCAAAATTTTTACAAGAGTAACAGGAGACATGCACAGTAAAATGTGATGTGCAATTTTTTCTGAGGATACTCCATATGTAGTGAAAAACTACTGTTCAGGCAGAAAGCAGCGCTCGGAAGGGCAGGAGCACCATTTGCCTTTTGTAACACAAAATTGGTTGAAATCGTTAGGGGACGCCATGTGACGCCATGTCACATTTTCAGAGACCCTCATGTGCTTAAATAGTGGAAACCCCCCACATATGACCCCACTTTGGAAACTATACCCCTCACCGAAAATATCCAGATGTGTGATGAGCACTTTTATTCCTGAGGTGCTTAACAGAATTTTATAATGTTGAGCCAAGAAAATAAAAAAAAAACACATTTTTTTCACACAAAAACATTTTAGTTCCAAATTTTTATTTTCATAAGGATAATAGGAGAAAGTACAGCATGAAATTTGATTTTCAATTTCTCTTGAGCATGACATTACCCTGTATTTGATTGAAAACTCCTGTTGGGGCGCACGACAGGGCTCATAAAGGAAGGAGCATCATTAGTCTTTTGGAAGGCAAAACTGGCTGAAATCGATAACAGAAGTCATGTGCCTCTCATGTGCCTTAACAGTGGAAACTCCCCACAGGTGACTATATTTTGGAAAATAGACCCCTTAACTTATCTAGATGTGTGATGAGCACTTTGAATCCTCAGGTTTTATAACATTTATAACATTAAATCCTGAAAATAAAACAAATCACATTTTATCCACAAAAATGTTTCAGCTTCAAATATATTCATTTTGACAAGAATGACAGGAAAAAAATGCAATATACAATTTTTGGGGCAATTTCTCCTGAGTACATTGATACCTCACTTGTAATGGAACTATTGTTTGGGCTCACAGAACAGAAAGAGTGCCATTTTGTCTGGAATAGATTGCAGAAGAGAACTTACATTTGAAGAGCTCCTGACATGCCAAAACAGCAGAAACCCCTCACAAGTGAGCCTATACTGGAAACTACACTTCTCAATGAATTCATCGTTGGTTGTGGTGAGCAATTTTAACCCTCAGGTCATTAAGGGAATTGTATAACATTGGGCTGTGAAAATAAACAAATATATTTTTTATACTAAAATGTTGCTTTGGCCCCAAAGATTACATTTTTAAAAAGAGAAAATGGACCATATCCTTTCATGTCTAATTTTCCCTAAACTCACTTATACCCATATGTTGTCTACAAATTTTTTTAAGGCAGAGTGCAAAGCTCAGAAAGGAAGAGACACCATATTAGAGTTTAAATTTAGTTGAAATGATTTGGGGGTGGGTGCCATATCACATTGTCAGAGCCCCTGAGATGCCAGAAACCAATGGACCATGTAAGTGAAAACATTTTTGCCAGATTTTAGCAGCGAGATGTAAGGGGTAAAAAGTTGCGGGTGGAACGCGATTCCACTCGTATCTTGCAGGCACACGTCAGCTGTTGAAATCAGCTGATATGTTTGTGGATCGCTGTGGCCTGCCCGCAGCAAGCCGCGGCAATGATAGTGACACACTCCATGACGTACCCAGTACGTCATGGGTCGTTAAGGGGTTAACAAGAGATTTTTAATTTTCACAAATTGAATAGGTAAAAAAGGCCAAATAGAGTGTTACTCAATTTCTTTTGAATGTGATAATTAAAGTTGAGTGATCCTTTCAAAGTTTGGTTGGGCGACCCTTACCAAACAAATCCTATGTTTACTGAACCATTCGCCAAACCTGTTTGAACCTCATTGGATTCAATGTAAGGCTAAAAATAAGGCAGAGAAAAAAATCTATACGAGGTCAAAAATCTTCCAAAACAGCAAAAATGTTTTTTTTCAGTGCATCCCCAGTGTTTTGCCATAGCCATTAGCTTTGTAGACTATTGCATTAGAAAATATAGATGTAGATGAGATACAGGTGTAGGGCTAGTGCTTTTATTCCCCTGCCAGTACAGACAAAACACAACTTGAGACCAATCTTGGAGTCTTGAGATTTAAAAACTTTCAGGCAGACAGCAGGACAGTGTTACGGGGAGCTGTCTGATAATAACCTAAAGGAGTATCAGACAGTCAGGGTCCACCGTGCAAAGACTCTGCTGCAGACTATGGCAGAGTGCAATACTTCTGTAAACTCACAGAAGGATATAAAAAGAAAGTAAAGCAATTCCTCCCTTACTTGCAGGGTGTGTGGAATGATCTCTGTTAATAATCACAGAGACAAAGGCAATGTGTGCGAAATGGCACCTACCTAGGTCCGCTCTTCTAGTGGTGCAAAAGAGACGAACAGCAGCGTAAGCCGCACAAAGCTCCTACCTGCGTTCGCTCCACTAGTGTGCGAGGACACGAACCACTAGAAATGGCACCTGCCTAGGTCCGCTCTTCTAGTGGTGCAAAAGAGACGAACAGCAGCGTAAGCCGCACAAAGCTCCTACCTCTGTTCGCTCCCCTAGTGTGCGAGGATACGAACAACTGCCAGACGCAGTATAAGGAACGTTACCCTAGCGGCAACGTCCACCTACGAGTCGAATCACAAGGCCCAGCCAGACCATGTGCCTCAGGCACCTGCCTATGTCCGCTCCCCTAAGAGGTAAGGATACGGACGGCAGCCGAAGCTGTAAGGTATAAGAACGCTACCCTGCCGGTAGCGCTCACCTAGCATAGACAGAGGAATGCCTAGAGGAACGCGCACAGAGCGTCTACTCTTATGCATGAACCAAGAGGACTGAGCGCCATGCGGCATGCGTCAGGGTCTTATATAGACTCTGTGCCTCATCCAAGATGGAGGACACCAGAGCCAATCCGCTGCCAGAACGACAGGAGTGACGTCATGCTGGCCTATCACCGAGCAAGGCGTCACAAGCACATGACCAGCGACCAATCGGCACAGAAGGTGTCAGAGACATGTGACCTCGTGTCAGCGATGATGTCACCCGCACATGTGCAATGGCTCCAAGATAGGACTTAGTCTCCGGCGCTCGCACATGTGCAGTAGCAAGAAATCTGGACTTAGTCTCCAGCGCTCGCACATGTGCAGTAGCAAGAAATCTGGACTTAGTCTCCAGCGCTCGCACATGTGCAGTAGCAAGAAATCTGGACATAGTCTCCAGTGCTCGCAGCAACCGTAACAGACAGTGGCACCAATTGTCCACCATTTCCCCATAGTGTGTTTGTACAACAGGGAACTACATTCCATGCAACACACAGAATGTATCCTGGCGTTTTCATTTTACAAATCAAGAGATGCATGAGTGACAGGCATAGGCACATTTCACAGTTTTTTTCATGTTTTCTTGGCAGTAATACGTATTCATAATCCAATGTTCATAATCTAAATTCTTCTTTTTTCTCCTTCCCTTTACTTGAGTGCAACTGCTATTTCCAATATTGTATGTCATGTTCACTATGCACCAGTTCAGACTATGAGATTAGTAAGTGTCGGCAATTTTTCTAGTTTGTATTATGAAGTCATGACCATTGCGCACTCCGCCCATTTATTTCAGGTGTTTTAATTTTCCTTTTGCAGGTTCTATTCTAGCCCATATAATATTTCAGTTTGGACAAGAGAGGTAGAGCAATTAGAGTAAGATCCAGATGAGAGTTACACCTTGACGTTGGTATCTAGGCACAAGTAAATTTGGCCACCTTTATTTGCTAAGTAACTTATATTTAAAAAAAAAAAAAATCATGTTATCTTGGCAGTAATGCGTATTCACATTCCAATGTTCACATCTTCAGTCTTGTTTTTTTCTCCTTCCCTTTAGTTGATTGCAACTGCTATTTTGAATATTGCATTTTATATGCAGATGGACATGTGACTTCGACAGTAAATGATACGAGCCCTTGTGTCTTAAACTTGAAGATGTTTTCTGAACTGATATGCTGCAGGAACATGCACAAATAAAATAAAGAAAAAAATTAAGTGCTCCGCTCCTCTGGCTTCTCCCGAGTCCCCACCCCCTCCACTCTTTAACCCCTTCATGACCGTGGGCATTAAAATTACGTCCTATTTTAACGTGACTTAACGACCAGGGGCGTAATTTTACTGCCTAAAGTTCATTTGATTGCCGTGGCCATAGCAACGGCTTTCAAATGATGTCCCCTGCTGTTTCTTACAGCAGGGGACCTTTGCTTCACCGCAGGGGGGGGTGGCATCGCCACCCCCCATCGACGATCAATGTGATTGGCTGTTCAAATCTGAACCGCCAACCACATCTTTCGCACTGATTTCGGTAAAAAATAATGCCGGAAATAGTGCGATACTGTGAGATCCAGCTATGAGATGCCATAGCAGGTACAGCAGATCATAGGTGGACCTCAAACATGCTGCCCCCAGCCCCTGCAGCACTGATTGGAACAATCGTGCTATGATGCGCAATCGCTCCAATCAGTGTGCAGTGGGGCGGTTTGATTTGCTGGTGGCCGCCCTGCCCAGGCCTGTGCTGGTCTGGGGACCCTCCCCCAACATGTCTGCAGCGTGCAGCACTGGCTGGTACTAGTGGTACCACGCCACCGCTGCTGCTGCCGCTGCTGTCACGTCACGGAGCAGGAGCAGTGAGTATTGTGCTCACCTTGCAGCCCCTACGCGCTTCTGTGATTGCTCCTGCGTGCTCCCGTAATGGCCCCTGCCCGTGCCCACCTGCGATCTGCCCCCCGACATCCCGATCTGCCCCCCCGACATCCCGATCTGCCCCTCCGACATCCCGATCTGCCTCCCTGACATCCCGATCTGCCCCTCCGACATCCCGATCTGCCCCCCGACATCCCGATCTGCCCCTCCGACATCCCGATCTGCCCCCCCGACATCCCGATCTGCCCCCCCGACATCCCGATCTGCCCTCCAACATCCCGATCTGCCCCCCGACATCCCGATCTGCCCCCCGACATCCCAATCTGCCGACCTCCCCCGTGATCTCTATTCTGCAGCTCCTCCGGTATCTCCCTCCTCCTCTGCTCTCCCCCTCTGCTGTCCCCCTTCCCCTCTGCTGTCCCCCCGACGTCCTCTTACCTGTCTTCACCGGCCGATCACATCTGCCTCCATCGCTGGGTCCTTCTTCCTGGGTCTTCTGCTGAGCTGTCCAACTTCCTGCCTGCTGGCTGCTGCTGTAAAGCTGTTCCTCCTGCTAATCCTCTGAGTACTGTGAGTATAACTTTTTTATTTTTTTTATGTTTTTTTCCTCTATCCCCTGTCCATTTTTACACCTCATGCGTCCGTGTGTCCCGCCGAGCGCTGATCAGGGATGCAGATAACGTATCTGCATCCGGGGTCAGTTTTCGACGGGACTTTTTTTCCCGTATCCCTGACGCTTTTTGTATCGCATCAGTCCGTGCGTGCCGCCGAGCGCTGATCAGGGATGCACATAACGGATCGGCATCCCTGCTCAAATTTTTGCGTGACAAAAAGCATCGGAAAAGTCACGCCAAAAATTGAGCGGGGATGCCGATCCGTTATGTGCATCCCTGATCAGCGCTCGGCGGGACGCACGGACGGATGCGATACAAAAAGCATCGGGGATACGGAAAAAAAAGTCACGCCAAAAATTTAACAGGGATGCCGATCCGTTATGTGCATCCCTGATCAGCGCTCGTCGGGACGCACGGACGGATGCGATACAAAAAGCGTCGGGGATACGGAAAAAAAAGTCACGCCAAAAATTGAGCAGGGATGCCGATCCGTTATGTGCATCCCTGATCAGCGCTCGGCGGGACGCACGGACGGATGCGATACAAAAAGCGTCGGGGATACGGAAAAAAAAGTATCACATCTGTCCGTGCGTCCCGCTGAGCGCGGATCAGCATCCCTGCTCAATTTTTGGCGTGACTTTTTTTTTTTCCGTATCCCCAGCGCTTTTTGTATCTCATCCGCACAAGGAGAAAAAGACATTGCACACATCCGCACAACCCAATTATAATATACAACACCTTTATTAGTACACTTGTACAGAATAAAAACAATTAAAACGTGAAAAACCACCAACCTGGCACCCACATATATTATGGTAGAATGACCTTGTAAACATACAATTCAATTGTATACTGCAAAGGTAAAAGAGGCCTGCGTCCCCCTGTTAAGCAACTCCATATATAAAATCTAGTACAATTAAGGTCGCATATACAGACAATACAAGACAGATGTTATGTCCTGTAACAGGTTTCTATAGTACACAAGGGATTACTATACCAGAGCATACAAAAACTCACATTTCAAGTGCATAACAATATATATAAAGTACTGCCCCAAAATATCCTACAGAGCCATGCAATCAAATGAAACCTGAGCAATAGAATGGAATCTGAACCAATAGCAGCCCAGTCAGACCCATACAATGATTGAAATGGCTTAGTCCTAACCCAAAAGGTGACCAATAATCCACCCAGGGTGGTAATGTCACGAGGAAAATTTGTATTTTTTTGTGCTAGAGACCTGTAAGGAGGCTGATGGACAAGCTGATGCACGGGCAGCCACACGCCATAAGGATGCGAACCGGGGTGCACAGGAATTCCCACGCGTATCGCCGCCGCTGCGGCTTCGTCAAGGAAGGAAGAAGTGAGAGTGCACTAATACTGGAAGGTATTTAAAGGTAAAAACAGTCACCTGTGTCATGACGCTAGCGCGGTCCGGACCGTGTATGTTAATCTAGGCGCGGGCGCATGCGCAGTGAGGACGGACGGCAAGTCAGAAGATTCAAAAGTAGCAGAATGCTGTGCCTGCAGGCGCATGCGCAGAACCCGAATACGTGGAAAGGGCACACTATAGTGCTATTAGATAGCATGCCTAATGCCCATGTTGCATATATATATATATAATAACAGCGACACCCAAGGAGAGGATGCCGTTGATCTCATCAGGCAAGCCGCGATACGCTAAGGGGAAGGGGGGGGGAAGGGGAGGAGAGGAAGGAAGGGTAGTGGGACTAGGGGTAACCAAGAGAACCCTCTTGCCAATATGAGTAATTTAGGCAAGATAAACCTATAAGGGCCCAATACTATCGATGTTCCCACACTGTCCCAATCCATTTGGACATACTGTAAATAGTGGCCCCTTTTGACCAGTCTCTCACTGGAGGCCATCAAGACCCATCACACCTAATGCCCATTATTCAATAGAGATCAAGGAACCCTTCATGAAAAGGAGGGAACCTATAACCTAATGTTCACAATTCTGCATGCAGTGACCGTCTAGCAGGACCTGGTCCCAAGACCCACTGCATGCACAATTGCAAGGATACACACAAGGATAAGCATTGCACAGGGGCCCCTGAAAAAATGTCCAACATCTGTACAGCATTTTAGAACACGTCAAGATGCAAAGGGAAGCTTGCATGACCAATGTCCTTTGGTATAAGTCTGTGGAGTACTTTCTTACGATGATACAGAAAAATCCAAGAGATCCAAGAATGGAGGCAATCGGGGATAATACCCAAAGAAACTCTGTCGCAAGCCGGTCCCAAGGTCCCAAAAATGTAACAGAGGTTGCAAGGTCTCCAAAGGGTCCATACTGCCAAGAAAAAATCTCTCCAAAGAAATGACGAGACTCCGGCATTAACCATCAAGAATCCAGCCTTGAAAGAGACGCTCCATGAAGCTAGGGTGATAATCGTCTGCGTTTAGCCATGAACCAAGAGAATCATATGCAGAGTAAAAACTGAGCGCTGGTTAAGTGGAGGAGACGAGGACCAACAACAGCAACAACAGCCACCAAGGAGATCCCAAGGCCAACAGATCCTGTTGTAACGGATGTCGCAGGAGCCTTCAGAAGATCCTTTCTACCGAGTAGGGTCCTGAGAGAGCATCAAGACTCCGGCACTGTAAGTGGCACTCCATGGAATCGGGACATCCGAGGTGCGTAAAAAGGGAACTCTATAGGCAAGTAAGGAAAGTCACTGTTATGTATACAGATACACACATATATATATATACACATGTATATATATACCTAGTGAACATACCATAGGGTCATCACACCAAAGGAAAGCAAAAAGTGATCTAGACCCTAGAGGCCCAGAACCCACATGCGTATAATGTACTAACCCAGGAATCCTGTAAACAGCAGCTCCTCATTCAGGCCTGCTGGAGAAACAGAATGCAAATTGAAAATCCATTTGGATTCCTGTTGTAACAACCATTTGAGACACGTGCCACCCCTGCCATTACCAAAGTATTTCTGCAACCCAAAAATGCGTATATTCGATGTGCTGCTCCGATGGTGTATCATAAAATGGGAAGCAACTGGGGTGATAGATTTACCCTTCCTTATGTCTGATGGTGCAAGGTTGATCGTCGAGAAATGCTTTTGAATCCTCTTGCGGAGTTCCTGCGTGGTCTGACCCACATATACAAGATCGCACGGGCATATCAAACAGTAAATTACATTCCGCGTTTTACAATTTAATTTGTATCTCATCCGACCGTGCCTCCTGCAGCGGCCGATCAGTGCACTGCGTCTGTGCATTTGAAAAGTCAAATGGCGTTCCTTGTCTTCTGAGCCCCGCCATGCGCCCAAACAATTGATTTCCACCACATATGAGGTATCTGCGTACTCGGGAAAAATTGCACAATAAGTTTTATGGTGCTTTTTTTCTTGATACCGTTGTAAAAAGAAAAAAAAAGCTACCTTGTTGCTGCAAAAATTTAAAAAAAAAATTAAAAAAAAAATAAAATTTCACGGTTCAAAGTTATCAACTTTCAGTGGAGCCCCTGGGGGTACAAGGGGCTCACTAAACATCTAGATACATTCCTTGTGGGGTCTAGTTCCAAAATGGGGTAATTTGTGGGGGATCTCCACTGCTTAGGCACCATAGGGGGGTCTAAAAACGTGACATGGCGTCCGCTAATGATTCCAAGCAATTTTGCTGTCAAATGGTGCCCTTCTCTTCTGAGCCACGCCAAGCGCCCAACAATTACTTTCCACCCCATGTGAGGTATCTGCGTACTCAGGAGAAATTGCACAATACTTTTTATGGTGCATTTTTTCCTGATACCCTTGTGAAAAAAAAGCTACCTAGTTGAAGCAACAGTTTTGTGGTAAGAAAAATTTTTTTCTTTTCACGGCTCAACGTTATAAACTTCTGTGAAGCCCCCAGGTGTTCAAAGTGCTCACCAAACATCTAGAAAAATTATTTGAGGGCTCTAGTTTCCAAAATGGTGTCACTTGTTGGGGAGCTCTATTGTTTAGGCACCTCAGGGGGTCTTCAAACCTGACATGGCGTCCGCTAATGAGTGCAGCTAATTTTGCGTTCAAAAATTCAAATGGCGCTCCTTCCCTTTCGAGCTCTGCCGTGTGCCCAAACATTTGATTTCCACCACATATGAGGTATCTGCGTACTCAGGAGAAAATGGACAATACATTTTATGTTGCATTTTTTCCTGATACCCTTGTGAAAAAAAAAGCTACCTAGTTGAAGCAACAGTTTTGTGGTAAAGAATTTTTTTTTTCTTTTCAAGGCTCAACGTTATAAACTTCTGTGAAGCCCCCAGGTGTTCAAAGTGCTCACCAAACATCTAGAAAAATATTTAAGCGCTCTAGTTTCCAAAATGGGGTCACTTGTGGGGGAGCTCCATTGTTTAGGCACCTCAGGGAGTTTTCAAACCCGACATGGCATCCGCTAATGAGTGCAGCTAATTTTGCGTTCAAAAATTCAAATGGTGCTCCTTGCCTTTCGACCTCTGCCGTGCACCCAAACAATTGATTTTTACCCCATATGGGGTATCAGCGTACTCAGGAGAAAATGCGCAATAAATTTTAGGGTCCACTTTCTCTTTTCTCCCTTGTAAAAATGAAAATTTTATGGCTAAAATAACATTTTTGTGTTAAAAAGTAAAATTTTTATTTTTTCCTTCCACATTGCTTTGGTTCCTGTGAAGCACCTAAAGGGTTAATAAACTTCTTGGATGTGGTTTTGACCAGTGTGAGGGGTACAGTTTTTAGAATGGGGTCACTTTTGGGTATTTTCTGTCACCTCGGCCTCTCAAAGTCACTTCAAATGTGATGTGGTCCCTAAAAAAATTATTTTGTAAATTTTGTTGGAAAAATTAGAAATTGCTGATGAAATTTGACCCCTTCCAACTTCCTAACGAAAAAAAAATTTCTTTCGAAAATTGCGCTGATGTAAAGTAGACAAGTGGGAAATGTTATTTAGTAACTATTATGTGACATATCTCTCAGATTTATGGGCAAAAATTTTCAAAGTTTGAAAATTGCAAAATTTTCAAAATTTTTGCAAAATTTCCTAAATTTTCACAAATAAACGCAAAAATTATCGGTTTAAATTTACCACTGACATGAAGTACAAAATGTCACGAAAAAACAATGTCAGAATCGCCAGGATCCATTGAAGCGTTCCAGAGTTATAACCTGTCAAAGTGACAATGGTCAGAATTGCAAAAATGGCCCGGTCATTAGGGTGTTTTAGTGGCCGGGGGTGAAGGGGTTAAAGACATCTCCCCATTCATCATACAGAACCTCAATCCTATCCAAAAGCATAACATGTTACTAGAAAAGCATTTTGGAAAACACAATCAGTTATTTCACAAAACAGAACTTTGGCCAACTTTTAGGAAAGTGTTCGGATTACTGATCCCGAGCCGAACTGGCTAAGGCTCGTACTGAATTTGAGATCGGCAAACCTTTATCAAACAAGTTCACTCATCTGTAGTCTTAACATATGCATTGATAGCTGTATCAGAGATAGAACTATGATGACTAGAGATGAGAGAACCGGTCGCGGTTCGGCTCGAGGTCGGTTCGCCGAACGGGGGTCCCGTTCGAGTTCGGTTCGTCGAACGTTCGACGAACCAAACTCGAACCTATAGGCTATAATGGGAGGCAATCACAAACACATAAAAATGCATTATAAATGTACACAAACAGTTAATAAACATTACCATAACACTTACCGGTCCTCGCGATCCCTTCTGCACTCTGTCTCCTGCCGCTATTCCATCCGATGATCGCTGAATCCTCCCGGTGACGGCACTGCCAGCAGAGATGCAGGACCTATCGTGACGTCAAAATAGCCATGTGACCAGTCACGTGGCTATTATCTCATTGGCTACAGACTGGTCTCATGACTATGACGCGTCATGTAGGACCTGCGAGTGCATCTCTCCGGTACACGGTGCACATATGTGTATCGCCGTGTACCGGCGACATGCTCTAGCACACGGTCGACTCCCCGTTCCGTTAGGGACCGGCTGACACAGCCGGTCATTAACGGAGATCACCGTTGCCATAGCAACGCAGTTAGAGGTGACGTCACCGCTAACCGCGGCTCTGAGAGCACCGTTGCTATGGTAACGCATCTGTCAGCGTTACCGCTGTTACCGCTGACAGCCAGCACTGATCACTCACGGAGTGAAGGCTGCACGCTGCTTCCCGATTGTAGTGAGGATTGTAGTGAGGATGAGGTTCCCCAGCCCCAAGTGATGAGCTGGTGAACCTCATCCTCACTACAATCGTCACTACTACTACACTAGTGAGGATTGTAGTGAGGATGAGGTTCCCCAGCCCCAAGTGATGAGCTGGGGAACCTCATCCTCACTACAATCGTCACTACTACTACACTAGAAAGAAAGAAGACAGAAGAGCAGGATCGTGGAGAGCTGACAGGGGGTAATAAAGATGGAGTCTCTAATGTGTCTGTGTATTTATTTCTATTAAAGTATTTTTTCTCTGTGTGGTGTTTTTTTTTAACCCTTTATTGGAGATTCTTAATGTCCGGGTCAAACGTGCCTGACATTAAGAATCTCTGGCTTAATACTGGCTAGTAAAACAAAGCCAGTATTAACTCATGATTACCCAACAAGCCACCCGGCTCCAGGGCTGTTGGAAGAGTTATATACAGCGCCAGATGATGGCGCTTCTATGAGAGCGCCATTTTATGGGACGGCTGCGGACTGAAATCAGCAGCAGAGGCACCGAGAAACCTTGGGCTAACCTGTGCTGCAGATTCCAATCCCCAGCTGCCTAGTTGTACCCGGCTGGACACAAAAATTGGGCGAAGCCCACGTCATTTGTTTTTTAATTATTTCATGAAATAAGTGAAATCATTAAAAAAAAACGGGCTTCCCTATATTTTTGGTTCCCAGCCGGGTACAAATAGGCAACTGGGGGTTGGAGGCAGCCCGTGGCTGCCTGCTGTACCTGGCTAGCATACAAAAATATGGCGAAGCCCACGTCATTTTTTTGGTGGGCAAAAAAATTCTGCATACAGTCCTGGATGGAGTATGCTGAGCCTTGTAGTTCTGCAGCTGCTTTCTGCTCTTCTCCATACAGACAGACAGCAGCTGCAGAACTACAAGGCTCAGCATACTCCATCCAGGACTGTATGCAGAAGTTTTTTGCCCCCTGAAAAAATTATGTGGGCTTCGCCATATTTTTGTATGCTAGCCAGGTACAGCAGGCAGGTACGGCTGCCCCCAACCCCCAGTTGCCTATTTGTACCCGGCTGGGAACCAAAAATAAAGGGAAGCCCTTTTTTAATTATTTCATGAATTTCATGAAATAATTAGAAAACAAATGACGTAGGCTTCGCCCCATTTTTCTGTCCAGCCAGGTACAACTAGGCAGCTGGGGATTGGAATCCGCAGCACAGGTTGGCCTGAGCTTTCTGGGCCCTACTGCTGCAAATTGCAGTCTGCAGCCGCCTCAGAAAATGGCATTTTCATAGAAGCGCCATCTTCTGGCGCTGTATCCAACTCTTCCAGCACCTGCCTGCTATACCTGGCTAGCATACAAAAATATGGCGAAGCTCACGTCCTTTTTTTGTAGTTTTTTGGCAAAAAAAATTAAAAATGCTTCCCTGGATTTTCCATTGCCAGTGAAGGTAACACCAAGCAGTGGGGGTTAGCAGCCAGTAGCTGCTTGGATTACCCTTAGCTAGCAATACAAAAAAATGCAGCGGGAGCCCATATATATTTTTTTTAATTATTTATTTAAATAACTAAAAATAAAATGGGCTTCCCTGTATTTTGATTGCTGGACATCACAGTGCTGTAAAAATAAATCTTTAAAAAAAATGACGTAGCGCTCCGCGGTATTTTTGATTCTCGGTGCAGATAAAGCAGACAGCAATGGGTTGCCACCCCCATCTGCCTGCCGTTACCTTGGTTGGTAACCAAAATACAGGGAAGCCCATTAATTTTTTCTATTTAAAAAATTATTAAAAAACAAAATGACGTTGGGTCCCCCCATTTTTGATAGCCAGCTAGGGTAAAGCAGACGGCTGTAGCCTGAAAACCACAGCTGGCAGCTTTACCGTGGTTGAGGATCCAATGTGGAGGTCCCTCAGGCTCTTTTTTATAATTATTTTATAAATATTAATAATTACACAATAAAAGTAGGGTCCCCCCCAAATTGGATCACCAGCCAAGGTAAAGCGGACAGCTGTGGTCTGGTATTCTCAGGGTGGGAAGGTCCATAGTTATTGGGCCTTCACAGCCTAACAATAGCAGGCCGCAGGCACCCCAGACGTGGCGCATCCACTAGATGCGCCAATCCTGGCGCTTCACCCCAGCTCATCCCGTGCCCTGGTGCAGTGGCAAACGGGGTAATAAATCGGGTTGATACTAGCTGTAAAGTAACCTGAGATCAAGCCCAGCAGTTTGTGATGTCATGACGTCTATTAGATACCCAACATCATAAACTGTCAGTACTAACAAAAAAAAAAAATCGACAAAAGAAATTTATTTGAAAAAACAGTCCCCAAAACATTTCCTCTTTCACCAATTTATTGTAAGAAAAAAAATAAAGGGGTCCCATGACGACTCTGGACCGTCTAGAATATGGGGGGGAGACACTCAGGGAATGTATTCCCCATTTTCTAGGAGTGCGGACCCTTCATGTGAGGAGTGTGGGTGCAATGAATCTGCACTCACTCTTCTCGGGTCCACAGCAGCAGAGTCCATGTCGTAATGGTTGCTACCAAAGCTGCAATGCCCTGCTCATGAGGTAAGGGCATGCCTAATGAGGAGAACTACTGTAGAGGAAGCTCTGCTCACTGGTATATAGGTGCTCAGAGGTAATAATAGATAAAATTAGTGAGTAACCTCGGCACTCTAAATCTCCCAGACTAAGTCAGTAAGTCACAACGGATAGTAATGCAAAATCACTCTTTATTGGTCCGTATTAAGAAAAAAAATTTTTTCATAAGCATATATGTTTTTGTCCAAAACAAGTTACAAATGACGTTTCGGCCTGAGCCTTCATCAGATTGGACTTATCTGCATGTAATCATGAAAAATGACAATAATCAGTATCACATAAGAGTGAGAGAACAATAACATAAACTCGAACAATGTAGAGGTACAATTGAGATGCAGCAAAAAAATTGCAACACAGCAAGAAATGAAACACATGATACAAATGTCATAATACAGTACAAGGACAATATAGTAATGACAAATATGGGGTCAGAGTAGACTTAGACAGCTCTGGTACGAAAGAGATGTCAATCATAAAGTAACATGTGCAGTAGGTGTAGAGCTACAGTGTGCATGGCAGAGCTAATGGGTAGACCGACCATAGAAAAAGAATGGAGAAAAAGTGGAGAATAAGTGGAGAATAAGTGGAGAAAAAATGGAGAAAAAGTGGAGAAAAAGTGGAGAAAAAGTGGAGAAAAAGTGGAGAAAAAGTGGAGAAAAAGTGGAGAATAAGTGGAGAAAAAATGGAGAAAAAGTGGAGAAAAAGTGGAGAAAAAGTGGAGAAAAAGTGGAGAAAAAGTGGAGAATAAGTGGAGAATAAGTGGAGAAAAAGTGGAGAAAAAAGTAGAAAAAAATGGAGAAAAAGTGGAGAAGTGGAGAAAAAGTGGAGAATAAGTGGAGAAAAAGTGGAGAAAAAATGGAGAAAAAAATGGAGAAAAAGTGGAGAAAAAGTGGAGAAAAAGTGGAGAAAAAAAATGGAGAAAAAGTGGAGAAAAAGTGGAGAAAAAGTGGAGAAAAAGTGGAGAATAAGTGGAGAAAAAGTGGAGAAAAAGTGGAGAAAAAAATGGAGAAAAAGTGGAGAAGTGGAGAAAAAGTGGAGAATAAGTGGAGAATAAGTGGAGAAAAAGTGGAGAAAAAGTGGAGAAAAAAATGGAGAAAAAGTGGAGAAAAAGTGGAGAAAAAGTGGAGAAAAAAAATGGAGAAAAAGTGGAGAAAAAGTGGAGAAAAAGTGGAGAATAAGTGGAGAAAAAATGGAGAAAAAGTGGAGAAAAAATGGAGAAAAAGTGGAGAAGTGGAGAAAAAGTGGAGAATAAGTGGAGAAAAAGTGGAGAAAAAATGGAGAAAAAAATGGAGAAAAAGTGGAGAAAAAGTGGAGAAAAAGTGGAGAAAAAAATGGAGAAAAAGTGGAGAAAAAGTGGAGAAAAAGTGGAGAAAAAGTGGAGAAAAAAATGGAGAAAAAGTGGAGAAAAAGTGGAGAAAAATTGGAGAAAAAGTGGAGAAAAAATGGAGAAAAAAATGGAGAAAAAGTGGAGAAAAAGTGGAGAAAAAGTGGAGAAAAAAATGGAGAAAAAGTGGAGAAAAAGTGGAGAAAAATTGGAGAAAAAGTGGAGAAAAAATGGAGAAAAAAATGGAGAAAAAGTGGAGAAAAAAATGGAGAAAAAGTGGAGAAAAAGTGGAGAAAAAGTGGAGAAAAAGTGGAGAAAAAATGGAGGAAAAAGTGGAGAAAAAGTGAAGAAAAAGTGGAGAAAAAATGGAGAAAAAAATGGAGAAAAAGTGGAGAAAAAGTGGAGAAAAAGTGGAGAATAAGTGGAGAAAAAATGGAGAAAAAGTGGAGAAAAAGTGGAGAAAAAGTGGAGAAAAAGTGGAGAAAAAATGGAGAAAAAGATGGAGAAAAAGTGGAGAAAAAGTGGAGAAAAAAAAGGAGAAAAAGTGGAGAAAAAGTGGAGAAAAAGTGGAGAAAAAATGAAGAAAAGGTGGAGAAAAAGTGGAGAAAAAGTGGAGAAAAAATGGAGAAAAAAATGGAGAAAAAGTGGAGAAAAAGTGGAGAAAAAGTGGAGAAAAAGTGGAGAAAAAAATGGAGAAAAAGTGAAGAAAAAGTGGAGAAAAATTGGAGAAAAAAATGGAGAAAAAGTGGAGAAACAGTGGAGAAAAAAATGGAGAAAAAGTGGAGAAAAAGTGGAGAAAAAGTGGAGAATAAGTGGAGAAAAAAATGGAGAAAAAGTGGAGAAAAAAATGGAGAAAAAGTGGAGAAAAAGTGGAGAAAAAGTGGAGAAAAAGATGGAGAAAAAGTGGAGAAAAAAATGGAGAAAAAGTGGAGAAAGTGGAGAATAAGTGGAGAAAAAGTGGAGAAAAAGTGGAGAAAAAAATGGAGAAAAAGTGGAGAAGTGGAGAAAAAGTGGAGAATAAGTGGAGAATAAGTGGAGAAAAAGTGGAGAAAAAGTGGAGAAAAAAATGGAGAAAAAGTGGAGAAAAAGTGGAGAAAAAGTGGAGAAAAAAAATGGAGAAAAAGTGGAGAAAAAGTGGAGAAAAAGTGGAGAATAAGTGGAGAAAAAATGGAGAAAAAGTGGAGAAAAAATGGAGAAAAAGTGGAGAAGTGGAGAAAAAGTGGAGAATAAGTGGAGAAAAAGTGGAGAAAAAATGGAGAAAAAAATGGAGAAAAAGTGGAGAAAAAGTGGAGAAAAAGTGGAGAAAAAAATGGAGAAAAAGTGGAGAAAAAGTGGAGAAAAAGTGGAGAAAAAGTGGAGAAAAAAATGGAGAAAAAGTGGAGAAAAAGTGGAGAAAAATTGGAGAAAAAGTGGAGAAAAAATGGAGAAAAAAATGGAGAAAAAGTGGAGAAAAAGTGGAGAAAAAGTGGAGAAAAAAATGGAGAAAAAGTGGAGAAAAAGTGGAGAAAAATTGGAGAAAAAGTGGAGAAAAAATGGAGAAAAAAATGGAGAAAAAGTGGAGAAAAAAATGGAGAAAAAGTGGAGAAAAAGTGGAGAAAAAGTGGAGAAAAAGTGGAGAAAAAATGGAGGAAAAAGTGGAGAAAAAGTGAAGAAAAAGTGGAGAAAAAATGGAGAAAAAAATGGAGAAAAAGTGGAGAAAAAGTGGAGAAAAAGTGGAGAATAAGTGGAGAAAAAATGGAGAAAAAGTGGAGAAAAAGTGGAGAAAAAGTGGAGAAAAAGTGGAGAAAAAATGGAGAAAAAGATGGAGAAAAAGTGGAGAAAAAGTGGAGAAAAAAAAGGAGAAAAAGTGGAGAAAAAGTGGAGAAAAAGTGGAGAAAAAATGGAGAAAAGGTGGAGAAAAAGTGGAGAAAAAGTGGAGAAAAAATGGAGAAAAAAATGGAGAAAAAGTGGAGAAAAAGTGGAGAAAAAGTGGAGAAAAAGTGGAGAAAAAAATGGAGAAAAAGTGAAGAAAAAGTGGAGAAAAATTGGAGAAAAAAATGGAGAAAAAGTGGAGAAACAGTGGAGAAAAAATGGAGAAAAAGTGGAGAAAAAGTGGAGAAAAAGTGGAGAATAAGTGGAGAAAAAAATGGAGAAAAAGTGGAGAAAAAAATGGAGAAAAAGTGGAGAAAAAGTGGAGAAAAAGTGGAGAAAAAGATGGAGAAAAAGTGGAGAAAAAAATGGAGAAAAAGTGGAGAAAGTGGAGAATAAGTGGAGAAAAAGTGGAGAATAAGTGGAGAAAAAATGGAGAATAAGTGGAGAAAAAATGGAGAAAAAGTGGAGAAAAAGTGGAGAAAAAGTGGAGGAAAAAGTGGAGAAAAAGTGGAGAAAAAGTGGAGAAAAAAATGGAGAAAAAGTGGAGAAAAAGTGGAGAAAAAGTGGAGAAAAAGTGGAGAACAAATGGAGAAAAAAATGTAGAACAAATGGAGAAAAAGTGGAGAAAAAATGTAGAATAAGTGGAGAACAAATGGAGAAAAAGTGGAGAAAAAAGAGGAGAAAAAGTGGAGAAAAAGTGGAGAAAAAGTGGAGAAAAAAATGGAGAAAGAGTGGAGAAAAAGTGGAGAAAAAGTGGAGAAAAAGATGGAGAAAAAGTGGAGAAAAAAATGGAGAAAAAGTGGAGAAAAAGTGGAGAAAAAGTGGAGAAAAAGTGGAGAATAAGTGGAGAAAAAATGGAGAATAAGTGGAGAAAAAATGGAGAAAAAAATGGAGAAAAAGTGGAGAAACAGTGGAGAAAAAAATGGAGAAAAAGTGGAGAAAAAGTGGAGAATAAGTGGAGAAAAAAATGGAGAAAAAGTGGAGAAAAAAATGGAGAAAAAGTGGAGAAAAAGTGGAGAAAAAGATGGAGAAAAAGTGGAGAAAAAAATGGAGAAAAAGTGGAGAAAAAGTGGAGAAAAAATGGAGAATAAGTGGAGAAAAAATGGAGAAAAAAATGGAGAAAAAGTGGAGAATAAGTGGAGAAAAAGTGGAGAATAAGTGGAGAAAAAATGGAGAATAAGTGGAGAAAAAATGGAGAAAAAAATGGAGAAAAAGTGGAGAAACAGTGGAGAAAAAAATGGAGAAAAAGTGGAGAAAAAGTGGAGAATAAGTGGAGAAAAAAATGGAGAAAAAGTGGAGAAAAAAATGGAGAAAAAGTGGAGAAAAAGTGGAGAAAAAGATGGAGAAAAAGTGGAGAAAAAAATGGAGAAAAAGTGGAGAAAAAGTGGAGAAAAAGTGGAGAATAAGTGGAGAAAAAGTGGAGAAAAAGTGGAGAATAAGTGAAGAAAAAATGGAGAATAAGTGGAGAAAAAATGGAGAAAAAGTGGAGAAAAAGTGGAGAAAAAGTGGAGGAAAAAGTGGAGAAAAAAGTGGAGAAAAAGTGGAGAAAAAAGTGGAGAAAAAGTGGAGAAAAAGTGGAGAAAAAGTGGAGAAAAAGTGGAGAAAAAAATGGAGAAAAAAGGGAGAAAAAGTGGAGAAAAAGTGGAGAACAAATGGAGAAAAAAATGTAGAACAAATGGAGAAAAAGTGGAGAAAAAATGTAGAATAAGTGGAGAACAAATGGAGAAAAAGTGGAGAAAAAGAGGAGAAAAAGTGGAGAAAAAGTGGATAAAAAGTGGAGAAAAAATGGAGAAAAAGTGGAGAAAAAGTGGAGAAAAAGTGGAGAAAAAGTGGAGAAAAAATGGAGAAAAAAATGTAGAAAAAGTGGAGAAAAAAATGGAGAAAAAGTGGAGAAAAAGTGGAGAAAAAGTGGAGAAAAAATGGAGAAAAAGATGGAGAAAAAGTGGAGAAAAAGTGGAGAAAAAAATGGAGAAAAAAGGGAGAAAAAATGGAGAAAAAGCGGAGAAAAAGTGGAGAAAAAGTGGAGGAAAAAGTGGAGAAAAAAGTTGAGAAAAAGTGGAGAAAAAAGTGGCGAAAAAGTGGCGAAAAAGTGGCGAAAAAGTGGCAAAAAAGTGGAGAAAAAATGGATAAAAAGTGGAGAAAAAGTGGAGATAAAGTGGAGAAAAAGTGGAGAACAAATGGAGAAAAAAATGTAGAACAAATGGAGAAAAAGTGGTGAAAAAATGTAGAATAAGTGGAGAAAAAATGGAGAAAAAGTGGAGAGAAAGTGGAGAAAAAGTGGAGAAAAAAGTGGAGAAAAAGTGGAGAAAAAGTGGAGAAAAAGTGGAGAAAAAGTGGAGAAAAAAATGGAGAAAAAGTGGAGAATAAGTGGAGAAAAAATGGAGAATAAGTGGAGAAAAAATGGAGAAAAAAATGGAGAAAAAGTGGAGAAACAGTGGAGAAAAAAATGGAGAAAAAGTGGAGAAAAAGTGGAGAATAAGTGGAGAAAAAAATGGAGAAAAAGTGGAGAAAAAAATGGAGAAAAAGTGGAGAAAAAGTGGAGAAAAAGATGGAGAAAAAGTGGAGAAAAAAATGGAGAAAAAGTGGAGAAAAAGTGGAGAAAAAATGGAGAATAAGTGGAGAAAAAATGGAGAATAAGTGGAGAAAAAATGGAGAAAAAGTGGAGAAAAAGTGGAGAAAAAGTGGAGGAAAAAGTGGAGAAAAAGTGGAGAAAAAGTGGAGAAAAAAATGGAGAAAAAGTGGAGAAAAAGTGGAGAAAAAGTGGAGAAAAAGTGGAGAACAAATGGAGAAAAAAATGTAGAACAAATGGAGAAAAAGTGGAGAAAAAATGTAGAATAAGTGGAGAACAAATGGAGAAAAAGTGGAGAAAAAAGAGGAGAAAAAGTGGAGAAAAAGTGGAGAAAAAGTGGAGAAAAAAATGGAGAAAGAGTGGAGAAAAAGTGGAGAAAAAGATGGAGAAAAAGTGGAGAAAAAAATGGAGAAAAAGTGGAGAAAAAGTGGAGAAAAAGTGGAGAATAAGTGGAGAAAAAATGGAGAATAAGTGGAGAAAAAATGGAGAAAAAAATGGAGAAAAAGTGGAGAAACAGTGGAGAAAAAAATGGAGAAAAAGTGGAGAAAAAGTGGAGAATAAGTGGAGAAAAAAATGGAGAAAAAGTGGAGAAAAAAATGGAGAAAAAGTGGAGAAAAAGTGGAGAAAAAGATGGAGAAAAAGTGGAGAAAAAAATGGAGAAAAAGTGGAGAAAAAGTGGAGAAAAAATGGAGAATAAGTGGAGAAAAAATGGAGAAAAAAATGGAGAAAAAGTGGAGAATAAGTGGAGAAAAAGTGGAGAATAAGTGGAGAAAAAATGGAGAATAAGTGGAGAAAAAATGGAGAAAAAAATGGAGAAAAAGTGGAGAAACAGTGGAGAAAAAAATGGAGAAAAAGTGGAGAAAAAGTGGAGAATAAGTGGAGAAAAAAATGGAGAAAAAGTGGAGAAAAAAATGGAGAAAAAGTGGAGAAAAAGTGGAGAAAAAGATGGAGAAAAAGTGGAGAAAAAAATGGAGAAAAAGTGGAGAAAAAGTGGAGAAAAAGTGGAGAATAAGTGGAGAAAAAGTGGAGAAAAAGTGGAGAATAAGTGAAGAAAAAATGGAGAATAAGTGGAGAAAAAATGGAGAAAAAGTGGAGAAAAAGTGGAGAAAAAGTGGAGGAAAAAGTGGAGAAAAAAGTGGAGAAAAAGTGGAGAAAAAAGTGGAGAAAAAGTGGAGAAAAAGTGGAGAAAAAGTGGAGAAAAAGTGGAGAAAAAAATGGAGAAAAAAGGGAGAAAAAGTGGAGAAAAAGTGGAGAAAAAGTGGAGAACAAATGGAGAAAAAAATGTAGAACAAATGGAGAAAAAGTGGAGAAAAAATGTAGAATAAGTGGAGAACAAATGGAGAAAAAGTGGAGAAAAAAGAGGAGAAAAAGTGGAGAAAAAGTGGATAAAAAGTGGAGAAAAAAATGGAGAAAAAGTGGAGAAAAAGTGGAGAAAAAGTGGAGAAAAAGTGGAGAAAAAATGGAGAAAAAATGTAGAAAAAGTGGAGAAAAAAATGGAGAAAAAGTGGAGAAAAAGTGGAGAAAAAGTGGAGAAAAAATGGAGAAAAAGATGGAGAAAAAGTGGAGAAAAAGTGGAGAAAAAAATGGAGAAAAAAGGGAGAAAAAATGGAGAAAAAGCGGAGAAAAAGTGGAGAAAAAGTGGAGGAAAAAGTGGAGAAAAAAGTTGAGAAAAAGTGGAGAAAAAAGTGGCGAAAAAGTGGCGAAAAAGTGGCGAAAAAGTGGCAAAAAAGTGGAGAAAAAATGGATAAAAAGTGGAGAAAAAGTGGGGATAAAGTGGAGAAAAAGTGGAGAACAAATGGAGAAAAAAATGTAGAACAAATGGAGAAAAAGTGGTGAAAAAATGTAGAATAAGTGGAGAAAAAATGGAGAAAAAGTGGAGAGAAAGTGGAGAAAAAGTGGAGAAAAAAGTGGAGAAAAAGTGGAGAAAAAGTGGAGAAAAAGTGGAGAAAAAGTGGAGAAAAAAATGGAGAAAAAGTGGAGAATAAGTGGAGAAAAAATGGAGAATAAGTGGAGAAAAAATGGAGAAAAAAATGGAGAAAAAGTGGAGAAACAGTGGAGAAAAAAATGGAGAAAAAGTGGAGAAAAAGTGGAGAATAAGTGGAGAAAAAAATGGAGAAAAAGTGGAGAAAAAAATGGAGAAAAAGTGGAGAAAAAGTGGAGAAAAAGATGGAGAAAAAGTGGAGAATAAGTGGAGAAAAAGTGGAGAATAAGTGGAGAAAAAATGGAGAATAAGTGGAGAAAAAATGGAGAAAAAAATGGAGAAAAAGTGGAGAAACAGTGGAGAAAAAAATGGAGAAAAAGTGGAGAAAAAGTGGAGAATAAGTGGAGAAAAAAATGGTGAAAAAGTGGAGAAAAAAATGGAGAAAAAGTGGAGAAAAAGTGGAGAAAAAGATGGAGAAAAAGTGGAGAAAAAAATGGAGAAAAAGTGGAGAAAAAGTGGAGAAAAAGTGGAGAAAAAGTGGAGAATAAGTGGAGAAAAAGTGGAGAAAAAGTGGAGAATAAGTGAAGAAAAAATGGAGAATAAGTGGAGAAAAAATGGAGAAAAAGTGGAGAAAAAGTGGAGAAAAAGTGGAGGAAAAAGTGGAGAAAAAAGTGGAGAAAAAGTGGAGAAAAAAGTGGAGAAAAAGTGGAGAAAAAGTGGAGAAAAAGTGGAGAAAAAGTGGAGAAAAAAATGGAGAAAAAAGGGAGAAAAAGTGGAGAAAAAGTGGAGAAAAAGTGGAGAACAAATGGAGAAAAAAATGTAGAACAAATGGAGAAAAAGTGGAGAAAAAATGTAGAATAAGTGGAGAACAAATGGAGAAAAAGTGGAGAAAAAAGAGGAGAAAAAGTGGAGAAAAAGTGGATAAAAAGTAGAGAAAAAAATGGAGAAAAAGTGGAGAAAAAGTGGAGAAAAAGTGGAGAAAAAGTGGAGAAAAAATGGAGAAAAAAATGTAGAAAAAGTGGAGAAAAAAATGGAGAAAAAGTGGAGAAAAAGTGGAGAAAAAGTGGAGAAAAAGATGGAGAAAAAGATGGAGAAAAAGTGGAGAAAAAGTGGAGAAAAAAATGGAGAAAAAGTGGAGAAAAAATGGAGAAAAAGCGGAGAAAAAGTGGAGAAAAAGTGGAGGAAAAAGTGGAGAAAAAAGTTGAGAAAAAGTGGAGAAAAAAGTGGCGAAAAAGTGGCGAAAAAGTGGCGAAAAAGTGGCAAAAAAGTGGAGAAAAAATGGATAAAAAGTGGAGAAAAAGTGGAGATAAAGTGGAGAAAAAGTGGAGAACAAATGGAGAAAAAAATGTAGAACAAATGGAGAAAAAGTGGTGAAAAAATGTAGAATAAGTGGAGAAAAAATGGAGAAAAAGTGGAGAGAAAGTGGAGAAAAAGTGGAGAAAAAAGTGGAGAAAAAGTGGAGAAAAAGTGGAGAAAAAGTGGAGAAACAGTGGAGAAAAAAGTGGAGAAAAAAGTGGAGAAAAAGTGGAGAAAAAGTGGAGAAAAAGTGGAGGAAAAAGTGGAGAAAAAGTGGAGAAAAAAATGTAGAAAAAGTGGAGAAAAAGTGGAGAAAAAATGGAGAAAAAGGGGAGCACCCTTTGGTGCCTTTCATGTGGCACTAAGGGGTGCTTAGCTTTGTATTTAGCCAAAAAAAGGAAAACAAAAATGACGTAGGGTTCCCCTAGTTTTGTAGCCAGTTAGGGTAAAGCAGACGGCTGCAGCCTGCAGACCACAGCTGGCAACCTCACCTTGGCTGGTAATCCAAAACTGAGGGCACCCCACGCTGTTATTTTAAATTAAATAAATAATTAAAAAAAAACACGTAGAAGTCCCCCAAAATTGGATCACCAGCCAAGGTAAAGCAGACAGCTGGGGCCTGATATTCTCAGACTAGGGAGGTCCATGGTTATTGGACTCTCCCCAGCCTAAAAATAGCAGGCCGCAGCCGCCCCAGAAGTGGCGCATCCATTAGATGCGCCAATCCTGGTGCTTCGCCCCAGCTCATCCCGCGCCCTGGTGCGGTGGCAAACGGGGTAATATATGGGGTTAATACCAGATGTGTAATGTCACCTGGCATCAAGCCCTGGGGTTGGTGAGGTCAGGCGTCTATCAGATACCCGACATCACCAACCCAGTCAGTAATAAAAAAAAATAGACGACAAACACATTTTTATTTGAAAAAACACTCCCCAAAACATTCCCTCTTTAACCAATTTATTAGAATGAAAAACAAATCCAGGTCTGGTGTAATCCAAGGGGTTGCCATTACGATCCACACTGTCCCAGTCAATGAAGAGCAGGATGTTCCCCATTGGCTGGGAGAGCAATGCAGTGACCTGAGCTAACATCAATAGGTCAGCCCAGGTCACTGCAGGGCATGACAAGTGCTGCTGTCAGCGAGGTAAATTACCTGCGCTGATCTCCAGCACACTGACAGCCCCTGTCACTGAGTTCAATGACCGCCGCCTTCACACCAAGTATCGCGAGAGGCCCGTGACGTCACCGCTAGTCAGTCTCGGGTCGGAAGCGAGAGAAGGTGATGTGACAAGCGGCGGCCATGGAGGACAGTGACAGCGCTGAGGTCGGGATGGCGGGATTTCATCACCGCAGGTAAGCCGAGCGGGACCATGTGTGTGTGTGTGTGTGTGTGTGTGTGTGTGTACGTGTGTACAATACATGCCGCGGGCAGGAGGGGGCGGAGCGAGCTGAGCGGGGAAGTGTGGGCTTCCTGCACGTAACTAGGATAAATATCGGGTTACTAACCAAAGCGCTGTGCTTGGATACCCGATGTTTATCTTGGTTACCAGCTTCTGGCAGGCTGCCAGCGATGGCTCCTGCACACTGTAGCTGTAAAAAGCCCTGCTTTTTGCTGCTAGAACCGTTCTCGAACGTATCTAGAACTATCGAGGTTTTGCAAAAAGCTCGAGTTCTAGTTCGATCTCGAACAGCCCCCAAAATCACTCGAGCCTAAAACTGGAGAACCTCGAACCGCGAACCGCGCTCAACTCTAATGATGACTTCACCCTTTGTAGTGCTTCCTAAGGCTGCAGTCCTTTCCATAGGTTTTGATTAACCCATCCAGTTATGTGAGTCTCCTCTTAATCTGGTTTCCTTGGGGTCAGCATGACTTTGTCTGCAAAAAAGGCAAATTTTGGAGATACCTCCAACTGTATGAGTGATTTGAGGGTGATAGTTATAGCTTTGACAATTTATTTTTTATTTTATCTTGAATTTAAAAGCTTTTAATAAAGTTTTTAGTTTACTTGTAAAAGTTTTTTGATCTTGTGAATTATAATCATAAGCAGTTTCTTTCCTTAGTGAGTTATTACACAAGAGACACATGACGCAATATCAAAATTTTTCTTTATATAGATGGCTTTCCACAGTTCATAAGGTTTTCCTGTTTGTATATAGAGGTATTGATTACAGGATATATACTGTGTGTATATATATATATATATATATATATATATATATATATATATATATATATATATATATATATATATATATATATATATAAATATATATATATACAGCATATACTACTCATACCACTCATGTCCATCACACTGGAGAATTACCCTAGAAAGCTTCTTTGTGGCATCATAATCTTATTCTAACCAGAATAGTTTATGCATAGTACATTCCATTTTTTAGGGAGAGTTCAATTAATATTTGCAAGAAGAGCAGAGATTTGATTTTTTCTAAAGAATGCTTTGGCAGAAAAATGAAAATATCTCATGTAAGTACATATTTATGAGTGTTATTAATTCTACTTTGATTAGATCTTGAGGTTTGTGCTCATCACAAGTTACGAATAGTTTTTACAACCACGCTGATCTAGTTTGAGTTGCTGAGTCTCCACTTCTTTATGACAATAATCACCCATAGCCATATGCTTTGACCTAGCCACATGTCTGTATGTTATAAATTTATGAGACCACACAAAGAAGGTCAGATATCTCAAATTCCCAATCACATTTGTGTCTAATTGTTCTCTCAAAGATCGTTGTAGAAGGATTGCCTTCACATATGACTGATTATGGATCTTCTATTTCATTGTACTCTTTCTCGTGTTGTTTCTCGTTTACTTCTACAAGAGATTTATAAGTACATTGGCTATTGGGTTTTACTAGAAGGGTTGCCGTGTGTACACAGTTTTCATTTTATCTATAAATACTCAGAAGAAATTAACAATAAATAGAACAAGATAAAGATCTAAGAAGAAATCCAAAATTGTCTTAAGCATAATGCAAGTATTCACTAAGGCAGGAATCTTGGAAATGTTGACAGGTTTCCAGCTGAAAACAGTTTTTTCTTATACATTATTGGCCTTTTTACTTCTTATGGAAATATGCTAGATGTAAAATTGTTCACAAGGCAATATTACAAATATTCACAAAAAAAGTGAAGAATGCTAACTAAAATCAACAGAGATAAGGAAGAGAAGGACAAAGTGATGAAAATAAAAAAAACTTTAATTGTAAAAATTAGGCATAATTGTTTAGGTTTATTAAAAAAAAAATTGGTATACTCAGCCACATACAGTGGGTATGGAAAGTATTCAGACCCCTTTAAATGTTTCACTCTTCCTTTCATTGCAGCCATTTGGTGAATTCAAAAAAGTTCATTTTTTTTCTCATTAATGTGCACTCTGCACCCCATCCCCCATCTTAACAGAAAAAAAACTGAAATGTAGAAATGTTTGCAATTTATTAAACAAGAAAAACTGAAATATCACAAGGTCATAAGAATTCAGACCATTTGCTCAGTAGTGAGTAGTAGAGATGAGCGAACCGGTCGCGGTTCGGCTCGAGGTTGGTTCGCCGAACGGACCTCCCGTTCGAGTTCGGTTCGTCGAACGTTCGACGAACCGAACTCGAACTGCATAGGAAACAATGGCAGGCAATCACAAACACAGAAAAACACCTAGAAAACACCCTCAAAGGTGTCCTAAAGGTGACAAACAACTCAAACACATTGGAAAGTGACAAGGACATATACTCATGCGAAAACAAAACAGCTGGACAAGGAAAAAGAGGAGGACACACAGATATAGGCATGGCACGCCCTTCTAAAATCATGTAAAACACCGCAAGGTGACTCCAAGCGGAGTCTCCATTTTTTCCAAAAATTGGGCCACACACACACCCACCCCTTCAGTGGCAGCAGTTGTGCCCCAGTTGTACACTTCACAGCTACATTTGCATCAAGCACATTCAAAAATACGCCATTCTTATCCATCCCCAGGATGACACCGGGGTAGGTAGCAAAGTCTTTGCTGACCCATGACTTGTTCATCTTGGCTTCTTTTAAAAACAATGTAAGCAAGGGTTACTCCAAGCGGAGTCTCCCTTTTTTCCAAAAATTGGGCCACACAGACACCCACCCCATCAGTGGCAGCACTTGGGCCCTAGTTGCAAACAGGATGTTTTGATTTGCATCAAGCACATTCAAAAATATGCCATTCTTATCCGTCCCCAGGATGACACCGGGGTAGGTAGCAAAGTCTTTGCTGATCCCAGCTCTGTTCATCTTGGCTTCTTTTAAAAACACATCAAGCAAGGGTTACTCCAAGCGGAGTCTCCCTTTTTTTCCAAAAATTGGGCCACACAGACACCCACCCCATCAGTGGCAGCACTTGGGCCCTAGTTGCAAACAGGATGTTTTGATTTGCATCAAGCACATTCAAAAATACGCCATTCTTATCCGTCCCCAGGATGACACCGGGGTAGGTAGCAAAGTCTTTGCTGATCCCAGCTCTGTTCATCTTGGCTTCTTTTAAAAACACATCAAGCAAGGGTTACTCCAAGCGGAGTCTCCCTTTTTTTCCAAAAATTGGGCCACACAGACACCCACCCCATCAGTGGCAGCACTTGGGCCCTAGTTGCAAACAGGATGTTTTGATTTGCATCAAGCACATTCAAAAATACGCCATTCTTATCCGTCCCCAGGATGACACCGGGGTAGGTAGCAAAGTCTTTGCTGATCCCAGCTCTGTTCATCTTGGCTTCTTTTAAAAACACATCAAGCAAGGGTTACTCCAAGCGGAGTCTCCCTTTTTTTCCAAAAATTGGGCCACACAGACACCCACCCCATCAGTGGCAGCACTTGGGCCCTGGTTGCAAACAGGATGTTTTGATTTGCATCAAGCACATTCAAAAATACGCCATTCTTATCCGTCCCCAGGATGACACCGGGGTAGGTAGCAAAGTCTTTGCTGATCCCAGCTCTGTTCATCTTGGCTTCTTTTAAAAACACATCAAGCAAGGGTTACTCCAAGCGGAGTCTCCCTTTTTTTCCAAAAATTGGGCCACACAGACACCCACCCCATCAGTGGCAGCACTTGGGCCCTAGTTGCAAACAGGATGTTTTGATTTGCATCAAGCACATTCAAAAATACGCCATTCTTATCCGTCCCCAGGATGACACCGGGGTAGGTAGCAAAGTCTTTCCTGATCCCAGCTCTGTTCATCTTGGCTTCTTTTAAAAACACATCAAGCAAGGGTTACTCCAAGCGGAGTCTCCCTTTTTTTCCAAAAATTGGGCCACACAGACACCCACCCCATCAGTGGCAGCACTTGGGCCCTAGTTGCAAACAGGATGTTTTGATTTGCATCAAGCACATTCAAAAATACGCCATTCTTATCCGTCCCCAGGATGACACCGGGGTAGGTAGCAAAGTCTTTCCTGATCCCAGCTCTGTTCATCTTGGCTTCTTTTAAAAACACATCAAGCAAGGGTTACTCCAAGCGGAGTCTCCCTTTTTTTCCAAAAATTGGGCCACACAGACACCCACCCATTCAGTGGCAGCACTTGGGCCCTAGTTGCAAACAGGATGTTTTGATTTGCATCAAGCACATTCAAAAATACGCCATTCTTATCCGTCCCCAGGATGACACCGGGGTAGGTAGCAAAGTCTTTCCTGATCCCAGCTCTGTTCATCTTGGCTTCTTTTAAAAACACATCAAGCAAGGGTTACTCCAAGCGGAGTCTCCCTTTTTTTCCAAAAATTGGGCCACACAGACACCCACCCCATCAGTGGCAGCACTTGGGCCCTAGTTGCAAACAGGATGTTTTGATTTGCATCAAGCACATTCAAAAATACGCCATTCTTATCCGTCCCCAGGATGACACCGGGGTAGGTAGCAAAGTCTTTCCTGATCCCAGCTCTGTTCATCTTGGCTTCTTTTAAAAACACATCAAGCAAGGGTTACTCCAAGCGGAGTCTCCCTTTTTTTCCAAAAATTGGGCCACACAGACACCCACCCCATCAGTGGCAGCACTTGGGCCCTAGTTGCAAACAGGATGTTTTGATTTGCATCAAGCACATTCAAAAATACGCCATTCTTATCCGTCCCCAGGATGACACCGGGGTAGGTAGCAAAGTCTTTCCTGATCCCAGCTCTGTTCATCTTGGCTTCTTTTAAAAACACATCAAGCAAGGGTTACTCCAAGCGGAGTCTCCCTTTTTTTCCAAAAATTGGGCCACACAGACACCCACCCCATCAGTGGCAGCACTTGGGCCCTAGTTGCAAACAGGATGTTTTGATTTGCATCAAGCACATTCAAAAATACGCCATTCTTATCCGTCCCCAGGATGACACCGGGGTAGGTAGCAAAGTCTTTCCTGATCCCAGCTCTGTTCATCTTGGCTTCTTTTAAAAACACATCAAGCAAGGGTTACTCCAAGTGGAGTCTCCCTTTTTTTCTAAAAATTGGGCCACACAGACACCCACCCCATCAGTGGCAGCACTTGGGCCCTAGTTGCAAACAGGATGTTTTGATTTGCATCAAGCACATTCCAAATCCACAAGCATTTACTCTCCCCAGGATGACACAGGGGTAGTAAATTCCTTCTGGATCCATGACTTGTTCATTTTGATGAACGTCAGTCTGTCCACATTGTCACTGGACAGACGCGTGCGCTTATCTGTCAGCACACACCCAGCAGCACTGAATACACGTTCAGAGACAACGCTGGCAGCTGGACACGACAAAATCTCCAAGGCGTAACTGGAGAGCTCTGGCCATTTTTCTATGTTTGAAGCCCAAAAGGAGCAAGGCTCCAGTTGCACAGTCATGGCATCGATGTTCATTTGGAGATACTCCTGTATCATCCTCTCCAGCCGTTGAGTATGTGTCAGACTTGTTGTCTCTGGTGGCCTTGCAAAAGAGGGTCTAAAAAAATTATGAAAAGATTCCATAAAATTGCTGTTACCGGCACCAGATACGGTCCTACTGGTACGGGTAGACTGGTGAAGATGACGAGACCGTCCCATGTTTGTCAAGTTACAACTGGGAGATTCCCTCCCTGCACCTGCACGGTTGTTTGGTGGAAAAGCCGAGCTAAGATCGAGTAACAGCTTCTGCTGATACTCCTGCATACGTGCGTCCCTTTCTATGGCTGGAATTATGTCACAAAATTTGGACTTGTACCGGGGATCTAATAGTGTGGCAATCCAGTAGTCATCATCACTTCTAATTTTGACAATACGACTGTCATGTTGGAGGTAGTGCAACAAAAAGGCACTCATGTGTCTTGCGCAGCCATGCGGACCAAGTCCACGCTGTGTTTGTGGCATAGAGGTGCTACCCGTTCTTTCTTCCTCTGACATCTCCCCCCAACCTCTTTCAACTGAAATTTGACCAAGGTCTCCCTCATCCGCTGAGTCTTCCATGTCCATGGACAGTTCGTCCTCCATTTCTTCATGTTCTCCTGCACCTTGCTCAACATTTCGCCTGCTACTATGCACCCTTGTCGATCCCTGTTCCCCATGGTCCCATGCCTGCTGCGTTGGTGATGATGAACGTCTGGACCTTGGTGATGTTGTTGTCCCTTGCACATATGAATCCTCCTGTAGTTCCTCCCCTTCATGTTGTCCCACCCCCTGACTCCGAATAGTGTTTAGCGTGTGCTCCAGCATGTAAATGACTGGAATCGTCATGCTGATAATGGCATTGTCAGAGCTAAACATATTCGTCGCCATGTCGAAACTGTGCAGAAGGGTGCATAGGTCCTTGATCTGAGACCACTCCATCAGGGTGATCTGCCCCACCTCTGCATCTCGTTGGCCCAGGCTATACGTCATGACGTATTGCACCAGGGCTCTGCGGTGCTGCCACAGTCGCTGTAACATGTGGAGAGTTGAATTCCAGCGTGTCGCCACATCGCATTTCAGGCGATGAACCGGCAGGCCGAAAGACTTCTGGAGCGATGCAAGTCGCTCAGCTGCGGCGCTTGAACGCCGGAAGTGAGCAGACAGTTTTCGTGCCCTGTTCAGAAGGCCATCTAGGCCGGGATAGTGTGTTAAAAATTGCTGCACGACAAGGTTCAACACGTGAGCCATACAAGGTACGTGTGTCACCTTGCCCAGGCGAAGGGCCGCACCCAGGTTTGCAGCATTGTCGCACACGGCCTTACCAGGCTGCAGGTTGAGTGGAGACAACCATTTATTAAACTCGGACCGCAGAGCTGACCACAACTCCTCAGATGTGTGACTCTTATTACCAAGACATGTCAAGCTAAAGACCGCCTGATGCCGTTGCGCTCGGCTGCCAGCATAGTAATGAGGCGTGCGTGATTCCTTCTGCGCAGTGAGAACGCTGGTGGCCTGACCAGGCAGGCTTGGGGCGGAGGTGGAGGACCCAGATGAGGTGGAGGATGCAGAAGCTGTGGCGGAACTTGGACAGACAGAGGATTGACACACAAGTCGTGGGGACGGCAAGACTTGTGCAGCAGACCCTTCACCATCTATCACCATAGTTACCCAGTGCCCAGTCAGCGACATGTAACGTCCCTGTCCATGCTTACTGGTCCAAGTATCGGTGGTGAAATGCACCCGTTCACACACAGAGTTTCTCAAGGAAGCGGTGATGTTGTGTGCGACATGCTGGTGTAGCGCGGGCACACCTTTCTTAGAGAAGTAGTGGCGACTAGGCATCTGGTACTGGGGCACAGCGACAGACATAAGGTCTCTAAAATCCTGTGTGTCCACTAGGCGGAAAGGCAGCATTTCGGTAGCCAACAGCTTACAGAGGGATAGAGTCAACCTCTTAGCTTTGTCATGGGTCGGAGGAAGTGGCCTTTTATTTGACCACATCTGAGGGACAGAGATCTGGCTGCTGTGTGTAGACGGTGTTGAGTAGGGTGTCCCTGGAAAAATGCAGGTTTGTGAGGAAAGTGCAGGCGGAGACATGATGTTGCCTTCATCCAACGTTGGTGCTATCGATGTCTGAGAGAGCTGTACACACTCACTTGTTTCCCCTTCCAAACCAACTGACGACCTTACAAGCAAACTGCCTGTTGCGGTTACAGTGGTGGAAGTTTTGCGTGGAAAAACAGGTGTGACAGCTGTCCCCACAGTCCTAGAAGATGAAGAGCGCGCGGATGCACTGGAAGGGGCGGGCGGTGGATGGTTCGCTCCGCTAGCCGGCATTGCAGCACGGTGAGCTTCCCACCGGGACTTATGATATTTATTCATGTGACGATTCATGGAAGAAGTTGTCAAACTGCTGAGGTTTTGACCTCTACTAACAGAATCATGACAAATGTTACATATCACATGAGTTGGGCGATCTTTTTCGATGTGAAAAAAGGCCCAGGCTAGGCAAGGCTTAGAGGCCATGCGACCTGTTGATCCACCCCGAATAATGCTCATAGGCAGAGTGGTGGCTGAGGATGCAGTTGTAGACGTGCTACCAGTGCTCCGACTCTGTCCAGGAAGGCGCAAGGTAACTTCGTCGTCGGTTGCATCCTCCTCCACCGCCTCTGTTGACCTCCTCGAGTGCCTGACTGGGGGTTGACAGTAGGTGGGATCTAGAACGTCATCATCAATTGTTGTGTTCGCACTCCCCTCCCCCTCAGACCGAGCCTCTTCTTGCCCTGACCGAATATTTAAGTTGTCATCCCAATCGGGTATCTGCGTCTCATCTTCATCAGTATGTTCCTCATTGTCTATAACCACAGGTGTTACAGTTTGTGACAAAGGGTCAACATTATGCTCAGAAACTTGGTCCTCACGGCCTGAATCTGAGTCACAAAGGTTCTGGGCATCACTGCAGACCATTTCCTGTTCTGTACTCACTGTAGCTTGGGAGCAGACCTCTGATTCCCAGGCTATAGTGTGACTGAACAGCTCTGCAGACTCAGCCATCTCAGTTCCACCATACTGTGCAGGGCTGATGGAGACTTCAGAGCTGGGAGAAATCAAGTGTGATTGGGATGACAACTCAGAGGAATGGTGTTTTTTGGATGCGGTACTTGAAGTGGCTGAGAGGGCACTTGTTGGACCACTTGAGATCCATTCAAGCATTTTCCTTTTTTGCCCATCATCTACCTTTGTTCCTCTTGTTCGTGTCCGTAAAAAAGGGAGCACATCGGATTGTCCACAATAAGTAGTAGACATCTTACTTTTGCTAGTAGATGGTCTATCTTCAGCAGATGATAATGGAGCTTTGGCACCTTCCCCACTGACAAAACCTTTTTTTCCTTTTCCACCACGCCTCTTCCCCTTTCCACCAGCATCTGTCATTTTGCCACTCATGTTGATTGCGACAAGATTGTGGACTGAAAATGTGGTAGTAAAAATTGAGAGGTGGTGAAGATTGCAGTGGTGGTCTAGCTTTATTAACAGCAGAATAATAAAGAATAAATATCCCTGACAATGTAACTTAGTTATAATTAGTTGGAGTGTGCAACGCAGGCAGACGTGCTGCAAATGTCTTGGCACTAGTGGGACTATAGCAAAGTCCAATAGCCACGTATAGGATGCCACTAGGTACACTGAGTGTGTGCTAGTATAATGGCTTAGTTATAATTAGTTGGAGTGTGCAACGCAGGCAGACGTGCTGCAAATGTCTTGGCACTAGTGGGACTATAGCAAAGTCCAATAGCCACGTATAGGATGCCACTAGGTACACTGAGTGTGTGCTAGTATAATGGCTTAGTTATAATTAGTTGGAGTGTGCAACGCAGGCAGACGTGCTGCAAATGTCTTGGCACTAGTGGGACTATAGCAAAGTCCAATAGCCACGTATAGGATGCCACTAGGTTCACTGAGTGTGTGCTAGTATAATGGCTTAGTTATAATTAGTTGGAGTGTGCAACGCAGGCAGACGTGCTGCAAATGTCTTGGCACTAGTGGGACTATAGCAAAGTCCAATAGCCACGTATAGGATGCCACTAGGTACACTGAGTGTGTGCTAGTATAATGGCTTAGTTATAATTAGTTGGAGTGTGCAACGCAGGCAGACGTGCTGCAAATATCTTGGCACTAGTGGGACTATAGCAAAGTCCAATAGCCACGTATAGGATGCCAATAGGTACACTGAGTGTTTGCTAGTAAAATTGCTTAGTTTAAAAAAGTTGTAGTGTGCAATGCAGGCAGACGTGCTCTGCAAATGTCTTTGCACTAGTGGGACTATAGCAAAGTCCAATAGCCACGTATAGGATGCCACTAGGTACACTGAGTGTGTGCTAGTATAATGGCTTAGTTATAATTAGTTGGAGTGTGCATTGCAGGCAGACGTGCTGCAAATGTCTTGGCACTAGTGGGACTATAGCAAAGTCCAATAGCCACGTATAGGATGCCACTAGGTACACTGAGTGTTTGCTAGTAAAATTGCTTAGTTTAAAAAAGTTGTAGTGTGCAATGCAGGCAGACGTGCTCTGCAAATGTCTTTGCACTAGTGGGACTATAGCAAAGTCCAATAGCCACGTATAGGATGCCACTAGGTACACTGAGTGTGTGCTAGTATAATGGCTTAGTTATAATTAGTTGGAGTGTGCAACGCAGGCAGACGTGCTGCAAATGTCTTGGCACTAGTGGGACTATAGCAAAGTCCAATAGCCACGTATAGGATGCCACTAGGTACACTGAGTGTGTGCTAGTATAATGGCTTAGTTATAATTAGTTGGAGTGTGCAACGCAGGCAGACGTGCTGCAAATGTCTTGGCACTAGTGGGACTATAGCAAAGTCCAATAGCCACGTATAGGATGCCACTAGGTACACTGAGTGTGTGCTAGTATAATGGCTTAGTTATAATTAGTTGGAGTGTGCAACGCAGGCAGACGTGCTGCAAATGTCTTGGCACTAGTGGGACTATAGCAAAGTCCAATAGCCACGTATAGGATGCCACTAGGTTCACTGAGTGTGTGCTAGTATAATGGCTTAGTTATTATTAGTTGGAGTGTGCAACGCAGGCAGATGCGCTCTGCAAATGTCTTGGCACTAGTAGGACTATAGCAAAGTCCAATAGCCACGTATAGGATGCCACTAGGTACACTGAGTGTGTGCTAGTATAATGGCTTAGTTATAATTAGTTGGAGTGTGCAACGCAGGCAGACGTGCTGCAAATGTCTTGGCACTAGTGGGACTATAGCAAAGTCCAATAGCCACGTATAGGATGCCACTAGGTACACTGAGTGTGTGCTAGTATAATGGCTTAGTTATAATTAGTTGGAGTGTGCAACGCAGGCAGACGTGCTGCAAATGTCTTGGCACTAGTGGGACTATAGCAAAGTCCAATAGCCACGTATAGGATGCCACTAGGTACACTGAGTGTGTGCTAGTATAATGGCTTAGTTATAATTAGTTGGAGTGTGCAATGCAGGCAGACGTGCTGCAAATGTCTTGGCACTAGTGGGACTATAGCAAAGTCCAATAGCCACGTATAGGATGCCACTAGGTACACTGAGTGTGTGCTAGTATAATGGCTTAGTTATAATTAGTTGGAGTGTGCAACGCAGGCAGACGTGCTGCAAATGTCTTGGCACTAGTGGGACTATAGCAAAGTCCAATAGCCACGTATAGGATGCCACTAGGTTCACTGAGTGTGTGCTAGTATAATGGCTTAGTTATAATTAGTTGGAGTGTGCAACGCAGGCAGATGCGCTCTGCAAATGTCTTGGCACTAGTAGGACTATAGCAAAGTCCAATAGCCACGTATAGGATGCCACTAGGTACACTGAGTGTGTGCTAGTATAATGGCTTAGTTATAATTAGTTGGAGTGTGCAACGCAGGCAGACGTGCTGCAAATGTCTTGGCACTAGTGGGACTATAGCAAAGTCCAATAGCCACGTATAGGATGCCACTAGGTACACTGAGTGTGTGCTAGTATAATGGCTTAGTTATAATTAGTTGGAGTGTGCAACGCAGGCAGACGTGCTGCAAATGTCTTGGCACTAGTGGGACTATAGCAAAGTCCAATAGCCACGTATAGGATGCCACTAGGTACACTGAGTGTGTGCTAGTATAATGGCTTAGTTATAATTAGTTGGAGTGTGCAACGCAGGCAGACGTGCTGCAAATGTCTTGGCCCTAGTGGGACTATAGCAAAGTCCAATAGCCACGTATAGGATGCCAATAGGTACACTGAGTGTTTGCTAGTAAAATTGCTTAGTTTAAAAAAGTTGTAGTGTGCAATGCAGGCAGACGTGCTCTGCAAATGTCTTTGCACTAGTGGGACTATAGCAAAGTCCAATAGCCACGTATAGGATGCCACTAGGTACACTGAGTGTGTGCTAGTATAATGGCTTAGTTATAATTAGTTGGAGTGTGCAACGCAGGCAGACGTGCTGCAAATGTCTTGGCACTAGTGGGACTATAGCAAAGTCCAATAGCCACGTATAGGATGCCACTAGGTACACTGAGTGTGTGCTAGTATAATGGCTTAGTTATAATTAGTTGGAGTGTGCAACGCAGGCAGACGTGCTGCAAATGTCTTGGCACTAGTGGGACTATAGCAAAGTCCAATAGCCACGTATAGGATGCCACTAGGTACACTGAGTGTGTGCTAGTATAATGGCTTAGTTATAATTAGTTGGAGTGTGCAACGCAGGCAGACGTGCTGCAAATGTCTTGGCACTAGTGGGACTATAGCAAAGTCCAATAGCCACGTATAGGATGCCACTAGGTACACTGAGTGTGTGCTAGTATAATGGCTTAGTTATAATTAGTTGGAGTGTGCAACGCAGGCAGACGTGCTGCAAATGTCTTGGCACTAGTGGGACTATAGCAAAGTCCAATAGCCACGTATAGGATGCCACTAGGTTCACTGAGTGTGTGCTAGTATAATGGCTTAGTTATAATTAGTTGGAGTGTGCAACGCAGGCAGATGCGCTCTGCAAATGTCTTGGCACTAGTAGGACTATAGCAAAGTCCAATAGCCACGTATAGGATGCCACTAGGTACACTGAGTGTGTGCTAGTATAATGGCTTAGTTATAATTAGTTGGAGTGTGCAACGCAGGCAGACGTGCTGCAAATGTCTTGGCACTAGTGGGACTATAGCAAAGTCCAATAGCCACGTATAGGATGCCACTAGGTACACTGAGTGTGTGCTAGTATAATGGCTTAGTTATAATTAGTTGGAGTGTGCAACGCAGGCAGACGTGCTGCAAATGTCTTGGCACTAGTGGGACTATAGCAAAGTCCAATAGCCACGTATAGGATGCCACTAGGTTCACTGAGTGTGTGCTAGTATAATGGCTTAGTTATAATTAGTTGGAGTGTGCAACGCAGGCAGACGTGCTGCAAATGTCTTGGCACTAGTGGGACTATAGCAAAGTCCAATAGCCACGTATAGGATGCCACTAGGTACACTGAGTGTGTGCTAGTATAATGGCTTAGTTATAATTAGTTGGAGTGTGCAACGCAGGCAGACGTGCTGCAAATGTCTTGGCACTAGTGGGACTATAGCAAAGTCCAATAGCCACGTATAGGATGCCACTAGGTACACTGAGTGTTTGCTAGTAAAATTGCTTAGTTTAAAAAAGTTGTAGTGTGCAATGCAGGCAGACGTGCTCTGCAAATGTCTTTGCACTAGTGGGAATATAGCAAAGTCCAATAGCCACGTATAGGATGCCACTAGGTACACTGAGTGTGTGCTAGTATAATGGCTTAGTTATAATTAGTTGGAGTGTGCAACGCAGGCAGACGTGCTGCAAATGTCTTGGCACTAGTGGGACTATAGCAAAGTCCAATAGCCACGTATAGGATGCCACTAGGTACACTGAGTGTTTGCTAGTAAAATTGCTTAGTTTAAAAAAGTTGTAGTGTGCAATGCAGGCAGACGTGCTCTGCAAATGTCTTTGCACTAGTGGGACTATAGCAAAGTCCAATAGCCACGTATAGGATGCCACTAGGTACACTGAGTGTGTGCTAGTATAATGGCTTAGTTATAATTAGTTGGAGTGTGCAACGCAGGCAGACGTGCTGCAAATGTCTTGGCACTAGTGGGACTATAGCAAAGTCCAATAGCCACGTATAGGATGCCACTAGGTACACTGAGTGTGTGCTAGTATAATGGCTTAGTTATAATTAGTTGGAGTGTGCAACGCAGGCAGACGTGCTGCAAATGTCTTGGCACTAGTGGGACTATAGCAAAGTCCAATAGCCACGTATAGGATGCCACTAGGTACACTGAGTGTGTGCTAGTATAATGGCTTAGTTATAATTAGTTGGAGTGTGCAACGCAGGCAGACGTGCTGCAAATGTCTTGGCACTAGTGGGACTATAGCAAAGTCCAATAGCCACGTATAGGATGCCACTAGGTTCACTGAGTGTGTGCTAGTATAATGGCTTAGTTATAATTAGTTGGAGTGTGCAACGCAGGCAGATGCGCTCTGCAAATGTCTTGGCACTAGTAGGACTATAGCAAAGTCCAATAGCCACGTATAGGATGCCACTAGGAACACTGAGTGTGTGCTAGTATAATGGCTTAGTTATAATTAGTTGGAGTGTGCAACGCAGGCAGACGAGCTGCAAATGTCTTGGCACTAGTGGGACTATAGCAAAGTCCAATAGCCACGTATAGGATGCCACTAGGTACACTGAGTGTGTGCTAGTATAATGGCTTAGTTATAATTAGTTGGAGTGTGCAACGCAGGCAGACGTGCTGCAAATGTCTTGGCACTAGTGGGACTATAGCAAAGTCCAATAGCCACGTATAGGATGCCACTAGGTACACTGAGTGTGTGCTAGTATAATGGCTTAGTTATAATTAGTTGGAGTGTGCAACGCAGGCAGACGTGCTGCAAATGTCTTGGCACTAGTGGGACTATAGCAAAGTCCAATAGCCACGTATAGGATGCCACTAGGTACACTGAGTGTGTGCTAGTATAATGGCTTAGTTATAATTAGTTGGAGTGTGCAACGCAGGCAGACGTGCTGCAAATGTCTTGGCACTAGTGGGACTATAGCAAAGTCCAATAGCCACGTATAGGATGCCACTAGGTACACTGAGTGTGTGCTAGTATAATGGCTTAGTTATAATTAGTTGGAGTGTGCAACGCAGGCAGACGTGCTGCAAATGTCTTGGCACTAGTGGGACTATAGCAAAGTCCAATAGCCACGTATAGGATGCCACTAGGTACACTGAGTGTGTGCTAGTATAATGGCTTAGTTATAATTAGTTGGAGTGTGCAACGCAGGCAGACGTGCTGCAAATGTCTTGGCACTAGTGGGACTATAGCAAAGTCCAATAGCCACGTATAGGATGCCACTAGGTACACTGAGTGTGTGCTAGTATAATGGCTTAGTTATAATTAGTTGGAGTGTGCAACGCAGGCAGACGTGCTGCAAATGTCTTGGCACTAGTGGGACTATAGCAAAGTCCAATAGCCACGTATAGGATGCCACTAGGTACACTGAGTGTGTGCTAGTATAATGGCTTAGTTATAATTAGTTGGAGTGTGCAACGCAGGCAGACGTGCTGCAAATGTCTTGGCACTAGTGGGACTATAGCAAAGTCCAATAGCCACGTATAGGATGCCACTAGGTTCACTGAGTGTGTGCTAGTATAATGGCTTAGTTATAATTAGTTGGAGTGTGCAACGCAGGCAGATGCGCTCTGCAAATGTCTTGGCACTAGTAGGACTATAGCAAAGTCCAATAGCCACGTATAGGATGCCACTAAAAAACACTTAGTGTGTGCAAGTATAATGGCTTAGTTATAATTAGTTGGAGTGTGCAACGCAGGCAGATGCGCTCTGCAAATGTCTTGGCACTAGTGGGACTATAGCAAAGTCCAATAGCCACGTATAGGATGCCACTAGGTACACTGAGTGTTTGCTAGTAAAATTGCTTAGTTTAAAAAAGTTGTAGTGTGCAATGCAGGCAGACGTGCTCTGCAAATGTCTTTGCACTAGTGGGACTATAGCAAAGTCCAATAGCCACGTATAGGATGCCACTAGGTACACTGAGTGTTTGCTAGTAAAATTGCTTAGTTTAAAAAACTTGGAGTGTGCAATGCAGGCAGATGTGCTCTGCTAATGTCTTTGCACTAGTGGGACTATAGCAAAGTCCAATAGCCACGTATAGGATGCCACTAGGTACACTGAGTGTGTGCTAGTATAATGGCTTAGTTATAATTCGTTGGAGTGTGCAACGCAGGCAGATGCGCTCTGCAAATGTCTTGGCACTAGTGGGACTATAGCAAAGTCCAATAGCCACGTATAGGATGCCACTAGGTACACTGAGTGTTTGCTAGTAAAATTGCTTAGTTTAAAAAAGTTGTAGTGTGCAATGCAGGCAGACGTGCTCTGCAAATGTCTTTGCACTAGTGGGACTATAGCAAAGTCCAATAGCCACGTATAGGATGCCACTAGGTACACTGAATGTTTGCTAGTATAATGGCTTACTTAGAATGAGTTGGAGTGTGCAGAGGACAAGAGGGTACAGTGGCAGGATTGTGGTGCTCTGGGTAGAGGAATGGAAGCCTGCCTTTCTATTCCCTCCTAATGGTGAAATGCAGGGAGGAAATCCCTGACCTGGGCTACACAGACGCTGTTGCTGTTTGCAGGACCTGTCACTTATGGCTCTCTGACCCTGCCGCTTTGAGCCCTTAAAAGGACTGCTAGAATGTGCTCTCCCTAAGCTGTCTAACGCTGTGTATGCAGCGCATACAGCTGTATCGGCTATAGGACTCAGGAGGACGGAGCTGCGACACTGATGTCTGACACCAAAGACGCAGAAGAGATAATGGCGTTCGTGAAGAAAATGTCCGGTTTTATAATGCAGGGACATGTGACATGCAGATCCTATCACACATGCCGTTGCTTCTCTGGCTCAAAGTCCACTTAGGTGTGTGTGTGTCTGTGATTGGCTGACATGCTGGCCCGCCCCACAAGACGCGCGCGCTTAGGGAAGGAAGACAAGAAAAAAAAAAAAAAAATGGCGATCGCCATTATAGAAACAGCAGTGATCTGAAGGCGCTGTTCACGCACACTATACACTGAAATGTGATAATAGTTTGATTCACAGAGTGACTTACACTATTACAGCAGAAACCAAGCTAGGATTTAGCTGTTTTTTGGCTGCTAGAACCGTTCTCGAACGTTTCTAGAACTATCGAGCTTTTGCAAAAAGCTCGAGTTCTAGTTCGATCTAGAACATGCCCCAAAATCACTCGAGCCGCGAACTGGAGAACCATGAACCACGAACCGCGCTCAACTCTAGTGAGTAGAAGCCCCTTTTGAGCTAGCACAGCCATAAGTCTTCTTGGGAACGATGCAACAAGTTTTTCACACCTGGATTTGGGGATACTCTGCCATTCTTCCTTGCAGATCGTCTCCAGTTCTGTCAGGTTGAATGGTGAACATTGGTGGATGCCATTTTTAGGTCTCTCCAGAGATGCTCAATTGGGTTTAGGTCAGGACTCTGGCTGGGTCAGTTAAGACTGGTCACAGAGTTATTCTGAAGACACTTCTTTTTATTTTAGCTGTGTGCTTAGGGTCATTGTCTTGTTGGAAGTTGCATCTTCTGGCATTTCTGAGGTCCAGAGCACTCTGGAAAAGGTTTTCTTCCAGGATATCTCTGTATTTGGCCACATTCATCTTTCCTTCAATTGCAACCAGTCTTCCTGCCCCTGCAGCTGAAAAACACTCCCATAGCATGATGCTGTAACCACCATGTTTCACCATTGGGATTGTATTGGACAGGTGATGAGCAGTGCCTGGTTTTCTCCACACATACTACTTGGAATTATCACCAAAAAGTTCTATCTTTGTCTCATCAGACCAAAGAATCTTATTTCTCATAGTGTGGAAGTCGTTTGTGTGTTTTTTTTGCAAACTCTTTGCAGGCTTTCATATGTTTTGCACTGAGGAGAAGCTACTGTCAGGCCATTTTGCCATAAAGGTCTGACTGGTGGAGGCTGCAGTGATAGTTCACTTTGTGCAACTTTCTCCCATCTCCCTACTACAACTCTGGAGCTCAGCTCTTCCCCCACGATTGCTCAGTTTGACTGGACTGTCAAGTCTAGGTGGAGTTCTGGTGGTCTCAAACTCCTTCCATTTAAGGATTAAGGTGGCCACTGTGCTCTTAGGAATAGAGATGGACTATGTTCGAGGTTCGCCAATTGCATGTTCAAGTGATTTTGGGGGGTGTTCGAGTTGTTCGACGAACAAGAGCCTTTTCCTAAACGTTCGACAGTTCGAGTTACATTCAAGAACAGTTCAATCACAAAAAAGCCTAGCTAGTTAGTAGCTGGCTTTTCACTGTAATAGTGTGAGTCACTGTGATTCACACTATTATCAAATTTCAGCGTATAGTGTGCGGGGGGACGAGGTTTAGATCAGTGCTGCTGCTGAGTGCTGAGAGAATTACTTTTTTTTTTTACCTAACCACGCGTGTAGTGGGGCGGGCCAGGATGTTAGCCAATCACAGACACACACACAGCTAAGTGGATTTTAGCCAGACAAGCAAGGGCATGTGTCATAGGCTGTGCATGTCACATGTCCTTGCCTTATAAGACCCGGATATTTACCCCGTCGCCGCCATTATCTCTCTGCTGCGTGTGGGTGACAGTCACCGCTCTCGCTGCTGCTCTGTGCGCTATAGAGATACAGGGGAATCTACACAGCGCTTTAGGTATTAGGGACTACTGGTTATTTCAGCCCTTTTCAGGGCTGATTTACAGGCATTTATAATAAATGGATAATCTTGCTCACTGTCAAGTAGAGGGGTGCTCAGAGAAAAAGAGACGATACTGAAAAGCGTAGCTCTGGCACACCCAAACGAGAAAGAAACAAATATGGTGGTCCAAAAATTATTTTTATTATTATTATAATTCTTCACTCATTTGCAAAATATCAAGTTGTAACCTTCATTAATTTCATGAACGTTTTCGGCATTAAATAGCCTTTATCAAATAATTAGGTCTGCATAAACAAAATAACAGAATTAACAATCAGTATATATGTATTTCTTAAGATCCATATATAACATCATTTTATATATGGATCTTAAAAAATACATATATACTGATTGTTAATTCTGTTATTTTGTTTATGCAGACCTAATTTTTTGATAAAGGCTATTTAATGCCGAAAACGTTCATGAAATGAATGAAGGTTACAACTTGATATTTTGCAAATGAGTGAAGAATTATAATAATAATAAAAATAATTTTTGGACCACCATATTTGTTTCTTTCTCGTTTGGGTGTGCCAGAGCTACGCTTTTCAGTATCGTCTCTTTTTCCCTGAGCACCCCTCTACTTGACAGTGAGCAAGATTATCCATTTATAATATTGCTATTTTTTTCTTGGCTCCTGTCTGCCTTTTTTCTTACAATTATGTCATTACCACAGTTTTCATATAATGACGAACAGGTGAGCGCCATTGTGTCTAAGGTCTCTGCCCAGGGCGAATTTTTGCACATTCCTGTTGAGGAACACAGATCCCGGGACTTGGAAAAGGAGAAACGTAGACTTACTGCTTTAGAGTTACATAGCGTGACATTGTAGTAGGAGAGAAAAGGCGCAATAGGGTCTTACCCGATTTACAGGGCAGAGGGAAAAAGGGTTAAAACACACTCACCTGGCTGGGTTGTGCCAGTCACAACCCCTTAGAGAACGTGGATGAGTGCTTTAGTGGTTCAGCAGCGGCCCCGTGTCTGAGCAAAGGATATCACAGTGTAGACTGGAGGAAAAACGGGTTTAAAAACCGCGCTAGGAAACCACGAGCAAGGATGTAAATGAATATTTTTCTTTTATTTAGATAATTCCAACGCGTTTCGGAGACCCATCTGTCTCCTTCCTCAGGGAAAAAGAATCTTACAGTCAATGAGGAGTTGTCCTTATAAAACAACATACAGACAAAAAGAAAAAAAAAAAAAACAAAAAAAAAAAAAGGGAGGGGGGTGTAACCAATCTTGACGTCATCACTCCATGTGCTGCAGAGTGATGACTCATTTCCACGAGGAGAAAAGCTGCATCATGATGTAAACTTCATATATTAAAACAAATATTTAAAGTGCTCTAAATGTGAAAAGATAAATAAATGAGTATCTTATTTACCCAATAATTTGTCTGTGTCCTTTTTTTTTTTTTTTTTTTTCTTGGAAAGTGAGAAAACTAAAAATGTGCATGTATGTATATATACAAATTATGTGCAAAAATATCATTTTACTACTGTCCCCTATCTGGAACGTATGCAAGTAAATGAGTCTGTGTGTGGGCACTTGTGTGATGTTGCTCTGTCATTGCTACATTTAGGCTGCTAGATGTGTGAGTGAAAGCTCAAAAAAAAAAAAAAAAGGGAAAAAGCAACTAAAAAATGTGTGTATGTGTCCATGAAAAAATCTATATGATGTGAACATATAAAAATGTGTGATGCGATCTGAAAATAGCAGCATGTAATATATATAAGAAGAGAGAAAAGTATGTAAATATGTGTGATACGATTGAAAATAGCGGTGTGTGATTTAAAACTATAGAGAGGAAAAAAAAAAAAAAATGAATTTCTCACTATGTCGGAGTGACTTTGTGAGAAAAGCTGGAGGGATCGTGAAAGGTGAAAAGCAGGCATCTATGTGCAAGTATTTAAAAACATAAAAACATAAAAATAGGGGGTGGTGAAGTGAAAAAAGAAGAGCAAGTAGTGCGCATGCTTGAAGGAACGAGTACTATGTCAGGAAGAGGTGATGTGAGTTCAGACCGTGGGAAGAAATTCTACCGCGCAAGCACGCGGTACTAGTAAGAAGCAGATTCCTCTTTGCAGAGGGTGATTAGAGTTCAAAGCGTGGGAAATGGTGTAGTGCGCAAGTGCAAAGCGCAAAGAAATACAAGAACGATACAAGCGTGAATGAGAAAAATTGAAAGCTGAAAGAGAGGGGAAGGGGAAAGGAAAAAGGGAGTGTTCCTCTAGAGGAGTATATCGTTGACATGTGAAGGTGTGCGCGAAGTTATAAACAATGAAAAATATGCAATATGAAAATGGGAATTTTAAGGGAATGAAAATAAAAATAAAAAGGATAATGAGATATAAAATGTCCATATATAAAAAAGGAAATCCTTTTGAAAGGAAGGGTAAAACAGTTTTTAAATAAGGATATAACCACGTTGGAATATTTAAAACACATATATGAATACAAATACAGCAATTTAATACTTATAAAATTTTTTTTTTTTTTTTGTAAAACCAACTAAAATGCAGGATAACCTGGGTGATGGATTAAAAAATTGCTACCTAATAAAACTCAGAGACTCATATTAAAACCCAGGGATGGGAATAAAAATATATGAAGATTAAAAACTGAGTGTAAAAAGTGATTCAAGAGTGCAAATGCCCTACTGTAAAATGTTTTTGAGAGATTACCAGGAGAACTTCTACCAGATGATTTAGTAGAACAAGTCAGTCACTTCATTCAGGCCAAAGGGTTTCAGGGTATTTAACCTATGTATCCAAAAGGTTTCTTTCCTGCTCAAGGCTTCTGCTCTGTCAGTGATATATATAGGAATCTGATTCAATCTTTGGTTTTACAAAGGTGTCTTGATTAATGTCTATACTATCTAATGTTAGCCTTTATCTGTAAACTACTGTATAAAGCCATTTTTGCCTAGCAGTAATCACCTCTCATTGCTCTCAATGCTGGATTCTTTTCCACTCTCCTATTCTCCAAAGTATTCCAAGTACGAACACTGCGTAATTTAGTGCATGCGCAGCATGGTTATCTAGCGCTATGTACGCGAATTTACTTACCTTATCACTCGTTACTAGTTCATTCTTATTACTGGACCTTTTTTTTTTTTTACTTCCTTATTCTCCAAAGCATTGTAAGTACGATTATTGCGTAATCCAGCGCATGCGCAGTATGGCTTTTCAGCGTTATTTACGCGGACTTGCTTATCCTGCTATTCCTCATTTGTTTTAGTCAGGTAATCTGCGTAAATCAGTGCAGGTGCTATAGCAATGTCTGGAGGTAACCTCCCCTCCACTGTGAACAACTTCCTGATTACAAACGCCATGGAGGATCATGCACCACACGGGTAGGACATGTGTTTTTAATGAAGTCTTTGTGCACTTGTATAAATACCCATTCATGTTCACTGCTGTCTGACACTCCTTGCCCCTGATGAAGCTGCTCTAAGCGACACGCGTTGGGCCAGGTCTTCCTTATTATAAGCTAAGTATTTATCATTACAGGGATTGTGTATATTTAGATCAGTGGATCTGGATCTTTTGACTACTGGGTCAGGATTTTTTTTTTTTTTTTGCTGCTGCCTCAAACTGGGGTCCAGTCAAGAACTTATAGGTACTAGTATCAGTGTACTATATTATCCTCTGATGATTAGGTTATTAAGTCTGTACTGTATTGTTTGAATTCCAGTGCTTTTTGATTTGAAGTAAACGGCTTGATATTCAAATTTTTATATAGATCCAATCCCTTTGAACCTTATGGAAAATTCATTATAAATAATTTTGTAGGAAGACCAACTGGGTATTGCTTGTTGTCCTTGGTGCTTTATCACACTTTGTGCACTTTATCATGTTTGTTATTGTTGGTTTTAATATTTTGTACACAAATAAAATTGTTTTTTAACCCTTTATATACCTTGCGGAGTGAGTGCCTTTATGGTCAAGCTTCTTGTTTCTCCTGTCCTACCCTGTTTCATGACAATGCTGATTTTTGCAACACTTTTGAGAGCATCTATATATATATAATTGCCTTATTCTGTCTGTCTGTCTGTCTGTCATGCTCCGAAATTGTGTCCTTACGGTGACACAAAGCTGATTGGCCGCTGGGCTCGCCATGGCCCCGCCCCCCCACACGGATTGGCCTCTCGCCCCGGCTCTCTGCAGGCCCCGCCCCCCCTCACGCAATGCACGCTCGCTCTGGCCCAACTGACACGGAGCCCCGATTCCCAGGTGAGTACACACACACATCAGATCACACTCACTCTCACACTCACTCTCACACACATCTCACACATCACAACATCCTGGGATATCGCTTGCTTCTACACCGGCTCCGTCAGGATCCCGGCAGCGCCAGACATAACCTTGCGATGCTGGGATCTTGACGGAGGCCGTGAACGCTGGTAACCATTATACACATCGGGTAACTAAGGTCCCTTAGTTACCCGATGTGTATCATAGTTACCAGTGTACACCGGCTCCCACTCACTCTCACACACACCTCACACACACATCACATCGCATCCACACATCAAGGTCCTGCAGCTGCGGAACATACACACACATAACAGCACACACACACACATACACACAAATCAGATCACACTCACACACACCTCACACATCACATCGCATCCAAATACTCACAACATCCTGGGATATCGCTTGCTTCTCGGCCTCGATACTGTGCTGTTGTGAGCTTCCAGGACCTGACGGAGGATCACATGGCCAGAAGCATGTGATATCCCCGGATGTTGTGAGTATCAGCGCGTATGTGCAATATCGTCAGTGTCTGTGTGTCTTTGTGTGTGAGTGTATGCGATCGGGTGTGTGTGAGTGTATGCGATCGGGTGTGTGTGAGTGTATGCGATCGGGTGGGTGTGAGTGTATGCGATCGGGTGGGTGTGAGTGTATGCGATCGGGTGGGTGTGTGTGTGAGTGTATGCGATCGGATCTGTGAGTGTCGGCAGAGGAGCACGGCGTGTTGGAGGAGGCTGAGAGGAGAGAGGCTGATCCTGGGGAAGGCTGGGATATGGAGGCTGGGGACAGAGAGGCTGATGCTGGGGACAGAGAGGCTGATGCTGGGAGGAGAGAGGCTGATGCTGCAGGTAGAGAGGCTGATGCTGGCGCAGCATGGCGGATGGAGCACATTTGGGAGTGCGCAGCATGGCGGATGGAGCACCTTTGGGAGTGCGCAGCATGGTGGATGGAGCACGTTTGGGAGTGCGCAGCATGGCGGATGGAGCACCTTTGGGAGTGCGCAGCATGGCGGATGGAGCAAGTTTGGCAGTGCGTAGCATGGCGGATGGAGCACGTTTGGGAGTGCGCAGCATGGCGGATGGAGCACGTTTGGGAGTGCGCAGCATGGCGGATGGAGCACGTTTGGGAGTGCGCAGCATGGCGGATGGAGCACGTTTGGGAGTGCGCAGCATGGGGGATGCAGCACGATGGGGAGTGCGGAGTATGGCGGATGGAGCACGTTTGGGAGTGCGCAGCATGGCGGATGGACCACGTTTGGGAGTGCGCAGCATGGCGGATGGAGCACGTTTGGGAGTGCGCAGCATGGGAGATGGAGCACGATGGGGAGTGCGCAGCATGGCGGATGGAGCACGTTTGGGAGTGCGCAGCATGGGGGATGGAGCACGATGGGGAGTGCGCAGCATGGGGGATGGAGCACGATGGGGAGTGCGCAGCATGGCGGATGGAGCACGTTTGGGAGTGCGCAGCATGGCGAATGGAGCACGTTTGGGAGTGCGCAGCATGGCGAATGGAGCACGTTTGGGAGTGCGCATGATGGGAGATGGAGCACGATGGGGGGTGCGCAGCATAGGGGATGGAGCACGTTTGGGAGTGCGCAGCATGGCGGATGGAGCACGTTTGGGAGTGCGCAGCATGGGGGATGCAGCACGATGGGGAGTGCGGAGTATGGCGGATGGAGCACGTTTGGGAGTGCGCAGCATGGCGGATGGACCACGTTTGGGAGTGCGCAGCATGGCTGATGGAGCACGTTTCGGAGTGCGCAGCATGGGAGATGGAGCACGATGGGGGGTGCGCAGCATAGGGGATGGAGCACGATGGGGAGTGCGCTGCATGGGGGATGGAGCACGATAAGGTGTGCGGAGTATGGCGGATGGAGCACGTTTGGGAGTGCTCAGCATGGCGGATGGAGCACGTTTGGGAGTGCGCAGCATGGCGGATGGAGCACGTTTGGGAGTGCGCAGCATGGGAGATGGAGCACGATGGGGAGTGCGCAGCATGGGGGATGGAGCACGTTTGGGAGTGCGCAGCATGGGGGATGGAGCACGTTTGGGAGTGCGCAGCATGGGGGATGGAGCACGTTTGGGAGTGCGCAGCATGGCGGATGGAGCACGTTTGGGAGTGCGCAGCATGGCGGATGGAGCACGTTTGGGAGTGCGCAGCATAGCGGATGGAGCACGTTTGGGAGTGCGCAGGATGGGAGATGGAGCACGATGGGGGGTGCGCAGCATACGGGATGGAGCACGATGGGGAGTGCGCTGCATGGGGGATGGAGCACGATGGGAAGTGCACACCTCCCCCCAACACACACACACACACACACACACACATACGCGCGTGCGCGCACTGCACAACACACCACACCACACACACACACTGGGAACCACAAACAACTGCCCTACACAGACACCCACACACACAGACAATGCTGCACACACAAATATATGCACATACCGCACAACACGCACATTGCACAAAACATACCTCCCCCAAAACACACCACACACACACACAACGCTACAGACACACAGCGCTCCACAAACAACGCAACACACAAACAACACCGCTCTCACCCCCCATCACACCCAGACAACACCCAGAACATGTACAGTGCCTACACAAACACTTGGTAACTACACACAACAACATCTATATATATATATATATATATATATATATATATATAACAAAAATCATACATTAACTACACAATACGTAAATTCTAGAATACCCGATGCGTAGAATCGGGCCACCTTCTAGTTATTAATAAATGCTCTATGGATTTGTTGATTTTGACCATTGATTATCTGGAGAGAGAAATTACAGATATTGGTGTACGCTTGAGTAGCATTGAGACGCAACTTCTTCTACCATGCCTTCTGCTGATTACAATACTATGAAGTCCAAAATAGATAATACCATGAAGGAGTTCAGAGAACAACTACAACAAAGAAAGAAGCTGAAATTTATACGTGATGCTGATGATTATCGAAATAATCAGGTGTATAGATGGCGGTCCACCAATTTCTCTAATTTTGATAATTCACGACGTCGATACCAATATTCTTCTTCTGGAAGCTCTGATGGAGAATACATTCAACAGAGATCCACACGTTTTTTAGGGTCACGCCGACCTCCACCAGTAAGAGGAAGACGACAGACAAACCCCAATTGTGACTCGTTCACAGGTAGCAAGGACAATATAGTCTTTAATATATCTTCTGTGAATTTATCTCCCACTGCATTGAATGTTTTACAAAAAGTCCTGTCTTTCTGTCCGACTCCCTTGTTTAATTTCTTTAGACTTAACCAAGAGTTGGTGAGGTTCTTTCGAACTGTTAGGCTTAAGGCGCATTTCTCTTCTATACAAGATGTTTCGAATCCGGTGGTTGACTCTAGTACACAATCACAATTTAATGGTGTGTTTTCTTTGAGTAAATTACATCTACGGATGCCTATTTCTTTTTCTCCACCTTGTAGTCACCACCCTATTGAAACTTTTATCTCGTTGGTCCAGCGAGAAGTGAACTCTACCATTGGTAAAATTAAACATGGAGAACTGCGCCTTAGGCATAACCTCTCTATTGAAGAGTCTAGAGTGCTTGAGGAATTGAAGTCTAACAGGGACCTTATAATTAAGCCAGCCGATAAAGGGGGTTCCATAGTGATTATGGACAGATCCTATTACGTGTCAGAGATATTATCGCAGTTGGGTGATGGTACTACTTATGAACCTATACCACATAACCCTACATTTGAGATAGCACAACAGATCAGAGCTTTTATCACTAAATATCAGTTATTAGGAGTCACTGACTCTAAACTGTCTAAATTTTTGGTGAAGCAGCACCCTGTAATTCCAGTGTTCTATACACTGCCAAAAATTCACAAGAACTTGAGTCATCCACCAGGGAGGCCTATTGTAGCATCGACTGATTCAATTTTGTCGCCCCTCGCCATCACTTTGGAAAAAATCTTAATTCCTTCTTTTTTACGTGACACATCTCATTTTTTAGACTGTCTCAAATCTCTCATTCCTCTTCCTTCTGGGTGCTTACTGGTGACTATGGATGTCACCAGTCTATATACTAGTATTAAACACGAAGAAGGATTGAGGTCTGTTGAGAGCTTTCTTACTCACAATACAGATTATTCCCCTGATCAAAGATCCTTCTGTTTGGACCTTTTGCGTATTGCTCTGACTAGGATCTTTTTTCTCTTTCAAGATCAGTATTATTATCAGCGCACGGGTATGGCCATGGGGTCAAACATGGGCCCACCGTACGCCAATATCTTTATGTCTATCTTTGAGGATACTTTTGTATACCCCCATCATCTATATGATGCACATGTTGTGGCATGGAGGCGTTATATAGATGATGTCTTTGTAATTTGGCAAGGCGACTCATCATCACTATTATCTTTTTTCAATGATTTGAACGTCAGTGTTCCGGGTCTATCCTTCACACTCCATTATAGTGATTCTTCCGTTAATTTTTTGGATACAGTGGTGGCTATCGATGTACAGGGTGGCCTTACTACCGACTTATTTGTCAAGAAGACTGACCGCAATAGTTTGTTACTGTTCTCGAGTAGCCACCTTGCCCATATTAAGAAAGCTATTCCTAAATCCCAGCATGCACGAGTGGATAGGATAGTCAGTAATGAGAGCACTCGACATTCACGTCATATTGAAATGGATCAAAAATTTCAGGCCAGAGGGTATCCACAGTATAACCTTAATCCTGACCAGAACAGACGCAGAAGGGAAAAACAGGGGGACAGACTTGCTTTTGTTTCTACCTTTCATCCTTTTATGCCCAACATCAACTCTATCATACGCAAACATTGGCCACTACTCCAACAAGCTTACCCTTCTATCCCCCAGTTCCAGGTTGCTCCATTGACTTGCTATAAGAGAGCCCCAAATTTGAGGGACAAGTTAGTTAGGGCGGATCTAGGGAGTGACCGACGGACTTTGATACAGAGCACATTAGGGCATCGCAGGAATGGGACATTTCCATGCCTGGGTTGCCTACAGTGCTCCAACATTATTAAAGGTGATACCTTTACACACCCTAGATCTGGTAAAAGGTTTCCCATAAAAGGTTTTTTTACATGTGATACATCGTATGTGGTGTATCTGATCAAATGTCCTTGCGGTCTCGGATATGTTGGTGAGACCACTCAACATATCCGAGACCGCATTTCCCAGTATAAGTCCACCATTAGGTGCAAGAGACTTCTCTTACCTATTCCCAATCACTTTATTAAAATGGGACACTCTGTGTCACAACTGAGATACCAGATTATTGAGCAGGTGGTAGCTCCGCGGAGGGGAGGTGATAGGGTTAAACTTTTAAAAACACGTGAATCCTTTTGGATATACACGCTTCAGACGTTGGAGCCGATGGGTCTCAACAGGGAGTGTGATATTCTCCTGTAGGTGCTGAGGCTGGGTGATAGTTTGTAAAGTCCATGCTTATCACAGCATATTTATATTCTCTGGTTTTGTTTATTTTTTAGGCTACATGAGTCAAGTGGTGAGCCGATTATTTTATTTTTTTTTTTTTCCTATGTTCCTATTTGTGTAGTTTTATGTTTCAATCTCTTTTTCTGGCTTTACTATAAATCTGCATATTCACCTACTAAGAATTGTGCACGAACTGTCCTTTATCTCTTCTTTTCTGCCTCTGTCATTCATTTACTGTCATGGTAATGAGCTCCTTCAGCCACACTTATGTGCCTTCACTTTATTAGCTTTCATTCCTGCTGCTTTGTCTAGTGACTGTTGGTGTCTCTCTGGGTTGGTTGGGAGACCAGTCTTTATACTATTTAACCCCTTCACCCCCGGCCACTAAAACACCCTAATGACCGGGCCATTTTTTGCAATTCTGACCAGTGTCACTTTGACAGGTTATAACTCTGGAACGCTTCAACGGATCCTGGCGATTCTGAGATTGTTTTTTCGTGACATATTGTACTTCATGTCAGTGGTAAATTTAGGCCGATATTTTTTGCGTTTATTTGTGAAAATTTAGGAAATTTGGCGAAAATTTTGAAAATTTCGCAATTTTCAAACTTTGAAAATTTATGCCCATAAATCTGAGAGATATGTCACACAAAATGGTTACTAAATAACATTTCCCACTTGTCTACTTTACATCAGCGCAATTTTTTTTCCGTTAGGAAGTTAGAAGGGGTCAAAGGTCATCAGCAATTTCTCATTTTTCCAACAAAATTTACAAAATAATTTTTTTAGGGACCACATCACATTTGAGGTGACTTTGAGAGGCCTAGGTGACAGAAAATACCCAAAAGTGACCCCATTCTAAAAACTGCACCCCTCACACTGCTCAAAACCACATCCAAAAGTTTATTAACCCTTTAGGTGCTTCACAGGAACCAAAGCAATGTGGAAGGAAAAAATGAAAATTTTACTTTTTAACACAAAAATGTTACTTTAGCCATAAAATTTTCATTTTTACAAGGGAGAAAAGAGAAAGTACACAATACAATTAATTGTGCATGTTCTCCTGAGTACGTTGATACCCCATATGTGGTAAAAATCAATTGTTTGGGCGCACGGCAGAGCTCGGAAGGGAAGGAGCGCCATTTGAATTTTTGAACGCAAAATTAGCTGCACTCATTAGCGGACGCCATGTCGGGTTTGAAGACCCCCTGAGGTGCCTAACCAATAGAGCTCCCCCACAAGTGACCCCATTTTGGAAACTAGAGCCCTCAAATAATTTTTCTAGATGTTTGGTGAGCACTTTGAACCCCTGGGGGCTTCACAGAAGTTTATAGCGTTGAGCCGTGAAAAGAAGAAAATTTTTTTTTACAACAAAACGGTTGCTTCAACTAGGTAGCTTTTTTTTTCACAAGGGTAACAGGAAAAAATGCACCATAAAATGTATTGTGCATTTTCTCCTGAATACGCAGATACCTCATATGTGGTGAAAATCAAATCTTTGGACACACGGCTGTGCTCGGAAGGCAAGGACCGCCATTTGAATTTTTGAGTGCAAAATTAGCTGCACTCATTAGCGGACGCCATGTCACGTTTGGAGACCCCCTATGGTGCCTAAACAGTGGAGATCCCCCACAAGTGACACCATTTTGGAAACTAGAGCCCTCAAATAATTTTTCTAGATGTTTGGTGAGCACTTTAAACACCTGGGGGCTTCACAGAAGTTTATAGCGTTGAGCCGTGAAAAGAAAAAAAACTTTTTTTTACCACAAAACTGTTGCTTTAACTAGGTAGCTTTTTTTTTCACAAGGCTATCAGGAAAAATGCACCATAAAATGTATTGTGCAATTTCTCCTGAGTACGACGATACCTCATATGTGGTGGAAAGTAATTTGTTTGGGCGCATGGCGGGGCTCAGAAGAGAAGGAGCGCCATTTGACTTTTCAAACGCACAGACGCAGTGCACTGATCGGCCGCTGCAGGACGCACGGTCGGATGCGATAAAAAAAAAGTCACGCCAAAAATTGACCATGGATGCCGATCCGTTATGTGCATCCCTGATCAGCGCTTGGCGGGACGCACGGACGGATGCGATACAAAAAGCGTCGGGGATACGGAAAAAAAAAGTCACGCCAAAAATTGAGCAGGGATGCCGATCCGTTATCTGCATCCCTGATCAGCGCTTGGCGGGACGCATGGACGGATGAGGTGTAAAAATAGACAGGGGATACGGGGAAAAAAAAAAAAAAAAGTTATACTCACAGTACCCAGAGGACTAGCAGGAGGATCACTGACCAGAAGAGCTGCAGAGGAACAGATTGCAGAGAGATGGACAGCTTTACAGGAGCAGCAGGCAGATCAGCAGAATGCCCAGGAAGGACCCAGCGATGGACGCAGATGTGATCAGGCCGGTGAAGACAGGTAAGAGGACGTCGGGGGAGAGCAGAGGGGGAGAGGGGGAGTGAGAGCAGAGGGGGGGGAGAGCAGAGGGGGAGAGGGGAGGGTGAGAGCAGAGGGGCGGGAGAGCAGAGGGGGAGACCAGAGGGAGCTGCAGAAGCAGAATAGAGATAATAGGGGAGGCAGTCAGATCGCGGGGGGAGCAGATCGGGATGTCGGGGGGGGGGTTGGGGGGAGCAGATCGGGATGTCGGGGGGGGGGCAGATCGCGGGGGGGCACGGCAGGGGCACCACGGCAGCGTGCAGGGGCACCACGGGAGCTGCAAAGTGAGCACAGTACTCACGTGCAGCAGCAGCGGTGACCTCGGCGGCGGCGGCAGCAGAAGCGGTGGCGTGGTACACGCTGCAGACATGTTGGGGGAGGGCTCGCAGGCCAGCACAGGCCTGGGGAGGGCGGCCACCGGCAGATCAGACCGCCCCACTGCACACTGATTGGAGCGATTGCGCGTCATAGCACGATCGCTCCAATCAGTGCTGCAGGGGCTGGGGGCGGCATGTTTGAGGTCCACCTATGATATGCTGCAGCAGCTGCAGCATCTCATAGCTGGATCTCACAGGATTTCACTAATTCGGGCATTATTTTTGCCGAAATTAGTGCGATCGATGTGGTTGGCGGTTCAGATTTGAACAGCCAATCACATCGATCGTCGATAGGGGGTGGCGATGCCGCCCCCCCTGGGGTCAAGCAAAGGTCCCCTGCTGTAAGAAACAGCAGGGGACATCATTTGAAAGCGGTTGCTATGGCCACGGCAATCAAATGAAGTTTAGGCAGTAAAATTACGTCCCTGGTCGTTAAGTCACGTTAAAATAGGACGTAATTTTACTGCCCGCGGTCGTGAAGGGGTTAAAGATGTCTGCATGGTGTCCTGATTGCACCACACTGGAGCACGGCCCTGCTTGTATTTCTTGTATCACATAAGGTATGGTTTATAGGTCCTTAGATCTTATGTTTCTATTTGTGACACGTGGTGCTAAAGCTGGTGTCACACTAAGCGACAGCGACAACGACGTCGCTGTTACGTCACCATTTTCGGTGACGTAACAGCGACCTTGTAAGTCGCTGTTATGATCGCTGCTTAGCTGTCAAACACAGCAGAAGCAGCGATCATAACGTCGCTGTGCTACATGTGCAGAGAGCAGGGAGCCGCGCTTAGCGCTGGCTCCTTGCTCTCCTAGGTACAGTACACATCGGGTTAATTAACCCGATGTGTGCTGCAGCTACATGTCACAGTGCAGAGAGCAAGGAGCCGCGCACACTGCTTAGCGCTGGCTCCTTGCTCTCCTTGCTACAGTATACATCGGGTTAATTACCCGATGCATAGTGCAGCCACATGTCACAGTGCAGAGAGCAAGGAGCCGCGCACACTGCTTAGCGCTGGCTCCTTGCTCTCCTAGCTAGAGTATGCATCGGGTTAATTACCCGATGCATACTGCAGCCACATGTCACAGTGCAGGAGCCGGCGCTGGCAGCAAGAGCGGAGGCTGGTAACCAGCGTAAACATCGGGTAACCAGGGAAAGGTCTTCCCTTGGTTACCCGATGTTTACGCTGGTTACAGCTTACCGCAGCTGCCAGTGCCGGCTCCTGATCGCTTCATTTCGTCGCTCTCTCGCTGTCACACACAGCGATGTGTGTGTCACAGCGGGAGAGTGACGACCAAAAAATGAAGCTGGACATTCAGCAACGACCGGCGACCTCACAGCAGGGGCCAGGTCGTTGCTGGATGTCACACACAGCGACAGCGACGGGACGTCGCTGCAACGTCACAGAAAATGGTGACGTAGCAGCGACGTCGTTGTCGTCGTCGTTATGTGTGACACCAGCTTTACTCACTTATTCTTTGTATAGGTGTTTTGCCTCTATTTATATGCAGATTCCCAGTTTTACCAGGTATTTGTTCATATGGTTTTACCTGTTAGATTACACCAGTGTTTTATCTGGCTCCTGCACACCTGCTTTTTCCTGTGTCTTCATGTCTCTCTTTCTCTTGCTCTCAATGATTTACTTTTGTGTCTATTCTTTTCAATCTTAGCCTTTCTAACATTTATTGTTGTCTTTCTATTTCTTTTATCTTCTTATTTTCCTCTCTTTTTTTTTTTTTCTCTTCCTCCTTTACATTCCCAATCGGCCTGTCACATGGTTTTTTCTTTTATTTTAGTCTTACCGGTTATACAGACCTCTATGGGTGCCCACACTCTGTGGCCCTGTAAACTTAGGTACATGGGCGCTTACAGTTCTTGTTTCATGCTACACTTATACTTGCTTGTTCTATTATATTATTATGATCCAGTGGCGACTGTTATTGTAAATTAAAATGATGTAATATATGGATCTTAAAAAATACATATATACTGATTGTTAATTCTGTTATTTTGTTTATGCAGACCTAATTTTTTGATAAAGGCTATTTAATGCCGAAAACGTTCATGAAATGAATGAAGGTTACAACTTGATATTTTGCAAATGAGTGAAGAATTATAATAATAAAAATAATTTTTGGACCACCATATTTGTTTCTTACAGGCATTTATAGTCATAGCTGCTGGGCAGGTCCGTGCTAAAGCTGTGCAGCGCTTTAGATAACAGCGTCTGGCTACCTCAGCTCCGGCAATTCCTTGCTGCATTTTTTCATTAGCAGGGATAGAAAGTGAGGCTTCCTTTGCTGTCCTGCTACCTACAGCACCCATGCATTCTACCCTCCTGCCCAGTTTTGCCACGCTATTTTATTTCCCCAAAGAGCTGACACTTTATGTGGCATCCTAAAAGTGTCTGGAATACTAAGTTAGTATTCATTTGCTGTCGAGTAACCCACAGCACCCGTGCATTCTACCCACCTGCCTATTTTTGCCACACTATTTTATTTCCCCAAAGAGTTGACATTTTTTGTGGCATTCTAAAAGTGTCTGGAATACTAAGTTAGTGTTCATTTGCTGTCCAGTGACCCACAGCACCCTGGCATTGTACCCACCTGCCCATTTTTGCCACGCTATTTTATTTCCCCAAAGAGCTGACACTTTTTCCCTTTTTCTGGCATCCTAAAAGTGTGTCTGGAATACTAAGTTAGTGTTCCTTTGCTGTCCTGCTACCTACAGCACCCGTGCATTCTACCCACCTGCCAATTTTTGCCACGCTATTTTATTTCCCCAAAGAGCAGACACTTTTTGTGGACTCCTAAAAGTGTCTGGAATACTAAGTTAGTGTTTCTTTGCTGTCCACTAACCCACAGCACCCGTGCATTCTACCCACCTGCCTAGTTTTTGCTATGCAATTCTAATTGCGAACTGTGCTGCCACTGTTAGGGGCATACTAAAATTGTCTAGGATACTACCTTATTGTTCCTTTTCTGCCAATCACGGTACAGCACCTGTGCATGCTATACACCTGTCCAATTTTTGCTACGCAATTCTAATTGCAAACTGTGCTGCCATTGTTAGGGGCATACTAAAATTGACTGGGATAGTCAGTGTTGGTTCTTCAGCTGTCAATAAAGCTAGACCACTTCTGCAATCTACACCACCTCCCCATTTTTGCTACCACATTTTATGTGTCCAATCTTGTTGCTAACAAAATGAGTGGCAAAAGGACAGATGCTGGTGGAAAGGGGAACAGGCGTGTTAAGAACAGGCGTGGAAAAGGAAAAAAAAGTTTGTGTCCATGGGGTAGGTGGGAAAGCTATATTAACATCTGCTGAAGAAAGGCCATCTTCCAGCAAAAGTAAGATGTCTGCTACTTTCCGTGGACAATCGGATGTGCTACCTTTTTTACGGAACCGAAAAACTGTAACAAAGGTAGATGATGCACAAAAAAAGAACATGCTTAAATGGATCTCAAGTGCTCCAACAAGTGGCCTCTCCACCTCAACTTCAACATCCAAAAAACAACAATCCTCTGAGTTGTCACCCCAATGGCACTTGCTTTCTCCCAGCTCTCAAGTCTCCACCCGCCCTGCAGAGTATGGTGTAACAGCGATGGCTGAGTCTGCAGAGCTGTTCAGTCACACTATACCCTGGGAATCAGAGGTCTTCTCCCAAGCTACAGTGAGTACAGACCAGAAAATGGTCTGCAGTGATGCCCAGAAGCTTTGTGAGTCAGATTCAGGCCCTGATGACGAAGTTTCTGAGCATAATGTAGATCCTCATTCCCAAACTGTAACACCTCTTGGTGGAGAACATGAGGAACATACTGATGACGATGAGACGCAGATACCAGATTGGGATGACAACTTAACTATTCAGTCAGGGCAGGAAAAGGTGAGGTCTGAGGGCGAGGGGAGTGAAAACACAACGCTTGATGATGAAGTTCTAGATCCCACTTACTGTAAACCCACAGTCAGGCACTCGAGGAGGTCACCAGAGGCAGTGGAGGAGGATGCGACTGATGACGAACTTACCTTGCGCCTTCCTGGACAGAGTCAGAGTACTGGTAGCATGTCAACAACTGCATCCTCAGCTAGAACTCTGCCTCTGAGGACAAGTCGGGTGGTTCTGCAGGTCACATGGTCTCTAAGCCTTGCCTAGCCTGGTCCTTTTTTGACATCGCAAAGAATCTCACAAATCATGTGATCTGTTAGATTTGTCGCCAATCTATAAGTAGAGGCCAAAACCTCACTAGTTTGACAACTTCTTCCATGAATCGTCACATGAAAAACAAGCCAAAGTCCCAGTGGGAAGCTCACCGTGCTACAATGCGGCCTAGTGGAGCGGGCCAACCACCGTCTGCCCCTTCAAGTGCATCCTCGCGCTCTTCATTCTCCATGACTGTGGGGACAGCTGTCACACATGTTTTTCCACTCAGAACTTCCACCTCTTTAACTACAACAGGCAGTTTGCTTAGCAGGTCGTCAGTTGTTTTGGAAGGGGAAACAAGTGCTGGTGTAGAGCTCTCTCAGACATCAAGAGCACCAAGTTTGGATGAAGGCAACATCATGTCTCCGCCTGCACTTTCCTCACAGACCTGCAGTTTTCCAGGGACACCCTACTCAACACCGTCTCCACACAGCAGCCAGATCTCGGTCCCTCAGATGTAGACAAATAAAAGGCCATTTCCTCTGACCCATGACAAAGCTAACAGGTTATCAAAAAACTCCGGCACTCATTTGTGGTGAAAATTATTAATTTTCACCACAAATGAGTGCCGGAGTTTTTTGATTATCTATTGTAAAGTTCTCCTGAGCACCACCTGAGCAGTGAGCCAGACCATCACGGTTTTTTTAAAGCTAACAGGTTGACTTTCACCCTCTGTAAGCTCTTGGCTACCGAAATGCTGCCTTTCCGCCTGGTGGACACTGAGGATTTTCGAGACCTTATGTCAGTCGCAGTGCCCCAGTACCAGATGCCCAGTCGCCACTACTTCTCTAAAAAAAGGTATGCCTGCGCTACACCAGCATGTTGCACACAGCATCACCGCTTCCTTGAGAAACTCTGTGTGTGACAGGGTGCATTTCACCACTGATACTTGGACTAATAAGCATGGGCCGGGGCATTACATGTCGCTGACTGGGCAATGGGTAAGTATGGTGAGCGATGGATAAGGGTCTGCTGAACAAGTCTTGCCGTCCCCACGACTTGTGCGTCAATCCTCTGTATGTAGAAGTTCCTCCACTGCTTCTGCCTCCTCTACCTCGTCTTGGTCCTCCACCTCTGCCCAAACCCTGCTTGGTCAGGCTACCCACGTTGTAACTGCGCACAAGGAATCCCAAACACCTCCTTACTATGCTGGCAGCAGAGCTCAATAGCATCAGGCGGTCTTTACGTTTAAATGTCTGCGAAATAAGAGTCCCACCGCTGAGAAGTTGTGGTCAGCTCTGCAGTCCGAGTTTTGTAAATGGTTGTCTTCACTCAACTTGCAGCCTGGGAAGGCCGTGTGAGACAATGCTGCAAACCTGGGTGCGGCCCTTCGCCGGGGCAAAGTGACACATGTGCCTTGTATGGCTCACATGTTGAACCTTGTTGTCCAGCAATTTTTAACCCACTATCCTTGCCTAGATGGGCTTCTGCACAGGGCACGGTCACTCTCTGCTCACTTCCGCCGTTCAACCGGCGCAGCTGACTGACTTGCATCGCTGCAGAGGTCTTTCGGCCTGCCGGTTCATCGCCTGAAATGCGATGTGCAGACACGCTGTAATTCGACTCTCCACATGTTACAGCGACTGTGGCAGCACTGCCGAGCCCTTGTGGAATACATTATGACATAAGATAGAGAGCAATAGTGTAGAACAGGGATGTTTGAATAAAATGGCCGTTTTGCATTGGAAGGACAAGCACTGGAGCATTTTAAAATTTTGGTTCATGCTGGTTCAAAGTCTCTACCTGGGCCACTCTGGGGGTTTCCTCTCCACACAGTGCAGATGATACCAGGATCGGTGAGCTGTATTCCTCAGTCCTCTTTCCCTCCATGTTTAGGAATTTATTATTGGCCAATCTATGGGATTTGAGTTGCAAAATGTTCAATTTTGCCTGAACCTTCGAATTTTAGGAAATATGAATTAAAGTCAGTTGTCCACAGATTGCTTAAGTCATCTCTATTCTAATGGTATATTACAAGGATATCATGTCTGTTAATCCACTATACCTGGGCATCAAGAACACTACTTCATTTTAACAGCTTTCAGCATCCAGACTCTGCAGCTTTTTAGTTAAAAAAAATCTATCAATTTACTATGTTTTAGTTTTTATTATATTTTTTATTTGCAGTATTATTTGCAGTTAATATTTTTTAATATGGGCTATTAAACAGGCAGATAATTAATTATTTCCTTTTTTCCTGATTATACAGGAGTACAATCTGACTGTAGTCACACAGTTTATTCTTCTAGGATTTCAGAGTGACCAACATTTAAGAATTTTATTTTTCTGTCTCCTCCTGGTGGTTTACTGTGGGACAATCTGTGGGAATCTCCTGATCATCACCTTGGTGTCCACCAGCAAGAACCTCCACACTCCGATGTACTTCTTCATCTCTCTACTGTCCATTAGCGACATCTTATTGATCACAGATATTGTTCCTTACACTCTCCATATTCTGATGAACAATGGGGGATCTATTGCTTTTATTGAATGTCTGATTCAGTTTTACGTTTTTGGTGGTTTAGAAGTATCAGAATGTTTCCTCCTCACGGTGATGTCCTATGACAGATACGTGGCCATCTGTAATCCCCTCCGTTACACCATCATCATGACAAGTAGACTTTGTGTGACGTTAGCCATCCTCTCTTGGTTTGTCGGGTTTTTTCTTGCATTCATTGATACAATAACAGTCTCGATGATGACGTTTTGTGGACCAAATATCATTGACCATTTTTTCTGTGATCTTGTTCCATTAATTGAACTCGCCTGTTCGGATACTTACATTATTGAAATAGAAGTCTACATAATGAGCTTTCCCATACTTATCATTCCCATCACAGTTATAATAATATCTTATGCTAATATCATTGTCACCATCTTCCAGGTTCAGTCGAGCAGTAGACAGAAAGCCTTCTCCACCTGCAGCTCCCACCTCACGGTGGTCTCCATATTCTACTTGACCATATTGGGTGTTTATGTTTTCCCAGCTGAAATACAGACCTTGAATATCAGTAAACTCTTATCACTGCTATATACTGTGTTTACTCCATTTATCAATCCCATTATATACAGTCTGAGAAATAAGGAAATCAAAAACTGTCTAAAGTAATAATCAATAAATATTTAGCTTTCAGCTATCAAGCTTTTCTCACTTTTTTTATGACAACTGAATGTTTGGGATTAATGTTTAGCATGCACACTGGACTTTTCTAGATGGTTTGAGAAAATAAGTCAATGGGAAGACAGATATTAGCGGATCTGCCTAGAACCTAATTAGGCAAATCACATAAGTTTTAAGTTTAGGTTCCCAAGATATGTATTTTGTCATTTCTTAATGTTGCAGAATTTCTCCATCGTTTCTGCACCTATTTTATAAGTTAGTTTACTAGTTAGTAGTTAGTTAGTTTAGTTAGTTTAGTTTTTTATTGCGCTTTTGTGTGCAATTTTTCACATTCATTTTCATTGCTTAGATTTTTGCCTTTTTTTTGTCATGCTTTATATAAAGCTGATTTGTTTTTGATACTTTCTGGTATTTTGCAGAAACACTGTAAAATCAACACATATTTTTTACCTGCAGATTTTCTGCATCTACTGCAATGTTATAGGGAAAAGCTGGATATAAGACTTTACATACTTACAAGTGAAAAGTGACTGTTGAGGATTTGAAATGCACCACAGGTCAGTTTACATTTGGAAAAACAAGAACACAATGGGAAGAAGACTTGAAGATTTCACATGCACTTCTCTGGAACTGTATGATGCTGCATTTTTGATGTAGCAAAATATGAGTTAGCAGAAACTCACCAAAATCTCATGGGAACAAGGACAGAATGGAAATTATATTTGCAGCAATACTTTTCAATGCAAATTAATAATTCATATAATTTTCTGGGGTCCCACCAGGCCCTAGAGTATAATACTAATATTCACTTATATAGCGCCATTAATTCTATTGTGCTTAACATACATCAGCAACACTGTCTCTATTGGGTATCCCAATTGAAATTCCCAATAAGTATGTCTTTGAAGGGAACCCATGAAAATACAGGGAGAACATACAACCTCTTTGCAGATGTTGTCCTTTGTAGGATTTGAACCCAGTACCCCAGCATTGCAAGACTGCAGTGCTAATGACTGAGCCATCATGGCTAGAGATGAGCGATGTTCGAGGTTCGAGGTTCTCCAATTTCATGTTCGAGTGATTTTCGGGGGTGCTTGAGATCGAACTCAAACTCGAGCTTTTTGCTAAAAGCTCGACAGTTCGAGTTACGTTCGAGAACGGTTTGATCACCAAAAGCGTGGCTTTTTACAGCTACAGTGTGAAAGGAGCCATCGCTGGCAGCCTGCGGTAAGCTGGTAACTAAGGTAAATATCGGGTATCCAAGCAAAATGCTTTGCTTAGTAACCCGATATTTACCCTGGTTATGTGTGCAGGGAGCCGACATTTCCCCGCTCGGCTCCGCCTCCTCCTGCACTCGGCATGTACACACACACTCAGACTCATACTCACCTGTTCCCAGCCATGCAGTCCCCGGCACTGACGTCCTCAGTGCCACATGGCCCCGCTCAGCTCCCCCCACCTTGCACTCCGCCGCCCGCACACATGGCACCGCTCGGCTCCACCCACCTCGCACTCTGCACACATTACCCCGCTTTGCTCCACCCACCTCGCACTCCACTGCCCGCACACATTACCTCGCTCAACTCCACCCACCTCGCACTCCACACACATTACCCCGCTCGGGTCCACCCACCTCGCACTCCGCATACATTACCTCGCTCGGCTCCACCCACCTCGCACTCCGCACACATTACCCCGCTCGGCTCCACCCACCTCACACTCCACACACATTACCTCGCTTGGCTCCACCCACCTTGCACTCCGCACACATTACCCCGCTCGGCTCCACCCACCTCGCACTCTGCTGCCCGCACACATTACCTCGCTCGGCTCCACCCACCTCGCATTCTGCACACATTACCTCGCTCGGCTCCACCCACCTTGCACTCCGCACACATTACCCCGCTCGGCTCCACCCACTTCACACACATGGCCCCGCTCGGCTCCACCCACCTCACAATCCAGGTCAAGTGTACCGCTGGCGAGGTATGTCCTTCCCCAATAAAAAGAAGCATCAGGCCTCGTCTGTCTCCATGTCAGCCTCATCCATGTCCTCATTGGAGGAAGACACTGCATCTGATATCACCAGAAATTTCAGACCGAACACTAGATCGGTCCAGGCTCGGAATCAACAGACCTTGGCGCTGGGTGGTGGACGGTCGGCCCCTCCTCTGGCTCGGAAAAAAGGAGGTGATGGACAGATGGAGGTAATCAACTTATCCAAGCATGTCCTCACTCCCACACAGACGGAGGTTTTGAAGTTAGGGCTGTCATTTGTGCCCCAGGCTAACTTCAATCTCTTTTCAGTAATTAAGGACCTCCATTTGTTCCTACGGAAGCTGGTGCTACATAAACTGCATTCTAAAAGAGCCACAGGGGAACCCAGCATTTCCATTCGGGAACAGGAGGCTATTGCTGCGCTGGAGGAGCTAGAGGAGGAGTCGGCCTGCCACCAATCAGGTAATTTTCCACGTCACACCATGCCAAGGTCTACTACATTTCCGCCCTTGTTTCTATGCCCCCCGATCCAGATTTTTTGTGAATTAGTGTCTAAAGATATTCAGCAACTCCCATGTAGTGGGGGTAGAAACAATCTTACTAAACAACAACAAAAAGCACTACGGGAGATTGAACTATTGGATGGGGTGGTAATTAAACCTGCCGACAAGGGCGGGAATGTTGTAATTTGGCCAGTGGAGTTGTATGAGAGGGAGGCATGGCGACAGTTGAGGGATCGGGAGGCATATGAACCTCTCCATCATAACCCCGTTCGTGGCTTCACTAGTGACCTGGAGCGGATTCTACTGAGGGCATTTGAGGAGGGGATTATCCCTAAAAAAATCTATGAGGGCCTCCTAGTAAAAACACCTGTCGTTCCAACTTTTTACCTCCTCCCCAAGATTCATAAAAACCCAAAGACACCTCCTGGGCGTCCCATTGTCTCTGGCATGGGAGGGCTGTGCGACGTCACATGCAAATTTATCGAACATTATCTGCACCCCTTGGTGGAGACGCTGCCCTCTCATGTCAGGGACACTGCGGACGTCTTAAGGAGATTGGAGGGTCTTATCTTGGAGGAGGGGGCGATCTTGGTAACGATGGATGTGGAGGCCCTATATTCCAGCATTTGTCATCGGGATGGTCTGGCCGCTGTGCGATTCTACCTGGATTCGAGTAGTCTCGATGGGTCCTTGTCCGCCCTCATTATGGAGCTGTTGGAGTTTATATTGACGCACAATTTTTTTGTTTTCCGGGACCGGTTCTTCCTCCAGCGGCGCGGCACTGCGATGGGGGCGGCCTGCGCGCCGTCTTACGCAAACCTCTTTCTCGGGTTTTGGGAGAGGGAGGTTTTCGGGGACGGCGTGCCGGCGAGCTCCCATGCGCAGTGCTGGCTGCGCTACATTGACGACATATTGGTCGTCTGGGGGGGAACCGTTTCTGGGCTGGAGGATTTTGTGCGTCAACTTAACTCCAACAGCTATAACATCTATTTAACTCATCAGGTCGGACCAAGGACGATCGAATTTTTGGACATTCGAATCTCGGTGGAATCTAGCGGGGCTGTTGCCACTACCATCTTCCGGAAAACTACGTCAGTTAATTCCCTCCTCCACGCCAACTCGGGTCACCCCAGGTCGACGGTGAATGCCATTCCGACGGGCCAGTTCCTGCGCTTACGCAGGCTGTGCTCGTCGGATGAGAGATTTGAATCGGAATCAGGGGATATGAGGGAGAGGTTCGTGATGAGGGGGTATAGCCAGAGATCCATCAAAAAAGGCTATCAGCGTGCCAAATATTCCCAGCGGGATCAGCTGCTAGCTGGGAATGCAATTACAAAACCCACATCTAGTCCAGTGGCAAGATTCATTTCCACCTATTGCCGACAGTGGGACCAAATCAGGGCTGTACTAAATAAACATTGGGCCATTCTCCTTACTGAGCCCTCTCTCCGTGGATATTTGCCGGAACGCCCCCTGATGACGGCAAGAAGGGGGAGGAGTCTCAGGGATACATTGGTGCATAGTCACTATGTGGCCAAGAGTACTCCCCTTTTTGGATGTGGTCCCCAACGTGTCGGCTGCTACCCTTGTGGTAGCTGCCGCGGCTGCCAGAACATCATTCGGGCCACAACCTTCTGCTCAGCGGACGGAAAGAGGGAGTTTTCCATTCGGACATATATCTCTTGCAGCACATCTGGCGTAGTATATTACGCCACGTGTGGCTGTAATAAGATATATGTCGGTTTGACCTCACGTGAGCTCCGGATTCGCACGAGGGAGCATGTGCGTGACGTTCTGGCGGCCAAAGAGGCCACCAACCCTGAATCCCTAAAAACGATCCCGAGACATTTTAGGGAGGCTCACAATTGCGATCCTGCATCCCTCCAGGTCCGGGGCATTGATAGGGTACATCTGGGAATTCGGGGCGGGGACCTCAAAAAACGGCTTGCACAGATGGAGTGCCATTGGATCTTTGTTTTAGGTACTCAGGCACCAGAGGGGCTGAATGAACGTCTTTCATTCGCCCCTTTTTTGTAACCATCACTCTTATTCCCATCTTTTTGATATCTTGGGTGAATCCGACTGGGGGGAAATATGAGGGAGGTTGGATCCCTCCCAGTTGTAGTTAATGAAACTTGAATTTTCGCCCTCAGGGTGTTTTGGGTCCACCCTGGCTGAGCTACAGAGGCGTGATTAGCTGCGTAGCCCCCTATGTGTCTTCTAGGATTTTTGGGATTTTAAGTGTTATTCTTTTCATGCTGTATATATTGGTGTTCTTATGACTCTTTTAACAGTGTGTCTTTTTCTTTGTTTTGCTTAAAGGGACCTTCTTGTCATGAATTCTCCTCCTTAGCCGCCCCCCCCCCCCCCCTCCTCCCCCCTTCTCCCCCCCCCCCCCCCACCTTTCCTGTCTAAGTGTCCCCTTCATGCGGGTTTTGTCGCCAACCTTGGCCTGGAAGAAATGGAGATTCGCATACGTTTGCAGTACCTATAATTGGGAGGCCATGGAACTGCGATATACATGGACATGTAATATTTGGAATCGTGGGTGATATATTTATGCCTACAATTGTCTATTTTCTTCGTTATTCTCTATTTCTTTGCAGACGTCTGCTTTTTCACTTTATCTATTCTTCTTCTTTTCTCTGTACATAAACAAAAGCATTTTTTGATATGTATGTACTTTATAATATGTATTCCACTGATGATGTCATTATGTGATTCTGTATAGATTTATTAATGTTTACATGTACTATATATCACACTGTTATTGATGGGGGTAGGACTGTTACCTCTATAGGGGCAGCTCCATCTTACCCAGCACTGCAGTGGGTTCCGCTTGCTGATTCGCGTCCGTGGCAACGTCTGTTGCGGCGGAGAACCGGAAGTATCGCATAGTGACGTCACCGGAAGTTCTCGCTCCGTTGACTTCCGGCCGCCGATACCGAGCCACGGCGCGGTCTGCAGCGGCTATTCACTTCAGGTGCGCGCGGTGTAATGGAGGCGTGTTACCAATTAGGCTCCCTTCTTAAGCTCCATTCCTGGCACTCTTTTTATCATCGTCCCCCGACGAAGCATTGTGACGAAACACGTGTTGGGACGTCGGTCCCCACGTGCCCTCCAGGATTCTCGGACGCTTTAACTGTTTGTGGTAAGCCTGTATGCCTCATTAATGATTGACTTACATGATACTGCTTGGGCACTTTTTACCCCTTTTTTTCTGGTAAATTGGTATTGAGTGACAACAGTGCCTTAGTGGGTTTTTCCGTCCATTGTGCAGCTTTATATATAGGCCCTTTGAGTTATGACCTGATTTAAGGCCATAGGCCCAGGCCATGGGTTCTGGTACTAGCTGCCCAGTGGATGGTTTTGTCCCTACATAGGATTATCCTTATGGTCATCAGGTTGCCTCATTAAGTGTTGTAATCATCTGGTTCAGCAGGTCCGACACAACTTTGATATAATTCCTGGGTCACGTGGGGGTCTCCCCTCTTCCTTCACCTACTCAATCTGGTTTTTCATGATTATTAATTTATATGTACTGTAATACCCTGTGCACTATAAAATAAAATGTTTTATACATTTGTATCACGGTGTCTATGGGGTATTTCTATACTTTGGTAAATTTAAAGACTCTTGCGCCTTGTGTTTAATAAGTATAATACTAATATTCACTTATATAGCGCCATTAATTCTATTGTGCTTAACATACATCAGCAACACTGTCTCTATTGGGTATCCCAATTGAAATTCCCAATAAGTATGTCTTTGAAGGGAACCCATGAAAATACAGGGAGAACATACAACCTCTTTGCAGATGTTGTCCTTTGTAGGATTTGAACCCAGTACCCCAGCATTGCAAGACTGCAGTGCTAATGACTGAGCCATCATGGCTAGAGATGAGCGATGTTCGAGGTTCGAGGTTCTCCAATTTCATGTTCGAGTGATTTTCGGGGGTGCTTGAGATCGAACTCAAACTCGAGCTTTTTGCTAAAAGCTCGACAGTTCGAGTTACGTTCGAGAACGGTTTGATCACCAAAAGCGTGGCTTTTTACAGCTACAGTGTGAAAGGAGCCATCGCTGGCAGCCTGCGGTAAGCTGGTAACTAAGGTAAATATCGGGTATCCAAGCAAAATGCTTTGCTTAGTAACCCGATATTTACCCTGGTTATGTGTGCAGGGAGCCGACATTTCCCCGCTCGGCTCCGCCTCCTCCTGCACTCGGCATGTACACACACACTCAGACTCATACTCACCTGTTCCCAGCCATGCAGTCCCCGGCACTGACGTCCTCAGTGCCACATGGCCCCGCTCAGCTCCCCCCACCTTGCACTCCGCCGCCCGCACACATGGCACCGCTCGGCTCCACCCACCTCGCACTCTGCACACATTACCCCGCTTTGCTCCACCCACCTCGCACTCCACTGCCCGCACACATTACCTCGCTCAACTCCACCCACCTCGCACTCCACACACATTACCCCGCTCGGGTCCACCCACCTCGCACTCCGCATACATTACCTCGCTCGGCTCCACCCACCTCGCACTCCGCACACATTACCCCGCTCGGCTCCACCCACCTCACACTCCACACACATTACCTCGCTTGGCTCCACCCACCTTGCACTCCGCACACATTACCCCGCTCGGCTCCACCCACCTCGCACTCTGCTGCCCGCACACATTACCTCGCTCGGCTCCACCCACCTCGCATTCTGCACACATTACCTCGCTCGGCTCCACCCACCTTGCACTCCGCACACATTACCCCGCTCGGCTCCACCCACTTCACACACATGGCCCCGCTCGGCTCCACCCACCTCACAATCCACACACATTACCCCGCTCGGCTCCATCCACCTTGCACTCTGCACACATGGCCCAGCTCGGCTCCACCCACCTCGCAATCCACACACATTACCCCGCTCGGCTCAATCCACCTCGCACTCCGCACACATTACCCCGCTTGGCTCCACCCACTTCACACACATGGCCCCGCTCGACTCCACCCACCTCACACATTACCCCGCTCAGCTCCACCCACCTCGCACTCCGCACACATGGCCCCACTCGGCTCCACCCACCTCACACTCCGCACACATTACCCCGCTCAGCTCCACCCACTTCACACACATGGCCCCGCTCGGCTCCACCCACCTCACAATCCGCACACATTACCCCGCTCAGCTCCACCCACCTCGCACACATGGCCCCACTCGGCTTCACCCACCTTACACTCCACGCACATTACCCCACTCAGCTCCACCCACCTCGCACTCCGCTGTCAACACACATTACCTCGCTCGGCTCCACATACCTCGCACTCTGCACACATTACCCCGCTCGGCTCCACCCACCTTGCACTCTGCACACATGGCCCAGCTCGGCTCCACCCACCTCGCAATCCGCACACATTACCCCACTCAGCTCCACCCACCTCGCACTCCGCTGCCTACACACATTACCTCGCTCGGCTCCACATACCTCGCACTCTGCACACATTACCCCGCTTGGATCCACTCACCTCGCACTCCGCATACATTACCCCGCTCGGCTCCACCCACCTCGCACTCTGCTGCCCGCACACGTTACCTTGCTCGGCTCCACCCACCTCGCACTCCGCACACATTACCTCGCTTGGCTCTACCCATTCCGCACTCCGCACACATTACCCCGCTCGGCTCCACCCACCTCGCACTCTGCTGCCCACACACATTACCTTGCTCGGCTCCACCCACCTCGCACTCTGCACACATTACCCCGCTTGGATCCACTCACCTCGCACTCCGCATACATTACCCCGCTCGGCTCCACCCACCTCGCACTCTGCTGCCCGCACACGTTACCTTGCTCGGCTCCACCCACCTCGCACTCCGCACACATTACCTCGCTTGGCTCTACCCATTCCGCACTCCGCACACATTACCCCGCTCGGCTCCACCCACCTCGCACTCTGCTGCCCACACACATTACCTTGCTCGGCTCCACCCACCTCGCACTCTGCACACATTACCCCGCTCGGCTCCACCCACTTCACACACATGGCCCTGCTCGGCTCCACCTACCTCACAATCCGCACACATTACCCTGCTCAGCTCCACCCACCTCGCACTCCGCACACATGACCCCACTCGGCTCCACCCACCTCACACATTACCCCGCTCGGCTCCACCAACTTCACACACATGGCCCCGCTCGTCTCCACCCACCTCACAATCCGCACACATTACCCTGCTCAGCTCCACCAACCTCGCACTCCGCACACATGGCCCCACTCGGCTCCACCCACCTCACACTCCGCACACATTACCCCACTCAGCTCCATCCACCTCGCACGCCACTGCCCACACACATTACCTCACTTGGCTCCACATACCTCGCACTCTGCACACATTACCCCGCTCGGCTCCACCCACCTTGCACTCTACACACATGGCCCAGCTCGTCTCCACCCACCTCGCAATCTGCACAAATTACCCCACTCAGCTCAACCCACCTCGCACTGCACACACATTACCCCGCTCGGCTTACCTGTGGTGATGAAGTCCTGCCCTCCCGATGTCAGCGCTGTCACTGTCCTCCATGGCCACCGTTGTCACATTTCCTCTCACTGCAGGCCCAAGACTGTCACTAGCGGTGACATCACGGGGTCCCGCGATACTTGGTTGTGATGGCAACGGTCATTGAACTCAGTGACAGCTCTGCTATCAGGAGTGCAGCGATCACCGCTGGTAATGTACCTTGCTAAGATCCTGACAGCAGCACTTGTCATGCCCTGCAGTGACCTGGGCTGACCTATTGATGTTAGCTCAGGTCACTACATTGCTCTCCCAGCCAATATAGAACACTCTGTTCTTCATTGACTGGGACATTGACTATGGTATGGATCGTCATGGGAACCCGTTAGATTACAGCAGACCAGGATTTGTTTTTCTTTATAATAAATTGGTGAAAGAGGGAATGTTTTGGTAAGTATTTTTTCAAATAAAAATGTATTTGTCGTCTATTTTTTTTTTATTAGTGACTGGGTTGGTGTTGTTGGGTATCTGATGGACGCCTGACATCACAAACCCCAGGGCTTGATGCCAGGTGATATTACACATCTGGTATTAACCCCATATATTACCCCATTTGCCACCGCACCAGGGCAATGGGATGAGCTGGAGCGAAGCACCAGGATTAGCGCATCTAATGGATGCGCCACTTCTGGGGCGGCTGCGGCCTGCTATTTTTAGGCTGGGGAGAGTCCAATAACCATGGACCTCCCTAGTCTGAGAATATCAGACCCCAGCTGTCCGCTTTAGATTAGCTGGTGATCCAATTTTTTATGGGACCCCCACATGGTTTTTGTTTTTTTAATTATTTATTTAATTTAAAATAACAGCGTGGGGTGCCCTCAGTTTTGGATTACCAGCCAAGGTGAAGCTGCCAGCTGTGGTCTGCACGCTGCAGCCCTCTGCTTTACCCTAGCTGGCTACAAAAATAGGGGGAAAGGCTAAGCATCCTTTAGTGCCACATGAAAGGCACCAAAGGGTGCAAAATTACAAAATACAGGAGAGTGGGATATTATGTGTCTTTCTGCCATTATAATGACAGAAAAGACTGATATGAAGTGTACAAGCACAAGAAAATCACCAGAGCGCTCTACGCTGTGAAAAACAGTAGAAAATGGCACTGTAGTGAACATGTGACCACCTCAAGTAGGTTGAAGTTACGGATCCTCGGTAAATTTATGTACGCAAAAAACGGAAAGCACACGGATGACAAACGGATGACATACGGACCGTATACATAACGGAAACGGATGCCACACAGATGCACCCGTGAAAAAAACGGACCGTTTTTTGTGGACCGCAAAAACAGATCGGTCATGTGAATGTAGAATTATTCTGATCTGCCATTTATAAACAGCAGGCAGAAATAAGTGAATAGCGCCCCCCAGCATCAGAAAATCTCCGGGGTTTCAGGGGGTAGCTGAGACCCTGAAGATCATGATTCAGGCCGATTTTTCCGGTCCCTGCTCACATGATCACCGGTATACACCGTATACCGATGATTACGTTACAGTAAATGGCTATCAATATATAATATATATATATATAAAATAGCTGGCTATCAAAAATGGGGGGACCCCACGTCGTTTTTTATTTTTAAATAATTAAAAAATTAAAATTAAAAAATAGGCTTCCCTTTATTTTCATTGCCAGTCAAGGTAATGCCAGGCAGATGGGGGTGGCAACCCATAGCTGTCTGCTTTATCTGCGCTGAGAATCAAAAATACCGCGGAGCGCTACGTCATTTTTTTTAATGATTTATTTTTACAGTACTGATATGTCAGGAAATCAAAATACAGGGAAGCCCATTTTTTTTAGTTATTTAAATAAGTAATTAAAAAAATATATATGGGCTCCTGCTGCATTTTTTGTATTGCTAGCTAAGGGTAATCCAAGCAGCTACTGGCTGCTAACCCCCACTGCTTGGTGTCACCTTCACTGGCAATGGAAAATCCAGGGAAGCATTTTTTATTTTTTGGCCAAAAAACTAAAAAAAAAAAAATTACATTAGCCCCGCCATATTTTTTTATGCTAGCCAGGTACAGCAGGCAGGTATGGCTGCCTGCAAACACCAGCTGACTATTTGTACCCTATTTGGCTTAAAATATAGGGAAGCCCTTTTTTTAATTATTTCATGAATTTCATGAAATATTTAAAAAAAAAAAACAAACGACGTGGGCTTCGCCCCATTTTTGCGCAGCCGCCCCAGAAAATGGCGCTTTCATAGAAGCGCCATCATCTGGCGCTGTATCCAACTTTTCCATCAGCCCTGGAGCCAGGTGGCTTGCTGGGTAATAATGAGTTAATACTGGCTTTGTTTTACTAGCTAATATTAAGCCAGAGATTCTTAATGTCAGGCAAGTTTGACCCGGCCATTAAGAATCTCCAATAAAGGGTTAAAAAAAAGACACCACACAGAGAAAAAATACTTTAATAGAAAGAAATACACAGACACACTTAGAGACTCCATGTTTATTATTCCCTCTCAGCCCTCCACGATATTGTTCTTCTGTCGTCTTTCTCCTTCAACCCATGCAGCTCTGCTACATCAGACAGCACTGTATGGAAGGAAGACGCTGCTGCTCCCCGTGCAGTCTATTCACTCAGTGAGTGAGAAGAGGCTGCAGGCTGTAAGCGGTGACGTCACCACTGACAGACGGGTTACAACCCGGTGCCGCTATTCACCGGCTGTGACATCTAGTCCCTGCATGTGGGCTGACTCTGTAAAGAGCGCCGACATGCATGGACGGGGAAGCCGATCATGTGCCAGAGCATCTCTCCGGTAAAAAGACATGCTCAAACACTGCTTACCGGAGACATGCACTGACAGGACCTCGCAATGACATCTCGCAATATAACCAGTCTGTAGCCAATGAGATAATAGACACGTGACTGGTCACATGCTTTTTTGACGTCACAATAGGTCCTATCATCAGTGCTGGTTACCGGGAGGATGCAGCGATTATCGGAAGGAAAAGCGGTGGGAGACAGATTGCAGGACGCGTCGCGGGGACCTGTAAGTGTTATGGCAATGTTTATTAACTGTATGTGTACATGTAAAATGCGTTTTTACGTATTTGTGTTTGCCTCCCATTGTTTTCATTGGGGTTCGAAAGGTTCTTCGAATGGTTTGGCGAACGTTCGCCAAACCAGCCCTCCATTCAACGAACCGAACCGAACTCGGGCCTTCAGAGGTTCGCTCATCTCTAGTGAAAATAGAATTTTACCCTTTTTCAGAAGTTAGTCCAAGTGAAACACAAGAGATAAGATTTTAACATGTCCATTGAAACTTTATTGGCTATAAATATAATGTTTTAACCTGTGGGCCAACCCAGATGACAGTAGACTGCTGATTTGATAGACATTTTCTCGTAACTACAGTTTATCAGCAGAGTCTTGGAAGTAAGATGGGTCTTCTGTTCGATGAAAAAGCCATGGGGAGGTTTCCTTGCCAGCAAACTGCTTTACAGAAAGTCACATGTTCAGGAAACTGTTGAACCCTCTATAGGATTATCGATTTGCGAAACATGGACGAAAAGCAGTTGGGCAGTTAGGTCATTGGAGCCCATACATCTCTGTCTGCCCTAGGGGACATTCCTTTGATGTCTTACTTCTTATTGACCTAAGATTACATGGTTCTTGTTCTTTAAGTCAATTACAATCCAAAAAGTTATATTCGCTTTGAATGTTTCAAAACAGTATGAAAACTAAAACAAATTATACTGGATGGTTCCCAGGACATTGACAATATCCATGTTCCCCTCCGGAAGCTCAGATAAAACATGACTCGATGGCTGAATATAATGTACCTCAAACCTCTATCAGCCATCAAAAGTCCATTCCCACATTTGAAAACAAGCATAGAAACTGTGGTTCTGACAAGATATTGGAGAACCATCGGCGAAGGCAAGTGTTTTGATTGCCACATCGATGTTGGACTTGAAATTCTCACATTGATTGCAAACGTGTTCAGAGTTTAGGGTTTTACCTTTGAAATGATGAACATATTTAATTAAAATTTAGTTAAATCATAGTATAGAAAAAGAAAATATTCAAATAAATTTCCTGGTTACATTCTTTGTGACAAAAAAATTCAACAGTAAAATACATCTAGTAGACCACATCTCTGTGTGCCCCAGGATAAGAAGGCTTTATTTGCTTCTTCATATTAACCTGAGATTACGCCTTACGCTTTCTGTAATTCAAGCAGAATTTCTTCCCTATGACCGTGTTGTTAAATGAGATTCAGGAGAACTTAGCCCAAAACCTATTTTTAGGACTTAAGCGGGCTTTACACACTGCGATATCGGTCCCAATATCGCTAGTGTGGGTACCCGCCCCCATCTGTTGCGCGACATGGGCAAATCGCTGCATGTGCAGAACAACATCGCCCAGACCCGTCACACGTACTTACCTGCCCGGCGACGTCGCTGTGATCGGCGAACCGCCTCCTTTCTAAGGGGATGGTCCGTGCGGCGTCAGAGCGACGTCACTGAGCGGCCGCCCAATAGCAGCAGCAGATTCCGTCAGGTGACACCATCAGCAGATTCCGTCAGGTGACAGCATCAGCAGATTCCGTCAGGTGACAGCATCAGCAGATTCCGTCAGGTGACAGCATCAGAAGATTCCGTCAGGTGACAGCATCTATCCACTCAGCTACTGCCTCTTATGATAGAGGTAGGCAGTCACTTGATTGCTACGTGGAGCTGATAGAGCACTCATGTTCTGTAGCAAATTTGACAGTGTTGTGTGGATTACGTCATACCTGGAGGGGCATTGGAGGATTTTAATAAAATGCTGAAACAGGGTGATTTTTTGTCTTTTATTTCAAATAAAGGATTTTTCGCGGTGTGTGTTAATTTACTTTTACTTTATAAATAGATAATAATTATAATTTAACAATAAAAAAAAAGTTCTTCACCGGGACTAGAACTCGCAATCTCATGCTTCTTATGTGAACACTGTATCCACTTGTCTACTGCTTCTAATGCTGAAGGTAGGCAGATTTGGTAATCTTCACTTCTGCATTGCTGAAGTCTCTGTTGACCACGCGATTCACTTTATTGCTACGTGGACGTGTTCTGTAGCAGAGCTGACAGTGTCATGTGGATTCCATCGGACCTGGAGGGGTATTTGTGGGTTAATAAAGGAGTGAAAGAGGGTGATTTTTTGTCTTTTATTCCAAATAAAGGATTTTTCGGTGTGTGTGTTTCTTCACTTTCACTTTAAGCTCAATCATGGACGGTATCTCGGGGAGACACCTGGCATGATTAAACTCATTATTACCCCGATTGCCACCGCACCAAAGCAATTCGGGATAAGCTGGGTGGCGTCCCCCAGGACAGTCGCATCTAATGGATGTGGCTATTCCGGGCAGCTGCTCAATGATATTGTTAGGGTGGTGGGCTCCCCATAATGTGGCGCTCTCCATCCTGACAATACCATCCTCCGGCCGTGTGGCTTTATCCTGGCTGGTATCAAATATGGGGGAAACCGCATTTTTTTTTTATTATTTATTTACTTTACTGCACGATATAGACCCGACCGCCGGCGGCTGTAATTGGTTGCAGTGACAAAGCTGTCACTCAGCTTGGGGACGTGTCTGACTGCAACCAATCATAGGCGCTGGTCAGCGGGGAAAGCACAGAATAACTAATTGACTAATGAAGCGGCAGCTATTTTCTAAAGAGGAAAAGACACCGCAGATTTGTGACAGACGTGGAGCGAGGCGCCCGTGATCGGTGGGTGGGAAAGGGACAGGGATTGTGCTGGGGATGCAGGACGCATGCAGATAGCAACATGTGCACATACTTACTGTGAAAAGCCACGTTTATGATGATCGAACCGTTCTCGAGCGTAACTCGAGCTGTCGAGCTTTTAGCAAAAAGCTCGAGTTTGAGTTCGATCTTGAACACCCCCCAAAATCACTCGAACATGAAATTGGTGAACCTTGAACATCGCTCATCTCTAGTAAGGAAGGCAAATAAAAAATACACAGGGTAAATACAAAAATAGTCTCTACATAAAGCCTTGCACCCACTTCTAGGTGTGTTTGAAAAATCAAACCGATTTTCATTCAGAAAAGTTGAACGAGTGAAATCCATTTGGTATTCCATTATCATGCGAGTGCTACGCAGTTGTGCAAATTTTGTTTATGCCTAACATAAGTTTGACAATGCATATATAATCTGTATGCCATGTGTTTATTTTCTTAGCAACTATTATTTTACAGTCATTTACAAGATTGTTTACAGTGGTGTATGCTACAAAAAGGTAATGTATCAATATAGAAACAGATGAAAATAAGAATGGCCTGAGTGCCATCCTATTTTTTTTCGCACCCAAAAACTTGCATTGGCGAATCTCATGTGATATATGTGTTGAATCACAGAATGCTGTGATTTTTTTCCTCAGCTCAGTTACAGCTGGGGAAAAACTCACCAATGAAAACTGCCTAATTGAATAACATTGGTGTGAGTGTAATCCAATTTTTAATGTGATTGCACTTATCTGTATTAAACACAAGTGGGAGTAAGGTTTTGAATTAAATATCTCTTAGCCGAAGGCTGGAACTTCTTAGCAGAAATACACAAAAAAATATAACCAATGAAGAAGGTTGGTGAAAGGAGAGTATAAATAGCCCCAGCCTGGTTATGATAGGACAGAGACAAAGTAAGGGAAAACACCTGACTACATCACAAGCAAAGGAAGAAGAAGTTAACAGGGGGTTTAACAAAATGTAAAAAAGATAATAATTACTAGATCGGTGCACACCTAAAAAAGCAAAACCTGCATCAAGGCGCTGTATTTCTGTTGCTCACACATATGCAAAATGTGACTAATAAAAAAGATTTGTAAATAAAACTTATTTTTGATATTACGTTTTGATCCAATTTTGGTGCGTTTTTTTGCCAGGAACAACAGATTTGGTGCAGAAACGTTTCCAACCAAATACTCAATTTGTGCCCATTGCCTAATTCGGTAACCTGGCATTGAGTGCAATGACTTCACCTGAGGTGAGTTCACTGAGTTAAATGAGTTCACCTCAGGTCAGTTCACCTAAGGTCACAGCTGGGGTACCATGGGAAATCACAGCTGTGATATCAGGTTAATTCACTGATGTTACTGCTCATAGCTGCCGCTTCATTAGTGTGTCCCTGATGCCACAGTGAGTGGTTACAGTTTCTAATATTACTGGACACTGCGACATTGGATGTAGCAGAACTGGGATCGTTGTTTGACTTTGTGTCTGTGAATTGCGTCAGACCAGCAGGGGTGTTTCGGGGTTAATATATTGGAGAAAGAGGTTTTGTTTAATAAATGATATTTATCTGTGTTTTGTGTTTATTTCTTTTGACTTACAGGGATAGCAATGAGGGGTCTCATAGACTTCTCCCAATTACTAACCTCAGGCTAGACGACAACTGTGATTCTTTGAAAAATCACAGCTGTCATAAACCTCTTTTATTACCCCAATTGGAACCTCACCAATGTAATTTATTGAACCGAGCAAACAACAGGAATTGGCACACCTAATAGATTTTAGTAATCCTCAGAATAGATCAGACACTCAATATTTAATATGTTGGAGAAACATTTTTTTATAAATGTTTAATGATTAAAGAGATCAATAAGAGCAGATACTTACAATTGAAAACTGAGTGAAACCTTTGTGGCCTTTACTTAAACCCTGATGATAAGCTTTAGTCAGTAATATGGGGATTGCAATAGTCATAGTTACCACAAAGGCAGCAGGGCCACGTGCAGCATTCACCACATTATTCTGACAATGCCTAAAATCATAGAATGAATTCAAAAGCCTGTGGATACAGATTGCAAATGATATTTGCGATTGTGACTACAATAAGTGGAATTATATTTCCACCTCCCGCCTGCAGTTTTTCTTCTCCTTTTAGCTATGTTCTACGTACTACATCCTACTTCTTGGAGCATAATACTGTTGCCCTAGGTATGCTACATCTCCATCTTGTGCTATTGCAAATTATGCTAAAAAATGTCTATGATTATATATGTATTAATAGGTTATTAATGTGGAAACAGTCAAAACATTTGTTTCAAGGACTTAGAAATTTTAGGCATGCTTCTAGCCTCAGCTGATCAACACACATACATAGTCCAAAAGATATGAAAATTGTCTCTTCAGAGAGTAAGGAGATTTGAACTTTAGTGCCATGTATTGGAAGTGTTACGGGGGGACTGGCAGATTAGGACCAGGGGGTATATATCCTAATCGTCAGTCGGGGCCCACCATGCTCCAGATGACAAAGGAACTGAGGGTGAGGCGGAGACTATAGAGCTGGATGGCTCTGAGATAACCCAGGGAATCTGGGAACCGGTCACGTGTGTAGGGACACTTCAGACCGGACAACAAGCGAGTTAGCGTTTTGGTGCACCTGGCGCTACACCAACCACGTGTGCAGGGAACACATCAGGCCGGGTGGTGACCAGGTAGCCTTGACCAGAAAACCGCCACGAAAGCGCCCTGTCGACCACATGTGTAGGACACGTCAGGCCAGCGGTCCTCTGATTAGCATTTCTGGTCACCTCTCGACTGGCCACGTGTGTGAAGGACACGTCAGGCCAGATGGTTACACCAGTAGCGTTGACCGGGAAGCTGAGGAGGATAAGGAACACCCTGTTAACTCCACAGGGGTACGCTGTCCATGCACGTAGGAGGCACAACCGGACCGGTGGCGCAGCAGGTGCGTTGTCCGTGTGCGTAGGGGGCACAATCGGACAGGTGGTGCAGCAGCCGCAGTCCAGTTAACGGCACTGGGCTGCTACAACAAGACTGGAACGGCAGGAGGGAAGCACGGCGCCTGACCCTGATGTGCTGAGCCACGAATCTTGGCGTGACAGGCACTATTCGCCTAACCCTACCTACGGATTCCCAACATAGGCTTATGCCGCAATGAGACTCTAACATGGAGGTGTGCTCTGACTGAGCAAATGTGAAGACTGTGCACCTCCATGTTGTCTCCAGCCCCTTTTATAACCTGGGTCCACCCCAAACCCAGGGTGGACCACAATGGCACCTCCAGGGTCCAACAGCAGAGTGCCATGTCATCAGCGACGTCACAAGCGGCCTATCCTGAACCGCCACGTCACTGATGACCTCATGGCAGCCACGCCCCAAACACTTCACCAGTCATCGTCTGACGACCAATGGTGAGGTGTCGTGTCATAGAACCGGGCCTCCGTGAGCCAGTCCGGATTGGCCACATCATCAGGACACCTGATGCCCTCTGGTCTATCAGGGCCTGTCACCTCACGGACATGCCCAGTGAAGTCCTTCCCGGACTTTGCCTCCAATGCACTAAGTGCCTGAGCATTCTCAGTAGCCTGGACAACAGTTTCAGAAATCAGACTGACTATCTGCCTGAGCATGCTCAGTAGGCCCAACACAGGACTTAGACACAGCACGCAGTCCAAGTACCTGTGCAAAGAGGCTTTTCGCACTAAGTGTAGGAGCATGCTCAGTAGCCCGAACTGAGGTTTTCGCCTCAGAAATGGCACTATCTGGCTGAGCATGCTCACTAGGCAAAACACTGGACTTAGGCTCCGGCTGGGGTAAGTCGGCACACACATGCGCACTAGCCGCCTCTGCACACTTAGACGTGGAGGTGCAAGCAGCCAGCTGGATGACCCGAGGCACGGCCAAAAACGGCAGTCGGCACCTGGGCGCAACTGGAACAGCAGCAGGCTGCCTGCGGCTATGGCGGCGCCGATTCGTAACAGGAAGTTATAATCCTAAAGTGAATATCAACTCTTTAATAAGCCTTTAATTGTGACCATAATCTTGCTTTGCAGACACGGTGTTTCGGAGTGTTGTCTCTCATCAGTAGAGATGAGCGGTGTTCGAGGTTCGAGGTTTGCTAATTTCATGTTCGAGTGATTTGGGGGGTGTTCGAGTCGTTTGTCGAACTCGAACGATTTGGTAAAAGTTCGATAGTTCAAGTTACGTTCGAGAACGGTTCGATCAACAAAAAGCGGAGCTAGTTACTAGCTGGCTTTTCACTGTAATAGTGTGAGTCACTGTGAATCATGACATTATCAAAATTCGCCGTATAATGTGTGGGGGGGGAGGGGTTTAGATCAGTGCTGCTGAGTGCTGAGATAATGCCGATCGCCATTTTTTTTTCTAACCGCGCGTACAGTGGGGCGGGCCAGGCTGTGAGCAAATCACAGACACACACACAGCAAAGTGGATTTTTGCCAGACAAGCAAGGGCATGTGTCATAGGCTGTGCATGTCACATGTCCTTACCCTATAAGATCCGACCATTTTCCACATTGCCGCCATTATCTCTCTGCTGTGGGTGGGTGACAGTCACTGCTCCCGCTGCTGCTGCTGCTGTGCATGCTATAGACAGACAGTGCAATCTACACAGCAATTTAAGGATTAGGGACTACATGTAATTTCAGCCCTTGTTAGGGCTACATTACAGCCGTTCATAGCCATATCTGCTAGGCAGGTCTGTGCCAATGCAGTGCTGGGCTTTAGATAACAGCATCTGGCTACATCAGCTCAGGCAATTCCTTGCTGCATTTTTTCATTGGCAGGAATAGAAACTGAGGCTTCCTTTGCTGTCCTGCTACCTACAGCATCCCTGCATTCTACACACCTGCCCATTTTTGCTATGCACTTTTTATAGCAAACAGTGCTGACACTTAGTGGCATACTAAAAGTGTCTGGGATACTAACATAATGTTCCTCTGGTGGCACGCAAGGTACAACACCTCTGCATTCTACACACCTGCCCATTTTTGCTATGCAATTTTTATTGCAAACAGTGCTGCCAGTTTTCTTCAGCTGTCAATAAAGCTAGACCAGCTCTGCAATGTACACCACCTTTCTATTTTTGCTACGACATTTTACCGAACTGGGGAACCGATTGGAACTGGAGCACCAGGAGGGGTACTCAGACCCAGTACGAAGCCCCGAATCGACAGGGCCAAGTCAAATCAACTGATTGAGGACTGGACTTAAGGACCTTTCCCACACAAGACCCGTTAGAAGACAACAGCCCAACCATACAGGGTAAAGCCACCGCCAAAGCATAGAGACCCAAAGGGCCAGCGTCTGCGGGCAAACAGGGCTTCACAGACAACCAGCAAGCCAGAGAGCGGACTACCGTTGCTTAGGCATAAGAATCAAACATTCACACAAAGAGGTGCAGGAGAAAGGCGGAAATCACCAACCTGTTAAGGGAGAAGCTGCAGCCGGCTGCGGGCCTCGTTCATCATCCCGTTTGGTTTACCAGAGACTCCAGTGTATTGTGTCATAGTGAGTACACCAGTGCCTTCGGGCCGCGCACCGCACCAGCATCAAGCCCGCACCTGTCCCCTCGCCTCGGCACCTCCCTCGGGCCCCTGGGACCATCATTCCCCTACCCACGGAGGGGTCAACACCAAGCTGCACAACACCGTCCCTGGGAGGCCTAGTTAATGGCAGCGGTGGTGTCCATTCATTCACCCCAACCCGTGGGTGGCGTCACAAACTTACAACCTTTATAAACCACTGCGGCCCCGGCCGTGGAACTCCCCACTGAAGTCCCTGCGTGTAGCGCCAACCCCGTTGCAGAGTGACGTGACCCCCGGGTCCATGAGGAACTCGAGCCACCCACCGTACGAGCACGGATCCGAGCGCCTCAGTGGTTGCAGCCGAGCCCGCGGGGCGGTACACTGACACTCAGTGGCATACTAAAAGTGTCTGGGATAATAACATAGTGTTCCTCTGGTGCCACGCAAGGTACACCACCTCTGCATTCTACACACCTGCCCATTTTTGCTACGCAATTTTTATAGCAAACAGTGCTGCCAGTTTTCTTCAGCTGTCAATAAAGCTAGACCAGCTCTGCAATGTACACCACCTTTCTATTTTTGCTACGACATTTTAAGTGTCAAATCTGGTCACAAACAAAATGAGTGGCAAAAGGACAGATGCTGGTGGAAAGAGGAACAGGCGTTTTGGAAAGGGAAAGTTTGTGTCCGTGGGGAAGGTGGAAAAGCTACAGTAACATCTGCTGAAGATAGGCCATCTTCAAGCAAAAGTAAGATGTCTACTACTTTCAATGGACAATCCGATGTGCTCCCTTTTTTACAGGACAGAACTACTGTAACAAAGGTAGATGATGTACAAAAAAATAATATGCTTAAATGGATCGCAAGTGCTGCAACAAGTGGCCTCTCCTCCACCTCAACTTCAACATCCAAAAAACAACAGTCCTCTAAGTTGTCACCCCAATCGCACTTGCTTTCTCCTAGCTCTCAAGTATCCACCTGCCCTGCAGAGTATAGTGTGACAGAGATGGTTGAGTCTGCAGAGCTGTTCAGTCACACTATAGGCTGGGAATCAGAGGTCTGCTTCCCCCAAGCTACAGTGAGTACAGACCAGGAAATAGTCTGTAGTGATGCCCAGAAGCTTTGTGAGTCAGATTCAGGCCCTGATGACCAAGTTTCTGAGCATAATGTAGACCCTCATTCCCAAACTGTAACACCTGTTGGTGGAGACAATGAGGAACATACTGATGACGATGATACTCAGATACCTGATTGGAATGACAACTTAACTATTCAGTCAGGGCAGGAAGAGGTTTGGTCTGAGGGCGAGGGGAGTGCAAACACAACGGTTGATGATGAAGTTCTAGATCCCACTTACTGTCAACCCACAGTCAGGCACTCTAGGAGGTCAAGAATAAATAATGGCATAGACAACTGCATATTATAACATTATTGATATATGTACCAATACATATGTATAAATATACACATCATATACTACGCAGAAAAGGACTATAATATATGAACCAAATCGCTAACAACGGACAAAAACAAACACAAGAGAGAGGCGATCATCGGTTCAACTCATTTTTATTTTCATATTGTGATTTAGAACATGCAGAAAGGTGATGGGGAAGAAGAAACGGTGTACATCACCACAGTCAGTACAAAAATGGTAGCAATGTACCAGTTATATACACAAAAAATGGTATATTGTCATATCCAACCAGGGGATGGGTGACCCACAAATCAGAAACACATGCTCACAAAAATGGTGCACAAGGGCAACTCTTAATATAAGATGTAATATAAGGATTAACTAGAAAACCTAGTATTTAAAGAGGAAGCCATAGATAGCAATAATTAACCTCTTATTATAGAGAGGAATATATCATATAGATTACACCATGTAGGCATGTATCCATGTTGGTGGTAACAAACCACACCGCAGCAGGAAGGCACAAAGACCATCTAGTTTAGCTGTGCAGTAAGATATACAAAATAGCAGACCCACTGTTAGTAAACATAAATGAGCAATAAGCTCCGTTTCACTATCAACAACTGATAAATGTAATACCACAGGGCAGATTGCCAAAGCCGTGAGCCCAGGGAGTGAATCTAGTTAAAGATAAGGAATGCAAAGCAGACCTGCCGATAGTAAATAAACATACTGAGTGATCTGTGTCAGACAGTGAGGAGTTAAACTAGATCCACCTGCAGGAAAACAGCAATGCTTAAAGCTGGTGTCACACATAACGACGACGACAACGACGTCGCTGCTACGTCACCATTTTCTGTGACGTTGCAGCGACGTCCCGTCGCTGTCGCTGTGTGTGACATCCAGCAACGACCTGGCCCCTGCTGTGAGGTCGCCGGTCGTTGCTGAATGTCCAGCTTCATTTTTTGGTCGTCACTCTCCCGCTGTGACACACACATCGCTGTGTGTGACAGCGAGAGAGCGACGAAATGAAGCGATCAGGAGCCGGCACTGGCAGCTGCGGTAAGCTGTAACCAGCGTAAACATCGGGTAACCAAGGGAAGACCTTTCCCTGGTTACCCGATGTTTACGCTGGTTACCAGCCTCCGCTCTTGCTGCCAGTGCCGGCTCCTGCACTGTGACATGTGGCTGCAGCACACATCGGGTTAATTAACCCGATGTGTGCTGCAGGAGAGCAAGGAGCCAGCGCTAAGCGCGGCTCCCTGCTCTCTGAACTGTGACATGTAGCTGCAGCACACATCGGGTTAATTAACCCGATGTGTGCTGCAGGAGAGCAAGGAGCCAGCGCTAAGCGCGGCTCCCTGCTCTCTGAACTGTGACATATAGCTGCAGCACACATCGGGTTAATTAACCCGATGTGTGCTGCAGGAGAGCAAGGAGCCAGCGCTAAGCGCGGCTCCCTGCTCTCTGAACTGTGACATGTAGCTGCAGCACACATCGGGTTAATTAACCCGATGTGTGCTGCAGGAGAGCAAGGAGCCAGCGCTAAGCGCGGCTCCCTGCTCTCTGAACTGTGACATATAGCTGCAGCACACATCGGGTTAATTAACCCGATGTGTGCTGCAGGAGAGCAAGGAGCCAGCGCTAAGCGCGGCTCCCTGCTCTCTGAACTGTGACATGTAGCTGCAGCACACATCGGGTTAATTAACCCGATGTGTGCTGCAGGAGAGCAAGGAGCCAGCGCTAAGCGCGGCTCCCTGCTCTCTGCACATGTAGCACAGCGACCTTATGATCGCTGCTTCTGCTGTGTTTGACAGCTAAGCAGCGATCATAACAGCGACTTACAAGGTCGCTGTTACGTCACCGAAAATGGTGACGTAACAGCGACGTCGTTGTCGCTGTCGTTTAGTGTGACACCAGCTTAAGGCTAATGCCAAACCAAAGCTGTGAGCCCGGAGGATGAATCTAGTTTAGCTGTACAATAAAGGAATGCAAAGTAGCAGACCCGCTGTTAGTGAACATAAAAGAGCGATAAGCTCAGTTTCACAAACAATAGCTGATAGATGTAATACCACAGGGCAGATCGCCAAAACCGTAAGCCCAAGGGGTGGGTCTAATTAAATTATACAGTAAAGATAAGGAATGCAAAGCAGACCTGCTGACAGTAAATAGACATAATGAGCGATGTGCCCTGTTTCACATTCAACAGCTTAGTACGTGTTCAGCGACAAGGCAAATTACCAGCTGAATTTAAAGTTATAAAGCCGTAATAAATGTGAAACACTTACCCATATGTGTTAACTACCCGACGTGGCGTGCTCCGACGCGCACGTTTCGTGACCTTCCTCGGGGAGCTGCGCTTCAATTGCCACTTCTCAGCCCAATCCTCCAATTTACATAAATCTCCCTGTAATATACAATTATCCTCCTCTGTATTAGAGATGAGCGAACTGGTCCCGGTTCGGCTCGAGGCCGGTTCGCCGAACGGGGGTCCCGTTCGAGTTCGGTTCGTCGAACGTTCGACGAACCGAACTCGAACCTATAGGCTATAATGGGAGGCAATCACAAACACATAAAAATGCATGATAAATGTACACAAACAGTTAATAAACATGGCCATAACACTTACCGGTCCTCGCGATCCCTTCTGCACTCTGTCTCCTGCCGCTATTCCATCCGATGATCGCTGAATCCTCCCGGTGACCTGCACTGCCAGCAGAGATGCAGGACCTATCGTGACGTCAAAATAGCCATGTGACCAGTCATGTGGCTATTATCTCATTGGCTACAGACTGGTCACATGACTATGACACGTCATGTAGGACCTGCGAGTGCATCTCTCCGGTACACGGTGCACATATGTGTATCGCCGTGTACCGGCGACATGCTCTAGCACACGGTCGACTCCACGTTCCGTTAGGGACCGGCTGACACAGCCGGTCATTAACGGAGATCACCGTTGCCATAGCAACGCAGTTAGCGGTGACGTCACCACTAACCGCGGCTCCGAGAGCACCGTTGCTATGGTAACGCGTCTGTCAGGGTTACCGCTAGCAGCCAGCAGTGATCACTCACGGAGTGAAGGCTGCACGCTGCTGCACGATTGTAGTGAGCATTGTAGTGAGGATGGAGGTTCCCCAGCCCCAAGTGATGAGCTGGTGAATCTCATCCGATTCCTCACTACAATCGTCACTACTACTACACTAGAAATAAAGAAGACAGAAGAGCAGGATCGTGGAGGGCTGACAGGGGGTAATAAAGATGGAGTCTCTAATGTGTCTGTGTATTTATTTCTATTAAAGTATTTTTTCTCTGTGTGGTGTCTTTTTTTTAACCCTTTATTGGAGATTCTTAATGGCCGGGTCAAACGTGCCTGACATTAAGAATCTCTGGCTTAATACTGGCTGGTAAAACAAAGCCAGTATTAACTCATGATTACCCAACAAGCCACCCGGCTCCAGGGCTGTTGGAAGAGTTGGATACAGCGCCAGATGATGGCGCTTCTATGAGAACGCCATTTTCTGGGACGGCTGCGGACTGAAATCCGCAGCAGAGGCGCCCACAAACCTCGGGCTAACCTGTGCTGCGGATTCCAATCCCCAGCTGCCTATTTGTACCCGGCTGGACACAAAAATGGGGCGAAGCCCACGTCGTTTGTTTTTTAATTATTTCATGAAATAAGTGAAATCATTAAAAAAAAACGGGCTTCCCTATATTTTTGGTTCCCAGTCGGGTACAAATAGGCAACTGGGGGTTGGAGGCAGCCCGTGGCTGCCTGCTGTACCTGGCTAGCATACAAAAATATGGCGAAGCCCACGTCATTTTTTTGGTGGGCAAAAAACTTCTGCATACAGTCCTGGATGGAGTATGCTGAGCCTTGTAGTTCTGCAGCTGCTGTCTGCTCTTCTCCATACAGACAGACAGCAGCTGCAGAACTATAAGGCTCAGCATACTCCATCCAGGACTGTATGCAGAATTTTTTTGCCCCCTGAAAAAATTATGTGGGCTTCGCCATATTTTTGTATGCTAGCCAGGTACAGCAGGCAGGTACGGCTGCCTCCAATCCCCAGTTGCCTATTTGTACCCGGCTGGGAACCAAAAATAAAGGGAAGCCCTTTTTTTATTATTTCATGAATTTCATGAAATAATTAGAAAACAAATGACGTAGGCTTTGCCCCATTTTTGTGTCCAGCCAGGTACAACTAGGCAGCTGGGGATTGGAATCCGCACCACAGGTTGGCCTGAGCTTTCTGGGCCCCACTGCTGCGAATTGCAGTCTGCAGCCACCTCAGAAAATGGCATTTTCATAGAAGCGCCATCTTCTGGCGCTGTATCCAACTCTTCCAGCACCTGCCTGCTATACCTGGCTAGCATACAAAAATATGGCAAAGCTCATGTCCTTTTTTTGTAGTTTTTTGGCAAAAAAAATAAAAAATGCTTCCCTGGATTTTCCATTGCCAGTGAAGGTAACACCAAGCAGTGGGGGTTAGCAGCCAGTAGCTGCTTGGATTACCCTTAGCTAGCAATACAAAAAATGCAGCGGGAGCCCATATATATTTTTTTAAATTATTTATTTAAATAACTAAAAATAAAATGGGCTTCCCTGTATTTTGATTGCTGGACATCACAGTGCTGTAAAAATAAATCTTTAAAAAAATGACGTAGCGCTCCGTGGTATTTTTGATTCTCAGCGCAGATAAAGCAGACAGCTATGGGTTGCCACCCCCATCTGCCTGCCGTTACCTTGGTTGGCAATCAAAATACAGGGAAGCCCATTAATTTTTTCTATTTAAAAAATAGTTAAAAAAAAAAATGACGTTGGGTCCCCCCATTTTTGATAGCCAGCTAGGGTAAAGCAGACGGCTGTAGCCTGAAAACCACAGCTGGCAGCTTTACCGTGGTTGGGGATCCAATGTGGAGGTCCCCTCAGGCTCTTTTTTATAATTATTTTATAAATATTAATAATTACACAATAAAAGTAGGGTCCCCCCCAAATTGGATCACCAGCCAAGGTAAAGCGGACAGCTGTGGTCTGGTATTCTCAGGGTGGGAAGGTCCATATTTATTGGGCCTTCACAGCCTAAAAATAGCAGGCCGCAGGCACCCCAGACGTGGCGCATCCACTAGATGCGCCAATCCTGGCGCTTCACCCCAGCTCATCCCGTGCCCTGGTGCAGTGGCAAACGGGGTAATAAATCGGGTTGATACTAGCTGTAAAGTCACCTGAGATCAAGCCCAGCAGTTTGTGATGTCATGGCGTCTATTAGATACCCAACATCATAAACTGTCAGTACTAACAAAAACAAAAAATCGACAAAAGAAATTTATTTGAAAAAACAGTCCCCAAAACATTTCCTCTTTCACCAATTTATTGTAAGAAAAAAAATAAAGGGGTCCCACGACGACTCTGGACCGTCTAGAATATGGGGGGGAGACACTCAGGGAACGTATCCCCCATTTTCTAGGAGTGCGGACCCTTCATGTGAGGAGTGTGGGTGCAATGAATCTGCACTCACTCTCCCCGGGTCCACAGCAGCAGAGTCCATGTCGTAATGGTTGCTACCAAAGCTGCAATGCCCTGCTCATGAGGTAAGGGCATGCCTAATCAGGAGAACTACTGTAGAGGAAGCTCTGCTCACTGGTATATAGGTGCTAATAGGAGGTAATAATAGATAAAATTAGTGAGTAACCTCGGCACTCTATATCTCCCAGACTAAGTCAGTAAGTCACAATGGATAGTAATGCAAAATCACTCTTTATTGGTCCGTATTAAGAAATTTTTTTTTCATAAGCATATATGTTTTTGTCCAAAACAAGTTACAAATGACGTTTCGGCCTGAGCCTTCGTCAGACTGGACTTATCTGCATCTAATCATGAAAAATGACAATAATCAGTATCACATAAGAGTGAGAGAACAATAACATAAACTCGAACAATGTAGAGGTACAATTGGGATGCAGCAAAAAAATTGCAACACAGCAAGAAATGAAACGCATGATACAAATGTCATAATACAGTACAAGGACAATATAGTAATGACAAATATGGGGTCAGAGTAGACTTAGACAGCTCTGGTACGAAAGAGATGTCAATCATAAAGTAACATGTGCAGTAGGTGTAGAGCTACAGTATGCATGGCAGAGCTAATGGGTAGACCGACCATAGAAAAAGAACGGAGAAAAAGTGGAGAAAAAGTGGAGCATAAGAGGAGAAAAAGTGGAGAAAAAGTGGAGAAAAAGTGGAGAAAAAAGTGGAGAAAAAGTGGAGCATAAGAGGAGAAAAAGTGGAGAAAAAGTGGAGAAAAAGTGGAGAAAAAGTGGAGCATAAGAGGAGAAAAAGTGGAGAAAAAAGTGGAGAAAAAGTGGAGAAAAAGTGGAGAAAAAGTGGAGCATAAGAGGAGAAAAAGTGGAGAAAAAAGTGGAGAACAAGTGGAGAAAAAGTGGAGAAAAAGTGGAGCATAAGAGGAGAAAAAGTGGAGAAAAAAGTGGAGAAAAAGTGGAGAAAAAGTGGAGAAAAAGTGGAGCATAAGAGGAGAAAAAGTGGAGAAAAAGTGGAGAAAAAGTGGAGAAAAAGTGGAGCATAAGAGGAGAAAAAGTGGAGAAAAAAGTGGAGAAAAAGTGGAGCATAAGAGGAGAAAAAGTGGAGAAAAAGTGGAGCATAAGAGGAGAAAAAGTGGAGAAAAAAGTGAAGAAAAAGTGGAGAAAAAAGTGAAGAAAAAGTGGAGAAAAAGTGGAGAAAAAGTGGAGATTAAGAGGAGAAAAAGTGGAGAAAAAGTGGAGCATAAGAGGAGAAAAAGTGGAGAAAAAGTGGAGAAAAAGTGGAGCATAAGAGGAGAAAAAGTGGAGAAAAAGTGGAGAAAAAGTGGAGAAAAAGTGGAGAAAAAGTGGAGCATAAGAGGAGAAAAAGTAGAGAAAAAGTGGAGAAAAAGTGGAGAAAAAGTGGAGAAAAAGTGGAGCATAAGAGGAGAAAAAGTGGAGAAAAAGTGGAGCATAAGAGGAGAAAAAGTGGAGATTAAGAGGAGAAAAAGTGGAGAAAAAGTGGAGCATAAGAGGAGAAAAAGGGGAGAAAAAGTGGAGAAAAAGTGGAGAAAAAGTGGAGCATAAGTGGAGAAAAAGTGGAGAAAAAGTGGAGCATAAGAGGAGAAAAAGTGGAGAAAAAAGTGGAGAAAAAGTGGAGAAAAAGTGGAGCATAAGAAAAGAAAAAGTGGAGAAAAAAGTGGAGAAAAAGCGGAGAAAAAGTGGAGAAAAAGTGGAGAAAAAGTGGAGATTAAGAGGAGAAAAAGTGGAGAAAAAGTGGAGCATAAGAGGAGAAAAAGTGGAGAAAAAGTGGAGAAAAAGTGGAGCATAAGAGGAGAAAAAGTGGAGAAAAAGTGGAGAAAAAAGTGGAGAAAAAGTGGAGCATAAGAGGAGAAAAAGTGGAGAAAAAAGTGGAGAAAAAAGTGGAGAAAAAAGTGGAGAAAAAGTGGAGAATTGGGATGCAGCAAAAAAATTGCAACACAGCAAGAAATGAAACACATGATACAAATGTCATAATACAGTACAAGGACAATATAGTAATGACAAATATGGGGTCAGAGTAGACTTAGACAGCTCTGGTACGAAAGAGATGTCAATCATAAAGTAACATGTGCAGTAGGTGTAGAGCTACAGTATGCATGGCAGAGCTAATGGGTAGACCGACCATAGAAAAAGAACGGAGAAAAAGTGGAGAAAAAGTGGAGCATAAGAGGAGAAAAAGTGGAGAAAAAGTAGAGAAAAAGTGGAGAAAAAAGTGGAGAAAAAGTGGAGAAAAAGTGGAGAAAAAGTGGAGCATAAGAGGAGAAAAAGTGGAGAAAAAGTGGAGAAAAAGTGGAGAAAAAGTGGAGCATAAGAGGAGAAAAAGTGGAGAAAAAAGTGGAGAAAAAGTGGAGAAAAAGTGGAGAAAAAGTGGAGCATAAGAGGAGAAAAAGTGGAGAAAAAAGTGGAGAAAAAGTGGAGAAAAAGTGGAGAAAAAGTGGAGAAAAAGTGGAGCATAAGAGGAGAAAAAGTGGAGAAAAAAGTGGAGAAAAAAGTGGAGAAAAAGTGGAGAAAAAAGTGGAGAAAAAGTGGAGAAAAAGTGGAGAAAAAGTGGAGCATAAGAGGAGAAAAAGTGGAGAAAAAGTGGAGAAAAAGTGGAGCATAAGAGGAGAAAAAGTGGAGAAAAAAGTGGAGCATAAGAGGAGAAAAAGTGGAGAAAAAGTGGAGCATAAGAGGAGAAAAAGTGGAGAAAAAAGTGAAGAAAAAGTGGAGAAAAAAGTGGAGAAAAAGTGGAGAAAAAGTGGAGATTAAGAGGAGAAAAAGTGGAGAAAAAGTGGAGCATAAGAGGAGAAAAAGTGGAGAAAAAGTGGAGAAAAAGTGGAGCATAAGAGGAGAAAAAGTGGAGAAAAAGTGGAGAAAAAGTGGAGAAAAAGTGGAGCATAAGAGGAGAAAAAGTGGAGAAAAAGTGGAGCATAAGAGGAGAAAAAGTGGAGAAAAAGTGGAGAAAAAGTGGAGAAAAAGTGGAGCATAAGAGGAGAAAAAGTGGAGAAAAAGTGGAGCATAAGAGGAGAAAAAGTAGAGATTAAGAGGAGAAAAAGTGGAGAAAAAGTGAAGCATAAGAGGAGAAAAAGTGGAGAAAAAGTGGAGAAAAAGTGGAGAAAAAGTGGAGAAAAAGTGGAGCATAAGAGGAGAAAAAGTGGAGAAAAAGTGGAGAAAAAGTGGAGCATAAGAGGAGAAAAAGTGGAGAAAAAAGTGGAGAAAAAGTGGAGAAAAAGTGGAGAAAATGTGGAGCATAAGAAAAGCAAAAGTGGAGAAAAAAGTGGAGAAAAAGTGGAGAAAAAGTGGAGAAAAAGTGGAGAAAAAGTGGAGAAAAAAATGGAGAAAAAGTGGAGAAAAAGTGGAGAAAAAGTGGACATTAAGTGGAGAAAAAGTGGAGAAAAAGTGGAGCATAAGAGGAGAAAAAGTGGAGAAAAAGTGGAGCATAAGAGGAGAAAAAGTGGAGAAAAAGTGGAGCATAAGAGGAGAAAAAGTGGAGAAAAAGTGGAGAAAACGTGGAGCATAAGAGGAGAAAAAGTGGAGATTAAGAGGAGAAAAAGTGGAGAAAAAGTGGAGCATAAGAGGAGAAAAAGTGGAGATTAAGAGGAGAAAAAGTGGAGAAAAAGTGGAGCATAAGAGTAGAAAAAGTGGAGAAAAAGTGGAGAAAAAGTGGAGAAAAAGTGGAGCATAAGAGAAGAAAAAGTGGAGAAAAAGTGGAGAAAAAGTGGAGATTAAGAGGAGAAAAAGTGGAGAAAAAGTGGAGCATAAGAGGAGAAAAAGTGGAGAAAAAAGTGGAGAAAAAGTGGAGCATAAGAGGAGAAAAAGTGGAGAAAAAGTGGAGAAAAAGTGGAGCATAAGAGGAGAAAAAGTGGAGAAAAAGTGGAGCATAAGAGGAAAAAAAGTGGAGAAAAAGTGGAGAAAAAGTGGAGCATAAGAGGAGAAAAAGTGGAGAAAAAGTGGAGAAAAAGTGGAGCATAAGAGGAGAAAAAGTGGAGATTAAGAGGAGAAAAAGTGGAGAAAAAGTGGAGCATAAGAGGAGAAAAAGTGGAGAAAAAGTGGAGAAAAAGTGGAGAAAAAGTGGAGCATAAGAGGAGAAAAAAGTGGAGAAAAAGTGGAGAAAAAGTGGAGAAAAAGTGGAGATTAAGAGGAGAAAAAGGGGAGAAAAAGTGGAGCATAAGAGGAGAAAAAGTGGAGAAAAAAGTGGAGAAAAAGTGGAGAAAAAGTGGAGAAAAAGTGGAGATTAAGAGGAGAAAAAGTGGAGAAAAAGTGGAGCATAAGAGGAGAAAAAGTGGAGAAAAAGTGGAGAAAAAGTGGAGAAAAAGTGGAGATTAAGAGGAGAAAAAGTGGAGAAAAAGTGGAGAAAAAGTGGAGCATAAGAGAAGAAAAAGCGGAGAAAAAAGTGGAAAAAAAGTGGAGAAAAAGTGGAGAAAAAGTGGAGATTAAGAGGAGAAAAAGTGGAGAAAAAGTGGAGCATAAGAGGAGAAAAAGTGGAGAAAAAGTGGAGAAGAAGTGGAGAAAAAGTGGAGAAAAAGTGGAGATTAAGAGGAGAAAAAGTGGAGAAAAAGTGGAGCATAAGAGGAGAAAAAGTGGAGAAAAAGTGGAGAAAAAGTGGAGAAAAAGTGGAGCATAAGAGGAGAAAAAGTGGAGAAAAAAGTGGAGAAAAAGTGGAGCATAAGAGGAGAAAAAGTGGAGAAAAAGTGGAGAAAAAGTGGAGAAAAAGTGGAGCATAAGAGGAGAAAAAAGTGGAGAAAAAGTGGAGAAAAAGTGGAGATTAAGAGGAGAAAAAGGGGAGAAAAAGTGGAGCATAAGAGGAGAAAAAGTGGAGAAAAAAGTGGAGAAAAAGTGGAGAAAAAGTGGAGAAAAAGTGGAGATTAAGAGGAGAAAAAGTGGAGAAAAAGTGGAGCATAAGAGGAGAAAAAGTGGAGAAAAAGTGGAGAAAAAGTGGAGAAAAAGTGGAGATTAAGAGGAGAAAAAGTGGAGAAAAAGTGGAGAAAAAGTGGAGCATAAGAGAAGAAAATGCGGAGAAAAAAGTGGAGAAAAAGTGGAGAAAAAGTGGAGAAAAAGTGGAGCATAAGAGGAGAAAAAGTGGAGAAAAAGTGGAGAAGAAGTGGAGAAAAAGTGGAGATTAAGAGGAGAAATAGTGGAGAAAAAGTGGAGCATAAGAGGAGAAAAAGTGGAGAAAAAGTGGAGAAAAAGTGGAGAAAAAGTGGAGCATAAGAGGAGTAAAAGTGGAGAAAAAAGTGGAGAAAAAGTGGAGCATAAGAGGAGAAAAAGTGGAGAAAAAGTGGAGAAAAAGTGGAGAAAAAAGTGGAGCATAAGAGGAGAAAAAGTGGAGAAAAAGTGGAGCATAAGAGGAGAAAAAGTGGAGAAAAAGTGGAGCATAAGAGGAGAAAAAGTGGAGAAAAAGTGGAGAAAAAGTGGAGCATAAGAGGAGAAAAAGTGGAGATTAAGAGGAGAAAAAGTGGAGAAAAAGTGGAGCATAAGAGGAGAAAAAGTGGAGTAAAAGTGGAGAAAAAGTGGAGAAAAAGTGGAGCATAAGAGGAGAAAAAAGTGGAGAAAAAGTGGAGAAAAAGTGGAGATTAAGAGAAGAAAAAGTGGAGAAAAAGTGGAGAAAAAGTGGAGAAAAAGTGGAGATTAAGAGGAGAAAAAGTGGAGAAAAAGTGGAGCATAAGAGGAGAAAAAGTGGAGAAAAAAGTGGAGAAAAAGTGGAGAAAAAGTGGAGAAAAAGTGGAGATTAAGAGGAGAAAAAGTGGAGAAAAAGTGGAGCATAAGAGGAGAAAAAGTGGAGAAAAAGTGGAGAAAAAGTGGAGCATAAGAGAAGAAAAAGTGGAGAAAAAAGTGGAGAAAAAGTGGAGAAAAAGTGGAGCATAAGAGAAGAAAAAGTGGAGAAAAAAGTGGAGAAAAAGTGGAGAAAAAGTGGAGAAAAAGTGGAGAAAAAGTGGAGATTAAGAGGAGAAAAAGTGGAGAAAAAGTGGAGCATAAGAGGAGAAAAAGTGGAGAAAAAGTGGAGAAAAAGTGGAGCATAAGAGGAGAAAAAGTGGAGAAAAAAGTGGAGAAAAAGTGGAGCATAAGAGGAGAAAAAGTGGAGAAAAAGTGGAGAAAAAGTGGAGCATAAGAGGAGAAAAAGTGTAGAAAAAGTGGAGCATAAGAGGAGAAAGAGTGGAGAAAAAGTGGAGCATAAGAGGAGAAAAAGTGGAGAAAAAGTGGAGAAAAAGTGGAGCATAAGAGGAGAAAAAGTGGAGATTAAGAGGAGAAAAAGTGGAGCATAAGAGGAGAAAAAGTGGAGAAAAAGTGGAGAAAAAGTGGAGCATAAGAGGAGAAAAAAGTGGAGAAAAAGTGGAGAAAAAGTGGAGAAAAAGTGGAGCATAAGAGGAGAAAAAGTGGAGAAAAAAGTGGAGAAAAAAGTGGAGAAAAAGTGGAGATTAAGAGAAGAAAAAGTGGAGAAAAAGTGGAGCACCCTTTGGTACCTTTCATGTGGCACTAAGGGGTGCTTAGCTTTGTATTTAGCCAAAAAAATGAAAAAAAAATGACGTAGGGTTCCCCCTAGTTTTGTAGCCAGCTAGGGTAAAGCAGACGGCTGCAGCCTGCAGACCACAGCTGGCAACCTCACCTTGGCTGGTAATCCAAAACTGAGGGCACCCCACGCTGTTATTTTAAATTAAATAAATAATTTAAAAAAAAAACACGTAGGGGTCCCCCAAAATTGGATCACCAGCCAAGGTAAAGCAGACAGCTGGGGCCTGATATTCTCAGACTAGGGAGGTCCATGGTTATTGGAATGTCCCCAGCCTAAAAATAGCAGGCCGCAGCCGCCCCAGAAGTGGCGCATCCATTAGATGCGCCAATCCTGGTGCTTCGCCCCAGCTCATCCCGCGCCCTGGTGCGGTGGCAAACGGGGTAATATATGGGGTTAATACCAGATGTGTAATGTCACCTGGCATCAAGCCCTGGGGTTGGTGAGGTCAGGCGTCTATCAGATACCCGACATCACCAACCCAGTCAGTAATAAAAAAAAATAGACGACAAACACATTTTTATTTGAAAAAACACTCCCCAAAACATTCCCTCTTTAACCAATTTATTAGATTGAAAAACAAATCCAGGTCTGGTGTAATCCAAGGGGTTGCCATGACGATCCACACTGTCCCAGTCAATGAAGAGCAGGATGTTCCCCATTGGCTGGGAGAGCAGTGCAGTGACCTGAGCTAACATCAATGGGTCAGCCCAGGTCACTGCAGGGGATGACAAGTGCTGCTGTCAGCGAGGTACATTACCTGCGCTGATCTCCAGCACTGCCGAAAGCCCCTGTCACTGAGGTCAATGACCGGCGCCTTCACATCAAGTATCACGAGAGGTCCGTGACGTCACCGCCAGTGTCAGTCTCGGGTCGGAAGCGATAGGTGATGTGACAAGCGGCGGCCATGGAGGACAGTGACAGCGCTGAGGTCGGGATGGCGGGACTTCATCACCGCAGGTAAGCCGAGCGGGGGGGGGGGTGTGTGTGAGAGTGTGTGTGTGTGTGTGCGTGTGTGTATATGTATGTGTACATGCCGCGGGCAGGAGGGGGCGGGGTGAGCTGAGCGGGAAGTGTGGGCTTCCTGCACGTAACTAAGATAAACATCGGGTTACTAACCAAAGCGCTTTGCTTGGATACCCGATGTTTATCTTGGTTACCAGCTTGTGGCAGGCTGCCAGCGATGGCTACTGCACACTGCAGCTGGGGGGGGGGGGTGTGCGTGAGTGAGAGTGTGTGTGTGTATATGTATGTGTACATGCCGCGGGCAGGAGGGGGTGGAGTGAGCTGAGCGGGAAGTGTGGGCTTCCTGCGCGTAACTAAGATAAACATCGGGTTACTAACCAAAGCGCTTTGCTTGGATACCCGATGTTTATCTTGGTTACCAGCTTGTGGCAGGCTGCCAGCGATGGCTCCTGCACACTGCAGCTGTAAAAAGCCCTGCTTTTTGCTGCTAGAACCGTTCTCGAACGTATCTAGAACTATCGAGCTTTTGCAAAAAGCTCGAGTTCTAGTTCGATCTCGAACAGCCCCAAAAATCACTCGAGCTTAGAACTGGAGAACCTCGAACCGCGAACCGCGCTCAACTCTACTCTGTATTGATTACCCTGCAGAGTTTAGTATCATCTGCAAATATTGAAATTCTACTCCGCATGCCCCCAACAAGGTCATTTATAAATATGTTGAAAAGAAGCGGGCCCAATACTGACCCCTGTGGTACCCCACTATGAACTGAGACCCAGTCCGAGTACGTACCATTAATAACCACCCTTTGTTTCCTATCACTGAGCCATATATATACATGTTAGTAAGAAACAAAAGCATTCATAAATGTGTGTGTTAGATTACATTGACTAAACTACATAACTAAAGGCAGCGTTAAACGCTACGATTTATCTGACGATATGTCGGCGGGGTCGCAGTTTCCATGACGCACATCCTGCATCGTTAGCGACGTCGTTGAGTTTGACACCTATGTGCGACTCCGAACGATCGCAAATAGCTTGAAAATCGTTGATCGTTGACACGTCGTTCATTTTCAAAATATTGTTCGTCGTTTGGATCCCAGCAGACATATTGGTACATTTGACACTCTGCAAACGATGAACAACATCCACACGACCGCCTTGGTCAAACAATATATCGCTGAATGATTTGGCGTAGCTTGTGAGATCGTTACGTGTGACCATTAATAAACGCCCTATGTGCGATCTCGGCAAATCATAACTACGATCTTGGCATGTCACGTCGCTCATGAGATTGTTAGATAAATCGTTGCGTGTAATGGGTCCTTTAGTCTATGAAATGGCTGAATTAAGTATTTTTGGTTACTCAATTCTTATCCTCAACAGTCCCCCCTAAAGACTTATTTCTGCCATTTCTGAATTCTAAGGGTACTGTAATCCCTTAGGAAGAGAGGTAGAGATATCTGTGCAAAAGACTGTCTAACTGAAATTTGAGACATGGGCGGAGAGGGGAAAGGGTTTTCTTCAACGGTTTGAGACCAAGGATTCCTAGGCGAGTCCTCACCCTTTGTAGTGGGGCTTTCTCATGTCCCTAGGTTCTCTAAGTCCTCTCTTCTTCCGTTTATTCTAGCAGAGTCATTTTGTAACTGGGGGAAAGGGTCGTGCTAGGGCCGCTTTACACGCTACGACATCGCTAAAGCGATGTTGTTGGAGTTACGGAATTTGTGACGCACATCCGGCCATGTTAGCGATGTCGTTGCGTGTGACACCTATGAGTGATTTTGATCGTTGCAAAAACGTTCAAAATCGCTAATCGGTGACATGAAGGTCCATTCCCAATTATCGTTGCCGCTGCAGGTACGATGTTGTTCATCCTTCCTGCGGCAGCACACATCGCTATGTGTGACACCGCAGGAACGAGGAACCTCGCCTTGAGGAAGAAAGGAGGTGAGCGGGATGATACGTCCCGCTCATCTCCTCCCCTCTGCTTTTATTGGCCGGCCGCTTAGTGACGTTGCGGTGACGTCGCAGTGACACCGAACGCACCTCCCCCTTGAGGGAGGGATTGTTCGGCAGTCACAGCGACGTCGCTGAACAGGTATGTGCGTGTGACGCTGCGATAGAGATAATGTTCGCTACGGCAGCGATCACCACATATCGGCCGTACGACGGGGCGGGTGCTATCGCGCTCGACATCGTCAGCAAATGCTAGCGATGTCGCAGCGTGTAAAGTGGCCCTTAGTCTTTATGGGCCTATCATCTGTCATGCTTAGGTATTCTGTTTCGAGTAAAGGAAAGGTCCCTCCTAATGATACTTCAACTGTTTTGGAAAATATTTTCTTTAAACACGGAATTACACAAACCAGAATGGCTAGTAATATAACTAATACTATACTTATGGCGGTCCCTATCTGGATCAACCAGCCTTTAAAAGAACTCGTCCACCCAAAATAGTCTCCTCAGCGGTCGGTAAAGGGCCCATTACACACTACGATATATTTAACGATATGTCATCAGGGTCACATCGTTAGTGATGCACATCCGACATCGTTTGACATATCATAGCGTGTGACAGGTACGAGTGACTGTGATCGAGCAAAAATATTCACCTTATCGTTGCTCGTTGACATGTCGCTCATTTTGTAAAAATTGAATGTCCTTCTGTGCGCAGGTTGTTCATTGGTCCCGAGGCAGCACACATCGCTCTGTGTGACACACCGGGAACGATAAACTGAAGCTTATCTGCGTCCACCGGCAATGTGGAAGGAAGGAGGTGGGCGGGATGTTAAGTCCCGCTCATCTCCGCCCCTCAGCTTCTATTGGGCGGCCGCTGTGTGACGTCACTGTGACGCCGAATATCCCTCCCCTTTCAGGAAGAGGATGTTCGCCGCCCACAGCGAGGTCATTTGGAAGGTAAGTGCGTGTGACGGGGTTACCAACTTTGTGCGGCACGGGCAACAAATTGCCTGTGACACACAAACGATGAGGGCGGTTGCGATCGCACAATAAATCGCCACGTGTAAAGTGGTCTTTACTCCTGAATTCTTCTTTAATTCTTCAGACAGTGTAGTGAGCTTCTTTATAGCTAAAGTGACCTTCCCATCCACTCCAGTGTTATCTGGTATATTTGTGCAACAAACATCCCCCACCATTTTACAGACTCCACTTTTGTTTTCTGCGAAGATCATATCTAAACCATTCTATTTTGGTAAGCCATGATGGAGGTCAGATCTAGTTGTTCTGCTAGTCCCTGTAAGGCATCTCGGTTATAGTTAACGAAACGTTGCTGATCATAGTAGATATAATTAATCCAGTCTACATTTTTATTTACAGTAATTATGGGGATAATGGATTCAAATCCCGCCCTGACTTGGTCTCTAGCTTTATATTCATCAGGGACCCCCTGGGCACTCCGATAACATCAATGTAAACATGTGGGTCAAAAGAGCCTTTCGGTGTATTTCTACCGGTACGGTAATCAACTGCACTCCATCGATTCCTTAAGATTAGTGATGAGCGAGTACTAAAAAGCTCGGGTGCTCGAAGCTCGGGCCGAGCCTCCCAAGATACTCGTGTACTCGGCCCGAGCAACGAGCCCAATGTTATCCTATGGGAGACCCGAGTATTTTTGTGAAATGACCCCCCGGCAGCATGGAGAAACCCTAAAAATGTCACAAAAGTGTCAGAAGAGTGCTCAAATGACATGGCAACAGCATGGGGAAGACCCCTTGAAGCATTTATCACTGAAAAGTCACAGCTGTGAACAATTTTGTCCGCGTTTTACGCCATTTTTACGGACTCACCAGAAAACCTTCCAAAATGACCCCAAAATGATTTTTCATGGCGGAAATGTTAAGGGCACATACCCAATAGTGAGATAGAGCTGGTGTATGTTACTTTTTGAGATTAATACATGAAAGATTTTACGTGAAAACATTGTGTGGCACTCCGATGTCCCTGAGAAGAGACGTACATGAAGGCCTCTTGAGTCTAATGTGCCCATTTTGAGGAAGTGAGTCTTTGTAGTATTTTCCTTTGCCAGGGCAGTCCAAAATTGTGAGGTTCACCAATGCCCCTGCATACAGACGTGCATGAGGGCCTGTAAACCTGAAGTGCCCATTGTAAGGAAGTGGGTCTATTGTAGTATAGCCCTTAGGCAGGGCAGCCAAAAATTGGGAGGCTCCACGTTGTCCCTGGATAGAGACCTGTTAGGTTCTTAGTGCCTCCGTGCTTGCATTTAAAAACCGCACGTGTGTGCCTGTTGGTGGCAGCTTTCCGCTGCATTTGTGTGAGTTTTGCAAAAACTTGGATATAACGCACAAGTAGTGAATATACACGTCAGCACAGCATTGCAAAATGCGCAAGGGCGTTGTCAACGAACAAGGAAGTGGACGTGATGGTGGTGCAGGCAGAGACCGAGGTTGTGTGCAAGCTCTAATTTCGCCACAACAAAGGGCCACATCTAGTCGCTCGCACGTCCTGTCCCAAATTCTTGGGGACCGCAGCAGTACACCGCTCTTGAACCAAGACCAGTGTCAACAGGTTGTTAGTTGGATAGCGGATAATGCTTCCAGTCAGATTGGCACCACCACAAACACTCTGTCTTCCACACGGTCAAGTGTCAGTAGCCGTGATACTGCACCGCACATTTCAGAACCTGATCCTCCTTCCTACCACCAGGCCGAGTACACGTCCACGGACATTACTGATCCCACACTTGGACACTCGGAAGAGCTGTTCGTTCACGTTTCCATTCACAAATTCTGGCCTCTCGCCAGCTCCTGTTGAAGTGGGCCATGACGAGATTGTATGTACAGATGCCCAAATATTTGAGCAGCCACGTTCTCACGAAGTTGGCAACATGTCTCAACAAGGGGTGGACGATGATGAGACACAATTGTCAGGAAGTCAGGAGGAGGAGCAGGGTGCGGAAGAGGAAGACGACGTGGTGGATGATCCAGTAACTGACCCAACCTGGCAGGAGGATATGCAGAGCGAGGACAGCAGTGCACAGGGGGAGGGAGGCGTAGCATCCCAACAGGCAGTAAGAAGCAGAGTGGTGGCCCCAGGCAGACGTCAGGCAACTGTTCCCCGGAACAACACGACACAAGGTGCCTGTACAAATGTTAGGTCTTCCCGAGTCTGGCTGTAATACTATTGTATGTATTGAGGATTTCGATTGCGTTAGGGCAATGACAACCAGAGACGAGTTCTTGGTGCAAGACGTTTATAATATGCAACCAGCAAATATGTACATAAACGGAACAAAAACACAGTAGAACATAAATACAGGAAATACCTTCCAGTGACGGAGCGAAAGGGAATTCCCGGGACCGCGCACCGGACTCCCCCAGGGAGACCACCAAGAGCGAACCCCTATACAGGGACTGTCTGGCAATCCCCCCAGAAGCCCTAAATGCGCAGCAGCCGGGACACAAAAGGGCAATAGGTAAGTCCAAAAATGTCCGTACGTGATGTGAGTCCAGAGTGGTATTAAACGGAAGGAACCGGGCAGAAGTGCCGACCAAAGACGGCAAACGGAGTCCGGGCACAGCTAGATGATACCAGATGAAGTCCAGAGTCGGTGTCGGTTGTTTTCCAAGAGGATCCGAATAACAATCAGGAACCAAAAGCAGCAGGGCAGGAGCACACAGGAAGCAGTATACTCAGGCACTGGACTAAGCTTTAGGGGCGGCTTTTAAACAGATGGACAGGAAGTAGGGCAACAGAACAGAAAACTCCATGTTAACAAAGGGCAAGCTCTTTCAAAAGAAAACTGGAAAACCCGGAACTCTGACACTGGCAGTTTTTTAAGTTGGCTCCAGATGATTCTAAAAAGGCCATTTGCAACACCTGCCATGCCAGCATCAGCAGGGGTACCAAAACTAGCAGCCTGACCACCACCAGCATGATCAGGCACATGTCAGCCAAGCACCCGACTTTGTGGGAAGTACAACAGAGTCGAGGAGCAGTGCTTGCTGATGTCACTGCTACGTCTTCGCTGGTTGTGCATGCGAGCCAATCTCCTGTCCATGCTGCCTGCGAACAAGCCTCCTTTGGCCATGCACCTGCAGTTACCCACACAGAAATAACACCATCATCAAGCACGTCCTTGTCCCAGCGCAGCGTTCAGTTATCCATTCAGCAAACCTTTGAACGCAGGTGCAAATACACTGCCAACGCCCCACATGCCACACTTCTAAATGCTAACTTTTCGCGACTGCTTGCGCTGGAAATGTTGCCTTTTAGGCTGGTTGAGACAGAAGCATTCCGCGACCTGATGGTGGCAGCTGTCCCACGTTGCTCGGTCCACAGCCGCCACTATTTCTCCCGGTGTGCCGTCCCCGCATTGCATAACCACGTGTCACAAAACATCACACGTGCCCTGAACAATGCTGTTTCAGCCAAAGTCCACCTAACCACAGACACGTGGACAAGTGCATGTGGGCAAGGCCGCTACATCTCGTTGACGTCACACTGGGTTAATATTGTGCAAGCTGGGACCCAGTCTGAGCGAGGGATGGAACACGTCCTTCACACACCAAGTTTTGCAGGCCCTACCTCAGTCAGGGTTTCACACACACTCTACAGCTCCGGAATGTCATGCTCCTCAGCCTCCTCCTCCTCCTGCGCATCCTGATCCACTTTACCCTCCACACCAGTCCCAAGCTGGAAGTGTCGCGGGCGGAGGAGGGGACGGTGCGCTCTCCCACTGCTCGGGTCCGGCTGACGCTGCTCTACGGCTGCTGCTGCTCGTTGGCTCGAGCGATGGCCGGATCCCGGGGACTTCGAGCGGCGCTCCTCGCCCGTGAGTGAAAAGGGGTGGTTTGGGTTTTGGGGATATTGTCCGTGACGCCACCCACAGTTGTGGTGATTGTGTGGACACCACCGCTGCTCTGGACGGGGATCCCGGGAGCCTGTGACAGGGAGCAGCTTTGTTGTTATTTCTCCCCTCCGTGGGTAGGGGGGTTGGTTGTCCCGGGGCCTGGTGATGAGGTAGAGATGGATGACAGGTGGGTTGCGGGGCCTGATGAGGTGCAGGGTCGCAGGGGCAGCGCTGTGCCGCACGGCACGGAGGTACTCACTCAGCCCAATGATGATGACACAGTTCACGGTAAAACAAGTGGCTGGATGGACGGGTCCCTCGGACGGCTGCGGTTGTTCCTCCCTGCAGGTTAGTGATGACTGTCTCTCCCTGCACCTAAGTTAAGTGTTGGTAGTGATGGTTTCCCAACGGTAACCCGCTCCCCGACCTGGATATGGGCCGGAGGAGCCCCTTTTGCCCACAGGCGCTGGCCCTGGGAGACGGTTGCCCTTGGCGGTGGCGGTGTCTCCCCTTCACGGTTGGACGGTTGCCTTCTATCTGGACTTTGCTGTTTGGAAACCCTGAGGTCCCCTTCACTAACGGATTTGGCAAATTCACGGCGACACCAAGCCTTGCCGGGATCCGAAAGTCCTCTGCCAATGGTACTGGCTTCTTTTTGTATACCGGTCGGTACGGCCGGGTCACCACCCGTCCACGGTCCTTACGGCAGACTCCAATCGGCCTCCACTGCAGACGGTCACCACATCCTGCCAACCTTGCTGTCCTGTCTGGGCCACACACCCGGACCAACTTCAGGCTCTTTGCTGTCACTTTTCTCCTCTCTACTACTTTCCTCCTTCCACTTCCTTAGCTTAACTCTCACTACCTGTGTTTTCCCTCCTCCTCGGTGGGTGGAGACCAACCGCCTGGCTCCACACCCTGGTGTGGACAACAGCCCCTGGGGAAGGCAACAAGGATTTTGTGTTTTGACTATGATATGCCTGCAGGGAGTGTGGGGTGTTTAAGTGTTGTGCTCTGTGGCCCCTGGCTTGTCCAGGGCGACACAGAAGCACTGCAGCACTGCCTCGGCGAAGCGGCAACAGGCAGTGCTGAAGCTAATCTGCATAGGTGACAAACCCCACAATGCAGAAGAGGTGTGGACAGCTCTGAAACAGCAGGCAGATCACTGGCTCACAACTCTGAACCTAAAGCCAGGAAAGGTCGTGTGTGACAATGGCCGGAACCTGGTGGCGGCTTTGAGGCGAGGCCAGCTGACACATGTTCCATGCGTGGCCCATGTGCTCAACCTCGTGGTTCAGCGGTTTCTAAAGTCATACTCAGAGCTGTCTGATCTGCTGGTTAAAGTTCGCCGCCTGTCTGCACATTTTCGAAAGTCACCTACTGTTTCAGCCGGCCTTGCCGGCTTAAGACGCCGTTTGCATCTTCCGGCACACAGACTGGTGTGTGATGTCCCCACGCGTTGGAATTCAACTCTGCACAAGTTGGTCAGGATATGTGAGCAGAAGAGGGCAGTTGTTGAGTACCTGCATCACCTAAGCCGTCGGGAAATGGGTCAAACTCCACACATAACACCTGAGGAGTGGAGATGGATGTCCGACCTATGCACCATCCGCCAAAACTTTGGGGACTCCACCAAGATGGTGAGCGGCGATGACGACATTATTAGCGTCACCATACCGCTTCTCTGCCTTCTAAAATGGTCTCTGCTCAAAAAACAACCATGATGCATTGCAGGCGGAGCGCGATGAGTTTGAGCAAGAAACAGTAGTGGGTGTGGGTGATAACACACAGCCCAGCCTCGTCTCATCACAACGTGCAGTGGAGGACTATGACGAGGAGGAGGATGAAGACATGGAGCAACTCTCTGGCCAAATTGAGGATATGACATGCAGTCATATCCTCGGTTCAGCGTGGCTGGCCAGAGGACAGGGTAGATGATGAGGAGGAGGAGGAGGAGGACAGCATGTTCAGTCATCGTGTTGGTCAGGATACTGAAGTGATGGCTGTTAAGAGTCTGGCACACATGGCTGACTTTATGGTAAGCTGCCTGTCTCGTGACCCTCGCGTTAAGAACATCTTGGCCGACAATCATTACTGGCTGGTAACACTGTTAGACCCACGCTAAAAGGAGAACTTTATGTCTCTTATTCCCGAGGCGGAGAGGTCAGGCAAAATGCAGCAGTTCCAGAAGGCCATAGTCACGGAAGTAGGCAAAGCATTCCCCTCACAAAACGCTAGCGGCATAGGTCAGGAATCAGTGGACAACCAAGGCGTACAGCCAAGAGGGGCACAAGTCCAATCCGCCAGAGGTAGGGGAACAGTCTTTAAGATGTGGGACAGTTTTCTCAGCCCCTCACATACCACAGCCCCTGAGGTGAGGGGTAGTGCCACAAGAAATCCTAAGTTTGGCCAGATGCTCAAGGAGTACCTTGCAGATCAAACAACTGTACTCCGACATTCCTCTGTGCCTTACAATTAATGTGTATCCAAGCTGGACACGTGGCATGAATTGGCTCTCTACGCCTTGGAAGTCCTGGCCTGCCCTGCCGCTAGCGTTTTGTCAGAGCGTGTTTTTAGTGCCGCAGGTGGAATCATTACAGATAAACGCACCCGCCTGTCAACTGTAAATGCTGACAGGCTGACTCTGATCAAGATGAACAAGGGTTGGATTTGGCCAGACTTCACCACACACCACCAGCAAATGACAGCAGAATTTAAAGTTTGTAACGGGAATTTGCCATGTACCTCCACTCACCCATGGTAACACACTTCTGGACTTTGGCTAATCGCTGGACTGCTCCTCCTTCTCCTCATGCGCCATCATGATGACCGTTACAATAGTTAGGCCGTTGTTTCAGGTATACCCCCAGTGGTAAATTTTTTCGCCCATTCTTTCTGAATGGGCATTACAACGACAGGAGACCCGCTCCTTTGCAATGGGAACAATGTTTTGAGGCCCTCATGCACATCTCTATCCAGGGACAATGTGGAGCCTCCAAATTTTTGGCTGCCCTGCCTAAGGGCTATACTACAATAGACCCACTTCCTTACAATGGGCACTTCATGTTTACAGGCCATCATGCACGTCTCTATCCAGGGACAATATGGAGCCTGACGCTGCCACTGACTGCCACACACATGCTGTTTTTAAATGCAAGCACGGACGCAATAAGAACCTAACTGGTTTTTAGGAGCGACAATTACTGAGAAGTCTGACACTATCAGACACTGCTGACTGACGTGTATTATACACTAGACTTGTGCGTTATATAATAGTTTGTGAAAAACGTGCACCTGTACGCTGCCACCAACAGGCACACACGTGCGGTTTTTAAAATGCAAGCACGGACGCAATAAGAACCTAACAGGTTTTTAGGAGCGACAATTACTGAGAAGTCTGACACTATCAGACACTGCTGACTGACGTGTATTATACACTAGACTTGTGCGTTATATAATAGTTTGTGCAAAACGCGCACCTGTACCCTGCCACCGACAGGCACACACGTGCTGTTTTTAAATGCAAGCACGGACGCACTAAGAACCTAACAGGTTTTTAGGAGCGACAATTACTGAGAAGTCTGACACTATCTGGTGTAATACTTATATATGTTCTGAGGATTTCGATAGCGTAGGGCAATGAGAATCAGAGACGAGTTCTTGGTACAAGATATTTTATAATATGTAACCACGTATACACAACGGAAAACACAGCAGTACAAATACACACAATACCTTCCCGAGACGGAGCGAAGGGAATTCCCGGGGCCACGCACCGGACTCCCCCAGGGAGACCACCAGAGCGAACCCCTATACAGGGACTGTCCGGCAATCACCCCGGAAGGCCTAAATGCGCAGCAGCCGGGACACAAGGGGCAAACGGTAAAAGTCCAGGAGTGTCCGTACGGGATGAATGTCCAGAGTGGTTACGAACCAGAGAGAACCGGGCAGAGTGCTAACCGAAGATGGCAGACGGAATCCGGGCACAACTTGAGAAACCGGGTAAGGTCCAGAGTCGGTCGGTCGGTAGTCTTTAGGAGGATCCAAAGGCAAACAGGATTAGCAGCAGCAAAGCAGGAGCACACAGCAAGCAGTATACTCAGGCACTGGACTAGGTTTAGAGGCGGCCTTTTAAGCAGCTGGACAGGAAGTAGGGCAACAGAACAGTAAACTCCATGTTAACTGAGGGCAAGCTTTTTCAACAGAGAACTGGAAAACCCGGAAACCTGACATCTGGACTGTTTTAGACTGTGTACACCAGCCCCAGATATGATGAAGGCTGGTATACGGTCACCACTAGGAATGGCTATATACCCTGCCTGCCTGCCTGCCTGTATACTGCTACAATAGTCCTGACAAGGACTCTTCTGGTCACTAGCCTGTATTCCGACCTGGCTATACCCTGCCTGTATACAGCAACAATAGTCCTGAGAAGGACTCTGCTACTGTACTCCGACCTGGCTATACCCTGCCTGCCTGTATACAACTAGAATAGTCCTGAGAAGGACTTCTGGTAACACTGTTTGCAGCCCTGCTCCGGAACTAACTATAAAGGGCCGCAAAGCTTTCCCTGAATCAGCGACACTCTCCCTGCACTGACTGTCTGGATAGCTGTGAGCAGAGCACAGCGCGCCGGCCGGTATAAAGGCTCGGTCACGCTGTGCAGGCCGGCCAATCACTGCAATTCCACAACTAACAGGGCTGTGGCATTGCAGTGGTCTGCCAGCCAATCCCTGCATGAGGGCTGGCTCTCAAAAGAGCGCCAACATGCAGAAATGAAGACCACGAGTACAGCACGAGTATCGCGAGATTACTCGGTCCCCGCCGAGCAGCCCGAGTACAGCGATACTCGTGCGAGTACCGAGTAGTTACAAGCATGCTCGCTCATCACTACTTAAGATGTGTGCTAAAAAGTCCTTGTCTTTGACAGTGTGGTCAGCTGGGGCTATGTGTATAGGCATAAGTGCCTTGCCTAAAGTACATTCTCCCGTCCAATTTCCTTCCACTCCTGATCGAATTTTCATATCCCCACAAATCCAAAACACATCTGCCATGGACTGTACCTGGTTAATTAAGTGATCACGGGTGAGATTGCTATAGGACCCACAGAACCCATCTCGAAATCTACCCATATCTCTCCCTTGACCACTCACATTATAACAGGTATAGCTACCAGGATATATAGTGATGCCTTTCTCAGGGGAGGAGGCCTTGGCTACTATAGGGCAACTCTTTTTCCATTCTTAACATGCATTTCCCTCAGTCATATTTGTACACAGACTAACAAGACATAGTTCAGCTTTGTAATCTAAATTTAGTGGGACAGTTCTAAATGAGGTATGGCTCCTGCACAGACATAACGGTCTGACCTGTTGACTTGGTGTACTGTATATTTCATCCTTTCTAACCACAGGTTTGTATCTGTATAAGCCTGTTCGACCGCATATACGTCTTCCACGGTGGGATTAGCTATGACTACCATACTGTGAAAGGTCTGAATATGTGTAAGCATTCGAAATACTGGTAGTATTTTTGTTATCTGTGATAACCTGAATTTTCCCAATTGTGTAAAACCATTGTGTCCACCCTTTATATGTGTACCCAGAAGGTATATACCTTCATCCTGTGGTTGGCGGTGTTCTATGTTGAGAACTAAAGGATTACACTGGTTAATCATAATACATGTTCTAGTGACTGGTGCACAGGAGAGTGTCATCCTGGTAAATAAAGATCTGCCCTTCTCATCCCGTCATTTTTATGGCTCCACTTGGTTTCTATCCCCAATTTTCCCCAGTATTCCCCCCAACAGCCTTCCATGAGCTACATGTGTCTCCATATCCACCTCCTGTAACACATATGTACTGTTGTCCCTGTCTCGATTGTGCCTGACATGCCATTTGGGGAACCCGTCCTATTTCACATTTCACAATATCACAGTAATCAAACTTGAAAGTGAGAACTTGTTTCATACTATTGTACCAAAACGTAACCACCTCATTTGTTTTGGTAATGATGGCCTGAGACCATACAGGTTTTTTGAACAGGATAAGTACAATCAGGACACTAAGTGCAAAACTGGTTGATTGACCCTTCTGCAATGCGAGGCGTGGATCCATGTTGCCCTGCCTTCGAGTTTCACGAAGGTAGGAGTCACCAGGATTATCGGGAACAGGCCTTCGTATCTGGGCTCCAGACAATTCTTCCTGACGTGTTTCTTAGCCACCACCCACTCTCCTGGTTTCAATGTGTGGGTGGCTAGATCTGTCTCAGGATCTGGAAGAGAAGAAAAAACTGCTGTATGTGTTTTAGCTAACTCTCGACTTAAGCAGGCTTTACACTCTGCGATCTCGCTGACGAGATCACAAGCGATCGTACCCGCCTCCGTCGGTTGTGCGCCATGGGCAAATCGCTGCCCATTGCACACAACCTCGCTTACTCCCGTCACATGGACTTACCTGTCCTGTGACGTCGCTCTGGCTGGCGATCCGCCTCCTTTCTAAGGGGGGCGGGTCATGCGGCGTCACAGCAACGTCACACGACAGCCGTCCAATAGAAGTGGAGGGTCGGAGATGAGCGGGACGTAAACATCCCGCCGCTATCTAAAGAAGAATATAACACAGTCTTCAAAATCTGCAGGGCACACATCAGATTAGTCAAAGCTGATAATGAAATAAGGCTTGCAAGAGATGTCAAAAGCAATAAAAAAGGATTTTAGAGTTATGTCAAAAATAAAAGAAAAGTCAAAGATGTTATAGGAATTTTACAGGATGAGAATGGTGAAGTTGTAAAAAATGATGTTGAGAAAGCCGAGCTTTTACATTTTTATTTTGCATCTGTTTTCTCTGAAAAAGTAAAATCAACTGATCTTCACCATTCTATTGTAGGATTAGAAGAATACAGGCCATCAATAAACAAAGAGATAGTGAGGGAATACTTAGCTAACATTAATGAATTCAAGTCCCCAGGTCCAGATGAATTACACCCCAGAATACTGAAGGAGATAGCAGAGGAAATATTATAACCACTCTTCATAATTTTTGAAAATTCTTGGAGAACAGGAGAAGTTCCAGAAGACTGGAGAAGAGCAAATGTTGTCCCTATCTTCAAAAAGTGGAAGAAGGTGGACCCAGGGAACGACAGGCCTGTGAGCCTGACTTCCATACTAGGAAAGATCTTAGAACAAATTATTAAACAACATTTATGCAAGTACCTGGATGAGAATGAAGTGATTAACCAGAGCCAGCATGGGTTTCTAACTTATAAGTCATGTCAGATTAACTTAATTTCCTTCTATGACAAAATCACTGGGTGGATCAGGGAAATGCAGTAAATATAGTATATCTTTACTTCAGTAAAGCATTTGACAAAGTATCTCATACAATCCTTATTAAAAAAAATGACCAAGTATGGAATGGACAAGGCAACTGTTAGACGGATTTGTAACTGGCTTAGTGATCGGAGTCAAAGAGTGGTCATAAATGGCTGCACATCCAGTTGGAAGACTGTTTCAAGTGGGGTACCACAGGGCTCTGTCCTGGGCCCTGTGTTGTTCAACATTTTTATCAATGATTTGGATGAAGGTATTAAAGGTAAACTGATTAAATTTGCTGATGACACAAAGTTAGGAGGAATAGTTAATACTAGAGAAGAGAGAGGATTCAACAAGATCTAAACAAACTGGAACAATGGGCATTAACTAATAGAATGGTTTTTAACAGGGAGAAATGCAAAGTCATACATCTTGGCAAGAATAATGAAAAGAGCATGTACAGCATGGGAGGAATAGAGCTATCCAACAGCATGTGTGGAAGAGACTTAGGTATACTAATTCATCACAGACTGAACATGAGTCAACACTGTGACGCAGCAGCAAAAAAGGCAAACACCATTCTAGGATGTATTAACAGTAGCATACAGTATAGATCACGGGAAGTCATTATCCCCCTTTACTCCTCTTTGGTCAGACCTCATTTGGAATACTGTGTCCAGTTCTGGGCACCACATTTTAAAAAAGACATCAACAAACTGAAGCAAGTTCAGAGAAAAGTGATTAGAATGGTGACTGGACTGCAAACCATGTCCTATGAGGAACGGTTACAGGATTTAGGATTATTTAGCTTGCAAAAGAGAAGACTGAGAGGAGACTTAGTAGCTGTCTACAAATATATTAAAGGCTGTCACACTGTAGAGGGATCAGTTTTATTCTCATTTTCACAAGGAAAGACTAGAAGCAATGGGATGAAACTGATGAGGAGGAGACACAGATTAGATATTAGAAAAAACTTTTTGACAGTGAGAGTGATCAACGAGTGGAACAGGCTGCCACGAGAGGTTGTGAGTTCTCCTTCAATGGAAGTCTTTAAAAAGAGGTTGGACGGACATCTGTCTGGGATGATTTAGTGAATCCTGCTTTGAGCAGGGGGTTGGACTAGATGACCCAGGAGGTCCCTTCCAACCCTAATATTCTATGATTCTTTGATTCTAAGTCATGGTTCAGCAAGGACTTTGCTACCTACCTCAGTGTCATCCTGGGAAAAGTTAAGGCTGGCGTATTTTTGAATGTGCTTGATGCAAATCTACCTGTGAAATGTACAACTAGGGCACAAGTGATGCCACTTAAGTGGTGTGTGTGGCCCAATTTTTGGGAAAAAGGGAGATTCTGGTTGGAGTCCACTTGCTGTGTTTTGCATGATTTTAGAAGGGCATGACATGCCTATATCTGTGTTTTCTCTTCCTTTTCCAGCTGTTTTGTTTTTGCATGAGTATATGTCCTTTTCACTTTTCCATGTGTTTGTGGTGTCTTGGGAGTTGTTTGTCACCTTTTGGACACCTTTGAAGGTGTTTTATATGTGTTTTTATGTGTTTGTGTTTGCCTCCCAGTGTTTTCAATAGGGTTCGAGTGGTTCGTCGAACGGTTCATCGAACTTTCGTCAAACGGGGCCTCCGTTCGACGAACCGAACCGAACTCGAACGTCACATGGGTGGCTCATCTCTACTCGTCAGTGCAAAGCATTAGATCAGATTTGGCTGTATATATTTTTTAGACTTAGATCTAATGGGTAACGTTTCTCCTTGTGGACAGCGACATGACTGACATGTCATTATAAGGAATCTTATATGCTGTGCAATGCTCCTCTGGAAAAGTAAATAAGACTGATGTATAAGCGACCTTACCTTATAAATGAAATGCAAGCCATGTCACTATCCATGAGGAAAAACGTCATTCCTTGGATTCCAATCTGAAATACATATACAGCCAAATAAGTGCTCAAGCTTTTCACTGATGAGGGGCAATACCCCAAAATATTGTATCTGCAAATTAAGATTCAGGTTTGGCTTTTATCCCAAGTCACATGGCACGGCTCGTTGAAAGGTCAATTTTGACTTTTAGAATTGCTATCGCTAATAGGTGGCACTGGATTGCAAGTCTTCATTTTTAAGGGGGCAATTTGCATCTATAATTTTCTAATTAATTATTGTGCGATGTGTAAGCCTCCTTACAATGACATGCCAGCCATATCAATCTCTACAAGGAAAATTGTTACCTCTTAGATGACAGTCCAAAGGAAAAATTGTTCAAACTTCATATGTGATGAAAAAGTTTAAATTTATAAAAAGCTTTTTTAAATTCTTTGTTCCTCAGAGTGTATATAATGGGGTTAAGAATTGGGGTCAGAATGGTGTAAATCAGAGATAAGACTTTGCTCAGGGTCAGGGTTTGTCCTTTTGTTGGAAAGAGATAAACAATGAATAATGTCCCATAAAGCATAAAAACTACAATGAGATGGGAGCTGCAGGTGGAGAAGGCTTTATGTCTACCGGTGGTGGATGAGATCTTCAGAATGGTGATGACAATGTACACATAGGACATCACAATTATTATAAAAGGGCAACAGGCAATTAAAACACCAAGGATAAAATTCTTAATATAAAATATGGATAAATCAGAGCAGGAGAGCTGCAAAATAGGTTCTAAGTCACAATAGAAATGGTCAATAATGTGTGGTCCACAGTAATAGAGATCATACATAGAGATCATATATATCAGCATCACAGTGATACCAAGCAACCAAGTGACAGTTACAGATGTCCCACAAAACATGTGAGTCATGATGGCGTTATATCGGAGGGGGTTACAGATGGCCAGATATCGGTCATAGGACATCACCGATAGTAGAAGACATTCTGAGGACTCCGACATAACAAAGAAAGAATACTGGAGAATGCAACCGATGAGAGTCACCGAGCTTTCCCCATACAGTACAGTAAGGAGAAGGGTGGGGACAATGTCTGTAGTCAGCAGGATGTCACACAACGACAGCTGGGTAATGAAGAAGTACATCGGGGACTGGAGGGATTTACTAAGAATAAATAGAGCAATGGTTAGAAAGTTCCCGGAAATTGTTGCACAGTAAATGAAGAGCAACAATAAGAAGAACTGGATTTTAAAATTTTTCAGATTTGAAAATCCCAGAAGATTAACTGAGGTGACATTGTTTGTAACTGCGGTCTGGAAAAATGAAAAATAAAGTTACAACGGAGCAAAATAGTTATCAAAATCGTAAAATAAAAAACTGAAAATGTAAAAATTAAAAACCAAAAATACAGCACATTAATGTATTTACAGAAAAAAAATTATTATTATTATTATTATTATTATTATTATTATTTTCTCCCAGCACATCTAAGAGTCAAGACTGAATTTGAAAAATCATTAGGTCTTGTGGGATGGTACAGTTAGGACTTTTTAGGCTATATACATATTTTATGTCAACAAAAAATGCAGCATATTAAAATAAGGATAAAAAAAACATCAATATCAATAAAAAAAAAGGTAACGCTATCTTACTAAGCAATGACAAAAAATAAAGGTAACTTTTTACATCAGTAGTCTAAAAATCACACTCACATGAGCTACTTCTAAGTTGTCCATTGTGTGTCCATTCCTATAATATTTATTCAGTCTTATAATATATGAATTATTTTTTATTAAATATAGAATTAAAAAAATTAAATAAATAAATAATTAATAAACATCAATATAACAGTATACGGGTTAAGTCAATATACTCATTTCCAATGTATCCAGTGATTCTCCCGCTACATTTATAGAGCATCTTATACCGGCTCAGTCCGGAGGGAGAAACACAACTGTCCTCTGAGGTTCTATGTAATTCTTTCCTATTGAGACTGAATCTGCCTGGATTCTATTTTTATTATTTACATCATAATTTATAATTGCTACAACATAATATGAATATCAATCATGCATCATTGAAATATTCTTGAAATAAAAAACAATAAATTAACAAATTTCTTTTATTGTTAATTAAACTGAAAATTTGTTCAATATTAATCTTACGCTTGCTATGTAATAAACCAAATGGGAAAAAGAAAAGGGACACCTGTTGAGATGAGACTACAATGGGTCTCTTAAGGTCTGACTGCTGTGTCCAAATTATCTGGAATGTCGTGTGTGCACGCGAGATAGATAATAATTGAATAGACCGATTATGACTTTCTTTCTCTCGCGACCGGCGGCAACAGCTCTACTTCTTTATTTCCAAAACAAAGCTTTTTATAGTAAGCGTGTAGACAAAAGTATAGTCGAATTACGTATCGCAGGTCGGGCTCAAGATGTATAGGAATTTGCATAGTCTCTGCTGGATTGGTCAGTCCAAAGTTTAGGAATTCCTCTGTTCCTCAACTTCTTTGGGAGTTGTCCAGGATGTAGGAGCCATCTTTAAGTTACATATGCTGGTATATTATATTAAGGAAAATCACTGAATTTGCAATATATATATATATATATATATACATGTTAGTAAGAAACAAGAGCATTCATAAATGTGTGTGTTAGATTACATTGACTAAACTACATACCTAAAGGCGGAGTTAAACGCTACGATTTATCTGACGATATGTTGGCGGGGTTGCAGTTTCCGTGACGCACATCCTGCATCGTTAGCGACGTCGTTGAGTTTGACACCTACATGCGACTCCGAACGATCGCAAATAGGTTGAAAATCGTTGATCGTTGACACGTCGTTCATTTTCAAAATATTGTTCGTCGTTTTTTCATATCCCCACAAATCCAAAACATATCTGCCTGGTACCTGGTTAATTAAGTGATCACAGGTGAGATTATAGTTTCATAGTTTCATAGTTTTTAAGGTTGAAGGGAGACTCTAAGTCCATCTAGTTCAACCCGTAGCCTAACATGTTGATCCAGAGGAAGGCAAAAAAAACCCCAATGTGGCAAACAAGTTCCAATGGGGAAAAAATTTCCTTCCTAACTCCACATCCAGCAATCAGACTAGTTCCCTGGATCAATACCCTGTCATAAAATCTAATATACATAACTGGTAATATTAAATTTTTCAAGAAAGGCATCCAGGCTCTGCTTAAATGTTAGTAGTGAATCACTCATTACAACATCATGCGGCAGAGAGTTCCATAGTCTCACTGCTCGTACAGTAAAGAATCCTCGTCTGTGATTATGATTAAACCTTCTTTCCTCAAGACGTAGCGGATGCCCCCGTGTTCCAGTCGCAGGCCTAGGTGTAAAAAGATCTTTGGAAAGGTCTCTGTACTGTCCCCTCATATATTTATACATTGTGATTAGATCCCCCCTAAGCCTTCGTTTTTCCAAACTAAATAACCCCAAGTTTAATAACCTGTCTTGGTATTACAGCCCACCCATTCCTCTAATAATCTTGGTGGTCTTCTCTGCACCCTCTCCAGTTCAGCTATGTCCTTCTTATATATCGGTGACCAGAATTGTACACAGTATATAAGTGTGGTCGCACTAGTGACTTGTACAGAGGTAGAACTATATTTTTTTCATGAACACTTCTACCTCTTTTAATACATCCCATTATTTTATTAGCCCTGGCAGCAGCTGCCTGACACTGGCCACTAAAGTGAAGTTTACCCTCCACCCATACACCCAAGTCTTTTTCTGTGTCTGTTTTACCCAGTGTTCTACAATTAAGTACATAATCATAAATGTTATTTCCTCTACCCAAGTGCATGACCTTACATTTATCTACATTAAACTTCAATTGCCACTTCTCAGCCCAATCCTCCAATTTACATAAATCTCCCTGTAATATAAAATGATCCTCCTCTGTATTGATTACCCTGCAGAGTTTAGTATCATCTGCAAATATAGATATATAGATTGCTATAGGACCCACAGAACCCATCTCGAAATATACCCATATCTCTCCCTTGACCACTCACATTATAACAGGTATAGCTACCAGGATATATAGTGATGCCTTTCCCAGGGGAGGAGGCCTTGGCTACTATAGGGCATCTCTTTTTCCATTCTTCACATGCATTTCCCTCAGTCATATTTGTAAACAGACTAACAAGACATAATTCAGCTTTGTAATCTAAATTTAGTGGGACAGTTCCTAAATGAGGTCTGGCTCCTGCACATGCATAACAGTCTGACCTGTTGACTTGGTGTACTGCATATTTCATCCATTCTAACCACAGGTTTGTGTCTGTGTAACCCTGTTCGACCACATATACGTCTTCCATGGTGGGATTAGCTATGACTACCATACTGTGAAAGGTCTGAATATGTGTAAGCATTCGAAATACTGGTAGTATTTTTGTTATCTGTGATAACCTGAATTTTCCCAATTGTGTACAACCATTGTGTCCACCCTTTATATGTGTACCTAGAAGGTATATACCTTCATCCTGTGGTTGGGGGTGTTCTTTGTTGAGAACTAACGGATTACACTGGTTAATCATAATACATGTTCTATTGACTGATGCACGGGAGAGTGTCATCCTGGTAAGTAAAGATCTGCCCTTCTCATCCCGTTTATTTAAGGCTACACTTGGTTTGTATCCCCAATTTTTACCAGTATTCCAACCAACAGCCTTCCATGAGCTACATGTGTCTCCATATCCACCTCCTGTAACACATATGTACTGTTGTACCTGTCTCAAGTGTGCCTGACATTCCGTGCTATTTCCCATTTCACAATATCACAGTAATCAAACTTGAAAGTGACAACTTGTTTCATACTATTGTACCAAAATGTAACCACCTCATTTGTTTTGGTAATGATGGCCTTAGACCATACAGGTTTTTTGAACAGGATAAGTACAAGCAGTACACTCAGTGCAAAACTGGTATATCGACCCTTTTGCAATGCAAGGCGTGGATCCATGTTGCCCTGCCTTCGAGTTTCACGGAGGTGGGAGTCACCAGGATTACCTGGAACGGGCCTTCGTATCTGGGCTCCAGACAATTCTTCCTGACGTGTTTCTTAACCACAACCCACTCTCCTGGTTTCAATGTGTGGGTGGCTAGATCTGTCTCAGGATCTGGAAGAGAAGAAAAAACTGCTGTATGTGTTTTAGCTAACTCTCGACTTAAGCGGGCTTTACACGCTGTAATCTCACTGGCGAGATTGCAAGCGATCGTACCCGCCTCCGTTGGTTGTGCGACACGGGCAAATCGCTGTCCATCGCGCACAACCTCGCTTACCCCCATCACACGAACTTATCTGTCCTGCGACATCGCTCTGGCCAGTGATTCGCCTCCTTTCTAAGGGGGCGAGTCATGCGGCGTCACAGCCACGTCACACGACAGCCATCTAGTAGAAGTGGAGAGGCGGAGATGAGCGGGACGTAAACATCCCGCCCACCTCTTTCCTTCCGCATAGCCGGTGGAGGCAGGTAAGGAGATGTTCCTTGCTCCTGTGATGTCAAACATAGCAATGTGCGCTGCCACAGGAATGAGGAACAACATCGCTAATTAGATGAGAACGATTTTTTGTTTTAGGACGACCTCTCCGCGGCAAACGATTTTGGCCGCTTTTGCGATCGTTTTAGGTCGCATATAAGTGTCACACACTCCGATATCGTTAATGAAGCCGGATGTGCGTCACAAACAACGTGACCCCGACGATAAATTATTAACGATATCGTAGCATGTAAAGCCCGCTTTAGTTCAATAACAAACTGCACCACCGACTCATGGTGGTCAGACAAATTTTGAGGGAAATAACATCCTAATCTGGGGAGGGAACCGAAAAGTATTTCAAAGGGGATCAAGCCATGTTTTGCAACAGGGGTGTTTCTGACATGGTACAGGACAATAGGGAGAAGTTCTGTTCAGGGTAGTGCACTGTCTTGTGCGGCCTTGAGCAATTTAGTCTTCAGAGTTGAGTTCATCCTTTTCACTTTCCCACTGCTCTGAGGATGATACAGAGATTGCAGTCCTAGACTTGCTCCGAGCATATTCCACAGTTATTGGTAAATGTTAGCCGTGAAGGCTAGTCATTGACTTCTGGTATTCCGAACCTGCACACGGTTTCTGTGATAAGTCATTTAGCTGTGACTCTAGCAATCCTGTTGACTACCGGGTAGGCCTCAGGCCAACTGGAAAAGATATCAACAACTACCAAAACATACTTGTACTTCCCCACTTTAGGTAGTTGGATGTGGTCCACTTGTATCCTTTGGAATCGATAAAGAGGCTTCACCAGATGTTTTTGTTGTGTCTTCTCTGTTCATGCAGGATTACATGTTATGCAAGTCTGGCAGCTTCTAGTGTACATGGATATTGCTGAGGAAATTCCTGGTGCATAGAAGAACTTCTAGATGAGTGCCAACATTTGGTTCTGGCCTCTGTGCATACAACCATGAGCCCATGCTACTACTGCAGGGAACATTCTTGGTAGACAGACTCGATTCTCCAACTTCTAAAGTTTCCCATCTACCTTGGCTCCCATCTTCTTCCATTCTCCTATTTCATCAGGTGGAGCATGGACCTGCTGTGATGTTAGTTTATTGTACGGTGTCCTCTGTACTTTGTCGTCTGGTTCTACTGGTTGTGTGGTTTTCCCAGTTTTGGTTGTTACCATGAGTAGAATACCTGCCAATTCTTCCGGTTTCTCTCGTGCTGCCATCTTCGATAGTTCATCAGCATAATGATTGCCAAGTGCTTCTGGGCTGTCTAGTCATCCGTGTGCTCTGACCTTCATGACAGCTATTTCTCTGGGCCACGGAACTGCCTGCAACAGTCTCTGGATAAGTGCCGCATTCTTCACTGGAGTTCCAGCTGCAGTGATGAATCCTCTGTGCAACCATAGCAGTCCAAAGTCATGTATGGCCCCAAAAGCGTACCTGCTGTCAGCATAGATGTTAACTCTTTTCCCTTTTGCCACTTCACATGCTTTGATGAGGGCTACTAATGCTGCTTCTTGCGCTGACATGTGGGGTGGTATGGCTCCCGATGCGATTGGCTGATCCAGAGTGGTCACAGCAAATCCTGTGTAGAACTTGCCACCATCCGCGTACCGAGAACCATCTGTCCACAAAGTAAGATCTGCATCTGGCAAAGGTGTTTCAGATACTTGACGAGGTGTAGTAGTTTCTTTTTCCATTTCTTCTAAGCAATCATGGCTGATAACAGGGACGTCAACCATGTCGCAGGAGCTGCAGCGTTCGTGGGCTTCATGTTGACATATGGGGTAGTCCTCCCTAGAAAAAGGAAGAAGAGTGGCAGGATTCAAGGTAGTACACCGCTGTAGAGTAACATTGTCAGGAAGTAGTAGGGAGCACTGAAGTCGAAGGTGATGTTGGGCAGACAGGTATCTTGGTTGAGTCTGATCAAGAATTGCTTTCAGGTCAGGAGGTGCCTGAACCACTGTGGGGTGACCAAGGGTAATGTCGGCCGTTTTGTCAAGAAGTACATGTGCAGCATGAACTGCACAAAGACAGGTAGGTGAGGCCCTTGCCACAGGGTCCAGTCTGCAGGAGCAGTATTCAACTGTGCGTTTTCTAGAGCCATGGTTTTGTGTTAACACCCTGGAGGCATGGCCATCGATCCCATGAAGAAAAAGAGTAAATGGCAAGGCATAGTTCAAGAGACCCAATGCTGGGGCTGATGAGATGGCGTCTTTAAGTTTTTAAAAAGCCCAGTATCGTTTGTCATAATCCTCAGGAGAGTTGTTGTATGTGATATGGTTGGTCTTGACAGCATCATACAATGGTTGCATGATCCTGGAGGCATCCGGTATCCATTGTCGGCAATAGGTGATAAGGCCTAAGAAGTCTTGCAATTGTTTGATACTCATGGGGAAAGGTATGGCTTTGATGGCTGCTTTTCTGTCCTCCTTCAGTTGTTTGGAGCCTGGTGAAATACAGTGACCAAGGAATATGACTTTGGGTTGGCACCACTGAACCTTTGCTTTAGAGACTTTACAGTTCTGAACTGCAAGGAACTGGAGTAAAGATACAGAGAAGTCATAACAGTCTTTTTCACTTCCTGTAGAAAGAACAATGGACTGCACTCAGATTTATGATGATAGTGGTGCAAGTGAAAATTAGGCCAAGACTCTAGTATCAAATCCCAAACAGGATTGTACACAGGGTTTGCGGGCACAGCAAAGCTGTTGCTATTGATATAATGTATGCTGCTGCACCTGCAAACCCTGTGTACAATCTTCAAGGCACCTTCTTCTATGCATTAGTGCTACAGTTCACCTCATCATTCATCCTCCCGACACCCACTATACAGCGACTCCTGACTAAGACCCAGGCGGGTCGAAATGTCTGATTGCATAGTTGCAATTCCTTATTCAATAAAATTTGTCACATTTTGCATCACATCTATCGAGTGCAGTGAATTCGTTTGGGATTTTTCACTTCCTGCACAGAGGAGGAGATCGTCCACATACTGTAGAAGAGCCACTTCCGGGTGCTCTTGTTGCCATGGTGAGAGAACGATAGACATTGCTTGAGTAAACTGATTAGGGCTGTTCTGTGCTCCTTGTAGCATGACTGTCCATGTATACTGCCTCCTTTGGAAGGTGAAGGCAAACAGATATTGACAGTCTGGATGCAGAGGCACACTGAAGAAAGCATTGGCAAGATAAATAACAGTGAAAATGGTCGCTGAGGGTGGGATCTGACTCAGAAGAGTATGTGGATTGGGTACCACTGGGGTCTCCAATAGAGTGGCAGCATTGATGGCCCTCAAATCTTGCACTAACCGAAACGTAGGAGCTTCACCTTTAGACGTCTTTTTTTAGCAGGAAACAACGGCTTATTACATAGCAAAACACTGCGAATGAGGGCCCCGTTGGTGAGGAGGGCAGATATCTGCAGTTTGAGTGATTCTTTGTTACGGGTCATCGGTGAGGCTCTGGCGGCTGAGGCTAAGTCCTGTAGTGGGGCTTTTGAGCATGTGCGAGCTTGCAAGAAGGCTTTTTGATCTAAGTCCCCTTTTGCTCCTTCTGAGCATGCTCGCCACGTGGCAATCGTCAATTGGTCGTGATCCGAGATCACGTGACTATGACGTGTCGCTTCTTGATTGGCCATGGCTGACTTCATCGATGACACGGGATCACATGACCGTGACATGCTGGCTGCTGATTGGCCGCGGCTGACGTCAGTGATGACACGAGATCACATGACTATGATGTGTCGCTTCCCGATTGGTCGCGGCTGACTTCATTGATAACAAACTCGCTGGTGATTGGTAGATTGAACCAGAAGTGCCTCCATCTTGTGGGAGGTGCTTTGTCTATATAGGATCCTTCAGCACACTTCTCGGTGCTCAGACATTCTTGGTGCATGCATGAGGTAGACGCCTCATGTGTGATGTCCAATACTACCCGCTTCCTTGCACTTTAGTGGAACGGGTTAGGTAGGGTCTCAGTACCAACTTGTATTACACTAGAGCTCGCTTCCATCTACATTAGTGGAGCCGGGTTAGGCAGGGTCATCACTCACTGCTCTCAGTGTCTCTCTAATTATCTGTGCGGTTAGCATAGAGAGCTCACTGACTCCCTCTGTGTGGTTAGCATAAGGAGTTCAGACAGGGACTATCATTGAGCTTGAGCAGTACAGATAGTACTTTTTGCACCTACACACTCCGTACACATTACTATCTCTATGAACTGTAATAGAGGATAGCAATAAGGGATCTCCGTGACCTGTAACATTTTTCCTACCTACCTTGCAGTGTGTTTGCATCCACATCAGTTTGAAGTAACACTGGTGTTAGTTAGTGGACTGCGGTTGGGGTAACCAGTCCATAACCATCCGCATATGCTTTGTAGTTCCTGTAATTGGGAAGGAGCTACAGGTCTACTCTTCATATTATGCGCATTCACACACCTGCTGCTCTATTAGTTACATTTCCTCTGTGAGGTAACAGAGCAGTTGGTTAGTGGACAGCGGTTGGGGTAACCATCCGCATATGCTTTGTAGTTCCTTTATGCGGAAGGAAGGAGGTGGGTAGGATGTTACGTCCCGCTCATCTCCGCCCCTTTGCTTCTATTGGCCGCCTGCCGTGTGACGTCGCTGTGACGCCGCACGACCCGCCCCCTTAGGAAGGAGGCGGGTTGCCGGCCAGAGCGACGTCACAGGGCAGGTAAGTGCATGTGAAGCTGCCGTAGCGATAATGTTCGCTATGGCAGCTATCACAAGATATCGCTGCTGCGACGGGGGCGGGGACTATCGCGCTTGGCATCGCATGCATCGGCAAGTACCCCTTAGTGTCACTGTGAGGTATCCTTTCCCTTGCTTTCGCCAGCAGCAGATTATTCTGCACGGTGGGCCCTGACTGCTAGATAGCCTACCTATTCCCTACCATCTGGCAGTCCCATAACATTATGTCTGATCCATGGACCTGGCTGGGATGGCAGAAATACAACACTTACACTGCTACATACAGCAGCTTAAGGTTAGGCTTCAGGCTGTTGAGGAGAAACCTCAAGCTAATATGGTGACTCCGACTCGCGCTCCTCATCTTGCCCTGCCTAATAGGTTCTCAGGCGAAGCCAAGTTATGTCGAGGCTTCATGAATCACTGCCAAATACACTTGGAGTTGAATGCCTCTCGCTTTCCATCTGAGAGGGCAAAAGTAGGCTTTATAATATCCAAGATAACTCAAAGATAAAGCCTTGGAGTGGGCAACTCCTCTGTGGGAGCGTAAAGATGTAGAGACTCAGACTGCCACATCTTTACTTAAGGCTCTGAAGGCAGTGTTTTGGGGGCCCCAGGTTACCGATGACGCGGCTCTGAGATTATTAGGCCCTGTGCGCACTTGTAGTTTTTTGCCGCGGATTTCCTGCTGTTTTGCTGCATGCTTCGCTGCATGTTATGTTCATAACATCGCTGCAGTGATTCACCAGCAAAACCAACGGGGAAAAAAAATGCTGTGCGCACTATGCGGATTTTGGCAGCTGCACGTTTTGCTGCGGGATTCCCGCAGCAAAAACAATTGCATGTCACTTCTTTTCCGCACGTCGCTGCGGCATTACACTCCTTGACTGCAATGTAATCGTGAAATCCCGCAGGGAATAACGCAGGCAGCAAATTCTGTGTGGTTCATTGCGTTTTCCTGCATTATTCCCTCCGGTATTTCGCATTTTCAGGACATAATGTTCATCACTGCCTGCGTTTGCAGAGAAGTGATGTCATTATGACAGGAAGAAGAAGCGGAGCAGAGAGTAAACACACACATCAGACACAGACATAGAACACACACACATCGCATTCGCACACGGACACAGACATATAGAATGCACATAGAAATCAAACAGACATATAGAAAAAAAAAACAGGTGTGCCTACATGGCTGCCTACATCAAAAACAATTTGGAGAGGGGCTTTATTCGCAAGTCTGTCTCTCCTGCTGTGGCTGGTTTCTTTTTTGTGCGCAAAAAAGAGGGGGATTTGAGTCCTTGCATTGACTACAGGGGTCTCAATGCTATTACCATCAAAAATAAGTACCCTTTATCTCTGATATCGGAGCTGTTTGATAGGCTTCATGGGGCTCGTGTGTTTTACCAAGTTGGACCTGCGGGGAGCTTATAACCTGGTGCGTATCCGAGAAAGGGACGAATGGAAGACAGCATTTAACACCAGAGACGGTCACTATGAATACTCGGTCATGCCTTTCGGGTTATGTAATGCTCCCGCAGTGTTTCAAGACTTTGTAAATGACATATTTAGAGATCTGTTATGGTCATCCTTTTAGTGTATTTCTGTGACGCCCTGGACCCCAGGGGTCACAGAATAACATCACATACACACCCCCCCTCCCCCGGTCAGGAACACCAGTCAAACAAAACCCTTGTTGCCTCCCTCCAGGGTCTGATGTCCACACCAGGTGGGGCGGAGCCAGGCGGTTGGCCCCACCCACTGAGGAGTTCAGAGGCCTGGAGGCGGGAAAAGTAGTCACTTTTAGTTTGGGAGTTGAAGTGGAGAGGTGGAAGTGAGAGGAGAAAGACTGTGTGTGTCTGGGTCGGAGCCCAGGCACAATCAGCAAGGTCGGCAGACGGTAGTGGCCGTCTGCAGAAGTTGGTGGAGGTCAGCGGAACCGTAGGACCGGGGCTGGGCGGTGGCCCGCCGGTACCGAACCGGGGAGCAGATTGAAGCCAAGTACCAAGGCAGGGTACTCAGACCCCGACTAGGCTCAGAAGCCACCGTAATGGTAAAATTCTCTGATTGCGGTCTGTACCTCAGGGGTTCATTCCCAACCAAGTCCCGTCAGAAGGCAGCAGCCCAACCCATCTGGATAGGAGCCACCGCCAAAGGCCAGAGATACAAGGGCCAGTGCCTGCGGGCAAAACGGGCTCCCGTGGGAAGCCATAGGAGTCAACACTTACACATAGGTGCAGGGAACGACAGCCACCATCAACCCGTCCGGGGAGAGTGAAGACGCCATAGCGGACTGCGGGCCCCCGGTTATCCAGCCGTTTGGTTTACCAGAGACTCTGTTCTTGTCTACCTGAGTGAGTACACCATTGCCATCCGGCACCGCGCTGCATCCGCGCCCACGCTGCCTCCCCGTATCTGCACCTGCACCTATCCCTCTGAACTGCTCCCCAACCGGGGCCCCGGGACCAATAGCCCCTACCCATGGAGGGGTCAACACCTTAGCTGCTTCCCGCCATCGCTACCGGGATTCACCCATCACCAGCAGCGGTGGTGCCCACCATCACCACAACCCCGTGGGTGGCGTCATAACCGACATCCCATCACCAACCAACCTTCCCTCCCCTTTCACTCGTGGGCGAGGAGGCGCTGCTCGAGCCCCTGGGTCCGCCCCGCACTCGAGCCACCGAGGAGCAGAAGCACCGGACTCGCGATTCCCCAGGTGAGCGGCGTTCCCAACCCCTCCGCCCGCGACAACTTGCCGTCATGAACATGATCCTACATATCTACTTACCAGTAGAAGTGCGCCTTGCCGTCCCCACCGGCGGTGTCCGGCCGAAAAATTTGAAAGTCCGCCATCTTGGGCGCGAAATTTCCCGCTCGAGTCGTCTTCCCTGAGCAGGGAAGGCGTGAAAGTGAAGCCCCGCCCCCAGGAGGTGCCAAAGAGAACCAAGAGGGGGCGGGTGAAGGCCTGCCTCATATGACTGAGGGGATAAAGGGCAGGGACGCCAGGACTCTGACATTCATTCGGTTCCTGGAAGCATCCGTGCAAGATGTCCGTCCCGTCCGGCAATCATGAGATCCCTAGAGTCATATGCGGAAGGGATAACAAGATCTACAAGGTCCAGATGGTCAGCGGCACCTAGGCGGCAGTCATGGTGGGGGAGAGAGATTAACAAGGGTGCATAGTATCAGCAAAACTGTTGAGGAGGGTGCAGGAGCCCATGAAGAAATGGAGGACGAACTGGCGATAGGCATGGAAGACTCAGCAGATGAGTGAGAGCTTGCTCACATTTCAGTTGTGCGAGGTTGTGGGGAGAGGGCAGAGGAAGGAGGCACGATTCTCACCTCTCCGCCACCAACATACCAAGGACTTGGTCCTCCTGGATGCACAAGACACATGAGCGCCTTCTTGCTGCACTACCTACAAAATGACCCTCATATTGTACGAATTCGAAGTAATGCTGACTACTGGGTTGCCACACTGTTAGATCCCCGGTACAAGAAAAAAAAAATTTGGCGAAATAATTCCTGCCATAGAAATGGACGCACGTATGCAGGAGTTTCAGCAGAAGGTGGTACGCAATCTTAGATCTGCTTTTCCACTAAACACCAGTGGTGCACAGAGTGAATCTCAACGCTTTGTCATGGATAGGAGGAAATGGGCTTTTACTTGTCCACATCTGAGGGACCGAGGGCTGGCTGCTGTGCTGAGATGGCGTTGAGTACGGTGTCCCTGCAGAGCTGCACTTTTTGTCATATACAAAATGAGTTGAAAAAGGACAGATGCTGGTGAAAAGGGGAACAGGTGTGTTGGAAAGGGGAAAAAAGTTTGTGTCCATGGGTTTGGTGTTTAAGCAACAGTAACATTTGCTGAAGAAACAAGATCTGTTATAGTGGGGCTGGCAGATTTGGATAAGCTGGTATATACTATGTTACCGCTATATAAAAAAATTTAGAAGGAAAGAAAAAGAAAGGTATATATCCCCATCGCCAGTCGGTGTCCACTGTGCTCCCAGATGGAAAAGGAGAGGTTGGCAACTGGAAGGTTAGGTGGAGGATACAGAGCTGGGTGGCTCTGAAACTAATAGTAGCATGAACCGCGTTCGACGACACTCGGATCTGGAGACTGGGAGACCTATTAGCGTCACAGGGTCCACACACACACCTAGCCAAGGAACTCTCTGTTAACAACACAGGGGCCATTAGGTATGCTGTCCGTGTGCGTAGGGGCCACACCTTTGGACAGCAGGCGCATCAGCAGCAGGCCTGTTAATGCCACTGGGCTGCACTAGCAGGACTGGTAGGACAGGAGCTGGTCTTAACCGTTCTGCGTTACCAACTGTGGTGGCGGCCTGCATCGATGCCCTATCCCTGCCTACCTCTGGCCTAAAGCCGCAATGGGTTCAACACATGGAGGTGTGCTCTTTCGGAGCATAATAGAAGACTGCGCACCTCCTTGTTGGCTCCAGCCCCTTTTCTAACCTGGGTCCGCCCCAAACCAGGGTGGACCACAATGCACCTCCTGGAGACAATAGCAGAGTGACAGGTCATGAGTGGCATAACTAGCGTCCTATTCGGAACCGCCACTTCAATGATGACCTCATGGCAGCCATGACCTAAACACCTCACCAGTCATCATCTGACCAACAATAATGAGGTGACAAGTCATAGGAGCGGGCCTCTTCAAGCCAGTTGGGAGTGGCCTGGCCACATCGTCAGGACACCTGATGCCCTGTGGTCTAAATGGGCCCCCCACATCAGGGGCAGGGCCAAAGAGTTCATTACCGGACCTAGCCTCTGATACAGTAAGTGCTTGAGCATGCTCAGTAGCATGAAATACAGCCTCCGAAAAAAGACTATCAGCTTAGCATGCTGTCTAGGCACAACACAGGACTTAGATCCGGCCAGACGTCCAAGTACCTGTGCAAAGAGGCTTTTCGCACTAAGTGTGGGAGCATGCGCTGTAGCCCAAAATGAAGACTTAGCCTCAGGAATGGCACAGTCAGGCTAAGCATACTCACTAAGTGAAACACTGGAGTTAGGGTGTGGCTGGGGTAAATTGGCACACGCATGCGCACTAGCCGCCTCTCCACACTTAGACGTGGAGGAGAAAGCAGCCAGCTGGACAACCCGAGGCATAGCCCTTAATGGCAGCTGACACCTGGGCACAACTGGAACTAAAGCAGGTTGCTTGCGTTTACGGCGGCACCGATTCGTAACAACAAATAACAGCCAAAATAACAGGTGTATTCTTCCCGCAGATACACAGATATGATCCTTTTTTCACGGACACGACTATCGTTAACAAAAGTAGATGAGGCACCAAAGCAGCAGCTGCTTCAATGGATGTCAAGTGCGCCATAAAGTCGGCTCTCCTCCACCTCAAGTTCAATATCACAAATACTCCATTCCACGGTGGTGTCAACCCAATCAACTCTCAAGTTTCCACCAGCCCTGCTGAGTATGGGGTAACAGAGATGGTTGAGTCTGCAGAGCTGTTCAGTCACACTATAGCCTGGGAATCAGAGGTCTGCTCTAAAGCTTTAGTGAGTACAGACAAAGAAGTCATTATTATTAGTATTATTATTATTATTTATTTATAGAGCACCATTGATTCCATGGTGCTGTACATGAGAAAGTGGTTACATTCAGAATACATATACAAGTAACAATAGACAGACTGGTACAGAGGGAAGAGGGCCCTGCTCTTGCGAGATTACATTCTAAAGGATTTTGGGGAGGAGACAGTAGGTGGGGTGTAGGTTGGGCGGCAGCTACGCATAGTGGTGGGGTCATTGAAGGTTATAGTCATTTCTGAACAGATGAGTTTTCAGATTCTGTTTGAAGCTTGCAGTTGTAGCAGATAATCTGACGTGTTGAGGCAGCGAGTTCCAGGAGACAGGGGAAATGATCTGCACAGATGGCCAGAAGCTTTGTGAGTCGGATCCTGGCCCCAATGAAGAAGGTGCTGAGCATAATTAACACCCTCATTTCCAAACCATACATCATCTGCTGGAGACAATGGGGAACATAATGAGGAGACTGAGATAACTGATTGTAACGTCAACTTTACTATTCGATCAGGGCAGAAAGAGGTTTTCACGGAGGACTCAGGATTAGAGTTGAGCGCGGTTCGAGGTTCGTGGTTCTCCAGTTCGCGGCTCGAGTGATTTTGGGGGCTGTTCTAGATCGAACTAGAACTCGAGCTTTTTTGCAAAAGCTCGATAGTTCTAGATACGTTCGAGAATGGTTCTAGCAGCAAAAAAAACAGCTAATTCCTAGCTGGCTTTCCGCTGTAATAGTGTAAGTCACTCTGTGACTCACACTATTATGAATTTTCAGTGTATAGTGTGCAGGAACAGCGCATTCAGATCACTGCTGTATGGATAATGGCGATCGCCATTTTTTTTTTCCTTGTCTTCCTTCCCTAAGCGCGCGTGTAGTGGGGCGGGCCAGCATGTCAGCCAATCACAGACACACACACATCTAAGTGGACTTTTAGCCAGAGAAGCAACGGCATGTGTGATAGGATGTCCATGTCACATGTCCCTGCATTATAAAAACGAGTATCTGCCCGTCCGGACGCCATTATCTCTTCTGCGTCCTTGGTGTCAGACATCACTGGTGCAGCTCCGTCCTGAGTCCTATCGCCGATACTGCTGTATGCGCTCCATACACAGCGCTGGACAGCTTAGGGATAGCACTTTCTATCAGTCCTTTTAAGGGCTCATACGAGCAGGGTCAGAGCCATAGATGACAGGTCCTGAAAACAGAGTTTAACAGCTACAGAAGATGACAGCGTCTGTGTAGCTAAGGTTAGGGATTTCCTTGCTGCATTTCCCCATTAGGAGGGATAGAAAGGCAGGCTTCCATTCCTCTACCTAGAGACCCACAACCCTGGCACTGTACCCTCCTGCCCTTTGCACACTCCAACTCATCGTTACTAAGCCATTATACTAGCAAACACTGAGTGTACCTAGTGGCATCCTAAACGTGGCTATTGGACTTCTGTATAGTCCCACTAGTGCAAAGATATTTGCAGCACCTCTGCCTGCATTGCACACTCCAACTCATTGTAGCTAAGCCATTACACTAGCAAACACTGAGTGTACCTAGTGGCATCCTAAACGTTGCTATTGGACTTCTGTTTAGTCCCACTAGTGCAAAGATATTTGCAGCACCTCTGCCTGCATTGCACACTCCAACTCATTATAACTAAGCCATTATACTAGCAAACACTGAGTGAACTTAGTGGCATCCTAAAAGTGGCTGTTGGACTTCTGTATCGTCCCACTAGCGCAAAGATATTTGCAGCACGTCTGCCTGCATTTCACACTCAAACTCATTGTTACTAAGCCATTATACTAGCAAACACTGAATGTACCTAGTGGCATCCTAAACGTGGCTATTGGACTTCTGTATAGTCCCAGTAGTGCAAAGATATTTGCAGCACGTCTGCCTGCATTGCACACTCCAACTCATTATAACTAAGCCATTATACTAGCAAACACTGAGTGAACTTAGTGGCATCCTAAACGTGGCTATTGGACTTCTTTATAGTCCCACTAGTGCAAAGATATTTGCAGCACCTCTACATGCATTGCACACTCAAACTCATTGTAGCTAAGCCATTACACTAGCAAACACTGAGTGTACCTAGTGGCATCCTAAACGTGGCTGTTGGACTTCTGTATTGTCCCACTAGTGCAAAGATATTTGCAGCACTTCTGCCTGCTTGCACACTCCAACTCATTATAACTAAGCCATTATACTAGCAAACACTGAGTGTACCTAGTGGCATCCTAAACGTGGCTATTGGACTTTGCTATAGTCCCACTAGTGCAAAGACATTTGCAGCACCTCTGCCTGCATTGCACACTCAAACTCATTGTAGCTAAGCCATTATACTAGCAAACACTGAGTGTACCTAGTGGCATGCATCCTAAACGTGGCTGTTGGACTGCTGTATAGTCCCAGTAGTGCACAGATATTTGCAGCACGTCTGCCTGCTTGCACACTCCAACTCATTATAACTAAGCCATTATACTAGCAAACACTGAGTGTACCTAGTGGCATCCTAAACGTGGCTATTGGACTTTGCTATAGTCCCACTAGTGCAAAGACATTTGCAGCACCTCTGCCTGCATTGCACACTCAAACTCATTGTAGCTAAGCCATTATACTAGCAAACACTGAGTGTACCTAGTGGCATCCTAAACGTGGCTATTGGACTTCTGTTTAGTCCCACTAGTGCAAAGATATTTGCAGCACCACTGCATTGCACACTAGAGATGAGCGAACCGGTCCCGGTTCGGCTCGAGGTCGGTTCGCCGAACGGAGGTCCCGTTCGAGTTCGGCTCGTCGAACGTTCGACGAACTGAACTCGAACTGCATAGGAAACAATGGCAGGCAATCACAAACACATAAAAACACCTAGAAAACACCCTCAAAGGTGTCCAAAAGGTGACAAACAACTCACAACACAACACAAACATATGGGAAAGTGACAAGGACATATACTCATGCGAAAACAAAAGAGCTGGACAAGGAAAAAGAGGAGGAGACACAGATATAGGCATGGCACGCCCTTCTAAAATCATGTAAAACACCGCAAGGTGACTCCAAGCGGAGTCTCCCTTTTTTCCAAAAATTGGGCCCCACACACACCCACCCCTTCAGTGGCAGCAGTTGTGCCCCAGTTGTACACTTCACAGCTAGATTTGCATCAAGCACATTCAAAAATATGCCATAATTAACCGTCCCCAGGATGACACTGGAGAAGGTAGCAAAGTCTTTGCTGAACCATGACTTGTTCATCTTGGCTCTTTTTAAAAAGATTGTAAGCAAGAGTTACTCCAAGCGGAGTCTCCCTTTTTTCAAAAAATTGTGCCCCACACACACCCACCCATTCAGTGGCAGCACTTGTGCCCTAGTTGCAAACAGGATGTTTTGATTTGCATCAAGCACATTCCAAATCCACAAGCATTTACTCTCCCCAGGATGACACCGGGGTAGTAAATTCCTTCTGGATCCATGACTTGTTCATTTTGATGAACGTCAGTCTGTCCACATTGTCACTGGACAGACGCGTGCGCTTATCTGTCAGCACACACCCAGCAGCACTGAAGACACATTCAGAGACAACGCTGGCAGCTGGACACAACAAAATCTCCAAGGCGTAACTGGAGAGCTCTGGCCATTTTTCTAGATTTGAAGCCCAAAAGGAGCAAGGCTCCATTTGCAAAGTCATGGCATCGATGTTCATTTGGAGATACTCCTGTATCATCCTCTCCAGCCGTTGACTATGTGTCAGACTTGTTGTCTCTGGTGGCCTTGCAAAAGAGGGTCTAAAAAAATTATGAAAAGATTCCATAAAATTGCTATTACCAGCACCAGATATGGTCCTACTGGTACGGGTAGACTGTTGAAGATGACGAGACCGTCCCATGTTTGGCAAGTTACAACTGGGAGAATCACTCCCTGCACCTGCACGATTGTTTGGTGGAAAAGCCGAGTTAAGATCGAGTAACAGCTTCTGCTGATACTCCTGCATACGTGCGTCCCTTTCTATGGCTGGAATTATGTCACAAAATTTGGACTTGTACCGTGGATCTAATAGTGTGGCAAGCCAGTAGTCATCATCACTTCTAATTTTGACAATACGAGGGTCATGTTGGAGGTAGTGCAACAAGAAGGCACTCATGTGTCTTGCGCAGCCATGCGGACCAGGTCCACGCTGTGTTTGTGGCATAGAGGTGCTAACCGTTCTTTCTTCCTCTGACATCTCCCCCCAACCTCTTTCAACTGAAATTTGACCAAGGTCTCCCTCATCCGCTGAGTCTTCCATGTCCATGGACAGTTCGTCCTCCATTTCTTCATGTTCTCCTGCAGCTTCCTCAACATCTCGCCTGCTACCATGCGCCCTTTTTGATCCCTGTCCCCCATGGTCCCATGCCTGCCGCCTTGGTGATGATAAACGTCTGGACCTTGGTGATGTGGTTGTGTCTTGCGCATATGAATCCTCCTGTAGTTCCTCCCCTTCCTGTTGTCCCACCCCCTGACTCCCAATAGTGTTTATAGTGTGCTCCAGCATGTAAATGACTGGAATTGTCATGCTGATAATGGCATTGTCAGCGCTAAACATATTCGTCGCCATGTCGAAACTGTGCAGAAGGGTGCATAGGTCCTTGATCTGAGACCACTCCATCAGGGTGATCTGACCCACCTCTGCATCTCTTTGGCCCAGGCTATACGTCATGACGTATTGCACCAGGGCTCGGCGGTGCTGCCACAGTCGCTGTAACATGTGGAGAGTTGAATTCCAGCGTGTCGCCACATCGCATTTCAGGCGATGAACCGGCAGGCCGAAAGACTTCTGGAGTGATGCAAGTCGCTCAGCTGCGGCGCTTGAACGTCGGAAGTGAGCAGACAGTTTTCGTGCCCTGTTCAGAAGGCCATCTAGGCCGGGATAGTGTGTTAAAAATTGCTGGACGACAAGGTTCAACACGTGAGCCATACAAGGTACGTGTGTCACCTTGCCCAGGCGAAGGGCCGCACCCAGGTTTGCAGCATTGTCGCACACGGCCTTAACAGGCTGCAGGTTGAGTGGAGACAACCATTTATTAAACTCGGACCGCAGAGCTGACCACAACTCCTCAGCTGTGTGACTCTTATTCCCAAGACATGTCAAGCTAAAGACCGCCTGATGCTGTTGCGCTCTGCTGCCAGCATAGTAATGAGGGGTGCGTGATTACTTTTGCGCTGTGAGAACGCGGGTGGCCTGACCAGGCAGGCTTGGGGCGGAGGTGGAGGACCCAGATGAGGTGGAGGATGCAGAAGCAGTGGCAGAACTTGGACAGACAGAGGATTGACACACAAGTCGTGGGGACGGCAAGACTTGTGCAGCAGACCCTTCACCATCTATCACCATAGTTACCCAGTGCCCAGTCAGCGACATGTAACGTCCCTGTCCATGCTTACTGGTCCAAGCATCGGTGGTGAAATGCACCCGTTCACACACAGAGTTTCTCAAGGAAGCGGTGATGTTGTGTGCGACATGCTGGTGTAGCGCGGGCACACCTTTCTTAGAGAAGTAGTGGCGACTAGGCATCTGGTACTGGGGCACAGCGACAGACATAAGGTCTCTAAAATCCTGTGTGTCCACTAGGCGGAAAGGCAGCATTTCGGTAGCCAACAGCTTACAGAGGGATAGAGTCAACCTCTTAGCTTTGTCATGGGTCGCAGGAAGTGGCCTTTTATTTGACCACATCTGAGGGACAGAGATCTGGCTGCTGTGTGTAGACGGTGTTGAGTAGGGTGCCCCTGGAAAAATGCAGGTTTGTGAGGAAAGTGCAGGCGGAGACATGATGTTGCCTTCATCCAACGTTGGTGCTATCGATGTCTGAGAGAGCTGTACACACTCACTTGTTTCCCCTTCCAAACCAACTGACGACCTACCAAGCAAACTGCCTGTTGCGGTTACAGTGGTGGAAGTTAAGGGTGGAAAAACAGGTGTAACAGCTGTCCCCACAGTCCTAGAAGATGACGAGTGCGCGGATGCACTGGAAGGGGCAGGCGGTGGATGGTTCGCTCCGCTAGGCCGCATTTCAGCACGGTGAGCTTCCCACCGGGCCATATGATATTTATTCATGTGACGATTCATGGAAGAAGTTGTCAAACTGCTGAGGTTTTGACCTCTACTAAGAGAACCATGACAAATTTTACAGATCACATAATTTGGGCGATCTTTTTCTATGTCAAAAAAGGACCAGGCTAGGCAAGGTTAGAGGCCATGCGACCTGTTGATCCACCCCGAATAATGCTCAGAGGCAGAGTGGTGGCTGAGGATGCAGTTGTAGACGTGCTACCAGTACTCCGACTGTGTCCAGGAAGGCGCAAAGTAACTTAGTCATCAGTTGCATCCTCCTCCACCACCTCTGTTGACCTCCTCGAGTGCCTGACTGTGGGTTGACAGTAGGTGGGAACTAGAACTTCATCATCAATTGTTGTGTTTGCACTCCCCTCCTCCTCAGACCGAGCCTCTTCTTGCCCTGACCGAATATTTAAGTTGTCATCCCAATCGGGTATCTGCGTCTCATCTTCATCAGTATGTTCCTCATTGTCTATAACCACAGGTGTTACAGTTTGTGACAAAGGGTCAACATTATGCTCAGAAACTTGGTCCTCACGGCCTGAATCAGAGTCACAAAGGTTCTGGGCATCACTGCAGACCATTTCCTGTTCTGTACTCACTGTAGCTTGGGAGCAGACCTCTGATTCCCAGGCTATAGTGTGACTGAACAGCTCTGCAGACTCAGCCATCTCAGTTCCACCATACTGTGCAGGGCTGAGGGAGACTTCAGAGCTGGGAGAAAGCAAGTTTGATTGGGATGACAACTCAGAGGACTGGTGTTTTTTGGATGCAGTACTTGAAGTGGCTGAGAGGGCACTTGTTGGACCACTTGAGATCCATTCAAGCATTTTCCTTTTTTGGCCATCATCTACCTTTGTTCCTGTTGTTCGTGTCCGTAAAAAAGGGAGCACATCGGATTGTTCACGGTAAGTAGTAGACATCTTACTTTTGCTGGTAGATGGTCTATCTTCAGCAGATGATTATGGAGCTTTGCCACCTTCCCCACGGACAAACCCTTTTTTTTCCTTTTCCACCACGCCTCTTCCCCTTTCCACCAGCATCTGTCATTTTGCCACTCATGTTGATTGCGACAAGATTGTGCACTAAAAATGTGGTACTAAAAATTGAGAGGTGGTGTAGATTGCAGCGGTGGTCTAGCTTTATTAACAGCAGAATAATAAAGAATAAATATCCCTGACAATGCAACTACGGCCCTTAAACTGGCAGCATCAATTGCTAGTATAATGGCTTAGTTATAATGAGTTGGAGTGTGCAATGCAGGCAGAGGTGCTGCAAATGTCTTTGCACTAGTGTGACTAGACAAAAGTCCAATAGCCACGTTTAGGATGCCACTAGGTACACTGAGTGTTTGCTAGTATAATGGCTTAGTTATAATGAGTTGGAGTGTGCAATGCAGGTAGAGGTGCTGCAAATGTGTTTGCACTAGTGTGACTAGACAAAAGTCCAATAGCCACGTTTAGGATGCCACTAGGTACACTGAGTGTTTGCTAGTATAATGGCTTAGTTATAATGAGTTGGAGTGTGCAATGCAGGTAGAGGTGCTGCAAATATCTTTGCACTAGTGTGACTAGACAAAAGTCCAATAGCCACGTTTAGGATGCCACTAGGTACACTGGGTGTTTGCTAGTATAATGGCTTAGTTATAATGAGTTGGAGTGTGCAATGCAGGTAGAGGTGCTGCAAATATCTTTGCACTAGTGGGACTAGACAAAAGTCCAATAGCCACGTTTAGGATGCCACTAGGTACACTGAGTGTTTGCTAGTATAATGGCTTAGTTATAAAGAGTTGGAGTGTGCAATGCAGGCAGAGGTGCTGCAAATGTCTTTGCACTAGTGTGACTAGACAAAAGTCCAATAGCCATGTTTAGGATGCCACTAGGTACACTGAGTGTTTGCTAGTATAATGGCTTAGTTATAATGAGTTGGAGTGTGCAGAGGACAGGAGGGTACAGTGGCAGGGTTGTGGGTCTCTGGGTAGAGGAATGGAAACCTGCCTTTCTATTCCCTCCTAATGGGGAAATGCAGCGACGAAATCCCTGACCTTTGCTACACAGACGCTGTCGCTGTTTTCAGGACCTGTCACCTATGGCTCTGACCCTGCCGGTACGAGCCCTTAAAAGGACTGATGGAAAGTGCTTTCCCTATGCTGTCCAGCGCTGTGTATGGAGCGCATACAGCAGTATCGGCGATAGGACAAAGGACGGAGCTGCGCCAGTGATGTCTGACACCAAGGACGCAGAAGAGATAATGGCGTCCGGACGGCCAGATACTCGTTTTTATAATGCAGGGACATGTGACATGGACATCCTATCACACATGCCGTTGCTTCTCTGGCTAAAAGTCCACTTAGCTGTGTGTGTGTCTGGGATTGGCTGACATGCTGGCCCGCCCCACAGGACGCGCGCGCTTAGGGAAGGAAGACAAGGAAAAAAAAAAAAAAATGGCGATCGCCATTATACAAACAGCAGTGATCTGAAGGCGCTGTTCCCGCACACTATACACTGAAATGTCATAATAGTGTGAGTCACAGAGTGACTTACACTATTACAGCGGAAAGCCAGCTAGGAATTAGCTGTTTTTTTGCTGCTAGAACCGTTCTCGAACGTTTCTAGAACTATCGTGCTTTTGCAAAAAGCTCGAGTTCTAGTTCGATCTAGAACAGGCCCCAAAATCACTCGAGCCTAGAACTGGAGAACCGCGAACCGCGCTCAACTCTATTGCACACTCCAACTCATTGTTACTAAGCCATTATACTAGCAATTTATGCTGCCAGTTTAAGGGCCGTAGTTGCATTATCAGGGATATTTATTCTTTATTATTCTGCTGTTAATAAAGCTAGACCACCGCTGCAATCTACACCACCTCTCAATTTTTACTACCACATTTTCAGTGCACAATCTTGTCGCAATCAACATGAGTGGCAAAATGACAGATGCTGGTGGAAAGGGGAAGAGGCGTGGTGGAAAAGGAAAAAAAGGGTTTGTCCGTGGGGAAGGTGGCAAAGCTCCATTATCATCTGCTGAAGATAGACCATCTACCAGCAAAAGTAAGATGTCTACTACTTACCGTGGACAATCCGATGTGCTCCCTTTTTTACGGACACGAACAACAGGAACAAAGCTAGATGATGGCCAAAAAAGGAAAATGCTTGAATGGATCTCAAGTGGTCCAACAAGTGCCCTCTCAGCCACTTCAAGTACCGCATCCAAAAAACACCAGTCCTCTGAGTTGTCATCCCAATCAAATTTGCTTTCTCCCAGCTCTGAAGTCTCCATCAGCCCTGTACAGTATGGTGAAACTGAGATGGCTGAGTCTGCAGAGCTGTTCAGTCACACTATAGCCTGGGAATCAGAGGTTCGCTCTCAAGCTACAGTGAGTACAGACCAGTAAATGGTCTAAAGTGATGCCCAGAATCTTTGTGACTCTGATTCAGGCCGTGAGGACCAAGTTTCTGAGCGTAATGTTGACCCTTTGTCACAAACTGTAACACCTGTGGTTATAGACAATGAGGAACATACTGATGACGATGAGACCCAGATACCAGATTGGGATGACAACTTAAATATTCGGTCAGGGCAAGAAGAGGCTCGGTCTGAGGGGGAGGGGAGTGCAAACACAACAATTGATGATGAAGTTCTAGATCCCACCTACTGTCAACCCCCAGTCAGGCACTCGAGGAGGTCAACAGACGCGGTGGAGGAGGATGCAACCGACGACGAAGTTACCTTGCGCCTTCCTGGACAGAGTCGGAGCACTGGTAGCACGTCTACAACTGCATCATTAGCCACCACTCTGCCTCTGAGCACTAGTCGAGGGGGCTCAGCAGGTCACATGCCCTCTAAGCCTTGCCTAGCCTGGTCCTTTTTTGACATAGAAAAAGATCGCCCAAATTATGTGATGTGTAAAATTTGTCGTGATTCTGTTAGTAGAGGTCAAAACCTCAGCAGTTTGACAACTTCTTCCATGAATCGTCACATGAATAAATATCATAGGTCCCGGTGGGAAGCTCACCGTGCTGCAATGCGGCCTAGCGGAGCGAACCATCCACGGCCTGCCCCTTTCAGTGCATCCGAGCGCTCTTCATCTTCTAGGACTGTGGGGACAGCTGTCACACCTGGTTTTCCACGCACAACTTCCACCACTGTAACTGCAACAGGCAGTTTGCTTGGTAGGTCGTCAGTTGGTTTGGAAGGGGAAACAAGTGAGTGTGTACAGCTCTCTCAGACATCGATAGCACCAACGTTGGATGAAGGCAACATCATGTCTCCGTCTGCACTTTCCTCACAAACCTGGATTTTTACAGGGACACCCTACTCAACACCGTCTACACACAGCAGCCAGATCTCTGTCCCTCAGATGTGGTCAAATAAAAGGTCATTTCCTGCGATCCATGACAAAGCTAAGAGGTTGACTCTATCCCTCTGTAAGCTCTTGGCTACCGAAATGCTGCCTTTCCGCCTAGTGGACACACAGGATTTTAGAGACCTTATGTCTGTCGCTGTGCCCCAGTACCAGATGCCTAGTCCCCACTACTTCTCTAAGAAAGGTGTGCCCGCGCTACACCAGCATGTCGCACACAACATCACCGCTTCCTTGAGAAACTCTGTTTGTGAACGGGTGCATTTCACCACCGATACTTGGACCAGTAAGCATGGACAGGGACGTTACATGTCGCTGACTGGGCACTGGGTAACTATGGTGATAGATGGTGAAGGGTCTGCTGCACTTGCCATCCCCACGACTTGTGTGTCAATCCTCTGTCTGTCCAAGTTCCGCCACTGCATCTGCCTCCTCCACCTCATCTGGGTCCTCCACCTCCGCCCCAAGCCTGCCTGGTCAGGCCACCAGTGTTCTCACTGCGCAGAAGGAATCACGCACCCCTCATTACTATGCTGGCAGCAGACCGCAACGACATCAGGCGGTCTTTAGCTTGACATGTCTTGGGAATAGGAGTCACACAGCTGAGGAGTTGTGGTCAGCTCTGCGGTCCGAGTTTAATAAATGGTTGTCTCCACTCAACCTGCAGCCTGGTAAAGCCGTGTGCGACAATGCTGCAAACCTGGGTGCAGCCCTTCGACTGGGCAAGGTGACACACGTGCCTTGTATGGCTCACGTGTTGAACCTTGTTGTCCAGCAATTCTTAACACACTATCCCGGCCTAGATGGCCTTCTGACCAGGGCACGAAAACTGTCTGCTCACTTCCGCCGTTCAACCGCCGCAGCTGAGCGACTTGCATCTCTCCAGAAGTCTTTCGGCCTGCCGGTTCATCGCCTGAAATGCGATGTGGCGACACGCTGGAATTCGACTCTCCACATGTTACAGCGACTGTGGCAGCACCGCCGAGCCCTGGTGCAATACGTCATGACGTATAGCCTGGGCCAACGAGATGCAGAGGTGGGGAAGATCACCCTGATGGAGTGGTCTCAGATCAAGGACCTATGCACCCTTCTGCACAGTTTCGACATGGCGAAGAATATGTTTAGCGCTGACAATGCCATTATCAGCATGACAATTCCAGTCATTTACATGCTGGAGCACACGCTAAACACTATTCGGAGTCAGGGGGTGGGACAACAGGAAGGGGAGGAACTACAGGAGGATTCATATGCGCAAGGGACAACAACATCACCAAGGTCCAGACGTTCATCTTCACCAACGCAGCAGGCATGGGACCATGGGGGACAGGGATCAACAAGGACGCATAGTAGCAAGCGAAATGTTGAGGAAGCTGCAGGAGAACATGAAGAAATGGAGGACGAACTGTCCATGGACATGGAAGACTCAGCAGATGAGGGAGACCTTGGTCAAATTTCAGTTGAAAGTGGTTGAGGGTAGATGTCAGAGGAAGAAAGAACGGGTAGCACCTCTATGCCACAAACACAGCGTGGACTTGGTCCGCATGCCTGCGCAAGACACATGAGTGCCTTCTTGTTGCACTACCTCCAACATGACCCTCGTATTGTCAAAATTAGAAGTGATGATGACTACTGGATTGCCACACTATTAGATCCCCGGTACAAGTCCAAATTTTGTGACATAATTCCAGCCATAGAAAGGGACGCACGTATGCAGGAGTATCAGTAGAAGCTATTACTCGATCTTAGCTCGGCTTTTCCACCAAACAACCGCGCAGGTGCAGGGAGTGATTCTCCCAGTTGTAACTTGACAAACATGGGACGGTCTCGTCATCTTCAACAGTCTACCCGTACCAGTAGGACTCTATCTGGTGCTGGTAACAGAAATTTTATGGAATATTTTCATAATTTTTTTAGACCCTCCTTTGCAAGGCCACCAGAGACAACAAGTCTGACACATAGTCAACGGCTGGAGAGGATGATACAGGAGTATCTCCAAATGAACATTGATGCCATGACTTTGCAAATGGAGCCTTGCTCATTTTGGGCTTCAAATCTAGAAAAATGGCCAGAGCTCTCTAGTTACGCCTTGGAGATTTTGTCGTGTCCAGATGCCAGCGTTGTCTCTGAACGTGTCTTCAGTGCTGCTGGGTGTGTGCTGACAGATAAGCGCACGCGTCTGTCCAGTGACAATGTGGACAGACTAACGTTCATCAAAATGAACAAGTCATAGATCCACCAGGAATTTACTACCCCTGTGTCATCCTGGGGAGAGTAAATGCTTGTGGATTTGGAATGTGCTTGATGCAAATCTAGCTGTGAAGTGTACAACTAGGACACAACTGCTGCCACTGAATGGGTGGGTGTGTGTGGGGCACAATTTTTGGAAAAAAAGGGAGACTCCACTTGGAGTAACCCTTGATTGCTGTATTTTTTTAAAATGATCCAAGATGAACAGAGCTGGGATCAGGAAAGACTTTGCTACCTACCCCGGTGTCATCCTGGGGACAGTTAATTATGGCGTATTTTTGAATGTGCTTGATGCAAATCTAGCTGTGAAGTGTACAACTAGGGCACAACTGCTGCCACTGATGGGGTGGGTGTGTGTGGGGCCCAATTTTTGGAAAAAAAGAGAGACTCCGCTTGGAGTAACCCTTGATTGCTGTGTTTTTTTAAAATGATCCAAGATGAACAGAGCTGGGATCAGGAAAGACTTTGCTACCTACCCCGGTGTCATCCTGGGGACGGTTAATTATGGCGTATTTTTGAATGTGCTTGATGCAAATCAAAACATCCTGTTTGTAACTAGGGCACAAGTGCTGCCACTGAATGGGGTGTCTGTGTGGCCCAATTTTTTGAAAAAAGGGAGACTCCGCTTGGAGTAACCCTTGCTTACATTGTTTTTAAAAGAAGCCAAGATGAACAGAGCTGGGATCAGGAAAGACTTTGCTACCTACCCCGGTGTCATCCTGGGGACGGTTAAGTATGGCGTATTTTTTAATGTGCTTGATGCAAATCTAGCTGTGAAGTGTACAACTGGGGCACAAGTGCTGCCACTGAATGGGTGGGTGTGTGTGGGGCACAAGTTTTGGAAAAAAAGGGAGACTCCGCTTGGAGTAACCCTTGCTTACAGTGTTTTTAAAAAGGAGCCAAGATGAACAGAGCTGGGATCAGGAAAGACTTTGCTACCTACCCCGGTGTCATCCTGGGGGCGGTTAAGTATGGCGTATTTTTGAATGTGCTTGATGCAAATCTAGCTGTGAAGTGTACAACTAGGGCACAAGTGCTGCCACTGAAGGGGTGTGTGTGTGTGGGGCCCAATTTTTGGAAAAAAGGGAGACTCCGCTTGGAGTCACCTTGCGGTGTTTTACATGATTTTAGAAGGGCGTGCCATGCATATATCTGTGTGTCCTCCTCTTTTTCCTTGTCCAGCTGTTTTGTTTTCGCATGAGAATTTGTCCTTGTCACTTTCCTATGTGTTTGTGTTGTGCTGTGAGTTGTTTGTCACCTTTTGGACACCTTTGAGGGTGTTTTCTAGGTGTTTTTATGTGTTTGTGAATGCCTGCCATTGTTTCCTATGCAATTCGAGTTCGGTTCGTCGAACGTTCGACGAACCGAACTCGAACGGGACCTCTGTTCGACGAACCGACCTCGAGCCGAACAGTGACCGGTTCACTCATCTCTACTCAGGACGAGGGGAATGAAAACACACAGGGTGATGATGAGGTTGGAGACCCCACTTACTGTCAAACCAAAGTCAGCCAGTCGATGACGTCAGCAGAGGAGGTGGAGGAGGATGCTACTGACGATGAGTTTACGTTGTGTCATCCTGGACAAAGAAAAAATACTGGAAGTGTGGCGGGCGGAGGAGGGGACGCCGCGCTCTCCCACTGCTGCTCGGGTCCGGCTGCCACGGCTGCTGCGGCCTGCAGCTGCTCGGTGGCTCGAGCGATGGGCCGGATCCCGGGGACTCTAGCGGCGCTCCTCGCCCGTGAGTGAAAGGGGATTTTGGGTGTGGGGATTGGTTATTGTCCGTGACGCCACCCACGGTTGTGGTGATTTGTTGACACCACCGCTGCTCTGTATGGGGATCCCGGGAAGGATGGTATGAAGCAGCCAGTTGTTGTGTTGCCCCTCCGTGGGTAGGGGTTGGTGATCCCGGGGCCCAGTGATTAGGTGGGTGATGCAGGGCTTGGTGGGCACAGGGACGCGGGGGCAGCGCTGTGCCTTGCGGCACTGTGGTACTCACTCAGCCTGAGACGTTGACACAGTTTTCGGTAAAACACACGGCTGGAAAGACGGTTCCCACGGACGGCTGCACTTGCTTTCCCCAATAGGTGACGGTGACGGTCCCTCTGTCCTGCACCTAAGTTGATGATGGTTGCGATGGGTTCCCACCGGTAACCCGCTCCCCGGCTTGGATATGGACCGGAGGAGCCCTACTTTGCCCGTAGGCGCTGGCCCTGAGAAACTGGTGCCCTGTCTGTGGCGGTGTCTTTCTGTAATGGTCAGACTGTTGCCTTCAATCGGTACTTGGTTGTTTGGAGACAGACGTCCCCTTCACTGACGGATTTGGCAAATTATGGTGACTCCTAGCCTTGCCGGGATCCGAAAGGCCCCTGCCCTGGTGCTGACTGTTCTTCGTATAATGCTCTAGACCGCCGGGCCACTACCCGTCCGCGGTCCTTCCAGCAACCTCCGAGCAGTCACCCCTGCGGACTATCACCGCCGTCTGCTGACCTTGCTGTCACTGTCCAGGCACACAGCCGGACCAACTTCAGGCTTTACTACTGTCACTTTTCTGTCACTTCAGCTTTTCTCTTTAGCTTTACTACTACTTCCTTTCACTTCACTTCACCTTCCTCCCTCCACTGTTTACTCTTCACTCTCCTAAACTGTACTCTACTGTTTACTCCTTCCACTTCCTCCTCCAAACTCTATCTGCCTGATTCTCCCGCCTCCAGGGCTGTGAACTCCTCGGAGGGCGGAGCCAACCGCCTGGCCCACCCCCTGGTGTGAACATCAGCCCCTGGAGGAAGACAACAAGGATTTTGGTAGCTTGGGTGTTCCTAACTGGGGTGTAGGGTGTGGTGGTGTTGTGATGACCTGTGACCCCTGGCTTGCCCAGGGCATCACATTCCCCCTTAGCAAAATGCAGACCGTCCGCGGGCTGCCCGTCCAACACCGGTTATATTTTCTGAAAATATGTAAAAAGGTAAAACGGTAACATAACATAAATTATAACATCATCCCACAACGGGAGGCACATTTCTTAAACGTTGCAAAACGGTTTACGGTTACGGTCTCCGCTCTCTCCCACCCAAGCAACCTGGCCCTGATGCTGCCGCTAAAACACAGGAAGCACCCCTTGACCCAAGTCCAGCACAAGTTACCCGAGCGGGATCTGTCCTTCCCCTCCAGAGGGTAGCCACCGGTTCCTGTGGTGGCTGGGCCCCAGCCTGCTCTGCTGAGGGTCCTCTTTCCAACCTGCCTCTCCGGAGGCGGCAACTGCGGAAACGGTAACGGTAAAACAACTTATTTACAAGCCACTAGCATCTGTGGTTGCCCTGCAAGTTCACGGGCTTGTCCATTGAAAATTCTCCATGCAAACTTTTTAAACGGTCCCCACGGGGACAACGGTGCCGGCAACGGCCGGTTTTCTCACAATCACGGTTAATCAGATGATTTTCACGGTAATCATTTTGCTTATCATCACTTTAAACTTTCAAATAAACACACAGTGGTGGTCCCAATGGGGACGGTGCAACGGCATCCCGCTGCCACTCTTTCTCACATAAATGCGGGCATGCACATCCACAACTCCCGCTCAGGAGCCAGGCCCACCTGGGTGCCCTCGGTGCCGGCTACGACCGGCCTCTCATACTGCCGTGGGCCCCACCAATCAGTGGCCTGCTCTGGGTCAGCCTGTGTGGGGGACGGGCCCAGCTGGAGTCCCTCCGTGTCGGCTACAACCGGCACCTTCAGCAATGAGGTACCGCGCTGTGACATGGCCTGCTCTGCCTCCTGGCAGCTACATCCCCGCTGTGCCTCAGCCGAGGCCCGGTGCCTGGGAGCGGTCAACGTGACTTGCGGTGTTGGCGTTTGATCAAGGATTGCCTCCGCTGCGGCCGGGCGAACTGCCGGGGCCGTCATCAGATCCGTCGCGGCTGGGATGGAAGCCGGGACGGGTGCCAGGGTGGTGGTAAAGGTAAGGCCCGGGGGCCGCAGGTCTGGGCCCTCTCCCACAGGTGCTGCGGGCTCCGCTACAGGGGTAACGGGTCGGTTGGGGCGTTGGCCGCCGGCATGGGCAGTGAGGGAGGTAGCGTGGTGGACGGCAGCAGGCCGGGCCCCTCAGCCGTATCGACCGATCCCTCGGGGACATAGGGGCGTGAGTCGCTTACCCGCTCCTCTGAGACCACCTCCACTTCGGATGCCCAAACGGTTGCGGCCAGGCCCTTCATCTCCGACGTCCACTTCGCCAGCATGAAGTGGACTTGGGCCTGTAGCTTCTGGCACATCTTGCTTCTGGATCCAGGAACGTGTTTCAGCAGAGTCCTGGCATCCCTGCACGCTACAGCGCTAGTTACATGCGGCTGCGACCACCACTCCTCCAGCGGCTCCGTCAGGCGCAGACCTCTTGTTTCCGTCCCCCTTAGCTTCTTTCCGGCCCCTCCTCTATTGGGGCGGGGTTTGGGCCTTCGCGCCTCTGCTACTCGAGAAGCCACTCGAGCGGGAACTTTTCGCGCCAAAGATGGCGACTTCTGACATTTTTCAGCCGGATACCTCCGGCGGTCACAAAGCGCACCTCTACCCAATGGCAGAGCGGTAAGATCCTGTTCGTGACGCCAAGTTGTCGCGGGCGGAGGAGGGGACGCCGCGCTCTCCCACTGCTGCTCGGGTCTGGCTGGCGGCTGCTGCGGCATGCTGCTGCTCGGTGGCTCGAGCGATGGGCCGGATCCCGGGGACTCTAGCAGCGCTCCTCGCCCGTGAGTGAAAGGGGATTTTGGGTGTGGGGATTGGTTATTGTCCGTGACGCCACCCACGGTTGTGGTGATTTGTTGACACCACCGCTGCTCTGTATGGGAATCCCGGGAAGGATGGTATGGAGCAGCCAGTTGTTGTGTTGCCCCTCCGTGGGTAGGGGTTGGTGATCCCGGGGCCCAGTGATTAGGTGGGTGATGCAGGGCTTGGTGGGCGCAGGGACGCGGGGGCAGCGCTGTGCCTTGCGGCACTGTGGTACTCACTCAGCCTGAGATGTTGACACAGTTTTCGGTAAAACACACGGCTGGAAAGACGGTTCCCACGGACGGCTGCACTTGCTTTCCCCAGTAGGTGACGGTGACGGTCCCTCTGTCCTGCACCTAAGTTGATGATGGTTGCCATGGGTTCCTACCGGTAACCCGCTCCCCGGCTTGGATATGGGCCGGAGGAGCCCTACTTTGCCCTCAGGCGCTGGCCCTGAGAAACTGGTGCCCTGGCGGTGGCGGTGTCTCTCTGTAATGGTCGGATTGTTGCCTTCAATCGGGACTTGGTTGTTTGGAGACAGACGTCCCCTTCACTGACGGATTTGGCAAATTATGGCGACTCCTAGCCTTGCCGGGATCCGAAAGGCCCCTGCCCTGGTGCTGACTGTTCTTCGTATACTGCTCCAGACCGCCGGGCCACTACCCGTCCGTGGTCCTTCCAGCAACCTCCGAGCAGTCACCCCTGCGGACTATCACCGCCGTCTGCTGACCTTGCTGTCACTGTCTGGGCACACAGCCGGACCAACTTCAGGCTTTACTACTGTCACTTTTCTGTCACTTCAGCTTTTTTCTTTAGCTTTACTACTACTTCCTTCTACTTCACTTCACTTTCCTCCCTCCACTGTTTACTCTTCACTCTCCTAAACTGTACTCTACTGTTTACTCCTTCCACTTCCTCCTCCAAACTCTATCTGCCTGGTTCTCCCGCCTCCAGGGCTGTGAACTCCTCGGTGGGCGGAGCCAACCGCCTTGCCCACCCCCTGGTGTGAACATCAGTCCCTGGAGGAAGGCAACAAGGATTTTGGTAGCTTGGGTGTTCCTAACTGGGGTGTAGGGTGTGGTGGTGTTGTGATGACCTGTGACCCCTGGCTTGCCCAGGGCGTCACAGAAGCATGTCAACAACTGAATCCTCAGCCACAACTCTGCCTCTGAGCATAAGTCATGTTGGCTATGCAGGTCACATGGGCTGTAAGCCTTGCCTTGCCTGGGACTTTTTGGACATCGCAAAGGATCACCCAAGTCATGTAATCTGTAAGATTTGTCAACAATCTCTAAGTAGAAGGCAAAAACTCACAGCTTTGAGTACATCCTCCATGAAGTGTCACATGGATATGAATTGATAGCGTGAAGGTGTATTGTTCAGCTTTAGCCACTGTCAATGCAACATGCTTATTTGCCGTTCATTGCATGCATTGTTGCAGACTACACACAAGGGGCTGTTTTTTTTGGGGATCTGCCTTTGTCTGTTTGGTCACTATAGCAATAGCAAATTGGTCTTCGGGTTTGGACTTGGAGATGCTGTCTATGAAGAGAAGGAAAAGCTAAAGGTGTGTGTTACAGCAAGGAGCCACCGCTGAAACATTTCGTTCAATTGTGAGTGGAGTCGTGTTGGAGTTTGGTGAGGAGAACTGTAACGCCAGTGAGCAGCATCCTGTGCCACAGACCAACATTCTTCCGGTGCTGTCTATACTATTTACCGTGAGAAGAGCGTAAAGTCTGTATTTATGGCAAATGGACATCACAGTACCCGGGTACGGTAGGCTGTGCCCAGACAGTAATGCGTGCACGCAACACTTTTTTTTATTAGCAAAACACATCTGTTCTGGGTTGGCCGACTATATAAACAAAAAGACTTGCTGCCTCTGAACTGTCAAATTGTCACTTACAGTTTAAATCATAGAGGGACAGCGACACATGTTTGCATGTTTGCTTTCAAGATCTCCATGACTGTGTTGCAGAGCTGTGTGGTTTGCATTCACACTGTTATCATCTGCCTTATCTGTGAGGCTTCAGCTAACAAGGGTATTCGGGGGGGGTGATGTGTTTTGTCTATGTTTAGGTAGATATCTTTGAAGCTCTTGTGATGTGCCACTGGTAAGTCGTGTTCGCACACACACACACACACGCACAAACACACAATTACTGCTGCTACGCAGAGGGATTCACAGGTAGTAGGCAACTGAATAGATTGTTCTATTATTTCACCTTCGTCACAGATTGGCTGGACTACCTGCAGTTAATAATTGCGTTCCAGAAATGGAAAGGAGTGTAGAATGCACATGTGTTGTACCTTGCTTGGCAGCAAAGGATTACTAACTTAGTATTCCAGACAATTTTAGGATGGCAGAAAAAGTGTCAGCTCTTTGGGCAAATTAAATAGTGTGGCAAAAGTGGCCAGGTGGTTACAGTGGCCGTGTTCTGTGGGTACCAGGACAGTAAATGAAGCCTCACTTTCTATACCTCCTAATGATGAAATGCAGCAAAGAATTCCCAGACTTTGCTAAAAAAAATAGCGTAGCAAAATGTGCATGAGGGTTTAATGCAGAGGTGCTGTAAAATGCTTGGCACCAGTGGGACACAAAATTAGTAGAGCAGCCACTGTTTGGATGCCACTTATATTCAGCACTGTTTGATATAAAAATACCGTGGCAAAAGTGGGCAGGTGGGTACAGTTGCCGGGTTCTCTGGGTCAGTGGACAGGAAAGGAAACCTCACTTTCTATCCCTCCTAATGGTGAAATGCAGCAAGGAATTTCCTGAGCTTAGGTATTCAGAAGCTGTTATCTAAAGTTGTATAGAGCGTTTCCACAGACCTGACTGTCACCTATAGCTCTGAGCCCGAGAGAATGAGCCCTGAAATAGACTGAAATAAACATCTGTCCATAATGAGTAGAGCGCTGTGTGTATAGCGTACACAGCCGGAGTGGCGCCAGGAGCTGCATGAGCGGTGACTGTCACATACACGCAGAAAGTAGATAATGGCGCCGTGAGAGAAAATGCTCGTATTTATAATGCAAGGTCATGTGACATTCAAAGCCTATGACACATGCCCTTGCTTGTCTGGCAAAAAAGACCACTTAGCTGTGTGTGTGTCTGGGATTAGCTGACATGCTGGCCCGCCCCACTGCACGCGCGCTTAGGGGGAAAAAAAATGGCGATCGCCATTGTCCCAGCAGCACTGATCTAAACGCGCCGCCCCCGCACCATATACGCTGAAATTTGATAATAGTGTGAATCACTAGTAACTAGCTAGGCTTTTTGCTGATCGAACCGTTCTCGAACGTAACTCGAGCTATCAAGCTTTTAGCATAAAGCTTACATTTGAGTTCGATCTCGAGCACCCCCAAAATCACTCGAACATGAAATTGGCGAACCTTGAACCTCGAACATCGCTCAACTCTACTTGGCAGATATAAATGGTCAACCTCAAATTGGAAGTTATCAGAGGAAATGGAGAGCCCAATTTAACATCATGCTGTGTTAGAGGCTCTACATCGTTTGGTGGATGTTCTATTCTCAATAGTAAAAGCCAGTGTCGGACTGAAGGACAAATGGAAAAACAGAGGATATCATTCTTGGGAGAACACTCAAAATAATAAATTAGGTGGTTTCACATGTAGCATTTTATCCCGTTAGCTTGTAAACATAAACAGGGTTCAAGAACGAATAAACAAACTGTTTCTATATTAAGTAAATAGAAATAAATGGCCCCAATTTAGTGGAATACAGACTGCTCAATTCTGCATCATTAAACAGTAATATATTTTCCGCTTATTTTACATAATCAATGAAGGTAAAAATAACAGCAGCAAACTGCTACTATGAGGATGTCATGATGGGAATGTTTATAGGTATTGGTGGCTTGAAAGCCTGTCAACCCTAGTGCTTGACTGCCACATTCAAGGGTATAGTTTTGAGGGTAACTTGGCTCTTCTCAGTACCCCAGTGTTTAATTGTGTGTATGTCTGTGACGGGAGTGTCACGGTGGGGTGGGAAAAGCCCTTGGGTGACAAAAAAAACTCTTACTGATATCAAGTGAAAAGTTAATACAATAAGAAGAATGACAGATATCTCTGATATTTTCTGTCACGTTTTGCCCTAAAATGGAGACTGAATAGCTGAAATGGATCAGATTGGAACATGCACTCAGCAATGTAAGCACTGAAGGTGAAGTTCACTCCTCAAAACAGAACCACATCTACCAACAAGATCACTAAAAAAATGCATTCCCTACAATTTATTTCCAAAATGTGTTAATACATATCAGAAAGGGACAACAAACAATAAAAACATCTGTGCAGCGCAAAGGCTGCAGTTCTAGTAAAATAGATCCATGATCCCCTACTGACTCAAAATTTCAGCAGAGCCAAGAAAATAGTAATAAAATACACTTAGGTCCAGAAATATTTGGACAGTGACACAATTTTGGCGAGTTGGGCTCTGCATGCCACCACATTGGATTTGAAATGAAATCTCTACAACAGAATTCAAGTGCAGATTGTAACGTTTAATTTGAAGGTTTGAACAAAAATATCTGATAGAAATTGTAGGAATTGTCACATTTCTTTACAAACACTCCACATTTTAGGAGGTCAAAAGTAATTGGACAAATAAACCAAACCCAAACAAAATATTTTTATTTTCAATATTTTGTTGCGAATTCTTTGGAGGCAATCACTGCCTTAAGTCTGGAACCCATGGACATCACCAAACGCTGGGTTTCCTCCTTCTTAATGCTTTGCCAGGCCTTTACAGCCGCAGCCTTCAGGTCTTGCTTGTTTGTGGGTCTTTCCGTCTTAAGTCTGGATTTGAGCAAGTGAAATGCATGCTCAATTGGGTTAAGATCTGGTGATTGACTTGGCCATTGCAGAATGTTCCACTTTTTTGCACTCATGAACTCCTGGGTAGCTTTGGCTGTATGCTTGAGGTCATTGTCCATCTGTACTATGAAGCGCCGTCCGATCAACTTTGCGGCATTTGGCTGAATCTGGGCTGAAGGTATATCCCGGTACACTTCAGAATTCATCCGGCTACTTTTGTCTGCTGTTATGTCATCAATAAACACAAGTGACCCAGTGCCATTGAAAGCCATGCATGCCCATGCCATCACGTTGCCTCCACTATGTCTTACAGAGGATGTGGTGTGCCTTGGATCATGTGCCGTTCCCTTTCTTCTCCAAACTTTTTTCTTCCCATCATTCTGGTACAGGTTGATCTTCGTCTCATCTGTCCATAGAATGCTTTTCCAGAACTGAGCTGGCTTCATGAGGTGTTTTTCAGCAAATGTAACTCTGGCCTGTCTATTTTTGGAATTGATGAATGGTTTGCATCTAGATGTGAACCTTTGGATTTACTTTCATGGAGTCTTCTCTTTACTGTTGACTTAGAGACAGATACACCTACTTCACTGAGAGTGTTCTGGACTTCAGTTGATGTTGTGAATGGGTTCTTCACCAAAGAAAGTATGCGGCGATCATCCACCACTGTTGTCATCCATGGACGCCCAGGCCTTTTTGAGTTCCCAAGCTCACCAGTCAATTCCTTTTTTCTCAGAATGTACCCGACTGTTGATTTTGCTACTCCAAGCATGTCTGCTATCTCTCTGATGGATTTTTTCTTTTTTTTCAGCCTCAGGATGTTCTGCTTCACCTCAATTGAGAGTTCCTTAGACCGCATGTTGTCTGGTCACAGAAACAGCTTCCAAATGCAAAACCACACACCTGTAATCAACCCCAGAACTTTTAATGACTTCATTGATTACAGGTTATCGAGGGAGACACCTTCACAGTTAATTGCAGCCCTTAGAGTCCCTTGTCCAATTACTTTTGGTCCCTTGAAAAAGAGGAGGCTATGCATTACAGAGCTATGATTCCTAAACCCTTTCTCCGATTTGGATGTGAAAACTCTCATATTGCAGCTGGGAGTGTGCACTTTCAGCCCATATTATATATATAATTGTATTTCTGAACATGTTTTTGTAAACAGCTAAAATAACAAAACTTGTGTCACTGTCTAAATATTTCTGGCACCGACTGTACTAGGTCAGTCAGTATACAGTGAAGTACAACATCAATAAATAAACTTTTATGGGGGATTTTGGTTTGTCGCTTCGATTAAAATGGACATATAGAAGGTGAAATAAGTATTGAACATGTCATCAAGTTTCTAAATATATATGTATTTTAAAGATGCTATTAACATCAATATCTTACCAGATTTTAGTGGGTGCTTGGTACTCAAAATGAACAGGGTGGAAGTCGTGTTGGGCTTGACTGAAGGAGTGAATATAATGGAAATCAAAGGGAAAGTCAAGCATCTTTTTCTGGAAGATCTTCCAAAAAAATGCTTTACTTTCCCATTGACGTCCATCAGACATGAGACGAGCATGTTCAATTGTCTGTTCTGCTCAACTCAAGTAATAATGAGTACTTAAGTATGGTAGTGCTCACTCCTCAGTAGTAACAACACAATTATTTCACACAGGTAAAGAAAACCATAAACATCCATAAATTGTGTAATAATGAAAAATGACACAGAAAAAATTATTAAACACATCATAAAAGAGAGGTGCAAAAAGCCATGGAAAGTCATGACACCAGCTTAAATCTAACAATGTCTGCTGGTTCAACTGATGGCTTAAAAAAAGTCTCATTAGAAATGTGTTACACAAGAAACAATTCATAATGGGTAAAATCAGTGAGCTGTTTTAAGACCCTTGCAACTCTATTCTTGCAAAACGTACTGATCATATTGGTTACAGAAAAAGTTCAACATTACTTGATTCCAGTGAACACTAATGGTGTCATAATGCAAAAGCCTAAAGAACATAATTTCGCCAAAAACTAGCCTCGACCATGTTATCCTAGTAACATTTCAGGCAGAAGAAAGAAGATACAATTGTATCTCCTCGTCAATGGCCTGTATGCATGCTCACCATGCAAGACTCCACTGCTGAACAAAAAGCATATTCAAGCATTTTAGAAGTTTCTTCAACAACCTTTAGAAAAGCCTGTTAAATATTGTGAGGATATAGTCTTGTCAATGAGAACAAAATTAAACCTTTTGGAAACCATAATACCCACCATGTTCGGAGGCCAAAAAGTGCCGCATATTACCCCCAAAATAACATAACAACTGTTATGTTTGTAGATGATAACATCCTGATTTGGGCTGTTTTACAACATACTTCATTTGAAAACTTCGTATAGTTGAGGGAAGGATGAGAGGAAAATGTATAGACACAGTTCTTAAAGAGAGAAAATCTGCTAAAATGGCTGAGCCAATCACCGGACCTAAATCCAAGTGAAAATATATGGAAGGAACTAAAGCTCAGAGTTCATAGAAGGAGCCCAAAAGCTGCATGGATGTGAAGAGTGTTTGTGTGGAAGAATGAGCCAAAATCCTACCTGAACAAAGCAGGCGACTATTGTCTCCAAACAGGCATCTAGAAGCTTCATCACCAACAAAACCTTTTGTACAAAATATTAAACATTTCCCAATCTGGCGATTTTCCATTTTATTGTGCTGTCATATATACACCTAATTCCTGTATAAATCTCAGCACCAAAACTGCATGTCCTGGCAAAAAATCACACCACGCGTTTTAAAGCGTTTCATTTTTTTGCCAGAAGATGCAGATTTGATGCAATTATTTGGTGTATGAATATCAGCACCAAATCTGCATCTCTTAGCAAAAAAACTGCACAAAATGGTTTTGACGCTGTTTCAGTCCAGTGAGCACTGTTGGGCCATAATCCGAAAGTGGAAAAAAACATCATTTCACCATAACCAAATGCCATAACCAGGTGCTCTACACAAGATTTCAGAGAGAGAGAGGAGAAAAGAATTGTCAGAAGAGTTGATCCAGAGCCAAGTACCACCTTTGAAGAACTATGGAATCTGGTACAATTGTTTCAAAGAAAACAATAAGTAATACACTCAACCTCCATAGCCTAGATGTTACGAATCGGCGCCGCCATAGCCGCAAGCAGCTTGCTGAGGTTCCGGTTGCGACCAGGCGCTGGTTGTCATTTTTGGCCGTGTCTCGGGTCATCCAGCTGGCTGCTTGCTCCTCCATGTCTAAGTGTGGAGAGGAGGCTAGTACGCATGCGTGTGCCGATTTACCTCAGCCAGAGCCTAAGTCCAGTCTTTTGCCTAATGAGCATGCTCAGCCTGATAGTGCCATTTCTGAGGCTAAGTCCTCAGTTCAGGCTACTGAGCATGCTCAGTACACTTAGTAAAATCCTCTTTGCACAGGTACTTGGACTTCGTGCCATGTCGAAGTCCTGTGTTGTGCCTATTGAGCATGCTCAGGCAGATAGTCTGATTTCTGAGACTGTTTTTCGGACTACTGAGCATGCTCAGGCACTTAGTACATCAGAGGCTAGGTATGGTAAGGACCTCACTGGGCATGTCCGTGAGGTGGCAGACCCTGATACGGCTGAGGGCGTCCTGATGACGTGCCACTCCGGACTGGCTCACGGATGCCCGCCCGCTATGACCTTGAACCTCACCATTGGTCATCAGACGATGACTAATGAGGTGTTTGGGGCGTGGCTGCCATGAGGTCATCAGTGATGTAGCGGTTCCGGATAGGCTGCTGGTGACATCACGGATGATGTGGTACTCCGCAATTGGCCCTAGGAGGTGCCATTACGGTAAAAAAAAAACATAATTAGTTAACCAAATAGAGAAAAATTTTCTAAAGGACCGAAAAATATTTCTCTAAAACACAGTTTTTATTACTAAATTTAAAATATTTTAATCAAGCCATAGATCATACTATCATAAATAGCTATATCGGTCAGTGAGCACACAGCAAAAGTCGTGCAAAGGTGAATGCACTCTGAAAGAGTTATCTATCTAGTGGAAGGGATAGCCCGGTGTAGAATTGTTGATTTTTTTTAAGATATTATTAAAATATTAATTAATAGGGATAGGCTACTGTCGCGGGCGGGGAGGAGGGTGTCAGCACACTATGCTCACCCCTTCTGCTCGGGTCCGGCGGCTGCTGCTCAGTGGTGGCTCGAGCTGTGGGCCGGATCCCGGGGATTCTCGAGCGGCACTCCTCGCCCGTGAGTGAAAGGGGGTTGTTGGGTGTGGGGATAGTTTATTGTCCGTGATGCCACCCACGGTTGTGGTGATTTCACCACCGCTGCTCAATATGGGGATCCCGGGGATGGTGATGCGGAGCAGCCAGGTGTTGCATTGCCCCTCCGTGGGTAGGGGTTGGTGATCCCGGGGCCCAGTGATGAGATGGGAGATGCAGGGCCTGGTGGGCGCAGGGACGCGGGGGCAGCTGTTACACCTCGTAGCTCTCCTGTGGCAAGGAATGAGACAGTCTCCTTGCCTGCCACGAGCGCTCCTGCTCCGCAGCGCCAAAGGTCTGCCAGACTGCGCAGAGTGCAGGAGAAACCTCCTCAGAGAGGCAGCACAAGTGTGACACCTAGTGGTACTCCTGTTGCAAGAAATGAGGCGGTCTCCCATTCCTTGCCTGCCACAGCTCCTCCTGCTCAGCAGCCTCGAAGGTCTGTGAGGTTGCGCAATGTGCAGAGATTTGCTGCTCAGGAAAGCAGTAAGACTCCCGTTATCTCTACACATTGTGAGACCGAGGATCCCGCCTCTATTTCCCAGAGGCAGGAGGGTGAGCATGTGCTATGCTTGGTGGATCCTGATTCGCCCACTGACGTCACACGGCTTGATGACAAGGCTGGTGACGTGGTGAATCCTGACTGGCCAGGCTGGGATGTCGTGGATCCTGATTGGGTCAAGTCCGTCATCTCCGCCTCGCGCCCGCCCTTGGCTGGAGCTACACCTCCTTAAAAGCTCCTCCTGCCATCATGGCGGCGCGCGACCGTCCTTCTATGTTTGGATGTCTGGCAGCGTGCTGCCACGCCACTGCTCAGGCATTATCTTCTTCTGTGGGCTTGGCCCTTGCTGCTTAGGCAGCACCTGGTTTGCAGGCCGTGTCCCTGCCTTGCTGCTCCGGCAGTAGCTCCTTCTACAGGCCATGTTCCTGTCCCAGGTGAGCTCCTCGAGTCTCCACTGGACTCACCTGGTTATTGAAAGCACACGTGCGTGGGCACCTCTGTGCTACCCTCGTGCCATATTCTCGTGACTTCCACTGGCACACGTGCGTGGGCACCTCTGTGCTTCCCCGTGCAACAGGTACACCGAGCCGTGTGATCCCTGCCATACAACCCACATGGGTTAGGGCAGACCGGTGTACATAGATCGTCTGTGACATTCCAGACGATCGCTAGCAGCAACCCGCTCACTCTTCACCCACCATAGCAGCGGTCCCTTACACCGCACAGTGGACCTTGACCGGCAGAAGCTGTCCATTCCCCATCTTGGCACGCTTCCCCGGGTCCCCCTCGTAACAGGAAGCGCTGTGCCTTGCAGCACTGTGGAACTCACTCAGCCTGAGACGTTGACACAGTTTTACGGTAAACCACACGGCTGGAAAGACAGTTCCCACGGACGGCTGCACTTGCTCTCCCAGTAGGTAACGGTGATGTCCCTCTGACCTGCACCTGATGTTTCTAAGTTGGTAGCGATGGGTCCCCACCGGTAACCCGCTCCCCGGCTTCAAGCTGGACCGGAGGAGCTCTACTTTGCCCGCAGACGCTGGCCCTGAGGAACTGGTGCCTTGGCGGTGGCGGTGTTCCTCCTTAATGGTTGGACTGTTGCCTTCAATCGGGACTTGGTTGTTGGGGGATCTACGTCCCCTTCACTGACGGATTCGGCAAATTATGGCGACTCCTAGCCTTGCCGGGGTCCGAGAGGCCCCTGCCCTGGTGCTGACTGTCCTTTGCATGCTGCTCCAGACCGCCGGGTCACTACCCGTCCGTGGTCCTTTCAGGAACTCCCGAACAGTCACCCCTCTGGACAGTCACCGTCGTTGCTGACCTTGCTGACCCGGTCCTGCACACAGCTGGACCAACTTCAGGCTTTCCACTCTCTTTCTTTCCTGTCACCACTCTTACTTTCCTCCTTTACCACTTTACTTCCTTTACTTCGCTCAAGCCCTGCCTGGGCTAAACTAGCTGTTTACTCAAGCTCTTCCCTGAGCTTTTTCTGCCTGGTTTCTCCCGCCTCCAGAGCTGTGAACTCCTCGGTGGGCGGAGCCAACCGCCTGGCCCACCCCCTGGTGTGAATCTTCAGCCTCTGGAGGAAGGCAACAAGGATTTTTGGTTAGCTTTGATGTTCCTGACTGGGATGTAGGGTGTGTTGGTGCATGACCCATGACCCCTGGCTTGCCCAGGGCGTCACATTCCCCCTTAGCAAAATGCAGACCGTCCGCGGGCTGCCCGTCCAACACCGATTTTATTTTTCTGCAAAATATAACATGGTAACGGTAACATATATACATTTTAATAACTCTTACCATAACGGGAGGCACATTTCTTAAACGTTGCAAACGGTTCACGGTTACGGTTTCCGCTCTCTCCCACCCAAGCAACCTGGCCCTGATGCTGCCCCTAAAACCCAGGCAGCACCCCTTGACCCACAGTCCAGCACAAGTTACCCGAGCGGGATCTGTCCTTCCCCTCCAGAGGGTAGCCACCGGTTCCTTTGGTAGCTGGGCCCCAGCCTGCTCTGCTGAGGGCCCTCCCTACAACCTGCCTCTCCGGAGGCGGCATTGCGGAAACGGTAACTGCAAACAACTTATTTACAAGCCACTTAACGTTTGTGGTTGCCCTGCAAGTTCACGGGCTTGTCCATGGATAGTTCCCATGCAAACTTTTTAAACGGTCCCCACTGGGACAACGGTGCCGGCTCCGGCCGGTTGCAAATCAAGCAGACAATCAGGTTACTGTTCGGTAATCATCTTATCATCAGCAGAACTTTCAAACAAACTTTTAAACACAATGGTGGTCCCAACGGGGACTGGACAACTTTTAGGCGGAGGACCGCCGGCTTAGCAGTCCATCCTCAATCGCGGGGCTCTAGTGCCACCTTCACATGGTGCACCGCCGTGGACCCCGATGGTAGCTAGCTGCGGGTCATCTTCCTCCATATTCATGCGGGCATGCACATCCGCTCTACACCCCTCTCGGGCATCGATCTACCTGCGCAGCTGCTGTTGCCGTCGCTCCCAGCCGGGAGCACTTACTGTTTGCTCCGGTTCAGCGTGTGCGGGGGACGGGCCCAGCCAGAGCCCCTCCGTGTCGGCTATGACCGGCACCTCCAGTAATGAGGGACCCCGCTGTGACATGGCCTGCTCTGCCTCCTGGCAGCCGCATCCCCGCCGTGCCTCCAGTGCATCTTTTCTGACGGCTTCAGCCTTCGGCTTCTTCCATAGAAGCGGTTCAGGGTGGTCATGAGCTTCTGCTGCAGGTCGGTCCGCCGGGGCGGATTGGCAGGGTACCGCTACCGGTGGTGGTGATAGCGGGCCTAGTGGCGGGGCAGCAGCAGCTAATGCGGGTAGCGGGAGAGGCAGCAGGGTGAACGGGTGTAGGCCGGGCCCCTCAGCCGCAGCGGCCGATCCCTCGGGAATACAGGGACGTGGGTCTCTTACCCATACCTCCAAATCTTCCTCCACCTCGCATCTCCGCATAGCAGCCACCACTTCCACCATGTCGGCCTCCCACTCCTCCAGGAGGAGCTGCATGCGGACCTGCCGACGGCTGCTTAGCTGGGCGGTCCGGACTTCCACCCACGCCGCCATGCCGGGCGCGGGGACCATGGTGTTGTTGGTCGGGCTCAGCATCTTTAGCAGCGGCCTCTTCCAGGAACCAATGAATGGCCGCAGGGTCCTGGCGTCCCTGCTTCCATAGCCGCGCTCACATGCGGCCAGCCGCCATTTCGTCCCCCTTAGCTCTTTTCGGCCCCTCCTCTCTCGAGGCGGGGTTTTGGCATTCGCGCCTCTGCTACTCGAGAAGACGCTCGAGCGGGAACTTTTCGCGCCAAAGATGGCGACTTCTGAAATTTTTCAGCCGGATACCTCCGGCGGTAACAAGGCGCACCTCTACCAAACGGCATAGCGGTAAGATCCTGTTCGTGACGCCAAGTTGTCGCGGGCGGGGAGGAGGGTGTCAGCACACTACGCTCACCCCTTCTGCTCGGGTCCGGCAGCTGCTGCTCAGTGGTGGCTCGAGCTGTGGGCCGGATCCCGGGGGTTCTCGAGCGGCACTCCTCGCCCGTGAGTGAAAGGGGGTTGTTGGGTGTGGGGATAGTTTATTGTCCGTGACGCCACCCACGGTTGTGGTGATTTCACCACCGCTGCTCAATATGGGGATCCCGGGGATGGTGATGCGGAGCAGCCAGGTGTTGCGTTGCCCCTCCGTGGGTAGGGGTTGGTGATCCCGGGGCCCAGTGATGAGATGGGAGATGCAGGGCCTGGTGGGCGCAGGGACGCGGGGACAGCGCTGTGCCTTGCGGCACTGTGGAACTCACTCAGCCTGAGACGTTGACACAGTTTTACGGTAAACCACACGGCTGGAAAGACGGTTCCCACGGACGGCTCTACTCTCCCAGTAGGTAATGGTGATGTCCCTCTGACCTGCACCTGATGTTTCTAAGTTGGTAGCGATGGGTCCCCACCGGTAACCCGCTCCCCGGCTTCAAGCTGGACCGGAGGAGCTCTACTTTGCCCGCAGACGCTGGCCCTGAGGATCTGGTGCCTTGGCGGTGGCGGTGTTCCTCCTTAATGGTTGGACTGTTGCCTTCAATCGGGACTTGGTTGTTGGGGGATCTACGTCCCTTTCACTGACGGATTCGGCAAAGTATGGTGACTCCTAGCCTTGCCGGGGTCCGAGAGGCCCCTGCCCTGGTGCTGACTGTCCTTTGCACGCTGCTCCAGATCCCCGGGTCACTACCCGTCCGCGGTCCTTCCAGGAACTCCCGAACAGTCACCCCTCTGGACAGTCACCTTCGTTGCTGACCTTGCTGACCCGGTCCTGCACACAGCTGGACCAACTTCAGGCTTTCCACTCTCTTTCTTTCCTGTCACCACTCTTGCTTTCCTCCTTTACCACTTTACTTCCTTTACTTCGCTCAAGCCCTGCCTGGGCTAAACTAGCTGTTTACTCAAGCTCTTCCCTGAGCTTTTTCTGCCTGGTTTCTCCCGCCTCCAGAGCTGTGAACTCCTCGGTGGGCGGAGCCAACCGCCTGGCCCACCCCCTGGTGTGAATCATCAGCCTCTGGAGGAAGGCAACAAGGATTTTTGGTTAGCTTTGATGTTCCTGACTGGGATGTAGGGTGTGTTGGTGCATGACCCGTGACCCCTGGCTTGCCCAGGGCATCACACTACAATTCCCTGGTCTCACTCCTGCCTAGCCGCAGAGGTTAATACGCCATAATGTTTTGGGCGCCCCCGCTCAGCGTCGGCTATCCCTAAAAACCCTATACTTAGCAGTGTGCCAAATAACGACCCATACCTCAAAGGTGCAGGTTGTGCTGAAGTCAGAGTTGTTCAATCACACATTGTGCATGGTCAGTATAAGGGTTATTAATAAAAGTATTGTTGTTGGTCATACAGTCAGGGCCAGAAATATTTGGACAGGGACACAAGTTTTGTTATTTTAGCTGTTTACAAAAACATGTTCAGAAATACAATTATATATATAATATGGGCTGAAAGTGCACACTCCCAGCTGCAATATGAGAGTTCTCACATCCAAATCGGAGAAAGGGTTTAGGAATCATAGCTCTGTAATGCATAGCCTCCTCTTTTTCAAGGGACCAAAAGTAATTGGACAAGGGACTCTAAGGGCTGCAATTAACTCTGAAGGCGTCTCCCTCGTTAACCTGTAATCAATGAAGTAGTTAAAAGGTCTGGGGTTGATTACAGGTGTTTGGTTTTGCATTTGGAAGCTGTTGCTGTGACCAGACAAAATGCGGTCTAAGGAACTCTCAATTGAGGTGAAGCAGAACATCCTGAGGCTGAAAAAAAGAAAAAATCCATCAGAGAGATAGCAGACATGCTTGGAGTAGCAAAATCAACAGTCGGGTACATTCTGAGAAAAAAGGAATTGACTGGTGAGCTTGGGAACTCAAAAAGGCCTGGGCGTCCACGGATGACAACAGTGGTGGATGATCGCCGCATACTTTCTTTGGTGAAGAAGAACCTGTTCACAACATCAACTGAAGTCCAGAACACTCTCAGTGAAGTAGGTGTATCTGTCTCTAAGTCAACAGTAAAGAGAAGACTCCATGAAAGTAAATACAAAGGGTTCACATCTAATCTAGATGCAAACCATTCATCAATTCCAAAAATAGACAGGCCAGAGTTAAATTTGCTGAAAAACACCTCATGAAGCCAGCTCAGTTCTGGAAAAGTATTCTATGGACAGATGAGACAAAGATCAACCTGTACCAGAATGATGGGAAGAAAAAAGTTTGGAGAAGAAAGGGAACGGCACATGATCCAAGGCACACCACATCCTCTGTAAAACATGGTGGAGGCAACGTGATGGCATGGGCATGCATGACTTTCAATGGCACTGGGTCACTTGTGTTTATTGATGACATAACAGCAGACAAGAGTAGCCGGATGAATTCTGAAGTGTACCGTGATATACTTTCAGCCCAGATTCAGCCAAATGCCGCAAAGTTGATCGGACGGCGCTTCATAGTACAGATGGACAATGACCCCAAGCATACAGCCAAAGCTACCCAGGAGTTCATGAGTGCAAAAAAGTGGAACATTCTGCAATGGCCAAGTCAATCACCAGATCTTAACCCAATTGAGCATGCATTTCACTTGCTCAAATCCAGACTTAAGACGGAAAGACTCACAAACAAGCAAGACCTGAAGGCTGCGGCTGTAAAGGCCTGGCAAAGCATTAAGAAGGAGGAAACCCAGCGTTTGGTGATGTCCATGGGTTCCAGACTTAAGGCAATGATTGCCTCCATAGGATTCGCAACAAAATATTGAAAGTAAAAATAATTTGTTTGGGTTTGGTTTATTTGTCCAATTACTTTTGACCTCCTAAAATGTGGAGTGTTTGTAAAGAAATGTGACAATTCCTACAATTTCTATCAGATATTTTTGTTCAAACCTTCAAATTAAACTTTACAATCTGCACTTGAATTCTGTTGTAGAGGTTTGATTTCAAATTCAATGTGGTGGCATGCAGAGCCCAACTCGGGAAAATTGTGTCACTGTCCAAATATTTCTGGACCTAACTATATATAAACGGTTCCCAATTTGGACAACCTATACACAGGCTCCCATTTAGGGATATACAAAAAAGGTCTGAATTACTTATTTAATAATCCTAGTTAGTCAATATGACCAACAGATTTATTGCGGGCCTGTAAGTAAAAAAAGTCCCAATAAGGGTAAACTTATCTTGCTGGAGAGTGAACTCCCAGAAGAATCCCGACGCGTTTCCTCCACTTTATCTGGAATTCATCAGGGGATGTTACCATTAGAGATAAGTGATGTTCGAAGTTTGAGGTTCGCCAATTTCATGTTCGAGTGATTTTGGGGGTGCTCAAGAAGCTTTTTGCTAAAAGCTCGACAGTTCGAGTTATGTTTGAGAACGGTACGATCACCAAAAAGCCTAGCTAGTTACTAGCTGGCTTTTCGCTGTAATAGTGTGAGTCACTGTGATTCACGTTATTATCAAATTTCAGCGTATAGTGTGCGGGGGAGACGCGGATCAGATCTGTGGTGCACTGCTGAGAGGATGCAGATGGCCATTTTTTTTTTTTTTCCCCAACCGCGCGTGCAGTGGGGTGGGCCAGGATGTCAGCCAATTACAGACACACGCACAGCTAAGTGCATTTTTGCCAGACAAGCAAGGGCATGTGTCATAGGCTGTGACCTTGCGTGTGTGGGTGACAATCACCGCTCATGCTGCTGCCGCCAATTCTGCTGTGTGCGCTATAGACATAGTGCAAGCTACACAGCGCTCTAGGGATTAGGGACTGATGGTTATTTCAGCCCTTTTCAGGGCTGATTTCAAGGCGCTTAGAGCCATAGCTGCTAGGCAGGTCCGTGCAAACGCTGTTTACAGCTTTAGATAACAGCATCTGTATACCTCAGCTCAGGGAATTCCTTGCTGCATTTCATCATTAGGAGGGATACAAAGTGAGGCTTCCTTTCCTGCCCGGGTACCCACAGAAGTTGGGCACTGTACCCACCTGCCCACTTTTGCCACGCAATTTTATTTGCCCAAAGAGCTGACACTTTTGGTGCCATTCTAAAAGTGTCTGGAATACTAAGTTACTGTTCTTTTCCTGTCCACTGACCAATAGAACTCGGGCACTGTACCCACCTGCCCACTTCTGCCACGCAATTTTATTTGCCTAAAGAGCTGACACTTTTGCTGCCATCGTAAATGTGTCTGGAATACTAAGTTAGTGTTCCTTTCCTGTCCACTGACCCACAGAACCTGTGCACTTACCCACCTGCCCACTTTTGCCACGCAATTTTATTTGCCCAAAGAGCTGACACTTTTTCTGTCATCCTAAAAGTGTCTGGAATAGTAAATTAATTTTCCTTTCCTGTCCTGATACCACCAGAACCCGCGCACTGTACCCACCTGCCCTTTTTTGACACGCAATTTTATTTGCCCAAAGAGCTGACACTTTAGCTGCCATCCTAAAAGTGTCTAGAATACTAAGTTACTGTTCCTTTTCTGTCTACTGACCCAAAGAACCCAGGCACTGTACCCACCTGCCCACTTTTGCCATGCAATTTTATTTGTCCAAAGAGCTGACACTTTTTCTGCCATCCTAAAAGTGTCTGGAATAGTAAATTAATTTTCCTTTCCTGTCCTGATACCACCAGAACCCGGGCACTGTACCCACCTGCCCACTTTTGACATGCAATTTTATTTGCCCAAAGAGCTGACACTTTTGCTGCCATCCTAAAAGTGTCTGAAATACTAAGTTACTGTTCCTTTCCTGTCCTGGTACCCACAGAACCCGGGCACTGTACCCACCTGCCCACTTTTGACATGCAATTTTATTTGCCCAAAGAGCTGACACTTTTGCTGCCATCCTAAAAGTGTCTGGAATACTAAGTTACTGTTCCTTTCCTGTCCACTGACCCACAGAACTCGGGCACTGTACACACCTGTCCATTTTTGATACGCAGTTCTAATTGCAAACTGTGCTGCCACTGTTAGGGGCATACAAAAATTGTCTGTGATAGTCAGTGCTGGTTCTTCAGCTGTCAATAAAGCTAGACCACCTCTGCATTCTACACCAACTCTCAATTATTGCATCCACATTTTAAGTGGCCAATCTTGTTGCTAACAAAATGAGTGGCAAAAGGACAGATGCTGGTGAAAAGGGGAACATGCGTGTTGGAAAATGAAAAAAAGTTTGTGTCCGTGGGGAAGGTGGGAAAGCTACATTAACATCTGCTGAAGATAGGCCATCTTCCAGCAAAAGTAAGATGTCTACTACTTTCCGTGGACAATCCGATGTGCTCCCTTTTTTATGGACAACTGTGACAAAAGTAGATGATGCACAAAAAAAGAACATGCTTGAATGGATCTCAAGTGCTCCAACAAGTGGCCTCTCCTCCACCTCAACTTCAACATCCAAAAAACAACAGTCCTCTGAGTTGTCATCATAATCACACTTGCTTTTTCCCAGCTCTCAAGTCTCCACCCGCCCTGCAGAGTATAATGTAACAGAGATGGCTGAGTCTGCAGAGCTGTTCAGTCACACTATAGCCTGGGAATCAGAGGTCTGCTCCCAAACTGTAACACCTGTTGGTGGGGACAATGAGGAACATACTAATGACGATGAGACGCAGATACCAGATTGTGATGACAACTTAACTATTCAGTCAGGGCAGGACAAGTTTAAGTCTGAGGGTGAGGGGAGTGCAAACAAAAACGCTTGATGATGAAGTTCTAGATCCCACTTACTGTCAACCCACAGTCATGCACTCGAGGAGGTCACCTGAGGTGGTGGAGGAGGATGCAACTGACAATGAAGTTACCTTGCGCATTCTTGGACAGAGTCGGAGTACTGGAAGCGACATCAACAACTGCATCCTCAGCCACAACTCTGCCTCTGAGCACGAGTCGGGTTGGCTTTTCAGGTCACATGGCCTATAAGTTTTGCCTAGCCTGGTTCTTTTTTGACCTTGCAAAGGATCTCCCAAATCATATGATCTGTAAAATTTGTCGGGAATCTGTTAGTAGAGGCCAAAACCTCACCAATTTGACAACTTCTTCCATGAATCATCACATGAATAACAAGCATAAGTCCCAGTGGGAAGCTCACCATGCTGCAATGCAGCCTAGCAGAGTGGGCCAAACACCGTCTGCCCCTTGAAGTTCCTCCACACGCTCTTCATCTTCTATGACTGTGGGGACAGCTGTTACTACTGGTTTTCCACGCATACCTTTCACAACTTTAACTGCAACAGCCAGTTTTCTTGGTAGGTCATCAGTTGGTTTGGAAGGGGAAACAAGTGCTGGTGTACAGCTCTCTCAGACATCAAGAGCACCAACTTTGGATAAAGGCAACATCATGTCTCCACCTGCACTTTCCTAACAGACCTGCATTTTTCCTGGGACACCCTACTCATCAGCGTCTCCACACAGCAGCCAGATCTCTGTCCCTCAGATGTGGACAAAAACAAGGCCATTTCCTCCGAGCCATGACAAAGCTAAGAGGTTGACTTTATCCTTCTGTAAGCTCTTGGCTACCGAAATGCTGCCTTTCCGACTGGTGGGCACAGAGGATTTTCAAGACCTTGTGTCCGTCGCATGTGCCCCAGTACCAGATGCCCAGTCGCCACTACTTCTCTAAGAAAGATGTGCCTGCGCTACACCAGCATGTCGCACACAACATCCCCGCTTCCTTGAGAAACCCTGTGTGTGACCGGGTGCATTTCACCACCGATACTTGGACCAGTAAGCATGGACAGGGGCATTACATGTCACTGAATGGGCACTGGGTAACTATGGTGAGAGATGGAGAAGGGTCTGCTGAACAAGTCTTGCCGTCCCCACGACTTGTGTGTCAATCCTCTTTATGTAGAAGTTCCTCTACTGCTTCTGCCTCCGCAACCTTGTCTGGGTCCTCCACCTTCACCACAAGCCTCCCTGGTCAGGTCACCCACGTTGTAACTGCGCACAAGGAATCCCGCACACCTCCTAACAATGCTTGAAGCAGATCTCAATGGCATCAGGCGTTCTTTAGCTTGAAATGGCTAGGAAATAAGAGTCACACAGCGGTGGAGTTGTGGTCAGCTCTTGTGAACGAGTTTCGTAAATGGTTGTCTCCACTCAACCTACAGCCAAAGCCAAGGAAGGCCGTGTGTGACAATGCTGCAAACCTGGGTGCGGCCCTTCGCCGGGATAAGGTGACACACGTGCCTTGTATGGCTCACGTGTTGAACCTTGTTGTCCAGCAATTTTTAATCCACTATCCCGGCCTAGATGGGCTTCTGCACACGGCACGGTCACTCTCTGCTCACTTCCGCCGTTCAACCACCACAGCTGAACGACTTGCATCGCTCCAGAAGTCTTTCGGCCTGCCGGTTCATTGTCTGAAATGCGATGTGCCAACACGCTGGAATTCGACTCTCCACATGTTGCAGCGACTGTGGCAGCACCGCCGAGCTCTGGCGCAATACGTTATGACGTATAGCCTGGGCCAACGAGATGCTGAGGTGGGGCAGAAAACGCTGCTGGAGTGGTCTCAGATCAAAGACCTATGCACCCTTTTGCATAGTTTCGACATGGCGATGAATATGTTTAGCGCTGACAATGCCATGATTAGCATGACAATTCCAGTAATTTACATGCTGGAGCACACGCTAAACAATATTCGGAGTCAGGGGGTGGGACAAGAGGAAGGGGAAGAAGTACAGGAGGATTCATATGCGCAAGGGATACCAACATCTACAAGGTCCAGACGTTCATCATCACCAAGGCGGCAGGCATGGGATGATGGGGGAGAGTTATTAACAAGGGTACATGCTAGCAGCCAAAATGTTGAGGAAGGTGCAGAAGACCATGAAGAAATGGAGGACGAACTCTCGCTGGACATGGAAGACTCAGCAGATGAGGGAGATATTGGTCCAATTTTGGTTGAACGAGGTTGGGTTGAGATGTCAGAGGAAGAAAGAACGGTTATCTCCTCTATGCTACAAACACAGCAAGAACTTGCTCCGCATGGCTGCGCAAGACACATGAGCGCCTTCTTGCTGCACTACCTCCAACATAACCCTCGGATTGTCAAAATTAGAAGTGATGATGACTACTGGGTTGCCACACTATTAGATCCCGGTACAAGTCCAAATTTGGTGAAATAATTCCAGCCATAGAAAGGGACACACGTATGCAGGAGTATCAGCAGAAGCTGTTACTCAATCTTAGCTTGGGTTTTCCACCAAACGCCAGTGGTGCACGGAGTGAATCCCCCAGTTGTCACTTGCCAAGCATGGGACTGTCTCGTCATTATCAGTCAAACCGTACCAGCTACACTGTATGTGGTGCTGGTAACAGCAACTTTATGGAATCGTTGTCTGACAAGTCTGACACATAGTCAACGGCTGGAGAGGATGATACAGGAGTATCTCCAAATGAACATCAATGCCATGACTTTGCAACTAGAGCCTTGCTCATTTTGGGCTTCAAATCTTGAAAAATGGCCTGAGCTCGCCACTTATGCCTTGGAGATCTTGTCGTGTCCCGCAGCCAGTGTTGTCTCTGAACGTGTCTTCAGTGCTGCTGGGTGTGTGCTGACAGATAAGCGCACGCGTCTGTCCAGTGACAATGTGATCAGACTAACGTGTATCAAGATGAACAAGTCATGGACCCGCAAGGACTTTACTACCCCTGTGTCATCCTGGGGACAGTTAAGGCTGGCGTATTTTTGAATGTGCAAGATGAAAATCAACCTGTCCAGTTTGCAACTGGGGCCCAAGTGCTGCCACTGAAGTGGTGTCTGGGGGGCCCAATTTTTGGAAAAAAGGGAGACTCTGCTTGGAGTCCACTTGCTGTGTTTTACATGATTTTAGAAGGGCATGCCATGCCTATATCTGTGCCTCGTCCTCTTTTTCCTCATCCAGCAGGAGTATTTGTCCTTGTCACTTTCCCATGTGTTTGTGTTGTCTTGGGAGTTGTTTGTCACCTCTTGGACACCTTTGAGGGTGTTTTCTATGTGTTTTTATGTGTTTGTGATTGCCTCCCATTGGTTTCAATGGGATTCGAGAGGTTCGTCGAACGGCTCGCTGAACCGAACTCGAACACGGCCTCCGTTCAACGAACTGACCTGAACTCGAGCCTCTAAATGGTGGCTCATCTCTAGTTACCACACGTTAAAATTCAGTAACTTCAGGCCACCTAGATATAAGACAGAGTGCAGTGCAAAGCTAGTTGTGATCAGGTTACCATCCTATCAGCTGTCCAGTAATATATGTATACAAATCCAAAAAATATATATATTCTCCCAGCCACATACCTAACAGTTTCTAGTGTCCTGTCACAAGATCCGTGCAGATATTGAGAAGATGATAAGAATATCCTCTTGTGCTGTGCAGAGAGGACTTCAGCAACCCACCCTGTCAGTACGGGGCTTAAAAAGATCTGCGCGAGTCCAGTGTAGCAGGTCATTTTTAAAAGGCAGGAATATTACCGCCACCTCCCCTAACTGGAAGTCAGGCACTATGTGGGGCGCATACGCTAAATCAGTAGCGCTACAAGCGATGCGTAGTACAAGTGCATCGCCCATCCTAAGTCCCTGCGCCCCCACATATGCTAATATGTTCCAGGGTTGGTGGGAGGACAAGATGGTCTTTGGGGACGAAGATGTCATGTGGAGCTCCCAAATTGCATTTTGGGGGTGTTATATAGATGACCTCTATATTTGCAGATGATACTAAATATTTGCAGATGATACTAAACTCTGCAGGGTAATCAATACAGAGGAGGATAATTGTATATTACAGGGAGATTTATGTAAATTGGAGGATTGGGCTGAGAAGTGGCAATTGAAGTTTAATGTAGATAAATGTAAGGTCATGCACTTGGGTAGAGGAAATAACATTTATGATTATGTACTTAATTGTAGAACACTGGGTAAAACAGACACAGAAAAAGACTTGGGTGTATGGGTGGATGGTAAACTTCACTTTAGTGGACAGTGTCAGGCAGCTGCTGCCAGGGCTAATAAAATAATGGGATGTATTAAAAGAGGTATAAGTGTTCATGAAAAAAATATAGTTCTACCTCTGTACAAGTCACTAGTGCGACCGCACGTAGAATACTGTGTACAATTCTGGTCACCGATATATAAGAAGGACATAGCTGAACTGGAGAGGGTGCAGAGAAGAGCCACCAAGATTATTAGAGGAATGGGTGGGCTGCAATACCAAGACAGGTTATTAAACTTGGGGTTATTTAGTTTGGAAAAACGAAGGCTTAGGGGGGATCTAATCACAATGTATAAATATATGAGGGGACAGTACAGAGACCTTTCCAAAGATCTTTTTACACCTAGGCCTGCGACTGGAACACGGGGGCATCCGCTACGTCTTGAGGAAAGAAGGTTTAATCATAATCACAGACGAGGATTCTTTACTGTACGAGCAGTGAGACTATGGAACTCTCTGCCGCATGATGTTGTAATGAGTGATTCACTACTAACATTTAAGCAGAGCCTGGACGCCTTTCTTGAAAAATTTAATATTACCAGTTATGTATATTAGATTTTATGACAGGGTATTGATCCAGGGAACTAGTCTGATTGCCGGATGTGGAGTCAGGAAGGAAATTTTTTCCCCATTGGAACTTGTTTGCCACATTGGGTTTTTTTTGCCTTCCTCTGGATCAACATGTTAGGCTACGGGTTGAACTAGATGGACTTAGAGTCTCCCTTCAACCTTAAAAACTATGATACTATGATACTATGATACCTCCTCGTCCTCTGGACAGGGGATGTGAAATCCTTTGAGAACCTTGTAACGCATATTAATAACAACACACTGGGCCTCAGGTTTACATATGAAGTCGGAAGAGAGGCTTAACTTTTGGATATTTCCATTAATAAAAATCAGGATGGCTCACTCGGGAAAACAATATTTCATAAATCCACTGTCACAAACAACTTCCTCAGATGGGAAAGTTACCATTTACACTGCGCTTCGCAGAGGTATCCCAAAGGGACAGTTCCTTCATATTAGAAGAAACTGTTTCTCCCTACGTTACTTCCATTACCCGGCAGAGCATTGCATTGCATTGTGTCTTATATCTAGGTGGCCTGAAGTTAGTGAATTTTAACATTGTGGTAACATCCCCTGATGAACCCCAGATAAAGTGGGGGAAACGCGTCGGGATTCTTCTGGGAGTTCACTCTCCAGCAAGATAAGTTTACCCTTATTGGGACTTTTTTTGCTTACGGGCCCGCAATAAATCTGTTGGTCATGTGGACTAACTAGGATTATTAAATAAGTAATTCAGACCTTTTTTGTATATCCCTAAATGGGAGTCTGTGTATAGGTTGTCCCAATTGGGAACCGTATATATACTGTATGACCAACAACGATACGTTTATTAATAACCCTTATACTGACCATGCACAATGTGTGATTGAACAACTCTGACTTCAGCCCAACCTGCACCTTTGGGGTATGGGTCGTTATTTGACACACTGCTAAGTATAGGGTTTTAAGGGATAGCCGACGTTGAGCAGGGGCGCCCAAAACATTATGACGTATTAACCTCCGCGGCTAGGAAGGAGTGAGACCAGGGAATTGTATCCTAGCTCTATTAACTAATATTTTAATAATATCTTAAAAAATCAACAATTCTAAACCGGGCTATCCCTCACACTAGATCGATAACCCTATCAGAGTGTATTTGCCTTTGCACGACTTTTGCTGTGTGCTCACTGACTGATATAGCTATTTATGATACTATGATCTATGGCTTGATTAGATTATTTTAATTTTTGGTAATAAAAACTGTGCTTTCGAGAAATATTCTTCAGCCATTGTGGTCCACCCTGGGTTTGGGGTGGACCCAGGTTATAAAAGAGGCTGGAGACAACATGGAGGTGTGCAGTCTTCTTGTGTCATTGCTTTGTGCACACCTTCATGCACTGAGTCTCTTTGCGGCCATAACCACTAGTTCTGAAAGTGGTAGGTTGGGTTAGGCGAACTGTGCCTGTCACGCCAGGAATCGTGGCTCGGCACATCAGAGTCAGGCGCCGTGCTTCCCTCCTGCGGTTCCAGTCTTGCTGTGCTGCCCAGTGGAGTTAACTGGGTTGCGGCTGCTGCACCACCTGTCTGGTTGTGCCCCCTATGCACACAGACAGCGTACCCCAGGACACCTGTGGTGTTAACAAGGAGTTCCTGGGCTGGGTGTGTGCACCCTGTTCCCCTCATATTGGCTTGCCGGTCAATGCTACTGGTGTCACCTTCTGGCCTGACGTGTCCTTCACACATGTGACCAGTCGAGAGGTCACCAGAAATGCTAATCGGAGGACCGCTCGGCCTGATGTGTCCTACACATGTGGCCGACAGGGCGCTTTCGCGTTAGTCTTCTGGTCAACGCTACCTGGTCACCACTCGGTCTAACGTGTCCCTACCCAGGTTTCCTGGGTTTCCTCAGAGCCACCCTGCTCTGTATTCTCTGTCTAACCTTCGGGTTGCCAGCAGCTCCTTTTCTATCTGGGAGCACGGTGGACCCCGACTCGTGTTTGGGAATACACATCCTTATCCTAATCCTCCAGTCCCCTGTAACACTAGAAATGAGACCAGAATTCAACTATTTTGATATATACCATGTTTAGAGACTAAAATGCACTACCTATCACCCCAACAATGCCATACCAATGCCACATCAAGAAAGGAGAACAGAAAGAGAAGAAAACTGTTTGAGGACTTGAAAACTGAAATTGTTGAAAATAAACGATTTCAAGGTTTCAAGTCCATGTCCAAAGATCTTGATATTCTTTTGTCCACGGTGCAAATATAGTCAAGATGTTTACAACCCAAGGGTGCATTCATGTCAGTGTGAACTATCTGTTCACATCTGAATAAAATGAAATGCTAAGCAGGAGATCCAGGAGGACCCCACTGCAGACACACACACATAAAAAATTTGCAAAAAGAAGAGTAGTCCAAAATTAGAGATGAGAAGTGTATGAACCTTATTGAGGGCTATAGGAAGTGATTGACTGCAGTTATTTATTCCAAAGGGTTTGTAACCAAATATTAAGTTGAGTGTGCCAACAATTTTGTCCGACACTTTTTGAGTGTTTTGTGTAAAATTATGTCCAGTTTGACTTTTTTATGTTTTATGCATAACAATTATAAAATATAATGATAATGTTAAGACTAGACCCCAGATAAATAAGGTCTCAATAGAAAAGCGTTACATAGAATCTCAGAGGACAATTGTGTTTCTCCCTTTGGAATGAGCAAGTATTAGATGCTCTATAAATGTAGCAGGACAATTGCTGGATACATTGTTAAATGACTGTTGTACTAACTTAACCTTTCTACTGTTATATTGTTTCTGAATATGTTTATTGTTTTATTTATGTATTTCTTAACAAATAATTATATTAATCTAAGACTAAATAAATATATCAAATGGACATACACATGGGTAACTTAGAAGTAGCTCATGTGAGTGTAATCTTTTTTACTACTAATGGATAAAAGTTAATTTTATTTCTTTGTTTTCTTTGCTTAGTAAGATGAATGTGTTGCTTACTTTCACTTACATTGATATTTTACTATCCATGTTTTGATGTACTATCTCTTTGTTGAAGAATCTGACCTAAAATATGTATGTAACCTAAAAAGATAATGTAAAGACCGAAGCCACAATACAGTAAAAGACTTCATGGATTTAGCAGCTCTGATGATGACTAATGTTAATTTATTAATAATAACAATGCTACAACTAATAATAATAATAATAATAATAATAATAATAATAATAATAATAATGTACTACATACTACTATGTTAATTTATTAATAATAACAATGCTACAACTAATAATAATAATAATAATTATTAGTATTATTATTATTATTATTATTATTTCATAAATGTAGCATATTTTATTACTAAATATTATTAAAATTAATAACTACAATTTTTAATAATATAGTAATTAGAAATGTTTGCAGAAAAATCATATGCAATATTTTTTATATTCTCACAGTTTTCTAGGTTAAAGCTTTGATAACTATTTTCCCAATTTGTCATTGTTTTTCTTTTTTTCAGACCGCACTTGGAAATAATGTCACCTCAGTTATTCTTCTGGGATTTTCAAATCTTCAACATTTCAAGATCCCGTTCTTCTTATTGCTGCTTTTCATTTACTGGGCAACTATTTCTGGGAATTTGTTGACCATTGCTCTATTTCTTCTTAGTAAATCCCTCCAGTCCCCCATGTACTTCTTCATTACCCAGCTGTCGTTGTGTGACATCTTGCTGACTACAGACATTGTCCCCACGCTTCTTCTTACTGTACTGTATGGGGGAAGCTCGGTGACTCTCATCGGTTGCATTCTCCAGTTTTCTTTCCTTGTTCTGTTGGAGTCTTCAGAATGTCTTCTACTGTCAGTAATGTCCTATGACCGATATCTGGCCATCTGTAACCCCCTCCGATATAACTCCATCATGAATCACACGTTTTGTTCGGTATCTGTAACTATTATTTGGTTTGTTGGTATTATAGTGATGTTGATGTATATGATCTCGATGTATAATCTCTATTATTGTGGACCACATATTATTGACCATTTCTACTGTGACTTAGAACCTATTTTGCAGCTCTCCTGCTCTGATACATCCATATTTCATATACAGATACTTATTGTTGGTGTTTTCAATGTATTTTTTCCTTTTATAATAATTGTGCTGTCCTATGTGTACATTGCCATCACCATACTGAAGATTCCATCCACCACCGGTAGACATAAAGCCTTCTCCACCTGCAGCTCCCATCTCATTGTGGTTTCCATGCTTTACGGGACATTGATAATTGTTTATATGTTTCCAACAAAAGAACAAACCCTGACCCTGAGCAAAGTCTTATCTTTGACGTATACCATGTTGACCCCAATGCTTAACCCCATTATATACACTCTGAGGAACAAAGACTTTAAAAAAATTATTTATAAACTTAAACTTGTCCAGTATTTAGGAGAGAGAAGAAGGTTTCTACTGGACTTTGTAATAGTCTTGTTCAGCCAAGGCCAGAAGCATAGCTAACAGGTTATAAGCCCCGGAAAAAAATGTTTTGCCTGATAGGAGCAGATCAATAAATGTGTAATTGTGGTCTTCTGACCCTAATGCTTAGAAAACAAGATGGCAATTTGTTGTAAAACTACTAACAGGATTATACTACAAGTAGTAGACTGTAGTACATGGAACATGGCTGAAAGGAGAAGAAAAGCTGCAGTCGGGAGGAGGAAATATAATTGCACCTTTTATTTTTTGGGATCGTAGATGTCACCAATTGGTGTAAATCGCTCAAATCATTTGAAACCTGAGTCCATAGCAGGCCTTTGAATTAATGGTATAATTTCAGGCATTGATAAAATAATGCGGTGAGGGGTGTACAGGGGTCTACTGGCTTTGGACCCTGGTGGCAATTTTGACTAATGCATCCTTCATATTACTGATTGAAGCTGATCAGCAGGAATTGAGTAAAGACCTCAAACGTTTAACTCATAAAGCTATACCATTATAACGATCTCTGCAAGCATTTAACATGTCCAAACAATACGTTCCTTCCCCTTATCAGTTTATGGTTTCTTTAGGTTGGGATCGCAGGTACATGTCAGGCAGGTATTACAGTTGATACAAACTAATAAACAGTCTGCGAAACTTCAAAGATGTGTATTTGTCATACATGAAGTGCACATTTTGGGAAACTTTGTTTTGTCATCAGGTATCTGGATACACCTTGATTAAGCCCACACTGTATGATAGGGGTTTCCTCCCCAGAGTTTCCCTGGGGAAGAAAGTTCTGAAAATATCATTCCTATTTTGCAAAATGGAGTGCTTGTTTCCACTGTGTGACCTGATCCTGAGCGTGAGCTGGTAAAGTTTCAGGGGGATGCCCCTGCTGCAAGGTAAAGGGGGATTCCCCGACTGCTAAATTTAGGGGTGGCATCCCTACCACCAAGGGTCAGGGGGACTCCTCTGCTGCCTGTCCTACAGAAAAATTATTTTTATTTTTAAATTTGCATCTTAAATCGTTAGTTAAACATCATAACTCGGTTCTTGCATGAAAGTCAATTAGTAAAGCAACTTGGGACCACATTTTTTGTCATTTTTGGTGGCCAGGGTTATACCAGGATGTGGCTGACCTTGTGTTTACCGGTAATATTTTTGTGCACATTAAGACTCCGCATATTAGTCCATAGGTTTTTCCTACCTTTTAAACAAATGGCTGATAAAAAACATTTGCCAGGTCCAGACCTGTGTGTGAATGACTATGTGTAGTTATCTACCAGAAATGTAAGATTAACAGTTCCTTCTTGGAATCTGGGTCCTAGATTAATTGGTCCCTACAAAATTATTGCCGTCATTAACCCGGTGGCTTTTCACATTGAGTTACCTCAAGCTCTCAAAAGCCATAATGTATTTCATTCGTCATTGCTTAAACTATATGTTGCGTCTTCCGAACTGTCACCCTTGCCACATCCTCCAGTCACTGTTGATGGTAATTTGGAATTTCAGGGAGCATGAATTGTTGGTTCTCGGCTTCTTCACTGCTCTTTTCAGTATCTGATACACTGGAAGGCTTATGATCCTCAGAAGAGAATGTTGGTTCCAGCATCTGAAGTAAATACCAGTAGCTTAGTACATTCCTTCCATGCATCTCATCTGAATGAACCTGGTCCCGAGGCCTCTCATAAAATAGAGGGTATATTCAGAGGTGTCTTGCTTTCGGCTATACACCATTGCAGTATCTGTGACTAACCTCTTAAGGACTGAGACACTTTGCATGTTAAGGACCAAGCCTCATTTTTTAAATCTGCCCAATGTCAATGTGATAGTTAATAACTCTGGAATGCTTCAATGGATCCTAATGATTATGATTTTTTTTTGTGATATATTGTACTTCATGATAGTGGTAAATATGGTCGATATTATTTGTGTTTATTTATAAAATTATAAACAATTTGCCAAAAACGTAGACAATTGTACAATTTTTAAAATGTAAATGTTTATGCCCTTAATTCCAGAGAGATAAACTGCACAAAATAGTTAATTAGTAACATTTTCCACATGTTACTTTAAATCAGCGAGACAAGGAAAAAGGGTTTTGTCCAGCTCACCTGCTCAATGGAGATCATTAAACTTTGGTCCGTGCACGGAAGGAAAATCCAGGAAAATTCCAGCAATCCAGCCCAATGATGTTGGGCTGATGTTGACCCTGTAATGGACTTTTTAACATGACTTAAAAAATAAAAATTTGTATATTTTATAGAAAATATTCTTTGGACTGTATTGCAGGAATTTTCCTGGATTTTCCTACTTTACTACTTTAAGTCAGCACAATTTTTGAAACATAATTTTCTTTTCATAAAAAGTTAGAAGAGTTAAAATTTTATCAGCAATTTCTCATTTTTCCAACAAAATGTACAAAACCATTTTTAGGGACCACATCACATTTGAAGTGACTTTGAGGGGTCTTTTTAACCAAAAATATCCAAATGTGACACTATTCTGAAAACTGCACCCCTCAAACTACTTAAAACCCCATTCAAGAAGTTAACTAATAGGTATGATCGAATACCTCAAATATTCGGCTTTGCGAATATCCGACGAATAGGTCGCCGCTATGCAAATATTCGATGCACAATGTAAAGGCCGCTTTACACGCTGCGATATTGTGACCGATATCGCTAGCATGGGTACCCGCCCCCATCGGTTGTGCGACATGGGCATATCGCTGCTTGTGGCACACAACATCGCCCAGACCCATCACACTACTTACCTGCCCTGCAACGTCGCTGTGACCGGCGAAACGCCTCCTTTCTAAGGGGGCACTTTGTTCAGCATCACAGCAACGTCACAGCTGCGTCACTGAACCGGCGCCCAATAGAAGCGGAGGGGCGGAGATGAGCGGGACGAACATCCCGCCCACCTTCTTCCTTTCGCATTGCGGGTGGGAGGCAGGTAAGGAGAGGTTCCTCGTTCCTGCGGTGTCACATGTACCGATGTGTGCTGCTGCAGGAACGAGGAACAACTTTGTTACTGCTGCAACAACGATATTTGAGAATGGACCCCCATGTCACCGATGAGCGATTTTGCACGTTTTTGCAACGATGCAAAATCGCTCAAAGGTGTCACATGCAATGGCATCGCTAAAGCGACCGGATGTGCGTCACAAATTCCGTGACCCCAATGAGATCGCTTGAGCGATGTCACAGCGTGTAAAGCGGCCTTAAGTCTATGGGAAGCCCGAATAGTTCCGAATAATTGTTATTCGGGTTTCCCATAGACTTACATTGCGCATCGAATATTCGCGAATAGTTGAATAGCGGCTATTTATTCAGCAAATATTCGCAAAGCCGAATATTTGAGGTATTTGATCATCCCTATTTACTAACCCTTTTGGTGCTTCACAGCAAATATGACAATGCGGAAGGAAAAAAAATGAAACCTGGTAATTTAGCCTCATATGTAGCATTTTAACAAAGGTAACAAAAGAAAATGCACCATATATTTTGTTGTTCAATTTCTCGTGAGTACACCCATATTCCATTTGTGGTGGAAAACTACACTTTGGGTGCACAACAAGATTCGGAAGGTAAAAAGCACCATTTGACTTTTGGAATGTAAAATTGGCTGGAATTGATAGCAGACACCATGCTGCTTTTGGAGAGCCCCTGACACTCCTAAAAAGTAGAGTTCACCCACAAGTTATCACATTATGGAAACTAGACTCCTTGAGGAAATTGATATAGTTTTTTGGTTAGCATTTTGATCTGCCAGATGCTTCACAGAATTTAATAATATTGAGTATATATTTTTTTCAACAAAAATTTTGTTTTACCTCTAAATTTATCAATTTTACAAGTGTAACAAAAGATAATGCCCAATTTGTGAAATGTGTAATTCCATCTGACTATTTTGTTGTGTATGTTGTGGATGATATATGTTGTGGAAAACTGCTGTTTAGGTGCATAGCAGGGCTTGGAAGGAAAGAAACACCATTCGACTTTTGTAAAGCAAAATTGTCTGGAATGATTAGTGGATACCATGCCATGTTTGGAGAGCCCTTGATGTCCCTAAACAGTGGAAACCCCCATAAGTGACCCCATTTTAGAAATGATACTCCTCAAGAAATTTCTCTAGATGTTTGGTGAAAACTTTGAATGCTTAGATGCTATACAGATTTTTATAAGGTTGCAATTGGAAAAAAAAAAAACACACCTTTTCCCTCAAAAATGTTGTTTTATTTTCTAATTTTGCAATTTCACAAGCTTAACAGCAGAATTTACACCATATAATTTGTTGTGCAATTTCTCCTGAGTATGCTGATTCCCAATATGTAGCAGAAAACTACTGTTTCAGTGCACAACAGGGCTTGGAAGGAAATTAGCGCCTTTACATTTTTGGTATGCAAAATTGTCTAAAATCATTAGTGGACGCCATGTCACATTTGGAGAGCCTCTGATGTACCTAAACATTGGAAATCACCCACAAATGACCCATTTTGGAAACTGAACTCTCAGGGAGTTTGTCTTGATGTTTTGTGAGCACCTTGAATTTTTTAATGTTGAGCCAAGAAAAAAAAACACTTGTTTCAACAAAATTTGCATTTTCACAAGATTACCAGGAAAAATTGCACTATACAATTAGTAATATCCTATATGCGGTGGAAGACTTCTTTTGAGGCACAGTGCAAAGTAAAGAAGGAAGGAGTACCATATTTGAGTTTAGATTTTGCTGTTATGATTTGCGGGTGTCATGTCACATTGCTAGAGCCCCCGAGGTACCAGAAGCGCGGAAAGCTCCCACAAGTTATTCCATTTTACAAACTGCAACCCTCAATTATTTAATTTACCTGTACAGTGAGTATACTGACAACACAGGAGAGTCACAAAACTTTATATCACTGGGCAGTAAAAAAAAATAAAAATTTAATTTTTATCACTAAAATGTTTTTTTCTCCCAGATTTTACTTTTTCACAAGGGGAAAAAGATAAAAATGGGCACATAATGATTACACAATTTTTTGTGAATGTGACAATACCCCATACGTACAATATCATTTGCCCCCATGGTGAGATTCTAGAGGGAAGGAGCACCAGAATTTCCTTGAATAGTTTGTAGCCAATAACTCCCAGAAGAGCAGAAACCTCCTTTAATTTGGAAATTACACCCCTCTGGGAATTCACCTACAGGTGCAGTGAAGATTTTGACTCCATGTGAGTTCTTTGATAAAAAGCAACATTGCATGTTGCAGAGTGAAAATGGAAATCTGCCATTGCAGTGCCCAGTACATTGTAGTGCCTGCAAATTGTGTCCAACTTGAGCATCAGGAGACCTGCACCATGTATATGTAACGGACTCTACTTGCTATAGAATTGCCAGACATGTCGGTTCTAACTGTGGTTTAGGCACATTGTGGGCTCAAAAGGGAGGGAGCATTTGTATTTGTGAGCACTGAGTTTGCTGGATTTTTTTGGGGTGCAAAGAGCCCTAGCCCTTTTCCAAAGCCTTTGTGCTACCAGTAACATGGAAGCCTCCTATATCTCTGTTAACAGATGATGAATCTGAGTGAGAACGAGTTCTTTGTGGGCTTAGAAAACTCTTTTATTGTTGGCATTTGGTTGTACAGAAGATTTTAGATCAGTTCACATTTATCTTGTGCTCTACTCTGAGCACTTACATTTGGGTTTCCATATAAATCAACATATAACATGATTCAGATAAAACCCCAACTGATTCATTCACTAATAAGGCAGCAAAATTACTCTAGACTTTGTGTGGCTACTGTTTAGTGGTGTCCAGCTTTTAAGATGTGCACAAAAGAGATGAGCAACTGCACTTTTATGTTCCCCTAAATAGACAGGCACAGCCAGATCATAGGCCAGCGACAGTTCAAGGTAACTCCATCTGCCTCATTATAGGGAATCTTCCAAGAGGGGTTCAGTCTGAAACGCGTTTCAGAGACTTACAGAAAAAACGTGATGTAAGCGCTTAATGTAAAGCACAAGATAAATGTAAATCAAACCACATTGCGATCTTTGGGAGGAAGAATTAATAAATCAACAGCAGGTCAAGAATTTATTCTATTTATTTTTTACACAGTTCACCCTGTGGTATAAGTGATTAGACGGCTTTATTCTTCTGGTCAGTGGGATTGCAGCAATACCATATTTATATATATTTTTTTATGCCTGACTACTTCCGTGTTTTTCCAAAAATAAGACCTCCCCTAAAAATAAGCCCTAGCAGGGATTTTCAGCATTTTCGGAGAAAGGTTTAAATATAAGCCCTACCCCGAAAATAAGCCCTAGTCCCGGATCAATAATGAAGTGTCCGTGCAGCTAAAAAAGTTACAGATACTGCAGGACACTTCATTATAGTAAGGGGGAACCCAGCAATCACTCTCCCGACACTGAGTGGCAGGACCTCTAGTGATCGCACACCCGCACACATCAGCTCTCACATACACACACACACACAAAATCAGATCTCACACACACACCAGATCTCACACACACACCAGAACTCACACACAAACATCGGATCGCACACACAGTCAGATCGCACACATAATCAGATCGCACACACAAACATCGGATCACACGCAAACATCAAATCTCACACACACACACACAAACATCAGATCTCACACACATCGGATCGCATACACACTCACCTCATCCAGCGACACCGATCTCTTCTCACCAGGAGAATCCTGAGAGGCAGTGCGGTGCAGTGCGACGAACAGGACCTGCGGCTGGACACGTGACTTGCTCTCATTCCCTGCTGCCATAAGTGCTGGATGTGATGTGATGTGTGTGTGTGATCTGCTGTGTGTGTCTGCAATCAGCTGTGTGTGTGTCTGCGATCGGCTGTGTTTTTCTGCGATCGGCTGTGTGTGTCTGCGTTCGGATGTGTGTATCTGTGATTGGCTGTGTGTGTCTGTGATCGGATGTGTGTATCTGTGATCGGCTGTGTGTGCCTGCGATCGAATGTGTGTATCTGTGATCGGCTGTGTGTGCCTGCGATCAGATGTGTGTGATCTGTTGTGTATATCTGCGATCTGCTGTGTGTGTGTGTATCTGTGATCGGCTGTGTGTGCCTGTGATCGGCTGTGTGTATCTGTGATCGGCTGTGTGTATCTGTGATCGGCTGTGTGTATCTGTGATCGGCTGTGCCTGCCTGTGATCTGCTGTGTATATCTGTAATCTGCTGTGTGTGTGTGTGTGTGTGATCTGCTGTGTGTGTCTGGGATTTTTTGTGTATGTCAGCGTGTCAGCTAACAGTAGGGTAGGACGGCATACAGCACCGACCGGAGATTACAGGAGGACCTGGGAACCATGCAGACGTCCTGGTCTGGTGAGTATGAGTCTCCTGGGAAGTGGGGGGTTCTGCTTTTTTGGGGGGTAAAATTACCCCCAACCGTGTTTCTCTAAGAATAAGACCTCCTCCAAAAATAAGCCCTAGTGCTTTTTTGGGGAGTAAAAAAAATATAAGACAGTGTCTTATTTTTGTAAAAACACGGTATCACTCACTCAAAACAGCTTTTTTTTTTGTTTAAAAAAAGTTTTTGCCTCACCATATTTTCAAAGTTATAGTTATTCCATATCTCTGTTGACAAAGTCATGTGAAGGCTTGTTTTTGCAGGACGAGTTGAGGTTTTTATTGCAACCATTTTTGGGCACAAAATGTGTTTTGACCTTTATTCCTTGTTTCAGTACGATTACAGCGATACCATATTTTATATATTTTTTATATTTTGTTACTTTTACCCAATAAAAAACATTTTTTAGAATAATAATTGTTTTTGCATTGCTGGATTTTGATAGCTATAGCTTTGTTTTTAAGTGATAGAGCTGTCAGCCAGCTTGTTTTTTTGCGTTACAAGACGATGTTCCAGAAATACTATTTTTATTTGCATTTGTCTTTTTGTTTGTGTTTTCTTCCATTTTTAGTTCAGCAGTAGGCTACAAAATCATTGTTTCTTGCTACTTGTTTTTTTTACGGTGTGTAGAGATGAATGAACTTGTTCGATAAAGGTTTGCCAATTTCAAATTTGGTACAAGCCTTTGCTTGTTCATTTGGGTGACCCAGAGTCCCTCCCCCAAAAGCCATAATGTTTGTTTTTGTTAGTTTTCTGCCCCCTAATGCTGGCCCAGTTTCCAAAAATGCTTTTTTTAATAGCATTTGCTACTTTTGGATACGATTGTGGTGCTGTTTATTGTCGGGATGTGTAAAGTCAGTGGAGGAAGCGGGGACTCTGCACTGGGAGAAGCCAGACAGGCACGGCACCATATTTTTTTTTCAGAACTTTATTTGTGGATGTTGCTGCAGCCAATAACGGTGCAGCAATCATCCACAAGAATCAGACAGAATGGCCTCTGTGATTGGCTATTTAACTCACATGTCCATATAAATCGCGGACATGTTGTGAATGTGCAATGTTAGGGAAGCTGCTGCCTAGTCTGCTGGACAGTGAGCTTAGCTAGGGAAAATATCCTAGGTAGGTCAGATAGATAGGAGAGTGATAGTTTACAATAGGGACGTGCTGCAGTGTAGAGAAAGGTGTGTGTGTGTGTGTGTGTGTGTGTGTGTGTGCCACATATTGGTACATTTCATGATCAAAATAGGGATTGGTAATTCAAGTGCCTGCTAAAGAGTTGCCAGTGAAGCATGTAAATAAATATTGCTGCGTATTACTGGCTGCTAAAAAGTATGCAAACACAGTCATATATGTTGTTATTTGTTAGTGCCTGGCCTAAAAAAATAGTATTTGAATTATCTAAAAAATGGTTTTGCCAGGTGAAAAATCTGCAAACACAGGTATAGGTATTGTCGCTTGTTAGTGTCTGGCCTAAAAAAGGTGGTAAGGAAGTATCTAGAAAGTATTTCTTTGCAACAGAAATAGCCAGCTCCAAATTACGCAGTGATATATACATGTATAGGTATTGTTAATGGTGCCTCCTGAAAATTTTCCTTTCTAGTTAGTAGTACTTTTTTGTGCCTTCACAATATTGCCAACTCAGGCAGAAAATAAATAATTTATCTTTTGTGTTAGGTGTCTGACAGGTGTGAGTGTAGGGTTGCGAAACATCTGTTTCAGAGGGGAAGGGTACATTAATTATGAATGGTAAATCATTATGAGGTTGCCATGGAAAGGAGAATGGGTGGAGTGTTGGAGGTGTACATGTGGAAAGTTCTGTTAGTCAAAGGTCTAGTGAGCAAACACCAACTCCTTCTATTCCAAGACAAATGAGACCAACTTCCGAAACTGGATAGTCTACTCCACTACATTTCTTTGGCAGCTTGCACATCACTTTAAGGCTAAGTTCACACACTGGGTTTTTTTGACGCTGCATTTTTGTGTGTTTTTTGCTGTGTTTTGCTGCGCTTTTGCTCACTGCATTTTTATGCGTTTTTTATCAGTGAACATTGCCATTAAAGATTGTTGAAAAAAAAAGAAAATAAAAAAGTTCTGATGTCATTTCCTTCTTCAATATGTTCTTCATTCTCCACTAGTGTATGCAGGAGAGCAGACAGCTGCAGAACTACAAGGCTCAGCATACTCCATCCACTAGTGGATGCAGGAGAGCAGACAGCAGCTGCTGAACTACAAGGCTCAGCATCCTCCTTCCAGGACTGTATGCAGGATTTCTTTGCCCCCCCCAAAAAAAATGACGTGGGCTTCGCCATATTTTTGTATGCTAGCCGGGTACAGCAGGCAGGTACGGGCTGCCCCCAACCCCCAGTTGCCTATTTGTACCCGGCTGGGAACCAAAAATATAGGTAAGCCCTTTTTTTTTACTTTTTCATAAATTTCAGGCACATACGCAACCAACATGCATTACTGTAGGAATCTCAGTGCTCTAAAATGCAGATAAACTGGCCTACCTAGCCACCAGCCTCCAAATAAACATTGTATGTTGCTTCTTTCTCCTCCTGCATCACTGGAGGAAGTATTGTCACACAGATCTGTAACCGCAGAACCTCCTCTTGTGTACCCGCTATAGTGGGGGGGAGTTAGGGTCCGTCCGGTATTCTGGAAGTGACCATGCCTGGTGTTTTTAATCCATGTGAGACACCCAGCACACCACATGTTTCTCAATCCAGAACTACAGTCCACCACTCAGTCACGTACAACTTACTCCACCCTCTCTCATATCAGCAGCTAGCCCTCTGTCCGCAGTTTTGGTCACATAAAAGACTCTAATGAATAGAAAATACACCTGTGCACTAGTATGCTTCATTCCCCTGACGAAGCCGCAGCAGCAGCGATACGTGTGGGGTGATCTGTGTACCCACTTGTACCTGCCATATTGTGGTTGGCCTGTTCCACCAGCTCCAGCTTTGGTCCTGTAATCTTTACTTTCCTTGCTGCCTTACAGGGCGATTCCGGGCTGCTCCATTGCTGGGGGCTGTTACCTTGGTTCTAGTGAGTCCACTTCCCTGTCTGGGGAGTAGGTTGGTATTGTTGGGACTGCTTTTGAACCCTGTGGAACATATTAGTTGTTTTCCTTCATGAGATTGTATAGTGACTATGGCTATATGAGCCTCCTTATTGCCTTTTCTCTGTTTGACCTGGGAGTACTAGCCTTTACCACCTAATATAGAGGCATTGCATTATGTTATATCCTGCTCTTGGTCTTTAGGTGATTGTCCTTTACATATCGTATGATCCATCTCTCGATTATATCCTCTCTGTGGCAGGGTACTACCATTCTTATTGTTCTTTGTAATTATAATTATTTATGGGTACCAGATCTTGCCTGTTGCTCATGTTTTAACTGTTTTTAGATTGTATATGTGTACTGTGAATAAAGGTGTTTCTATTCATCATCATGGGTTGTGCTCATATATGCAATGTCTTTTTTCTCTAAATTGATCCCTTTGCTTACATTGCATTACTAGCACCTTTGCTTTTATTATACGCTATTGTGGTGCACTCTACCCTTCCTCTTAATGCACAGCCTATGACACATGCTCTTGCTTGTCTGGCAAAAATCCACTGTGCAGTGTGTGTCTCTGTGATTTGCTGACAGCCTGGCCCGCCCAACTGTATGCGCGGTTAGGGGAAAAAAAAAAAATAGCGATCAGCATTATCTCAGCACTCAGCAGCAGCACTGATCTAAAACCCGTCCCCACGCACACTATACGCTGAATTTTGATAATAGCGGGATTCACACAGTGATTCACACTATTACAGTGAAAAGCCAGCTAGTAACTAGCTAGGCTTTTTGGTGCTCAAACCGTTCTCGAACGTAACTCGAACTGTCGAGCTTTTAGCAAAAAGCTTCAGTTCGTCGAGCCTCTCGAACACCCCCCAAAATCACTCGAACATGAAATTGGCGAACCTCGAAAATCGAACATCGCTCTTCTCTATTCATCAGATATTATAAGATTCTGTGACCCAGATACAGTATATAAGGAGTTTGCATTAACCAATGAGTGCTTTCCTTCTTGCCTACAGCTTCCTGTGTGGCTCCTGTCAGACACATAGTCTGACAATGCATGACAGTGGTTTTCCGGTACCATTCCACAACTGTGGAAGTAGATCTGCTCCAGTGTGGCAGAATTGATTTAGGCACTATGAGCTAGGAATTATGTGATACAATGTGTGTTGTAATGTGCATACACTAAGGATTGATAAATGTGCATTGTGCTTCGTACTCTGCTGCCATCTACCAGCTGGTGTGTGTGTATGAAAATTACTTATTCTCCTAATCACTAGATACCAGAGAAATGGTTGAAAAAAGCCTTCCTGCTCAGTGAGGGTACACTTCCTGTATAGCTGGTATATAAACCAGTCCAGTTTGGTTCAACCCCAGGGAGAGGAAGGAAGCACAACAACTCCCAGCATCTCTATTCCAGACCTTGCTGAGAAGACAACATTCTCTATATAGCTACCTGCACACTATGGTGAAGCTTACAAGGATAAAGCTGAAAAAATGCTGTCCTGCATACTGTTTTCTCTATGCACCTCCGGCGGGAACAAGTGTTGCGCATCCAACATTGTTGTTAATATAGAAAAAACAAAAAGCAGCACCAAATGTGCACTACAGCACTAAACATTCCAAACTGTACTTATTTTAAAAATTTTGAGATTTTTGGCAAAAAATTGCAATTTCTTGAGCTGCCTCGCCACGTCACGGCAAATCTCATTTGAAGCAGTCCTACACTAAAATATTTCTATAAAATGTGCCATACGGCCTCACATATGAATAGTAGAACTGCTCTTAGCAGCACTCACCTGGTCTATTTCAATCCCGTACCCATGACTGAGTCATGGCTGTGGGCGGGACAGGTCCAAGCAAATGCTGCATGAAGTAAATAGCCTGTGGACAAAGCCTGATGACTTAATGTGAACAGTCACCAACCCCAGGGAGAGGAAGGAAGCACAACAACTCCCAGCATCTCTATTCCAGACCTTGCTGAGAAGACATCATTCTCTATATAGCTACCTGCACACTATGGTGAAGCTTACAAGGTTAAAGCTGAAAAAATGCTGTCCTGCATACTGTTTTCTCTATGCACCTCCGGCGGGAACAAGTGTTACGCATCCGACATTGTTGTTAATATGCCCAGTGAAAGCCATTCAAATTGCAAGCGGCTCTCACTGGGCCAAGACATGAGCGTACCCGAGCATCCCAGTGCTCGATTGAGTGGTTAGCATATTATCAGCACCCAAACTTGGGCACAGAATTTTTTTGAAAGAACGTGTTTAGGTTTGAGCCTCTGACACAAAATGTTTGTTATGAAACCCAAACTTTAGAGGTCAAGTTTGCTCATCCCTCACCACAACCTCTCCAAAACCAGTACTCAGACACCACCTCCACAGGAGTGCCCCTTGAAGGTTGCATGCCATCTCTATTAGCACAACCTTTAATGTCACTGATCTACAGCTATTTTACAAAGAAGAATGGTAAAGACATCCCCCAAAGTCCTGCAGCACTAATTGCATCAAAACATGGTTGCTCACAGTATTAACATGTTGCCGGTGGTTTTGGCTGGCCAGGACCAGATGGTACACAGTTCATTGAGGGAGACCACAAGTTCATAAAAAACATTGTTTTACTGAACATTAACTTGGTAACAACAACATACATAAGATGGCGGACACAAATCTTCTTGCACATTTCAATATCACAGAGAATCTTTAAGCACACATTCTTCACTTTAGTCATTCCAACCTCCATAAGGCCTTTTCTTCCCTTCACTACCCAGCCTAGTACTATATCACAGTCCTTGGAAGTCAGTCTCCTCTTCAAGCAGTTCCACGTCTTTTCCCTCCTAGAGGGGTATCGCCAATATGGCTGCACTGAGCTATAAGCTACTGAAGACGTCCAGGGACTCTTGCTTAAAACAGTCACTTTGTTCCTTGTCCTGATCTGTCTTGCACCAGGACTCGTATCTCTCTGTGACTTGTTCCTTTGGTCAGTGCGCTGACCCAGCTCCACTAGATCACTCTGAGTCACAGTCACCTCCTTCTCTTTCTCAGTTGTTCCCTCTTTTCCTCGGTCACACTATTCTATGTAAGGGTCTCCCTCTCTTCAGGACACCCTCGTCATGCGGCTCTGCTCCTCCTCACACCTGAGGTCTGTTCCTGTCACAGGCTGGGCCCTGACTGACGTTTCGACAGCAACCATTTCTCTCCCTCAGCAGTAGCTCTTTCCCTATTGGCTAATCCTAGAATCCCAACTGTCACCTGTCTGTCACCGGGCAGATTTAACTTTTCACCTGCACCTATAACACTATACATTTCTAGATAAAATTACTTTATATCTGATCACATGTATATTAAACAACACATTTGGTGTCTTCAGGGGTAGGAACTTGACCACCATCTTACACATCCATTGCACTTTACAAACAATTTCTAAATAGCGTTGGTATATCAAACAAAATCTAAAAAATACATTTCATTTTTGAGTGTTATGTGAAAACACATGGAACAGTTCACGGGGTATGAATACTTTTTTAAGTCATGGTATAAACAAGATTTTAAATATTCATGACTGGCATTTTGTCACAAGATTTCTAAAAAAAATAAAAATCTAAAAAAAATAAACTAATCTTTGTGCAAGTTTAAAGTTGTGAGAATTAGGAAACCAACTAGAATCAGTCAACAGTTCTTTAATTTTACTACCTTTAACCCCTTCACCAGCAGGCAATTTTCTGTTTTTAGTTTTCAATTTTTCCTCCTCTTCTTCCAAGACCTTAATTTTTTTATTGTACTGTCATTAAAGCCACATGAAAGCTTGCTTTTTTGCGGGACGAGATGAATTTTTAAATGTCACTGTTTATTCTGCCACATATTGTAATGGAAAATGTTCACTATATAATAAAATGCACCTGGCAATATAATTCCCCAAGTCAGTATGAGTCATTAGCCACCAAACATATATAGTTTATTTTTAAATAATTGGTGGAATTTTGTGGGAAAATTTGTCAAACAAATTACGCTTTTGTTGCCATTTTCCAAGACCTGTAGCATTCTCAGCTTTCGAGATCTTTGGCTCAGTTACGGATTAATTTTTTGCTTTCTGAGCTGACATTTTTTATTATATTATCTTTTGGTAGATACAATGTTTTGTTCTACTGTTATTGCATTTTATTGCAATGTTGCAGTGACCAAAAAAACAAAAATTGTGGAGATTTGATTTTTTTTTCTGTTGCATTGTTACACCATTTACTAATTAGATTAATTTATTTCATTTTGATAGTTTGGCATTTCTGAACAAGGCATTACCAAATATGTGTATATGTATATATATATATATATATATATATATATATATATATATATATATATATATATATATATATATATATATAGATAGATAGATAGATAGATATATATAGATAGATATATATATAAATATATATATATATATATATATATATATATATATATATATATATATATATATATTTTTTTTTTTTATTTAATTGGTTTCTTTTCATTGGGCCAAAAGGGTGGTGATTTGAGCTTTTGTGGGATTTTTTTTATTTTTCATGTTTCTAAATACTTTAATTTTTACACTTTATTTTGTTTTTACTAGCCCCCTTGGCGAAACTTGAAGCTGATATAGTCTGATTGCTTCTGCTGATCAGAGCAGGGCACCAGCATCAGCGTCACTGTGGCTCTGTACAGCAGACATACTGTTCTCATGTGAACGCCGGCGCTCAGTCAGTATTCACAGGAGGTTTGTCATGACCGATGCAGGGGTCATCAATTGACCCTCGGTTGTCACAACAATCCATCAGCACCGCATTATAACATCACAGGGGTGCCAATATGTGCAGGAAAACATTTGGTCTCGCTCAGCAAGCCCGCATTAAAAGGACACGCACAACCTATGACGTACCCACGCGCCATAGGTCGTGAAGAAGAGTAATTTCCCAGTTTTTGAACTGCTTGTTAACAACAAACATTATAAAATACTTTGAACCCAAGTATGTTTTCTGTTATCAATAAGATCTGATCATTTGTCAGACAACAACTAAAGCTGAGAATATTAATATTAGGGATTATAAGCTTTTAACTATGCATCAGGCCTTTGTCCGGACACTTAAACAGAGCAGAAGATCCTGAAAAATAAGTAGGATTACTTCAAAACTGGATCACCATCAGATCAATGTGTCCTGGCCTCTACATGTGACTTAACAGTAGAGCTGAGATTTCACATTTTATCCATCTTCACCTATTGTTCAGTATAAACATTCTTCTTATTCTTAATCTTAAGGCCACTTCACACATAACGGGATTGCTAACGACATCCTTGCTACATCACAGTTTCTGTAACGAAACAACGACTTCACCAGCGATCTCATTATGTTTGACACGTACGCTCCCTGCTTTGAGATCGTTGGTCATTGCTGAATGTCCTGGGCCATTTTTTGCTCGTTGGAGTCCTCCTAGGCAGGATGGATTTGAATGTTTGACACCTACCAACGATCTCGTTAACAACCTAGATGAGAACTTAAAGTGTGACACGTAGGCATTTAGTTGCGTCACCTTTTCCGTGCCCCCTCTGCACCAATTGTTTGGCACTGAGAACAGTAAGCAAACAGTCAGGAACGAAGAAGAGATGAATCCGAGTGCAGATGCAGCTTAGATCCGAAAAGCAAGCAAGCAACCGGAAACAAGTACGAATGAATCCGGGTGGAGTCGTAGATTCTATCATCAAAGCAAGGCTCAAAAAGGGACAAAGGATGAAGCGATACAAAGTTGCCTTTTAGGCTGGCCACCTAATCAGAACGCAGTATTGGCCACCAATCGGAGCGGACGGGTGTGGAAAAGGTGACGCATATGCACGCCTACGTGGCTTACAGCGTCAAACACTACGCCCCTATTCGAGGTCGGAATCATTACATAGCTGCAGTGAGACAGGGTCCCAACGACTAATGAGATCATTATACAGGTCGCTGCATCGTTACTAAAGTCATTGGGAAAATGACTGGGACATCTCACCGACGATCTCACCAACGATTTAACAATGATCCGAAAACTGTGACGTAGTTAACGATCTCGTTAACAATCTCATTATGTGTGACTGAACCTTTATTCTCTAGGAAAGTTTAAGTTTATTAAAAGCTTTTTTAAAGTCTTTGTTCCTCAGAGTGTATATAATGGGATTAAGCATTGGGGTCAGCATTGTATAAATCAGAGATAAGACTTTGCTCAGGGTCAGGGTTTGTCCTTTTTTTGGAAACATATAAACAGTGAATAATGTCCCGTAAAGCATGGAAACAACAATGAGGTGGGAGCTGCAGGTGGAGAAGGCTTTATGTCTTCCGGTGGTGGATGAGATCTTCAGAATTGTGTTGGCAATATAGACATAGGACAGCACAATTATTATAAAAGGGCAAAATACATTTAAAACACCAATGATAAGAGTTTGCTTATGGATTATAGATGTATCAGAGCAGGAGAGCTGCAGAATAGGCTCCAAGTCACAGTAGAAATGGTCAATAACATTTGGGCCACAGTAATAGAGACTATACCTGGATATCATATACGTCAACATCACTGTGATACCAACCAACAAAATGGTAGCTACAGACACTAAGCAAAATAGGTGATTCATGATGGAGTTATATCGGAGGGGGTTACAGATGGCCAGATATCGGTCATAGGACATCACCGACAGTAGAAGACATTCTGAGGACTCGGACATAACAAAGAAAGAAAACTGGAGGATGCAACCGATGAGCGTCACCGAGCTTCCCCCATACAGTACAGTAAGGAGAAGGGTGGGGACAATGTCTGTAGTCAGCAGGATGTCACACAAAGACAGCTGGGTAATGAAGAAGTACATGGGGGACTGGAGGGATTTACTAAGAAGAAATAAAGTAACAATTAGAAAATTCCCTGAAATGTTTGCCCAGTAAATGAGGAAAAGTAATAAGAAGAATGGAATTTGGAAATTTTGAAGGTTTGAAAATCCCAGAACATTAATAAATGTTAGATTACTTGTAATTATAGTCTGGAAGAAAAAAAAATAACATTAGTAATTGAGAAAAATAGTCAAGGAATGGTAACATAGAAATTTGTGAAAAAGTAAAAAATTGGTTTCATTATTTATTTCACAGTAAGATTTTTTTTAAAATATTATCCTTATTTTTAATATTATTTATTTATTTTTCATCATTTTCTCTTTTTACATCAAACAGTGAAAACTAAACCTACTAAGCTCCTTAAATATTTTAGAAGGATTATAGCTTAAGTATTTTCGCTATTTTTTGACTATATATTTTGTCAGTAAAAGAATAAAAATACTGTGTAATAAATATGGATAAAAAAGTAATCTTTTTAGCTTACTAACCAAGTAAAAACAATAAATTGAAAACCTTTTATCCATTAGTAGTCTACAAACCAGACTCACATGAGTGACTTCAAAGTTGTCCATTTGTTCCTCCATTTGACATACTTATTCAGTCTTATAATAGTGGAATAATTGGTTAATAATTTTTTAAATAAAATAATTAAATAAATAATTAATAAACATTAAAGGGAACCTGTCATCAGAAATTTAGCTATAAAGCTAAAAGTTCCCCCCTCTGCAGCTCCTGGGCTGCATTCTAGGAAGCTTCCTATAGTTCTTGTGGCCACTTTTATACCAAAATAAACACTTTGTAAACTTGTACCTTTTCTTATGCAAATTTCGTAAATCTTCCATGGGGGCGGGCTGCCTGGGGTCCGTTGCTGTCATCCTGCCAATTTACGCCGCCCCCAAATGCTGAATTTCAAAGCTCAGGACGCCGCCCCTGGGTGCCTGTGGTCCCGCGCATGCGCTGTTCCACTGTAGCGGTGCCATGCACTGTGTGCACGTGTGACCGCTGGTGACGCGCTCGCTGGCCAGGTGACCGGACGTCACCTCTTTCCCATCCTGCTCAGCAGCAGGTGACGTCCGGTCATCTGGCCAGCTTGCGCATAACCCTGGAGTAATAGGGGAAAGTGCGGTCACGAGGTTATGGGCGGCACTTGCTGATGACACTCACAGCGCAGCCCATAACCTCGTGCCCGCGCAAAGCGTCACCAGCAGTCACACGTGCACACAGTGCACGGCACCGCTACAGTGGAACAGCGCATGCGCAGGACCACGGGCACCCAGGGGCGGCGTCCTGAGCTTTGAAATTCAGCATTTGGGGGCGGCGTAAATCGGCAGGATGACAGCAACGGACCCCAGGCAGCCCGCCCCCATGGAGGATTTCCGAAATTTGCATAAGAAAAGGTACAAGTTTACAAAGTGTTTATTTTGGTATAAAAGTGGCCACAAGAACTATAGGAAGCTTCCTAGAATGCAGCCCAGGAGCTGCAGAGGGGGGAACTTTTAGCTTTATAGCTAAATTTCTGATGACAGGTTCCCTTTAATATAACATAAGACAGGTTAAATCAGTGCAAGTCATTTTCAATGTATGCAGGAATCTAGCCATTTTCTTGCTACTTTTATAGAGCATCTTATTACTACTCAGTCCAAAGGGAGATCCACAACTGTCCTCTGAGCTTCCATGTAATGCTTTTCTATTGGCGTTTAATATAGCTGAATTCTATTTTTATTGTTTACATCATATTTTTTAAGTGTTACAAAATAAAATTAGTAATAACAATATAATAACTTTGAACTAAACTAAAGCTTAAAAACAGAACTTTAAGTAAATGATTATATTTTGAGCTATATTAAAAATTCTTAACCAAATGTGTAAATTAAACACTTGCTGAAAAATACACCATATTGGACGAAGAGATTGGGACTAGAGTTGAGCGCGGTTCGTGGTTCGTGGTTCTCCAGTTCTAGGCTCGAGTGATTTTGGGGCCTGTTCTAGATCGATAGATAGATCTAGATAGATTTTGCAAAAGCTCGATAGTTCTAGAAACGTTCGAGAACGGTTCTAGCAGCAAAAAAACAGCAAATTCCTAGCTGGCTTTCCGCTGTAATAGTGTAAGTCACTCTGTGACTCACACTATTATGACATTTCAGTGTATAGTGTGCGTGAACAGCGCCTTCAGATCACTCCTGTTTGTATAATGGCGATCGCCATTTTTTTTTTTTTTCCTTGTCTTCCTTCCCTAAGCGCGCGCGTGTAGTTGGGCGGGCCAGCATGTCAGCCAATCCCAGACACACACACAGCTAAGTGGACTTTTAGCCAGAGAAGCAACGGCATGTGTGATAGGATGTCAATGTCACATGTCCCTGCATTATAAAACTGGACATTTTCCTCCAGGACGCCATTATCTCTTCTGCGTCCTTGGTGTCAGACATCACTTGGGCAGCTCCGTCCTTTGTCCTATCGCTGATACAGCTGTATGCGCTCCATACACAGCGCTGGACAGCATAGGGATAGCACTTTCCATCAGTCCTTTTAAGGGCTCGTATGGGCAGGGTCAGAGTTAAGGTGACAGGTCCTGAAAACAGAGACAGCGTCTGTGTAGCAAAGGTCAGGGATTTCGTCGCTGCATTTCCCCATTAGGAGGGAATAGAAAGGCAGGCTTCCATTCCTCTACCCAGAGCCCCACAATCCAGGCACTGTACTCTCCTGTCCTCTGCACACTCCAACTCATTATAACTAAGCCATTATACTAGCAAACACTCAGTGTACCTAGTGGCATCCTAAACGTGGCTATTGGACTTTGCTATAGTCCCACTAGTGCAAAGACATTTGCAGCACCTCTGCCTGCATTGCACACTCCAACTCATTATAACTAAGCCATTATACTAGCAAACACTCAGTGTACCTAGTGGCATCCTATACGTGGCTATTGGACTTTGCTATAGTCCCACTAGTGCAAAGACATTTGCAGCACCTTCACCTGCATTGCACACTCCAACACATTATAACTAAGCCATTATACTAGCAAACAGTCAGTGTACCTAGTGGCATCCTAAACGTGGCTATTGGACTTTGCTATAGTCCCACTAGTGCAAAGACATTTGCAGCACCTCTGCCTGCATTGCACACTCAAACTCATTATAACTAAGCCATTATACTAGCAAACACTCAGTGTACCTAGTGGCATCCTAAACGTGGCTATTGCACTTTGCTATAGTCCCACTAGTGCAAAGACATTTGCAGCACCTCTACCTGCATTGCACACTCCAACTCATTATAACTAAGCCATTATACTAGCAAACACTCAGTGTACCTAGTGGCATCCTAAACGAGGCTATTGCACTTTGCTATAGTCCCACTAGTGCAAAGACATTTGCAGCACCTCTACCTGCATTGCACACTCCAACTCATTATAACTAAGCCATTATACTAGCAAACACTCAGTGTACCTAGTGGCATCCTAAACGTGGCTATTGGACTTTGCTATAGTCCCACTAGTGCAAAGACATTTGCAGCACCTCTGCCTGCATTGCACACTCAAACTCTTTTTAACTAAGCCATTATACTAGCAAACAGTCAGTGTACCTAGTGGCATCCTAAACGTGGCTATTGGACTTTGCTATAGTCCCACTAGTGCAAAGACATTTGCAGCACCTCTACCTGCATTGCACACTCAAACTCTTTTTAACTAAGCCATTATACTAGCAAACAGTCAGTGTACCTAGTGGCATCCTAAACGTGGCTATTGGAATTTTGTCTAGTCACACTAGTGCAAAGATATTTGCAGCACGTCTGCCTGCATTGCACACTCAAACTCTTTCTAACTAAGCCATTATACTAGCAAACAGTCAGTGTACCTATTGGCATCCTAAACGTGGCTATTGGACTTTGCTATAGTCCCACTAGTGCAAAGACATTTGCAGCACCTCTACCTGCATTGCACACTCAAACTCTTTTTAACTAAGCCATTATACTAGCAAACAGTCAGTGTACCTAGTGGCATCCTAAACGTGGCTATTGGACTTTTGTCTAGTCACACTAGTGCAAAGATATTTGCAGCACGTCTGCCTGCATTGCACACTCAAACTCTTTTTAACTAAGCCATTATACTAGCAAACAGTCAGTGTACCTATTGGCATCCTAAACGTGGCTATTGGACTTTGCTATAGTCCCACTAGTGCAAAGATATTTGCAGCACGTCTGCCTGCATTGCACACTCAAACTCTTTTTAACTAAGCCATTATACTAGCAAACAGTCAGTGTACCTAGTGGCATCCTAAACGTGGCTATTGGACTTTGCTATAGTCCCACTAGTGCAAAGACATTTGCAGCACCTCTACCTGCATTGCACACTCAAACTCTTTTTAACTAAGCCATTGTACTAGCAAACACTCAGTGTACCTAGTGGCATCCTAAACGTGGCTATTGGACTTTACTATAGTCCCACTAGTGCAAAGACATTTGCAGCACCTCTACCTGCATTGCACACTCAAACTCTTTTTAACTAAGCCATTATACTAGCAAACAGTCAGTGTACCTAGTGGCATCCTAAACGTGGTTATTGGACTTTGCTATAGTCCCACTAGTGCAAAGACATTTGCAGCACCTCTACCTGCATTGCACACTCAAACTCTTTTTAACTAAGCCATTATACTAGCAAACAGTCAGTGTACCTAGTGGCATCCTAAACGTGGCTATTGGACTTTGCTATAGTCCCACTAGTGCAAAGACATTTGCAGCACCTCTACCTGCATTGCACACTCAAACTCTTTTTAACTAAGCCATTATACTAGCAAACAGTCAGTGTACCTAGTGGCATCCTATACGTGGCTATTGGACTTTGCTATAGTCCCACTAGTGCAAAGACATTTGCAGCAACTCTACCTGCATTGCACACTCCAACTCATTATAACTAAGCCATTATACTAGCAAACACTCAGTGTACCTAGTGGCATCCTAAACGTGGCTATTGGACTTTTGTCTAGTCACACTAGTGCAAAGATATTTGCAGCACGTCTGCCTGCATTGCACACTCAAACTCTTTTTAACTAAGCCATTATACTAGCAAACAGTCAGTGTACCTAGTGGCATCCTAAACGTGGCTATTGGACTTTTGTCTAGTCACACTAGTGCAAAGATATTTGCAGCACGTCTGCCTGCATTGCACACTCAAACTCTTTTTAACTAAGCCATTATACTAGCAAACAGTCAGTGTACCTATTGGCATCCTAAACGTGGCTATTGGACTTTGCTTTAGTCCCACTAGTGCAAAGACATTTGCAGCACCTCTGCCTGCATTGCACACTCCAACTCATTATAACTAAGCCATTATACTAGCAAACACTCAGTGTACCTAGTGGCATCCTAAACGTGGCTATTGGACTTTGCTATAGTCCCACTAGTGCAAAGACATTTGCAGCACCTCTACCTGCATTGCACACTCAAACTCTTTTTAACTAAGCCATTATACTAGCAAACAGTCAGTGTACCTAGTGGCATCCTAAACGTGGCTATTGGACTTTTGTCTAGTCACACTAGTGCAAAGATATTTGCAGCACGTCTGCCTGCATTGCACACTCAAACTCTTTTTAACTAAGCCATTATACTAGCAAACAGTCAGTGTACCTAGTGGCATCCTAAATGTGGCTATTGGACTTTTGTCTAGTCACACTAGTGCAAAGATATTTGCAGCACATCTGCCTGCGTTGCACACTCAAACTTATTGTTACTAATACATTATAATACCAAAAATTGAGTAAACTTAGTGTCATACAAGAAGTGGCTGTTGTACTCCATTAATGCCCCACTGGTGCAAATCTATGTGCAGCACCTCTGCAGGACACCCTCCTGCTCTGTTTTTAATAAGCTATTATGATAGCAAAAAATACTGCCATTTAGTGGCATCATAGAACTGGATGTTGTATTTCATTATTGTCCCACTGGTGACAAGCTATTTCTAGCACCTGTGCAGGACACCCTCATGCAGATTTTTCTACGCTAATGTTGTAGCAAACTCAGGGAATTCATTGCTGCATTTGATAATTCGGAGGGATAGAAAGTCAGGCTTTCTTTAGCTTTTCCTTCTGTTCATAGACAGCATCTCCAAGTCCACACCCGAAGAGCAATTTCTCCTCCACGTGTAAGTGTGGAGAGGCAGCTAGTGCGCATGCGTGTGCCGATGTACCCCAGCCGCAGCCTAACTACAGTGTTTCGCCTAGTGAGTATGCTCAGCCTGACTGTGCCATTCCTGACGCTAAGTCTTCATTTCGGGATACAGCGCATGCTCCCACACTTAGTGCGAAAACCCTCTTTGCACAGGTACTTGCATTCCGTGCCGGGTCTAAGTCCTGTGTTGTGCCTAGACACCATGCTAAAGCTGATAGTCTTTTTTCAGAGACTCTATTTCATGCAACTGACCATGCTCAGGCACTTACTGCATCAGAGACTAGGTCCGGTAATGAACTCTTTGGCCCTGCCCCTGATGTGGGGGGCCCTATATAGACCACAGGGCATCAGGTGTCCTGACGATGTGGCCAGGCCACTCCCAAATGGCTTGCAGAGGCCCGTCCCTATGACTTGTCACCTCATTATTGATGGTCAGACGATGACTGGTGAGGTGTTTGGGTCATGACAGCCATGAGGTCATCATTGAAGTTGCGGTTCCAAATAGGACGCTAGTTATGCCACTCATGACGTGTCACTCTGCTTTTGTCTCCAGGAGGTGCATTGTGGTCCACCCTGGTTTGGGGCGGACCCAGGTTATAGAAGGTGCTGGAGACAACAAGGAGGTGCGCAGTCTTCTATTATGCTCCGAAAGAGCACACCTCCATGTGTTGAACCCATTGTGGCTTTAGGCCAGAGGTAGGCAGGGATAGGGCATTGATGCAGGCCGCCACCACAGTTGGTAACGCAGAACGGTTAAGACCAGCTCCTGTGCTACCAGTCCTGCTTGTGCAGCCCAGTGGCATTATCAGGCCTGCTGCTGCTGATGCGCCTGCTGTCCACAGGTGTGGCCCCAATGCACACGGTCAGCGTACTGAATGGCCCCTGTGATGTTAACAGGGAGTTCCTGGGCTGGGTGGGCGTGTGGACCCTGTGACGCTAACAGGGCTCCCAGTCTCAAGATCCGAGTGGTGTCTAACTTCGTTCAGGCTACTATTAGTTTCATAGCCACACAGCTATGTATCCTCCACTGAACCTTCCAGTTGCCAACCTCTCCTTTTCCATCTGGGAGCACGGTGGACACTGACTGCTGATGGGGATATATACCTTTCTCTTTCTTTTCTTATTAATTTTCGTTATATAGTGGTAACATAGTATATACCACCTTATCCAAATCTGCCAGTCCCACCGTAACAGATGGTGTTTCTTCATCAAATGTTACTTTTGCTTAACCACCAAACCCACGGACCAAAACTTTTTTCCCCTTTCCAACACACCTGTTCCCCTTTTCACCCGCATCTGTCCTTTTTCAACTCATTTTGTATATGACCAAAAGTGCAACTCTGCAGGGACACCGTACTCAATGGCATCTCAGCACAACAGCCACCCCTCGGTCCCTCAGATGTGGACAAGTAAAAGACCATTTCCTCCTATCCATGACAAAGCGTTGAGATTCACTCTGTGCAGCACTGGTGTTTAGTGGAAAAGCAGATCTAAGATTGCGTACCACCTTCTGAAGATACTCCTGTATACGTGCGTCCATTTCTATGGCAGGAATTATTTCGCCAAATGTTGTCTTGTACCGGGGATGTAACAGTGTGGCAACCCAGTAGTCAGGATTACTTTGAATTCGTACAATCCGAGGGTCATGTTGTAGGTAGTGCAGCAAGAAGGCGCTCATGTGTCTTATGCATCCAGGAGGACCAAGTCCTTGGTTTGTTGGTGGCAGAGAGGTGAGAATCGTGCCTCCTTCCTCTGCCCTCTCCCCCCAACCTCGCACAACCGAAATGTGAGCAAGCTCTCACTCATCTGCTGAGTCTTCCATGCCCATCGCCAGTTCGTCCTCCATTTCTTCATGGGATCCTGCACCTTCCTCAACACTTTTTGCTGATACTATGCGCCCTTGTTAATCCCTCTCCCTCACCATGACTGCCGCATAGGTGCCGCTGACCATCTGGACCTCGTAGATCTTGTTATCCCTTCCGCATATGACTCCTCCTGTACTTCCTCCCCTTCCTCTTGTCCCAACACCTGACTCCGAATAATATTTACAGTGTGCTCCATCATGTAGATGACCAGAATTGTCACGCTGAGAATGACATTGCCAGTGCTAAACATCTTTGTCGACATTTGTAAACTGTGTAGCAGGGTGCATAGGTCCTTGATCTGACACCACTCCAGCAGCGTGATCTGCACCACCTCTGGATCAAGTTATCCCAGGCTATATGTCATAACGTATTGCAGCAGGGTTCGGCGGTGCTGCCACAAACGCTGCAACATGTGCAGATTCAAATTCCTGCGTGTGGGCACATCGCATGTCAGGCGTTTAACCACCAGACCTAAAGACTTCTGGAGCGACGAAAGTTGTTGAGCTGCTGTGTGCGCACGATGGAAGTGAGCACATAGGGAGCGTGCTCGCTGCACAAGGCCATGTAGGCCGTGATGGTGTTTTAAAAATTGCTGGAGAATTAGGTTCAACACGTGAGCCATACAAGGCACGTGTGTCACATTGCCCTGTCGATGGCCCGCAGCCAGGTTTGCATCATTGCCGCACACGGCTGTTAAGTCACCAACGGAGTACGCTCCGTCAATTTGTACTCCGGTCGCCAGGTGACAACGTGTTCCTTTCATGCATAGTGCTGATGATGGGAGAGGAGTCCATGCCAGCGGCGCAGGTGGACGCAGGTTATGCTCACCCACTGGGCTGCATTACCTTGACAGATGCAGAATCTCTGGCTGAATGTAGCTGGTGGGTATCTCACAGATGAAATACCATCATTCAGCTACAACCAATGGGAAGACACCACACCCTTTTTTATGCCCATCCTGTCTGAAGACCACTGCCAGACATAGCTCTGCTTTTACCCCCAGTTCAGTTTTATGATTTTGTGTGCTTGTTACCTGACTACTTTTCCTGCTTGCTGTTTATGTACCTTGTTGGCCGATCCGCATTTCACCTCTGCTTGTTTTCTGATTAAGTCCTGGCCGTCCCATTCTGTTCCTGTTCCTCAATTAATGTTTTGACCCTGCCTGACTACTATTCTCTGGAACTGCAGCCTTCCACATTTATTAATCACCTTGGGCCCTGTGTAATTCCTAATCCCTGTATAGGGGTTAAAGGGTTTCAGGGTTCTAGGGGTCCTGCTTGGTGAGTGGCTTCCCTCTAGCCTATCATTTACAGCCCATCTGAGTGTGTGGATCAAGGAAGGCGTTACACCGTGCTCTCTGCAGAAGGCCATGTAGGCCGGGATAGTGCTTTAAAAATTGCTGGACAACCAGGTTAAACACGTGAGCCACACAAGGCACGTGTGTCACATTGTCACAGCGAAGGGCCGCACCCATGTTTGCATCATTGTCGCACCCGGCCTTCCCTGGCTGCTGGTTGAGTGGAGACAACCATTGATGAAACTCGGTCTCCAGAGCTAAACGTCCACAATTTCTCAGCGGTGTGACTCACATTTCCCATACATTTCAAAGTAAACCTTTGACCGCCTGATGGCATTGAGCTCTGCTGCCAGCATAGTAAGGAGGTGTGTGGTATTCCTTGTGCGCAGTTACAAGGAAAGGTGGCCTGACCACACAGGGTTTGCGCCAAGGTGGAGGACCCACACGAGGTTGAAGAGGCAGAAGCAGTGTATTAACTTCTACATACAGAAGAAGGATTGAAACAACTCATGGGGACGGCAAGACTTGTACAGCAGACCCTTCTACATCTCTCCCCACAGTAACCCATTGCCCAGTCAGCGACATGTAACGCCCCTGTCCATGCTTACTGGGCCAATTATCTGTGGTGAAATGCACCCTGTCACACAGAGTTTCTCAAGGAATCAGTGATGTTTAGTGCGACATGCTGGTGTAGCGCGTGCACGCCTTTGTTGGAGAAGGAGTGGCGCCTGGGCATCGGCTCTTGGGGCACTGCGATGGGCATAAGGTCTCGTAAATCCTCGGTTAAAAAGGTTGGAAAGGCAGCATTTTGGTAGCCAACAGTTTCCAGATGCTGAAAGTCAACCTCTAAGCCATGTCATGCCCTTCTAAAAGCATGTGAAACACAGCGAGGGGACTCCAACCACAGTCTCCCTCGTTGCCACTAACTGGGCCACACACACCCCACTTGACTGGCATGGGTTGACCCCCCTTTTGAATAAGAAACAGATGCTTTGCATGAAGCACTCTCAAAAATACGCGTGCCTTTGCCGTCCCCTGGCTGACCCAGGGGAAGAAAAGTCCTCTGAGAGCCATGACTTGTTCATCTTGGTTCTTTTAGAAACACAGCGAGGGGACTCCAACCACAGTCTCCCTCGTTGCCACTAACTGGGCCACACACACCCCACTTGACTGGCATGGGTTGACCCCCCTTTTGAATAAGAAACAGATGCTTTGCATGAAGCACTCTCAAAAATACGCGTGCCTTTGCCGTCCCCTGGCTGACCCAGGGGAAGAAAAGTCCTCTGAGAGCCATGACTTGTTCATCTTGGTTCTTTTAGAAACACAGCGAGGGGACTCCAACCACAGTCTCTCTCATTGCCACTAACTGGGCCACACACACCCCACTTGACTGGCATGGGTTGACCCCCCTTTTGAATAAGAAACAGATGCTTTGTATGAAGCACTCTCAAAAATACGCGTGCCTTTGCCGTCCCCTGGCTGACCCAGGGGAAGAAAAGTCCTCTGAGAGCCATGACTTGTTCATCTTGGTTCTTTTAGAAACACAGCGAGGGGACTCCAACCACAGTCTCCCTCGTTGCCACTAACTGGGCCACACACACCCCACTTGACTGGCATGGGTTGACCCCCCTTTTGAATAAGAAACAAATGCTTTGCATGAAGCACTCTCAAAAATACGCGTGCCTTTGCCGTCCCCTGGCTGACCCAGGGGAAGAAAAGTCCTCTGAGAGCCATGACTTGTTCATCTTGGTTCTTTTAGAAACACAGCGAGGAGACTCCAACCACAGTCTCCCTCGTTGCCACTAACTGGGCCACACACACCCCACTTGACTGGCATGGGTTGACCCCCCTTTTGAATAAGAAACAGATGCTTTGCATGAAGCACTCCCAAAAATACGCGTGCCTTTGCCATCCCCTGGCTGACCCAGGGGAAGAAAAGTCCTCTGAGAGCCATGACTTGTTCATCTTGGTTCTTTTAGAAACACAGCGAGGGGACTCCAACCACAGTCTCCCTCGTTGCCACTAACTGGGCCACACACACCCCACTTGACTGGCATGGGTTGACCCCCCTTTTGAATAAGAAACAGATGCTTTGCATGAAGCACTCTCAAAAATACGCGTGCCTTTGCCGTCCCCTGGCTGACCCAGGGGAAGAAAAGTCCTCTGAGAGCCATGACTTGTTCATCTTGGTTCTTTTAGAAACACAGCGAGGGGACTCCAACCACAGTCTCCCTCGTTGCCACTAACTGGGCCACACACACCCCACTTGACTGGCATGGGTTGACCCCCCTTTTGAATAAGAAACAGATGCTTTGCATGAAGCACTCTCAAAAATACGCGTGCCTTTGCCGTCCCCTGGCTGACCCAGGGGAAGAAAAGTCCTCTGAGAGCCATGACTTGTTCATCTTGGTTCTTTTAGAAACACAGCGAGGGGACTCCAACCACAGTCTCCCTCGTTGCCACTAACTGGGCCACACACACCCCACTTGACTGGCATGGGTTGACCCCCCTTTTGAATAAGAAACAGATGCTTTGCATGAAGCACTCTCAAAAATACGCATGCCTTTGCCGTCCCCTGGCTGACCCAGGGGAAGAAAAGTCCTCTGAGAGCCATGACTTGTTCATCTTGGTTCTTTTAGAAACACAGCGAGGGGACTCCAACCACAGTCTCCCTCGTTGCCACTAACTGGGCCACACACACCCCACTTGACTGGCATGGGTTGACCCCCCTTTTGAATAAGAAACAGATGCTTTGCATGAAGCACTCTCAAAAATACGCGTGCCTTTGCCGTCCCCTGGCTGACCCAGGGGAAGAAAAGTCCTCTGAGAGCCATGACTTGTTCATCTTGGTTCTTTTAGAAACACAGCGAGGGGACTCCAACCACAGTCTCCCTCGTTGCCACTAACTGGGCCACACACACCCCACTTGACTGGCATGGGTTGACCCCCCTTTTGAATAAGAAACAGATGCTTTGCATGAAGCACTCTCAAAAATACGCGTGCCTTTGCCGTCCCCTGGCTGACCCAGGGGAAGAAAAGTCCTCTGAGAGCCATGACTTGTTCATCTTGGTTCTTTTAGAAACACAGCGAGGGGACTCCAACCACAGTCTCCCTCGTTGCCACTAACTGGGCCACACACACCCCACTTGTCTGGCATGGGTTGACCCCCCTTTTGAATAAGAAACAGATGCTTTGCATGAAGCACTCTCAAAAATACGCGTGCCTTTGCCGTCCCCTGGCTGACCCAGGGGAAGAAAAGTCCTCTGAGAGCCATGACTTGTTCATCTTGGTTCTTTTAGAAACACAGCGAGGGGACTCCAACCACAGTCTCTCTCGTTGCCACTAACTGGGCCACACACACCCCACTTGACTGGCATGGGTTGACCCCCCTTTTGAATAAGAAACAGATGCTTTGTATGAAGCACTCTCAAAAATACGCGTGCCTTTGCCGTCCCCTGGCTGACCCAGGGGAAGAAAAGTCCTCTGAGAGCCATGACTTGTTCATCTTGGTTCTTTTAGAAACACAGCGAGGGGACTCCAACCACAGTCTCCCTCGTTGCCACTAACTGGGCCACACACACCCCACTTGACTGGCATGGGTTGACCCCCCTTTTGAATAAGAAACAGATGCTTTGCATGAAGCACTCTCAAAAATACGCGTGCCTTTGCCGTCCCCTGGCTGACCCAGGGGAAGAAAAGTCCTCTGAGAGCCATGACTTGTTCATCTTGGTTCTTTTAGAAACACAGCGAGGAGACTCCAACCACAGTCTCCCTCGTTGCCACTAACTGGGCCACACACACCCCACTTGACTGGCATGGGTTGACCCCCCTTTTGAATAAGAAACAGATGCTTTGCATGAAGCACTCCCAAAAATACGCGTGCCTTTGCCATCCCCTGGCTGACCCAGGGGAAGAAAAGTCCTCTGAGAGCCATGACTTGTTCATCTTGGTTCTTTTAGAAACACAGCGAGGGGACTCCAACCACAGTCTCCCTCGTTGCCACTAACTGGGCCACACACACCCCACTTGACTGGCATGGGTTGACCCCCCTTTTGAATAAGAAACAGATGCTTTGCATGAAGCACTCTCAAAAATACGCGTGCCTTTGCCGTCCCCTGGCTGACCCAGGGGAAGAAAAGTCCTCTGAGAGCCATGACTTGTTCATCTTGGTTCTTTTAGAAACACAGCGAGGGGACTCCAACCACAGTCTCCCTCGTTGCCACTAACTGGGCCACACACACCCCACTTGACTGGCATGGGTTGACCCCCCTTTTGAATAAGAAACAGATGCTTTGCATGAAGCACTCTCAAAAATACGCGTGCCTTTGCCGTCCCCTGGCTGACCCAGGGGAAGAAAAGTCCTCTGAGAGCCATGACTTGTTCATCTTGGTTCTTTTAGAAACACAGCGAGGGGACTCCAACCACAGTCTCCCTCGTTGCCACTAACTGGGCCACACACACCCCACTTGACTGGCATGGGTTGACCCCCCTTTTGAATAAGAAACAGATGCTTTGCATGAAGCACTCTCAAAAATACGCATGCCTTTGCCGTCCCCTGGCTGACCCAGGGGAAGAAAAGTCCTCTGAGAGCCATGACTTGTTCATCTTGGTTCTTTTAGAAACACAGCGAGGGGACTCCAACCACAGTCTCCCTCGTTGCCACTAACTGGGCCACACACACCCCACTTGACTGGCATGGGTTGACCCCCCTTTTGAATAAGAAACAGATGCTTTGCATGAAGCACTCTCAAAAATACGCGTGCCTTTGCCGTCCCCTGGCTGACCCAGGGGAAGAAAAGTCCTCTGAGAGCCATGACTTGTTCATCTTGGTTCTTTTAGAAACACAGCGAGGGGACTCCAACCACAGTCTCCCTCGTTGCCACTAACTGGGCCACACACACCCCACTTGTCTGGCATGGGTTGACCCCCCTTTTGAATAAGAAACAGATGCTTTGCATGAAGCACTCTCAAAAATACGCGTGCCTTTGCCGTCCCCTGGCTGACCCAGGGGAAGAAAAGTCCTCTGAGAGCCATGACTTGTTCATCTTGGTTCTTTTAGAAACACAGCGAGGGGACTCCAACCACAGTCTCCCTCGTTGCCACTAACTGGGCCACACACACCCCACTTGACTGGCATGGGTTGACCCCCCTTTTGAATAAGAAACAGATGCTTTGCATGAAGCACTCTCAAAAATACGCGTGCCTTTGCCGTCCCCTGGCTGACCCAGGGGAAGAAAAGTCCTCTGAGAGCCATGACTTGTTCATCTTGGTTCTTTTAGAAACACAGCGAGGGGACTCCAACCACAGTCTCCCTCGTTGCCACTAACTGGGCCACACACACCCCACTTGACTGGCATGGGTTGACCCCCCTTTTGAATAAGAAACAGATGCTTTGTATGAAGCACTCTCAAAAATACGCGTGCCTTTGCCGTCCCCTGGCTGACCCAGGGGAAGAAAAGTCCTCTGAGAGCCATGACTTGTTCATCTTGGTTCTTTTAGAAACACAGCGAGGGGACTCCAACCACAGTCTCCCTCGTTGCCACTAACTGGGCCACACACACCCCACTTGACTGGCATGGGTTTACCCCCCTTTTGAATAAGAAACAGATGCTTTGCATGAAGCACTCTCAAAAATACGCGTGCCTTTGCCGTCCCCTGGCTGACCCAGGGGAAGAAAAGTCCTCTGAGAGCCATGACTTGTTCATCTTGGTTCTTTTAGAAACACAGCGAGGAGACTCCAACCACAGTCTCCCTCGTTGCCACTAACTGGGCCACACACACCCCACTTGACTGGCATGGGTTGACCCCCCTTTTGAATAAGAAACAGATGCTTTGCATGAAGCACTCTCAAAAATACGCGTGCCTTTGCCATCCCCTGGCTGACCCAGGGGAAGAAAAGTCCTCTGAGAGCCACGACTTGTTCATCTTGGTTCTTTTAGAAACACAGCGAGGGGACTCCAACCACAGTCTCCCTCGTTGCCACTAACTGGGCCACACACACCCCACTTGACTGGCATGGGTTGACCCCCCTTTTGAATAAGAAACAGATGCTTTGCATGAAGCACTCTCAAAAATACGCGTGCCTTTGCCGTCCCCTGGCTGACCCAGGGGAAGAAAAGTCCTCTGAGAGCCATGACTTGTTCATCTTGGTTCTTTTAGAAACACAGCGAGGGGACTCCAACCACAGTCTCCCTCGTTGCCACTAACTGGGCCACACACACCCCACTTGACTGGCATGGGTTGACCCCCCTTTTGAATAAGAAACAGATGCTTTGCATGAAGCACTCTCAAAAATACGCATGCCTTTGCCGTCCCCTGGCTGACCCAGGGGAAGAAAAGTCCTCTGAGAGCCATGACTTGTTCATCTTGGTTCTTTTAGAAACACAGCGAGGGGACTCCAACCACAGTCTCCCTCGTTGCCACTAACTGGGCCACACACACCCCACTTGACTGGCATGGGTTGACCCCCCTTTTGAATAAGAAACAGATGCTTTGCATGAAGCACTCTCAAAAATACGCGTGCCTTTGCCGTCCCCTGGCTGACCCAGGGGAAGAAAAGTCCTCTGAGAGCCATGACTTGTTCATCTTGGTTCTTTTAGAAACACAGCGAGGGGACTCCAACCACAGTCTCCCTCGTTGCCACTAACTGGGCCACACACACCCCACTTCTCTGGCATGGGTTGACCCCCCTTTTGAATAAGAAACAGATGCTTTGCATGAAGCACTCTCAAAAATACGCGTGCCTTTGCCGTCCCCTGGCTGACCCAGGGGAAGAAAAGTCCTCTGAGAGCCATGACTTGTTCATCTTGGTTCTTTTAGAAACACAGCGAGGGGACTCCAACCACAGTCTCCCTCGTTGCCACTAACTGGGCCACACACACCCCACTTGACTGGCATGGGTTGACCCCCCTTTTGAATAAGAAACAGATGCTTTGCATGAAGCACTCTCAAAAATACGCGTGCCTTTGCCGTCCCCTGGCTGACCCAGGGGAAGAAAAGTCCTCTGAGAGCCATGACTTGTTCATCTTGGTTCTTTTAGAAACACAGCGAGGGGACTCCAACCACAGTCTCCCTCGTTGCCACTAACTGGGCCACACACACCCCACTTGACTGGCATGGGTTGACCCCCCTTTTGAATAAGAAACAGATGCTTTGCATGAAGCACTCTCAAAAATACGAGTGCCTTTGCCGTCCCCTGGCTGACCAAGGGGAAGAAAAGTCCTCTGAGAGCCATGACTTGTTCATCTTGGTTCTTTTAGAAACACAGCGAGGGGACTCCAACCACAGTCTCCCTCGTTGCCACTAACTGGGCCACACACACCCCACTTGACTGGCATGGGTTGACCCCCCTTTTGAATAAGAAACAGATGCTTTGCATGAAGCACTCTCAAAAATACGCGTGCCTTTGCCGTCCCCTGGCTGACCCAGGGGAAGAAAAGTCCTCTGAGAGCCATGACTTCTTCATCTTGGTTCTTTTAGAAACACAGCAAGGGGACTCCAACCACAGTCTCCCTCGTTGCCACTAACTGGGCCACACACACCCCACTTGACTGGCATGGGTTGACCCCCCTTTTGAATAAGAAACAGATGATTTGCATGAAGCACTCTCAAAAATACGCGTGCCTTTGCCGTCCCCTGGCTGACCCAGGGGAAGAAAAGTCCTCTGAGAGCCATGACTTGTTCATCTTGGTTCTTTTAGAAACACAGCGAGGAGACTCCAACCACAGTCTCCCTCGTTGCCACTAACTGGGCCACACACACCCCACTTGACTGGCATGGGTTGACCCCCCCTTTTGAAAAAGAAACAGATGCTTTGCATGAAGCACTCTCAAAAATACGCGTGCCTTTGCCATCCCCTGGCTGACCCAGGGGAAGAAAAGTCCACTGAGAGCCATGACTTGTTCATCTTGGTTCTTTTAGAAACACAGCGAGGGGACTCCAACCACAGTCTCCCTCGTTGCCACTAACTGGGCCACACACACCCCACTTGACTGGCATGGGTTGACCCCCCTTTTGAATAAGAAACAGATGCTTTGCATGAAGCACTCTCAAAAATACGCGTGCCTTTGCCGTCCCCTGGCTGACCCAGGGGAAGAAAAGTCCTCTGAGAGCCATGACTTGTTCATCTTGGTTCTTTTAGAAACACAGCGAGGGGACTCCAACCACAGTCTCCCTCGTTGCCACTAACTGGGCCACACACACCCCACTTGTCTGGCATGGGTTGACCCCCCTTTTGAATAAGAAACAGATGCTTTGCATGAAGCACTCTCAAAAATACGCGTGCCTTTGCCGTCCCCTGGCTGACCCAGGGGAAGAAAAGTCCTCTGAGAGCCATGACTTGTTCATCTTGGTTCTTTTAGAAACACAGCGAGGGGACTCCAACCACAGTCTCCCTCGTTGCCACTAACTGGGCCACACACACCCCACTTGACTGGCATGGGTTGACCCCCCTTTTGAATAAGAAACAGATGCTTTGCATGAAGCACTCTCAAAAATACGCGTGCCTTTGCCGTCCCCTGGCTGACCCAGGGGAAGAAAAGTCCTCTGAGAGCCATGACTTGTTCATCTTGGTTCTTTTAGAAACACAGCGAGGGGACTCCAACCACAGTCTCCCTCGTTGCCACTAACTGGGCCACACACACCCCACTTGACTGGCATGGGTTGACCCCCCTTTTGAATAAGAAACAGATGCTTTGTATGAAGCACTCTCAAAAATACGCGTGCCTTTGCCGTCCCCTGGCTGACCCAGGGGAAGAAAAGTCCTCTGAGAGCCATGACTTGTTCATCTTGGTTCTTTTAGAAACACAGCGAGGGGACTCCAACCACAGTCTCCCTCGTTGCCACTAACTGGGCCACACACACCCCACTTGACTGGCATGGGTTTACCCCCCTTTTGAATAAGAAACAGATGCTTTGCATGAAGCACTCTCAAAAATACGCGTGCCTTTGCCGTCCCCTGGCTGACCCAGGGGAAGAAAAGTCCTCTGAGAGCCATGACTTGTTCATCTTGGTTCTTTTAGAAACACAGCGAGGAGACTCCAACCACAGTCTCCCTCGTTGCCACTAACTGGGCCACACACACCCCACTTGACTGGCATGGGTTGACCCCCCTTTTGAATAAGAAACAGATGCTTTGCATGAAGCACTCTCAAAAATACGCGTGCCTTTGCCGTCCCCTGGCTGACCCAGGGGAAGAAAAGTCCTCTGAGAGCCATGACTTGTTCATCTTGGTTCTTTTAGAAACACAGCGAGGGGACTCCAACCACAGTCTCCCTCGTTGCCACTAACTGGGCCACACACACCCCACTTGACTGGCATGGGTTGACCCCCCTTTTGAATAAGAAACAGATGCTTTGCATGAAGCACTCTCAAAAATACGCGTGCCTTTGCCGTCCCCTGGCTGACCCAGGGGAAGAAAAGTCCTCTGAGAGCCATGACTTGTTCATCTTGGTTCTTTTAGAAACACAGCGAGGGGACTCCAACCACAGTCTCCCTCGTTGCCACTAACTGGGCCACACACACCCCACTTGACTGGCATGGGTTGACCCCCCTTTTGAATAAGAAACAGATGCTTTGCATGAAGCACTCTCAAAAATACGCATGCCTTTGCCGTCCCCTGGCTGACCCAGGGGAAGAAAAGTCCTCTGAGAGCCATGACTTGTTCATCTTGGTTCTTTTAGAAACACAGCGAGGGGACTCCAACCACAGTCTCCCTCGTTGCCACTAACTGGGCCACACACACCCCACTTGACTGGCATGGGTTGACCCCCCTTTTGAATAAGAAACAGATGCTTTGCATGAAGCACTCTCAAAAATACGCGTGCCTTTGCCGTCCCCTGGCTGACCCAGGGGAAGAAAAGTCCTCTGAGAGCCATGACTTGTTCATCTTGGTTCTTTTAGAAACACAGCGAGGGGACTCCAACCACAGTCTCCCTCGTTGCCACTAACTGGGCCACACACACCCCACTTCTCTGGCATGGGTTGACCCCCCTTTTGAATAAGAAACAGATGCTCTGCATGAAGCACTCTCAAAAATACGCGTGCCTTTGCCGTCCCCTGGCTGACCCAGGGGAAGAAAAGTCCTCTGAGAGCCATGACTTGTTCATCTTGGTTCTTTTAGAAACACAGCGAGGGGACTCCAACCACAGTCTCCCTCGTTGCCACTAACTGGGCCACACACACCCCACTTGACTGGCATGGGTTGACCCCCCTTTTGAATAAGAAACAGATGCTTTGCATGAAGCACTCTCAAAAATACGCGTGCCTTTGCCGTCCCCTGGCTGACCCAGGGGAAGAAAAGTCCTCTGAGAGCCATGACTTGTTCATCTTGGTTCTTTTAGAAACACAGCGAGGGGACTCCAACCACAGTCTCCCTCGTTGCCACTAACTGGGCCACACACACCCCACTTGACTGGCATGGGTTGACCCCCCTTTTGAATAAGAAACAGATGCTTTGCATGAAGCACTCTCAAAAATACGCGTGCCTTTGCCGTCCCCTGGCTGACCAAGGGGAAGAAAAGTCCTCTGAGAGCCATGACTTGTTCATCTTGGTTCTTTTAGAAACACAGCGAGGGGACTCCAACCACAGTCTCCCTCGTTGCCACTAACTGGGCCACACACACCCCACTTGACTGGCATGGGTTGACCCCCCTTTTGAATAAGAAACAGATGCTTTGCATGAAGCACTCTCAAAAATACGCGTGCCTTTGCCGTCCCCTGGCTGACCCAGGGGAAGAAAAGTCCTCTGAGAGCCATGACTTCTTCATCTTGGTTCTTTTAGAAACACAGCAAGGGGACTCCAACCACAGTCTCCCTCGTTGCCACTAACTGGGCCACACACACCCCACTTGACTGGCATGGGTTGACCCCCCTTTTGAATAAGAAACAGATGATTTGCATGAAGCACTCTCAAAAATACGCGTGCCTTTGCCGTCCCCTGGCTGACCCAGGGGAAGAAAAGTCCTCTGAGAGCCATGACTTGTTCATCTTGGTTCTTTTAGAAACACAGCGAGGAGACTCCAACCACAGTCTCCCTCGTTGCCACTAACTGGGCCACACACACCCCACTTGACTGGCATGGGTTGACCCCCCCTTTTGAAAAAGAAACAGATGCTTTGCATGAAGCACTCTCAAAAATACGCGTGCCTTTGCCATCCCCTGGCTGACCCAGGGGAAGAAAAGTCCACTGAGAGCCATGACTTGTTCATCTTGGTTCTTTTAGAAACACAGCGAGGGGACTCCAACCACAGTCTCCCTCGTTGCCACTAACTGGGCCACACACACCCCACTTGACTGGCATGGGTTGACCCCCCTTTTGAATAAGAAACAGATGCTTTGCATGAAGCACTTCCAAAAATACGCGTGCCTTTGCCGTCCCCTGGCTGACCCAGGGGAAGAAAAGTCCTCTGAGAGCCGTGACTTGTTCATCTTGGTTCTTTTAGAAACACAGCGAGGGGACTCCAACCACAGTCTCCCTCGTTGCCACTAACTGGGCCACACACACCCCACTTGACTGGCATGGGTTGACCCCCCTTTTGAATAAGAAACAGATGCTTTGCATGAAGCACTCTCAAAAATACGCGTGCCTTTGCCGTCCCCTGGCTGACCCAGGGGAAGAAAAGTCCTCTGAGAGCCATGACTTGTTCATCTTGGTTCTTTTAGAAACACAGCGAGGGGACTCCAACCACAGTCTCCCTCGTTGCCACTAACTGGGCCACACACACCCCACTTGACTGGCATGGGTTGACCCCCCTTTTGAATAAGAAACAGATGCTTTGCATGAAGCACTCTCAAAAATACGCGTGCCTTTGCCGTCCCCTGGCTGACCCAGGGGAAGAAAAGTCCTCTGAGAGCCATGACTTCTTCATCTTGGTTCTTTTAGAAACACAGCAAGGGGACTCCAACCACAGTCTCCCTCGTTGCCACTAACTGGGCCACACACACCCCACTTGACTGGCATGGGTTGACCCCCCTTTTGAATAAGAAACAGATGATTTGCATGAAGCACTCTCAAAAATACGCGTGCCTTTGCCGTCCCCTGGCTGACCCAGGGGAAGAAAAGTCCTCTGAGAGCCATGACTTGTTCATCTTGGTTCTTTTAGAAACACAGCGAGGAGACTCCAACCACAGTCTCCCTCGTTGCCACTAACTGGGCCACACACACCCCACTTGACTGGCATGGGTTGACCCCCCCTTTTGAAAAAGAAACAGATGCTTTGCATGAAGCACTCTCAAAAATACGCGTGCCTTTGCCATCCCCTGGCTGACCCAGGGGAAGAAAAGTCCACTGAGAGCCATGACTTGTTCATCTTGGTTCTTTTAGAAACACAGCGAGGGGACTCCAACCACAGTCTCCCTCGTTGCCACTAACTGGGCCACACACACCCCACTTGACTGGCATGGGTTGACCCCCCTTTTGAATAAGAAACAGATGCTTTGCATGAAGCACTTCCAAAAATACGCGTGCCTTTGCCGTCCCCTGGCTGACCCAGGGGAAGAAAAGTCCTCTGAGAGCCGTGACTTGTTCATCTTGGTTCTTTTAGAAACACAGCGAGGGGACTCCAACCACAGTCTCCCTCGTTGCCACTAACTGGGCCACACACACCCCACTTGACTGGCATGGGTTGACCCCCCTTTTGAATAAGAAACAGATGCTTTGCATGAAGCACTCTCAAAAATACGCGTGCCTTTGCCGTCCCCTGGCTGACCCAGGGGAAGAAAAGTCCTCTGAGAGCCATGACTTGTTCATCTTGGTTCTTTTAGAAACACAGCGAGGGGACTCCAACCACAGTCTCCCTCGTTGCCACTAACTGGGCCACACACACCCCACTTGACTGGCATGGGTTGACCCCCCTTTTGAATAAGAAACAGATGCTTTGCATGAAGCACTCTCAAAAATACGCGTGCCTTTGCCGTCCCCTGGCTGACCCAGGGGAAGAAAAGTCCTCTGAGAGCCATGACTTGTTCATCTTGGTTCTTTTAGAAACACAGCGAGGGGACTCCAACCACAGTCTCCCTCGTTGCCACTAACTGGGCCACACACACCCCACTTGTCTGGCATGGATTGACCCCCCTTTTGAATAAGAAACAGATGCTTTGCATGAAGCACTCTCAAAAATACGCGTGCCTTTGCCGTCCCCTGGCTGACCCAGGGGAAGAAAAGTCCTCTGAGAGCCATGACTTGTTCATCTTGGTTCTTTTAGAAACACAGCGAGGGGACTCCAACCACAGTCTCCCTCGTTGCCACTAACTGGGCCACGCACACCACACTTGACTGGCATGGGTTGACCCCCCTTTTGAATAAGAAACAGATGCTTTGCATGAAGCACTCTCAAAAATACGCGTGCCTTTGCCGTCCCCTGGCTGACCCAGGGGAAGAAAAGTCCTCTGAGAGCCATGACTTGTTCATCTTGGTTCTTTTAGAAACACAGCGAGGGGACTCCAACCACAGTCTCCCTCGTTGCCACTAACTGGGCCACACACACCCCACTTGACTGGCATGGGTTGACCCCCCTTTTGAATAAGAAACAGATGCTTTGCATGAAGCACTCTCAAAAATACACGTGCCTTTGCCGTCCCCTGGCTGACCCAGGGGAAGAAAAGTCCTCTGAGAGCCATGACTTGTTCATCTTGGTTCTTTTAGAAACACAGCGAGGGGACTCCAACCACAGTCTCCCTCGTTGCCACTAACTGGGCCACACACACCCCACTTGACTGGCATGAGTTGACCCCCCTTTTGAATAAGAAACAGATGCTTTGCATGAAGCACTCTCAAAAATACGCGTGCCTTTGCCGCCCCCTGGCTGACCCAGGGGAAGAAAAGTCCTCTGAGAGCCATGACTTGTTCATCTTGGTTCTTTTAGAAACACAGCGAGGGGACTCCAACCACAGTCTCCCTCGTTGCCACTAACTGGGCCACACACACCCCACTTGACTGGCATGGGTTGACCCCCCTTTTGAATAAGAAACAGATGCTTTGCATGAAGCACTCTCAAAAATATGCGTGCCTTTGCCGTCCCCTGGCTGACCCAGGGGAAGAAAAGTCCTCTGAGAGCCATGACTTGTTCATCTTGGTTCTTTTAGAAACACAGCGAGGGGACTCCAACCACAGTCTCCCTCGTTGCCACTAACTGGGCCACACACACCCCACTTGACTGGCATGGGTTGACCCCCCTTTTGAATAAGAAACAGATGCTTTGCATGAAGCACTCTCAAAAATACGCATGCCTTTGCCGTCCCCTGGCTGACCCAGGGGAAGAAAAGTCCTCTGAGAGCCATGACTTGTTCATCTTGGTTCTTTTAGAAACACAGCGAGGGGACTCCAACCACAGTCTCCCTCGTTGCCACTAACTGGGCCACACACACCCCACTTGACTGGCATGGGTTGACCCCCCTTTTGAATAAGAAACAGATGCTTTGCATGAAGCACTCTCAAAAATACGCGTGCCTTTGCCGTCCCCTGGCTGACCCAGGGGAAGAAAAGTCCTCTGAGAGCCATGACTTGTTCATCTTGGTTCTTTTAGAAACACAGCGAGGGGACTCCAACCACAGTCTCCCTCGTTGCCACTAACTGGGCCACACACACCCCACTTGACTGGCATGGGTTGACCCCCCTTTTGAATAAGAAACAGATGCTTTGCATGAAGCACTCTCAAAAATACGCGTGCCTTTGCCGTCCCCTGGCTGACCCAGGGGAAGAAAAGTCCTCTGAGAGCCATGACTTGTTCATCTTGGTTCTTTTAGAAACACAGCGAGGGGACTCCAACCACAGTCTCCCTCGTTGCCACTAACTGGGCCACACACACCCCACTTAACTGGCATGGGTTGACCCCCCTTTTGAATAAGAAACAGATGCTTTGCATGAAGCACTCTCAAAAATACGCGTGCCTTTGCCGTCCCCTGGCTGACCCAGGGGAAGAAAAGTCCTCTGAGAGCCATGACTTGTTCATCTTGGTTCTTTTAGAAACACAGCGAGGGGACTCCAACCACAGTCTCCCTCGTTGCCACTAACTGGGCCACACACACCCCACTTGACTGGCATGGGTTGACCCCCCTTTTGAATAAGAAACAGATGCTTTGCATGAAGCACTCTCAAAAATACGCGTGCCTTTGCCGTCCCCTGGCTGACTCAGGGGAAGAAAAGTCCTCTGAGAGCCATGACTTGTTCATCTTGGTTCTTTTAGAAACACAGCGAGGGGACTCCAACCACAGTCTCCCTCGTTGCCACTAACTGGGCCACACACACCCCACTTGACTGGCATGGGTTGACCCCCCTTTTGAATAAGAAACAGATGCTTTGCATGAAGCACTCTCAAAAATACGCGTGCCTTTGCCGTCCCCTGGCTGACCCAGGGGAAGAAAAGTCCTCTGAGAGCCATGTCCACATTGTCAGTGGACAGACACGTGTGCTTATCTGCCAGCAGACCCCCAGCAGCACTGAAGACAGGTTCCGAGAGAACGCTGGCTGCAGGACACGACAAGATCCCCAAGGCGTGCGTGGCGAGCTCAGGCAATTTATCCATATTGGAAGCCTAAAATGAGCAGGGCTCAAGTTGCACAATAATGGAATTGATGTGTCCTTGCATATACTCATATATCTGTGTGTCCTCCTCTTTTTCCTTGTCCAGCTGTTTTGTTTTCGCATGAGTATATGTCCTTGTCACTTACTTATGTGTTTGTGTTGTGTTGCGAGTTGTTTGTCACCTTTTGGACACCTTTGAGGGTGTTTTCTAGGTGTTTTTATGTGTTTGTGATTGCCTGCCATTGTTTCCTATGCAGTTCGAGTTCGGTTCGTCGAACGTTCTTCGAGCCGAACTCGAACGGACCCTCCGTTCGGCGAGCCGACCTCGAGCCGAACCGGGACCGGTTCGCTCATCTCTAATTGGGACACGTTTCTGATCTCCTATTTTGTATCTTTGGAATTTATATGTAGAGACAATAGAAGCATTTAAATGTTGACTTTGCAGAATTTTCCTAAGAAATTCAATTTGTGGCAAAATAATACTGGATGGTGCAAAAACGGTCCCTGTTTTGGAAATTTTAAGAGATTTTTTATTTTTTAAAAATGATGAACCAACTAAAAATTATCCCTTTATTTAAGAAGGAAAGCCACGTGAGGTCAGCACTTTTTTTTACAGCTAAAAAATAATAATAAACTTCTAAACTAGTAGTGAAACAATTAACCCTTTTTAGAGGTGGAGGAACAGGCTTGTTATTTTCTAACAAAAAAAAGTAAGAAGTATTATCATGATGTCTACAAGCATTTCAGCTGTTAGCCATATTTTATGAGCTATTTGATGTATATGTATCTTGTTTGTTTTGCATCAGCAGTACAGTGTATGATGGTAAAAGACAATGTTCAGCTAGAAGTTTTACAATAGTCTGCTGTGCCAGTGGGCACAGTGTGGCAGAAGCTTCGCAAAAGAGATTAAGAATGGGACAAGCAAGGAGATGCCTAGCAGTGCTGGACCAGCAATGGCAGCCCTGGCAGCAGCAATGCAGTTTAACATTATCAAACGCAGTGATCCGACGACCAGGAGATGTGGGAGAGGCATGGCGGTGCAGCGGGTGCACAATATTAGAGACTGCGTGGTAAAAAATTAAAAAATGACAGATAAAGATATTGCTACTACTTTTGGGACATTAAAGATAGTGTTGGCAGAAGCAGTCAAATCTAGCATTATTAAAAACAGTGTCAAGCAGCCAAGAGATATATGGCTGCTGTGGCTGTGCCATGGCAGAACCTGCACAATATAGAAACAGGACTAGAGATGAGCGAACCGGTCCCGGTTCGGCTCGAGGTCGGTTCGCCGAACGGAGGTCCCGTTCGAGTTCGGCTCGTCGAACGTTCGACGAACCGAACTCGAACTGCATAGGAAACAATGGCAGGCAATCACAAACACAGAAAAACACCTAGAAAACACCCTCAAAGGTGTCCAAAAGGTGACAAACAACTCACAACACATGGGAAAGTGACAAGGACATATACTCATGCGAAAACAAAACAGCTGGACAAGGAAAAAGAGGAGGACACACAGATATAGGCATGGCACGCCCTTCTAAAATCATGTAAAACACCGCAAGGTGACTCCAAGCGTAGTCTCCCTTTTTTTCCAAAAATTGGGCCCCACACACACCCACCCATTCAGTGGCAGCACTTGTGCCCTAGTTGTACACTTCACAGCTAGATTTGCATCAAGCACATTCAAAAATATGCCATACTTATCCGTCCCCAGGATGACACCGGGGTAGGTAGCAAAGTCTTTCCTGATCCCAGCTCTGTTCATCTTGGCTTCTTTTAAAAACAATGTAAGCAAGGGTTACTCCAAGCGGAGTCTCCCTTTTTTCCAAAAATTGGGCCCCACACACACCCACCCATTCAGTGGCAGCAGTTGTGCCCCAGTTGTACAATTCACAGCTAGATTTGCATCAAGCACATTCAAAAATACGCCATAATTAACCGTCCCCAGGATGACACCGGGGTAGGTAGCAAAGTCTTTCCTGATCCCAGCTCTGTTCATCTTGGCTTCTTTTAAAAACACAGCAAGCAAGGGTTACTCCAGGCGGAGTCTCCCTTTTTTCCAAAAATTGTGCCCCACACACACCCACCCCTTCAGTGGCAGCAGTTGTGCCCCAGTTGTACACTTCACAGCTAGATTTGCATCAAGCACATTCCAAATCCACAAGCATTTACTCTCCCCAGGATGACACAGGGGTTGTAAATTCCTTCTGGATCCATGACTTGTTCATTTTGATGAACGTCAGTCTGTCCACATTGTCACTGGACAGACGCGTGCGCTTATCTGTCAGCACACACCCAGCAGCACTGAAGACACGTTCAGAGACAACGCTGGCAGCAGGACACGACAAAATCTCCAAGGCGTAAGTTGCAAGCTCTGGCCATTTTTCTAGGTTTGAAGCCCAAAAGGAGCAAGGCTCCATTTGCAAAGTCATGGCATCGATGTTCATTTGCTGTTACCAGCACCAGATACGGTCCTACTGGTACGGGAAGACTGTTGAAGATGACGAGACCGTCCCATGTTTGTCAAGTTACAACTGGGAGATTCACTCCCTGCACCTGCACGGTTGTTTGGTGGAAAAGCCGAGCTAAGATCGAGTAACAGCTTCTGCTGATACTCCTGCATACGTGCGTCCCTTTCTATGGCTGGAATTATGTCACAAAATTTGGACTTGTACCGGGGATCTAATAGTGTGGCAATCCAGTAGTCATCATCACTTCTAATTTTGACAATACGACTGTCATGTTGGAGGTAGTGCAACAAAAAGGCACTCATGTGTCTTGCGCAGCCATGCGGACCAAGTCCACGCTGTGTTTGTGGCATAGAGGTGCTACCCGTTCTTTCTTCCTCTGACATCTCCCCCCAACCTCTTTCAACTGAAATTTGACCAAGGTCTCCCTCATCCGCTGAGTCTTCCATGTCCATGGACAGTTCGTCCTCCATTTCTTCATGTTCTCCTGCACCTTCCTCAACATTTCGCCTGCTACTATGCGCCCTTGTCGATCCCTGTCCCCCATGGTCCCATGCCTGCTGCGTTGGTGATGATGAACGTCTGGACCTTGGTGATGTTGTTGTCCCTTGCACATATGAATCCTCCTGTAGTTCCTCCCCTTCCTGTTGTCCCACCCCCTGACTCCGAATAGTGTTTAGCGTGTGCTCCAGCATGTAAATGACTGGAATTGTCATGCTGATAATGGCATTGTCAGCGCTAAACATATTCGTCGCCATGTCGAAACTGTGCAGAAGGGTGCATAGGTCCTTGATCTGAGACCACTCCATCAGGGTGATCTGCCCCACCTCTGCATCTCGTTGGCCCAGGCCATACGTCATGACGTATTGCACCAGGGCTCGGCGGTGCTGCCACAGTCGCTGTAACATGTGGAGAGTTGAATTCCAGCGTGTCGCCACATCGCATTTCAGGCGATGAACCGGCAGGCCGAAAGACTTCTGGAGCGATGCAAGTCGCTCAGCTGCGGCGCTTGAACGGCGGAAGTGAGCAGACAGTTTTCGTGCCCTGTTCAGAAGGCCATCTAGGCCAGGATAGTGTGTTAAAAATTGCTGGACGACAAGGTTCAACACGTGAGCCATACAAGGTACGTGTGTCACCTTGCCCAGGCGAAGGGCCGCACCCAGGTTTGCAGCATTGTCGCACACGGCCTTACCAGGCTGCAGGTTGAGTGGAGACAACCATTTATTAAACTCGGACCGCAGAGCTGACCACAACTCCTCAGCTGTGTGACTCTTATTCCCAAGACATGTCAAGCTAAAGACCGCCTGATGCCGTTGCGCTCTGCTGCCAGCATAGTAATGAGGGGTGCGTGATTCCTTCTGCGCAGTGAGAACGCTGGTGGCCTGACCAGGCAGGCTTGGGGCGGAGGTGGAGGACCCAGATGAGGTGGAGGATGCAGAAGCAGTGGCGGAACTTGGACAGACAGAGGATTGACACACAAGTCGTGGGGACGGCAAGACTTGTGCAGCAGACCCTTCACCATCTATCACCATAGTTACCCAGTGCCCAGTCAGCGACATGTAACGTCCCTGTCCATGCTTACTGGTCCAAGTATCGGTGGTGAAATGCACCCGTTCACACACAGAGTTTCTCAAGGAAGCGGTGATGTTGTGTGCGACATGCTGGTGTAGCGCGGGCACACCTTTCTTAGAGAAGTAGTGGCGACTAGGCATCTGGTACTGGGGCACAGCGACAGACATAAGGTCTCTAAAATCCTGTGTGTCCACTAGGCGGAAAGGCAGCATTTCGGTAGCCAACAGCTTACACAGGGATAGAGTCAACCTCTTAGCTTTGTCATGGGTCGCAGGAAGTGGCCTTTTATTTGACCACATCTGAGGGACAGAGATCTGGCTGCTGTGTGTAGACGGTGTTGAGTAGGGTGTCCCTGGAAAAATGCAGGTTTGTGAGGAAAGTGCAGGCGGAGACATGATGTTGCCTTCATCCAACGTTGGTGCTATCGATGTCTGAGAGAGCTGTACACACTCACTTGTTTCCCCTTCCAAACCAACTGACGACCTACCAAGCAAAGTGCCTGTTGCGGTTACAGTGGTGGAAGTTGTGCGTGGAAAAACAGGTGTGACAGCTGTCCCCACAGTCCTAGAAGATGAAGAGCGCGCGGATGCACTGGAAGGGGCAGGCCGTGGATGGTTCGCTCCGCTAGGCCGCATTGCAGCACAGTGAGCTTCCCACCGGGACTTATGATATTTATTCATGTGACGATTCATGGAAGAAGTTGTCAAACTGCTGAGGTTTTGACCTCTACTAAGAGAACCATGACAAAGTTTACAGATCACATAATTTGGGCGATCTTTTTCTATGTCAAAAAAGGACCAGGCTAGGCAAGGCTTAGAGGCCATGCGACCTGTTGATCCACCCCGAATAATGCTCAGAGGCATAGTGGTGGCTGAGGATGCAGTTGTAGACGTGCTACCAGTGCTCCGACTCTGTCCAGGAAGGCGCAAGGTAACTTCGTCGTCGGTTGCATCCTCCTCCACCGCCTCTGTTGACCTCCTCGAGTGCCTGACTGGGGGTTGACAGTAGGTGGGATCTAGAACTTCATCATCAATTGTTGTGTTTGCACTCCCCTCCCCCTCAGACCGAGCCTCTTCTTGCCCTGACCGAATATTTAAGTTGTCATCCCAATCGGGTATCTGCGTCTCATCTTCATCAGTATAAAGGAAAGAAAAAAAGAAGAGAACAACGGGGCGCCAAATCTAAGTGTAGATGTATGGAAACACAGATTGTATGATCATACGAATTTTACACTCACCGTGCAGATTTCTTCTGTTTTCGCTAGTATGATCCGTGTAGTGGATCAACTCTCTTATTAATCCTCCAGTATGCAGCACGAATCCTCGGGAAAAACAATGAGAGTCCTGAACGGGTGCTCCCACGTGGGTAATGGAGTAAAGACAAAATCCCTTTCGGCGCTTCCGGAGGATAAATGGATTATCAGTGCAAGTTTGCAACAACTTCAAGAACAAGAGTTTATTAAGGGTTCAATAAAAAACGGACAATAAATTGTCCGTTTTTTATTGAACCCTTAATAAACTCTTGTTCTTGAAGTTGTTGCAAACTTGCACTGATAATCCATTTATCCTCCGGAAGCGCCGAAAGGGATTTTGTCTTTACTTCATCTTCATCAGTATGTTCCTCATTGTCTATAACCACAGGTGTTACAGTTTGTGACAAAGGGTCAACATTATGCTCAGAAACTTGGTCCTCACGGCCTGAATCAGAGTCACAAAGGTTCTGGGCATCACTGCAGACCATTTCCTGTTCTGTACTCACTGTAGCTTGGGAGCAGACCTCTGATTCCCAGGCTATAGTGTGACTGAACAGCTCTGCAGACTCAGCCATCTCAGTTCCACCATACTGTGCAGGGCTGATGGAGACTTCAGAGCTGGGAGAAATCAAGTGTGATTGGGATGACAACTCAGAGGACTGGTGTTTTTTGGATGCGATACTTGAAGTGGCTGAGAGGGCACTAGTTGGACCACTTGAGATCCATTCAAGCATTTTCCTTTTTTGCCCATCATCTACCTTTCTTCCTGTTGTTCGTGTCTGTAAAAAAGGGAGCACATCGGATTGTCCACGGTAAGTAGTAGACATCTTACTTTTGCTGGTAGATGGTCTATCTTCAGCAGATGATAATGGAGCTTTGCCACCTTCCCCACAGACAAAACCTTTTTTGCCTTTTCCACCACGCCTCTTCCCCTTTCCACCAGCATCTGTCATTTTGCCACTCATGTTGATTGCGACAAGATTGTGGACTGAAAATGTGGTAGTAAAAATTGAGAGGTGGTGAAGATTGCAGTGGTGGTCTAGCTTTATTAACAGCAGAATAATAAAGAATAAATATCCCTGACAATGCAACTATGGCCCTTAAACTGGCAGCAAAAATTGCTAGTATAATGGCTTAGTTATGAGTTGGAGTGTGCAATGCAGGCAGATGCGCTCTGCAAATGTCTTTGCACTAGTGGGACTATAGCAAAGTCCAATAGCCACGTATAGGATGCCACTAGGTACACTGAGTGTTTGCTAGTATAATGGCTTAGTTATATGAGTTGGAGTGTGCAATGCAGGCAGAGGTGCTGCAAATGTCTTTGCACTAGTGGGACTATAGCAAAGTCCAATAGCCACAGATAGGATGCCACTAGGTACACTGAGTGTTTGCTAGTATAATGGCTTAGTTATGAGTAGAGTTGAGCGCGGTTCGTGGTTCGTGGTTCTCCAGTTCTAGGCTCGAGTGATTTTGGGGCCTGTTCTAGATCGAACTAGAACTCGAGCTTTTTGCAAAAGCTCGATAGTTCTAGAAACGTTCGAGAACGGTTCTAGCAGCCAAAAAACAGCTAAATCATAGCTTGGTTTCTGCTGTAATAGTGTAAGTCACTCTGTGAATCAAACTATTATCACATTTCAGTGTATAGTGTGCGTGAACAGCGCCTTCAGATCACTGCTGTTTCTATAATGGCGATCGCCATTTTTTTTTTTTTTTTCTTGTCTTCCTTCCCTAAGCGCGCGCGTCTTGTGGGGCGGGCCAGCATGTCAGCCAATCACAGACACACACACAGCTAAGTGGACTTTGAGCCAGAGAAGCAACGGCATGTGTGATAGGATCTGCATGTCACATGTCCCTGCATTATAAAACCGGACATTTTCTTCACGAACGCCATTATCTGCCTTCTGCGTCTTTGGTGTCAGACATCAGTGTCGCAGCTCCGTCCTCCTGAGTCCTATAGCCGATACAGCTGTATGCGCTGCATACACAGCGTTAGACAGCTTAGGGAGAGCACTTTCTAGCAGTCCTTTTAAGGGCTCAAAGCGGCAGGGTCAGAGAGCCATAGGTGACAGGTCCTGCAAACAGCAACAGCGTCTGTGTAGCCCAGGTCAGGGATTTCCTCCCTGCATTTCACCATTAGGAGGGAATAGAAAGGCAGGCTTCCATTCCTCTACCCAGAGCACCACAATCCTGCCACTGTACCCTCTTGTCCTCTGCACACTCCAACTCATTCTAACTAAGCCATTATACTAGCAAACACTCAGTGTACCTAGTGGCATCCTAAACGTGGCTATTGGACTTTGCTATAGTCCCACTAGTGCAAAGACATTTGCAGAGCACGTCTGCCTGCATTGCACACTCCAACTTTTTTAAACTAAGCAATTTTACTAGCAAACACTCAGTGTACCTAGTGGCATCCTAAAGGTGGCTATTGGACTTTGCTATAGTCCCACTAGTGCAAAGACATTTGCAGAGCACGTCTGCCTGCATTGCACACTACAACTCATTGTTACTAAGCCATTATACTAGCAAACACTCAGTGTACCTAGTGGCATCCTATACGTGGCTATTGGACTTTGCTATAGTCCCACTAGTGCAAAGACATTTGCAGAGCACATCTGCCTGCATTGCACACTACAACTTTTTTAAACTAAGCAATTTTACTAGCAAACACTCAGTGTACCTAGTGGCATCCTAAAGGTGGCTTTTGGACTTTGCTATAGTCCCACTAGTGCAAAGACATTTGCAGAGCACGTCTGCCTGCATTGCACACTACAACTCATTGTTACTAAGCCATTATACTAGCAAACACTCAGTGTACCTAGTGGCATCCTATACGTGGCTATTGGACTTTGCTATAGTCCCACTAGTGCAAAGACATTTGCAGAGCACGTCTGCCTGCATTGCACACTCCAACTTTTTTAAACTAAGCAATTTTACTAGCAAACACTCAGTGTACCTAGTGGCATCCTAAAGGTGGCTTTTGGACTTTGCTATAGTCCCACTAGTGCAAAGACATTTGCAGAGCACATCTGCCTGCATTGCACACTACAACTTTTTTAAACTAAGCAATTTTACTAGCAAACACTCAGTGTACCTAGTGGCATCCTAAAGGTGGCTATTGGACTTTGCTATAGTCCCACTAGTGCAAAGACATTTGCAGAGCACGTCTGCCTGCATTGCACACTACAACTCATTGTTACTAAGCCATTATACTAGCAAACACTCAGTGTACCTAGTGGCATCCTATACGTGGCTATTGTACTTTTGTCAATTCACAGTATTGGAACGTTATTTGCAGCACGTCTGCCTGCATTGCACACTCTAACTTTTTTAAACTCAGCCATTATACTAGCAAACACTCACTGTACCTAGTTGTATCCTAAACGTGGCTATTGTACTTTTGTCTATTCACACTACTGCAAATCTATGTGCAGCACCTCTGCATGACAACCTCGTGCTCTGTTTTTAATAAGCTATAATGATAGCACAAAATACTGCCATTTTGTGGCATCATAGAACTGGCTGTTGTATTCCATTAGTGCCCCACTGGTGACAAGCTATTTCTAGCACCTCTACATCACACCCTCATGCACATTTTGCTACGCTAATGTTATAGCAAACTCATGGAATTCATTGCTGCATTTCATAATTCGGAGGGATAGAAAGTCAGGCTTCCTTTAGCTTTTCCTTCTGTTCATAGACAGCATCTCCAAGACAAATTTCCCCTCCACGTCTAAGTGTGGAGAGGCAGCTAGTGCGCATGCGTGTGCCGATGTACCCCAGCTGCAGCATAATTACAGTGTTTCGCCTAGTGAGTATGCTCAGCCTGACTGTGCCATTCCTGACGCTAAGTCTTCATTTCGGGATCCAGCGCATGCTCCCACACTAAGTGTGAAAAGCCTCTTTGCACAGGTGCTTGCATTCCGTGCCGGGTCTAAGTCCTGTTTTGTGCCTAGACACCATGCTAAAGCTGATAGTCTTTTTTCAGAGACTGTATTTCATGCTACTGAGCATGCTCAGGCACTTCCTGCATCAGAGACTAGGTCCGGTAATGAACTCTTTGGCCCTGGCCCTGATGTGGGGGTCCCATATAGACCACAGGGCATCAGGTGTCCTCCCAAATGGCTTGCAGAGGCCCACACCTATGACTTGTCATCGCATTATTGATGGTCAGACGATGACTGGTGAGGTGTTTGGGTCATGGCAGCCATGAGGTCATCATTGAAGTTGCGTTTCCAAATAGGACGCTAGTTATGCCACTCATGACGTGTCACTCTACTTTTGTCTATAGGAGGTGCATTGTGGTTCACCATGGTTTGGGGCGGACCCAGGTTATCAAAGGGGCTGGAGCCAACAAGGAGGTGCACAGTCTTCTATTATGCTCCGAAAGAGCACACCTCCATGTGTTGAACCCATTGCGGCTTTAGGCCAGAGGTAGGCAGGGATAGGGTGGTGGATGCAGGCCACCACCACAGTTGGTAACGCAGAACGGTTAAGACCAGCTCCTGTCCTAACAGTCCTGCTTGTGCAGCCCAGTGGCATTAACAGGCCTGCTGCTGCTGATGCGCCTGCTGTCCACAGGTGTGGCCCCTACGCACACGGTCAGCGTACTCAATGGCCCCTGTGTTGTTAACAAGGAGTTCCTGGGCTGGGTGGGCATGTGGACCCTGTGACGCTAACAGGGCTCACAGTCTCCAGATCCGAATGGCGTCTAACTCGGTTCAGGCTACTATTAGTTTCATAGCCACACAGCTCTGTATCCTCCACCAAACCTTCCAGTTGCCAACCTCTCCTTTTCCAACTGGGAGCACGGTGGACACTGACTGCTGATGGGGATATATACCTTTCTCTTTCTTTTCTTATTAATTTTCGTTATATAGCGGTCACAGATTATATACCACTTTATCCAAATCTGCCAGTCCCACTGTAACAGATGTTGTTTCTTCAGCAAATGTTACAGTTGCTTAACCACCAAATCCACGGACCAAAATTTTTTTCCCCTTTCCAACACACCTGTTCCCCTTTCCAACAGCATCTGTCCTTTTCCAACTCATTTTGGGATATGACCAAAAGTGCAACTGTGCAGGGACACCGTACTCAACGCCATCTCAGCACAGCAGCCATCCCTCGGTCCCTCCGATGTAGACAAGTAAAAGACCATTTCCTCCTATCCATGACAAAGCGTTGAGATTCACTCTGTGCAGCACTGGTGTTTAGTGGAAAAGTAGATCTAAGATTGCGTACCACATTCTGCAGATACTCCTGTATACGTGCGTCTATTTCTATGGCAGGAATTAGTTCGGCAAATTTTGTCTTGTACCGGGGATCTAACAGTGTGGCAACCCAGTATTCTGGATTACTTTGAATTCGTACAATCCGAGGGTCATGTTGTAGGTAGTGCAGCAAGAATCCGCTCATGTGTCTTGTGCATCCAGGAGGACCAAGTCCTTGGTGTGTTGGTGGCAGAGAGGTGAGAATCGTGCATACTTCCTCTGTCCTCTACCCACAACCTCGCACAACCGAAATGTGAGCAAGCTCTCACTCATCTGCTGAGTCTTCCATGCCGATCGCCAGTTCGTCCTCCATTTCTTCATGGGCTCCTGCACTTTCATCAACACTTTTTGCTGATACTATGCGCCCTTGTTAATCCCTCTCCCTCACCATGACTGCCGCATAGGTGCCGCTGACCATCTGGACCTCGTAGATCTTGTTATCCCTTCCGCATATGACTCCTCCTGTACTTCCTCCCCTTCCTCTTGTCCCAACACCTGACTCTGAATAATAATTACAGTGTGCTCCATCATGTAGATGACCAGAATTGTCACCCTGAGAATGACATTGCCAGTGCTAAACATCTTCGTCGACATTTCAAAACTGTGTAGCAGGGTGCATAGGTCCTTGATCTGACACCACTCCAGCAGCGTGATCTGCACCACCTCTGGATCAAGTTATCCCAGGCTATATGTCTTACCGTATTTCAGCAGGGCTCTGCGGTGCTGCCACACACGCTGCAACATGTGCAGATTCCAATTCCTGCGTGTCGGAACATCGCATTTCCGGCGTTTAACTGCCAGACCCTAAGACTTCCGGAGTGATGAAAGTTGTTGAGCTGCTGTGTGCGCACGATGGAAGTGAGCACATAGTGAGCGTGCCCGCTGCACAAGTCCATGTAGGCCGTGATGGTGTTTTAAAAATTGCTGGAGAATTCGGTTCAACACGTGAGCCATACAAGGCACGTGTGTCACATTGCCCTGACGATTGCCCACAGCCAGGTTTGCATCATTGCCGCACACGGCTGTTAAGTCACCAACGTACTCCGCTCCGTCAATTTGTACTCCGGTTGCCAGGTGACAACGTGTTCCTTTCAGGAATAGTGCTGATGATGGGAGAGTAGTCGATGCCAGCGGCGCAGGTGGACGCAGGTTATGCTCACCCACTGGGCTGCATTACCTTGACAGATGCAGAATCTCTGGCTGAATGTAGCTGGTGGGTATCTCACAGATGAAATACCATCATTCAGCTACAACCAATGGGAAGACACCACACCCTTTTTTATGCCCATCCTGTCTGCAGACCACTGCCAGACATAGCTATGAACCTCTGGTTAATTTTACCCCCAGTTCAGTTTTATGATTTTGTGTGCTTGTTACCTGACTACTTTTCCTGCTTGCTGTTTATGTACCTTGTTGGCCGATACGCATTTCACCTCTGCTTGTTTTCTGATTAAGTCCTGGCCGTCCCATTCTGTTCCTGTTCCTCAATTAATGTTTTGACCCTGCCTGACTACTATTCTCTGGAATAGCGGTGTGACTCACATTTCCCATACATTTCAAAGTAAAACTTTGACTGCCTGATGGCATTGAGCTCTGCTGCCAGCATAGTAAGGAGGTGTGTGGTAGTCCTTGTGCGCAGTTGCAAGGAAGGGTGGCCTGACCACACAGGGTTTGCGCCAAGGTAGAGGACCCACACGAGGTTGAAGAGGCAGAAGCAGTGTATTAACTTCTACATACAGAACAAGGATTGAAACAACTCGTGGGGACGGCAAGACTTGTAAAGCAGACCCTTCTCCATCTCTCACCATAGTTTGCCAGTGCCCAGTCAGTGACATGTAATGACCCTGTCTATGCTTACTGGTCCAAGTATCTGTGTTGAAATGCACCCTGTCGCACACAGATTTTCTCAAGGAAGTGGTGATGATGTTGTGTGCGACATGCTGGTGTAGCGCGGGCATGCTTTTCTTGGAGAAGCAGTGGTGATTGGGCATCTGGTACTGGGGCACAGCGACAGACATAAGGTCTGTAAAATCCTGTGTGTCCACTACGCGTAAAGGCAGCATTTCGGTAGCCAACAGCTTACAGAGGGATAGAGTCAACCACTTAGCTTTGTCATGGGTCGCAGTAAGTGGCCTTTTATTTGACCACATCTGAGGGACAGAGATCTGGCTGCTGTCTGTAGACGGTGTTGAGTAGGGTGTCCCTGGAAAAATGCAGGTTTGTGAGAAAAGTGCAGGCGGAGACATGATGTTGCCTTCATCTTGCCTTCAGATCTGTTCATCTTGTATCATTTTTAAAAAACACAGCAAGCAAGGGTTACTCCAAGCGGAGTCTACCTTTTTTCCCAAAATTGGGCACACAGACACCCCATCAGTGGCAGCACTTGTGCCCTAGTTGCAAACAGGATGTTTTGATTTGCATCAAGCACATTCCAAATCCACAAGCATTTACTCTCCCCAGGATGACACAGGGGTAGTAAATTCCTTCTGGATCCATGACTTGTTCATTTTGATGAACGTCAGTCTGTCCACATTGTCACTGGACAGACGCGTGCGCTTATCTGTCAGCACACACCCAGCAGCACTGAAGACACGTTCAGAGACAACGCTGGCAGCTGGACACGACAAAATCTCCAAGGCGTAACTGGAGAGCTCTGTCAATTTTTCTAGATTTGAAGCCCAAAAGGAGCAAGGCTCCATTTGCAAAGTCATTGCATCGATGTTCATTTGGAGATACTCCTGTATCATCCTCTCCATCCGTTGACTATGTGTCAGACTTGTTGTCTCTGGTGGCCTTGCAAAGGAGGGTCTAAAAAAATTATGAAAAGATTCCATAAAATTGCTGTTACCAGCACCAGATACGGTCCTACTGGTACGGGTAGACTGTTGAAGATGACGAGGCCGTCCCATGTTTGTCAAGTTACAACTGGGAGAATCACTCCCTTCACCTGCACGGTTGTTTGGTGGAAAAGCCGAGCTAAGATCGAGTAACAGCTTATGCTGATACTCCTGCATACGTGCGTCCCTTTCTATGGGTGGAATTATGTCACAAAATTTGGACTTGTCCCGGGGATCTAATAGTGTGGCAAGCCAGTAGTCATCATCACTTCTAATTTTGACAATACGAGGGTCATGTTGGAGGTAGTGCAACAAGAAGGCACTCATGTGTCTTGCGCAGCCATGCGGACCAAGTCCACGCTATGTTTGTGGCATAGAGGTGCTAACCGTTCTTTCTTCCTCTGTCATCTCCCCCCAACCTCTTTCAACTGAAATTTGACCAAGGTCCCCCTCATCTGCTGAGTCTTCCATGTCCATGGACAGTTCGTCCTCCATATCTTCATGTCCTCCTGCACCTTCCTCAACATGTCGCCTGCTACCATGCGCCCTTGTTGATCCCTGTCCCCCATGGTCCCATGCCTGCCGCGTTGGTGATGATGAACGTCTGGACCTTGGTGATGTTGTTGTGTCTTGCGCATATGAATCCTCCTGTAGTTCCTCCCCTTCCTGTTGTCCCACCCCCTGACTACGAATAGTGTTTAGCGTGTGCTCCAGCATGTAAATGACTGTAATCGTCATGCTGATAATGGCATTGTCAGCGCTAAACATATTCGTCGCCATGTCGAAACTGTGCAGAAGGGTGCATAGGTCCTTGATCTGAGATCACTCCATCAGGGTGATCTGCCCCACTTCTGCATCTCGTTGGCCCAGGCTATACATCATGACGTATTGCACCAGGGCTCGCCGGTGCTGCCACAGTCGCTGTAACATGTGGAGAGTTGAATTCCAGCGTGTCGCCACATCGCATTTCAGGCGATGAACCGGCAGGCCGAAAGACTTCTGGAGCGATGCAAGTCGCTCTGCTGCGGCGCTTGAACGGCGGAAGTGAGCTGACAGTTTTCGTGCCCTGTTCAGAAGGCCATCTAGGCCGGGATAGTGTGTTAAAAATTGCTGGACGACAAGGTTCAACACGTGAGCCATACAAGGTACGTGTGTCACCTTGCCCAGGCGAAGGGCCGCACCCAGGTTTGCAGCATTGTCGCACACGGCCTTACCAGGCTGCAGGTTGAGTGGAGACAACCATTTATTAAACTCGGACCGCAGAGCTGACCACAACTCCTCAGCTGTGTGACTCTTATTCCCAAGACATGTCAAGCTAAAGACCGCCTGATGCCGTTGCGCTCTGCTGCCAGCATAGTAATGAGGGGTGCGTGATTCCTTCTGCGCAGTGAGAACGCTGGTGGCCTGACCAGGCAGGCTTGGGGCGGAGGTGGAGGACACAGATGAGGTGGAGGATGCAGAAGCTGTGGCGGAACTTGGACAGACATAGAATTGACACACAAGTCGTGGGGACGGCAAGACTTGTGCAGCAGACCCTTCACCATCTATCACCATAGTTACCCAGTGCCCAGTCAGCGACATGTAACGTCCCTGTCCATGCTTACTGGTCCAAGTATCGGTGGTGAAATGCACCCGTTCACACACAGAGTTTCTCAAGGAAGCGGTGATGTTGTGTGCGACATGCTGGTGTAGCGCGGGCACACGTTTCTTAGAGAAGTAGTGGCGACTAGGCATCTGGTACTGGGGCACAGCGACAGATATAAGGTCTCTAAAATCCTGTGTGTCCACTAGGCGGAAAGGCAGCATTTCTGTAGCCAACAGCTTACAGAGGGATAGAGTCAACCTCTTCGCTTTGTCATGGGTCGCAGGAAGTGGCCTTTTATTTGACCACATCTGAGGGACAGAGATCTGGCTGCTGTGTGTAGACGGTGTTGAGTAGGGTGTCCCTGGAAAAATGCAGCTTTGTGAGGAAAGTGCAGGCGGAGACATGATGTTGCCTTCATCCAAAGTTGGTGCTATCGATGTCTGAGAGAGCTGTACACACTCACTTGTTTCCCCTTCCAAACCAACTGACGACCTACCAAGCAAACTGCCTGTTGCGGTTACAGTGGTGGAAGTTGTGGGTGGAAAAACAGGTGTGACAGCTGTCCCCACAGTCCTAGAAGATGACGAGCGCGCGGATGCCCTGGAAGGGGCAGGCGGTGGATGGTTGGCTCCACTAGGCCGCATTGCAGCACGGTGAGCTTCCCACCAGGCCATATGATATTTATTCATGTGACGATTCATGGAAGAAGTTGTCAAACTGCTGAGGTTTTGACCTCTACTAAGATAACCATGCCAAATGTTACAGATCACATAATTTGGCCGATCTTTTTTTATGTCAAAAAAGGACCAGGCTAGGCAAGGCTTAGAGGCCATGCGACCTGTTGATCCACCCCGAATAATGCTCAGAGGCAGAGTGGTGGCTGAGGATGCAGTTGTAGACGTGCTACCAGTGCTCCGACTGTGTCCAGGAAGGCGCCAGGTTACTTCGACGTCGGTTGCATCCTCCTCCACCGCCTGTATTGACCTCCTCGAGTGTCTGACTGTGGGTTGACAGTAGGTGGGATCTAGAACTTCATCATCAATTGTTGTGTTTGCACTCCCCTCCCCCTCAGACCGAGTTTCTTCTTGCCCTGACCGAATATTTAAGTTGTCATCCCAATCGGGTATCTGCGTCTCATCTTCATCAGTATGTTCCTCATTGCCTATAACCACAGTTGTTGGAAAGGCAGCATTTTGGTAGCCAACAGTTTGCATATGATGAAAGTCAACCTCCAAGCCATGTCATGCCCTTCTAAAAGCATGTAAAACACAGCGAGGGGACTCCAACCACAGTCTCCCTCGTTGCCACTAACTGGGCCACACACACCCCACTTGACTGGCATCGGTTGAGCCCCCTTTTGAAAAAGAAAAAGATGCTTTGCATGAAGCACTCTCAAAAATACGCGTGCCTTTCCCGTCCCCTGGCTGACCCAGGGGAAGAAAAGTCCTCTGAGAGCCATGACTTGTTCATCTTGGTTCTTTTAGAAACACAGCGAGGGGACTCCAACCACAGTCTCCCTCGTTGCCACTAACTGGGCCACACACACCCCACTTGACTGGCATCGGTTGAGCCCCCTTTTGAAAAAGAAAAAGATGCTTTGCATGAAGCACTCTCAAAAATACGCGTGCCTTTCCCGTCCCCTGGCTGACCCAGGGGAAGAAAAGTCCTCTGAGAGCCATGACTTGTTCATCTTGGTTCTTTTAGAAACACAGCGAGGGGACTCCAACCACAGTCTCCCTCGTTGCCACTAACTGGGCCACACACACCCCACTTGACTGGCATCGGTTGAGCCCCCTTTTGAAAAAGAAAAAGATGCTTTGCATGAAGCACTCTCAAAAATACGCGTGCCTTTCCCGTCCCCTGGCTGACCCAGGGGAAGAAAAGTCCTCTGAGAGCCATGACTTGTTCATCTTGGTTCTTTTAGAAACACAGCGAGGGGACTCCAACCACAGTCTCCCTCGTTGCCACTAACTGGGCCACACACACCCCACTTGACTGGCATCGGTTGAGCCCCCTTTTGAAAAAGAAAAAGATGCTTTGCATGAAGCACTCTCAAAAATACGCGTGCCTTTCCCGTCCCCTGGCTGACCCAGGGGAAGAAAAGTCCTCTGAGAGCCATGACTTGTTCATCTTGGTTCTTTTAGAAACACAGCGAGGGGACTCCAACCACAGTCTCCCTCGTTGCCACTAACTGGGCCACACACACCCCACTTGACTGGCATCGGTTGAGCCCCCTTTTGAAAAAGAAAAAGATGCTTTGCATGAAGCACTCTCAAAAATACGCGTGCCTTTCCCGTCCCCTGGCTGACCCAGGGGAAGAAAAGTCCTCTGAGAGCCATGACTTGTTCATCTTGGTTCTTTTAGAAACACAGCGAGGGGACTCCAACCACAGTCTCCCTCGTTGCCACTAACTGGGCCACACACACCCCACTTGACTGGCATCGGTTGAGCACCCTTTTGAAAAAGAAAAATATGCTTTGCATGAAGCACTCTCAAAAATACGCGTGCCTTTCCCGTCCCCTGGCTGACCCAGGGGAAGAAAAGTCCTCTGAGAGCCATGACTTGTTCATCTTGGTTCTTTTAGAAACACAGCGAGGGGACTCCAACCACAGTCTCCCTCGTTGCCACTAACTGGGCCACACACACCCCACTTGACTGGCATCGGTTGAGCCCCCTTTTGAAAAAGAAAAAGATGCTTTGCATGAAGCACTCTCAAAAATACGCGTGCCTTTCCCGTCCCCTGGCTGACCCAGGGGAAGAAAAGTCCTCTGAGAGCCATGTCCACATTGTCAGTGGACAGACACGTGTGCTTATCTGCCAGCAGACCCCCAGCAGCACTGAAGACAGGTTCCGAGAGAACGCTGGCTGCAGGACACGACAAGATCCCCAAGACGTACGTGGCGAGCTCAGGCAATTTATCAACATTGGAAGCCTAAAATGAGCAGGGCTCAAGTTGCACAATAATGGAATCGATGTTTCCTTGCATATACTCATATATCTGTGTGTCCTACTCTTTTTCCTTGTCCAGCTCTTTTGTTTTCGCATGAGTATATGTCCTTGTCACTTTCCCATGTGTTGTGAGTTGTTTGTGACCTTTTGGACACCTTTGAGGGTGTTTTCTAGGTGTTTTTCTGTGTTTGTGATTGCCTGCCATTGTTTCCTATGCAGTTCGAGTTCGGTTCGTCGAACGTTCGACGAACCGAACTAGAACGGGAGGTCCGTTCGGCGAACCAACCTCGAGCCGAACCGCGACCGGTTCGCTCATCTCTAGTTATGAGTTGGAGTGTGCAATGCAGGCAGATGCGCTCTGCAAATGTCTTTGCACTAGTGGGACTATAGCAAAGTCCAATAGCCACGTATAGGATGCCACTAGGTACACTGAGTGTTTGCTAGTATAATGGCTTAGTTATGAGTTGGAGTGTGCAATGCAGGCAGATGCGCTCTGCAAATGTCTTTGCACTAGTGGGACTATAGCAAAGTCCAATAGCCACAGATAGGATGCCACTAGGTACACTGAGTGTTTGCTAGTATAATGGCTTAGTTATATGAGTTGGAGTGTGCAATGCAGGCAGATGCGCTCTGCTAATGTCTTTGCACTAGTGGGACTATAGCAAAGTCCAATAGCCACGTATAGGATGCCACTAGGTACACTGAGTGTTTGCTAATATAATGGCTTAGGTATATGAGTTGGAGTGTGCAACGCAGGCAGATACGCTCTGCAAATGTCTTTGCACTAGTGGGACTATAGCAAAGTCCAATAGCCACAGATAGGATGCCACTAGGTACACTGAGTGTTTGCTAGTATAATGGCTTAGTTATGAGTTGGAGTGTGCAATGCAGGCAGATGCGCTCTGCAAATGTCTTTGCACTAGTGTGACTATAGCAAAGTCCAATAGCCACGTATAGGATGCCACTAGGTACACTGAGTGTTTGCTAGTATAATGGCTTAGTTATCATGAGTTGGAGTGTGCAATGCAGGCAGACGTGCTCTGCAAATGTCTTTGCACTAGTGGGACTATAGCAAAGTCCAATAGCCACGTATAGGATGCCACTAGGTACACTGAGTGTTTGCTAGTATAATAGCTTAGTTATAATGAGTTGGAGTGTGCAATGCAGGCAGACGTGCTCTGCAAATGTCTTTGCACTAGTGGGACTATAGCTAAGTCCAATAGCCACAGATAGGATGCCACTAGGTACACTGAGTGTTTGCTAGTATAATGGCTTAGTTATCATGAGTTGGAGTGTGCAATGCAGGCAGACGTGCTCTGCAAATGTCTTTGCACTAGTGGGACTATAGCAAAGTCCAATAGCCACGTATAGGATGCCACTAGGTACACTGAGTGTTTGCTAGTATAATGGCTTAGTTATAATGAGTTGGAGTGTGCAATGCAGGCAGACGTGCTCTGCAAATGTCTTTGCACTAGTGGGACTATAGCTAAGTCCAATAGCCACAGATAGGATGCCACTAGGTACACTGAGTGTTTGCTAGTATAATGGCTTAGTTATATGAGTTGGAGTGTGCAATGCAGGCAGATGCGCTTTGCTAATGTCTTTGCACTAGTGGGACTATAGCAAAGTCCAATAGCCACGTATAGGATGCCACTAGGTACACTGAGTGTTTGCTAGTATAATGGCTTAGTTATATGAGTTGGAGTGTGCAATGCAGGCAGATGCGCTCTGCTAATGTCTTTGCACTAGTGGGACTATAGCAAAGTCCAATAGCCACGTATAGGATGCCACTAGGTACACTGAGTGTTTGCTAGTATAATGGCTTTGTTATATGAGTTGGAGTGTGCAACGCAGGCAGATGCGCTCTGCAAATGTCTTTGCACTAGTGGGACTATAGCAAAGTCCAATAGCCACAGATAGGATGCCACTAGGTACACTGAGTGTTTGCTAGTATAATGGCTTAGTTATATGAGTTGGAGTGTGCAATGCAGGCAGATGCGCTCTGCAAATGTCTTTGCACTAGTGGGACTATAGCATAGTCCAATAGCCACGTATAGGATGCCACTAGGTACACTGAGTGTTTGCTAGTATAATGGCTTAGTTATGAGTTGGAGTGTGCAATGCAGGCAGACGCGCTCTGCAAATGTCTTTGCACTAGTGGGACTATAGCAAAGTCCAATAGCCACAGATAGGATGCCACTAGGTACACTGAGTGTTTGCTAGTGTGGCGCCCCTGACCTGGTCAGGCACCACTGAGTACTGCACCCATGCTGGGGACAGTACAAAACAGGTAATCCAGAAGGCTGACCGAGGTGTGACTACACAGGCGCATAGTGATCAGGTCTCACACATGTACCTTTGAGAGGACCCCTGGGGATCCCAGGAGGGGGCAAAGCCTTCACCTCCACTTGAGGAGTGGAGGGGGCGAAGCCTCCATCTCCACTCAAGGGGTGTGGTAGAGAGCCTGGTTGCTAGGAGGCGTAGGCAAGAACAGGAGAGGAGGGAACAGTGAGTCAGTTTAGTGTGCAGTCCAGGGAGAGCAGACGTCAGGAGCAGACCCCTGGGGCTGTGACAGTCTAACAGCGTCCGCGCAGTGACTACCGACGGGGGAGAACGGTCACCTGGTAGTGCTGCCCGAACCCCACACACAGCTAGAGAGAGCAGCGTAGTGGAAAGTACGGAGACTGTCAGGGAGTACCAGGCCCAAACGGGCGGCAGATCCTGGTGCGGGGATAGATCCACCTTTCCTTGCTATACCTGCCGGTGTGGGGCCCTCAAAGCCCACGCCACAACACCCCAAAGGCCGCAGCCACGTAGCCACAGTTAGGGCCCATAGTTCACAGGAGGCAAGCAGCTGGAGTGATCTGGTCCAGGCGACAAGCAAACGGCAAACAAACGAGGGGAGCAGCTACTTCCCTGGGTGACCCCCATAGGGACTAAAAGTCGGGGTTACCACAAACCACAAAAGGGCTAAGGAAGGCGAGTCGGTAGTCATCCTCATCAGTCAGCCTGAAGGACACCTGGTTCCAGCCTGGTTCATCCCAGCTACGCCCGGGTACTCACTCTGCCACCTTCTGTGAGTAAAACCCCTGAAAGACATTCTGCTTGTGTAGAGTTATTCTGCGCCTTGTGGTTCTACACACCTACACAGGGCCCTGGGGCTTGCCTCACTCTCAGGAGGCTATTACAACTGGCTGCACCCACCATCAGCCCCAGGCATCCCTTAACCTGCAGTGGCGGTCCCCACTGACCGCAATTCTGAGAGTGGCGTCACGACAATCCTAAAAGAAGATCTCCTACCTGTGACAAGATCCAGCTGAGTGGAGTCCCTGAAGGTAATGCCCCGACACTGCACTTGTGGGGCTTCACATCTGGCGTCACGAACAGGATAAGGACTAGTCCTGTTCAGACAGGTGACCATGTGCCTGGGCGGTCCGCTTGGAAAATTGGAAGCGCCGCCATATTGCCACCATGAAAAGCGCGCTGAAAAACAACAGCAGCCCGCACTGGGAGAAGTTACCGCCCACGAAGAGGTGTGGCTACCCAGAGATCCCCTGCAGAGTCCTGACCTCGCAAGTGAAGAGAGCGGAAGCGTTCGGAGACGTCGGGAAGGAAAGGGAGCCAGAAGCCTGCTACTAGAAGAAGGAGACGCAGAGGAAATGGCGTCTGGACGCAGAGACCCAGAGCCAGGTTCCGCTGCCTGGTGGTATCGGGAACTTGCCCAGTTTTGCGACCGACTGGAGGCCAGGGTCGTATGGCAGATCAGCGAGGGACGCACGGAGCTTCTGGAGATGGCTGCGGCGGTTCAGGCCTACGAGGGGAGAGCCACGCGACGAGTGCCAGACCGAGCGACGACGACTCAGACCCCGATGGTGCCACCGATGGGTGAGTCCAGTGTTGCCCTTGCCAGCGCGAGTGCCCCGACCCCTGCTGCTACGCCCGCGGTCCCTGAAGAAGCGCCCGGCGCGGCCCGCCCAGTCCAGGCCGCAGAAGCGCCCGGCGCGGCCCGCCAAGTCCAGGCCGCAGAAGCACCCAGCCCGGCCCGCCAAGATCCCTCTGCAGCCGCGACCCTCCTCCACGCCGCAGGTGTGACGCTGACCCAGGCCGCCGCCATGCTAGGCCCGGCCCGCCAAGACCCCACCGCAGCAGCGACGCTCGTCCGCGCCGCAAGTGAGGTGCTGAACCAGGCCGCAGCCACGCCAGGTGCGGCCCGCCAAGCCCAGATCGCTGCAGCGACGTCCAGCCCAGCCTGCACAGATCCCATCGCAGCTGCGACGCCAATCCAGGCCGCCGCAGCGATGCCCTGCCCGGCCCGCCAAGAACCGGCCACAGTAGCGATGCCCGCTAAGACTCCAGCTGCGACCCTGATTGAAACTGCGACGCTGATTCAGGCCGCCGCCATGCCAGGCGCGGCCCACAAAGACAAGATTGTACAAGTATTTACCCCGGCCTGCAAGGCCAGAGCAGACACCGCTCCCCAGTCCAAGGAAGCCCCTGCTAGGAAGTCCCTGCTGGGAGAGGACCCCGAATACTGGAAGCTGAAGGCTGACCTAGAGGCCCAGTTCCCACAGGAGATGGTGGACCGGTATCTGCTCCCTCCGCACACCCACAGGAAGACTTCTGCAACATCCACGCCAAAAAGTCCACCGCCCTGGCCAGCTGATGAACACCCATCCCCAGCGCTGCCACCACAGGAGTGCTCAGAAGAACTAAGGGGGAGAGGAGGACAGAAGGCTGAGGAGCTGACCCCGGAGCCATCAGCAGTGGATTCATGCCCAGAGCCAGAGATGTTGCCATATTCCCGCTGGGATGAAGAGAGCCCGACACCCTCCGCTGAGGAAGATTTGTCCAGAAACATCACCTGGGAGCCTGCAAGCGGTGAGATAGCAGCCAAGCAGGACCCAGCCCGCAGGACACGGCGCCGCAGCAGGACAAGGGATCCACCTGCACAGCAGTCTCCAGATAAGAAGGATGAAGTAACAGCCAGAGACTTGGAAGAGAAACGGTCTTTAAGGAGAGCTAAATCCCAGGTCAGAGGCCCACTTTGTCGTGGAATTGTAGAGGAATTTAGTTTAAAATCTGGATACGGTTTCATAGTTGCACCTGGCATGAAAGAAGGCATCTTTGTGAACAGAAGGGATGTTAGAGCCCATTTGCCCAGAGGACATCCAGGAAGAAACTTGCAGATGGGAGATTCAGTGGAGTTTACCAAGCATCAAGGAGAAAGAGGATGGTATGCCCTAGATGTTACACCATGTCCCAGAAATCCCTACAGAAACAAAAAAGAAGAGGAAAGAAAAGATAAAGAACCCATTGATGAGACCACTACAGATGATGACAGAGATGGAGAAAGCAACAGGTGCCGCAGCCCTACAGGCCCAAGCCCTGGTGAGGAGAAATCTATGTAAGCATGTAAAGTAAAGTAAGCAGTACAGCAGTTGAAAAGTTTGCAACGTTAATGTTTAAGAAATGCGCCCACATGAACTAGTGTGAGAAACCCATGAACCTTAAGGCTATGAACTGGCTATAGCCACAAACTCTCGCAGTGTAAATAGTTACCCCAGAGGTACCACCACCAGAGCCAGCCTGTTTAGGGGCCTGGCTCGCCTGCAACCAGGGAGCACGCCTGTTTATGGGGCCTGGCTCACCTGCAACCAGGGAGCACGCCTGTTTATGGGGCCTGGCTCTCCACCACAAAGAGGGTACCTGGTCAGCACCAACTGTGGAGGCCGCCTCTACATCCTGCCAGAAGAGGCTGAAGGCGCGGCTCCACCAGGCCAGGTATACCCTGAAACCACCAGCCCATGAAAGCCGCCTCTACATCCTGCCAGAAGTGGCTGAAGGCGCGGCCAACGTGAGAGGGTTTTGGGTGGGTTAACGGACTTGTGGGTGGAGGGTGGTGATGTATGGTACCTGGTGGTTTTAAAATGTTTTACAATGTTTTAATGTTTTATGCATTTTAAAATGTTGTCTTGCAGCCCGAGGACATGCTGGTGATAACTAAGGGGGAATGTGGCGCCCCTGACCTGGTCAGGCACCACTGAGTACTGCACCCATGCTGGGGACAGTACAATACAGGTAATCCAGAAGGCTGACCGAGGTGTGACTACACAGGCGCATAGTGATCAGGTCTCACACATGTACCTTTGAGAGGACCCCTGGGGATCCCAGGAGGGGGCAAAACCTTCACCTCCACTTGAGGAGTGGAGGGGGCGAAGCCTCCATCTCCACTCAAGGGGTGTGGTAGAGAGCCTGGTTGCTAGGTGACGTAGGCAAGAACAGGAGAGGAGGGAACAGTGAGCCAGTTTAGTGTGCAGTCCAGGGCGAGCAGACATGAGGAGCAGACCCCTGGGGCTGTGGCAGTCTAACAGCGTCCGCACAGTGACTACCGACGGGGGAGAACGGTCACCTAGTAGTGCTACCCGAAATCCATCTTCAGCTAAAGAGAGAGCAACGGAGTGGGAAGTAAGGAGACTGTCAGGGAGTTACCAGGCCCAAACGGGTAGCAGGTACCAGTGCGGAGATAGATCCAGCTTTCTTCTGCCAAACCTGCTTGAGGGGGCACTTCACACCCCCAAGACCACACTACAGAGTCCGCAGCCACGTCGCCACAGTTAGGGCCCATAGTTCACAGGAGGCAAGCAGCCGGAGTGTCCTGGTCCAGGCTACAAGCAAACGGGCCAAAACGAAGGGGAGAGAGGCTTCAGCAACTTCCCTGGGTGACCCCCATAGGGACTAAAAGTCGGGGTTACCCCAAAACGTAAAGGGCTAAGGAAGGCGAGTCGGTAGTCACCCTCATCAGTCAGCCTGAAGGACACCTGGTTCCAGCCTGGTTCATCCCAGCTACGCCCGGGTTACTCACCCTGCCACACTAGTATAATGGCTTAGTTATATGAGTTGGAGTGTGCAACACAGGCAGATGCGCTCTGCAAATGTCTTTGCACTAGTGGGACTATAGCAAAGTCCAATAGCCACAGATAGGATGCCACTAGGTACACTGAGTGTTTGCTAGTATAATGGCTTAGTTATATGAGTTGGAGTGTGCAATGCAGGCAGATGCGCTCTGCAAATGTCTTTGCACTAGTGGGACTATAGCAAAGTCCAATAGCCACAGCTAGGATGCCACTAGGTACACTGAGTGTTTGCTAGTATAATGGCTTAGTTATATGAGTTGGAGTGTGCAATGCAGGCAGATGCGCTCTGCAAATGTCTTTGCACTAGTTGGACTATAGCAAAGTCCAATAGCCACAGATAGGATGCCACTAGGTACACTGAGTGTTTGCTAGTATAATGGCTTAGTTATGAGTTGGAGTGTGCAACGCAGGCAGATGCGCTCTGCAAATGTCTTTGCACTAGTGGGACTATAGCAAAGTCCAATAGCCACGTATAGGATGCCACTAGGTACACTGAGTGTTTGCTAGTATAATGGCTTAGTTATATGAGTTGGAGTGTGCAACGCAGGCAGATGCGCTCTGCAAATGTCTTTGCACTAGTGGGACTATAGCAAAGTCCAATAGCCACAGATAGGATGCCACTAGGTACACTGAGTGTTTGCTAGTATAATGGCTTAGTTATAATGAGTTGGAGTGTGCAGAGGACAGGAGGGTACAGTGCCAGGATTTTGGGGCTCTGGGTAGAGGAATGGAAGCCTGCCTTTCTATCCCTCCTAATAGGGAAATGCAGGGAGGAAATCCCTGACCTTGGCTACACAGACGCTGGCGCTGTTTTCAGGACCTGTCACCTTAACTCTGACCCTGCCGGTTTGAGCCCTTAAAAGGACTGCTATAAAGTGTTCTCCCTAAGCTGTCTAACGCTGTGTATGCAGCGCATACAGCTGTATCGGCGATAGGACTCAGGAGGACGGAGCTGCGACACTGATGTCTGACACCAAAGACGCAGAAGGCAGATAATGGCGTCCTGGAAGAAAATGTCCGGTTTTATAATGCAGGGACATGTGACATGGACATCCTATCACACATGCCGTTGCTTCTCTGGCTCAAAGTCCACTTAGCTGTGTGTGTGTCTGGGATTGGCTGACATGCTGGCCCGCCCCACAAGACGCGCGCGCTTAGGGAAGGAAGACAAGAAAAAAAAAAAAATGGCGATCGCCATTATAGAAACAGCAGTGATCTGAAGGCGCTGTTCACGCACACTATACACTGAAATGTCATAATAGTGTGATTCACAGAGTGACTTACACTATTACAGCAGAAACCAAGCTAGGAATTAGCTGGTTTTTTGCTGCTAGAACCGTTCTCGAACGTTTCTAGAACTATCGAGCTTTTGCAAAAAGCTCGAGTTCTAGTTCGATCTAGAACATGCCCCAAAATCACTCGAGCCTAGAACTGGAGAACCACGAACCACGAACCGCGCTCAACTCTAAACAGGACAGTATAGAAAGAGATTTCAAGCCAGCATATATAGGAGGGGAACAAATGTGATTGGCTCCCCAACAACATGTGATCAAAGGAGACTCAAAAGCAGACCAGCAGAGATTAACTCTTGCTAGCCTGCCTATGAACTACCAATCTATTTGTTGACACCCAAGTCTGCTTACAGAACTCAGAAAAGTTATCAAGCTAAGTGTCAGAATCTGTAGTTTAAACAAATGCAGACGCAGCCATGACAGTCGGTGATGTTTATAAAAACCTCTTTGTGACATTGGGTCATTGGCCATTGACACTAAAGTTGAGTCTGGACATGACAGTATGCTAATATCAAATACAACAAGTACTTGCTCCTAGTTTTTTTTGACCCAGAAGTTCATGGGATCAGGCTGCTTAGGGTAACTTCCTGATGAAGGACACAGTCTGTGCATGACTTAACCTAGTTGTTGAGCTGGTTGATCTCTGTGATGAGTCTCTGTTTCTTGAAAGGTGGCAGGTTGTTAAAATGGCAGTTAAAATATCTGGCCCATTATCAAAGACTCAGTTGCTATTTCAGCTGCTTCTCCCTCAGCTACTGGTAGTAGGGTTTACCCAGAAATACTTTGGGGAACATTGGGTCTGCAGGGAATATATCTATTCAAAAGTGGCTTAATGATCATGCACAATGAGTAGTACTAAATGGCTACACATCAAACTGGAGGAAAGTTAAAAGTGGGGGCTGCAAGGCTCTGTCATGGGCCCAGTCCTGTTTAAAATCTTCTTAAATGATCTGGCCAACAGAATTATTGGGGGACTCATAAAATTTGTAGATAACACTAGGATAGAAGTAGCAGCCAACAATAGAGAGGAAAGAGAGAGTATAGAAAATGATTTAGACACACTGGAACAATGGGCCAAGATGAACAGAATGGTGTTTAACAGGGACAAATGCAGAGTCCTATAACTGGGTAAAATAAATGTAAAAAGCATATATAGTATGTTTATTGCTGGCATCCTTGAATGGACCCTGACTTACTCAGTATCCTGGCTGGGTCACGCCCTCCCCCGGCTGCCCACATGTCCTGCTGCCTCCTTCTCATCCCAGGACCTGTGCAAACAGCGTAGGTCTCCCGGGAGTGTGCTTACGACATGCATGCACAAACACTGGCCCTCCTCTAAAGAGCTGGTGTGCTATTTCCAGGAAGTGCCTCTCAGTCTATGGCTGAGAGGAACTATATATTTAAGGCACCCTCTGATTAGGGGAGGGACCTGTGCATCCACTTTAGTTTGTCAATATACCAGTCTGCTAGCTAGTTTTCAGGTTCCTGTGCTTCTGTCTTGTTTATCCCAGTTCTCTTCACCTGAACCATTTTTCCCATATCTATCTGTTCCTGCTGTGTCCATTATACCTGTTCATACCCACCTGCCTGTCTGCTCCAGCCATTTTTGCCTGTACCTACCTACACTTGTGTCTATATATAAGTCTTTCTCCTGTGCTGGGGTCAGCTGACAAAGTCTCTGTCACTGGAAGTGGCCCCTGGCATCCGCATTGCAATAGTCGCTTAGCTAAGCCCCTCCCACTAAAGGGTAAGCCATGGTCCCCATGTGATCCAGTGCGTCCACTAACCCCGCTCGCTGCCTCTTCACTGGTAGAAAGTGTTACAGTATGGGAGGAATAAAACTAAGCAATAGCACGAGGGAAAAGGACTTGGGCATAATAGTGGATCCTAGATTCAACATGAAACAACATTGTAGTGCTACAGCTAAAAAGGCCAATAAAATTCTGTGATGTACCAATACAAGCATTGAATCTAGATCAAGAGATGTAGTTATTAATTATTCCCCTATACTCTGTCCTGGTCAGACCTCACCTGGAATACTGTGTACAGTTCTGGGCGCTCCAATTCAAGAAAGACATTGATATATTGGAGAAAGTCCAGAGAAGAGCAACCAAGATGGTAGAAGGTCTGCAAACCATGCCAAATGAAGACCAACTAAAAGAACTGGGAATGTTAACTTGCAAAAGTGAAGGCTCAGAGGTGACTTAATAGCGATCTACACCAAAGCGGTTTATACAAATATCTGAAAGGTCGCCCCAGTGCTCTGGGAACTACTCAATTCTCATTAGCACCAGGAAGTCCAGGAAGCAATGGGATGAAATTAAAATGAAGGAAATTAAGATTAGACATTAGGAAAAACTTTCTGACAGTGAGGGCAGTCAGGGAGTGGAACAGGCAACCACAGGAGTTGGTGAGTTCTCCATCAATGGAAATCTTCAAGCAGAAACTGGATAAACATATAGGTGGGATGATTTAGGGAAACCTGCACTCGCAGGGGGTTGGACCCAAGGTCCTTTCCAACTCTACCATTCTATAATTCTATGAAAATGAAGCAAGTCAAGAAGCTGTGCATCATTTAGAAAATATGCAAATTGCCTGATCAAAGAGAAAGAGAACTTGAACTCTAATGCCCCTTACTGAAAGCAAAAATCCGGAATTCAATTATAAGCCTTCTTACCTGACAGGATAAAAGCCAAATCAGACAATCTATTTCCATATGCAAGGTTTGAAACGTTTGCCTCTTGTTAGTGCAAAGCATGAAGTCTGATTTGGATGGGTAAGAGGTCTTTAAGGCGTTCTAAGGCTACTTTCACACATCAGTTTTCTGTATTCAGGCACAGTCCTTTTTTTCCGGCTCCAACGGAAATAGTGAAAAATTAGTGAAAGCCGTATCCACCGGATCCATTTTTTAACGGATCCGTTATGCCGGATGAGTACAAAAACGGATCCGTCAGATCCGTTTTGCATCCGTTTTTTCATCCGTTTTGTCCGTTGTTTTTTTTTGCTGTATCCATTTTTTCAAAACATTGGAGCATGCTCAGTTTACAAAAACGGATCCGGCAGCGGTTGCCAGACAAAAAAACGTTGCAAGATACGTTGCCTCCGGCCGCCGCTTCAATTAATTTTGCCGCATCCAGAAAAAAACGGATGCAACGCAAAGACATCAGGCACAATCCGGTAACAATGCAAATCTATGGGGATAAAACAGATATGATATGAATCCGTTTTTCCCGTTTTTTTCCAGATTGTGCCATATGGAAAAAACCTGATGTGTGAAAGTAGCCTAAGGAGTAACCTGTCTCCTTTCAGGAAAGGACATACATGACTTGCTGATGTGATAAGTCATATAGGCAATTAAATATATTTTGGGGGTAAAAGTATGAAAATTTCCTCTATATAGAGGAGAAGAATTTGAACTCTTGTGCCAGTTACTACAATTAACATCCTTAAAATTCAGTAACAATCCTTTTTTGAGCCTTTCCACATTACTTAGACTAAAACACAAACCAGACACCTTATTTGCAGGCATTTCTCTCTCATCAGTGCAAAGAAAGAGGTCTTATTTGGCTTGAGGAGAAAACATAAACCATTTTTTATTTCCCATAAGAGCATTGCATGGCCTATAAGACTCCTCACACTGACATTTTAGCCATGTCATTCTCCACAAAGTGAGATATTACGCAGTAAACCCTCATTTATAAATTGTATGATCAATCAGATTTGGTGTAGTCTTCGGTAGATGAGTTTTGAGTTGAAATTCAAAGTTGAATTGAAATTTCCGTGAAGGAAATGTCAATCATTCTCAAGCACATACAGTCAGTGATATAATGTTGGGCATAATCTAAAAAGACTAAAAGAGACGGGGTTTTTTTTACTTAAAATGTAAGAAAAGCCTGTCTGTGCTGTGTGTTATTAATTAAGCTGTTAGTTGTCACTAGAGATGGCGGCACCTGAACTTTAAATTTCATTGTTTGTAATGGGATTGGGAAATTGGGATTCTGATCTGGCATATATCCTAAGTCATATGCAAAGGATTGTTAAAAATCCACATTTGACTTTTAGGATCGCTACTTCCAATAGCTGGCGCTGCGCTAGAGTTTGTCTCTAGTGATGAGCGAGCATGCTTGTAACTACTCGGTACTCGCACGAGTATCGCTGTACTCGGGCTGCTCGGCGGGGACCGAGTAATCTCGCGATACTCGTGCTGTACTCGTGGTCTTCATCCCTGCATGTTGGCGCTCTTTTGAGAGCCAGCCCTCATGCAGGGATTGGCTGGCAGACCACTGCAATGCCACAGCCCTGTTAGTTGTGGAATTGCAGTGATTGGCCGGCCTGCACAGCGTGACCGAGCCTTTATACCGGCCGGCGCGCTGTGCTCTGCTCACAGCTATCCAGACAGTGAGTGCAGGGAGAGTGTCGCTGATTCAGGGAAAGCTTTGCGGCCCTTTATAGCTTTTTCAGTTGCAGGGCTGCAAACAGTGTGACCAGAAGTCCTTCTCAGGACTATTCTAGTTGTATACAGGCAGGCAGGGTATAGCCAGGTCGGAGTACAGTAGCAGAGTCCTTCTCAGGACTATTGTTGCTATATACAGGCAGGGTATAGCCAGGTCTGAATACAGGCTAGTGACCAGAAGAGTCCTTGTCAGGACTATTGTAGCAGTATACAGGCAGGCAGGCAGGCAGGGTATATATAGCCATTCCTAGTGGTGACCGTATACCAGCCTTCATCATATCTGGGGCTGGTGTACACAGTCTAAAACAGTCCAGATAGTGTCTGACTTGTCTGTAATTGTCGCTCCCCAAAAAAACCTTTTAGGTTCTTATTGCGTCCGTGCTTGGTTTTTAAAACCGCACGTGTGTGCCTGTCGGTGGCAGCGTACAGGTGCACTTGTGTGCAATTTCCACAAACTTTGATATAACGCACAAGTAGTGAATACACGTCAGCACAGCATTGCAAAATGCGCAAGGGCATTGGCAAGGAACAAGGAAGTGGACGTGATGGTGGTGCAGGCAGAGGCCGAGGTCGTGGGCAAGCTCTAATTTCGCCACAACAAAGGGCCACATCTAGTCGCTCGCACGTCCTGTCCCAAATTCTTGGGGACCGCAGCAGTACACCGCTCTTGAACCAAGACCAGTGCCAACAGGTTGTTAGTTGGATAGCAGATAATGCTTCCAGTCAGATTGGCACCACCACAAACACTCTGTCTTCAACACGGTCAAGTGTCAGTAGCTGTGATACTGCACCGCACATTTCTGAACCTGATCCTCCTTCCTACCACCAGGCCGAGTACACGTCCTCCTCGGACATTAATGATCCCACACTTGGACACTCGGAAGAGCTGTTCACGTTTCCATTCACACATTCTGGCCTCTCGCCAGCTCATATTGAAGTGGGTCATGAGGAGATCGTCTGTACAGATGGCCAAATATTTGAGCAGCCACGTTCTCACGAAGTTGGCAACGTGTCTCAACAAGTGGTGGACGATGATGAGACACAATTGTCAGGAAGTCAGGAGGAGGAGCAGGGTGCGGAAGAGGAAGACGACGTGGTGGATGATCCAGTAACTGACCCAACCTGGCAGGAGGATATGCAGAGCGAGGACAGCAGTGCACAGGGGGAGGGAGGCGTAGCATCACAACAGGCAGTAAGAAGCAGGGTGGTGGCCCCAGGCAGAAGTCAGGCAACCGTTCCCCGGAACAACACGACGACACAAGGTGCCTGTACAAATGTTAGGTCTTCCCGAGTCTGGCAGGTTTTTAAGTTGGATCCAGATGATTCTAAAAAGGCCATTTGCAACACCTGCCGTGCCAGCATCAGCAGGGGTACCAAAACTAGCAGCCTGACCACCACCAGCATGATCAGGCACATGTCAGCCAAGCACCCGACTTTGTGGGAAGTACAACAGAGTCGAGGAGCAGTGCTTGCTGATGTCACTGCTACGTCTTCGCTGGTTGTGCATGCGAGCCAATCCCCTGTCCATGCTGCCTGCGAACAAGCCTCCTCCACTCCTGCACCTGCAGTTGCCTACGCAGAAAGAACACCATCATCAAGCACGTCTTTGTCCCAGCGCAGCGTTCAGTTATCCATTCAGCAAACCTTTGAACGCAGGCGCAAATACACTGCCAACACCCCACATGCCACAGTTCTAAATGCTAACATTTCGCGACTGCTTGCGCTGGAAATGTTGCCTTTTAGGCTGGTGGAGACAGAAGCATTCCGTGACCTGATGGCGGCAGCTGTCCTACGTTACTCGGTCCCCAGCCGCCACTATTTCTCCCGGTGTGCCGTCCCCGCGTTGCATAACCACGTGTCACAAAACATCACACGTGCCCTGAACAACGCTGTTTCACCCAAGGTCCACCTAACCACAGACACGTGGACAAGTGCTTGTGGGCAAGGCCGCTACATCTCGTTGACGGCACACTGGGTTAATATTGTGGAAGCTGGGACCCAGTCTGAGCGAGGGACGGAACACGTCCTTCCCACACCAAGGTTTGCAGGCCCTACCTCAGTCAGTGTTTCACCCACACTCTACAGCTCCGGAATGTCATGCTCTTCAGCCTCCTCCTCCTCCTGCGCATCCTCATCCACTGTACCCTCCACACCAGTCCCAAGCTGGAAGCACTGCAGCACTGCCTCGGCGAAGCGGCAACAGGCTGTGCTGAAGCTAATCTGCATAGGTGACAAACCCCACAATGCAGAAGAGCTGTGGACAGCTCTGAAACAGCAGGAAGATCACTGGCTCACACCTCTGAACCTAAAGCCAGGAAAGGTCGTGTGTGACAATGGCCGGAACCTGGTGGCGGCTTTGAGGCGAGGCCAGCTGACACATGTTCCATGCGTGGCCCATGTGCTCAACCTCGTGGTTCAGCGGTTTCTAAAGTCATACCCAGAGCTGTCTGATCTGCTGGTAAAAGTTCGCCGCCTGTCTGCACATTTTCGAAAGTCACCTACTGCTTCAGCCGGCCTTGCCGGCTTTCAGCGCAGTTTGCATCTTCCGGCTCACAGACTGGTGTGTGATGTCCCCACGCATTGGAATTCAACTCTGCACATGTTGGTCAGGATATGTGAGCAGAAGAGGGCAGTTGTTGAGTACCTGCATCACCTAAGCCGTCGGGAAATGGTTCAAATTCCACACATAACACCTGAGGAGTGGAGATGGATGTCAGACCTATGTACCATCCTCCAAAACTTTGAGGACTCCACCAAGATGGTGAGTGGTGATGACGCCATTATTAGCGTCACCATACCGCTACTCTGCCTTCTAAAACGGTCTCTCCTGAAAAACAAACATGATGCATTGCAGGAGGAGCGCGATGAGTTGCAGCAAGAAACAGTAGTGGGTGTGGGTGATAACACACAGCCCAGCCTCGTCTCATCACAACGTGCAGTGGAGGACTATGACGAGGAGGAGGATGAAGACATGGAGCAACTCTCCGGCCAAATTGAGGATATGACATGCACACCAGTCATATCCTCGGTTCAGCGTGGCTGGCCAGAGGACAGGGTAGATGAGGAGGAGGAGGAGGAGGAGGAGGAGGAGGAGGACAGCATGTTCAGTCATCTTGTTGGTCAGGCTACTGAAGTCCTGGCTGTTAAGAGTCTGGCGCACATGGCTGACTTTATGGTAAGCTGCCTGTCTCGTGACCCTCGCGTTAAGAACATCTTGGCCGACAATCATTACTGGTTGGTAACACTGTTAGACCCACGCTACAAGGAGAACTTTTTGTCTCTTATTCCCGTGGAGGAGAGGTCAACCAAAATGCAGCAGTTCCGGAAGGCCATAGTCACGGAAGTAGGCAAAGCATTCCCCTCACAAAACGCTAGCGGCATAGGTCAGGAATCATTGGACAACCGAGGCGTACAGCCGAGAGAGGCACAAGTCCAATCCGCCAGAGGTAGGGGAACAGTCTTTAAGATGTGGGACAGTTTTCTCAGCCCCTCACGTACCACAGCCCCTGAGGTGCGGGGTAGTGCCACAAGAAATCCTAAGTTTGCCCAGATGCTGAAGGAGTACCTTGCAGATCGAACAACTGTACTCCGACATTCCTCTGTGCCTTACAATTATTGGGTATCCAAGCTGGACACGTGGCATGAAATGGCTCTCTACGCCTTGGAAGTCCTGGCCTGCCCTGCCGCTAGCGTTTTGTCAGAGCGTGTTTTTAGTGCCGCAGGTGGAATCATTACAGATAAACGCACCCGCCTGTCAACTGAAAATGCTGACAGGCTGACTCTGATCAAGATGAACAAGGGTTGGATTGGGCCAGACTTCACCACACCACCAGCAAATGAGAGCGGAATTTAAAGTTTGCCATGTACCTCCACTCACCCATGGGTACACACTTCTGGACTTTGGATAATCGCTGGACTGCTCCTCCTTCTCCTCATGCGCCACAATGATGACCGTTACAAATTGCAATACTTAGGCCTTTGTTTCAGGTATACCCCCAGTGGTAAATTTTTTCGCCCATTCTTTGCAGAATGGACATTACAACGAGAGGAGACCCGCTCCTTTGCAATGGGAACAATGTTTTGAGGCCCTCATGCACGTCTCTACCCAGGGACAACGTGGAGCCTCCCAATTTTTGGCTGCCCTGCCTAAGGGCTATACTATAATACACCCACTTCCTGACAATGGACACTTAATGTTTTGAGGCCCTCCTGCACGTCTCTATCCAGGGACAACGTGGAGCCTCCCAATTTTTGGCTGCCCTGCCAAAGGGCTATACTACAATAGACCCACTTCCTTCCAATGGGCACTTCAGGTTTACAGGCCCTCATGCACGTCTCTACCCAGGGACAACGTGGAGCCTCCCAATTTTTGGCTGCCCTGCCTAAGGGCTATACTATAATACACCCACTTCCTGACAATGGACACTTAATGTTTTGAGGCCCTCATGCACGTCTCTATCCAGGGACAACGTGGAGCCTCCCAATTTTTGGCTGCCCTGCCAAAGGGCTATACTACAATAGACCCACTTCCTTCCAATGGGCACTTCAGGTTTACAGGCCCTCATGCACGTCTCTACCCAGGGACAACGTGGAGCCTCCCAATTTTTGGCTGCCCTGCCAAAGGGCTATACTATAATACACCCACTTCCTGACAATGGACACTTAATGTTTTGAGGCCCTCATGCACGTCTCTACCCAGGGACAACGTGGAGCCTCCCAATTTTTGGCTGCCCTGCCTAAGGGCTATACTATAATACACCCACTTCCTGACAATGGACACTTAATGTTTTGAGGCCCTCATGCACGTCTCTATCCAGGGACAACGTGGAGCCTCCCAATTTTTGGCTGCCCTGCCAAAGGGCTATACTACAATAGACCCACTTCCTTCCAATGGGCACTTCAGGTTTACAGGCCCTCATGCACGTCTCTACCCAGGGACAACGTGGAGCCTCCCAATTTTTGGCTGCCCTGCCAAAGGGCTATACTATAATACACCCACTTCCTGACAATGGACACTTAATGTTTTGAGGCCCTCATGCACGTCTCTACCCAGGGACAACGTGGAGCCTCCCAATTTTTGGCTGCCCTGCCTAAGGGCTATACTATAATACACCCACTTCCTGACAATGGACACTTAATGTTTTGAGGCCCTCATGCACGTCTCTATCCATGGACAACGTGGAGCCTCCCAATTTTTGGCTGCCCTGCCAAAGGGCTATACTACAATAGACCCACTTCCTTCCAATGGGCACTTCAGGTTTACAGGCCCTCATGCACGTCTCTACCCAGGGACAACGTGGAGCCTCCCAATTTTTGGCTGCCCTGCCTAAGGGCTATACTACAATAGACCCACTTCCTTACAATGGGCACTTCAGGTTTACAGGCCCTCATGCACGTCTGTATGCAGGGGCATTGGTGAACCTCACAATTTTGGACTGCCCTGGCAAAGGAAAATACTACAAAGACTCACTTCCTCAAAATGGGCACATTAGACTCAAGAGGCCTTCATGTACGTCTCTTCTCAGGGACATCGGAGTGCCACACAATGTTTTCACGTAAAATCTTTCATGTATTAATCTCAAAAAGTAACATACACCAGCTCTATCTCACTATTGGGTATGTGCCCTTAACATTTCCGCCATGAAAAATCATTTTGGGGTCATTTTGGAAGGTTTTCTGGTGAGTCCGTAAAAATGGCGTAAAACGCGGACAAAATTGTTCACAGCTGTGACTTTTCAGTGATAAATGCTTCAAGGGGTCTTCCCCATGCTGTTGCCATGTCATTTGAGTAGTGATGAGCGAGTACTAAAAAGCTCGGGTGCTCGAAGCTCGGGCCGAGCCTCCCAAGATACTCGTGTACTCGGGCCGAGCACCGAGCCCAATGTTATCCTATGGGAGACCCGAGTATTTTTGTGAAATGACCCCCCGGCAGCATGGAGAAACCCTAAAAATGTCACAAAAGTCTCAGAAGAGTGCTAAAATGACATGGCAACAGCATGGGGAAGACCCCTTGAAGCATTTATCACTCAAAAGTCACAGCTGTGAACAATTTTGTCCGCGTTTCACGCCATTTTTACGGACTCACCAGAAAACCTTCCAAAATGACCCCAAAATGATTTTTCATGGCGGAAATGTTAAGGGCACATACCCAATAGTGAGATAGAGCTGGTGTATGTTACTTTTTGAGGTTAATACATGAAAGATTTTACGTGAAAACATTGTGTGGCACTCCGATGTCCCTGAGAAGAGACGTACATGAAGGCCTCTTGAGTCTAATGTGCCCATTTTGAGGAAGTGAGTCTTTGTAGTATTTTCCTTTGCCAGGGCAGTCCAAAATTGTGAGGTTCACCAATGCCCCTGCATACAGACGTGCATGAGGGCCTGTAAACCTGAAGTGCCCATTGTAAGGAAGTGGGTCTATTGTAGTATAGCCCTTAGGCAGGGCAGCCAAAAATTGAGAGGCTCCACATTGTCGCTGGATAGAGACATGCATGATGGCCTGTAAACCTGAAGTGCCCATTGTCAGGAAGTGGGTGTATTATAGTATAGCCCTTAGGCAGGGCAGCCAAAAATTGGGAGGCTCCACGTTGTCCCTGGATAGAGACGTGCATGAGGGCCTGTAAACCTGAAGTGCCCATTGGAAGGAAGTGGGTCTATTGTAGTATAGCCCTTAGGCAGGGCAGCCAAAAATTGGGAGGCTCCACGTTGTCCCTGGATAGAGACGTGCATGAGGGCCTGTAAACCTGAAGTGCCCATTGGAAGGAAGTGGGTCTATTGTAGTATAGCCCTTAGGCAGGGCAGCCAAAAATTGGGAGGCTCCACGTTGTCCCTGGATAGAGACGTGCATGAGGGCCTGTAAACCTGAAGTGCCCATTGGAAGGAAGTGGGTCTATTGTAGTATAGCCCTTAGGCAGGGCAGCCAAAAATTGGGAGGCTCCACGTTGTCCCTGGATAGAGACGTGCATGAGGGCCTGTAAACCTGAAGTGCCCATTGGAAGGAAGTGGGTCTATTGTAGTATAGCCCTTAGGCAGGGCAGCCAAAAATTGGGAGGCTCCACGTTGTCCCTGGATAGAGACGTGCATGAGGGCCTGTAAACCTGAAGTGCCCATTGGAAGGAAGTGGGTCTATTGTAGTATAGCCCTTAGGCAGGGCAGCCAAAAATTGGGAGGCTCCACGTTGTCCCTGGATAGAGACGTGCATGAGGGCCTGTAAACCTGAAGTGCCCATTGGAAGGAAGTGGGTCTATTGTAGTATAGCCCTTAGGCAGGGCAGCCAAAAATTGGGAGGCTCCACGTTGTCCCTGGATAGAGACGTGCATGAGGGCCTGTAAACCTGAAGTGCCCATTGGAAGGAAGTGGGTGTATTATAGTATAGCCCTTAGGCAGGGCAGCCAAAAATTGGGAGGCTCCACATTGTCCCTGGATAGAGACGTGCATGATGGCCTGTAAACCTGACGTGCCCATTGTAAGGAAGTGGGTCTATTTTAGTATAGCCCTTTGCCAGGGCAGCCAAAAATTGGGAGGCTCCACATTGTCCCTGGATAGAGACGTGCATGATGGCCTGTAAACCTGAAGTGCCCATTGTAAGGAAGTGGGTCTATTGTAGTATAGCCCTTAGGCAGGGCAGCCAAAAATTGGGAGGCTCCACGTTGTCCCTGGATAGAGACGTGCATGAGGGCCTGTAAACCTGAAGTGCCCATTGGAAGGAAGTGGGTCTATTGTAGTATAGCCCTTAGGCAGGGCAGCCAAAAATTGGGAGGCTCCACGTTGTCCCTGGATAGAGACGTGCATGAGGGCCTGTAAACCTGAAGTGCCCATTGGAAGGAAGTGGGTGTATTATAGTATAGCCCTTAGGCAGGGCAGCCAAAAATTGGGAGGCTCCACATTGTCCCTGGATAGAGACCTGCATGATGGCCTGTAAACCTGAAGTGCCCATTGGAAGGAAGTGGGTCTATTGTAGTATAGCCCTTAGGCAGGGTAGCCAAAAATTGGGAGGCTCCACGTTGTCCCTGGATAGAGACCTGTTAGGTTCTTAGTGCCTCCGTGCTTGCATTTAAAAACCGCACGTGTGTGCCTGTTGGTGGCAGCTTTCCGCTGCATTTGTGTGAGTTTTGCAAAAACTTGGATATAACGCACAAGTCTAGTGAATACACATCAGCACAGCATTGCAAAATGCGCAAGGGCGTTGTCAACGAACAAGGAAGTGGACGTGATGGTGGTGCAGGCAGAGACCGAGGTTATGTGCAAGCTCTAATTTCGCCACAACAAAGAGCCACATCTAGTCGCTCGCACGTCCTGTCCCAAATTCTTGGGGACCGCAGCAGTACACCGCTCTTGAACCAAGAGCAGTGTCAACAGGTTGTTAGTTGGATAGCGGATAATGCTTCCAGTCAGATTGGCACCACCACAAACACTCTGTCTTCCACACGGTCAAGTGTCAGTAGCCGTGATACTGCACCGCACATTTCAGAACCTGATTCTCCTTCCTACCACCAGGCCGACTACACGTCCACGGACATTACTGATCCCACACTTGGACACTCGGAAGAGCTGTTCGTTCACGTTTCCATTCACAAATTCTGGCCTCTCACCAGCTCCTGTTGAAGTGGGCCATGACGAGATTGTATGTACAGATGCCCAAATATTTGAGCAGCCACGTTCTCACGAAGTTGGCAACGTGTCTCAACAAGGGGTGGACGATGATGAGACACAATTGTCAGGAAGTCAGGAGGAGGAGCAGGGTGCGGAAGAGGAAGACGACGTGGTGGATGATCCAGTAACTGACCCAACCTGGCAGGAGGATATGCAGAGCGAGGACAGCAGTGCACAGGGGGAGGGAGGCGTAGCATCCCAACAGGCAGTAAGAAGCAGAGTGGTGGCCCCAGGCAGACGTCAGGCAACTGTTCCCCGGAACAACACGACACAAGGTGCCTGTACAAATGTTAGGTCTTCCCGAGTCTGGCTGTATTACTATTGTATGTATTGAGGATTTCGATTGCGTTAGGGCAATGACAACCAGAGACGAGTTCTTGGTGCAAGACGTTTATAATATGCAACCAGCAAATATGTACATAAACGGAACAAAAACACAGTAGAACATAAATACAGGAAATACCTTCCAGGGACGGAGCGAAAGGGAATTCCCGGGACCGCGCACCGGACTCCCCCAGGGAGACCACCAAGAGCGAACCCCTATACAGGGACTGTCTGGCAATCACCCCAGAAGCCCTAAATGCGCAGCAGCCGGGACACAAAAGGGCAATAGGTAAGTCCAAAAATGTCCGTACGTGATGTGAGTCCAGAGTGGTATTAAACGGAAGGAACCGGGCAGAAGTGCCGACCAAAGACGGCAAACGGAGTCCGGGCACAGCTAGATGATACCAGGTGAAGTCCAGAGTCGGTGTCGCTTGTTTTCCAAGAGGATCCGAATAACAATCAGGAACCAAAAGCAGCAGGGCAGGAGCACACAGGAAGCAGTATACTCAGGCACTGGACTAAGCTTTGGGGGCGGCTTTTAAACAGATGGACAGGAAGTAGGGCAACAGAACAGAAAACTCCATGTTAACAAAGGGCAAGCTCTTTCAAAAGAAAACTGGAAAACCCGGAACTCTGACACTGGCAGTTTTTTAAGTTGGCTCCAGATGATTCTAAAAAGGCCATTTGCAACACCTGCCATGCCAGCATCAGCAGGGGTACCAAAACTAGCAGCCTGACCACCACCAGCATGATCAGGCACATGTCAGCCAAGCACCCGACTTTGTGGGAAGTACAACAGAGTCGAGGAGCAGTGCTTGCTGATGTCACTGCTACGTCTTCGCTGGTTGTGCATGCAAGCCAATCCCCTGTCCATGCTGCCTGAGAACAAGCCTCCTCCACTCCTGCACCTGCAGTTGCCTACGCAGAAAGAACACCATCATCAAGCACGTCCTTGTCCCAGCGCAGCGTTCAGTTATCCATTCAGCAAACCTTTGAACGCAGGCGCAAATACACTGCCAACACCCCACATGCCACAGTTCTAAATGCTAACATTTCGCGACTGCTTGCGCTGGAAATGTTGCCTTTTAGGCTGGTTGAGACAGAAGCATTCCGCGACCTGATGGTGGCAGCTGTCCCACGTTACTCGGTCCACAGCCGCCACTATTTCTCCCGGTGTGCCGTCCCCGCATTGCATAACCAGTGTGTCACAAAACATCACACGTGCCCTGAACAACGCTGTTTCAGCCAAAGTCCACCTAACCACAGACACGTGGACAAGTGCATGTGGGCAAGGCCGCTACATCTCGTTGACGTCACACTGGGTTAATATTGTGCAAGCTGGGACCCAGTCTGAGCGAGGGACGGAACACGTCCTTCACACACCAAGTTTTGCAGGCCCTACCTCAGTCAGGGTTTCACACACACTCTACAGCTCCGGAATGTCATGCTCCTCAGCCTCCTCCTCCTCCTGCGCATCCTCATCCACTTTACCCTCCACACCAGTCCCAAGCTGGAAGTGTCGCGGGCGGAGGAGGGGACGGTGCGCTCTCCCACTGCTCGGGTCCGGCTGACGCTGCTCTACGGCTGCTGCTGCTCGTTGGCTCGAGCGATGGCCGGATCCCGGGGACTCGAGCGGCGCTACTCGCCCGTGAGTGAAAAGGGGTGGTTTGGGTTTTGGGGATATTGTCCGTGACGCCACCCACGGTTGTGGTGATTGTGTGGACACCACCGCTGCTCTGGACGGGGATCCCTGGAGCCTGTGACAGGGAGCAACTTTGTTGTTATTTCTCCCCTCCGTGGGTAGGGGGGTTGGTTGTCCCGGGGCCTGGTGATGGGGTAGAGATGGATGACAGGCGGGTTGCGGGGCCTGATGAGGTGCAGGGTCGCAGGGGCAGCGCTGTGCCGCACGGCACGGAGGTACTCACTCAGCCCAATGATGATGACACAGTTCACGGTAAAACAAGTGGCTGGATGGACGGGTCCCTCGGACGGCTGCGGTTGTTCCTCCCTGCAGGTTAGTGATGACTGTCTCTCCCTGCACCTAAGTTAAGTGTTGGTAGTGATGGTTTCCCAACGGTAACCCGCTCCCCGACCTGGATATGGGCCGGAGGAGCCCCTTTTGCCCACAGGCGCTGGCCCTGGGAGACGGTTGCCCTTGGCGGTGGCGGTGTCTCCCCTTCACGGTTGGACGGTTGCCTTCTATCTGGACTTGGCTGTTTGGAAACCCTGAGGTTCCCTTCACTAACGGATTTGGCAAATTCACGGCGACACCAAGCCTTGCCGGGATCCGAAAGTCCTCTGCCAATGGTGCTGGCTTCTCTTTGTATACCGGTCCGGTACGGCCGGGTCACCACCCGTCCACGGTCCTTACGGCAGACTCCAATCGGCCTCCACTGCAGACGGTCACCACATCCTGCCAACCTTGCTGTCCTGTCCGGGCCACACACCCGGACCAACTTCAGGCTCTTTGCTGTCACTTTTCTCCTCTCTACTACTTTCCTCCTTCCACTTCCTTAGCTTAACTCTCACTGCCTGTGTTTTCCCTCCTCCTCGGTGGGTGGAGACCAACCGCCTGGCTCCACACCCTGGTGTGGACAACAGCCCCTGGGGAAGGCAACAAGGATTTTGTGTTTTGACTATGATATGCCTGCAGGGAGTGTGGGGTGTTTAAGTTTTGTGCTCTGTGGCCCCTGGCTTGTCCAGGGCGACACAGAAGCACTGCAGCACTGCCTCGGCGAAGCGGCAACAGGCAGTGCTGAAGCTAATCTGCATAGGTGACAAACCCCACAATGCAGAAGAGGTGTGGACAGCTCTGAAACAGCAGGCAGATCACTGGCTCACAACTCTGAACCTAAAGCCAGGAAAGGTCGTGTGTGACAATGGCCGGAACCTGGTGGCGGCTTTGAGGCGAGGCCAGCTGACACATGTTCCATGCGTGGCCCATGTGCTCAACCTCGTGGTTCAGCGGTTTCTAAAGTCATACTCAGAGCTGTCTGATCTGCTGGTAAAAGTTCGCCGCCTGTCTGCACATTTTCGAAAGTCACCTACTGCTTCAGCCGGCCTTGCCGGCTTAAGACGCCGTTTGCATCTTCCGGCACACAGACTGGTGTGTGATGTCCCCACGCGTTGGAATTCAACTCTGCACAAGTTGGTCAGGATATGTGAGCAGAAGAGGGCAGTTGTTGAGTACCTGCATCACCTAAGCCGTCGGGAAATGGGTCAAACTCCACACATAACACCTGAGGAGTGGAGATGGATGTCCGACCTATGCACCATCCGCCAAAACTTTGAGGACTCCACCAAGATGGTGAGCGGCGATGACGACATTATTAGCGTCACCATACCGCTTCTCTGCCTTCTAAAATGGTCTCTGCTCAAAAAACAACCATGATGCATTGCAGGCAGAGCGCGATGAGTTTGAGCAAGAAACAGTAGTGGGTGTGGGTGATGATAACACACAGCCCAGCCTCGTCTCATCACAACGTGCAGTGGAGGACTATGACGAGGAGGAGGATGAAGACATGGAGCAACTCTCTGGCCAAATTGAGGATATGACATGCAGTCATATCCTCGGTTCAGCGTGGCTGGCCAGAGGACAGGGTAGATGATGAGGAGGAGGAGGAGGAGGACAGCATGTTCAGTCATCGTGTTGGTCAGGATACTGAAGTGATGGCTGTTAAGAGTCTGGCACACATGGCTGACTTTATGGTAAGCTGCCTGTCTCGTGACCCTCGCGTTAAGAACATCTTGGCCGACAATCATTACTGGTTGGTAACACTGTTAGACCCACGCTAAAAGAAGAACTTTATGTCTCTTATTCCCGAGGCAGAGAGGTCAGGCAAAATGCAGCAGTTCCAGAAGGCCATAGTCACGGAAGTAGGCAAAGCATTCCCCTCACAAAACGCTAGCGGCATAGGTCAGGAATCAGTGGACAACCAAGGCGTACAGCCGAGAGGGGCACAAGTCCAATCCGCCAGAGGTAGGGGAACAGTCTTTAAGATGTGGGACAGTTTTCTCAGCCCCTCACATACCACAGCCCCTGAGGTGAGGGGTAGTGCCACAAGAAATCCTAAGTTTGCCCAGATGCTCAAGGAGTACCTTGCAGATCAAACAACTGTACTCCGACATTCCTCTCTGCCTTACAATTAATGTGTATCCAAGCTGGACACGTGGCATGAATTGGCTCTCTACGCCTTGGAAGTCCTGGCCTGCCCTGCCACTAGCGTTTTGTCAGAGCGTGTTTTTAGTGCCGCAGGTGGAATCATTACAGATAAACGCACCCGCCTGTCAACTGTAAGTGCTGACAGGCTGACTCTGATCAAGATGAACAAGGGTTGGATTTGGCCAGACTTCACCACACACACCAACAGCAAATTACAGCGGAATTTAAAGTTTGTAACGGGAATTTGCCATGTACCTCCACTCACCCATGGTAACACACTTCTGGACTTTGGCTAATCGCTGGACTGCTCCTCCTTCTCCTCATGCGCCATCATGATGACCGTTACAATAGTTAAGCCGTTGTTTCAGGTATACCCCCAGTGGTAAATTTTTTCGCCCATTCTTTCTGAATGGGCATTACAACGACAGGAGACCCGCTCCTTTGCAATGGGAACAATGTTTTGAGGCCCTCATGCACATCTCTATCCAGGGACAATGTGGAGCCTCCCAATTTTTGGCTGCCCTGCCTAAGGGCTATACTACAATAGACCCACTTCCTTACAATGGGCACTTCAGGTTTACAGGCCATCATGCACGTCTCTATCCAGGGACAATGTGGAGCCTCCCAATTTTTGGCTGCCCTGCCTAAGGGCTATACTACAATAGACCCACTTCCTTACAATGGGCACTTCATGTTTACAGGCCATCATGCACGTCTCTATCCAGGGACAATATGGAGCCTGACGCTGCCACCGACTGCCACACACATGCTGTTTTTAAATGCAAGCACGGACGCAATAAGAACATAACTGGTTTTTAGAAGCGACAATTACTGAGAAGTCTGACACTATCAGACACTGCTGACTGACGTGTATTATACACTAGACTTGTGCGTTATATAATAGTTTGTGCAAAACGCGCACCTGTACCCTGCCACCGACTGCCACACACGTGCTGTTTTTAAATGCAAGCACGGACGCAATAAGAACCTAACTGGTTTAGGAGCGACAATTACTGAGAAGTCTGACACTATCAGACACTGCTGACTGACGTGTATTATACACTAGACTTGTGCGTTATATAATAGTTTGTGCAAAATGCGCACCTGTACCCTGCCACCGACTGCCACACACGTGCTGTTTTTAAATGCAAGCACGGACGCAATAAGAACCTAACTGGTTTTTAGGAGCGACAATTACTGAGAAGTCTGACACTATCATACACTGCTGACTGACGTGTATTATACACTAGACTTGTGCGTTATATAATAGTTTGATGAAAACGCGCACCTGTACCCTGCCACCGACTGCCACACACGTGCTGTTTTTAAATGCAAGCACAGACGCAATAAGAAACTAACTGGTTTAGGAGCGACAATTACTGAGAAGTCTGACACTATCAGACACTGCTGACTGACGTGTATTATACACTAGACTTGTGCGTTATATAATAGTTTGTGCAAAACGCGCACCTGTACCCTGCCACCGACTGCCACACACGTGCTGTTTTTAAATGCAAGCACGGACGCAATAAGAACCTAACTGGTTTTTAGGAGCGACAATTACTGAGAAGTCTGACACTATCTGGACTGTTTTAGACTGTGTACACCAGCCCCAGATATGATGAAGGCTGGTATACGGTCACCACTAGGAATGGCTATATATACCCTGCCTGCCTGCCTGCCTGCCTGTATACTGCTACAATAGTCCTGACAAGGACTCTTCTGGTCACTAGCCTGTATTCCGACCTGGCTATACCCTGCCTGTATATAGCAACAATAGTCCTGAGAAGGACTCTGCTACTGTACTCCGACCTGGCTATACCCTGCCTGCCTGTATACAACTAGAATAGTCCTGAGAAGGACTTCTGGTCACACTGTTTGCAGCCCTGCTCCGGAACTAACTATAAAGGGCCGCAAAGCTTTCCCTGAATCAGCGACACTCTCCCTGCACTCACTGTCTGGATAGCTGTGAGCAGAGCACAGCGCGCCGGCCGATATAAAGGCTCGGTCACGCTGTGCAGGCCGGCCAATCACTGCAATTCCACAACTAACAGGGCTGTGGCATTGCAGTGGTCTGCCAGCCAATCCCTGCATGAGGGCTGGCTCTCAAAAGAGCGCCAACATGCAGAAATGAAGACCACGAGTACAGCACGAGTATCGCGAGATTACTCGGTCCCCGCCGAGCAGCCCGAGTACAGCGATACTCGTGCGAGTACCGAGTAGTTACAAGCATGCTCGCTCATCACTACATTTGAGCACTCTTCTGAGACTTTTGTGACATTTTTAGGGTTTCTCCATGCTGCCGGGGGGTCATTTCACAAAAATACTCGGGTCTCCCATAGGATAACATTGGGCTCGGTGCTCGGCCCGAGTACACGAGTATCTTGGGAGGCTCGGCCCGAGCTTCGAGCACCCGAGCTTTTTAGTACTTGCTCATCACTATTTGTCTCCTTTCCTGGAGAGACAATTTGATTGTTTGTAATGAGCATGAACTTTACAACAAAAATCAGAGTTCGACTTCGGCATCCTGGTGTTTTATGCATGCAAGTTAGGAATGAGCGAACCCAAGGTTTGGTGTTCCGTGTTGGCACCAAACACAGACTTTACAAAAAACACAGATCGGGTTCGGAGTTTGTGGGCTTTACGTATTCAAACCACTAGCACAAGCATCACTGTGCTCAGGTATGCTCGGTGCTCAGTCCAATGTTAGCCATTTGCAGTGTTTATTTAAATGTCTTGCACTGGAATAACAACAGCATGATCATATGTAGTACTCACCAAACCCTAAAAAATGGAAAAACTCTGCCCACACACCCCCAAAAGTAGTTTGTGGCAGGCTGCTTGTGGGTGGACACCCGAAGTGCCCAATTACTGACTTCCATTGGGGTTCAGGTCAAGTCAGGGTCCTAAATCAAACTTTTTCTAAAGTCTGGCTGAACCCGCCGAAACAAAATTCCACGGCTTTGCTCACCTCTTGTCAACAGTAATTACAGTACAATTGATAAAAGTGTCACCTAAATTCACTGCATGTTTCACCATGAACATAGCACCTCCTTAAAAAGGAAAAATAATTTTAAATACTGAGAAGAAAACTATTTATTTAGAACAGGAATAAAAAAGTGATCATGGAGAGAAGTCCAGAAAGAAAGAAACTTTAAAAAATATAGAAGACTAGTAAACTTGGTGCAAATCGAATTGCAAACACTGGTGCAGTGACTACATAGGTAACCTGTGACTAGTGTTGGGCAAGTAGCTAACTATTCGTACTTGCTATGCTGTTAGCGAGTACTCACATATTCATTACGAGTAGCGGGCACAATGTAAGTCAATGGAAAATACTCGCTAAGTAGCAAGTAACCTGAATACCGTACTGTTCGCTACTCGCATGAAATGTACGACTTGCCGGTAACTCACTACTTTGCAAGTATTTCCCATTGATATGCATTGCGCCCGCTACTCGTAACAAATATGCGAGTAGTGGACAGTACTTGCTAACGCATAGCGAGTACGAATGGTTAGCTAGTCGCTCAACACTATCTGTGACCCATGGAAGAAAGCCCTGAGAGCCCTGGGATGGGAACCATCCATGGTTTTTCTTTAGATCCACTGGCTTGGTAGGCAATCACATTTGCAGCATGTTGGTTCATTGGATATCACATTATTTTTGTAGCGCTGAGGACCTGGGCTGAAATCTTACCTCAGACAATATCTGGCAAGATTTTGCATGTTCTCCCTGTGTATGTGTTGATTTTCTACAGTTTCTAACCCCAATGCAAAAATATACTGTCCCCAATAGTAGCAGGGATGATAATGTCTGTAAAGTGCTGTGGTGTACGATAGCGCTATAAATGTAAGCAATTAAAAAAAATAATGCAGTATGCTGCAATGATGTCATTTGGCTTAGGCCTGTTAATCAAATGGGGAGCCTGGGATATTTTGAGATAGGTTATCAGTAGTGATGGTTGAGTAGTACTATGCTTGGTGCTCTGTATTCATAATGATGAGTGATCACTACGGTATTCCAGTGATTGTTATTCGAGTCGAGCTGGTCAGATGCTCAGAGGGGCTCAACTCTAGTAACAATTATAATGTAAGTCAATGATTGGCCAGTTCAGCTTTCTGCATAGTTACTACCACGCCATTTCTCTAGTTCCCTTGCATTCTTTCTATCCTTGGAGCGCATGATTCTTCTGGCATTTGATTACAGGCTCTGATCTTATTGTGTGTGACACAACCCAGAAAGGTTATCATATCATTAATGTACATTATCAAGGTTGAATAAAACCCTATTTGTCCTGTTGTGTCCCCTAGTTGCCTATTTGTGCTATTTCAAGTTGGTATATCACATAAAATGCCACAAAAAATGCATTTACATTTTTAAGTATTACGTAAAAAAAAAGCTGAACAGTTCCCAGGGTATGAATACCTTTTAAGGCACTTTTATACATAAGATTCTAAAGAGTCATGACATTGACAGTTTTTCACAGAATTTCTAAGAAAAATAGAAAGCTAAAAATACTTGTAAACTCAGCTAAGTGTGCAAGTGTTAAGAATGTACCACAATGGAGAGAGGTCCCTCTATTTCTGGTATCAGGAGATCACAGTGCAGGGCTTCTTACACACTTGCTCAGGTTATTACTGCTGGCTGTGCAGATTTTCCTTTATCCAGCACAACTAGGGTTAAGTAGTTCCTCTAGTCTCCTAAAACTCTGAATGAAAGCCAGAGCCAGCTGTTCTGTATTACTAATTACCTCTCTCTGAGCCCAGGTAAATGCCGGTGATAGCCTCTGCTTAGCTTGCATCTAGAGGAAACCTGTGAGACCACTAAGTCATTCAGAGATCATTTGCTATGTGAAAGCTTCCTTATCACGGTTTAGTTTTTACCACTCTTTTCCATTCCTCATTATGTTCACCTGTCCTTTGGAGTGCTTTGTATACGGTAATTGCTGTTTATTTTATCATTGTCTGTCTATTCTCTGTGGGCCATTAACCTAGAACAGGACTAGCATCCCCTTGAACGGCTTATTTGACAAGGCTATATCCAAGGAAAGACTGGGATAGGCACGTGATTTGCAACGGGGTAACACAACCCATATAGGTACATTAGGGAGTGCAGAGACCAGCCTTAGCTGAGTTTAGAAGGTAATCCTGCTCCCCTTTACCTAGCGCCAGGGCCCACAATTGTACTGTGTACCATATGTGTTGAGGCGCTTGACGTGGGGGTTTCCATGCACCAGGCAAAACTCCGGTAGTCCATCTGTGACAGAAAGTTTATAATTGTTAGAATTAACAAGTTAACTATATAAGGTTAACAGTTTTGTAATTTTATTGACGTTAAATTGATAATTTTTGAACTGTTCTTTAAGGACACATATTATCAAGTACTTTTAAGCCAAGTATAATTTGTTTTTCCAATAAGATCTGATAATTTGTAAAACGGGAAATTTTAATATTTGAGCATATCAGCTTCAAACTATGCTTCTGGCTTTGGTTTATCCAAAAACTTACATAGACCAGTAGAAGATGATAGAGAAGTAGGATTACTTCAAAATGCATGGATTAGACTGCATTATCTTCAGATCAATGTGTCCTGACCTCTTCAGGTGACTCCACAGCAGATCGGAGATTATTGCTAAGTATAAGGCTATGTGCACACGTTGCTTTTTTCAGCGCGGAAAAAAACGCACCCTCTGGCAGAGAGGAGAATTGTAAACAATGCTTTTTGAGAAAAACGCATCGAAAACGCATGCGTTTTTCATGCGGTTTTTTAGGTGCGTTTTTTAAGACTTGTCAGTGTTAATAAAGTTGGTTAAACACAGAACTTTGATAAAAAAAACCCTGTGATGTCATTTCCTTCTCCACATTCTGTTTGGATAAATGGGAGGGCTTGGAATGGAAGGAGCACCATTTGAATTTTGGAAAAGTTGAAATAAACTTCGCGCACTATGTCACATTAGCAGGGCCCCTTGGGTACCTATACGTCAGAAAACCCCCACAAGTGACCCCATTTTGGAATCTGCACCCCTCAAGGATTTTATTCAGGAGTATATTAAGCATTTTGAATCCACAGCTACTTCACCCAAAATGTTGCTGTAGCAACAATATTCTCACTTTTAGGCTATGTGGCCGTGATCCAGCGACACAGCGTCTAGTACACAGTGTCATCCTTCCTGCAGAGATGTGAATGTTGTCCACGGGAGAACGCAGCTGCCCATGCCCACGATTTGGGTTCAGGCTGCTGTGGAACTCTATACTACCTGCAGAGAGCACTCTCGTCTCCGCAGCATAAATTGACATGCTGAGGCTCGGGAAGCCACGCCACCGGTCAGTTTATGCTACGGAGAAAAGAAGCACAGTGGGCACGGGATCTCCAAAAATCCTTCCACTGTGCTTCTACTGCACAACACAGCGTTATGGACGCAGGGAAAACACTCTGCGCCCAAACCACTGCAAAACCTGATTGTGGGCACACAGCCAAAAAAGCGTCAATGGATGAATGGATGTCAAATATATATAACGTCCCACTCCCGCCTGCATATTCTAAGCTGGCACCTTTAGTACCTTTCATGTGGCACTAAAGGGTGCCTAGCTTAGTATTTATCCAAAAAAAAAAAAAACAATGAAAAAATGGCGTGGAGTCCCCCCTATTTTTGATAGCCAGTCAGGGTAAAGCAGAGAGCTGTAGCCTGCAAACCACAGCTGGCAGCTTCATCTTGTCTGGTGATCAATTTGGAGGGCTCCCCAGGCTTTTTTTTTTATTTATAAATAAAGAATTAAAAAAAAATAACGTGGGGTCCCCCAAATTAGATCACCAACCAAGGTGAAGCTGACAGCTGGGGTCTGGTATTCTCAGGGTGGGAAGAGCCATGGTTATTGGACTCTTCCAAACCTAAAAATAGCAGGCCGCAGCCACCCCAGAAGTGGCGCATCCATTAGATGCGCCAATCCTGGCGCTTCGCCCCAACTCATCCCGCGCCCTGGTGCGTTGGCAAACGGGGTAATAAATGGGGTTGATACCAGATGTGTAATGTCACCTGGCATCAAGCCCAGCAATTAGTGATGTCACGGCGTCTATCAGATACCAGACATAACTAATTGACAGTAAACAAAAGCAAAAAAAAATGACAAAAAATTTTTTATTAGAAAAAACACTCCACAAATTATTCCCTTGTTCACCAATTTAATCAAAAAAATTTAAAAAAATGGATCCGCAGAAATCCATTTGGACATCCCACGTCGGCTCTGGACCTTCTAGAATATGGGGGCACATTCAGGGAACGTATCCCCCATTTTCTAGGAGGGCAGACCCTCCATTTGAGGAGAGTGGGTGCCAAAAATCTGCATCCACTCTCCCCGGGTAACAGCTGCAGAGTGCGAGCAGCCAGCACAGCTCTCTGAACACAGTGCTGGCTGTCAGCTGCTCTGCTCATGTGACCGCACTGACCGGCATCTGCTGTGAAAAAGGAGGGGGCCTCGGGGGATCAGCGCTGCGGCCGGACAGGTAAGGGGGAATACCGGGGGGAATAGGGGGTGACCTGGCAGGGCCTGGGGGGCATTTTTCTGTCGCATGTCTCAAGGCACATGCGACAGAAATCATAGGAGTAGGTTGCGGCCGGTGCGCTACTGTGCGCGCGGCCATGTTGGATTTTCGAGAGGGGGGGAGGGGGTCGGGGCGGGCACTTTGGCGACACCAGGGGCTTTCCAGGACTTTGCCAGGAAGTGAGGTCAACAGGAAACCTCTTGACATCACTTCCAGGTAAATGCCTGCGTTCTGCCATGCCGATAAAGCCCGCGGACCGCAACAAAAAAGCAGCTCACTGCGGTGTAGCTGCGTTCTGACCCACATCATTGATTCAATGGGGGAGAGAACGCAGCTACACCGCACAAAAGAAGTGACATGCTGCTTTTCTTTCCGCACCGATTTTTGGCATCCAAAACGCTGCGTTTAGAAACGCAGCGTGTGCACTGATTTTTCGGCTTTCTCATACACTTTGCTGGGAAAGCTGAACGCATGCAATTTGCCACTGAAACTCTGCGGTTCTAAACTCAGCGCTTCCTCGGTAAAAAACGCAACGTGTGCACACAGCCTAAACTTCCTTCTTATTCTTATTCAATAGGCAGGTTTAAGTTTATAAAAAGCTTTTTTAAAGTCTTTGTTCCTCAGAGTGTAAATAATAGGATTAAGCAGTGGGGTCAGCATGGTATAAATCAGAGATAAGACTTTGCTCAGGATCAGGGTTTGCCCTTTTAGTGGAAACATATAAACTATAAATAATGTCCCGTAAAGCATGGAAACCACAGTGAGGTGGGAGCTGCAGGTGGAGAAGGCTTTATGTCTACCGGTGGTGGATGAGATCTTAAGAATGGTGTTGGCAATGTACATATAGGACATCACAATTACAATAAAAGGACAAAATACATTGAAAAATCCAATGATAAGAGTTTGTTTATGGATTATGGATATATCAGAGCAGGAGAGCTGCAGAATAGGCTCCAAGTCACAGTAGAAATGGTCAATAATATGTGGTCCACAATAATAAAGGTTATTCAAAGAGATCATATAAATCAACATCACTATAAACCCAACCAACAAAATGATAGCTACAGATACTAAGCAAAACATGTGATTCATGATGGAGTTATATCGGAGGGGGTTACAGATGGCCAGATATCGGTCATAGGACATCACCGACAGTAGAAGACATTCTGAGGACTCACACAGAACAAGGAAAGAAAACTGGAGGATGCAACCGATGAGCGTCACCGAGCTTCCCCCATACAGTACAGTAAGGAGAAGGGTGGGGACAATGTCTGTAGTCAGCAGGATGTCACACAACGACAGCTGGGTAATGAAGAAGTACATGGGGGACTGGAGGGATTTACTAAGAAGAAACAGAGCAATGATTAGAAAGTTCCCGGAAATAGTTGCCCAGTAAATGAGGAGCAGTAATAAGAAGAAAGGGATCTTGACATTTTGAAGGTTCGAAAATCCCAGAACATTAATAAATGTAACGTTATTTGTAACTGTGGTCTGGAGGAAAGAAAAATAAAGTTACCAACTGTGCAAAATAGTTAAGGAAATCCTAACATAGAAAACTGTTAAAAAAGTAAGAAACAGTTTTTATTATTTACCAAACATTAGTTTTTTTTCCATAATATCTATTATGAGAAGACTAAATCTAATAAACTCCTTACATCTTTTACAAGAATTGTGATGTCTTTTCATTATTGTTTTGTATATATATATATATATATATATATATATATATATATATATATATAATATATAAAGCTGAATGTGTGTATGTGTGTGTGTGTATGTTCGGGATTGGCACAAAATTTTGCACACTCACACTTCTGGACCCCGAGAGTGTCATAGTTTATGTTTCGAGGGGAAATTTTAACCCCGCTCTTAACAGTTATTTGCCAAAAAACCTGCCTCCATTAAAGCGAATAGAGCTCTGAGCCATAGTGCAGCCAGAACTTCAGAAGAATGCTCAGCCACGCCCTTATATGGAATGTTGGCGTGTCACAATGCAGCCAGGGAAAGAGACAGACACAGACAGGGCAAGAGGCAGACACAGACAGAGTAAGAAACAGACATAGACAAGGTAAGAGACAGACACAAAGAGATAGACACAGACAAAGATACAGACTGACAGGGAAAGAGACTGACAGGGAAAGAGACTGACAGGGAAAGAGACTGACAGGGAAAGAGAGGGAAAGAGACAGACAGGGAAAGTGACAGACAGGGAAAGTGACAGAGATAGATAGACAGGGAAAGAGATAGATAGACAGACAGGGAAAGAGATTGAGACAGACGGAGAAGGAGACAGACAGGGAAAGAGACAGACAGACAAAGAGATAGAGACAGAGACACAGAGAGATATATAAAGAGGGGGAGACAGACAGAGAATGGGAGAGAAACAGAGAGACAGTTACTATCCCGGGCAGCGCCGGGTGCTATGTTGTGAGGCGAAATTTTAACCCTGCGTGTTCCAATTTACCAATCAATTTTGCCCCTATCTACATAATGGGGAAAAAGTGAAACGAAAAGTGTTGGGGGCAAATTGACAGCTGCCAGATGTCAACAAGGGGGACTTAAAGAATGAGGCGATGGCGCCAAAGAGTATATACCGTACAGTTGCTAAGGTGGGGCCCCGAGATGGGATACTCACCACACTCGGGGATATGAACACACACACAAAATGCACCACACACTATCATGTGCTTGAACACATATACCACCCTCAGCACACATCTCACCACACATACACCAACCTCACCACATAATCACAAAGTCTGGTATTATCCTTCAAAAATAAAAATCTGATTAATAAGCAGCCAAACTACAAGAACAACAAATGTACCACATAGGAAATGCGGCAGCTGTCAGTCACATGACCTGTCTATATGTGTATGTGTGAGCTAATATATACTGTCAGGGGGAGGGCTTTCTGTTGCCAAGAGATTTATCAGGCTGCCAATAGCAACCAATCCCAGCTTAGCTTCTATTTTGCTACAGTTAATTAATCTGAGCTCTAATTGGTTAATATAGGCAACAATTTAATAATTGCATTTCTATCTATTTGTTCTGTGGTGTTTGTGTGCAGAATATATTTTTGTTAATACATTCTATTTTGTTAACAGCAGTTATTAACCCGGGCGAATGTATATGTATATATATATATATATATATATATATATATATAAAAAAATACATTACAGCAAAATAAGGATAGCAGAACATCAATTTAAATGTAAAAAATAATGAAAACCTTTATCTTACTAACCGAGGTAAAATAAAAGATTACACAGCTTTTATCCATCAGTAGCTTAAAAACCACGTTCACATGAGCGACTTCCAAGTTGTCCATTTGTGCGTCCATTTCATTTAACTTTTATTCAGTCTTATAATAGAAGAATTGTTTGTTAATCAATACATAAATGAAATAAATAATACATAAATATTAATATGACAGGACACAGGTTAATTCAGTGCAGGCTATTTCCAATGTATCCAGTAATCCAGTCATTCTCCCGCTACATTTATAGAGCATCTTATACCGGCTCAGTCCGGAGGGAGAAACACAACTGTCCTCTGAGCTTCTATGTGATTCTTTTCTATTGGGGCCTAATCTAGCTTGTTTATATCATATTTTTTAAGTGTTACAACATATCAGCAATAACAATGTAATACTTTGAAATAAACTATAAATAAAACCAGAACTTTAATTTATTGATTTTATTCTGAGCAATGCTGAAAATGTTAAACAAATGTTCAATATTAGTTATATTCTTGCTGAAAAATACACCAAATATGACAAAAATATTGGAAAACCTACAGATTTCACCTAACACTAGAAGTCCCAGAGATGGGTCATTTAACATTTCTACCATTGGAACCCTATGGAGCTCGAAATTCCTGGGACTTCTAGTGCAAAGGGAGAGTTTCTGGCCTCTCAGTCTACATCTACGGACATTCATATGTACAGACAATAGAATCATTTCAAGTTTGACTTTGCAGAATTTTCTCCAGAAATTCAGTATGTTGTGGAAAAAATACAAAATGGTGCAAAAAATATCCCTGTTTGGGAAATTTAAAAAAAGGAGTTAAATTCGGCTCAACTATAACAATAAAATAGGTGCTTGGAAAAAGAAAGTCCAGAAAATGCTAAATTAGCTTTGGCACACTGAATGAAAGACTAAGAAGAGAATGATCTTCAAAAAGAGTTATTTTATATGTGCGTAGGCAAAGAACAATAAAGTAAAGTCCAATGTTTCGACTGTATACTTGATCTTTCTCAAAGACAATTCAGTCTATGGGAGATATTAGATAAAGCATCGCTGTGTCATAGAGAGAAGCTGCTGTATTGATGTATGACTCTCTGGAACTATGCCTTCACACCCTTGTAGAAATATATACGTCTCACTATTCTTTTGTCATCCTTGACCGTAATGATTTTTCTAAGATTTGAGAAATCTATTTATAAGGAGAATGAGAACATACAGAGCAAAATTTCCCCAGGCTCCAATAGTAATCATGTGGACGAGAAAAACATGGAATATATCTCAATATCCACTAAACAGGCGCAGAGCATGGCAGGTAATGTGAAATGATTCCAAAGGAAGCATTGCAAGGTTTTATGACACGTAAGGAAGGTAGACATTAATGGAGTGAAATGCCCCTGTTATAAATGTGAACCGCAATCCTTATATGAAATCAGTATAAGGGTGCGCTCACACGAGCGTGAAAATCGGACAAGAGCAATGCGAGAAATTCTCGCATTACACTCGTACCAATGTTATTCTATGAGTGCGAGCTGTTGGTCAGCTTTTCTCGCATCCAGATTCTGGATGCGAGAAAAGCGGCAGCATGCTGCGTATTCATACGTAAAACGTCTCTGACTCGCCAATACAAGTCCAGCCTGACGGTAAATATCCCTGGTATTAGCAGTGATGCGCTCCTGCATTGGTGGTACTAGCGGTGACCCAGGTGACCCATATTGAGATATGTTCCATGTATTTTTCGTGCACATGATTAGTATTGGAGCCTGGGGAAATTTTGCTCTGTATGTTCTCATTCCCCTTATAAATAGGTTTTTCAAATCTTAGAAAAATCTTTACGTTCAAGGATGACAAAAGAATAGTGAGATGTATATATTTCTAAAAGAGTGTTAAGGCATAGTTTCAGAGAGTCATACACCAATAAGCAGCTTCTCTCTATGACACGGAGACGCTTTATCTAATATCTCAGATACATTCAATTGTCCTTGAGAAGGACCAAGTGTATGGTCAAAACGTTGGACTTAACTTTATTGTTCTATGCCTACGCACAAATAAAATAACTCTTTGGGAAATTTAAAAGCGTTTTTGTCTCACTGAATGAAGAAATGTTTAAAATATATATATATATATATATATATATATATATATATATATAATATTTTAGGAGGCAAAACAAGGAGAGGTAAGCACTTTATAAAGCTAAAAAGTAATAACTTCTAAACTAACAGTGGAAAAAATAAACCTTTTTTTGGAGAGCAGGAACATGCATGTTATTTTCTAATTAAAGAGGTAAGAAGTAAAAGCACAATGTCAACAAGTCTTACAAATATTAGCTATAGTTTGTGAGCTGTTTGATGTATGGGTATCTTGTTTGTTTTGCATCAGTAGTACAGTGTATGACGGTAAAAAACATTGTTCTGCTAGAACAAGTGTGACTGCAGTGGCTGTGGCAGAACCCTCAAAATACAGAATTTGTATGGGACAAGCAAAGAGATGTCTAGCAGTGACGATCCAGCAATGGCCGCCCTTGTTGCAGCAGTACAGTTTAACACTATAAACACAGTGGTCAGGCAACCAGGAGATGTGTGGCTGGCATGGCTGTGCAGTGAATGTGCAGTAGGAGAACCTGCAAGGTAGTCAATTAGGACATGGCAAATAAAGAGATGTCTAGCTTTGTAGGGCCAGCAAACGCAGTTCTGTCATTAGAAATACAATTTAGGATTAGGGATGAGCGAACATGCTCACCTTTACTCGGTGCTCGCCCGAGCATCCCAGAGCTTGGTATACTTGGCGAGCTCCGAGTACCGGCGAGTGGAGATGAGCCAACCTCTAGAGGCTCGAGTTCGGTTCATCAAACGAAGCCCGCGTTCGAGTTCGGTTTGGCAAGCCGTTCAACGAACCTCTCAAACCCCATAGAAAACAATGGGAGGCAATCACAACCACATAAAAAAAAAGAAAACACCTTCAAAGTTGTCCAAAAGGTGACAAACAACTCACAAGACAACACAAACACATTGGAAAGTGAAAAGGACAAATACTCATGCGAAAACAAAGTTGGAGGTAAAAGAGGAGGAGACACAGATATAGGCATGGCATGCCCTTCTAAAATCATGTAAAACACAGCAAGGGGACTCCAAGCGAAGTCTCCCTTTTTTCCAAAAATTGGGCCCCTTAGACACCCCTTCAGTGGCAGCACTTGTGCCACAGTTGTACACTTCACAGGTACATTTGCATCAAGCACATTCAAAAATACGCCAGCCTTAACTGTCCCCAGCATGACACCGGGGTATGTAGCAAAGTCTTTGCTGAACCATGACTTGTTCATCTTGGCTCGTTTTTAAAAACACAGCAAGGGGACTCCAAGCAGAGTCTCCCTTTTTTCCAAAAATTGGGACCCACAGACACCACTTCAGTGGCATCACTTGTGCCCAATTTGCAAACTGGACAGGTTAATTTGCATCAAGCACTGTCAAAAAAACGCCAGCCTTTACTCTCCCCAGGATGACACAGGGGTAGTAAAGTCCTTGCGGATCCATGACTTGTTCATCTTGATGAACGTTAGTCTGTCCACATTGTCACTGGACAGACGCGTGCGCTTATATGTCAGCACACACCCAGCAGCACTGAAGACACGTTCAGAGACAACGCTGGCAGCTGGACACGACAAAATCTCCAAAGTGTAAGTGGAGAGCTCAGGCCATTTTTCAAGATTTGAAGCCCAAAATGAGCAAGGCTCCATTTGCAAATTCATGGCATCGATGTTCATTTGGAGATACTCCTGTATCATCCTCTCCAGCCGTTGACTATGTGTCAGACTTCTTGTCTGTTGTGGCCTTGCATTGGATGATCTAAAAAAATTATGAAATGATTCCATAAAATTGCTGTTACCAGCACCAGATACAGTGTTGCTGGTACGGTTTGACTGATAATGACGAGACAGTCCCTTGATTGGCAAGTTACAACTGGAAGATTCACTTCAAGCACCACTGGTGTTTGGTGGAAAAGCCGAGCTAAGATTGAGTAGCAGCTTCTGTTGATACTCCTGCATACGTGTGTCCCTTTCTATGGCTAAAATGATTTCACCAAATTTGGACTTGTACCGGGGATCTAATAGTGTGGCAATCCAGTCGTCCTCATCACTTCTAATTTTGACAATCCGAAGGTCATGTTGTAGGTAGTGCAGTAAGAAGTCCAAGTCCTCGCTGTGTTTGTGGTGTAGAGGTGTTAACCGTGCTTTCTTCCTCTGACATCTCCCCCCAACCTCGTTCAACCAAAATTTGACCAAGGTCTCCCTCATCTGCTGAGTCTTCCATGTCCATTGAGAGTTTGTCCTCCATTTCTTCATGGTCTCCTGCACCTTCCTCAACATTTTGACTGCTACCATGCGCCCTTGTTAATCCCTCTCCCCCATCGTCCCATGCCTGCCGCCTTGGTGATGATGAACGTCTGGACCTTGTAGATGTTGGTATCCCTTGCGCATATGAATCCTCCTGTAGTTCCTACCCTTCCTGTTGTCCCACTCCCTGACTCCGAATAGTGTTTAGAGTGTGCTCCAGCATATAAATGACTGGAATTGTCATGCTGATACTGGCATTGTCAGCGCTAAACATATTCGTCGCCATGTCAAAACTGTGCAGAAGGGTGCAAAGGTCCTTAATCTGAGACCACTCCATCAGGGTGATCTGCCCCACTTCTGCATCTCGTTGGCCCAGGATATATGTTATAATGTATTGCACCAGGGCTCGGCGGTGCTGCCATAGTCGCTGTATTATGTGGAGAGTCAAATTCCAGCAAGTCGATACATCACATTTCAGGCAATGAACCGGCAGTCCAAAAGACATCTGGAGTGATGCAAGTTGGTCAGCTGTGGCGGTTGAACGGCGGAAGTGAGCAGAGAGTGATCATGCCCTGTGCAGAAGCCCATCTAGGCCGGGATAGTGGCTTAAAAATTGCTGGACAACAAGGATCAACACGTGAGCCATACAAGGCACATTTGTCACCTTGCCCCGGCGAAGGGCCGCACCAAGGTTTGCAGCATTGTCGCACACGGCTTTCCCTGGCTGCAGGTTGAGTGAAGACAACCATTTATGAAACTCGGACCGCAGAGCTGACCACAACTCATCAGCTGTGTGACTATTATTTCCAAGACATTTCAAGGTAAAGACCGCCTGATGCCGTTGAGCTCTGCTGCCAGCATAGTAAGGAGGTGTCTGGGATTCCTTGTGCGCAGTTACAACGCGGGTTGCCTGATCAGGCAGGCTTGGGGCAGACGTACAGGACCCAGACGAGGTTGAGGAGGCAGAAGCAGTGGAGGAACTTCGACATACAGAGGATTGACGCACAAGTCTTGGGGACAGCAAGACTTGTTCAGCAGACCCTTCTCCATCTATCACCATAGTTACCCAGTGCCCAGTCAGTGACATGAAACGCCCCTGTCCATGCTTACTGGTCCAAGTATCGGTGGTGAAATGCACCCGGTCACACATAGAGTTTCTCAAGGAAGCAGTGATGTTGTGTGCATCAGGTTTGGTGTTGCGCAGGCACACCTTTCTTGGAGAAGTAGTGGCGACTGGACATCTGGTACTGGGGCACTGCGACGGACATAAGGTCTCAAAAATCCTCTGTGTCCACCAGGCAGAAAGGCAGCATTTCGGTAGCCAAGAGCTTAAAGAGGGATAAAGTCAACCTCTTAGCTTTGTCATGGCTCAGAGGAAATGGCCTTTTTTTTGTCCACATCTGAGGGACAGAGATCTGGCTGCTGTGTGGAGACGGTGGTGAGTAGGGTGTCCCTGGAAAAATGCAGGTCTGTGAGGAAAGTGCAGGCGGAGACATGATGTTGCCTTCATCCAAAGTTGGTACTCTCGATGTCTAAGAGAGCTGTACACCAGCACTTGTTTCCCATTCCAAACCAACTGATGACCTACCAAGCAAACTGCCTGTTGTGGTTAAAGTGGTGGAAGGTATGCGTGTAAAACTAGTTGTGACAGCTGTCCCCACAGTCATAGAAGATGAATAGCGCGCGGATGAACTTGAAGGGGCAGACGGTGTTTGGCCCGCTCCGCTAGGCTGCATTGCAGCACGGTGAGCTTCCCACTGGGATTTATGCTTGTTATTCATGAGACGATTCATGTAAGAAGTTATCAAACTGGTGAGTTTTTAACCTCTACTTATAGATTGCCGACAAATTTTACAGATCACATGAATTGGGAGATCCTTTGCAAGGTCAAAAAAGGACCAGGCTAGGCAAGGCTTAGAGGCCATGCGACCTGCAGAGCCACCCCGACTTGTGCTCCGAGGCAGAGTTGTGGCTGAGGATGCAGTTGTAGACGTGCTTCCAGTACTCCGACTCTGTCCAGGAAGGCGCAAGGTAACTTTGTCGTCAGTTGCATCCTCCTCCACCACCTCTGGTGACCTCCTCGACTGCCTGACTGTGGGTTGACAGTAAGTGGGATCTAGAACTTCCTCATTAAGCGTTGTGTTTGCACTCCCCTCACCCTCAGACCTAACCTCGTCTTGCCCTGACTGAATAGTTAAGTTGTCATCCCAATCAGGTATCTGCGTCTCATCATCATCAGTATGTTCTTCATTGTCTCCACTAACAGGTGTTACAGTTTGGGAATGAGGGTGTACATTATACTAATAAACTTGGTCATCAGGGCCAGAATATAAGTCACAAAGGTCCTGGGCATCACTGCAGACCATTTCTTGGTCTGTACTCACTGTAGCTTGGGAGCAGACCCCTGATTCATAGGCTATAATGTGACTGACCAGCTCTGCAGACTCAATTATCTCTGTTACACCATACTGTGCAGAGCGGGGGGAGACTTGAGAGCTGGGAGAAAGCAAGTGTGATTGGGATGACAACTCAGAGGTCTGTTGTTTTTTGGATGTTGAAGTTGAGGTGGAGGAGTGGGCACTTGTTGGAGCACTTGAGATCCATTCAAGCATGTGCTTTTTTTGTGCATGATCTACCTTTGTTACAGTTGTTCGAGTCCGTAAAAAAGGGAGCACATCGGATTGTCCACGGAAAGTAGTAGACATCTTACTTTTGCTGGAAGATGGCCTATCTTCAGCAGATGTTAATGTAACTTTCCCACCTTCCCCACGGACACAAACCTTTTTTCCTTTTCCAACACGCCTGTTCTCCTTTCCACCAGCATCTGTCCTTTTGCCACTCATTTTGTCAGCGACAAGATTGGCCACTTAAAATGTGGATGCAAAAATTGAGAGGCGGTGTAGATTGCAGAGGGGGTCTAGCTTTATTGACAGCTGAAGAACCAACACTGACTATCCCAGACAGTTTTAGTATGCCCCTAACAGTGGCAGCACAGTTTGCAATTAGAATTGCGTATAAAAAATGGACAGGTGTGTACAATGCAGAGGTGGACAGGAAAGGAACACTAACTTAGTATTGCAGACACTTTTAGGATGGCAGAAAAAGTGTCAGCTCTTTGGGCAAATAAAATAGCGTGGCACAAGTGTGCAGATGGGTACAGTGCCCGGGTTTTGTGGGTACCAGAAAAGGAAAGGAAAGCTAAGTTAGTATTCCACACACTTTTAGGATGGCAGAAAAAGTGTAAGCTCTTTGGGTAAATAAAATAGCGCGGCAAAAGTGGGCAGGTGGATACAATGCCCGGGTTCTGTGGGTCAGTGAACAGAAAAGGAACACAAACTTAGTATTCCAGACACTTTTAGGATGGCAGAAAAAGTGTCAGCTCTTTGGGCAAATAAACTGGGCAGGTGGGTACAGTGCCCGGGTTCTGTGGGTACCAGGACAGGAAAGGAAGCCTCACTTTCTATCCCTCCTAATGATGAAATGCAGTAAGGAATTCCCTGAGCTGAGGTACACAGACGCTGTTATCTAAAGCTGTACACAGCGTTTACACGGACCTGCCTAGCAGCTATGGCTATGAATGCCTGGAAATCAGCCCTGAAAAGGGCTGAAATAACAAGCAGTCCCTAATCCCTACAGCGCTGTGTAGCTTGCACTATGTCTATAGCGCACACAGCAGGATCGGCGGCAGCAGCGTGAGCGGTGACTGTCACCCACACGCAGAAGGCAGATAATGGCGGCGACAGGGAAAATGGCCATATTTTATAAGGCAAGGACATGTGACATTCACAGCCTATGACACATGCCCTTGCTTGTCTGGCAAAAAATCCACTTAGCTGTGTGTGTGTCTGTGATTGGCTGACATCCTGGCCCGCTCCACTGCATGTGCGCTTAGGAAAAAAAAAAAAGGCGATCGGCATTCTCTCACCACCACAGATCTAAACCGCGTCCCCCTCGCACACTATACGCTGAAATTTGATACTAGCGTGAATCACAGTGACTCACACTATTACAGTGAAAAGCCAGCTAATAACTAGCTAGGCTTTCTGCTGATCGAAAGGTTATTGAACGTAACTCAAGCTATCGAGCTTTTAGCAAAAAGCTCGCGTTCGAGTTGATGTAGTAACCTGCTCAGTATGTTGCTTTGGCAACGGTGGCAGGGTAGAGGGATGAGAGAGAGTAATAGGATGGAATCCCTAAGTGTGTCTGTGTATCTGTGTATTTATTTCAAATAAAGTATTTTTTCTCTGTGTGGTTTCTTTTCTTTAACCCTTTATTGGAGATTCTTAATGGCCAGGTCAAACTTGGTCTGACATTAGGATTACCCAGCGAGCCACCCGCCACCAGGGCTGCTGAAAGAGTTGGAAACAGTGCCAGAAGATGGCGCTTCTATAAAAGCGTCATTTTCTGGGGTGGCTGCAGACTGCAATTTGCAGCGGAAGGGGGGGCAGAAAGCTGCGGATTCCAATCCCCAGCCGCCTAGTTGTACCTGGCTGGATACAAAAATTGAGCAAAGCCCAATTTGAAATTCATGAAACAATTAAAAAAAGGGCTGCCCTATAGTTTTGGTTCCCAGCAGGGTACAAATAGGTAGAGATGAGCGAACCGGTTGTGGTTCGGCTCGAGTTCGGTTCGACGAACGGAGGTCTCGTTCGAGTTCAGTTCGACGAACCGAACTCGAACCGCATAGGAAACAATGGCAGGCAATCACAAACACATAAAAACACCTAGAAAACACCCTCAAAGGTGTCCAAAAGGTGACAAACAACTCACAACACAACACAAACACATGGGAAAGTGACAAGGACATATACTCATGTGAAAACAAAAGAGCTGGACAAGGAAAAAGAGGAGGAGACACAGATATAGGCATGGCACACCCTTCTAAAATCATGTAAAACACCGCAAGGTGACTCCAAGCGGAGTCTCCCTTTTTTAAAAAAATTGGGCCACACACACGCCCACCCCTTCAGTGGCAGCAGTTGTGCCCCAGTTGTACACTTCACAGCTAGATTTGCATCAAGCACATTCAAAATACGCCATACTTAACCGTTCCCAGGATGACCCCGGGGTAGGTAGCAAAGTCTTTGCTGAACCATGACGTGTTCATCTTGGTTCCTTTTAAAAAAACACAGCAAGCAAGGGTTACTCCAAGCGGAGTCTCCCTTTTTTCCAAAAATTGGGCCCCACACACACCCACCCCTTCAGTGGCAGCAGTTGTGCCCCAGTTGTACACTTCACAGCTAGATTTGCATCAAGCACATTCAAAAATACGCCATTCTTAACCGTCCCCGGGATGACACTGGGGTAGGTAGCAAAGTCTTTGCTGAACCATGACTTGTTCATCTTCGCTCCTTTTAAAAAACACAGCAAGCAAGGGTTACTCCAAGCGGAGTCTCCCTTTTTTCCAAAAATGATTTGATTTGCATCAAGCACATTCCAATCCACCAGCATTTACTCTCCCCAGGATGACACAGGGGTAGTAAATTCCTTGTGGATCCATGACTTGTTCATTTTGATGAATGTTAGTCTGTCCACATTGTCACTGGACAGACGCGTGCGCTTATCTGTCAGCACACACCCAGCAGCACTGAAGACACATTCAGAGACAACGCTGGCAGCTGGACACGACAAAATCTCCAAGGCGTAAGTTGAGAGCTCAGGCCACTTTTCAACATTTGAAGCCCAAAATGAGCAAGGCTCCATATGCAAAGTCATGGCATCGATGTTCATTTGGAGATACTCCTGTATCATCCTCTCCAGCCGTTGACTATGTGTCAGACTTGTTGTCTCTGGTTGCCTTGCAAAGGACGGTCTAAAAAAATTATAAAAAGATTCCATAAAATTGCTGTTACCAGCACCAGATACGGTCCTACTGGTACGTGTAGACTGTTGAAGATGACGAGACCGTCCCATGTTTGTCAAATTACAACTGGGAGATTCACTCCCTGCACCTGCACGGTTGTTTGGTGGAAAAGCCGAGCTAAGATCGAGTAACAGTTTCTGCTGATAATCCTGCATACGTGCGTCCCTTTCTATGGCTGGAATTATGTCACAAAATTTGGACTTGTACCGGGGATCTAATAGTGTGGCTAGCCAGTAGTCATCATCACTTCTAATTTTTACAATACAAGGGTTATGTTGGAGGTAGTGCAGCAAGAAGGCGCTCATGTGTTTTGCGCAGCCATGCGGACCAAGTCCACGCTGTGTTTGTGGCATAGAGGTGCTAACCGTTCTTTCTTCCTCTGACATTTCCCCCCAACCTCTTTCAACAGAAATTTTACCAAGGTCTCCCTCATCCGCTGAGTTTTCCATGTCCATGGACAGTTCGTCCTCCATTTCTTCATGTTCTCTTGCACCTTCCTCAACATTTCGCCACTTTGTTGATCCCTGTCCCCCATGGTCCCATGCCTGCCGCGTTGGTGATGATGAACTTCTGGACCTTGGTGATGTTGTTGTGTCTTGCGCATATGAATCCTCCTGTAGTTCTTCTTCTTCCTGTTGTCTCACCCCCTGACTCCGAATAGTGTTTATCGTATGCTCCAGCATGTAAATGACTGGAATTGTCATGCTGATAATGGCATTGTCAGCGCTAAACATATTCGTCGCCATGTCGAAACTGTGCAGAAGGGTGCAAAGGTCCTTGATCTGAGACCACTCCATCAGGGTGATCTCCCCCACCTCTGCATCTCGTTGGCCCAGGCTATACGCCATGAAGTATTGCACAAGGGCTCGGCGGTGCTGCCACAGACGCTGTAACATATGGAGAGTCGAATTCCAGCGTGTCGCCACATCGCATTTCAGGCGATGAACCGGCAGGCCGAAAGACTTCTGGAGCGATGCAAGTCGCTCATCTGCGGCGGTTGAACAGTTTTCGTGCCCTGGTCAGAAGGCCATCTAGGCCGGGATAGTGTGTTAAAAATTGCTGGACAACAAGGTTCAACACGTGAGCCATACAAGGCACGTGTGTCACCTTGCCCAGGCGAAGGGCCGCACCCAGGTTTGCAGCATTGTCGCACACGGCCTTACCAGGCTGCAGGTTGAGTGGAGACAACCATTTATTAAACTCAGTCTCCAGAGCTGCCCACAACTCAGCCACTGTGTGACTCCTATTTCTAAGACATGTCAAGCTAAAGACCGCCTAATGCCGTTGCGCTCTGCTGCCAGCATAGTAAGGAGGGGTGCGTGATTCCTTCTGCGCAGTGCGAACACTGGTGTCCTGACCAGGCAGGCTTGGGGCGGAGGTGGAGGACCCAGATGAGGTGGAGGAGGCAGATGCAGTGGCGGAACTTGGACAGACAGAGGATTGACACACAAGTCGTGGGGACGGCAAGACTTGTGCAGCAGACCCTTCACCATCTATCACCATAGTTACCCAGTGCCCAGTCAGCGACATGTAACGTCCCTGTCCATGCTTACTGGTCCAAGTATCGGTGGTGAAATGCACCCGTTGACACACAGAATTTCTCAAGGAAGCGGTGATGTTGTGTGCGACATGCTGGTGTAGCGCAGGCACACCTTTCTTAGAGAAGTAGTGGCGACTGGGCATCTGGTACTGGGGCACAGCGACAGACATAAGGTCTCTAAAATCCTGTGTGTCCACCAGGCGGAAAGGCAGCATTTCGGTAGCCAAGAGCTTACAGAGGGATAAAGTCAACCTCTTAGCTTTGCCATGGGTCGCAGGAAATGGCCTTTTATTTGTCCACATCTGAGGGACAGAGATTTGGCTGCTGTGTGTAGACGGTGTTGAGGAGGGTGTCCCTGGAAAAATGCAGCTTTGTGAGGAAAGTGCAGGCGTAGACATGATGTCGCCTTCATCCGTTGGTGCTATCGATGTCTGAGATAGCTGTACACACACACTTGTTTCCCCTTCCAAACCAACTGACGACCTACCAAGCAAACTGCCTGTTGCGGTTACAGTGGTGGAAGTTGTGCGTGGAAAACCAGGTGTGACAGCTGTCCCCACAGTCCTAGAAGATGAAGAGCGCGCGGATGCACTAGAAGGGGCAGGAGGTGGATGGTTCGCTCCGCTAGGCCGCATTGCAGCACGGTGAGCTTCCCACTGGGACATATGATATTTATTCACGTGACGATTCATGGAAGAAGTTGTCAAACTGCTGAGGTTTTGCCCTCTACTAACAGAATCATGACAAATTTTACAGATCACATAATTTGGGCGATCTTTTGCTATGTCAAAAAAGGACCAGGCTAGGCAAGGCTTAGAGGGCATGCGACCTGCTGATCCACCCCGACTAGTGCTCAGAGGCACAGTGGTGGCTGAGGATGAAGTTGTAGACGTGCTACCAGTACTCCTACTCTGTCCAAAAAGGCGCAAGGTAACTTCGTCATCAGTTGCATCCTCCTCCACCGTCTCTGTTGACCTCTTCGAGGGCCTGACTGTGGGTTGACAGTAGGTGGGATCTAGAACTTCCTCATCAATTAATGTGTTTGCACTCCCCTCACCCTCAGACCGAGCCTCTTCTTGCCCTGACCGAATATTTAAGTTGTCATCCCAATCTGGTATCTGCGTCTCATTGTCATCAGTATGTTCCTCATTGTCTATAACAACAGGTGTTACAGTTTGTGAAAAAGGGTCAACATTATGCTCAGAATCTTCGTCCTCACAGCCTGAATCAGAGTCACAAAGGTTCTGGGCATCACTGCAGACCATTTCCTGGTCTGTACTCACTGTAGCTTGGGAGCAGACCTCTGATTCCCAGGCTATAGTGTGACTGAACAGCTCTGCAGACTCAGCCATCTCAGTTCCACCATACTGTGCAGGGCGGATGGAGACTTCAGAGCTGGGAGAAAGCAAGTTTGATTGGGATGACAACTCAGACGACTGGTGTTTTTTGGATGCGGTAGTTGAGGTGGCGGAGAGGGCACTTGTTGGACCACTTGAGATCCATTCAAGCATTTTCCTTTTTTGGCCATCATCTACCTTTGTTCCAGTTGTTCTTGTCCGTAAAAAAGGGAGCACATTGGATTGTCCACGGTAAGTAGTAGACATCTTACTTTTGCTGGAAGATGGTCTATCTTCAGCAGATGATAATGGAGCTTTGCCACCTTCCCCATGGACAAACCCTTTTTTTCCTTTTCCAACACGCCTCTTCCCCTTTCCACCAGCATCTGTCATTTTGCCACTCATTTTGATTGCGACAAGATTGTGCACTTAATATGTGGTAGTAAAAATTGAGTGGTGGTGTAGATTTCAGCGGTGGTCTAGCTTTATTAACAGCAGAATAAACAACAAGAATTATCCCTGACAATGCAACTACGGCCCTTAAACTGGCAGCATAGTTTGCTAGTATAATGGCTTAATAACAATGAGTTTGAGTGTGCAATGCAGGCAGACGTGCTGCAAATATCTTTGCACTAGTGGGACAATACAGAAGTCCAACAGCCACGTTTAGGATGCCACTAAGTTCACTCAGTGTTTGCTAGTATAATGGCTTAGCAACAATGAGTTTGAGTGTGCAATGCAGGCAGACGTGCTGCAAATATCTTTGAACTAGTGGGACAATACAGAAGTCCAACAGCCACGTTTAGGATGCCACTAAGTTCACTCAGTGTTTGCTAGTACAATGGCTTAGTAACAATGAGTTTGAGTGTGCAATGCAGGCAGACGTGCTGCAAATATCTTTGCACTAGTGGGACAAACAGAAGTCCAACAGCCACTTTTATGATGCCACTAAGTTCACTCAGTGTTTGCTAGTATAATGGCTTAGTAACAATGAGTTTGAGTGTGCAGTGCAGGCAGACGTGCTGCAAATATCTTTGCACTAGTGGGACAATACAGAAGTCAAATAGCCACGTTTAGGATGCCACTAAGTTAACTCAGTGTTTGCTAGTATAATGGCTTAGTAACAATGAGTTTGAGTGTGCAAAGGGCAGGAGGGTACAGTGGCAGGATTGTGGGTCTCTGGGTAGAGGAAAGGAAGCCTGCCTTTCTATCCCTCCTAATAGGGAAATGCAGCGAGGAAATCCCTGACCTTAGCTACACAGACGCTGTCATCAACATCCTCCTATGTGGTCTCCCTGCTAACACGCTCGCCCCTCTCCAGTCCATCCTTAATGCTGCTGCCCGACTGATCCACCTCTCGCCTCACTACCACTCCGCTTCTCCTCTCTGCATGTCCCTTCACTGGCTCCCAATCTCCCATCGTATCCAATTCAAACTACTAACCCTGACCTACAAAGCCATCCACAAATTGTCTCCTCCATATATCTCTGAACTAATCTCTCGCTACACTCCAAAACGTAATCTCCGGTCCTCCCAAGATCTCCTTCTATCCTCCTCTCTCATTCGCTCCTCATGCAACCGCCTCCAAGACTTCTCCCGAACATCCCCAGTCTTCTGGAACTCACTGCCTCAACACGTCAGACTATCTACTACACTTGCAAACTTCAAACGGAACCTAAAGACTCATCTGTTCAGAAATGCCTATAACCTTGAATGACCTCACTGCCCCACCACCGTGCGGAGCTGCCGCCCCACCACCGTGCGGAGCTGCCGCCCCACCACCGTGCGGAGCTGCCGCCCCACCACCGTGCGGAGCTGCCGCCCCACCACCGTGCGGAGCTGCCGCCCCACCACCGTGCGGAGCTGCCGCCCCACCACCGTGCGGAGCTGCCGCCCCACCACCGTGCGGAGCTGCCGCCCCACCTACACCCCACCTACTGTCTCCTCCCCATAATCCTATAGAATGTAAGCCCGCAAGGGCAGGGCCCTCTTCCCTCTGTACTAGTCTGTCTACTGTAACTTGTATATGTATTTTGTATGTAACCCCCTTCTCATGTACAGCACCATGGAATCAATGGTGCTCTATAAATAAATAATAATAATAATAATAATAATAATAATCTTGTGTAGCTGTTAAACTCTGTTTTCACGGACCTGTCACCTATGGCTCTGACCCTGCCGGTATTAGCCCTTAAAAGGACTGATAGAAAGTGCTATCCCTATTCTGTACAGCGCTGTGTATAGAGCATACACAGCAGTATCAGAGATAGGCGCTGCGCCAACGGTGACTGACACCAAGGACGCAGAAGAGATAATGGCGTCCGGATGGGCAGATACTCGTTTTTATAATGCAGGGACATGTGACATGGACATCCTATCACACATGCTGTTGCTTCTCTGGCAAAAAGTACACTTAGCTGTGTGTGTGTCTGGGATTGGCTGACATGCTGGCCCGCCCCACTACACGCGCGCGCTTAGGGAAGGAAGACAAGGAAAAAAAAAATGGCCATTATCCATACAGCAGTGATCTGAATGCTCTGTTCCCGCACACTATACACTGAAATTTCATAATAGTGTGAGTCACAGAGTGACTTACACTATTACAGCGAAAAGCCAGCTAGTAATTAGCTGGTCTTTTTGCTGCTAGAACCGTTCTCGAACGTATCTAGAACTATCGAGCTTTAGCAAAAGGCTCGAGTTCTAGTTCTATCTAGAACAGCCCCCAAAATCACTCGAGCCGCGAACTGGAGAACCTCGAACCGCGAACCGCGCTCAACTCTACAAATAGGCAGCTGGGGGTTGGGGGCAGTTTGTTCCTGCCTGTTGTACCTGGTTAGCATACAAAAATATGGTGAAGCCCACATCATTTTTTTTAGTTTTTTGGAAACTTCCCTGAATTTTCCATTGCAAGTGAAGATAACACCAAGCAGAGAGAGTTAACAGTCAGTAGCTGCTTGGGTTACTCTTAGCTAGCAATAGAAAATGCAGCGGTAGCCTACGCATTTTTTTTTTACCCCTAACCAAAGGTTAGGGTTATGTGTTTTGGTTTTTTCTTTTATTTTTTAATGATTTAAAAAAAAAATCGACATGAGCTTTGCCATATTTTTGTATGCCAGCCAGGTTGTCACGCTCTCCGGGTCCCCTGCTCTGCTCCCCGGCTCACCTGCCACGCTCCCCGGCTTCCCTGCTTCGCTCCCCGGCTGCTCTGTCAGGCGTCCCCCGCTCCACGGTCTCCAGCCTCCATCACCTGCGGTCCCCAGGCGGCCCGGTCCCCGCTCCCGGCGCCCGTCGGCAGCTCTGCTCCAGGCCGGCTCCCCTGCTTCCTATACACCGCTCCCTGCCCTGGCTTCTGGCACCCGGGCCTCGCGCATGCGCATTAGGGCGCGCGCGCGGTCATTGACCCTCTCTTAAAGGGCCAGCATCCACTGACAGGAAATTGAACACACAGGTACAGGGTATAAAGGGGTTTAATGTCCAAGTGGGCGGGGCCTGTTCTTCGTGTTTCCTAAGCTAGGAGTCAGGTCTCCTTGTGTCTCTGTGATATACTTACCTATCTATCTTCTAGAGCCGCTCCTGCCTCGCCATCCGGTCCTGCCGATTCCCGAACCCCGAACGCTGACTATCTGCCATCCCGTCAGTCTGTACCATCTCTGATCCCTGTGGTGATCCGTCCTCTCGCTCCATCGGTTCCGGACTCTGCCTGACAACATCTCGGCCTCCGAACCTGAGCTCCGTCACCCGGACTACCATCAGTGACTCCGTGGTCCCAGGGACTTCTCCATTCCACTCTTTTGCACGGACTGTCCTGCTACCCGTAGTGCTCCGGCTACCGGACCCCTTGCCTTCATTAAGCTGTTCGGCCCAGTGGATCCACCTCCTGGGTCTGCCCGTCCACCTGGCCCTAACACAGGTACAGCAGGCAGGTACGGGCTGCCCCCAACCCCCAGCTGGCTATTTCCACCCAGCTGGGAACCAAAAATATAGCACTGTTTTTTTAATTATTTCATGAATTTCATGAAATAATTAAAAAAAAAACGATGTGAGCTTCGCCCAATTTTTGTGTTCAGCCAGGTACAACTAGGCAGCTGGGGATTGTAATCCACAGCGGAGGTTGCCCCAAGCTTTCTGGGTTGCCCTGCTGTGAATTATAGTCCACAGCCACCCCAGAAAGTGGCGCGTTCATAGAAGTGCCATCTTTTGGCGCTGTATCCAACTCTACCAGCGGCCCTGGTGCCAGGTGGCTCGCTGGGTAATAATGGGGTTAGAGCCAGCTTTGTATTTTCAAATGGCCCTAAGCCTGAAATTCACCCCAATATTAGTCATGGCCACCATGAATTTCTGGTAATGATAAAAAAAACACAACACAGAGAAAAATATTTATTAGAAATAAAACAGCACAATTAGTGACTCCATCTTTATTGAACTAAAGACCCCTCCTCTGCCATAGTCCTGGGTCAAGGGTCCCGCGATGTCCAATCCGAACCCAATATCATGTGATCAGTTTACTGGAAGGCAAAGCAATCAGATGTATCAGGTTCAAGGACCTGAATCACATGACACATCAGCTGATTGTTTAAATGCCGTTTGCACAATTAGCTGATGCATCTGTAGAAAAAAAACAACTATAATACTCTGTGCAGACTCTCGTCTGATCGCTTCAGGAGCTGCCGGTAATCAGCTGATGCGGTCACCTGACGGCATCAGCTGATCATTTAAATCGGCTGGGCGGTAAAAAGCCGGCCTCACCGCTGGACTTATACGATCAGCTGATGCCGTCAGGTGACTGCATCAGCTGATCCCCAGCACGTCTTGGAGCGATTGGACGTGTCCCAGGAGTCTGCAGACAGGTGAGTATGCTATTATTTCTTTTTTCTACTGTTCACTTTTGGTTTTGCTTAGCAGCGAATGTACAGGCGGAGAGAAGCTGCCGCACATACACTACTAAGTGGGAGGAGGAACACAGGATTCTTCCTCCCCCTAATACAAAGACAACATTGCTCACAACAGTGACCTGGGAGTCAAAAATGCTTACAGTGGTCCTCCCCATGCTGCTCCCATGTCATTTGAGCACTGTTGTTCTACATTTGTGACATTTTTGAGCTTTTTCCAGACGGCCAGGGGTGCCGCCGGAAAAATGCTCGGGTATCCCATAGGCTAACATTGGGCTCGGTGCTCTGGTCAAGCACCCAAGCATTTCAAAATGCTCGACTCCGAGCATCGAGCACCCGGGCATTTTACTGCTCGCTCATCTCTATTTAGGATTATTAAAAACAGTGGCAATTAGCCAAGAGATGTGTGATTCATTTGGCTGTGCTGTGGCAGAACCTGCATAATATAAAATTAGCACAGGATCAGCAAGGAGATGCCTGCTAATGTACATTCAATAGGAAATACATGCCAGTCTGATAGTGGGTCATCAGCCAATGACACTAAATTGGAGGCTGGACATGACAATATGCTGATATCAAACAGAACCAGCATTTGTCTCTAGTCCAAAGTAGTGATACCGAAAGTTCATGACACCATCTGTGTATGAATCAACCTAGTTGTTAAGTAGGTGACTGTCTGCCGAAGGGTTGAAGGTTGATGCAATAGCAGCTACAATATCTGATCTATCATGTCACAGATTCAGTAGCTGTTTCTGGTCCTGCTGCCTCAGTTACTGGTTTTAGGTCGAACCCTGGAATAGGTGGTTGAACATTGGGACTGTAGGGATCGCAAAAGATTCTACTTCAAAGCTGTGTGGTCAGAGATATCTTTTAGGAACAGCTTGCAAAGGTCATCATAGCAAAAGCAATTTGTACTCCCTTTTAGAAGTAAAAAAACACCTTATTTCCCTGTTATGAAGTGGGACTAAAAAGCAGGTGTGACGACTAGACGGAAGGGGGAGTAACACAGACATCCCACCACTGTTCAATCTGTGATAAAACCGCACCCCACAGCCCCACTCTGATGTCTCTAGAACATCAGAGCCACGCGATACGACCTCATCACCTAGGCCAACACATGATGTTCCATGCTCTCAAGGGGACGTAAGGTTAGCTTGTCACAGTGATACACTGACAACCCCTGTCCATATGGGCGCAGAGAGGCATGGGGAGGAAGACATAGTAGGCCGCACAACCAACGGTTCAACACCACACTTGCTCAAAATCCTGACAGGCCGAAAGATTATTTTCACTAACCCCAATGAAACAGGACTCTTCCAGCCCAACAGTCTGTCACCAGTTCCTCGTTAGATATAAGCCTGGTCCATTACCAGGGTTATATTGGATTGGAAACCAGCCCGGGTAGCATGTAATACTGAATCGAGCTAACGGACTTGGGATTTGTAGATCAAGATAAAAGAACAACCCAGGATTAAATTATATGTTTAATCATGTTAAGGGCACACTAGATAAAACTATATTTACATGAGAAGTTTACAAAGATTATGGTCAGAAATGCAGATACAAGTAAGATATAGGTGCAAGCATATGTACATATCAATTAGTTACCTTATTTCTTGTGATTAGGCCTTGTTCTGGCTCAGCACAGGGGAAGAGCTGTGGAGCCACTGGTTTCCTTGGGACTCTACACAGGTTTACTGGACGTGACCTCTCTGAAAAGAACCACTTCCAAAATGTTCACTTTGGTTTTTAATAACCCATGCACCTCCCCCCTGGACACCTATGACAGGGCTGGACATGGGATGTGCCTTCAGGTTCCAGAAAATTACGAAATGGTAGCTTTCCTCATATTTCCGCTTCAGAGGATCCCATGCAAGAGATATTAACATCATGTTTCCTGTATAGATTTTATCTATTCATAGCTAGGAAACATGATAAGTTTATTGCCTTCCAGTGGCTAGTTATTGATTTTGAGATGATATGCATCTCCCACAATTAAAGCAAAATGTGTTACGTGCATCTTGCTGTCCTGAGGCAAGAAATATGCCTGTCATGTTTGTGGGAGATGTAAGGGAGAGAGCACCAGAGATCAGCCTGGTTTGTGTGCAGCTGACATGAACTGAACCGCAATTGCCAGGGAATCAATCACTCGGCACTCGCAGTACAGTCCAGGCTGCAGTCTGGAGCTCAGGTGAGAGCTCCGGAGTGAAATGCAGGTACCTGAATCCAGGCCTAGCATTACGGGAGATTCCTCCAGTAGCCAGTCCGACACTGGATATCTCTGTTGTTAGTTTATTTCCTTTCTGTGTTTATTTACTCCTGAGGGTGTATTGTCTTTCCCTTGTGTCTGGTTGCAATGTGCATGAGTTTTGGCTCTTTCCCCTGCCGGTGTTATATGTGGTGTTTGCCTCCCCAGTACCAGCCCTTTCCTGGGGTTGAGGGAGAGGGGATGTAAAATCAGGACTCAAACAGGAGTTAGGGACTAGAGATGAGCGAACCGGTCGCGGTTCGGCTCGAGGTTGGTTCGCCGAACGGACCTCCCGTTCGAGTTCGGTTCGTCGAACGTTCGACGAACCGAACTCGAACTGCATAGGAAACAATGGCAGGCAATCACAAACACAGAAAAACACCTAGAAAACACCCTCAAAGGTGTCCTAAAGGTGACAAACAACTCAAACACATTGGAAAGTGACAAGGACATATACTCATGCGAAAACAAAACAGCTGGACAAGGAAAAAGAGGAGGACACACAGATATAGGCATGGCACGCCCTTCTAAAATCATGTAAAACACCGCAAGGTGACTCCAAGCGGAGTCTCCATTTTTTCCAAAAATTGGGCCACACACACACCCACCCCTTCAGTGGCAGCAGTTGTGCCCCAGTTGTACACTTCACAGCTACATTTGCATCAAGCACATTCAAAAATACGCCATTCTTATCCATCCCCAGGATGACACCGGGGTAGGTAGCAAAGTCTTTGCTGATCCCAGCTCTGTTCATCTTGGCTTCTTTTAAAAACACATCAAGCAAGGGTTACTCCAAGCGGAGTCTCCCTTTTTTTCCAAAAATTGGGCCACACAGACACCCACCCCATCAGTGGCAGCACTTGGGCCCTAGTTGCAAACAGGATGTTTTGATTTGCATCAAGCACATTCAAAAATACGCCATTCTTATCCGTCCCCAGGATGACACCGGGGTAGGTAGCAAAGTCTTTGCTGATCCCAGCTCTGTTCATCTTGGCTTCTTTTAAAAACACATCAAGCAAGGGTTACTCCAAGCGGAGTCTCCCTTTTTTTCCAAAAATTGGGCCACACAGACACCCACCCCATCAGTGGCAGCACTTGGGCCCTAGTTGCAAACAGGATGTTTTGATTTGCATCAAGCACATTCAAAAATACGCCATTCTTATCCGTCCCCAGGATGACACCGGGGTAGGTAGCAAAGTCTTTGCTGATCCCAGCTCTGTTCATCTTGGCTTCTTTTAAAAACACATCAAGCAAGGGTTACTCCAAGCGGAGTCTCCCTTTTTTTCCAAAAATTGGGCCACACAGACACCCACCCCATCAGTGGCAGCACTTGGGCCCTAGTTGCAAACAGGATGTTTTGATTTGCATCAAGCACATTCAAAAATACGCCATTCTTATCCGTCCCCAGGATGACACCGGGGTAGGTAGCAAAGTATTTCCTGATCCCAGCTCTGTTCATCTTGGCTTCTTTTAAAAACACATCAAGCAAGGGTTACTCCAAGCGGAGTCTCCCTTTTTTCCAAAAATTGGGCCACACAGACACCCACCCCATCAGTGGCAGCACTTGGGCCCTAGTTGCAAACAGGATGTTTTGATTTGCATCAAGCACATTCAAAAATACGCCATTCTTATCCGTCCCCAGGATGACACCGGGGTAGGTAGCAAAGTCTTTGCTGATCCCAGCTCTGTTCATCTTGGCTTCTTTTAAAAACACATCAAGCAAGGGTTACTCCAAGCGGAGTCTCCCTTTTTTTCCAAAAATTGGGCCACACAGACACCCACCCCATCAGTGGCAGCACTTGGGCCCTAGTTGCAAACAGGATGTTTTGATTTGCATCAAGCACATTCAAAAATACGCCATTCTTATCCGTCCCCAGGATGACACCGGGGTAGGTAGCAAAGTCTTTCCTGATCCCAGCTCTGTTCATCTTGGCTTCTTTTAAAAACACATCAAGCAAGGGTTACTCCAAGCGGAGTCTCCCTTTTTTTCCAAAAATTGGGCCACACAGACACCCACCCCATCAGTGGCAGCACTTGGGCCCTAGTTGCAAACAGGATGTTTTGATTTGCATCAAGCACATTCAAAAATATGCCATTCTTATCCGTCCCCAGGATGACACCGGGGTAGGTAGCAAAGTCTTTCCTGATCCCAGCTCTGTTCATCTTGGCTTCTTTTAAAAACACATCAAGCAAGGGTTACTCCAAGCGGAGTCTCCCTTTTTTTCCAAAAATTGGGCCACACAGACACCCACCCCATCAGTGGCAGCACTTGGGCCCTAGTTGCAAACAGGATGTTTTGATTTGCATCAAGCACATTCAAAAATACGCCATTCTTATCCGTCCCCAGGATGACACCGGGGTAGGTAGCAAAGTCTTTCCTGATCCCAGCTCTGTTCATCTTGGCTTCTTTTAAAAACACATCAAGCAAGGGTTACTCCAAGCGGAGTCTCACTTTTTTTCCAAAAATTGGGCCACACAGACACCCACCCCATCAGTGGCAGCACTTGGGCCCTAGTTGCAAACAGGATGTTTTGATTTGCATCAAGCACATTCAAAAATACGCCATTCTTATCCGTCCCCAGGATGACACCGGGGTAGGTAGCAAAGTCTTTCCTGATCCCAGCTCTGTTCATCTTGGCTTCTTTTAAAAACACATCAAGCAAGGGTTACTCCAAGCGGAGTCTCCCTTTTTTCCAAAAATTGGGCCACACAGACACCCACCCCATCAGTGGCAGCACTTGGGCCCTAGTTGCAAACAGGATGTTTTGATTTGCATCAAGCACATTCAAAAATACGCCATTCTTATCCGTCCCCAGGATGACACCGGGGTAGGTAGCAAAGTCTTTGCTGATCCCAGCTCTGTTCATCTTGGCTTCTTTTAAAAACACATCAAGCAAGGGTTACTCCAAGCGGAGTCTCCCTTTTTTTCCAAAAATTGGGCCACACAGACACCCACCCCATCAGTGGCAGCACTTGGGCCCTAGTTGCAAACAGGATGTTTTGATTTGCATCAAGCACATTCAAAAATACGCCATTCTTATCCGTCCCCAGGATGACACCGGGGTAGGTAGCAAAGTCTTTCCTGATCCCAGCTCTGTTCATCTTGGTTTCTTTTAAAAACACATCAAGCAAGGGTTACTCCAAGCGGAGTCTCCCTTTTTTTCCAAAAATTGGGCCACACAGACACCCACCCCATCAGTGGCAGCACTTGGGCCCTAGTTGCAAACAGGATGTTTTGATTTGCATCAAGCACATTCAAAAATACGCCATTCTTATCCGTCTCCAGGATGACACCGGGGTAGGTAGCAAAGTCTTTCCTGATCCCAGCTCTGTTCATCTTGGCTTCTTTTAAAAACACATCAAGCAAGGGTTACTCCAAGCGGAGTCTCCCTTTTTTTCCAAAAATTGGGCCACACAGACACCCACCCCATCAGTGGCAGCACTTGGGCCCTAGTTGCAAACAGGATGTTTTGATTTGCATCATGCACATTCAAAAATACGCCATTCTTATCCGTCCCCAGGATGACACCGGGGTAGGTAGCAAAGTCTTTGCTGATCCCAGCTCTGTTCATCTTGGCTTCTTTTAAAAACACATCAAGCAAGGGTTACTCCAAGCGGAGTCTCCCTTTTTTTCCAAAAATTGGGCCACACAGACACCCACCCCATCAGTGGCAGCACTTGGGCCCTAGTTGCAAACAGGATGTTTTGATTTGCATCAAGCACATTCAAAAATACGCCATTCTTATCCGTCCCCAGGATGACACCGGGGTAGGTAGCAAAGTATTTCCTGATCCCAGCTCTGTTCATCTTGGCTTCTTTTAAAAACACATCAAGCAAGGGTTACTCCAAGCGGAGTCTCCCTTTTTTCCAAAAATTGGGCCACACAGACACCCACCCCATCAGTGGCAGCACTTGGGCCCTAGTTGCAAACAGGATGTTTTGATTTGCATCAAGCACATTCAAAAATACGCCATTCTTATCCGTCCCCAGGATGACACCGGGGTAGGTAGCAAAGTCTTTCCTGATCCCAGCTCTGTTCATCTTGGCTTCTTTTAAAAACACATCAAGCAAGGGTTACTCCAAGCGGAGTCTCCCTTTTTTTCCAAAAATTGGGCCACACAGACACCCACCCCATCAGTGGCAGCACTTGGGCCCTAGTTGCAAACAGGATGTTTTGATTTGCATCAAGCACATTCAAAAATACGCCATTCTTATCCGTCCCCAGGATGACACCGGGGTAGGTAGCAAAGTCTTTCCTGATCCCAGCTCTGTTCATCTTGGCTTCTTTTAAAAACACATCAAGCAAGGGTTACTCCAAGCGGAGTCTCCCTTTTTTTTTCCAAAAATTGGGCCACACAGACACCCACCCCATCAGTGGCAGCACTTGGGCCCTAGTTGCAAACAGGATGTTTTGATTTGCATCAAGCACATTCAAAAATACGCCATTCTTATCCGTCCCCAGGATGACACCGGGGTAGGTAGCAAAGTATTTCCTGATCCCAGCTCTGTTCATCTTGGCTTCTTTTAAAAACACATCAAGCAAGGGTTACTCCAAGCGGAGTCTCCCTTTTTTCCAAAAATTGGGCCACACAGACACCCACCCCATCAGTGGCAGCACTTGGGCCCTAGTTGCAAACAGGATGTTTTGATTTGCATCAAGCACATTCAAAAATACGCCATTCTTATCCGTCCCCAGGATGACACCGGGGTAGGTAGCAAAGTCTTTGCTGATCCCAGCTCTGTTCATCTTGGCTTCTTTTAAAAACACATCAAGCAAGGGTTACTCCAAGCGGAGTCTCCCTTTTTTTCCAAAAATTGGGCCACACAGACACCCACCCCATCAGTGGCAGCACTTGGGCCCTAGTTGCAAACAGGATGTTTTGATTTGCATCAAGCACATTCAAAAATACGCCATTCTTATCCGTCCCCAGGATGACACCGGGGTAGGTAGCAAAGTCTTTGCTGATCCCAGCTCTGTTCATCTTGGCTTCTTTTAAAAACACATCAAGCAAGGGTTACTCCAAGCGGAGTCTCCCTTTTTTTCCAAAAATTGGGCCACACAGACACCCACCCCATCAGTGGCAGCACTTGGGCCCTAGTTGCAAACAGGATGTTTTGATTTGCATCAAGCACATTCAAAAATACGCCATTCTTATCCGTCCCCAGGATGACACCGGGGTAGGTAGCAAAGTCTTTCCTGATCCCAGCTCTGTTCATCTTGGCTTCTTTTAAAAACACATCAAGCAAGGGTTACTCCAAGCGGAGTCTCCCTTTTTTTCCAAAAATTGGGCCACACAGACACCCACCCCATCAGTGGCAGCACTTGGGCCCTAGTTGCAAACAGGATGTTTTGATTTGCATCAAGCACATTCAAAAATACGCCATTCTTATCCGTCCCCAGGATGACACCGGGGTAGGTAGCAAAGTCTTTGCTGATCCCAGCTCTGTTCATCTTGGCTTCTTTTAAAAACACATCAAGCAAGGGTTACTCCAAGCGGAGTCTCCCTTTTTTTCCAAAAATTGGGCCACACAGACACCCACCCCATCAGTGGCAGCACTTGGACCCTAGTTGCAAACAGGATGTTTTGATTTGCATCAAGCACATTCAAAAATACGCCATTCTTATCCGTCCCCAGGATGACACCGGGGTAGGTAGCAAAGTCTTTCCTGATCCCAGCTCTGTTCATCTTGGCTTCTTTTAAAAACACATCAAGCAAGGGTTACTCCAAGCGGAGTCTCCCTTTTTTTCCAAAAATTGGGCCACACAGACACCCACCCCATCAGTGGCAGCACTTGGGCCCTAGTTGCAAACAGGATGTTTTGATTTGCATCAAGCACATTCAAAAATACGCCATTCTTATCCGTCCCCAGGATGACACCGGGGTAGGTAGCAAAGTCTTTCCTGATCCCAGCTCTGTTCATCTTGGCTTCTTTTAAAAACACATCAAGCAAGGGTTACTCCAAGCGGAGTCTCCCTTTTTTTCCAAAAATTGGGCCACACAGACACCCACCCCATCAGTGGCAGCACTTGGGCCCTAGTTGCAAACAGGATGTTTTGATTTGCATCAAGCACATTCAAAAATACGCCATTCTTATCCGTCCCCAGGATGACACCGGGGTAGGTAGCAAAGTCTTTCCTGATCCCAGCTCTGTTCATCTTGGCTTCTTTTAAAAACACATCAAGCAAGGGTTACTCCAAGCGGAGTCTCCCTTTTTTTCCAAAAATTGGGCCACACAGACACCCACCCCATCAGTGGCAGCACTTGGGCCCTAGTTGCAAACAGGATGTTTTGATTTGCATCAAGCACATTCAAAAATACGCCATTCTTATCCGTCCCCAGGATGACACCGGGGTAGGTAGCAAAGTCTTTCCTGATCCCAGCTCTGTTCATCTTGGCTTCTTTTAAAAACACATCAAGCAAGGGTTACTCCAAGCGGAGTCTCCCTTTTTTTCCAAAAATTGGGCCACACAGACACCCACCCCATCAGTGGCAGCACTTGGGCCCTAGTTGCAAACAGGATGTTTTGATTTGCATCAAGCACATTCAAAAATACGCCATTCTTATCCGTCCCCAGGATGACACCGGGGTAGGTAGCAAAGTCTTTGCTGATCCCAGCTCTGTTCATCTTGGCTTCTTTTAAAAACACATCAAGCAAGGGTTACTCCAAGCGGAGTCTCCCTTTTTTTCCAAAAATTGGGCCACACAGACACCCACCCCATCAGTGGCAGCACTTGGGCCCTAGTTGCAAACAGGATGTTTTGATTTGCATCAAGCACATTCAAAAATACGCCATTCTTATCCGTCCCCAGGATGACACCGGGGTAGGTAGCAAAGTATTTCCTGATCCCAGCTCTGTTCATCTTGGCTTCTTTTAAAAACACATCAAGCAAGGGTTACTCCAAGCGGAGTCTCCCTTTTTTCCAAAAATTGGGCCACACAGACACCCACCCCATCAGTGGCAGCACTTGGGCCCTAGTTGCAAACAGGATGTTTTGATTTGCATCAAGCACATTCAAAAATACGCCATTCTTATCCGTCCCCAGGATGACACCGGGGTAGGTAGCAAAGTCTTTGCTGATCCCAGCTCTGTTCATCTTGGCTTCTTTTAAAAACACATCAAGCAAGGGTTACTCCAAGCGGAGTCTCCCTTTTTTTCCAAAAATTGGGCCACACAGACACCCACCCCATCAGTGGCAGCACTTGGGCCCTAGTTGCAAACAGGATGTTTTGATTTGCATCAAGCACATTCAAAAATACGCCATTCTTATCCGTCCCCAGGATGACACCGGGGTAGGTAGCAAAGTCTTTCCTGATCCCAGCTCTGTTCATCTTGGCTTCTTTTAAAAACACATCAAGCAAGGGTTACTCCAAGCGGAGTCTCCCTTTTTTTCCAAAAATTGGGCCACACAGACACCCACCCCATCAGTGGCAGCACTTGGGCCCTAGTTGCAAACAGGATATTTTGATTTGCATCAAGCACATTCAAAAATACGCCATTCTTATCCGTCCCCAGGATGACACCGGGGTAGGTAGCAAAGTCTTTGCTGATCCCAGCTCTGTTCATCTTGGCTTCTTTTAAAAACACATCAAGCAAGGGTTACTCCAAGCGGAGTCTCCCTTTTTTTCCAAAAATTGGGCCACACAGACACCCACCCCATCAGTGGCAGCACTTGGGCCCTAGTTGCAAACAGGATGTTTTGATTTGCATCAAGCACATTAAAAAATACGCCATTCTTATCCGTCCCCAGGATGACACCGGGGTAGGTAGCAAAGTCTTTCCTGATCCCAGCTCTGTTCATCTTGGCTTCTTTTAAAAACACATCAAGCAAGGGTTACTCCAAGCGGAGTCTCCCTTTTTTTCCAAAAATTGGGCCACACAGACACCCACCCCATCAGTGGCAGCACTTGGGCCCTAGTTGCAAACAGGATGTTTTGATTTGCATCAAGCACATTCAAAAATACGCCATTCTTATCCGTCCCCAGGATGACACCGGGGTAGGTAGCAAAGTCTTTCCTGATCCCAGCTCTGTTCATCTTGGCTTCTTTTAAAAACACATCAAGCAAGGGTTACTCCAAGCGGAGTCTCCCTTTTTTCCAAAAATTGGGCCACACAGACACCCACCCCATCAGTGGCAGCACTTGGGCCCTAGTTGCAAACAGGATGTTTTGATTTGCATCAAGCACATTCCAAATCCACAAGCATTTACTCTCCCCAGGATGACACAGGGGTAGTAAATTCCTTCTGGATCCATGACTTGTTCATTTTGATGAACGTCAGTCTGTCCACATTGTCACTGGACAGACGCGTGCGCTTATCTGTCAGCACACACCCAGCAGCACTGAATACACGTTCAGAGACAACGCTGGCAGCTGGACACGACAAAATCTCCAAGGCGTAACTGGAGAGCTCTGGCCATTTTTCTATGTTTGAAGCCCAAAAGGAGCAAGGCTCCAGTTGCACAGTCATGGCATCGATGTTCATTTGGAGATACTCCTGTATCATCCTCTCCAGCCGTTGAGTATGTGTCAGACTTGTTGTCTCTGGTGGCCTTGCAAAAGAGGGTCTAAAAAAATTATGAAAAGATTCCATAAAATTGCTGTTACCGGCACCAGATACGGTCCTACTGGTACGGGTAGACTGGTGAAGATGACGAGACCGTCCCATGTTTGTCAAGTTACAACTGGGAGATTCCCTCCCTGCACCTGCACGGTTGTTTGGTGGAAAAGCCGAGCTAAGATCGAGTAACAGCTTCTGCTGATACTCCTGCATACGTGCGTCCCTTTCTATGGCTGGAATTATGTCACAAAATTTGGACTTGTACCGGGGATCTAATAGTGTGGCAATCCAGTAGTCATCATCACTTCTAATTTTGACAATACGACTGTCATGTTGGAGGTAGTGCAACAAAAAGGCACTCATGTGTCTTGCGCAGCCATGCGGACCAAGTCCACGCTGTGTTTGTGGCATAGAGGTGCTACCCGTTCTTTCTTCCTCTGACATCTCCCCCCAACCTCTTTCAACTGAAATTTGACCAAGGTCTCCCTCATCCGCTGAGTCTTCCATGTCCATGGACAGTTCGTCCTCCATTTCTTCATGTTCTCCTGCACCTTGCTCAACATTTCGCCTGCTACTATGCGCCCTTGTCGATCCCTGTTCCCCATGGTCCCATGCCTGCTGCGTTGGTGATGATGAACGTCTGGACCTTGGTGATGTTGTTGTCCCTTGCACATATGAATCCTCCTGTAGTTCCTCCCCTTCATGTTGTCCCACCCCCTGACTCCGAATAGTGTTTAGCGTGTGCTCCAGCATGTAAATGACTGGAATCGTCATGCTGATAATGGCATTGTCAGAGCTAAACATATTCGTCGCCATGTCGAAACTGTGCAGAAGGGTGCATAGGTCCTTGATCTGAGACCACTCCATCAGGGTGATCTGCCCCACCTCTGCATCTCGTTGGCCCAGGCTATACGTCATGACGTATTGCACCAGGGCTCTGCGGTGCTGCCACAGTCGCTGTAACATGTGGAGAGTTGAATTCCAGCGTGTCGCCACATCGCATTTCAGGCGATGAACCGGCAGGCCGAAAGACTTCTGTAGCGATGCAAGTCGCTCAGCTGCGGCGCTTGAACGCCGGAAGTGAGCAGACAGTTTTCGTGCCCTGTTCAGAAGGCCATCTAGGCCGGGATAGTGTGTTAAAAATTGCTGCACGACAAGGTTCAACACGTGAGCCATACAAGGTACGTGTGTCACCTTGCCCAGGCGAAGGGCCGCACCCAGGTTTGCAGCATTGTCGCACACGGCCTTACCAGGCTGCAGGTTGAGTGGAGACAACCATTTATTAAACTCGGACCGCAGAGCTGACCACAACTCCTCAGCTGTGTGACTCTTATTACCAAGACATGTCAAGCTAAAGACCGCCTGATGCCGTTGCGCTCGGCTGCCAGCATAGTAATGAGGCGTGCGTGATTCCTTCTGCGCAGTGAGAACGCTGGTGGCCTGACCAGGCAGGCTTGGGGCGGAGGTGGAGGACCCAGATGAGGTGGAGGATGCAGAAGCTGTGGCGGAACTTGGACAGACAGAGGATTGACACACAAGTCGTGGGGACGGCAAGACTTGTGCAGCAGACCCTTCACCATCTATCACCATAGTTACCCAGTGCCCAGTCAGCGACATGTAACGTCCCTGTCCATGCTTATTGGTCCAAGTATCGGTGGTGAAATGCACCCGTTCACACACAGAGTTTCTCAAGGAAGCGGTGATGTTGTGTGCGACATGCTGGTGTAGCGCGGGCACACCTTTCTTAGAGAAGTAGTGGTGACTAGGCATCTGGTACTGGGGCACAGCGACAGACATAAGGTCTCTAAAATCCTGTTTGTCCACTAGGCGGAAAGGCAGCATTTCGGTAGCCAACAGCTTACAGAGGGATAGAGTCAACCTCTTAGCTTTGTCATGGGTCGGAGGAAGTGGCCTTTTATTTGACCACATCTGAGGGACAGAGATCTGGCTGCTGTGTGTAGACGGTGTTGAGTAGGGTGTCCCTGGAAAAATGCAGGTTTGTGAGGAAAGTGCAGGCGGAGACATGATGTTGCCTTCATCCAACGTTGGTGCTATCGATGTCTGAGAGAGCTGTACACACTCACTTGTTTCCCCTTCCAAACCAACTGACGACCTTACAAGCAAACTGCCTGTTGCGGTTACAGTGGTGGAAGTTTTGCGTGGAAAAACAGGTGTGACAGCTGTCCCCACAGTCCTAGAAGATGAAGAGCGCGCGGTTGCACTGGAAGTGGCGGGCGGTGGATGGTTCGCTCCGCTAGCCGGCATTGCAGCACGGTGAGCTTCCCACCGGGACTTATGATATTTATTCATGTGACGATTCATGGAAGAAGTTGTCAAACTGCTGAGGTTTTGACCTCTACTAACAGAATCATGACAAATGTTACATATCACATGAGTTGGGCGATCTTTTTCGATGTGAAAAAAGGCCCAGGCTAGGCAAGGCTTAGAGGCCATGCGACCTGTTGATCCACCCCGAATAATGCTCATAGGCAGAGTGGTGGCTGAGGATGCAGTTGTAGACGTGCTACCAGTGCTCCGACTCTGTCCAGGAAGGCGCAAGGTAACTTCGTCGTCGGTTGCATCCTCCTCCACCGCCTCTGTTGACCTCCTCGAGTGCCTGACTGGGGGTTGACAGTAGGTGGGATCTAGAACGTCATCATCAATTGTTGTGTTCGCACTCCCCTCCCCCTCAGACCGAGCCTCTTCTTGCCCTGACCGAATATTTAAGTTGTCATCCCAATCGGGTATCTGCGTCTCATCTTCATCAGTATGTTCCTCATTGTCTATAACCACAGGTGTTACAGTTTGTGACAAAGGGTCAACATTATGCTCAGAAACTTGGTCCTCACGGCCTGAATCTGAGTCACAAAGGTTCTGGGCATCACTGCAGACCATTTCCTGTTCTGTACTCACTGTAGCTTGGGAGCAGACCTCTGATTCCCAGGCTATAGTGTGACTGAACAGCTCTGCAGACTCAGCCATCTCAGTTCCACCATACTGTGCAGGGCTGATGGAGACTTCAGAGCTGGGAGAAATCAAGTGTGATTGGGATGACAACTCAGAGGAATGGTGTTTTTTGGATGCGGTACTTGAAGTGGCTGAGAGGGCACTTGTTGGACCACTTGAGATCCATTCAAGCATTTTCCTTTTTTGCCCATCATCTACCTTTGTTCCTCTTGTTCGTGTCCGTAAAAAAGGGAGCACATCGGATTGTCCACAATAAGTAGTAGACATCTTACTTTTGCTAGTAGATGGTCTATCTTCAGCAGATGATAATGGAGCTTTGGCACCTTCCCCACTGACAAAACCTTTTTTGCCTTTTCCACCACGCCTCTTCCCTTTTCCACCAGCATCTGTCATTTTGCCACTCATGTTGATTGCGACAAGATTGTGGACTGAAAATGTGGTAGTACAAATTGAGAGGTGGTGAAGATTGCAGTGGTGGTCTAGCTTTATTAACAGCAGAATAATAAAGAATAAATATCCCTGACAATGTAACTTAGTTATAATTAGTTGGAGTGTGCAACGCAGGCAGACGTGCTGCAAATGTCTTGGCACTAGTGGGACTATAGCAAAGTCCAATAGCCACGTATAGGATGCCACTAGGTACACTGAGTGTGTGCTAGTATAATGGCTTAGTTATAATTAGTTGGAGTGTGCAACGCAGGCAGACGTGCTGCAAATGTCTTGGCACTAGTGGGACTATAGCAAAGTCCAATATCCACGTATAGGATGCCACTAGGTTCACTGAGTGTGTGCTAGTATAATGGCTTAGTTATAATTAGTTGGAGTGTGCAACGCAGGCAGATGCGCTCTGCAAATGTCTTGGCACTAGTAGGACTATAGCAAAGTCCAATAGCCACGTATAGGATGCCACTAGATACACTGAGTGTGTGCTAGTATAATGGCTTAGTTATAATTAGTTGGAGTGTGCAACGCAGGCAGACGTGCTGCAAATGTCTTGGCACTAGTGGGACTATAGCAAAGTCCAATAGCCACGTATAGGATGCCACTAGGTACACTGAGTGTGTGCTAGTATAATGGCTTAGTTATAATTAGTTGGAGTGTGCAACGCAGGCAGACGTGCTGCAAATGTCTTGGCACTAGTGGGACTATAGCAAAGTCCAATATCCACGTATAGGATGCCACTAGGTTCACTGAGTGTGTGCTAGTATAATGGCTTAGTTATAATTAGTTGGAGTGTGCAACGCAGGCAGATGCGCTCTGCAAATGTCTTGGCACTAGTAGGACTATAGCAAAGTCCAATAGCCACGTATAGGATGCCACTAGGTACACTGAGTGTGTGCTAGTATAATGGCTTAGTTATAATTAGTTGGAGTGTGCAACGCAGGCAGACGTGCTGCAAATGTCTTGGCACTAGTGGGACTATAGCAAAGTCCAATAGCCACGTATAGGATGCCACTAGGTACACTGAGTGTGTGCTAGTATAATGGCTTAGTTATAATTAGTTGGAGTGTGCAACGCAGGCAGACGTGCTGCAAATGTCTTGGCACTAGTGGGACTATAGCAAAGTCCAATAGCCACGTATAGGATGCCACTAGGTACACTGAGTGTGTGCTAGTATAATGGCTTAGTTATAATTAGTTGGAGTGTGCAACGCAGGCAGACGTGCTGCAAATGTCTTGGCACTAGTGGGACTATAGCAAAGTCCAATAGCCACGTATAGGATGCCACTAGGTACACTGAGTGTGTGCTAGTATAATGGCTTAGTTATAATTAGTTGGAGTGTGCAACGCAGGCAGACGTGCTGCAAATGTCTTGGCACTAGTGGGACTATAGCAAAGTCCAATAGCCACGTATAGGATGCCACTAGGTACACTGAGTGTGTGCTAGTATAATGGCTTAGTTATAATTAGTTGGAGTGTGCAACGCAGGCAGACGTGCTGCAAATGTCTTGGCACTAGTGGGACTATAGCAAAGTCCAATAGCCACGTATAGGATGCCACTAGGTACACTGAGTGTGTGCTAGTATAATGGCTTAGTTATAATTAGTTGGAGTGTGCAACGCAGGCAGACGTGCTGCAAATGTCTTGGCACTAGTGGGACTATAGCAAAGTCCAATATCCACGTATAGGATGCCACTAGGTTCACTGAGTGTGTGCTAGTATAATGGCTTAGTTATAATTAGTTGGAGTGTGCAACGCAGGCAGATGCGCTCTGCAAATGTCTTGGCACTAGTAGGACTATAGCAAAGTCCAATAGCCACGTATAGGATGCCACTAGGTACACTGAGTGTGTGCTAGTATAATGGCTTAGTTATAATTAGTTGGAGTGTGCAACGCAGGCAGACGTGCTGCAAATGTCTTGGCACTAGTGGGACTATAGCAAAGTCCAATAGCCACGTATAGGATGCCACTAGGTACACTGAGTGTGTGCTAGTATAATGGCTTAGTTATAATTAGTTGGAGTGTGCAACGCAGGCAGATGTGCTGCAAATGTCTTGGCACTAGTGGGACTATAGCAAAGTCCAATAGCCACGTATAGGATGCCACTAGGTACACTGAGTGTGTGCTAGTATAATGGCTTAGTTATAATTAGTTGGAGTGTGCAACGCAGGCAGACGTGCTGCAAATGTCTTGGCACTAGTGGGACTATAGCAAAGTCCAATAGCCACGTATAGGATGCCACTAGGTACACTGAGTGTGTGCTAGTATAATGGCTTAGTTATAATTAGTTGGAGTGTGCAACGCAGGCAGACGTGCTGCAAATGTCTTGGCACTAGTGGGACTATAGCAAAGTCCAATAGCCACGTATAGGATGCCACTAGGTACACTGAGTGTGTGCTAGTATAATGGCTTAGTTATAATTAGTTGGAGTGTGCAACGCAGGCAGACGTGCTGCAAATGTCTTGGCACTAGTGGGACTATAGCAAAGTCCAATATCCACGTATAGGATGCCACTAGGTTCACTGAGTGTGTGCTAGTATAATGGCTTAGTTATAATTAGTTGGAGTGTGCAACGCAGGCAGATGCGCTCTGCAAATGTCTTGGCACTAGTGGGACTATAGCAAAGTCCAATAGCCACGTATAGGATGCCACTAGGTACACTGAGTGTTTGCTAGTAAAATTGCTTAGTTTAAAAAAGTTGTAGTGTGCAATGCAGGCAGACGCGCTCTGCAAATGTCTTTGCACTAGTGGGACTATAGCAAAGTCCAATAGCCACGTATAGGATGCCACTAGGTACACTGAGTGTTTGCTAGTATAATGGCTTAGTTAGAATGAGTTGGAGTGTGCAGAGGACAAGAGGGTACAGTGGCAGGATTGTGGTGCTCTGGGTAGAGGAATGGAAGCCTGCCTTTCTATTCCCTCCTAATGGTGAAATGCAGGGAGGAAATCCCTGACCTGGGCTACACAGACGCTGTTGCTGTTTGCAGGACCTGTCACTTATGGCTCTCTGACCCTGCCGCTTTGAGCCCTTAAAAGGACTGCTATAAAGTGCTCTCCCTATGCTGTCTAACGCTGTGTATGCAGCGCATACAGCTGTATCGGCTATAGGACTCAGGAGGACGGAGCTGCGACACTGATGTCTGACACCAAAGACGCAGAAGGCAGATAATGGCGTTCGTGAAGAAAATGTCCGGTTTTATAATGCAGGGACATGTGACATGCAGATCCTATCACACATGCCGTTGCTTCTCTGGCTCAAAGTCCACTTAGGTGTGTGTGTGTCTGTGATTGGCTGACATGCTGGCCCGCCCCACAAGACGCGCGCGCTTAGGGAAGGAAGACAAGAAAAAAAAAAAAAAAATGGCGATCGCCATTATAGAAACAGCAGTGATCTGAAGGCGCTGTTCACGCACACTATACACTGAAATGTGATAATAGTTTGATTCACAGAGTGACTTACACTATTACAGCAGAAACCAAGCTAGGATTTAGCTGTTTTTTGGCTGCTAGAACCGTTCTCGAACGTTTCTAGAACTATCGAGCTTTTGCAAAAAGCTCGAGTTCTAGTTCGATCTAGAACATGCCCCAAAATCACTCGAGCCGCGAACTGGAGAACCACGAACCACGAACCGCGCTCAACTCTATTAGGGACATGCAGGAGCCAAAACCTAGCTACCATCAAGCTTACATCTGGGATAAAGGACAGCTTATGGTCCCTACTTTGATGGTCAGCTTAGAGGTCCATCTTCTGTTGCCCTGATTCCCCATGACACCAGGGTCCCAGTCCTGACAAGTTTCTCTCCTCAATGTGAGCTCAACATCCAGCTGGATGTGATGTATTGTATGCATCTCATTTTAATGCACCATTCCAACAGAGTGTGAATAGTATGTATTACATGCACATCCACCTCCACAAACATTTGTTAGAAGGCATACTTTTTTCCAGAAGCTTGTGAATTGGATATCATTCATAACAGTGATACGCTTCCACTCTGAATTTTTAAATATCTTGCAGTCATAAAATAATGCCACAATGACATCCCTTGGCCTGCAAGATGGTGATTGTGTCAGTCACCAATTGTGGTCCCTTTTTATTTAATTACTAGGGATGAGCAAGCATGCTCGCTGCTACTTAGTGCTCGCCCGAGCATCTCAGGACTCGGTATACTCGTCGAGCTCCGACTACCTGCGAGATGCTCGGGCACATGCTCGACTCCCCCTCCCTGCATGTTGGCGCTTTTTATAGAGTAAGCCCACATGCAGGGATTGGCTATCACACACTGTAATGCCACAGCCATGTTTTTTGTGGAATTACAGTGATTGTCTGGCCGCACAACGCTATCAGCTTTATATGACACCTGGGGGCGCTATGCTCGGTAGTGTGATCCACAGTCAGCTAGTGTAGAGGGAGATGCTGCTGAGCTAGGGAAATATTTAGTGTGTGTCTTAGATAGTGTAGTCACTAGATGACCTGACGTCACCACTGCCCCCATTGACATAGTAATCTACTGAGCAGGTAACTATAGCAACGGTGATCTTCGATCACCTGATTACCAGTGTCGCTAAGCACCGGCTCAAGCAGGAGCCAAAGGAGTTAACTCCCTGTTTACCGGCGCTGCTATTTAGTGGCTCATGTAGTAGCCGCTGAATAGCGGAGCTGGGAATCAGGTGATCGGGGATCACTGTTGCTCTAGTAACCCGCTTATTCAGTTACTATGACAACGGTGGCAGCGGTGACATCACCACCTACCAACCCGCAGTCTGTGCTCACTCATTGAGTGATTACACAGCACGGGGAGCAAAAGTGTTCTTCCCCCCGTGTTTTGTGATATAGCAGAGCTGCTTCGATTGAAAAAGATAGAAGACTGAAGAAAAGCATCATGGAGGGGTGAGAGGGAGTAATGAAGATGGAGTCCCTAAGTGTGTCTGTATATTTATTTCTAAGAAAATATTTTTTTCTCTGTGTGATGTGTTTTTTAACCCTTTATTGGAGATTCTTAATGGCTGGGTCAAACTTGGCCTGACATTAAGACTCTCGGGCTTAATACCAGCTGGTAAAACAAAGCTCGTATTAACCACTTATTACCCAGCGTGCCACCTGGCACCAGGGCCGCTGGAAAAGTTGGATACAGCGTCAGAAGCTGACGCTTCTATGAACAAACCATTTTCTGGGATGGCAGCAGACTGCAATTCGCAGCGGGGGAGGGGACAGAAAGCTTGGGCTACCCTGCGCTGCGGATTCCAATCCCCAGCTGCCTAGTTGTGCCTGGTTAGACACAAATATTGGGCGAAGCACATGTCATTTTTTTAAATTATTTCATGAAATTCATTAAATAACTAAAAAAGCTTCCCTATATTTTTGGTTCCCAGCTTGGTACAAATAGATAGCTGGGGGTTGGGGGCAGTCCATACCTGTCTGCTGTGCCTGCCTAGCATACAAAAACATGGCGAAGTCCACGTCATTTTTTTTTTGGAAAAAAACTTCAAAAAAGGGCTTCCTTGCATTTTCCTTTGCCAGTGAAGGTAATACCAAGTAGTGGGGGTTAGCAGACAGTAGTTGCTTGGGTTACCCTTTGAATAGAAAATGCAGCCGGAGCCCATACATTTTTTTTTTACCCTTAATCCTTGGGTTTGAGTTTTTTTTATTTTTTATTTGTTAAAAAAAAGAAATTGACATGGGCTTTGCCATATTTTTGTATGCCAGCCAGGTACAGCAGGCAGTACAGGCTGCCCCGATCCCTCAGCTGCCTATTTGTACCCGGCTGGGAACCAAAAATATAGGGAAGCCCTTTTTTTAATTATTTAATGAATTTCATGAAATAATTAAAAAAAAAAGATGTTGGCTTCGCTCAATTTTTGTATCCAGCTAGGTACAACTAGGCAGCTGGGGACTGGAATCCGCAGTACAGGGTGGCACAAGCTTTCTGGGCCCCCAACTGCGAATTGCAGTCTGCCACCGCCCAACAAAATGGCACGTTCATAGAAGCGCCCTCTTATGGCGCTGTATCCAACTCTTCAGCGGCCCTGGTGCCAGGTGGCTCACTGTGAGTATTATCAGCTGGCCCTAAGCCCGAAATTCATGGTGTCATGCCAATATTAGACATGGCCACCATGAATTTCTAGTAAAGATAAAAAAAAACACAAATAAATATTTTTATTAGAAAAAAAACACAACACAATTAGTAACTCCATCTTTATTGAACTAAAGAGCCCCCCTCCACCATAGTCCTGGGTCAAGAGTCTCGTGATATCCAATCCGGATCCAATGTCATCTGATCAATTTGCCAGAAGGTAGGCAAAGCGATCAAATGATGGGTCAGGCCTGAATCACCTGACACATCAGCTGATTTTATAAACGGCTTTTAAACAATCAGTTGATGCATTAGTAGAAAAAAAAACTACTATACACCTCTGTGCAGACTCCCATCTGATTGCTCCAGGACCTGCCGGTAATCAGCTGATGTAGTCACCTGACAGCATCAGCTGATCGTTTAAACTGGCTGGGCGGTAAAATGCCAGCTTTTCAAAGCTGGACTTAAACAATCAACTGATGCCGTCAGAAGCTGCCGCACATACACTACTAAGCGGAAGGAGGAACACAGGATTCTTCCTCCCCCTAATACAAAGACAACATTGCTCACAACAGTGACCTGGGAGCCAGAAATGCTTACAGGGGTCTTCTCCATGCTATTCCCATGTCATTTGAGCACTGTTGTTATACATTTGTGATATTTTTAGGCTTACTGCAGACCGCCGGGGGTGCCGCCAGAAAAATGCTCGGGTTTCCCATAGATTAACATTGGGCTCGGTGCTCGGGTCGAGCACCTGAGCATTTCAATATGCTCGACCCGAGCATAGAGCACCCGAGCATTTTACTGCTCGCTCATCTCTAGTTAATACTGATAGCCAGCATGGATTCATGAAAGATAAGTTGTGTTTAACCAACATGTTGGGTTTCTATGAGGAGGTAAGTGCAAATCTGGATATTGGTAATGCAGCTGAAGTGAGTTATTTGGACTTTGCAAAGGCATTTGATACTGTGCCACATAATAGCCTTATACTAAAGCTCCAGAAGACGGGATCAGGTGAAACTATATGCAACCGGGTAAGGAATTGGCTAAAAGATAGGAAACAAAGAGTAGTCATAAAAGGTATGTTCTCTAATTGGGCTATAGTTAGCAGTGGGGTGCCGCAGGGACCTGTGCGAGGATTTTTTAAATCTCTTTATTAATGACCTTGTGGATGGGATTGATAGTAAAGTGTCAGACTTTGCTGATGACACCAAACTATGTAGGACATTGAAAATAGTACAATATTTCAAAACAATCTGGATAAGATGTCAGAATGGGCAGACACTTGGCAAATGAGATTTAATGTTGATAAATGTACAGTAATGCACCTAGGAGGGAGAAAGCCTATAACTGCGTATACATTAAATTGAAGCAAACTCGGGACTATAGAACAGGAGAAGGATTTGGCGACTCTGGTTACAAGTAATCTGAGCAGCAGCACTCAATGTCAGGCAGCCGCTGCAAAACAACAAGATTTTAGGGTGTATAAAAAGAGAGATTAGATTGCATGATTCCAATGTATGGTTACCCCTCTATAAATCCCTTGTAAGACCACATCTGGAATATAAGATCCAGTTTTTTGTTCCACATTTTAAGAATGATATTAAGATGTGAGAGTCAGTTCAAAGGCGGCAACTAGATTATTGCAAGGAGTGGAGGCCGCCCATATGATGATAGGTTGGAAAATTGAGCTTGTTTAGCTTAGAAAAAAGACATCTCAGAGGAGATTTCATATGTATAAATACATGTGTGGTCAATATAAAGGACTGGCACATGACTTATTTCTTCCAAAGACAGTACTAAGGACCAGGGGGCACTCACTGCGAGTGGAAGAAAAGTGATTCTGCCAGCTAAATAGGAAAGGGTTCTTTACAGTTAGAGCAGTCAGACTGTGGAATGCGACCACAAGAGGTAGTAATGGCAGATGCTATAACAGCTTTTATGTCAGGGCGGATGATTTCCTCAGTGCACAACATTTTTGGTTATAAATGATTTAATGACAAAATATATAATTGGTAGAGTAAGGTTGAACTTGATGGATCTAGGTCTTTTTTTAACTTATGTATCTATGTTACTAAGACCCTTGCTCATATGGCAGGCAGCGCGAACCTTTAATAGGTACCACTCCATGGGTCACCGCCCCGGGCTCTACTCTGCTGCTTTGCCTCCGGGGGTTCTGTGGGGCCATGAGACTTTCAATCTCCTTCCCTTCAGATTTAGCTGATGGGGCTTTAGCACCCAATATCCTACTTTTTACGCTCGGCCCTGAGAGAGCTATGGCACAGCTCTCTTCCCAGAGACCATCTTCACTCTTCTCCTCTCTTGTTCTGATCAGTTTCACTTTCTGTTTGTGTGTTACTGACTCCTTCTTCAGGTCAGAATGCATAGGGGAGCTCCCCATCACTGGGTTGAGAGCTCCCCCTTTCTGGTTTGAAGTAGGAAGTGTTGGTGTACTTAGAATGGGAGACCCCCCCTTGCTTCCAGGCATAACATCACCCCCTGTGAGGAGGGCAATGCTACTGTGACAACCAGATCACTTAGGTGACACATTCCCCCTAGGGAAAGTCAGTACTCCCGGACTGAGGAAAACATTTTTCAAACAATAACAAAACATTAACAATTTATACATTTTTTTTTTACATTTTGAGGAAACGGATCATTTACATTACTAATTTTACATTTCTTACTTTTTCTATACATTCGATTGACCCTACTTTCAAAACCGGACAGTGATCTGACCAAGGGTACTACGCTTAACCTAGGTGGGACTGGTTGTGACGCCTCACTTTCTGATGTGTTTACTGACCTGTACTTGTTTTCTATGCCTATGTTGTAAGTAGAGAAACCACCATTTAATTACCTCTAAAACTATATTTTTATTAATCTCTTTAAAACAGACACATAGGGAAACTTTGCAAACAACATAAAACACAATGTGTGCCAGTGAGTGATTGGTAGGTATAAGATCAATACAGTGATGGGTTAATAGAATATCAGTAATTTTAGGATAGATTTGAAGATGCTAAATCCCATCCTATATTGCCCTTCCTACCAACGGAGGATGTCATAATTTTTTGGGCATTCTCCGTTCCAGGTGGCTGACCCTCTTTCCCCCTATAACTATCTAGCAAAATATCCACCACCGAAACAGGTGTAAAGAAAAGTGAGAGACAAACCACATACACACAATACAAAAAAATTGCGTTAAATATAATATGGTTTCTAACTAGTACTTAACCCCTAGTCAGGGAAAATAGATATAGATATTTAGGAATAGAGTCAACGGGCCTACTTATCTAAATAGGCACCCTCAACAGAGTTGAGCCGTCAGGTTATATTTTTTCTCCTGTCTTGACCTTGCCTGGGACAGACTCTCCTTCACACACTCTAAGACTTTGCGGTACTGTTGCTGCCGCTCAGTATCCCAATCTGGTTGAACTGCCTCAGGAGCTAAGACTCCAATGTCGAAGTCTAGAGGTAACTTGCCAGGTCTTGCCCGCATCAAGTAGGCCGGGGTATAGTTGGTGGAGTTCACTAGGATATGATTATACAGGTCTACTAGATCTGGCAATGTCTCCAGCAATAAATTCCTCTCTTCAAGGGGCAAAGTCTTCAACAGATCTATGACCACCTGGTTCATCTTCTCACATAACTAGCTAGTTTTGGGGTGGTACGGTGTCGTTCTTTTTTTCTTGCAGCCATACAGGTGACAAAACTCCTGGAACACTTCTGTTTCAAAGGCCGGGCCCTGGTCAGTGAGCACCCTTTCCGAGTAACCATGGGGCCGACAAAAGTATTCTTGGAATGCTTTCTCTGCTGTCATGGCCGTTTGATCCTTTACTGGAACCACAACCAAGAAACGGGAGTAATGGTTTACAATGGTGAGAGCATAGACATAGCCTTACCGCCTTGGAGCTAGCTTCACGTGGTCCAAGGCTATTAGTTCAAGTGGCTGCTTTGTGATGATTGGCTGCTGGTGTGCCTTCTGCCTTTCACAGTCTTTCCACCTCAGGTTGCATGGACCACACTCTCAGCACCACCTCTTGATTGCCCTTCTCCCCAATCCAGTAGAAATGGTCGTGAAGCAGGACCTCCAATGTCTTCCACCCTAAGCGTCCTGCTCTGTCGTGGTAAGCTTCTAGGATCATAGAGGCTTTTCTCTGTGGAATAACTACTTACCAGGCCAGCTCATGGGTCCGCGTGTTGACGTATCTCCGACATAGCTTGCTTCTGTAGATAAACAGCTTATTACAGGTTATTATACACCATATAACTATGTAAAGTGCCTGGATTAGGGGGTAGCCTAATAATCTGTACATTCTATGTGGGGTCTGTCATACTTTATTCACTGTATAAGAATTTTCTTTTGGGGTTGGCTTGTTAGCTTGTAATTAGGGATGAGCGAATGTATTCATTACTGTTATGGTGGAATATTGTGGATTGTGTACTATTTTGTGTAGGTTTCTATTTTAGTCGTGGTTCACTGTCCATTCTGTTTTCCTTGTGTTTACATTGTCCTGTTTGCAGATTTAATCCCTCCCCTGCCAGGTTTTTGTTCCTAAGTCGGGGGACAGGGCGTGGAATCAACCTACTGTAAACTCTCTGCTTACCTGGGGGGAAGTGTTAGTCTGTTTGAGAACGTCAGGAGAGAAGGATTGATCCTCTGGGAGAAGCTGGGACTTCTCAGAGAGACCGGGACATTTATGCCACTACTGGACAATTTTACTCTGTGTTTTGTGGATTATGTTATGAACCACTTGATTTGCTTGAAATAAATGCTCTTTGGATTGTACAGCCATCTCTCGCTCTGTTGATTGTGTGATATGGGAGAAGGACCCCGTGACAGTCACTATTCGGTGTCCGACGGATAATGGGGCATTTGAGGTATTCGCTATCCGACGGCTAGTATGGTATTCGCTCCGATACGTTCATTTTCATTTCTGACTTCCTGGCGCCTGTTTTCCAGCCAATTAACACATCTGATGTTGCTTGCCCTCACAGTAACACTGCAGCCATCTTTGCTGTAGTGTTACTGTGATTGGCTTGGCTGCACAGCGTTATAGGGGCTATATAAGCCTGCGAACATTTTGTGAACATGAGTCCATAGGGAGCTGGCGGTGTAGATACACTCTATTGTGTGCAGGAGAACGTTCTTAGATTTAACTAATAAATAGTCCTCTAAAGGGCGGAACACACTGTCACACAGCTCCATAAATCGCTTTTTTGACAAACAGAATGCAGGTCTTTCAGTCTCTATCTCTCTGTCTGTCGGTCTCTACCTCTCCCCCCCTCTCTCATACTCCCCGATCACTGACTGATCACCGGAGCGGAGCTGCACGGCTGTCACACTGCTTCGGCGGCTTCTCCTCCTTTTGAAAATGCCAGCCGCTTATTATTCCATCTCATATTCCCTGCTTCCCCCACCCACCGGCGTCTATGATTGGTTGCATTCAGACGCACCCCCATGCTGAGTGACAGCTGTATCACTGCAACCAATCACAGCCGCCGGTGGGCGGGTCTATGAAGTGCAGTGAAATAAATAAATAATTTAAAAAAAAATGGTGTGCAGTCCCCCCCCCAATGATACCCAGCCAAGATAAATAAACCTAAGAATTTGATCACTACTCAAAAAAAGAGCCAATGTGATCACACACACTCATGTAGTTCACAGTGAATCATACAACCTACAAAGAACTACAACACTTTTACATAGAAAATATCTTTATTAAGAGAATATGTGTATAAAACAAGATAAAAATGCACAGCAATACAATGACATGAGGATAGGAGACAGCTTTTTCTCTGATTGAAATCACATGGTGGCCAGCAATAATAAATATATATCTCCTAGTCAGATGAAGTGTAAACAAAATCCCCTCTGAAAATTACTTTCAGGAATTTATTTAAAAAAATTCATCCGACTGAATAAAATTGAATACTTTGGCCAAACATACAATGAAAAAGTCTCAAAAGCTGAACCCAAAGTCTGTACACCCTGTACAGCAAATGGATGGCAAGAAGAAATCAGGACAGTATGTCTATAGCAAGTGACAGATGTGACACTGCACACCCTGACGCGTTTCGCCAATGCTTTATCCAAGGGCACATAATAAGCGCCCTTGGATAAAGCATTGGCGAAACGCGTCAGGGTGTCCCATGGTAAGATACAGTATGTGATTACTCTAGATGTTTTTGTACACTTGCATGTGACTATCTATTTTGTGTGTTGCGGCATGTCAGGACTCTCATTTCTTGTTATTATTACTCCATATCCCATTCATTTGGTTATGGCATTACCTATTTATAAATGGCATTGACTCCTGACATTCCCCATTACACTACTAAATGTTCATGCATTTCTACAGTCCGTGCAGTGTCACATCTGTCACTCTTGCTATAGACATACTGTCCTGATTTCTTCTTGCCATCCATTTGCTGTACAGGGTGTACAGACTTTGGGTTCAGCTTTTGAGACTTTTTCATTGTGTGTTTGGCCAAAGTATTCAATTTTATTCAGTCGGATGAATTTTTTTAAATAAATTTCTGAAAGTAATTTTCAGAGGGGATTTTGTTTACACTTCATCTGACTAGGAGATATATATTTATTATTGCTGGCCACCATGTGATTTCAATCAGAGAAAAAGCTGTCTCCTATCCTCATGTCATTGTATTGCTGTGCATTTTTATCTCATTTTATATACATATTCTCTTAATAAAGATATTTTCTATGTAAAAGTGTTGTAGTTCTTTGTAGGTTGTACCAGCCAAGATAAAGCCACACGGCTGAAGGCTGGTATTCTCAGGATGGGGAGCCCCACGTTATGAGGAGCCCCACAACCTAAAAATATCAGCCAGCAGCTGCCCGGAATTGCCGCATTCATTAGATGCGACAGTCCCGGGACTCTACCCGGCTCATCCCGAATTGCCCTGGTGCCGTGGCAATTGGGGTAATATGGAGTTAAGGCCAGGGCAGCCCATAGCTTTCACTAAGTCCTAGGTTAATCATGGCAGTCATCTATGAGACACCCCCAATGATTAACCTGTAAATGACTGTAAATAAACACATACACTCGAAAAAATTCTTTATTTGGAATAACAGACAAAAACAAACACTCTTTTTCAACACTTTATTAAAATCCCCAAATACCCCTCCAGGTCAGACGCAATCCTCATAGGTCCCACGACGAATCCAGCACTGCTACAAAAAGCAGACAGGAGCAGCCGTGGAACACCACCGCTCTCTGTCAGCTCCACACAGCAACTGAAGTAAGCCGTGCAATCAGCGGTGACGTCGCTCAGGTGACTTGCGGCCACCGCTCTCGGGTGGAGGACTGCAGCTGGCTGCGTGTCACCTGAGTGATAGCATCGCTAATCGCGTGGCTCACTTCAGTCACTCAGGGGATTTGCGGTCACCGGTGAGTCCTTCACCTGTGATCGCAAATCTGGCCGCGGCGCACAGAGCCACGCGATTACTATGAAGTCGAGTGAAGCTCATCCAAGTTCATTCTGATTGCGTGGCTCTGTCTCGCAGCCAGCCATGCTCTATGGTCAGCTTGCTGTCAGTGAATGGAAACATTCCCCATCATCTCTGCTTGCTGTCATTGAATGGAAACATTCCCAATCATCTCTGCTCTCTGTCATTGAATGGAAAAATTCCCCAACACGTCAGCTTACTGTCATTAAATGGAAACATTCCCAACCATCTCTGCTTGCTTTCAGTGAATGGAAACATTCCCCATCATCTCTGCTTGCTGTCATTGAATGGGAACATTCACCAACACGTCTGCTTGCTGTCAGTGAATGGAAACATTCCCCACCATCTTTGCTTGCTGTCATTGAATGGAAACATTCCCCAAAACACATCAGCTTGCTGTCGGAGGTGAATGTTTCAATTCATTATCTCTGCTTTCTGTCATTAAATGGAAACATTCTCCAACACGTCAGCTTGCTCTCATTGAATGGAAACATTCCCCACCATCTCTGCTTGCTTGTTAGTGAATGGAAATATTCTCCATCATGTCTGCTTGCTGTTATTGAATGGAAACATTCCCCAACACGTCTGCTTGCTGTCAGTGAATGGAAACATTCCCCAACACGTCTCCTTTCTGTCAGTAAATGGAAACATTGCCCACCATCTCTTCTTGCTGTCAGTGAATGAAAACATTCCCCATTATCTCGGCTTGCTGTCATTGAATGGAAACATTCCCCATGATCTCTGCTTGCTGTCATTGAGTGGAAACATTCCCCATGATCTCTGCTTTCTGTCATTGAATGGAAACATTCCCCAACATGTCTGCATGCTGCCAGTGAGTGGCACATCCTGGGGTTGGCTGCGCTGAGTAAGCTCCAATGTCGATGAATTGTATTCCTAATAACTGGGTGAAAGGGGTGATAGGTACTAATAAAGGGAATGCACTTTATTTTGATATTAGCTCTAGGTGCAGCATTAGTGGGTGGGAGCAAGATGAAATCGGGATATCCTCTAGCTTTGAACTTGTTTCTCATCTCCTTATGTCTTATAGCTTGTTGAGAAAAATCAGAAACAATCCTTTCAATTCTTTTATGCTGGGATTTTGGAAGTGATTATTTAACGTTTTTGGTGCGGCAACTGGAGAAGTGCAGTAGACTATTACGGTCGGTGGACTTAGTATATAAATCAGTCCAAATCATGCGTGATTCTGTAAGATGAACCATGGTGTAAAGAAAACAAATCTGATTTAGATCACGATGCATAGTGAAATTGAGGTCGGGTAGGGAACTGTTTAAGTGTTGTACAAATGAATCCAATGTTGCATAGTCACTGTGCCACAGCATAAAGATCCCATCAATGTACCATTTCCACAGTATAACTTGAGGGAATTTAGGATGGGTATTCCTCTCTTTAAAGTAGGCCATAAACATGTTAGCATAAGTAGGCGCTATGTTTGAGCCCATTGATGTGACCCTCATCTGAATAAAGAATTGGTCCTCAAAAAGGAAGAAATTCTTCTCCAGTACAATACGTAGGATGTCTATGCAAAATGACTTTTGTTCCAAGGTAAATGTGCTATTCATGTTAAGAAACCACTCAGTCGCCTGTATACCCTGTGTATGTGTGATTCTGGTGTAAAGACTACTCACATCCAGGGACACCAAAATAGTGTCCTTTGGTAGGGATCCTAATGAGCATAAATGATTGAGAAAGTCAGTCGTGTCTTTCAAGTATGATGGAATCAGGGGAATAAAAGATGTCAAGAAATTTTCAATTGTTATTGATAATGGGGATAGGAGGGAGTCTGTGGAGATCACAATTGGTCTCCCAGGTGGATATTGAAGATTCTTATTAATTTTTGGAAATGTGTAGGACACTGTTGTTATTGGGTTGTTATTGATCAGGAATTCAGATAACTTCTTATCGATGGTGCTGGTTCTGTAATGGTGTTCAATTGTCGTGGCGATAAGGTTTTTGTGTGTTAACCCATAGTATTTCATCAGTTTGTATACAAAGATGAAGCCCAAGGATAGCTATTTCATTACCGATATATTTGTTTCTTTTTTATTGTATGTGACAGAGTATTACAAAAAAGTTCCTAAAAAAATTCTGTGATAAAAAAAATTTCTGAAAAAAAAATGTTGTGATGTAACATTATTTTTTATGTTTAATACATTGTTTTTTATAGTATGTTCACATACAGACATGTTCATCATGGAAAAGGCAATGTGCCGAAACGTCTCCACAACATGTCCTTCATTTTTTTCCTTTTTGATCATACAGAATAAAAAGCAACTTTGGAAAAGCATCTTTTTCTCTCGTCTTCAATTCTGAGTGCCGAAGTCTTAAGGGCCATTTACATGCTGCGACATCGCTAACGATATATCGTCGAGGTCACGGTGTTTGTGACGCACATCCGGCACCGTTAGTGACATCGCAGGTTGTGACAGGCAGGAGCGACCTTAAACGATCGCAAAAGAGACAAAAATCGTTGGTATATGAGAGGTCATTCATTTACCAAAAATCGTTGTCTCGTACGTAGCGAGCTTGTTCCTCGTTCCTGCGGCAGCACATATCGCTATGTGTGACACCGCAGGAGTGACGATCATCTCCTTACCTCCATCCAACGGCAATGAGGAAGGAAGGAGGTGGGCGGGATATTAAGTCCCGCTCATCTCTGCCCCTCCTCTGCTATTGGAGGGCTGCCGTGTGACGTGGCTGTGACACCGCACGAACCGCCCCCTTAGAAAAAAGGCGGTTTGCCGGCTAGAGCGACAACTCAGGGAAGGTAAGTCCGTGTGACGGGTGTAAGCGATGTTGTGCGCCACGGGCAGCGATTTTCCCATGTCGCACAACCGACGGGGGTGGGTACGCTCGCTAGTGATATCGGTACCGATATCGCAGCGTGTAAAGTACCCTTTACCCTCATATTGTTTATTCTGTCTCTTTGACTTCTGAGCACCAACTTATTTTGTATATTGAGCAAGACTTACCCTTTCGTTATTGGAGCAAGAGACCTACACAGTCACTGTAGCATGTCTTCGTTTTTTAATTGAAAAGCCGGCCCACAGCTTGTGTGTTGCATGGACCATACCTCTCTGCTCTTTTAAAGCCCTGTGGGGGAGAAATTGATGCTACTGTACTGCTGTCTGACTGAAAAGTTTTAAAATGTCAAGACTACAAGCTAGGTGTCAAAGTTGTGTCTTGTAGGTAGTGCTAGTTTTCTGGGGCCAAGAGGCCTACACTGGTCACTGCAGCATGTCTTTCTTTTGCAGATTCTAAGCCCTTTGGGGAGAGGGGCAATTGATGCTACTGTATTACTGTCTGCCTGAAAGGTTTATAAACATTTCTATTGAGTTTTAAACTTTTAAATGCCAGCTAATATCCTGTGTGTAAGTCAACGCAATTAGGCTGAATGGAGCCAGGGCAGAGCCATGGGCGTAGTGACCCATGACTCACCTTTGCAGGGCAGCAAGGGGTTAATGATTTTCTATAGAAAGAGCGGGCTTGTGCGGGGTCAAGAGTTTAGGGGGGGTGGATCTATAGGGCCAGGGGAGGGGACAGGGTGGGGGCTGTATATATGTCCAGGGAGAAAGGGGGGGGCACTACTTCGGCGCAAGGTACCGTTAGAGAAGGTCCCCGTGTCACCTCACCTGGTCTCCCCCTGATCTGATGGCATCGGTTGCAGGACTCCTGGAGCAGCTTCGGGCTGCTGCCGGTGGCGCAGATGGAGCGGCGATCAGGACAGCATTGAGGGAGATCCTGGGAGGTCCGGATGCGGTGTCTGATGCTAACCCCCCCACCGCTCCGGAGTGGGCGCAGGGCGAGGGCACCGGAGAGGTTCTCGCCTGATGCTGCTCCTGGTCCTCAGCAACGCCGTAGGAGCCCCTCCAGGGACCCTCCTCACCAGAAGAATCCACCTGCAGCAGCTGGCAGGAGCAGGCAAGGGAGGAATCCTGCTCGGCGTTCAGGACCTGCGGCGGTGGGTGGTCCCTCCAGGGGTCATGTGACCGGCTCAGCTGCCTCTACTGCTTCGGGCTACAAAAAATGGCGGCGGTCCTCCCTGGCGATGCTCCTGTCGGGGGGACTACTAGACAGCATGGAGATGGAGTTTCTGCGGGGCCTCCAGGGCCGGGAATGTGGAGTACGACCCTGCAAGGAACATCACCTGTCGAGCCCAGGATGGATGCAGCTTCCAGGATGACAGCGCGCGCTGGATTCGAGGATACTGCCAGGAGTGGGGCATCGCAGCTGCGGAGATCATCGCCAGAGAGGAGGTCGCGGTCCAGGTTCAGGTCCCCTTCGACGCGGAGGAGCGGGTCGCCATAAGGGAGGTCAGCGACGGGGAGAAATTCGCCCGCACGGCAGGGGCCTGCGTCATCCCGGTCGAGGTCGCGATCCAGGAGGAGGTCGCCTTCACGGTCGGCATCTGAGGGGAGTCGTCCTGCATCTCCTTATCCGGTTCGCTCCCGGGTCATCCGACCAAGGTCGAGCGCGGCGGGTTCACAGGTCCCCCCTGGTCGAGCTGCCGAAGACGTTTCCGTGCTGGGCCATTCTGGAGGAGATCGTCGTCTGGAGTCAGGATTTTCGGCTGGTGGGTCTCATGTACCGACGCAGCTTGGTGAGTACTCCTCTATGTTTTGTGCGTCCTCACCTAGTTTAGTTTCCCCGGGAGTGAGCAGGGGCCAGGCGCAGGGCGTCATGGGGGGTCTGGGGGTCGCGGGGCCGAGCGCGGCGGGGTTTGATGTCGGTAGTCTGAGCAATGTTTTGAAGGGTGTGCGTGATTTGTTGGCGCAGTTGGATAGGGCGAGTCAGGGGGCGACCGGGTCTCCTGTCCCAGCGTGGGTGCCGGGTTCTGGGGCGGCAGCATCGGCTATGGTTGTGGTACCGACGGGAAGCGAGGTGTTTGCTGGGGATAGTGTGGCGGATCCTGGGCAAAAGGAGAAGGATAAGGAGGGAGATAGGATTATTTTGGATGATAGGGCCAGAGGGGAGGTGTATGTTTGCTTTGAGGGCCCTCTGGGGGCGCATTTAAAGAAGGAAGTGAAGGAGAAGATTTGGAAGGATGAATACGTGGAAATTTTTTCCCTCCTTCCTTTGGAGAAGTTTAATTTAGATAAGAGAAAGAAGGATGATAGCAAGAAGGAGGAGGAAGAAAAGCGGAGGTGGCGGCTGATCCCTCAAACGTTTGTTAACTGGTTGCAGGCTTTTGCGATCCTAGCTAGCGTCATTGGCGAAAAGGCGCCGGATAATTGTTCTGGGCTATTCTGCTACATGGATGCTATAGCGGAAGCTCATAGGATTTATGGTGGGCAGACTTGGTTGCGGTACGATGAACAATGTAGGCAGCGGAAAGCTGTGCGGTTGAGTATCCGTAGGGATCAGAAGGATATTGGTTTATGGTTAAAAGTCATGGCTCTGGCTCGTTATGGTCAGCCCTTTCACGGGGGGGGCCGGGTCGGCCGGCCACAATACTGCTGGGGGAGCGGGGACCCAGGCAGGGGGTGTTGGAGCAAAGGCAGGGGTGTGCTGGCAGTTTAACGACAGCCAGTGCAAGTTTGGAAACTCCTGCAAGTTTAAGCATCAGTGTTCAGGTTGTGGAGGGTCCTCCCATGGAGCAGCTCGTTGCTTTAAGAAGGGTAGGCCCAAGGCAGGGGGAGATTTGGGAAAAGGGGGTGAGCCCGGTGAGGCTTCACGAGATGGCCCCTTATCTAGATAGATACCCTAAGCGGGATAAGGCGGTATTGTTGGAGGATGGTTTTCGTGTTGGTTTCTGGATCCCTCCCCCTCCTCATGTTGTTCCGTTTCAGTTAAAGAATTTGTTGTCGGCGCGGCGACACCCAGAGGTTGTGGCTAAAAAGCTTTTTGGGGAGGTTGCTTGTGGGCGGATGGCGGGTCCGTTTGCATCTCCCCCCATTCCCAATTTGGTAGTATCTCCGTTAGGGGTCGTCCCAAAGAAGGAGCCGAACAAATTTTGGCTCATTCAGCATTTGTCGTTCCCCAAGGGTTTGTCGGTGAATGATGGCATTGACCCAGACCTCTGTGCGGTGGTTTATACCTCGTTTGACGCAGCCGTCAGCTGGGTTCGGAAATGTGGTCGGGGAGCATTGCTAGCAAAGACGGACATCGAATCGGCATTCCGCTTGCTGCCGGTGCATCCTGAGAGTATGCGCCTGTTGGGTTCTTTTTGGGACGGTTCCTATTTTGTTGATCGTTGTTTACCAATGGGGTGTTCCATTTCTTGCGCTTATTTTGAAGCATTCAGTTCCTTTTTAGAATGGGCAGTGTGTGATGTGGCGCACCTCTCGTCTGCGATCCATTATCTTGACGATTTTTGTTTATCGGCCCCGCTGAGTCGGCAGTGTGTCAGACGTTGTTGGGGACGATGCAGTGGTTGTCTGGCCGGTTCGGGGTCCCCTTGGCTCAGGATAAGACGGAAGGCCCGTGTTCTTGTCTGAATTTTTTGGGTATCACTATTGATACTGTGTTGATGGAGTGCAGGCTGCCTGAAGAAAAGATCTCAGCTTTGCGGGCAGAGGTGGGATCGGCTGTGCGTCTTAGAAAAATCCAGTTGAGGGACCTCCAGTCTTTGTTGGGCAAGCTTAATTTTGCTTGCCGCATCATGCCCATGGGCCGCGTTTTCTCACGAAGGTTGGCGTCGGTGACCGCTGGAGCGCACTCCCCAAGGCATTACATAAGGTTAACTCGGGACCTTAGGGAGGATTTGGCGGTATGGGGCAGTTTTTTAGAGAAGTACAATGGCCGGTCGCTAATGATTGCGGAAGTCTTAGATGATTTTGATTGTGAGCTCTTCACCGATGCCGCGGGGGGTAAGGGCTTTGGAGCTTACTTCGGCGGCAGATGGTGCGTGGGAGAGTGGCCCGTGGCTTGGCATGAAGCAGGGTTTACACGGAATTTGACTTTGCTGGAGTTTTTTCCAATTGTGGTGGCAGTGTCCGTTTGGGGAGAGCATTTCAGCAACAGGAAAATTCGTTTTCACTGTGATAATATGTTAGTAGTCATGGCAATTAATAACCTGTCGGGCGCGTCTCCTCCGGTGGTCCGCTTGTTGCGATACTTTGTGTTGCGGTGCCTTTGTCTTAATGCGTGGGTTGTGGCAGTGCATGTACCGGGGGTTGAGAACACCATTGCTGATTCCCTTTCTCGCTTGCAGTGGGATCGTTTTTGGAGCCTGGCACCGGAAGCGGAGTCCGCTGGCAGCATCTGGCCGGCGGAGCTCTTGGAATTGGTGTTCGAGAGGCGAGTTCGTTGATCAGAGCATCATTGGCCCCTGGCACGTGGGCTGCGTATGAAGCAGCTTGGATGGAATGGACAAATTGGAGGCAGGAATTTGGGGCGGGGGAGTCTGCCGAGGATTCTGTAGGCGCTTTGCTTTGTTGGATGTGCCGAATGGCTTCCGGTCAGTGGTCTTTTTCCAGGGTTAATCGGTTTATGGCAGGGGTTGCGTTTGGTTGTAAATTGCGGGGGGTTGTTGACATAAAGAATTTTTTGGTTCGACAAGCTGTGAGGGGCTTGAGGAAGGGGCTTCATAGACTGGACAGTCGGAGGCCGGTGTCATTCCAGCTGCTGGAAGAGCTGGGTGTTCAGCTGGAGCGAGTGTGTGTTTCCTATTTTGAATTGGTTTTGTTTCGGTTGGCGTTTTCCTGGGCTTTCTTCGGAGCTACGAGGATAGGCGGATTGGTGTCCCCAGCGTCGTCCCGTGGGGGGGGTGTTTTGGGAGAAGACACAGTTGATTTGGGAGACTCTGTGGAATTTTGGATCCGGCGGTCTAAGACGGATCAACTTGGTTGGGGAAGAAGGGTCACTTTATGGGCATTGGCGGGGTCCTTGATGTGCCCTGTCTCTTGTTTTAAACAGTACTTAGAATTGGGGCCTGGCCGTCTGGGCCCGTTGTTGAAGCATCAGGACGGATCATTTTTGTCCAGGTACCAGTTTGTGGCAGTCTTTCGGAAATGCCTGGAGAGGTTGGGGTTGGAGGCGGACAAGTTTTCAGCCCACTCTTTTTGCATTGGGGCGGCAATGGAGGCCGACAGGTGGGGGCTTCCAGCGGAGACAGTGAAGAGGATAGGCAGGTGGGAGTCGAGGAGGTTCAGGCTGTACGTCCGCCCCCATTTGTTGTAAAAGTCGGGGCTAGTCTGGTGTAGTGGTGTATGTAAAAAAAAAAAAAAACTTGTAATGTTGTTCTAAAGTTAATGGTAGTTACTGGAGTGTGTCTGACTTGTGGTTGTTGTACCCTCCCCCCCCCCTTTTCTTGTTTTGTTTCCTTTTATAGGTGGTGCGCTCCTGGTCTGGATTTTCGGCCATTCATTTGTTTATTGGGGGGCACTGAGAGCTGATGTGCGGCGCAATGGTCGGCAGTTGGGTTGGTCCAGAGACGAGGTAATCGTACGTTGGATCGGGGTGAGGGGCATGCGCTGGCGGCAGGTGTTGGTTGATTTTCACCGGTTCGCTCGATTGGATCGCACCCCGGATGTGCTGGTGTTGCACATTGGGGGAAACGATTTAGGGGCCCGCCCCTGTCGGGAGTTGATTCAGGATATACGGTATGACCTGCTCCGCCTTTGGTCAGTTTGCCCTAACCTGAGGGTGGTTTGGTCGGACATTGTTCCCAGAAAGGTTTGGCGGGGGGCTCGGTCCCTGGAGGGGATCGACAAGACCAGAATAAAGGTCAACAGGGTGGTTGGGAATTTTGTGGCCAGGAATGGAGGAGTTGTGGTTCGGCACAGGGACTTGGAGTCGGGGGAGGGGAATTTTTGGCGATCAGATGGTGTGCACCTGACTGCCGTGGGTATTGATTTATGGGCCTTGAGCATTCAGGAAGGAGTGGAGCGGGCATTCATTTTGGTGGGGTGACTCGCATTATGAGGTGTCAGGTAATGCTCGTGGTGGCGGTGGCGAGGGGGGTTCTTGGAGTCGGTGGAAATTCGGGGTGGGGGGTGGTACATCGGATAGATGGGGGACCACCCCCCTTTGTTTATTCTGGTATGGTAATTGCCTGGCGGACTTGGGGGGGCTCTCCAGGGGTGGGGTCCCCTGAGAGTCGGTTAGGGACACTGTTTTCCGGCAAAGGTGGTGCCCCCGAGCTTGTGGGCGCGGCTGGGGGCAAAATATGCCGGATGGTTTGGTAATAATATTTGGTGTCCGCCAGGTTTTGGGGCTCCAAGAACTGCCCTTGCATTGGTAAAATGGTTATTTATTATCTGTTATAATGTTTGTTAATAAACCGGGCCAATTTGGCCAATTTATCCAAAGAAGGGTGTTGTGTTTTTATTAGCGGTTGGGAAAAAGGGGGGGTTTGGTGTGGGGGATTCTGCTGACAATATGAAGAAAGCCTCTGCAGTAGGGCAGTCAAGGCAGTGCTTACATTAATATGCATCAGAGAATGTAGTGATACAGCTGCAGAGTTGTGGAACACTATCCAGGCTGACTTTGATAAACGTCTGTCTCCACTGAACCTGGAGCTAGGGAAGGCCATGTGCGATTACAGTGCAAACCTAGTGGCAGCACTACGGCTGTGCAACGCTATGTCTTGGCGACATCACATATGGATTATCCTGGTCGTTCTGCAATTTCTATTATGTCCTGGATGCACTGCTGCAAAAAACACGGTCGCTGTGTGCCCACTTTTTAAAATTAAAATGCCTGCCACATCCTCTGTGTTGCATAGACAGTACCTACCAGCTTTTTTTATGGTCTATGGGGAGGTGGCAATTGATGCTACTGTATTGCTGTCTGCCTGGATGAATTTTTAATGTTGAGACTCCAAAATGGGTCTCAAATTTGTGTCTTGTGGGAAGTGCAAACCTTCTGGGAGAAACAGGCCTGCACCTACCACTCAGATACATCTTCATTTTTCACATTAAAATGCTGGCCCACAGCCCGTGTGTTGTATGCATTTTACCTCCCAGCTCTTTTAATCTCCGTTGGGAATGAAAGCAATTGATACTACTGTACGTCTGTCTGCCTGAAAGGATTTTACTTGTCGAGACTACTAGATAGGTCTCCAAGTTTTCTCTTACATGTACTTGCAGGGGTATGGGAGCACAAGCCTTACACCTGTGTCTCATCCACCTTTATATTTCTCGTATTCATACCCTATAAACGTAATGACTGTGCCAAAATAGTGGTTCTGCACTGTAAAATATATTTTTTCGGTTTTGGAAGTCTTTTGACCCGCCAAAGGTGTTTTCAGTGCCTTAAGTTTGGCCTCCCATTGAATCCAATAGGGTTCGGAAAGGTTCCATGCAGGTTTAAAGATCGGTTTCATAAAGGTTTGCGAACATTCCACTTGTTTGGCTCAGTTTGGTAAACTGAACTGTGGAGGTTTGCTAATCTCAAATTGTGAATATATGATGAACAGTAACATACAATTGAAATATAAGCAGGTTTGGTTGAGTGGGGAGGATTACCTGGCATTATATTCCATATATTGTATTGATGAGACAATTATGACACTGTACCCCTATATGGCATGAGGGTCTATAGTTTGATGACAGGATTCATGTGAATTGTATATAACTCAATCTCTTGTTCTGTTGCTATTACCTAATCCCCAGACTAAGGGGTACTTTGCACGTTGCAACATCGCTAGCATCGGCCAGCGATGCCGAGCGTGATAGCACCCGCCCCCGTCGCACATGCGATATGTGGTGATTGCTGCCGTAGCGAACATTATTGCTATGGCAGCTTCACACGCACATACTTGCTTGCCAACTTCGCTATAACTACTGAAATATCCCTCCTTCAAGGGGGAGGTGCGTTCGGCTTCACAGCGACATCACCGCGGCGTCACTAATCGGCCGGCCAATAGAAGCGGAGGGGCGGAGATGAGCGGGACATAACATCCCGCCCACCTTCTCCATTCCACATTGCCAGCGGGGCGCAGGTAAGGAGATGTTTGTCGCTCCTGCGGGTTTACACACAGCGATGTGTGGAGCTGCTGGAACGACAAACAACATCGTACCTGCGGTCGACCCAACATTATGAAGATATCCGACGCTACACAGATCACCGATTTTCGATGCTTTTGCAATCATTTATCGGCGCATCTAGGATTTACACGTTGCGATGTCATAACCGTCGCCGGATGTGCGTCAATAATGACGTGACTCCGACGATATTCCGGATGCGATGTCACAGTGTGTAAAGTACCCTTAAGTATTCGGATGAATAATACAGGTACTGGTTTTTCAGCTGTTGCTGAAAGAAAAAGATCCATTGCTATAAGTGAAGAACTATGTTTAATTTTACTTATTTTGAATCCAAATTGGGTGTAAGGCCATGTGCCCATGGGAGCTTGCTTCTGCGGATTTTGCCGCGGAAAACCTGCGGCTTTATCTGGATTTTCTAGATAAATCCACAGGTTTTAGCATGTACAGCCCGTCCCCATGTTGTCCTATGGGAAATGTGGAGTGTCTGTGTCCACGTTGCGGAATGTGCGACTGCGGAATATGTTGCGGATATCCCGCAGCCGCACATAACTGCATGTCAATTATTCCTGCGGATTTACCTGTGGATGGTCCCTTGCTTACCTGCCTTGATAGCAGACACCCGGTCACTTTCCCTCGGTGCACAGGAGGCTGGAGCGCGGTGGATACATGAGCAGGAAGGAGGAGGTGGGCGGGGCCTGCACAAGCTCCGGTCATGTGACAGCCAGAGCTCGTTCAGGCCCACCCACTTTCTCCTGCACAGTGTAGAGACGCTGACAAACGCCGGAGAGAAGTGCTGCATGATGGAGGTAAGTATGAACTCCCCCGATCACTGCAGCACTTGTTCTGCATTGAGGATGCAGTGCTGAAGCCATGGTACTGTATCCTCAATGCAGAATGCCTGCAGGATATCCGCAGGACATTCCGCAAATAAACCGCAGCATTGAAACAGACAAAGTTGTGCTTCGGCTTTCTGGGAGCTCCTGCGGAATGTCCTGATATAACCGCAGGACACTTTCCCTCATGGGCACATAGCCTAAGAGCATCTGCTGAGACATGAACTAATGCGGGTGTCACACAGTGCGATCTATCGTGCGATTGCACGAGCGATCGTACCCGCCCCCGTCATTTGTGTGTCACGGGCAATTAGTTGACCGTGGCGCACAAAGTCGTTAAACCCCAGTTACACGTACTTACCTGCTGAGCAACCTCGCTGTGGGCAGCGAACATCCACTTTCTGAAGGGGGAGGGACGTTCAGCATCACAGCGACGTCACACAGCAGTCGGCCAATAGAAGCAGAGGTGAGCGGGACCACCTCTCAGCTTCTTCCTTCCGCATTGCCGGCGGGAGCCGCGGGACGCAGGTAAGCTTTGTTCATCATTCCCGGGGTGTCACACGGAGCGATGTGTGCTGCCCCGGGTACGATGAACAACCGGCGCCATTAAAAATAAACTATTTTTTTAAAATAAGCGACGAGTACATGACTCACAATTTGTGAGCGATTCTGCGTCGCTCGGAGGTGTCACACGAAACGACGTCGCAAGCGATGCCGGATGTGCATCACGAAAACCGTGACCCCAACGATGCATCGCGCGATAACTCGTCTCGTGTGACGCCCGCATAAGTCACAGTATGCACGATCATGTTTTGGCGAATGTAATTGGATGTATTTTATGGCATGCTGTTTCCTGTCTGTTGATACATGAGGATGAACTGCACTGACTGATTGGTATCCTCTAGTGTATCAAGTTTTTTTTCCCCATTATCAATAGGGATTTTCAGGGAGAGCCTACGTGGAATGGGGCATTGTTTACATTAGAGTGTTTATACTCTGTGGATAGGCAGGGTTAAAGTAGGGGTTTTCATCCTATTGTATCTCTCACCAAAAACAATATGCAAAGGCATAAAATATGTAAATCTTTATTAAACAATCTAAAAGAAAGGAAAAATGTCTCAACAAATGGCACCTCCCATGGGGCAGATGTACTTTATTGGGAACACCTAGCTAATCCCCTTATATATATGAAGTAATGTCATAAAATATTAGCACCAGACAAAAAACATATCAATATGCAGTACTACTCCATATTTTACATATTTGTCATGATAAGAAAATACAAGTGAAACACAAGTGTTTCAAAAAAATCAACAAAAATTTGCATCACATTGTATGTATACATATTTATGGTCCCATACTGGTACAAAGTATACCTACAAACGGGGAGAAAAAAGAGCATGTCGGTGTTCCCCACACCCAATGCACGTTTCGTATTAGCAATGCTTCTTCCAGTAGTGCTGGAAGCTAGGTGTTCCCATTATAGTACATCTGCCCCATGGGAGGTACCATTTGTTGAGACATTTTTCCTTTGTTTACATTTTTTAATAACGATATACATATTTTTACGCCTTTGCATATTGTCTTTGTTGGTGGTTATAGTTTGCCCGATTTGGTAACTGTGATATATGTGTTCTTCCATCCTTTTGTATCTACCTGACTTTTTTGTCTGGCCTTTGTTAGGTGTGTTATTGAATATGGTTATATTGTCGGAATAATAAAATAATTTTAAAAAAAAATTGTTTTTGAGTATTTACTGTACGCTCTAGTCTTTGCACCCTAGTAGTATAATTTCTGAGTATATGGTAAAATAAGTGGTGACATTCAAAAATACAACTCGTCTCACAAAAAAAACCACTCTCATATGGCAATATTAACGGGAAAAATGCAAAAGTTAGGACTCTTGGTAGGAGAGAAAAAAACGAAAATGAAAAAAGGAAAATTTGCTGGGGATGAAGGGGTTGATAACAGCCCCTCAGACAGGTTACTGCAAGGGTCCTGAGGGAAATATAACTCTGCAGCTCTCTCGGGATCAGTCTCTCTTCACAGCAGATGTGCTGAATAAGCCACTTGTTATCCTGGCACAATTCCCACCACTGTCACGAATGTCTTTTTAGAGTCCTTAGATGGGGCATTGTTGGTCCAGTGATTAGCCCATTAGTTTTGCAGCACTGGGGTCCTGGGTTCGAATTTCATTAGAGACAACATATGGCAAGAGTTTATAAGTTCTCCCTGCGCATGCATTGGTTTCCTCTACAGTTTCCAACCACATTTCAAAAACATTCTATCCCCAGTATTGGCAGTGATAACAATGTCTGTAAAGGGATGTGGAGTATGGTTGCGCTATAACAGTAATTACCCAAAAAATGCAATATGTTTCCAAGATGTCATTTTTGTTAATGAAAGGAGGAGCCTGGGATGTTTGGTGATAGGTCCTCAGGGTTCCTACAACCTGCCGTAACCCTCAGTCTGATACAGCGCCGCACAATCAGCTCTACCCTCACCTACCTATCCCTTGTAGACTGTGAGCCCTCGTGGGCAGGGACCTCTATCCTCCTTTACCTGTCTGTGCCTTGTATTGTTTATGATTATTGTACTTGTCCCTATTATGTACACCCCTTTCACATGGAAAGTGCCATGGAATAGATGGCGTTATAATAATAAATAATAATAATAATAATAATAATAATAATAATAAAGTTCCCGTCCAGTGATTACAGATGTGAATGGTGGAAAGATTTCTGGAAACTGTTTCACAACCATTTTAGTAACTATTAAAATGGAAAGAATCAATGTGTAAATTGTGTAAATTGAGGTTCCTGAGCCTCAATACATAAGATTTTTCTTCCATTAAGAGCCCACGCCTAACCCAAGAATTGCTTATGATGTGTATTGGCGTCAATCTCTTATCTACAGTCACATGACAGATAACGATTGCATCCACTGCATAATTTTCTCATTCTTTACTAATGGTGAAAAAAATGAACTTAATGCACAAAAAATCAATTATACACTAAAACTGTGAAAAGGTGAAGGAATTTATTGTTGGATGTTTTCAATGATTAGAGAGATGACAAAGAGTATAAACTTACAGTAGTATATTTCTATATGTAAAACATGTGTGATTCTTCAAGGATGTAATAATGGCATCTGCAACCAGTCTACAAAGCCTCCACATTCACTCCTCACCACAACATTTTGATGCTTTCCGGAATGACAACGTTAACTCCCTGTCCTTGTCAGGTACAGTTTTCAAATGATTTGTATAATTTAAAAAGTCAGTGCCAAAAACTGGTGTATCAACAAAAAAATCCCAAAGGTGCAATTATGTTTCCTCATCCAGCCTGAAGAATTTATTCTTCTTCCAGTCTTCTTGTTTTATATACGACATCCTACTTCCTGTGGCAAAATCCTCTTAGACTTCTCAAGCAATGTCTAAGAAATAGTTTGCTTACATGGACTGACAGGAGAACCGAGATACATATCACCTTTGCGGATTGCTAGTCATAGTAATTTAATAGCCTGTTTGTGTGGCGCTCATGAGTAGAGTTGAGCGCGGTTCGTGGTTCTCCAGTTCGCGGCTCGAGTGATTTTGGGGCATGTTCTAGATCGAACTAGAACTCGAGCTTTTTGCAAAAGCTCGATAGTTCTAGAAACGTTCGAGAACGGTTCTAGCAGCAAAAAAACAGCTAATTCCTAGCTGGCTTTCCGCTGTAATAGTGTAAGTCACTCTGTGAATCACACTATTATGACATTTCAGTGTATAGTGTGCGTGAACAGCGCCTTCAGATCATTGCTGTTTCTATAATGGCGATCGCCATTTTTTTTTTTTTTTCCCTTGTCTTCCTTCCCTAAGCACGCGCGTCTTGTGGGGTGGGCCAGCATGTCAGCCAATCCCAGACACACACACAGCTAAGTGGACTTTTAGCCAGAGAAGCAACGGCATGTGTGATAGGATGTCCATGTCACATGTCCCTGCATTATAAAAACGGACATTTTCCTCCAGGACGCCATTATCTCTTCTGCGTCTTAGATGTCAGACATCACTGTCGCAGCTCCGTCTTGAGTCCTATCGCTGATACAGCTGTATGCGCTCCATACACAGCGCTGGAAAGCTTAGGGATAGCACTTTCTAGCAGTCCTTTTAAGGGCTCAAACCGGCAGGGTCAGAGCCATAGGTGACAGGTCCTGAAAACAGCGACAGCGTCTGTGTAGCCAAGGTCAGGGATTTCCTCCCTGCATTTCCCTATTAGGAGGGATAGAAAGGCAGGCTTCCATTCTTCTACCCAGAGCCCCAAAATCCTGGCACTGTACCCTCTTGTCCTCTGCACACTCCAACTCATTATAACTAAGCCATTATACTAGCAAACACTCAGTGTACCTAGTGGCATCCTATACGTGGCTATTGGACTTTGCTATAGTCACACTAGTGCAAAGACATTTGCAGAGCGCGTCTGCCTGCATTGCACACTCCAACTCATTATAACTAAGCCATTATACTAGCAAACACTCAGTGTACCTAGTGGCATCCTATACGTGGCTATTGGACTTTGCTATAGTCACACTAGTGCAAAGACATTTGCAGCACCTCTACCTGCATTGCACACTTCAACTCATTATAACTAAGCCATTATACTAGCAAACACTCAGTGTACCTAGTGGCATCCTATACGTGGCTATTGGACTTTGCTATAGTCACACTAGTGCAAAGACATTTGCAGAGCGCGTCTGCCTGCATTGCACACTCCAACTCATTATAACTAAGCCATTATACTAGCAAACACTCAGTGTACCTAGTGGCATCCTATACGTGGCTATTGGACTTTGCTATAGTCACACTAGTGCAAAGACATTTGCAGCACCTCTACCTGCATTGCACACTCCAACTCATTATAACTAAGCCATTATACTAGCAAACACTCAGTGTACCTAGTGGCATCCTATACGTGGCTATTGGACTTTGCTATAGTCACACTAGTGCAAAGATATTTGCAGAGCGCGTCTGCCTGCATTGCACACTCCAACTCATGATAACTAAGCCATTATACTAGCAAACACTCAGTGTACCTAGTGGCATCCTATACGTGGCTATTGGACTTTGCTATAGTCACACTAGTGCAAAGACATTTGCAGAGCGCGTCTGCCTGCATTGCACTTTCCAACTCATTATAACTAAGCTATTATACTAGCAAACACTCAGTGTACATAGTGGCATCCTATACGTGGCTATTGGACTTTGCTATAGTCACACTAGTGCAAAGACATTTGCAGAGCGCGTCTGCCTGCATTGCACACTCCAACTCATGATAACTAAGCCATTATACTAGCAAACACTCAGTGTACCTAGTGGCATCCTATACGTGGCTATTGGACTTTGCTATAGTCACACTAGTGCAAAGACATTTGCAGAGCGCGTCTGCCTGCATTGCACACTCCAACTCATGATAACTAAGCCATTATACTAGCAAACACTCAGTGTACCTAGTGGCATCCTATACGTGGCTATTGGACTTTGCTATAGTCACACTAGTGCAAAGACATTTGCAGCACCTCTACCTGCATTGCACACTCCAACTCATGATAACTAAGCCATTATACTAGCAAACACTCAGTGTACCTAGTGGCATCCTATACGTGGCTATTGGACTTTGCTATAGTCACACTAGTGCAAAGACATTTGCAGAGCGCGTCTGCCTGCATTGCACACTCCAACTCATTATAACTAAGCCATTATACTAGTATTTTTGCTGCCAGTTTAAGGGCTGTAGTTGCATTGTCAGGGATATTTATTCTTTATTATTCTGCTGTTACTAAAGCTAGACCACCACTGCAATCTACACCACCTCTCAATTTTTACTACCACATTTTCAGTGCACAATCTTGTCGCAATCAACATGAGTGGCAAAATGACAGATGCTGGTGGAAAGGGGAAGAGGCGTGGTGGAAAAGGCAAAAAAGGTTTTGTCCGTGGGGAAGGTGGCAAAGCTCCATTATCATCTGCTGAAGATAGACCATCTACCAGCAAAAGTAAGATGTCTACTACTTACCGTGGACAATCCGATGTGCTCCCTTTTTTACGGACACGAACAACAGGAACAAAGGTAGATGATGGCCAAAAAAGGAAAATGCTTGAATGGATCTCAAGTGGTCCAACAAGTGCCCTCTCAGCCACTTCAAGTACCGCATCCAAAAAACACCAGTCCTCTGAGTTGTCATCCCAATCAAACTTGCTTTCTCCCAGCTCTGAAGTCTCCATCAGCCCTGCACAGTATGGTGGAACTGAGATGGCTGAGTCTGCAGAGCTGTTCAGTCACACTATAGCCTGGGAATCAGAGGTCTGCTCCCAAGCTACAGTGAGTACAGAACAGGAAATGGTCTGCAGTGACGCCCAGAACCTTTGTGACTCTGATTCAGGCCGTGAGGACCAAGTTTCTGAGCATAATGTTGACCCTTTGTCACAAACTGTAACACCTGTGGTTATAGACAATGAGGAACATACTGATGAAGATGAGACGCAGATACCCGATTGGGATGACAACTTAAATATTCGGTCAGGGCAAGAAGAGGCTCGGTCTGAGGGGGAGGGGAGTGCAAACACAACAATTGATGATGAAGTTCTAGATCCCACCTACTGTCAACCCACAGTCAGGCACTTGAGGAGGTCAACAGAGGTGGTGGAGGAGGATGCAACTGATGACGAAGTTACCTTGCGCCTTCCTGGACACAGTCGGAGTACTGGTAGCACGTCTACAACTGCATCCTCAGCCACCACTCTGCCTCTGAGCATTATTCGGGGTGGATCAACAGGTCGCATGGCCTCTAAGCCTTGCCTAGCCTGGTCCTTTTTTGACATAGAAAAAGATCGCCCAAATTATGTGATCTGTAAAATTTGTCATGGTTCTCTTAGTAGAGGTCAAAACCTCAGCAGTTTGACAACTTCTTCCATGAATCGTCACATGAATAAATATCATATGGCCCGGTGGGAAGCTCACCGTGCTGCAATGCGGCCTAGCGGAGCGAACCATCCACCGCCTGCCCCTTCCAGTGTATCCGCGTGCTCGTCATCTTCTAGGACTGTGGGGACAGCTGTCACACCTGTTTTTCCACCCACAACTTCCACCACTGTAACCGCAACAGGCAGTTTGCTTGGTAAGTCGTCAGTTGGTTTGGAAGGGGAAACAAGTGAGTGTGTACAGCTCTCTCAGACATCGATAGCACCAACGTTGGATGAAGGCAACATCATGACTCCGCCTGCACTTTCCTCACAAACCTGCATTTTTCCAGGGACACCCTACTCAACACCGTCTACACACAGCAGCCAGATCTCTGTCCCTCAGATGTGGTCAAATAAAAGGCCACTTCCTGCGACCCATGACAAAGCTAAGAGGTTGACTCTATCCCTCTGTAAGCTCTTGGCTACCGAAATGCTGCCTTTCCGCCTAGTGGACACACAGGATTTTAGAGACCTTATGTCTGTCGCTGTGCCCCAGTACCAGATGCCTAGTCGCCACTACTTCTCTAAGAAAGGTGTGCCCGCGCTACACCAGCATGTCGCACACAACATCACCGCTTCCTTGAGAAACTCTGTGTGTCAACGGGTGCATTTCACCACCGATACTTGGACCAGTAAGCATGGACAGGGACGTTACATGTCGCTGACTGGGCACTGGGTAACTATGGTGATAGATGGTGAAGGGTCTGCTGCCCAAGTCTTGCCGTCCCCACGACTTGTGTGTCAATCCTCTGTCTGTCCAAGTTCCGCCACTGCTTCTGCATCCTCCACCTCATCTGGGTCCTCCACCTCCGCCCCAAGCCTGCCTGGTCAGGCCAACAGCGTTCTCACTGCGCAGAAGGAATCACGCACCCCTCATTACTATGCTGGCAGCAGAGCACAACGGCATCAGGCGGTCTTTTGCTTGACATGTCTTGGGAATAAGAGTCACACAGCTGAGGAGTTGTGGTCAGCTCTGCGGTCCGAGTTTAATAAATGGTTGTCTCCACTCAACCTGCAGCCTGGTAAGGCCGTGTGCGACAATGCTGCAAACCTGGGTGCGGCCCTTCGCCTGGGCAAGGTGACACACGTACCTTGTATGGCTCACGTGTTGAACCTTGTCGTGCAGCAATTTTTAACACACTATCCCGGCCTAGATGGCCTTCTTACCAGGGCACGAAAACTGTCTGCTCACTTCCGCCGTTCAAGCGCCGCAGCTGAGCGACTTGCATCGCTCCAGAAGTCTTTCGGCCTGCCGGTTCATCGTCTGAAATGCGATGTGGCGACACGCTGGAATTCGACTCTCCACATGTTACAGCGACTGTGGCAGCACCGCCGAGCCCTGGTGCAATACGTCATGATGTATAGCCTGGGCCAACGAGATGCAGAGGTGGGGCAGATCACCCTTATGGAGTGGTCTCAGATCAAGGACCTATGCACCCTTCTGCACTGCACAGTTTCGACATGGCGACGAATATGTTTAGCGCTGACAATGCCATTATCAGCATGACGATTCCAGTCATTTACATGCTGGAGCAGACGCTAAACACTATTCGGAGTCAGGGGGTGGGACAACAGGAAGGGGAGGAACTACAGGAGGATTCACATGCGCAAGACACAACAACATCACCAAGGTCCAGACGTTCATCATCACCAATGCGCAAGGCATGGGACCATGGGGGACAGGGATCAACAAGGGCGCATGGTAGCAGGCGAGATGTTGAGGAAGGTGCAGGAGGACATGAAGAAATGGAGGACGAAGTGTCCATGGACATGGAAGACTCAGCAGATGAGGGAGACCTTGGTCAAATTTCAGTTGAAAGAGGTTGGGGGGAGATGTCAGAGGAAGAAAGAACGGTTAGCACCTCTATGCCACAAACACAGCGTGGACTTGGTCCGCATGGCTGCGCAAGACACATGAGTGCCTTCTTGTTGCACTACCTCCAACATGACCCTCGTATTGTCAAAATTAGAAGTGATGATGACTACTGGCTTGCCACACTATTAGATCCCCGGTACAAGTCCAAATTTTGTGACATAATTCCAGCCATAGAAAGGGACGCACGTGTCCAGCTGCCAGCGTTGTCTCTGAACGTGTATTCAGTGCTGCTGGGTGTGTGCTGACAGATAAGCGCACGCGTCTGTCCAGTGACAATGTGGACAGACTGACGTTCATCAAAATGAACAAGTCATGGATCCAGAAGGAATTTACTACCCCTGTGTCATCCTGGGGAGAGTAAATGCTTGTGGATTTGGAATGTGCTTGATGCAAATCAAAACATCCTGTTTGCAACTAGGGCACAAGTGCTGCCACTTAATGGGTGGGTGTGTGTGGGGCACAATTTTTGGAAAAAAGGGAGACTCCGCTTGGAGTAACCCTTGCTTGATGTGTTTTTAAATGAAGCCAAGATGAACAGAGCTGGGATCAGGAAAGACTTTGCTACCTACCCCGGAGTCATCCTGGGGACGGTTAAGTATGGCGTATTTTTGAATGTACTTGATGCAAATCTAGCTGTGAAGTGTACAACTGGGGCACAACTGCTGCCACTGAAGGGGTGGGTGTGTGTGGGGCCCAATTTTTGGAAAAAAGGGAGACTCCGCTTGGAGTAACCCTTGCTTACATTGTTTTTAAAAGAAGCCAAGATGAACAAGTCATGGTTCAGCAAAGACTTTATCTACCTACCCCGGTGTCATGCTGGGGACGGTTAAGAATAGCGTATTTTTGAATGTGCTTGATGCAAATCTAGCTGTGAAGTGTACAACTGGGGCACAACTGCTGCCACTGAAGGGGTGGGTGTGTGTGGGGCCCAATTTTTGGAAAAAAGGGAGACTCCGCTTGGAGTAACCCTTGCTTGCTGTGTTTTTAAAAGAAGCCAAGATGAACAGAGCTGGGATCAGGAAAGACTTTGCTACCTACCCCGATGTCATCCTGGGGACGGATAAGAATGACGTATTTTTGAATGTGCTTGATGCAAATCTAGCTGTGAAGTGTACAACTGGGGCACAACTGCTGCCACTGAAGGGGTGGGTGTGTGTGGGGCCCAATTTTTGGAAAAAAGGGAGACTCCGCTTGGAGTAACCCTTGCTTACATTGTTTTTAAAAGAAGCCAAGATGAACAAGTCATGGTTCAGCAAAGACTTTATCTACCTACCCCGGTGTCATGCTGGGGACGGTTAAGAATAGCGTATTTTTGAATGTGCTTGATGCAAATCTAGCTGTGAAGTGTACAACTGGGGCACAACTGCTGCCACTGAAGGGGTGGGTGTGTGTGGGGCCCAATTTTTGGAAAAAAAGGGAGACTCCGCTTGGAGTAACCCTTGCTTACATTGTTTTTAAAAGAAGCCAAGATGAACAAGTCATGGTTCAGCAAAGACTTTATCTACCTACCCCGGTGTCATGCTGGGGACGGTTAAGAATAGCGTGTTTTTGAATGTGCTTGATGCAAATCTAGCTGTGAAGTGTACAACTGGGGCACAACTGCTGCCACTGAAGGGGTGGGTGTGTGTGGGGCCCAATTTTTGGAAAAAAAGGGAGTCTCCGCTTGGAGTAACCCTTGCTTGATGTGTTTTTAAAAGAAGCCAAGATGAACAGAGCTGGGATCAGGAAAGACTTTGCTACCTACCCCGGTGTCATCCTGGGGACGGATAAGAATGGCGTATTTTTGAATGTGCTTGATGCAAATCTAGCTGTGAAGTGTACAACTGGGGCACAACTGCTGCCACTGAAGGGGTGGGTGTGTGTGGGGTCCAATTTTTGGAAAAAAGGGAGACTCCGCTTGGAGTAACCCTTGCTTGCTGTGTTTTTAAAAGAAGCCAAGATGAACAGAGCTGGGATCAGGAAAGACTTTGCTACCTACCCCGGTGTCATCCTGGGGACGGATAAGAATGACGTATTTTTGAATGTGCTTGATGCAAATCTAGCTGTGAAGTGTACAACTGGGGCACAACTGCTGCCACTGAAGGGGTGGGTGTGTGTGGGGCCCAATTTTTGGAAAAAAGGGAGACTCCGCTTGGAGTCACCTTGCGGTGTTTTACATGACTTTAGAAGGGCGTGCCATGCCTATATCTGTGTGTCCTCCTCTTTTTCCTTGTCCAGCTGTTTTGTTTTCGCATGAGTATATGTCCTTGTCACTTTCCCATGTGTTTGTGTTGTGTTGTGAGTTGTTTGTCACCTTTTGGACACCTTTGAGGGTGTTTTCTAGGTGTTTTTATGTGTTTGTGATTGCCTGCCATTGTTTCCTATGCAGTTCGAGTTCGGTTCGTCGAACGTTCGACGAACCGAACTCGAACGGGACTTCCGTTCGGCGAACCGACCTCGAGCCGAACCGGGACCGGTTCGCTCATCTCTACTCATGAGGCTTCAGTCCCCACAGGGTACTGCACCTCGGCTGAGGTGCGGTATTCAACCCGGGTAAGGAGGAGGTCATTGCCGGTAACCACAACAATCCACACAACACATAGTCAGTTTCCCTCCCACTGGCACTGGGTTACAGTAGGGTACTAGGGGTGGCCATCACAAGGTATGGGACCTCCTGCCCACTAGTTCAGCAACCCAAAGGAGGAGCATCTTAAGGGGGAGCAAGGCAACACAGGCACACAGACAGTCGAAATAAGACAAGGAATAAGTGAGGGGTGGAGAGAAGATGGTCGCTGAGGAGAGAGCTGCACCATAGCTTCAAGTCCCACCAGCAAAATCCATAGGGCAGGAGATAGCACATCTCCTGGCGCACACAAAGTGCCTGGGGCACAGCAACATACTAGAGCCAGGAGCTGTGACAAAAGAGCGGCACCAGTAACGGACTCGCGCTGCCTGCCATATGGGCAAGAACCAGAGCCAATACAAGGTAAAGGGTCTTAGCGTAGCTTCAAGCCACAGGGACCCACACATAACAGCGCAAGTAAGAAGGACTCACAGAGGGATGCACTGGCTCTGACTTTCGAACTATCCGGGATTTGCTGGAGCCCATTACAGCGTAGTCCGGCACTCCAGAGGCGGTGATGCTTCATTAAGTAAAGAGCTTTGACTGCAACCCCTGTGTCGTCCAATCTTTCCTGCGCCCTACCCTCACCCTCGCCTTAGCTACACAGCAGCAGGAGACTACTACTCCCAATGTTCCTGGGGCCTGAGCTCTGCCTTTGGAGAGCTGCACCAACAGAGCTGTGCTACCATCTTCCCCAGAGGATACCTCCCACAGCAACAGCTCCTATGTTAGCCGCAAACCACAGGTGGCATCACAAACACAAACTTTATTCTCCCCTATAAATAACCCCTCCATCTTTATTGACACCGCCGGGGTCACAGAGCTGGGCCTGGCCGCTGTGATATCCCACCCTCTACACTGGCTTGGTGACGAGTAAACCCCCAGACCCCGTGTGCGCGTCATTTACACATTCAGACCAGATAAGTTAATGATTTGCACTGGGCAATCTGTAGTAGATCACTCAGTGTGCATTGTCTGCCATGGCTCTCAACAGGGTGATGTAGAGCTAAGATCAATAATATTTGTTTGTGAAGATGATCATTTCACTTGATGAACAAGCCTTTTGCTTGATCATTGAGTGATTGTCAGCCTGTTTACACTGCAGGGCATAAGGCTATGTGCGCACTAGACGTTTTTGCCGCGTTTTTAGCGGCGTTTTTTACCGCGTTTTTGTGCTGAAAACGCAGTGACATTGCTTCCCCAGCAATGTCAATGGGTTTTCAGAAGTGCTGTCCTCACACAGCGTTTTTTTTTAGCTGCGTTTTTGTGGTGACCACAAAAACGCAGCATGTCAATTATTTCTGCGTTTTCCACTGCGTTTTTCACTCATTGAATTCAATGAGATGTTAAAAACGCAATGAATAACGCATATAGCCGCGTTTCTATGACTAAAAACGCAGCTATAAACGCAAGGGGTGGGCACTACAGTGACGTGTACAGGAAGAGGATTCCTTCTGTTGGTAAACACAGAAGCAGGAATCCTCCCGGTACCGTCACCGCTGCTTCCACCTCCCGTCCTGTGCATGTCAGCTCCGTGCGGCGCCATGTCTGGGCGGGAGGTGGAGGCAGCGGCGAAAACCAAAGTGAACAGTAGAAAAAAAAAAATGTCATATATACTCACCTGTCCGCAGGGTCCCGGTGCCATGCCCGCTCCCATCTCCTCCCGGTACCGCCGCTCTGGCTGTGTGCAGTCTCCCCGGCCAGCAGGACCTTGCTTGCAGGACCTGGCGCTGATCACCTGATGCAGTCACCTGACGCATCAGCTGATCGCGGTGTCGCCGGCTTTTTCGGCCGGCTATCAGCTGATCCTGCCGTCAGGGGACTTCATCAGCTGATTACCGGCAGCTCCGGCAGCGATCGTATAGGATCAGACTCCTGTCCAATCGATCGCTCCAGGAGCTGCCGGTAATCACCACAGCACATAAGTGAGTATTATTTTTTTTTTTTTTCTACTGATGCATCAGCTGATTGTATAATCGGCTTTTATACAATCAGCTGATGTGTGATGTGATTCAGGCACTTGATCCTGACACATCATCTGATCGCTTTGCCTTCCAGCAAACCGATCAGATGATATTGGATCCTGATTGGACGGCGCGGGACCCTGACCCAGGATTACTGCGGAGGGGGGTTTATTTCAATAAAGATGGAGTCACTAATTGTGTTGTGTTTTATTTCTAATAAAAATATTTTTCTGTGTGTTGTGTTTTTTTTTTATCATTACTAGAAATTCATGGTGGCCATGTCTAATATTGGCGTGACACCATGAATTTCGGGCTTAGGGCTAGCTGATAATATACAGCTAGCCCTAACTCCATTATTACCTAGCTAGCCACCCGGCATCAGGGCAGCTAGAAGAGTTGGATACAGCGCCAGAAGATGGCGCTTCTATGAAAGCGCCATTTTCTGGGGTGGCTGCGGACTGCAATTCGCAGTGGGGGTGCCCAGAAAGCATGGGCACCCTGCACTGTGGATTCCAATCCCCAGCTGCCTAGTTGTACCCGGCTGGACTCAAAAATTAGGCGAAGCCTACGTCATTTTTTTTTTTTAATTATTTCATGAAATAATTAAAAAAAAGGGCTTCTCTATATTTTTGGTTCCCAGCCGGGTACAAATAGGCAGCTGGGGGTTGGGGGCAGCCCGTATCTGCCTGCTGTACCCGGCTAGCATACAAAAATATGGCGAAGCCCATGTCATTTTTTTTTCTTTTTGGGCAAAAAACTGCATACAGTCCTGGATGGAGGATGCTGAGACTTGTAGTTCTGCAGCTTCTGTCTGCTCTCCTGCATACACTATTGGATGGAGGATGCTGAGCCTTGTAGTTCTGCAGCTGCTGCCTGCTCTCCTGCATACACTAGTGAATGGAGGATGCTGAGACTTGTAGTTCTGCAGCTGCTGTCTGCTCTCCTGCATACACTAGTGAATGGAGGATGCTGAGACTTGTAGTTCTGCAGCTGCTGTCTGCTCTCCTGCATACACTAGTGAATGGAGGATGCTGAGACTTGTAGTTCTGCAGCTGCTGCCTGCTCTCCTGCATACACTAGTGAATGGAGGATGCTGAGACTTGTGGTTCTGCAGCTGCTGCCTGCTCTCCTGCATACACTAGTGAATGGAGGATGCTGAGACTTGTAGTTCTGCAGCTGCTGTCTGCTCTCCTGCATACACTAGTGAATGGAGGATGCTGAGACTTGTAGTTCTGCAACTGCTGTCTGCTCTCCTGCATACACTAGTGAATGGAGGATGCTGAGACTTGTAGTTCTGCAGCTGCTGCCTGCTCTCCTGCATACACTAGTGAACGGAGGATGCTGAGACTTGTAGTTCTGCAGCTGCTGTCTGCTCTCCTGCATACACTAGTGAATGGAGGATGCTGAGACTTGTAGTTCTGCAGCTGCTGTCTGCTCTCCTGCATACACTAGTGAATGGAGGATGCTGAGACTTGTAGTTCTGCAGCTGCTGCCTGCTCTCCTGCATACACTAGTGAATGGAGGATGCTGAGACTTGTAGTTCTGCAGCTGCTGCCTGCTCTCCTGCATACACTAGTGAACGGAGGATGCTGAGACTTGTAGTTCTGCAGCTGCTGTCTGCTCTCCTGCATACAATGAACATTTTGAAGAAGGAAATGACATCAGACCTTTTTTTTTTTTTTTTTTTTCCATCAACAATCTTTAATGGCATTGTGCACTGATTAAAAACGCAGTGAGCAAAAACGCAGCAAAAAACGCACCAAATCGCGGCAAAAACGCATGCGTTTTTGCCGCGTTTTTTAGCCGCGGGTGCGTTTTTTAGACAAAAACGCACATAAAAACGCAGCGTGAAAAAAACGCCTAGTGCGCACATAGCCTAAGGGAAACCAGTGTTTTTAGGAATGATCATTCACGATTATCATTTTTACATGCAGCTTAAATACACAGAATCCAGAAGATGCAATTTTCTTCCTGACACTCCATTTTTCTAAACTAGATAAGTTTTAGCTTATATAAAGCTTTTTTAAAGTCTTTGTTCCTCAGAGTGTAAATAATAGGATTAATAAGAGGGGTGAGAATGGTATAAATCAGAAATAAGACTTTGCTCAGGGTCAGGGTTTGTCCTTTTGTAGGAAAGAGATAAACAATTATTAATGTCCCATAAAGCATGGAGACCACAATGAGGTGGGAGCTGCAGGTGGAGAAGGCTTTATGTCTACCCGTGGTGGATGGGATCTTCAGTATGGTGACGGAAATGTACACATAGGACAGCACAATTACTATAAAAGGGAAAAATACATTTAGGAAACCAGTCAAGAATATTAGTTTATGGATTATAGATGTATCAGAGCAGGAGAGCTGCAGAATAGGCTCTAAGTCACAGTAGAAATGGTCAATAACGTGAGGTCCACAGTAATAAAGATCATATATAGAGATCATATATAACAACATCACAGCGATACCAGCCAACCAAATGACAGTTACAGATATCATACAAAACATGTGAGTCATGATGGCGTTATATCGGAGGGGGTTACAGTTGGCCAGATATCGGTCATAGGACATCACCGACAGGAGAAGACATTCTGAAGACTCCGACATAACAAAGAAAGAAAACTGGAGAATGCAACCGATGAGCGTCACCGAGCTTCCCCCATACAGTACAGTAAGGAGAAGGGTGGGGACAATGTCTGTAGTCAGCAGGATGTCACACAACGACAGCTGGGTAATGAAGAAGTACATGGGGGACTGGAGGGATTTACTAAGAAGAAAGAGGGTAATGATTAAAACATTTCCTGAGAGGGTTGCCAGGAACACGAGAAGCAGTAGAGAAAACAGCGGGATTTTAACATTTTGAAGATTTGAAAATCCAAGTAGATTAACAGAAGTGACATTGTTTGCAACTCTGGCCTGAAAAAAAATAAAGATATCAATTGTGGTCTCAAAATATTTATGGTAATTTTAACAATGAAAGCAGAAAAAAAAATAAAAATAATGATGTTAAAAAAAATGTTGATTGCACATTAAGATTTCTTTGTTCATTTTTTTTATATTCTTCATCTTATTATTCATTTTATTAATTATTTTTCTTCTCAATAATAATAATAATAATAATAATAATAATAATAATTTTACACTCACCATTTTATCCTACAATAAAGGCTTAACTTTTTAAACTCACAATCTTTTATTTGAATTGTGACTTAGATGTTTACATTATATTTTTAGGTAATTATAATTATATACTGTATACTGTAGGCAAAAAAATAATTCGCTAAATTAAAATTATGATAAGAAGACATCAACGTAAAAGAAAATAAGGAAAACCTTCATCTTACAAAGCGAGGGAATATAAAAAATAATCTTGGCTTTTAACCATCAATAATCTAAAAACAATACTTACGTGAAATTGATCTTCGTTGTCCATATATGCGCTCATTTCATACAATATTTTTTTGTCTTTTTATATTATAACTTAGTGGAAATATAAATACATTCATATAACTGTAGACCAGAGCAGATAGTATTACAGTCATTGTATAATGTGTCCAGTAATTCACTCATTTCTCGGTCCCATCAGTGGGGTCTCTTTATACCCGCGGAGTCCAGTGGGAGATCCTCCGAGTATCTGGGTAATACTTCTCCACTGAGACTTAATTTGTCTGGATTCTTTTTTATTGTTTAAATTACATTTCATAATTTTTTCATAATATCAATATTAAAAGCAAAAATACATAGAAAGGAGCAAACTTTAAATTAAAACTATTTTTTCAACTATTTGATTTTATTCTAAACTGAAAACTAAAAAGCTGATGCAATATTAATTACACATTTGATATAAAATTCACCAAATCAGACACCAAACTTGTGCCCCCTCCATATTATACTTACATTCCACATCAAAAGAAAATTAATAAGGAAATGGCCCCTTGCAACTTTAAAACCATCTACGCTTCAGGGAAGGCTTTCTATATGATTTGGAGGGCACCCGTGTGAATTTTTGCCATGTTATCGAGAGGGCTATTTTGTAAGATAGAAAATGATTTTGGATGAGTTGGCCTGGAACATAATCTCCATTCTAATACATCTTAAATGTGCTGCATGCTTCTGAGGTCAGGGCTCTAATTTCTCCCCCCACCCCAATAAAAGCCTGTCTGTCCTTTGCTTTGCGCCAGCGCTTTTTTTGTAAAAAAATATTTACTCTCATCTCTGAGGCGAGGAGCGGGGGGAAGGGCAGTCAGGCACTGGTGGCTGAGATTGAGCAGGGTGGGGGGAACTGTCAGCCGGCGGTCGAGATTGAGAAGCGGGGAGGGGGTGCTGTTGTGCTGACGGATGGCCAGGAGATCCTGTGCACGGTTTACCTGTTGAGGCACTGGGCGGTGGGAAACGGCAGTCCCCATACAGCTCCGCCCCCCAGCCGCATTGCCGCCCCCCTGAATACAGTGCCGTCTGAGCAAACTGCTCAACTTGTCCAATGGACGGTGCAGCCCTGTTTCCCATTATTCAGTTTTGTAGTCTGTACGCTAATTTCAATCAAAAACTATGTAATTCAGATTTCAAAAGAAAAATAAATGACTAATACTGTATAATCATTTTTTTTTACTTGCAAAATATGGTTTTTGACTTACCTAGGCTGTATTCTATAAAAAACGCCAAATTTCAACCAAATTTTCATCAGTCACGACGTCTCAACTTTGTTCTTCACTGTTTCTGGAAATGGCTGATCGCCGACCTCGAAGTATCCATTTGTTTACATCTCCACATTTGTTCGGGGTCTTTTGCGTGCCAGAGCCACACCGATTGAGAAATAGTGCGTTATTTTATTAATCTAAGACAAGTTTGACAAAACAAAACTCAATGAACCCTGCTCCCTCCATTCTCCATCCCCCTGTTTCCTCCATCCTCCATCCCCCTTCTCCCTCCATTCTCCATTCCCCTGGTCTCTCCATCCTCAATCCCCCTGATCCCTCCATCCTCCATCCCCCTCGTCTCTTAATTCTCCATACCCCTGATCTCTCTATTCTCCCCTGCATCCTTCTTCACCCTGCACAGCCTGCCGCCCTCTGCACCCCTCTCTCATGTACCCTGCACTCCTCCATATTTTCCAGCTTCTTTCCTGCTGGGCAAAACTCTATGGCTCTGCCCACCCGATCACATGTACGGGACATCATCGCAGGTCCTGCAGCTCCAGTAGCTGCTCTTCTTGTGCCTCCGCTCCATATAGTTTACAAATTAGCCATGTGGACAGAGCCAGAGGTGCTGGCCCTCAGCGCTCTTCAGATTTTCCGGTACGCCGTACCGGCACATACCACCGCAAAAAAAACACTGCTTTGAGCACTGTAGCACCTTCATGCCAAAACAAAAAGGGGCCTCCCTTAACTTTTCCAACATAACTACACTTTGTAGTTGTCAAAAAAGATTTGGAGATCGTTGATAAACAGAGGACAGACGCTGGTGGAACAATGCTTACAGAATGATGTTTTTCAAAGTCAGAGATCTTCAGCAACTCCTTCCATAATCCCAGAATGCTGCTTTGATATCACTGTGTTACCAGAGAGAGTGATCCTGGGTGGGCACCTACAGTACTGCTTAAATATTGCAGAAAACCTCATAAGGATAAGAATGCAGAGTAGCAAATAGAGGTAGTAAGGAGTACATAATGCTGCCCGCTGATCAGGATTGAAAAAGAGAAAAGAAGCATGGGGTGCCGGACAAGTATGGGAAATTGGCAGGTTGAAAAGCCAAGCGCTGCTTTATGCAAAATTAAATTCAGGAAATTCAGGAAAGCACTTAGGGCCAGTGCATCACAAGGGCTGTATTAAGCAAATACACCTGCAATAGAGATGAGCAGATGTGCCAACATTTTAATTCACCAATTTGTACAGATTTTTCTGGAAAGTTTAATTCACAGTACAGTTTTTCTCTGTGAATTAAATGTTACCTTTTAGGCTTTGGGGTACTTTCTGACCACAGAGCATAATACATAGGTAAAGATTGTTGACCTCGGGGAGATCAACATCCAACACCGCGGAGACACCATCACGTGTTTCTCAATGCAGTGACACTAGAACAAGGCCGTCTGGGAAAATATGCAAAACAAGAATGCCGCGGAGACACCATCACATGTTTCTTAACGCTGGCAGGAAACTAGCCAGGTCTTTCACCGGGAAGGAACAACCACGAGAAGGGCAGTCTCCAGTCAAGGAAACCACCTATACCAAAACATGGTATCCATCCACAGACAGAGAGCATAATAAATACAGCATGCAAAATATAAAAAGTCCATAAAACTCAGTTCACTGCTCATCTGGTTCTCACTGCCTTGCCTCAGGGTCTTTTCTTTCCTTTATCGTATACATCTTCCGTTTAGAAAAGAATGTCCATCCATGGCCTTGAAGGGCATGAAATGCCTTGAAATTGCTATATTAGAGTGCCCTGTGAATTCTGAGGCCTGGTATTACCACAAGTCTTACTCTAGAAAGACTGCGAATAGTAGAGACCAGTGTCTTTATTCTAAAACAAGACTTTCAGCCACTATCAAAAAGGAAAGGATGACAGCGTTTCATCGGGTGAAGTTCAATCCATTTTTATTCCATCGGATGAAAAAAGACAGCAACATTTTGACCGATATGGTCTTTTTCAAGCATAGAGCTGTGCTTGAAAAAGACCAAATTGGTCGAAATGTTGCTGTCTTTTTCCATTCGAAGGAATAAAAATGGATTGAACTTCACTCGATGGAACGCTGTCATCTTTTCCTTTTTGGTATGTTATATCAAATAATCCCTTGATTTTTGACGTGCATTGTACCGTCGCAATGCACACTATTTTTTTTGTATATATATATATATATATATATATATATATATATATATATATATATACAGTTAGGTCCAGAAATATTTGGACAGTGACACAATTTTCGCGAGTTGGGCTCTGCATGCCACCACATTGGATTTGAAATGAAATCTCTACAACAGAATTCAAGTGCAGATTGTAACGTTTAATTTAAAGGTTTGAACAAAAATATCTGATAGAAATTGTAGGAATTGTCACATTTCTTTACAAACACTCCACATTTTAGGAGGTCAAAAGTAATTGGACAAATAAACCAAACCCAAACAAAATATTTTTATTTTCAATATTTTGTTGCGAATCCTTTGGAGGCAATCACTGCCTTAAGTCTGGAACCCATGGACATCACCAAACGCTGGGTTTCCTCCTTCTTAATGCTTTGCCAGGCCTTTACAGCCGCAGCCTTCAGGTCTTGCTTGTTTGTGGGTCTTTCTGTCTTAAGTCTGGATTTGAGCAAGTGAAATGCATGCTCAATTGGGTTAAGATCTGGTGATTGACTTGGCCATTGCAGAATGTTCCACTTTTTTGCACTCATGAACTCCTGGGTAGCTTTGGCTGTATGCTTGGGGTTATTGTCCATCTGTACTATGAAGCGCCGTCCGATCAACTTTGCGGCATTTGGCTGAATCTGGGCTGAAAGTATATCCCGGTACACTTCAGAATTCATCCGGCTACTCTTGTCTGCTGTTATGTCATCAATAAACACAAGTGACCCAGTGCCATTGAAAGCCATACATGCCCATGGCATCACGTTGCCTCCACCATGTTTTACAGAGAATGTGGTGTGCCTTGGATCATGTGCCGTTCCCTTTCTTCTCCAAACTTTTTTCTTCCCATCATTCTGGTACAGGTTGATCTTTGTCTCATCTGTCCATAGAATACTTTTCCAGAACTGAGCTGGCTTCATGAGGTGTTTTTCAGCAAATTTAACTCTGGCCTGTCTATTTTTGGAATTGATGAATGGTTTGCATCTAGATGTGAACCCTTTGTATTTACTTTCATGGAGTCTTCTCTTTACTGTTGACTTAGAGACAGATACACCTACTTCACTGAGAGTGTTCTGGACTTCAGTTGATGTTGTGAACGGGTTCTTCTTCACCAAAGAAAGTATGCGGCGATCATCCACCACTGTTGTCATCCGTGGACACCCAGGCCTTTTTGAGTTCCCAAGCTCACCAGTCAATTCCTTTTTTCTCAGAATGTACCCGACTGTTGATTTTGCTACTCCAAGCATGTCTGCTATCTCTCTGATGGATTTTTTCTTTTTTTTCAGCCTCAGGATGTTCTGCTTCACCTCAATTGAGAGTTCCTTAGACCGTATGTTGTCTGGTCACAGCAACAACTTCCAAATGCAAAACCACACACCTGTAATCAACCCCAGACCTTTTAACTACTTCATTGATTACAGGTTAACGAGGGAGACGCCTTCAGAGTTAATTGCAGCCCTTAGAGTCCCTTGTCCAATTACTTTTGGTCCCTTGAAAAAGAGGAGGCTATTCATTACAGAGCTATGATTCCTAAACCCTTTCTCCGATTTGGATGTAAAAACTCTCATATTGCAGCTGGGAGTGTGCACTTTATGCCCATATTATATATATAATTGTATTTCTGAACATGTTTTTGTAAACAGCTAAAATAACAAAACTTGTGTCACTGTCCAAATATTTCTGGACCTAACTGTATATATATATGTATATATATATATATATATATATATATATATATACTTTAATGAAGGTAACACTCCGTAGTGTAGCAAAAAAGTTCAGACCTTTATTGTTATTGACCCATTATGGGTGTTATCGTTTAAGTCCCTAAGTATCTTTCTTGAGTAGTGTATAGGTACAAACGGGAAGTTTAAATAGTAAAAGTGATTTGTAATACAATACTCATACAATTAATCAATAATATATAATACATATACAATCATAAATACCAGTGCGTGATTTTGTGAATCTTATTTCTTAGCATCAAAACATTTAATTTTGTGCATATATGAAATTCAATAATAACGTGTAGCATACACAAAAGAGTTTAATAATTTAAAATAGAAAAAGTTTTGGTACCAGTTTTATTTTAGTTAGCCATTAAAAGGTATCAACTGCAAAATTATAATTTTGTTTTTCTCACTGAGCATCATAATAACGAGCCCTTGCTCCACCATAGGAGCCCATAGTAACCTCATATATCATGATAATACCCTGCTGTGGCCATATTATGTCACTGGTAACACTGCCCTGCACTCAACGCATTTTACTGGTGCTTCGTCCGGAAGAAGCAGCAGCGAAACGCGTCGAGCTGCAGGGCGGTGTGACCGGTGACATAATATGGCCACAGCAGGTGATTATCAAGACATATGAGGTTACAGTGGGCTCCTATGGTGGAGCAAGGGCTCTTAATTATGATGTTTGACTGTTCTATTTTGCTTACATTCAATCAAGCTATGTAAGTTGTATACTATTGCATGTTGCAAGGTTTATTTGCTATGTAAAGTACTGTAGCCAGTGAGTCTGAGTCACATTGGATGGCATTTATACGCTCTATAGTAAGGCACTTTATGTGACACAGACTAAACTGACTTCCTGTGTAATATTTGATAATATTATGTATACCTTGTAAATACCTCTTTTTGTGATACAGGAGCTCAGATTTTTGCTAAATTTAACTTTGCTATATTAATCATATTGAAGCAGTCTATGTGATAGGAGCAGATTTAGATCTGAACCATCATATTAGTCTATATTATGTATAATCTTATACTGTTCGTCCCCAGTCGCACTGCCCTGTGTATGTTTCTCTTTTGAAATTCCTCTTCGATTGTTTTTAACTCACTGAATCTGCACTGTATGATCTAACATATTTTAGCAATAAAGAATTGTTATTGATAATCTTTGTCCACTTGGACTTCATTTTAATTACAATAGGCCGCTCTGATCCCTGAAGACCATAACATCTAAGGCTATTATGCCATTTTGAAAAAGGAAAAATCTCCTGATGAGCTCCGTTGGTCATTCATATGGAGTGAAACACGCTGAGATGAGATCAGACCTTAAGGAATTCATGATATGAAAATCTGAATATTCTCTAGGCATCTCAGAATTTCCAGATAAGTGCAAAGCCTTATTGTTGTAAATATTGAGGAAAAAAGATCTCTATTGACTATTTCCTGGTGGCTAATAACCAGGACTATAGGGCTTTTTATAGGGCCAGCCACCGAGGAATGGGGGCACCGGAAAAATAATAGTGTACTCCATTGTCAGGCAGGAGTGAGACGATTGAAGGATAGCTTATACTGGGAAATATTGTAATTGTGTATGTATCATATGAACCAGGTGCCAGAGATCTAGGTGGTCTTTTTCACTATAGAGACTTTTTTTTGATTATTGTTTGAGAGGGATAGAGAAGGAATACACAAGGGTGAGCTGCCGAGGAATGGGGGCATCGGTCAAGTAAGGATGCACTCCATTGACAGGCAGGGGAAGTCCTTGTGAGTAGAGATGAGCGAAACGGTCGCAGTTCGACTCGAGCTTGGTTTGCCAAACGGAGGTCTCGCTCGAGTTCGGTTCGGCGAACTGCTCGAACCCCATAGGAAACAATGGGAGGCAATCACAAACACATAAAAACACATTATAAATGTACACATACAGTTAATAAACATTGCCATAACACTTACCAGTCCCCGCGATCCGTCCTGTACTCTAACTCCTGTCGCTATTCCATCCGATGATCGCTGCGTCCACCTGGTAACCAGCACTGCCAGCAGTGATGACAGCACCTATCGTGACATTAAAATAGCAATGTGACCAGTCACGTGTCTGTTAACTCATTGGCTACAGACTGGTCACATGACTATGACGCGTCATGTAGGACCTGCGAGTGCATCTCTCCAGTACGCGGTGATTGTTTGTGTATCGCCGTGTACTGGGGACATGCTCTGGCACGCGGTCGGGTTCCCGGTCTGCTTCCCCGTTCTGTTATAAACCGGCTGCCACATCCGGTCAATAACGGAGATCACCGTTGCTCTAGCAACGCGCCTGTCAGTGATGACATCACCGCTCACAAGCAGCAGCTCCTTCTCACTCACGGAGTGAGAACACTGCACGAGTAATAGCACCGCCTTCTTCCTATGCAACGCTGCTGATGTAGCAGAGCTGCATGTGTTGAAGGAGAAAGAAGACAGAAGAGCCGGATCGTGGAGGGATGCGAGGGAGTAATAAACATGGAGTCTCTAAAGTGTCTGTGTATTTATTTCTATTAAAGTATTTTTTCTCAGTGTGGTGTCTTTTTTTAACCCTTTATTGGAGATTCTTAATGGCCGGGTCAAAGTTTGCTGACATTAAGAATCTCTGGCTTAATACTAGCTGGTAAAACAAAGCCAGTATTATCCCTTACTACCCAGCAAGCCACCGTCAGTAGGGCTGTTGAAAGAGTTGGATACAGTGCCAGATGATGGCGCTTCTATGAATGCGCCATTTTCTGGGGCAGCTGCAGATTGCAATTCGCAGCAGAGGCACCCAGAAACCTCGGGCTAACCTGTGCTGCGGATTCCAATCCCCAGCTGCCCAGGCTGGACACAAAAATATGGCGAAGCCCACGTCATTTGTTTTTTAATTATTTCATGAAATAAGTGAAATAATTAAAAAAAAGGGCTTCCCTATATTTTTAGTTCCCAGTCGGGTACAAATAGACAGCTGGGGGTTGGGGGCAGCCCGTAGCTGCCTGCTGTACCTGGCTAGCATACAAAAATATGGCGAAGCCCACATCATTTTTTTTTTAATTATTTCATGAAATAAGTGAAATAATTAAAAAAAATGGGCTTCCCTATAATTTTTAGTTCCCAGTCGGGTACAAATAGGCAGCTGGGGGTTGGTGGCTGCCTGCTGTACCTGGCTAGCATACAAAAATATGGCGAAGCCCATGTCATTTTTTTGGTGGGCAAAAAAACTCCTGCATACAGTCCTGGATGGAGTATCCTGAGCCTTGTAATTCTGCAGCTGGTGTCTGCTCTCCTGCATACACTAGTGAATGGAGCATGCTGAGCTTTGCCGTTCTGAAGCTGCTGTCTGCTCTCCTCCGTACAGACAAAACACGAGTGTGTCAGCTCCACGCAGCAAATGAAGTGAGCCACACTGTCACCGGAGACTTCCCTCAGGTAGTGCCTGCGTGTGATCTCTCCCACTCTCTCTCCTCTCTCTCTTCTCTCTCTCTCTTCTCTCTCTCTTTTCTCTCTACAGAAGTGTGTAGTTTTTTTTTTGGCACTGATGCATCAGCTGATTGTATAAAAGCCATTTATACAATCAGCTGCTGTGTCATGTGATTCAGGCCCTTGAACCTGACACAGAATCTGATCGCTTTGCCTTCCAGCAAACTGATCAGATGATAATGGATCCGGATTGGACGGCGCGTGACCCTTGACCCAGGATTACTGCGGAGGGGGGGTCTTTGTTTCAATAAAGATGGACTCACTAATTATGTTGTGTTTTATTTCTAATAAAAAATATTTTTATGCGTGTTGTGGTTTTTTTTTTTTTAACTGTACTAGAAATTCATGGTTGCCATGTTTAATATTGGCATGACACCATGAATTTCGGGCTCAGGGCAAGTTGATAATATACAGCTAGCTATGAAAGCGCCATTTTCTGAAGTGGCTGTGGACTGCAATTCGCAGCAGAGGGACCCAGAAAGCTTGGGCCAACCTGTTCTGCGGATTCCAATCCCCAACTGCCTAGTTGTACCTGGCTGGACACAAAAATGGGGCGAAGCCCATGTCGTTTTTTTTTTTTTTTTTAATTATTTTATGAAATTCATGAAATAATTAAAAAAAGGGCATTCCTATATTTTTAGTTCCCAGCCGGGTGCAAATAGGCAGCTGGGGGTTGGGAGCAGCCGTACCTGCCTGCTGTACCTGGCTAGCATACAAAAATCCTGGATGGTGGATGTTGGGAATTAATCGGATTGCTCTTGGTAGTGTGTTCCAGAGCATATAAGCAGCTCGTGAGAAATCTTGAAGATGGGAGTGGGAGGTTCGAAATGTTGAGGATTTCAGTCTTTGGTCATAAGCAGAGAGCACAGGTGGGGTGATAGACAGAGATCAGGGAGGAGATGTAGGGTGGGGCAGAACTGTGGAGAGCTTTGTGAGTGAGAGTGATAAGTTTATGTTGGATTCTGTAGCAGATAGGCAACCAGTGCATTGACTGGCAAAGAGCATTGAAGTGGTTGCAGAGGAAAACTATCCTGGCTGCGACATTCAGAATGGATTGGGGAGGGGAGAGTTTAGTAACAAGGAGACCAGTTAGTAAAGAATTACAGTAATACATGCGAGAATGAATGAGAGCGACAGTAAGAGTTTTTGCAGAGTCAACGGTAAGAAAAGGTCGAATTCTAGAGATTTTTTTGAGGTGGAATTGACAAGAACGAGCAAGTGAACGAATGTGGGGAGTGAAGGAGAGATCGGAGTCAAATATAACCCCAAGACAGCAGGCTTGCTGCTGGGGCGTAATGGCAGAGCCACACACAGAAATGATAATATTGGGTTTCGGAAGGTTAGGAGAGGGAGGAAACAGAAGAAGTTCAGTTTTTGATAGGTTCAGTTTTAGATAGAGGGAGGACATGATGTTGGATAGACAATCGGTAGTATTTTGTAATAGTGCAGGGGTGATGTCAGGAGAAGATGTGTACAGTTGGGTGTCATCAGCATAGAGATTGTACTGGAAACCAAATCTGCTGATTGTTTGTCCAATAGGGGCTGTGTATAGAGAGAAAAGGAAGATGCCGAGGACTGAACCCTGAGGAACCCGGACCGTTAGGGGAAGAAGAGAGGAAGAAGAGCCGGAATAGGATACAGTGAATGAGCAGTCAGAGAGGTCAGAGGAGAACCAAGAAAGAACAGTGTCCTTGAGCCCGATAGAGCGGAGCATAGTGAGGAAGAGCTGGTGATCCACAGTATCGAATATAGCAGAGAGATCCAGGAGGATCAGCAGGGAGTAGTGACCATTAGATTTAGCTGTTAGTAGATCATTAGAGACTTTAGTAAGAGCAGTTTCAGTAGAATGGAAGCAGTGGAAACCGGATTGTAGAGGGTCGAGGAGAGAATTATCTGACAGATAGCGAATTAGACGGGAGTGGACCACACGTTCCAGGAGTTTTGAGATGAATGGAAGATTAGAGACAGGTCTGTAGTTAGCGGCACAATTTTTGTCCAGGGATGGCTTTTTAAGTAATGGGTGTATGCTGGCATGTTTAAAGGAGGAGGGAAAGACACCAGAGGAGAGTGAGAGATTGATTATTTTAGTTAGATGAGTGATGACAGCTGGGGTGACAGATTTAAGGAGATGTAAGGGATTAGGGTCACTGGTGCAGGTAGTAGGATGACAAGACCACTGAAAAACAGTCCAGTTTTTTTTCTCCTTGGCCCAGGTAAGACTCTGCTGGCATTGTTTATTGGTCATGAGTTGCTTTACACAAAGAATGCAACAGTTGTAGCGCATATCCTTCATACATCTGTGTGTGGTGGCTCTTGAAGCAATGACTCCAGCAGCGTCCACTCCTTGTGAATCTACCCCAAATTTTTGAATGGCCTGTGTTAACAATCCAATCAAGGCTGTGGTTATCCCGGTTGTTTATGCAACTATTGCCATCACATTTTTTCCTTCCACTCAACTCTCCATTATTATGCTTGGATACAGCACTCTGTGAACAGCCATCTTCTTTAGCAATGACCTTTTGTTGCTTACACTCGTTGTGGAGTGTCAATGACTGCCTTCTGGACATCCCATCAAGTCAGCAGTCTTTCCCATGATTGTGTAGGATGCTGAACCAGACAAAGGGTATGTCCACATGCTGCGTTCTTGATTTAAAAAAAGTGCACCCTCTGGCAGACTTTGACAACTGTAAAAACTGCTTTTGACAAAAAAGTGCATCCAAAACGCATGCATTTTTGATGCGTTTTGCATGTGTTTTACATGCATTTTGGATGCATTTTTGACAATGTGGTCCCATGGTGATTCAGCTTTGCTACATCTTTGTTGTGTCACAGCAGCACCGTAGAGCATGACTAACCGCTGACAGCAGACAGAGACAGAGCCACGCGATGAGCATGAACTCGGATAAACTTCCGAGGTCAGTGCCAGGGCACTAACGCAGCTGTGACATCAGAATTTCACTTGACTTCATTGTTATCGTGCTGCTCTGTTTCTGTGTGCTGTAGTGAAACTGGATGAACCTCTGAGGTCAGTGCCAGGATACAGACAGTAGTGTGGGCTTCGCAGTAATAATGTCAGAGCTTCACCCGACTTCATTGTTATCGTGCTGCTCTGTTTCTGTGTGCTGTCATGAACTCGGATGAACCTGTGAGGTCAGTGCCAGGACACAGGCAGTAGTGCGGTGTCCGCAGCAATAACATCAGAGCTTCACTCAAGTTCACTGTTAACGCGCTGCTCTGTCTCTGTGTTGTGGCCTTATTTGTGGTCACAGGTGAAGGACTCACCTGTGACCACAAATCATCTGAGTGAGGGCACTGCTGATCACACGGCTCATTACAGTCACTCGAGCGACTTTCTGTCATAGTTGGAATACTCCAGCTGTGGCCGCGGGTAATCTGAGTGATATCATTGCTGATAGCGCAGCTCACTTCAGTTGCTGCATGGAGCTCACAGGTAGCGGTCATGCTCTATGGCCACTCGCTTTCAGATTCCGATGTAGCAGAGCTGAAAGCATCATGGGACCTCGTGTGAATTACGTTGGACCTGGAGGTTTGTTTGGGGACTAATAAAGTGGTGAAAGAGCGTGTTTAATCGGTCTTTTATTCCAAATAAAGGATTTTTTGTTTGTATGTGTTTATTTTCTTTCACTTACAGGTTAATGATGAGAGGTGTCTAATAGACACCTGCCATGATTAACCTAATACTTAGTGGCAGCTATGGGCTGCCATTAACTTCTTATTTATCTGTTTGCCACCGCACCAGGGCAATTCAGGAAGCGCCGGGTAAGGTTCCCAGACTGTCGCATCTAATGGATGCAATAATTCCGGATGGCTACTGGCTGATATTTATAGGTTGGGGGGCAGCCTAAAAACGATAGGACTCCCCAGTCTGAGAATACCAGTCCCCAGCTGTGTGGCTTTATCTTGACTGGGTATCAATTGAGAGGGACCGCATGTTGGTTTTTTTAAATTATTAATTTATTTATTTTACTGCACAATATAGACATACCCACCAGTGGCTGTGATTGGTTGCATTGAGCAACTGTCACTGAGCGTCGGGGCTCGTCTGAATGCAATCAATTATAGGCGCCTGTGGGAGGGGGATGCAGTGAATATGAGATCACCTAATGAGCGGCCGGCACTTTCAGAAGCAGGAAAAACCGCGGAAGCAGTGTGACAGCCACACCGTGTCGGTGATCGGTGAGTATGAAGGAGGAAGAGACGAAGAGGGAGAGACTGATCGAACAGAGAGAGAGACAGACCGACACCGACAGAGAGACCAAGACCAGGAGAGACTTAGACTGATAGAGAAAGAGAGAAAGAGAGAATGACAGAGAGAGAGATCGAGATAGAGAGACCAAAAGACATGCGTTTTTTTTTACAAGAACGCATCGTAAATGCAACAAAAATGCAGTGCAAATGCATAGCTAAACATTTTGGTTGCGTTTTACACACCTCAGTCATTCCAATGGATTGAAAGTGCAACCAAAACGCAATGAAGAAGTGGCATGATGCTTTCTTTTAGGCAACGATTTTGACAAATATTTGACCAACAAAATGCTGCCTAAAAAAAAGCAGTGTGCGGATGGAATTTTCTGAATTCTCATAGATTTTGCTGGGGAAGCGCAAAGCATGCTTTTTGTCAATTACACAGTGCAGTTTAAGATGCAGCTAAAACGCAGGAAAAAAGAACACGTGTGCACATGGCCTAAGGGACCATTTTAAATGGTTAGGAAGCCATTGCAGGTGTTTTGCGGTAATTATTCTAAATTTCTTTGATAGTGACTTTTGGGTTTTAATTGGTTGTAAGCCATAATCATGAACAGTTACAGAAATAAACATGAACTAGACTCTGTGTGCAATGACTCTATATAATATATAGAAAAAGATCCCTCTGTGTGTAATGACTCTATATAATATATAGGAATAGATCCCTCTGTGTGTAATGACTCTACAGTTAGGTCCAGAAATATTTGGACAGTGACACAATTTTGGCGAGTTGGGCTCTGCATGCCACCACATTGGATTTGAAATGAAACCTCTACAACAGAATTCAAGTGCAGATTGTAACGTTTAATTTGAAGGTTTGAACAAAAATATCTGATAGAAATTGTAGGAATTGTCACATTTCTTTACAAACACTCCACATTTTAGGAGGTCAAAAGTAATTGGACAAATTAACCAAACCCAAACAAAAATTTTTTATTTTCAATATTTTTTGCGAATCCTTTGGAGGCAATCACTGCCTTAAGTCTGGAACCCATGGACATCACCAAACGCTGGGTTTCCTCCTTCTTAATGCTTTGCCAGGCCTTTACAGCCGCAGCCTTCAGGTCTTGCTTGTTTGTGGGTCTTTCCGTCTTAAGTCTGGATTTGAGCAAGTGAAATGCATGCTCAATTGGGTTAAGATCTGGTGATTGAATAGGATAACTGAAGTGAGCACTAATATATATATATGAGTGCAAGCCAAAAAATACATACTATATAAGAATAAGGCTGCACATCAAACTTAGATAATGGTATAATGCCTCAAGCATATGGAAAAATATTGGAATATACAATGAAAAATGCTACTTGCTAATTTGAACATGTGAATAATGAATTGCATACCTGCCATGAATATTAGGAAAAAGGAGATATTTAGCAATCGCATTGATCAATGTAACTGAGCCCCAAGACCTCGTCAAGGTATATCTCTATATTGGGGTCCCTAGCTCTGTGACCCTAACTGTGTGTCATCTCATTGCAATTAAAAACTGCTATGGATGGAGAGGGGTAACTAAGGAATTTCTTATATAGGAGATGGAAAAAACATGGCCGAAAGGGGCGGAGCTGTGTTCACATTCAGAAAAAAAAAAAACCTACATATAACTGAATAGGATAACTGAAGTGAGCACTAATATATATATATGAGTGCAAGCCAAAAAATACATACTATATAAGAATAAGGCTGCACATCAACCTTAGATAATGGTATAATGCCTCAAGCATATGGAAAAATATTGGAATATACAATGAAAAATGCTACTTGCTAATTTGAACATGTGAATAATGAATTGCATACCTGCCATGAATATTAGGAAAAAGGAGATATTTAGCAATCGCATTGATCAATGTAACTGAGCCCCAAAACCTCGTCAAGGTATATCTCTATATTGGGGTCCCTAGCTCTGTGACCCTAACTGTGTGTCATCTCATTGCAATTAAAAACAGCTATGGGTGGAGAGAGAGGGGTAACTAAGGACTTTCTTATATAGGAGATGGAAAAAACATGGCCGAAAGGGGCGGAGCTGTGTTCACATTCAGAAAAAAAAAAAAGCAGTTTTTAATTGCAATGAGATGACACACAGTTAGGGTCACAGAGCTAGGGACCCCAATATAGAGATATACCTTGACGAGGTCTTGGGGCTCAGTTACATTGATCAATGCGATTGCTAAATATCTCCTTTTTCCTAATATTCAAATTGTAGGAATTGTGCACATTTCTTTACAAACACTCCACATTTTAGGAGGTCAAAAGTAATTGGACAAATAAACCAAACCCAAACAAAATATTTTTATTTTCAATATTTTGTTGCGAATCCTTTAGAGGCAATCACTGCCTTAAGTCTGGAACCCATGGACATCACCAAACGCTGGGTTTCCTCCTTCTTAATGCTTTGCCAGGCCTTTACAGCCGCAGCCTTCAGGTCTTGCTTGTTTGTGGGTCTTTCCGTCTTAAGTCTGAATTTGAGCAAGTGAAATGCATGCTCAATTGGGTTAAGATCTGGTGATTGACTTGGCCATTGCAGAATGTTCCACTTTTTTGCACTCATGAACTCCTGGGTAGCTTTGGCTGTATGCTTGGGGTCATTGTTCATCTGTACTATGAAGCGCCATCCGATCAACTTTGCGGCATTTGGCTGAATCTGGGCTGAAAGTATATCCCGGTACACTTCAGAATTCATCCGGCTACTCTTGTCTGCTGTTATGTCATCAATAAACACAAGTGACCCAGTGCCATTGAAAGCCATGCGTGCCCATGCCATCACGTTGCATCCACCATGTTTTACAGAGGATGTGGTGTGCCTTGGATCATGTGCCGTTCCCTTTCTTCTCCAAACTTTTTTCTTCCCATCATTCTGGTACAGGTTGATCTTTGTCTCCTCTGTCCATAGAATACTTTTCCAGAACTGAGCTGGCTTCATGAGGTGTTTTTCAGCAAATTTAACTCTGGCCTGTCTATTTTTGTTAAACCAAAAAAGAGAACCGAACAACAAGGTCTTAAATAAGTTATATCTTTATTATCAAAATTAAAATTATACATAAAACACAAAAAAAATTTTTGTTTAAAAGAACTGAGAGTCCTCAGTGGTTGATAGGACTCTCAGTTCTTTTAAACAAAAATTTTTTTTATCTCTACTGGCTAACACGGTACAAAGATATATTTTACTTACATAAAACACACACACACACGGCTGTTGACTGGAAAAAGGCGTCAAGGAAAACCTGCATAGTATATATGAATAATATCAATCGAAAAGCAAGTGTATGGCAGTAGGGATAGTGTGAGGGAATTCAGGGATAATAATGAATAATGGATTATAATTATTGCCAAAAACTACCAAAAACTAGCAGGCACTGAAATATAGCTAAAATTGGTGCCACATAATTGTGATAGGCAAATTGCAGCTAATGGCAAATAAATTGAATAAATAGGTACTAACCGATAGCCTCAATAAGGCAGGAAAATATAAAGGAGAGACACATGGCTCAGGGGATTTTAGACCCGTAAATAATTAATCCTAGGGAGTTGTCAGAATCGACACACTTCAATCACTAAATAGTGGTGTATTCCCCAGGAATTTGTAGAGCACAGACTCTTCACAATATACAATGCCTGCCCTAGCAAGAGGCCATCAGGTACCGCAAACGGTGCCACATAAATGGGATGTAATCACCAAAGGTATAGCTGGTAGTAGGCAGATAAATAAGTGAGGAAAATATCATTCCAAATTACCACTAACACTAAAACCGCCAGCCACAAAAAAGCAGGTAGAGTAGAGAGAGTGAGACACAGCTCACAGATTTTAGACCAGTAGGGGAAAGGTATAGAGTAAATAATCCTAATCCTAAAGAGGTGTCAGAATCGGCACACTCTAATCACACAAATAGTGATATATTCACCTGGGGTTTGTGGAGCACAGTCTCCTCTCAGTGTACGGCGTGATTAATGACATATGCGTTGAACGACGCATGCGTTCATCCCTTGCGCTGATAGGTTGTTAGTGTACATTTAATCCGAGGCAATCCTTTATGACTCCACCCCCTGAAGAAGTCGCTACGAAACGTGCGCGCGTCGGGGCAGGCGCCGTACACTGAGAGGAGACTGTGCTCCACAAACCCCAGGTGAATATATCACTATTTGTGTGATTAGAGTGTGCCGATTCTGACACCTCTTTAGGATTAGGATTATTTACTCTATACCTTTCCCCTACTGGTCTAAAATCTGTGAGCTGTGTCTCACTCTCTCTACTCTACCTGCTTTTTTGTGGCTGGTGGTTTTAGTGTTAGTGGTAATTTGGAATGATATTTTCCTCACTTATTTATCTGCCTACTACCAGCTATACCTTTGGTGATTACATCCCATTTATGTGGCACCGTTTGCGGTACCTGATGGCCTCTTGCTAGGGCAGGCATTGTATATTGTGAAGAGTCTGTGCTCTACAAATTCCTGGGGAATACACCACTATTTAGTGATTGAAGTGTGTCGATTCTGACAACTCCCTAGGATTAATTATTTACGGGTCTAAAATCCCCTGAGCCATGTGTCTCTCCTTTATATTTTCCTGCCTTATTGAGGCTATCGGTTAGTACCTATTTATTCAATTTATTTGCCATTAGCTGCAATTTGCCTATCACAATTATGTGGCACCAATTTTAGCTATATTTCAGTGCCTGCTAGTTTTTGGTAGTTTTTGGCAGTAATTATAATCCATTATTCATTATTATCCCTGAATTCCCTCACACTATCCCTACTGCCATACACTTGCTTTTCGATTGATATTATTCATATATACTATGCAGGTTTTCCTTGACGCCTTTTTCCAGTCAACAGCCGTGTGTGTGTGTGTTTTATGTATAATTTTAATTTTGATAATAAAGATATAACTTATTTAAGACCTTGTTGTTCGGTTCTCTTTTTTGGTTTAATATATTCTATATCCGAATGGTCTTCATTGATCCTATATCCCCACATTTGACTATGTTTTAGTATTATCTTTATATACATTCTTATTTTCATGAATCTTATGTGGTATGGATTTTGTCCTCTAACTATTGGTGTTCTCCTGTCTATTTTTGGAATTGATGAATGGTTTGCATCTAGATGTGAACCCTTTGTATTTACTTTCATGGAGTCTTCTCTTTACTGTTGACTTAGAGACAGATACACCTACTTCACTGAGAGTGTTCTGGACTTCAGTTGATGTTGTGAACGGGTTCTTCTTCACTAAAGAAAGTATGCGGCGATCATCCACCACTGTTGTCATCCGTGGACGCCCAGGCCTTTTTGAGTTCCCAAGCTCACCAGTCAATTCCTTTTTTCTCAGAATGTACCCGACTGTTGATTTTGCTACTCCAAGCATGTCTGCTATCTCTCTGATGGATTTTTTCTTTTTTTTTTCAGTCTCAGGATGTTCTGCTTCACCTCAATTGAGAGTTCCTTAGACCGCATGTTGTCTGGTCACAGCAACAGCTTCCAAATGCAAAACCCCACACCTGTAATCAACCCCAGACCTTTTAACTACTTCATTGATTACAGGTTAACGAGGGAGACGCCTTCAGAGTTAATTGCAGCCCTTAGAGTCCCTTGTCCAATTACTTTTGGTGCCTTGAGAAAGAGGAGGCTATGCATTACAGAGCTATGATTCCTAAACCCTTTCTCCGATTTGGATGTGAAAACTCTCATATTGCAGCTGGGAGTGTGCACTTTCAGCCCATATTATATATATAATTGTATTTCTGAACATGTTTTTGTAAACAGCTAAAATAACAAAACTTGTGTCACTGTCCAAATATTTCTGGACCTAACTGTATGCCTGAAAGAAGTACATGGACTTTCTACCCTGTTGTTTTTGGGCTATGAGAGATGATAATGTTAATGGTTTCTGCCTTCTTTCTTCATGCGTTATGATCTGTTACACCTCCAGCCTCTGTTTTTCAGATCCCTTTCTCTATATTTTTTTCTTTCTGTTTGCTCTGCTCTCTCTTCCTTCCACTCTGCAGCTTGTTTGTTGTCATCCTTCGTCTCTGTCATCCTTTTTCTTTCTGTTCACTCTGCTCCCATTTTATTCCACTCTGCTTCTAATATTTGCTTTGTTCCCTTATCTCTGCTTCTTTTGTTTGCTCTGATCTTTGTTTCTAAAGCTGGGTTCACACTAAGCGACAGCGACAATGACGTCGCTGTTACGTCACTATTTTCGGTGACGTAACAGCGACCTTGTAAGTCGCTGTTATGATCGCTGCTTAGCTGTCAAACACAGCGACGCAGCAGCGATCATAACGTCGCTGTGCTACATGTGCAGAGAGCAGGGAGCCACGCTTAGCGCTGGCTCATTGCTCTCCTAGGTACAGTACACATCGGGTTAATTAACCCGATGTGTGCTGCAGCTACATGTCACAGTGCAGAGAGCAGGGAGCCGCGCGCACTGCTTAGCGCTGGCTCCTTGCTCTCTTTGCTACAGTATACATCGGGTTAATTAACCCGATGTGTACTGCAGCCACATGTGCACACAGCAGGAGCCGGCACTGGCAGCAAGAGCGGAGGCTGGTAACGAAGGTAAATATCGGGTAACCGGGAAAGGTCTTCCCTTGGTTACCCGATGTTTACGCTGGTTACAGCTTACCGCAGCTGCCAGACGCCGGCTCCTGCTCCCTGCTCGCTTCATTTCGTCGCTCTCTCGCTGTCACACACAGCGATGTGTGTGTCACAGCGGGAGAGTGATGACCAAAAAATGAAGCTGGACATTCAGCAACGACCGGCGACCTCACAGCAGGGGCCAGGTCGTTGCTGGATGTCACACACAGCGACAGCGACGGGACGTCGCTGCAACGTCACAGAAAATGGTGACGTAGCAGCGACGTCGTTGTCGCTGTGTGTGACACCAGCTTTAGGGTACCATCACACAAAGCGACACAACCATCGATCCCACCAGCGATCTGACCCGGCAGGGATTGTTGGTGCGTCGCTACATGGCCGCTGGTGAGCTGTCAATCAGGCAGATCTCCACAGCGATCAGAGATCAGCCACCAGCAATCTGTGTAACGACGCTGTGCTTTGCAACCATGGTACACATCGGGTTAACAAGCAAAGCGCTTTGCTTGGATACCCGATACGTACCTTGGTTAGCAGCGTCCACAGCTGCCAGAAGCCAGCTCCCTGCACACATAACCATGACACACATCGAGTTACTAAGCAAAGCGCCTTGCTTGGACACCCGATATGTACTTTGGTTACCAGCTTACCGCAGGCTGCCAGAAGCCAGCTGCCTGCTCCCTGCACATTCAGATCGCTGGCTCCCGCTGTCAAACACAGCGATATATGCTTCACAGTGGGAGAACAATGACCAAAAAATGGTCCAGGATATTCAGCAACGACCGGCGACCTCACAGCAGGGGCCAGGTCATTGCTGGATGTCACACACAGCGACATCACTAGCAAGATTGCTGTTGTGTCACAAAAACCGTGACTCAGCAGCGATGTCGCTAGCGATGTCGCTTAGTGGGACGCCACTCTCTGCTTTTTCTGTCTGTTTGCTCTACTCTCTACTTCTTCTGTTTGCTCTGCGTTCTGTTCACTTCTCTCTGCTGTATCCTTCTGTTTGCTCTGTTCTCTGTTTATTCCTCTCTGCTGTTTCTGGGGTTTTTTCTGCTCCATGTTTCATACAATCTCCTTCTTCTGTTTGCTTTGTACCTTAATCTCTGCTTCTTTTGTTTTTGCCGATCTTTGTTCCTTCCTCTCTACTTTTTATGTCTGTTCGCTCTGCTCTCTATGTATTCTGTTTGCTTTGCTCTCTGTTCATTTTTCTCTGCTGTATCCTTCTGTTTGCTCTGTTCTCTGTTCATTCCTCTCTGCTGTATCTTTCTGGGGGGGTTTTCTGCTTCATATTTCTTCCAATCTGCTTCTTCTGTTTTCTTTGTACCTTAATCTCTGCTTCTTCTGTTTGTGCTGATCTTTGTTTCTTGCTCTCTACTTTTTATGTCTGTTTGCTATGCTCTCTGCTTCTTCTGTTTGCTCTGCTCTCTGTTCATTTCCCTCTGCTGTATCTTTCTGTGTGCTCTATGCCCTGTTTTTTTCCACTCTGCTTCTTCTGTTTGCCATGATCTTTGTTCCTTCCTCCCTGCTTTTTCTTTCTTTTTACTCTGCACCTTACTTCTTTTGTTTGCTCTCTACTCGGTTCATTCCTCTCTGCTGTATCTTTCTGTTTGCTCTGCTCCCTTTTTTTCCCACTCTGCTTGTTTGCTTTGTTTATTCATCTCTGGTTCTTCTGTTTGCTCTGATCTTTGTTTCTTCCTCTCTGCCTTTTCTTTTTGTTTGATTTTCTCTCTGCTCTTTCCTCTTCTGCTCTCTGTTCCTTCCTTTCTGGTTTTTTTTTTATATTTCTATTAGCTCTGCTCTCTGCTCCTTCCTCTTTTGCTTTCTGCTCTTTCCTGGCTGCTCTTTCTTTCTGTTTCTTTGCTGTCTGCTCTTTTCTCATTCTGCTCTTTGCGCCTTCCTCTCTGCTTTTTATTTTTGTTCCCTTTGCTCTTTCTTAATTACTTATCTGGGCCATGATGAAAAACAAAGAATGTCATACCATGATCATCAATAAAAAAACATATATTTATTAAATTATGGTACTTCAAAATGAAAAAAAAATTCTGATACAAAGATGTGGGAGGGACCCGGCAGTGTGGTAACAACAATAAAAAGGGGGGGAAGATCAATCTACAGCAATGTCACAGCAATAACATGAGTCACGGTGTAATGAAAAAACAATTGGTCAAATCAAAGAGATGCAAATGGGCAAAAATTAAACAAATGGGTGGTGCATAAAGTTATATTAATGCTAATGCTGAAATAATACCTATGCATAAAGTAAAGATCATGTCATAAAATACATTTATAATAGGGCAAAAACAGTACAATAATATATGAAATCACAGCAAAAAATATACAGTAACCAAATTCTCTTAGTTAATTTGGCAAAAACAATTACTCTTGCACCTGCCCTTGGCCTATGCACCCACTAAAACTGATTACTGTGCATAGTCTCAATTTTGCACCATCCCCAGTCAGACACAACCACAACGTGATTATATTTATATTGCACCAAAGTTGATATTTCACAGTCCCAATAAATAAGCAAAGTGCTAAACTAGTTAATCCCATAGCTCAAAGTGTCTATATGCATACCTCCCAAGTTTTCAAGAAAGGAAAGAGGGACAAAGCATGCGACGCGCCGCGGCAAATTTTGACCACGCCCCTAGCCACACCCCTAGCCACACCCATTTGGAAGTAAGGGTCATTCAGCAGATGCCCCGGACTGTTCATTCATATTCATAGCAGTCAGAATTTTTTTATATTTCTATGTGTCACTATATGACATGTTGCTTATTTGTGCCTATCAATCCGTGTTCACACGTTGCATAAATTCTGTTTATTTTTGTTTCTGTCTCCACCAAACTACACAATAACAATCTTCTCTGTTTTTTCCATTTTTGCTGCATTTTTTCTGCCTTTTCTCCATTATTTAATGCGTTTTTGGTTCAGATGTGAATCTGTGTTTTTAAGTGTTTTTATCGTACAGAGAAGCTTTTTCCTGCATTTTTTTAAGCTCCACATAGAAACCTCCAGAGAAACCCCCCCCCCGAAAACCGCAGAATTCAGCGGCGTCTTTTCATGGAACCACATCCACTTTACTTGGACAATTAAACACAGCAGAATAAATGTGCAAAAAAACAGCAGAAAAATATGCAGCATTTATACTACATGTGAATATGGACTAATTGTCCAAGCAAAGTGGATGAGACGTCCTGAAATCTCCGCCCCTGGTGCGTGGAAAGACGCCGCTTAACGGTGCGGATTTGGTGTTTCTTTCTTTATAAGCTTCAGGATTCACATCAGCAACAAATATGTATCAAATAAGGGGGACAATGTATAAAAAATACCGCAAACACGCAATAATCAGAGACCATTGTTATTGCACTCGTGGCGCGGACACCTGCAGAAAAAATGCAGCATTTACGCTATGTGTGAACACGGCCTCAGTGATCCATTTTTATTACATTTTTTATGGGTTTTAATAAAGAAAAATAATAAATTGCGCCTTTTTTTTCCCGCCATTTACCGATCCCCATAAATAATCCTGATTGCTGTGTTGTTCAGGACATTACGATTACAGGGACACCAAATATGTCCCTTTTATTTGCTGATTTGTGATGTTTATTATTTTATAAAAAAGTGCAATAAAATTACATTATTCTATTTTTTTTTATTATTTTTAGTAACTTTATTAGAAGAAAAAAAATCCTCTTTTCCTCTCCCTCTAGAATACAGGACATAGAGATGGCTGCATTGTAGGTTCATTTATGTGAAATCCTCCCTCTGACATCATAGTATCATAGTATCATAGTATCATAGTTTTTAAGGTTGAAGGGAGACTCTAAGTCCATCTAGTTCAACCCGTAGCCTAACATGTTGATCCAGAGGAAGGCAAAAAAAACCCCAATGTGGCAAACAAGTTCCAATGGGGAAAAAATTTACTTCCTGACTCCACATCCGGCAATCAGACTAGTTCCCTGGATCAATACCCTGCCATAAAATCTAATATACATAACTGGTAATATTACATTTTTCAAGAAAGGCATCGAGGCTCTGCTTAAATGTTAGTAGTGAATCACTCATTACAACATCATGCGGCAGAGAGTTCCATAGTCTCACTGCTCGTACAGTAAAGAATCCTCGTCTGTGATTATGATTAAACCTTCTTTCCTCAAGACGTAGCGGATGCCCCCGTGTTCCAGTCGCAGGCATAGGTGTAAAAAGATCTTTGGAAAGGTCTCTGTACTGTCTACTCATATATTTATACATTGTGATTAGATCCCCCCTAAGCCTTCGTTTTTCCAGACTAAATAACCCCAAGTTTAATAACCTGTCTTGGTATTGCAGCCCACCCATTCCTCTAATAATCTTGGTGGCTCTTCTCTGCACCCTCTCCAGTTCAGCTATGTCCTTCTTATATATCGGTGACCAGAATTGTACACAGTATTCTAAGTGCGGTCGCACTAGTGACTTGTACAGAGGTAGAACTATATTTTTTTCATGAACACTTATACCTCTTTTAATACATCCCATTATTTTATTAGCCCTGGCAGCAGCTGCCTGACACTGTCCACTAAAGTGAAGTTTACCATCCACCCATACACCCAAGTCTTTTTCTGTGTCTGTTTTACCCAGTGTTCTACAATTAAGTACATAATCATAAATGTTATTTCCTCTACCCAAGTGCATGACCTTACATTTATCTACATTAAACTTCAATTGCCACTTCTCAGCCCAATCCTCCAATTTACATAAATCTCCCTGTAATATAAAATTATCCTCCTCTGTATTGATTACCCTGCAGAGTTTAGTATCATCTGCAAATATTGAAATTCTACTCCGCATGCCCCCAACAAGGTCATTTATAAATATGTTGAAAAGAAGCGGGCCCAATACTGACCCCTGTGGTACCCCACTATGAACTGAGACCCAGTCCGAGTACGTACCATTAATAACCACCCTTTGTTTCCTATCACTGAGCCAGTTTTTAACCCAGTTACACATATTTTCCCCTATCCCCATTATTCTCATTTTATGTACCAACCTTTTGTGTGGCACCGTATCAAAAGCTTTTGAAAATTCCATATACACAACATCCACTGCATTTCCCTGGTCCAGGCTTGAACTTACCTCTTCATAGAAGCTGATCAAATTAGTTTGACAGGATCGATCCCTCATAAACCCATGTTGATACTCTGTCATAAGGTTATTTTTCTTGAGATACTCCAGTATAGCATCTCTCAAGAAACCCTCAAGGATTTTACCAACCGTAGAGGTTAAACTTACCGGCCTATAATTTCCCGGCTCAGTTTTTGTCCCCTTTTTGAATATTGGCACCACATTTGCTATGCGCCAGTCCTGCGGTACCGACCCTGTTATTAAGGAATCTGAGAAGATTAAAAATAATGGTCTATCTATCACAGAACTCAATTCCTGTAGTACTCTGGGGTGTATGCCATCCGGGCCCGGAGATTTGTCAACCTTAGTGATTTCGAGGCGGCGGCGTACTTCCTGCTGGGTTAAGCAGGTAATATTCAAGGGTGAATTTATGGTATCACTGGTCATGTCATCTGCCATGGCATTTTCTTGTATAAAAACCGTAGAAAAAAAGTCATTCAGCAGGTTGGCTTTACCCTCATCCCCTTCCACCATTTCACCAAGACTATTTTTAAGGGGGCCAACACTATCGCTTTTCAGTTTTTTACTGTTTATGTAGTTAAAGAATATTTTAGGATTATTTTTACTTTCTCTCGCAATGAGTCTCTCTGTCTCAAACTTAGCTAACTTAATTTGCTTTTTACATATTTTATTTAATTTTCTATAATTATATAATGCCTCATCACTACCTACCCTCTTTAATTCTTTTAAGGCTTTCTGTTTTTCTTTTATTGCTTCCCTTACAGCTCTATTTAGCCATAGGGGTTTCCTCCTATTTCTAGCATGTTTGTTCCCATAGGGTATATTTTCTGCACAAGCCCTATTCAGGATGCTCATAAAAGTCTCCCATTTGCTTTGTGTACTTTTATTACTTAGTACATCATCCCAGTTTATTGCACTAAGATCATCTCTCAACCGTTTAAAATTTGCTTTCCTGAAGTTTAGTGTCCTTGTAGCCCCTCTACTAGACATCTTACTAAAGAATACATGAAAACTTATTATTTTGTGATCACTATTCCCCAAGTAACCCCCAACTTGTATATTTGATATGCGGTCTGGCCTATTGGTTAGTACAAGGTCTAGTAGTGCTCCCCCTCTTGTGGGGTCCTGTACCATTTGTGAAAGGTAATTATCTTTCATTGTTATCAAAAATCTATTTCCTTTGCTGGAACTGCAAGTTTCTGTTCCCCAATTTATATCAGGATAGTTAAAGTCCCCCATAATAATTACCTCTCCGAGACTCGCTGCTTTATCAATTTGCTTTATGAGGAGATTCTCTACCTCTTCCATAATATTCGGCGTCTTATAACACACCCCTATCAGTATTTTATTATTCATTCTCCCCCCCCTTATTTCCACCCATAGGGACTCTACATTCTCAGTACCCTCACATATGTTGTCACGCAGGATGGGTTTTAAGGATGATTTTACATATAGACACACACCTCCCCCTCGCTTATTTGTACGGTCATTCCTGAATAGGCTATAACCCTGTAGATTAACAGCCCAGTCATAGCTCTCATCCAGCCATGTCTCTGATATCCCCACTATATCATAATTTTCTTCCAACAATATTAATTCTAATTCCTCCACCTTATTTGTGAGGCTTCGGGCATTAGTGTACATGCACGTTACGTATGACTCTGTACCTATATTCCTGCTTACTGTATTGACTGTCCTAACCCTTCCCCCCGTACCACCCCCAATTTCATTACTTGTGCCCTGGTCACTATCTGCACTACATTCCCCTTCTATAAAGTGAATACCCTCGCCCCCCATTCCTAGTTTAAACACTCCTCCAACCTTCTAGCCATTTTCTGCCCCAGCAGAGCTGCACCCTCCCCATTAAGATGCAGCCCATCCCTAGCATAGAATCTGTAGCCAACTGAAAAGTCGGCCCAATTCTCCAGGAACCCAAAACCCTCTTTCCTACACCAATTCCTGAGCCACCTGTTAACCTCCCTGATCTCTCTTTGCCTCTCTGGTGTGGCTCGTGGCACAGGTAGTATTTCCGAAAATACCACCTTTGAGGTCCATGCTTTAAGCTTACAACCTAATTCCCTGAAATCATCTTTAAGGACCTTCCACCTACCTCTAACTTTGTCATTTGTGCCAATGTGTACAATGACCGCTGGGTCCTCCCCAGCCCCTCCCAGTAATCTGTCAACCCGATCAGCGATGTGCCGAACTTGAGCGCCAGGAAGACAACACACTGTTCGGCGATCCCTGTCTTTGTGACAGATTGCCCTATCTGTCCCCCTAATAATTGAGTCCCCCACTACCAGTACCTGTCTTGCCTGCCCTGCACTCCTATTCCCCCCCTTACTGGAGCAGACACTCCTCTGGCGTTCAGAGGTCATGCCTTGCTGCAGCCATGCTACCCCTGTAATGACATCCCCCTCATCTGCCAAGTTTGCAAACCTATTGGGGTGTGTCAGTTCAGGACTAGCCTTCCTAGCACTTTTCCCTTTACCCCCCTTTCTAACTGTCACCCAGCTACCTACCTCACCATCCTGCCGCTCCCTACTACGATCCTCCCCCGCATCTGACCCAGCAAGCTGCTGCTAAGTGAGCAGCAGACTCCTTTCCATATTGCTAATGCATCTCAGAGTTGCCAGCTGCTCATTTAGATCCAGTATCTGGGCTTCCAAACGTGCAACTTGCGCACATCTCGAACAACAGTATGCACCCTTGAACGGCTTTTCAAGGACTGCATACATGAGACAAGATGTACACTGGATCACATTAGCAATAGTGGAGCACATTTTCTAATGGGGATAGCACTAAACAAATGTTAAGTAATTAAACAACTAAATACAAACAATTCTACTCACACTTACTTTTGCTCACACTTTGCTCACTCACGCTCACAATGAAGAAGACAGGCTAAAATTCCAAAACCCGGTTCTCCTTGAGCTCGCGGTGACTCTTCACTTATCCCAGAAGGCACTGGGAATATGCAAATTATCCTCGCAAGACTCCTTCCCTGGCTTTCAGAAGTCTTCCTTCCGGCTGTAACGGCCAAAACCCGGTTCTCCTTGAGCTCACGGTGACTCTTCACTTATCCCAGAAGGCACTGGGAATATGCAAATTATCCTCGCAAGACTCCTTCCCTGGCTTTCAGAAGTCTTCCTTCCGGCTGTAACGGCCAAAACCCGGTTCTCCTTGAGCTCGCGGTGACTCTTCACTTATCCCAGAAGGCACTGGGAATATGCAAATTATCCTCGCAAGACTCCTTCCCTGGCTTTCAGAAGTCTTCCTTCCGGCTGTAACGGCCAAAACCCGGACATCATCAATCCTAGTGGCTCGTTACCGGAGGACACAGATCCGCTGTTGTTTATCATTCCTGGGGTGTCACACGTAGCGATGTGTGCTGCCTCAGGAACAACGAACAACCTGCGTCCTGATCGAGCAACGATATTATGGAAGTTAACTACGTGTCAAGGATCAACGATGTGGTGAGTATTTTTGATCATTAGCGGTCACTCGTACGTGTTACACGCAACGACGTTGCTAACAAGAACGGATGTGCGTCACGAATTCCGTGACCCCGACGCTATCTCGCTAGCGATGTCGCAGCGTGTAAAGGGGCCTTTACTGTGGCCTATCTTATGCTAAATGATGGTCTTTTCTCTGATCTTATCAGTAGACAATTAGAATACTAGTATATACAGTTACTCCACTTTCAGTACAGCTGGAGAGAACCCAGAGAGAACACAGTGAGAGCGCATGTATAGACATCAGAACTCTGAAAACTTATATTTACAGGAATGTAGCAGATAAACTATTCTTTTATTCTCAAGTTTTTCAATTCTTTTGATTAGGTTGTAAAGTATAAAGCAGGATTTTTTTTTTTTTTCTCAGTTATTGGCTGATTACTGTGTCATGATGTAAGACAATGGTCACTGCCTGCTTGTTGAAATAATGCCCAGCACTTGCTTCATCTTGCATGAAAATTGTAATAAGGCCATGTAACATTTTTTGACACGAAGAAATAAAATTACGTTTTTTATTTCATTTTTTTATGAACAACCATGTTCACTTACAGTAAAATAATGCAACAGGTATTTACATAAAACACTTAAATTAGCTAAAAATCAAGACTTTAATATGTCCGGTCAAAGATGACCGGAATATTATAAGAGTATAGTAGATCCAAACAGAGCAGTAGGGTTAACCCCTTCTTAGTTTTCAGAAATCAGAAAAATGGAGGCCAGCTGGAAGTCATTTTTATGAAATCCACAAGAAACAAATCATGAAAGATTAAAATTCTGGTTAATCATTGTGCATTGTTTCACTTATGGCTAATTGAGACAGATATCGTATTTATCAAATAAACGTTCAAAACTTTTGTAACAGGGTATCTCCACTATAAAGCATATATAGTTGAAACCAGAAGTTTACATACACTATTCATTATGCATATTTTTCTCAGTATCTGACATGAAATCAGAATAAGTCTTTCCTGTTTTAGGTCAATTAGGAAAAAAAATATTTACATTTGCCAAATGCCAGAATAATGAAAGAGAGAGAATGTTTTAAGACATTTTTTGCAAAGTCAAAAGTTTCCATACACTAAGGCGGGCTTTGCACACTGCGACATCGCAGGTGCGATGTCGGTGGGGTCAAATTGAAAATGACGCACTTCCGGCATCGCATGCGACATCGCAGTGTGTAAAGCCTGGATGATACGATTAACGAGCGCAAAAGCGTCGTAATCGTATCATCGGTACAGCGTCGGCGTAATTCATAATTACGCCGACGCGATGGTCCGATGTTGTTCCTCGCTCCTGCGGCAGCATACATCGCTGTGTGTGAAGCCGCAGGAGCGAGGAACATCTCCTACCGGCGTCACTGCGGCTTCCGTAGGATATGCGGAAGGAAGGAGGTGGGCAGGATGTTTACATCCTGCTCATCTCCGCCTCTCCGCTCCGATTGGTCGCCTACCGTGTGACGTCGCAGTGACGCCGCACGACCCGCCCCCTTAACAAGGAGGCGGGTCGCCGGCCACAGGGATGTCGCACGGCAGGTGAGTGTGTGTGTGAAGCTGCCGTAGCGATAATTTTCGCTACGCCAGCTATCACCACATATCGCTGCTGCGACGGGGGCGTGCACTATCGCACTCGGCATCGCAGCATCGGCCTGCGATGTCGCAGTGTGCAAAGTGCCCCTAAGAGTACTATGCCTTTAAACATCAAGGCACAACCCAAAGGATGATGGCATGTTTTTGGAAACTTCTGATAGGTTTATTGGCAACATCTGAATTAATTAGAAACACACCTGTGGATGTATTTTAATGCACACCAGAAACCATGGCTTCTTTGTGTAGTATCATGGGAAAGTCAAAAGAAATCAGCCAAGATCTCAGGAAGAGAATTATGGACTTGCACAAGTCTGGTTCATCCTTGGGAGCAATTTCCTGATACCTGAAAGTGCCTTGTTCATCTATACAAAAAATTTTTAAAAAGTACAAGCAACATGGGAATGTCCAGCCATCGTACCGCTCAGGAAGGAGATGCGTTTTGTGTACCAGAGATGAACGTGCTTTGATTAGACATGCGCATACCAACCGAAAAACAAAAGCAAAAACCTTGTGAAGATGCTGGAGGAATCTGGTAAGATTGTGTCATTATCCACAGTAAAACGAGTACTGTATCAACATGTTCTTTAAGGCTACTGTGCCAGGAAGTAGCCATTAGTTCAAAATAAACTTAAAAAGCTATATTGATGTTTGGAAATGCACACAGGAACAAAGACTAGTTTTTGGAGACATTTCCTGTGGTCTGAAAAAACTAAAAATGAACTGTTTGGCCATAATGACCATCATTATATTTGGAGGAAAAAGGGAGAAGCTTTGAAGGCTAAGAACACCATCCCAACTGTGACACAGGGGGGTGGCAGCATTATGTTGTGGGGTTGTTTTGCTGCAGGAGGGACTGGTGCATTTCACAAAATAAATGGCATCATCAGGAAAGAAGATTATGTGGCAATACTGAAGAAACCTCTCAAGACATCAGCCAGGAACATAAAGCTTGAGCAGAAATGGGTCTTCAAAGTGAACAATGACCTGAAGCTTCTGCCAAACTAATTATAAAGTGGCTTAAGGTTAAAAAAGTCAATGTTTTGGAGTGGCCATCACAAAGCCTTGATCTCAATCCTATTGACAATTTATGGACAAAGGTGAAAAGGCTGGTGCGAGGAAGGCGACCTGCAAATATGGCTCTGTTATACCAGTTTTGTATGGGGGAATGGGCCCAAATTCCTTCCAACTATTGAAGAAGCTTGTGGAAGGAGATCCAAAATGCTTGACCCAAGTCACACAGTGTAAGAGCAATAGTACTAAATACTAATGAAATGTATGTAAACTTTTCACTTTGTAGTAATGAATAAAAATACATTAAAACATTCTCTCCCTTTTTCTCTCATTATTCTGGCATTTGGCAAATATAAATAACTTTGGTTCCTAATTGACCTAAAACAGAAAAGGTTTATTCTGATTTCATGTCAGATAGTGAGAAAAAAACCTTCAGATGTGTCTATTTAGATAGTGCAAGTAAATTATGTGTAGAGAATAATGTGGATGTTTCTCTGATCACATGCTTCTAAATTGTCTTCTTATGGCTTTCTTAATGTGTTCATTTTTCAAACTGTATATTATGGGATTGGCAAATGGAGTAAACACTGTATATAGCAGTGATAAGACCTTACTTATGGTGACTGTTCGGCCTTTTGTTGGGAAAATATAAACACTAAACATGGTCCAGTAGAATATGGAGACCACGGTGAGGTGGGAGCTGCAGGTGGAGAAGGCTTTCTGTCTTCTGGTGCTGGATGGGATCCTTAAGACTGCTGACACTATATAAGTATAAGACATTACAATGATTGTGGCTGGGATTATAATAATTGGAATACTTAGCAAACAAATCTCTAAATCGACAATAAATGTGTCAGAACAAGCAAGTCCTAGTAAAGGAACAAGGTCACAGAAAAAATGGTCAATGATGTTTAAGCCACAAAAATGTAGTTTTGCTGTTGATATGGAGTCAACAAGAATAAAAGAAAGTCCAAACAACCAACAGAAGGCAATCAGTGTCTCACAGTGTTCACTAGTCATGATAGCAGGATAATGAAGGGGATTACAGATGGCCACATATCTGTCGTAAGACATTGCTGTCAGGAGGAAACATTCAGCTGCTTCTGAACCACAAAAGAAATATAGCTGAGTGATGCAACCAGTAAAAGTAATAATCCCCCCATTATTCAGTAGGATGTGGAGCATGTTGGGTATGATATCTGCAGTCAACAAGATGTCACTGATGGACAGTTGTGAGATGAAGAAGTACATCGGAGTGTGGAGGTTCTTGCTGGTGGACACCAGGATGATGATGAGGATGTTGCCATATATTATCAGGCAATAAACTACAAGAAACAGAGAGAACAGTAAAATTCTGAGTTCTTGATCGACTTGAAATCCTATTAGGAAGAACTCTGTCACCACCGTCTGATTGTTCTCCTTTAGAGAAAATAGCTGTAATTTAAAAAACAATCAGAAAGGAGGTTTAGAGTGGTTCAATATATCTTCATTGAAAATTGATATGACAGGTTGTAGAGTTATATCTTTTCATCATTCTAATGCAAATTAGAGCTGATACCTAGTGATGGGTGAGCGATACAATGCTCGGCGCTCGGTGCTTGTAATGGTGAGTGATCACTGTGATGCTCGCATGCTCCTTACTTTAGTCGAGCAGATCAGTAACTCAGACATACTCATCTTAAGTAACAAGCAAAATTGAGGTCAATGATTGGCCGGTTCTATGCTCCGCCCATATACAGCTAGCCATGACCAGAGAATTTATTAGGAAGGAAGGGTGTGGGTTTTTTGATTTTTTTTTTTTAAATTCATCCAAAAATGTTTTTTTTTTACCCTCAGTAAGAGCCATTAAGAGACTGCAAATGACTCTCCATGAGGCGCAAGCTCCCATCATTTCCTAAAGAGAGACTGTGCTTGGTGTTCTTTTTCACGAAGGACACATCCGATCACCCACGATACTCAACTGAGCACTCAGCGCACCAAAGCTCCTTAATGCTCCATCGAGTACCAAGCAGGTCTAGCGCGCTCTCCCATCTATACTGATCATAAAAAATATAAAATAGGAATTAATTATCTATACAAAATGTTATATTATCTTGCAGAGATATATTTAAAAGAAGTATGTATTAGATATTTTTGTGACAAAAAGAAAAAAAATATATTTATAGAGTATCTAGAAAATATTTACAGAATATACTGCAACAAATCTGATTTAAGTGAACAATCAATATTAATGGCTTTTCTCCAATAGAATAGGAGAATATGACAAAAGTTGGGCTCAACATATATGCTGCAATAGATGTAAATCTCATCTTACCCAGTAGTTGCATGGGAAGAGGCTATGTATGCATTTTGCACTCACAGTTAACTGGAGAGTGCCAATCGACCATACTACTAATTGCTATTTCTGTATGGTGCCCCCATTAGGAATGCAGAAAGGTTAGAAAAAAATTGGTGTGCTTTCCTTTTTCTTTTACCCCCATTAGGAATGGAGTTTCCATCTACAAGATTGTTCCCGTGCCTCCCCCATACTCTGGAATGCTCTACCTCAACACATCAGACTCTCCCCTACCGTGGAAAGCTTCAAGAGGAACCTCAAGACCCACCTCTTCCAACAAGCCTACAACCTACAATAGCCCTCAGTCCAGTACACCACTGCGCAACCAGCTCTGTCCTCACCTATGAGGTGGAGTTATTCTGTTTGTTGCAGAGAAAGTAAAAGGCTACATGGGTGGTATTCGCATTAGCGGTAACTAATTATTTTGGGAAACTCAAGAGCAGATAATTATGAATAGCTGGTGAAAAATCCCCTGAAAACATAAGCTGTAACATGTCCTTAAAGATTAATTTCTTACTTTCTCATCTAGATTTATGCCCAACAAACCAAGTAGAAGTGAGCGACGAGCACGGTGAGCGAATTCTTTAAGATATTGCGTCAATGGAGTAAAGTTATCAAGCCAAATAGAATCCCTCAATGCCTGTGGATAACTGCAGGATAATTGTAAGAGATGATCTATAAGGGTGTTAAAGAAAGAAGCAAAAAAGAGTTCTATCTAAATGAGGAGGACCTTTTGTAGACCATTTTCAAGAATTACTTATTAAGTAGGGATGATCGAATACTTCGATTATTCGGCTTTGCGAATATTTTCTGAATACCTCGCCGCTATTCAACTATTCGCGAATATTCGATGTGCAATGTAAGTCAATGGGAAACCCGAATAACAACTATTCGGAACTATTCGGTCTTCCCATAGACTTAGATTGCGCATCAAATAGTGGCGAGATATTTGGAAAATATTCGCGAAGCCAAATAATCGAAGTATTCAATCATCCCTATATACTTAACATTCACAATAGTATTTAGTCATGTTACAAGTATCTGAATTGTTGATAACTTTCCTCTAAATAAATATCAGAAAATTGGCATAAATATATTCTACTTTTTATTTGCAAAAAATAATATTTTTAAGTACTGAAATTTGTATGCATTAACTATGTGTAGCAGTAAAAGGAAAACTCTTTGCTAATATAGAAACAAGAGTCAACTAAAAATTTTCATTGTCAGATTTCAATTCAGAAGGTCAAAATCATTAAGAAATGGATCATTTCTAGGGATGATCGAATACCTCAAATATTCGGCTTCGCGAATATTTTCCAAATACCTCGCCGCTATTCGACTATTCGATGCGCAATGTTAGTCTATGGGAAGCCCGAATAGTACCGAATAGTTGTTATTTGGGTTTCCCATAGACTTACATTGCTCATTGAATATTCGCAAAAATATTCAAAGTATTTGATCATCTCTAATCATTTCATAACTCAATCTAATAACTCTTGAAAACATGTAGAACAGTGTAATTGGGGTAAACTTTAAGCCATGATATAAAACTAGAGATATATTTGACGCATTAGCTAATTATATAAATACGTCTACATTGTCTTTACTGTGTTTTTTTAGTTTTATGAAGCTACAGCATATTAAAATTATTAATATAAAATATAAAACGTAAAGATAAAGCTATTTAGAGATATAAAAAAAATTCTTTGCTTATTTCTCATATCCTATTTTGGGTAAATATATCAGACACTTCATATAATCCTTAAAGGGGTTTTCCTATGAACAAAGCTAATTTTAAAGTTAATTTTAATCAATTGATATAATAATAATAATAATAATAATAATAATAATAATAATAATAATAATAATAATAATAATAATAATAATAATAATTATAATAATAATAATAATTTTAATTTATATTATTGGATGTATTTAAAAAGAATGTTCCTGTGCTGAGATAATCATATGTGTATCCCTGCTATCTACTGTGTAATGGTCATTTTTTTAAACACATCCAAATTGTATAAATTATTATTATTTGATGATCTATTGATTAAAATCAACTTTGCAATTAACTTTATTTGAGGGAAAACCTCTTTAATCTCCATTGTTATAAAATCGTTTCTTACATCAGCTATTTCTTTGTCTGTGACACTCATGTTCAGGTTATTTTCCTATCTTTTCTGGAGAGGGAGCAGCGCAGTCAGCTTAGCGGGAACACCAGATGCATAAATGTGGATCATTATCTGTGAATATTTATGTAGAATAGGAAGACTAGGAGCCAGGTAGAATAACTCCCCACTTTGTCTTATTCTCCAGCGTTCCAGTCTCTGAGGAAATATTAAAAATATATCTGTAAGTCACCAGCAACTGATGAGAATCCCAAAATAATGAATGCCTCTTTTTATTTAGAAGAATTTATATTGTTGTATAAGTATATATCACCTTAAAGGGATTGTTCTGGGCCATTTTTTAATATTTAATGTGTGTATATACTCTGCAGAATGCTGACAGTTTGTAATTAACTCACTGTCAGGATTCTGCACTGTTGCCTAGATACCTCACTTGGTCATGTGACCCTCTCTCTTCTTATTCTGGAGGAGCTTGTCACACCCCGACTAGTCTTCCTGGGAAGAGACTGGTCGTAACATCACAACAGACCCCACCCAATTTCTATTTTTGCATTGTTTCCACCCCTTGCCTCAAGCTTCATATATTTTTAAGATTTCTGCACCCATAGTCGTATGAGGCTTGTATTGAAAGACGAGTTCTACTTGTGAATGACATCATTCATTTTACCTTATTGGAAAAAAATTCCAAGTTTTAGGAAAAATAGGTAAATCTGACATTTTGTTTTGGAATTTGTGTTTCTGGAGTTTATTGGGTGGTAAAAATGACCTGGCATCATGATTCTCATCAGTGCAATTACAGCAGAACCAAACATCCACTTTTTTTATAAATAAAAAAATAAATTATTAAGAATGTGTTAAGAAAAAATTATATTTTGTCACCATTTTCCCATATCCATTGTCTTTTCATTTTTCAGTATATGAAGATGTGAGAACTCCTTTTTTTCAGCTTGAGACAGCATTTTTACTGATATTACTTTGAATTAGATATGACATTTTCATCGCTCTTTGCAGAGATTGAAAAACTCCCACAATTTTGATGTTTGAATTCTTTTTTGGTTATTGGGCCTAAAGGTAGTTTTACACGAGATGACCGATCGTGCGATGCATCGTCGGGGTCACGTTTTTTGTGATGCACATCCGGCATCGTACACAACGTTGTCTCGTGTGAAACCTCTGAGCGACGCAGTATCGCTCACAAATCGTGAGTCAAGTACTCGTCGCTCAGTTTCATAATATTGTTTATTTTTACTTGTGCCAGTTGTTCATCGTTGCCGGGGCAGCACACGTCGCTCCCTGTGACACCATGGGAGTGATGAACTCTGCTTACCTGCGTCCCACAGCTCCCGCCGGCTATGCGGAAGGAAGAAGGTGGGCGGGATGTTTACATCCCGCTCATCTCCGCCCCTCTGCTTCTATTGGCCGGTGGCTGTGTGACATCGCTGTGACGCCGAACGTCCCTCCCCATTCAGGAAGTGGACGTTCGCCGCCCACAGCAAGGTCGCTCAGCAGGTAAGTACGTGTGACGAGGGTTTCACGACTTTGTGCGACACGGGCAGCGATTTGCCCATGACGCACAAACAATGGGGGCGGGTACGATCGATTGTGAAATTGCACAATCGGTCGTCCCGTGTAAAAGCAGGATTAAGGCCCCGTTACCCGCTACGATATATTGGGTGATATGTCGTCGGGGTCACGGATTCCGTGACGCACATCCGGCATTGTTTGACATATCGTAGCGTGTGACAGCTACGAGCGATTGTTAACGAGCAAAAATACTCACCTTATTGTTGCTCGTTGACACGTCGTTCATTTTAAAAATATTGGTCACATTCCTGAATGCAGGTTGTTTGTCGTTCCTGAGGCAGCACACATCGCTCAATGTGACACCTCGTGAACGATGAACACAGCTTACCTACGTCGAGCCGGCAACGAGGAAGGAAGGAGGTAGGCGGGATGTTTACATCCCGCTCATCTTCGCTCCTCCACTTCTATTGGCCGGCCGCTGTGTGACGTCGCTGTGACGCCGAACATCCCTCCCCCTTCAGGAAGAGGTTTTTCGCCACCCACAGCGAGGTCGTTCATGAGGTAAGTATATTTGACAGGGGTGACCAACTTTGTGCGACACGGGAAACAAATTTCCCGTGACGCACAAACGATGAGGCCGGGTGCGATCGCTCATGCGATCACACGATAAATCGATGCGTGTAACAGGGCCTTTACCAGTCAGATTGACCAATTTTTTATTTTGATAAATCAAACTTTTATGATGTGTTGCAATACACAAATGTGTATTTTTTTTTAACATTCTTATTTTTAATGGAGTACAAATGGTTGACTCAAATGTTTATTTTTTTTTAGATCTTTTTCATATTTTTTTAAATCAATAATTTTTTTAATTTTCACTGTATTTGTTAGTCCACTTAGTGGATTTGAACCTGCGGTTGTCCAGGGCACACAATTTTTTTACATGTATGTATAAAGCTCCCACATTCAATCTATATTACAAACTTGTATAAAGATCCAGCTCACCTGGTTTCACCGTGCCTCAGACTCGGATATCGGCCCTGCCCTGGCCGCACAGCAATAAATGAAGAAAGTAATCCAGCTGAGTGCTCACGGTGATTTATTCAGTGCAATACAGACAATGCACAGAGACATTAACGCATTTCTGGCTTGACGCCTTTAATCATTAATCATCATCATGATTAAGGGCGTCAAGCCAGAAATGCGTTAACGTCTCTGTGCATTGTCTGTATTGCACTGAATAAATCACCGTGAGCACTCAGCTGGATTACTTTCTTCATTTATATTACAAACTACCAGAGATTCATTCTCACCACCAGACACAGCATGGGCACAATTCTTTAAAACTGGCATTAACAGTGATAATGTAGGGAACATGTAACAAATGTATTAATACTACAGATGGGGTGTGGAGTGTAGTGATTATGCTGCTTTTCACAGATAAAAGGGACAGGGTCACTGCTGTCACTGCCCAATACTGGAGTGATCGTAGAGGGCAAGGCTGTGGCAATTTTCTGACAGCCAATGAGTGTGCAAAGTGCAGCGCAGGAGCAGATTACCAACAGCCCATAAGTATGCAGTGGGTGTGCAGAAGGCATCGCTGGGGCACATTACTGACAGCCAATGATTGTGCAAAGAGCAGCGCGGGAGCAGATTACCAACAGCCCATAAGTATGCAGTGGGTGTGCAGAAGGCATTGCTGGGGCACACTACTGACAGTCAATGATTGTGCAAAGAGCAGCACAGGAACAGATTACCAAGAGTCAATGAGTATGCAGTGGGTGTGCAGAAGGCATGGCTGGGGCACATTACTGACAGCCAATGATTGTGAAAATAGCAGCGCAGGAGCAGATTACCAAGAGTCAATAAGTATGAAGTTGGTGGGCAGAAGGCATGGCTGGGGCACATTACTGACAGCCAATGATTGTGAAAATAGCAGCACGGGAGCAATTTACCAACAGTCAAAAAGTATGCAGTGGGTGTGCAGAAGGCATTGCTGGGGCACATTACTGACAGCCAATGATGGTGCACAAGGTGGTGCGGAGGCATATTACAAACAGCCAATGATTGTGCAGAAGGTGGGCATAGGGAGGGCTGAACACTGAGGCTGGTCAAGCCCAGATCTTGCCATGAGGTTCAATAAAAAAATAGGGGATGCCAAGTTTGGTAGAGTCACAGGTAAAGTGACTGCAGGGAGCTAAGGGAAATTCAGGAGGAACGAAGGATAGAAACAAAAGGGGTGTTATATATAACATTACAGCTTAGATTAGCTACAAAAATGCATTTTGGGGTTGGGCTTCCTCTTTAATGTAGAAACAAAAATGTTTAACATCAAGAGAAATAAAAAAGATGACATGCTGTGTTTATGAGCCCTAACTATGGTGGCAGGTACATTGATGACTTACCCTATTATTTTATCAGAAATGAAAACATACTTACATGGAAGATCTCAACATGAAAAACTATTTTCAACTTGAAGATGGCACTAGATGGATTGCAGTTATACATAGACATGTCCAGCTTAGCAATGTCTGAAAAGTTTTTAGTTTTAAATTCCAAGCCTTATTTCAAAAATGACATATCAAGTGATGAAATCACAGTAGTTCTATGACTTAAAAGTGTATTAAAAAATGGTATTGGGATGCTTGATGGGATCCCATTAACCAGGGCCAAACTAGAACTAAAATTCACCAATGGTGTTGAAAATCACAAAAATTCAAGTCCCCCCCCATGCCAAATTTCCTAGTGGGAATCTCTATTACAAATATGAACCTTACTAACAATGAAGAAAATAAAAATGTACTATATGACCAATATTACCAATAATATCACTATGTAAGGTAAAATACTATGAGAGCAAGGTAGCAGAATAATGCCAGCATACTGATTGAAAGACTGAATCAAAACCAGCATTCTGCAAAAAACCCCACAACAAATAATGTTATCATAACCATATTTACAGTGTATATAATGAAACATTACAATTCTGATCATTAACCCATAACTGATATAGTCACCATAGGTTTATGGTAGCACTAACATTTTTTATATGAGTGCATTATAAATCATATATACAGTCATTGCCAAAAGTGTTGGCACCCTTGAAATTGTTCCAGAAAGTAAAGTATTTCTCCCAGAAAATTATTGCAATTACACATGTTTTATTCTACACATTTATTTCCTTTGTGTATATTAGAAGTACACAAAAAAAATAGAGGAAAAAAGGGAAATTGGACATCATTTCACAAAAAGAACAAAAAATGGACCGGATGAAATTAATAGCACCCTCATCTTAATATTTGTTTGCACGCCGTTTTGTAAAAATAACTGCAATCAATTGCTTACTGTAAACATCAACACTTTTCTTATACATCTTGCCTGGCATTTTGGACTCTTCTTTATAAACTGCTCCAGGTCTCTCATATTTGAAGTGTCTTCTCCCAACAGCAATTTAAATACAGAATCTCTCCACATGTGTTCAATGGGATTTAGATCCGGAATCATTGCTGCCACTTCAGAACTCTTCAGTGCTTTGATAACATCCATTGCTGGGGGCTTCTAGAAGTATTTTTGGGGTCATTGGGAAGACCAATGATCTAGGAAGTATACCCAGCTTTCCAACAGTGGACACTACATTTTCACCCAAACACCTTTGGCAATCTTCAGATGTCACGGTGCCTTGCCCAGTCAAGGACAGCAGTGCTAAAGGCTGAAAAACAACCACAAAACACCTCTCAATGCCCACCATATATCACTGTAGGTACTGTATTCTTTTCTTTTTGTAGACCTCATTCTGTTTTCAGTAATCAGTAGAATGATGACCTTTCCAAAAATCTCAATCTTGGTCTCTTCTATCCAAAAGCTGCTTTTCCAAGAAGGATTTCTGTAGAGACAGAGACAGGTGTAATCTGAGGTTTTTTGGAACAAGGAAAGAAATGGTCAGCGTCATGAGATATATAAGAACACCACTTATTTCATGTATCTTACTTTTTTAGTGCAATAGGAGATACAATCTTTTTTTTAGATGGCAGTTAATTATTTACAGAATGGTTTTGGACATATCTCAACTGTAGAATTATAGAGATTTCCTCATGAAGAAACTTAACCCCTTAAGGACGAAGCCAGTTTTGTACTTGATGACCAGGCCATTTTTTGCAATTCTGACCAGTGTCACTTTATGAGGTCATAACTCTGGAACGCTTCAACGGATCCCGGTGATTCTGACATTGTTTTTTCGTGACATATTGTACTTCATGATAGTTATAAATTTAGAACGATATTTTTTGCTTTTATTTGTGAAAAAATCGGAAATTTGATGAAAATTTTGAAAATTTTGCAATTTTCAAACTTTTAATTTTTATGCCCTTAACCCAGAGAGTTATGTCACACAAAACCGTTAATAAATAACATTTCCCACATGTCTACTTTACATTAGCGCAATTTCTGAAACAAAATGTTTTGGGGTTAGGAAGTTAGAAGGGGTCAAAGTTCATCAGCAATTTCCCATTTTTTCAACAAAATTCACAAAACCATTTTTTTAGGGACCACATCACATTTGAAGTGACTTTGAGAGGCCTAAGTGACAGAAAATACCTAAAAGTGACACCATTCTCAAAACAGCACGCCTCAAAGTACTCAAAACCACATCCAAGAAGTTTATTAACCCTTCAGGTGCTTCACAGGAACTAAAGCAAAGTGGAATGAAAAAAAGCAAAAAATAAAATTTTACCTAAAATGTTGCTCTACCCCAAATTTATTCACTTTTAGAAGAAATAACACAACAAAATGAACCCCAAAACGTGTTACCCACTTTCTTATGAACGCGCCAATACCCCACATGTGGTCAGAAACCTTTGTTTGGACAAATGGGAGGGCTCGGAACAGAAGGAGCAATATTTGAATTTTGGAAAGCAAATTTGGCTGAAATAGATTGCGGGCACCATGTTGCATTTACATGTCCACCAAGGTACCTAAACAGCAGAAACCCCTTACAAGTGACACCATTTTGGAAACTAGACCCCTTAAGGCTTCTATCTAGGGGTATAGTGAGAATTTTGGATCCACAGGTACTTCACAGATTTTGATAACGTTACGTTGTCACATTGAAAATTTTCATTTTTTTCTCAAAAATGTTGCTTTAGCATCAATTTTTTCACTTTTTCAAGAGGTAATTCCAAAAATGTGACCCCAATGTTTGTTACCCACTTTTTTATGAGCGCGGTGATACCTCACTTGTGGTCTGAAACCTTTGTTTGGAGAAATGGGAGGGCTTGGAACGGAAGGAGCAATATTTGAATTTTGGAAAGGAAATTTGGCTGAAAAAGATTGCGGGCACCATGTCGCATTTGGAGGACCCCTAAGGTACGTAAACAGCAAAAAAACACCACAAGTGACCCCATATTGGAAACTAGGCCCCTCAAGGAATTTATCTTGATGTTTGGTGAGTACCCTGAACCTCCAGGTGCTTTACAGAAGTTTATAACGTTGAGCCATGAAAATAAAAAAATAAAATTTTACCACAAAATTGTTACTTCAACCAGGTAGCTTTTTTTTTCACAAGGGTAACAGGAAAAAAATCACCATGAAATTTATTGCGCAATTTCTCCTGAGTTTGTTGATATCTTATATGTGGTGGAAATCAACTGTTTGGGCACACTACAGGGCTCAGAAGAGAAGGAGTGCAATTTGACTGCAAAATTGGCTGGAATCAATAGCGGACGCCATGTTGCATTAGGAGAACCCCTGAGGTGCCTAAGCAGTGGAGGTCCCCCACAAGTGACCCCATTCTGGAAATAAGACCCCTCAAGGCTTTAATCTAGGTGTATATTGAGCATTTTGAATCCACGAATACTTCACAGAATTTGATAAGCTTAGGTTGCCATATTGAAATTTTCATTTTTTTCACAAAAATGTTGATTTAGCGACACATTTTTCACTTTTTCAAGAGGCAACAACAAAACGTGTACCCCACAGGTTGTTATCTAATTTCTTGTGAGCGCAGGGATACCACACATGTGGCCAAAAACCTTTGTTTGGATAAATGGGAGGGCTTGGAATGGAAGGAGCACCATTTGAATTTTGGAAAAGTTGAAGTAAATTGCGCGCACCATGTCACATTAGCAGGGCCCCTTGGGCACCTATACATCAGAAACCCCCCACAAGTGACCTCATTTTGGAAACTGGACCCCTCAAGGATTTTATTCAGGAGTATAGTAAACATTTTGAATCCACAGGTACTTCACAAAACTGTTGCTGTAGCAAAAAATTTCTCACTGTTAAGGGGGCTTTACACGCTGCGACATCGCTAATGCGGAGTCGTTAGGGTCACGGAATTGGTGACGCACATCCGGCCGCATTAGCGATGTTGCTGCGTGTGACACCGATGAGCGATTTTGCATCGTTGCAAAAACGTGCAAAATCGCTCATCGGTGACATGGGGGTCCATTCTCGATTATCGTTACTGCAGCAGTAACGATGTAGTTCGTCGCTCCTGCGGCAGCACACATCGCTATGTGTGACGCCGCAGGAACGAGGAAGCTCCCCTTACCTGCCTCCCGGCCGCTATGAGGAAGGAAGGAGGTGGGCGGGATGTTCCGGCCACTCATCTCCGCCCCTCCGCTTCTATTGGGCGGCCGCTCAGTGACGTCACTGTGACGCCACACGGACCGCCCCCTTAGAAAGGAGGCGGTTTGCCGGTCACAGCGACGTCGCCGGGCAGGTAAGTATGTGTGACGCATCTGCGCGATGTTGTGCGGCACGGGCAGCGATTGCCCGTGTCGCACAACAGATGGGGGCGGGTACCCATGCTAGCGATATCGGGACCGATATCGCAGCGTGTAAAGTAGCCTTTAGGCTATGTGGCCATGATCCAGCGACACGGCGTCTAGTACCCAGTGTCAGCCTCCTGCAGAAATGTGAGTGTTGTCCACGGGAGAACGCAGCTGCCCATGCCCACGATTTGGGTTCAGGCTGCTGTGGACTTTAGTTCTATTCTACCTGCAAAGAACACTCATCTCCGCAGCATAAATTGACATCCTGAGGCTCAGGAAGCTGCGCCACAGGTCGATTTATGCTGCGGAGAAAAGAAACACAGTGGGCACGGGATTTCTAAAAATCCTGCCACTGTGCTTCTACTGCACAACGCAGCGTTATGGACGCAGGGAAAACACTCTGCGCCCAAAACGTTGCAAACCCTGATTGTGGGCACACAGCATAAAATGCTACAATGGATGAATGGATAGATGTCAAACATATATAACGTCCCACCCCCCTGCATATTCTAAGCTGGCGCCCTTTAGTGCCTTTCATGTGACACTAAAGGATGCCTAGCCTTGTATTTAGCCCAAAAAAAAAAAAAAGAATTAAAATAAATGACGTGGAGTCCCCCCTATTTTTGATAGCCAGCTAGGGTAAAGCAGACAGCTGTAGCCTGCAAACCACAGCTGACAGCTTCATCTTGTCTGGTGATCAATTTGGAGGGCTCCCCAAGCTGTTTTTTTTTTTTAATTATTTATAAATAAATAATTAAAAAAAAAAAACAAACGTGGGGTCCCCCCAAATTAGATCACCAGCCAAGGTGAAGCTGACAGCTGGGGTCTGGTATTCTCAGGATGGGAAGAGCCACGGTTATTGGACTCTTCCCAGCCTAAAAATAGCAGGCCGCAGCCGCCCCAGAAGTGGCGCATCCATTAGATGCGCCAATTCTGGCGCTTCGCCCCAGCTCATCCCGCGCCCTGGTGCGTTGGCTAACGGGGTAATGAATGGGGTTGATACCAGGTGTGTAATGTCACCTGGCATCAAGCCCAGCAATTAGTTATGTCACGGCGTCTATCAGATACCCGACATAACTAATTGACAGTAATAAAAAAAAAATTGACAACAAAAAAAAATTTATTTGAAAAAACACTCCCCCAAACATTCCCTGATTGACCAATTTATTGAAAAGAAAAAAAAAAAATCCACAATAATCCATTTGGACGTCCCACGTCGCCTCTGGACCTTCTAGAATATGGGGGACACGTTCAGGGAACGTATCCCCCATTTTCTAGGAGGGCAGACCCTCCATTTGAGGAGAGTGGGTGCAAAGAATCTGCACCCACCCTCCCTGGGTCACAGCTGCAGAGTGCGAGCAGCCAGCGTCCTGAACACAGGAAGCTGACAGCTGCGCTCTGCTCATGTGACCGGAGTCTGCAGAGAAGGAGCCGGAGGAGGGGGCCGCGGGGGATCAGAGCTGCGACAGGTATGTATGACACCGGGGGACACCGGGGAACACCAGGGGGGGGTAGGGGGGATCCCGGCAGGGCCTGGGGAGCAGGTTTCTGTCGTATGTGTTATGGCACATACGACAGAAACCATAGGAACAGTGGAAATGCGGCCGGCGCGCTGCTGTGATCGCCGGTGCGCGCGGCCATCTTGGATTTTCGGGAGGGGGTTGGGGGTCGGGGGGGGCACTTTGGGGACACCGGGGGACCGGAGGGAACCGGGGAAAAGATTTATCTCCCATCTGGCATGTTTGATCATGCCAGATGGGAGATAAATCATTTTTTACCGGCACGGTCATTTACTATAACTTGATGATCGGTATACGGTGTATACCGGTAATCACGTGACTGGGGACCGGAAAAACCGGCCCGAATCATGATCTCCAGGGTCTCAGCTACCCCCGGCAGCTGAGACCCCGGAAATTTTCTGACTCTGGGGGGCGCTAGACCCTTTTTTCCGACCGCCGTTAAAAAGCGGCGGATCGGAAAAAGTACCCTTATTTACCGCCGTTAAAAGGCGTATCGGCGGTCGTAAAGGGGTTAAGCATCTCTTTAAGCTTCATAATTTACATCGCTGTGAACAGGATTTGAACCTGTGCAGGGAGACCCCATTGGATTTTGAGTCCAACACCTTAACCACTCGGCCATCACAGCCACCTTTATGCACTACTTATGAAATGTTTTTGCAAAGTTGACACAGGCATCACGCCTGAAAGAAAGTTTTAGGCTAAGTTCATCTGCATCTTTATTGACAACATGGTCATAGTAAAGAAATCTAGCTTGACTTACTGAAAGAGAAAGTTGTGATCTCAGATCAGCATGAAGAAAATGATAAATAGTTTATATCTTGGAGCATACGGAGATGTGGTCTACTAGATATTTTTTACTGTTCTTTTTGTGGTGTCAAGCAGAATACAACCAGGGAATTTCTCTGTATATATATTTTTTTCTTTTTCACCAACTTTATCTATATTTTTATTTCACTAAACTTTCATGAGCTAAGTCCCATCTTTTCAGAGGTAAAACCCTGCACTCTGAACATAAGTTGATCCGTAAAGAGGATTTCAAGTTTAATATCCATGTAACCATCAAAGCTTATACCTTTACTGATGGTTATCCAATGTCTATTGGGAATCACAGTTTTTATGCTTGTGCTTGAACGTGGGAATGGACTTTGGATTTGCCAAAAAAGGTTTGGAGCAGAGCATATTCAGAAACAGAGACACGTCTGATCCTTAGAGATATAAAGGATATCACCAATGTGCTGGGAAACATCAAGTAATATACATTTACATTTTCATACTGTGTAGGTTCAATTATGGGACAAATTTAGACTCAAAGATTAGAAAAGGAAGGGTTCACCCATTTTTAAAATGGTTTGCCCATTTTATAAATGGAAATAGAATTTTATGCTTTTTCAGAAGTTAGTCCAAGTGAAGCACAACAGACAAGATTTTAACCTTTGCAGTGAATCTTTATTGGATAGAATACCAATGATTTAACCTGTGGGCCAACCTAGATGACAGTAGACTGCTAATTTCTTTGACATTTCCTCAGAACTACAGTTTATCGACAGAGTCTTGGAAGTAAGATGGGTCTTCTATTTGCTGAGGAAGCTGTGGGGAGGCTTCCTTGCCTGCAAATTGCCTTACAGAAAGTCACTGGTTGAGGAAACTCTGTAGAACCCTCTGTAGTATTGTCGATTTGTAGAACTTGGCCGAACAGCAGTTAAGTAATCAGAGCTTACAAGTCTCTGTCTGTCCTAGCGGACAATCCTTTCACATACTTCTTCTCATTGACGTAAGTTCACACGGTTCTTGTTCTGAAAGTCAATCACATTCCACAAAAATTCCTTCTTTATGACTGTGCCATAACAGTATGAAAATTAAAATAAATAGTACTGGATCTTTCTCACGATATTGACAATATCAATGTTCCCCTCTGGAAGCTCTGATAAAACCTGACTCGATGGTTGAATTTTCTCTACCTGAAACTATGTGGTAGCAATCAAAATTCCATTCCCACATTCAAGCACAAGCATATAAACTGTGGTTCTCAAATGATGGTAGAGAGCCATTGACTAAGGGCAAGTGTTTTGGTGGCCACATGGATGTTGGACTTGAAATCCTCACATTGGTTCAAATCATGTTCAGAGTGTAGAGTTTTACCTTTCAAATGTTGGGACATATTTTATGAAACTGTAGTGAAATTATAGCATAGAAAAGTTGGGAAAAAGAAAAAAAATGATTCAAATTATTTCCCTGGTTGCATTCTTTATGAATTCACAAATACAACAGTAATATATATCTAGCAGACCATATTTCTTTGTCCCCCTGGATATGAAGCTTTTATCTGCTTCTTCATATTGACCTTAAATAGCGCCTTACTTTATCAGTAAGTCAAGCAGAATTTCTTCCCTATGACCGTGTTGTAAATAGAGATTCAGTAGAACTTAGCCCAAAACCTTTTATCAGGTCTTGCGCTAGAATGAACTTTGCAAAAACATCTACTTATTTAATGCTCAGATTGGCTGTGATGGCTGAGTGGTTAAGGCGTTGGACTTGAAATCCATAGGGTTTTCCCTGCACAGGTTAAAATCCCGGTCACAACGATGTATTTTACACACAAGAAAGCAAGAATTAATTTCCTTCCGAAATAAATGTCTCTAATTCTACAGTTGACTTATGCACTAGAAGCAGCAAACAACTTGGGCATTAATCTGTGTGGTTTATATTTTTACACTTTTTCTCTCTTTTTTTTTAACAAAACTTTAATTGTATCTTCAATTTCCTCACAATGCTGTAAAGTATGCTTTTATTGGCAACAAGTTTAAATAGAGACAGAGACAGATGTAATCTGAGGTTTCTTGGAACATGGAAAGAAATGGTCAGCGCCATGAGATATACAGAACATCACTTATTTCATATATCTACTTTTTTGAGTCTAATGAGAAAGACATTTGTATTGTAGATGGCAGTAAATAATTTACACAATGATATTGGACGTATCTCAACCATAGTATTATAGAGATTTCCTTCTAAAGGAATTTAAATATCTCTTTTTAATAAGTATAAATTACATCACTGTGAACAGGATTTGAACCTGTGCAAGGAAAACCCCATTGGATTTCAAGTCCAACACTTTAACCACTCGGCCATCAGAGCCAACCTGTACAAAAACTTATCAGATGTTTTTGCATAGTTCACTTAAGAGTCAGGCCTGAAAGAAGATTTTTTTGCAAAGTTCACCTTGATTTTTTGACAAAATGGTCACAGGAAAGAAAATTGCTTGACTTACTGAAAGAGAAAGGTGTGATCTCAGGTCAACATGAAGAAAATTATAAAAGTGTTACAGTATATCCTGGGGCACAATGAGATGTGGTCTACTAGATATATTTTACGGTTCTATTTGTGGTTTCAAACAGAATGCAACAAGATATATTTATCATATATAATTAGCATAATTAGAAACATAGACAGGTCTGATGAAAATTTCCTGAGAGGGGTGAAAGATATCACCATTGTCCTGGGAAACATCAAGTAACTTACATTGAAGATTCCATACCATGTAGTTTCAATTATAAAAAGAAATAGACTCCAATATGAGAAAATGAAGAGTTTACCCATTTTTAAATTGGTTGGCCCATTTTATGTACGGAAGCAGAATTTTACGCTTTTTCAAATGGTACTCCAAGTGAAACACAACAGACAAGATTTTAACCAGTGCGGTGCAACTATATTTTATATAGAAGACCAATGATTTAACCAGTGGGCCAACCCAGATCAAAGTTGAATGCTGATTTCATTGACATTTTTTCAGAACTGCAGTTTATTGGCAGAGTCTTCGAAATAAGATGGGTCTTCTATTTGTTGAGAAAGCTGTGGGGAGGCTTCCTTGCCTGCAAATTGCCTTACAGAAAGTAACCAGTTCAGGAAACTCTGTAGAACCCTCTGTAGGATTGCTGATGTGCAGAACATAGCCAAACAGCAATCGTGCAGTCAGCTCATCGAAGCTTACACTTCTCTTTCTGCCCTAAGGGACAGTCTTTTTCTGTCCTTCTTCTCTCTGACCTAAGATCACATGGTTCTTGTTCTGGAAGTCAATCCCATTCCACAAAAATGCCTTCCTTATGAGTGTGTCAAAACAGTATGAAAACCGAAATAAATAGTACTGGATGTTTCCCAGGACATTGAGAATATCCATGTTCCTCTCTGGAAGCTCTGATGAGACATGTCTCAATTGCTGAATATACTTTACCCCAAACCTTGTCAGGCATCAAAAGTCTATCCCCACATTCAATCACAAGCATATAAACTGTGGTTCTCAAAAGATGTTTAAGAACCAATGACTAAGGGCAAGTGTTTTGATGGCCACATGGATGTTTTACTTGAAATCCTCACATTAGTTCAAATTATGATCAGAATGTAGGGTTTTACCTTTGAAATGTTTTGACATATTTAATGAAAATGCAGTGAAATCATACGTAGCATAGAAAAAATTGGGAAAAAGAAAAAAATGATTGCCAATATGCGGAACATGGCCGAACAGCATTCAGGCAGTCAGGTCATCGTAGCTTACTCATCTCTGTCTACCCTAGGAGACAATTCTTTAACATCCTTCTTCTCATTTACCTAAGATCATACGTAAGATGTATAGTAGAGGGGCTACAAGGACACTAAACTTCAGGAAAGCAAATTTTAAACAGTTGAGAGATGATCTTAGTGCAATAAACTGGGATGATGTGCTAAGTAATAAAAGTACACAAAGCAAATGGGAGACATTTATGAGCATCCTGAATAGGGCTTGTGCAGAAAATATACCCTATGGGAACAAACATGCTAGAAATAGGAGGAAACCCCTATGGATAAATAGAGCTGTAAGGGAAGCAATAAAAGAAAATCAGAAAGCCTTAAAAGAATTAAAGAGGGTAGGTAGTGATGAGGCATTATATAATTATAGAAAATTTAAAAAAATATGTAAAAAGCAAATTAAGTTAGCTAAGTTTGAGACAGAAAGACTCATTGCGAGAGAAAGTAAAAATAATCCTAAAATATTCTTTAACTACATAAACAGTAAAAAACTGAAAAGCGATAGTGTTGGCCCCCTTAAAAATAGTCTTGTTGAAATGGTGGAGGGGGTCGAGGGTAAAGCCAACCTGCTGAATGACTTTTTTTCTACGGTTCTTATACAAGAAAATGCCATGGCAGATGACCTGACCAGTAATACCATAAATTCACATTTGAGTATTACCTGCTTAACCCAGCAGGAAGTACGCCGCCGCTTCAAAATCACTAAGGTTGACAAATCTCCGGGCACGGATGGCATACACCCCAGAGTACTACAGGAATTGAGTTCTGTGAGAGATAGACCATTATTTTTAATCTTCACAGATTCCTTAATAACAGGGTCAGTACCGCAGGACTGGCGCATAGCAAAATGTGGTGCCAATATCAAAAAGGGGCCAAAAACTGAGCCAGGAAATTATAGGCTGGTAAGTTTAACCTCTACGGTTGGTAAAATCCTTGAGGGTTTCTTGAGAGATGCTATACTGGAGTATCTCAAGAAAAATAACTTTATGACAGAGTATCAACATGGGTTTATGAGGGATCGATCATGTGAAACTAATTTGATCAGCTTCTATGAAGAGGTAAGTTCAAGCCTGGACAAGGGAAATGCAGTGGATGTTGTGTATATGGACTTTTCAAAAGCTTTTGATACGGACGCCACACAAAAGGTTGGTACATAAAATGAGAATAATGGGGATAGGGGAAAATATGTGTAACTGGGTTAAAAACTGGCTCAGTGATAGGAAACAAAGGGTGGTTATTAATGGTACGTACTCGGACTGGGCCTCAGTTCATAGTGGGGTACCACAGGGGTCAGTATTGGGCCTGCTTCTTTTCAACATATTTATAAATGACCTTGTTGGGGGCATGCGGAGTAGAATTTCAATATTTGCAGATGATACTAAACTCTACAGGGTAATCAATACAGAGGAGGATAATTTTATATTACAGGGAGATTTTTGTAAATTGGAGGATTGGGCTGAGAAGTGGCAATTGAAGTTTAATGTAGATAAATGTAAGGTCATGCACTTGGGTAGAGGAAATAAAATTTATAATTATGTACTTAATTGTAGAACATTGGGTAAAAAAGACACAGAAAAAGACTTGGGTGTATGGGTGGATGGTAAACTTCACTTTAGTGGACAGTGTCAGGCAGCTGCTGCCAGGGCTAATAAAATAATGGGATGTATTAAAAGAGGTATAAGTGTTCATGAAAAAATATAGTTCTACCTCTGTACAAGTCACTAGTGCGACCGCACTTAGAATACTGTGTACAATTCTGGTCACCGATATATAAGAAGGACATAGCTGAACTGGAGAGGGTGCAGAGAAGAGCCACCAAGATTATTAGAGGAATGGGGGGGCTGCAATACCAAGACAGGTTATTAAACTTTGGGTTATTTAGTTTGGAAAAACGAAGGCTTAGGGGGGATCTAATCACAATGTATAAATATATGAGGGGACAGTACAGAGACCTTTCCAAAGATCTTTTTACACCTAGGCCTGCGACTGGAACACGGGGGCATCCGCTACGTCTTAAGGAAAGAAGGTTTAATCATAATCACAGACGAGGATTCTTTACTGTACGAGCAGTGAGACTATGGAACTCTCTGCCGCATGATGTTGTAATGAGTGATTCACTACTAACATTTAATCAGAGCCTGGACGCCTTTCTTGAAAAATTTAATATTACCAGTTATGTATATTAGATTTTATGACAGGGTGTTGATCCAGGGAACTAGTCTGATTGCCGTATGTGGAGTCAGGAAGGAATTTTTTTCCCATTGGAGCTTGTTTGCCACATTGGGTTTTTTTTTTTTTTTGCCTTCCTCTGGATCAACATGTTAGGCTACGGGTTGAAGTAGATGGACTAGAGGCCGCTTTACACACTTCGATATCGGTACCGATATCGCCAGTGTGCGTACCCGCCCCCATCGGTTGTGCGACAATCTCTGCCCGTGTCGCACAACATCGCCTGGACCCGTCACACGGACTTACTTTCCCTGCGACGTTGCTGTGACCGGTGAACCGCCTCCTTTCTAAGGGGGCGGTTCGTTCAGCGTCATAGCGATGTCACAGCAGCATCACTGAACCGCCGAACAATAGAAGGGGAGGGGCAGAGATGAGCGGGACGAACATCCCACCCACCTCCTTCTTTCCGCATTGTGGCCGGGACGCAGGTAAGGTGAGGTTATTCATTCCTGCAGTGTCACACGGAGTGATGTGTGCTACCGCAGGAACGAGGAACAACTTCGTTACTGCTGCAGTAACGATATTTGAGATTGGAGCCCCATGTCACTGATGAGCGATTTTGCATGTTTTTGTGATGATGCAAAATCGCTCATCGGTGTCACACGCAATGGCATCGCTAATGCAGCCGGATGTGCGTCACAAATTCCGTGACCCCACCGAGATCACTTGAGCGATGTCGTTGCGTGTAAAGCCCGCTTTAGAGTCTCCCTTCAACCTTAAAAACTATGATACTATGATACTATGATCACATGGTTCTTGTTCTGGAAGTCAATCACATTCCAAAAAAAATGCCTTTTTTTGACTGTGTCAAAATATTATGAAAATTAAAATAAATAGTACTTGATGTTTCCCAGGACATTTACAATATCAATGTTCCCCTCTGAAATCTCTGATGAAAAAAGTCAATATTGCTGAATTTGCTCTACTGTACCTCATACCACTGTCAGCCATCAAAAGTCTATTCACACATTCAAACACAAGCATATAAGCTTTGGTCCCAAAAGATGTTGGAGAACCATTGACTAAGGGAAAGTGTTTTGGTCGCCACATGGATGTTGGACTTGAAATCCTTACATTGATTCAAATCATGTTCAGAGTGTAGGGTTTTACCTTTGAAATGTTGGGACATATTTGATGAAAATTTAGAGAAATTATAGCATAGAAAAATTTGTGAAAAAGAAAAAATGATCCAAATAATTCCCTGGTTGCATTCTTTATGAAATCACAAATACAACAGTAAAATACATCTAGAAAACCACATCTCTTTTTGACCCAGGATATGAAGCTATTATCTGCTTCTTCATATTGAGCTGAGATCCTGCCTTACGCTTTCAGTAAGTCAAGCAGGATTTCTTCCCTATGACCATGTTTTTAATAAAAATTCAACAGATCTTTGCCCAAAACTTTTTTTCAGGTCTTAAGGGGGCTTTACTCGATAGCAATATTGGTACCGATATCGCTAGCGTGCGTACCCGCCCCCATCGTTTGTGCGACACAGGTATATCGCTCCCCGTCGCACACAAAATCGCGCACCCCCATCACACAGCTTACCTGCCCTGCGATGTCACTCTGGCCGGCTAACCGCCTCCTTTTTAAGGGGGCGGGTCGTGCGGCATCACAGCGACATCACACGGCAGGCGGCCAATAGAAGCGCAGGGGTGGAGATGAGCGGGACGTAAACATCCCGCCCACCTCCTTCCTTCCTTATTGCCGGTGGAGGCAGGTAAGGAGATGTTCCTCGCTCCTGCGGTGTCACACACAGTGATGTGTGCTGCCGCAATAACGAGGAACAACATCGCTAATGAGAGGTAAACGATTTTTTGTATTGCGACGACCTCTCCGCGCCAAATGATTTTGGCCGCTTTTGCGATCATTTTAGATCGCACATACAGTAAGTGTCACACGCTGCGATATCGTTAATGACTGAAACTATTTTCATAGACAGTAGGGGATTTATATCACTATAGTTACACATGTTGAGCAGATATTATCTGACCATAATAGTCCCCATAATAGGATTTTTAAGTAGTAGGAAACTCCAATATAAACTTTAAAAAAATGTGATGCCACACAGTGGAGTAATTTCTATCCAAAAAGTATTTTTTATTAAACAGTCACAAACATTTTAAAAAGGGGTGCACAAATACACTCCTAATCCTGGTAACAAGAGGTAAGAGAACATAGAAAAACCTCACAGGTGCCCCTGAAAAAGGTACCCGAAACGCGCGTCGGGCGTGGACCCTGGACCGGCTCCCTTCTTACCTCAACCTCCGGTATGTAATTTATATAACGATGTCTCCTTCTCTGCTCATTTGAGCACTCTGGGAGACTCTACTACGCACACCCGTAGGTGAGGCAAAGAGAGGGGAGATTTACTGCTTGTATCTGGGTATATATATATATACCATGTGTTACTAGATAGGCGGTTTTGCCTTATGATCCCCCAGACACAAGCTCTTATACTTATTTCTGGCCTCGGTCCCCACGTTTGTGAGGTTTTTCTATGTCCTCTTACCTCTTGTTACCAGGATTAGGAGTGTACTTGTGCACCCCTTTTTAAAATGTTTGTGACTGTTTAATAAAAAATACTTTTTGGATATCTTTAATGACGCTGGATGTGCGTCACTAACGACGTGACCCCGACGATAAAACATTAACGAATTTGTAGCGTGTAAAGCCCCCTTTACTCTAGAAATAACTTTGGAAAACATCTGATTACATTTTAATCAGGCTGGCTGTGATGGCTGAGTGGTTTAAGCTTTGGACTTGAAATCCAATGTAATTATGTGTGTTTTGGGTCACTGTTATGCTGTCATGTCTTAAGTGTTGTTCTATTGAAAATGTAATGAAATGTTTAAACATGGGAGGGGTGTATTCACTTTTGTGATATTCTGTATATATATGTAACAGAATCATACATACACATACATACACATCCTGTAAAAATTATTAGTGAGGGTTGCATCATGAAAATGAAGAAATGAAGCACCGCATACAATTGTTTGGGTAGAAAGGGTTGCATGGGAATACATCAGTAACAAACAACATTAGAATTGGCTTTGTGTTCCGCTGGCTTGATGTCTTGGAGTTCAGCCGGAAAGGCAGCATTTCTGTCGCCAAGAGTTTCGATATGGTCAACTTCAAAGACTTTGCTTTGGCAAGTGTGGGAGGAAATGCTCTTCTACATGACCAACGCTGCAGGACCGAGGGCTGACTGCTGTGCTGAGGGAGGATGGAGGAAGTTGTACACGACCGAGCGGTGGACTTTGAGGGTGGTCTAATGGGAGATGGAATGTGGGTTGAGAACCAAGTGCTGTGCTTGGTGTCTCATATGAATCAAAATAACAGGCTGGGTCACTCCTGGAACACCTGACAGTTTCTCACTCACCCCCCCTGTAGCAGGTACACAAGAGGAGGTTCTGTGGTCGAATACCTGTGTTATAATACTTTTGCCACTGATGCAGGAGGAGGAAGAAGTGGCAGACAATGTTAATTTGGCAACCGGTGGCTGGGTAGGCCAATTAGTCCACGTTTTGGTACAGTGAGATTCCCACAGTTCACCATGTGATTGTTCATGCATGTAGTAGTCAAATTATTACAATTTCCCGCTCTACTCAGATGTTATTTACAACACTGGCAGATAGCAGAAGTTAGGTAATCTTTTTAAGTCTCAAAAAAGGCCCAGGCTAGGCAAACCTTCCTGCGAACTGCAGACCTGCAACCGTTGCTGGCCACAGCCAGAGTTGTGGCTGAGAATGAAGTGCTTCTCATGGTTGCATCACTACGTGTTAGAGTAGGAATCACACTGTAACATCCTCATCTTTCTCCTCCTCCTCTTTGTCATTTGCTGAGCTACTCAGCTGCGAGCCTGTGGGTTAAGAATAAATGGGATCTCCAACTTCATCATCATACTCTATGTTGTCCCCCTTCTCCTCTTCCTTACCTGACATCACAGCACAATATGCATGCGCCTTAGGTATCTGAGTGTCATCATAACCTCCATCCCCGGGGCTTAACCTTAGTTAATGAGGGTCAGAATCCTGCTGGGGCCTTACTTTGTCCGAGCCAGGATCCAACTCACAAAGATTTTGGGCATCGGTGCAGATGCTTTCCTCCATAAGAGTCAGGGAATCTTTTGAGCCGAGCTGTGATGTCCATTGAATAGAATGTGTGAACAGCTTTCCAGACTCGCCCATGTGTGGTTCCCCACAGTCAGTTTGCTGGTTTGACATTTGTGATGCAGGTGCAAACAAGTGGAATTGGGATGGCACCTCTGAGGTAGGAAGTGTGTGTGATGATGAGGTGGTGGAAGAGGAGTAGAGGCCACTTGATTCAGGATTTGCCATCCACTCTAGCACCTGCTGTTTATAAGCCTCATTTTAAAGTTAAAGCAATGTGCATCTGCCAAAGAAATTAAGTGGAGAAGGCTGTCCACTAACGGAAGTTGCTCTCAGTTATCTTGGGATTGGATAAGCTGGTGTTTGCTCACTAGACCTTTGACTAATAGAGCTTCCCAGACATACACCTCCAACATGCCACCTATTCCTCTTTCTACGACAACCTTGTCATGATTTATCACTCATGGTTAATGTACTCTTCCTCTTTAAAACACATATTTCGCAAACCCTATGCCCACACTTGTCAGTCACCTGACACACAAGATAAATTATTAAGTTAGTAGTACAGTTTTGTTCAATAGCGATTCTTCAGCACGCACCACTACCAATGCCTATAAATTTATTTCAGTGCATAATTTAAAGCAGACCCAGAAAAGTGGCAATAAATTCTTTTTGGATATTGCACTAACAAGTTTTTAGATCCACCAATAATACATGGTTATACCCAGAGCGATGTTTCTAAAATTTACTAAAGGCAATTTAAATTAGCAAGATGCAGTGTGTATATACTGCACTAACAATACTTATAAATGTGGTAGCCTTAGTAATTTGGAGCAGGCAGCAATACCTATTTGGATGCCTCACTGGCAACTGTTTTTCAGGGACTACGAGTACCTCCAATCCCTATTTCTATGATTTAATATGCCGATTTGTGGCACAAGAACAACTCTCCCTACAGTGCACATCCTTATTCTAATCTATCGCTGGCCTATCTAGCTAAACCGTCTAGCATTAAACTCCTAATCTCATTGTTTAGCAGCAGCACTTTCCCTGATGAACAGTATTCAGAAAATGAAGCCCAATCACAGAAGCCCTTCTGTCTCCACCTTGAGAATGTTTGCTGCACCGTGATTGGCTGCAGGAACCTTCCACAAATAAAGTTATGAAAAAAAAACATGGCACTGCACCAAAAAGCCTTCTCCCCGTTCAGAGTCCCCGCCTCCTCCACTGATTTTGCTCATCCCCACATCAAACAGCAGCGCATTCGTATCCAAAAACAGGAAATGCTATTAATAAAGTATTTTTGGAAACACGGTCAGCATTGGGGGGTGGCAAATGGACAGAAACAAACATTACCAACTTTGGGGGAGGGACTCGGGTTTGCCGAGCCAAAACGAACAAGCTAAGGCTAGTACCGAATTTGAAATTGGTGAACCTTTATCGAACAGGGTCGCTCATCTCTATGCTGGAAGAGAAATAAGAAGATTTCTCTGATGAGAGCTATTACAAAGCTTATCGTATATGATTAATTTATGAAATAACTAAAATTATAATTTGTCTTTAAGTTTAACAATACTTAATCCAGAAACCTGGTGTATTTTCGTAGAAATAAAACAAACACTTTATTCTTTATTTTTTCCATCCTCCCAGGAATCATCTTCTGACTGTTATTTTATTTTTAGTTTTCTCTTTGGACTTGATCTCTGGAGACATGGGAGACAATATATCTCTATCACCTCCTGAACACCACAAGATATATATATATATACTGTATAAAATGCTGGAGGAGTCACATCATGTGTCTGCCCTGTGGATAAAGAATGATGTATGTATTTATATCACATTATCTTTGAATTGATTAAACTGATGAAGATTGTGATTTATCTCTTCTTATCTCAAGAATGAAGGTAATTCTAAGAAACCAGGGACATGGAAATATCTGGTGTAAGTACAAGAGGGAATCCCCAAGAAAGGACACCGGGAATAATCTCAAACTCAACCATATGTAATATACAAAAAAAATGAAGCACAGAATAAATTCATTAAAATGTCCCAACATTACCTTATTTTCGAGCTTTTCATGATCTTTTTTACATCTTTAATGGAGCTATTTATATTGATCATTTTCATTATAGGTAACAAAGTTATTTATGTCTGTTTGATTTTATCTGCAGCCATAAACAAATCTATATACCTCTTCATAGTAATACACTTATGCATATTTATGTTTGTGAAAATATATAATTAATAGGGATGATCGAATACCTCAAATATTCGGCGTCACGAATATCCAACGACTAGGTCGCCACTATGCGAATATTCGATGTACATTGTAAGTCTATGGGAAGACCAAATAGTTACGAATAGTTGTTATTTGGGTTTCTCATAGACTTACATTGCACATCGAATATTTGCGGATATTCGAATAGCGACGACCTATTCGGCAAATATTCGCGAAGCCGAATATTTATGGTATTCAATCATCCCTAATAATTAATGATAAAATCTGCATTTATACTAGATAAACCATCTAACCAAAACTAGTAATTCCTGGGCTATACTGTAACTTTTGGCAGTGGTAGCAATTCTTACTGATATTAACAATTAAGTGATAGCAGCAGTTTAATCATTTACTTAAAACTCAATGTATTGGTTTGAACTGCAGCTAAATAGTTAAAATCAATCAAAAATGCAACAAAAACTCACAGCGCAGCCAAAGCCTAAGAGGCCCAAAATATTATTTATTATTTATTATTTTTTGTGAACAAATATTCAACTCTTTACAGTTGAGGGATGTTCATGTTATTCCTATTCAAAAAAATGGTAAAATGCTTTCCCACTTACAGAGGCAGAACTGCAAAAAATGGTTGTCAATAAAACATAGCAATTCAATTCGTTTTTAGGAGCCTTCAGCTTGATCTTGAGCCATGGCGACTTAATGGATGAACTTTCTGTAGGAAAATCAATCTTGTGTAAGCTTAGATAGGTCCACCAGGTTCTTCTCCACCTAAATGGGTTCAACAGGATCTTCTCAGCCAGGATAGATCCAACAAGGTTTAATTATCCTAGATAGGTTCACCACAGTTCTCTCTGCACAGATGGGTCCACCAGTAGAGATGATCGAACCTCAGGCACGAAGCTCGAGGTTCGGGCTTGGAAATCGATGTAAAAATCCCTGTGGTGAGTATTGCACTGTGCTTGCATCTAAGAGAGTATCTGTTTTGTGCATGCTGCTGGAAGTGTTTGTTCATCACAAATTAGGCTTTCATTCATTATAATGAGCTGTTTTATTCACGGAGAATTAGAAAAAAAAAAAACACCGCCCATTTTTTTCCGGAAATATTTTGCTATAGACCTAAAGCTCACCAAACGACATAATCAAAATAAGTTCACAGAATAAAACTCACCAGAAATAAAGCCACCAGCAAAAAAAATGGTCAAATAATGGCAAAAGCACATGCAACATGCATACGGCCCCCCCATGATGAAGGTTGGAATTTCACAGGTGCAGAGTGCCTACAAAACAAGCACCCCCAGCCTAATATGTCAGGAGGAGAGGGGGGGGTGCCGGTATAAAACTGCACACTAATAAGATCTAATATAGGGCGTCAGTCACACAGATACGTGCAATGCACAGTGTCCAGGCAAAGCCTATTTATCACATCCTTCTATTAGATCAGGCGGGCTGCCCAGCACCTAAAAGGTGCACTAGCACAATGGACAGACATCCCAGGGGGCCGACTGCATCCTGCGGAAAATGTGCGATAAAAAAATGATAAAAATTATGATAATAAATGTGAGGTATCGGTCATAATTTGGCCAGAATATATAAGCTTGTATTTTTTGTATTCATATACATGTTTTTTGGGGGCGGTTAGCTGTACATTTAAAAATTCATTAATTAGTTTAATAGACAGCAAAAAAGCAATTATATATCATACATCATAAAAAAATAATCTATATTCCATGGATATATCCAATATTTAAAGTTCTTTTAAGGCCGCTCTACACGCTGCAATATTGTTCAAGCGATTTCGTTGGGGTCACGGAATTTGTAACGCACATCCGGTCGCTTTAGCGATGCCGTTGCGTGTGACACATATGAGCAATTTTGCATCGTCGCAAAAACATGCAAAATCGCTCATCAGTGACATGGGGGTCCATTCTCGAATATCGTTGCTGCTGCAGTAACGATGTAGTTCCTCGTTGCTGCGGCAGCACATATCGCTCCGTGTGATACCGCAGGAACGAGGAACCTCTTCTTACCTGCCTCCCGCCCGCAATGCGGAAGGAAGGAGGTGAGCGGGATGTTCGCCCCGCTCATCTCCGCCCCTCCGATTCTATTGGGCGGTGGTTCAGTGATGCTGCTGTGATGCCGAACGAACTGCCCCCTTAGAAAGGAGGCGGTTCGCTGGTCACAGCGACGTTGCAGGGCAGGTAAGTAGTGTGATAGGTCCGCGCGATGTTGTGCGCCACGGGCAGCGATTTGCCCGTGTCGCACAACCAATGGGGGCGGGTACCCACGCTAGCAATATCGGTCACGACATCGCAGCGTGTAAAGCGGCCTTTATGCTTTGCAGCTCTTGCGCAATAATCATGCTTTAAAAAACTAGATTTTATGTCCTTATTAAGGATGAGCGAGCACTGAAATGCTCAAGAGCTCTTTACTTGAATTGAGCAGGTTGCATGCGCTGCTGGGCTCGACTTCAGTAATGAGCATTAATAGAAGTCAAGTATTTGGCAATTTGGCTCTCCACTCACATACAGCCAACCATAAACCCCATATTTCCGGCTAAGGGTTGGCGGGTTTTTATTTGTACACACAGCATCTGAACACATAGTTTTTAAACTCAATGAAAACCATTCAGAGACTGCAAGTAGCTTTCACTGAGGTACCGGCTCAGATCATTCAGTGATTGGAGCCATCTGTGTCGGATTGTTCATGAGCTAGGAAATAAACAAAGGGAGCGTGCTGTTAAAATACCTGGTGGTATAGTGGGATGAAAATTCTGGGCCAAGTGGCCACTCACCTATTGTGGTTCTGCCCCCCTGCACAACCCCAGTTCAGGCTTGTTTTGTGTAGATATTCTGGCTGGAGGGATCCAGGCATCGCTGACCTCCATTGCTGCCACGTGCACAGTACTTCCAGGTAGTTTCATGTGACTGGACTCTACTGGAAACGTGTCACTATAGGTCCTAGCGTTACTGGGTAACTGCAGGTCCTCCAGCAAACTACAGAAAAACTAGGACGATACTCGGAGCTGCTCTTGCCGCTAATCCCTCAGGAGGGATAGGAGTATAATGGTGAAGAATTTTAATGGTCATATGGAGTGCTAGGGTAAAAAAATCTTTGTAGATAAATTAATGGATTAACAAACCTTTTCTTATCCCTCTAACTGGCCACAACGCATTTCGATGAACAGAGCTATCTTCATCAGGTGATATCACCTTTGTGATACCACCTGATGAAAATAGTGAGACATCTGAGCATCTGTGATACTCGGCCGAATACTAAGCATACTAGAGCTTCTTGAAGCTTGATCAAATACCAAGCAGTGGTGAGCATGCTTGCCCACCATTAGTGTCTACATTCCAAAAGCCATATACTTTTTTATTTCTGTTGATGCTTTAATTATACAGCGTGGACCTAGAAACACTCATAAAGTTTACCAAACTAGTTTTATCATAAAACCAATTGTCTTGGATTACTTTTAGAGTATTTAATATACACTCACTCCAGAACCTTTCCAAACGCAGGCTCACAATAAAATCACAGACTATATTGGCAGATAGTAAATTTACTTCATTACTGGAGTTCAGGGGGCTTTACACGCAGCAATATCACTGGTGAAAGCACCCGCCCCCTTCATTTGTGCATTACGGGCAAATCACTGCCCGTGGAGCACAAAATCGCTTACACCCATCACACGTACTTACCTGCCTAGCAACATCGCTGTTGCTGGCGAACCACCTCCTTTCTGAGGGGGAGATTCTTTCTGTGTCACAGCGGCGTCACTAAGCGGCCGCCCAATAGAAGCGGAGGGGTGGAGATGAGTGGCCGAACATCCCGTCCACCTCCTTTCTTCCTCATTGCGGGCGGCCGCAGTTAAGGTGAGGTTCCTCGTTCCTGTGGTGTCACACGTAGTGATGTGTGCTGCCGCAGGAACGACGAACAACCAGCATCTTGCAACAGCAACGATTTTAGGAAAATGAATGACGTGTCAACGATCAACGATAAGGTGAGTATTTTTGATCGCTAACACTCGCTCGGAGCTGTTACACACGACGACATCGCTAACGATGCCGGATGTGCGTCACGGAATCCGTGACCCCGACGATATATCGTTAGATACGTCGTTGTGTGTAACGGGGCCTTTAGATTTATACTTTCGTATATGTTTCTTCTTGCTGCAGGTTACCAATCTGACAGATGTCACAGAATTTATCCTCTTGGGTTTCCAAGGCACAGTACAATTAAGAGTTTCAGTTTTCACTCTGCTTCTTTTAGTTTACTGGGTCACAGTATGTGGGAATCTCCTGATCATCTCCCTGGTGTCCTCCAGTAAGAACCTCCACACTCCGATGTACTTCTTCATCTCACAACTGTCCATCAGTGACATCTTGTTATCGTCTGATATTGCCCCCAACACGTTTTATATTCTACTGAATAATGGAGGATCTATTACTTTTTTGGGCTGCATGAGCCAGTTTTTTATCTACTGCGTTACAGAATTATTTGAATGTCTTCTTCTCGCGGTGATGTCCTACGACAGGTACGTGGCCATCTGCAACCCTCTTCGTTACACCTCCATAATGACAATTGTACAATGTAAGAGGTTGGCCATAACCTTTTGGTTCTTCAGTTTATTCACTTCATTCATTGATACATTAGCAGCATCAAGGCTAAAGTTCTGTGGGATGAATATCATTGACTATTTCTTTTGTGATCTTGTTCCTTTACAAGAAATTTCCTGTTCGGACACATTTCCTTTAAAACTACAAATATGTTTACTAAGTTTTCCATTTCTGGGTATTCCCAGCATTATAATTGTTGTATGTTATATGAAGATTATCCATGCCATCTTGCGGATTTCATCTAATATCAGTAGACAGAAAGCCTTCTCCACCTGCAGCTCCCACCTCACCGTGGTCTCCATATTCTATTTGTCTCTGTTCTGTGTGTATATTTTCCCAACAAGTGGACAAACAGCAGAGATTAATAAAATCACATCTCTGCTGTATACTGTATTTACTCCGTTAATCAATCCAATTATTTACAGTTTTAGAAATAAGGATATTAAGAAAGCTATTCAGGAAAAAATGAGAAAAAAATTCTAATCTATTTGTCAACAAAAAGTTCCAAAATGTGCACTTTTGTTATAGAAGACTTAATAAATTAGGCACATTGCATTTTCTAATTGCACTTTATTGATAAACAGAATTTGCAGGGGTATTATTACCTTTTCTGCTGCAACCAATTTTTGTTTTTGCACTTTGGTATTATTCCTCCCTCCATTTTTTTATTTTGTCAGTCAATGTAGCCATATGAGGGATTTTTTTTTGACAATGTAAAAATACAGTTTTACCATTGTTTTAAGTTTTGTCTAAACTTGCTTGTTGGTTAATATGTAAATAATGATTAATATGACCTTGCAGTCTGATTGTTAAAGAAATGCTCCCATCACAGACTTTTATCATCTTAACCCCTTCACCCCCGGGCGGTTTTCTGTTTTTCCGTTTTTGTTTTTTTTTCCTCCCCTTGTTCCAAGATCCGTAACTTTTTTACTTTTATGTCAATTTTGCCATACAAGAGCCTATTTTTTGCGAGAGGAGTTGTACTTTTGAATGAAGTCATTAGTTTTACCATATAGTGTACTGGAAAACGGCAAAAAAAATTCCAATTGCGAAAAAATTGAAAAAGTGTAACTGTCCTATTGTTTTTGGGATCTTTTATTCACCATGTTCACTATATGGCAAAACTGATGTGTTGGTATGATGCCTCAGGTCGGTATGAGTTTATAGACACCACTATAGGTTTACTTTTATCTAAGGGGTTAAAAAAATTCACAAGTTTGTCCAAAAAAAGCGCAATTTTTGTGCCATTTTCTTTTATTTGTAGAATTCTTATTTTTCGGGATCTGTGGCTCAGTGATCGCTTATTTTTTGTTGTTTTTAATAGTACTATTTTTGCGCAGATGCTACTTTTTAATCACTTGTTATCATACCCAATACGTCATGTGTCATGAAGAGGTTAATATATTGCAATCATCATATTATATAACACTGTGTACTCACAATTGCTCATTTTAACTTTCTATTCAGTTAATTATTGTATTATTTTTAATTATTTCTATGACATCACAGACTAACTGAATCCATCTAAGCTCAGTCTAGAAACAGAAAATCTCTTTTCCTTGCATGAGTCCCCGTTAAAAATGCAAATCTTGGCCAGTGAAAATATTTTGTAGTTCTAATGATGACTCAAGTGGGGAAAGGAGACTTCCTGCGTCTTAATAGAGCTTAGCAAGATTCAGGGAGTCTGTTTTTAATCACGTGATGACATAGACCTATTGGAAAAAAGAAGAATTTACTGGGTAAAAAGGTAAAAAAATCAATTTTGTCTACAGAGGGCTATATAATTTGTTGATTGTAATACATTAGGAGAATAAAAATTTTGAGGGGACTGCTTCTTTAAGATCAGCACTATTGTGGAGACATCAAAATTGTTTAGTTTAGTTTTTATATTTTAGAGGTTATAAAAATGTAAATCTTTATAAAAAAAAATGTTTTAATACATTTTTCCAATTTTAAATACCAGTAACATTTTTATTAACCTGGAAATGTGTGAGGGCATGATTGGTTATTTTTTGTTTGGTAAGTTGTCAATTTCAGTTTCATCACGTGTTTCCTATTGCTGTAATCAAAAAGAGTATGAGATAATGCCATATGTATTTTTCATTTAATTATTGATCAGTAGTGATGAGCAAATATATTCAGTACAATTCGTTACTCGCAAGAATATTAAAAGTGTTAGCGATACTCACTATTCGTCGAGAATTTTGGTATTCACCTTGTGAGTTTCGAGTCCCCTCCCCACATGTTTGGGGCCTGGTATTCTCAGGGCAGAGAGGATCATATTATTGAACCCTCTTCTGCCTAAAAATAGCAGCCCACAGTTGCCTCATAATTTTGGCACTTTGCATGGCTCCTCCCAATTGCCATAGTGTGATGACAATCGAAGGAATATAAAGGGTTAATGACAGCTGTAATTTTTTAAAAAAAATCACAGCTATCATCATGCCCAAGATTCGCAATGAAGATACGTCTATGTGATCTCCCCATTACCAACCCTGTAAATAAAAAAAATAAACACAGAGAAAAATCCTTTATAACAAACAACCCTCTTTCTCCAATTTATTAACCCTCAAAACACCCTTGCAGGACCAACAAAATTCACAGACACGACGTCCCTTAATGATATTGGCTCTTTCACATCCTGAGCTCTCAGTGCGCGGTTACATTAGAAAATGTGACTGATCACTGCAACCTATTGGACACACTGGTTGCTGGTTGAGCCACTGCTGTGAGTAGTGACTAGAGTTGATCGAATCCGCCAAAATCCGGGACCGGTGGATCACTGCCAGATTGAAAAATAAATCCAGATTCGCTCCAGATTCCAGTGCACATATAAGTCTATGGGGACCAGAGTCCGAAGATTAAAAACATTTGTGGAGGGGATACAGGGGTAGGAGCGCGCGCAGTATACTCATCTGAGGATGTGTCATGGCAGCAAACTCCATTGGGTCACGTTTTTCCCTTCCGGAGCTGACAATTCAATATTCATTGTTCTGCCCGCCCACCGGCGTGTGTAATTGGGTGCAGATGCGCCCCCACCCTGAGTGGCAGAGTAGCAGCTGTCAGCAACCAATCACAGGCGGCAAGATGGCCAGTAGGCGGGGAAAGCAGTGCAAGTGTCTGTGGGTCAGTATGATGTCATGCCAGACTTGTACGAGTCTAACAGCGCATGACCGGCACAGCCGCACACTTCTGACAGGAACGTGCATGTGTTTCTGGAGCACATGCACGCTCCTGTCAGAAGTGTTCAGCTGTGCCGGTGATGCGCTGTCAGACTCATAGAAATCTGACATGACATCAGCCGGCACAACCTGCACTCTCTGAACATGAGTGTGCATGTACACAAAGACATGCACGCTCCTGTCAGAAGTGTACACGGCTGTGCCAGTGATGCGATGTCAGACTCATACAAGTCTGACAGTCACATGACATCAGCCGGCACAGCCTGCGCTCTCTGAGCATGAACGTGCATGTACACAGAAACACATGCACGCTCCTGTCGAAAGTGTGTGCAGCTGTGCCGGTGATGCAGCTTATTATTATTATTATTATTATTATTATTAATAATATTATTAATAATAATAAAATAAATAATTTAAAAAAAAATTACGTGCGGTCAGCCCTAATTTTAATAACCAGCCATAATAAAGCCGGCTGGGGGCTGGTAGTCTCAGCCCGCAGCCGCGTGGATCTGGACTTTTACAGTTCGGATCCGCTCAACCCTTGTGGTGACAGCACTCAGTTCACCTGAGGTCACAGCTAGTGGATTTTGCGGTACCCTAGGTGTTACCTCAGATGAACTGACCTCTGATGGCCTCATTGAACTCAGTGACTTCACCTCAGGTGAAGTCATTGAAGCCAATTCCAGATTACCGGATTCGGCGATGTCTGCACATTGAGTATTTGGTTGGAGGCATTTCTACACCAAATTTGCATCTCCTGGCCATAAAGATGTGCCAAAACCACATGTATTTTTTATGGACTTTTGGTGCATTTTTTTGTTAGTAGATGCAGATTTGGTGCAAAAATGTATGCAACTGTGACGCCCCTGACTTGGTCAGGCACCACTGAGTACTGCACCCATGTTGGGACAGTACTTCCAGGTAATCCTAATGGCCGAAATGAGGTGTGTACGCACGTACACATAGCAACCAGGTCTCCCACACCATTAGATGGGACGCCTGGGCAGTTCCTGGAGGGGTCTGGCCTTCTATTCTTGTCAAGGGGTGTAGTTGAGGGGCTGAGAGCTAAAGATGCAGAGGCTATCAGGAAAGGAGTGGAGCAAGCCATTCTGGTAGTGGTGAGAGGCGGTTGCTAGGAGACAGAGACCCGTGCTCACACTGGTTAGACCCTGAACGTGAAGTAGCTATTAGCGAGAACGGTTACCAGTCAGTCAGTCAGAAAGACAGGGAGAGAGTCAGTCGAGTACGGGGACTGCTGGTGATTAGGCACGCATGGGGTGCAGGTCCCTAGAGTAGACATCTATGTATTGATCTGCTAAACCTGCCGGTGAGGGAAATTACAAGTCCCGCACCAACCATCTAGAGTCCGAGCCTCAGCAGCAACACAGGGGGCCATAAGGGGATTGAGCCTGGAGCCATCCCACTTGGTCCATGCTGCCGGCAAATAGGCGAAAAAGGGAGAAAAGGAAGTAGTGACTCCCTGGATGAACCCCACGGCACTTCAAGTCATGGGTTATCCGAACAGAGAAGTGCAAGGAAGGAGAGTTAATGGTTTCAACCTGGTTAATCACAGCATCGCCCGGGTACCTCACAAAACCACTAAAGTGAGTAAAGATCAGTTGAAAGACATTTTGGACTCTGACTGGATTATTCTTGGACCCACTACCCTACACACCCGAGCCCCTGGAGCCTGCCTCACTCACGGGAGGAGACACCATCCGACTGCAGACTCCATCAGCCCCAGATGCTCGTTAAACCTGCAGTGGGGGTCACCCATATCCCTGACCGCAAGCCGTGAGTGGCGTCACGATACATGCAAACAAAAACTACATACCTGTTGCCATATATACAGAAGAAGACCCTGTGGTGTCCCTGAAGGTGGATTGATGTCCCTGAGGCGACTACCTGGGCTTCACACAACCAAATACTCAAAGTGCATACATTGTCTAATCAGGTAATCTAGCATTGACTTCAATGAGTTCACCTGAGGTGAAGTCACTGAGTTCACCTGAGGTCATAGCAGGAACACCAGTTGTGACGTCAGGTGAACTTAGTCACATCACCGGTCTCACATTCATGGCTCAGTCAGCGTATACTGGAGGCTTCAGTGAAGTGTCATGTTTTCTAAAGGCTGACGGCCAGATCCTGGGAAGGTGGCGTGCAGAAGGAAAATATCCACCCCACCAATGTCTAAAACCTCCTCCTCCACATGAGAGAAGTCTGCAGGAGCCTTTATCAGATGATGTTTATATACATGTTCTCTGACAACCACCCAAACGTCTATGTAATCCACATGAATATATAAAGATAAAAGTTTGAAATCTCTTCCATTGGAATACATGTACACAAAATCCTTCCAGCCAAAGGAAATCTAACCTGCTTCTAGACTTCATCCTCTGGAAAATCTTGTATCATAAACTATTCTTGGGGGTACTCCTTCCATCCTGCTCCATTTATTTCTTCTATTCTGAAACAGCCCTCTTGTGGAGCGACTATACATGATAAAGGCCATTGGGCCGAAACGTCCACCATCTTTTGTCGCCATCAAATAAATAATCACTTTTTTGCAATGCAAAACTTTTTGTCTTCATTTTATCAACAAGAGAGTGCAGTGTCTATTATATAATACGTTCTGGGACTATTGACCCCACACTAGCACCTCTAATGAAACCATACTCTAGCTGAGTGCACACCAATACCCTATAACTATGTTTTCTAAAGTGACCATGCACTGTGACCTTACATGTAGCAGAGTGGAGATCATTGTTGGACCTTGTGTCTGGGGATTACGTCAGAGATGCAGGGGTCTTTTGAGGGTTAATAAATTGGAGAAAAAGAGTGGGTGTTTTTTGTTTTCTTTAAATAAATATTTTTTTCTGTGTTTTGGCTTTATTTCATTTGGCCTACTGGGTTAGTAATAGGGAATCTCATAGACTCCTCCTTATTACTTATCCAGGGCTTTGTGGAAGCTGTATTTTCCTGATTAACCTAGTGCAGTTACAATTGGGATGAGCCAAGTAAAGTGCCAAAATTGGTGCATCTAAGGGATGTGCCAATACTGAGGCAGCTGCGGGCTACTATTTGTAGGCTGGGAAGGGTCCAAAAACCATGCCTCTCTAGCATGAGAATACTAGAACCCAGCTGACTGCTTTATCTTGCCGGGCTATCAAAATTGGGGGGCAACCTCACAATGTTTTTTTAATTTCTACTTAATTCATGGGGTCCCTAGTGTTTTGATATACAGCCAAGATAGCTCACACAGCTGAAGGCTGCAGCCTGTAGCCATCTGCTTTATCTGCACTTGGCATCAAAATAACGAGGGACTCTACACCATTGTTTTGTTTCTACTTATTTATTTATTTTTATACTCCACTTTGGAGACCCAGACAGCTAGTGTGAGTGCAATCAATTATAGCAGTCAGCACTGAGGGCGGGAGAAGCAGGATTGCAACCAATCACAGACACTTGTAGAGAGGCCAGGGAGGAGAAGCAGTGCATACTCATGAACTATAATGATCGGACCAGGAAGCAGTGTGTCAGTTGCGGGAAAAGTATAATTCTCTGCTTTAATCCCCATAGTCCTCTGACAACATTATTCCTAGAAACCAAATGTGAGTGATAAATGCATCCAGACACCTTCCTCATCCTGTTGCAATTCAATTTTAACACTTTTACATCTCCCACATTTCTACAGCCCTCCTAGACCAACATCCAAGGTCCTGAAAACTATTTGAGACTCCTATTGACTTGCATTAGGCTCATAATTCGGTTACAATACTCGAATAATAGAAATTATTCAGCACAAAGAATCTGAATCCAAATATTTCACTATTTTCCCATCTCTATTGATCAGCCTTTGCAAAGATTTAAACCTTTGCAATAGGCCCAATTAGGTTATGTTGCTTCTTTTCACACTCATGCCACTTTTCGCAATTTCTTCATTCCCAATAATTCAATGGTTGCCAAAATAGAAGTAAAAATAAATGGTAGAGACATTACTTAAAATGCAAAATTGGGCAGCAGTCCACTAACAGCTGACAGCAAATATCACATTCACAGTTGTCAAATTAGACTAATAACACATACACACGTGGTCAAAATTGTTGGTCCCCCTCATTTAGTGAAGAAAAAAACAAAATGGTCACATAACCTGAATCTGACAATAGTAATATTAAATTAAAGATCTATGAAAATGACAAGTGAAAGTCAGACATTGCTACTTTTCACTTCCACAGAATTGTTAAAAAAATAAAGCTCGTGAAATAGGCCTGAGCAGAAATGATGGTTCCCTTAACTTAATGTTTGGTTGCACATGATGGCCTTCAAAATGTATGAGTGAGGGCTGAATCATGGCCCTCTAATAATTAAAAGTGAGAACCTCCTGATGGCCCTCTAAAGCGGGCTTTACACGCTACGATATATATCTAACGAGATGTCGGCGGGGTCACGTCGTAAGTGACGCACATCCGGCCTCGTTAGTGATATCGTAGCGTGTGACAGCTACGTGCGACGGTGAACGAGCAGAAATACTCACCTTCTCGTTCATCGTTGACACGTCGCTCATTTTCAAAAAATCGAACATCCGGTTGTTCATTGTTCCCGAGGCAGCACACATTGCTCCTTGTGACACCCCGGGAGCAATGAACACAGCTTACCTGCGTTCCGCCAGCAAGGCGGAAGGAAGGAGGTGGGCGTTATGTTTACATCCCGCTCATCTCCGCCCCTCCACTTCTATTGGCTAGCCGCTGTGTGACGTTGCTGTGACGCCGAATGTCCCTCCCCCTTCAGGAAGTGGATGTTCGCCACCCACAGCGAGGTCGTTTGGAAGGTAAGTACATGTGACGGGGGGTTAGGAGTTTGTGCGACACTGGCAACAAATTGCCCGTGCCGCAAAAACGATGGGAGCGGGTGCGATCGCATGACAAATTGTTACATGAAAAGCAGGCTTTAGAACTGAGAGAGATGTTTGCATGATTAACCTGTTGAAGTAATGTAGGAAAGGGAGGAGGAGGGAAAAAAATATGAAAACATGAACTGTATACAATTTTTTTGAGGGTGGGAAGGGGTGCTTGTGAATGCACTAGAAAAAAAATCAAAAAACAAAAAAAACATTTAATTTGGTTTTATGTTCAGCTGCTGTTACCCGGTGTGGTTGAGATATCTGGCCTGAGTCGGACATTGTTCATTTTGAGAACAGGGAACCTGTCAGTATTTTCAGTTCACAAGCAGATGTACCTATCAGTGGAGATGAGAGAACTTGAACTGTAAAGTTTGGGCTTGGTGTCTTGGACGCGAACACAGACTTTTACCTTGTGTCTGGTTCATCTTCAGGTTTGTCATCGGAATAAAGCTCATTGAAAGGTTACAGAACAGCCAATCAGCAAACTTTTTTGGTGTGGGCACTTTGGGTCTTATCACAACCATATCAAGCTTTGGCATGGCTGTGATTGGCCAGCACACCATTTAAAAAAAAACATGATGTGGACTCCCACCCTTTTTTGATAACCATCTCAGGTAAAGCAGAATCCACAGGCTGCAACCACCAGCAATCTTCTTAACCGTAGTAGGTAAACAAAAATAGAGATTGCACATCTTTTTTAAAATCATTTAAATAAATATATTTAAATAAAGGCATGGGGTCCTCTACATTTTTGATAACCAGCAATGGGTGCTGGTATTATCAGGGTGGACAGAGACATGGTTATTGGCTCTACCCAGCCTAGAAACAGCATCTACAGCCTCCCAGAATTTGCACATCCATTAGATGCACCAATTCTAGAGCTTTACGTGGCTCTTCCCAATTGCCCTTGTGCAGTGTCAATCTGGGTAATATATGGGGTTGATGTCAGCTGTGATTGATTTGTCAAAACCTGAATTATGCCATGGGTTAGTAATGGGAAGGAGTTTGGGAGAAACTTCTCATTAAATAACCTGGAGAGAGGGGAGCCAGCACGATCTGAAAATGGCATGCATCATATAAAAAGTGCAAATTCGCAGATTTATTCCAACTGTACTGTAATATAAATGAGATTTTTAGCAAATAATTGATCAATTCTTTGAGCCTCCCCTGCCAACGTCACGGGAAATCTCAATAGGGGGGTCCTACTCTATATTCTGTATTTCATGTGCCATGCGGCCTCCTAGATAAAGTTAAAAGCAGAACCATAATGGAGCACACATACCTGTAACCTGTATATAGCCGCTTCCATGTTGCAAAAAAGGCACTTGTGGATAGAGACCAGCCCAGGTCCCAGCATGTGGAGCAAGCTCTACACATACCAGGACTATATCAGAACTGACCCTCCCAGTGCCAGAGAGCAACCATTGATAAAGGCGGACCAGATCCAAGTATGGTGCTTAATTAGCAATGCCTGTGGAAAGGGTGAGGCAACTGAATGTGTACAGCTACCAACAGGAGGAATATATTGCAAACCAAGATCAGGCGTGCATAGCATGGTGGTGACCAGCCACCAGACATTTGTAGCATAACTACAACCAAACAGAGAGAGAGGGGAGCCAGCACCATCTGAAAATGGCATGCATCATATAAAAAGTTCAAATTCACAGATTTATTCCAACTGTACTGTAATATAAATGAGATTTTTAGCAAATAATTGATCAATTCTTTGAGCCACCCCTGCCAACGTCACGGCAAATCTCAATAGGGGGGTCCTACTCTATATTCTGTATTTCATGTGCCATGCGGCCTCCTAGATAAAGTTAAAAGCAGAACCATAATGGAGCACACATACCTGTAACCTGTATATATATCTGCTTTTAACTTTATCTAGGAGGCCGCATGGCACATGAAATACAGAATAGAGTAGGACCCCCCTATTGAGATTTGCCGTGACGTTGGCAGGGGTGGCTCAAAAAATTGATCAATTATTTGATAAAAATCTCATTTTTTTATTATAGTACAGTTGGAATAAATCTGTGAATTTTCACTTCTTATATGATGCATGCCAATTTCAGATCGTGCTGGCTCCTTTTTTTTCTCTGTTTTGACCGTAGTTATGCTACAATTCTGGTGACTGACCATCACTATACCATGCACGCCTGATTTTGGTTTGCAATGTATTCCTCCTGTTGGTAGCTGTTCAGATTCAGTTACCTCACCCCTTTCCACAGGCATTGCTAATTAAGCACCATCTTGGATCTGGTCCGCCTTTATCAATGGTTGCTGTTTGGCACTGGGAGGATCAGTTCTGATATAGTCCTGGTATGTGTAGAGCTTGCTCCACATGCTGGGACCTGGGCTGGTCTCTATCCACAATTGCCTTTTTTGCAACATGGAAGCGGCTATATACAGGTTACAGGTATGTGTGCTCCATTATGGTTCTGCTTTTAACTTTATCTAGGAGGCCGCATGGCACATGAAATACAGAATATAGAGTAGGACCCCCCTATTGAGATTTACCGTGACGTTGGCAGGGGTGGCTCAAAAAATTGATCAATTATTTGCTAAAAATCTCATTTTTTTATTATAGTACAGTTGGAATAAATCTGTGAATTTTCACTTTTTATATGATGCATGCCAATTTCAGATCGTGCTGGCTCCTTTTTTTTCTTTTTTTTTCCCCCTTTTTTTTTTTTTCTCATTAAATAACCTGTAAGACAAAAAGAAATAAACAGAATGCTTTAATTGAAATAAAATATTCACAAACCTTTTTACTCCCCTAAATTAATATCCAAAACAGCCCTGAAATTCCGACTTAATTCACACAACGTCCCTCAATCCTGGCTCTGCTACATTCAGAGTCTGAAGTGATAGAAAATGCAACCGATCACTACAGCCTCTGGGTCAAACTGAAAACAACAGGGTAGCCTGGCTGAGAAAAGGAGTGACTGACCTGACTACCAGATTGCTGGACTGCTATGGTGCTGTGTCCCGAAATCTGGCAAACCGACAGCGCATTCACTTCTAGACACACTTGGTACTGTGGGAGCCCACACAGCCAAGAATGGAACAGTTTAACAAAAGGTACTTCCAAATATTTTATCCCTGGTTCACCCTCAAAGCCAATATTGGAGGTGTTCAACCACGAAGGATCAAGTTTAACAAAAGGCCTCTCTATAGCCAGATTTCCAAGATCACCTACACAGCAAAGATTAGAAAAGTTTCTCCCTAAAGCAACATGTTTTTACCAAAGGCCTCCATATCGCCTGTATTTTTAGTTTACCCACACAACCAAGATTTAAGAGCTCTCCCACAGATCAACAAGTTTAACAAAAGTCCTCTATATAGCCGTTATTTACAATTCACTCATACAGCCAAGATAGGAAGAGTTCCCCTACAGAGCAACAAGTTTAACAAATGGATTATACTGTATATATATATATATATATATATATATATATACAGTCATATGAAAAAGTTTGGGCACCCCTATTAATGTTGACCTGTTTTCCTTATAACAATTTGGGTTTTTGCAAGAGCTATTTCAGTGTCATATATCTAATAACTGATGGACTCAGTAATATTTCTGGATTGAAATGAGGTTTATTGTACTAGCAGAAAATGGGCAATCCGCATTTAAACAAAATTTGACTGGTGCAAAAGTATGGGCACCCTTATCAATTTCTTGATTTGAACACTCCTAACTACTTTTTACTGACTTACTAAAGCACTAAATTCCTATTTGAATCTCCTATGAAGAGTGGCATCATGGGCTCCTCAACACAGCTCTCAAATGATCTGAAAACAAAGATTATTCATAGTTACATAGTTACATAGTTACTAAGGTTGAAAAAAGACCTAGGTCCATCTAGTTCAACCTTCCTCCACCAGTTTTACATTTGGTCACTAAGTCATTTATAACCAGCAATGTTGTGTACTGAGGAAATCATCCAGCCCTTTTTTGAAAGCTGTTATAGTATCTGCCATTACTACCTCTTGTGGTCGGTATTCCACAGTCTGACTGCTCTAACTGTAAAGAACCCTTTCCTATTTAGCTGTTGGAATCGCTTTTCTTCCACTCGCAGTGAGTGCCCCCTGGTCCTTAGTATTGCCTTTGGAAGAAATAAGTCATGTGCCAGTCCTTTATATTGACCACACATGTATTTATACATATAAATGAGATCTCCTCTGAGACGTCTTTTTTCTAAGCTAAATATATCTAACTTTTTCAACCTGTCATCATATGGGAGGATTTCTATTCCTTGTAATAATCTAGTTGCCGCCTTTGAACCGACTCTAACTTCTGAATTTCCTTTTTAAAATATGGAGCCTAAAACTGGATCCCGTATTCCAGATGTGGCCTTACAAGTGATTTATAGAGGGGTAATAATACGTTGGGATCGCAGGATCTAATCTCTCTTTTTATACACCCTAGAATCTTGATTGCTTTTGCAGCTGCTGCTTGGCATTGAGTGCTGCTGCTCAGCTTATTCAGGAGGCCTCCTGATGAACCAGAAAATGGGGAAACGCGTTGAGGCAGCTTGAGAGGCAGCACAAGCTAAGTGTTATATTCCTGCTATTAGAATATAATCATTGTGGGAAGGCTGACACCCTCGTGTATCTAGAGGGTGACTGTGAGTTCCATATTGGCACATTATCACTTTATGGTCTGCACTGCACTTTAATTGATTTTTTGCACTGCACTTTATTGTCTTGGCTAGGGACTCACAGGGCCATAGTAGGGATAGCCGTCGAAGAGCGGGGGCGCCGCTGCGCAGAATTTAGGGTGCCAACCTCCGCGGCTAGGTAGAGCACAGGAGGGAGTGGATATTGTAGGGATTTTTCCCTCTTTCCTCTGTGCACATATTCATGCAATGTGGTGATTAATTTTTAAATATCGAGTAATAATAAATGTTAAGTTTTAATAGGGTTTATGAATTTTTGGATGTTTATTTTAGCAAGACAATGATCCAAAACACCGCTCCTAATCTACTCAGGCATTCATGCAGAGGAACAATTACAATGTTTTGGAATGGCCATCCCAGTCTCCAGACCTGAATATCATTGAACATCTGTGGGATGATGTGAAGCGGCTGTCCATGCTCGGCGACCATCAAACTTACCTGAACTGGAAATGTTTTGTAAACAGGAATGGTCAAATATACCTTCATCCAGGATCCAGGAACTCATTAAAAGCTACAGGAAGCCACTAGAGGCTGGGATTTCTGCAAAAGGAGGATCTACAAAATATTAATGTCACTTTTATGTTGAGGTGCCCATACTTTTGCACAAGTCAAATTTTGTTTAAATGCGGATTGCACATTTTCTGTTAGTACAATAAACCTCATTTCAATCCAGAAATATTACTCAGTCCATCAGTTATTAGATATATGACACTGAAATAGCAAAAACCCAAATTGTTATAAAGAAAAAAGGTTAACATTAATAGGGGTGTCCTTGGCTGTATATATATATATATATATATATATATATATATATGTATATATATATATAGAGCCTGTTCTCGGAATTCACCCACAAAGTCAAGATTGTCAGATTTTTCCCATAGAGCAACAAATTTAACAAAAGATCCATACATAGCTTGTTTTCAGAGTTTATCCACGCAGTGAAGATTGGCAGAGTTCTCAGACAGAGCAACAAGTTTAAGGTGAGGCCCCTATAAAGTCTTTATTCCAAGCTTACCCACACAATCAGGATTGCCAGAGTTCCCCAGCAGAGCAACAAGATTAAGAAAAGGCCCCTATGCAGCCTGTATTCCTTGTTCTCCCATGCAGTCAAGATTGGAAGAGTTCCGACAGAGAACAACAATAAAAAAAACACCTCTAAAGAGGGGTTTTTTTTCAAGTTTCCCCCAAAGAGCATAATTTTCAAGTCCTGTTTCATACACTATAGCTGCTGCAGTTAAAAAGCTCATAGTTGGATTCAGGATTGAGCTTGAGCTCCGCCAGGTAGCCTTGCTTCTGCCAATCTCAGCTACTTTGCCTTTAGATGTATCTTAAATGTTGTTGTCTTAGTGTTTTTGAAAACAAAATATTGTTCAAAGCAGGCAGCCGTGCCTGAATAATACAGAAAGTTATATTGAAATATGACTTTATTTCTATTTTGTTTGTTGTCTGCACTGGGGCCATCTTTAAGACGGGAGCTGATGGAAGCCAAAGTGAAGGAACTGGAAATAAATTTGTAAGACACATCACTCAGCACGTGGAGACATGTGAATACATACTTGTTGTTGAATCGATGCCTCCTGCTAATACAGGGAACATCAGATGGTGGTGCTGGATGTTGTGGCATTCTAAGGAGCAACCTGTCCCCTGCATGCATCAGAGGAAGGTGTTTAATTTGGTCACAATGCAGACAAAGTTTGACCATGTCCTTTCCCCCTCCACCACTAACAGTAGCCCACAATCTCCCCCCCTATTTGATAGTCTCCACATTTTTTACACCCCAAAAAGTTGACAGTATTACATGTTCTGTATCCAAAAAGAATGCCCATTTGATTATTTCACTGACTGTTTCACAGTTCCCCCACAGAATAAAAATTTAAGCTCCAGTGCCTTACACTATAGCGGTAGCAATTAAAAAGTTGGTTATTGGAATTTGGATCAAACTGACAGTCGGTGCAAGTTCCGCCACAGACAAGAATTTTCAAAAAGTTTCTTACAGAGATTGCTTTCAAAGTTCACCAAAACAGACAAGATTGGCAGAATTCCCCCAGAGCAACACAGCTAGGATTGTCCTAGATCCCTTACAGTACACCCAATTTTTAAAAGTGCCCCTAAATATCCTATTTTCCCTGTTGACCCTCACAGCCAAAATTGCAGGAGATCCACCACAGAGCAGACTATTTTTAAAACTGGCCTTAAACAGCCTCTTTTCCCTGTTGACTTTTATGGCTAAGATTGCACTAGATACACTACAAAGCACCCAATTTTTAAAAAGGCACCTAGACAGCCTCGTTTTCCATTTGGCCCTCACATCTAAGATTGCCCAATAGCCACAGTCTCCCCAGTATATGTAATGTGGAACTCAATCTTGTTGGTACCTCGCATATGAGGAGGTCAGTGAGAAGGTCAAGGTGACTCTGTAGACCAGACAAGCGAACAGCTGCAAGGTGAAAATACCAAAAGTGTTGCTGAGACTGCCCTAAATTTTAGCTCCAGCTGTGACATTTGTGGGTAACTTTTAAAAAGGCTATGCACAGCCAAATTCAGCAAATTTCAAACAGTTTGAGCACCTCTTTTAGAAGAATACCCTGAGATCATGGGGGGGCACATAGCGCCTCACTTTGTGAATGAGGATTATCTTATTCTCCAGATATTACTACGGAGCGGTTTTGAGATGGAATGCAGGTCCGGACAGCTGTCATCTTCTTATTACATAGATAAGAATTAACCTTTCTGTGTATATTAATGATGAACGAGAAAAAAGCGCTTGAGTGCTCTTTACTTGAGTCTAGCAGGTTGAACTATCTGACGAGCGCAGTACTTGAGTAGTGGGTATAATGGATGTCAAATTTTGGGCTATTTGTCTCTCCATCTCATACAGCCAGTCATAAACAGAGCATTTTCCCTGGGAGGGTTGCTTCCTGTTGTTTTTTCACCTACAGCATCCGACCACATTGTTTATACCTCCAGTGAGAGACTGTGACACGGTCTTTACTTAAATAAACCATTATTTCCAGTGCGTGAGTTTCTTTTGTACTCTGCCCTTGCTGGGTTAGTAATGGGCGTGTCTGATATACCCCTTAACATTACTAACCCCTGGGCTTGATGCCAGCTGTCAATTCACAGTTCACATCAACCCAAAAAATATTATCTCCAATTACCACCACACCAGGGTAATAAGGAAGAGCCAGGCAAAGTGTCAGGACAGATTTTAAGCCCTTGTCCAGCCCTTAACACAGATATGTGTAGTGCACTATACTAACTTAAAACTTATTAATAATGCCCATACTATTATATCTGGAGGGTTGTCCATCACTTTATAAGTACACCCGTGAATCTGTCATGGTTTGCCTCCCCGGCCACATGGCTAGGGGGCGGAGCCTTCTCCCGGGCCTCACTTCCGGAGCCTGGATGCCTTAAAAGCCAACATCTCCGTTGAACCAGCGCCGGCTATAAGCTTAGCGCTGCTTTGCCTGTGAGTGTAACTGTGATCCTGATCCGTTCCCTCTCTGTGCCCTAAGCCTCTGTCTGTGTTCTGTCCCCTAGTCATTCTGCCATTCCTCTGTCACACCTCCTTCCTTCGTACAATAGCCCCCGGTTGTTTCCTCCTCTCCTACCTACCCACTCGGTTGTTTCCTCTGGTACTGACCTTGGCATGATCTCGACTCCTCCACTGCTAGTTCCTCTGGTCTTCCTGCTGCCCGTACTGTGTATAACCCGGCTGACCATCCCCCGCATGCTCCACAGCTTCAGCTGTCCGGCTGATGCTAGCAGACACTGCATTAGCACACACTGGGAGTTCCCCTCCTTGCTCAATCAACTCTGTGTAGTGTCTTTCCCTGCAGGACTCCAGCTCCCCCTGCTGGCAGCCTGACAAAATCTAAACTCCAAAAAACCACAGAAAAAAGGCAGCCATACTTACCAATTCCTGGTCATAGTAATAATATACTACAGGGCTGTGGGATCTAATAGTATGGGGTTGACCAATAGCCAGTAAGCCAGGCACTGTGCACTATTTGTATCTGTGTGATGAGCAAACTATACAAACCTTATCATACACATCTACATATACTAACCAACCCCCAATGAAAGGCCAGTGTGAGTGGTTATTTTATCTAAATTTTGGACCTTTTGCTTCTTCCACCATATACCACTGAGGCCTGTGAGACAATGAAATACACTATCTTTGTCATCAGGGATTGGTAAGTGTTGCCTTTTTTACTGTGATGTTCCATTAGATAATAAACACAAATTAGTATTTAATTAAATATAACTCATCGAATTTACACAAACACATACTATATTTCTGTTTACTAACTCCTTAACAAACCGCATAATAAGGTCTTACTGATCGGACTTTTTTTCTTCTTTGATCTCCACCTGATATTGTGATTTTTTTGTTAAAGTTTTTTCTCTTCAGATTGTATAATAAATAACTAATTTAATTAATTCTTCAATTAATTAGCAGTGTATGTATAGGATCCCCAATCTACGGCACAAACTACGGGCAGAGCTGACCTAATTTTGCTACATCCCAGAGCTGAGAAGACACCTAGCAATTCCGTGACCACCGCGACCCATTGAAGCATCAACATTTCCGATGCTTCTATTTCCTATACATCACTCATTGAACACTATGTAGATAGGAACAGAATATACATGTATGGCAATAATCCATTTCTTGTCAATCCTTAGGGCGGCTTTGCACGTTGCAACATCGCACATGCGATGTCGGTGGGGTCAAATCAAAAGTGACGCACTTCTGGCGTCACTTTCGAGATCGTAGTGTGTAAATGCTAGATGATACGACTAACGAGCGCAAAAGCGTCGTTATCGTATCATCGTTGCAGGCTCTGACTTTTCGATAATTATGCTGCAGCGACAGGTACGATGTAGTTCCTCGCTCCTGCGGCTGCACACATCGCTGTGTATAACGCCGCAGGAGCGAGGAACATCAGCTTACCTGCCGCCGCCGGCTATGCAGAAGGAAGGAGGTGGGCGGGATGTTTACATCCTGCTCATCTCCGCCCCTCCACCGCTATTGGTGCCTGCTGTGTGACGTCGCTATGACGCCGCCTGACCCACCCCCTTAGGAAGGAGGCGGGTCGCTGGACAGAGCGACGGTCGCAGGGCAAGTGAGTGCATGTGAAGCTGGCGTAGCGATATGTTCGCTACGCCAGCTATCACAAGATATCGTACCTGCGACAGGGGCGGGGACTATTGCGTGCGACATCGCAGCATCGGCTTGCGATGTCGCAACGTGCAAAGCCCGCCTTAGTGTCTCAGTCAATCTTTAATACTTGGAGACCAGATCTGATATTGCTAGAGTGCAAGAAAAGCAGCTTTATTGTAACTATGTGAAAATATATTTCCGTGCACTTGGAACCTGCTCTGCTCACCATTATGAAACCATTTTGTATAACTTAAAGTTGAAAAAAAAGACAAAGGTCTATCATGATCAATCTTCCAATTATATAATTTTTAATTCAATATTGCATAATAAAGTAAAGCACAACAATTGAGCAAATTCAGGCATAGTCTCAGTGATATATGTATTATTATTGATAATTTACTACTCTATTCACTTATGTATGGCTTGTTTTATGGCTTTTATAATATCTTTATTTCTCAGACTGTATATAATGGGGTTGATCAAAGGAGTAAACACAGTATATAGCAGAGATAGGATCTTACTTGTGGTGAGTGTACGACCTTTTGATGGGAAAATGTAAACACTGGACATTGTCCAGTAGAATATGGAGACCACAGCAAGATGGGCACTACAGGTGGAGAAGGCTTTCTGTCTACCGATACTGGATGAGATCCTCAAGATTTCCCTAGTGATATAAGTATAAGATGTTACAATGACTACTGTTGGAACTAAGACAATTGGAATACATATTAAATAAATCTCTACGTGAACTGTGTAGGCGTCAGTACAGGCAAGTTCTAGTAAGGGGAGAATGTCACAGAAGACATGGTCAATGATATTTGGGGCACAAAATTTTAAGCTTGCTGTAGATAAAATGTAAATCAGAACTATTGCAATTGCAATCACCCAACAGATGACGGTCCATAATTTACAATATGCAATTGTCATGATGGATGAGTAACGAAGGGGATTACAGATGGCCACATATCGGTCATAGGACATCAAACCAAGAAGAAAACATTCAACTGTTTCTGAGACACCTAAAAAATAAAACTGAGTGATACAGTCAGCAAAAGTAATGGTCGCCCCATTATTTATTTGTACGTGGAGTATCTTGGGTAAAATATCTGTGATCACCATGATGTCGGTGATGGACAGTTGTGAGATGAAGAAGTACATAGGGGTGTGGAGGTTCTTGCTGGTGGACACCAGGGTTATGATCAGGAAGTTCCCACATATTGACACCCAGTAAATCACAAGCAATATGCTGAACAAGAAAATTCTTAAACTTTTGCTGACTTGAAATCCTGAAAGGAAAAATTCTGTAACGATAGTCAGATTATTGTCCTGTGTGTAGAAGAAATAGCGGTTACGATATAATTAATTGGCACTCAAATTATTCAAACGAATGTTTTAGGCATCATTATCATCATTATGTAGGTTATATAATATACCTTAATTTGTATTGTGGAAACATGTATGTTTGCCTGACTTTAATAAATGGCAAAAATTATTAATAGAGTGGGCTTAAAGGGGTTTTCCCAACTTGAAGAGCCCATCCCAGTATATAGGAGGGGTAATAACAATAACACCAATTAGAAATGTCGTCTAGCTCTTCTGATGTGACCAGGTCTCTTACCTTATGTGCAGGGCATTGCACCTTAGGTATACATGGTTACATCCACTAATATAGTGACAGTTTGCTAGTTAGTTGCTCATGGTTGTAACTATGGCTCCCTAAGCTGCAATGCACTGCACATGGCTAATGAGGAGAACTATACTACATTTCTAAATTGAGGTATTTGATAATATTAGTACACCTACTACATACCAGGATTGGGTGTTTCAGCACGGTGGCTCAGTGGTTAGCACTGGAGTCTTGTGGTGGCTCAGTGGTTAGCACTGCAGTCTTGCAGCGCTGGGGTCCTGGGTTCAAATCCCACCAGGGGCAACATCTGCAATGAGTTTGAACGTTCTTCCCATTTTTACGTGGGTTTCCTCCCACACTTCAAAAACATACTGCTAGGGAATTTAGATTGTTTGCCAAAATATGGACAGTGTTGCCAATCTATGTAAAGCGCTATGGAATAACAGTGCTATAAAAGTGAATAAATATTATTATTACACCTACTACATATTTGCATCGGATCTTTCGGATCTGAATAACCCTTTAAATCATATGTTTGTTTTTTATTCTTGTGGTCATAGGACTAATCATGATGATTGAGCCCTTACAAATTCCACAAATAAACGGCACATCACGAGTCTATTCATCAAGTCAAATCACATTTACTCCTCTAACAATTAACGATTAGAGTTGAGCGGATTGCTAATAATCCGGATCCGGCGGATCAGTGGCGGGTTTACAAGGAAGGAGAGGGAGAGGTAAAGGGAGAAGGAGAGAGTCAGGTCGGACCCGGATCAACTGCTGAAACCGCGCGGATCCGGATTTTTCCAGTCCAGGTTCGCTCAACACTATTAACGATAATTTTGAGTCACTCTTGTAGAAATGAAATACATTTTTAAGCAAACTATTGTATTATCATATAAGCAAAATAATTCTAATAAAATAATTTTACATGTATTTAAATGATAATAAAAAATCCCAGCAACTTTAATTGAAAAAAAGAAAAAAAAACTGCTAATAATGAATTATTTTATAACAAAAACAGAATAAAAGGCCAAAGTAACAAAGACCTTAATTGAGTAGGCTTTATAAGTAGTGGTGGGCAATTAGAAAAATGTTCGGGTTTTGGTTATTTGTAGTATTATTCCAGTCTTCGTCACAAATAGCAAATCTAATGCAAGTAAATGGGGAACCTGAGCATTTGTCTGGGAAATCTTCAAGAAAAATGCTTGGGTACCTCATTGCCTTGCACTAGGTTTGCTATTCATGACAACTATTGGAATAGTAATAGGTATTCAGTATGCATAATCCTAACAAGAATATTTCACTATTCGCCCATCTTATTTAAAAGTTAATTTCCTAATGTAACATTAAAAGTAAAACACAAAAAGAAAAAACAAAAGCCAACTTACCCCAATGTCTGATAAAATGGCTGCAGACTGCGGAGGACTCAGCACTGAAAAGGAGAGTGGAAGCACACTCAATGGTTAATATCCAAGAAAGAGTTTTTTATCCAGCCTATCACTCCAGTAGGCGGTCTTGTAGATTAAATATTAACTTTTATTTCAAAAAGGATAAAAAGCCATCTTACGTATGTCTGACAGACAAAAACTTTTGTTTGAGATGTATATCTCAGACTACGTGTTTCGACGTACTAGACATTTTTATCATGGTCTAAAATGGTCTAAAGACCATGATGAAGACTCTAGCATGTCGAAATACGTAGTCTGAGATATAAATCTAAAAGAATATTTTTTGTCTGTCAGACAAACGTAAGATGGCTTTTTATCCTTTTTGAAATAAAAGTTAATTTTTAATCAACAAGACCGCCTATTGAAGTGATACGCTAGATAAAAACCCTTTCTTGGATATTAAAAGAAAAAAAAACACATCAGAACTACAATAAAAAAGGAAAAAGCATCAGTTTTTTTTACAATTCTTTGTACCTTAAAATCCTTCAGTTTTGAATCCATTGTTAATCATTTATATTTGGTTCCGAAACAGAACTGATCCAACAAATCTAGAAAGAAAATAAAACAAAGTACAGCCTTGTCACAACATAAATTATACCTAAACAAGCAAACATAAAACACATCATTGTCGCTGCATAATTTATACTCTTTCTTTCAAAATTTAAAACTTATTCTGTTTCCTCGATAATGAACAATAGCACAAAGAAAACTCAAATATATAAAATTACATTTCTTACATTGTGAAAGATAAAAATTGAAAATTGTTAATTTTTAGTGATCACATTTTCTTTTTGAAATTCTTTATTAACCAAAAAATTCTTGGATCAAATTATTATATGTTTTGTAGATGAAAACGTTTTATTTCAGACATTTTGAGACAAATCGTAAGTAGAATTTAGCATCCAATGATTCACAAGTTTCGTTAGAATACTTACATTAGATATTGTTTGGTTTTTAAGAGTTTATATTAATCTCAATGAATCTTTTGTGAAGAATTGCTCCAATGGGAAATGACTGAAATGTTGAACAGCATAATCGCCGTGTTCTGAGGCCGTCAGGCAGGTGAATGAGCTGCCGCAGAAATTTATATAGATAGTATCACACGAGGTAAGGTGTGTCGCAAGTCTTAGGAGATTTGTTGCCATTGTCTCCAGGGTCACCTTTGTTCTCTTACATATAAAAATAAAATTAATACATTTTAATAATTTGATTTAGAGAGAAAAATGACGTCATTTGTTTATATAGTTTTACATGAAGAACCAAAAAAATGTTGTTAACATATGAAATGTATTTATGCTTTTATTTTTGTATATTTTTGTTTTTACATTTCTTTATTGTTCATTTCTTTAGTTAGTAATTTCTTTATTGCTTATTTTGTATTTCTTTATTGTTCTTTAATGTCCAAGTGACATACCTCAAAAGCTGGTTGTGAGGAGACCTGTTTACTAAGGTTTTCCTCTTTTATATAGAGAATGCTTACTAACTGAATAAATGAAATTCCATCATTATACGCCATATTGCACTTCCTTCAATAATGCAGTGGCTGTCTGCCATTATCTATTTGACCATAGTTTAATTTGTCTAAGCAAGTTATCTGCACTTTTTACTATTCATTTAGACATATTCACTAATCTAGATGAACTGAATTACTACATTGACGTTACTGCAGCCATATAGCTTTCTCATAAATACAATAAAACACATCAAGATAGTTTTATGTAGCATCCAAAACAGCCTCAATTTCAACAATACTATACAGATAAAATGTTTATATAACTTTCGGACCAACCTGCTCTATGCTTTTTATGTATATGATATCTCATTGTCATGATCCAGGTCTTTATCGACAGCTGTGGTTTGATTATTTCACCCAGCTCCAGCCTGGTCAAGTCAGGAGTTAACTTCTTCCTGCCTGACTTTCCGGGACACTATATCCTGGTCTAAACTTTCGGTTCAGCGCCAGTAATAGTTTATGCTCTGCAGCATGTGTTACTGACTCTGGTGAGTTACGTGATCTGTCCTGCCTCCCAGCTACCTTGTTTTGATCCGTACTCTCCTCCATTCATCTGTCTGTTCCATTTCCTGACTACCCGTTTCTGTCTACTGTGTACTCTTCCCTGTCTGTCTTATCCTGGTAATGAACTGTTTGTCTTCCTCCCTTGTTTGTACTTGGACTGCCCGGCATCTGACCTGTATCCTTATTCCTAACTTCGGCTCCGTCTCTCCCCTCTGTTGCATATTTGCCTTCCCGGCTTTCGACCCTCGGCTATCACCTGACCACAATTTGAATATACCTGTTCTATTGACAATACCTCCTGCTGCAGACCTGGTTTACTGACTATTCTACTGCCCTCTGGCGGTTTGTCTGCTAATTGCACTCTGAAGCTACACTGCTTGGAGCATCAGCATCTCCCTTAGTATAGTGTGTCACTCATATGAAAATATTGTGCAAATGTAGGAAGGTGCAGATGCTGAGCCATGGAGTTTCTGCACTCCTACGCCAGAAAAAGTCTGTGTGTGTATCTTTTCTTGCAGGGTGTATGGCACTTACTGTTCTCTTCAGGCTGGTATCCATCACCTCACCGCCTGTCCCGCTTGTAGACGCAGTAGTGAAACAGCTAACACAGGAGTTATGTTGGCAACCAGAACTTAAACAGTTTATTTTCCTACTCACTGTTATGACAGACATGGCCTCACTCCTACGGTTCTGCTGTATGATTCTTTGGGGTACTCTCTCCCTATCCGTGCTATCTTGGAACAAGTCCACAAGCTGCCGGGCACCCATGCCTCCTTTCCCCCACTATTGACACATTTGTTCGACTCTGTCCCAATGGTTCTCTAGTCGCTTTGACCTTCCAAGCCATCAGGGTGAGCTGCAGGCTCTGAACCTTACCAGAATACCTCTAAGTTCACTGCCTGGCTTGACTATATAGCCACATCCTCCTCACCTGAACCCAACTGCAGAACTAGCACTCCGCAATGCTCATTTCTATAACAAACCCACTGGCAATCTGTCACTCTTCCGACCTTTGCTCTGAGCTCCCTTTGTACCAGGACGTATCTAACAATGCTTCATCTGTAAAACCTACACTTTCAGCTTATCAGGCTAATACTCCTCACTACATGTCATTATTATATTAGCAATATATTACTCATTACATAACCATAAAGTTTGTATTGGATTCACAATTGCTAGGTGGCGTCGGCCACTACACAGTCCCGGCTCTGCTGCATTGAGTAACTGCACTTTTTTAACACATTCTCTATAGGATTCAACTAATGTATAATACACAAGGCATAAAACACAGTAGAGGTTGGGATAATGCAATCACTTTCTACATGCCGCTCCACTTGAATATGGTCATCCTCAACCATAACTTTAGCTGACTATATATACATATATATATATATAAAAACATTGCTTCACAGTCCTTTATTGGAGGCCTAAAGGTCAGACTCCATTTTGCTCATTCGGGTACTGGATGAGGGTAAAAACCCCTTTGTTGCAGGCTGCCTGCAGGCAATAGTCCTTTTTTTCCACCTTCATCAGTATTGTCCATGTGACTGTTTCTAGTAGAGCGCACAAAAGTCCCAAACCCACTCATCAGTGACCACTGGGTCCTTCTATCTCCTTACCTCTCTGTGGATGCAAGTCCCTGATACGGTACGATATGATACACTTCATTGATCCCGTGGGAAATTATGGTATCACAGCAGCACAACTTAAATAATAACATGAATTAGTTAATTGACAAGACAGTAGAGTTGACAGAAGAACATTATACATTAGATTAGGACATACACAGTGGGTGAACTGAAAGTAGAAGAAATAAAGTAGACATTCACCTTGATGATTTAACATAATGTTATTGTTGTACATTCCCATAGCAGTTGGCACAAATGATTTCCTATATTTTTCCTTCTTACACCTCAGAAGGATTCGCCGGTTACTGAAGGGGCTCTTCTGTCTCATGAACAGCTCATATAATGGATGTGCATTATTAGTCATAATCGCCATACACTTTTTCAGAGTTCTTCTCTCCATGACCTTCTCAAAAGAGTCAAGATTACAGCCAACAGCGGAGCTTGCCTTCTTGATAAGCTTATTCAGCTTATTAGCATCAGAGACCCGCACACTACCACAACAGCATATGAGTGCAAAAAAGATGGCACTTGCCACTACAGACTGGTAGAACATTTCTATCATTTTGCTGCACACATTAAAAGACCTCAGTTTCCTAAGGAAATACAGTCTGCTCATTCCTTTCTTATAGACCCTCTCTGAGTGGCATCTCCTGTCCAGTTTGCTATCCAGGTGGACCCCAAAATATTTGTAACTTTCCACCTGCTCCACCTCCTGACCAGCAATAGTGATCGGTAAACATTCCATCTTTCTCCTGCTATAGTTGGCCACAAACTCCTTAGTTTTCTTAACATTTAGTTGTAGATAGTTACCATGGCACCAATCCACAAAATTCAACACCACCCTTCTATATTCCTCATCACCCTGGTCCCCCCTAATACATCCGACTACCACGGAGTGATCCGAGAATTTTTGAAGGTGGCAAAAATCAGATTTATACCGAAAGTCAGATATACAGTGTGAATAGAAAGGGCGGTAACACCATTCCCTGAGGGGCACCTACACTGCTCAATAATCTGCTACACAACTGCTCCCATCTATACAAACTGTGGCCGATCTGATAGGTAGTCAGTTATCCAATTCCTCATCCCCTCCTCCACCTTCATATCAGTCATCTTTTTGTGTAGTAAGAGTGGCTGCAGGGTGTTAAGTGCACTCAAGAAATCAAAGAACATCGCTCACACAGTGGTTCCATCATTCTCCAAAAATGAATGTACAGTATGTAACAGAGAAAGAATAGCATCGTCCACCCCCAATCTATGCCGGTAAGCAAACTGTAGGGGATCAATAAAAGCCCTCACCCTCGGACTCAAGTGAGCAAGCACTAATCTTTCTAAGGCCTTCATAGTATGAGATGTTAAGGCTACAGGACGATAGTCATTTAGGGATGCAGGAGAAGTAGTCTTGGGTACTGGAACCAGACAGGAAGTTTTCCATAACACTGGTACCCTCTGTGTTTGTAGACTCCTGTTAAATAGGTGTGTAAAGACCGTACACAGCTGGTCTGCTTACACTTTAAGGACACGTGGACTGAGTCCATCTGACCCTGCAGCTTTACCAATGTTAAGTGTCTTAAACTGCCTCCTCACATCATTTTCGGAGACTCTGAAATTAGTCTGCTCATCCTCTAATATCAATGTTGCAGAATTTGCACCAGATCCATATTATAAAAAATAAATCTTTATTTTTATATAGCGCTAACATATTCCACAGCGCTTTACATACATCAGGAACACTGTCCCCATTAGGGCTCACAATCTAAATTCCCTATCTGTATGTCTATGGAGTGTGGGAGGAAACCGGAGAACCCAGAGAAAACTCATGCAAACACAGAGAGAACATACAAACTCCTTGCAGATGTTGTCCTTGGTGGGATTCGAACCCAGGACCCCAAACCACTGAGCCACCATGCTGCCCTAATTTATTCTATATATAATAATATTCTCTGTCAGTTGGCATTACACATGTATTGCAAAATCTATTGAAATACTCATTCATCTCATTAGCCTTATCAAGTTCACCTCCCCCATGCTCAGACCTCACCTTTAACCCAGTCAGTAATTTCATTCCTGAATAGGATAACTGAAGTGAGCACTAATATATATATATTGAGTGCAAGCCAAAAATGCATACTATATATAAGAATAAGGCTGCACATCAAACTTAGATAATGGTATAATGCCTCAAGCATATGGAAAAATATTGGAATATACAATGAAAAATGCTACTTGCTAATTTGAACATGTGAATAATGAATTGCATACCTGCCATGAATATTAGGAAAAAGGAGATATTTAGCAATCGCATTGATCAATGTAACTGAGCCCCAAGGCCTCGTCAAGGCATATCTCTATATTGGGGTCCCTAGCTCTGTGACCCTAACTGTGTGTCATCTCATTGCAATTAAAAACTGCTATGGGTGGAGAGGGGTAACTAAGGACTTTCTTATATAGGAGATGGAAAAAACATGGCCGAAAGGGGCGGAGCTGTGTTCACATTCAGAAAAAAACTACATATAACTGAATAGGATAACTGAAGTGAGCACTAATATATATATATATGAGTGCAAGCCAAAAATGCATACTATATATAAGAATAAGGCTGCACATCAAACTTAGATAATGGTATAATGCCTCAAGCATATGGAAAAATATTGGAATATACAATGAAAAATGCTACTTGCTAATTTGAACATGTGAATAATGAATTGCATACCTGCCATGAATATTAGGAAAAAGGAGATATTTAGCAATCGCATTGATCATTGTAACTGAGCCCCAAGGCCTCGTCAAGGCATATCTCTATATTGGGGTCCCTAGCTCTGTGACCCTAACTGTGTGTCATCTCATTGCAATTAAAAACTGCTATGGGTGGAGAGGGGTAACTAAGGACTTTCTTATATAGGAGATGGAAAAAACATGGCCGAAAGGGGCGGAGCTGTGTTCACATTCAGAAAAAAACTACATATAACTGAATAGGATAACTGAAGTGAGCACTAAGCTAGGGACCCCAATATAGAGATATTATTGTGGGACAGTTTATTTTCAAGTTTAATTCTGAAGACTTCCTGGTCCTCTTTTATTTTATACTTCAAGTCATGCTGTATCATTTTAATTTCCTCTTTGTCACCTAATTTAAATGCCTTTTTTTTTCCTGTTGAGCAGTTGCTTCAATTCTTTTGTTATCCATCACTTGTTATTTGCAAAACACCTAATCTTTTTAACAGGCACCAACATATCAGTGCAGAAGTTAATGTAATCAGTCACTCTACCAACAACTTCATTAACATTTGTATACTCGTCCATTGTCCCTAGCAACACATCCCAGTCTGTAAGATGAAAGCAATCCTGTAGAGCCTGTTCATTTGTTGGATTCTACTTCCTAATTGTTTTAATTATAGCAGGCTGTTTGCTGACAACAGGTTGGTAAACTGGTGACAATAGTATAAGATTGTGATCGGATTTCCCCAAGGGCGGCAGGGCAGACGATGAATAAGCATTCTTGATATTAGCATAAAGTTAATCCAAAATAATTTTGTCACGTGTTGTACATTTAACGAATTGATAGAATTTAGGTAAAACAGTTGAAATTTTAGCCCAATTAAAATCCCATGAGATTACAGTAAGTGAGTTGGGGTGTTTCATCTGGAGCCGAGCAAAGAGTCCTGACTAGAGTTGAGTGATGTTCGAGATTCGAGGTTCGCCAATTTCATGTTCGAGTGATTTTCGGGGAGCTCGAGATCGAAATTGAACTCGAGCTTTTTGCTAAAAACTCGACAGTTTGAGTTACATTCGAGAACGGTTCGATCACCATTAACGTGGCTTTTCACAGTAAGGCTATGTGCACATGTTGCTATCTGCATGTTTCCTGCGTCTCCAGCACAATCCCTCTCTTTTTCCTACTCACCGATCATGGGCGTCTCGCTGCACGGCTGTCACAAATCTGCGGCATCTTCTCCTCTTTAGAAAATGGCTGCCGCTTCATTAGTCAATTAGTTATTCCGTTCTTTCTCCGCCCACCGGCGCTTATGATTGGTTGCAGTCAGACACTTCCCCAAGCTGAGTAACAGCTGTCTCACTGCAACCAATCACAGCCGCCGGTGGGCGGGTCTATATCGTGCATTAAAACAAATAAATTAAAAAAAAAAAGCGGTTCCCCCATATTTGATACCAGCCAGGATAAAGCCGCACGGCTGGAGGCTGGTATTGTCAGGATGGATAGCACCACGGTTTGGGGAGCCCTTCAGCCTAACAATAACACCCAGCAGCCGCCCAGAATTGCCGCATCCATTAGGTGCGGAAAATTAAAGCTGTTGAAAGACAAAAGTCTGTAGATTGATGTTTCTTCTGCCTGTATTGTCCTGAGGAAGGGAGAAGAGCCTCCTGAAACGCGTAGACCAGACCTGAGCATGAAATAAAGTAACATTAATTTAATCATCTTCATGAATGGTCGTTGGCGCGGTATTGAAATTACCCTTTCCTTACCAATTTCTGCATCCATTAGGTGCGACAGTCCTGGGGGACTCTACCCGGCTCATCCCGAATTGCTCTGGTGCGGTGGCAATCGGGTAATAATGAGTTTAATTATGGCAGGCGTCTCCCCGAGGCACCTTTCATGATTAAACTGAAAGTGAAAGTAAAGAAACACACACACCGAAAAATCCTTTATTTGGAATAAAAGACAAAAAAACAACCCTGGTTCAACCCTTTATTAATCCCAAAAATACCCCTCCAGGTCTGAAGTAATCCACACGACACTGTCATCTCTGCTCCAGGTGTAGTGGCACTAAAGTGACTCACGCGGTTAGCAGAGATTTCAGGCAGCACAGCAGGTTTCAAGATTACAAAATCTGCTTATCCAAATTGTAAGAGACACTGGACTAGTGGATAAAGTGCCTGTCTAAGAAGCATAACGTCAGGAGTTCTAGTCCTGGTAAAGAATTTAATTTTTTTTTTTTTATTTATAATTTTAAATTATAATTATTATCTATTTATAAAGTGAAAGTAAATAAACACACATCGCAAAAAATCCTTTATTTGGAATAAAAGATAAAAAAAAACAGTTTCACCATTTTATTAAAATCCTCCAATACCCCTTCAGGTCTGACGTAATCCACACAACACTGTCTCTGCTACAGAACATGAGTGCTCTGCATGAGCTTCATGTAGTATAGTTATAGCTGAGTCGATGGAGCCGTCACCTAGGGAGCATAAGGTTGCGAGTTCTAGACCTGGTAATTATTTTGTTTTTTTTTTTCAATTTTAACTTATATTTATAATCTATTTATAAATATAATTTAATTATGCACTGAGGGGAGGAGCCGGACATCAGCTGTCAGCTCTCTCTCTCTCTCTCTCTCCTTTCTCTCTCTCTTTCTCCTTTCTCTCGCCCCTTTCTCTCTCTACTTTCTTTCTCTCCGTTCTCTCTCTCCTTTTTTTCTCTCCTTTCTCTCTCTCGTTCTCCTTTCTTTCTCTCTTTTCTCTCTCTCTCCTTTCTCTCTCTCTCCTTTCTTTCTCTCCTTTCTCTCTCTCTCTCCTTTCTCTATCTCCTTTCTTTCTCTCCTTTCTCTCTCTCTATTTCTCTCTCTCCTTTCTTTCTCTCCTTTCTTTCTCCTTTCTTTCTGTTATTTCTCTTCTTTCTCTTCTTTCTCCTCTCTCTTCTCTCTCTTCTTTCTCTCTCTCTTTTCCTTCTATCTTTCTCTCTCTCCTTTCTCTCTCTCTCTCCTTTCTCTCTCTCCTTTCTCTCTCTCTTTCTCTCTCTCTTTCCTTTCTCTCTCTCTTTTCTTTCTCTCCTTTCTCTTTCTCTCTCTCCTTTCTTTCTCTCCTTTCTCTCTCTCCTTTCTTTCACTTCTTTCTCTACTTTTTCTTCATTCTCTTCTTTCTCCTCTTTCTCTTCTCTCTATTCTTTCTCTCTTTCTCTCTCTCTCTTCCTTCTCTCTTTCTCTTCTTTTTCCTCTTTCGCTTCTTTCTCTCTCTCTTTTCTTTCTCTCTCTTCTTTCTCTTTCTCTATTCTTTCTCTCTTTCTCTCTCTCAGACCTGGCGATGATCAGCTGATGCGGTCACCTGACGGAATCAGCTGACACTATAAGTCGAGCGGTGAGGCCGGCTTTTTACCGCCCGGCCGGCTAAACTATCAGCTGATGCTGTCAGACAGGAGTCTGCACTGAAGTGTGTAGATTGTTTTTTTTTTTTTTGCACTGATGCATCAGCTGATTGTATAAAAGCCGCTTATACAATCAGCTGCTGTGTCATGTGATTCAGGCCCTTGAACCTGACACATCATCTGATCGCTTTGCCTTCCAGCAAACCGATCAGATGATATTGGATCCAGATTGGACATCGCGGGACCCTTGACCCAGGATTACTGCGGAGGGGGGTTCTTTTTTTCAATAAAGATGGAGTCACTAATTGTGTTGTGTTTTATTTATAATAAAAATATGTTTCTGTGTGTTGTGGTTCTTTTTATCGGTACTAGAAATTCATGGTGGCCATGTCTAATATTGGCGTGCCACCATGAATTTCGGGCTTAGGGCCAGTTGATAATATACTGCTAGCCCTAAGCCACCAAGCCACCGTCACCAGGGCTGTTGGAAGAGTTGGATACAGCGCCAGATGATGGCGCTACTATGAGAGCGCCATTTTCTGGGGCGGCTGTGGACTGCAATTCACAGCAGAGGGGCCCAGAAAGCTCAGGACAACCTGTGCTGCGGATTCCAATCCCCAGCTGCCTAGTTGTACCTCGCTGGACACAAAAATATGGCGAAGTCCACGTCATTTGTTTTTTAATTATTTCATGAAATTCATGAAATAATAAAAAAAGGGCTTCCCTATATTTTTGTTTCCAGCTGGGTACAAATAGGCAGCTGGGGGTTGCGGGCAGCCCGTAGCTGCCTGCTGTACCTGGCTAGCATACAAAAATATAGCGAAGCCCAAATATTTTTTGGGGGGGGGGCAAAAAGTCCTGCATACAGTCCTGGATGGAGTATGCTGAGCCTTGTAGTTCTGAAGCTGCTGTCTGTCTGTATGTAGGAGAGCAGACAGCAGCTGCAGAACAGCAAGGCTCAGCATGCTCCATTCACTAGTGTATGCAGGAGAGCAGCTACAGAACTACAAGGCTCAGCATACTCCATCCAGGACTGTATGCAGGAGTTTTTTGCCCACCAAAAAAATGACGTGGGCTTCGCCATGTTTTTGTATGCTAGCCAGGTACAGCAGGCAAGTACGGCTGCCCCCAACCCCCAGCTGCCTATTTGTACCCGTCTGGGAACTAAAAATATAGGAAAGCCCGTTTTTTTTAATTATTTCACTTATTTCATGAAATAATTAAAAAACAAATGACGTGGGCTTTGCCATATATTTGTGTCGAGCCGGGTACAACTAGGCAGCTGGGGATTGGAATCCGCAGCACAGGTTGGCCTGAGCTGTCTGGGCGCCTCTGCTGCGAATTGCAATCCGCAGCCGCCCCAGAAAATGGCGCTTTCATAGAAGCGCCATCATCTGGCGCTGTATCCAACTCTTCCAACAGCCCTGGTGATGGTGGCTTGCTGAATAATAATAGGTTAATACTGGCTTTGTTTTACTAGCTAGTATTAAGCGAGAGATTCTAAATGTTAGGCAAGTTTGACCCAGCCATTAAGAATCTCCAATAAAGGGTTAAAAAAAAAGACACCACACAGAGAGAAAAAATACTTTAATAGAAATAAATACACAGACACATTAGAGACTCCATGTTTATTACTCCTTCTTATCCCTCCACAATCCGGCTCTTCTGTCTTCTTTCTCCTTCAACACATGCAGCTCTGCGGCATCAGCAGCGGTGAATGCGAGGAAGACGCTGTTACCTGTGCAGTGTTTTCACTCCGTGAGTGAGAAGGAGCTGCTGCTTGTAAGTGGTGACGTCACCACTGACAGGTGCGTTGCTATATCAACAGTGATCTCCGTTATTGACTGCCTGTGGCAGTTGGTTTATAACGCAACGGGGAAGCAGACCGGGAACCCGACCGTGTGCCAGAGCATGTCGCCGGTACACCGGGATGCACAAACGAGCACCACGTACTGGAGAGATGCACTGACAGGTCCTACATGACGCGTCATAGTTATGTGACTAGTCTGTAGCCAATGAGATAACAGACACGTGACTGGTCACATGGCTACTTTGACGTCACGGAAGGTCCTGTCAGTGCTGGTTACCGGGAGGACGCAGCGATCATCGGAAGGAATAACGACATGAGACAGAGTGCAGGATGGATTGCGGGGACCGGTAAGTGTTATGGCAATGTTTATTAACTGTATGTGTACATTTATAATGTGCTGTTATGTGTTTGTGATTGCCTCCCATTGTTTTCAATGGGGTTCGAGAGGTTCTTCGAATGGCTCGTCGAACGGGGCACCGTTCGACGAACCGAACCGAACTCGAACTCCGGGGGGGTGGCTCATCTCTAGTCCTGACAGCACTTCTCCTGCAGCCTCATGGTTTGCTGACAGTGGTATGTACAGCACTATTGCAATTATGAGGGAGAATTCTCTAGGAATATAGTAAGGTCTGAGGCCAACAGCTAGCAGTTCAATGTTCGGACAACAATGGCGCTCCCTTACTGTCATATGCCCCTGATTGCACCATCCGTTGTTTATGTAGAATATAACTCCTTCACCTTTTTTTTTGCTACTCTTCATAATGTCTCTATCAGCCCGGACCCTGTGAAATACTAGTACTGAAACACTTGAGTCAGGGATATCTCCATGTAACCAATTGTCAGTAAAACACATCAAACTGCATTCCTTGTACTCCCTCTGGGTCCGAATTAGTGCTAGCAGTTCATCCGACTTATTTCCTAGAGATTGAACTTTCCCCATGATGATGGACGGGACTAGAGATGAGCGAACCGGTCCCGGTTCGGCTCGAGGCCGGTTCGCCGAACGGGGGTCCCGTTCGAGTTCGGTTCGTCGAACGTTCGACGAACCGAACTCGAACGTATAGGCTATAATGGGAGGCAATCACAAACACATAAAAATGCATTATAAATGTACACAAACAGTTAATAAACATTGCCATAACACTTACCGGTCCTCGCGATCCCTTCTGCACTCTGTCTCCTGCCGCTATTCCATCCGATGATCGCTGAATCCTCCCGGTGACCTGCACTGCCAGCAGAGAAGCAGGACCTATCGTGACGTCAAAATAGCCATGTGACCAGTCACGTGGCTATTATCTCATTGGCTACAGACTGGTCACATGACTATGACACGTCATGTAGGACCTGCGAGTGCATCTCTCCGGTACACGGTGCACATATGTGTATCGCCGTGTACCGGCGACATGCTCTAGCACACGGTCGACTCCCCGTTCCGTTAGGGACCGGCTGACACAGCCGGTCATTAACGGAGATCACCGTTGCCATAGCAACGCAGTTAGCGGTGACGTCACCGCTAACCGCGGCTCCGGGAGCACCGTTGCTATGGTAACGCGTCTGTCAGCGTTACCGCTAGCAGCCAGCAGTGATCACTCACGGAGTGAAGGCTGCACGCTGCTTCCCGATTGTAGTGAGCATTGTAGTTAGGATGGAGGTTCCCCAGCCCCAAGTGATGCCCCTCACTACAATCGTCACTACTACTACACTAGAAAGAAAGAAGACAGAAGAGCAGGATCGTGGAGGGCTGACAGGGGTAATAAAGATGGAGTCTCTAATGTGTCTGTGTATTTATTTCTATTAAAGTATTTTTTCTCTGTGTGGTGTCTTTTTTTAACCCTTTATTGGAGATTCTTAATGGCCGGGTCAAACGTGCCTGACATTAAGAATCTCTGGCTTAATACTGGCTGGTAAAACAAAGCCAGTATTAACTCATGATTACCCAACAAGCCACCCGGCTCCAGGGCTGTTGGAAGAGTTGGATACAGCGCCAGATGATGGCGCTTCTATGAGAGCGCCATTTTCTGGGACGGCTGCGGACTGAAATCCGCAGCAGAGGCGCCCACAAACCTCAGGCTAACCTGTGCTGCGGATTCCAATCCCCAGCTGCCTAGTTGTACCCGGCTGGACACAAAAATAGGGCGAAGCCCACGTCATTTGTTTTTTAATTATTTCATGAAATAAGTGAAATAATTAAAAAAAACGGGCTTCCCTATATTTTTGGTTCCCAGCCGGGTACAAATAGGCAACTGGGGGTTGGAGTTAGCCCGTGGCTGCCAGCTGTACCTGGCTAGCATACAAAAATATGGCGAAGCCCACGTCATTTTTTTGGTGGGCAAAAAACTTCTGCATACAGTCCTGGATGGAGTATGCTGAGCCTTGTAGTTCTGCAGCTGCTGTCTGCTCTTCTCCATACAGACAGACAGCAGCTGCAGAACTACAAGGCTCAGCATACTCCATCCAGGACTGTATGCAGAAGTTTTTTGCCCCCTGAAAAAATTATGTGGCTTCGCCATATTTTTGTATGCTAGCCAGGTACAGCAGGCAGGTACGGCTGCCCCCAACCCCCAGTTGCCTATTTGTACCCGGCTGGGAACCAAAAATAAAGGGAAGCCCTTTTTTTATTATTTCATGAATTTCATGAAATAATTAGAAAACAAATGACGTAGGCTTTGCCCCATTTTTGTGTCCAGCCTGGTACAACTAGGCAGCTGGGATTGGAATCCGCACCACCGGTTGGCCTGAGCTTTCTGGGCCCCACTGCTGCGAATTGCAGTCTGCAGCCACCTCAGAAAATGGCATTTTCATAGAAGCGCCATCTTCTGGCGCTGTATCCAACTCTTCCAGCACCTGCCTGCTATACCTGGCTAGCATACAAAAATATGGCGAAGCTCACGTCCTTTTTTTGTAGCTTTTTGGCAAAAAAAAAAAAACATGCTTCCCTGGATTTTCCATTGCCAGTGAAGGTAACACCAAGCAGTGGGGGTTAGCAGCCAGTAGCTGCTTGGATTACCCTTAGCTAGCAATACAAAAAATGCAGTGGGAGCTAACATATATTTTTTTTAATTATTTATTTAAATAACTAAAAATAAAATGGGCTTCCCTGTATTTTGATTGCTGGACATCACAGTGCTGTAAAAATAAATCTTTAAAAAAATGACGTAGCGCTCCGCGGTATTTTTGATTCTCAGCGCAGATAAAGCAGACAGCTATGGGTTGCCACCCCCATCTGCCTGCCGTTACCTTGGTTGGCAATCAAAATACAGGGAAGCCCATTAATTTTTTCTATTTAAAAAATAGTTAAAAAAAAAAAATTACGTTGGGTCCCCCCATTTTTGATAGCCAGCTAGGGTAAAGCAGACGGCTGTAGCCTGAAAACCACAGCTGGCAGCTTTACCGTGGTTGGGGATCCAATGTGGAGGTCCCCTCAGGCTCTTTTTTATAATTATTTTATAAATATTAATAATTACACAATAAAAGTAGGGGACCCCCCAAATTGGATCACCAGCCAAGGTAAAGCGGACAGCTGTGGTCTGGTATTCTCAGGGTGGGAAGGTCCATAGTTATTGGGCCTTCACAGCCTAAAAATAGCAGGCCGCAGGCACCCCAGACGTGGCGCATCCACTAGATGCGCCAATCCTGGCGCTTCACCCCAGCTCATCCCGTGCCCTGGTGCAGTGGCAAACGGGGTAATAAATCGGGTTGATACTAGCTGTAAAGTCACCTGAGATCAAGCCCAGCAGTTTGTGATGTCATGGCGTCTATTAGATACCCAACATCATAAACTGTCAGTACTAACAAAAACAAAAAATCGACAAAAGAAATTTATTTGAAAAAACAGTCCCCAAAACATTTCCTCTTTCACCAATTTATTGTAAGAAAAAAAATAAAGGGGTCCCACGACGACTCTGGACCGTCTAGAATATGGGGGGGGAGACACTCAGGGAACGTATCCCCCATTTTCTAGGAGTGCGGACCCTTCATGTGAGGAGTGTGGGTGCAATGAATCTGCACTCACTCTCCCCGGGTCCACAGCAGCAGAGTCCATGTCGTAATGGTTGCTACCAAAGCTGCAATGCCCTGCTCATGAGGTAAGGGCATGCCTAATCAGGAGAACTACTGTAGAGGAAGCTCTGCTCACTAGTATATAGGTTCTCAGAGGTAATAATAGATAAAATTAGTGAGTAACCTCGGCACTCTATATCTCCCAGACTAAGTCAGTAAGTCACAACGGATAGTAATGCAAAATCACTCTTTATTGGTCCGTATTAAGAAATTTTTTTTTCATAAGCATATATGTTTTTGTCCAAAACAAGTTACAAATGACGTTTCGGCCTGAGCCTTCGTCAGATTGGACTTATCTGCATGTAATCATGAAAAATGACAATAATCAGTATCACATAAGAGTGAGAGAACAATAACATAAACTCGAACAATGTAGAGGTACAATTGGGATGCAGCAAAAAAATTGCAACACAGCAAGAAATGAAACACATGATACAAATGTCATAATACAGTACAAGGACAATATAGTAATGACAAATATGGGGTCAGAGTAGACTTAGACAGCTCTGGTACGAAAGAGATGTCAATCATAAAGTAACATGTGCAGTAGGTGTAGAGCTACACTATGCATGGCAGAGCTAATGGGTAGACCGACCATAGAAAAAGTGGAGCAAAAAGTGGAGCAAAAAGTGGAGCAAAAAGTGGAGCAAAAAGTGGAGCAAAAAGTGGAGCAAAAAGTGGAGCAAGTGGAGAAAACGTGGAGAAAAAGTGGAGAAAACGTGGAGAAAAAGTGGAGAAAAAGTGGAGAAAAAGTGGAGAAAAAGTGGAGAAAAAGTGGAGCATAAGAGGAGAAAAAGTGGAGATTAAGAGGAGAAAAAGTGGAGAAAAAGTGGAGAAAAAGTGGAGAAAAAGTGGAGAAAAAGTGGAGAAAAAGTGGAGCATAAGAGGAGAAAAAGTGGAGCATAAGTGGAGAAAAAGTGGAGCATAAGAGGAGAAAAAGTGGAGAAAAAAGTGGAGAAAACGTGGAGAAAAAGTGGAGAAAAAGTGGAGAAAAAGTGGAGCATAAGAGGAGAAAAAGTGGAGAAAAAGTGGAGAAAAAGTGGAGAAAAAGTGGAGCATAAGAGGAGAAAAAGTGGAGAAAAAGTGGAGCATAAGAGGAGAAAAAGTGGAGAAAAAAGTGGAGAAAAAGTGGAGAAAGTGGAGAAAAAGTGGAGAATAAGAGGAGAAAAAGTGGAGAAAAAGTGAAGAAAAAGTGGAGAAAAAGTGGAGAAAAAGTGGAGAAAAAGTGGAGAAAAAAATGGAGAAAAAGTGGAACACCCTTTGGTACCTTTCATGTGGCACTAAGGGGTGCTTAGCTTTGTATTTAGCCAAAAAAAAATGAAAAAAAAATGACATAGGGTTCCCCCTAGTTTTGTAGCCAGCTAGGGTAAAGCAGACGGCTGCAGCCTGCAGACCACAGCTGGCAACCTCACCTTGGCTGGTAATCCAAAACTGAGGGCACCCCACGCTGTTATTTTAAATTAAATAAATAATTAAAAAAAAAAAAAACACGTAGGGGTCCCCCAAAATTGGATCACCAGCCAAGGTAAAGCAGACAGCTGGGGCCTGATATTCTCAGACTAGGGAGGTCCATGGTTATTGGAATCTCCCCAGCCTAAAAATAGCAGGCCGCAGCCGCCCCAGAAGTGGCGCATCCATTAGATGTGCCAATCCTGGTGCTTCGCCCCAGCTCATCCCGCGCCCTGGTGCGGTGGCAAACGGGGTAATATTTGGGGTTAATACCAGATGTGTAATGTCACCTGGCATCAAGCCCTGGGGTTGGTGAGGTCAGGCGTCTATCAGATACCCGACATCACCAACCCAGTCAGTAATAAAAAAAAAATACACGACAAACACATTTTTATTTGAAAAAACACTCCCCAAAACATTCCCTCTTTAACCAATTTATTAGATTGAAAAACAAATCCAGGTCTGGTGTAATCCAAGGGGTTGCCATGACGATGCACACTGTCCCAGTCAATGAAGAGCAGGATGTTCCCCATTGGCTGGGAGAGCAGTGCAGTGACCTGAGCTAACATCAATGGGTCAGCCCAGGTCACTGCAGGGGGGTGACAAGTGCTGCTGTCAGTGAGGTACATTACCTGCGCTGATCTCCAGCACACTGACACAGCCCCTGTCACTGAGGTCAATGACCGGCGCCTTCACATCAAGTATCGCGAGAGGTCCGTGACGTCACCGCAGTGTCAGTCTCGGGTCGGAAGCGATAGGTGATGTGACAAGCGGCGGCCATGGAGGACAGTGACAGCGCTGAGGTCGGGATGGCGGGACTTCATCACCGCAGGTAAGCCGAGCGAGCGAGCGAGCGGGCGGGCGGGCGTGGTGGATGTGTGTGTGTGTGTGTGTGTTTGTGTATGTGTATGTATGTGTACATGCCGCGGGCAGGAGGGGGTGGAGCGAGCTGAGCGGGAAAGTGTGGGCTTCCTGCACGTAACTAAGATAAACATCGGGTTACTAACCAAAGCGCTTTGCTTGGATACCCGATGTTTATCTTGGTTACCAGCTTGTGGCAGGCTGCCAGCGATGGCTCCTGCACACTGTAGCTGTAAAAAGCCCTGCTTTTTGCTGCTAGAACCGTTCTCGAACGTATCTAGAACTATCGAGCTTTTAGCAAAAAGCTCGAGTTCTAGTTCGATCTCGAACAGCCCAAAAATCACTCGAGCCTAGAACTGGAGAACCACGAACCACGAACCGCGCTCAACTCTAGACGGGACCACCGGTTTAAACCGTCTTCGCCTTGCCTTAAATTTTTTGCCCGCTCTGCAACCTCTGAAAGGTCTCCTTACCTCACATGAGACATGTAGTCTACCCACTGCAGGAGAAGACAGCCTGCGCAGCTCCAGAAGTCGGCCCTTTGAATAAACAACTTGTTTAGGAACAAACTTTGAGACATCAATCAAATCCTCATCCTTGTTTGTTGCACCAAGCCTGTCCGTAATAGATGGCATACCGTGTTCGCCTCCAGACATAGATGGCTGTACCAATTCCCATTTGTTCCCATGATGTTCAGCTCTGTCCCACAACATTAAATGTGGATAGATTCCAAGGGTGCAAAGTCCTGGGGGATGAGGTCAAAGTATTTGGTACAGAGGTGCAAGGTCCACATGTCAAGAGCAGTATCTAGTGTCCTCTGGGCTAAAAAAATTCCATGGAGCCAGGGCAGTGTCTTCAGTGCAGGTTAATAAATGATTTGTCACCTGCCCACAGTTCAATATTCCAGTAGATATTAGTGAAATAAGTGCAAAAGAACTTGGAAAGGGGGGATAAACAAAAGCAATACCTTCGTCCAATCTCGGCAAACTTCAGGGGTGGGTTAACCCAACTGGGTTCCACAGAATATGGAACAATCCTTTACTTAAGGTACAACAAGCCCAATTTAGGCAATATGATATGGCATTCCAATTACGCCACAGGAATTGAGGCCAATTTTAGACCCAAGTGACCTTTCGTTAAGCCAATTTCAGGTAATCAATGGAATTGAACCCCTGGGTAACATTGACCACAGATAAGAGGTCCATTGACTCTCCTGTTCCAGGTTCAATTTCAAGGGCTGCTCCTGGGATTCTGGCCTCCATTTTGCTGCTGGACTGGTGGGTACACTGCATGAGAGAGGCTGACAGGCTCTGATTGTGGAGCACATTGTCCACCTGAAACATGTCATAGAAAGCCCCCTCAGCCAACACATGCAAAACGACAACCACATACCATCCAGGAGGACCGTCCTCCTTTACAAAATGGATGCAGCCTCCCAGGTAATTGCGGGACACTCACATATTGACCAAGAATTCACATATACCTTCTCTCTAGGCCTGTCCTCCTGGATGACGTCAAAGGTCAGATTGTGGTGAAGGTGTTGGATCACCCCATATATTACGCGGCCACCGACTGCGCCATCCACTTGGAGTCAGCAAGATGCATGGCTGAGGTTCTCTCATCTGGGCAGCTTTGGGGCAAGGGCTTCAAGGTTAAGGGTTCACTTACTGAGGCTGTAGGTGACGGTGGTTTTGTCTCTAGGGGCTCCCGTGGAGCATATGTGTCCTCCTGGGCTCTAGGTTTATGTACCAGTCAGTACTCCTGCAACTGCCGGAGACATTTAACTCAGATAAGATGCTGGCGATGAGCCGTCACTACGGCCATTGCCTTCGGTGGTGGTGCACTTCCATTGTGGAAGCTAGCTGTCACCAAAAGTCCCAGTCCTTAGATGTGTTCCTTTAAATACAGAGCCCTCCTGGCCTCTAATTCTTGGCCTCTGCAGTCAGCTGGGCAACCCAGTTTTTCTAGGATTGATGGCTGCAACTTATACAGGCACATAACAAGTATATCTGGCTTTCTCTATTGAGTAAACACTCTTCAATCTGATCTCTGTCTATTTGGAGAGATGAGGATGTCACCATTTTTCAGACTGCACCTCCAAGGTGGGGCCTCTTATGGTTCCTCCTTTGTTTCTTCAGCTGCCACCCGTTCCCCATCACTTTCTTGAGAAGAACAAGCTCTGTCTCTTTGATGCAGCTGCTGGAAGGGGGTACCACTGAATATGGGGCGCGTCCTTATCCCCATCGGCTTCCAACCATACAAGGAACAGCTTTACACTTTTTTTTCTCTCTACCACCCACAATTAGCGGGGTTTGCAGTCAGTCCCAAACCATGTACTGCCATTTTTGTTTCTATGGCCAGTAGTCTTCCCATCTCAGGCATCTTCCCTGTAGTTCATTTTGAGTTGTTGTGCAGAGAATGACTTTGCTCGCCACTTGTAGGAAGGTGCAGATGCCGGACCATTGGGGCTACGTACTCTTACGCCAGAAAAGTCTGTGTGTGTGGCTCCTTTGGTCAGGGTGTATGGCACTTACTGTTCTCTTCAGGGTGGTATCCATCCCCCTGCAGCCAATCCCCATTGTAGACGTAATAGTGAAACACAATTTAAAGAGTGAGAAGCACAGCCTAGAATCAGAAATATGACCATGGGGGTGCTCTATGCTTGAAGTGTGACAACATAAATCAAGGCAAAAGCTGAGCGAAATCAGCACACACCACCATAATGTTTAACAAAGTCAAATTTCTTGATGCAATCACTACAAAATGCAAAAGGAGACACAATTTGTTAAAAACATGTAAAACACTAATGCCTATTAGAATAATGTGCTAATCATCAAGAGATGTGGCCCAATAAGAAAATATCCAACAGTAGCAAGACCTGTCAACAGATAGAGGGGACCTGTCTGCTAGGATCAAAATAACTTCAGCAGTGACCTGGAGTAAAGCAGAAATGTCAAGTACAGTTAGTAATAATCAGCAATTTTATAAAACAAGCATACGAAAGAATAGTGCTCTGCTAACCAGCCAAGTAATGTTATAGCATTTATGTATGTCTGTAGCCCAAATATCACTATAGTTAGATGAGGCATGGTGTGGCAATAGAATCCGTCACGTTAGACCAGCTTTATCAGGGAAGGAATGTAAAACCAATGTGTTATAGGTAGGTATATGTTACGAGGGGGACCCGGGGAAGCGTCCCAAGATGGGGAATGGACAGCTTCCGCCGGTCAAGGTCCACTGTGCGGTGTAAGGGACCGCTGCTATGGTGGGTGAAGAGTGAGCGGGTTGCTGCTAGCGATCGTCTGGAATGTCACAGACGATCTATGTACACCGGTCTGCCCTAACCCGTGAGGGTTGTATGGCAGGGATCACACGGCTCGGTGTACCTGTTGCACGGGGAAGCACAGAGGTGCCCACGCACGTGTGCCAGTGGAAGTCACGAGAATATGGCACGAGGGTAGCACAGAGGTGCCCACGCACGTGTGCTTTCAATAACCAGGTGAGTCCGGTGGAGACTCGAGGAGCTCACCTGGAACAGAAACACGGCCTGTCAAAGGAGCTACTGCCGGAGCAGCAAGGCAGGGACACGGCCTGCAAACCAGGTGCTGCCTAAGCAGCAAGGGCCAAGCCCACAGAAGACGATAATGCCTGAGCAGTGGCGTGGCAGCACGCTGCCAGACATCCAAACATAGAAGGACGGTCGCGCGCCGCCATGATGGCAGGAGGAGCTTTTAAGGAGGTGTAGCTCCAGCCAAGGGCGGGCGCGAGGCGGAGATGACGGACTTGACCCAATCAGGATCCACGACATCCCAGCCTGGCCAGTCAGGATTCACCACGTCACCGGCCTTGTCTTCAAGCCGTGTGACGTCAGTGGGCGAATCAGGATCCACCAAGCATAGCACATGCTCACCCTCCTGCCTCTGGGAAATAGAGGCGGGATCCTCGGTCTCATAATGTGTAGAGATAACGGGAGTCTCACTGCTTCCCTGAACAGCAAACCTCTGCACATTGCGCAACCTCACAGACCTTCGAGGCTGCTGAGCAGGAGGAGCTGCGGCAGGCAAGGAATGGGAGACCGCCTCATCTCTTGCAACAGGAGTACCACTAGGTGTCACTCTCGTGCTGCCTCTCTGAGGAGGTTTCTCCTGCACTCTGCGCAGTCTGGCAGACCTTCGGCGCTGTTGAGTAGGAGCGCTCGTGGCAGGCAAGGAGACTGTCTCATTCCTTGCCACAGGAGAGCCACGAGGTGTAACAGGTATATATAGTATCTTAATTATCTAAACATAGTACCTGTGTGATATCTGTGACGTCTCATATAATATTTATTCACTTTTATACAAGAAAATGCCATGGCAGATGACATGACCAGTGATACCATAAATTCACACTTGAATATTACCTGCTTAACCCAGCAGGAAGTACGCCGCCGCCTCGAAATCACTAAGGTTGACAAATCTCCGGGCCCGGATGGCATACACCCCAGAGTACTACAGGAATTGAGTTCTGTGATAGATAGACCATTATTTTTAATCTTCTCAGATTCCTTAATAACAGGGTCGGTACCGCAGGACTGGCGCATAGCAAATGTGGTGCCAATATTCAAAAAGGGGACAAAAACTGAGCCGGGAAATTATAGGCCAGTAAGTTTAACCTCTACGGTTGGTAAAATCCTTGAGGGTTTCTTGAGAGATGCTATATTGGAGTATCTCAAGAAAAATAACCTTATGACAGAGTATCAACATGGGTTTATGAGGGATCGATCCTGTCAAACTAATTTGATCAGCTTCTATGAAGAGGTAAGTTCAAGTCTGGACCAGGGAAATGCAGTGGATGTTGTGTATATGGACTTTTCAAAAGCTTTTGATACGGTGCCACACAAAAGGTTGGTACATAAAATGAGAATAATGGGGATAGGGGAAAATATGTGTAACTGGGTTAAAAACTGGCTAAGTGATAGGAAACAAAGGGTGGTTATTAATGGTACGTACTCGGACTGGGTCTCAGTTCATAGTGGGGTACCACAGGGGTCAGTATTGGGCCCACTTCTTTTCAACATATTTATAAATGACCTTGTTGGGGGCATGCGGAGTAGAATTTCAATATTTGCAGATGATACTAAACTCTGCAGGGTAATCAATACAGAGGAGGATAATTTTATATTACAGGGAGATTTATGTAAATTGGAGGATTGGGCTGAGAAGTGGCAATTGAAGTTTAATGTAGATAAATGTAAGGTCATGCACTTGGGTAGAGGAAATAACATTTATGATTATGTACTTAATCGTAGAACACTGGGTAAAACAGACACAGAAAAAGACTTGGGTGTATTGGTGGATGGTAAACTTCACTTTAGTGGACAGTGTCAGGCAGCTGCTGCCAGGGCTAATAAAATAATGGGATGTATTAAAAGAGGTAGAAGTGTTCATGAAAAAAATGTACTTCTACCTCTGTACAAGTCACTAGTGCGACCGCACTTAGAATACTGTGTACAATTCTGGTCACCGATATATAAGAAGGACATAGCTGAACTGGAGAGGGTACAGAGAAGAGCGACCAAGATTATTAGAGGAATGGATGGGCTGCAATACCAAGACAGGTTATTAAACTTGGGGTTATTTAGTTTGGAAAAACGAAGGCTTAGGGGGGATCTAATCACAATGTATAAATATATGAGGGGACAGTACAGAGACCTTTCCAAAGATCTTTTTACACCTAGGCCTGCGACTGGAACACGGGGGCATCCACTACGTCTTGAGGAAAGAAGGTTTAATCATAATCACAGACGAGGATTCTTTACTGTACGAGCAGTGAGACTATGGAACTCTCTGCCACATGATGTTGTAATGAGTGATTCACTACTAACATTTAAGCAGAGCCTGGACGCCTTTCTTGAAAAATGTAATATTACCAGTTATGTATATTAGATTTTATGACAGGGTATTGATCCAGGGAACTAGTCTGATTGCCGGATGTGGAGTCAGGAAGGAAATTTTTTCCCCATTGGAACTTGTTTGCCACATTGGGGTTTTTTTGCCTTCCTCTGGATCAACATGTTAGCCTACAGGTTGAACTAGATGGACTTAGAGTCTCCCTTCAACCTTAAAAACTATGATACTATGATAACTATGATTATATAGCGCTATTAAATCCATAGCGCTTTACATTCATTGGCAACACTGTCCCCATTGGGGCTCACAATCTAAATGTCCTATCAGTATGTTTTTGGAGTATGAGCCCATTGGCCCATGAATGTTTGCAGGGAGACCGGAAACAAGGTAAAAGAGCTTGGGAGCGAGTGAAGGTGTAGACTGCACCCCCACAACCTAGTTGTGATTGTGCAGGTGTGATCACCCCAGTCGACCTAAAAATTTTCATCTGGAGAATATGGTGCAACCTTTTCAGGCTTTTTGGTAACAACACAACATTTATATGGAGGGATAGCGGCAATACACTAGGATCCACTGTCCCAAAGGGGCCACTCTCCACATGCAGCTCCAAACCATCAAGTGACAGAGATTTTCTTCATGCACAGAAGGCAGCCACGCAAAGTCCAGACTAGGCATCGTCGCAAGGAACACTAGAGGATGGGGAGCCAGATCCAAACAATGAAGCGATAGGAAATCAGGGGGCTGAACACAAACCTCTATCCTCGTGATAGCTATTGTAGATTCTAGCATACCACCTAACACCAATACGGGTATTTTACAGGTCAAAAATAAAATAACAGAAAGAAAGGGCAACAGTGTTTACCTGCCCTGGCAGCAGAAACAAATGCACTCACAGGATGCAGCAAAACCCATTAATAAAGATGGAGGCAACTGGAGCAAAACACTAATGGAGCAAACACTCATACACTGACACTTAATGGAGGGGGTTATTGCTTAGTATTAAAATTGCACACAAATGGCTTGTATGGTGCACCATTCACACATGCAAGTTCACAGTGTCTAGCTTACAGCCTATTAATGATTACCATTCTATTAGACTAGGTGGGCTGTCCTGCACCACACAGGAACTGAGACCACAGTTTACAAGGCCTACATTAATGGGCCTGGCTGCATCCTGTATAAAGATATAAGAGCAAAAAATATATATATGAGGTATTAGTTGATATTTTGGCCAAAATACAGATGCTCACACCCACGTCAAGGGTCCTCATGCTCACTCTGTTGCCTCCATCTCTATTAAGGGGTTTTGCTGCATCCTGTGAGTGCATTTGTTTCTGTGGCCGAGGCAGGTAAACATTTTTGCCCTCTCGTGCTGTGAATTTTACTGAATTTTTCGGGGAAAATTTAGTTCCTCTTTTTGGGATTTACCTTTTAAATTTAGTATAGCGACTCACAAGCATGAGGACCCTTGACATGAGTTGTGAGCATATACGTTAGCCAAAATATCAACCAATATCATATATATATATATATATATATATATATATATATATATATATATATATATATATATCTATAAAAATATATATATATATATATATATATATATATATATATATATATAAAAATATATATATATTTTGCACTTATCATATCTTTATACAGGATGCAGCCAGGCCCTTTAATGTTGGCCTTGTAAACTAGAGTCTCCATTCCCATGTTGTGCACAGCATAAAACACTGTAGGGGTGGAATTAATGTGACCACCTTCTACACATACCACATCCAAAAGCCTTAGTTATACTCAAGGTTCATGAACTTTTGGTCCATGGGTGGCATTTTGGCACTATGTCCTCCCAGTGTGTTCAATATAAGAAAGCAAAAAAGAGGAACTTGGGGCACTGTTCACTGAATAACGCTTGTTATCTCCATTCGCACACACAATTGTAATGTGCTGACACAGATAGAAGCATGGATATCCAGGCAGATCCTTAACATCCCGGTGTGCTCATTCAAAGGCAAAAACGCATCAAATGTAAAAGACTGGAAGGATTGAAGGCACTCAATGAAATATGCTGTGCAGGAAAACTTTATTTTCAGTGGAGGTTACATGGAGAGGTTTGCGGGGAGGGAGGGAAACACCATGCCCGTCAGACGATGGCCGTTTCACACTTAACTCAGTGCTTTAGGATTAGCTCCTCCACGGCGGTCTGGTGAATGGTCCAGTGGGTCTGTGGCGCCCTTGACAAGCCAGGTCGTCACAGGAACTACACCAACACACCCCACACCCCTGTTAGGCACACCGAAGCCAGACACAAATCCTTGTTGCCGCCCTCCAGGGGCTGATGTCAACACCAGGGGGTGGGCCAGGTGGTTGGTCCCGCCCACCAAGGAGTTCACAGTCCTGGAGGCGGGAAAAGGAAGTCAGATCAGTTTGGGAGCAGAGAAGTGAAGTGGTAAAGGAGGAGACTGACCGTGTCCGGGTGTGTGGCCCGGGCACAAAACAGCAAGGTTGGCAGACGGTGGTGACCGTCTGCAGGAGAGGCTAATCAGAGCAAACCGCAAGGACCGTGGACGGGCGGTGGCCCAGCGGTACCGGACCAGTGAACAAAGAGAAGCCAGCACTATCCGGCAGGGCTTACGGACCCCGACAAGGCTAGGAGTCGCCGTTGAAACTGTCGCCACAGTCTGGGAAGACGGCCTTCCAAGAGGGACACCTCAAATCGCCCTTCACATGTCGCCCATATAAGGACTATACAGGCAATAGCAAGTTGTTTTCTACACACTCCCCTTCTCTGCAAGTGGTGGATAATATACTGGACGGCTCAAAGGAATTACGCATTATAAGGACCCTTTCAGTGCATGCTTATATCTATATTCTACATGTGGAGTCCATTAAGAAAACCTAAGAAAAATTTCTACCACCACTGCTGCCTTCACTGCGCACTCACAATCAGATGAGGGACACCTCAAATCGCCCTTCACATGTCGCCCATATAAGGACTATACAGGCAATAGCAAGTTGTTTTCTACACACTCCCCTTCTCTGCAAGTGGTGGATAATATACTGGACGGCTCAAAGGAATTACGCATTATAAGGACCCTTTCAGTGCATGCTTATATCTATATTCTACATGTGGAGTCCATTAAGGACAAAAAACGTGATCCCATATCTGAAAATACTAAGTCCAAACTAGGTCTCTACACTACTTCAATAATTACTGATTTAAGGTGGTGCATTACCATAAGAAACCATAAGTTAAAATGCTCCTCTGATATACTCACTAGAGCTTTCCAGAATAACCGTACCCTGAGACCTCCTATCCACCAGGAATTGCCTTCCGTGACAAATAGAAAAATAATACCTAGGGTGTTCCCCTACTCTACATTTCTCTATACACACTCCTTACATCTATTGGAGATTAGTTTCCTTCACTTCTTTGGAGTGTAAATACGGCGTGAAGAAGGCCAGTGTTGTGGCCGAAACGTCCCACCATATGTATTATTGTCACTTTATTGCCCTATAGCTTTGAAAATACAAAAATAAAAAAACAAAAAATAACCTTTTTTGAACTAAAACAATTTTGTTGGTCTTTATATACCTCGTTCTTTGAATAGGAGAGTGCAGTGTCTACATTGTACTTGATAGTCTGGACCTCGGTCCACTCACTAGCACCTCCATCAATTTACCAATAACTGAGTGCACACCATATTTTTCTAGAAACTGTCAAATACGTTAGCGAAGGGAACCTCCTATGTTTCCCAGCAGCCAAGTCCCGATAGAAGGCGACAGCTCAAACCGTGAAGGGAAACACAGTCACCGCCAAGGCTAAAGTTCCCAGGGCCAGAGCCTGCGGGCAAAAGGGGCTCCTTCAGCACCCATCCAAGCTGGGGAACGGGTTACCGGTGGGAACCCATTGGAACCGTACACACTACACAGGTGCAGGGAAAGGCAGTCACCTGCCGGGAGGAGAAACACCGCAGCCGTCTGTGGGACCCGTCCATCCAGCCATTTGTTTTACCGGAGACTGTGTATTCATTACTGGCTGAGTGAGTACCACCGTGCCGTGCGGCACAGTGCTGCCCCCGCAACCCTGCACCTAGCCAGGCCCCGTTACCCGCCTGCCAACCATCCCTACCCCATCACCGGGCCCCGGGACAACCAACCCCCTACCCACGGAGGGGAGAACCAACATCCAAGCTGCTCCCTGTCATCGCTCCCGGGATCCCCATTGTGAGACTGTGACCGGGGTTATCTATGACGGCCGGTATGTCTCGCCCAGGTTGTGCTCACTCCATGATAGAAAGTGAACCCACTATAGGGTTAATGCTGTTTCCCTACAGACTGAAGGAAGGGTTAAATAGAATCAGGAACAAGGGCAGGTGTGCCGGGTGTGGGGAAGTGAACAGAACTCCCTGAGTTTTCTGCTGGAGAGGCACCTGTATTGTGTTATGGACTTTTGTTTTGGACATTAAAACCGTGTGCTGTGAACCTTGATGCCTGGATCCCGTGTCTTCTGCTGCGCAGCCGACCGTGCTACCTCACATATGGTGGAGAATGCGGGCATCACAGCCGGTGAGGTGTAGCATCCATCCCTGGTGACCCAGCAGCGCATGTCCTGGATTCGAGCGGCTATACTACAGCCCAAACCAGGCGACGCCATGGAGGACATACTAAAGCATTTGGCTCAGGCTAATGCACAGCAACAACAGGCTAATGCACATCAACAACAGACCAATGCACACCTGCTCCAATCCTTGCAAGTGCAGGAAAAAAAATTCCAAGAACAGATGGATCAGGCCAATGCACGTCAGCAGCAATCCTTGCAAGTGCAGGACAAAAGGCACCAAGAACAGATGGAGCAGGCCAATGCACGTCAGCAGCAAGCCTTGCAATTGCAGGAAAAAAGGCACCAAGAACAGATGGTTCTCCTGGCCAAGTCGATCCGTGCCGGACCGGCAGCAACAACCCCGGGACCGGGTGATGACGGCAGCGTCCGGAAAGCGGTGAGACAAGCGTTGCAAAAGATGACCCCGGGGGATGATGTGGAAGCGTTCCTGGCGGTGTTTGAGCGGGTGGCCGAGCGGGAAAAGCTGCCGACCCCCCAGTGGGCTGAGGTATTGTCACCCTATCTGACGGGGGAACCCCAAAAAGCGTACCTGGACCTCGGTACCGAGGACGCCATTGACTATGTGACCCTAAAAGCCGAAATACTGGCACGGTTGGGGGTGAATACCTATGTACGGGCTCAGCGGGTAAATCAGTGGTTCTATGAGGAAGCCAAACCCGTACGCTCCCAGGCCTATGACTTGTTGCATCTTGTAAAAAAATGGTTGCAGCCTGACACTCTGAGCCCGGCGCAGATGGTGGAAAGGGTAGTAGTGGATCGTTTTGTGCGCACTTTACCCGTCACCGTTCAACGGTGGGTAGGACAGGGTGACCCGAGTACCCTGGACCAGTTAGTGTCCCTGGTAGAGCGGCATGTGGCTACGCAGGACTTGATACGGGACACTGAGACTTTGCGTACCGCCCGTCGGTCCGGCCCCTCCAAGCCTAGGGCCAAGGACCCACCGCCGACAACGGTGCAGGAGTCCCCTACCGTCCCGCCTGAGGCCGCGGCCGCCAATCCTGAGGTCCGGAAGGTTCTGTACCCTAAACGACAACCCGTCAAGGGGGTTTCCGTCCCCCTTAGATGTTGGCGGTGCCAGTGGGTGGGACATATGGAAGCCCAGTGTCCACTCACCACGGAGCCCATGGATTGTGGGGTTACCCGGCGGGGTTCAATGTATGCTCAGGTGGTGTGTACCGCTGACCTGGTCTCCCCAGAGACGGAGCCCCACTTGTGCCAAATACAGGTGAATGGATGTCCGGTTACAGGATTGTTGGATTCCGGAAGCATAGTGACCCTTGTGCGATCCACCTTGAGGGCTAAAGTAAAGGCCACAGGACGTACCGTGGGGGTGGTTTGCATACATGGGGACCGCCGAGACTATCCCACGGGGATTGTCACCATCACAGCACCTTGCGGTCAGGTGCAACATGAGGTGGGACTTCTTAACACTCTTCCTTATGACGTGATCCTAGGAAGGGATCTGCCCTATTTTTGGACTTTATGGAAGGGACCCCCTAAGTCTCCTCAGATATTGGTCAGTCCGGGACCTGAGCCCTACAATCCTGAATCCGGGACACCTGCCGTAGGGGTCCCCATGATAGGGACAGAATGTGAACCCGATAGGTCGCCCCTAGAGGTATTGGCAGGAGAGGCTGAGACGGTCGAACCCATCCCGGAGTTGGAGGCGTCCCCGGATACGTTTGGGACTGCCCAACTCCAGGACCCTACATTAATACATGCCCGGAGTCAGGTGACAGTAATTGACGGGGTGGCACAGCTGCCCGGTGCCCAGGTAAGGTACCCCCATTTCGCTCTTAAGCAGGATTTACTCTACCGGGTAGATGAAATACGGGGCGTGGGGGTAGAGCAGTTGGTGGTGCCCCAGCCGCATCGTCGGCGGGTCCTCGACTTGGCTCATAAACACCTGATGAGTGGCCACCTGGGGGTCAAGAAAACGCAGGAGCGAATATTGCAAAGGTTCTATTGGCCCGGAGTCTTTGGGGAGGTAAAACGGTTCTGCGAAACCTGCCCGGAGTGTCAGCTTACCGCACCCCTGACCCATTTTCGCAGTCCGTTGGTACCGTTACCCATTATAGAAGTCCCTTTTGAACGGATAGGGATGGATCTGGTGGGGCCCCTCGTAAAGTCCGCTCGAGGGCACCAACACATCCTAGTGATCGTTGACTATGCCACCCGGTATCCCGAGGCGATACCTCTCAGACATACTGCAGCAAAGCTTATAGCTCGGGAGTTGTTTGCTGTGTTCTGCCGGGTGGGGTTGCCCAAGGAGATCCTTACGGATCAGGGGACCCCATTCATGTCTAAAGTGACCAAAGAGCTATGCCGGCTACTCCAGATCAAGCAGTTGCGTACGTCTGTGTACCATCCTCAAACGGACGGTTTAGTGGAGCGTTTCAATAAAACCCTGAAAACCATGCTAAAAAGGGTGATTTCAAAAGACGGGAAAGACTGGGATATGATGCTTCCCTATTTGATGTTTGCCATCCGTGAGGTGCCACAGGCATCCACGGGGTTTTCGCCTTTTGAGTTGTTATACGGGCGACATCCCCGGGGATTGTTGGACCTGGCAAAGGAAACATGGGAGCAAGAGCCCACCCCCCATAAAAGTGTGATTGAACACATTTTGGGTATGCAGAACCGCATAAGCGCGGTCATGCCAATTGTGAAGGAGCATTTACAGGAGGCTCAGGCCGCGCAAAGCGGCCGCTACAATAGACAAGCCACCGTGCGGACCTTTAAACCCGGGGATCGGGTGTTGGTATTAATCCCCACGGCGGAGAGTAAATTCCTGGCTCAGTGGCAAGGCCCCTACGAGATAAAGGAAAGAGTCGGGGTGGTTAACTATAAAGTATTGCAGCCCGGTAGGCGGAAACCTGAACAAATATACCATGTCAACCTATTAAAACCCTGGCAGGAACGGGAAAGCCTGATGGCTGTTTTTTCCCCATCTCCCTCCCCTTCGGGTCCTTCACCTCCGGCTCCAGCGACCTCCGGAGAGGACGAACCGGAAGTAAGGATTGGAGAAGCCCTCACCAAGTCTCAGAGGCGAGAGGCCAGACGGTTGGTTCAGCAGAACCCCGATGTCTTCTCCGAGCTGCCCGGTAGGACCAGTCTGATACGACATGATATTGTCACCGAGCCCCACCTGAAGGTACGCCTGAAGTCATACCGGGTACCGGAGGCTCGACGACAAGCCATATCGGAGGAAGTAAAGACAATGTTACGCCTGGGGGTCATCGAAAAATCCCGGAGTGAATGGGCTAGTCCGATCGTCCTAATACCAAAACCCGATGGCTCCTTAAGGTTCTGCAATGACTTTAGGAGATTGAACGAAATATCCAAGTTCGATCTCTACCCCATGCCCAGAGTGGATGAGCTGATTGATAGGCTGGGACAGGCGCGGTATTTTACCACGCTCGACCTGACCAAGGGGTACTGGCAGGTGCCACTGACGGAGTCCGCCAAGGAGAAAACCGCTTTTGTTACGCCGGAGGGTCTCTTCCACTATGTTGTCTTGCCTTTTGGGTTACATGGCGCTCCAGCCACGTTCCAGAGGTTGATGGACTTAGTGCTGGAACCCCACCAGGCGTATGCATCAGCGTACCTTGATGACATCATTATTTACAGCTCCGAGTGGCAGACCCACTTGGAACAGGTACAAGCGGTGGTGGACGCGCTTCGAACAGCCGGACTGACAGCCAATCCCAAGAAATGTGCATTGGGACTCACGGAAGCCCGCTACTTGGGCTACGTGATAGGCCAAGGAGTGATTAAGCCCCAAATTAACAAGGTTGAGGCGATCCAGAAGTGGCCTAGACCCCTGACCACGAAGCAGGTTAGGGCCTTCCTGGGTATCGTGGGGTACTACAGGAGGTTTGTAAAGGATTTTGCGGGACTATCAGCCCCCTTGACGGACCTTCTCAAAGGCAAGAAGTCCGTCATGGTGCGCTGGACTCCGCAGGCCGAGGACTCCTTCCGGGCCCTGAAGGAGGCCCTGTGCGGACAGCCCGTTCTGGTACACCCTGATTTCCGGAAGGAGTTCATTGTACAGACTGACGCCTCGGAGGTCGGCCTGGGGGCAGTACTGTCTCAGGTGGTTCAGGGGGAGGAACACCCCGTCACCTTCTTGAGTAGGAAGCTCACCCCTCCCGAGCGGAATTATAGCGTAGTGGAGAAGGAGTGCCTGGCGATCAAGTGGGCCTTGGAGTCCCTACGCTATTACCTGCTGGGACGGCAGTTTCGCTTGGTGACGGATCACTCTCCACTGGTCTGGATGAGGTCCGCCAAGGAACGGAATGCCCGGGTTACCCGGTGGTTCCTTTCTCTGCAGAACTTCCGGTTTACGGTTGAACACCGGGCCGGTAGGTTGCAGGGCAACGCCGATGCCTTGTCCCGCGGGCCGTGTTTGATGGCTGGAGTTCAACCCCGCGCGCTTGAACTGAGGGGGGGGGGTATGTGAGACTGTGACCGGGGTTATCTATGACGGCCGGTATGTCTCGCCCAGGTTGTGCTCACTCCATGATAGAAAGTGAACCCACTATAGGGTTAATGCTGTTTCCCTACAGACTGAAGGAAGGGTTAAATAGAATCAGGAACAAGGGCAGGTGTGCCGGGTGTGGGGAAGTGAACAGAACTCCCTGAGTTTTCTGCTGGAGAGGCACCTGTATTGTGTTATGGACTTTTGTTTTGGACATTAAAACCGTGTGCTGTGAACCTTGATGCCTGGATCCCGTGTCTTCTGCTGCGCAGCCGACCGTGCTACCTCACACCATCCAGAGCAGCGGTGGTGTCACCAACTTCACCACAACCGTGGGTGGCATCACGGACAATATCCCTAAACCAAACCACCCCCCCTTTCACTCACGGGCGAGGAACGCCGCTCGAGTCCCCGGGATCTGGCCCACCACTCGAGCCACCGCCGAGCAGCAGCAGTAGCCGGACCCGAGCAGTGGGTGAGTGCAGCGTCCCCTCCTCCACCCGCGACAGGTCAACCTCCGGATGCTCGCCAATCATTGACGACCATAATATAAGGAAAGCGATCCACTTTGTTTTTATTATCAAAGAAAAACTCAGCAGCTACAGGCAAGGAGAAAGGTCAAACATATTCCTTCTGTAAACTTTTGTTTACATATTCTTTTATGGCCGTCCTTTCAAACCCAATAAATTATTCAGATGACCTATAGGTAATTTATCATTAGGGATAGGACTGATGGTTAGTGATGAGCGAGTATGCTTGTTACTACTCGGTACTCGCACGAGTATCACTGTACTCGGGCTACTCGGCGGGGACCGAGTAATCTCGCGATACTCGTGCTGTACTCGTGGTCTTCATCCCTGCATGTTGGCGCTCATTTGAGAGCCAGCCCTCATGCAGGGATTGGCTGGCAGACCACTGCAATGCCACAGCCCTGTTAGTTGTGGAATTGCAGTGATTGGCCGGCCCGCACAGCGTGACCGAGCCTTTATACCGGCGGGCGCGCTGTGCTCTGCTCACAGCCATCCAGACAGTCAGTGCAGGGAGAGTGTCGCTGCTTCAGGGAAAGGTTTGCGGCCCTTTATAGCTATTTCCGTAGCAGGGCTGCAAACAGTGTGACCAGAAGTCCTTCTCAGGACTATTCTAGTTGTATACAGGCAGGCAGGGTATAGCCAGGTCGTAGTACAGTAGCAGAGTCCTTCTCAGGACTATTGTTGCTGTATACAGGCAGGGTATAGCCAGGTCGGAATACAGGCTAATGACCAGAAGAGTCCTTGTCAGGACTATTGTAGCAGTATACAGGCAGGCAGGCAGGCAGGCAGGCAGGGTATATAGCCATTCCTAGTGGTGACCGTATACCAGCCTTCATCATATCTGTGGCTGGTGTACACAGTCTAAAACAGTCCAGATAGTGTCAGACTTCTCAGTAATTTTTTCTCCTAAAAACCTGTTAGGTTCTTAGTGCGTCCGTGCTTGCATTTAAAAACCGCACGTGTGTGCCTGTCGGTGGCAGCGTACAGGTGCACTTGTGTGCATTTTTCACAAACTATTATATAACGCACAAGTCTAGTGAATAATACACGTCAGTCAGCAGTGTCTGATAGTGTCAGACTTCTCAGTAATTGTCGCTCCTAAAAACCTGTTAGGTTCTTATTGCGTCCGTGCTTGCATTTAAAAAACGCACGTGTGTGGCAGTCGGTGGCAGCGTCAGGCTCAACATTGTCCCTGGATAGAGACGTGCATGAGGGCCTGTAAACCTGAAGTGCCCATTATAAGGAAGTGGGTCTACTGTGGTATAGCCCTTTGGCAGGGCAGCCAAAAATTGGAAGGCTCCACATTGTCCCTGGATAGAGATGTGCCTGAGGGCCTCAAAACATTATTCCCATTGCAAAGGAGCGGGTCTCCTGTCGTTGTAATGCCCATACTGAAAGAATGGGCGAAAAATTTACCACTGGGGGTATACCTGAAACAACGGCCTAACTATTGTAACGGTCATCATGATGGCGCATGAGGAGAAGGAATAGCAGTCCAGCGATGAGCCAAAGTCCAGAAGTGTGTTACCATGGGTGAGTGGAGGTACATGGCAAATTCCCGTTACAAACTTTAAATTCCGCTGTCATTTGCTGGTGGTGTGGTGAAGTCTGGCCCAATCCAACCCTTGTTCATCTTGATCAGAGTCAGCCTGTCAGCATTTTCAGTTGACAAGCTGGTGCGTTGATCTGTAATGATTCCACCTGCGGCACTAAAAACACGCTCTGAAAAAACGCTAGCGGCAGGGCAGGCCAGGACTTCTAAGGCGTAGAGAGCCAATTCATGCCACATGTCCAGCTTGGATACCCATTAATTGTAAGGCACAGAGGAATGTCGGAGTACAGTTGTTCGATCTGCAAGGTACTCCTTGAGCATCTGGGCAAACTTAGGATTTCTTGTAGCACTACCCCGCACCTCAGGGGCTGTGGTACGTGAGGGGCTGAGAAAACTGTCCCACATCTCAAAGACTGTTCCCCTACCTCTGGCGAATTGGACTTGTGCGCCTCTCGGCTGTACGCCTTGGTTGTCCACTGATTCCTGACCTATGCCGCTAGCGTTTTGTGAGGGGAATGCTTTGCCTACTTCTGTGACTATGGCCTTCTGGAACTGCTGCATTTTGCCTGACCTCTCCGCCTCGGGAATAAGAGACATAAAGTTCTCCTTTTAGCGTGGGTCTAACAGTGTTACCAACCAGTAATGATTGTCGGCCAAGATGTTCTTAACGCGAGGGTCACGAGACATGCAGCTTACCATAAAGTCAGCCATGTGTGCCAGACTCTTAACAGCCATCACTTCAGTATCCTGACCAACACGATGACTGAACATGCTGTCCTCCTCCTCCTCCTCCTCATCATCTACCCTGTCCTCTGGCCAGCCACGCTGAACCGAGGATATGACTGCATGTCATATCCTCAATTTGGCCGGAGAGTTGCTCCATGTCTTCATCCTCCTCCTCGTCATAGTCCTCCACTGCACGTTGTGATGAGACGAGGCTGGGCTGTGTGTTATCACCCACACCCACTACTGTTTCTTGCTCAAACTCATCGCGCTCCGCCTGCAATGCATCATGGTTGTTTTCTGAGCAGAGACCATTTTAGAAGGCAGAGAAGCGGTATGGTGACGCTAATAATGTCGTCATCGCCGCTCACCATCTTGGTGGAGTCCTCAAAGTTTTGGCGGATGGTACATAGGTCGGACATCCATCTCCACTCCTCAGGTGTTATGTGTGGAGTTTGACCCATTTCTCTACGGCTTAGGTGATGCAGGTACTCAACAACTGCCCTCTTCTGCTCACATATCCTGACCAACATGTGCAGAGTTGAATTCCAACGCGTGGGGACATCACACACCAGTCTGTGAGCCAGAAGATGCAAATGGCGCTGAAAGCCGGCAAGGCCGGCTGAAGCAGTAGGTGACTTTCGAAAATGTGCAGACAGACGGCGAACTTTTCCCAGCAGATCAGACAGCTCTGGGTATGACTTTAGAAACCGCTGAACCACGAGGTTGAGCACATGGGCCACGCATGGAACATGTGTCAGCTGGCCTCGCCTCAAAGCCGCCACCAGCTTCCGGCCATTGTCACACACGACCTTTCCTGGCTTTAGGTTCAGAGGTGTGAGCCAGTGATCTGCCTGCTGTTTCAGAGCTGTCCACACCTCTTCTGCATTGTGGGGTTTGTCACCTATGCAGATTAGCTTCAGCACAGCCTGTTGCCGCTTCGCCGAGGCAGTGCTGCAGTGCTTCTGTGTTGCCCTGGACAAGCCAGGGGCCACAGAGCACAACACTTACACACCCCACACTCCCTGCAGGCATATCATAGTCAAAACACAAAATCCTTGTTGCCTTCCCCAGGGGCTGTTGTCCACACCAGGGGGTGGAGCCAGGCGGTTGGTCTCCACCCACCAAGGAGTTCACAGTCATGGAGGAGGGAAAACACAGGCAGTGAGAGTTAAGCTAAGGAAGTGGAAGGAGGAAAGTAGTAGAGAGGAGAAAAGTGACAGCAAAGAGCCTGAAGTTGGTCCGGGTGTGTGGCCCGGACAGGACAGCAAGGTTGGCAGGATGTGGTGACCGTCTGCAGTGGAGGCCGATTGGAGTCTGCCGTAAGGACCGTGGACGGGTGGTGACCCGGCCGTACCGGACCGGTATACAAAGAGAAGCCAGCACCATTGGCAGGGGCCTTTTGGATCCCGGCAAGGCTTGGTGTCGCCGTGAATTTGCCAAATCCGTTAGTGAAGGGGACCTCAGGGTTTCCAAACAGCCAAGTCACGATAGAAGGCAACCGTCCAACCGTGAAGGGGAGATACCGCCATCGCCAAGGGCAACCGTCTCCCAGGGCCAGCGCCTGTGGGCAAAAGGGGCTCCTCCGGCCCATATCCAGGTCGGGGAGCGGGTTACCGGTGGGAAACCATCACTACCAACACTGAACTTAGGTGCAGGGAGAGACAGTCATCACTAACCTGCAGGGAGGAACAACCGCAGCCGTCCGAGGGACCCGTCCATCCAGCCACTTGTTTTACCGTGAACTGTGTCATCATCATTGGGCTGAGTGAGTACCTCCGTGCCGTGCGGCACAGCGCTGCCCCTGCGACCCTGCACCTCATCAGGCCCCGCAACCCGCCTGTCATCCATCTCTACCCCATCACCGGGCCCCGGGACAACCAACCCCCCTACCCACGGAGGGGAGAAATAACAACAAAGCTGCTCCCTGTCACAGGCTCCCGGGATCCCCGTCCAGAGCAGCGGTGGTGTCCACACAATCCACACAACCGTGGGTGGCGTCACGGACAATATCCCCAAAACCCAAACGACCCCTTTTCACTCACGGGCGATGAGCGCTGCTCGAGTCCCCGGGATCTGGCCATCGCTCGAGCCAGCGAGCAGCAGCAGCCGTAGAGCAGCGGCAGCCGGACCCGAGCAGTGGGAGAGCGCAGCGTCCCCTCCTCCGCCCGTGACACTTCCAGCTTGGGACTGGTGTGGAGGGTAAAGTGGATGAAGATGCGCAGGAGGAGGAGGAGGCTGAGGAGCATGACATTCCGGAGCTGTAGAGTGTGGGTGAAACCCTGACTGAGGTAGGGCCTGCAAAACTTGGTGTGTGAAGGACGTTTTCCATCCCTCGCTCAGACTGGGTCCCAGCTTCCACAATATTAACCCAGTGTGACGTCAACGAGATGTAGCGGCCTTGCCCACATGCACTTGTCCACGTGTCTGTGGTTAGGTGGACTTTGGCTGAAACAGCGTTGTTCAGGGCACGTGTGATGTTTTGTGACACGTGGTTATGCAATGCGGGGACGGCACACCGGGAGAAATAGTGGCGGCTGTGGACCGAGTAACGTGGGACAGCTGCCACCATCAGGTCGCGGAATGCTTCTGTCTCCACCAGCCTAAAAGGCAACATTTCCAGCGCAAGCAGTCGCGAAAAGTTAGCATTTAGAAGTGTGGCATGTGGGGCGTTGGCAGTGTATTTGCGCCTGCGTTCAAAGGTTTGCTGAATGGATAACTGAACGCTGCGCTGGGACAAGGACGTGCTTGATGATGGTGTTATTTCTGCGTGGGAAACTGCAGGTGCAGGGCCAGAGGAGGCTTGTTCGCGGGCAGCATGGACAGGGGATTGGCTCGCATGCACAACAAGCGAAGACGTAGCAGTGACATCAGCAAGCACTGCTCCTCGACTCTGCTGTACATCCCACAAAGTCGGGTGCTTGGCTGACATGTGCCTAATCATGCTGGTGGTGGTCAGGCTGCTAGTTTTGGTACCCCTGCTGATGCTGGCACGGCAGGTGTTGCAAATGGCCTTTTTAGAATCATCTGGAGCCAACTTAAAAAACTGCCAAACTCGGGAAGACCTAACATTTGTACAGGCACCTTGTGTCGTGTTGTTCCGGGGAACAGTTGCCTGACGTCTGCCTGGGGCCACCACCCTGCTTCTTACTGCCTGTTGGGATGCTACGCCTCCCTCCCCCTGTGCACTGCTGTCCTCGCTCTGCATATCCTCCTGCCAGGTTGGGTCAGTTACTGGATCATCCACCACGTCGTCTTCCTTTTCCGCACCCTGCTCCTCCTGACTTCCTGACAATTGTGTCTCATCATCGTCCACCCCTTGTTGAGACACGTTGCCAACTTTGTGAGAACGTGGCTGCTCAAATATTTGGGCATCTGTACATACAATCTCGTCATGGCCCACTTCAACAGGAGCTAGCGAGAGGCCAGAATGTGTGAATGGAAACGTGAACGAACAGCTCTTCCGAGTGTCCAAGTGTGGGATCAGTAATGTCCGTGGACGTGTACTCGGCCTGGTGGTAGGAAGGAGGATCAGGTTCTGAAATGTGCGGTGCAGTATCACGGCTACTGACACTTGACCGTGTGGAAGACAGAGTGTTTGTGGTGGTGCCAATCTGACTGGAAGCATTATCCGCTATCCAACTAACAACCTGTTGACACTGGTCTTGGATCAAGAGCGGTGTACTGCTGCGGTCCCCAAGAATTTGGGACAGGACGTGCGAGCGAGTAGATGTGGCCCTTTGTTGTGGCGAAATTAGAGCTTGCACACAACCTCGGTCTCTGCCTGCACCACCATCACGTCCACTTCCTTGTTCGTTGACAACGCCCTTGCGCATTTTGCAATGCTGTGCTGATGTGTATTCACTAGACTTGTGCGTTATATCCAAGTTTTTGCAAAACGCACACAAGTGCAGCGGAAAGCTGCCACCAACAGACACACACGTGCGGTTTTTAAATGCCTAACAGGTCTCTATCCAGGGACAACGTGGAGCCTCCCAATTTTTGGTTGCCCTGCCTAAGGGCTATACTACAATAGACCCACTTCCTTACAATGGGCACTTCAGGTTTACAGGCCCTCATGCACGTCTCTATCCAGGGACAACGTGGAGCCTCCCAATTTTTGGCTGCCCTGCCTAAGGGCTATACTACAATAGACCCACTTCCTTACAATGGGCACTTCAGGTTTACAGGCCCTCATGCACGTCTCTATCCAGGGACAATGTGGAGCCTCCCAATTTTTGGCTGCCCTGCCTAAGGGCTATACTACAATAGACCCACTTCCTTACAATGGGCACTTCAGGTTTACAGGCCCTCATGCACGTCTGTATGCAGGGGCATTGGTGAACCTCACAATTTTGGACTGCCCTGGCAAAGGAAAATACTACAAAGACTCACTTCCTCAAAATGGGCACATTAGACTCAGAGGCCTTTATGTACGTCTCTTCTCAGGGACATCGGAGTGCCACACAATGTTTTACGTAAAATCTTTCATGTATTAATCTCAAAAAGTAACATACATTAGCTCTATCTCACTATTGGGTATGTGCCCTTAACATTTCCGCCATGAAAATTCATTTTGGTGTCATTTTGGAAGGTTTTCTGGTGAGTCCGTAAAAATGGCGTAAAACGCGGACAAAATTGTTCACAGCTGTGACTTTTCAGTGATAAATGCTTCAAGGGGTCTTCCCCATGCTGTTGCCATGTCATTTGAGCACTCTTCTGAGACTTTTGTGCCATTTTTAGGGTTTCTCCATGCTGCCGGGGGTCATTTCACAAAAATACTCGGGTCTCCCATAGGATAACATTGGGCTCGGTGCTCAGGCCGAGTACACGAGTATCTTGGGATGCTCGGCCCGAGCCTCGAGCACCCGAGCTTTTTAGTACTCGCTCATCACTACTGATGGTACATAAGGAAAAAAGGGCTGTAGTATCACTGCATCTTTATTGAAAACACATCTCTAAAGTCTTTCAGGTACCAAGGCAAACCTTGCAGACTAGCAGAAAAAATCTGTACAGAACTGAGACATCTCTTATGACAGATGAAGCTCCACTTAGCAATATCCTTCCGCAATCAATGACAGAATTTTGAATGCACAGGCTTAAAATTTCCAATTTCAACCCTACAGGGAAGTTATCAAAAACAAAGCAGGAGATGAATTCAGGATGAAGTGTTCCCACAAGTGTGAATTCCACGAATACCAGAGTGACAGGGTTCTGGAGTAGAGATGAGAAAACCTGTTCAGAAAAGGCTCTGTCTTGGACATAAAAACGCTTCTCTTTAACATTGGCAATGTCAGTGTTTCTTTGGTAACTGTTCGATTTGCATAAACCATCCACTCTCTGCGCCATCACAGCCATAGCAAGTATTGGCATGGCTGTGATTAGCCAGAGAAATCAATGTAGCCAGACTCTTGTTTGGGTCCGCTTATTAAACTTCATGAATGTGCAAAGCTTTCCCTGCCCATCCCCTGTGTATAGCAGTCTGCGTTTAGCTACTCCAGCAGTGAAGGTGGAGTGTGGCACAGGCCCGCCAAAAGATAGAATCACATAATGGGCCGGCGCCAATTTGGTGTTGGACATACATGAGGTACCAGCTTGCTGCCTTGATCACCTGAGTGCAGACTTATTAACAGAGAAAATGAGTTATTCTAGAAGTTAGGCAGAGCTGGAGGACATCATCAGGATGATGACAGCTGGAGCCGTATGGGACCATCATGCTCCTGGAGCAGTGGGCACTGACAAAATGTCCCCCATATATCTAACATGGCGGATAGTACAGTCCCCAGCACTGTGCATCATCTGCATTGAGGTCGAGATCCAGCACTGGAACCAGATGGGAGAGGAGCTTCCTGAAGCATTGGTCATATGTGACCAATTCTACCACCAAGGAGGCTGGCAGGGGTAAAGCCCCAAAGGATCTCACTAAAATGCCCCCCTTTGAGCCAGTCTGCTGGAGTCAGCCACAGGAGAAGGGAGATAAATTAGAAGAAGTCGTCCTTCCATTTACCTGAGTGAGACAGCCTTCCAGATCCCCACTCAGCCCTGGAGTCCACTAGAGCCAAATAAGTTGCTGTCCCCTGCACCCCATCTCTGGTTTCTCCCTGAAAATGGCTGAGATATTAGATATCATGGAGGATAATATGAAGAAAGATGCCTGGAAGTGGCTAGCTGGGCTGAAGACAGCGGACTTTGAAAATGACTGTACTCAAGGCAAAGTCATTGACTTTATTCGGACCCGAGGCATTGCGTTTATAGATGAAGATAAGACCAGGTACCATATACAGACCAAAAGTTTTGACTCACCTTCTCATTTAAAGAGTTTTCTTTATTTTCATGAAATTGGAGCTACAAATTGAAGGCATCAAAACTATGAATTAACACGAGAAATTAAATACTTAATAAAAAAGTGTGAACCAACTGAAAATAGGTTTTATATTCTAGGTTCTTCAAAGTAGCCACCTTTTGCTTTTATCTTGATGAGCTTCAAGAGGTAGTCACCAGAAATGGTTTTCACTTCACAGGTGCGCCCTGTCAGGTCTAATAAGTGGGGTTTCTTGCCTTATAAATGGGGTTGGGACCATCAGTTGTGTTGTGCAGAAGTCTGGTGGATACACAGCTGATAGTCCTACTGAATAGATTGTTAGAATTTGTATTATGGCAAGAAAAAAGCAGTAAAGAAAAACGAGTGGCCATCATTACTTTAAGAAACGAAGGTCAGTCAGTCCTAAAAATTGGGAACACTTTGAAAGTGTCCCCAAGTGCAGTGGCAAAAACCATCAAACGTTACAAAGAAACTGGCTCACATGAGGACCACCCCAGGAAAGGAAGACCTAGAGAAAACTCTGCTGTGGAGGATAAGTTTAACTGAGTCCCCAGCCTCAGAAATCATAGGTTAGCAGCAGCTCAGATAAGAGACCAGGTCAATACCACACAGAGTTCTAGCAGCAGACACATCTCTAGAACAACTATTAAGAGGAGACTTTGTGCAGCATGCCTTCATGGTAAATTAGCTGCTAGGAAACCACGGCTAAGGACAGGCAACAAGCAGAAGAGACTTGTTTGGGCTAAAGAACACAAGGAATGGACATTAGACCAGTGGAAATCTGTGCTTTGGTCTGATGAGTCCAAATTTCAGATCTTTGGATCCAACCACCGTGTCTTTATGCAACGCAAAAAAGATGAACGGATGGACTCCACAGGCCTGGTTCCCACCGTGAAGCATAGAGGAGGAGGTGTGATGGGGTGGGGGTGCTTTGCTGGTGACACTGTTCGGGATTTATTAAAAATTGAAGGCATACTGACCCAGCATTGCTACCACAGATTCTTGCAGCGGCATGTTATTCCATCTGGTTTGCGTTTAGTTGGACCATCATTTATTTTTCAACAGGACAATGACCCCAAACACACCTCCAGGCCGTGTAAGGGCTATTTGACTATGAAGGAGAGTGATGAGGTGCTACACCAGATGACCTGGCCTCCACAATCACCAGACCTGAACCAAATCGAGATGGTTTGGAGTGAGCTGGACCGCAGAGTGAAGGCAAAAGGGCCAACAAGTGCAATGCATCTCTTTGAACACCTTCAAGACTGTTGGAAGACCATTTCTGGTGACTAGCTCTGGAAGCTCAGTACAAAAGCAATTCTGCTATAGAGAGATGATGCCCAATAGTCCTAAATCAATAAATATAATAGCAGGGATTAAAACTTAACTTTTAATCTAACAATAAAATTGCAAAGTGCTTGTGCATAATTGTGCAATGTACAAAATTTGCCAGATGGCAACAAATTAGACAGATCTCACCCAAACTTTCTCCATAGGTAAGATTGTACACCGATCCAGATGTAAGAGGTCACAGGCTGGAAGGACCAGGATCAGCCATCGGGTAATTGTTTATCAGCCCCTGTCGTGCCCCGTGAATAGACTTCCGCCCTGACAAGGGCAGCACCCTAGTAAGTTGTCTGCCCGGCAATCACATAAAAGAGAAAAGACGCCCTCCCGATGCGTTTCCCTCTCAATAGCAAGAGTTCCTCAGGGGAGACAAAAAGAGGTCAACCTGCAGTGGCAAGGACGGGTAAAAGGCTTCAGGGGTAAAAAACCTATGTGTCCAGAGATAGATGGTGGTACATAGACACTGAATCCTGCCACAACTTCATACCCAATTGGACCCATTATAATTACCTCAACATGTGTAATACAGAGCACTTCTGCAGAGCGCGATAAACATCATTAGCCCACGATGTAATAGCGTCTGAGGTCACTTCTGGATTTACAGACCAAAGACCTCCGTGTTTCATGCTGAAACGCACAGTATTCTAATACGTTTCAACAGAGGCGTCCATAACCGGTCATGTGACGCCTAGAACATTGCGTACCGGAAGTCAGTGCACTTCCGCACTCAGCCTGTAAGAATCATTATTCACATGATTCCCCAGCATCTGAGATCACTTCCGGCTTTGCAGGCAACAGGATTTCGCATTCCACAGTGGAACGCAAAGTGTACCGACATAAGCGCCCATAGTAACAGTCAGGTGACGCATCAAGGAATGCCCACTGTGTCCCAGACATCAGGCTAACAAAGTGGAGCTACAGGGCAATCACATGATGCGATCTTATAAACGCTCACATCAAAGATCCCATAAAACAGGCATACAGATGTCACAATGAAAACAGTTTTTCGTGTTATTACTCATGAGATAAAAAGAAAGGGGTTTAGCCTGTAGGCATGGTTTTGTTATATACCAACGATTCAATACAGGCAAATGGCACTGAGAGAGTAAATGAAATCTCTCAGGTATAAAATTCAGTCACATATAATAATTGGGGAGCACTATAGGAATTTAAATAAGCTGCATAAATAGCATGGACACTGTTGTAAATATATGCCTATAGTGTATAGGGATAGTCCAACAGTATTAATTGATTAATATGTCCGCAGAAAAAAATGCCCAAGGCACATAATGGGTACCAAATGCATTGAGGGAGGAGTCAGTAACTACATAACAAAACTGGATGGGTTAGTGCAATGGCACTATAAAGAATTTACATACAATGACAGTTTAGATAACAGGGGTAGGGGAATTTAATGAAAAAGGAAGGTGGAATCCATTCCTAGACTGAAGTACAACCAAGATAGGAATTACTACAATAAACAATGAAAATTGCCTATCCTTATGATGTTCCCCACTTGGTCAAGAGTAATGGTCATGCCACACACAACGAGAGCGACGACAACGTCGCTGCTAAGTCACCATTTTCTGTCATGTAGCAGTGATGTTGTTAGCGTTGTCGCTGTGTGTGACATCCAGCAACAACCTGGCCCCTGCTGTGAGGTCGCTGGTTGTTGCTGAATGTCCTGGAACATTTTTTCGTCGTTGCTCTCCCGCTGTGAAGCACACATTGCTGTGTTCCAGCGAGAGAGCAACGAACTGAATGTGCAGGGAACAGGGAGCTGGCTTCTGCGGACGCTGGTAACCAAGGTAAATATCGGATAACCAAGCAAAGGCTTTGCTTGGTTGCCCGATATTTACCTTCGTTACTAGCGTCCGCAGCTTCTTGAAGCCGGCTCCCTGCTTCCTGCACACGTAGTCAAGGTACACATCAGGTAAATATAAACAAAACGGTTTGCTTATTAACACGATGTGTACTCTGGCTACGAGTGCAGGGAGCCAGCACTAAGCAGTGTGCGCTGGTAACCAAAGTAAATATCGGGTAACCAAGCGAAGCATTTTGCTTCGTTACCTGATATTTACCTTAGTTACCAAGCGCAGCATCTCTTCCACGCGACGCTGCTGGCTGGGGGCTGGTCACTGGTCGCTGGTGAGATCTGCCTGTTTGATAGCTCACCAGCGACCATGTAACAACGCAGCAGCAATCCTGATAAGGTTCAGATCGTCGTCGTGATCGCTGCTGCGTCGCTACGTGTGACCTAGGCTTAACCTTATAATAAAGGTAAGGCCAATAAATCACAGGGCATAGGATATAATTTGGTCAATGGACCCAGATGACTCTCAAGGGGACCATAGCGACTAGCAAGACCAAAGAGCCAGGGATTAAATAAAACAACTATAGTTAATTTGAGCATTAAGACCATCTGGGCGACAGGTCCTGAGGCGGAAAGTCATCCTTGCCTCTTTTTGTAACAAGACACGATCAAGATTACCACCTTTGGAGGATACCTTAACTTTCAAAATGCTCATGAAGGAAATAGATTCCCTATTGGAACTGTGCTGTGTATTCATGTGTCTGGCAATGGGGGTGTCATGATCATTCCTGATGTCACCCATGTGTTCACCTACTCGTCTGCGAATCTCGCGTATAGTTTTGCCCACATATTGTATCCCGCAATGACATGTGGCAAGATACACGACATCTTTCGTTTTGCAATTGATGAATTCCCTAATATAGAGAGATTCACCAATAGATATACTATTATACCTATTGCCAGTCCTGATATACATGCAGGCAACACATGAGCCACATTTAAAGTAACCAGATGGCTTTCTTGGGATCCAGGTTGTCCCCTCACTAGGCAGCACAAAGTGACTATCAGTTAACCGATCACCTAATGAGCGATTCTTGCAAAATGTGATTTTTTGTTGTGATTTAATATAATCAGCAATGTCCTCATCCATACCAAGAATGCCCCAATGTTGCTCAAGTATGTGTTTGATGGATGGGACACCTTTGGTACAAGTTGTAATGAATCTGACAATACCCTCCTCGTCATTTTGTTTCAATTGAGGGGACAAAAGTTTTGTCCCTTCCTGATCAAGAGAGTGTTTAAAAGCTTGCTTAAGGACCTGATCCGGGTAACCCTTGTCAAGAAAACGGGACCTCAGATCAGCGGCCTTAACCACAAATTCCCCCCGATCAGAACAATTCCTTCTCAGGCGCAGATATTGTCCCTTAGTGATACCGCGCCTGAGAGGTTGGGGGTGATGACTATCCCACCTGTGGAGCGAATTTGTGGCAGTTGGCTTTCTGTAAATCGTTGTCCTGAGTTTACCCCCTGGGTCAGTTGACACCAGTAAATCCAAAAAGGGTAATTTATCAGGATGGATGACGTAAGTGAAGGTTAATCCTAGAGAGTTTGAGTTCAGTTTGTCCATAAACTCAATAAACATCTCACGGGGACCCCTCCAAAGTAGAAAAACGTCATCAATAATCTGAGTCCACAAGTCAATCATATCCGTATATGGTGTCATAAACTCTTGAAACACAACAGTATCCTCCCACCAGCCCAGGAACAAGTTAGCATAGCAGGGAGAACAGAGGCTCCCCATTGCTGTGCCCCTGAGCTGGTGATAGGTGGAGCCATCAAATAAAAAATACTGCAGTCTTGCAGCGCTGAGGTCCTGGATTCAAATCCCACCAAGGACAACATCTGCAAGGAGTTTGTATGTGCTCCCCGTATTTGTGTGGGTTTCCTCCGGGTTCTCCGGTTTCCTCCCATACTCCAAAAACATACAGATAGGGAATTTAGATTGTGAGCCCCAATGGGGACAGTGTTCCTGATGTATATAAAGCGCTGCGGAATATGTTAGCGCTATATAAAAAAAAGAAAGAAAGATTTGTTGTGCAAAACAAATTTCAGTAACGACAGAACCAATTTATTATGGGCATTAAATTGTTTCCCTTTAGTTGCCAGAAAAACTGAATGGCCTTGATTCCCCGGTCATGTGGGATGGAATAATAAAGTGTTTTCACGTCAATACTGGCCAAGAATGTATTTGGCCCAACTGTAATATCCTCGATTCTGGTGATAAAGTCCAAACTGTCACGAACATAGGAGGGTAGAGAAGTGACAAATGGATTAAGAATCTTGTCTAAATACACTTCAACATTTTGTGCAATATTACCCACTCTGGAGACAATGGGTCTCCCCCTAAGGGGGTTCACCCCCTTATGAATTTTTGGAAGTGTATAGAAGGTAGACATGACTGGGAAATCGGGGACCATAAATGTTAGTTCATCATTACCAATTAGACCCTCACTCTTGGCATTGATGAATAAATCTTTCAGAGCACTTTTTGCAGTTCCAATAGGATTTCCAGAGACCTTACGGTAGGTATTACTATCCTTCAAGATATTCAAACAGACGTCACGATAGCCATTCGAATTCATTAGCACTATATTCCCCCCCTTGTCTGAGGGTTTTATAGTGATAGTGGCATCTTTTTCTAGATCACAGAGTGCCCACATTTCAGCTTTAGAAAGATTGTTTCTATGCTCCATCAATGAAGAAGCAGTTCCCATCACATTCAATTGGGTCTTAGTCAAGGTAAGAACATCTTTAGTCACCTGATTGAGGAATATATCAATAGCCGAAATATCGAAAACACTGGGTGGCATTTTAGTGCTAGGGTTTTTTAAGTTAGTGAAGGGACCTCTACCAGTAGTAGATGTAATAGGCTCCTCCAAACCTCCAAACCTGCTAATAGTCTAACATCATCAAGTGTATCCATAGGTATATCTAGATCAGTACAGATGGTATTATCTTTCTGTTTGAAGAACTTTTTCCATCGCAGTTTGCGAACAAATAAATTAAGGTCTTTAATAAAGTCAAATGCCGAAAAATCATTTGTGGGGACAAATGATAACCCCTTACTCAAGACCGCCATCTCAGTATGATTTAGGGATCTATTGCACAAGTTAATGACCTGCGTCCTTAGTCTTTATTCACCTTGCGACTCCTGAGGAAATAGTTGCGGTCTAAAAAAGAATTGCTAGTCTGTGCCAGTGGAAAAATAGAGTGGTCAGTCTTCTGAGGACCTCTCCGATTATGTCTACCCCTCTGCTGTAGACAAAACAGGGTAATCTCCCCTCTGAATCAGAAAACTCTGCCTCAGTGGAAGACAAGTATGATTCCCGTTCCCTAGGTGTCGGGCCCTATGCTGGAAAAATTTGATAGACTTTGTTGGCTTTAAAATTTTGTAGGTCACGTTTAAAATGCTTATGTTTCCTTTCTTTGAAACTGAAATTTTTCAATGGAGTTTTTAAGTAAGTTTTCTTTAACTGAAAAATCAGCTTCGTTTTGATAGGTTTTAGTGACCTCAATTTGTTCTTTAAGTTTATTATTGATAGTTTCAAATTTTTTTTTTTCCTCTGTGAGTAGAATTTTCATCAATCTGAGAAAGCTGGCTGTAGCCTCCTTCTCCTAGGCACTCATCAACTGAGGAGTCCGACACCTAGCCGCTGGCACAAGGGTAATACGCAAACCTCTGGGGACAATACAACTCTTGATATAATTATCAAGGCTCTACACTTCCCACCAACTGGTGATCTGTTCCTTATATGTTTTTGTAACCTCCTCAAATGCAGCCGTATAAGAAGGAAGATACTTCTTTTGAACAATGCCCATTTCTGAAAAAATGTCTTTAGCCTCTGTGAGCCAACTAGCTGTGTCTGGTTCAGAAGAAAGAAAGCCGGCCATGCCAAAATTCAATCAAAATACAAAAGCAATTCTGCTAGGCAGAGAGATCATGCCCAATAGTCCTAAATCAATATATATAATAGCAGGGATAAAGCTTAACTTTTAATCTAACAATAAAATTGCAAAGTGCTTGTGCATAATTGTGCAATGTACAAAATTTGCCAGATGACAACAAATTAGACAGATCTCACCCAAACTTTCTCCATAGGTAAGATTGTACACCGATCCAGATGTAAGAGGTCACAGGCTGGAAGGACCAGGGTCAGCCGTCGGGTAATTGTGAATTGTGTATCAGCCCCTGTCGTGCCCCGTGAATAGACTTCCGCCCTGACAAGGGCAGCACCCTAGTAAGTTGTCTGCCCGGCAATCACATAAAAGAGAAAAGACGCCCTCCCGATGCGTTTCCCTCTCAATAGCAAGAGTTCCTCAGGGGAGACAAAAAGAGGTCAACCTGCAGTGGCAAGGACGGGTAAAAGGCTTCAGGGGTAAAAAACCTATGTGTCCAGAGATAGATGGTGGTACATAGACACTGAATCCTGCCACAACTTCATACCCAATTGGACCCATTATAATTACCTCAACATGTGTAATACAGAGCACTTCTGCAGAGCGCGATAAACATCATTAGCCCACGATGTAATAGCGTCTGAGGTCACTTCTGGATTTACAGACCAAAGACCTCCGTGTTTCATGCTGAAACGCACAGTATTCTAATACGTTTCAACAGAGGCGTCCATAACCGGTCATGTGACGCCTAGAACATTGCGTACCGGAAGTCAGTGCACTTCCGCACTCAGCCTGTAAGAATCATTATTCACATGATTCCCCAGCATCTGAGATCACTTCCGGCTTTGCAGGCAACAGGATTTCGCATTCCACAGTGGAACGCAAAGTGTACCGACATAAGCGCCCATAGTAACAGTCAGGTGACGCATCAAGGAATGCCCACTGTGTCCCAGACATCAGGCTAACAAAGTGGAGCTACAGGGCAATCACATGATGCGATCTTATAAACGCTCACATCAAAGATCCCATAAAACAGGCATACAGATGTCACAATGAAAACAGTTTTTCGTGTTATTACTCATGAGATAAAAAGAAAGGGGTTTAGCCTGTAGGCATGGTTTTGTTATATACCAACGATTCAATACAGGCAAATGGCACTGAGAGAGTAAATGAAATCTCTCAGGTATAAAATTCAGTCACATATAATAATTGGGGAGCACTATAGGAATTTAAATAAGCTGCATAAATAGCATGGACACTGTTGTAAATATATGCCTATAGTGTATAGGGATAGTCCAACAGTATTAATTGATTAATATGTCCGCAGAAAAAAATGCCCAAGGCACATAATGGGTACCAAATGCATTGAGGGAGGAGTCAGTAACTACATAACAAAACTGGATGGGTTAGTGCAATGGCACTATAAAGAATTTACATACAATGACAGTTTAGATAACAGGGGTAGGGGAATTTAATGAAAAAGGAAGGTGGAATCCATTCCTAGACTGAAGTACAACCAAGATAGGAATTACTACAATAAACAATGAAAATTGCCTATCCTTATGATGTTCCCCACTTGGTCAAGAGTAATGGTCATGCCACACACAACGAGAGCGACGACAACGTCGCTGCTAAGTCACTATTTTCTGTCATGTAGCAGTGATGTTGTTAGCGTTGTCGCTGTGTGTGACATCCAGCAACAACCTGGCCCCTGCTGTGAGGTCGCTGGTTGTTGCTGAATGTCCTGGAACATTTTTTCGTCGTTGCTCTCCCGCTGTGAAGCACACATTGCTGTGTTCCAGCGAGAGAGCAACGAACTGAATGTGCAGGGAACAGGGAGCTGGCTTCTGCGGACGCTGGTAACCAAGGTAAATATCGGATAACCAAGCAAAGGCTTTGCTTGGTTGCCCGATATTTACCTTCGTTACTAGCGTCCGCAGCTTCTTGAAGCCGGCTCCCTGCTTCCTGCACACGTAGTCAAGGTACACATCAGGTAAATATAAACAAAACGGTTTGCTTATTAACACGATGTGTACTCTGGCTACGAGTGCAGGGAGCCAGCACTAAGCAGTGTGCGCTGGTAACCAAAGTAAATATCGGGTAACCAAGCGAAGCATTTTGCTTCGTTACCTGATATTTACCTTAGTTACCAAGCGCAGCATCTCTTCCACGCGACGCTGCTGGCTGGGGGCTGGTCACTGGTCGCTGGTGAGATCTGCCTGTTTGATAGCTCACCAGCGACCATGTAACAACGCAGCAGCAATCCTGATAAGGTTCAGATCGTCGTCGTGATCGCTGCTGCGTCGCTACGTGTGACCTAGGCTTAACCTTATAATAAAGGTAAGGCCAATAAATCACAGGGCATAGGATATAATTTGGTCAATGGACCCAGATGACTCTCAAGGGGACCATAGCGACTAGCAAGACCAAAGAGCCAGGGATTAAATAAAACAACTATAGTTAATTTGAGCATTAAGACCATCTGGGCGACAGGTCCTGAGGCGGAAAGTCATCCTTGCCTCTTTTTGTAACAAGACACGATCAAGATTACCACCTTTGGAGGATACCTTAACTTTCAAAATGCTCATGAAGGAAATAGATTCCCTATTGGAACTGTGCTGTGTATTCATGTGTCTGGCAATGGGGGTGTCATGATCATTCCTGATGTCACCCATGTGTTCACCTACTCGTCTGCGAATCTCGCGTATAGTTTTGCCCACATATTGTATCCCGCAATGACATGTGGCAAGATACACGACATCTTTCGTTTTGCAATTGATGAATTCCCTAATATAGAGAGATTCACCAATAGATATACTATTATACCTATTGCCAGTCCTGATATACATGCAGGCAACACATGAGCCACATTTAAAGTAACCAGATGGCTTTCTTGGGATCCAGGTTGTCCCCTCACTAGGCAGCACAAAGTGACTATCAGTTAACCGATCACCTAATGAGCGATTCTTGCAAAATGTGATTTTTTGTTGTGATTTAATATAATCAGCAATGTCCTCATCCATACCAAGAATGCCCCAATGTTGCTCAAGTATGTGTTTGATGGATGGGACACCTTTGGTACAAGTTGTAATGAATCTGACAATACCCTCCTCGTCATTTTGTTTCAATTGAGGGGACAAAAGTTTTGTCCCTTCCTGATCAAGAGAGTGTTTAAAAGCTTGCTTAAGGACCTGATCCGGGTAACCCTTGTCAAGAAAACGGGACCTCAGATCAGCGGCCTTAACCACAAATTCCCCCCGATCAGAACAATTCCTTCTCAGGCGCAGATATTGTCCCTTAGTGATACCGCGCCTGAGAGGTTGGGGGTGATGACTATCCCACCTGTGGAGCGAATTTGTGGCAGTTGGCTTTCTGTAAATCGTTGTCCTGAGTTTACCCCCTGGGTCAGTTGACACCAGTAAATCCAAAAAGGGTAATTTATCAGGATGGATGACGTAAGTGAAGGTTAATCCTAGAGAGTTTGAGTTCAGTTTGTCCATAAACTCAATAAACATCTCACGGGGACCCCTCCAAAGTAGAAAAACGTCATCAATAATCTGAGTCCACAAGTCAATCATATCCGTATATGGTGTCATAAACTCTTGAAACACAACAGTATCCTCCCACCAGCCCAGGAACAAGTTAGCATAGCAGGGAGAACAGAGGCTCCCCATTGCTGTGCCCCTGAGCTGGTGATAGGTGGAGCCATCAAATAAAAAATACTGCAGTCTTGCAGCGCTGAGGTCCTGGATTCAAATCCCACCAAGGACAACATCTGCAAGGAGTTTGTATGTGCTCCCCGTATTTGTGTGGGTTTCCTCCGGGTTCTCCGGTTTCCTCCCATACTCCAAAAACATACAGATAGGGAATTTAGATTGTGAGCCCCAATGGGGACAGTGTTCCTGATGTATATAAAGCGCTGCGGAATATGTTAGCGCTATATAAAAAAAAGAAAGAAAGATTTGTTGTGCAAAACAAATTTCAGTAACGACAGAACCAATTTATTATGGGCATTAAATTGTTTCCCTTTAGTTGCCAGAAAAACTGAATGGCCTTGATTCCCCGGTCATGTGGGATGGAATAATAAAGTGTTTTCACGTCAATACTGGCCAAGAATGTATTTGGCCCAACTGTAATATCCTCGATTCTGGTGATAAAGTCCAAACTGTCACGAACATAGGAGGGTAGAGAAGTGACAAATGGATTAAGAATCTTGTCTAAATACACTCCAACATTTTGTGCAATATTACCCACTCTGGAGACAATGGGTCTCCCCCTAAGGGGGTTCACCCCCTTATGAATTTTTGGAAGTGTATAGAAGGTAGACATGACTGGGAAATCGGGGACCATAAATGTTAGTTCATCATTACCAATTAGACCCTCACTCTTGGCATTGATGAATAAATCTTTCAGAGCACTTTTTGCAGTTCCAATAGGATTTCCAGAGACCTTACGGTAGGTATTACTATCCTTCAAGATATTCAAACAGACGTCACGATAGCCATTCGAATTCATTAGCACTATATTCCCCCCCTTGTCTGAGGGTTTTATAGTGATAGTGGCATCTTTTTCTAGATCACAGAGTGCCCACATTTCAGCTTTAGAAAGATTGTTTCTATGCTCCATCAATGAAGAAGCAGTTCCCATCACATTCAATTGGGTCTTAGTCAAGGTAAGAACATCTTTAGTCACCTGATTGAGGAATATATCAATAGCCGAAATATCGAAAACACTGGGTGGCATTTTAGTGCTAGGGTTTTTTAAGTTAGTGAAGGGACCTCTACCAGTAGTAGATGTAATAGGCTCCTCCAAACCTCCAAACCTGCTAATAGTCTAACATCATCAAGTGTATCCATAGGTATATCTAGATCAGTACAGATGGTATTATCTTTCTGTTTGAAGAACTTTTTCCATCGCAGTTTGCGAACAAATAAATTAAGGTCTTTAATAAAGTCAAATGCCGAAAAATCATTTGTGGGGACAAATGATAACCCCTTACTCAAGACCGCCATCTCAGTATGATTTAGGGATCTATTGCACAAGTTAATGACCTGCGTCCTTAGTCTTTATTCACCTTGCGACTCCTGAGGAAATAGTTGCGGTCTAAAAAAGAATTGCTAGTCTGTGCCAGTGGAAAAATAGAGTGGTCAGTCTTCTGAGGACCTCTCCGATTATGTCTACCCCTCTGCTGTAGACAAAACAGGGTAATCTCCCCTCTGAATCAGAAAACTCTGCCTCAGTGGAAGACAAGTATGATTCCCGTTCCCTAGGTGTCGGGCCCTATGCTGGAAAAATTTGATAGACTTTGTTGGCTTTAAAATTTTGTAGGTCACGTTTAAAATGCTTATGTTTCCTTTCTTTGAAACTGAAATTTTTCAATGGAGTTTTTAAGTAAGTTTTCTTTAACTGAAAAATCAGCTTCGTTTTGATAGGTTTTAGTGACCTCAATTTGTTCTTTAAGTTTATTATTGATAGTTTCAAATTTTTTTTTTTCCTCTGTGAGTAGAATTTTCATCAATCTGAGAAAGCTGGCTGTAGCCTCCTTCTCCTAGGCACTCATCAACTGAGGAGTCCGACACCTAGCCGCTGGCACAAGGGTAATACGCAAACCTCTGGGGACAATACAACTCTTGATATAATTATCAAGGCTCTACACTTCCCACCAACTGGTGATCTGTTCCTTATATGTTTTTGTAACCTCCTCAAATGCAGCCGTATAAGAAGGAAGATACTTCTTTTGAACAATGCCCATTTCTGAAAAAATGTCTTTAGCCTCTGTGAGCCAACTAGCTGTGTCTGGTTCAGAAGAAAGAAAGCCGGCCATGCCAAAATTCAATCAAAATACAAAAGCAATTCTGCTAGGCAGAGAGATCATGCCCAATAGTCCTAAATCAATATATATAATAGCAGGGATAAAGCTTAACTTTTAATCTAACAATAAAATTGCAAAGTGCTTGTGCATAATTGTGCAATGTACAAAATTTGCCAGATGACAACAAATTAGACAGATCTCACCCAAACTTTCTCCATAGGTAAGATTGTACACCGATCCAGATGTAAGAGGTCACAGGCTGGAAGGACCAGGGTCAGCCGTCGGGTAATTGTGTATCAGCCCCTGTCGTGCCCCGTGAATAGACTTCCGCCCTGACAAGGGCAGCACCCTAGTAGGTTGTCTGCCCGCAACCACATAAAAGAGAAAAGACACCCTCCCGATGCGTTTCCCTCTCAATAGCGAGAGTTCCTCAGGGGAGACAAAAAGAGGTCACCCTGCAGTGGCAGGGACTGGTACAGGCTTCAGGGGCAAAAAAACTATGTGTCCAGAGATAGACGGTGGTACATAGACACTGAATCCTGCCACAACTTTATACCCAATTGGACCCATTATAATTACCTTAACATGTGTAATGCAGGGCACTTCTGCAGAGCGCAATAAACATCATTAGCCCACGATGTAATAGCGTCTGAGGTCACTTCCGGTTTTACGGACCGCAGACTTCCGCGTTCCATGCTGAAACGCCAAGTATTCTAATACGTTTCAACAGAGGCGTCCATAACCGGTCAGGTGACGCCTAGAACATTGCGTACCGGAAGTCAGTGCACCTCCGCACTCATGGTTACATAGTTACATAGTTACATAGTTACTAAGGTTGAAAAAAGACCTAGGTCCATCTAGTTCAACCTTCCTCCACCAGTTCTACATTTGGTCACTGTCATTTATAACCAACAATGTTTTGTGTACTGAGGAAATCATCCAGCCCTTTTTTGAAAGCTGTTATAGTATCTGCCATTACTACCTCTTCTGGTAGTGTATTCCACAGTCTGACCGCTCTAACTGTAAAGAACCCTTTCCTATTTAGCTGTCGGAATCGCTTTTCTTCCACTCGTAGTGAATGCCCCCTGGTCCTTAGTATTGTCTTCGGAAGAAATAAGTCATGTGCCAGTCCTTTATATTGACCACATATGTATCTATACATATAAATGAGATCTCCTCTGAGACGTCTTTTTTCTAAGCTAAACATATCTAACTTTTTCAACCTGTCATCACATGTGAGGCCTCCATTCCTTGTAGTAGTCTGGTTGCCTGCCTTTGAACTGACTCTAACTTCTGAATGTCCTTTTTAAAATGTGGAGCCCAAAACTGAATCCCATATTTCAGATGTGGCCTTACAAGTGATTTATAGAGGGGTAACAATACGTTGGGATCACGGGATCTAATCTCTCTTTTTATACACCCTAGAATCTTGTTTGCTTTTGCAGCTGCTGCTTGACATTGAGTGCTGCTGCTCAGCTTATTTGTAATGAGAATACCCAAGTCCTTCTCCTGTTCTGTAGTCCCGAGTTTACTTCCATTTAATGTATACACAGTTATAGGATTACTCCGTCCTAGGTGCATTACTTTACATTTATCAACATTAAATCTCATTTGCCAAGTATCTGCCCATTCTGACATCTTATCCAGATCTTTTTGTAATAAGGTACTATGAAGTTCAGTTTTTAATATCCTACATAGTTTGGTGTCATCAGCAAAGACTGACACTTTACTATCAATCCCATCCACAAGGTCATTAATAAAGAGATTAAAAAGAATTGGTCCTAGCACAGATCCCTGCGGCACCCCACTGCTGACTATGGCCCATTTAGAGAATGTTCCATTTATGACTACTCTTTGTTTCCTATCTTTTAGCCAATTCCTTACCCAGTTGCATATAGTTTCCCCTAGTCCTTGCTTCTGGAGCTTTAGTATAAGGCTATTATGTGGTACAGTATCAAATGCCTTTGCAAAGTCCAAATAAATCACATCAGCTGCATTACCAGTATCCACCAGGTTTGCACTTACCCCCTCATAGAACCCCAACAGGTTGGTTAGACACAACTTATTTTTCATGAATCCATGCTGTCTGTCAGTTATTATATTATTTTCTGCAACATATTTTTGCATGTCATCCCTTAAAATGCCCTCAAAAACTTTGCATACTACAGATGTCAGGCTTACTGGACGGTAGTTGCCTGGATCTACCCTCTTACCTTTCTTAAATATCGGTACCATATCAGCAATCCTCCAATCCTGAGGCACCAACCCTGTTACAAGCAAGTCTAAAAAGATGAGATACAGCGGTCTGTCAATTACAGAGCTCAATTCCCTCAATATTCGTGGATGAATGCCATCTGGCCCTGGGGATTTGTCAATGTTTAATTTTCTCAGACGTAGGCGTACTTCTTCTTGTGTTAAATTAATTATATCGGGTGGTGAACTTTGATTTTTCACTTGTTGAATAATGCCTGGTACAGTCAGTTCCTTGGTGAACACAGATGAGAAATGCCTATTTAATATCTCAGTCTTTTGTTTGTCCTCTATAACTAACTAGTTATTATATTTTAAGGGGCCAATACTATCCTTTGTTTTCCTTTTGGCATTAATGTATTTATAAAAGATTTTGGGATTTATTTTAATGTCATTGGCGATTTTTGTTTCAGTAGCTAGTTTTGCTTGTTTGATTTCTTTTTTGCATTGCCTATTGATATCTTTATACTCCTGCAATGCTATTTTTGTATTCTCAGCCTTCAAGATTTTAATCGCCCTTTGTTTTTGTTTTATTATACTTTGTACAGTCTTATTTATCCATAGTGGTTTCTTTTTATTCCTGGACATTTTATTACCAGAGGGTATAAGTTGTTTACAGGACTCTAGTAGTATATCCTTAAACTTACCCCATTTATGTTCGGTATCCCCAGTTACCATGACTTTGTCCCAATCTACACATTTAAGCTCTTCCCTTAATTTGTTGAAATCAGCTTTCCTAAAATTCCAGGTTTTAGAATTTCCCCTTTGAAATGTTTTATTGAATATTACGTTGAAGCTTACCATATTATGATCGCTGGTGCCCAAGTGCTCCCGGACCTGTAGATCTGAAATTGTATCCGGTCTATTTGACAGGACCAAATCTAGCAAATTATCTCCCCTCGTCGGTTCATCTACCATCTGAGAGAGGAAATGGTCTTGAATGGTAGATAAGAATTTACAGCTTTTAGCACAACCAGAAGATTCTATGTCCTTCACTTCCTGGGCCTCTCATCATTGCTCATCTATATGCACTGCTTTCCCTGCCCACCAGCCTTCCTGGCATCTGTGAACAGTTCTAGTCAGATGTGCCCCCAGCCTATGTGACAGTGTCTGACTGCAACCAATCACAGGCACTGTCTGTAGGTCAGTATTGCGGTGTAAAATTAAATAAATAAATAAAACAATTGGTGTAGGGTCCCTCCATATTTTGATGATCAACACAGATAAAGCTTATGGCTACAGGCTGAAGCCCTCAGCCATGCGCTTATCTTGGCTGTGTATCAAAATAAGAGGACCAGACGCGTTTTTTACTTTATTTAAATAAATATTAAAAATAAAACGGTCCCCCCAATAAACTGGCCCAGCCATCATAAAGCCAAACAGCACTCTAGCTTAAACTGTGGGGCCGTGCACGCACCCCCCTCCCTAACTGATACAGTCACTATTAAAGTGCGTGTGACGTCACTGTTGCCAGCCGTGTCCCCCTTGTCAGTGATTCTCGAAGCCTGGAGAGATTGTACATGTTTTCGGTCTCTCCAAGCTCGGATTTAGCTCAGCCAGGACTGTCGTGGGATGTCGTATGGATTAGCGGGAGCTTCAAGGGTCTTTTTGTGGTTAATAAAGAGGGGACAGATGGTGCTGTATTTTATTTTACATAAAGGATTTTTCTCTGTGTTTGTGTTTATTTCTTTTTACTAATAGGAATAGTAATGGTGGTCTCATAGTCCCCTATCCATCACTAACTCTGGGCTTGATGACAGTTTTGCACTGTCATTAACCCCTATTATCCTGATTGCCACCACACCAGGGCAATAGAGGACAGTCGAGTAAACCACCGAGATTGTTGTATCTAATAGATGTGACAATTCCAGGGCAGCTGTAGGCTTCTATTCTTAGCCTTGATGTCCCAATAACCATGAAACTCTCCAGGCTGAGAATACCAGCTCCCAGCTGTTGGGCTTTATTATGGCTGGGTATCAAAATTGGGGGGATCGCACGCCATTCTTTTAAATTATTTATTTAAATAATTAAAGAAAAGCTGCATGCGGTTCCTCGTATTTTGATATACAGCCAAGATAGGAGTAGGCTGGGGGGCCCGTAGACAGCGCCTGTGATTGGAAGCTGTCAACTGACACACTGTCACTCGGTTGCAATGAAGGTAAATTATCAGCCCCAGAAGTGAATGAGCCACCTGGATGAAGTGTACAACCCACCTGGGGCCTCGGTAAGTACAGTTCGCAAGCTCCTTGCCTCCTATCACTTCTATCAATATTTTTAATTGCCCCATTCAGGTCCCCATAGACTTATATGGGCCCAGAATCTAGCCAGGAACCAGATTTTAATAACCAGATAACAGAGGCCCCCCAGTCCTGGTTATCTGGCTTTTGAAGTATATTTCTTTTAATACTTGATAGAAAAATAGAAACATTTAGATTAGTAAATACCATTATTAATTCTAACTAGTAACACATCTTTATTTTTTTCCTAATGGCAATTTGTTTCTCTGACATAATGTATCACTATAAATATATATAGAAATTAAACCACTGGGTTCTCATAAGTTTCCGATGACTTAGATTTCTTTTTATTTTCCTCCATTAGTTAGAACACTCTGGGATCCTAAGATAAAATCAGAGATATCTTTGGGGATTTATTCCACCTGGAACCATACTTTCCTCTTATATATATTCACAGGTAGTGCCAGTCATTTATATACTGTATTTGGTGACCAATATTCGGCTGGTTAACATTATAATATTTTGAAAATGAACGACAAGGACAAAGAAACATCTGATGTGAGTAATAAATATACAATTAATGTACAAAGTAAGAAAATGGTTATATTTATATTTTTACATACCTTTATTACTTTATACTACAAGTAAAATATATCTTTGTACCGTGTTAGCAAGTAGAGATAAAAAAATTTGTTTAAAAGAACTGAGAGTCCTCAAAAAGGTATCAACCACTGAGGACTCTCAGTTCTTTTAAACAAATTTTTTTACTTTATACTTTCATTTTATACTAGCTGTACTATCTGGCTTCGCCCGGGTTAATAACTTTTGTTAACAAAATAGAATGTATTAATATTCCCGGGATAGAATGTATAAATAGAATGTAGTAACTGTCTCTCTGTTTCTCTCCCATTCTCTGTCTGTCTCCCCCTTTGTATATATCTCTCTGTCTCTCTCTTTATCTCTTTGTCTGTCTCAAACTGTCTCTGTCTCTTTATCCGTCTGTCTCTTTCTCCATCTGTCTCAATCTCTTTCCCTGTCTGTCTATCTATCTATCTCTTTCCCTGTCTGTCTATCTATCTCTGTCACTTTCTCTGTCTGTCTCTTTCCCTCTCTTTCCCTGTCTGTCTCTTTCCCTCTTTCCCTCTGAATCTTCCCCTGTGTCTGTCTCTTTATCTGTCTCTTTACCTGTCTTTGTCTGTCTCTTACCCTGTCTGTCTCTTTCCCTTTCTTTCCCTGTCTGTTTGTTTCCCTGTGTCTGTCTCTTTGTCTGTGTCTGTCTCTTTCCCTGTCAGTCTGTCTCTTTGTCTGTGTCTGTCTCTTTGTGTCTGTCTCTTACCCTGTCTATGTCTGTTTCTTACCCTGTCTGTGACTGCCTCTTTCCCTTTCTGTGTCTGTCTCTTTCCCTAGCTGCATTGTGACATGCCAACATTCCATATAAGAGCGTGGCTGCGCATTCTTCTGAAATTCTGGCTGCACTGTGGCTCCCAGCTCCATTCGCTTTAATGGAGACAGGTTTTTTGGCAAATAACTGTAAAGCGCGGGGTTAAAATTTCCCCTCAAAACATAGCCTATGATGCTCTTGGGATCCAGATGTGTGAGTGTGCAAAATTTTTTGGCTGTAGCTGCGACGGTGCAGATGCCAATCCCGGACATACACACACACACACACACATACACACATTCAGCTTTATATATTAGATAGATTATAGTAAAATAATACCATTCCTATAAATTATAATCAGTCCTTAAAATGAAGATATCATATTATTGCTTTTATATGATAATTTAATAATTAATTGACAAAAAAATAAGAAAGTATTCCCAGTTTGTGGAAGCTTGGTGTTCCTGCTCTGGTATAAGATGGACAGTGTTTTTTATATGTTGCTTATACAAATAAAACAGATCAACTTTCATAAGTTTATTGGATCAGATTATTTGATTTTTTTTTATTTAAAAAAATCTATAATTGCACTACACATTGTTGTTCAATTGAGAGAATGAAACATTTTCCATTTTTCATCTTGAGAAAAATACTTTTCATCCATATTGTAATGTGTATGTCATCCGTGTAACACCCTTATGTATGTTCCTTACTTTTTTTTTTACATCCATATGATATTAAGTATCTACATTGGGAAATATCATATAATAATAAATAATAGGTCAAATATCTTTTTACAATTTCTAAGACATATAAATCGATCATCTGAACAAGCCATTGAACAGTTCAAGGACAGATCGAGAAAACGCACAAACACATCCAAGTGCTACATTTCTTTTTCAAACTCATTCACTTAAATAGTCAATTTTGTTCTACAAATTGAATTTTTAATGATAATAATTACCTAACTTTTATTTTTTGTAAAAACTATTGGCTGAAAAGAAAACTGATGTGAGCATGCCCATAGTCTATAATGGGTTCTATCTGCAAAAACACAGATATCACCCATAGAAAAGACACTGAAAATGGGGCCTAAATGATTAGTTCCTGGATTGTATTTATTGATTTCTGAAAGATGGTTTTAAATGAACAGAAATGCAGCGAGTCCACGGCCTTCACCCTGATCAGAAGCAATAGACTATTTCTGAATACCGCCAAACTTTTGAAAAACAGACAAAGGGATAAACTATGCAGTAGACTCAGGAGGCTGTGGCAAATTTTGACCAATCACCTATGCACACTTACAAGCCACATCGATTTGCATTGAGGGACATTCAGAAGATGCCTTGGACTGTTCATTCATAGTCGCTATATAGCTGTGGAAAAAAAGCGAAAATAGGGTCTTATCAGATATGGGAATTAAATATAGTGCTAAAAATTGCACTCACCTGATTGAGTTGTGCCAGTTACAACCCATTACTGCACATGTATAGGTGGTGGTCAGCAGTGGCCCCGAAGTGTAGCAGTAAATAAACGGAGAAGAGAAATACGGGTATAAGCTGTGCTAAAACCACACAATCCAGAAGATTTGATTAAATCCCTTTTTTTTTTCACAGGACAACGCGTTTCAGAGATATATTCTTCTCCTTTATCAGGACAAACCAATGGAATCTTTGTCCTGATGAAGGAGATGGATATATCTCTGAAACGCATTGACCTTTCAAAATAAAAAGGGATTTAATCAAATCTTCTGGATTGTGTGGTTTTAGCGTGGCTTATACCCGTATTTCTCTTCTCCATTTATTTATTACATTCATGGTCGTAGCAGCCAGAACTTTTTCATCTTTATTGATATAACATGTTGCTTATTGTGTCCGTAAAGCTGTGTTCACACGTTGCATAAATCCTTCTTTTTCAAATGTGTTTTTGAAGCTCTACATAAAGTGCTGGCAAAAAGTATTGGCACCCCTGCAATTCTGTCAGAGAATACTCAGTTTCTTCTTGAAAATGATTGCAATCACAAATTCTTTGGAATTATCTTCATTTAATTTGTCTTCAATGAAAAAAAAAAAATTGTCATAAAGCCAAATTGGATATAATTCCACACCAAACATAAAAAAGGAGGTGACAAAAGTATTGGCACTGTTTGAAAAATCATGTGATGCTTCTCTAATTTGTGTAATAACAGCACCTGTAACTTACCTGTGGCACCTAACAGGCAATAATAAATCACACTTGCAGCCGGTGACATGGATTAAAGTTGACTCAGTCTCTGACCTGTGTCCTTATGTGTACCACATTGAGCATGGAGAAAAGAAAGAAGACCAAAGAACTGTCTGAGGACTTGAGAATCCAAATTGTGAGGAAGCATGAGCAATCTCAAGGCTACAAGTCCATCTCCAAAGACATGAAAGTTCCTGTGTCTACGGTGCGCAGTGTCATCAAGACGTTTAAAGGCCATGGCACTGTGGCTAACCTCCCTAGATGTGGAAGGAAAAGAAAAATTGATAAGAGATTTCAACGCAAGATTGTGCGGATGGTGGATAAAGAACCTCGACTAACATCCAAACAAGTTCAAGCTGCCCTGCAGCCCGAGGGTACAACAGTGTCAACCCATATTATTCGTCCGCATCTGAATGAAAGGGGCTGTATGGTAGGATAACCAGGAAGACCCCACTTCTTACCTCGAGACATAAAAAAGCCAGGCTGGAGTTTGCCAAAACATGCCTGAGAAAGCCTAAAACGTTTTGGAAGAATGTTCTCTGGTCAGATGAGACAAAAGTAGTGCTTTTTGGGAAAAGCCATCAACATAGAGTTTATAGAGTTTTCAGAAAAAAAAAAGAGGCATTCAAAGAAAAGAACATGGTCCCTACAGTCAAACATGGCGGAGATTCTCTGATGTTTTGGGGTTGCTTTGTTGCCTCTGGCACTGGACTGCTTGACCGTGTGCATGGCATTATGAAGTCTGAAGACTACCAACACATTTTGTAGCATAATGTAGGGCCCAGTGTGAGAAAGCTGGGTCTTCCTCAGAGGTCATGGGTCTTCCAGCAGGACAATGACCCAAAACACACTTCAAAAAGTACTAGAAAATGGTTTGAGAGAAAGCACTGGAGACTACTAAAGTGGCCAGCAATGAGTCCAGACCGGAACCCATAGAACACCTGTGGAGAGATCTCAAAATGGCAGCTTGGAGGAGGCCCCCTTCAAATCTCAGGACCTGGAGCAGTTTGCCAAAGAAGAATGGTCTAAAATTCCAGCAGAGCATTGTAAGAAACTCATTGATGGTTACCGGAAGCGGTTGTTCTCAGTTATTGAGACTAAAGGATGTGCAACCAAGTATTAGGCTAAGGGTGCCAATACTTTTGTCTGGCCCATTTTTGGAGTTTTGTGTGAAATGATCAATGATTTGATTTTTGTGTCATTCTCTTTTGTGTTTTTTCATTGCAAGCAAAATAAATGAATATAATAATAACAAAGAATTTGTGATTGCAATCATTTTCAAGAAGAAACTGAGTATTCTCTGACAGAATTGCAGGGGTGCCAATACTTTTGGCCAGCACTGTAGAAGCCTCTATAGAAATGCAAAGCCCCAGAACCACAGAGTTCAACAGAGTCTTTAGACCGTAGTCACACTACGTAGTCACTCGTGCGTGACTTGTGCGAGTCTCGCATCGCGTCACTCAACACTGTTGCTCACTCTTCTGGCAGAAGAGGGTTGACTGCATGTATTTCTATGCTCGTGTCTAGAGAGCTTCAGGCCGTGTTGAATGATACCGATGCAAGACTCGCACGAGTGACGCACAAGTGTGACTGCGGCCTAAAGACACTGCGGATCTGAGCAGTTTTGGTGGATTTTCTTTTTCTCTATAGGCTGCTATATGGAGACTGAAAAAAACAGAAGCAAAAAAAAAAAATTATTGCATTAAACACAAAATCAAAGGTTCTCTGTAGTATTTAAATGCAATTAAATCCTGGATTCACATATGCAACAAATATTGGGGAAAAGGTATAAAAATACAGCAAATATGCAATAATCAGAGAAGATTGTTATTGCATTTTCTAGTGTGGACATCTGAAGAATAACTGCAGCATTTACGCTAAGCGTTAACATGGCCTCAGTGTTACATTTTTATTTAATTTACATAAATAATCTGATCTTGTGTTGTGCGGGTCATTACTATTACAGGGACAGCAAATATGTTCATATTCTTAATGATTTTGGATGTTTATTATTTTTTTAAAAAAAATGCATTAAAATTACATTTTTTATTATTATTATTTTTAGTATTTTTATTAGAAGAAAAAAAAAATATTCTCCCTCTAGAAAACAGGACATAGAGATGCACTGCTCTGTTCGATGAATCTCTATGTCCAGTGCAATCTTCTTGTGGAGTAAAAGTTGCAGCTTTAAGTATAGAAAATCCTCCCTGTGACATCATGTGAGCTTGTGGCTGAACAACTAGGCCTCCTGCTAATATGCTTGCAAGTTAATGTTTGGATCCCTGACAAAAGATATAAATTTAATATTAAAACAATGTATACATATTTTTGTCATTTTTTCTTTTTACTTTATAGTAGCTTTATTGGGAGAAAAAAATCTGATCTGGTCTTCACCTACATAGAGATATATGTACATATACATTATGTATATATTTCTTTGAAGCTAAATAATCTGCTCCTTGGTTCCCTGCCTGCAATATAGATCATGAGTGCCAAATCCTCCTTTACCTCTCAGTCCAGGCAGTGGTGCAATATAGAGCTCCAGACTATGGTCAAAACGTTCATGAGTTCTCTTCTATCGAACCCAGGGGAGAATTTAATTTATGCAGTGAGAATTAATTTATGCACTGCACTGAGAGGAAAAGCCAGGACAAGAGCAATGAATAGCGAGAGAGCAGGACTGAGCCCTCAAATTGAGACTGTTTCACTGAATCCGGAACGGTTTGGACTATGGTTTCTGTGATTGTGCCATACCTTTAGAAAAAGCTTGTAGAAGTCAATCCACACACTGTTTTGCATTCCAATACAACTGGTCTAAACCGGTCTCGTGAACATTCCCTTACACATTTATACTGCATATTGATATTGTTCCTAATTTTGATTTTTAATTAAACAATCATACTCTAGTTATGAGCTACATCATACGTATAACAATCTAACCCTTCACATCATGGTGAATTTATACATAATATTTATGTGCTATTGCCTATTAACACTGATGTATACCACAACGCTTTGAAATGATATGGGGATAATAAGTTACAGTATAGAAGACAATATACTGTGTGTTTCTATAAGTCATATATTTAACGTTCTCTAGGTTTTGTGTCTTATTATAAAAGGTTTTTTTTTATAGGATTTAACTACTGTTTTGTTCACCATGCAGGAGAACAGGACGGGTGTCACGGAGTTCCATCTCTTAGGATTTCAACTCAGACAAGAACTAAGAATCTCACTCTTTTGTTTGTTCCTTGTGGTCTATTGCTTAATATTTTGTGGGAACCTCCTGATCATCATCCTGGTGTCCCCAGCAAGAACCTCCAGACTCCGATGTATTTCTTCATCTCACAACTGTCCATCAGTGACATCTTGTTACCCACAGACATTGTCCCCAATATGCTCCACATACTCTTGAATAATGGAGAGACTTTTACTTTTATCGGTTGTATCACTCAATTATACATTTTTTGTGCTTCTGAAGTTTTTGAATGTTTTCTCCTCGCTAAGATGTCTTTTGATAGATATGTGGCCATCTGTAATCCCCTCCATTACACATCTATTATGACAATTGATCATTGTGTGTTTCTTACCGCAATGTGTTGGTTGTTTGCATTTTCTATTGTTTTGATCTACATTGTAACAACAGCAAGGCTGAATTTTTGTGGTCCAAATGTCATTGACCACTTTTTCTGTGACCTTGTTCCTTTACTAGAACTTGCCTGTTCTGACACCTTCATTGTTGATTTAGAGGTAATTTTACTGAGTATTCCAGTCGTTATAATTCCCAGCATAGTCATTGTAATATCTTACACATATATTGTTGTTTCAATCTTAAAAATCCCATCTAGCACCGGTAGACAGAAAGCCTTCTCCACCTGCAGCTCCCACCTCATTGTGGTCTCCATTTTCTACTGGACAATATTTAGTGTTTATGTCGTTCCATCCCAAGGCCGAACAATTGCCATGAGTAAGATGCTATCACTGTTATATACTGTGTTTACTCCTTTGGTAAACCCCATTATATACAGTCTGAGAAATAAGGAAATAAAAAAATCCATACGGGATATAAATTATTATCTTATAATTTGGGAAATGATTCACAATATCCTATAGTGAAAATCCACAAAAGGGAGAAAAGGACAGGTCTAACGGCACTGCCTGTCTCTAATCTTCAAAGTGCACAATGAAGATCTTTTATCCCTTTTGTGACTTGTATACCAAGGTGTCCTTCATGTTGAAAGATCAACCAACAAAAGTTTTTCAGCAGAAAATAAACCCTGTATTCTAAGTAGAATTTCTCCAATAATCATTACAACTGGTGAGAAAGATTCCACGGTCAACTGATAATGTACGTAATATTTTCTAAATTGGTGACACAATGAATCCTTGGTGGTCTCTTCTCAGCTTATGTCATGGACATAATTCTGCTCATCATTAAATTACCTGCTCAGTGATTTGTTAGTATATCAAATGTTTCTGACTGTGATATAATGATGATATCAAAAATTTCTATAGAAGAAAATCTGAGATGGTGAAGGTTTTGAGTACATAGTTTACAACTAAAGTCTAAATATAAAACATAAAAAAATGAGCCGGAGCATGAGTTGATATAGATACAACTTGTAAGCTCATGTTCACACTGGCCATAAGGTAAAGAAAACTGTTATCATTCCGGGATCGGGGAGGATCAAATAATGCGGAATCCCAAAAAGGTAGCAGAGTGGCTGGAAACTTAACGGACTGCAGACCTAATCCTGACACACAACTAACAGTATCCATGGGGCGTACCTACGATGACCTGGATGCCTCGACAGAGCCTGAGAACTAAATAATCTCACAGATAGAAATATAAGAAAGCTAATCTGCCTCGGAGTAGTCCCCAAAGATAGATAGATAGCCCCCCACATGTAAAGGCTACGGTGATATAGAAAAACACAATACAAAGCCAGAAAGGACAGATTTCAGCAAAGGTGAGGCCCAAACTATCTTTTTAGAAAAGGATACAGACACTCCCCTAGGGAATAATCGCATTCCACCAAGAACTCCACACAGACAAATTAGGAATCATGCATAGTATCAAAGCAGAACAACAACAAAAGGTGGTAAACAAACAGCAGAGGTACAAGACCACTTAGCTGATGAAAGTTCTGGAAGTAAGCAGAGCTGATTGCAGAATGTCTTTAACAGACAGTATTAATTGTCCACCGGCAAGTAACAAGAGAAAGCTACTAAGTTAAATAGCCCAATCTGACCCTGATTGCCAGTTCTCTGCAGATGTGTCGCTTCCATTCCACACATCAACTGCACCGCCAGCACTGACCACAAGAGGGAGCCCCAAACTGGAAAACATATTCACAACAGAAAACCCAAGATAAAAATAATATGGACATAGACCCTGCTGTAAATAAGTAAAAGCACTCTGCATATTAGTAATTATAGGGTACTTAGTAAACTCTATTTATAAAAAAAAGCGTAAATCCATCCCACCGTGTCAAGGTGTGCCCAAATCGGGACGTTACCTAACACTCTCTACTATTAAAACTTCACCATGTAGCAAAACAGACAGCCATGAGAAGCACTATAGATGAAATGCCCAACTCATTGAAAAGGGGGCCACACAATATTTGGCCAGTGTGAACATGAGCTTACTAGTGGCATGAATAACAACTCATGCTCCAGCTCAATTTTTTCTCTTTTTTCTTTAGTCACAGTATGACCACCTTTTCACTGTGCTGGTCATTTCATCTGTAGTGCTTTCCATGCCTGTGTGTCCATAGTCGCGACCCAGTTACTCTCTGCCATTTTTTCAGATTGAGGTTTGTTTTGACACAAGGTAAGGTTTTAATACTACAGTCTTAGGTACTGTCCTGATTTGGGGAAGATATTCACAAATTCTGCAAGCAGGAATTGTGCACACCAATATAATAAATAACAATGCTTTATTGTATCCAAAAAATATTCAAAAGACATGTGCAGAACAATAAAACCATATACAACAGCTGTCGCATAGGATATATATAGTGTAATACTTAGTACCTGTACAATAATGATACCGTTATACAAAGTCCCATACAAGAGTAATGATGTAATGTTATACCATAAATGTGGATAAATTCCTGGGTGCCTAATACAAACCAGTGTCAAAGACACAGTTAAAGTGCTTGTATACAATAAGACAAACATGTAATCAAGGAAAACACAACCAGCTATAATAACATGCAAGGATAGATTAAAAAATGGCAAAAGTCAGGTATGTAGAAATCTAGGTGCAATGACACCAATACATATATCCCCGCAGAAGATGAGGCATAGAAAAATCCAGGCTGAGGAGAGAGAGCCTAACAGGGGAAGTGATAAGTGAAGGGACAAGCTGTAGGGCAGCTCAAACAGGCACAACTAAAAGTAAAATTTTGTCAGCAGTCATATTGCCTCTTCAGGGAGGAAGGCGATGAACTCTGGTGCCACCTATTAGAAGTAGAAATTCTAAAAGTCAAAAGGGACTCTCCAATGAGCCTTGTCATATGATTTAGGATTTATGCCACATTAGAACCTCACTCTGCAGACACGGTGTTTCAGGGTGATTGTCCTCGTCAGTGCAAGGTATGAGATCTGATCTGGCTGTATGAGAAGCTATAATGGGGTCTAAGGGGAAAATATTTCTCCTTGCGGAGACTGAGTCCGGCAGCAGTCAAGTGACTGACAAGGTCAATAGTTTTCAGTTTTTCATCCTAAGTTTATTATATTATGGCATATCTTTACAACATAATAATGAACATTTGATTTTCATCAAATGAATTTAACAACACATGAAAATTTTGGAAAAAAATGTAAATCTGCTGAACCATTATACCTAACTTCATGCCTTATTCATTAAGTGGAACATGAGTATTAAGGTCATAGAAAGCAGAATGAAATGAAGCCTTGATACGTACGATCCAATGACATATAACAGACAATGCTTGGGCGAGCACATATAGCCAAAGTCCTTACATCTGTGCAGTGTCCTGTAGTGATGATCGAGCATGACCATTAAAAGTAGTTGGATGCTCGGATGAGCATGAATCGAGCACTTGAGTATAATGGAAGTGAATGGGGAACTATAGCACTGTTCTAGAAAATCTTCTGGAAAATGCTCGAATTCTCCATTGACTTTCATTATACTCGGCATTTGAGTCGTGCCCACCTGATAACTGCTCCTATCGAGTACTGAGCAAACAAGCATGGTAGTGCTCATTCATCATTAAATATTGTGTGCATAACTGACATCTTTATTTGACCTGTGTATACCTCTATCTGTTTTTAGCCATGTCTTAAGGCCGCTTTACACGCTGCGATATCGTTACCGATATCGCTAGAGTGCGTACCCGCCCCCATCGTTTGTGCAACACGGGCAAATTGCTGCCCGTGGCGCACAACATCGCTCAGACCCGTCACACTACTTACCTGCCTAGTGACGTCGCTGTGACCGACGAACCGCTTCCTTTTTAAGGGGGCGGTTCATTCGGGGTCACAGCGATGTCACTAAGCGGGTGCCCGATAGAAGCGGACGAGCGGAGATGAGCGGGACATCACCTTTTTCCTTCCTCATTGCCGGTGGACGCAGGTAAGGTGAAGTTCCTCGCTCTTGCCGTGTCACACATAGCGATGTGTGATGCCGCAGGAACGACGAACTACATCGTACATGCAGCAGCAACAATAATTGGGAATAGGGGGGCATGTCATTGATGAGCGATTTTGCATGTTTTTGCGACAATTCAAAATCGCTCATAGGTGTCAAACACAACGACATCGCTAAAGCGGCCAGATGTGCGGCACAAATTCCATGACCCCAACGAGATCGCTTGAGCGATGTCGTAGCGTGTAAATTTATTGTGATTCATGCATTTTATTATGCAGCTACAGTATATTGTGCTAAATAAAGGCTATCTTTTGTATTTCTTTTGTCTTTTGTGGGCTTTTATTGCCAAATGTTAGGTTTATCTACTACATAACTTGCCTGGATTAAGCTTATCTTGCTGTTGCCTCTCATCTGCTCCTGTACTGTAATATATATGTAAAATAATATAAATTCTATATTTATTTGCAAGACAATCTGTCCATCTCTTTATCACAATTGTGCCTTTATGTTTAAGTGCGCAATACAATTCTCATTTGAAGAATAGAAAAATGAGCGGCTCCCTCCAGTGTACATAAAAAACTTCGGCTTTATTTTATGAAAAGGTATGTATTAAAAAAACAGCGGCGAAGCCGTGTTCAGGCTCTCCGGGATGACGACCGTTTTGCACTGTCAAGTGTTCCTACGGGTCCATAGGAAATGGACTGAGCCCTCCCCCTAAAAGGAACGTCCGCTCCAAGTCACTGCTTAATTAAGAGAAAACACGGATTTCGAATTACAAAGACTCACAATGATCAATTACATGGGAGGGTCAATGGAGGCAATGCAAGAGGAAGAAAAAAACAACAAGAAACACACAAAAAATCTTCTGATATGAAAAAAAGATAAAAAATCATAGAAAACAGACAGAACATTGCTGTCATTTGGGTCGAGGCTTCCCCGTGCTTTATATTTAATAATTAATTTTGCATTTGAAATTTCCAGAGGGACAGGCACGGTCCAACCAAGTATTAGGCCATCTAATTCTATTGCGAACTAACAAATCCTTTAAATTCTGGCACCTATGATATGTCACCAAAGGGGGATAGAGAGTAATATCTCCATATGGTGGCCTACAATTTTCTCACACCCCTAGACTTGATAACAGATCAGGTGGAGGTGCTGGTCTGTTGCTTTCCCCAAACTGCACTTTTCAGGTCATCCCTCCTGTTCCCTCACTGATCTTCCCTTCTTTTGAGGTCCACACTGTCAGGCTTTACAGACCCTTCTCCCTGCAAGTAGCAGTTGTGTATCGCCCCCAGGCCCAACCAGTCAGTTCTTGGATCATTTCGCCACCTAGCTTCCACATTTCCTAGCCTGTGACCTCCCCACTCTTGTCTTGGCGGACTTTAACATTCCTGTTGATGATCCCCTCTCCCCAGCTGCCAGTCATCTTTTATCTTTAACCTACTCCCTTGGTCTTTCACAACTAACTAACTCTCCTACACATGAAGGTGGGAATACGCTGGACTTGGTCTTCTCCCGCCTCAGCTTAGTGAATGATTTTACTAACTCCCCCTCCACTCTCTGACCACAACCTTCTTTCATTCTTGGTGACGAGCTGTCAACCCACTCAGGACACCCCCACTTACCTCCCATCTAGGAATATACATGACATTAACAATCAGAAATTTCTGAAGAAGTTGCAGTCATCACTGGCCCCAATATCCTCCCTCTCATGTCCTGACTCTGCTGTAAAACATTATAATGACACCCTACAGAGCGCCCTAGATGAAACTGCTCCTGCTACACACAGAGCAACTCGGTGCAGACGGCAGCAGCCCTGGCACACGTTGCAAACACGCTTTCTCCAGCGGTGTTCCATGTGCGCTGAACGTCAGTGGAGGAAATCCAATCTAGCTGAAGATTTCATCCACTATAAGTTTATGCTCAAAACATACAATGCTGCCCTTCACCTCTCCAAACAAGCGACTTTAACACCCTCATCACCTCTCTAGCCAACAATCCTAAACGACTCTTTGATACTTTCCATTTCCTCCTCGGACCAAGAGTTCTGGCCCCAACCACCAACCTCAGTGCAGATGACCTGGGCAAATATTTTAAAGAAAAGATTGACCATATACACCAGGAAATTTCCTCCCAGCCTCATAACACCACACATTGTCTGCCCTCCTACACTTCATCTAGCTCACTTTCACTCTTTGATCCAGTCACAGAAGATGAAGTTACTAGGCGCATCGCATCTTCTTGCCCTACTACCTGCACCAGTGACCCTATTCCCTCACATCTCCTTAAATCTGTCACCCCAGCTGTCACCTCTCACCTAACTAAAATATTCAATCTCTCTCTCCTCTGGTGTCTTTCCCTCCTCCTTCAAACATGCCAGCATACACCCATTACTTACAAAAACATTCCTGGACCAAAATTCTGCCGCTAACTAAAGACCTGTTTCTAATTTCCTCTTCATCTCCAATCTATTGGAACTCTTGGTCCACTCTCGTTTAATCTGCTGCCAGATAACTCTCTCTTTGACCCTCTACAATCCGGTTTTCGCTCCTTGCACTCTACTGTAACTGCTCTTACTAAAATCTCTAATCATCTACTAACAGCTAAATCTAATGGTCACTGCTCCCTGCTGATTCCCCTGGATCCCTCTGCTATATTTGCTACTGTGGATCACCAGCTCCTCCTCACTGTGCTCCGCTCACCAGCTCCTCCTCACTGTGCTCCGCTCACCAGCTCCTCCTCACTGTGCTCCACTCTATCAGGCTCAAGGACACCGTTCTTTCTTGGTTATTCTCTTACCTTTCTAACCGCACATTCACTGTATCCTTTGCAGGCTCCTGTTCCTCTTAAGGTCGGGGTTCCTCAGGGTTCAGTCCTAGGCCCCCTCCTTTTCTCTCTATACACTGCCTCTATTGGACAAAAGATCAGCAGATTTGGTTTCCAGTACCATCTCTATGCTGATGACACACAACTGTACATATCTTCTCCTGACATCACCCCTGCATTATTACAAAATACTACCGATTGTCTGTCCGCTGTCTCCAACATCATGTCTCTATCTAAAACTGAACCTGTCAAAAACTTAACTCCTCATGTTTCCTCCCTCCCCAAATCTTCCAAAACCCAATATTACCATTTCTGTGTGTGGTTTTATCATTACGCCCCAGCAGCACGCCCGCTGTCTTGGGGTTTTTTTTTACTCCGATCTCTCCTTCACTCCCCATATTCATTCACTTGCTCATTCATGGCAATTCCACCTCAAAAACATCTCTAGGATTCGACCTTTTCTTAATGCTGATTCTGCAAAAACTTTTACTGTCGCTCTCATTCATTCTCGCCAGGATTATTGTAATTCTTTACTAATTGGTCTCCCTGTTACTAAACTATTCTCTCTCCAATCCATTCTGAATGCTGCAGCCAGGATCATTTTCCTCTCCAACTACTTCACTGATGCCTCTGCTCTTTGCCAGTCATTGCACTGGTTGCCTATCTGCTATAGAATCCAACATAAACTTATCTCTCTCACTCACAAAGCTCTCCATGGTTCTGCATCACCCTACATCTCCTCCCTCATCTCTGTCTATCACCCCACCCGTGCCCTCCACTCTGCTAATGACCTAAGGCTGACATCTTGAACAATTCGAACCTCCCACTGCCGTCTTCAAGATTTCTCACGAGATGCACCTATGCTCTGGAACACACTACCAAAAACAATTCGATTAATTCCCAACATCCACACCTTTAAGCGGGCCCTAAAAACACATTTATTTATATTAGCCTATCACAACACTGCCCTGATCTAATTTAGTCCCTTTCTGCCCTTCATAAAAATTTACTTCCAGTTCTTGTCCTCTGTATCTTCTGATTCCCTTCCTCTTCATGCACATTTTTACACTCTGTACCTGTATAAATTCTGGCTGGCGACCAGTCCACGCGGCTGGTTTTGAATCCGCTATTAAATCGATGACTGGACCATATATGACAAGCTTTCCTCTCTCCTCCGCCCCCTCCCCCATTCACCTTTTGTGCCTCCCCTATTTCCTCATAGACTATAAGCTGCAGGGCCCTCACTCCTCTTGGTATCTTAATTTTGTTATTTGTATTGTCTCATATTGTCTGTACATGTCCCCTCTGAATTGTAAAGTGGCAGTGACAAATTCTGTCAGGAGAAGGTTCCAATGACTTGTAAAAGGATCTCTCTAATATCATTAGGATAACCTCTCTTTCGGAGGTGGGTTTTTAAATCTGATGCTTGTTCGAGGAAAGTCTCCTCATGACTGTTAATCCTTCTCAAATGCAAAAACTGGCTATACGGGAACGCTACCTTAGTGTGAACAGTATGCGCACTGTCAAAGTGTAGCAAACTGTTCATTGCCGTAGAATGGGCTCCGTCAATCAGTGAAATATCTACATCCAAAAAATTCAATTGATCACCCCCAAAAAAGGAAGTGAATGACATGTTCTTCGTGTTCATATTGTTTAGAAAATGGACGAATTCGTTGAACAAAATGTCCGAACCGTCCTGCATGAAAAACACGTCGTCTAGATACCTCAGAAAATATTTGATAAATTTGACAAAGGGGTTTTGTAAGGAAAAAATGTATCTTTGTTCAAAAACAGCCAAAAAGATATTGGCCAGGGCACATGCGACAGCGGTACCCATCGCGGTTCCACCACACTGTAGGTATACAGCAATTACTAAGCACTTCTTTGACTGTCGCTATATCCTGCATCTGAGGGATGCGGATATAGAGGCACATCAATAGATGCTACTGAAAAAATGTATTTCTTTTAAAACCAAGTTTGTAGTGTATGTTGTTTTTTGCCCGTGTGGACGATTTTACATTGGGAAGACGATCAGAGCAATGTATAAACAATTCAAAGATTTCAAAACCATTCAAATTTCAATTCTGTCAGTTCTGGCAAAGGCTCCCCATGGCTAATTAAGCACATATGAGAGGAACGTAATGGAAATCCTCTTTGATTGACTCTTGCTGGTTTAGTAAAGCGGGATTTACACGCTGCGACATCGCTAGCAATTGCTAGCGATGTCGAGTGCGATAGCACCCGCCCCCGTCGTACGTGCGATAATGTGTGATCGTTGCCGTAGTGAACATTATTGCTATGGCAGCGTCACATGCACATACCTGTGCTGCGACGTCGCTATGACCGCCAAACAATACCTCCCTTAAGGGGGAGGTGCAGTTGGCATTGTAGCAACGTCACTGCGGTGTCACTAAGCAGCCGACCAATAGAAGCGGAGGGGCGGAGATGAGATGGACGTAACTTCCCGCCCACCTCCTTCCTTCCGCATTGCCAATGGACGGAGGTAAGGTGATGTTCGTCGCTCCTGCGGTGTCAAACACAGCGATGTGTGCTGCCACAGGAACAATGAACAACATCTCGAATAAGCAATTAACGATTTTTTGATTCAGGACGACCTCTCCATTGCGAACGATTTTGACCACTTTTGCAATCGTTTCAGGTCGCTCAAATGTGTCACATGCTGCGATGTCGCTAACGGCGCCGGATGTGCGTCATTAGCGACGTGACCCCAACGATAATACTTTACCGATATCGTAGCGTGTAAAGCCTGCTTAAGAGTTAATTTACCCCCAAAAGGAGGAGATTTACATAAATCACTTCTCCAAACAGAAGCAAGATTAATTATTAAATATAAAGCACAGGGAAGCCTTGGCCTGATTGACAGAAATTATCTGTTTGTTTTCTTCTGATTTTTTATCTCTTGTTCTCTTATCAGAAGATTGTTTTTGTGTTTCTTGGTGGGTTTTTTCTTCCTCTCTCTTGCATTGCCTCCATTGACCCTCCCATGTAATTGATCACTGTGAGTCTTTGCAATTAAAAATCTGTGTGCTTTTAATTAAGCAGTGACGTGGAGCAGATGTTCCTTTTAGGGGGAGGGCTCAGTCCACTTCCTATGAAAGCACTTGACTGTGTGAAACGGCCGTCGTCCTTGGGAGCCTGCCCACTGCTTTGCCGCTGACTTTTTAATACACACCTTTTCATAAATTAAAGCTGAAGTTTTTTATAAATAACTGGTGTTCAGGCGCTCATTTTTCTCTTCTTTAAATGTGAATTTGCCTTTGAATACGAGCTACCATCGGGAGCGTGCACTTCCTTTATGATGGACTGGAGTCGCCTTTCCACTGCCACCGGAATCGTAAAGGTAACCGTAAGCTGTGCGAGATCTATCTTTGTTATTTGAATCTTACTAAAAGATATTGAAACACAACAAAGCAACAATAAGAAAAATTCTTTTTGCAGGTATAAATAATATTAATCTCTAAGCATTTAAGTAAGCTCCTCCTTAGGAGGAATAAAAACTTTTAAAATCATTTGTTTGCTGAGAGGTTAATTCTAAATTTCTTTAAGTCTTAAAAGTGAAAAATAGCCAGGTCTTTAAAGATTTAAAAGAAACCAATCACCAGGATTTTCCTATATAACCTAAAGTCAGTGCTATACTGGCGCTATCAGGCTGATTTTATACATTCCTGTAGTGGTGAGATCGAATGTTTAATCCATTTTCAAGGTTTAGCTTGGAGGTTTTGAAATCCAAAAAAGTAAAGTTTATAAAATCGTCAGCTTCTTGAGTGACAGCAGCTGAGGACCAGATAACATCTGGGGGTATTCACAGTTATCCCCTCCCCCTGTTAGAATTAGCATAAGTATTATACAATCAATGAACCTTTTCCCTTCCAGGACCTGTAGTGAAGTCATACCCATGTGACCAGTAAGACCAGGGCCATAGCCTACAAAGCTGATATCAGGAAGCAACATATTCCTATTGGCTGAGGCCCCGCCCCATCTGGTCACGTTGGTATGACTTCATCACAGGTCCTTCCTAGTGAAAAAGTAAATTGATTGTATAATACTTCTGATAATTCTAAAAGGGGGAGGGGATAACTACGAATGCTCCAAAGATATTATCTGGTCCTCAGCTGCTGTCACTCAAGAAGCTGATGATTTTATAAACTTTACTTTCTTGGATTTCAAAACCTAAACATCCGAGCTGACCACTACAGGTATGTATAGAATCAGCCTGATAGTGCCAGTATAGCACTGGTTTAGGTTATATACAAAAATCCTGGTTATTGGTTTAATTATATAGATTTTTAGCCCTTGAAGACCCCCTGGTTAGAAGTGAGCAAATATGTCCAAATGTGAATTTACCCAAATTTGAATTGGAATTTCTTTTTGTATCTAATTTATTCGAGAAGACTAATACTGTTCAGGCCACGTTCACAGTTTTGGTATTTTTTTCAGTATTTTACTTCCGTATTTATAGCCAAAATCTTAAATGGAAAAATCAGAGGAAAAGTATAACAGAAACATGTGCATCACATCAGCATTTTTCCCCAACTTCTTATTTTTGCTTACAAACGCTGCTGTAAAATACTGACCAAATACTGAACATGTGAACTTGGCCTAAAAGTGAAGATGGAAGAGAAGACCAAAGATTGATGGAGGAAGCAAGCTAGAGGAGGACCACGTGACTAGCTGTAGTTTTTCTTTATTAACCACTTCCCTACACTAAAAAAGCAAAAATAAATATATACCAATGACAAACAATTCAGATTTTGCAACATTTTTTTCTAGTGGAATTGGAAGTAAAATGATTTTCTCATCTCTAGTCTTGAGATTAATATAACATTACTTTATTACTTTCTTTTTTATCAGTCTACTTATATCAGGTTACGTTTTGCAGGACAAGGTGAGTATTGTTTGAAAAACACATTTAGAAAATTATAAGTAACATTGTATTTTTTATGAGAAAATGCATTAAATTGCAAAATAGTTTCAATGTTTTTCTATTTCTTTAATTCAGTGATCACGTTATTATTAGGGATGATCGAATACCTCAAATATTCAGCTTCGCGAATATTTTCCGAATAGGTCGCCGATATGCGAATATTCGATGTGCAATGTAAGTCTATGGGAAGCCCGAATAGTACTGAATAGTTGTTACTCGGGTTTCCCATAGACTTACATTGCACATCGAATATTCGCGAATAGTCGAATAGCGGCGACCTATTCGGAAAATATTCACGAAACTGAATATTTGAGGTATTCGATCATCCCTAGTTATAGTACACTATATTGTCAAAAAAATGATTTTTTTTTTTTTGCTTAAAATGGCTACGTTACTAGACACAGAGCATAGTTAAGTGCTGCCATGCTTATTGGTGGCTCCATATATTCGAAGGTTCTTGTTGTTAGCGCCTGGATTTACTTTCTGAGTCTAGACAAGATTGGTGCTTTTTATGAAAAGTGACTTTTTACTTCCTATTTAACTCAACCCCAAAATCTGCCATAAATATGTTTCACAAATCAGTACTGTGTATAAGGAGTGGACTCTATATGCACCAATGAATGGCTGTAACACACAGACTGGACATGCATATGACCATCACAGTAGGAGAGAGAGGCTGTCATACCTATTGCAAAATAACATCATGAAAACTATCATCTCACCTTGCAAAAAAATGCCTATATAAAGCTCAATTGATCAAAAAATAAAGATATTATGGGTCCTGGAAAATGTCTGGAAAATGACTACACAAATTAAGTCTAGGACTAGGGATGATTGAATATCACAAATATTCGGCAATAATCGGCTTCACGAATATCCGACGAATAGGTCGCCGCTATGCGAATATTCGATGCGCTGTATAAGTCTATGGGAAGCCCGAATAGCTGCTATTCGGGTTTCTCATAGACTTACATTGCGCATCAAATATTCGCAAATAGTCGAAGCGGCGACCTATACGGCGAATATGGGCGTTGCCGAATATTTGAGGTATTCGATCGTCCCTATCTAGGACAAATTTGGCATCACTGTAATCGTACTGAAGAGGAGAATCATATTGGTATGTCATTTTTACCATACAATGTAGGGCATAAAAACAGTTCCCAGAAAACAATATCAGAATTTTATTTTTTTTTCAAAATTTTACTGCATTTCAAACTTTTTGTCATAAAATCATAGAATGTTGGAGTTGAAAGGGACCTCCAGGGTCATTGCATCCAACCCCCTGCTCAACGCAGGATTCACTAAACCATCTCACACAGGTGTCTTTTCAATCTCAGTTTGAAGACTTCAATTAAAGGAGAATTCACCACACCATCTAAAAGGTTTTTTTTATATTTTATCTGTATATTGTTTATTTCAGTTTCATTCCGTTGCTTTTCATGTTTCCATGTGCAAATGAGAATAATGGTGATCCCTCCACGCTGTAACGTTTCTTCAGATATTGGTAGACAGCTATTAAGCCTTTTCTTAGAATTCTTTTTTGCCACTAAACATTCCCAAACTCAGTAACCGTTACTCTTAGTATATAGTTTGCAGTCCGTTCTCCATCCCAGAAGCTCTTCTCTGAGCTTCCTCTAGATTTTCAATATCTTTTTTTTTAAATGTGGAACCTAGAACTGGACACAGTGTTCCAGATGAGGTCTGACAAAAGAAGAATAAAGAGGCATAATTACTTCACGTGATCTAGACTCTATGCTTCTGTGAATAAATCCCTTAATAGTGTTTGCCTTTTTTGCTGCAGTATCACACTGTTGACTCCTGTGCAGTCTGTGATCTATTAGTATACCCAAGAATTTTTCACACATGCTGTTGCTTAGTTCTATTCCTCTCATTCTGAAGTTATTTTCATTTTTCTTGCCAAGATGTAGGATTTTGCACTTCTTCTTCTTAAATACCATTCTATTACTCAATGTCCATTGTTCCAGCTTATCTAGATTCTTCTGAATCCTTTCTTTGTCTTCTCTAGTGTTTGTACTCCCTCCTAGCTGTGCATCCTTTGCAAATTGGTAAGTTTATCTTCAGTTCCCTTTAACTAGATCATTTATAAAAATATTGAACGACACTTTATATAAAGTTATATTCTGGACCCAGAAATTCATTGGGAGTCAATCATTGGCAGTTCGGCACTCAAAGCAACCAGAGATAAACAGACCACTTCCAGAAGAGTGTTGGCAAGGTTTTTCCATTACTTTTTGTTTGTGCACCCTGCATCTGCTAATGTTGATTTTACCCTTAGTGCAAGCCATTCAAACACTGCATGTGGCTCGCACTGGGCCGAGCACTGAGCATACCCTAGCAAAGCGATACTTGCTCAAGTCGTTTGCATATGCAATGCACTCGAGCTCCGAACTTAAACACTAATTTTTTTGTAAATTTGTGTTCGGTATGACCAAACTTTAAAGACCAGGTGTGCTCACCTTTACTTACTATGACCATTTTAAATCCATTTAGCAGCACAAAAGTTTGGGTACCCATTGACTTCCATGGGGTTCATTTTCCAGGGTGTATGTTTGCATCACATTTGGCTCCCAAATTGATTTTTTTTTAGGTTCAGCAGAACCTGACAGAGCTGAGCTTTCATGTGCCTGCTCAACTCTAGAAATGTGAGAACCCGAAGAGTAAAATTTGCTGTTCGTAAACAACACAAACAGTGTTCGAGTTAGAAGTGCTTAAAGTTTGCTGACCACTCTAATGAGCATTTTTCTACTCAGTTATTCCCACTACTTGTTCCGGTATGAACCGCATGTAGCAATTGAATTATTATCAAATGGGGGTAAAATCAGTGTTATCGGATGTAGTGTTTAAAAAAAAAGTTAAAAAAGCCACCTTCCCTCCCTTTAAACTGCTCTGATTATGGCGCGCTGGATGTGGGCAGAAAGCCGAACTCCCTAATCACTGACTTTCAATGAGGTTCAGGTGAAGTCTGGGTCGAGAACTGAACGCTTTCTAAAGTTTGCCTGATTCCACCGTACTTGAACTTCAATGGCTACACTCATCTCTACTCAGCTTTGCTCACTAACACAGATTTAGACACATGTTTAACAATATTTGAGTGAAAAACTCCTAAAGGCTCTGTGCGCACTGGGAAAATAATTTTCCTTAAGTAAAATCCACAGAATTCCGCACCGGAGACAAAAATTCACCAAAAACGTACCCAAAATCCACATGTCTTTTTATCGCAGTTTGGTGCATTCATGTTGATGTGCTGCGGTTTTGCCTGTGGTATTTTTCCTGTGGTTTTTAACCATTATTCAATGGCATGCTACTTCTTTTTGCTGCAGAAATTAATTTTGCTGGGGAAGGACTGCAGGAAGGTTATGACTAGAGATGAGCGAACCGGTCCCGGTTCGGCTCGAGGTCGGTTCGCCGAACGGAGGTCCCGTTCGAGTTCGGCTCGTCGAACGTTCGACGAACCGAACTCGAACTGCATAGGAAACAATGGCAGGCAATCACAAACACATAAAAACACCTAGAAAACACCCTCAAAGGTGTCCAAAAGGTGACAAACAACTCACAACACATGGGAAAGTGACAAGGACATATACTCATGCGAAAACAAAAGAGCTGGACAAGGAAAAAGAGGAGGACACACAGATATATGAGTATATGCAAGGAAACATCGATTCCATTATTGTGCAACTTGAGCCCTGCTCATTTTAGGCTTCCAATCTGGATAAATTGCCTGAGCTCGCCACGTATGCCTTGGGGATCTTGTTGTGTACTGCAGCCAGCGTTCTCTCGGAACCTGTCTTCAGTGCTGCTGGGAGTCTGCTGGCAGATAAGCACACGTGTCTGTCCACTGACAATGTGGACATGGCTCTCAGAGGACTTTTCTTCCCCTGGGTCAGCCAGGGGACGGGAAAGGAACGCGTATTTTTGAGAGTGCTTCATGCAAAGCATCTTTTTCTTTTTCAAAAGGGGGCTCAACCGATGCCAGTCAAGTGGGGTGTGTGTGGCCCAGTTAGTAGCAACGAGGGAGACTGTGGTTGGAGTCCCCTCGCTGTGTTTCTAAAAGAACCAAAATGAACAAATCATGGCTCTCAGAGGACTTTTCTTCCCCTGGGTCAGCCAGGGGACGGGAAAGGCACGCGTATTTTTGAGAGTGCTTCATGCAAAGCATCTTTTTCTTTTTCAAAAGGGGGCTCAACCGATGCCAGTCAAGTGGGATGTGTGTGGCCCAGTTAGTGGCAACGAGGGAGACTGTGGTTGGAGTCCCCTCGCTGTGTTTCTAAAAGAACCAAAATGAACAAATCATGGCTCTCAGAGGACTTTTCTTCCCCTGGGTCAGCCAGGGGACGGGAAAGGCACGCGTATTTTTGAGAGTGCTTCATGCAAAGCATCTTTTTCTTTTTCAAAAGGGGGCTCAACCGATGCCAGTCAAGTGGGGTGTGTGTGGCCCAGTTAGTGGCAACGAGGGAGACTGTGGTTGGAGTCCCCTCGCTGTGTTTCTAAAAGAACCAAAATGAACAAATCATGGCTCTCAGAGGACTTTTCTTCCCCTGGGTCAGCCAGGGGACGGGAAAGGCACGCGTATTTTTGAAAGTGCTTCATGCAAGGCATCTTTTTCTTTTTCAAAAGGGGGCTCAACCGATGCCAGTCAAGTGGGGTGTGTGTGGCCCAGTTAGTGGCAACAAGGGAGACTGTGGTTGGAGTCCCCTCGCTGTGTTTCTAAAAGAACCAAGATGAACAAGTCATGGCTCTCAGAGGACTTTTCTTCCCCTGGGTCAGCCAGGGGACGGGAAAGGCACACGTATTTTTGAGAGTGCTTCATGCAAAGCATCTTTTTCTTTTTCAAAAGGGGGCTCAACCGATGCCAGTCAAGTGGGGTGTGTGTGGCCCAGTTAGTGGCAACGAGGGAGACTGTGGTTGGAGTCCCCTCGCTGTGTTCCTAAAAGAACCAAAATTAACAAATCATGGCTCTCAGAGGACTTTTCTTCCCCTGGGTCAGCCAGGGGACGGGAAAGGCACGTGTATTTTTGAGAGTGCTTCATGCAAAGCATCTTTTTCTTTTTCAAAAGGGGGCTCAACCGATGCCAGTCAAGTGGGGTGTGTGTGGCCCAGTTAGTGGCAACGAGGGACACTGTGGTTGGAGTCCCCTCGCTGTGTTTCTAAAAGAACCAAGATGAACAAGTCATGGCTCTCAGAGGACTTTTCTTCCCCTGGGTCAGCCAGGGGACGGGAAAGGCACGCGTATTTTTGAGAGTGCTTCATGCAAAGCATCTTTTTCTTTTTCAAAAGGGGGCTCAACCGATGCCAGTCAAGTGGGGTGTGTGTGGCCCAGTTAGTGGCAACGAGGGAGACTGTGGTTGGAGTCCCCTCGCTGTGTTTCTAAAAGAACCAAGATGAACAAGTCATGGCTCTCAGAGAAAAAGATTTCCTTTATTTCATAATTCTACGCGTTTCAGAGACATCTCCATCTCCTTCCTCAGGAAAATAAATCATATTACAAAAAAGGGGCAACAGAGCCTATATAAAGGAAGACCAGTAGCCACATATGCATTTGAAAAGTGAACAGCCCATATGACTCAGAGCCGATGACTCAGCGCCGCATGGAGAAGTGAAAAAAAAAAAAAAGGAGAAAGCACCCATTAAATCAGCACAAATGAACCGAAGGAATTACCGTGAAATAACATGAACATCTCAAGGAGAAAATTAGTGGATCAGTGAAGGATCAATAAAAAACATAAAAGTAATAATTATTGCGTGTTATTTAATAAAAGAGTATAAAAAATAAAAAGTGGGGACGAGGGTAAAAGAAAAGCAGATGGTGTGCGAACCCAGAAAGTGTAGGTGATAGCACGGGGGCCAAACCTCTACACTAAACAGGAATATGGTTAGTGTGGATGTGTACTTGGGGAAAGTGAACATAAATAATATGTGGAACAGGCACAAGGTGGTGGGATTAAAATACATAAAAAGTGCATATTTGCTAAAATAAATCTCTCTTATGTGTCTTTTGAATATATAAAAACGGCATATTTACATGTGAGAGGGACAGGAAGAAAAAAAAACAAAAAAAAAACCTTTTTTATTAAACTTGAGTTGCAAGAAAAAATTATATATATATATACATATATACATACTTATATATATATATATATATATATATATATACATACATACATACAAACACACAAAAAAATATTAGTGGTGTATAGGGAATCGCTAGATTAAAAGTAATTGATATTTAAGGGCAAAGAATCCACTCCACTATGGAGCGGTTCTATAGAAAGGGAAAATTGTTAAAGCTTATGCGTGGGAAAGGTGACAAGAGTTTAATAGACTGAAAGGTAATGAAAAATCATAACCGTGGGAAAAAAAGCTCAATACACCCGTGCTCAGCAGGTAGAGAAGAGGAGCGGTTCCCTGTGAAAGAGAGAGGACTGCTAGAGCGTGTGCATGATGGGGTGATGTGAGTTCAAAACAGTAAGAAGTGCAGGAGTTCATACCCGTGAAAAATAAACTTACTGCGCCTACGTTAAACAATCGAAGAAAAAGAATTGGTTCCTTATGTCAAGGGAGGAATTTTGGGTCAAGACTGCTAATGGAGTCTTCGTTTAGGATCCAGAGACGGTGCCCCATTAATGCTGTATACCAGTGCCGATATATATCAATGTATATAAGACAAAGAACACAGACATGCTCTCTTTTCAGCCAGCATCACCAACTGACTTGGTTTTTAATGAGATAGATCCAATTATACAGTAAGTAAGCCTAAATAACCTTGAAACTAACAAAGGAGTGCATTCACTCCCCAATTTCTCACATCACTCCTGCCCTCCCGTACATTCCTTTTGTGTGAACATTACTGATAAGAGTTTATAGCTTCACATCTGGCTTCATCATCTTTAGTTAACTCCTTCATGATTATACAACTTTGAATTATACTATAGGTCTGTGCAATTGCTACACAGACAGACAGATAATTTTGCATCTACATCTACATTTTGATTTAGTTATATACACAGATATTCTTATTACGTTTAAATAAACATACTACAGCTCAGGTGACCTCCACAGTCCCCCCTTTAATAAAATATCTGTGAATATTATTAACCTTAAATTTAAAAATTTTCCCCTTTAGATATATTTTATTATTTGGGACTTATTTGTGACCTATTGCCCTTGGGACTTTAATTATATCTATATCTATATATGCGGGCTTTTCATGAAATCGGTTGTTTAATTTAACACTATAGGCTTTTTTTTGCTCCCCCCCTTAATAAATAAAAATAAGTACTTAAATATAACTCTATGATTTAGAGGGGCTATTAGAATTGGCGTTATTACTCTTATTAGGGCACATTATCCTGATTAGGAAAAATTGAATCTAAACCTTATTTAAAAATTAGCACATAATTAAAAAAACAAAAAACAAAAGGACATTTGGAAATTGTCCATGGTTCTTCTTTCTGGATATTAAACAAAAAGGAGGATGCTTAGTCAGTGCTAGTCCACTTAGGGCCACTTTGTGAACCTGGATAATCTGCTCTTGATAAAAAAACAGCAAAACATGATGAGGCTTCATGTGAACAGTTTGTGGCCCAGACATGGAAAAACCTTCTGGAATAATGGGTTGAATAGCAGCCGCTTTCTGCTTCGGTTGTGTTGGGTCCATTGGTTTTTGAGATGTGACGTCAAGTCGCGTGTCACTGCCGGTGCTCCGCAGACTAGGCCGGAGAGACATCAGCCTGATGGGATAGGCTCTTCCAAAACTTTTCCTGAAATGAGATTTTCCATATCTAGCATTTTGTATTAAGGAAAATTACTGAAATTAGTAGGAAACAAAAACATTTGTAATGGTTAGATTACATTAACCAAACCACATTTTTGGGTCTATGAAATGGCTGAATTAAGTATTTTCGACTACTCAATTCGTACCTTCAACAGTCCTCCCCTTGACTTATTTCTGCCATTTCCAAATACTAAGGGTACCGTGTTCCCTTAGGAAAAGAGGAAGAAAGATCTGTTGGGAAATCCTGCCTGACTGAACGTTGAGGCATGGGTGGAGAGGGGAATGGGATTTCTTCACCGGTTTGAGACCAAGGACCCCTAGGCGAGTCCTCACCCTTTGTAGTTGGACTTTCCCATGTCTCAAGGTTCTCTAAGTCCTCTCTTCTGTTTCGGCAATGATGGTTTGGGACTGTACAGGTTTTTTGTAAAGGATAAATATAAGCAGGACGGTCAGTGCAGCTTCTGTGGATCGACCCTTCTGCAATGCGGGGCGTGAATCTATGTTGTCCTGCCGTTGAGCTTTATCGAAATTTCTGTGTCCTTTTAGGATTAATCAGTCTCCGGACCGAAAACCATATACTACTAACTCTGATTTAGGATCTGGAATTAGAAAATACACTTGTTTATTTCACTAATTAGTCAATCATATGAAAATTATACATGGTTTGCGCTAGACCAAAGAAAAACATTTTACATTGGAACCTGTTTATTACTAAAGAGAAACACAACACACACTAAAGAGAAATACAACACGCATTGATTTACAACTTATCAGTTTGTTTGTTTGTTTACATAGCACTTGCATTATGTGGATTTTCAGCAATGACGTTGTTTTCTGCACTGGAAAGCCTCTGACCAGACCTGGAAAGAAATCTACACAACACGCACAGACTTGCATACAACGTGCTCATGATAAACATCTATAATCAGTTTGCAGTCTCTAAGAATGGGTAGAGCAGGTGCAGGGTGTTTCTACGGACTCTTTACAGTTTTTCCTCATTGTTTTAAAAACGTGCTTCACAAGACTGGGTGAGTTTATCTACCTGGGTACTGAACCCTGGCGTCACCAAAGCGCACACTGATATCTAACTTTCACAGATGTTAGTCCATGTTACTTGGGCCATCATTAAGAAGAGATCTCATGGCAGAGAAAGCTTACCACCCTTCATCCACAGACCTTCCTCAGTCAGCCGGCTCCCTGCGTCTCGCACTCCACTCCTTATTGGTTTACTTGATCCTGTAGGGATTTAAGAACACAAGGAGTGACAGAAGTCACTGACGTGACCGGTGTCACCGAGGCATGGTCTTTATGCATGGTAAAGGACTCCTCAACTCTAGGCCCGTTCACTGCTTCTTGGTCAGCTGCACCTATACGGGGATCTCCATCCGATTCCATCAGCTCAGATCTAGACTTTCTTTTCGGCGTACCTAGCTTATTTGACAACAGGAAAGATCTACATCCTACATACATTTTGACTATCTTACCTACCTCTGCTCCACCCATCTAGAGAGGCACTTACGTCACTTCCTTCTGTACCGATAGGAGGGGAGGGAGTGGCCTAAATTTAGATTACCTCATGTTGTGTGAACTGTAGCATATCCAGTGCAGAATCGACCACCATCTTGTTCCATCTATAAAAACAAAGACTAAAAGAAATATAGATTAGATCATTCCTATAACAGACATATATTCCTACATTCATAATAATCCAATAAACATGACATAACTGTTGCAAAAAAAAGGCCAGCTTTAAAGCCTGCTTTAAAGCCTATCCAATATGTCTACTGCTGGAAAAATACAATAGATATCTACTTCCTCCCTTTTTATATACTACTTTGGCAAAATATATAGATCTATAACAGTAAACAATAAGATTAACCAACAAATAAATATAACTTATACTCTACTGGGAAATTTTGAAACCTTACAACAGGGTTCATAGATATTCTATATCTACAAAAAAAAAAGAAAACAATCAATATTGGCAGTTTGTATGCAAAAATAATAAAAAACAAAAACGTAACCATAAAAACGAAAACCTAATTTGTATATTTTAAAAATATACTTTTCCCTGCAAAATTAATTTAATTATTTAAATAGCAGCAGAATACTATTGATAATCTCCTATGAAATTTTGAACTCTAAAGATTAAACAAAATCCACTCCACCAGCCGGAAAAAGCACTGGTTAGTACATAAGACAGAAACAGCTTTGTAAATCTGCTGAAGCTACCTTTTTCCTTTTTTTTTTTTTTTACTTTTCTCTACTTCCTTATTTTTTTTATTTTTTTTTTTCTGCTCTCTACAACTTGTGACTAGCAGCAGCTTACTGATAATACTCCCACACATCCCTGCACTGACTTATGCCCCCCCCTGACTCCTTCAGGATGCGCGATGTTAGAACAGCTGGTGGGAAAAACAGATACAAGAAAAAAAACCATGGGCAGAACTTTCACTATAGAAATATATAAAATATATTTCTGTACCGTGTCAGCCAGCAGAAACAAAGGTACTACAGAAACATATATTATAGAAACCTTAAGATCTTAAGATTGATGGAGTGGAATGGAGAACATCATTAAAGCGGGTAGCTTGGGATTGGAAATCACTGCAACAAAAACAAGCAGTCCGGGGCTCCCCCCTGTGTCATTAGGGAAGGTTGGGGCAGACTCCTGGGTGCAGCCGGACTGTGGGCAGTATCTTGGAAAATCTCCTAAAACTGATTTAAAGGGATACTATGATACTCTGGGAAAAGGCACACCTGGCTTCAGGTAGATCATTACTGAATCTACAGGGAACACCTTTATTGTAAATTTATGTGTTGCAGGTTTTGGTTACGGTTTTGAGGGTACCTGGCCAAACACTGAGATTTGGAGGTGTGACACTTTCTTTGATAGTGACTAAACTGACCACAACGCCAACAATTCTGTTGCTGGCTCTGCTGGTTTTGTTGATTGGGAGCTACGTATACGGGGTTTGCACTTTGTTGGGGCATGGGCTGTGGCGGGGGCTGCACCGGCACATTTGTATACACAAATTAATCTTGAGCCCATCTTTTTAAAGCGGCACAATACTGTTGTCCACTTTAAAAAAAATAGTGTCATCAGTGCCTGGGTGCATTGGGAGATGGGGCTCCATTAAGAGCCAAAAACTGTCTCCTGCTTTTACTTTGGTGAGATTAACAAGGTCCTTCCGGGCAGCTGAGTATAACTGATGGACCTGTAGCATCTTCCTATAAAATCGCATAGGGTTAATGCTGGGATCTGGCAGGCAGGGGATTAATGCCGCTGACTGGGTGGGGTTGAAAGGGACATATTTAAATGAGGGCTGTTCCTCGTCAGGTTCGGGGTAAGGCTCACTATGTGTCCTAAGGAAAAAAGGGGGATCCAAGGGGAGGGAATTGATAATTGGGGAGTGTGACGGCAGACTGGCCGGTATGGGGAGAGACGGCATTGCAGGTATGGGAGGGAAAAGGGGTATGGGTGTGGAAAGAGTTAAGGGATGCTGTCTAGTGACTGCAGCATCTGTGAATATCTCCGGGACGGGGGAATAGAATGGGGATCAGGTTGTGGGGCAGCAACAAAACAACCTATCGGAGGACCCTCAGATCTGTCCTCAGACTCGGGTAACATATAGTAAAACACAACATCCCCTTGCTCATCTTCATCTTCAATCTCAATATATCTTTCTGATAGCAATGCCTGCGATATTCTGCCAAACAATTCTGCATCATTCAACAATCTCCTGTCTTTTAACTTGCCCTTTTTTGCTTTCAATGCTGTTGCCCATAGTGACGGTTGTAACCGACCTCCTTTTGGTAATTCTAACATTTTAAAAATCTCCAAGGCACGACATACAGCTTTCTTCCCTTCTCTCTGCAACTAGCGCTAACACAGTCTGTGAACCTTCAGGCCTCTCAACTTTCTGTCTCCTCTGTCTGAACATTTTTGCTATCTTGGTGGTGTCTGGATTACACTAATATAACTATGCGGTGAACGTTAGAGTCCGGCCGGCACCTAAGGCTACACCTCTATACTAGCTGGCAACTCCTCAGCTATATAGTAATAAGGGTATCCCGTGATATGGAGGAGGGGTACAAAATGTATTCCCTCCGGACTTGATCAGCTGCACCAAAATTAATGTCCTAATCCCTATCTTCAGCCACGGGAACCCCCTAATAAGGGTATCTCGTGATATGGAGGAGGGGTACAAAAGGTATTCCCTCCGGACTTGGTCAACTGTATCAAAATTAATATCCTAATCCCTATCTTCAGCCACGGGAACCCCCCCGCGCCTTTAATTACAGACCGGGTCAGTCTAACTAGCTATATCCAGCCACCACCGTCTTTCCTGCCCTAACAACCGTCCTCTGGATCCCATGTGACACTCGATCCACACCTCAGGGCTGGGATCGTGCTCTGAGCTCCAGCGGGCACTACCCCTGAGTCACAATCAGGTACCTTTTAACACCGATATGGACACACAGCCCGTCACTCCCTCCTCTCCAAAACCAACCACAACGGTAGTGAATACACAGTATGTAACACTTACCCGTGGGGTCGGAGGTGATCAGCCTGGTTGGAGCGGAGGGAGGTCTCAGTCCGTGACATCCAAACGATCGGTATTTGCAGGTCGGTATTGCGTCCTTGAAGGAGCTCCACGTTGAGTGCGCCAAACTGTCAAGGGAGGAATTTTGGGTCAAGACTGCTAATGGAGTCTTCGTTTAGGATCCAGAGACGGTGCCCCATTAATGCTGTATACCAGTGCCGATATATATCAATGTATATAAGACAAAGAACACAGACATGCTCTCTTTTCAGCCAGCATCACCAACTGACTTGGTTTTTAATGAGATAGATCCAATTATACAGTAAGTAAGCCTAAATAACCTTGAAACTAACGAAGGAGTGCATTCACTCCCCAATTTCTCACATCACTCCTGCCCTCCCGTACATTCCTTTTGTGTGAACATTACTGATAAGAGTTTATAGCTTCACATCTGGCTTCATCATCTTTAGTTAACTCCTTCATGATTATACAACTTTGAATTATACTATAGGTCTGTGCAATTGCTACACAGACAGACAGATAATTTTGCATCTACATCTACATTTTGATTTAGTTATATACACAGATATTCTTATTACGTTTAAATAAACATACTACAGCTCAGGTGACCTCCACACTTATAGTGCACGAAAGCACACAAATGAGTATGAAAAAAAGGGAAAAAGAAAAACATGGAATACTATAGAGTAAAATCTACAGTGATTCAAATGAAGGTGTTGGGGATGTGTAGACAATAAGCTGGAGGAAAGAGAAAGGAATAGATAAAAAACGCAATAGAAGCATATGATAAAAACATGAATAAATGCAGGGCTGTCATGATATTAAAATTATATATAATATTATAGGTTGGTATAAAAGACAATGAGTGTTAATGAAACAACACATAAATGAAGAGGGGGGTATTAAAAAGGGAAAAATATATACATATATATGTATATATATATGAATAAATAAACATATGTATACATAAAAACATTCATGAAGATGCATACATATATACGTATAAAAACATTTTTGCAGTGGTCGAAACACCATTATAGGAACCTAAAAACAAGAAAGGGCAGCAGGAGAAGAAACCAGATCAATAAAACAAATCAGTGACCTCATTTAGGCCCAGGGGTTTCAAAGTGTTTAATTTATGGATCCAGAAAGTTTCCTTTCTGCTTAAGGTTTCCATTCTATTGAGAGCATCGGGGGCTACCTGTTCTATCGGTGTAATATTAAAAGCCATCTCTTTATTGTGCTTCAAGGCACAATGTTTTGAAAGACCGTGTAGCATATAGCCCTTCTTCACATTGTGCCTGTGCGAGTTCAGCCTGTTATGAAGAGATTGGATAGTCCTCCCTACATATTGTTTGCCACACACACAGTCCACTAAATAGATCACAAAATCTGACTGGCATGTAAGTCGGCTTTTAATGGGGAAGTTCTCTGAACCCCCTTGAGAGCAAAAAGTGGTCCTTTTATGACAAATACTCTTACAGCACAAACAGTTCCTTGATCCACATTTGTAAGAGCCAATTGCATCACCCATGCAATTTTTCTTAACAAGGGGTGCCCTCAATCTGCTGGGCGCTACAATATTTTTAATGGTCGGTGCCCTCCTGAAGGTAACCCTAGGGCCACTAGGTAACATACCTTTGAGAATGGGGTCACTTAATAATATCCCCCAATGCCTAGAGAGGATGTTCCTGATGGTATTGTTATCACTACTATATGTGGTGATGAAGTTAATAGAGAAATCTTTTTTTACAACAGCAATATCAGTCCCTTCAGTGTCTAAAAGGGGTGAAGCTATTTTGGGTTTTAACAAATCTGTCTGCTTCAATTTAACCGTTTCCTGAAATGCTTTCTTAATCAGTGATTTAGGATAATCCTTCTCTACAAAACGATCCCTCAATAATCCAACCTGTTCTCTGAAATCAGCATCCAGGGAGCAGTTTCTCCGGATGCGCTTATACTGGTTTATGGGGATATTGTTTAGCCACTTAACGTAATGCTCACTCTGGTTGTGGATATAACTGTTGGCGTCAACCCTCTTAAAATACGTTTTTGTTAGGATTTTCTGATCTTGGTGAAAAATAGTGAGATCTAGAAAGTGTATCTCATTCTTATGAATAGTAGGTGCAAATTTTAGACCCCAATCATTGTTATTCAGATTGTCAAGGAAGGATTCTAAATCAGCATGATCACTGTCCCAAATGAGGAACAGGTCATCTATAAACCTTTTATAAATTATGATTCCACTACCGAAGATCCCATTCTCTATGTGTAGTAGCTCAAAAACCCCCATAAATAAGTTTGCATACGAGCATGCAGCCTTAGAACCCATGGCTGTGCCAAGGCGCTGATGATACAAATTGCCATTGAATGTGAAGTAGTTATTGTTGAGGATAAAACTCATTCCCTCCAACAGGAATTCTTTCTGAGGATGTGGGATTCTGCTATCACTTTCGAGGAAATGTGATAAGCAAAACAGCCCTAGGTGATGATGAATATTTGAATACAGGGATGCTACATCTATGGTAAGAAATGCGTAAGAATCTTTCCATTGAATGTTTTTTAGAAAATCAATGAGATGAGCTGAATCCCTGAGGTGGCTTTTTAAGCCAAAAACATGTGGTTGCATGAGTTGGTCTATGTAATGGGCCAAGTTTGCTGTCAGGGAGTCTATGCCCGATATAATGGGCCTCCCTGGGGGATTTTCCAGATCTTTATGTATCTTTGGCAGGTGATAAAAAAATGCCATCTTTGGGTCCTTGATTTGTAAAAATTTCTTTTCGGATGGATTTAAAATCTCCAGGTCTAGCGCCTTTTGTATTAAAAACTTATAGTTTAATACGGCTGATTCATAATCATTTTTACCTGCTGCTTCATAGTACACTGGGTCAGATAATATCCTGGACGCCTCTTTCAAATAGTCAGTCCTGTTTTGAATCACAATCCCACCCCCTTTATGAAATAAAGGAAATCTTTTTCATCTACAACATCAGTGGTTTTTAGCGCGGCATTTAAACCGGTTTTCTCTTTACCTGACTTATATTTTATATACTGCATTCCGGGGCCGCTGCTAAACCACAAAAAGGCACTCACATGCGATCATAAGGAGTTGTGACTTTCACAACCCTACCAGGTGAGTGTACCTCTTTCTGTCTCTCTACCCTCATACCGGGTAAGACCCTATTGCGCTTTTTCCCCCTACAGCTCTACATGGCTCTCAGAGGACTTTTCTTCCCCTGGGTCAGCCAGGGGACGGGAAAGGCACGCGTATTTTTGAGAGTGCTTCATGCAAAGCATCTTTTTCTTTTTCAAAAGGGAAGGTCAACCGATGCCAGTCAAGTGGGGTGTGTGTGGCCCAGTTTGTGGCAACGAGGGAGACTGTGGTTGGAGTCCCCTCGCTGTGTTTTACATGCTTTTAGAAGGGCATGACATGGCTTAGAGGTTGACTTTCAGCATCTGGAAACTGTTGGCTACCAAAATGCTGCCTTTCCAACCTTTTTAACCGAGGATTTTCGAGACCTTATGCCCATCGCAGTGCCCCAAGAGCCGATGCCCAGGCGCCACTCCTTCTCCAACAAAGGCGTGCACGCGCTACACCAGCATGTCACACTAAACATCACAGATTCCTGGAGAAACTCTGTGTGACAGGGTGCTTTTCACCACAGATAATTGGCCCAGTAAGCATGGACAGGGGCGTTACATGTCGCTGACTGGGCAACGGGTTACTGTGGGGAGAGATGGAGAAGGGTCTGCTGTACAAGTCTTGCCGTCCCCACGAGTTGTTTCAATCCTTCTTCTGTATGTAGAAGTTAATACACTGCTTCTGCCTCTTCAACCTCGTGTGGGTCCTCCACCTTGGCGCAAACCCTGTGTGGTCAGGCCACCCTTCCTTGCAACTGCGCACAAGGACTACCACACACCACCTTACTATGCTGGCAGCAGAGCTCAATGCCATCAGGCGGTCAAAGTTTTACTTTGAAATGTATGGGAAATGTGAGTCACACCGCTGAGAAGTTGTGGACGGTTAGCTCTGGAGACCGAGTTTCATCAATGGTTGTCTCCACTCAACCAGCAGCCAGGGAAGGCCGGGTGCAACAATGATGCAAACATGGGTGCGGCCCTTCGCTGTGACAATGTGACACACGTGCCTTGTGTGGTTCACGTGTTGAACCTGGTTGTCCAGCAATTTTTAAAGCACTATCCTGGCCCACATGGCCTTCTGCAGAGAGCACGGTGTAACGCCTTGCTTGATCCACACACTCAGATGGGCTGTAAATGATAGGCTAGAGGGAAGCCACTCACCAAGCAGGACCCCTAGAACCCTGAAACCCTTTAACCCCTATACAGGGATTAGGAATTGCACAGGGCCCAAGGTGATTAATACCTGTGGAAGGCTGAAGTTCCAGAGAATAGTAGTCAGGCAGGGTCAAAACATTAATTGAGGAACAGGAACAGAATGGGACGGCCAGGACTTAATCAGAAAACAAGCAGAGGTGAAATGCGGATCGGCCAACAAGGTACATAAACAGCAAGCAGGAAAAGTAGTCAGGTAACAAGCACACAAAATCATAAAACTGAACTGGGGGTAAAAGCAGAGCTATGTCTGGAAGTGGTCTGCAGACAGGATGGGCATAAAAAAGGGTGTGGTGTCTTCCCATTGGTTGTAGCTGAATGATGGTATTTCATCTGTGAGATACCCACCAGCTACATTCAGCCAGAGATTCTGCATCTGTCAAGGTAATGCAGCCCAGTGGGTGAGCATAACCTGCGTCCACGTGCGCCGCTGGCATCGACTCCTCTCCCATCATCAGCACTATTCATGAAAGGAACACGTTGTCACCTGGCGACCGGAGTACAAATTGACGGAGCGGACTCCGTTGGTGACTTAACAGCCGTGTGCGGCAATGATGCAAACCTGGCTGCGGGCCATCGTCAGGGCAATGTGACACACGTGCCTTGTATGGCTCACGTGTTGAACCTAATTCTCCAGCAATTTTTAAAACACCATCCCGGCCTACATGGCCTTGTGCAGCGGACACGCTCGCTATGTGCTCACTTCCATCGTGCGCACACAGCAGCTCAACAACTTTCATCGCTACAGAAGTCTTTAGGTCTGGTGGTTAAACGCCTGAAATGCGATGTGCCCACATGCAGGAATTTGAATCTGCACATGTTGCAGCGTCTGTGGCAGCACCGCCGAACCCTGCTGCAATACGTTATGACATATAGCCTGGGATAACTTGATCCAGAGGTGGTGCAGATCACGCTGCTGGAGTGGTGTCAGATCAAGGACCCATGCACCCTGCTACACAGTTTACAAATGTCAACGAAGATGTTTAGCACTGGCAATGTCATTCTCAGCGTGACAATTCTGGTCATCTACATGCTGCAGCACACTGTAATTATTATTCGGAGTCAGGTGTTGGGACAAGAGGAAGGGGAGGAAGTACAGGAGGAGTCATATGCGGAAGGGATACCAAGATCTACGAGGTCCAGATGGTCAGCGGCACCTATGCGGCAGTCATGGTGAGGGAGAGGGATTAACAAGGGCACATAGTATCAGCAAAAAGTGTTGAGGAAGGTGCAGGAGCCCATGAAGAAATGGAGGACGAACTGGCGATGGGCATGGAAGACTCAGCAGATGAGTGAGAGATTGCTCACATTTCGGTTGTGCGAGGTTGTGGGGAGAGGGCAGAGGAAGGAGGCACGATTCTCACCTCTCTGCCACCAACACACCAAGGACTTGGTCCTCCTGGATGCACAAGACACATGAGCGCCTTCTTGCTGCACTACCTACAACATGACCCTCGGATTGTACGAATTAAAAGTAATCCAGAATACTGGGTTGCCACACTGTTAGATCCCCGGTACAAGACAAAATTTGGCAAAATAATTCCTGCCATAGAAATGGACGCACGTATACAGGAGTATCTGCAGAATGTGGTACGCAATCTTAGATCTGCTTTTCCACTAAACACCAGTGCTGCACAGAGTGAATCTCAACGCTTTGTCATGGATAGGAGGAAATGGTCTTTTACTTGTCCACATCTGAGGGACCGAGGGATGGCTGCTGTGCTGAGATGGCGTTGAGTACGGTGTCCCTGCAGAGTTGCACTTTTGGTCATATACCAAAATGAGTTGAAAAAGGACAGATGCTGTTGGAAAGGGGAACAGGTGTGTTGGAAAGGGGAAAAAGTTTTGGTCCGTGGGTTTCGTGGTTAAGCAAAAGTAACATTTGCTGAAGAAACACCATCTGTTACAGTGGGACTGGCAGATTTGGATAAAGTGGTATATACTATGTTACCGCTATATAACGAAAATTAATAAGAAAAGAAAGACAAAGGTATATATCCCCATCAGCAGTCAGTGTCCACCGTGCTCCCAGTTGGAAAAGGAGAGGTTGGCAACTGGAAGGTTTGGTGGAGGATACAGAGCTGTGTGGCTATGAAACTAATAGTAGCCTGAACCGAGTTAGACGCCATTCGGATCTGGAGACTGGGAGCCCTGTTAGCGTCACAGGGTCCACATGCCCACCCAGCCCAGGAACTCCCTGTTAACAACACAGGGGCCATTGAGTACGCTGACCGTGTGCGTAGGGGCACACCTGTGGACAGCAGGCGCATCAGCAGCAGCAGGCCTGTTAATGCCACTGGGCTGCACAAGCAGGACTGGTAGGACAGGAGCTGGTCTTAACCGTTCTGCGTTACCAACTGTGGTGGTGGCCTGCATCGACACCCTATCCTTGCCTACCTCTGGCCTAAAGCCGCAATGGGTTCAACACATGGAGGTGTGCTCTTTCGGAGCATAATAGAAGACTGCGCACCTCCTTGTTGGCTCCAGCCCCTTTTATAACCTGGGTCCGCCCCAAACCAGGGTGAACCACAATGCACCTCCTGGAGACAAAAGTAGAGTGACACGTCATGAGTGGCATAACTAGCATCCTATTTGGAAACGCAACTTCAAAGATGACCTCATGGCTGCCATGACCCAAACACCTCACCAGTCATCGTCTGACCATCAATAATGCGGTGACAAGTCATAGGGGTGGGCCTCTGCAAGCCATTTGGGAGGATACCTGATGCCCTGTGGTCAATATGGGACCCCCACATCAGGGGCAGGGCCAAAGAGTTTATTACCGGACATAGTCTCTGATGCAGTAAGTGCCTGAGCATGCTCAGTAGCATGAAATACAGTCTCTGAAAAAAGACTATCAGCTTTAGCATGGTGTCTAGGCACAAAACAGGACTTAGACCCGGCACGTAATGCAAGCACCTGTGCAAAGAGGCTTTTCACACTTAGTGTGGGAGCATGCGCTGTATCCCGAAATGAAGACTTAGCGTCAGGAATGGCACAGTCAGGCTGAGCATACTCACTAGGCGAAACACTGTAATTAGGCTGCAACTGGGTAAATCGGCACACGCATGCGCACTAGCTGCCTCTCCACACTTAGACGTGGAGGGAAAATTGCTCTTGGAGATGCTGTCTATGAACAGAAGGAAAAGCTAAAGGAAGCCTGACTTTCTATCCCTCCGAATTATCAAATGCAGCAATGAATTCCCTGAGTTTGCTATAACATTAGCGTAGCAAAATGTGCATGAGGGTGTCATGTAGAGGTGCTAGAAATAGCTTGGCACCAGTGGGGCACTAATGGAATACAACAGCCAGTTCTATGATGCCACTAAATGGCAGTATTTTTTGCTATCATTATAGCTTATTAAAAACAGAGCAGGAGGGTGTCCAGCACAGGTGCTAGAAATAGCTTGGCACCAGTGGGGCACTAATGGAGTACAACAGCCACTTCTTGTATGCCACTAGGTACACTGACTGTTTGCTAGTATAATGGCTTAGTTAAAAAAAAGTTGGAGTGTGCAATGCAGGCAGAGGTGCTGCAAATATCTTTACAATAGTGTGAATAGACAAAAGTACAATAGCCACGTTTAGGATGCCACTAGGTACACTGACTGTTTGCTAGTATAATGGCTTAGTTAAAAAAAGTTGGAGTGTGCAATGCAGGCAGACGTGCTGCAAATATCTTTACAATAGTGTGAATAGACAAAAGTACAATAGCCACGTTTAGGATGCCACTAGGTACACTGACTGTTTGCTAGTATAATGGCTTAGTTAAAAAGAGTTGGAGTGTGCAATGCAGGCAGACGTGCTGCAAATATCTTTACAATAGTGTGAATAGACAAAAGTACAATAGCCACGTTTAGGATGCCACTAGGTACACTGACTGTTTGCTAGTATATTGGCTTAGTTAAAAAAAGTTGGAGTGTGCAATGCAGGCAGACGTGCTGCAAATATCTTTACAATAGTGTGAATAGACAAAAGTACAATAGCCACGTTTAGGATGTCACTAGGTACACTGACTGTTTGCTAGTATAATGGCTTAGTTAAAAAAAGTTGGAGTGTGCAATGCAGGCAGACGTGCTGCAAATATCTTTACAATAGTGTGAATAGACAAAAGTACAATAGCCACGTTTAGGATGCCACTAGGTACACTGACTGTTTGCTAGTATAATGGCTTAGTTAAAAAGAGTTGGAGTGTGCAATGCAGGCAGACGTGCTGCAAATATCTTTGCACTACTGTGACTACACAAAAGTCCAATAGCCACGTTTAGGATGCCACTAGGTACACTGACTGTTTGCTAGTATAATGGCTTAGTTAAAAAAAGTTGGAGTGTGCAATGCAGGCAGACGTGCTGCAAATATCTTTACAATAGTGTGAATAGACAAAAGTACAATAGCCACGTTTAGGATGCCACTAGGTACACTGACTGTTTGCTAGTATAATGGCTTAGTTAAAAAGAGTTGGAGTGTGCAATGCAGGCAGACGTGCTGCAAATATCTTTACAATAGTGTGAATAGACAAAAGTACAATAGCCACGTTTAGGATGCCACTAGGTACACTGACTGTGTTACGGTTGCTGCGAGCACTGGAGACTATGTCCAGATTTCTTGCTACTGCACATGTGCGAGCGCTGGAGACTAAGTCCAGATTTCTTGCTACTGCACATGTGCGAGCACCGAAGACTAAGTCCTATCTTGGAGCCATTGCACATGTGCGGGTGACATCATCGCTGACACGAGGTCACATGTCTCTGACACCTTCTATGCCGATTGGTCGCTGGTCATGTGCTTTTGATGCCTTGCTCGGTGATAGGCCAGCATGACGTCACTCCTGTCGTTCTGGCAGCGGATTGGCTCTGGTGTCCTCCATCTTGGATGAGGCACAGAGTCTATATAAGACCCTGACACACGCCGCATGGCGCTCAGTCCTCTTGGTTCATGCATAAGAGTAGACGCTCTGTGCGCGTTCCTCTAGGCATTCCTCTGTCTATGCTAGGTGAGCGCTACCGGCAGGGTAGCGTTCTTATACCTTACAGCTTCGGCTGCTGTCCGTATCCTTACCTCTTAGGGGAGCGGACATAGGCAGGTGCCTGAGGCACATGGTCTGGCTGGGCCTTGTGGTTCGACTCGTAGGTGGACATTGCCTCTAGGGTAACGTTCCTTATACTGCGTCTGGCAGTTGTTCGTATCCTCGCACACTAGGGGAGCGAACAGAGGTAGGAGCTTTGTGCGGCTTACGCTGCTGTTCGTCTCTTTTGCACCACTAGAAGAGCGGACCTAGGCAGGTGCCATATCTAGTGGTTCGTGTCCTCGCACACTAGTGGAGCGAACGCAGGTAGGAGCTTTGTGCGGCTTACGCTGCTGTTCGTCTCTTTTGCACCACTAGAAGAGCGGACCTAGGTAGGTGCCATTTCGCACACATTGCCTTTGTCTCTGGGATTATTAACAGAGATCATTCCACACACCCTCCAAGTAAGGGAGGAATTGCTTTACTTACTTATTATATCCTTCTGTGAGTTAACAGAGGTATTGCACTCTGCCATAGTCTGCAGCAGAGTCTTTGCACGGTGGACCCTGACTGTCTGATACTCCTTTAAGTTATTATCAGACAGCCCTCCGTAACAGTAAGACTGCGCCAGGGTCTGGCTGGCATGGCGGAGATGGAGCAGCTACGTCAGTTCATGCTGCAGCTTGATGCCAGAGTGAGGTCTCTGGAGAAGTCTGCTCTTGCTGCTGATATGAATGATGTGGTGGCTCAAGCGGCTGCAATGGTGTCAGTCACCAAGCCTACTCCAACCCTCCCTCACCTCTCGCTGCCCAACAAGTTTACGGGGAACAGCAAGGCATGTAGGGGATTCGTGAACCAGTGCTCAGTCCATCTAGAGCTGTTGGCTGCACGGTTTCCTACAGAGAGGTCGAAGGTGGGGTTCATCATCTCCTTGCTCTCTGATAGAGCACTGGAGTGGGCTACACCATTGTGGGAGAGGAATGACCCCGTAGTACAGGACTCTAAGGAGTTTTTGGAGTCCTTGCGACAAGTGTTCCTGGGGCCTCAGGTCACTCACGACTCGGCCCTACAGCTACTGACTTTGGAGCAGGGGCGTACCTCCTCAAGTCAATATGCTGTGAGTTTCAGGACACTTGCTGCAGAACTGGGGTGGTCAGAGAGGACTCTCATTCCACTGTTCTGGAGGGGATTAGCCTCGCACAAGAAGGACGCATTAGCGTCGCGTGAGGTACCAACTACCCTTGAGGGCCTCATGACTCTGGCTACCCGCATTGACCTGCGGACCTCCGAACGTCAGCTGGAGCGCAGGTCAGAGGGTCGTTCAGCCACTATAGTGGTCTCTCCTACTGCACCTCCCTTAGAGGACATCTCTGTCCCTATGGACATCGCTAGGGTTGGTGTTGCTAGGTCTTCGAGTCGCAAGGGCATTTCCTGTTTCGCTTGTGGGCAGTATGGTCATTATGCCAACCGTTGCCCAAAGCGTCAGGGTAAGCGACCGCGATTGGTGACCATAGCTGAAGGTAGACTGGACTCTGCGTCATCCATTAGGGTGACATTTCCCGCGTCCATTTCCTTTAAGGGGTCAACATGGTCCACAAGGGCAAGTGTGGACACAGGTGCTGGGGATAGTTTCATCTCCTCCTCTTTTGCCCGGCGGCATGCCATCCCACTGGTGCAATTGCCAAGGCCAGTGAGAGTCCGTGTATTGGATGGGTCCTTGTTGCCCAAGGTAATTCACCAGCGGTCAGTGCCCATTACCCTTGCCATGTCATCTGGGCATAGGGAGACCATTTCATTTCTGGTTCTCCCTAAGGGTGCAGATGATATTCTGCTGGGTATTCCTTGGTTGAAGCAACATTCCCCACATATCGACTGGTCGTCTGGGGTGATTACACGGTGGAGCGAGTCTTGTAGCTCCCACTGCATGTCTCCATCTTCCGCCCGTCGCTCAGTGGTATCTGTGGCGACTATAGACCTTTCGAGTGGGAGGGCCGCTAGAGGGGGGGTACTGTTACGAACCGGCGCCGCCATAGCCGCAAGCAGCCTGCTGCGGTTCCTGTTGCACCCAGGCGCCGGCTGCCATTCTTGGCCGTGCCTCGGGTCATCCAGTTGGCTGTTCCTTCCACCACGTCTAAGTGTGGAGAGGCAGCTAGTGCGCATGCGTGCGCCGATTTACCCCAGCCAGAGTTTAAGTCCGGTGTTTTGCCTAGTGAGCATGCTCAGCCTGTTTGTGTTATGTCTGAGACTAAGTCCTCAGTTCAGGCTACTGAGCATGCTCCCACAATTAACCCTAACAGCCTCTTTGCACAGGTACTTGGACTTCGTGCTGTGTCTAAGTTCTGGGATGTGCCTACTGAGCATGCTCAAACTGATAGTCTGCTTTCTAAGCCTGTTGCTCAGGCTACTGGGCATGCTCAGGCACTTAGTGCACCAGAGGCTAGTTCCAGTAAGGACTTCACTGAGCATGTCCGTGAGGTGGCAGGCCCTAATAGGGCAGAGGGTGTCAGGTGTCCTGATGACGTGGCAACTCCGGACTGGCTCGCAGAGCCCCGCCCCTATGATCTGGCACCTCAGTATTGGTCGTCAGACGATGACTGGTGAAGTGTTTGGGGCGTGGCTGCCATGAGGTCATCAATGACGTGGCGGTTCCGGATAGGTCGCATGTGACGTCACTGATGACATGGCACTCTGCTATTGGACCTTGGTGGTTCCACCCTGGGTTTGGGGCGGACCCAGGTTATAAAAGGGGCTGGAGACAACATGGAGGTCCGCAGTCTTCACATTTGCTCAGTCAGACCACACCTCCATGTTAGAGCCTCATTGCGGCATAAGCCTATGTTGGGAAGTGGTAGGTAGGGTTAGGCGAACGGTGCCTTTCACGCCAAGATTCGTGGCTCGGCACATCAGGGTCAGGCGCCGTGCTTCCCTCCTGCCAGTCCAGTCTTTCTATAGCAGCCCAGTGGCGTTAACTGGGTTGCGGCTGCTGTGCTTCCTGTCCGATTGTGCCCCCTACGCACACGGACAACGCACCTGCTGCGCCACCTGTCCGATTGTGCCTCCTACGCACACGGACAACGCACCTGCTGTGCCACCTGTCCGATTGTGCCCCCTACGCACACGGACAACGCACCTGCTGCACCACCTGTCCGGTTGTGCCCCCTACGCGCACGGACAGTGTACCCCAGGACCCCTGTGGAGTTAACAGGGTGTTCCTTATCCTCCTCGGCTTCCCGGTCAACGCTACTGGTGTACCCATCTGGCCTGACGTGTCCTACAAACACGTGGCCAGTCGAGAGGTGGCCAGAAACGCTAATCGGAGGACCGCTCGGCCTGACGTGTCCTACACACGTGGCCGACAGGGCGCTTTCGTGGCGGTCTTCCGGTCAACGCTACCTGGTTACCACCCGGCCTAACGTGTTTTCTGCACACGTGGTTGGTGTAGCGCTAGGTGCACCAAAACGCTAATCGGGTTGTCGTCCGGTCTGACGTGTCCCAACACACGTGACTGGTTCCCAGAGTTCCTGGGTTATCTCAGAGCCATCCAGCTCTATAGTCTCTGCCTAACCCTCAGGTGCCAGCAGCTCCTTTGTCATCTGGAGCACGGTGGGCCCCAACTGGCGATTAGGATATATACCCCCTGGTCCTAATCTGCCGGTCCCCCCGTAACAGACTGTTTGCTAGTATAATGGCTTAGTTAAAAAGAGTTGGAGTGTGCAATGCAGACAGACGTGCTGCAAATATCTTTACAATAGTGTGAATAGACAAAAGTACAATAGCCACGTTTAGGATGCCACTAGGTACACTGATTGTTTGCTAGTATAATGGCTTAGTTAAAAAAAGTTGGAGTGTGCAATGCAGGCAGACGTGCTGCAAATATCTTTACAATAGTGTGAATAGACAAAAGTACAATAGCCACGTTTAGGATGCCACTAGGTACACTGACTGTTTGCTAGTATAATGGCTTAGTTAAAAAAAGTTGGAGTGTGCAATGCAGGCAGACGTGCTGCAAATACCTTTACAATAGTGTGAATAGACAAAAGTACAATAGCCACGTTTAGGATGCCACTAGGTACACTGAGTGTTTGCTAGTATAATGGCTTAGTTAAAAAGAGTTGGAGTGTGCAATGCAGGCAGACGTGCTGCAAATATCTTTGCACTACTGTGACTACACAAAAGTCCAATAGCCACGTTTAGGATGCCACTAGGTACACTGACTGTTTGCTAGTATAATGGCTTAGTTAAAAAAAGTTGGAGTGTGCAATGCAGGCAGACGTGCTGCAAATATCTTTACAATAGTGTGAATAGACAAAAGTACAATAGCCACGTTTAGGATGCCACTAGGTACACTGACTGTTTGCTAGTATAATGGCTTAGTTAAAAAGAGTTGGAGTGTGCAATGCAGGCAGACGTGCTGCAAATCTCTTTACAATAGTGTGAATAGACAAAAGTACAATAGCCACAATTAGGATGCCACTAGGTACACTGACTGTTTGCTAGTATAATGGCTTAGTTAAAAAGAGTTGGAGTGTGCAATACAGGCAGACGTGCTGCAAATATCTTTACAATAGTGTGAATAGACAAAAGTCCAATAGCCACGTTTAGGATGCCACTAGGTACACTGACTGTTTGCTAGTATAATGGCTTAGTTAAAAAATGTTGGAGTGTGCAATGCAGGCAGACGTGCTGCAAATATCTTTACAATAGTGTGAATAGACAAAAGTCCAATAGCCACGTTTAGGATGCCACTAGGTACACTGACTGTTTGCTAGTATAATGGCTTAGTTAAAAAGAGTTGGAGTGTGCAATGCAGGCAGACGTGCTGCAAATATCTTTACAATAGTGTGAATAGACAAAAGTACAATAGCCACGTTTAGGATGCCACTAGGTACACTGACTGTTTGCTAGTATAATGGCTTAGTTAAAAAGAGTTGGAGTGTGCAATGCAGGCAGACGTGCTGCAAATATCTTTACAATAGTGTGAATAGACAAAAGTACAATAGCCACGTTTAGGATGCCACTAGGTACACTGAGTGTTTGCTAGTATAATGGCTTAGTTAAAAAGAGTTGGAGTGTGCAATGCAGGCAGAGGTGCTGCAAATATCTTTACAATAGTGTGAATAGACAAAAGTACAATAGCCACGTTTAGGATGCCACTAGGTACACTGACTGTTTTCTAGTATAATGGCTTAGTTAAAAAAAGTTGGAGTGTGCAATGCAGGCAGACGTGCTGCAAATATCTTTACAATAGTGTGAATAGACAAAAGTACTATAGCCACGTTTAGGATGCCACTAGGTACACTGACTGTTTGCTAGTATAATGGCTTAGTTAAAAAAAGTTGGAGTGTGCAATGCAGGCAGACGTGCTGCAAATATCTTTACAATAGTGTGAATAGACAAAAGTACAATAGCCACGTTTAGGATGCCACTAGGTACACTGACTGTTTGCTAGTATAATGGCTTAGTTATAATGAGTTGTAGTGCACAATGCAGGCAGACGTGCTGCAAATATCTTTGCACTACTGTGACTACACAAAAGTCCAATAGCCACGTTTAGGATGCCACTAGGTACACTGAGTGTTTGCTAGTATAATGGCTTAGTTATAATGAGTTGGAGTGTGCAATGCAGGCAGACGTGCTCTGCAAATGTCTTTGCACTAGTGTGACTATAGCAAAGTCCAATAGCCACGTATAGGATGCCACTAGGTACACTGAGTGTTTGCTAGTATAATGGCTTAGTTATAATGAGTTGGAGTGTGCAGAGGACAGGAGGGTACAGTGGCAGGATTGTGGGGCTCTGGGTAGAGGAATGGAAGCCTGCCTTTCTATTCCCTCCTAATGGGGAAATGCAGCGACGAAATCCCTGACCTTGGCTACACAGACGCTGTCTCTGTTTTCAGGACCTGTCACCTATGGCTCTGACCCTACCGGTTTGAGCCCTTAAAAGGACTGATAGAAAATGCTCTCCCTAAGCTGTCTAACGCTGTTTATGGAGCGCATACAGCAGTATCAGCGATAGGACTCAGGACGGAGCTGCGCCAGTGATGTCTGACACCAAAGACGCAGAAGAGATAATGGCGTCCTGGAGATAAATGTCCGGTTTTATAATGCAGGGAGATGTGACATGGACATCCTATCACACATGCCGTTGCTTCTCTGGCTAAAAGTCCACTTAGCTGTGTGTGTGTCTGGGATTGGCTGACATGCTGGCCCGCCCCACTACACGCGCGCGCTTAGGGAAGGAAGACAAGGAAAAAAAAAAAAAATGGCGATCGCCATTATAGAAACAGCAGTGATCTGAAGGCGCTGTTCCCGCACACTATACACTGAAATGTCATAATAGTGTGATTCACAGAGTGACTTACACTATTACAGCGGAAACCAAGCTAGGAATTAGCTGTTTTTTTGCTGCTAGAACCGTTCTCGAATGTTTCTAGAACTATCGAGCTTTTGGAAAAAGCTCGAGTTCTAGTTCGATCTAGAACAGGCCCCAAAATCACTCGAGCCTAGAACTGGAGAACCTCGAACCGCGAACCGCGCTCAACTCTAGTTATGACCATTTTCGGCAGCAAAGACTGCATCAAATCCGTGGCAAAAAAATGCAGTGTGCGCTTTAGGTCGCTTTACATGCTGTGATCTTGCTAGCGATATCGCTACTGTGCGTACCCACCCCCATCGTTTTTGCGTCACGGGCAAATTGCTGCGCACAAAATCGCGCGGACCCGTCACACTACTTACCTGTCTAGCAACATCGCTGTGACCGGCGAACCACCTCCTTTCTAAGCGACGTCACTAAGTGGCCGCCCTATAGAAGCGGAGGGGCAAAGATGAGCGGGATGTAACATCCCGCCCACCTCCTTCCTTCCTCATTGTCGGCGGCCGCAGGTAAGGTGAGGTTCTTCGTTCCTGCGGTCTCACACATAGCGATGTGTGCTGCCATAGGAACGATGAACAACATCGTACCTGCAGCAGCAACGATAATTGGGAATAGGGGGGAATGTCACTGATTAGCAATTTTGCACGTTTTTGCGACGATTTCAAATCGCTCATAAATGTCACATGCAACGACATCGCTAACGCGGCCGGATGTGCGTCACAAATTCCGTGACCCCAATAACGGCATATTACAAAAGATACAAAATTTATCACCATAAACTCTATATTTTGCGCAGACAATGATAATTAAATAACAGCAATGATTGAAACACAGAGAAAGATTATGGCTACATTTTCTGCAAGGTAACAACAGTCACCAATTAGTAGGACGTGTACAGGCCTTTGCCTTGAATGACTTCAGCACATCTGTGGCTACAGGAAATCACTAGTCTCTCACACAGTTCTGGTGGGAATTTGGACAACTTTTCTTTCTGTCTTTCCAACAGTTCTTTGACTGTTAAGGGTTTCTTGGCCATAACTTTATCACTAAAAATTTTCCAGAGCTTTTCTGTTGTAAATCTATTTGGACTAAGTTCCAGTTTGGGGCTCCCTCTTGTGGTCAGTGCTGGTAGTGAAGGTTGTTTTCTGAATAGAAACCAGACAGCTGGGGATGAGTAACAATCAGGTTTTTCTGACTGGGCTTATATAACTAGTGTTCTCTTGTTCCTGGCCGGTGCTCAATGTTGTCTCCTGTGTGCTAAGGACATTCTGAAGCCAGCCTTCCTTCTGTGTCTACCAGAACTCCTTTCAGATAAGTTTGGTCCTTGTACCTCCGCTAGTGGTTTTGGTTCTATGGCTTATTCCTATTTTGCCTGTGTGGAGTTTTGGATGGAGTTAGATCATTCTCTGCTGGGAATGTCTTTGTACCTTGCTTCATATTCTACTATGTATTTTGTTTTGTCATGCTAGGTAGTAATTTCAGTCCCTCCACTATATTAGAGTTTTGTTTGGATCCCAGTAACACCAGAAGTACTAATATAGTGGGGGAGAGTCCATGTCTGCTCCGTATTTTTCCATATCAGGCACCTTGGTTCTTTTTCTAGGGTATTGAATGGCTACAGACAGTGCTCTTTTCTGTCCTTTCCTATTTAGATATTTTGGGCCTCATCTTTGCTGAATCTGTTTTCTACCTGTGTATTGTGTTTTCCTACATCACCGTAATCTGTTTATGTGGCGGGCTATCTATATCTTTGGGGACTGCTCCGAGGCAGATTAGCCTTTCCTGTATTTCTCTCTGTAGGAATAATTAGTTCTCTGGCTGTGTCGAGGTGACCAGACCATCATAGGCACGTCCCCCTGCTACATCTAGTTGTGTGTTAGTGGTAGGTCTGCAGTTCGCTGAGATTCCAACCACTCTAGTACATTCTGGGTTTCTTAGTATTTGTCCTTTTTCTGATCCTCCTTGGTCACTGAATCATAACAGCTTTGTATCGGGTTTGGATCAGAACTCTGGGCTGTGGCCATTTCATTGCTTCAATGTTTTCTGCTTCAAAGAACTGCTGTACCCATTTTACTGTGTGACAGGAGGCATTGTCCTGCATGAAAATTGCTGGTTGAGTGAGTGATGAAGGCAAGTAAGAAACCACATGTTGTTGAAGAAGGCTCTGATCCACACTTGAATTCACTATGCCATGTAGCCACATGAGAGATCCAACTCCTGAGGCAGAAAACATTCCCCAAAACATGACATTTCCTTCAACACCTTTCACTGACTTCTTACACTTTCCCAGTTTCTAAACTTTCTCCAGTTTGTCGATGAACATAATGTTTCCCATCAAACCAAAATAAATTAAACTTGCTTTCATCACTAAAATGAACTGTGGACACTTCTCCTCTGTCCACACAACATGCTCCTCACCAAAGGGGAGTCTAGCCTTTTTATCCTTTCTGCTAATAAGAGGTTTGAAGTCCAAATGCTCTTTAACATCGTGACCCTTTATGATGAGACAAATCCTTACCCTGTTCAGTGCTGAATTGGTAAGCAATTACAGTTGCAGTGTTGAAACAGTTACCCATGGAGAGTCTCTGCATTATACTGTCCACTCTTGTTTTTGTCTTTCGAGGGTGACCAGCCTTCTTGCGGAACTTGAAAGAGTTTGTGATGTTGTAGAGATGCAATCTTCTCAAAATCATTTAATTGGGATGACCAACTTCTTTTGCTATGACTGATAGGGTCACCTCTTTGGCCTTCATCTGGAATACTTGCTGCTGGAGGCTTTCAATCACTTTGGGCGTCACACCATTTTGGAAAAGTCAGTGCAAACTGGAAAGTTAGGCTGCCAGTTAGATAAAGTTTGTCTGATAATTAATTAAATTAGCACCAGGTGCAAGATTAAACTGAACCTGTCACCAGATTTGGTGACTATGAGCTGCAGCAACCACCAGTGGACTCTTATATACAACATTCTAACATACTGTATATAAGAGCCCAGGCCGCTGTGTAGAACATAAAAATCCCTTTATAATACTCACCTAAGGGGCGGTGTGGTGCAGACTGGTCAAATGGATGTCTCCATTTTCCGGTACCGGCGCTTACTCTTTTGGCCTTCTTTGTGCTCCTTCATCTGAAGCTGGGGTGCATGACACATCCTACATCAGCCACACTAACCAGCATTGAGGTCCTATGCAGGCGCACTACAATACTTTGATCTGCGCCTGCACAGGACCTCAATTCTGGCTAGTGTGGATGACGTAGGATGTTGTCATGCACTAAGGCTTCAGAAGGATGACAAAGATGGCCAAAAGAGGAGGCGCTGGTACCGGAGAACGGAGACACCCATCCAACCAGTCTGCACCGCATTGCCCTTTAGCTATTATAAAGTGATCTTTATATTTTACAAAGTGGCCTTGGCTCTTATATACAGCCTGTTAGAATGCTGTATATAAGAGTCCAGTGGTGGTGGCCTCAGGTTATAGTTTCCAAATCTGGTGACAGGTTCCATTTGACACCAATAACTGACAGGTACCTGAAAGTGTTTTCTAATTTTGATCCATGTCTTTTTCATTTATCTAATTTCATTTTTATTATATGCTTTACAATAACTTCAATATATGAAATAAGCTTAAAATACTGTTAGCTTACTCATGTTAGGATATAATCACATAGACGACACAACGACAGCAACATTTTGGAAATTGTGTGTTGTTTTCTTATTTTGATAGATATAAAGTCTTGGTCAAAGTGATAAATTAGTGTAGGGACTCGCAAGTGTGAGAATCCGTGACGAGGATTGCGGGCTTCCATATTTTGGACCAAAATATCAACTAACATCTCACAATTGAGGTATGGCACATTTTATCCTTTTCTGCAGGATGTGTGTGGACCTTTTGATTTTAGGTGGTATATTGGTGAGCCTGTCATGTGTGACGCATGTATATAGTGCTAACTTACCCGCATGGCCTAGTGTTGTGCGTCATTTATAGGCCACAATTCAGACACTGTGCATCTCGCTAATCAGTGTGAGATGCACCTGTATAGTGCTGATTAGCCCGCCTGACCTGGGTTTCTGGCGTCATTTATAGGTCACAGTTCAGACACTGTGCATTATACCTATCTATATGATGGGTTCCCAGTGCAAGCCTTATTAGTGTGCACGTTTTTAGCTAAGCAGCCGCCCCCCTCTCCTCTAGGTTGAATGAGTTGAGTGGCTGTGACATCAGCATCTTGCACCTGGGCTGCAGCCGCCTTCAAGAGGAAGGTCTAGCACACTCTGTTTGTGCATACATTATCTGGTTTGGCATCTTTGGTAGGTTTTTCTTTTTTGATGCTCTATGGTATTTTTTCAAAGTGTTTACACCCTTGAAATCCTTACAGAAGACTAAGTATTTTTACTAGAAAATGTTGCGATTGCACAGGTTGTATTATATACATGTTTATTTCCCTTTTGTGTATTGTAACAACACAAAAAAATACAACAGAGAAAAAAAGGCAAATTGTATATAATTTTAGGTAAAACTCAAAAAATGGACTGGACTAATTTGTTAGCACCGTCAACTTAATATTTGGCTGCACATCCTTTGGAATAAATTACTGTAATCAATGGCTTCCTATAACCATCAAAAAGTTTCTTACACCCCTCACCTGGAATTGTGGACTTTTCTTTAGCACACTGCTCCAGGTCTCTCATATTTGAAGGTGTCTTCTCCCAGCAGCAATTTTTAAATCTTTCCACAGGTGTTCATTGGGATTTAGATCCAGATGCAATGCTGACCACTTCAGAACTCTCTAATACTATGTTTCCATCCATTTCTGGAGGCTTCTTGAGGTATGTTTTGGGGTCATTGTCCTGCTGGAAGACTCATGACCTAGGATGCACACCCAGCTTTTAGACACTGGGCACTTCAGTGCTACAAAAAAATGCTTTGGTAATCTTCAGATTTTATGATTTTTGAACACAGTCAAGGCACCCAGTGACAGAGGCAGCAAAACAAACCCCAAACAATTTTGAACCTCCACCAATTGTTAACTGTAGGTATCGTGTTTTTTTCTTTGTAGGCCTCATTCCATTTTCGGCAAACAGTAGAATAATGTGTTTTACAAAAAAGCTCTACCTTGGTCTCATCTGTCTACAAGATGCATTCCAAGAATGATTTTGGCTTTTTAACGTACATTTTGGCAAACTGAAGTCAAGTTTTTTTATGTCTTTTCATCAACAGGGGTGTCCTCCTCAGTCTCTTGCCATAGCCTTTCATTTCAATCAAATGTTGACAGATAGTTCACACTGACATTTATGCACCCTTAGCCTGTAGGGCAGTTTAAATTTCTTTGGAACTTGATTAGGCAATGTATCCACCATCTGGACTATTCTGCATAAAATTTTCTCTTGCGTCCACATCCTGAGAGATTAGTTACAGTGATATAGGTTTTAAATTTATTCAATACGTTATAGGCAAAGTAACATCAAGATGTCTGTGTATTGTTGATATTTTTGAACAATTTTGGTTCTCAAGTCCTCAGGCAGTTTTCTTCTCTTCTTTCTGTCCTCTGTGCTTAAGGGTACTTTACACGCTGCAATATCGTTAATGAATTATCGTCGGGGTCACGTTGTTTGTGACACACATCCGGCGTCATTAACGATATCGCAGTGTGTGACACTTATGAGCGACCTTAAACGATCGCAAAAGCGGTCAAAATTGTTTGCCGCGGAGAGGTCGTCCTGAACCAAAAAATTGTTTTCAGCTTATTAGCGATGTTGTTCCTCATTCCTGCGGCACCACACATCGCTGTGTATGACACCGCAGGAGCGACGAACATCTCTTTACTTGCCTCCACCGGCAATCAGGAAGGAAGGAGGTGGGCGGGATGTTACGTTCCGCTTAGCTCCGCCCCTCCGCTTCTATTGGACGCCTGCCGTGTGACGTCACTGTGACACCGCAGGAACCGCCCTCTTAGAAAGGTGGCGGTTCACCGGCCAGAGCGAAGTCACAGGGAAGGTAAGTCCGTGTGACGGGGATAAGCGATTTGCCTGTGTCGTACATCCGATGGGGGCGGGTACGATCGCTTGCGATCTCGCTAGCGAGATCGCAGCGTGTGAAGCCCGCTTTAGTGTGGCACACACAAAAATAATGCAAAGTTTGAGTCAACTTCTCCCTTTATTATCTGGTTTCAGATGTGATTTCCTACTGCTAAAACCTGTTCCTTGCCACAGATGAGTTTGAACAAGCGTCACATGCTTGAAACAAAGTTGTGTTCCCACAATTTTTAAAATAGGAAGAAAATCCAGCGCAGTCCTCAGGATGTAGATTTTAAAATCATCGTCATTTATTTGTGAAATCCATTAAAAGCAAAATTGTGCAGAGCGGTCAGCAAAAAAATACAGGGGATACAGGTAATGGAGACCCCACAGAACTACGCGTTTCGACACATAGTCTTACTCATGTTCAAGTGAGGAAAGAATGTCGGTTTCCTAAATGGTGTAGGCACACACCCTCCGTAATTGCATACACGTGTGAATTATCTACATGGGTTCCATATACATAGTAAATGGTTGCAATGCGGTTTTATAGCTAAAATCAAAGAGAATGTGAAATGAAAAGAAAAATAACAGTGGTTTAAAATAATAATAAAATCACATGATTCTAAACATGTATCTTTATATTCTCTGCATGCATTGATTGTATGTTCTATATCGATACTCTATATATTAAATTTTGAGATACAATATCCATATCCATAATACAGTCATTAATATAGAAACACATTACAAGATTCAGTAAATGCACGCATAATCTGATCCTTATTCCCATGCTGGATATATATGTCAATTATTTGTTATCCATATTGGAGGGTTTTTTATCATATTTATATAATATAATGTTGGTAAAACATTTTTGTTATCAAGCGATAGTATTTTTCCTAGAAGGGTGGCTTTCTTATTATTATAGTTATATGCACTTTAATTTTAACCAATCATTTTATAAAATTACCTCATATTTTAGATGGAGATAAATTTGCAATATCACATATATCCATGAATTCAAATTCATATTACTATAAGTTTATATCGATGAATATATGGTGAAGTTTTGATATGACCATATCAGTTTTAATTAAAATAGGGGAAAGATAATTAAATTTATGTTGTCTCATATAAATTTTATAGTGCAGTTTATGAAGCAGATTTTGATATAAACTTATAGTAATATGAATTTGAATTCATGGATATATGTGATATTGCAAATTTCTCTCCATCTAAAATATGAGGTAATTTTATAAAACGATTGGTTAAAATTAAAGTGCATATAACTCTAATAATAAGAAAGCTACCCTTCTAGACAAAATACTATCTCTTGATAACAAAATTTTTTTACCAACTTTATATTATATAAATATGATAAAAAACCCTCTAATATGGATAACAAATAATTGACATATATATCTATAAAACCGCATTGCAACCATTTACTATGTATATGGAACCCATGTAGGTATCTTACACGTGTATGCAATTACGGAGGGTTTGTGCCTACACCATTTAGGAAACTGACATTCTTTCCTCACTTGAACATGAGTAAGACTATGTGTCGAAACGCGTAGTTCTGTGGGGTCTTCATTACCTGTATCCCCTGTATTTTTTTGCTGACCGCTCTGCACAATTTTGCTTTTAATGGATTTCACAAATAAATGACGATGATTTTAAAATCTACATCCTGAGGACTGCACTGTATTTTCTTCCTATATTATATATCTGGCTGCCAAGCTTTCCCTGCTCTGGTTCCACATAGACAGCGGTGAACAGCAACTCGGTGAGCTGAACTTTTTTCCTTACTTTTGGGCAATTCAGGCTTCGTGCTCCCGAGTGGATAATCATCCTACTACATATATATTTATTTAGGATAACAGGTTTCCCCTAAGATGTCGGTATCTGATCCGAATCTCATGTTTATTATGGAGGACTATACGTCTAGATTGACTAAAGTGGCTCAAATATTTAATGGATTTGCACAAATACCCTCTATAGAGAAAGATACATTCCAAGGACATTTGATTGATATGGAACGCAATATAATAAAAGAACTAAAAACATGGTGGGTCTATACATCACTTAAAAGTTACATAGAAAAACGCATGATACCCAGGGGCCTCCGAATCAAAAAATTCCCCACTTCCAAATATAATGAAGAATTTACCACAGCCTGGAATGATATATTGAGTGAATGCTCGTTAAAATTGAAGCAATTAATAATTAAGCAAGAGGAGATAGAATTGGTAAAAATCAAAAGTAATATTACCAATATCAAAGATTCTCTGATTTCTATGAATCATCCAGAAGAATTTAAATTGGCATATGAAAAAATACAAGCTAAATTAAACAAACTGGAATGTAATATAAAGGACATTAAAAAGAACAAGTTTGCACGAGACAGTGAAGACTACTCTAAAAACGAGATCTATACCTTTAATAACAGACCTCGTTCCATTATAAGAAGAAACAAACGCTATTCTAGTTTCAATAGAGTAGCTTCTGATCAAGTAGAACATGACCTTACTACTTCATATGCCTCTACTTCAGAGGATACTATGGACACTTCTGCCTCTTCAAATGATGCCCCTTTTGTTAATACCAGATCGAAATCTTATAAAAATAAAAATAAGAACTTCAATCACTATAAAAATGGATCGTCAAAAAACGACAGAGACGGACAGGCAGAAAACATCAAAGGAGCCCGAAACTACAATCAGAGCCGTTAAATTTACCAGTCTGGAATTTGTCATCATATATTCATTCAGAAAATCACATCTCATTACTGAACAAAGGCCTAGGATTTTGCCCTAATACCACCTTTGATGTTTTTAATACCATCCTAGATTTGAATAAATTTGCAAGAAATATAACACTGAAACGACATTTTTACCAGGATATGGAGAACTCTTTACAGGACATTCCATCATCGGTTACCTCATATATGGAGAGTGACTTTCCACTTTTTTGTGAACAAAAGGCTACTATGGATCTTCGTTTGCTACAATCTGAACACAACCAGGATTCAAATTCTAATGATATTAGATCAAAAATAATATTATCTAACTAAAATTATTATTCGGTACACTCTAGACCTAGTATATTGGATAATTTCCAAGAGTTAATTCTTCATGATCTAACTGAACTCAGCAGGACAATTTCCCCACATCGAGATAATTTGACACAGCGAGAAAGAACCGCATTATCTGACTTGTTACATAATACAGAACTTGTCATTCGGCAAGCAGATAAAGGGGGGGCAATTGTTCTGCTGAATAGTGGTCTGTATAAGAAATTAAACTTATTTGATCTTCAAGATAGAGACACATATATGGAGTTACAAAGTAATCCTACTGACCATTATAAAACTCTTATATTGAGGATTTTAGAGGAAGGAGTCTGCATGGGAGCCATCGATGAGAGAACAAAAGATTATTTATTTGTACCATTTCCAGTGGTACCAATCTACCATTCGTTACCAAAAATTCTTAAAAATATTTTTCCACCCCTCCCTCAGACCCATTGTCTCTGGCATTGGGTCTTTGGGGGAAAAACTAGGAGGCTGGGTAGATCAGTTCCTACAGCCCCTAGTTTATAACATACCAGGATTTATTAACGATACAAAAGAAATAGTAAAGGCATTAGATCATTTTCAATGGAAATCACATTACCGGTTGCTCTCATGCGACGTAATCTCATTATATCCCTCAATCCCACACAACGTAGCAATAAGATCATTGTCCCAACATCTGGACAGATTTAGCAATTATGAAACAGAGCTCAAAGATTTTATTTTGATGGCAGTGCAGTTCCTCTTGCAGCATAATTATTTCAAATTTGATAACCAATACTATTTACAACGCAGAGGCGTTAGTATGGGAGCTCGTTTCTCCCCCTCGCTGGCTAATATAGTCATGGCGAGGTGGGAGGAAGAGTTCCTGTACAGTGACACCAACCCATTCAGCAGCAGCATCCTATGGTATGGCAGGTACCTGGATGACATGCTGCTGATTTGGGTTGGAGAATCGCATACAATTGCTGATTTTTCTAACTATATCAATTCAAATGAATTTAACTTAAAATTTACAACAGAAACCCACGATACAAGAATATTTTTTTTAGATATAACCTTATCAGTGGGTAGTACTAATCATTTAATTGTAACTCCATACAGAAAACCGACTGCTTGTAACTCTATTTTAACGGCTAACTCTTGCCATACATTTCATACTAAAATCAATATACCGGTAGGAGAACTGATTCGCACTAAGAGAAATTGCACTGAAAATAGTGATTATACGATTGAAGAAAATAATATCTGTACCCGACTGGCTAATAGAGGATATCATAGTTGGATATTAAATAGAGCAAAAAATATAGTGAAATAAATGGACAGGAAAGATGTATTATTCAGAAACAAAAATAATAACAAAAAACATCACAAGAATATTAGCTTTGTAACAAATTATAGTAATCAGTTCCCACAGATTATTAATATTATAAAAAAATATCTACCTATCTTGAATGAGGATTTGAAATTAAAAAACATAATACAAGGAGGAATAGGATATATAGCGAGAAAAGCTCCTACACTTGGCAATCTCCTATCCCCCAGCCTTTTTACCAGTACTAAAGATCATAAACATAATAGTGGTTGCTGGTTGGATTTAAGGGGATTTTTCAGGTGTGGAGCTACAAAATGTAAAGCTTGTAATCATGCATATAAAAGTCGCACTTTTCAGTCAAATAAAAATCTCAAAGAATTCAATATAAAGGAATTTATTAACTGTAATACAGATCATGTCGTCTATCTTATCATATGCACTAGCTGTAATTTACAATATACAGGATGCACAACAGGACCCCTTAAAACTAGAATAAGACGGCATCTCTCAGATGCGATTAATCCTCAGGCTGTCTCTATCTCAGCTGCGTCCAGACATTTTCAGACAATACACGGAGGTGATCTCCACAGCTTCAAATCTTAGGCATAGAAAAAGTATATAAACCCACCCGGGGAGGAGATTATAGGACGAAACTCCTTAATAGAGAAATATACTGGATCCTCACCCTTGAGACTAGAATACCGCATGGTATGAACAATCGCCAGGATCTTATTTTGCATTATTGATCTATGAAGCACTGGAGATCCCCCTTGTGCGATTTCTCTGGCAAATGTTGGAGCTTTCAATTTTGCTTCACAAGACACTTGCATTATTGAGTGGATTGAGATTTGCAGTTTTACATATTTATACGATTTAAGATCTATTGTTGAATGAAAATAATATTTAGTGTTTATGATCCATGTGGATTTATGGACTATATATATATATATATATATATATATATAACTATAACATATCTAAATAAACTGGACTATAATTAATATTGGTACTATATGAGAACCACTGTAATAATCTTATAACATTATATTTTTATAGATGCCTCCAAAAAATTGATGAATATATGATGAAGTTTTGATATGACCATATCAGTTTTAATTAAAATAGGGGAAAGATAATTAAACTTATGTTGTCTCATATAAATTTTATAGTGAAGTTCATGAAGCAGATTTTGATATAAACTTATAGTAATATGAATTTGAATTCATGGATATATGTGATATTGCAAATTTCTCTCCATCTAAAATATGAGGTAATTTTATAAAACGATTGGTTAAAATTAAAGTGCATATAACTATAATAATAAGAAAGCCACCCTTCTAGACAAAATGCTATCTCTTGATAACAAAAATGTTTTACCAACAATATATTATATAAATATGATAGAAAACCCTCCAATATGGATAACAAATAATTGACATATATATCCAGCATGGGAATAAGGATCAGATTATGCGTGCATTTACTGAATCTTGTAATGTGCTTCTATATTAATGACTGTATTATGGATATGGAGATTGTATCTCAAAATTTAATATATAGAGTATCGATATAGAACATACAATCAATGCATGCAGAGAATATAAAGATACATGTTTAGAATCATGTGATTTTATTATTATTTTAAACCACTGTTATTTTTCTTTTCATTTCACATTCTCTTTGATTTTATCTATAAAGCCGCATTGCAACCATTTACTATGTATATGGAACCCATGTAGATAATTCACACGTGTATGCAATTACGGAGGGTGTGTGCCTACACCATTAAGGAAAACGACATTCTTTCCTCACTTGAACATGAGTAAGACTATGTGTCGAAACGCGTAGTTCTGTGGGGTCTCCATTACCTGTATCCCCTGTATTTTTTTGCTGACCGCTCTGCACAATTTTGCTTTTAATGGATTTCACAAATAAATGACGATGATTTTAAAATCTACATCCTGAGGACTGCGCTGGATTTTCTTCCTATATCATATATCTGGCTGCCAAGCTTTCCCTGCGCTGGGTCCACATAGACAGTGGTGAACAGCAACTTGGTGAGCTGAACTTTTTTCTTTACTTTTGCACAATTTTTAACAGGTGCAAAAAATTGTCTGCCCACTTTGGGTTTTTTTTTGTTAAATGATGTCCAATGTGCTTTATTCACAGGATTTTTTTGTTGTTCCAATACACACAAAGGAAGTAAACAAGTTTATAAAAAAATAAATAATTGTGATAATTTTCGGGGCACAATACTTCATTGCCTTTAAAAATTTTAGAGTTACTTATACTTGAGATAATAATAAGATGGCCCCATTAGATACATCATGGAATGGGAACATTTATCACAGAGGTGGTTATCCTTAGTGATTTTGGGCCGTATGCAGGTGTTAGGGCCAGGTGGACGGGCAGACCCAGGAGGTGGATCCACTGGGCCGAACTCCTTGATGAAGGCAAGGGGTCCGGTAGCCGGAGCACTACGGGTAGGAGGACAGTCCGTGCACAAGAGTGGAATGGAGAAGTCCCTGGGACCACGGAGTCACTGATGGTAGTCCAGGTGACGGTGCTCAGGTTCGGAGGCCGAGATGTTGTCAGGCAGAGTCCGGAACCGATGGAGCGAGAGGACGGGTCACCACAGGGATCAGAGATGGAACGGACCGACGGGATGGCAGATAGTCAGCGTTCGGGAATCGGCAGGACCGGATGGCGAGGCAGGAGCGGCTCTAGAAGAGAGATAGGTAAGTATGGCACAGAGACACAAGGAGACCTGACTCCTAGCTTAGGAAACACGAAGAACAGGCCCCGCCCACTAGGACACTAAACCCCTTTATACCCTGTACCTGTGTGTTCAATTTCCTGTCAGTGGACGCTGGCCCTTTAAGAAAGGGTCAATGACCGCGCGCGCGCCCTAATGCGCATGCGCAAGGCCCGGGTGCCAGAAGCCAGGGCAGGGAGCTGTGAGCAGGAAGCAGGAGAGCCGGGCTGGGGCTGAGTAGCCGACGGGCGCCGGGAGCGGGGACCGGGCCGCCTGGAGACCGCAGGCAATGGAGGCTGGAGACCGGGGAGAGAAGCAGGGAAGCCGGGGAGCGTGGCAGGTGAGCCGGGGAGCAGAGCAGGGGACCCGGAGAGCGTGACAGTACCCCCCCACGCCCTCCTCCCCGCAACCGGGACAGGAAGGCACGGATCAGGGGAGTACCCACATTCTCCCGGGGCTCCCAGGACCTATCCTCAGGACCATACCCTGCCCAGTCTACCAGGAAGAACTGTCAGCTCCGTACGGTTTTCATGGCCACGATATCCCTTACCACATAGATGTCATCATCGGCAATAGGAGGAGGAGCCGAACTGGCAGCAGCGGAGAAGGGACCAAGGACAACTGGCTTGAGCAGGGAGACGTGGAAGGAGTTGGGTATCCTCATCGTGGCCGGGAGCTGCAGTTTGTAGGAGACCTCATTGATCTTGCTGAGGACTTTAAACGGCCCGATGTAGCGAGGACCCAGCTTGTAGGATGGTAGCTTCAATCGGACGTACTTGGAAGCAAGCCAGACGAGATCTCCTGGAGAGAAACACGGAGGGTCCAGACGCCTCTTGTCTGCGTGTCTCTTCATCCGCAGGGAAGCACGTCCAAGGGATGCCTTGACAGAGTCCCAAATTGTTGCAAAGTCACGGGCTACAGCATCAGCAGCAGGGACATCCGAGGAAGAGGATACAGGTAATGGGACGGAAGGCTGAAGTCCGTAAACGACATGGAAGGGAGAGCTGGAGGAGGACTCACTGATGTGGTGGTTATGGGAGAATTCAGCCCAAGGAAGAAGCGTGGACCAGTCGTCATGATGGGCGTTGACGTAGTGACGTCAGAAGGAGGTCAAGATCTGATTGACTCGTTCCACTTGGCCATTCGACTGAGGATGGTAGGCTGAAGAGAAGTCCAGAGTCACTCCCAGATGTTTGCAGAGGGCCCTCCAGAAGCGGGAGGTGAACTGAGTTCCTCTGTCGGACACAATGTGTGATGGAAAGCCATGCAAACGGAAGATGTGTTGTACATAGGCGTCAGCGAGTTCCTGGGCAGAGGGCAGTCCAGCCATAGGGACGAAATGAGCCATTTTGGAGAACTGATCCACCACAACGCATATGACTGTGTGTCCGGAGGACAGTGGCAAGTCCGTAATAAAGTCCATCGCAATGTGTTGCCACGGAACTGAGGGTATAGGCAGAGGCAGAAGACGGCCATATGGCAGATGTTTGGGCGTCTTGTTCCTGGCACAAGAGGAGCAGGCTGAGACAAAAGAAGCGACGTCCGTGCGAAGGGATGGCCACCAGTAATGACGTACGATCGTACTCCATGTTCTCTTCTGACCAGCATGGCCGGCTGTTTTCGAGGCATGGCCCCAGTGCAACACTTTTTGCCTGTCAGTCTCAGAGACATAGGTCTTCCCGGGCGGTATCTGGGCCAGGGTGACAGGGGCCACCGGAATGATTTTACTAGGGCAGATAATGGGCTGGGATGTCTCCTCCTCCTGTTCCATGGTCGGAAATGGAGCTGGAAATCGAACCTGGCAAAGAATAAGGACCACCTGGCTTGCCGTGGGTTCAGTCGCTGAGCGGACCGCAGGTATTCCAGGTTCTTGTGGTCCGTGTAAATTATCACGGGGTACACTGCTCCCTCTAGAAGGTAGCGCCATTCCTCCAGAGCCAGTTTGACTGCCAATAGCTCTCGGTCACCGATGGTGTATTTGCGTTCAGGCGCTGAGAAGCTCTTGGAGAAGAAACCACAAGTCACCATCTTCCCGGAGGAGGACTTCTGCATGAGCACTGCTCCGGCTCCCGAGGAGGAGGCATCCACCTCCAAGGTGAACTGTCGGTTTAACTCCGGACGGTGGAGCACAGGGGAGGAGGCAAATGCCCGCTTCAGAGAGCCAAACGCGGCGTCGGCCGCAGGTGACCAGTCCTTTGGATTAGCCCCCTTCTTGGTCAAGGCGGAGAGAGGAGCAGTCAGAGCCGAGAAGTGAGTGATGAACTGGCGGTAATAGTTTGCGAATCCCAGAAAGCATTGGATTGCCTTCAGTCCAGAAGGAGGGGGCCAGTTGAGAATGGAAGAGACCTTCTCCGGATCCATCTGCAGTCCGGTATCGGAGATAACGTAACCCAGGAAGGGAAGAGAAGACTGCTCGAAGACACACTTCTCGTACTTGGCGTACAGTCGATTTTCCCTCAGTCGTTGTAGTACCAGCTGCACGTTCTCTCTGTGGGTCTGGAGGTCCGGAGAAAAGACCAGGATGTCATCAAGATACACCACCACACAGATGTAGAGAAGGTCCCGGAACACGTCGTTCACCAATTCTTGAAAGACTGCTGGTGCGTTACACAGGCCGAAGGGCATCACATAGTATTCATAGTGCCCATTACGGGTATTGAACGCGGTCTTCCATTCGTCCCCAGAGCGGATGCGGACCAAATTGTAGGCACCCCGAAGATCCAACTTGGTAAACACACGAGCTCCTCTAAGCCGATCAAACAATTCGGGGATGAGCGGCAGGGGGTATTTATTTTTCACGGTGATTTGGTTCAATCCCCGGTAGTCAATGCATGGGCGTAGGTCGCCCTCTTTCTTCTTAACGAAGAAGAAGCCTGCACCAGCAGGAGAGGAGGATCTCCGAATGAATCCCCTTGCCAGGTTCTCTGTGATGTAGGTAGACATGGCCCTTGTTTCGGCAGGAGACAGCGGATATATCCGTCCTCGAGGTGGTGTAGTTCCCGGGAGCAGGTCGATGGCACAATCGTAAGGACGATGTGGCGGCAGTACCTCTGACTCCTTTTTATCAAAGACGTCCGCGAAGGACCAATAGGCCGAGGGCAGTCCCGGTAGGGACTCTGGAACCGGAGGTCGTCGGATGGGTTGAATAGTCTTCAGACAGTTCTCGTGGCAAGAGGAGCCCCATCGGGTGATTTCACCAGTACCCCAGCTGACTGAGGGTTCGTGTGTCTGTAACCAGGGGAGTCCCAGCAGGATTTGATGGGACATGTGTGGGAGGACATAGAGAGCGATGTTCTCGGTGTGCAGGGCACCGATACGCAGTTCCACCGGCTTGGTGATCCACGAGATGGTGTCAGAGAGGGGTCTCCCATCCACAGAGGCAATCACTAGGGGTTTGTCGAGTGGAGTAACAGGCACCTGGTACTTGTCCACCGTGGCCTGCTGGATGAAATTGCCTGCTGCCCCGGAATCGAGGTATGCCTCGGCCGTGAACCGCGTCTCTCCCGTTGTCACTTGAACTGTCCACGTAACCGGGTCTGAGAGAGTCCCAGCACCTAGGTTAGCCTCTCCTACCAACCCTAGGCTTTGGAGTTTCCCGGCCTCTCTGGACAGGAGCGTAGAAGGAGTGTGCCCTCTCCGCAGTAGAAGCAGAGGCCCTTGGCGAGCCGTTCTACTAGGCGTTGTTCAGACTGCCGCACACGGTCGATCTGCATGGGCTCGTGGACGGAGACACCAGATGACGTAGACTGAAGTACGGCGGGCTTCTGCGGAGGAGAGGAATGCCGTATCGGACGTCTCTCACGGGACACCTCTTTGGATCGTTCCTGAAAACGAAGATCCACTCGAGTCGCTAGGGCAATCAGGGCATCCAGGGTGGACGGCACGTCACGACCAGCCAGCTCATCTTTAATTCGACCCGAGAGGCCTTCCCAGAAGGCGGCGGTTAGAGCCTCATTGTTCCACCCGAGTTCCGAAGCCAAGGTGCGAAAACGGATGGCATATTGACCCACCGTCAGAGTCCCCTGACGTAGCCGGAGGAGAGATGAGGCAGACGCGGAGGCGCGTCCGGGCTCGTCAAAGGTGCCACGAATTGCCTGCAGGAACTCCTGGATGTTGGTGGTCACCGGATCCTCCTTCTCCCACAAGGGGTTCATCCAGACCAGCGCCTCACCCTCTAGATGGACATCATGAACGCGACCTTGGCTTGGTCGGAGGCAAACAAGTGCGGCAGCTGCTTGAAATGGAGGGAGCATTGGTTTATGAATCCCCTGCAGGTCTTGGGATCTCCGGCGTACCGGGGTGGTGAAGCCAAACGAAGTCTGGAAGCATCCGAGGAGGCTGCCAAGAGAGCTGTGGCCGTGGATTGTCCAGTGGAAGCTCGAGATGCCGAAGATGTGACCGACGCTTGCAGCGTGTTCAGGCGGGTGTCCACAGAAGACATGAAGTTCAGCATGCGGGTCTGGGTCTCACGCTGGCATGTGAGTTCCTCCTGCAAGGCCGCTAGTGCTTGGGCGGGATCCATGGCCTGTTCTTACTGTTAGGGCCAGGTGGACGGGCAGACCCAGGAGGTGGATCCACTGGGCCGAACTCCTTGATGAAGGCAAGGGGTCCGGTAGCCGGAGCACTACGGGTAGCAGGACAGTCCGTGCACAAGAGTGGAATGGAGAAGTCCCTGGGACCACGGAGTCACTGATGGTAGTCCGGGTGACGGTGCTCAGGTTCGGAGGCCGAGATGTTGTCAGGCAGAGTCCGGAACTGATGGAGCGAGAGGACGGGTCACCACAGGGATCAGAGATGGAACGGACTGACGGGATGGCAGATAGTCAGCGTTCGGGAATCGGCAGGACCGGATGGCGAGGCAGGAGCGGCTCTAGAAGAGTGATAGGTAAGTATGGCACAGAGACACAAGGAGACCTGACTCCTAGCTTAGGAAACATGAAGAACAGGCCCCGCCCACTTGGAAACTAAACCCCTTTATACCCTGTACCTGTGTGTTCAATTTCCTGTCAGTGGACGCTGGCCCTTTAAGAAAGGGTCAATGACCGCGCGCGCCCTAATGAGCATGCGCGAGGCCCGGGTGCCAGAAGCCAGGGCAGGGAGCTGTGATCAGGAAGCAAGAGAGCCGGGCTGGGGCTGAGTAGCCGACGGGCGCCGGGAGCGGGGACCGGGCCGCCTGGAGACCGCAGGCAATGGAGGCTGGAGACTGGGGAGAGAAGCAGGGAAGCCGGGGAGCGTGGCAGGTGAGCCGGGGAGCAGAGCAGGGGACCGCAGGGAGCGTGACAGCAGGTTCCAGCATGAATAGAACTGAGTGTGTTAGTCGGACATGGCAAGGGCAAGGGTTACGAATACTCTGAGTGATGATAGTACCGGATGCACATATCGCCACCACGGGATGCGGTATAGTACATATAATAAAGTCTATGGTCCTGGTGTATCACTATTTGTCTGTGTAGGGTGCTAAGAATTCCTCCTGATTAGAGATGAGCGAGCCTCTGAAGGCTCGTGTTCGGTTCGGTTTGTCGAACAGAGGCTCCGTTTGAGTTTGGTTCGATGAACCATTCGACGCACCTCTCGAGCCCTATTGAAACCAATGGCAGGCAAACACAAACACATAAGAACACATTATAAATGTACACATACAGTTAATAAACATTGCCATAACCCTTACAGGTCCCCGCGACGCGTCCTGCACTGTGTCTCCCGCCGCTTTTCCTTCTGATAATCGTTGCGTCCTCCCGGTAACCAGCACTGATGATAGGACCATCCGTGACATCAAAAAAAGCATGTGACCAGTCACGTGTCTATTATCTCATTGGCTACAGACTAGTCACATGGCTATGACGTCATGCTAGGTCCTGTCAGTGCATCTCTCTGGTACACGGTGCTCATTTGTGTATCTCCGTGTACCGGCGAGATGCTCTGGCACATGGTTGATTCCCCATTCCTGCATGTGGGCGCCCTTTACAGAGTCAGCCACATGCAAGGACTGGCTGCCACAGCCAGTGAATTGCGTCACTGGGAATCACGTGATCGGAGCACCGTTGCTTTGGTAACCCGCCTGTGAGCGGTGACGTCTTACAGCCAGCAGCCTCTGCTTATTCTCACTGAGTCAATAGACTGCACGGGAGCAGCAGCGTCCTTTCTCCCATGCTGTGTTGCCTTATGTAGCAGAGCTGCATGGGTTGAAGGAGAAAGAAGACAGAAGACCATGGATGAGAGGGAGTAAAAAACATGGAGTCTGTAATGTCTGTGTATTTATTTCTATGTGGTGTCTTTTTTTTAACCTTTATTGGAGATTCTTAATGGCCGGGTTAAACTTGCCTGACATTAAGAATCTCTGGCTTTATACTAGCTAGTAAAACAAAGCTAGTGATAACTCATTATTACCAAGCAAGTCACCGTCACCAGGGCAGCTGCAAGAGTTGGATACAGCACCAGATGATGGCGCTTCTATGAAAGCGTGATTTTCTGGGGCAGCTGTGGACTTCAATTTGCAGCAGAGGGGCTCAGAAAGCTCGGGCTAACCTGTGCTGCGAATTCCAATCCCCAGCTGCCTAGTTGTACCTGGCTGGATACAAAAATGGGGCGAAGCCCACGTCGTTATTTTTTATTATTTGATGAAATTCATGAAATAATTAAAAATGGGCTTCCCTATACTTTTAGTTCCCAACCGGGTACAAATAGGTAGCTGGGGGTTGGGGGCAGCCATACCTGCCTGCTGTACCTGGCTAGCATACAAAAATATGGCGAAGGTCACGTAATTTTTTTTCAGTTTTTTTGCATAAAAAATAAAAAATGCTTCCCTGGATTTTCCATTGCCAGTGAAGGTAACACCAAGCAGTGGGGGTTGCCAGCCAGTAGCTGCTTGGATTACCCTTAGCTAGCAATACAAAAAATGCAGTGGGAGCCCATATATTTTTTTTAATTATTTATTTAAATAACTAAAAAAAAATGGGCTTCCCTGTATTTTCATTGCCTGACATCACAGTACTGTAAAAAAAAATCATTCAAAAAAATGACGTAGCGCTCCGCGGTATTTTTGATTCTCAGCACAGATAAAGCAGACAGCTACGGGTTGCCACCCCCATCTGCCTGGCGTTACCTTGGCTGGCAATCAAAATACAGGGAAGCCCATTCAATTTTTTTATTTAAAAAAAAAATGACGTGGAGTCTCCCCATTTTTGATAGCCAGCTAGGGTAAAGCAGACTGCTGGTAGCTTTACCATGGTTGGTGATCCAATGTGGAGGTCACCCCAGGCTCTTTTTTTATAATTATTTTATAAATATTAATAATTACAAAAAAAGTAGAATACCCCCCAAATTTGATCACCAGCCAAGGTAAAGCGGACAGCTGTGGTCTGGTATTCTCAGGGTGGGAAGGTCCATAGCTTTTGGCCAAACAAGGTAATAAATGGGGTTGATACTAGCTGTAAGGTCACCTGACATCAAACCCAGCAGTTTGTGATGTAATGGCATCTATCAGATACCCGACATCACAAACTGTCAGTACTAACAAAAAAATAGACAAAAAAAAATGTATTTGAAAAAACACTCCCCAAAAAATTCCCTCTTTCACCAATTTATTGTAAGGAAAAAAAAAATAAGGGGGTCCCACGATGACTCTGGACCGTCAAGAATATGGGGGGACATGCTCAGGGAACTTATCCCTTATTTTCTAGGAGTGCAGACCCTCCATGTGAGGAGTGTGGGTGCAATGAATCTGCACCCACTCTCTCCGGGTCCACAGCAGCAGAGTCCATGTCGTAACTGTTGCAACCAAAGCTGCAATGCCCTGATCATGAGGTAAGGGCATGCCTAATCAGGAGAACTGTTCTACATTTCCAAATATTGGTATTTGCTGATATTATTGCTATTCCACCTACTATATATTGGGAATAGGATCTTGGAGATGGAATACCCCTTTAGGTCCAGTTATCCAGCTGAATAAATACTAAACAACAGAGCTCGCTATTTAGATGTGTTTTCTTGTGGCATTTAATGGACTCTCATGTTTGGTAGTCGTTCAGCAGGGCAACTATAAAAGCAAATACCTCCATTTGGAAATGTAGTATAGCTCTCCTGATCAACTATGTTCCTTACCTCATGAGCAGGGCATTGCAGTAGCTTACAGATGCATGGTTACCACCACTCACTGTGTCTGAACACAGGAATCTGGGCTGACAGCCGCTCTGTGCATGCTGCAGCATCTATTGTGAAGGAGGGGGCCACAGGGGATCATCGCTGCACAGGTACTGTGGGACACCAGGGAACACCGGTGGGGTTATAGAAGGTGACTTTGCAGGGCCTGGGGACGAGTTTTCTGTCACATGTGTCATGGCACATGCGACAGAAATCAGAGGAGTAGGGTGAATGAGGCCGGCGTGCTGCTGTGCGCGCGGCCATCTTGGATTTTCGGGAGGGGGTCAGGGGGGGCACTTTGGCGACACCGGGGGACCGGAGGGGACCAGGGAGGGGATTTATCTCCCATCTGACATGTTTGTTTATACCAGATAGGAGATAAATAATTTTTTAAAGGCGCTGTCATTAACTGTAATGTGATCATCGGTATACGGTGTATACCGGTGATCACGTGAGCGGGGACCGGAAAAAACGGCCTGAATCATGATCTCCAGGGTCTCAGCTACCCTGAAACCCCGAAGATTTTCTGACGCTGGGGGGCGCTATTCACTTATTTCTGCCTGCTGTTTATAAACGGCAGATCAGAATAAGGCTACATTCACACGACTGATCCGTTTTTACGGTCCGCAAAAACGGTCCGTTTTTTTCACGGGTGCATCCGTGTGGCATCCGTTTCCGTTCCGTAGACGGTCCGTATGTCATCCGTTTGTCATCCGTGTGCCTTCCATTTTTTTTGTGTACTGCAAAAAAAATAAAGGAGGGAAAATACATAAATTTACCCAGGTTCCATAGCTTCATCCTACATGAGGCGGTCACATGTTCACTCCAGTGCCATTTTCTACTGCTTTTCACAGCGTAGAGCGCTCTGGTGATTTTCCTGTGCTTGTGCACTTCATATCAGTCTTTTCTGTCATTGTAATGGCAGAAAGAAACATAATGTCCCACTCTTCTGCATTTTGTAATTTTGCACCCTTTGGTGCCTTTCATGTGGCACTAAGGGGTGCTTAGCCTTGTATTTAGCCAAAAAAATAAATACATTTTTTAAAAAAATGACGTGGGGTTCCCCCTACTTTCGATAGCCAGCTAGGGTAAAGCAGAAGGGTGCAGCCTGCAGACCACAGCTGGCAGCTTCACCTTGGCTGGTAATCCAAAACTGAGGGCACCCCACACTGTTATTTTAAATAAATAAATAATTAAAAAAAACACATGGGGGTCCCCCCAAAATTGAATCACCAGCCAAGGTAAAGCGGACAGCTGGGGTCTGATATTCTCAGACTAGGAAGGTCCATGGTTATTGGACTCTCCCCAGCATAAAAATAGCAGGCCGCAGCCGCCCCAGAAGTGGCGCATCCATTAAATGTACCAATCCTGGTGCTTTGCCCCAGCTCATCCCGCGCCCTGGTGCGGTGGCAAACAGGGTAATATATGGGGTTAATACCAGATGTGACAAGTGGCGGCCATGGAAGACAGTGACAGCACAGACGTCGGGAGGGCAGGACTTCATCACCGCAGGTAAGGAACTTCAATAACCCCCTGACGGCAGCGCTAGTCATCCGGCTAGTCATCCCGGTGGCTGCTATCACTGCAGTGTGGGCAGCTGCGGACACCGTACAATACGGGCAGCTGAAGACACTGCTGACTGGGCAGCCACAGGGCTGGAACGGGACACAGACTGCAGCAGCATTCAACGGAAGTCACACGAAAGTGCTTCTGTGTGGTTTTCGGGGATTTTTGCACACGTAGCCAGGGTAAATATCGGGTTACTAAGCAAAGCGCTTTGTTTGGATACCCGATATTTACCTTGGTTACCAGCTTACCGCTAGAGTTGAGCGCGGTTCGCGGTTCGAGGTTCTCCAGTTCTAGGCTCGAGTGATTTTGGGGCCTGTTCTAGATCGAACTAGAACTCGAGCTTTTTGCAAAAGCTCGATAGTTCTAGAAACGTTCCAGAACGGTTCTAGCAGCAAAAAAACAGCTAATTCCTAGCAGGCTTTCCGCTGTAATAGTGTAAGTCACTCTGTGACTCACACTATTATGAAATTTCAGTGTATAGTGTGCGGGAACAGCGCCTTCAGATCACTGCTGTTTGTATAATGGCCATTTTTTTTTTTTCCTTGTCTTCCTTCCCTAAGCGCGCGCGTGTAGTGGGGAGGGCCAGCATGTCAGCCAATCCCAGACACACACACAGCTAAGTGGACTTTTAGCCAGAGAAGCAACGGCATGTGTGATAGGATGTCCATGTCACATGTCCCTGCATTATAAAACCGGACATTTTCCTCCAGCACGCCATTATCTGCCTTCTGCGTCCTTGGTGTCAGACATCACTGGCGCAGCTCCTATCGCCGATACAGCTGTATTACGCTCCATACACAGCGCTGTACAGCATAGGGATAGCACTCTCTATCAGTCCTTTTAAGGGCTCGTACCGGCAGGGTCAGAGCCATAGGTGACAGGTCCTGAAAACAGAGACAGCGGCTGTGTAGCTAAGGTCAGGGATTTCCTCGCTGCATTTCCCCATTAGGAGGGAATAGAAAGGCAGGCTTCCATTCCTCTACCCAGAGCCCTACAACCCTGGCACTGTACCCTCCTGTCCTCTGCACACTCCAACTCATTAAAACTAAGCAATTATACTAGCAAACACTGAGTGTACCTAGTGGCATCCTAAACGTGGCTATTGGACTTTTGTATAGTCCCACTAGTGCAAAGATATTTGCAGCACGTCTGCCTGCATTGCACACTCAAACTCATTATAACTAAGCCATTATACTAGCAAACACTGAGCATACCTAGTGGCATCCTAAACGTGGCTATTGGACATCTGTATAGTCCCACTAGTGCAAAGATATTTGCAACACGTCTGCCTGCATTGCACACTCAAACTCATTGTTACTAAGCCATTATACTAGCAAACACTCAGTGAACCTAGTGGCATCCTAAACGTGGCTATTGGACTTCTGTATAGTCCCACTAGTGCACAGATATTTGCAGCACGTCTGCCTGCATTGCACACTCAAACTCATTCTAACTAAGCCATTACACTAGCAAACACTGAGCGTACCTAGTGGCATCCTAAACGTGGCTATTGGACTTTTGTATAGTCCCACTAGTGCAAAGATATTTGCAGCACGTCTGCCTGCATTGCACACTCAAACTCATTATAATTAAGCCATTATACTAGCAAACACTGAGTGTACCTAGTGGCATCCTAAACGTGGCTATTGGACTTTTGTATAGTCCCACTAGTGCAAAGATATTTGCAGCACGTCTGCCTGCATTGCACACTCAAACTGATATTTACTAATCCATTATACTAGCAATTTATGCTGCCAGTTTAAGGGCCATAGTTGCATTGTCAGGGATATTTATTCTTTATTATTCTGCTGTTAATAAAGCTAGACCACCGCTGCAATCTACACCACCTCTCAATTTTTACTACAACATTTTCAGTGCACAATCTTATTGCCATCAACATGAGTGGCAAAATGACAGATGCTGGTGGAAAGGGGAAGACGCATGGTGGAAAAGGAAAAAAAGGGTTTGTCCGTGGGGAAGGTGGCAAAGCTCCATTATCATCTGCTGAAGATAGACCATCTACCAGCAAAAGTAAGATGTCTACTACTTACCGTGGACAATCCGATGTGCTCCCTTTTTTACGGACACGAACAACAGGAACAAAGGTAGATGATGGCCAAAAAAGGAAAATGCTTGAATGGATCTCAAGTGGTCCAACAAGTGCCCTCTCAGCCACTTCAAGTACCGCATCCAAAAAACACCAGTCCTCTGAGTTGTCATCCCAATAAACTTGCTTTCTCCCAGCTCTGAAGTCTCCATCAGCCCTGCACAGTATGGTGGAACTGAGATGGCTGAGTCTGCAGAGCTGTTCAGTCACACTATAGCCTGGGAATCAGAGGTCTGCTCCCAAGCTACAGTGAGTACAGAACAGGAAATGGTCTGCAGTGATGCCCAGAACCTTTGTAACTCTGATTGAGGCCATGAGGACCAAGTTTCTGAGCATAATGTTGACCCTTTGTCACAAACTGTAACACCTGTGGTTATAGACAATGAGGAACATACTGATGAAGGTGAGACGCAGATACCCGATTGGGAAGACAACTTAAATATTCGGTCAGGGCAAGAAGAGGCTCGGTCTGAGGGGGAGGGGAGTGCAAACACAACAATTGATGATGAAGTTGTAGATCCCACCTACTGTCAACCCACAGTCAGGCACTCGAGGAGATCAACAGAGGTGGTGGAGGAGGATGCAACTGATGACGAAGTTACCTTGAAAACCTGATGGGGTTAAGGTTGAAAACCTTAAAACTATGACCTGACAAATGTCTACAATCTACACCCACTCGGCAGTACTTATGTCTGGCAGCTGCATTTGACGAGCATGTTTCAGCTGGAATTGGGATACTGCCCTCTGCTGCTCATGGATCCTGGCCAACATATGATAGGTTGAATTTCATCTCGTAGGGAGGTCACATATTAGTCTGTGATGAAGCAAGTGTAAGCGCTGCAGCAGCACTGCCAGGCCAGCAAAAGAGGGAGATGACTTGCGGAAATGCAGCCTCCCCGCATCATCACCGGGCCCCGGGATCACCAACCCCTACCCACGGAGGGGATAACATCCTAGCTGCTTCCTACCATCTCTCCCGGGATCTCCGTCACCAGCAGCGGTGGTGCCATCATCACCACGTCCCGTGGGTGGCGTCACAAACTATCTCCACAAACAAATCGTCCCTTTTCACTCATGGGTGAGGAGCGCTGCTTGAGTCCCCGGGTCCAGCCCCCCGCTCGAGCCACCGAGCATGGTGAGCGCGCCCATCCGCCCACGACAATTACTGCTGGTATTCCCCCAAGAGATATGATCCTGATCAATATGTGTTGTATTGACTGTAAATTGTCCAGATAATGATGGTCAGGACTAGAGATGAGCAATGTTCGAATCGAACCATTTTCCAATTTTAAATTCGAGTTGTTTTGGGCGGTGTTCGAGTCATTCAACGAACTCAAACAATTTGCTTCACGTTCGATAGTTCAAGTTACCATTCGATAACGGTTCAATCACCAAAAGAGTGGCTTTTCACAGTAAGGCTATGTGCGCACGTTGTGTATTTGCATGCATCCTGCATCCCCAGCACAATCCCTCTCTCTTTCCTACTCACCGATCAGCTGCACGGCTGTCACAAAGCTCCGGCGGCTTTTCCTCTTTTGAAAATAGCTGCCACTCATTATTCAATCTGGTATTCCGTGCTTTCCCCGCCCACCGGCGCCCATGACTGGTTGCAGTCAGACACGTCCCCACACTGAGTGACAGCTGTCTCACAGCAACCAATCACAGCCGCCGACGGGCGGGTCTATATCGTGCAGTAAAATTAATAAATAGCTATTTAAAAAAAAAAAAACTGCGGTCCCTCCAATTTTGATATTAGCCAAGATAAAGCCACACGGCTGGAGGCTGGTATTGTCAGGATGGGGAGCGCCACATTATGGGGAGCCCAGCACCCTAACAATATCAGCCAGCAGCCGCCTGGAATTGCCACATCCATTAGATACGACAGTCCCAGGAGTCTACCCGGCTCATCCCGAATTGCTCTGGTGCGGTGGCAATCGGGGTAATAAGGTTAGGTTAATCATGACAGGTCCCCGAGATACTTTCCATGATTAACCTGCAAGTGAAAGTAAATAAACACACACAATTAAAAATCCTTTATTTGGAATAAAAGACAAAAAAAAACCCTCAGAGAGAGATTGAAGATTTTACGAGTTAGGTGAGTAGTGATGACTGGAGAGAAAGAGTAGGTGTGAGGGAAAGGGATCAGTAGGGCAAGTGGTAGGAAGAGAAGAGGAGAGGAGCCTGGAGACTTCTTTCTCTGGGACTGGGTCAAACCCTGTTTAAGTCCGGACATATTTAGGGGAGGGGGTGACATTATTGGCTCAGAAGAAGACATTTCTTTATGGGGACCAGGGATATGTGGCTGTTCTGGTGAGTAAAACAAGATATATATATATATATATATATATATATATAAAAATATATATATTTTGTGTGTATGAATTGTTGGGTAGAGGATTGAACTGTTTATTTTATTAATTTTTCTTCCCCATATAAACAGGGGTGATATTTGTTGTAATAAATCTGGTTATTGCTTTACTTCTGTATTTGAAACTCATTTTCCATGTCGATGGCATCACTGTATAAACATGGATTCAAATCCCAACTGTTGCCGAGGGTGTTACAGTATCGTTCTGAACAAAGCCATCCTGGCCAAAACGTTAGAGAAAAATCTGTCAATTTTTGGTCATCACCCTCCTTGGCTTTTCTTTTGGCTCTGATTTCTAATTTTCACTATTTTTAAAACATTTTTACTATATTGGCAAAACATGAGTGTGTAGTGTCTACCATCCATGCTCAGGACCGTTATGAGCTTAGTTCCTTCACATGGAAGTCTGCAGAGATGAGCTTTGGGCTCTAGACCACACATAGGACCCAGTGTTTAATATGTGATTTTTTTACTGAAATTCTGTTCTCCATACATGTTGATTCTTACTGTTCATAGGTAACTGGTAAAGATTAACACAATTATCCTAGTAGGATTAAATTCAAATGGAATTAAAAAAAAATCTAAATGGTCTAGAATACAATTGTTTGCAATTTGCGCTACGCAAATTTATGACAGTAATGGCTAGCTGGCTTCCATTTTGCTATGCTATGCAATTTTCAATTTTGTTTTTAAATAAATAGTCACACATATCCCTCTTACCCACAACACTGTTGCTCTCTTTTCTAGATTCACACTGGTTTGCCTTATTTCCTTCAGGTGGTGTTTCTGCCATGACTGGGCCTCTAACGTGCCATTGCACCTCACTAACCAGTCTTCAGACGATGCACATAGTAGCGTTGTGCCATCACAACATTTGCCATGATGGCCGAGTGAGAAGAGCCATCAATGTACAAGTCACAAAAAAGAACCAAGTCCAGAAGACGGCCAAAGATGATGAGCGCGATGGAGATAAAAGTTTGTAATTTTTCAGGGTCTCTGAAATATTTTCATGTATTCAATATTTTCATGTATATTAATATATGAAATTACTCTTGGATTCCCAAAAGTGGCTGGTGACTTCTAGATTTATTTTTATTTTCCTCCATTGGCCAGAACACAGGAGACTCCTAAGAAAAAATCAGAGATATCTTCGGGGATTTATTCCACCCGGCATCTTACCTGCATTTTATACATATATATCCACAGGTATCCACAGGCCGCACATTTATTTGCTTCATGACCAATTCTCTGTCGACTAACATTATTATCCTTCTCAAAAGAGCTACAGTTAAAATATATTGTAGGAATGAACGTCAAGAGCAAAGAAATTACTGATGTGAGTAGAAATGAGTGTTTATTATATTGCAATCATTAAATGAAATGAGAAGCCGGCTATCTTTACATATATTCATATGTTTGAAAAGACACTAACATTACATCAAATATTATTCATAAAGACAATGTTGTTTTTATATAATGAATTCATAGTTGTTTGTGCTGTGTAATTCACAGTTTGGTGAAGCTCGATGTCCTGCACCGGAAGTAATAGAGGATGGACGTAGTTTTCTTCTATCAGGATTATAAAACAGAGGACGGATTTTTAGGAGTTTGTTGGATTAGATTATTTGACTGTTTGTGTAACCCCCCCATATTTCTCCTCCAAGGAAGACCTTATTCACAAAAGATTATGAAAATTCGTTCACGTTTTATCCAGAAATAACAAAATTCAACCATCTTGTCATCCACGTGCCATCAGTATTTCAACTTTATATCTTATTTTTACTTCCATATAATATACTGTAGATTTTATACAGCAGAAATTTTATATAAAAAAAATATATAGTTTTCAATGTTATTAACTGCTCTGGATTCCTAAAAATTGAATCCATGTTGATGGTGGCCATGTGACAGCCGTTGTGTAACACGTCTATGGAGTTTCATTGGTGATTCTGATTAGAAAGAAAGTATATGCTGAAATGTTCTGCATGTGGATCACTGAACCATGCACAATATCAATCACTTGATTGACTTCCATTGATCCGTGTGCAGCCTGTATGCAATCAGCTTTACATGGAAATCACGCTCACATATAAATTGCTGATCTCAAAGAGCCGATAAACATCAAAGAATTAACTTAAATGAGACATTAACACATCTAAATTCAAGAACAATATTTTTCAAACCCATTGTGATGGGTAATAATAATAATATTTATTAATTTATAAAGTTCTATTAATTCCGCAGCGCTTTACATACATTAGCAACATGAACTCCATTGGGGCTCACAATCTAAATTCCCTATCTGTATGTCTTTGGAGTGTGGGAGGAAACCGGACAACCCGGAGGAAACCCACGCAAACACGGGGAGAACATACAAACTCCTTGCAGTAGTACTGACAAACCAGGGGTTTCTAAACTGGCCCTAAGATTGGGACCCCTTTGCTCACCCTCACTCCGGGGGTACCCTTGAAGGTAGGGAGGCCCAGATCCCTGACCTGGCCCTGTTTCCTGTCCGAGCCTTGATCTTACTCCCCTCAACCCTGGAAGCGTGCCAGAAACTCTGTAAAAAACCCACAGAAAAGACAGGAAAAACGAAACATCGTAGACACTGCACTCAGTCACAGAGGAGAGACAATATGTGTACTGGGGAATACAAAATTGGGTAGGGAGAAACTCACAACAGGTGAACATTCACATCATGCAACCGAGCTACTGTTGTACACCACAAACTGAGACTGGGATAGCTGAAGCCAGTGCCATAACTATAAACTTCGGGGCCCCTGGGCAAAGCTTCATAGTGGGGCCCCTCAACATTTCAATTACTAGAGGTTGTGCGGACCGTGGTGAAGCTGCTACGCATTGTTGTATATATAACACACAGGCTTTACCACGTTCTGGAAGACCTTTAATAGATTTTGTTTATGATGCAAGTTTTAGAAGTTAAATATTCAGTGAATATGTTTGGAAAATTAATAACGTGAATAATTCCAAATATTGCACAATTTTCTAATAACTGTAAATGTTTATTAAATAATAAGTATTTTTAGACAGTATATATTTAAACTTTGTTCACCTAAACATAACAGTACTTAAACATTACCAATTTGTTCCATTTTAAACAACTACTTAAACATTTGTTTCCAAACTTTCAGAGAAAAAACAAACCTCATGCAAATGTAACCAATCAAATCATGCATCCCTTTCTTCTCATCATTCCCTGTCGAGTGGTTTTCACATCCAGCCATGCTGCTAAGTTCTTCTCACTTTTTTCAGGCTCCAAGTTTCTTCTTTTTGCAGTCTGTCTTTTTTTATTTCCACTAGGCTGGTGCCGGATTCGTTTCATAATAAACCGTTTTATTAACACACACAATCACAGTACCATATTTTCCGGCGATGGAGTATAAATAAGACTACTTTTTAACCCCTGAAAATCTTCTTAGAATTCATGGATCGTCTTATAGCCAGGTGCAGGGCGCCATGGCCACCTACTGGCAAAGAGGCAGTGCGGCTGCCGAGGATATGTGCACTGTGTCCAGGAGGAGAGAGACTGGAGCTGACATTTCTGCCTCCCCCAGCAGGTGCCACAGGTACAGCAGCAGTCACTATTGCTCCCTCCCGGTTGTGAGGAGAGTGGGGGTTGTACACAGCTCTGATTATTGAAAATAAGAGGCAGATGATTGAGAAGATAGATTATGATACTGCATGACCCGGAGTCGGGAGGAATGTGTGATTATGGAGACTTCCCCCTCCTCCCTCCCCCTCGCAGCAGTATAGACCTGCACCCTCGCAGCAGTATAGACCTGCACCCTTGCAGCAGTATAGACCTGCAGACTGGAGAGGGGCCGGGCTTCTCACAGTTTGTCACAGAGATATTTGTGTCTACTGAGACTGTCTGTCTCCTCTCAAAACAAGTACTCAGTGTCAGTGCACGTCGCAGCCGCTGCCAGAACTATTGGCTGAGTCACCGCCTGGCGCAACACCACATGATCAGCTAACAGTCTACTGTCTGCCATAGAGCTCCTGTTACTAAGCGAAATAGCGTTTCCCCGTTTAAAGTAAATGAACAAAAAACATTTACGCTTGCACTTTAATGGATCTTTTCGTTATTTTTATTAACTTTAAACTCGAATAATATAGGAGCTGAGTATTTTATAAGAAATTAAAGTAATAAAATACAATTTTTTACCACCAGTTTTGGGCCCCTTGGGTGGTTGGGGCCCCGGGGCAGTGCCCCGGCTGCCCCGGCTGCCCAAGTTGTAGTTACGGCCCTGGCTGAAGCTATCTTTGGAAACCTCTTATTACACTCCCCAGCCTTAAATAGGAAGAAACCAGCTGGAGATGGTAATCAGAAGCCTGGCTCTCAGCGGAATAGTACTCTGCTCCAAAAGGATTAGCTCCTAAATAGCTTGGAGGAGTAAAACAACTCAGCTGATATCCAGCCGAGCTGAGCACTTAAGAGGAACCAGGTTGCATGTTGCACTCTGAAATGTAAACAGAGTCTGATGCTAAAGTCGTAATCCACTTGTGCGGAACCGGACAGCGCAATACACCCATACCTGAAGAGACTAACTTAAAAATATATAGTAAATAAAGCATAAAGAATCAAAAACCGCCATGGCCTAATTTATTCTTTTATTTGTTTATTTATTTTTTAGACAGTTGGTTTACAATAAAACAGATACATGAGCATGTTCAAAGTCTATAAATCGTTTTTTTTCCCTATCCATAAGAAAACAGATAAAGCAGATTACTGAAAAGAGATTCTGTACAAAGCCAAAATATGATTGTTCCTGGAATGTGTTTATTGATTTCTGCAAATTCATCTGAGGAAAAAAGACCCAGAAATTCAAGAAATCTGCAGCATATTTGTTATTTGTTCGAATCCTAAAGAATGCTCAGAGGCAGAAGGTTCTGCATCTAAATAGAGATTGTAGACCTCCAGACACACTGCAACACAACCTCATTCAGATACAGTATATAGCACTCATTTTGCATTATATAATCTATATCACATCTGTCTCTCACATGTTTATGCTGCATAATGTTCAATTTACATTTAGATTTTTCCTATTTTTTTGTGATTAGTTCTTAGTTTAGATTTTTTATACAACAAACATAATATAGCTGCATCACATCTTTAATAATCTAAACCTTCATATCACGGTGAATTTATATATAATATTTATTTTCTAGTGACTATATAACACTAACATATAACACAATGCTTTGAAATGATGTTAGGTTTCATAAAGGGTGAGCGTCCTCACCACTACATGATACTCCATTGGGGTCTTGGGTGCAGTCAGTGTCGATCGAGTATCACAAATGCGCAAATGTGTCATCTGTGAAATATCAAACACAAACTACACTATCACTTGACTATTTGATGGGCGCAGACACCCCAGTGAGAGCCACTTGCAGCCTCTCACTAGGGGTAAAAACATCATTTTCGGATGTAGTGTGTTTTAAAAAAAAACAAACAAAAAAACATCCACCATCCCTTGTAAATGCTCCATATATGGCTGGCTGTATGTGGGCAGAGAGCTTGACTGGCCATCAGAACTTCTTTACTGCTCGAGTTGAGTAACGAGCATCATAGTGATCACCCATCTTTATGAGCACCGAGCATTGTACTGCTCACCCATCATTAGTCTGTTCTGCTAAACCATCATTGGTCAGGATACAAATTTACAGTATAGAACACAATATACTCTGTATTTTTACATTCTTTATAAATCATGTATTTAGGATCTTCTAAGTTTCGTGTCTTATGATAAAAATCACTATTTTTTTGCTATTACAGGATTCAACTACTTCTTTGGTCATCATGCAGGACAACAGGACAGATGTCAATGAGTTCCATCTCTTAGGATTTAAAGTCAACCAAGAATTAAGACTTTTACTCTTTGTATTTTTCTTTGTGGTTTATGGACTAATAATATGTGGGAACCTCCTGATCATCACCCTGGTGTCCACCAGCAAGAACCTCCACACTCCAATGTACTTCTTCATCTCACAACTGTCCATTGGTGACATCTTGTTGCCCACAGATATTGTCCCCAACTTGCTCCACATTTTACTAAATAATGGGGGCACTATTACTTTTACTGGTTGTATCGTTCAGTTATATGTCTTTTGTGCTTCAGAAGATTTTGAATGTCTTCTCCTCGCTGTGATGTCTTTTGACAGATATGTGGCCATCTGTAATCCCCTCCATTATACATCTATTATGACAGTTGAACATTGTGTGATATTGGCCTCCATGTGTTGGGTGTTTGGATTTTCAATTGTTTTGATTCACAATTTAACAACAGCGAATCTGAACTTTTGTGGTCCAAATGTCATTGACCATTTATTCTGTGACCTTGTTCCTTTACTAGAACTTGCCTGTTCTGACACTTTCATAGTTGAATTAGAGCTAATTTTACTGAGCATTCCAGTCATTATAGTACCCACCACAATCATCATACTATCTTATACTTATATAGTTGTATCAATCTTACAAATCCCATCCAGTACTGGCAGACAGAAAGCCTTCTCCACTTGTAGCTCCCACCTCATTGTGGTCTCCATATTCTTCTGGACAATATTCTGTGTTTATGTCTTTCCATCCCAAGGCCGAACACTCACGATGAGTAAAATTCTATCAATGCTATATACTGTGTTTACTCCTTTGGTTAACCCCATTATTTATACCTTGAGAAATGAAGATATTAAAAAATCCATACGTAATACCATCTGTAAGCTTGCAACTAGGAAAATCCTCCACAATATTCTATAATTATAAGCCACAGACTGGACTAAAAGACAGATCTTACGGCACTGCCAGTCAATAATCTTCAAGATGTATGTGAAAGATCTTATTTTGCCTTTTATGGATTTTATGCCAAGGTTTTTTTCAGATTGGAAGATTAGCCAAACTGATTTGTTACAGATGCAAATAAACCCTATGTTCTAAGAAGAATTGCTCCAGTAATGATTACGTCAGGTGATCAAAAGTCCACGTCCAATCTGTGAAATATGTATCATCTTCGAAATGAGTTACACAATGAGATCCAAATGATATTCTCTCATTGTAGGTTGTATACAATTTTCTATCCATTAGTGACTTACCTGCTAACTGTGTGATCAAAATCTCATTGGTTACTCTTGGGGATTCAGACAATAAACATTATGATGATCTTCACAAGTGCTATAGACGACAACATGATTTAATTCTACCTTAAAGACAGGAGCCTTACCACATCTGCAGTTTGCAGATATCTTCATAAAGTCACAAGTAGTGATGGGCGATCCCCCTGTGGTCGGGATCGGGGAGACTCGCCTTATCGTTTTGTAAAGATCGGGATCGAAATAACACGATCTTGCATCCAATCAGCGAACTCGGGCTTTACAGTAATGGGATAAGGCGGGAGAGCTGTAAAATAAAGAATATAGTTAATAATAAACATTGTCATTATATTTACAGGTCCTGCGACACGTTCTGCAGACTCTGTCTCCCACCGCTTCTGCTTCCGAATCCTATCATCTCTGTGCCCTCCCAGTAACCTCCGTGATTAAAGAACCTTCCATGATGTCATAACCATGTGACCAGTCACACGTGAATTTTGTACTATCTCATTGGTTACAGACTGGTCATATGGTAATGACGTCATGCAAGGTCCTGTATTGTCAGTGGATATTGATGGGCAAACATACTCGCTGGAACTCTGTGCTTGCCCAAGCATCTCAGTACTCGATATACTCAGCAAGCGCCGAGTGTCGGCGAGATACTCAGACACATGCTTGGCTCCCCATCCATGCATGTTGGCGCTTTTTACAGAGTCAGCCCACATGCAGAGATTGGTTGCCAAACACTGTAGTGCCACAGGCAGTGAATAGCAGCACCAGGAGTCAGGTGATCGGAGATCACTGTTGTTTTAGTGACCCGGTTGTTAGTTACTATGGCATCGGTGGCAGCGGTGACGTCACCGCTTACCAACCCACAGTCTCTGCTCACTCATTGAATGATTAGACATCACGAGTGAGCAGAAGCGTCTTCCTCCCCCGTGCTGACTGATATAGCAGAGCTAGATTGGTGACAGAAGACAGAAGACCAGGATTGTGGAGGGGTGAGAGGGAATAATAAAGATGAAGTCTCTAAGTGTGTCTGTGTTTTTATTTATTTCTAATAAAGTATTTTTTATCTGTGTGGTTTCTTTTCTTTAACCCTTTATTGCAGATTCTTAAAGGCCGGGTCAAACTTGGCCTGCCATTAAGAATCCCGGGCTTAATACCAGCTGGTAAAACAAAGCTGGTATTACCCCTTATTACCCAGCGTGCCACCCAGCACCAGGGCCACTGGAGAAGTTAAATTCAGCACCTGAAGATGTGACTTCTATGAAAGCGCCATTTCCTGGGGCAGCTGCAGACTGCAATATGCAGAAGGGAGGACCCAGAAAGCTTGGGCCACCCTGCACTGTAGATTTCAATCCCCAGCTACCTAGTTGTACCAGCCATTTGCTGCTTGGATTACCTTTAGCTAGCAATAGAAAATGCAGCGGGAGCCCACGCATATCTTTTAATTATTTTTTAAATAAATAAAAAAAAAAAATAATGTGCTTCCTTGTATTTTGATTGCCAGCCAAGGTACTGCCAGGCAGATGGGGGTGGAAGCCCCTACCCGTCTGCTGTATGTGCTCAGAGAATCAAAAATACCGCAGTGCGCTATGTAATTTTATTAAATTATTTATTTTTATAAAACTATATATTTATACAATTGTATATATATACACATATACATATATATACACATATATATATATATATATATATATATATATATATATATATATATACAGCTCTGGTAAAAATTAAGAGACCACTGCAAAATTTTAAGTTTTCCTGATTTTTCTCTTTATAGGTATATTTTTTAGTAAAATGTAAATTGTTCTTTTATTCTATTATCTACTGACAACATGTCTCCGAATTTTCAAGCGATACACTTTGTACTTATTTTCTGAAAATACTAGTTTATAGAATAAAAGAACATTTTGCATTTTACTCAAAAATATTCCTATAGAGAAATAGATCAGGTCTCTAAATTTCTCCTAGAGCTATATATATATATACTAGAAGGTGGCCCGATTCTACGCATCGGGTATTCTAGAATTTACGTATTGTGTAGTTCATGTATGATTTTTGTTATATATATATATGTTGTGTGTAGTTACCAAGTGTTTGTGTAGGCGCTGTACATGTTCTGGGTGTTGTCTGGGTGTGACGGGGGTGAGAGCGGTGTTGTATGTGTGTTGCGTTGTTTGTGGAGCGCTGTGTGTCTGTAGCGTTGTGTGTTGCGCGGTTTGTGTGTGTGTGGTGTGTTTTGGGGGGAGGTATGTTTTGTGTAATGTGTGTTGTGCGGTATGTGCGTATATTTGTGTGTGCCGCGGTGTTTGTGTGTTGGGTGTTGTGTGTGTGCAGCGTTGTCTGTGTGTGTAGGTGTCTGTGTAGGGCAGTTGTTTGTGGTTCCCAGTGTGTGTGTGTGTGTGTGGTGTGTTGTGCACTTCCCATCGTGCTCCATCCGCCATGCTGCGCACTCCCAAACGTGCACCATCCGCCATGCTGCGCACTCCCAAACGTGCACCATCCGCCATGCTGCGCACTCCCAAACGTGCTCCATCCGCCAGGCTGCGCACTCCCAAACGTGCTCCATCCGCCATGCTTCGCACTCCCAAACGTGCTCCATCCGCCATGCTGCGCACTCCCAAACGTGCTCCATCCACCATGCTGCGCACTCCCAAACGTGCTCCATCCGCCATGCTGCGCACTCCCAAACGTGCTCCATCCGCCATGCTGCGCACTCCCAAACGTGCTACATCCGCCATGCTGCGCACTCCCAAACGTGCTCCATCCGCCATGCTGCACACTCCCAAACGTGCTCCATCCGCCATGCTGCGCACTCCCAAACGTGCTCCATCTGCCATGCTGCGCACTCCCAAACGTGCTCCATCCGCCATGCTGCGCACTCCCAAACGTGCTCCATCCGCCATGCTGCGCACTCCCAAACGTGCTCCATCCGCCATGCTGCGCACTCCCAAACGTGCTCCATCCGCCATGCTGCGCACTCCCAAATGTGCTCCATCCGCCATGCTGCGCACTCCCAAACGTGCTCCATCCGCCATGCTGCGCACTCCCAAACGTGCTCCATCCGCCATGCTGCGCACTCCCAAACGTGCTCCATCCGCCATGCTGCGCACTCCCAAACGTGCTCTATTCCCCATGCTGCGCACTCCCAAACGTGCTCCATCCCCCATGCTGCGCACCCCCCATTGTAGTCCATCCCCCATGCTGCACCAGCATCAGCCTCTCTACCCGCAGCATCAGCCTTCTGTCCCCAGCATCAGCCCCTCTCTGTCCCCAGCCTCAGCCCCTCTCTGTCCCCAGCCTCAGCCCCTCTCTGTCCCCAGCCTCAGCCCCTCTCTGTCCCCTCCTCTGGCGACACTCACACACACGATCGCATCCACTCACACACACGATCGCATACACTCACACACACCCGATCCCGACACTCACACACACGATCGCATCCACTCACACACACGATCGCATCCACTCACACACACGATCGCATCCACTCACACACACCCGATCCCGACACACACACACCCGATCGCATACACTCACAGACACTGACGATATCGCACATACGCGCTCACAGTCACAACATCCGGAGATACCACATGCTTCTGGCCATGTGATCCTCCGTCAGGTCCTGGAAGGTCACAACAGCACAGTATCGAGGCCGAGAAGCAAGGGATATCGCCGGATGCTGTGAGTGTGTGGATGCGATGTGATGTGTGTGTGAGGTGTGTGTGAGAGTGAGTGTGAGAGTGAGTGTGAGCTGATGTGTGTGTGTGTGTGTGTGCGTATGGATCTTCCGCCGCTACAGGACCTCGATGCGCTTGTAACCATGCCAACGTATCCCGTCCCCCGCTCGCACGGGAGCCCACACCACTCCCGTGCGAGCGGGGGATGGGGGATGGGGGGGGAGTACAGTACTCACCCCCCTTAACAGCCGTGTCAGTTCGGGGAATGCGCGGGGGGGGGAGAGGGGGGGGAGTACAGTACTCACCTCCGTGACAGCCCTGTCAGTTCGGGGAATGCGCGGGGGGAGGTGGGCGGGGCCAGAGCTAACGTGCGTTTCGTGAGGGGGGCGGGGCGTGGCGTGGCCGAATTGCCAATGCCTGCAGGGTGCCGGGGCGAGAGGCCAATCTGTGGGGGGGGGCGGAGGCTGGGCGAGCGGCTGGCCAATCCGTGTGGGGGCGCAGCCTGGGCGAGCGGCCAATCGGTGTGGGGGGGGCGGGGCCATGGCGAGCCAAGCGGCCAATCAGCTTTGTGTCACCGTAAAGACATGTCACGGTGACACTGTCACGGTGACAAAATTTTGGAGCATGACAGACAGACAGACAGACAGAATAAGGCAATTATATATATAGATATATATATATATATATATATATATATATACTAGAAGGTGGCCCGATTCTACGCATCGGGTATTCTAGAATTTACGTATTGTGTAGTTCATGTATGATTTTTGTTATATATATATATATGTTGTGTGTAGTTACCAAGTGTTTGTGTAGGCGCTGTACATGTTCTGGGTGTTGTCTGGGTGTGACGGGGGTGAGAGCGGTGTTGTATGTGTGTTGCGTTGTTTGTGGAGCGCTGTGTGTCTGTAGCGTTGTGTGTTGCGCGGTTTGTGTGTGTGTGGTGTGTTTTGGGGGGAGGTATGTTTTGTGCAATGTGTGTGTTGTGCGGTATGTGCGTATATTTGTGTGTGCCGCGGTGTTTGTGTGTTGGGTGTTGTGTGTGTGCAGCGTTGTCTGTGTGTGTAGGTGTCTGTGTAGGGCAGTTGTTTGTGGTTCCCAGTGTGTGTGTGTGTGTGGTGTGTTGTACACTTCCCATCGTGCTCCATCCGCCATGCTGCGCACTCCCAAACGTGCACCATCCGCCATGCTGCGCACTCCCAAACGTGCACCATCCGCCATGCTGCGCACTCCCAAACGTGCTCCATCCGCCAGGCTGCGCACTCCCAAACGTGCTCCATCCGCCATGCTTCGCACTCCCAAACGTGCTCCATCCGCCATGCTGCGCACTCCCAAACGTGCTCCATCCGCCATGCTGCGCACTCCCAAACGTGCTCCATCCGCCATGCTGCGCACTCCCAAACGTGCTCCATCCGCCATGCTGCGCACTCCCAAACGTGCTCCATCCGCCATGCTGCGCACTCCCAAACGTGCTCCATCCGCCATGCTGCGCACTCCCAAACATGCTCCATCCGCCATGCTGCGCACTCCCAAACGTGCTCCATCCGCCATGCTGCGCACTCCCAAACGTGCTCCATCCGCCATGCTGCGCACTCCCAAACGTGCTCCATCCGCCATGCTGCGCACTCCCAAACGTGCTCCATCCGCCATGCTGCGCACTCCCAAACGTGCTCCATCCGCCATGCTGCGCACTCCCAAACGTGCTCCATCCGCCATGCTGCGCACTCCCAAACGTGCTCCATCCGCCATGCTGCGCACTCCCAAACGTGCTCCATCCGCCATGCTGCGCACTCCCAAACGTGCTCCATCCGCCATGCTGCGCACTCCCAAACGTGCTCCATCCCCCATGCTGCGCACCCCCCATTGTAATCCATCCCCCATGCTGCACCAGCATCAGCCTCTCTACCCGCAGCATCAGCCTTCTGTCCCCAGCATCAGCCCCTCTCTGTCCCCAGCCTCAGCCCCTCTCTGTCCCCAGCCTCAGCCCCTCTCTTTCCCCAGCCTCAGCCCCTCTCTGTCCCCTCCTCTGGCGACACTCACACACACGATCGCATCCACACACACACACGATCGCATACACTCACACACACCCGATCCCGACACTCACACACACGATCGCATCCACTCACACACACGATCGCATCCACTCACACACACGATCGCATCCACTCACACACACCCGATCCCGACACACACACACCCGATCGCATACACTCACACACACAGACACTGACGATATCGCACATACGCGCTCACAGTCACAACATCCGGAGATACCACATGCTTCTGGCCATGTGATCCTCCGTCAGGTCCTGGAAGGTCACAACAGCACAGTATCGAGGCCGAGAAGCAAGGGATATCGCCGGATGCTGTGAGTGTGTGGATGCGATGTGATGTGTGTGTGAGGTGTGTGTGAGAGTAAGTGTGAGAGTGAGTGTGAGCTGATGTGTGTGTGTGTGTGTGTGCGTGTGGATCTTCCGCCGCTACAGGACCTCGATGCGCTTGTAACCATGCCAACGTATCCCGTCCCCCGCTCGCACGGGAGCCCACACCAATCCCGTGCGAGCGGGGGATGGGGGATGGGGGGGAGTACAGTACTCACCCCCCTTAACAGCCGTGTCAGTTCGGGGAATGCGCGGGGGGGGGAGAGGGGGGGGGGAGTACAGTACTCCTCTCCGTGACAGCCCTGTCAGTTCGGGGAATGCGCGGGGGGAGGTGGGCGGGGCCAGAGCTAACGTGCGTTGCGTGAGGGGGGCGGGGCATGGCGTGGCCGAATTGCCAATGCCTGCAGGGTGCCGGGGCGAGAGGCCAATCTGTGGGGGGGGCGGAGGCTGGGCGAGCGGCTGGCCAATCCGTGTGGGGGCGCAGCCTGGGCGAGCGGCCAATCGGTGTGGGGGGGCGGGGCCATGGCGAGCCCAGCGGCCAATTAGCTTTGTGTCACCGTAAGGACATGGCACGGTGACACTGTCACGGTGACACAATTTTGGAGCATGACAGACAGACAGACAGACAGAATAAGGCAATTATATATATAGATATATATATATTTATATATTTTTTTATATATAGATATATATATATATCTAGGAAAAAAATATATATATAATATATATATATATATATATATATATTTAATTACACAATACATAGTTGTATAAAAATAAATAACTTAATAAAATGACATAGTGCTCCGCAGTATTTTTGATTCTCAGGGCAGAAGAAGCAGATGGCTACGAGCTGCCACCCCAACCCCCGCGCCGTTAACTTGGCTGGCGATCAAAATACAGGGAAGCCCATTAATTTTTTTTATTTAAAAAAATAATAAAAACAATAATAAAAAAATGATTGTGCTCCCGCAGTATTTTGATCGCCAGTTAGGTAAAGTCAGGCAGCTGGGGGCTGGGACTCTTGGCAGCCCGCATCCGCCCCTGGAAATGCCACATTGTTTCTTAGCACTAGTGATGAGCGAGTACCAAAACGCTCGGGTGCTCGAGGCTCAGGCCGAGCATCCCAAGATACTCGTGTACTCAGCCCGAGCACCAAGCCCAATGTTATCCTATGGGAGTCCCGAGTATTTTTCTGAAATGACCCCCGGCAGCATGCAGAAACCCTAAAAATGTCACAAAAGTCTCAGAAGAGTGCTCAAATGACATGGCAACAGCATGGGGAAGACCCCTTGAAGCATTTATCACTCAAAAGTCACAGCTGTGAACAATTTTGTCCGAGTTTTACGCCATTTTTACGGACTCACCAGAAAACCTTCCAAAATGACACCAAAATGAATTTTCATGGCGGAAATGTTAAGGGCACATACCCAATAGTGAGATAGAGCTGGTGTATGTTACTTTTTGAGATTATTACATGAAAGATTTTACGTAAAAACATTGTGTGGCACTCCGATATCCAAAACGCACGTTTTGTGCTTTTTACTAGCGATGTCGGTCATTTTTTTTTTTTCATTCTATCTCCCGTCGGTCGGTCTCTGTCGGTCTGTCTCTCTCTGTCTTGTCTGTCCCCCTCTCACAGTCTGTCGGTCAGTCTCCCCCCTCTCTCATACTTACCGTTCCCCGATCACTGCCGCGGCGCTGCCCAGCTGTTCACTAAACTCCGGCAGCTTTTCCTCTTTTGAAAAAGCCGGCCGCTCATTAATCAATCTCGTATTCCCTGCTTTCCTGCTTTTTGGCGCCTATGATTGGTTGCAGTGAGACACGCCCCCACGCTGAGTGACAGGTGTCTCACTGCACCCAAACACAGCAGCCGGTGTGTGTGTGTATACTGTGCAGTGAAATAAATAATTAAATAATTTTAAAAAACGGCGTGCGGTCCCCCCAATTTTAATACCAGCCAGATAAAGCCATACGGCTGAAGGCTGGTATTCTCAGGATGGGGAGCTCCACGTTATGGGGAGCCCCCCAGCCTAACAATATCAGTCAGCAGCCGCCCAGAATTGCCGCATACATTATATGCGACAGTTCTTGGACTGTACCCGGCTCTTCCCGATTTGCCCTGGTGCGTTGGCAAATCGGGGTAATAAGGAGTTAATGGCAGCCCATAGCTGCCACTAAATCCTAGATTAATCATGTCAGGCGTCTCCCCGAGATTCCTTCCATGATTAATCTGTAAATTACAGTTAAAAAACACACACACCCGAAAAATCCTTTATTAGAAATAAAAACACTATCAAAGTCCCTCATCACCAATTTATTAACCCCGACAAACCCTCCATGTCCGGCGTAATCCACAGTCCTCCAGCGTCGCGTCCAGTTCTGCTGCATGCAAGTGACAGGAGCTGCAGAATACACCGCCGCTCCGGTCAGCTCCACGCAGCAACTGAGGTGAGTATCGCGATCAGCTGAGCTGTCACTGAGGTTAATCGCGGCCACCGCTGGATCCAGCGGTGGCCGTGAGTTACTTGACTGACAGCAGCTGATCGCGCTACTCACCTCAGTTGCTGTGTGAAGCTGACACATGTGAGCGGGGAAAGCAGGGAATATGAGATGGCTGTGTGCAGAGCACAGCGCGCCCACCGGTATAAAGGGTCGGTCACGCTGTGCGGGCCAGCCAATCACTGCAATTCCACAACTAACAGGGCTGTGGCATTGCAGTGGTCTGCCAGCCAATCCCTGCATGAGGGCTGGCTCTCAAAAGAGCGCCAACATGCAGGGATGAAGACCACGAGTACAGCACGAGTATCGCGAGATTACTCGGTACCCGCCGAGTAGCCCGAGTACAGTGATACTCGTGCGAGTACCGAGTAGTGACAAGCATACTCGCTCATCACTACTTAGCACCATTTTCAGGTGCTTTCCCGGCTCATCCAGCAGCCCTGGTACCTTCACATGGAAGTCTGCAGAGATGAGCTGTAGGTTCTAGAGCAGAGATAAGACACAGTGTTTAATATGTGATTTTTTTTTACTGAAAGTCTATTCTCTATACGGGTTGATTCTTACTGTTCATAGGTAACTGGTAAAGATTAACACAATTATCCTAAAAGGATTAAATTCCAATGGAATTTTACAAAAATGTAAATTGTCTAGAATACAATTGTTTTCAATTTTTTCTATGCAAATTTATGACAGTAATGGCTAGCTGGCTTCCATTTTGATAAAGTCATACAGTGTCAAATTTTTGTTTTTTAATTGAATACTGACCCACACGTATCCCTCATACCGCGCACTCCTTTCTCCAATCAACTGTGCCTCTCCATTTTAGCTTCACACTGATTGGCCTTCCCTTCAGGTCGGGTTTCTGCCGTGACCAGACCTCTAACTGGCCATTGCATTGTGCTGACCAGTCTCCAGACGACGCACATATTAACATTGTGCCATCACAATATGTGCCAAAATGGTGAAGGGGTAAAAGCCATAGAAGCACAGGTCACAAAAAAAACCTGGCCAAGAAGAGGGCCAAAGCTGATTAGCCTGCAATTAGAAAAATCATCCACATTATTCTATAGAAATTTGAGTTGAGCGAGTACCCAACTATTAGTACTTGCTGTGCTCATAACGAGTACTGTCTAAAACTCGCGTATTTGTTCCGAATAGTGTGTGGAATGCAAGTCACTGGGGAAAACTCGCAATGAAATGAGTACTTTGAATGTTGTACTATTCCCTACTCGCACAAATAGTACAACATTCGGGTTAGTCGTTACTTTGTGAGTATTCCCCAGTGACTTGCATTCACTATTCGGAACAAATACGCGAGTTTTAGACAGTACTCGTTATGAGTATAATGAGTACGAATAGTTAGGTACTTGCTCAACTGTATAATAAGGCTGCTTTCACACATCAATTTTTTGCAATCAGGCACAATACAGCACTTTGCAGAAAAAACACATCCGTTTTTTTTTCCGCTGGATGCGTTTTTTCCCTCATAGACTTGCATTAGCGCCGGATTGTGCCGCATGGCCTTGCGTTGCATCCGTTTTTTGCCGGATGCGGCATATTTAGTCGATGCGGCGGCCGGATGGAACGTTGCCTGTAGCGTTTTTTGTCTGCAGCAAATAAACGCATCACGTCGAATTCAGTGCAATACAGCGTGATTTACAACCGCATCCGTCAAAAAACGGACGGGCTGCATGGAAAAACTTATGCAACGGATCCGTTTTTTTCACCGAATCCGTTGCATAGGTTTTTGAGCCGGATTGTGCCTGATGCAAAAAAAGTGATTTGTGAAAGCAGCCTAAGGGGTACTTTGCACGCTGCGACATCGCTAGCCGATGCTAGCGATGCTGAGCGCGATATTACCCGCCCCCATCGCACATGCGATATGTAGTGCGAGCTGCTGTAGCGAACATTATCGCTACGGCAGCTTTACATGGATTTACCTGGTCGGCGACGGCGTGGTGACTGCCGAAGAATCCCTCCCTCAAGGGGGAAGTTCGTTCAGCGTCACAGCGACGTCACCGCGACGTCACTAAGCGGCCGGCCAATAGCAGCGGAGGGGCGGAGATGAGCGGGATGTAAACATCCCGCCCACCTTCTCCCTTCCGCATAGCCGGTGGACGCAGGTAAGGAGATGTTTGTCGCTGCTGCAGCTTCACACACAGCGATGTGTGAGCTGCATGAACGAAAAACAACATTGTACCTGCGGACGCACCTACATTGTCAAAATGAATGACGTGACATAGATCATCGATTTTTGACTGTTTCACGCTCGTTCATCTTCTCTCCTAGGCTTTACATGTTGTGACATCGTTACTGGCGCCGGATATGCATCACTTTCGATTTGACCCCGACGATATCGCAGTAGCGATGTCGCAACGTGCAAAGTACCCCTAAGTGTGATGGGTGTAAGATAAAATCTTGCAATTTTTTTGGTCTCTGAAATATTGTCATGTATAAATATATGTTAATATATGGAATGACTCCTGAATTCCCAAAAGTGGCTGGTGACTTCTAGATTTATTTTTATTTTCCTTTATTGGCCAGAGAGACAAAGATATCTTCTGAAATTTATTCCACTCAACATCTTACTTGCATTTCATGCATAAATAGCCACAAATATCCACAGGCCGCTCATTTATATAACTGGTGACTAATTCTCTGCCGACTAAAATTATTCTCCATCTCACAAGAGCAACAGGAAAAACAAGAAAAATATATTGTGAAAATGAACATCAAGAGCCAAGAAATTACTGATGTGAGTAGAAATGAGTGTTTATTATATTGCAATCATTAAATGAAATGAGAAGCCGGCTATCTTTACATATATTCATAATATGTTTAAAAACACACTAACATTACATGAAATATTATTCATAAAGACAATGTTGTTTTTATATAATGAATTCATAGTTGTTTGTGCTGTGTAATTCACAGTTTGGTGAAGCTCGGTGTCCTGCACCGGAAGTAATAGAGGATGGACGTAGTTTTCTTCTATCAGGCTTATAAAACAGAGGACGGATTTTTAGCAGTTTGTTGGATTCGATTATTTGACTGTTTGTGTAACCCCCCCCATATTTCTCCTCCAAGAAAGACCTTATTCACAAGAGATTATGAAAACTCGTTCACGTTTTATCCAGAAACAACAAAATTCAACCATCTTGTCATCCACGTGTCATCAGTATTTCAACCTTATATCTACTTTTTACTTTCATATAGTATACTGTAGATTTTATACAGCAGAAATTTTATATAAAAAAAAAAAATAGGTCAAATATAGTTTTCAATGTTATTAACTGCTCTGGATTCAAAAGAATTAAATCCATGTTGATGGTGGCCATGTGACAGCCGTTGTGTAACACGTCTATTGAGTTTCATTGGTGATTCTGATTAGAAAGAAAGTATATGCTGAAATGTTCTACATGTGGATCACTGATCCATGTGTAATGTCGCTCAATTGACGTAAATCTATTGATCTGCATTGATCCGTGTGCTGCCTGCATGCAATCAGCTTTAAGCAGGCTTTACACGCTGCGACATCACTAGCGATAGGACCCACCCACGTCGGTGGCGTGTCACAGGGTGATCGCTGCGGTAGCAAACAATATCGCTACTGCAGCATCACACGCAATTACCTGTTCACCGACATCACTGTGGCCGCCAAACAATCTCTCCTTTAAGAGGGAGGTTTGTTCGGCGTCACAACAGCGTCACTAACAAATAAGAAATAACGTTTGGAACTCCATTCTATGTCTGAACTGGGTGCAAAAACCTAAAAAAACATCACTATGGGGAGATAAGGTATGCACACCAGTGACTATGTAAGGGGAATACATGGAATAGCAGAAACTGCTGTGTGAATACTGACATGAAAAATTCAATAGCTATATGCAAGAGTGAATATGTGAAAAATGGAACCTGCATTACTGCCATGAACATATGAATCAAGAGAAATTTAGCTACTGAATTGATCAATGCAATAGAGCCCCAACACTACGCCAAAGTATTTCTCTACGTTGGGGTCCCTAGCTTGTGTGTGTCCTCTCATGCAGTTAAAAAACTTACCGTGTATGGGAAGCTGAGACCCAGGCTATATATACGATGTGGATTGGCAATAGGTGTGTGTGGGGAGGGTTCCCAAACGAAAAACAACTAACAAATAAGAAATAACGTTTGGAACTCCATTCTATGTCTGAACTGGACATACATAAGCTAGGGACCCCAACGTAGAGAAATACTTTGGCGTAATGTTGGGGCTCTATTGCATTGATCAATTCAGTAGCTAAATTTCTCTTTATTCATATATTCATGGCAGTAATGCAGATTCCATTTTTCACATTTCATTCTTGCATATAGCTATTGAATTTTTCATGTCAGTATTCACACAGTAGTTTCTGCTATTACATGTATTCCCCTTACATAGTCACTGGTGTGCATACCTTATCTCCCCATAATAACAGCGTCACTAAGCAGCCACCCAATAGAAATAGAGGGGCAGAAATTAGAGGCCGGAACATCCCACCCACCCCTTCCTTCCACATTGCTAGCGGCTGCAGGTACGATGATGTTTCTCGTTCCCGCAGTGTCACACATAGTGATGTGCGCTGCCGCAGGAGCGACGAACTACCTGCATTCCAAATAAGGAAAGATTTTTTGAAAATGAACGACATGTACACGACGAACGATTTGACACCTTTTTGCGATTGTTACTGATCGCAAAAAGGTGTCACACCATTGCTAACGAGGCCGCATGTGCGTCACCAGCACCGTGACCTCGACGATATCTCGTTAGCGATATCGTTGTGTGTAAATGGGCCTTTACAAATGGAAATCACACTGACATATATACTGCTCTTCTCAAAAATCTGATAAACAGCAAAGAGGCATAAACACATCCAAATTCTATAACTATTTTTCAAACCCATATCTGAAAAGGTTCATTTTAAAAATAAATAAGCATAAAGGATCACAAATTGGCATGGCCTAATTTTTTATTTTATTTGTTAATTTATTTATTTTTTTAGGCAGGTGGTTTCAAGAATATAGATACATGAGCATGTCCAAAGTCTAGAAAGTGATTTGTTCTATCCATAACAAAACAAATAAAGCAGATTACTGAAAAGAGAGATTCAGAGCGGAGCCAAAATGTGACTGATCCTGCAATGTGCTTATTGAGTTCTGCAAATTCATCTGAGGAAAGAAGACCAAGAAATTCAACAAATCTGCAGCCTACTAGGCCGAATCGTAAGAAATGCTCAGAAGCCGCCGGTTTACAGCAGGAAATTGACTATTTAACACTAACATATAACACAGCGCTTTGAAATGTTGTTGGGATTAATGATGGGTGAATGTCCTCACCACTGCATGATTCTCCATCAGATGCTTGGTACACTCAGTGCTCAGTCGAGTAATGCGGGTGTGCAGATGTGTCCTCTGTGAAATATCAAACGCAAAGTACACTATCACTTGACTGCATGATGCAAATCAAAAAAGGTCTGTGGAGCCTCTGTTAGGAGTCTCGACACAGAAAATAGCCAGATATCCCTCCGAGAAGGATCTAGCCAAGGAGTGGCTCTTTTTAGGAGACCACCATAACCACCGTATTAAGTGGCCCTTTTAGTCAATATCCAACTCTTTGACGAGTTTAAAGATATGACAAGGGAAATACCAAGGCCAGTTATCCATCCACTGACAGCTGTTTTGGGGTATTGCCCCTCATCAGTGTAAAATAGGAATCTGGCTAGGTGAGAGCAATGCCTAGTAGACCAACAAGATAAAACAATCACTGATCTCAGGGAGACCAGCCAGAAAAAACACTGCCGGTAGCCAGCGAGGGCACTCAACACAGTGAAATCCTAGGTGCATTGCCCCCTGGGAAGTATGCAAATCAAAAAAGGTCTGTGAAGCCTCTGTTAGGAGTCTCAACACAGAAAATAGCCAGATATCCCTCCGGGAAGGACCTAGCCTAGGAGTGGCTCTTTTTAGGAGACCATCATAACCACCATATTAAGTGGCCCTTTTAGTCAATATCCAACTCTTTGACAAGTTTAAAGATATGACAAGGGAAAAACCAAGGCCAGGTATCCATCCACAGACAGCTGTTTTGAGGTATTGCCCCTCATCAGTGTGGAGTAGGATTCTGGCTAGGTGGGAGCAATGCATGGTAGACCAACAATACAAAACAATCACTGATCTCGGGGAGACCAGTCAGAGAAAGAACTGTCGGCAGCCAGCAAAGGCTGAAAACATCATCTTCTCCCACAAAAAAAAGCTGCCATACACATCCTTCAGTGAAAAAGATAAAAAAGCTATAGTTGTCAGAATACAGAGATGCAAACACTTTTTTTCTATAGTTCTGTAGCTTTTATGGTGGAAAAGAGGCAAAACACAAAAAAACAATAGAAATTATGCTATCTCTGTATTTACACTGATCTGAAGAATAAGGCTGTCTTATCAGTTTTACGGCAGGGTGAATAGTATAAAAAAACTACCCAAAAAAACTCTTCCTAAATTGCTTTTTTTCTTGATTCTGGCTCACAAACAGTGAAATAGAAAGTGATCAAAAAATATTTTGTGACCCAGCATGGTACCAATAAAAACTCCAACTCATCACGCAAAGAACAAGTCCTTAGATAATTTTGAAAGCAATAAAATAAAAAAATATTGTGTTCAAAATTCAGTGATCCAAAAAACCTTGATTTTGGAAAAAAAAGGTTTTTAGTGTGATAGTCGCCAAATCTAAAAAACTGTATAAATCTGGCATTACTGTAATCATACTGACCAGAGTAAAAAAGCCACACAATCATTTATACCACATGGTGTACAGAGTATAAAATGAATATATAGAGCCAATTTTTCAACTGCTGTTGATTTGCTCATTCTGTCACCCAGAAATAGCAGTATGGGGTGGCTAATAATTATCTTGTGTTCTACGCTGAGTGCTCATATTGGGGATTACATGTAAGGGTGCATGCCCATGATCATAAATAGCAGTGTTGTGCCTAAAGCGTGTTTTCTCTGCATCCAAAACTAAATTGTTACTACACCCATAGATGAACTTCCAGAGGGGTGTAATTTTCAAAATTTGGTCACATGAGGGATTTAATCTGTTCTGGCACTTAGGGGCTCAGCAAATGAAGTCCACAAACTATTTGAGAAAAGTCTGTGCTTCAGAAATCAAATGGTACTCCTTCCCTTCCGAGCCCTGTGGTGTGGCCACACAGTACTCTACAGGTGAGGAAGTGCTACGTTCAGGTAAAATTGTGTAACACATCATGTTTTTTTTTTTTACCTATTCCCCTTGTAAAATGTAGGAATCTGGGGTAGAAATGTAATTAATTTTTTGTTCACCGCTCAATAGTGTAAAATTTTGTGACACACGTGTTGTGTCAATATGCTCACTGCAACCCTGCATAAATTAATTGAAGGGTGTAGTTTATAAAATGTGGTCACTTGTGGTGGGGTTCTTCTGTTCTGGCACCTCATTGGCCCTGCCAAAGTGACATGGCACCCGCATACCATTCCAACTAAATCTGAACTCAAATATGGCGCTCCTTCCATTGTTCACTTTGTACTGTGCCTCAAAAGTAGTTTTTGACCACGTATGTTGTATTGGCTTACCCAGGAAAAGTTGCACATCAAATTATATGGTCCACGGTTACACTACTGATTTTGAAAAAAATTGGGGTATATCAGGGGCTCTCAAATGCAACATGGTGTCCGCAATGTATTCCAAATAATTCTGCGCTATGAAACTCAAATGGTACGCCTTCCCTTCCAAGCCCTTTTGTTCTCCAAAACAGTAGATTTAGACTATATGAAGTATTGTCATTGAAAAGAGAAATTACATAACAAATTGTATGGTGCTTTTTTCTGTTCTCCTTGTGAAAATGAAAGATATTGGATTAAAGCAACATTTTTGTTGTAAAAATATATTATTTTCATGGCTCAACGTTATACCGTATTTTTCGGACTATAAGACGCACCGGACTATAAGACGCACCCTGGTTTTAGAGGAGGAAAATAGGAAAATAAAATTTTAAGCAAAAAATGTGGTCATGACACACTGTCATGGGGCGAGGATCTGCTGCTGACACTGTTATCGGGGTAATGTCCCCAAATTCTCTACTAAGGTGCCGGATCCTGGTAATGATCCTCCCTGCCTGGTATATACAGTATATGTCCCTCATCCTGCTATATACCGTAATCCTGCCATATGGCCGCATCCTGCTATATACTGGCATGTGGCCGCATCCTGCTATATAACCCATCATGGCATATGGCCCCATCCGGCTCATAATATGCTCCCATCCTGCTCATAATATGCCCCCATCTGGCTCATAATATGCCCCATCCGGCTCATAATATGCCCCCATCCGGCTCATAATATGCCCCCATCTGGCTCATAATATGCCCCCATCTGGCTCATCATATGCCCCCATCCGGCTCATAATATGCCCCCATCCTGCTCATAATATGCCCCCATCCGGCTCATAATATGCCCCCATCCGGCTCATCATATGCCACCATCCGGCTCATAATATGCTCCCATCCTGCTCATAATATGCCCCCATCCTGCTCATAATATGCCCCCATCCGGCTCATAATATGCCCCCATCCGGCTCATAATATGCCCCCATCCTTCTCATAATATGCCCCCATCCGGCTCATAATATGCCCCCATCCTGCTCATAATATGCCCCCATCTGGCTCATAATATGCCCCCATCCGGCTCATAATATGCCCCCATCCGGCTCATAATATGCCCCCATCCGGCTCATAATATGCCCCCATCCGGCTCATAATATGCCCCCATCTGGCTCATAATATGCCCCCATCTGGCTCATAATATGCCCCCATCCGGCTCATAATATGCCCCCATCTGGCTCATAATATGCCCCCATCCGGCTCATAATATGCCCCCATCCTGGTGTATGGCCGCATCCTGTGGCACATAAAAAAAATAAACGTTCATACTCACCTCACTCCCTGCAGCATCGCTCGTCCTCCCGTCTGTGTCAGCGGCAGCGCCGCTGATTGGAGCCGTCCCCATTACCCTGCTGGATCGCGATCATCTCCTGTGTCTGTGCCAGTGTCCCGGCGGCTGCGTGTGGACACGTGCGCACAGCGATGACGTCATCGCTGTGCGCGCCGCTAGTCTCCACTCAGCTGCCAGCACAAACACAGGAGATGATCGCAATCCAGCAGGGTAATGGGGACGGCTCCAATCAGCGGCGCTGCCGCTGACACAGACGGGAGGACGAGCGATGCTGCAGGGAACGGTGAGTACTGTACACTGATTCACTGCTCCCCGCGCTGATGATGATGCGCAGGGAGCAGTGAATACAGCCGCACATGATCACTCCAGGCCGTAGTTGCCAGGGGTGATCATGCGAGCCGGCTGTTTATCCCCCGCCCATCATCCCGCGGGGGATGGGCGGGCATATTAAATGAGCGGGTCCACGTGGTCACGGCAGGCTGCTACAGCCTGCTCGTGCCCCCGATGACCCGCTCCACCGCAGCACCCACATTCCCCGCAGCCACATTCAGACCATAAGACGCACCCCCCACTTTCCCCCAACATTTGGGGGAAAAAAAGTGCGTCTTATGGTCCGAAAAATACGGTAAATTCCTGTGAAGTACATGGGGATTCAAAGTGCTCACCAAACAGCTAGATAAATTCATTTAAGGATCTAGTTCTCAAAATGGGGTCACTTGTAGGGGAGCTTAACCAATTAGGTACATTGGGCACTCAGCAAACGCCGCATGGCAACTACTAACAATTCCAGACAATTTTACTTTCAAAAAGTCAAATGGCGCTCCTTCCATTCCGAGCCCAGCTGTGCGCCCAGACAGTAGATTTCCACCACATATTAGGTTTTGTTGTACTCAGGAGAAATTGCAAACAAATTGTATTGTGTAATTTATCTTGTTACTCTTTTGAAAATACAAAATTTAGAGCAACACTTTTGTTGGAAAAAGGAAATTTTTCATTTGCTCCTTCCACATTGCTTTAGTTCCTGTGAAGAACCTAAAGAATTAATGAACTTATTGGCTGTGATTTTGAGTACTTTTAGAGGTGCAGTTTTTAAAATGGTATAACTTTGTGGTATTTTCCATCACCTAGGGCTCTCAAAGTCCCTTAAAATGTAATGTGGCCCTTAAAAAATGGTTTAGTAAAAAAAATGATGTTTCAAAAATTGTGCTCATTTAATTTAGACAAGTGGGAAATATTATTTATTATATATTTTGTGTGATATACTGTAGCCATATGGTTTAAGGTTACATAAATTAAAAGTTTGAAAAGTTCTACATTTTAAAAAATTTCAACAAATTTACATTTCTTTCAACAAAAAATATCATCTTAAATTTACCACTATCATGAAGTACAATAGGTCAAGAAAAAAGATTCTCAGAATCACCGGGTCTTGATGAATTTTTCCAGAGTTATTACATCATAAAGGGACTCTGGTCAGAATTGTAAAAAATGGCCGGGTAATGAAGGTGAATGTCTTATGATATATTTTTTTCTATTACAGGATTTAACAACCCCTTTGCTCAACATGCAGGAGAACAGGACGGATGTCACTGAGTTCCATCTCTTAGGATTTAAAGTCAACCAAGGATTAAGACTTTTATTCTTCGTCTTGTTCCTTGTGGTTTATTGCCTTATAATATGTGGGAACCTCATGATTATATCCCTGGTGTCCACCAGCAAGAACCTTCACACTCCGATGTACTTCTTCATCTCACAACTTTCCATTAGTGACATTGTGTTACCCACAGATATTATCTCGAATATACTCCACATTCTACTGAATAATAGGGGCTCCATTACTTTTACTGGTTGTATCGTTCAGTTATATGTTTTTTGCGCTTCAGGAGTTTTTGAATGTTTCCTCCTCACTGTGATGTCTTTTGACAGATATGTGGCCATCTGTAATCCCCTCCATTATACATCTATTATGACAGTTGAACATTGTGTGATATTGGCCTCCATGTGTTGGGTATTTGGATTTTCACTTGTTTTGATTGACACTGTAACAACAGCGAATCGGAACTTTTGTGGCCCAAATGTCATTGACCATTTATTCTGTGACCTTGTTCCTTTACTAGAACTTGTCTGTTCTGACACCTTCATAGTTGAATTAGAAATATATTTCCGGAGTTTTCTATTTGTTATAATTCCCACCACAATCATTGTAATATCTTACACTTATATTGTTGGATCAGTCTTAAGGATCCCATCCAGTACCAGTAGACAGAAAGCCTTCTCCACCTGCAGCTCCCACCTCATTGTGGTCTCCATATTCTACTGGACAATGTTTAGTGTTTATGCCATTCCATCCCAAAGCCGAACACTCACCATGTGTAAGATTCTATCACTGCTCTATACAGTGTTTACTCCTTTTGTCAACCCCATTATTTATAGTTTGAGAAATGAAGATATTAAAAAATCCATACATAATACTCTTTATAGGCTTACAAATTGGAAAATCATCTACAAAATTCCATAGTAATAATCCACAAAATGGAGAAAAGGACAGATCTTTTAGCACGGCCAGTCTTTAGTCTTCAAAGTGCACAATAAAGATCTTTGTTTTGCCTTTTGTGGATTATATGCCAAGATTTGCTTCAGATTGGAAAATCAACCAAGCCGATATGGTGCAGCTTTGCAGAAGACAACTGATTTGGAGATGACTTTAGAGTCAATCACTTAACATGAAATATACTGTAAGTAATAAAAGTATATTTTTTTTAGCTTCAAACTTCCTCAAATTCATCATTTAGTTCGAATTTGACCATAACACTCAAGGCCATATGTCATTATAAGAGCAGCTATCTTTTGTTTACAGCTTGTAAATACACATATTGCCCATTGCAGGGAGCTGTGATGGGGTGTCCAGATCTGGTTTTCCTATCACACAGCAGAGCCTCATTGTACCTCCATATGCCGTGTCAATACGGGATACGTAGGTACAACGAGGCTCTGCTGTGTGATAGGAAAACCAGATCTGGACACCCCATCACAGCTCCCTGCGCTTTAGATGTGCATTGGCGCTCGGGATCTACGTGTCCTTGCAGGTGGAGTTCTCCTTTGGGGAGGTAGTGGAAACAAGTGTTCCTTTTAACACTTTGTCCATTGAGACGGTATTGTGGGGAAGTTTTCCCTTACAAGATTGTCAGGCATTGGATCTCGTGTGCAGATGGACTTGTACTATTCCCCCTGTATTCATTAGTAAAAGGGGTCTGTTCTTATTGATGTTATTTGAAGCATTATTGTGTCAGAATAAGGGCATATCACAAATTTGGAATCATTGAAAATAAGAGTCATCTGCTTTATATCTGCTCCTGGATTATCATACCAGAGAAAAAGCATAGTGACTAGATTAAATAACCCTTTCCTGCGCATTTAAAGTCCTCAGACCTGACAAATTATTTATGCATTGGCAATTACTATTCTATGTGTCAACTTTAGAAAACCCCTAATGAGCCCCTTTTTATTGCGTTAGGAGGGAAACGCGTCGGGAGAGTTGAGGGTGCCTACTTATATAAGTTGGGCCCGTCATCTCTATCCTAACAATTGAATTTATTTCCCTGACTAGATATTGAAGACTAGTCAAAAACCATAGTATATATAACGCAACTGTACTGTGTATATGTGGTTTGTCTTACACTTTTGTACCTGTTTTTTTGGTGGTGGATACACTGCTAGTTAGCTGTAGGGGCAGTGAGGGTCAGCCACCCAGAATGGGGGATGTCCAAAAAAGTATGACACCCTCCGTCGGTAGGAAGGGCAATAGAGGATGTAATTTAGCATCTGTAGATCTAGCTCAATAATTTATTGATACTCTAACAACCCCTCACGCTATCCTATACCCACCTAGCATTCACTGGAACATTGTTTTATGTTGTTTGGAAGGACACCCTTTGTGTCTGTTTTTATGACATTAATAAAGTATACATTTTAGAGGTAGTATATAGGTTGTTTCTGAGCTGTTTACGGGACCCTTTGACCTTTCTTGCCTCTCATCGCACAACACCACCAATGCAGGTGAGGCCGTGGGTGGGGGGTGATACACAGATCTTTGAGCACCCAAGGCCAGAAGAAAGCCATGTTGTTGGCCGTGACATGCTGGGAAATCAGGTGGAAGTGTTGGAGGATGATGAGATACAGTTGCCCTCAGTTCAGCCTGAAACCTCCATTCCCGAAGATGTTGACCTTCAGGAATTTGAAGACGACAAGGTTAATGATGAGGTGACTGATCCAACATGGACGAGTGGCATGGATTGCGAGAAGAGCAGTGCAGAGGAGCATGCACCCATAGTCCGCAAAAAGGCTGTAAGACATAGGGTTTCGACCACTGCCAGAAGTCAATCAACTGTGCACATGACACCACCAACTGTGGCATCTCAGAGTCCAAGGGTCCGTGCACCACCTGTACCATCTCAGAGTCCAAGGGTCCGTGCACCACCTCAGCCATCTCAGAGTCCAAGGGTCCATGGTGCGATTCTGTGGCAGTTTTTTTACAAGAGTCCTTCAGGCCAAATGGCTGTCATTTGTCAAATCTGTCAGATGAAGCTTATCAGAGGCAGAAATACTTCAAGTTTGGGCACCTACAGCATGACAAACCATATGTTAGCCAAGCATACCACTAGGTGGTTGACAGCTCTAGGTGAAAAACGATTTCCAAACTCAAAACTCTGCCACTTCCCCAGGGTTGTCTGCTTCTCAAACTGATGTGCAAGAAGGTGGCGCTGATGCCTCCTCCCAACCTAATGTTGGCCAAACTCAATCATCAACGACGATATCAGCTTCGATGTCCCAGAGTTCCGTTCAGTTGTCCATAACACATACCTTTGAAAAGAAGCTAAAATACCCTGTTACGCACCCAAGGGCAGAAACTATATCTGCACACATTGCACGATTGATAGCCCTTGAGATATTGCCATATCGGCTTATGGGAACAGAGGCGTTCTGCAACCTTTTGGCGGTGTTAGAACATTGGTACTCTGTGCCTAGCCGCCACTATTTTTCTCGTTGTGCCGTCCCCGCGCTCCACAATCACGTGTCCGTAAACATCAAACAGGCTCTCACCAACGCCATAACAGGGAAGGTCCACTTATCCACAGACAGGTGGACAAGCGGAAGTGCACAGGGATGCTACATCTCACTGACGGCACACTGGGTGAACCTGGTGGTGGCTGGAACAGAGTCTGAGCCGGCAACATCCGATATAGTTCAAACAACCAGAACAGCAGGGCCCACTTCAATCACAGTTTCAGTAGCCTCCTACACAGCAACAACTCACTTCTCTTCCTACTCTTCATCTGGCTCTTGTGCATCCTCCACAACATCCGCCAGTATCTAACCGTTGACATCATTCCTCAGCTGGGATCTCTGCAGTACTGCCTCGGCAACACGCTCTACTAAAGCTCATGTGTATCGGTGACAAATCTCACATGGCACCTGAGCTTTTGAAAGAAATAACTGAGCAGACAGATGAGTGGCTTGAGCCGTTGGACCTCCATCCAGGGATGGTAGTGTGCGATAATGGTCGTAATCTGGTGGCGGCTTTAAAGCTTGGAAGCTTGTACACGTTCCTTGTATGGCCAACGTTGTAGATTTAGTAGTTCAGTACTTTCTGAAGAAATACCCTGGGATACCAGACCTACTTACCAAGGTACGAGGTACATTTCCGCAAGTCATCTCCCTCTTTTGCTGGCCTGGCAGTGCTGCTGCAGCGCTTACACTTGCTTCGTCACAGACTAATATGTGACCTCCCTACGAGATGAAATTCAACCTATCATATGTTGGCCAGGATCCATGAGCAGCAGAGGGCAGTATCCCAATTCCAGCTGAAACATGCTCATCAAATGCAGCTGCCAGACATAAGTACTGCTGAGTGGGTGTAGATTGTAGACATTTGTCAGGTCTTGGAAAATTTTGATTACTGTACCAACATTGTGAGCAGTGAGAGTGCGGTTATCAGCATTACTGTTCCACTGATTTGTTTATTGAAACACTCTCTGGATGGTCTGACTGACCAAAGTGTTCATGCACCTGAGTTGTCTTTTCCAGACTTCACAATGGTTGCCAGTAAGCTGCACAACCTTGGCCAACAGGCTCAGGCCACCTTTCCTCAGCATCATGAGGATGAGGATGAGGAGAATGATGAAGAACAGGAATGCTTTGAACTTGGTAACCAAGGGATTGACAACCCAAGCTTCAGGGCTGTCCAGCATGGATGGCCTGAGGAGGAGCAGGCGGAGGAGAGAGAGACTGAGGAGGAGAGGAGGTTTAGGGAGACAGAATGTAATCTTAGAAGTGACACACAAAGGTTTCCAGTTCAGAGTCTGGGACACATGGCACAGTTCATGTCACACTGCCTTTCTCATGACTGTCGGCTAGTCCACATTTTGGCAGACAACAAATACTGATTATGTACCATTTTTGACCCACACTACACAGACAAATTCGCTTTGCTACTTGTCGAGGCAAATAAGGATTGTACTACGGAAACATTAACCCCTTCACCCCCGGCCACTAAAACACCCTAATGACCGGGCCATTTTTTGCAATTCTGACCAGTGTCACTTTGACAGGTTATAACTCTGGAACACTTCAACGGATCCTAGCGATTCTGAGATTGTTTTTTCGTGACATATTGTACTTCATGTCAGTGGTAAATTTAGGCCGATATTTTTTGCGTTTATTTGTGAAAATTTAGGAAATTTGGCGAAAATTTTGAAAATTTCGCAATTTTCAAACTTTGAAAATTTATGCCCATAAATCTGAGAGATATGTCACACAAAATAGTTACTATATAACATTTCCCACTTGTCTACATTACATCAGCGTAATTTTCGAAACAAATTTTTTTTCCGTTGGGAAGTTAGAAGGGGTCAAAGGTCATCAGCAAATTCTCATTTTTCCAACAAAATTTACAAAATAATTTTTTTTAGGGACCACATTACATTTGAGGTGACTTTGAGAGGCCTAGGTGACAGAAAATACCCAAAAGTGACCCCATTCTAAAAACTACACCCCTCACACTGCTCGAAACCACATCCAATAAGTTTATTAACCCTTTAGGTGCTTCACAGGAACCAAAGCAATGTGGAAGGAAAAAATGAAAATTTTACTTTTTAACACAAAAATGTTACTTTAGCCATAAAATTTTCATTTTTACAAGGTAGAAAAGAGAAAGTACACAATACAATTTATTGTGCATGTTCTCCTGAGTACGCTGATACTTCATATGTGGTAAAAATCAATTGTTTGGGCGCACGGCAGAGCTCGGAAGGGAAGGAGCGCCATTTGAATTTTTGAACGCAAAATTAGCTGCACTCATTAGCGGACGCCATGTCGGGTTTGAAGACCCCCTGAGGTGCCTAACCAATGGAGCTCCCCCACAAGTGACCCCATTTTGGAAACTAGAGCCCTGAAATAATTTTTCTAGATGTTTGGTGAGCACTTTGAACCCCTGGGGGCTTCACAGAAGTTTATAGCGTTGAGCCGTGAAAAGAAAAAAAAAAATTTTTTACCACAAAACGGTTGCTTCAACTAGGTAGCTTTTTTTTCACAAGGGTAACAGGAAAAAATGCACCATAAAATGTATTGTGCATTTTCTCCTGAGTACGCAGATACCTCATATGTGGTGGAAATCAAATGTTTGGACACACAGCAGTGCTCGGAAGGCAAGGAGCGCCATTTGAATTTTTGAGTGCAAAATTAGCTGCACCTGTTAGCGGACGCCATGTCGGGTTTGAAGACCCCCTGAGGTGCCTAAACAATGGAGCTCCCCCACAAGTGACCCCATTTTGGAAACTAGAGCCCTCAAATAATTGTTGTAGATGTTTGGTGAGCACTTTGAACACCTGGGGGCTTCACAGAAGTTTATAGCGTTGAGCCGTGAAAAGAAAAAAATTTTTTTTTACAACAAAACGGTTGCTTCAACTAGGTAGCTTTTTTTTTCACAAGGGTAACAGGAAAAAATGCACCATAAAATGTATTGTGCATTTTATCCTGAATACGCAGATACCTCATATGTGGTGGAAATCAAATCTTTGGACACACGGCAGTGCTCGGAAGGCAAGGAGCGCCATTTGAATTTTTGAGTGCAAAATTAGCTGCACTCATTAGCGGACGCCATGTGGGGTATGAAGACCCCCTGAGGTGCCTAAACAATGGAGCTCCCCCACAAGTCACCCCATTTTGGAAACTAGAGCCCTCAAATAATTTTTCTAGATGTTTGGTGAGCACTTTGAGCACCTGGGGGCTTCACAGAAGTTTATAGCGTTGAGCCGTGAAAAGAAAAAATTTTTTTTACCACAAAACGGTTGCTTCAACTAGGTAGCTTTTTTTTCACAAGGCTATCAGGAAAAAATGCACCATAAAATGTATTGTGCATTTTCTCCTGAGTACGCAGATACCTCATATGTGGTGGAAAGTAATTGTTTGGGCGCATGGCGGGGTTCAGAAGAGAAGGAGCGCCATTTGACAGCAAAATTGGTTGGAATCATTAGCGGACGCCATGTCACGTTTGGAGACCCCCTATGGTGCCTAAACAGTGGAGCTCCCCCACAAGTGACACCATTTTGGAAACTAGAGCCCTCAAATAATTTTTCTAGATGTTTGGTGAGCACTTTGAACACCTGGGGGCTTCAGAGAAGTTTATAGCGTTGAGCCGTGAAAAGAAAAAAATTTTTTTTACCACAAAACGGTTGCTTCAACTAGGTAGCCTTTTTTTTCACAAGGCTATCAGGAAAAAATGCACCATAAAATGTATTGTGCATTTTCTCCTGAGTACGCAGATACCTCATATGTGGTGGAAAGTAATTGTTTGAGCGCATGGCGTGGCTCAGAAGAGAAGGAGCGCCATTTGACTTTTCAAACGCACAGACGCAGTGCACTGATCGGCCGCTGCAGGACGCACGGTCGGATGCGATAAAAAAAAGCGTCGGGGATACGTAAAAAAAAAAGTCACGCCAAAAATTGACCATGGATGCAGATACGTTATGTGCATCCCTGATCAGCGCTCGGTGGGATGCACGGACGGATGCGATACAAAAAGCGTCGCAAATACGGAAAAAAGTCACGCCAAAAATTGAGCAGGGATGCCGATCAGTTATCTGCATCCCTAATCAGCGCTCGGCGGGACGCACGGACGGATGCGATACAAAAAGCGTCGTGAATACGGAAAAAAGTCACGCCAAAAACTGAACACGGATGCAGATCCGTTATCTGCATCCCTGATCAGCACTCGGCGGGACGCACGGACGGATGCGATACAAAAAGCGTCGTGAATACGGAAAAAAGTCACGCCAAAAATTGACCATGGATGCCGATCCATTATGTGCATCCCTGATCAGCGCTTGGCGGGACGCACAGACGGATGCGATACAAAAAGCGTCGGGGATACGGAAAAAAAAGTCACGCCAAAAATTGAGCAGGGATGCCGATCCGTTATCTGCATCCCTGATCAGCGCTTGGCGGGACGCACAGACGGATGCGATACAAAAAGCGTCGGGGATACGGAAAAAAAAGTCACGCCAAAAATTGAGCAGGGATGCCGATCCGTTATCTGCATCCCTGATCAGCGCTTGGCGGGACGCACGGACGGATGAGGTGTAAAAATGGACAGGGGATATGGAAAAAAAAAAAAAAGTTATACTCACAGTACCCAGAGGACTAGCAGGAGGATCACTGACCAGAAGAGCTGCAGAGGAACAGATGGCAGAGAGATGGACAGCTTTACAGGAACAGCAGGCAGATCAGCAGAATGCCCAGGAAGGACCCAGCGATGGACGCAGATGTGATCAGGCCGGTGAAGACAGGTAAGAGGACGTCGGGGGAGAGCAGAGGGGGGGTTGAGAGCAGAGGGGGAGGGGGTAGAGCAGAGGGGGAGACCGGAGAGGGAGCTGCAGAAGCAGAACAAAGATAATGGGGGAGGCAGTCAGATCGCGGGGGAGCATATCGGGATGTCGGGGGGGGTGGGGTGGGGGGAGCAGATCGCAGGGGGGGCACGGCAGGGGCTATCACGGCAGCGCGCAGGGGCACCACGGGAGCGCGCACGGGCTGGCTGCAAAGTGAGCACAGTACTCACGTGCAGCAGCAGCGGTGACGTCAGCTACGGCGGCGGCGGCAGCAGCAGCGGTGGCATGGTACCACAAGTACCAGCCACTGCACGCTGCAGACATGTTGGGGGAGGGCTCGCAGGCCAGCACAGGCCTGGGGAGGGCGGCCACCGGCAGATCAGACCGCCCCACTGCACACTGATTGGAGCGATTGCGCGTCATAGCACGATCGCTCCAATCAGTGCTGCAGGGGCTGGAGGCGACATGTTTGAGGTCCACCTATGATATGCTGCAGCAGCTGCGGCATCTCATAGCTGGATCTCACAGGATCGCAGTAATTCGGGCATTATTTTTGCCGAAATTAGTGCGATCGATGTGCTTGGCGGTTCAGATTTGAACAGCCAATCACATCGATCGTCGATAGGGGGTGGCGATGCCGCCCCCCCTGGGGTCAAGCAAAAATATCTTACAGCAGGGGACATCATTTGAAAGCCGTTGCTATGGCCACGGCAATCAAATGAAGTTTAGGCCGTAAAATTACGTCCCTGGTCGTTAAGTCACGTTAAAATAGGACGTAATTTAACGGCCCGCGGTCGTGAAGGGGTTAAAGAGGGCTATAGTGGAGAAGTTGATGAAACGAGTACCCTGAGATCATGCTGGCATCAGAGGTAGCGTGTCATCTCACGCAACAGGATTACAGGAGAGGGCTATGCATATTAGATGCAACATGGGCGATCGACTAATGTGTGTTACGGGGGGCTGTCTGATAATAACCTAAAGGAGTGTCAGACAGTCAGGGTCCACTGTGCAAAGACTTTGCTGCAGACTATGGCAGAGTGCAATACCTCTGTTAACTCACAGAAGGATATAATAAGTAAGTAAAGCAATTCCTCCCTTACTTGGAGGGTGTGTGGAATGATCTCTGTTAATAATCACAGAGACAAAGGCAATGTGTGCAAAATGGCTCTTCTAGTGGTGCAAAAGAGACGAACAGCAGCGTAAGCCGCACAAAGCTGCTACCTGCGTTCGCTCCACTAGTGTGCGAGGACAAGAACATGAACCACTAGATATGGCACCTGCCTAGGTCCGCTCTTCTAGTGGTGCAAAAGAGACGAACAGCAGCGTAAGCCGCACAAAGCTCCTACCTCTGTTCGCTCCCCTAGTGTGCGAGGATACGAACAACTGCCAGACGCAGTATAAGGAAGGTTACCCTAGCGGCAACGTCCACCTACGAGTCGAATCACAAGGCCCAGCCAGACCATGTGCCTCAGGCACCTGCCTATGTCCGCTCCCCTAAGAGGTAAGGATACGGACAGCAGCCGAAGCTGTAAGGTATAAGAACGCTACCCTGCCGGTAGCACTCACCTAGCATAGACAGAGGAATGCCTAGAGGAACGCGCACAGAGCGTCTACTCTTATGCATGAACCAAGAGGACTGAGCGCCATGCGGCGTGTGTCAGGGTCTTATATAGACTCTGTGCCTCATCCAAGATGGAGGACACCAGAGCCAATCCGCTGCCAGAACGACAGGAGTGACGTCATGCTGGCCTATCACCGATCAAGGCGTCACAAGCACATGACCAGCGACCAATCGGCATAGAAGGTGTCAGAGACATGTGACCTCGTGTCAGCGATGATGTCACCCGCACATGTGCAATGGCTCCAAGATAGGACTTAGTCTCCGGCGCTCGCACATGTGCAGTAGCAAGAAATCTGGACTTAGTCTCCAGCGCTCGCACATGTGCAGTAGCAAGAAATCTGGACTTAGTCTCCAGCGCTCGCACATGTGCAGTAGCAAGAAATCTGGACATAGTCTCCAGTGCTCGCAGCAACCGTAACAGTACCTCCCCCTCAAGGGCCCCCCTCCCGGCGACGCAGGTAATCGGCAACTAAGTCGGGAGCATGGACAGCCTCCTCAGGCTCCCAAGAGCGATGTTCCGGGCCATAGCCCTCCCAATCTATCAAGAAGAACCTGCGCCCTCTAACCATCTTAGAACCAACTATGGCTCGTACCTCATAGCTAGTGCGAGAGGAATCAGAGGCAGGAGAGTGCACTTCACGAGCGTGAGGTAAAATAGCCGGCTTTAGCAGTGAGACATGGAATTTGTCATGAATCCTAAGATGGACAGGTAACTTCAATTGGTAGACTACAGGATTTACCTGTCGAAGAACCTCATAAGGACCCAGGAAGCGAGGAGCAAATTTGACAGAGCTCACTCTAAGTCTCACGTGTTTTGCAGAGAGCCACACAAAGTCCCCTGGAGAAAAGACAGGAGCCGGGCGACGGAACCGATCGGACACCGTCTTCATACGGTCCTTAGCTGCTTGGATCGACTCTTGAGTCCGATCCCAAACCTCTCTGGCATTAGTTGCCCAGTCGGCCACAAGAGGAGGAGGTGCAGCAGCGGGAAACGGTACCGGTACCCTAGGGTGTTGCCCATTATTGAGTACGAACGGTGTCTGCCCAGTGGCCTCAGCCAGCGAATTGTTAAGGGCAAATTCTGCCCAGGGTGGGAGGGAGGACCAGTTATCGTGGTTCTCAGCAACAAAGTGTCGAAGGTATATAATCATAGATTGATTGGTACGTTCAACCAAACCATTGGTCTCCGGATGGTATGCCGAAGAGAGATTCAACTCAATTTGCAGAAGGCTACAAAGATCTTGCCAGAAACGGTAAGTAAATTGCGGGCCTCTATCACAAATGATACGATCTGGCATCCCGTGAAGCCTAAAGACATGCTTGAGGAATAGTTTGGCTAGTACCCTGGAAGATGGGATTCTCGATAACGGTACGAGATGAACCATCCGGGAGAAATGGTCCGTAATGACCCACACAAATCTATGTCCCTGTGAACATGGAAGATCACCCACAAAGTCCATGCCTACCACCTCCCATGGTCTATCTGGCACTGGTAAAGGATGCAAGAGCCCAGCCGGTCTCTGCCGTAATGGACGGTTGCGAGCACACGAGTAGCAGGAACCGACATATCTCTTGACGTGGCTGGCTAAGTGTGGCCACCAATACCACCTCTCCAGTAACTCTCGTGTCCGCCTAATACCAAAATGCCCACCCACCTTTGAGGTGTGGGCCCATGACAGTATATCATTCTGTCAATCAGGCGGAACAAAGGTCTTGCCCGGTGGGATTTGGTCTAACGTCACAGGGGAGAGCGTATGAAAAACCCTGGAGGGAAGGATAAGACGAGGTTGGTCAATCTCTTCCTGGGTAGAAAGCATAGAGCGAGACAGGGTGTCTGCCTTGTTATTCTTACTCCCAGACAGATAGTTGATGGAGAAGTGAAAGCGGGAGAAAAACAAGGACCAGCGGGCTTGGCGAGGATTCAGACGCTGAGCAGTTTGTAAGTACGTCAGATTCTTATGGTCTGTATAGACCTGGAAAGGATGTTTCGCTCCTTCCAGCAAGTGACGCCACTCCTCCAAGGCTAATCTCAAGGCGAGCAGTTCCCTATCCCCAATGGTATAGTTTCTCTCTGCCGGTGAAAAGGTTTTAGCAAAGAAGAAACACGGCCTTTTTCTACCTGCACCGTTCTTTTGATACAAGACCGCACCAGCACCCACTGAAGAGGCATCAACCTCTAAGAGGAAGGGCTTACTCTCATCGGGTCTTTGAAGAACGGGAGCAGTTGAAAAGTGTCTTTTTACTGCCTCAAAAGCCTGAGATGTCTCAGTAGACCAGACTTTGGGATTAGCACCTTTCTTAGTCAAGGCCACCAAAGGGGCCACCAAAGTAGAAAAATGGGGTATGAACTGCCTGTAATAATTTATGAATCCTAAGAAGCGTTGCACCGCCTTCAAGGAATGAGGTTCGGACCATTGCAGGACAGCAGAGAGCTTCGCAGGATCCATAGCCAGGCCCTCTTGTGAGATAATGTAACCCAAAAAAGGCAATGAGGACTGCTCGAATACACATTTCTCGAGTTTAGCAAACAATGAGTGCTCCCTTAAACGGGAAAGGACACGAACGACATCCTGACGATGAGTCTCCAGATCAGGAGAAAAAATCAGGATGTCGTCCAGATACACCACTACTGAGGATAACAGTAAATCCCTGAACACATCGTTTACGAAGTCCTGAAATACTGCGGTTGCATTACATAACCCAAAAGGCATGACGAGGTATTCATAGTGACCGTCTCGGGTGTTAAAAGCGGTCTTCCATTCGTCACCCTTTCGAATTCGTACCAAGTTATACGCACCCCGCAGATCCAACTTCGTAAAAACTTGAGCTCCTCTCAGTCTGTCAAAGAGCTCCGAAATTAAAGGTAATGGGTATTTGTTCTTTATTGTGATTGCGTTGAGACCCCTGTAATCTATGCAGGGACGCAAATCACCCTCTTTCTTCCGAACAAAGAAAAACCCAGCTCCCGCGGGAGAGACAGACTTACGAATGAACCCCTTCTCTAAACTCTCTCTTATATAGGTCGACATGGCCTCCGACTCAGGTATCGACAGGGGGTAAACCCTGCCTTTAGGTGGAACCGAACCTGGGATAAGGTCTATGGCACAGTCATACGGCCTATGGGGTGGAAGAACCTCAGCACCCTGTTTGGAGAACACGTCAGCGAAATCAAAATAGGGTGTAGGTATGGGAGAGAGATCAGTTGATGCAACCGCAACGACCTTAGGTGGTAAGGGAAGACATCGGGACTGACATTTCGAACCCCAACTAATAATGCTGTCAGACTCCCAGTCAATGTGAGGAGCATGAGTCCGAAGCCATGGAAGACCCAGAAGGACGTCGTCTATACCCTCAGGCAAAACAAGAAAAGAAATCTCCTCTATGTGACCCTGAGACAGGGAAAGGTGCAAGGGAACTGTCCTCAATGTAATGGAGTCAGACAACATAGTTCCATTAACAACACGGACAGGAATAGGTGCCTCTAACATGATAGAGGGAATATTGTGTCCCTTTACAAATCCTGAGGACACAAAAGTCCCGTCAGCTCCGGAATCCACAAAAGCCATAATAGGCCATGTATTCTCAGATAACGAGAGCTGACCTGGGATACAACACTTAGAGGGTGCAGAAGACATCTCTAGTAACCCCCCTCTAATGGTTACTAGGCCAGGGAGTTTCCCTGACGACTAGGACACTTGTTGGCATAGTGCCCAGCCTGACGACATACGTAACATATAGGAGGACCAGACTTGCGTAGTCTGGAGAACGTATGACCTAACTCCATAGGAGTGGGAGATGTTTCAGATGCTGAGGAAGATGGTAGTGGACCCTCAACAACTGGAATAGCCCGATGCTTCGGGCGTGAGGAAGAGACCTCGAGTCTACGTTCCTTATGGCGTACATCGATCCTCGTTGCTACTGTGATCAAGTCCTCCAGAGAAGCAGGGACCTCACGAGTAGCAAGAGCATCCTTGACATAGCCTGCCAACCCTCTCCAGAAGATAGGAATCAACACCTTCTCTGGCCAATCTAGTTCTGCCACCAGAGTTCTAAAAGCAATGGCATAAGAACTAGTGGATACCGAACCCTGAGATAGATCTAACAGTCTCAGGGCCGCATCATGGGTAACCTGCGGACCCATGAATACCGCCTTAAGAGCATCAAGAAAGTCTTGATGTCTCAGAGTAACCACATCAGAGCGCTCCCATAGGGGAGTCGCCCATTCTAAGGCTTTGTCCTGAAGTAAGGAGATGATAAAGCCTACTCTGGACCTCTCCGTAGAGAAGCAAGAAGAGTTGACCTCTAGGTGTATTTGACACTGACTAATGAAACCACGACATGATCTGGCATCGCCAGAATATCTGTTTGGCAGAGCAAGTCGAGGATCATGTGCAGCTGTCACCATGGTCTGAGGTTTATCCTCTATACTATTGAGCCGTGACTCAAGTACTTGTATGTAACGGTGTAACTGCTGATATTCTGCCATAACTGCCAGACCCTTGGCTCAGTCCTAATGTTACGGGGGGCTGTCTGATAACCTAAAGGAGTATCCGACAGTCAGGGTCCACCGTGCAAAGACTTTGCTGCAGACTATGGTAGAGTGCAATACCTCTGTTAACTCACAGAAGGATATAATAAGTAAGTAAAGCAATTCCTCCCTTACTTGGACGGTGTGTGGAATGATCTCTGTTAATAATCCCAGAGACAAAGGCAATGTGTGCGAAATGGCACCTACCTAGGTCCGCTCTTCTAGTGGTGCAAAAGAGACGAACAGCAGCGTAAGCCGCACAAAGCTCCTACCTGCGTTCGCTCCACTAGTGTGCGAGGACACGAACACGAACCACTAGATATGGCACCTGCCTAGGTCCGCTCTTCTAGTGGTGCAAAAGAGACGAACAGCAGCGTAAGCCGCACAAAGCTCCTACCTCTGTTCGCTCCCCTAGTGTGCGAGGATACGAACAACTGCCAGACGCAGTATAAGGAACGTTACCCTAGCGGAAACGTCCACCTACGAGTACAATCACAAGGCCCAGCCAGACCATGTGCCTCAGGCACCTGCCTATGTCCGCTCCCCTAAGAGGTAAGGATACGGACAGCAGCCGAAGCTGTAAGGTATAAGAACGCTACCCTGCCGGTAGCGCTCACCTAGCATAGACAGAGGAATGCCTAGAGGAAAGCGCACAGAGCGTCTACTCTTATGCATGAACCAAGAGGACTGAGCGCCATGCGGCGTGTGTCAGGGTCTTATATAGACTCTGTGCCTCATCCAAGATGGAGGACACCAGAGCCAATCCGCTGCCAGAACGACAGGAGTGACGTCATGCTGGCCTATCACCGAGCAAGGCGTCACAAGCACATGACCAGCGACCAATCGGCATAGAAGGTGTCAGAGACATGTGACCTCGTGTCAGCGATGATGTCACCCGCACATGTGCAATGACTCCAAGATAGGACTTAGTCTCCGGCGCTCGCACATGTGCAGTAGCAAGAAATCTGGACTTAGTCTCCAGCGCTCGCACATGTGCAGTAGCAAGAAATCTGGACTTAGTCTCCAGCGCTCGCACATGTGCAGTAGCAAGAAGTCTGGACTTAGTCTCCAGCGCTCGCACATGTGCAGTAGCAAGAAATCTGGACATAGTCTCCAGTGCTCGCAGCAACCGTAACAATGTGCCAATACTTGTCCATTTTCCACAAACCGTCAACTGCGAATCAGATACCGGTTGGAGGAACGATGACAAGGAGGGAACAGTTAAGTAAGATAGTGAGGGACTATGTAGGTAACCGTATTAGCGTGGTTTCAGAGTCTACCGTTCCCTTTAACTATTGGGTTTACAAGCTCAACAATTGGCCAGACCTCGCGTTATATGCTTTGGAAGTGCTAGCTTGCCCTTCTGCGGGTGTGTTGTCTGAGCATGTTTTCAGCTCAGCGGGGTTAATATTAACAGATACTCGCACACGACTATCCAAGGAAAGTGCAGACAGTTTGACGATGATCAAAATGAACCATAGATGGATTGCCCCAGAGTATCTCAGGCCGCCTGTTAACAATACCCAATAATAAGTGTAGCTCCAAAATTTGGATTTCTTAAGTTCAAATAAGTTCCATTGTTTCTCCTTCAAGACTATTTTGTCTTCTATCATCTAATGACACCGCATGACTAATGTAACTTGTTATGCTGCTGCCATGTAATTGTTTGGCCCAATCACCCAGGGCAAAATTTTTCAAGCCTTTGTACATTATGCACTGGCACAAGCCCTGTTGAGGCTACACTGTCTAAAACAGTTGCTCAGGCAGTCTCTATTTGTGTTCTTTACCGATGCTGTGCTCCACGTTGTGTTACACTTGGCCCCCTGCAAAATCAAAAACATTTTTTAGCTCCTTGCCATGTTATTCCTTGTTGCTTATCCAACCAAGTTTTTTAAAATAAGCTGCTGGAAGCTGTTGGGAGTACCTTGTGATGCTGTGCTCCATAGTGTCTGAACTATTTTCCCTAGGGGAAACTGAATTTATTAAACTCCTTGGCATGTTATGATCTGTTGCTTATTCTACCATTTTTTTTTAAAAAAAGCTGTTGAGAGTAATGTTGAGCCACCCCCCTAGTGTTATAGGTCAGTTAGATTCGTTGAACGGCGGGCAAGTTCGGCGAACGTTCGACGAACCCCTTTGAACCCCATTTAAAACAATTGCAGGCAAACACAAACACATACAAACACATGAAAAAGTGACAAGGACATATACTCATGCTGGAACAAAAGAGCTGGACGAGTAAAAAGAGGAGGAGACACAGATATAGGAGTATCTGCAAGCGACCATCGATACCTTATTGCGCAACTTGAGCCTTTCTCATTTTGGGCTTCCAATCTGGATAAATTGGCCTGAGCTTGCCACTTATGCCTCGGGGATCTTGTCATGTCCCGCAGCCAGCGTTGTCTCTGAACGTGTCTTCAGTGCTGCTGGGTGTGTGCTGACAGATAAGCGCACGCGTCTGTCCAGTGACAATGTGGACAGACTAACGTTCATCAAGATGAACAAATCAGGGATCTGCAAGGACTTTTCTACCTCTGTGTCATCCTGGGGAGAGTAAAGGCTGGTGGATTTTTGAATGTGCTTCATGCAAATTAACATGTCAAGTTTGCAATTGGTGGACAACTGATGTAAGTGAAGTGGTGTGTGTGGCCCAATTTTTGAAAAGAGGGAGACTGTAGTTGGAGTCTGTTTTTTTTTAAAAAATGAACCAAGATGATGAAGTCATGGATCAGAGAGGACTTTTCTACCCCTGTGTCCTCCTGGGGAGATGAAAGGCTTGTGGATTTTTGAAAGTACTTCATGCAAATCAACATGTCAAGTTTGCAACTGGGGGACAACTGATGCCAGTGAAGTGGTGTGTGTTGAACAATTTTTGGAAAAGAGAGAGACTGTGGTTGGAGTCCTCTTGCTGTGTTTTACATGATTTTAGAACGGCATGACATGCCTAAGAGGTTGACTTTCAGCATCTGCAAGCTATTGGCTACAGAAATGCTGCCTTTCCACCCTTTTCACACAGAGGATTTTCGAGACCTTATGCCCATCACAGTGCCCCAAGAGCAGATGCCCAGTCGCCTCTCCTTCTCCAAGAAGGTGTGCCTGAGCTACACCAGCCTGTCGCACACAACATCACCGCTTCCTTGAGAACCTCTGTGTGTGACAGGGTGCATTTCACCACAGATACTTAGACCAGTAAGCATGGACAGGGACGTTACATATCACTGACTGGGCACTGGGTAACTATGGTGAGAGATGGAGAAGAGTCTGCTGTACAAGTCTTTCCGTCCCCACGAGTTGTGTGTCAATCTTTTCTCTGTATGTAGAAGTTCCTCCAATGCTTCTGCCTCCTCAACCTCGTCTAGGTCCTTAACCTCCGCATTGTATCTGTGCACAAGGAATCCCGCACACCTCCTTACTACACTGGCAGCAGAGCTCAACGCCATTAGGCGGTCAAATCTTTACTTTGAAATGTATGGGAAATGGGAGTCACACCGCTGAGGAGTTGTGGACGGTTAGCTCTGGAGACCGAGTTTCATCAATGGTTATCTCCACTCAACCAGCAGCCAGGGAAGGCCGTGTGCAATAATGATGCAAACCTGGGTGTGGCCCTTCGCCAGGGCAATGTGACACACGTGCCTTGTATGGCTCTCGTGTTGAACCTGGTTGTTCAGCAATTTTTAAACCACTATACCGGCCTACATGGCCTTCTGCAGAGGGCTCGCTCACCATGTGCTCACTTTCACACATTCACACCCCGCAGCTGAACAACTTGCATCACTCCAGAAGTCTTTTGGTCTGCCGGTTCAATGCCTGAAATGCGATGTGCCGACACACAGGAATTTGAATCTGCACATGTTGCAGCATCTGTGGCAGCACCGGCGAGCCCTGCTGCAATACGTTATGACGTATAGCCTGAGCTAATGAGATCCAGAGGTGGGGCAGATCACGCTGCTGGAGTGGTCTCAGATCAAGGACCTATGCACCCTTCTTCACAGTTTACAAATGGCGACGAAGATGTTTAGCGCTGACGATGCCATTATCAGTATTACAATTCTTGTCATTTAAACGCTGGAGCACATGCTAAACACTATTCAGAGTCTGGTAGTGGGACAAGAGGAAGGGACGGAAGTACAGGAGGAGTCATATGCGGGAGGGATAACAAGATCTACAAGGTCCAGATGTTCAGCAGCATCAAGGCGGCAAGCATGGGACGGTGGTGGAGAGGGATTAGCAAGGGCACATAGAATCAGCCAAACTGTTGAGAAAGGTGCATGAGCCCAGGAAGAAATGGAGGACGAACTGGCGATTGGTATGAAAGACTCAGTAGATGAGGGGAGCTTGATCACATTTCTGTTGTGCAAGGTTGGGGGGAGAGGGCAGAGGAAGGAAGCATGATTCTCACCTCTCCGCCACCAAAACAGCAAGGACTTGGTCCTCCTTGATGCGCAAGACACATGTGCGCCTTTTTGCTACACTACCTACAACATGACCCTCGGATTGTCCGAATTCGAAGTAATGCTGACTACTTGGTTGCCACACTGTTAGATCCCCGGTACAAGGCAAAATTTGGCAAAATAAGTCCTGCCCAGGGTCGCACGTATGCAGGAGTATCAGTAGAAGATGGTACGCAATCTTAGATCTGCTTTTCCACTAAACACCAGTGCTGCACAGAGTGAATCTCAACGCTTTGTCATGGATAGGAGGAAATGGTCTTTTATTTGTCCACATCTGAGGGACCGAGGGCTGGCTGCTGTGCTGAGACGGTGTTGAGTAGGGTGTCCCTGCAGAGCTGCAAATTTGGTCATATACAAAAAGAGTGGAAAAAGGCCATATGCTGGTGGAAAGGGGAACAGGTGTGTTGGAAAGGGGAAAAAAAATTGTGTCCGTGGGTTTGGTGGTTAAACAACAGTAACATCTGCTGACGAAACACTATCTGTTACGGGGGGGACTGGCAGATTTGGATAAGGTGGTATATATCCCAATCACCAGTCAGGGTCCACCGTGCTCTCATATGGAAAAGGAGATGCTGGCAATCCGAAGGTTAGGCGGAGGATACAGAGCTGGGTCTGAAACAAAGAGTAGCCTGAACCGAGTTAGACGACATTCAGATCTGGAGACTGTGAACCCTGTTAGAATCACAGGGTCCACACACCCAGCCCAGGAACTCCCTGTTAACAACACAGGGGCCATTGGGTACGCTGCCCGTGTGTGTAAGGGGCACACCTGTGGACAGCAGGTGCAGCAGTAGCCCAGTTAATGCCACTGTGCTTCACTAGCAGGACTGGTATGACAGGAGCTGATCATAACCATTCTGCGTTACCAACTGTGGTGGCGTCCTGCATCGATGCCCTATCCCTGCCTACCTCTGGCCTAAAGCCACAATGGGTTCAACACATGGAGGTGTGCTCTTTCTGAGCATAATAGAAGACTGCGCACCTCCTTGTTGTCTCCAGCCCCTTTTCTAACCTGGGTCCGCGCCAACCCAGGGTGGACCACAATGCACCTCCAGGAGCCATAAGGAGAGTGCCACGTCATCAGTGACATAACCAGCGGCCTATCCAGAACCGCCACTTCAATGATGACCTCATGTCAGTAAACGCCCCAAACACCTCACCAGTCATCGTCTGACGAACAATGATGTGGTGCCAAGTCATAGGGCCTGGCCTCTGTGAGCCAGTCCGGAGTGGCCACATCATCAGGACACCAGATGCACTTTGGACTATCATGTACTGCCACTTCACGGATATGGCCAGTGAGTTCCATATTGGACCTAGCCTCTGATGCACTAAGTGCCTGAACAATGACTCCAGTTCAAAACATTAACGTCTGTGACCTACAGTCATGGCCAAAAGTTTTGAGAATGCTACAAATATTAATTTTTACAACGTCTACTGCTTACGTTTTTCTAATGGCAATTTGCAAATACTCCAGAATGTCATAAAGAGTGATCAGCTTAACAGCAATTACTTGCAAAGTCAATATTGGCTAAGAAAATTAACTTTAACCCCCAAAACACATTTCAACATCATTGCATTCCTGCCTTAAAAGGAGCAGCTAACATTGTTTTAGTGATTGTTCCATTAACACAGGTGTGGGTGTTGATGAGGACAGGGCTGGCCATCAGTCATGATTAAGTAAGAATGACACCACTGGACACTTTAAAAGGAGGCTGGTGCTTGGTATCATTGTTTCTCTTCAGTTAACCATGGTTATCTCTAAAGAAACACGTGCAGCCATCATTGCTCTGCACAAAAATGGCCTAACAGGGAAGAGTATCGCAGCTACAAAGATTGCACCTCAGTCAACAATCTATCGCATCATCAAGAACTTCAAGGAGAGAGCTTCCATTGTTGCCAAAAGGCTCCAGGGCGCCCAAGTAGGACCAGCAAATGCCAGGACCGTATCTTAAAACTGTTTCAGCTGCGGGATGGGACTACCAGCAGTGCGAGCTAGCTCAGCAATGGCAGCAGGCTGGTGTGAGGGCTTCTGCACGCACTGTGAGGCGGAGACTGCTTGAGCAAGGCCTGGTTTCAAGGAGGACAGCAAAGAAGCCACTTCTCTCCAGAAAAAACATCAGGGACCGACTGATATTCTACAAAAGGTACAGGGAGTGGACTGCTGAGGACTGGGGTAAAGTCATTTTATCAGATGAATCCCCTTTTCGATTGTTTGGAACATCTGGAAAACAGCTTATTAGGAGAAGAAGAGGTGAGCGCTACCACCAGTCTTGTCTCATGCCAACTGTTAAGCATCCTGAAATGATTCATGTGTAGGGTTGCTTCTCAGCCAAGGGAATCGCCCCACTCACAGTCTTGCCTAAAAACACAGCCATGAATAAAGAATGGTACCAGAATGTCCTCCAAGAGCAACTTCTCCCAACTGTCCAAGAGCAGTTTGGCGCCCAACAATGGCTTTTCCAGCATGATGTAGCACCTTGCCATAAAACAAAGGTGATCACTAAATGGCTCATGGAACAAAACATAGAGATTTTGGGTCCATGGCCTGGAAACTCCCCAGATCTTAATCCCATCGAGAACTTGTGGGCAATCATCAAGAGACGGGTGGAAAAACAAAAACCAACAAATTCTGGCAAAATGCAAGCATTGCTTATGCAAGAATGGACAGCTATCAGTCAGGATTTGGTCCAGAAGTTGATTGAGAGCTGCCAGGGAGAATTGCAGAGGTCCTGAAGAAGAAGGGTCAACAATGCAAATATTGACTTGCTGCATTAACTCATTCTAACTGTCAATATAACCTTTTGGTACTCATAATATGATTGCAATTATATTTCTGTATGTGATGTAAACATCAGACAAACACAATTAAAAACCAGAGGGCAACAGATCATGTGAAAATAGAATTTTGGTGTCATTCTCAAAACTTTTGGCCCTGACTGTAGTCTCCTGGTACCTACCTGCACGCAACCTCAGATCCTCACAAGATCTCCTTCTCTACTCTTCTCTTATCTCCTCTTCCCACAATCTCGTACAAGATTTCTCATGTGCCTGCCCCATACTCTGGAATGCTTTACCTCAGCATATCAGAATCTCCCCTACCGTGGAACGCTTCAAGAGGAACCTCAAGACCCACCTCTTCCAACAAGCCTACAACCTACAATAGCCCTCAGTCCAGTACACCATTGCGCAACAAGCTCTGTTCTCACCTATTGTACCATCACCCATTCCCTGTAGACTGTGAGCCCTCGTGTTACGGTTGCTGCGAGCACTGGAGACTATGTCCAGATTTCTTGCTACTGCACATGTGCGAGCGCTGGAGACTAAGTCCAGATTTCTTGCTACTGCACATGTGCGAGCGCTGGAGACTAAGTCCAGATTTCTTGCTACTGCACATGTGCGAGCGCTGGAGACTAAGTCCAGATTTCTTGCTACTGCACATGTGCGAGCGCCGGAGACTAAGTCCAATCTTGGAGCCATTGCACATGTGCGGGTGACATCATCGCTGACACGAGGTCACATGTCTCTGACACCTTCTATGCCGATTGGTCGCTGGTCATGTGCTTGTGACATCTTGCTCGGTGATAGGCCAGCATGACGTCACTCCTGTCGTTCTGGCAGCGGATTGGCTCTGGTGTCCTCCATCTTGGATGAGGCACAGAGTCTATATAAGACCCTGACACACGCCGCATGGTGCTCAGTCCTCTTGGTTCATGCATATGAGTAGACGCTCTGTGCGCGTTCCTCTAGGCATTCCTCTGTCTATGCTAGGTGAGCGCTACCGGCAGGGTAGCGTTCTTATACCTTACAGCTTCGGCTGCTGTCCGTATCCTTACCTCTTAGGGGAGCGGACATAGGCAGGTGCCTGAGGCACATGGTCTGGCTGGGCCTTGTGATTCTACTCGTAGGTGGACGTTGCCGCTAGGGTAACGTTCCTTATACTGCGTCTGGCAGTTGTTCGTATCCTCGCACACTAGGGGAGTGAACAGAGGTAGGAGCTTTGTGCGGCTTACGCTGCTGTTCGTCTCTTTTGCACCACTAGAAGAGCGGACCTAGGCAGGTGCCATATCTAGTGGTTCGTGTCCTCGCACACTAGTGGAGCGAACGCAGGTAGGAGCTTTGTGCGGCTTATGCTGCTGTTCGTCTCTTTTGCACCACTAGAAGAGCGGACCTAGGTAGGTGCCATTTCGCACACATTGCCTTTGTCTCTGGGATTATTAACAGAGATCATTCCACACACCCTCCAAGTAAGGGAGGAATTGCTTTACTTACTTATTATATTTACTTCCTTATTATATCCTTCTGTGAGTTAACAGAGGTATTGCACTCTGCCATAGTCTGCAGCAAAGTCTTTGCACGGTGGACCCTGACTGTCTGATACTCCTTTCGGTTATTATCAGACAGCCCCCCGTAACATTAGGACTGAGCCAAGGGTCTGGCAGTTATGGCAGAATATCAGCAGTTACACCGTTACATACAAGTACTTGAGTCACGGCTCAAGAGTATAGAGGATAAACCTCAGACCATGGTGACATCTGCACATGATCCTCGACTTGCTCTGCCAAACAGATATTCTGGCGATGCCAGATCATGTCGTGGTTTCATTAGTCAGTGTCAGATACACCTAGAGGTCAACTCTTCTCGCTTCTCTACGGAGAGGTCCAGAGTAGGCTTTATCATCTCCTTACTTCAGGACAAAGCCTTAGAATGGGCGACTCCCCTATGGGAGCGCTCTGATGTGGTTACTCTGAGACATCAAGACTTTCTTGATGCTCTTAAGGCGGTATTCATGGGTCCGCAGGTTACCCATGATGCGGCCCTGAGACTGTTAGATCTATCTCAGGGTTCGTTATCCACTAGTTCTTATGCCATTGCTTTTAGAACTCTGGTGGCAGAACTAGATTGGCCAGAGAAGGTGTTGATTCCTATCTTCTGGAGAGGGTTGGCAGGCTATGTCAAGGATGCCCTTGCTACTCGTGAGGTCCCTGCTTCTCTGGAGGACTTGATCACAGTAGCAACGAGGATTGATGTACGCCATAAGGAACGTAGACTCGAGGTCTCTTCCTCACGCCCTAAGCATCGGGCTATTCCAGTTGTTGAGGGTCCACTACCATCTTCCTCAGCATCTGAAACATCTCCCACTCCTATGGAGTTAGGTCATACGTTCTCCAGACTACGCAAGTCTGGTCCTCCTATATGTTACGTATGTCGTCAGGCTGGGCACTATGCCAACAAGTGTCCTAGTCGTCAGGGAAACTCCCTGGCCTAGTAACCATTAGAGGGGGGTTACTAGAGACGTCTTCTGCACCCTCTAAGTGTTGTATCCCAGGTCAGCTCTCGTTATCTGAGAATACATGGCCTATTATGGCTTTTGTGGATTCCGGAGCTGACGGGATTTTTGTGTCCTCAGGATTTGTAAAGGGACACAATATTCCCTCTATCATGTTAGAGGCGCCTATTCCTGTCCGTGTTGTTAATGGAACTATGTTGTCTGACTCCATTACATTGAGGACAGTTCCCTTGCGCCTTTCCCTGTCTTAGGGTCACATAGAGGAGATTTCTTTTCTTGTTTTGCCTGAGGGTATAGACGACGTCCTTCTGGGTCTTCCATGGCTTCGGACTCATGCTCCTCACATTGACTGGGAGTCTGACAGCATTATTAGTTGGGGTTCGAAATGTCAGTCCCGATGTCTTCCCTTACCACCTAAGGTCGTTGCGGTTGCATCAACTGATCTCTCTCCCATACCTACACCCTATTTGGATTTCGCTGACGTGTTTTCCAAACAGGGTGCTGAGGTTCTTCCACCCCATAGGCCGTATGACTGTGCCATAGACCTTATCCCAGGTTCGGCTCCACCTAAAGGCAGGGTTTACCCCCTGTCGATACCTGAGTCGGAGGCCATGTCGACCTATATAAGAGAGAGTTTAGAGAAGGGGTTCATTCGTAAGTCTGTCTCTCCCGCGGGAGCTGGGTTTTTCTTTGTTCGGAAGAAAGAGGGTGATTTGCGTCCCTGCATAGATTACAGGGGTCTCAACGCAATCACAATAAAGAACAAATACCCATTACCTTTAATTTCGGAGCTCTTTGACAGACTGAGAGGAGCTCAAGTTTTTACGAAGTTGGATCTGCGGGGTGCATATAACTTGGTACGAATTCGAAAGGGTGACGAATGGAAGACCGCTTTTAACACCCGAGACGGTCACTATGAATACCTCGTCATGCCTTTTGGGTTATGTAATGCACCCGCAGTATTTCAGGACTTCGTAAACGATGTGTTCAGGGATTTACTGTTATCCTCAGTAGTGGTGTATCTAGACGACATCCTGATTTTTTCTCCTGATCTGGAGACTCATCGTCAGGATGTCGTTCGTGTCCTTTCCCGTTTAAGGGAGCACTCATTGTTTGCTAAACTCGAGAAATGTGTATTCGAGCAGTCCTCATTGCCTTTTTTGGGTTACATTATCTCACAAGAGGGTCTGGCTATGGATCCTGCGAAGCTCTCTGCTGTCCTGCAATGGTCCGAACCTCATTCCTTGAAGGCGGTGCAACGCTTCTTAGGATTCATAAATTATTACAGGCAGTTCATACCCCATTTTTCTACTTTGGTGGCCCCTTTGGTGGCCTTGACTAAGAAAGGTGCTAATCCCAAAGCCTGGTCTACTGAGACATCTCAGGCTTTTGAGGCAGTAAAAAGACACTTTTCAACTGCTCCCGTTCTTCAAAGACCCGATGAGAATAAGCCCTTCCTCTTAGAGGTTGATGCCTCTTCAGTGGGTGCTGGTGCGGTCTTGTATCAAAAGAACGGTGCAGGTAGAAAAAGGCCGTGTTTCTTCTTTGCTAAAACCTTTTCACCGGCAGAGAGAAACTATACCATTGGGGATAGGGAACTGCTCGCCTTGAGATTAGCCTTGGAGGAGTGGCGTCACTTGCTGGAAGGAGCGAAACATCCTTTCCAGGTCTATACAGACCATAAGAATCTGACGTACTTACAAACCGCTCAGCGTCTGAATCCTCGCCAAGCCCACTGGTCCTTGTTTTTCTCCCGCTTTCACTTCTCCATCAACTATCTGTCTGGGAGTAAGAATAACAAGGCAGACGCCCTGTCTCGCTCTATGCTTTCTACCCAGGAAGAGATTGACGAACCTCGTCTTATCCTTCCCACCAGGGTTTTTCATACGCTCTCCCCTGTGACGTTAGACCAAATCCCACCGGGCAAGACCTTTGTTCCGCCTGATCGACAGAATGATATACTGTCATGGGCTCACACCTCAAAGGTGGGTGGGCATTTTGGTATTAGGCGGACACGAGAGTTACTGGAGAGGTGGTATTGGTGGCCACACTTAGCCAGCCAAGTCAAGAGATATGTCGGTTCCTGCTACTCGTGTGCTCGCAACCGTCCATTACGGCAGAGACCGGCTGGGCTCTTGCATCCTTTACCAGTGCCAGATAGACCATGGGAGGTGGTAGGCATGGACTTTGTGGGTGATCTTCCATGTTCACAGGGACATAGATTTGTGTGGGTCATTACGGACCATTTCTCCCGGATGGTTCATCTCGTACCGTTATCGAGAATCCCATCTTCCAGGGTACTAGCCAAACTATTCCTCAAGCATGTCTTTAGGCTTCACGGGATGCCAGATCGTATCATTTGTGATAGAGGCCCGCAATTTACTTCCCGTTTCTGGCGAGATCTTTGTAGCCTTCTGCAAATTGAGTTGAATCTCTCTTCGGCATACCATCCGGAGACTAATGGTTTGGTTGAACGTACCAATCAATCTATGATTATATACCTTCGACACTTTGTTGCTGAGAACCACGATAACTGGTCCTCCCTCCTACCCTGGGCAGAATTTGCCCTTAACAATTCGCTGGCTGAGGCCACTGGGCAGACACCGTTCGTACTCAATAATGGGCAACACCCTAGGGTACCGGTACCGTTTCCCGCTGCTGCACCTCCTCCTCTTGTGGCCGACTGGGCAACTAATGCCAGAGAGGTTTGGGATCGGACTCAAGAGTCGATCCAAGCAGCTAAGGACCGTATGAAGACGGTGTCCGATCGGTTTCGTCGCCCGGCTCCTGTCTTTTCTCCAGGGGACGTTGTGTGGCTCTCTGCAAAACACGTGAGACTTAGAGTGAGCTCTGTCAAATTTGCTCCTCGCTTCCTGGGTCCTTATGAGGTTCTTCGACAGGTAAATCCTGTAGTCTATCAATTGAAGTTACCTGTCCATCTTAGGATTCATGACAAATTCCATGTCTCACTGCTAAAGCCGGCTATTTTACCTCACGCTCGTGAAGTGCACTCTCCTGCCTCTGATTCCTCTCGCTCTAGCTATGAGGTCCGAGCCATAGTTGGTTCTAAGATGGTTAGAGGGCGCAGGTTCTTCTTGATAGATTGGGAGGGCTATGGCCCGGAACATCGCTCTTGGGAGCCTGAGGAGGCTGTCCATGCTCCCGACTTAGTTGCCGATTACCTGCGTCGCCGGGAGGGGGGCCCTTGAGGGGGAGGTACTGTTACGGTTGCTGCGAGCACTGGAGACTATGTCCAGATTTCTTGCTACTGCACATGTGCGAGCGCTGGAGACTAAGTCCAGATTTCTTGCTACTGCACATGTGCGAGCGCTGGAGACTAAGTCCAGATTTCTTGCTACTGCACATGTTCGAGCGCTGGAGACTAAGTCCAGATTTCTTGCTACTGCACATGTGCGAGCGCCGGAGACTAAGTCCAATCTTGGAGCCATTGCACATGTGCGGGTGACATCATCGCTGACACGAGGTCACATGTCTCTGACACCTTCTATGCCGATTGGTCGCTGGTCATGTGCTTGTGACGTCTTGCTCGGTGATAGGCCAGCATGACGTCACTCCTGTCGTTCTGGCAGCGGATTGGCTCTGGTGTCCTCCATCTTGGATGAGGCACAGAGTCTATATAAGACCCTGACACACGCCGCATGGTGCTCAGTCCTCTTGGTTCATGCATATGAGTAGACGCTCTGTGCGCGTTCCTCTAGGCATTCCTCTGTCTATGCTAGGTGAGCGCTACCGGCAGGGTAGCGTTCTTATACCTTACAGCTTCGGCTGCTGTCCGTATCCTTACCTCTTAGGGGAGCGGACATAGGCAGGTGCCTGAGGCACATGGTCTGGCTGGGCCTTGTGGTTCGACTCGTAGGTGGACGTTGCCGCTAGGGTAACGTTCCTTATACTGCGTCTGGCAGTTGTTCGTATCCTCGCACACTAGGGGAGCGAACAGAGGTAGGAGCTTTGTGCGGCTTACGCTGCTGTTCGTCTCTTTTGCACCACTAGAAGAGCGGACCTAGGCAGGTGCCATATCTAGTGGTTCGTGTCCTCGCACACTAGTGGAGCGAACGCAGGTAGGAGCTTTGTGCGGCTTATGCTGCTGTTCGTCTCTTTTGCACCACTAGAAGAGCGGACCTAGGTAGGTGCCATTTCGCACACATTGCCTTTGTCTCTGTGATTATTAACAGAGATCATTCCACACACCCTCCAAGTAAGGGAGGAATTGCTTTACTTACTTATTATATTTACTTACTTATTATATCCTTCTGTGAGTTAACAGAGGTATTGCACTCTGCCATAGTCTGCAGCAAAGTCTTTGCACGGTGGACCCTGACTGTCTGATACTCCTTTCGGTTATTATTAGACAGCCCCCCGTAACACCTCGTGGGCAGGGTCCTCTCCCCTCCTATACCAGTCTGTTATGTACTGTTAATGATTGTTCAACGTATACCCTCTTTCACTTGTAAAGCGCCATGGAATAAATGGCGCTATAATAATAAATAATAATAATAACATGCTCATTAGCCTGAAAAACAGTATCAGAAAACAGACTTCTACATGCTCTGTAGGCCCAACATAGGACTTAGACACGGCACAGAGCCGAAGTATCTGTGCAAAGAGCCTTTTCTCATTAAGTGTGGTGGCATGGTCAATATCACAAACTGAGGACTTAGCCTCAGGAATGGCACAGTCATGCTGAGCATGCTCACTAGGCAAAACGCTGTGTCTAGGGTAAATCGGCACACGCATGCGCACTAGCCGTCTCTCCACACTTAGACAGGGAGGAGAAAGCAGCCAGCTGGACGACCCGAGGCACGGCCAAAAATGGCAGCTGACACCTGGGCACAACTGGAACCACAGCAGGCTTCTTGCTTCTACGGCGGCACCAATTCGTAACACCAACTACCAGCCAAATAAGAGGTGTACTTCTTCCTGTGGAAAATCTGATGTGATTCCTTTTTCCATGGAAACGATCATTGCTACCAAATGTAGATGAGGCACCAAAAGACCAGGTGCTTCAATGGATCTCAAGTGCTCCATCAAGTGGCCTTTCCTCCACCTCAACTTCAATATCCAAAATACTCCATTCCTCTGTGGTGTAAACCCAATCGCATTTGCTTCCTAACAGCTGTCAAGTTTCCACCAGCCCTGCTAAATATGGGGTAACAGAGATGGTTGAGTCTGCAGAGCTGTTCAGTCACACTATAGCCTGGGAATCAGAGGTCTGCTCCAAAGCTGCAGTGAGTCCAGACAAAGAAATGATCTGCGCTTATGCCCAGAAGCTTTGTGAGTCGGATCCAGGCCCCAATGAAGAAGGTGCTGAGCATAATTTACACCCTCATTCCCAAACTTTAAATCCTCCTGGTGGAGACAATGGGGAACATGCTGATGAGACTCAGATACCTGATTGGAACGACAACTTTACTATTTGGTCAGGGCAGGAAGAGGTTGGCTCGGAGGAGTCAGGACGAGGTGAGTGAAAACACACAGGGTGATGATGAGGTTTGAGACCCACTTACTGTCAAACCACAGTCAGCCAGTCGATGAGGTCAGCAGAGAAGATGGAGGAGGATGCTAATGACAACGAAATTAGGTTGCGTCTTCCTGGCCAGAGACAAAGTACTGGAAGCACGTCAGCAACTGAATCCTCAGCCACAACTCTGTCTCTGAGCAGAAGTCGTGGTGGCTCTGCAGGTCGCATGGGCTGTAAGCCTTGCCTAGCCTGGGCCTTTTTTTACATCGCAAAAGATCACCCAAGTCATGTCATCTGTAAGATTTGTCACCAATCTCTAAGTAGAGGCAAAAAAAATCACTACTTTGAGTACTTCATCCATGAACTGTCACATGGATATGAATTGATAGCGTGAGGGTGTAGTGATGATCTTTATCCATTGTGAATGCAACATGCTTATTTGCTGTTCATTGTATGCATTGTTGCAGACTACCCACAAGGGGCTGCTGTTTTTTTGCATCTGCCTTTGACTGTTTGTTTACTATAGCAATAGCAAAATGGTCTTCGGCTGTGGACCTGGAGACCAGAGAAGGTGCTGTCTGTGAAGTGAAGGAAAAGCTAAAGGTGTGCGTTACAGCAAGGAGCCACCGCGGAAACACTTCGGTGGATTGTGAGGAGACTTGTGTTGGAGTTTGGTGAGGAGGGCCATAACGCCTGTGAGCAGCATCCTGTGCCAGAGACCAACATTCTTCCGGTGCTGTCTATACTGCTTACCATGAGAGGATCGTAAACTCTGTATTTATGGCAATTGAACACCACAGTACCCGGGTACGTTAGGCTGGTCCCAGACAGTAATGCATGCACGCAACACTTTGTTTTGTTAACAAAACACATATCTGTTCTGCTTAGGCCGACTATATAGACAATAAGACTTGCTGCCTCTGCACTGTCAATTTGTCAGTTACAGTTAAAATCATAGAGGGACAGAAACACATGTTTGCATTGACTGTTGCTTTTCAAGATTTCCATGACTGTGTTGCAGAGCTGTGTGGTTTGCATTCACACTGTTATCATCTGCATTATCTGTGAGGCTTCAGCTAACAAGGGTATTCAGGGGGGGTAATGGGTTTTTTCTATGTTTAGGTAGATAAGTTGTAAGCTCTTGTGATGCGCCACTGGTAAGTCGTGTTCGCACACACACACACACACACAATTACTCCTGCTACACAGAGGGATTACCAGGTAATAGGCAACTGTTTATACAGTCCCTTGGTTAGGCAAAAGTTGGTGAGAAGGGGGTATAAATCGCCATTACGAGTGTCGCCGCATAGGGGTGTAGGCTTTTGGACTTGTAAATAGATTGTTCTATTCTTTCAGTTTTATGCATGGTTCTTACAGTTTGTTTTGGTAAAGTTAAACAATCATTTATCAACCCAACTGCCTAGAGTCCCTTTGCTGTTGCGTGGTTTTGCTGTATAAAAGGGAGCCCACCCTACACATGACTTTAATGGAAGCATAAGTCTCTGTGGAAAGGTCACTATGCTACAATGCGGCCTAGCGTGGCAGTGCAACCACCGTTTACTCCACCAATGGCATCTGCGTGATCTTCATCCTCTGTGACTGTGGGGACAGCAGTAGAGTTGAGTGCGGTTCGTGGTTCAAGGTTCTCCAGTTCGCGGCTCGAGTGATTTTGGGGGCTGTTCTAGATAGAACTAGAACTCGAGCTTTTTGCTAAAGCTCGATAGTTCTAGATACGTTCGAGAACGGTTCTAGCAGCAAAAAGACCAGCTAATTACTAGCTAGCTTTCCGCTGTAATAGTGTAAGTCACTCTGGGACTCACACTATTATGAAATTTCAGTGTATAGTGTGCGGGAACAGCGCATTCATATCACTGCTGTATGGATAATTTTTTTTCCTTGTCTTCCTTCCCTAAGCGCGCGCGTGTAGTGGGGCGGGCAAGCATGTCAGCCAATCCCAGACACACACAGCTAAGTAGACTTTTAGCCAGAGAAGCAACGGCATGTGTGATAGGATGTCCATGTCACATGTCCCTGCATTATAAAAACGAGTATCTGCCCGTCCGGACGCCATTATCTCTTCTGCGTTCTTGGTGTCAGTCACCGCTGGTGCAGCGCCTATCTCCGATACTGCTGTGTACGCTCTATACACAGCGCTGTACAGAATAGGGATAGCACTTTCTATCAGTCCTTTTAAGGGCTAATACCGGCAGGGTCAGAGCCATAGGTGACAGGTCCGTGAAAACAGAGTTTAACAGCTACACAAGATGACACCTTCTGTGTAGCTAAGGTCAGGGATTTCCTCGCTGCATTTCCCCATTAGGAGGGATAGAAAGGCAGGCTTCCTTTCCTCTACCCAGAGACCCACAACCCTGCCACTGTACCCTCCTGCCCTTTGCACACTCAAACTCATTGTTACTAAGCCATTATACTAGCAAACACTGAGTGAACTTAGTGGCATCCTAAACGTTGCTGTTGGACTTCTGTATGGTCCCACTAGTGCAAAGATATTTGCAGCACGTCTGCCTGCATTGCACACTCAAACTCATTGTTACTAAGCCATTATACTAGCAAACACTGAGTGAACTTAGTGGCATCATAAAAGTGGCTGTTGGACTTCTGTGTTGTCCCACTAGTGCAAAGATATTTGCAGCACGTCTGCCTGCATTGCACACTCAAACTCATTGTTACTAAGCCATTATACTAGCAAACACTGCTGTCAGTTTAAGGGCGGTAGTTGCATTGTCAGGGATAATTATTGTTGTTTATTCTGCTGTTATTAAAGCTAGACAACCGCTGAAATCTACACCACCTCTCAATTTTTACTACCACATTTTAAGTGCACAATCTTGTCGCTATCAAAATGAGTGGCAAAATGACAGATGCTGGTGGAAAGGGGAAGAGGCGTGTGGGAAAAGGAAAAAAAGGGTTTATCCGTGGGGAAGGTGGCAAAGCTCCATTAACATCTGCTGAAGATAGACCATCTTCCAGCAAAAGTAAGATGTCTACTACTTACCGTGGACAATCCGATGTGCTCCCTTTTTTACGGACACGAACAACTGGAACAAAGGTAGATGATGGCCAAAAAAGGAAAATGCTTGAATGGATCTCAAGTGATCCAATAAGTGCCCTCTCCACCACCTCAACTACCGCATCCAAAAAACACCAGTCCTCTGAGTTGTCATCCCAATCAAACTTGCTTTCTCCCAGCTCTGAAGTCTCCATCCGCCCTGCACAGTATGGTGGAACTGAGATGGCTGAGTCTGCAGAGCTGTTCAGTCACACTATAGCCTGGGAATCATAGGTCTGCTCCCAAGCTACAGACCAAGAAATGGTCTGCAGTGATGCCCAGAACCTTTGTGACTCTGATTCAGGCCGTGAGGACCAAGTTTCTGAGCATAATGGTGACCCTTTTTCACAAACTGTAACACCTGTTGTTATAGACAATGAGGAACATACTGATGACGATGAGACGCAGATACCAGTTTGGGATGACAACTTAAATATTCGTTCAGGGCAAGAAGAGGCTCGGTCTGAGGGTGAGGGGAGTGCAAACATAACAATTGAAGAGGAAGTTCTAGATCCCACCTACTGTCAACTCACAGTCAGGCCCTCGAGGAGGTCAACAGAGACAGTGGAGGAGGATGCAACTGACGACGAAGTTACCTTGCGCCTTCCTGGACAGAGTAGGAGTTCTGGTAGCACGTCTACAACTGCATCCTCAGCCACCACTGTGCCTCTGAGCACTAGTCGGGGTGGATCAGCAGGTCGTATGCCCTCTAAGCCTTGCCTAGCCTGATCTTTTTTTGACATAGCAAAAGATCGCCCAAATTATGTGATCTGTAAAATTTGTCATGATTCTGTTAGTAGAGGGCAAAACCTCAGCAGTTTGACAACTTCTTCCATGAATCGTCACATGAATAAATATCATATGTCCCGGTGGGAAGCTCACCGTGCTGCAATGCGGCCTAGCGGAGCGAACCATTCACCGCCTGCCCCTTCTAGTGCATCCGGACGATCTTCATCTTCTAGGACTGTGGGGACAGCTGTCACACCTGGTTATCAACGCACAACTTCCACCACTGTAACCGCAACAGGCAGTTTGCTTGGTAGGTCGTCAGTTGGTTTGGAAGGGGAAACAAGTACGTGTGTACAGCTCTCTCAGACATCGATAGCACCATCGTTGGATGAAGGCGACATCATGTCTACGCCTGCACTTTCCTCACAAACCTGCTTTTTTCCAGGGACACCCTACTCAACACCATCTGCACACAGCAGCCAGATCTCTGTCACTCAGATGTGGACAAATAAAAGGCCCTTTCCTGCGACCCATGACAAAGCTAAGAGGTTGACTTTATCCCTCTGTAAGCTCTTGGCTACCGAAATTATGCCTTTCCGCCTGGTGGACACACAGGATTTTAGAGACCTTATGTCTGTCACTGTGCCCCAGTACCAGATGCCCAGTCACCACTACTTCTCTAAGAAAGGTGTGCCTGCGCTACACCAGCATGTCGCACACAACATCACCGCTTCCTTGAGAAACTCTGTGTGTGAACGGGAGCATTTCACCACCGAGACTTGGACCAGTAAGCATGGACAGGGACGTTACATGTCGCTGACTGGGCACTGGGTAACTATGGTGATAGATGGTGAAGGGTCTGCTGCACAAGTCTAGCCGTCCCCACGACTTGTGTGTCAATCCTCTGTCTGTCCAAGTTCTGCCACTGCTTCTGCCTCCTCCACCTCATCTGGGTCCTCCACCTCCGCCCCAAGCCTGCCTGGTCAGGCCACCAGCGTTCGCACTGCGCAGAAGGAATCACGCAGCCCTCATTACTATGCTGGCAGCAGAGCGCAACGGCATCAGGCGGTCTTTAGCTTGACATGTCTTGGGAATAAGAGTCACACAGCTGAGGAGTTGTGGTCAGCTCTGCGGTCCGAGTTTAATAAATGGTTGTCTCCACTCAACCTGCAGCCTGGTAAGGCCGTGTGCGACAATGCTGCAAACCTGGGTGCGGCCCTTCGCCTGGGCAAGGTGACACACGTTCCTTGTATGGCTCACGTGTTGAACCTTGTTGTTCAGCAATTTTTAACACACTATCGCGGCCTAGATGGCCTTCTGACCAGGGCACGAAAACTGTCTGCTCACTTACGCCGTTCAACCGCCGCAGCTGAGCGACTTGAATCGCTCCAGAAGTCTTTCGGCCTGCCGGTTCATCGCCTGAAATGCGATGTGCCGACACACTGGAATTCGACTCTCCACATGTTACAGCGATTGTGGCAGCACCGCCGAGCCCTGGTGCAATACGTCATGACGTATAGCCTGGGCCAACGAGATGCAGAGGTGGGGCAGATCACCCTGATGGAGTGGTCTCAGATCAAGGACCTATGCACCCTTCTGCACAGTTTCGACATGGCGACGAATATGTTTAGCACTGACAATGCCATTATCAGCATAGCTATTCCAGTAATTTACATGCTAGGGCACACGCTAAACACTATTCGGAGTCAGGGGGTGAGACAACAGGAAGGGGAGGAACTACAGGAGGATTCATATGTGCAAGACACAACAACATCACCAAGGTCCAGACGTTCATCATCACCAACGCGGCAGGCATGGGACCATGGGGGACAGGGATCAACAAGGGCGCATGGTAGCCGGCGAAATGTTGAGGAAGGTGCAAGAGAACATGAAGAAATGGAGGACGAACTTTCCATAGACATGGAAGACTCAGCGGATGAGGGAGACCTTGGTCAAATTTCTGTTGAAAGAGGTTGGGGGGAGACGTCAGAGGAAGAAAGAACGGTTAGCACCTCTATGCCACAAACACAGCGTGGACTTGGTCCACATGGCTGCGCAAGACACATGAGCGCCTTCTTGCTGCACTACCTCCAACATGACCCTCGTATTGTGAAAATTAGAAGTGATGATGACTACTGGCTTGCCACACTATTAGATCCCTGGTACAAGTCCAAATTTTGTGACATAATTCCAGCCATAGAAAGGGACGCACGTATGCAGGAGTATCAGCAGAAGCTGTTACTCGATCTTAGCTCGGCTTTTCCACCAAACAACCGTGCAGGTGCAGGGAGTGAATCTCCCAGTTGTAACTTGACAAACATGGGACGGTCTCGTCATCTTCAACAGTCTACCCGTACCAGTAGCACCGTATCTGGTGCTGGTAACAGCAATTTTATGGAATCTTTCATTATTTTTTTAGACCGTCCTTTGCAAGGCCACCAGAGACAACAAGTCTGACACATAGTCAACGGCTGGAGAGGATGATACAGGAGTATCTCCAAATGAACATCGATGCCATGACTTTGCAAATGGAGCCTTGCTCATTTTGGGCTTCAAATCTTGAAAAATGGCCAGAGCTCTCCAGTTACGCCTTGGAGATTTTGTCGTGTCCAGCTGCCAGCGTTGTCTCTGAACGTGTCTTCAGTGCTGCTGGGTGTGTGCTGACAGATAAGCGCACGCGTCTGTCCAGTGACAATGTGGACAGACTAACGTTCATCAAAATGAACAAGTCATGGATCCACAAGGAACTTACTACCCCTGTGTCATCCTGGGGAGAGTAAATGCTTGTGGATTTGGAATGTGCTTGATGCAAATCAAAACATCCTGTTTGCAACTAGGGCACAAGTGCTGCCACTGAAGGGGTGGGTGTGTGTGGGGCCCAATTTTTGGAAAAAAAGGGAGACTCCGCTTGGAGTAACCCTTGCTTGCTGTGTTATTTAAAAGGAGCCAAGATGAACAAAGCTGGGATCAGGAAAGACTTTGCTACCTACCCCGGTGTCATCCTGGGGACGGATAAGAATGGCGTATTTTTGAATGTGATTGATACAAACCTAGCTGTGAAGTGTACAACTGGGGCACAACTGCTGCCACTGAAGGGGTGGGTGTGTGTGGGGCCCAATGTTTGGAAAAAATGGAGACTCCGCTTGGAGTAACCCTTGCTTGCTGTGTTTTTTAAAAGGAGCCAAGATGAACAAGTCATGGTTCAGCAAAGACTTTGCTACCTACCCTGGTGTCATCCTGGGGACGGTTAATTATGGCGTATTTTTGAATGTGCTTGATGCAAATCAAAACATCCTGTTTGCAACTAGGGCACAAGTGCTACCACTGATGGGGTGTCTGTGGGGCCCAATTTTTGGAAAAAAAGGGAGACTCCGCTTGGAGTAACCCTTGCTTACAGTGTTTTTAAAAATGATCCAAGATGAACAGAGCTGGGATCAGGAAAGACTTAGCTACCTACCCCGGTGTCATCCTGGGGTTGGTTAAGGATGGCGTATTTTTGAATGTGCTTGATGCAAATCTAGCTGTGAAGTGTACAACTGGGGCACAAGTGCTGCCACTGAAGGGGTGGGTGTGTGTGTGGCCCAATTTTTGGAAAAAAGGGAGACTCCGATTGGAGTCCCCTGGCGGTGTTTTACATGATTTTAGAAGGGCGTGCCATGCCTATATCTGTGTCTCCTCCTCTTTTTTCTTGTCCAGCTCTTTTGTTTTCGCATGAGTATATGTCCTTGTCACTTTCCCATGTGTTTGTGTTGTGTTGTGAGATGTTTGTCACCTTTTGGACACCTTTGAGGGTGTTTTCTAGGTGTTTTTATGTGTTTGTGATTGCCTGCCATTGTTTCCTATGCGGTTCGAGTTCGGTTCGTCGAACGTTCGACGAACTGAACTCGAATGAGACCTCCGTTCGACGAACCGAACTCGAGCCGAACCACGACTGGTTCGCTCATCTCTAGACAGCAGTCACACATGCTTTTTGACGCAGACCTTACACCCCTTTACCCGCAACAGCCAGTGTGATTGTCATGTCGTCAGTTGTTTTGTAAGTGGAAACAGCTGCTGGTGTTGAGCTCTTTCAGACATCGAGAGACCCACCTTTGGATGAAGGCAACATTATATCCACGCCTGCACCTTCGTCACAGATTGGCTGGACTACCTGTGGTTAAAAATTGCGTAGCAGAAAAGGATAGGTGGTGTACAATGCAGAGTTGGTCTAGCCTTATTGACAGCTGAAGAACCTTAACACTGAATATTTGAGACAATGAAAATATGCCCCTAAAATTTCCTGCACTTTTTGCAGGTAAAATTGCGTAGCAAAAATGGACAGGTGGTGTACTATGCACGGAGAGTGTAGAATGCACATGTGGTGTACCTTGCTCGACTGCAGAGGAACCATAAGGTAGTATCCGAGACAATTTTTAATATGCCCCTAAAAGTGCCAGCACTTTTTGCAATTAAAATTGCAAAGCAAAAATTGAGAAGTGTGTAGAATGCACTGGTGCTGTAGCTAGCTGGTCAGCAGAGGAAGCCTCACTTTTTATCCCTGGCAATGAAACGATGCCCCAAGGAATTGTCTGAGCTGATGTAGCCAGATGCTGTGATATAAACCCCTGCACAGCGCTGGCACAGACCTGCCTAGCAACAATGGCTATGAATGGCTGTAATGCAGCCCTGAAAAGGGCTGAAATTACAAGTAGTCCCTAATCCCTAAAGTGATGTGTAGATTGCACTGTATGTCTAAAGCGCACACAGCAGCAACAGCAGCGGGACCGGTGTCACCCACCCGCAGCAGACAGATAATGGCGGCGATGGGGAAAATGGCGGAGTCTTATAAGGCAAGGACATGTGACATGCACAGCCAATGACACATGCCCTTGCTTGTCTGGCAAAAATAAACTTTGCTGTGTGTATGTCTGGGATTTGCTGACAGCCTAGCCCGCCCCACTGTATGCACGATTAGGGAAAAAAAAATGTCGATCACCATTCTTTCAGCACTCAGCAGCAGCACTGATCCAAACACTGTCCCTCACGCACACTATACGCTGAATTTTGATAATATCATGATTCACAGTGACTCTCACTATTACAGTGAAAAGTCAGCTAGTAACTAGCTACGCTTTTTGGTGATTGAGCCCTTATCGAACGGTAACTCGAACTACCGAACTTGAAGCAAATCGTTCGATTTTGTCGAACGACTCAAACACCGTCCAAAATCACTCGAATTTGAAATTGGCGAACCATTCGACTCGAATATCACTCAACTCTACTTGAGAGTACCTACTGATGCAGTGCTCCATGGTGTCTGAACCATTATCCCCTGGGGGAACTGAATTTACTAAACTCCTTGGCATGTTATGCCGTGTTGCGCCCTGTTGCTTATCCTACCAATTTGTAAAGAAAAAAAAACCTCTTGGGAGCTATTGGGAGTACCTTCTGATGCTGTGCTAAATGGTGTTTGAACCATTCCTCCTGGGAAACTGAATTTTTTTTAAATCCTCGGTGTTAGCTGGTGGAATAAAGCCTGAGTTCAAGAGTGAAACAACTGCCACTTCCACGGTGCAGCACGCTTCACCAACTGCGGTCTAGGAAGCAGGCGATGATGCCTCCTGCTCCCAACCTGCTTTTGGTCAGATACAATCATCATCAACGACATCAGCTTCTATGTCCCAGCTTGGTGTTCAATTGTCCATAAAACAGAATGGGATGTGTACGTGTGAGAAGTTCTGTTAGTCAAAGGTCTAGTGAGCACATTCCGGCACATCCTATCCCAATAGAAATTAAAACAACTTCCGTTACTGGACAGACTACTGCTAAAGATTTCTTTGACAGTTGCACATTGCTTCAATTTTGAAATGAGGCTGATAAACAGCAGATGCTGGGGTGGATGGCAAGTGCTGCATCAAGTGGCCTCTCCTCCTCTTCCTGCATCTCAACATCACACACAGTTCATCATCAGAGGTGCCATCCCAATTACACTTGTTTGCATCTGTCACACTCCCGATGCCTCAGCACCGCTCCTTACCCGCTGATCCGGTCGCACCATCCCGGCACCGCTCCGTACCCACTGATCCGGCCTCACCGTCATTGCACTGCTCCTTAACCACTGATCCAGTCCACGTGTCCACCGGTCCTGGCTACCGCTCCCGCTCGTGCTCTCCTGTGTTCTATTCCTGGTCTCAGGAGTCTGACTCTGACTAGTGCCTCTGTATAGGACCAGGCCGCGCCCATTCTCCTGGTCTTATAGGCCCAGCACACCTGAAGCAGGAAATAACATAGGGCTGTGCTGGGTATATAAGACTTGCCTTGCCATGTGGGCGGGGCCTGATCAACGTGTCTTGAAGCCTTGTCTTTTGAGCTAGGTCCTCAGGTCCCCTTGTACTGTGTCCTGTTACCTGTACCAGCATTCTGTACCGTCTTAAAGAACTCCGTGACCCTGGTGACCTGGTTATACCTGTCCTTGCCACGCCAGTGCTCCGGCTGCCGTGTACCCTGCCCTCCGGTGGGGTGCATGGTCCAGTGGATCCACCTCCTGGGCCTACCAGTCATCCCTGCCCTGACAGCATCCATATCACAAATTGTGAACCAACAAACTTACTGTGGAGAACCAGACATGGGCGAGTCTCAAGAGCTGTTCACACATTCTATCCCATGGGCATCACAGGTCCACTCCAAAAATTCTCGGACTAAAGAGAAGGAAATCATATACACCAATGCCCAAAATCTTTGTGAGTTGGGTCCTGGCCTGGATAAAGTAGGGTCCCAGCAGCATCCCGACTTTTGTCAACTGATTTTATCCTCGACGGTGGAGTGGATGATGATGAGACTCAGATACTGGAGGCGCATGTGTACTATCCTATGATGTCAGTTCATTAAGAGGAGAAGTGGGGCAAGATAGAGCCTGATGATGTAGATCCCACTTGCTGTAAACCCAGAGGCACGCAGCTGTTTAGTTCAGCAGAATAAGAGGAGGAAGCCGAGGAGGTTACACTGGCAATTCTCAAATTAAGTCTTCATTCATATGTGTATGCAAGGGCAGCAATGCTGCAAAACTAGGGTGAAAATGAGTCACTCCAACTCTGATGATGTTGTTACCGTCTACATGAAAAATATGCCCTTTCTTTCCATTTCCCATGCAAATAGATTTTCAACAGAGAAGTGCAACCAAAGGGCAGGATGTCTTCATGGGAGTTTTCCTGCCGGTGCCATCAGTGCCATCTCCCCTGCTAAATGAGCATCGTTTATTTGGGATGATGCAACTATATCTGGTACAACTTCAAGAGCAGACATCCTTTCATTTCATTGAAGCTCATGTCCATACACAGAATCAAAGCCATCATTTTTTATAAAATAAAGAGAAGGGTTGACTGGTACTTGATCCAAAACAGTTCCTTTCCATTGAGTTATTGGAACACTGCCCTGTTTTCAGCCATGTTGTATCCTGCGGCCTACAATATTTCTTCTTGGTTGAAAAATTGGTTTATTTGGACAATATTGCTTTGATGTTATAGTAAGAGGTCCTTTTCTTCCTCATATTTGCAGAAACACCTGTATATGCTGAATCATCTCTTGATTTCTGAGCTGCGGCCTTTCTAAACAGAGTCTTCATTCATTTGTGTATGGAAGGGCAACAACGCTGCCAAACTAGGGGGAATATGAGTCACTCCAAGTCTGATGATGTTATTACAATCTACATGAAAAAAAATAACCTTTCTTTCCACCTCACACATACAGAGATTTGTGTCTGCTGTGCCAGTCTTCTGGGAGCAAGAGGCCTACACCGAGCACTGTAGTATTTTTCAAATTCAGAGCCTATGTCCTGCATGAGCCATACTTCACTGCTCCTTTAAAGCCCTAGAGGGAGGGGGCCATTGATGTCACTCTCCTGCTGTCTAACTGAAAGGTTTTTAAACATGTCTTTTGAGTTTTAAAATTGAAATGCCAGGCAACATCCTGTGTAAGTCAATGCAATTATCCATTGCTTACATTGATATGCATCAGAGAACGCAGTGACACAGCTGCAGACTACAAGATAGGTGTCAAAGTGTTGTCTTGTAGATAGTGCCAGTCTTCTTGGAGCAAGAGGCCTATACCGATTACAATAATCACAATAGCATGTCTTCATTTTTCAAATTCTAATGCCGGGCCACAGCCTGTGTGTTGCTTGGACCATACCTTCCTGCTCATCTAAAGCCCTATGGGGAGGGGGGCAAGTAATGCTAGTGTATAACTGTCTGTCTGAAAGGTTTTTAAACATTTCTGTTGAGTTTTAAAATTTAAATTCCAGGCAACATCCTGTGTGTAAGTCAAGGCAATTATATATAGTTACTTAGGTTGAAAAAAAGACCTAGGTCCATCTAGTTGAACCTTCCTCCACCAGTTCTACATTTGGTCACTAAGTTATTTATACCCAACAATGTTGTGTACTGAGGAAATCATCCAGCCCTGATATAAAGCTGTTATAGTATCTGCCATTACTACTAGAGATGAGCGAACCGGTCGCGGTTCGGCTCGAGGTCGGTTCGCCGAACGGGGGTCCCGTTCGAGTTCGGTTCGTCGAACGTTCGACGAACCGAACTAGAGCCAATAGGCTATAATGGGAGGCAATCACAAACAAATAAAAATGCATGATAAATGTACACAAACAGTTAATAAACATTGCCATAACACTTACCGGTCCCCGCGATCCCTCCTGCACTCTGTCTCCTGCCACTATTCCATCCGATGATCGCTGAATCCTCCCGGTGACCGGCACTGCCAGCAGAGAAGCAGGACCTATCGTGACGTCAAAATAGCCATGTGACCAGTCACGTGGCTATTATCTCATTGGCTACAGACTGGTCACATGACTATGACACGTCATGTAGGACCTGCGAGTGCATCTCTCCGGTACACGGTGCACATTTGTGTATCGCCGTGTACCGGCGATATGCTCTAGCACACGGTCGACTCCCCGTTCCGTTAGGGACCGGCTGACACAGCCGGTCATTAACGGAGATCACCGTTGCCATAGCAACGCAGTTAGCGGTGACGTCACCGCTAACCGCGGCTCCGGGAGCACCGTTGCTATGGTAACGTGTCTGTCAGCGTTACCGCTGTTACCGCTAGCAGCACTGATCACTCACGGAGTGAAGGCTGCACGCTGCTTCCCGATTGTAGTGAGGATTGTAGTGAGGATGAGGTGCCCCAGCCCATGATGGGCTGGTGCACCTCATCCTCACTACAATCGTCACTACTACTACACTAGTGAGGATTGTAGTGAGGATGAGGTGCCCCAGCCCATGATGGGCTGGTGCACCTCATCCTCACTACAATCGTCACTACTACTACACTAGTGAGGATTGTAGTGAGGATGAGGTGCCCCAGCCCATCAAGTAATGGGCTGGGCACCTCATCCTCACTACAATCCTCACTACAATCCTGAAGTGCAGTTTCTTCAAATTCATTTAAAGGCACTTGGAACGCTGAAATTGCTGCTTATAATTTAAGCCTCTATTAAAAACCTCTTATCAGTGCTGGTTTATTGGGAATTTATTGGGCTGACAGGGGTTAATAAAGATGGAGTCTCTAATGTGTCTGTGTATTTATTTCTATTAAAGTATTTTTTCTCTGTGTGGTGTCTTTTTTTTAACCCTTTATTGGAGATTCTTAATGGCCGGGTTAAACGTGCCTGACATTAAGAATCTCTGGCTTAATACTGGCTAGTAAAACAAAGCCAGTATTAACTCATGATTACCCAACAAGCCACCCGGCTCCAGGGCTGTTGGAAGAGTTGGATACAGCGCCAGATGATGGCGCTTCTATGAGAGCACCATTTTCTGGGACGGCTGCGGACTGAAATTCACAGCAGAGGCACCCAGAAACCTCGGGCTAACCTGTGCTGCTGATTCCAATCCCCAACTGCCTAGTTGTACCCGGCTGGACACAAAAATGGGGCGAAGCCCACGTCATTTGTTTTTTAATTATTTCATGAAATAAGTGAAATAATTAAAAAAAAAGGGCTTCCCTATATTTTTGGTTCCTAGCCGGGTACAAATAGGCAACTGGGGGTTGGAGGCAGCCCGTAGCTGCATGCTGTACCTGGCTAGCATACAAAAATATGGCGAAGCCCACGTCATTTTTTTGGTGGGCAAAAAACTTCTGCATACAGTCCTGGATGGAGTATGCTGAGCCTTGTAGTTCTGCAGCTGCTGTCTGCTCTTCTCCATACAGACACACAGCAGCTGCAGAACTACAAGGCTCAGCATACTCAGCATACTCCATTCAGGACTGTATGCAGAAGTTTTTTACTGAAAAAATTATGTGGGCTTCGCCATATTTTTGTATGCTAGCCAGGTACAGCAGGCAGGTACGGCTGCCCCCAACCCCCAGCTGCCTATTTGTACCCGGCTGGGAACCAAAAATAAAGGGAAGCCCTTTTTTATTATTTCATGAATTTCATGAAATAATTAGAAAACAAATGACGTAGGCTTCGCTCCATTTTTGTGTCCAGCCAGGTACATCTAGGCAGCTGGGGATTGGAATACGCAGCACAGGTTGGCCTGAGCTTTCTGGGCCCCACTGCTGCGAATTGCAGTCTGCAGCCACCTCAGAAAATGGCACTTTCATAGAAGCGCCATCTTCTGGCGCTGTATCCAACTCTTCCAGCACCTGCCTGCTATACCTGGCTAGCATACAAAAATATGGCGAAGCTCACGTCCTTTTTTTGTAGTTTTTTGGCCAAAAAATTAAAAAATGCTTCCTGGATTTTCCATTGCCAGTAAAGGTAACACCAAGCAGTGGGGGTTAGCAGCCAGTAGCTGCTTGGATTACCCTTAGCTAGCAATACAAAAAATGCAGCGGGAGCCCATATATATTTCTTTTAATTATTTATTTAAATAACTAAAAACAAAATGGGCTTCCCTGTATTTTGATTGCTGGACATCACAGTGCTGTAAAAATAAATCTTTAAAAAAAATGACATAGCGCTCCGCGGTATTTTTGATTCTCAGCGCAGATAAAGCAGACAGCTATGGGTTACCACCCCCATCTGCCTGTCGTTACCTTGGTTGGCAATCAAAATACAGGGAAGCCCATTAATTTTTTCTATTTAAAAAATAGTTAAAAAAAAAATGACGTTGGGTCCCCCCATTTTTGATAGCCAGCTAGGGTAAAGCAGACGTCTGTAGCCTGAAAACCACAGCTGGCAGCTTTACCGTGGTTGGGGATCCAGTGTGGAGGTCCCCCCAGGCTCTTTTTTTATAATTATTTTATAAATATTAATAATTACACAAAAAAAGTAGGGTCCCCTCCAAATTGGATCACCAGCCAAGGTAAAGTGGACAGCTGTGGTCTGGTATTCTCAGGGTGGGAAGGTCCATAGTTATTGGGCCTTCACAGCCTAAAAATAGCAGGCCGCAGGCACCCCAGACGTGGCGCATCCACTAGATGCGCCAATCCTGGCGCTTCACCCCAGCTCATCCCGTGCCCTGGTGCAGTGGCAAACTAGGTAATAAATCGGGTTGATACTAGCTGTAAAGTCACCTGAGATCAAGCCCAGCAGTTTGTGATGTCATGGCGTCTATTAGATACCCAACATCATAAACTGTCAGTACTAACAAAAACAAAAAATCGACAAAAGAAATTTATTTGAAAAAACAGTCCCCAAAACATTTCCTCTTTCACCAATTTATTGTAAGAAAAAAAATAAAGGGGTCCCACGACGACTCTGGACTGTCTAGAATATGGGGGGAGACACTCAGGGAACGTATCCCCCATTTTCTAGGAGTGCGGACCCTTCATGTGAGGAGTGTGGGTGCAATGAATCTGCACTCACTCTCCCCGGGTCCACAGCAGCAGAGTCCATGTCGTAATGGTTGCTACCAAAGCTGCAATGCCCTGCTCATGAGGTAAGGGCATGCCTAATCAGGAGAACTACTGCAGAGGAAGCTCTGCTCACTGGTATATAGGTGCTCAGAGGTAATAATAGATAAAATTAGTGAGTAACCTCGGCACTCTAAATCTAACAGACTAAGTCAGTAAGTCACAACGGATAGTAATGCAAAATCACTCTTTATTGGTCTGTATTAAGAAATTTTTTTTTTTCATAAGCATATATGTTTTTGTCCAAAACAAGTTACAAATGACGTTTCGGCCTGAGCCTTCGTCAGATTGGACTTATCTGCATGTAATCATGAAAAATGACAATAATCAGTATCACGTAAGAGTGAGAGAACAATAACATAAACTCGAACAATGTAGAGGTACAATTGGGATGCAGCAAAAAAATTGCAACACAGCAAGAAATGAAACACATGATACAAATGTCATAATACAGTACAAGGACAATATAGTAATGACAAATATGGGGTCAGAGTAGTCTTAGACAGCTCTGGTACGAAAGAGATGTCAATCATAAAGTAACATGTGTAGTAGGTGTAGAGCTACAGTATGCATGGCAGAGCTAATGGGTAGACCGACCATAGAAAAAGAATGGAGAAAAAGTGGAGAAAAAGTGGAGAAAAAGTGGAGAAAAAATGGAGAAAAAGTGGAGAAAAAGTGGAGAAAAAATGTAGAAAAAGTGGAGAAAAAATGGAGAAAAAGTGGAGAAAAAGTGGAGAAAAAGTGGAGAAAAAATGTAGAAAAAGTGGAGAAAAAGTGGAGAAAAAATGTAGAAAAAGTGGAGAAAAAATGTAGAAAAAGTGGAGAAAAAAATGTAGAAAAAGTGGAGAAAAAGTGGAGAAAAAATGGAGAAAAAGTGGAGAAAAAGTGGAGAAAACGTGGAGAAAAAATGTAGAAAAAGTGGAGAAAAAATGTAGAAAAAGTGGAGAAAAAGTGGAGAAAAAGTGGAGAAAAAATATAGAAAAAGTGGAGAAAAAATGTAGAAAAAGTGGAGAAAAAGTGGAGAAAAAATGGAGAAAAAGTGGAGAAAAAGTGGAGAAAAAGTGGAGAAAAAATGTAGAAAAAGTGCAGAAAAAGTGGAGAAAAAGTGGAGAAAAAATGTAGAAAAAGTGGAGAAAAAATGTAGAAAAAGTGGAGAAAAAGTGGAGAAAAAGTGGCGAAAAAATGGAGAAAAAGTGGAGAAAAAGTGGAGAAAAATGGAGAAAAAGTGGAGAAAAAGTGGAGAAAAAGTGGAGAAAAAATGTAGAAGTAGAGAAAAAGTGGAGAAAAAGTGGAGAAAAAATGTAGAAAAAGTGGAGTAAAAGTGGAGAAAAAATGGAGAAAAAGTGGAGAAAAAATGGAGAAAAAGTGGAGAAAAAGTGGAGAAAAAATGTAGAAAAAGTGGAGAAAAAATGTAGAAAAAGTGGAGAAAAAGTGGAGAAAAAGTGGAGAAAAAGTGGAGAAAAAGTGGAGAAAAAATGAAGAAAAAGTGGAGAAAAGTGGAGAAAAAGTGGAGAAAAAGTGGAGAAAAAATGTAGGAAAAGTGGGTAAAAAGTGGAGAAAAAGTGGAGAAAAAATGGAGAAAAAGTGGAGAAAAAGTGGAGAAAAAATGTAGAAAAAGTGGAGAAAAAGTGGGTAAAAAGTGGAGAAAAAGTGGAGAAAAAATGGAGAAAAAGTGGAGAAAAAGTGGAGAAAAAGTGGAGAAAAAATGGAGAAAAAGTGGAGAAAAAGTGGAGAAAAAATGTAGAAAAAGTGGAGAAAAAGTGGAGAAAAAGTGGAGAAAAAAATGGAGAAAAAGTGGAGAAAAAGTGGAGAAAAAGTGGAGAAAAAATGTAGAAAAAGTGGAGAAAAAGTGGAGAAAAAGTGGAGAAAAAATGTAGAAAAAGTGGAGAAAAAATGGAGAAAAAATGGAGAAAAAGTGGAGAAAAAGTGGAGAAAAAAATGTAGAAAAAGTGGAGAAAAAGTGGAGAAAAAGTGGAGAAGTGGAGAAGAAGTGGAGAAATGGAGAAGAAGTGGAGAAGAAGTGGAGAAGTGTTTGTTCATGCCAGATGGGAGATAAATAATTTTTTACCGGCGCTGTCATTTACTGTAACGTGATAATCGGTATACGCTGTATACCTGTGATCACGTGAGCGGGGACCGGAAAAACCGTCCTGAATCATGATCTCCAGGGTCTCAGCTAGCCCTGAAACCCCGGAGATTTTCTGACGCTGGGGGGCGTTATTCACTTATTTCTGCCTTCTGTTTATAAACGGCAGATCAGAATAAGGCTACATTAACACGACCGATCCATTTTTGTGGTCTGCAAAAAACAGTCCGTGTGGCATCCGTTTCCGTTCCGTAGACGGTCCGTATGTCATCTGTTTGTCATCCGTGTGCCTTTCGTTTTTTTTGTGTACTGCAAAAAAACTGAATGAGGGTAAATGCATAAATTTACCCAGGATCCATAGCTTCATCCTACATGAGGCGGTCACATGTTCACTCCAGTGCCATTTTCTACTGCTTTTCACAGCGTAGAGCGCTCTGGTGATTTTCTTGTACTTGTGCACTTCATATCAGTCTTTTCTGTCATTATAATGGCAGAAAGACACATAATGTCCCACTCTCCTGCATTTTGTAATTTTGCACCCTTTGGTGCCTTTCATGTGGCACTAAGGGGTGCTTAGCTTTGTATTTAGCCAAAAAAATGAAAAAGAAAAAATGACGTAGGGTTCCCCCTATTTTTGTAGCCAGCTAGGGTAAAGCAGACGGCTGCAGCCTGCAGGCCACAGCTGGCAACCTCACCTTGGCTGGTAATCCAAAACTGAGGGCACCCCACGCTGTTATTTTAAATTAAATAAATAATTTTAAAAAAAACACGTAGGGGTCCCCCCAAAATTGGATCACCAGCCAAGGTAAAGCAGACAGCTGGGGTCTGATATTCTCAGACTAAGGAGGTCCATGGTTATTGGACTCTCCACAGCCTAAAAATAGCAGGCCGCAGCCGCCCCAGAAGTGGCGCATCCATTAGATGCGCCAATCCTGGTGCTTCGCCCCAGCTCATCCCGCCCTGGTGCGGTGGCAAACGGGGTAATATATGGGGTTAATACCAGATGTGTAATGTCACCTGGCATCAAGCCCTGGGGTTGGTGAGGTCAGGCGTCTATCAGATACCCGACATCACCAACCCAGTCAGTAATAAAAAAAAATAGACGACAAACACATTTTTATTTGAAAAAACACTCCCCAAAACATTCCCTCTTTAACCAATTTATTAGAAAGAAAAACAAATCCAGGTCTGGTGTAATCCAAGGGGTTGCCATGACGATGCACACTGTCCCAGTCAATGAAGAGCAGGATGTTCCCCATTGGCTGGGAGAGCAGTGCAGTGACCTGAGCTAACATCAATGGGTCAGCCCAGGTCACTGCAGGGGATGACAAGTGCTGCTGTCAGCGAGGTACATTACCTGCGCTGATCTCCAGCACACTGACAGCCCCTGTCACTGAGTTCAATGACCGCCGCCTTCACAGCCAAGTATCGCGAGAGGCCCGTGACGTCACCACTAGTCAGTCTCGGGTCGCAAGCGAGAGGTGATGTGACAAGCGGCGGCCATGGAGGACAGTGACAGCGCTGAGGTCGGGATGGCAGGACTTCATCACCGCAGGTAAGCCGAGCGGGACCATGTGTGTGTGTGTGTGTGTGTGTGTGTGTGTGTGTGTATGTGTACATGCCGCGGGCAGGAAGGGGCGGAGCGAGCTGAGCGGGGAAGTGTGGGCTTCCTGCACGCAACTAAGATAAACATCGGGTTACTAACCAAAGCGCTTTGGTTGGATACCCGATGTTTATCTTGGTTACCAGCTTCTGGCAGGCTGCCAGCGATGGCTCCTGCACACTGTAGCTGTAAAAAGCCCTGCTTTTTGCTGCTAGAACCATTCTCGAACGTATCTAGAACTATCGAGCTTTTGCAAAAAAGCTCACGTTCTAGTTCGATCTAGAACAGCCCCCAAAATCACTCGAGCCGCGAACTGGAGAACCACGAACCGCAAACCGCGCTCAACTCTAGTCCTTAGTACTGTCTTTGGAAGAAATAAGTCATGTTCTGTCCTTTATATTGACCACACATGTATTTATACATATAAATGAGATCTCTGAGACGTCTTTTTTCTTAGCTAAACATATCTAACTTTTCGAACCTCCCAACATACGGGCGGCCTCCATTCCTTGTAATAATCTAGTTGCTGCCTTTGAAGTGACTCTAACTTCTGAATGTCCTTTTTAAAATGTGGAGCCCAAAACTGGATCCCGTATTCCAGATGTGGCCTTACAAGTGATTTATAGAGGGGTAACAATACGTTGGGATCACGGGATCTAATCTCTCTTTTTATACACCCTAGAATCTTGTTTGCTTTTGCAGCTGCTGCCTGACATTGAGTGCTGCTGCTCAGCTTATTTGTAATGAGAATACCCAAGTTCTTCTTACATTGATATGCATCAGAGAACGCAGTGACACAGCTGCAAAGTTGTGGAACACTATCCAGGCTGAGCTTCATAAATGGCTGTCTCCACTGAACTTGAAGCTTGGGAAGGCTATGTGCGATTATGGTGCAAATCTAGTGATAGCACTGTACCTGGGCGATACCACGCCTTGGTGACATTACATATGCTCTGCATGGATCAACCTGGCTGTACAGCAATTTCTAGGGCAGTATTATTTCCTGGATGTGCTGCTGCAGAAGGCACAGTCACTGTGTGCCCGCTTTTAAAACTGAAATGCCGGGCCACAACCTGTTTGTTGAATGGACCGTACCTCCCTGCTCTGTCAATGCCTTATGATGAAAGGCGTAATTGATGCTACTGTACTTCTGTCTGCCTGAAAGGATTTTGAATTTAGGGACTCCAAAATGGGTCTCAAAGTTGTGTCTTGTGGGTATTGCCAGGATTTTGGGAGGAACAAGCCTACACCTGCCACTCAGGCACGTCTTCATTTTTAAAATTAAAATGCCATGCCACAGCCTGTGTGTTGCATGGACCGTACCTCCCAGATCTTTTAATACCCTATTAGTGATGAGCGAGCATGCTTGTCACTACTCGGTACTCGCACGAGTATCACTGTACTCGGGCTGCTCGGCGGGGACCGAGTAATCTCGCGATACTCGTGCTGTACTCGTGGTCTTCATTTCTGCATGTTGGCGCTCTTTTGAGAGCCAGCCCTCATGCAGGGATTGGCTGGCAGACCACTGCAATGCCACAGCCCTGTTAGTTGTGGAATTGCAGTGATTGGCCGGCCTGCACAGCGTCACCGAGCCTTTATATAGGCCGGCGCGCTGTGCTCTGCTCACAGCTATTCTGACAGTGAGTGTAGGGAGAGTGTCGCTGATTCAGGGAAAGCTTTGCGGCCCTTTATAGTTAGTTCCGGAGCAGGGCTGCAAACAGTGTGACCAGAAGTCCTTCTCAGGACTATTCTAGTTGTATACAGGCAGGCAGGGTATAGCCAGGTCGGAGTACAGTAGCAGAGTCCTTCTCAGGACTATTGTTGCTATATACAGGCAGGGTATAGCCAGGTCGGAATACAGGCTAGTGACCAGAAGAGTCCTTGTCAGGACTATTGTAGCAGTATACAGGCAGGCAGGCAGGCAGGGTAGTGGTGACCGTATACCAGCCTTCATCATATCTGGGGCTGGTGTACACAGTGTAAAACAGTCCAGATAGTGTCAGACTTCTCAGTAATTGTCGCTCCTAAAAACCAGTTAGGTTCTTATTGCGTCCGTGCTTGCATTTAAAAACAGCACGTGTGTGGCAGTCGGTGGCAGGGTACAGGTGCACGTTTTGCACAAACTATTATATAACGCACAAGTCTAGTGTATAATACACGTCAGTCAGCAGTGTCTGATAGTGTCAGACTTCTCAGTAATTGTCGCTCCTAAAAACCAGTTAGGTTCTTATTGCGTCCGTGCTTGCATTTAAAAACAGCACGTGTGTGGCAGTCGGTGGCAGCGTACAGGTGCGCGTTTTGCACAAACTATTATATAACGCACAAGTCTAGTGTATAATACACGTCAGTCAGCAGTGTCTGATAGTGTCAGACTTCTCAGTAATTGTCGCTCCTAAAAACCAGTTAGGTTCTTATTGCGTCCGTGCTTGCATTTAAAAACAGCACGTGTGTGGCAGTCGGTGGCAGCGTACAGGTGCGCGTTTTGCACAAACTATTATATAACGCACAAGTCTAGTGTATAATACACGTCAGTCAGCAGTGTCTGATAGTGTCAGACTTCTCAGTAATTGTCGCTCCTAAAAACCAGTTAGGTTCTTATTGCGTCCGTGCTTGCATTTAAAAACAGCACGTGTGTGGCAGTCGGTGGCAGCGTCAGGCTCCACGTTGTCCCTGGATAGAGACGTGCATGAGGGCCTGTAAACCTGAAGTGCCCATTGGAAGGAAGTGGGTCTATTGTAGTATAGCCCTTAGGCAGGGCAGCCAAAAATTGGGAGGCTCCACGTTGTCCCTGGGTAGAGACGTGCATGAGGGCCTCAAAACATTGTTCCCATTGCAAAGGAGCGGGTCTCCTGTCGTTGTAATGTCCATTCTGCAAAGAATGGGCGAAAAAATTTACCACTGGGGGTATACCTGAAACAAAGGCCTAAGTATTGCAATTTGTAACGGTCATCATCATGGTGGCGCATGAGGAGAAGGAGGAGCAGTCCAGCGATTATCCAAAGTCCAGAAGTGTGTACCCATGGGTGAGTGGAGGTACATGGCAAACTTTAAATTCCGCTCTCATTTGCTGGTGGTGTGGTGAAGTCTGGCCCAATCCAACCCTTGTTCATCTTGATCAGAGTCAGCTTGTCAGCATTTTCAGTTGACAGGCGGGTGCGTTTATCTGTAATGATTCCACCTGCGGCACTAAAAACACGCTCTGACAAAACGCTAGCAGCAGGGCAGGCCAGGACTTCCAAGGCGTAGAGAGCCAATTCATGCCACGTGTCCAGCTTGGATACCCAATAATTGTAAGGCACAGAGGAATGTCGGAGTACAGTTGTTCGATCTGCAAGGTACTCCTTCAGCATCTGGGCAAACTTAGGATTTCTTGTGGCACTACCCCGCACCTCAGGGGCTGTGGTACGTGAGGGGCTGAGAAAACTGTCACACATCTTAAAGACTGTTCCCCTACCTCTGGCGGATTGGACTTGTGCCTCTCTCGGCTGTACGCCTCGGTTGTCCACTGATTCATGACCTATGCCGCTAGCGTTTTGTGAGGGGAATGCTTTGCCTACTTCCGTGACTATGGCCTTCTGGAACTGCTGCATTTTGCCTGACCTCTCCGCCTCGGGAATAAGAGACAAAAAGTTCTCCTTTTAGCGTGGGTCTAACAGTGTTACCAACCAGTAATGATTGTCGGCCAAGATGTTCTTAACGCGAGGGTCACGAGACAGGCAGCTTACCATAAAGTCAGCCATGTGTGCCAGACTCTTAACAGCCATCACTTCAGTATCCTGACCAACACGATGACTGAACATGCTGTCCTCCTCCTCCTCATCATCTACCCTGTCCTCTGGCCAGCCACGCTGAACCGAGGATATGACTGCATGTCATATCCTCAATTTGGCCAGAGAGTTGCTCCATGTCTTCATCCTCCTCCTCGTCATAGTCCTCCACTGCACGTTGTGATGAGACGAGGCTGGGCTGTGTGTTATCATTCATCACCCACACCCACTACTGTTTCTTGCTGAAACTCATCGCGCTCCGCCTGCAATGCATCATGTTTGTTTTCTGAGCAGAGACCATTTTAGAAGGCAGAGAAGCGGTATGGTGACGCTAATAATGTCGTCATCGCCGCTCACCATCTTGTTGTAGTCCTCAAAGTTTTGGCGGATGGTGCATAGGTCGGACATCCATCTCCACTCCTCAGGTGTTATGTGTGGAGTTTGACCCATTTCCCGACGGCTTAGGTGATGCAGGTACTCAACAACTGCCCTCTTCTGCTCACATATCCTGACCAACATGTGCAGAGTTGAATTCCAACGCGTGGGGACATCACACACCAGTCTGTGTGCCGGAAGATGCAAACGGCGTCTTAAGCCGGCAAGGCCGGCTGAAGCAGTAGGTGACTTTCGAAAATGTGCAGACAGGCGGCGAACTTTTACCAGCAGATCAAACAGCTCTGAGTATGACTTTAGAAACCGCTGAACCTCGAGGTTGAGCACATGGGCCACGCATGGAACATGTGTCAGCTGGCCTCGCCTCAAAGCCGCCACCAGGTTCCGGCCATTGTCACACACGACCTTTCCTGGCTTTAGGTTCAGAGTTGTGAGCCAGTGATCTGCCTGCTGTTTCAGAGCTGTCCACACCTCTTCTGCATTGTGGGGTTTGTCACCTATGCAGATTAGCTTCAGCACTGCCTGTTGCCGCTTCGCCGAGGCAGTGCTGCAGTGCTTCTGTGTCGCCCTGGACAAGCCAGGGGCCACAGAGCACAACACTTAAACACCCCACACTCCCTGCAGGCATATCATAGTCAAAACACAAAATCCTTGTTGCCTTCCCCAGGGGCTGTTGTCCACACCAGGGTGTGGAGCCAGGCGGTTGGTCTCCACCCACCGAGGAGGAGGGAAAACACAGGCAGTGAGAGTTAAGCTAAGGAAGTGGAAGGAGGAAAGTAGTAGAGAGGAGAAAAGTGACAGCAAAGAGCCTGAAGTTGGTCCGGGTGTGTGGCCCGGACAGGACAGCAAGGTTGGCAGGATGTGGTGACCGTCTGCAGTGGAGGCCGATTGGAGTCTGCCGTAAGGACCGTGGACGGGTGGTGACCCGGCCGTACCGGACCGGTATACAAAGAGAAGCCAGCACCATTGGCAGAGGACTTTCGGATCCCGGCAAGGCTTGGTGTCGCCGTGAATTTGCCAAATCCGTTATTGAAGGGGACCTCAGGGTTTCCAAACAGCCAAGTCCAGATAGAAGGCAACCGTACAACCGTGAAGGGGAGACACAGCCACCGCCAAGGGCAACCGTCTCCCAGGGCCAGCGCCTGTGGGCAAAAGGGGCTCCTCCGGCCCATATCCAGGTCAGGGAGCGGGTTACCGTTGGGAAACCATCACTACCAACACTTAACTTAGGTGCAGGGAGAGACAGTCATCACTAACCTGCAGGGAGGAACAACCGCAGCCGTCCGAGTGACCCGTCCATCCAGCCACTTGTTTTACCCTGAACTGTGTCATCATCATTGGGCTGAGTGAGTACCTCCGTGCCGTGCGGCACAGCGCTGCCCCTGCGACCATGCACTTCATCAGGCCCCGCAACCCGCCTGTCATCCATCTCTACCCCATCACCAGGCCCCGGGACAACCAACCCCCCTACCCACGGAGGGGAGAAATAACAACAAAGCTGCTCCCTGTCACAGGCTCCCGGGATCCCCGTCCAGAGCAGCGGTGGTGTCCACACAATCACCACAACCGTGGGTGGCGTCACGGACAATATCCCCAAAACCCAAACCACCCCTTTTCACTCACGGGCGAGTAGCGCCGCTCGAGTCCCCGGGATCCGGCCATCGCTCGAGCCAACGAGCAGCAGCAGCCGTAGAGCTGCGTCAGCCGGACCCGAGCAGTGGGAGAGCGCACCGTCCCCTCCTCCGCCAGCGACACTTCCAGCTTGGGACTGGTGTGGAGGGTAAAGTGGATCAGGATGCGCAGGAGGAGGAGGAGGCTGAGGAGCATGACATTCCGGAGCTGTAAAGTGTGTGTGAAACCCTGACTGAGGTAGGGCCTGCAAAACTTGGTGTGTGAAGGACGTGTTCCGTCCCTCGCTCAGACTGGGTCCCAGCTTGCACAATATTAACCCAGTGTGACGTCAACGAGATGTAGCGTCCTTGCCCACATGCACTTGTCCACGTGTCTGTGGTTAGGTGGACTTTGGCTGAAACAGCGTTGTTCAGGGCACGTGTGATGTTTTGTGACACGTGGTTAGTTATGCAATGCGGGGACGGCACACAGGGAGAAATAGTGGCGTCTGTGGACCGAGTAACGTGGGACAGCTGCCACCATCAGTTCGCGGAATGCTTCTGTCTCAACCAGCCTAAAAGGCAACATTTCCAGCGCAAGCAGTCGCGAAATGTTAGCATTTAGAACTGTGGCATGTGGGGTGTTGGCAGTGTATTTGCGCCTGCGCTCAAAGGTTTGCTGAATGGATAACTGAACGTTGCGCTGGGACAAGGACGTGCTTGATGATGGTGTTCTTTCTGCGTAGGCAACTGCAGGTGCAGGAGTGGAGGAGGCTTGTTCGCAGGCAGCATGGACAGGGGATTGGCTCGCATGCACAACCAGCGAAGACGTAGCAGTGACATCAGCAAGCACTGCTCCTCGACTCTGTTGTACTTCCCACAAAGTCGGGTGCTTGGCTGACATGTGCCTGATCATGCTGGTGGTGGTCAGGCTGCTAGTTTTGGTACCCCTGCTGATGCTGGCATGGCAGGTGTTGCAAATGGCTTTTTTAGAATCATCTGGAGCCAACTTAAAAAACTGCCAGTGTCAGAGTTCCGGGTTTTCCAGTTTTCTTTTGAAAGAGCTTGCCCTTTGTTAACATGGAGTTTTCTGTTCTGTTGCCCTACTTCCTGTCCATCTGTTTAAAAGCCGCCCCTAAAGCTTAGTCCAGTGCCTGAGTATACTGCTTCCTGTGTGCTCCTGCCCTGCTGCTTTTGGTTCCTGATTGTTATTCGGATCCTCTTGGAAAACAACCGACACCGACTCTGGACTTCATCTGGTATCATCTAGCTGTACCTGGACTCCGTTTGCCGTCTTTGGTCGGAACTTCTGCCCGGTTCCTTCCGTTTAATACCACTCTGGACTCACATCACGTACAGACATTTTTCGACTTACCTATTGCCCTTTTGTGTCCCGGCTGCTGCGCATTTAGGGCTTCTGGGGTGATTGCCAGACAGTCCCTGTATAGGGGTTTGCTGTTGGTGGTCTCCCTGGGGGAGTCCGGTGCGCGGTCCCGGGAATTCCCTTTCGCTCAGTCCCTGGAAGGTATTTCCTGTATTTATGTTCTACTGTGTTTTTGTTCCGTTTATGTACATATTTGCTGGTTGCATATTATAAATGTCTTGCACCAAGAACTCGTCTCTGGTTGTCATTGCCCTAACGCAATCGAAATCCTCAATACATACAATAGTATTACAGCCAGACTCGGGAAGACCTAACATTTGTACAGGCACCTTGTGTCGTGTTTTTCCGGGGAACAGTTGCCTGACGTCTGCCTGGGGCCACCACTCTGCTTCTTACTGCCTGTTGGGATGCTACGCCTCCCTCCCCCTGTGCACTGCTGTCCTCGCTCTGCATATCCTCCTGCCAGGTTGGGTCAGTTACTGGATCATCCACCACGTCGTCTTCCTCTTCCGCACCCTGCTCCTCCTCCTGACTTCCTGACAATTGTGTCTCATCATCGTCCACCCCTTGTTGAGACACGTTGCCAACTTCGTGAGAACGTGGCTGCTCAAATATTTGTGCATCTGTACATACAATCTCGTCATGGCCCACTTCAACAGGAGCTGGCGAGAGGCCAGAATTTGTGAATGGAAACGTGAACGAACAGCTCTTCCGAGTGTCCAAGTGTGGGATCAGTAATGTCCGTGGACGTGTACTCGGCCTGGTGGTAGGAAGGAGGATCAGGTTCTGAAATGTGCGGTGCAGTATCACGGCTACTGACACTTGACCGTGTGGAAGACAGAGTGTTTGTGGTGGTGCCAATCTGACTGGAAGCATTATCCGCTATCCAACTAACAACCTGTTGACACTGGTCTTGGTTCAAGAGCGGTGTACTGCTGCGATCCCCAAGAATTTGGGACAGGACGTGCGAGCGACTAGATGTGGCCCTTTGTTGTGGCGAAATTAGAGCTTGCACACAACCTCGGTGTCTGCCTGCACCACCATCACGTCCACTTCCTTGTTCGTTGACAACGCCCTTGCGCATTTTGCAATGCTGTGCTGATGTGTATTCACTAGACTTGTGTGTTATATCCAAGTTTTTGCAAAACTCACACAAATGCAGCGGAAAGCTGCCACCAACAGGCACACACGTGCGGTTTTTAAATGCAAGCACGGAGGCACTAAGAACCTAACAGGTCTCTATCCAGGGACAACGTGGAGCCTCTCAATTTTTGGCTGCCCTGCCTAAGGGCTATACTATAATACACCCACTTCCTTCCAATGGGCACTTCAGGTTTACAGGCCTTCATGCACGTCTCTATCCAGGGACAACGTGGAGCCTCCCAATTTTTGGCTGCCCTGCCTAAGGGCTATACTATAATACACCCACTTCCTTCCAATGGGCACTTCAGGTTTACAGGCCTTCATGCACGTCTCTATCCAGGGACAACGTGGAGCCTCCCAATGTTTGGCTGCCCTGCCTAAGGGCTATACTATAATACACCCACTTCCTTCCAATGGGCACTTCAGGTTTACAGGCCTTCATGCACGTCTCTATCCAGGGACAACGTGGAGCCTCCCAATGTTTGGCTTCCCTGCCTAAGGGCTATACTATAATACACCCACTTCCTTCCAATGGGCACTTCAGGTTTACAGGCCTTCATGCACGTCTCTATCCAGGGACAACGTGGAGCCTCCCAATGTTTGGCTTCCCTGCCTAATGGCTATACTATAATACACCCACTTCCTTCCAATGGGCACTTCAGGTTTACAGGCCTTCATGCACGTCTCTATCCAGGGACAACGTGGAGCCTCCCAATTTTTGGCTGCCCTGCCTAAGGGCTATACTATAATACACCCACTTCCTTCCAATGGGCACTTCAGGTTTACAGGCCTTCATGCACGTCTCTATCCAGGGACAACGTGGAGCCTCCCAATTTTTGGCTGCCCTGCCTAAGGGCTATACTATAATACACCCACTTCCTTACAATGGGCACTTCAGGTTTACAGGCCCTCATGCACGTCTGTATGCAGGGGCATTGGTGAACCTCACAATTTAGGACTGCCCTGGCTAAGGAAAATACTACAAAGACTCACTTCCTCAAAATGGGCACATTAGACTCAAGAGGCCTTCATGTACGTCTCTTCTCAGGGACATCGGAGTGCCACACAATGTTTTCACGTAAAATCTTTCATGTATTGATCTCAAAAAGTAACATACACCAGCTCTATCTCACTATTGGGTATGTGCCCTTAACATTTCCGCCATGAAAAATCATTTTGGGGTCATTTTGGAAGGTTTTCTGATGAGTCCGTAAAAATGGCGTAAAACGCGGACAAAATTGTTCACAGCTGTGACTTTTGAGTGATAAATGCTTCAAGGGGTCTTCCCCATGCTGTTGCCATGTCATTTGAGCACTCTTCTGAGACTTTTGTGCCATTTTTAGGGTTTCTCCATGCTGCCGGGAGGTCATTTCACAAAAATACTCGGGTCTCCCATAGGATAACATTGGGCTCGTTGCTCGGGCCGAGTACACGAGTATCTTGGGAGGCTCGGCCCGAGCTTCGAGCACCCGAGCTTTTTAGTACTCGCTCATCACTATACCCTATGAAGGGGGGAAATTGATGCTACTGTACTGCTGTCTGCCTGAAAAATGTTTAAGTGTCAAAACTCCAAGATAAGTCTTAAAGTTGTGTCTTGTGGGTAGTGCCAGTCTTCTGGGAGCAAAAGGCCTACACCGGTCACTCAAAAATAATAGAAAGGCCTGGCTCAACAAAGGGGAGGGAAGGAAATGAACTAAGGTGCTCGGAAAAATATAAGTCCAGTAGATGCAACGAATCCGGCACCTTAATAAGGATGATTCCAGAGATAATTTTTTCGTCTGAAATTTTTTTTTATTGTATTCTTGTGGTGATATCAAAAAAAGACATGCGAAACAAGTCCAACGTATCGACCAACACCTTTGGTCTTTTTCAAGGACTGTGAGATGTAAAATAATGTAAAATAAAAGAACAAAAAATTACATAAGGTAAATACAATAGACATTGTTCAGTTACAATAGAAACTGCTGTCAAACGAATAAAGGAAAATCAACAAAAGTAAATCACTCAATGGTGAAAAGGAAAACTGGGATTACAATAAGTTTTCCCACAAGAAACCACAAAATACATGAAAATGAGTACATTATTTCATTTCAAAAAGTATTTGTACATCATAGTTACGGTAAGAAAAGATAAATTAATACTAAGGAAGTTACTGGGTGTCATTAAAGAGCAAAAACGAACCTCAAGGGATTGTAGTATAGCGCGTATCGCGTAGAATAATCAATCGCATATATCTAATATTCGTCAATCTTATAGAGCCTATGACGAAAGAAAAATAAATAAGGAAAGTGGCATATATAGTATAAGGTGTATAAATAGAGACACAATCATGTGAGACGTTGGAGACGTTTTTTTCTCCTATCTCAGATGGTCAGTTGACCATTATCATATATGTACGTATATATATATTTTTTATATATTATACATTAATCCACCATTTACTGCGCCTTCCAATGAAATATATCACGTGTATAACATTTGTGTCATTGATCATACAGTGCTCAAACAAGTTAGATAAGAGGACGATTGTCATCCTATCATTCATGTGAGGGTATTAAGGTAATTATACCCATCCCTTATGATGATATTATTCCTTCTGTTTTCAATGACTCACATGATTGCGTCTCTATTTATACACCTTATACTATATATGCCACTTTCCTTATTTATTTTTCTTTGGTCATAGGCTCTATAAGAGTGACGAATATTAGATATATGCGATTGATTATTCTACGCGATACGCGCTATACTACAACCCCTTGAGGTTCGTTTTTGCTCTTTAATGACACCCAGTAACTTCCTTAGTATTAATTTCTCTTTTCTTACCATAAACATGATGTACAAATAGTTTTTGAAATGAAATAATGTATTCATTTTCATGTATTTTGTGGTTTCTTGTGGGAAAACTTATTGTAATCCCAGTTTTCCTTTTCACTATTGAGTGATTTACTTTTGTTGATTTTCCTTTATTCGTTTGACGACAGTTTCTATTGTAACTGAACAATGTCTATTGTATTTACCTTATGTAATTTTTTGTTCTTTTATTTTACATTATTTTACATCTCACAGTCCTTGAAAAAGACCGAAGGTGTTGGTCGATATGTTGGACTTGTTTCGCATGTCTTTTTTTTATATCCTCACAAGAATACGATAAAAAAAAATTTCAGACGAAAAAATTATCTCTGGAATCATCCTTATTAGTGTGCCGGATTCGTTGCATCTGCAATGGTCACTCAATCATGTCTTCATTTTTAATATTGAAATGTCGGACCACATCCTGTGTGTTATATTTACCGTACCTCCCTGCTTTTTTAATGTCCTATGCAAAGGGGGGCAATTGATGCTACTGTACTGCTGTCTGCCTGAAAATATTTTAAATGTCGAGACTCCAAATTGGGTCTCAAAGTTGTGTCTTGTTGGTAGTGCCAGGATTCTGTGAGGAACAGGCCTACACCGTCCACTCAGGCATGTCTCCATGTTTACAATTAAAATGCCTGGCCATAGCCTGTGTATTGCACGGACCATACCCCCCAGCTCTTTTTAAAGCCCTGTGGGGAGGGGCCAATTGATGCTACTGTACTGATGTCTGCCTGAAAGGATTTTGAATATCGAGACTACTAGATAAAGCTCAACGTTTTCTCTGGTCTGTACTGGCAGGGGTATGGGAGCACCTGCCCTACACCTGTCTCTCATGCACCTCTATATTTCTTATGTAAACTGGCTATGAAGCTAATGGCTTTGCCAAAACAGTAGTGCTGAAGTGAAAAACATATTTTTGCTGCTTTGGAAGCTTTTTGATCCCCTAAAGGTGTTGTCTCTGCCTTACGTTTAGCCTCCCATTAATTCAATGGGTATGAAAAGGTTTGATAAAGGTTTAAAGTTCGGTTCAATGAAGGTTCAATCAGCAAACCACTTGTTCAGTTGGACTTGGCCAACCAAACCATTAGAATCCTTACTGGTCAGCTTATAAAACTCTGGGGAGGGGGGAAAAGAGCACAAAAATATAAGGAGAAGGGTGAAGAAAGCAAGCTGCTCACTTTGTATGGTTGTGTGACACACAACAAGTGTGAAACAAGTATCAGCTGCAGCAAGGACCCCAAGATCTAAGGCTGAAGAAACATATAGGTACTTGACAAATGCTGCTCAATCTGCGTTGCTGTAAATGAGATGATGGTTCAATCTATCTTGTGAATGAAAAAGTGCTTTATTTATTTGTTTCAAAATGATTCCCCCTTCTTCCTCAGAATAGACACTCAATCACTTACTGATCAGCTTGGATATATTTCATCTATTCTCATTAGGTAAACAATCCAGTTGCTTCAACTCTTTTGTTTTCTGATAAGCATCTTATATCAATTGTTGAGGATAACTCCTATCAAGAAATCTCACCCTTAGAAACTTAGGATCTCTTACAAGACATTGAGCCAGCACAGAGGGTGAGCGGGAGAAGCAGGACTGCAACCAATCACAGACACTCTTACAGAGGGTGGGTGAAGCAGTGCACATTCATGAAATTAATAATCAGACCTGGAAGAAGTGTTATAGCTCTGGGGAATATAATTCTTTTACTTCATTGACCGCACAACATTTATTTTTTTTCAACTGCACCTCCCAATCACAGTAATGCCGGTACTAAAGATGGATACAGCATTACTAGGATTGTAAGGCAATCTCAGCATGCTTAGTGGCTGAAAATCAGGTGGCAAACATGTGGTTAGGGGACTCGAAACTCAAGAGGCGAAAATCAAAATACTTGATGAGTAACAAGTATTCCGAATACCTTAATATTTGTGCAAGCAACGAATATTCTCAACTATATTTGCTCATCACTAGTTGAGATATATTGATGATATCCTGATCCTTTGGACGGATACAAAAGAGATATTTAAAAAGATATTAAACCTGGGTCTGAAAAAGCGCTTAAACCTGCAGCAAGGTCTGAACTTTTTATTCCATGAAAGAAAAGGGAACAGAGAAATTAAAGAAATGTTTAAGGTGTAGTCTCCCATCCTGACCAATCCCTAAAATGGATGAGGGTATCGGAAATTTAGTTGCAGATTTCCTTTCCTGTTGTATTGTCATGGAAGAAACATTTCAAATAGACTGACCCATAGCCACTGACACCAGAGACCAAAAACAGAGACTAAAACCACTTCATAGACTATATCCACACTAATAGGAACCTTCAGATGCGTTTTATGTGAAGCCTGTGATTTTATACATCGTGCATTGGAGTTTTGGAGTGTTTTGACGGCTTGAAATACCAATGCATGGATTTTATCAACTACCAATCACAGGACTCGCCTGCTTTTAATTATTTGCCCTTGTTCATCTAATTATATGGACAATGAAAACATCTGTAAATGACATTAATAGGAAAGAAGATAAACTTGTTACTTAGTATGTTTGATAACATCATGAAGGGGATGCTAGATGTCTTGGCTTTCAGGGGATCAAAATAATTTGGCCCTTGCCATGGAAATGGGATTTTGATAATAGGTCAATATACAAGGAGGCCCAATGGTCTAATTATTAATTGATTCAATATCTTTTGCACATTTTAGTAGAATAAGCTTTTTTTCTGCATTTTTGTTGTGCATTCTTATAGACTGATCTTTTAGTAGACATATTAGTATGCACAAGTGATATATTATTGGCATATATAGTTTGTTCTATTGTTAGGTGGTAGGATGGAATTTTATATTGAATATGTCCTTAATTTGGGTTTGTATTTTACTTTTTTTATAATTGATTTGTATTTTACTTTTGTGATCAATAAAGATAAAAACCACAAAAAGACATAGGTTCCCACCTATATTTGATAACCAGCACAGGTAAAACAGACAAATACAGGCTGCAACTCTCAGTTTTCAGTTTTATCTTGGCTTTTATCAAAAATAGAGGGGATACCAAGCTGTTTTTTTAAATTATTTATTTAAATCATTTTAAAAAACGATTTGGGGACCCCCTTATTTTTAATAACTAGCCAAGGTATTACTAGTAGGGATTAATAGGTGGAGAAGGCCCATGGTTATTTGGCACTTCCCAGATGCTTCTGAAGTGGCGCGTCCATTAGATGCGACAATTCTAAAACTTTGCCCAGTTTTCCCAATTTGCCCTGGGGAGGTGATAACAATTGAGGTAATACTTTTCGGGTTTATGACACCTGTGAATTGACAGCTGGCATCTAGCCCATAGGTTAGTAATAGGGAAGCATCTATCAGACACTCCTATTACTAACTCGGCAAGTATATATGTGACGCCCTGGGCAAGCCAGGGGTCACAGGTCATCACACCACCACACCCTACACCCCAGTTAGGAACATCACAGCTAACCAAAAAACTTGTTGCCTTCCTCCAGAGGCTGATGTTCACACCAGGGGGTGGGCCAGGCGGTTGGCTCCGCCCACCGAGGAGTTCACAGCCCTGGAGGCGGGAGAAACTGGCAGTTAGGAGATGAGAAGAGTTTAGGAGGAGGAAGTGGAAGGAGGTGAAGTGGTAGAGGAGCAAAGGAGAAAACTAGAGAAAAGGAGTAAAAGTGAGAGTAGAAAAGCTTGAAGTTAGTCCAGCTGTGTGCAGGACAGAGTCAGCAAGGTCAGCAACGGCGGTGATTGTCCGGAGGGGTGACCGTTTGGAAGTTCCTGGAAGGACCGCGGACGGGTGGTGGCCCGGCGGTCTGGAGCAGTGTACAAAGGACAGTCAGCACCAGGGCAGGGGCCTCTCGGACCCCGGCAAGGCTAGGAGTCGCCATAATTTGCCAAATCCGTCAGTGAAGGGGATGGCTGTCTCCCAACAACCAAGTCCCGATTGAAGGCAACAGCCCAACCATTAAAACAGAGACACCGCCACCGCCAGGGCACCAGTTTCTGAGGGCCAGCGTCTGCGGGCAAAGAGTAGAGCTCCTCCGGTCCAGCTTGAAGCCGGGGAGCGGGTTACCGGTGGGAACCCATCGAAACCATCAACAACATAGGTGCAGGACAAAGGGACATCACCGTCACCTACTGGGGAAAGCAAGTGCAGCCGTCCGTGGGAACCATCTTTCCAGCCGTGTGTTTTACCGAGAACTGTGTCAACATCTCAGGCTGAGTGAGTACCACAGTGCCGCAAGGCACAGCGCTGCCCCCGCATCCCTGCGCCCACCAAGCCCTGCATCTACCCACCTCAACACTGGGCCCCGGGATCACCAACCCCTACCCACGGAGGGGCAACACAACAACTTGCTGCTTCACACCATCACTCCCGGGATCCCCACACCGAGCAGCGGTGGTGCTAACAGATCACCACAACTGTGGGTGGCGTCACGGACAATAGACTATATCCCAAAACCCAATCCCCTTTCACTCACGGGCGAGGAGCGCCGCTCGAGAACCCCCAGGATCCGGCCCACCGCTCGAGCCACCACTGAGCAGCAGCAGCCGGACCCGAGCAGAGGGGTGAGCGCAGTGCTGACACCCTCCTCCCCGCCCACGACAACTTGGCGTCACGAACAGGATCTTACCGCTCTGCCGTCTGGTAGAGGTGCGCCTTGTTACCGCCGGAGGTATCCGGCTGAAAAATTTCGGAAGTCTTTATCTTTGGCGCGAAAAGTTCCCGCTCGAGCGTCTTCTCGAGTAGTGGAGGCGCGAAGGCCAAAACTTTGCCCCAAGAGAGGAGGAGCCGGAAAGAGCTAAGGGGGACGCGATGGTGGCTGGCTGCATGTGAACGCAGCTATAAAAGCAGGGACGCCAGGACTCTGCAGACATCTTGTTCCTGGGAAGAGCCGCCAGCAACATGTGGATGCCGTCCCGCGACACCGTAGCCCCCGCGCCAGGAACCGCGGCGTGGGTGGAAATCCGGACCGCGCAGCTCTACCTAAGGCTGCAGGTCAAGATGCAGCTCCTCATGGAGGAGTGGGAGGCTGACATGGCGGACGTTATAGCGGCCGTGCGGAGACGCGAGGAGGGAGCGGAGGAAGGGAGGGTGAGTGCCCCACGCCCCGATGCCCTGGAAGGGCCGGTCATCGTGGCTGCGGGACCCGGTCCAAGCCCTCTCCCCCCGTTGACTCCCTCACCACCCGTCTCGGAGGCTGTGACCCCGCCACTAGGCCTGCTACCACCGCAACCGGTAGCAATACCCAGCGTCCCCGCCCAGGCGGGCCGACCTGTAGCTGGAGCCCGTAGTCGACCGGAGGTGTTGCCCTGGAAAGTCCCAAAAACTGAACCGGAGGCATCCCCTGAAAAGTCCCCCGAGCCGGAGCTGATGACCCGCTCCGAGCCGAAGGCCAAGCAGCGGAAAGCCCCTATGCCCATCCCCCACACCTCGGCTGAGGTAGCGCCGGGTTGTTGCTGTAAGGCAGCGCCCAAGGCCAAGACACCGCGGGACCCGCCGCCCAGATTCCTGACAGTGGGCAACGTCCAGAATGTCCCGCGGGGCCCGACCCGTGCGCCGGAGCTCGCAGCAGCGCCATATTGGTATAGGGAGCCGGTACCGTTGGGCCTAGAGATCAGTGAACGGGAGAGGAAGAAGGCCGAGCTGGTGGCCCGAGCGATAAGGGAGAAGGAGAATCTCCGCCAGGCCACGTTCCGTGTCCGGGGCCCTCTGTACGAGGGGCAGGTGAGGCGGTTTGATGTCCGCCGGGGCTATGGGTTTATTTATGAACTGGGCCTGGAGGCCGAAGTGTTTGTAGCCCGGCGGGATGTAAATACCCACCTGCCTGAAGAGCATCCCGGCTGCAACCTAATGCCAGGAGACATTGTCCAGTATACCCGGCACTGTGGAGAGAGGGGGTGGTTTGCCCTGGATGTAAAACTGCGGGGCAGCCAGGAGAGCAGAGTGAGTCCTGCACCCCCTCCCTCGGATGAAGCTGAAAGTCCAGAGTAGGGCAGCGGATGCCCGCTGCAGCAGTCCCCGTTGGGACCACCACTGAAGTTATGTTTGAAAAGTTTGTTGAAAAATGATAAGCAATGATTACCGAACAGTAACCTGATTGACCGTGATTGGAAAACCGGCCGTTGTCGGCACCGTTGTCCCCGTGGGGACCGTTTAAAAATTTTGCATGAGAAACTGCTCATGGACAAGCCCGAGAACTTGCAGGGCAACCACAAACGTTAGTGGCTTGTAAATAAGTTGTTTGCTGTTACGAGGGGGACCCGGGGAAGCATGCCAAGATGGGAAATGGACAGCTTCCACCGGTCAAGGTCCACTGTGCGGTGTAAGGGACCGCTGCTATGGTCAGGAAAGAGTGAGCGGGTTGCTACTAGTGATCGTGTGGAATGTCACAGACGATCTATGTACACCGGTCCGCCCTAACCCGTGAGGGTTGTATGGCTCGGGGCTTCTCGATCGGTGTACCTGTTGCACGGGGACGCACAGAGGTGCCTGCACACGTGTGCCAGTGGGAGTCACAGGATATGGCACGAGGGTAGCACAGAGGTGCCCACGCACGTGTGCTTTCAATAACCAGGTGAGTCCAGTGGAGACTCGAGGAGCTCACCTGGGACAGGAACACGGCCTGTTAAAGGAGATACTGCCGGAGCAGCAAGGCAGGAACACGGCCTGCAAACCAGGTGCTGCCTGAGCAGCAAGGGCAAAGCCCACAAAAGACAATAATGCCTGAGCAGTGGCGTGGCAGCACGCTGCCAGACATCCAAACATAGAAGGACGGTCGCACACCGCCATGATGGCAGGGGGAGCTTTTAAGGAGGTGTAGCTCCACCCAAGTGCGGGCGCGAGATGGACGTGACCCAATCAGGATTCGTGACGTCTTGGCCTGGCCAGTCAAGATTCAGCACACCACCAGCCTCGTTATCGGGCCGTGTGATATCAGTGAGCGAATCAGAAGACGTCACATGGGGCACATACTCATCTTCCTGCCTCTGGGTCATAAAGGCGGGATCCTCGGTTTCACAATGTGCAGAAATAAGGGAAGTCTTGCTGCTTCCCTGAGTATCTATCCTTTGCACACTGCGCAACCTCCCCGACCCTCTATGATGCTGAGCAGGAGGGCTCGTGGCAGACAAGGGATGGGAGACCACTCCATTCCTTGCAAGGGGAGAACCACTAGGTGTCACCCTTCTGCTGCGTCTCCAAGGAGGCAGCTCCTGCAGACTGCGCAGTCTCCCAGACCTTTGGTGCTGCTGAGCAGGAGGGCTCGCGGTAGACCAGGAATGGGGGACCACCTCATTCATTGCAACAGGAGAGCCACGAGGTGTAACAGTTTGCCGTTACCATTACTGCCTCCGGAGTGGCAGGTTGGAAGGAGGGCCCTCAGCAGAGCAGGCTGGGCCCCAGCCACCAAAGGAACCGGTGGCTACCCTCTGGAGGGGAAGGACAGATCCCGCTCGGGTAACGTGTGCTGGACTTGGGGACAAGGGGTGCTGCCTGGGCTTTAGGGGCAGCATCAGGGCCAGGTTGCTTGGGTGGGAGAGAGCGGAAACCGTAACCGTGAACCGTTTTGCAACGTTTAAGAAATGTGCCTCCCGTTATGGGAAGAATTAATAAAAATGTAAATATGTTACCGTTTATAATGTTATATATTTTTCAGAAAAATAAAACCGGTGTTGGACGGGCAGCCCGCGGACGGTCTTCATTTTGCTAAGGGGGAATGTGACGCCCTGGGCAAGCCAGGGGTCACAGGTCATCACACCACCACACTCTACACCCCAGTTAGGAACATCACAGCTAACCAAAATCCTTGTTGCCTTCCTCCAGAGGCTGATCTTCACACCAGGGGGTGGGCCAGGCGGTTGGCTCCGCCCACCGAGGAGTTCACAGCCCTGGAGGCGGGAGAAACTGGCAGTTAGGAGAGGAGAAGAGTTTAGGAGGAGGAAGTGGAAGGAGGTGAAGTGGTAGAGGAGCAAAGGAGAAAACTAGAGAAAAGGAGTAAAAGTGAGAGTAGAAAAGCTTGAAGTTAGTCCAGCTGTGTGCAGGACAGAGTCAGCAAGGTCAGCAACGGCGGTGATTGTCCGGAGGGGTGACCGTTTGGAAGTTCCTGGAAGGACCGCGGACAGGTGGTGGCCCGGCGGTCTGGAGCAGTGTACAAAGGACAGTCAGCACCAGGGCAGGGGCCTCTCGGACACCGGCAAGGCTAGGAGTCGCCATAATTTGCCAAATCCGTCAGTGAAGGGGACGGCTGTCTCCCAACAACCAAGTCCCGATTGAAGGCAACAGCCCAACCATTAAAACAGAGACACCACCACCGCCAGGGCACCAGTTTCTGAGGGCCAGCGTCTGCGGGCAAAGAGTAGAGCTCCTCCGGTCCAGCTTGAAGCCGGGGAGCGGGTTACCGGTGGGAACCCATCGAAACCATCAACAACATAGGTGCAGGACAAAGGGACATCACCGTCACCTACTGGGGAAAGCAAGTGCAGCCATCCGTGGGAACCGTCTTTCCAGCCGTGTGTTTTACCGAGAACTGTGTCAACGTCTCAGGCTGAGTGAGTACCACAGTGCCGCAAGGCACAGCGCTGCCCCCGCATCCCTGCGCCCACCAAGCCCTGCATCTACCCACCTCAACACTGGGCCCCGGAATCACCAACCCCTACCCACGGAGGGGCAACACAACAACTTGCTGCTTCACACCATCACTCCCGGGATCCCCACACCGGGCAGCGGTGTTGCTAACAGATCACCACAACCGTGGGTGGCGTCACGGACAATAGACTATATCCCAAAACCCAATCCCCTTTCACTCACGGGCGAGGAGCGCCACTCGAGAACCCCCGGGATCCGGCCCACCGCTCGAGCCACCAATGAGCAGCAGCAGCCGGACCCGAGCAGAGAGGTGAGCGCAGTGCTGACACCCTCCTCCCCGCCCGCGACATATACAGTTAAAAAAATATATAGAAACAGGGAAAAAATATTTATTTGACTAAAGACTCCCCCACACACCCTCATTTACCAATTTACTAATAAAATAACCTTCAAAGCTACAACTTTAATCAAATTGGGGAATAAACACTCCCTCGACCACCACTTTACTAATGAAAAATAAATCCTTGAAGTTCCAACGTAATCGAAAAAGTAATGTTATACCATGTCCATTGATTGCTGTGGAGCTGATTTCTGATTACTTTCTCAGAACGAGGCTCCACAAGTTACTGCTGGTCAGTGGTAGACATGGAATTTCTCACGCTGTGGGACATTACTTTTTGGATTACGTTGGAACTTCCAGGATTTATTCTACATCAATTAATTGGTGAACGAGGGAGCGTAGGATAGTGTTAATTCCCAAAACGGATTATGTTAAATCTTTAAAGATATTTTTTTATTAAAAAAATAATGATTGAGGCTGTGTGGGGAAGTGTTTATTCAAATAAACTTTTTTCCACCATGTGTTATTTTTTTACCTCTATACATGCTGAGTCAGTAATGGGGGTATCTGATAGATAGCTACCCATCATTAACCACTGGGCATAATGTCAGCTGTCAAATCACAGGTGACATAAACACTAAAAGTATTATCCCATTGGTTTTCACCCCACCAAAGCAATCAGGAAGAACCAGGCACAGCACCATAATTGATGCTCCATTTCTGGGGCAGCTGTGGGTTGCTTTTTTCAGGCTAGGTGGGGCCAAATAACCATTTGTCTTCTCAACCTAATAATACCAGCCCCAGCTATCTGCTTTATCTTGACTAGTTAGCAATAAAAAGTTTAAAAAAAGTTGTGAGATCCCTATATTTTTCTAAGCTGCCAAGGTAAAGATGACAGGTGAGAGTTGCAAACCCTTTGCCCTTATGATGATCATTTTACAGGTATTTTACAGCACACAAATTCTAGTCTTCATTAAATGATATGGGGTTCGCCATCCAGGGTCAAGTCTGAGTCCTGAAACAATACTTTAATTTTAAGTTCACATGAAACTGGTGGACTCGAACTTTCAGGGGTCTGCCCATCATTAGTCCTGAGCAAGGAATTTTATACTGCTGCACTCTGGGGAACTTTTGTTGAAGTAAGTGAAGTCGTATGCACACCATTTTCACGATAGATCATTCTTGGAAAATGATAACAATTGGTCTGTGACTTAATAAATAGACAACCCTTTAATATCTGTATTATACAAATTCAAAAGGATAATTAAAAAATATTAAAATAAGGTATACTCACTGGCTCTAAGCCCTGTTGATTCAGCAATGACTGATCTGGTGGCTCCTCAGATTATGTCCTGTTCTTCAGTCATCTAACTGTTGAAATCTGTGATTTACTGCATTGGTCAGGCAACTGCAAATGGATGTCATCGAGACACCACCAGATTAGGCAACACTGAAGTGACAGCGGCCAGAATCATTAAGTAAATCTTATTTCTTTTATAACCATCCTGCTATTTAAAAAAACATTTGGAAAGTCGAAGAACACCTTTAATGTCTTTATTTCTAAAACTATATATAATGGGATTAACCAAAGGCGTAAACACAGTGTATAACAGGGATGTGATTTTATTCATATCTGATGTTTGTGCACTGGTGGGAAGAATATACACACTGAAAAGAGTAGTGTAAAATATGGAGACCACGGTGAGGTGGGAGCTGCAGGTGGAGAAGGCTTTCTGTCTACTGATATTGGATGAAATCTGTAAAATGGCACGGATAATCTTCACATAACTAACAACAATTATTATACTTGGAATAATGAGCAGTGGAATACTTAGTAAATACATCTGAAGTTTTATGGGAAATGTATCAGAGCAGGTAATGTCCTGTAAGGGAAGAAGATCACAGAACAAATGGTCAATGGTATTTGGCCCACAGAACTTTAACCTGGATATTATTCCGATGTAAATGAGTGATGCAAAGAAACTGATCAACCAAGAACTGATTGACAAGATCATGCAATTTCCACTTGTCATTATTGAGGAGTACCGAAGTGGATTACAGATGGCCACGTATCTGTCACAAGACATCACCGTGAGGAGAAGACATTCAAATGATTCTGTGGCACTAAAGAAATAAATTTGTGTCATGCAGCCAATATATGTAATGGTTGCCCCATTATTTAGTAAAACATGGAGAATGTTGGGGGCAATATCTGAAATCAATAAGATGTCACTGATGGACAGTTGTGAGATGAAGAAGTACATCGGAGTGTGGAGGTTCTTGCTGGTGGACACTAGGGTGATGATCAGGAGATTCCCACATATTGTGACCCAGAATATTACAAGAAGCAAGCAGAATAGTACAACTTTTAGTTGTGAACTGCCATGAAAGCCCAAGAGAACAAACTCTTTAAAATCGGTCAGATTGGTAACCTGCAAAAAATTACAATAAAATAATTTTAAAGCCAATAATAATCAGAAGTAATACAGTGGGTATAGAAAGTATTCAGACCCCTTTACAGTTTTTACTCTTTGTTTCATTGCAGCCATTTTTAAATTCAAAAACGTTCATTTTTTTTCTCATTAATGTACACTCTGCACCCCATCCCCCATCTTGACAGAAAAAGACATTTTTTGCAAAATTAGTAAACAAGAGAAACTGAAATATTGCATGGTCATAAGTATTCAGCCCCTTTGCTCAGACACTCATGTTTAGGTCCCATTCTGTCCATTTCCTTGTGATCCTCCTTGAGATGGTTCTACTCCTTCATTGGAGTCCAGCTGTGTTTAATTAACCTGATAGGACTTGATTTGGAAAGGCGCACACCTGTCTATATAAGACTTCATCGCTCACAGTGCATGTCAGACCAAATTAGAATCATGAGGTCAAAGGAACTGCCCAAGGAGCTGAGAGACAGAATCGTGGCAAGACACAGATCTGGCCAAGGTTACAAATTATTTCTGCAGTACTCAAGGTTCCTAAGAGCATATTGGCCTCCATAATCCTTTAAATGGAAGAAGTTTGGGGCCACCAAAACTTTTCCTAGACCTGGCCATCCAGCCAAACTGAGCAATCGTGGGAGAAGAGTCTTGGTGAAAGAGGTAAGGAAGAACCCCACGATCACTGTGGCTGAGCTTCAGAGATGCAGTAGGGAGATGAGAGAAAGCTCCACAAAGTCAACTATCACTGCAGCCCTCCACCAGTTGGGCCTTTATGGCAGAGTGGTCCAACGGCAACCTCTCTTTAGTGCAAGACATTTGAAAGCCAATATAGAGTTTGCAAAAAAACACAAAAAAGAACTCACAGACTATGATAAATAAGATTCTCTGGTCTGATGAGATGAAGATAGAACTTTTTGGTGATAATTCTCAGTGGTATGTGTGGAAAAAAACATGCACTACTCATCACTTGCCCAATACAATCCCAACAGTGAAATATGGTGGTGGCAGCATCTTGCTATGGCGGTATTTTTCAACTGCAGGGACAGGACGACTGATTGCAATTGAAGGAAAGATGAATGCAGCCAAGTACAGAGATAACATGTAAGAAAACCTCTTCCAGATGCTCTGGACCTCAGACTTGGCCAACGGTTCACCTTCCAACAAGATAATGATCATAAGCACACAGCTAATATATCAAAGGAGTAGCTTCAGAACAACTCTGACCATTCTTGACTGGCTCAGCCAGACCCCTGACCTAAATCCAATTGAGCATCTCTGGAGAGACCTTAAAATGGTGTCCACCAACATTCACCATCCAACCTGACGGAACTGGAGAGGAACTGCAAGGAAGAATGCAAAGGATCCCCAAATCCAGGTGTGAAAAACCTGTTGCATTATTCCCAAGAAGACTCAAGGATGTACTAGCTCTAAAGGGTGTTTCTACTCAATACTGAGCAAAGGGTCTGAATACTTATGACCATGTGATATTTCAGTTTTTCTTGTTTAATAAATTTTCAAAATTTTCTACATATCTGATATTTCTGTCATGATGGGGGATGAGGTACCTTAATGAGAAAAAAAATAACTTTTTTGAATTTACCAAATGGCTGCAATGAAACAAAGAGTGAAAAATTTAGAGGGGTCTGAATACTTTCCGTACCCACTGTGTAATAGGCTGAAGGAACTGTAGTTCTTGCTTTTTTTACATTTTATCTGACATATCTTAGCTACAAAAGCTCAGAAATACTGAAGGTCACTTTTGCAGAGTTGATTTCTCAATGATATACGAATGTGATGTTCAGGTGCCAATAGAATGTAGTATATTGATCATAAGATCAGAGTTACAAATAAATCTTCCCCATTTCTTAATTTTATGAAACAACACTTTCCATAGGTGTTAAGTAAATTATGGTCAACAGTCGGCTGAATATGATTTTTAATTCTTAAAAAAATAAATTAGTAAATTTGTTTTGAAATTTTTTTTTTTTTCCCATGATCTGAGAGTGTTTGAGATGAGAATAATCTTAATCCACTTCCTCAGCGATCACTTCCAGTACTTACATCAGACACTTCCATATTACTCTTATTTTCCATTTTGAGGTCACAAATGTTAAATCACCGATGGAAGAGATGATCTTCATCAGTCCGGTAAGTCTCTGTAAGATGATAAAACATAATCAGATGCATCAACATTGACCCATAGAACAGACACTATAATGTGACTGTGTGTATATATCCTGTGCTATTTCCTCTACGGAGTTCATATTGTCTTTGTCCCTCATGTCTCCTTAAGTGCAGTCCAATGAGACGTCATGAAATAAGATTATTTTTAATTATTGGATTTTTCTTAGATGCAAAATGCAACAATAGAATTAATTTAAAGCATTTTCTTCATTTTGCATTTTATATATCAAACACAACACATGATAATAAGAAACTTTTTAATATGTTTTATTGGAGAATTTTCCTTATTTCTCCTCCAGAACTGGTTATTAGTTTTTAAAATTCTCAATTCATAGGTAAAATCTGTCTTCAGTGCAGACAGATTTTTCCATTAATGAGTTAGTTAGATGGCAGTTGATTAATATGTTCCTCTAGCTCTTAAATTTCCTCCATTCTCCCCTCCAGATACAATTTTATTAGTAGCAACTGTTATTTATCTCTGAAATATAAAAACATGTCTTCACGGAAAACAAATTTTACCCCTTAATTGAGAATTTTAAAAATCAATGATAAGTCCAGGCAATTGAAAAAGCAAATTTCTCCCATAAGATATATTAGATTCTTTCTTATTTATATATGTACTATTGATTTATGCAATAAAACAACGGTTCTTCTTTAAGTAACTAATAGAGATGGGCGAGCGCTAAAATGCTCGAGTGCTCTTTATTTGAGTCAAGCAGGTCAGACTTTCTGAAAGTGCTCAACTCTAGTAACAAGTATTATGGAAGTCAATGGTTGGGCAGTCCGGCTCTCCACCCACATACAGCCACCATACACAGAACATTTTCTGGGGAGGGCAGGGTTATCTTTTTTTCTGTACACACTAAATCCAAAAATGTAATTTTAACCCCAATGAGAGTGATTCAGAGACTCTAAATGTCGCTCACTGGGGTGTCAGTCCACGTCATTTAGTGAAGAGAGCCTGTGCTTTGTGGTCGTTTCACCGATGAACCATACGAGCACGGGTGATAGTCGGTGCCGAGCATGCTCGCGCCACATCAGTAACTACACTATAAAAATAGTAAATAAAGATTCTTCTTTTTCAGAAGACTTGCATCCTCAAAAATGCAATAAAAAGAGATAAAAAGGTAAAAAATGTGCAAAAAATTGTACCAGTAAAACATTTTATCCTCAAAAAAAAATCCTCACATGAATCTATTGATGAAATAAAAAAAAAAAGTATAGCGTTATCATGATTTTTCAGTTAAATGCCCCCCTGTTATGGCCAAATTAAAATTCACTTGTTACCACACCCCTATACCGGTATCAGTGATTGGGTTAACCATTAATGCAATTGTTTCCATCATCACAGTGTATGATATCCCATCGAATAGATGGGTGTTATTTCGGTGGCACGTATCCTCATACTGTTGTCATGTCCGTAACGGTTGAACACACAATGTGTTGTACAGGTTTTCTTCTTTCTGCGTGTGACACCTACGAGCGACCGCTAATGATCCGAAAAACGGCAAAAATCGTTGATTATTGACACGTCTTTCCTTTCCCAAATATCGTTGCTCATTTTGGACACAGGTTGTTCGTCGTTTCTGAGGCAGCACACATCGCTACGTGTGACACCCCGGGAACAACGAACTGCAGCTTACCTGTGTCCTCCCGCAATGAGGTGGGAGTGACTTCCATGCGGCTGCTCTCCACCCCTCCGCTTCTATTGGTGGCCTGCTGTGCTATGTCGCTATGATACCGCATGAACCTCCCCCTTAAAAAATAATTTGTTTTCCGGCCTCAGCGACGTCGTTAGGAAGGTATGTGCGTGTGACACATACTAGCGATATTGTTCGCCACGGACAGCGATTTGCTAGTGACGCACGCACGACAGGGGCGGGTGCAATCGCTAGCGATGTTGCAGCATGTAAAGCGGCCTTTATATATGGTAAAAGAGCTTGTTTTCTTTAACCTTTATGAATTGGCACCTTGTGTATTTATGTATCAAAGTATTGTCTGTCATACCTGTTTTTAATATATATATATATATATATATATAAGTATGTTTTTAATGTTTTTTATTTAAGTAAAGCTAGTGTGACTTCCCCAACTTGGCCCTTGCACAGGACTAGGTTTCTGTGCAGGACAGAGCAAAAAGACTACATTTTTTATATATGGCTGCAATATTTACTCATTTACCATCATTCCTACTTTTCTGTAAGGAATTTGTGTTTTTCGAAAATATATATTATTTTGACTGGTATGAGTTCCGCTAGTAGATCCATGAACAAGATTGAACACCTGCACAGGATTGAGCAAAAAGGCTACATTTTTGTAAAAAAAAAAAAAGACTTTTTAGGACATTGACTAATATTAATTTGGACCTGTGCTCAGGATTGGGCACAAACAGATTAAGGAAAATAATATAGATTTGTACCTTTTCCTTTGTGAAAATTGTTATCTGATACTAGGACAAGAAATTAGGAAAAATCACAACTTAAGGCCCATTTACACACAACGATATCACTAACCAGATATCGTCGGGGTCACGGTGTTGGTGACGCACATCCGGCCTCGTTAGCGATGTCGTTGTGTGTGACACATTTTTGCGATCTGTAACGATCGCAAAAAGTACAGATGTGTCAAATCGTTCGTCGTGTACACGTCATTCATTTTTAAAAAATCATTCCTCGTTTGGAACGCAGGTTGTTCATTGTTCCTGCGGCAGCACACATCGCTATGTGTGACACCGCAGGAACGAGGAACAACATCGTACCTGCCCCTCCGCTTCTTTTGGGCGGCCGCTTAGTGACGCCGCTGTGACACCAAACAAACCTCCCCCTTAAAGGAGAGATTGTTTGGTGGCCACTGCGACGTTGGTGAACAGGTAAAGGCCGCTTTACATGCTACGACATTGCTAAAGCGATCTCGTTGGGGTCACGGAATTTGTGACGCACATCCGGCCGCTCTAGCAATGTTGTTGCATGTGACACCTATGAGCGATTTTGAATCGTCGCAAAAACGTGCAAAATCGCTCATCGTGACATGGGGGTCCATTCTCAATTATCGTTGCTGCTGCAGTAACAATGTAGTTTGTCGTTCCTGCGGCAGCACACCTCGGTACGTGTGACACCGCAGAAACGAGGAACTTCTCCTTACCTGCGTCCCGCCAGCAATACGAAAGGAAGGAGGTGGGCGGGATGTTTGTCCCGCTCATCTCTGCCCCTCTGCTTCTATTGGGCGGCCGCTTAGTTACGTCACTGTGACGCTGAATGAACTGCCCCCTTAAAAAGGAGGCGGTTTGCCGGTCACAGCGACGTCACTAGGCAGGTAAGTATGTGTAATGGGTCTGGGCGATGTTTTGCACCACGGGCAGCGATTTGCCCATGTCGCACAACCGATGGGGGCGGGTACCCATGCTAGCGATATTGGTAATGATATCACAGTGTGTAAAGTGGCCTTTAGTGCATGTGATGCTGCCATAGCGATATTGTTCACTATGGCAGCGATCACCCCATGACGTGCCACCGATGTGGGTGGGTGCTATCGTTCAGCTAGCAATGTCACAGCTTTAAACTCAGCTTCAGACGTTCCCTAGACACATCTTTTTAAACTCCAAACTCCTCCGCACCCGAAAGCATCTCAAACATCGGCTGACCAGTTCAGGCAGCCTTTATCTATCCCTCATTTCTCTGAGATGGCTGGATTGTCATTGTAAATAAGCACTTGTACCCTGTCCCCCCTCACCTCATTGTAGATTGTAAGCTCTCACGAGCAGGGTTGTCTTTTTTGACCTAATTATTCTATTTTCTATAATTGTTAATTGTTTGTATATGAACCTACTGAATTTTTAAAGCGCTGCGGAATATGTTGGTGCTATAGAAATAAAGATTTATTATTAATATTACTATTATCTCATGAGAATTGACCAGGTGGAATTTATCCAGAACACTCCAAGGCTTCTAACCCAGGACTGAATCTGGTTACCACAGCAGCCACTGTAAACAGAGTATACATTTATTGAGGTTGAAAATGACACCTTACTGGATTGTCGCTAGGGATGAGCGAGTAGTGAAATACTCGGACTCGCTATACTCGTAACGAGTAGGTCCTAATACTCGGGTACTCATTAAGAGTAGAATGCAGGTCAATGGGAAATGTGAGTAATTGTCTGCTGGACCCTACAAAGCGGTCTGAGGCTGAGTAAAAGGCTGTAATGGATGCAAGATTGTTTAAAAGGCGGGAGGTAAAAAGTCGGCGGCTTTTTTAAACAATCAGCAGATGCATGCTCCCCGCCCGAATCCTTTGCTCTTCGCTCCCTGGTGCTTCGCTCCCCGCCTTGTCCTAACTTAAGATCAGTGAGGAGGTGGCGGAGCAGCAAAGCACCAGGGAGCGGGGAGGGAAGTATCGGACAGGAAAGTAGTCGGTGCTGCTCTCACATCAGCGGTATTCTGCCGCACTCATGGATCTGGCACAAATGCAGTACAGTTCAATACAGTTCACAGGAGTCATGGCAAGCTCCGGTCACATGCGGTCATGTGACCGGAGCATGTTACAAATTGTGACCGTAGCCTGCCGCATTGCCAGTGAACTGTATTGAACTGTACTGCATTTGTGCCAGATCCATGAGTGCGGCAGAATACACCTAATGGCCCGCCCACTTCATGTGACAGCCAAGTGAGTAAATAAATAAATATTTATTGGACCTCGGTTGTGGATTTACGTGGGAGCTGGGTATGTTTGGGGTTAATAAATGGGTTAAAGAAGGTGTCTGTGTGTTTATTTTTAAATAATGGATTTCTATGTGTGTTTTATTAACTATTTAATTACAGGATTGGTAACATGGAGGTCTCATCGAACCCTAAATATTACCAATCCAGGGCTTAATGACAGGTGTCAATTATCACCTGTCATGAACCCCTTATTACCCCAATTGCTACCACACCAGGGCAATTGGGATGAGCAGGGATAAACGCCAGATATGGCGCAACTAATGGATGCGCCAAATCCGGGGTGGCTGCCAGTTGCTATTCTTACCCTAGGGGGGGCAATAACTATGTGCCCCCAGGGGGAGAATACCAACCCCCAGCTGTCTGTTTTATCTTGGCTGACTATCAAAATTGGGGGGACCCTAAGTCGTTTTTTTATTATTTATTTATTTATTGTACTGTACAATATAGACCCACCCACTGGCGGCTGTGATTGGATGCAGTGAGACAGCTGTCACTTAGCTTGCGGGCGCATCTGACTGCAACCAATCATAGGCGTCGGTGGGCGGGGGAAGCAGTGAATACGAGATGGAATAATGAGCGGCCAGCATTTTCAACAGAGGAGAATCCGCCAGAGCAGTGTGACAGCTGTGCATTGCTGCGCCGGTGATCAGTGATCGGTGAGTATGAGAGAGGGGGTGAGAGGACGAGCGATCGGTGCTATGCTCCCTCGATGCCTCTCCACTCGATCCTAAGTTATAACAGGGCGGGGAGCGAAGCACCGGGTAGAATGGAGCGCAGCTCCAGGGAGCGATGGACTGGGCTGCGGGGAGGGCATCACCAGGGAGCGAAGCACTGGGCAGCGGGGAGTACAGCACCAGAGAGTGAAGGACCAGGCAGGGGTAGTGCAGCACCAGAAAGTGAAGCACCGGGCAGCGGGGAGGGCAGCATCAGGGAGCAAAAGACCGGGCAGCAGGGAGTGCAGCACCAAGGAGCAAAGCACCAGGCAGCAGGGAGCATGCATCAGCTGATTAATTGTCTGCTGAACCCTTCAAAGCGGTCTGGGGGCTGAGTATGATTGTTTTAAACAATCTTGCATCCATTTCACTCAGCCCCCAGACTACTTTGCAGGGTCCTGCAGACAATTACTTTCATTTCCCTCTGGCTTACATTGGACTCGCTACTCCTAACGAGTAATTACAAGGATACTCGCAGAGTAACGAGTAGCCCAAATAACGTACTAGTCGGCGAGTACCGAGTAGTAAAGAGAATACTCGCTCATCCCTAATCGGCCCCATCAAGGTCCCTGCCTGCTTCATCATTTCTAAAGTGCATGGTCAAAGCAAGTTTTTCCTGGACCATAGACCACCAGGACCGACTTCTGCTGGAAAGATCCTGAATGGGAATTTTCAGTCATTTTGCTAAAATTACTGGCAAATACAAAATTGACTTCGGAATCAGAAAAGAATAGTTTTGGACTGTTTTTTTTCATTTAATTTTAAAAATCATATATTGCATTGTGGTATTTAAAGATACCATTGTTTACAGTTTATTTCCCCATAGCCAGACGTCATGTGATCACTTTGACATTAAAGGAAACCTGTCACCAGATTATCCCTATTAAACTAAAATAATCCCCTTCTCCAGCTCCTGGGCTGCATTCTAGGCATCCAGACCCCAAAAAGAACTTTATAAAACTTGGCCATTAGCTATTCTAATTACCTCTGTTGGCCAAATCGGTGGGCTCATTTTCTGCTCCTGTCCCCCTCCTGCCGCTGATCGCCGTCCTCCTTTCTTGATTGACGGGATAACGCCCTCCGTCATCCTCCTCGTCGCATTTTCAAATCTCACGCCTGTGCAGTTGCTCACGCTGGCGCAGTTCGCACTGACATATCGCGGCCAGAGCAGAAAAAATAGCTGCCTTAGCTCGTGCCAGTGAGCTAAATGCGCAGGCGCGAGATTATGGGTGGCTACGAGCATGGCACTGGTGAGGTTGGCGCTGTGCATGACCTCACGAGTGCCATGCTCGTACCCGCCCATAATCTCGCGCCTGTGCATTTAGCTCACGGGCGCAAGCTAGGGCGGCTATGTTTTCTTCTCTGGCCGCGATATGGCAGATCAAACTGCACCTGAGCGAGCAGACCTAACTGCACAGGCGCGAGATTTGACAATGCGACGAGGAGGATGACGGAGGGCGTCATCCCATCAATCAAGTAAGTAGGATGGCAATCAGCGGCAGGAGGGTGGAAAGGAGAAAAAAATGAGCCACATCTGGCCAACCAAGGTAATTAGCATACTCAATGGCCAGGTTTTATAAAGTTATTTCTGGGGTCTGGAGGGGAGTCAGGGCCAAGGTGCACCTTCATAAAAATGCAGCCCAGGAGCTGCAGAAGGTGATTCTTTTACACTGCGTGCAGAATTATTAGGCAAGTTGTATTTTTGAGGGGTTTTTTTATTATTGATCAACAATGTTCTCAATCAACTCCCACTCCCCAACACTCCAGTGAGTCTGAAAATCGCTCCAAAACCCACCGCTCCTGCCGCATCCGTAAACAGTTCCAACGTAAACAACGTCTTTCCATTGTACTTGTCAAAAAGGAGTCCCAAACCAGCAAGTCCCCTTTCATCACCTTTTCCACTCTAACAAAGTGATTTGGCGATACGACACCTGAGGTCGCACTTGCCCATCTTCTATTGAATATCCACCCCATTGGCATAATGCGACATGCGAAATTCAATTTACTGAACACCGGCTGCAAATCCCTCAACCTTACCTTTCTTGCCTGATATAACGCTCTAACAAACGCTTTAAATCCACCAACTTCTCTTCTGGCAGCCGGCACTCCATGGCAACCGTATTGATTTCGATGCCCAAGAAACATAAAAACCGTCGCTGGTCCTTCCATTTTTTCCTTTGCCAACGACAAACCAAAACACAGCGCATTCCGCTCCAAAGTAAACAATAACAAGGAAAAAAACGAGGAACCCGCCGACCCAACGCACAAAAAATCATCCAGATAGTAAATTACTGAATGAACCCCTGCCACGTCCCGCACTTCCCATTCCAGAAAAGAACTAAATGCTTCAAAATAAGCACATGAAATAGAACAACCCATGGGCAGGCAGAGATCACATAATATTCTTCATTCCACATGCACCGCAACAAATGATGGCTATCTAGATTGACCGGAAGCAAGCGAAAAGCCGCTTCCACATCTGATTTCGCCATCAACACCCCCTGTCCTGCCGCTCGCACTAATTCAAATGCCCTAGCAAATGAAATGCAAGAAACTGCGGACAGATCCGGTGAGATCCCATTATTAACTGACAACCCGGCCAGGTAAGATAACTGATGTAAGAGCCTGAATTTCATCGGCTCTTTCTTGGGCACAACCCCCAATGGCGAAATCCAGAGGTTAGGGAATGGAGGGTCCTTACATGGACCCGCCATCCGACCTAGCTCCACCTCCTTAGTTAGCTTGTCCCTCCCAACTTCCGGGTGTTCCGTTGCAGACCTCAAATTACCTGGGCGAAAACTGGGGCCCTAGAAAAAAAACGGAACCTGCAACCGTCAACCAAAACTGTGCTGCAATAACCCTGCCGCCTGCACATCCAGATACCTATTTAAATAGGGAAGCATCGCCTCTACTTTCACTGGCATCCTCCCTCTTTCCAGCCCCTTCCCCTGACTTCCCCTTTTCTTTTTAAAACACCTGACCTGAGGTGGGCACCTCAGCAATCGCAACACTCGTGCTTGAACCGACACGAGGCCCCAAACTTGCAGTGCCCCTCATTAAACTGTCAACATGCCCGCTTTCTTCTGCCAGCCAGCGACTCGTTGCTCATACCCGGGATCCTGGCACCCCCATGAAAGGGCTGAGCCGGAGCCGTCATCAACCGCATCTACAAGGATATATCCTTGTGGTCCCATCTAAGGCCAGAACGCAGAGCCTTCCGTTGCCAGAACTGCTCATCCTATCTTAACCACCCCAAACCTCCATACACTCGATATGCCTCCCCACTGAAATCCATATAGACTAAAAGGGGCAGAGCAATGCTCCGGCTCCTTCTCCCTGATGCTACTAGCTAGTATGGCAAACGTTTTCAGCCAATTAGGAAAGGTTCTGGGGATGAGCCTATATCTCCTCTTCTCCTCATCCTCTTTTTCCTTTTTCTAATCGCATGGTTTAACTTTAATCGAGATTAAACTTCTTCAGGGGGAGCAGGGAAAATATTTCCCCATCCTCCCCCTTCCAAATTGTTTCCCTCACCTCCTTCTTCAAATGGACCCCCAGCGGACTCTCGAAGCACACATACACTTTGCTCCGCGCCCTGTCATCTAAACGAACTACCTCATCCTCTTTCTCCTTGTCTGCATCCTTCTCCTTCGCCGTCTCCACCCCAGGTGCAACCCCGGCCACTTGTGCTGCTTCCACCGCAACCGCAACTCCAACTCCCTGCACCCCTTCCTTCTGTACCGCTGCAACCAATTGCCCAGCCCCAGTGGGGCCCACTCTTGCACCCGCCGGAAACACGGCCCGCTTGCTCCCGATCACTTTGCCACCAACCCCTGAAACATGTACTTACAGCCACAACCGACCCCCCCCCACCCCCAGAACCCACAACATTATGCACAATCAATGATCTCTCACCGGGCTGCCCCTGGTCCAATCCTGGAGCAGCCGTGACACGATATTCCTGCTGTCGCTCCTCTTCTCCAGATGCGTCCATTCGACGTTCCTCATTGGCGGAATCCGTGGTGCTGCTGTCGTCCTCAGGGGGGATCCTCGGAGGGACAAACTGCTCCCAGTGGCCATCAACCCCCACGGTGATCGCCCCTGCTCCGCCAACTGTCTCCTGCTGGTCGTCTGCCTTTTTATCGGACGCGGCGTCCTGTCACCATCAGCCCTTGCCGGATTGCTGCCCGTCTGTAAAGCCACTGCTCCATCGGCCGTCCTCAGAGGTGTGCCTGCATGCCGGCTGCAGGAAGGCCGTATCCACTCCGTTGTCTGCCGGGTCCGCCCTCCAGCCAGATCCCCCGCTGGAGGGGACCGTCACCATTGATCGCAGTCTGTGGGCCTGCCGACTGCAGGAGCCACCATCCCCTCCTCCCTGGCTGCCGTCCTCTGGCTTCTCGCTCTCTCCAGCCCACTACCGATTCCGCCACGGGCGGCTCCCCTGCAGCGAGTCTCCACTGCTGCCACCTCAAGCTGGACTCTGCCCCCCGGCCCGCACATCACCGGGGGCGGCTGTACGGCTGGTCCGGGTCCTTGCAGGCCGCGAACCGGAAGTAGGCCTCAGTATAGATCTGCCCACTTCCGGCTCGCAGGGTCACAGATGCGGATTCCTCCCGGTGACCGGAGGGGAACCGGGGAACATCCGCGGGCTCCCCTGTCCCGGAGGGTCCCCGAGGGGGCTCTGTAACTGCATTCTAATTCCCCCAGCCGGGGATTTCCGCTCCGGTGGCCGCGAGCCTGAGCGCGCAGCTCAGGCCGAGGTGCATGATCAGGCACCGCCGGACCGGGAGCGCACACTGCAGCCAGCTGCTCACGCAGTGCCTCGACTCCCAGCACTCCAGAGGCTCCCCGGACCATTTCCATCAGGGCCTCCAAGGCAGAAATCCTGCAGCTCTCCTGATGATGATGATGACCACCAGCACTTCCAGCAGCAAGTGGCCACGCTGATCTTCCTGCAGCAAGAGGAGGTAACCACTGCCTCACCCCACTCTATATACCCCCCTGATCATCCAGCCTCCTACCCTATCCCCCCAATCACAACTGCCCCCTTTCCACCAATCCCATAACCCCATAGAATGCACACTTCTGCATTCCAAACATTAACCCTTTCAGACCCTAGCCCCCTCCAGATTGTCATGGGCTTGTTCGCCCTTATAGGGCTCTCTTGCCCTCTGTACGTGTGACGGGTCCTAGGGATATTGTGCGCCGCGGGCAGCGATTTGCCCGTGACGCACAAACGACGGGGGCAGGTGCTTTCACGAGCAACATTGCTAGTGAAGTCGCTGCGTGTAAAGCCCCCTTTACCCATAGATATAGGAGTCAGCTGATTAAACCAGTGGCAAGAACTGGCAAGAACTGGCCAAGTTTTCAATGGGAAATCTGTCTTTTCCCTCTTCAAGTTTACAGTCATCAAGTGTATTCAGGATGACAGGGGATTTTTTTCATACTCAACTACAAAGGATTTTTCTGCAAAAATGTGAAAAACTTACATTTATAAAAAATGAATCAAGCATGAACTAAAGAGGATATTTTACAGATATGGCTGATTCCACTGATTAGTTTAGCAATAGCATCGGTCTGCCTGTCCATTTTGTTGGACATTGTTCTGCTGCTGCCAATGATTCCACTCCTATAAATTCGCGAATCTCCAGCCTGTCCATCATGTTTTATACCGGGCTGCTGCTGGCTCTGCACAACTCGACATCCATTGCCTGATTTGATGTAAATTCTACTCTTAATTCCTAAGTAATTTGGAAATCAGCTGATTTTCAGAGAAGGCTATGATCAGAACGGTAGAAAAAGGTAAAGAATTACATACATACAAATAGGGTAATGCCATCCAGTAAGAGGTAAGTAAATGCAATGGTAGTGCACACTTGAAAGAGCTCAGTGCAGACATCTAAAACACTGTAAAAAGCTGGTGCTTCTGCCTAAAGCCTCGAGGAAATAGTTTTTTTTGTTCAAATTAATATTATCAACAATTGAAACTTTCACATTTTGGTGGGTTGCACTGTGGCAATGAAGAGTCTTGAGAATCCAAATTATCTTTATTAGTAAGGAGGAAAAAAATATATGTATAAGGGTATATATATATATATATATATATATATATATATATATATATATATACACACACAGTACAGGCCAAACGTTTTGACACACCTTCTCATTCAAGGAGTTTTCTTTACTTTCATGACTCTAAAAATTGTAGATTCACATTGAAGGCATCAAAACTATGAATTAACACATGTGGAATGAAATACTTAACAAAAAGATGTGAAACAACTGAAAATATGTCTTATATTCTAGGTTCTTCAAAGTAGCCACCTTTTGCTTTGATTACTGCTTTGCACACTCTTGGCATTCTCTTGATTTGCTTCAAGAGGTAGTCACCGGAAATGGTTTTCCAACAATCTTGAAGGAGTTCCCAGAGATGCTTAGCACTTGTTGGCCCTTTTGCCTTCACTCTGCGGTCCAGCTCACCCCAAACCATGTCGATTGGGTTCAGGTCTGGTGACTGTGGAGGCCAGGTCATCTGGCGTAGCACCCCATCACTCTCCTTCTTAGTCAAATAGCCCTTACACAGCCTGGAGGTGTGTTTGGGGTCATTTTCCTGTTGACAAATAAAAAATGATGGTCCAACTAAACGCAAACCGGATAGAATAGCACGCCGCTGCAAGATGCTGTGGTAGGCATGTTGGTTCAGTATGCCTTCAATTTTCAATAAATTCCTAACAGTGTCACCAGCAAAGCCCCCCCACACCATCACACCTCCTCCTCCATGCTTCACGGTGGGAACCAGGCATGTAGAGTCCATCCGTTCACCTTTTCTACAAAGACACGGTGGTTGGATCCAAAGATCTCAAATTTGGACTCATCAGACCAAAGCAGAGATTTCCACTGGTCTAATGTCCATTCCTTGTGTTCCTTAGCCCAAACAAGTCTCTTCTGCTTGTTGCCTGTCCTTAGCAGAGGTTTCCTAGCAGCTATTTTACCATGAAGGCTGCTGCACAAAGGCTCCTCTTAACAGTTGTTCTAGAGATGAGAAGGTGTGTCCAAACTTTTGGACAGTATATAATGATCTTGATACCAAATGTTTACATACACTATCTAAAAGAAACACACATACATGTTTTTCTCACTATATGACATGAAATCAGAAAAAAACTTTCCCATCTAAGGTTAATTAGTTATCATAATTGTTTCTATAAATATATACTGTATGTATATTTATATATATATATATATATATATATATATATATATATATATATATATATATATTAGCCTAGGTATTTCTATAATGGCTTGTGTCAATGCACACCTATGTTGTACTTTTACCAACACGTGTGCTGGCCCATTTTTTCAATTTTACAAATAGAAATTTTCACAATAATTCTCCACTTCCCAAAGTCACAGACTATGTATTTTTATTGTTGTTAATCGGACAGTCATCTGGTTCATATAAGATTATTGCTTCTACTCAAATTAATCGGGACTACAAAACAGGAGAAGGACTTGGGTATTCTTATTACAAATAAGCTGAGCAGCAGCACTCAATGTCAAGCAGCAGCTGCTAAAGCAAACAAGATTTTAGGGTGTATAAAAAGAGAGATTAGATCCCGTGATCCCAACGTATTGTTACCCCTCTATAAATCACTTGTAAGGCCACATCTGGAATATGGGATCTAGTTTTGGGCTCCACATTTTAGAAAAGATATTCAGAAGTTAGAGTCAGTTCAAAGGCGGTATGATGACAGGTTGAATTTGTTGGATTTTTTTAGGTTAGAAAAAAGACGTCTCAGAGGAGATCTCATTTATATGTATACTGTAAATACTAGAGTTGAGCGCGGTTCGCGGTTCGAGGTTCTCCAGTTTGCGGTTCGAGTGATTTTGGGGGCTGTTCAAGATCGAACTAAAACTCGAGCTTTTTGCTAAAGCTCGATAGTTCTAGATACGTTCGAGAACAGTTCTAGCAGCAAAAAGACCAGCTAATTCCTAGCTGGCTTTCCGCTGTAATAGTGTAAGTCACTCTGTGACTCACACTATTATGAAATTTCAGCCCATAGTATGTGGGAACAGCGCATTCAGATCACTGTTGTATGGATAATGGCGATCGTCATTTTTTTTTTTTCCTTGTCTTCCTTCCCTAAGCGCGCGCGAGTAGTGGGGCGGGCCAGCATGTCAGCCAATCCCAGACACACACACAGCTAAGTGGACTTTTAGCCAGAGAAGCAACGGCATGTGTGATAGGATGTCCATGTCTCATGTCCCTGCATTATAAAAAAGGACATTTTCCTCCAGCTCGCCATTATCTGCCTTCTGCGTCTTGGTGTCAGTCACCGCTGGCGTAGCTCCTGACTCCAATACTGCTGTGTACGCTCTATACACAGCGCTATACAGAATAGGGATAGAAGTTTCTATTAGTCCTTGTAAGGGCTAATACCGGCAGGGTCAGAGCCATAGGTGACAGGTCCGTGAAAACAGATTTTAACAGCTACACAAGATGACAGCATCTGTGTAGTTAAGGTCAGGGATTTCCTCGCTGCATTTCCCCATTAGGAGGGATAAAAAGGGAGGCTTCCTTTCCTCTACCCAGAGACCCACAACCCTGCCACTTTACCCTCCTGCCCTTTGCACACTCAAACTCATTGTTACTAAGCCATTATACTAGCAAACACTGAGTAAACCTAGTGGCATCCTAAAAGTGGCTGTTGGACTTCCATTAGTGTCCCACTGGTGCAAATCTATTTGCAGCACCTCTGCATTGCACCCTCATGCACATTTTGCTACGCTAATTTTATAGCAAACTCAGGGAATTCCTTGCTGCATTTGATCATTCGGAGGGCTAGAAAGTGAGGCTTTCTTTACTGTCCTGGTACACACAGAACACGGCCACTGTACCCACCTGCCCACTTTTGCCACGCTATTTAATTTGCCCAAAGAGCTGACTCTTTTTCTGCCTTCCTAAAATTTTCTGTAATACTAAGTTAGTGTTCCTTTGCTGCCAAGCAAGGTACAACACATGTGCATTCTACACTCCTTTCCATTTCTGGAATGCAATTATTAACTGCAGATAGTCCAGCCAATCTGTGACGAAGGTGCAGGCGTGGATATAATGTAGCCTGCATCCAATGGTGGTTCTCTCGATGTCTGACAGCTCAACAATACCATCTGTTTCCACTTCCAAAACAAGTGATTACCTGCCAATCACACTCCCTGTTGCGTGTAAAGGGGTGGAAGTTCAGTTTGAAAAACCATGTGTGACTGCTGTCCCCACAGTCACAGAGGATGAAGAGCACGAAGATGCACTTGATGGGGCAGGCGGTGGTTGCACAGGCACGCTAGGCCGCATTGTAGCACAGTGAAATTCACATTGCGACTTATGCTTCATTTTAAGTCGTGTACAGGGTGGGCTCCCCAGTATGCAGCAAAACCAGGCAACAGGAAAAGGACTCTAGTCAGTTGGGTTGATAAATGATTGTTTAACTTTACCAAAACAAACAATAAGAACCATGCATACAACTTAAATAATTGAACAATCTATTCTGTTGCCTACTACCTGCTAATCCCTCTGCGTAGCAGTAATTGTGTGTTTGTGCGTGTGTGTGTGTGTGTGTGTGTGCGAACACGACTTACCAGTGGCGCATCACAAGAGCTTCCCAGTTATCTACCTAAACATAGACAAAACACATTACCCCCTGAATACCCTTGTTAGCTGAAGCCTCACAGATAAGGCAGATGATAACAGTGTGAATGCAAACCACACAGCTCTGCAGCACAGTCATGGAAATCTTGAAAATCAACAGTCAATGCAAACATGTGTCGCTGTCCCTCTATGATTTAAACTGTACGTGACAATTTGACAGTGCAGAGGCAGCAAGTCTTATTGTCTATATAGTCAGCCTACCCAGAACAGATATGTGTTTTGCCAATAAAACAAAGTGTTGCGTGCCCGCATTATTGTCTGGGCACAGCCTACCGTACCTGGGTACTGTGATGTCCAGTTGCCAGAAATACAGACTTTACGCTCCTCTCACGGTAAGCAGTATAGACAGCACCGTAAGAATGTTGGTCTGTGGCACAGGATGCTGCTCACTGGCGTTACGGTACTCCTCACCAAACTGACTCCCCTCACAATTGAACGAAGTGTTTCCGCGGTGGCTCCTTGCTGTAACACACACCTTTAGCTTTTCCTTCTGTTCATAGACAGCATCTCCAAGTCCACACGCGAAGAGCAATTTCTCCTCCACGTCTAAATGTGGAGAGGCAGCTAGATTTACCCCAGCCTAACTACAGTGTTTCGCCTAGTGAGTATGCTCAGCCTGACTGTGCCATTCCTGAGGCTAAGTCTTCATTTCGGGATACAGCGCATGCTCCCACACTTAGTGTGAAAAGCCTCTTTGCACAGGTACTTGCACTCCGTGCCGGGTCTAAGTCCTGTTTTGTGCCTAGACACCATGCTAAAGCTGATAGTCTTTTTTCAGAGACTGTATTTCATGCTACTGAGCATGCTCAGGCACTTACTGCATCAGAGACTAGGTCCGGTAATGAACTCTTTGGCCCTGCCCCTGATGTGGGGGGCCCATATAGACCACAGGGCATCAGGTGTCCTGACGATGTGGCCAGGCCACTCCCAAATGGCTTGCAGAGGCCCGCACCTATGACTTGCCACCTCATTATTGATGGTCAGACGATGACTGGTGAAGGGTTTGTGTCGTGGCAGCCATGAGGTTATTATTGAAGTTGCGGTTCCAAATAGGACGCTAGTTATGCCACTCATGACGTGTCACTCTGCTTTTGTCTCCAGGAGGTGCATTGTGGTTCACCTTGGTTTGGGGCGGACCCAGGTTATAAAATGGGCTGGAGCCAACAAGGAGGTGCGCAGTCTTCTATAATGCTCCGAAAGAGCACACCTCCATGTGTTGAACCCATTGCGGCTTTAGGCCAGAGGTAGGCAGGGATAGGGCGTTGATGGAGGCCGCCACCACAGTTGGTAACGCAGAACGGTTAAGACCAGCTCCTGTCCTACCAGTCCTGCTTGTGCAGCCCAGTGGCATTAACAGGCCTGCTGCTGCTGATGCGCCTGCTGTCCACAGGTGTGGCCCCAATGCACACGGTCAGCGTACTGAATGGCCCCTGTGTTGTTAACAGGGAGTTCCTGGGCTGGGTGGGCGTGTGGACTCTGTGACGCTAACAGGGCTCCCAGTCTCAAGATCCGAGTGGCGTCTAACTCGGTTCAGGCTACTATTAGTTTCATAGCCACACAGCTCTGTATCCTCCACCGAACCTTCCAGTTGCCAACCTCTCCTTTTCCATCTGGGAGCACGGTGGACATTGACTGCTGATGGGGATATATACCTTTCTCTTTCTTTTCTTATTAATTTTCGTTATATAGAGGTAACATAGTATATACCACCTTATCCAAATCTGCCAGTCCCACCGTAACAGAGGGTGTTTCTTCATCAAATGTTACTTTTGCTTAACCACCAAAACCCACGGACAAAAACTTTTTTCCCCTTTCCAAGACACCTGTTCCCCTTTCCACCAGCATCTGTCCTTTTTCAACTCATTTTTAGTGATGAGCGAGTATGCTTGTTACTACTCGGTACTCGCACGAGTATCACTGTACTCGGGCTACTCGGCGGGTACCGAGTAATTTCGCGATACTCATGCTGTACTCCTGGTCTTCATCCCTGCATGTTGGCGCTCTTTTGAGAGCCAGCCCTCATGCAGGGATTGGCTGGCAGACCACTGCAATGCCACAGCCCTGTTAGTTGTGGAATTGCAGTGATTGGCTGGCCTGCACAGCGTGACCGAGCCTTTATACCGGCGGGCGCGCTGTGCTCTGCACACAGCCATCTCATATTCCCTGCTTTCCCCGCCCACAGGCGCCTATGATTGGTTGCAGTGAGACACGCCCCCACGCTGAGTGACAGGTGTCTCACTGTACCCAATCACAGCAGCCGGTGGGCGTGTCTATACTGTGCAGTAAAATAAATAAATAAATAATTAAAAAAAAACGGCGTGCGGTTCCCCCAATTTTAATACCAGCCAGATAAAGCCATACAGCTGAAGGCTGGTATTCTCTGGATGGGGAGCCCCACATTATGGGGAGCCCCCCAGCCTAACAATATCAGTCAGCAGCCGCCCAGAATTGCCGCATACAATATATGTGACAGTTCTGCGACTGTACCCGGCTCTTCCCGATTTACCCTAGTGCGTTGGCAAATCCGGGTAATAAGGAGTTAATGGCAGCCCATAGCTGCCACTAAATCCTAGATTAATCATGTCAGGCGTCTCCCCGAGAAACCTTCCATGATTAATCTGTAAATTACAGTTAAAAAACACACACACCCGAAAAATCCTTTATTAGAAATAAAAAACAATAACAAAGTCCCTCATCACCAATTTATTAACCCCGACAAAGCCCTCCATGTCCGGCGTAATCCACGGACCTCCAGCGTCGCGTCCAGCTCTGCTGCATGCAGGTGACAGGAGCTGCAGAAAACACCGCCGCTCCGGTCAGCTTCACACAGCAACTTAGGTGAGTAGCGCGATCAGCTGCTGTCAGTCAGGTAACTCACGGCCACCGCTGGATCCAGCGGTTGCCACGATTAACCTCAGTGACAGCAGCTGATCGCGATACTCACCTCAGTTGCTGCGTGGAGCTGACCGGAGCGGCGGTGAGTAGCGCGATCAGCTGAGCTGTCACTGAGGTTACCCGCGGCCACCGCTGCATCCACCGCTGGATCCAGGTAACCTCAGTGACAGCTCAGCTGATCGCGCGGCTGTCTTCAGTTGCTGTGTGAAGCTGACAGGAGCGGCCGTGTATTCTGCAGCTCCTGTCACCTTCATGCAGCACAGCTGGATGCGATGCTGGAGGACTGTGGAGTACGCCGGACATGGAGGGTTTGTCGGGGTTAATAAATTGGTGATGAGGGACTTTGTTAGTGTTTTTTATTTCTAATAAAGGATTTTTCGTGTGTGTGTGTTTTTTAACTGTAATTTACAGATTAATCATGGAAGGAATCTCGGGGAGACGCCTGACATGATTAATCTAGGATTTAGTGGCAGCTATGGGCTGCCATTAACTCCTTATTACCCCGATTTGCCAACGCACTAGGGTAAATCGGGAAGAGCCGGGTACAGTCCCAGAACTGTCGCATATAATGTATGCGGCAATTCTGGGTGGCTGTTGGCTGATATTGTTAGGCTGTGGGGCTCCCCATAACGTGGAGCTCCCCATCCTGAGAATACCAGCCTTCAGCCGTATGGCTTTATCTGGCTGGTATTAAAATTGGGGGGAACCGCACGCCGTTTTTTTTAATTATTTAATTATTTATTTCACTGCACAGTATAGACACGCCCACCGGCTGCTGTGTTGGGTGCAGTGAGACACCTGTCACTCAGCGTGGGGGCGTGTCTCACTGCAACCAATCATAGGCGCCGAAAAGCAGGAAAGCAGGGAATACGAGATTGTTTAATGAGCGGCCGGCTTTTTCAAAAGAGGAAAAGCCGCTGGAGTTTAGTGAACAGCCGTGCAGCGCCGCGGCAGTGATCGGGGAACGGTAAGTAAGAGAGAGGGGGGAGAATGACCGACAGACTGTGAGAGGGGGACAGACAAGACAGAGAGAGACCGACAGAGCGAGACCGACCGACGGGAGATAGAATGAAAAAAAAAATGACCGACATCGCTAGTAAAAAGCACAAAACGTGCGTTTTGGACATCGGAGTGCCACACAATGTTTTACGTAAAATCTTTCATGTATTAATCTCAAAAAGCAACATACACCAGCTCTATCTCACTATTGGGTATGTGCCCTTAACATTTCCGCCATGAAAATTCATTTTGGTGTTATTTTGGAAGGTTTTCTGGTGAGTCCGTAAAAATGGCGTAAAACTCGGACAAAATTGTTCAAAGCTGTGACTTTTGAGTGATAAATGCTTCAAGGGGTCTTCCCCATGCTGTTGCCATGTCATTTGAGCACTCTTCTGAGACTTTTGTGCCATTTTTAGGGTTTCTGCATGCTGCCGGGGGTCATTTCAGAAAAATACTCGGGTCTCCCATAGGATAACATTGGGCTCGGTGCTCGGGCCGAGTACACGAGTATCTTGGGAGGCTCGGCCCGAGCCTCGAGCACCCGAGCTTTTTAGTACTCGCTCATCACTACTCATTTTGTATATGACCAAAAGTGCAACTCTGCAGGGACACCGTACTCAATGCCATCTCAGCACAGCAGCCAGTCCTCGGTGCCTCAGATGTGGACAAGTAAAAGACCATTTCCTCCTATCCATGACAAAGCGTTGAGATTCACTCTGTGCAGCACTGGTGTTTACTGGAAAAGCAGATCTAAGAATCCGTACCACCTTCTGCAGATACTCCTGTATACGTGCGTCCCTTTCTATGGCAGGAATTATTTAGCCAAATTTTGTCTTGTACCGGGGATCTAACAGTGTGGCAACCCAGTAGTCAGGATTACTTCGAATTCGTACAATCCGAGGGTCATGTTGTAGGTAGTGCAGCAAGAAGGCGCTCATGTGTCTTGTGCATCCAGGAGGACCAAGTCCTTGGTGTGTTGGTGGTGGAGAGGTGAGAATCGTGCCTCCTTCCTCTGCCCTCTCCCCCCAACCTCGCACAACCGAAATGTGAGCAAGCTCTCACTCATCTGCTGAGTCTTCCATGCCCATCGCAAGTTCGTCCTCCATTTCTTCATGGGCTACTGCACCTTCCTCACACTTTTTGCTGGTACTATGCGCCCTTGTTAATCCCTCTCCCCCACCATGACTGCCGCATAGGTGCCGCTGACCATCTGGACCTCGTAGATCTTGTTATCCCTTCCGCATATGACTCCTCCTGTACTTCCTCCCCTTCCTCTTGTCCCAACACCTGACTCCGAATAATCCTTACAGTGTGCTCCATCATGTAGATGACCAGAATTGTCACGCTGAGAATGGCATTGCCAGTGCTAAACATCTTCGTCGACATTTGTAAACTGTGTAGAAGGGTGCATAGGTCCTTGATCTGACACCACTCCAGCAGCGTGATCTGCACCACCTCTGGATCAAGTTAGGCCAGGCTATATGTCATAACGTAATGCTGCAGGGTTCGGCGGTGCTGCCACAAACGCTGCAACATGTGCAGATTCAAATTCCTGCGTGTCAGCACATCGCATTTCAGGCGTTTAACCACCAGATCTAAAGACTTCTGGAGTGACGAAAGTTGTTGAGCTGCTGTGTGCGAACGATAGAAGTGAGCACATAGCGAGCGTGCCCGCTGCACAAGGCCATGTAGGCTGAGCCAGGGGAAGAAAAGTCCTCTGAGAGCCATGACTTGTTCATCTTGGTGAACATTAGTCTGTCCACATTGTCAGTGGACAGACACGTGTGCTTATCTGCCAGCAGACCCCCAGCAGCACTGAAGACAGGTTCCGAGAGAACGCTGGCTGCGGGATACAACAAGGTCCCCAAGGCATACGTGTCGAGCTCAGGCAATTTATTCAGATTGGAAGCCTAAAATAAGCAGGGCTCAAGTTGCACAGTAATGGCATCGACGTTCCCTTGCATATACTCATATCTGTGTCTCCTCCTCTTTTTCCTTGTCCAGCTGTTTTGTTTTCGCATGAATATATGTCCTTGTCACTTTCCCATGTGTTTGTGTTGTGTTGTGAGTTGTTTGTCACCTTTTGGACACCTTTGAGGGTTTTTTCTAGGTGTTTTTATGTGTTTGTGATTGCCTGCCATTGTTTCCTATGCGGTTTGAGTTCGGTTCGTCGAACGTTCGCCAAACCGAACTCGAACGAGACCTCCGTTCGGCGAACCGAACTCGAGCCGAATCGCGACTGGTTCGCTCATCTCTAGTAAATACATGTGTGGTCAATATAAAGGACTGGCACATGACTTGTTTCTTCCAAAGACAATACTAAGGACCAGGGGGTACTCACTGCGAGTGGAAGAAAAGCGATTCCGACAGCTAAATAGGAAAGGGTTCTTTACAGTTAGAGCAGTCAGACTGTGGAATACACTACCACAAGAGGTAGTAATGGCAGATACTAGAACAGCTTTTCTAGAAACACTGGATGATTCTCTCACAAAAAATGGCATTCTGTGTTATACATACTCACAATAAAGTTTGTAGAGCTGATGTAGAAAGGTTTAACTTGATAGACCAATGCCTTTTTTCAACCTTTACAACTATGAAACTTTGGGATTCATCATTTTTTGCTTTTTATGATCAAATATTTTAGACACTTACATAGTTACATAGGTTGATAAAGGACCTAGATCCATCTAGTTCAGCCTTCCTTTACCAACTATATATTTGTCACAAACTCATTTATAACTGACAATGTAGTGTAGTGAGGAAATCCTCCAGCCCTGATATAAAGCTGGTATAGTGTCGCCATTACTACCTCTTGTGGTCGGCATTCCACAGTCTGACTGCTCTAACTGTAAAGAACCCTTTCCTATTTAGCTGTCGGAATCACTTTTCTTCCACTCGCAGTGAGTGCCCCCTGGTCCTTGGTATTGTCTTTGGAAGAAATAAGTCATGTGCCAGTCCTTTATATTGACCACATGTATTTATACATATAAATGAGATCTCCTCTGAGACGTCTTTTTTCTAAGCTAAAGATATCTAACTTTTTCAACCTCTCATCATACGGGCGGCCTCCATTCCTCATCATACGGGCGGCCTCCATTCCTCATCATACGGGCGGCCTCCATTCCTTGTAGTAGTCTAGTTGCTGCCTTTGAACTAACTTTAGCTTCTGAATGTCCTTTTTAAAATGTGGAGCCCAAAACTCAATCCCATATTCCAGATGTGGCCTTACAAGTGATTTATAGAGGGGTAACAATTAGAGATGAGCGAACCGGTCGCGGTTCGGCTCGAGGTTGGTTCGCCGAACGGACCTCCCGTTCGAGTTCGGTTCGTCGAACGTTCGACGAACCGAACTCGAACTGCATAGGAAACAATGGCAGGCAATCACAAACACAGAAAAACACCTAGAAAACACCCTCAAAGGTGTCCTAAAGGTGACAAACAACTCAAACACATTGGAAAGTGACAAGGACATATACTCATGCGAAAACAAAACAGCTGGACAAGGAAAAAGAGGAGGACACACAGATATAGGCATGGCACGCCCTTCTAAAATCATGTAAAACACCGCAAGGTGACTCCAAGCGGAGTCTCCATTTTTTCCAAAAATTGGGCCACACAGACACCCACCCCATCAGTGGCAGCACTTTGGCCCTAGTTGCAAACAGGATGTTTTGATTTGCATCAAGCACATTCAAAAATACGCCATTCTTATCCGTCCCCAGGATGACACCGGGGTAGGTAGCAAAGTATTTCCTGATCCCAGCTCTGTTCATCTTGGCTTCTTTTAAAAACACATCAAGCAAGGGTTACTCCAAGCGGAGTCTCCCTTTTTTTCCAAAAATTGGGCCACACAGACACCCACCCCATCAGTGGCAGCACTTGGGCCCTAGTTGCAAACAGGATGTTTTGATTTGCATCAAGCACATTCAAAAATACGCCATTCTTATCCGTCCCCAGGATGACACCGGGGTAGGTAGCAAAGTCTTTCCTGATCCCAGCTCTGTTCATCTTGGCTTCTTTTAAAAACACATAGGGCAAGGGTTACTCCAAGCGGAGTCTCCCTTTTTTCCAAAAATTGGGCCACACAGACACCCACCCCATCAGTGGCAGCACTTGGGCCCTAGTTGCAAACAGGATGTTTTGATTTGCATCAAGCACATTCAAAAATACGCCATTCTTATCCGTCCCCAGGATGACACCGGGGTAGGTAGCAAAGTATTTCCTGATCCCAGCTCTGTTCATCTTGGCTTCTTTTAAAAACACATCAAGCAAGGGTTACTCCAAGCGGAGTCTCCCTTTTTTCCAAAAATTGGGCCACACAGACACCCACCCCATCAGTGGCAGCACTTGGGCCCTAGTTGCAAACAGGATGTTTTGATTTGCATCAAGCACATTCAAAAATACGCCATTCTTATCCGTCCCCAGGATGACACCGGGGTAGGTAGCAAAGTCTTTGCTGATCCCAGCTCTGTTCATCTTGGCTTCTTTTAAAAACACATCAAGCAAGGGTTACTCCAAGCGGAGTCTCCCTTTTTTTCCAAAAATTGGGCCACACAGACACCCACCCCATCAGTGGCAGCACTTGGGCCCTAGTTGCAAACAGGATGTTTTGATTTGCATCAAGCACATTCAAAAATACGCCATTCTTATCCGTCCCCAGGATGACACCGGGGTAGGTAGCAAAGTATTTCCTGATCCCAGCTCTGTTCATCTTGGCTTCTTTTAAAAACACATCAAGCAAGGGTTACTCCAAGCGGAGTCTCCCTTTTTTTCCAAAAATTGGGCCACACAGACACCCACCCCATCAGTGGCAGCACTTGGGCCCTAGTTGCAAACAGGATGTTTTGATTTGCATCAAGCACATTCAAAAATACGCCATTCTTATCCGTCCCCAGGATGACACCGGGGTAGGTAGCAAAGTCTTTGCTGATCCCAGCTCTGTTCATCTTGGCTTCTTTTAAAAACACATCAAGCAAGGGTTACTCCAAGCGGAGTCTCCCTTTTTTTCCAAAAATTGGGCCACACAGACACCCACCCCATCAGTGGCAGCACTTGGGCCCTAGTTGCAAACAGGATGTTTTGATTTGCATCAAGCACATTCAAAAATACGCCATTCTTATCCGTCCCCAGGATGACACCGGGGTAGGTAGCAAAGTCTTTGCTGATCCCAGCTCTGTTCATCTTGGCTTCTTTTAAAAACACATCAAGCAAGGGTTACTCCAAGCGGAGTCTCCCTTTTTTTCCAAAAATTGGGCCACACAGACACCCACCCCATCAGTGGCAGCACTTGGGCCCTAGTTGTACACTTCACAGCTACATTTGCATCAATCACATTCAAAAATACCCCATAATTAACCGTCCCCAGGATGACACCGGGGTAGGTAGCAAAGTCTTTGCTGACCCATGACTTGTTCATCTTGGCTTCTTTTAAAAACAATGTAAGCAAGGGTTACTCCAAGCGGAGTCTCCCTTTTTTCCAAAAATTGGGCCACACAGACACCCCATTCAGTGGCAGCACTTGGGCCCTAGTTGCAAACAGGATGTTTTGATTTGCATCAAGCACATTCCAAATCCACAAGCATTTACTCTCCCCAGGATGACACAGGGGTAGTAAATTCCTTCTGGATCCATGACTTGTTCATTTTGATGAACGTCAGTCTGTCCACATTGTCACTGGACAGACGCGTGCGCTTATCTGTCAGCACACACCCAGCAGCACTGAATACACGTTCAGAGACAACGCTGGCAGCTGGACACGACAAAATCTCCAAGGCGTAACTGGAGAGCTCTGGCCATTTTTCTATGTTTGAAGCCCAAAAGGAGCAAGGCTCCAGTTGCACAGTCATGGCATCGATGTTCCTTTGGAGATACTCCTGTATCATCCTCTCCAGCCGTTGAGTATGTGTCAGACTTGTTGTCTCTGGTGGCCTTGCAAAAGAGGGTCTAAAAAAATTATGAAAAGATTCCATAAAATTGCTGTTACCGGCACCAGATACGGTCCTACTGGTACGGGTAGACTGGTGAAGATGACGAGACCGTCCCATGTTTGTCAAGTTACAACTGGGAGATTCCCTCCCTGCACCTGCACGGTTGTTTGGTGGAAAAGCCGAGCTAAGATCGAGTAACAGCTTCTGCTGATACTCCTGCATACGTGCGTCCCTTTCTATGGCTGGAATTATGTCACAAAATTTGGACTTGTACCGGGGATCTAATAGTGTGGCAATCCAGTAGTCATCATCACTTCTAATTTTGACAATACGACTGTCATGTTGGAGGTAGTGCAACAAAAAGGCACTCATGTGTCTTGCGCAGCCATGCGGACCAAGTCCACGCTGTGTTTGTGGCATAGAGGTGCTACCCGTTCTTTCTTCCTCTGACATCTCCCCCCAACCTCTTTCAACTGAAATTTGACCAAGGTCTCCCTCATCCGCTGAGTCTTCCATGTCCATGGACATTTCGTCCTCCATTTCTTCATGTTCTCCTGCACCTTGCTCAACATTTCGCCTGCTACTATGCGCCCTTGTCGATCCCTGTTCCCCATGGTCCCATGCCTGCTGCGTTGGTGATGATGAACGTCTGGACCTTGGTGATGTTGTTGTCCCTTGCACATATGAATCCTCCTGTAGTTCCTCCCCTTCATGTTGTCCCACCCCCTGACTCCGAATAGTGTTTAGCGTGTGCTCTAGCATGTAAATGACTGGAATCGTCATGCTGATAATGGCATTGTCAGAGCTAAACATATTCGTCGCCATGTCGAAACTGTGCAGAAGGGTGCATAGGTCCTTGATCTGAGACCACTCCATCAGGGTGATCTGCCCCACCTCTGCATCTCGTTGGCCCAGGCTATACGTCATGACGTATTGCACCAGGGCTCTGCGGTGCTGCCACAGTCGCTGTAACATGTGGAGAGTTGAATTCCAGCGTGTCGCCACATCGCATTTCAGGCGATGAACCGGCAGGCCGAAAGACTTCTGTAGCGATGCAAGTCGCTCAGCTGCGGCGCTTGAACGCCGGAAGTGAGCAGACAGTTTTCGTGCCCTGTTCAGAAGGCCATCTAGGCCGGGATAGTGTGTTAAAAATTGCTGCACGACAAGGTTCAACACGTGAGCCATACAAGGTACGTGTGTCACCTTGCCCAGGCGAAGGGCCGCACCCAGGTTTGCAGCATTGTCGCACACGGCCTTACCAGGCTGCAGGTTGAGTGGAGACAACCATTTATTAAACTCGGACCGCAGAGCTGACCACAACTCCTCAGCTGTGTGACTCTTATTACCAAGACATGTCAAGCTAAAGACCGCCTGATGCCGTTGCGCTCGGCTGCCAGCATAGTAATGAGGCGTGCGTGATTCCTTCTGCGCAGTGAGAACGCTGGTGGCCTGACCAGGCAGGCTTGGGGCGGAGGTGGAGGACCCAGATGAGGTGGAGGATGCAGAAGCTGTGGCGGAACTTGGACAGACAGAGGATTGACACACAAGTCGTGGGGACGGCAAGACTTGTGCAGCAGACCCTTCACCATCTATCACCATAGTTACCCAGTGCCCAGTCAGCGACATGTAACGTCCCTGTCCATGCTTACTGGTCCAAGTATCGGTGGTGAAATGCACCCGTTCACACACAGAGTTTCTCAAGGAAGCGGTGATGTTGTGTGCGACATGCTGGTGTAGCGCGGGCACACCTTTCTTAGAGAAGTAGTGGCGACTAGGCATCTGGTACTGGGGCACAGCGACAGACATAAGGTCTCTAAAATCCTGTGTGTCCACTAGGCGGAAAGGCAGCATTTCGGTAGCCAACAGCTTACAGAGGGATAGAGTCAACCTCTTAGCTTTGTCATGGGTCGGAGGAAGTGGCCTTTTATTTGACCACATCTGAGGGACAGAGATCTGGCTGCTGTGTGTAGACGGTGTTGAGTAGGGTGTCCCTGGAAAAATGCAGGTTTGTGAGGAAAGTGCAGGCGGAGACATGATGTTGCCTTCATCCAACGTTGGTGCTATCGATGTCTGAGAGAGCTGTACACACTCACTTGTTTCCCCTTCCAAACCAACTGACGACCTTACAAGCAAACTGCCTGTTGCGGTTACAGTGGTGGAAGTTTTGCGTGGAAAAACAGGTGTGACAGCTGTCCCCACAGTCCTAGAAGATGAAGAGCGCGCGGATGCACTGGAAGGGGCGGGCGGTGGATGGTTCGCTCCGCTAGCCGGCATTGCAGCACGGTGAGCTTCCCACCGGGACTTATGATATTTATTCATGTGACGATTCATGGAAGAAGTTGTCAAACTGCTGAGGTTTTGACCTCTACTAACAGAATCATGACAAATGTTACATATCACATGAGTTGGGCGATCTTTTTCGATGTGAAAAAAGGCCCAGGCTAGGCAAGGCTTAGAGGCCATGCGACCTGTTGATCCACCCCGAATAATGCTCATAGGCAGAGTGGTGGCTGAGGATGCAGTTGTAGACGTGCTACCAGTGCTCCGACTCTGTCCAGGAAGGCGCAAGGTAACTTCGTCGTCGGTTGCATCCTCCTCCACCGCCTCTGTTGACCTCCTCGAGTGCCTGACTGGGGGTTGACAGTAGGTGGGATCTAGAACGTCATCATCAATTGTTGTGTTCGCACTCCCCTCCCCCTCAGACCGAGCCTCTTCTTGCCCTGACCGAATATTTAAGTTGTCATCCCAATCGGGTATCTGCGTCTCATCTTCATCAGTATGTTCCTCATTGTCTATAACCACAGGTGTTACAGTTTGTGACAAAGGGTCAACATTATGCTCAGAAACTTGGTCCTCACGGCCTGAATCTGAGTCACAAAGGTTCTGGGCATCACTGCAGACCATTTCCTGTTCTGTACTCACTGTAGCTTGGGAGCAGACCTCTGATTCCCAGGCTATAGTGTGACTGAACAGCTCTGCAGACTCAGCCATCTCAGTTCCACCATACTGTGCTGGGCTGATGGAGACTTCAGAGCTGGGAGAAATCAAGTGTGATTGGGATGACAACTCAGAGGAATGGTGTTTTTTGGATGCGGTACTTGAAGTGGCTGAGAGGGCACTGGTTGGACCACTTGAGATCCATTCAAGCATTTTCCTTTTTTGCCCATCATCTACCTTTGTTCCTCTTGTTCGTGTCCGTAAAAAAGGGAGCACATCGGATTGTCCACAATAAGTAGTAGACATCTTACTTTTGCTAGTAGATGGTCTATCTTCAGCAGATGATAATGGAGCTTTGGCACCTTCCCCACTGACAAAACCTTTTTTGCCTTTTCCACCACGCCTCTTCCCCTTTCCACCAGCATCTGTCATTTTGCCACTCATGTTGATTGCGACAAGATTGTGGACTGAAAATGTGGTAGTAAAAATTGAGAGGTGGTGTAGATTGCAGTGGTGGTCTAGCTTTATTAACAGCAGAATAATAAAGAATAAATATCCCTGACAATGTAACTTAGTTATAATTCGTTGGAGTGTGCAACGCAGGCAGACGTGCTGCAAATGTCTTGGCACTAGTGGGACTATAGCAAAGTCCAATAGCCACGTATAGGATGCCACTAGGTTCACTGAGTGTGTGCTAGTATAATGGCTTAGTTATAATTAGTTGGAGTGTGCAACGCAGGCAGATGCGCTCTGCAAATGTCTTGGCACTAGTAGGACTATAGCAAAGTCCAATAGCCACGTATAGGATGCCACTAGGTACACTGAGTGTGTGCTAGTATAATGGCTTAGTTATAATTAGTTGGAGTGTGCAACGCAGGCAGACGTGCTGCAAATGTCTTGGCACTAGTGGGACTATAGCAAAGTCCAATAGCCACGTATAGGATGCCACTAGGTACACTGAGTGTGTGCTAGTATAATGGCTTAGTTATAATTAGTTGGAGTGTGCAACGCAGGCAGACGTGCTGCAAATGTCTTGGCACTAGTGGGACTATAGCAAAGTCCAATAGCCACGTATAGGATGCCACTAGGTACACTGAGTGTGTGCTAGTATAATGGCTTAGTTATAATTAGTTGGAGTGTGCAACGCAGGCAGACGTGCTGCAAATGTCTTGGCACTAGTGGGACTATAGCAAAGTCCAATAGCCACGTATAGGATGCCACTAGGTACACTGAGTGTGTGCTAGTATAATGGCTTAGTTATAATTAGTTGGAGTGTGCAACGCAGGCAGACGTGCTGCAAATGTCTTGGCACTAGTGGGACTATAGCAAAGTCCAATAGCCACGTATAGGATGCCACTAGGTACACTGAGTGTGTGCTAGTATAATGGCTTAGTTATAATTAGTTGGAGTGTGCAACGCAGGCAGACGTGCTGCAAATGTCTTGGCACTAGTGGGACTATAGCAAAGTCCAATAGCCACGTATAGGATGCCACTAGGTACACTGAGTGTGTGCTAGTATAATGGCTTAGTTATAATTAGTTGGAGTGTGCAACGCAGGCAGACGTGCTGCAAATGTCTTGGCACTAGTGGGACTATAGCAAAGTCCAATAGCCACGTATAGGATGCCACTAGGTACACTGAGTGTGTGCTAGTATAATGGCTTAGTTATAATTAGTTGGAGTGTGCAACGCAGGCAGACGTGCTGCAAATGTCTTGGCACTAGTGGGACTATAGCAAAGTCCAATAGCCACGTATAGGATGCCACTAGGTACACTGAGTGTGTGCTAGTATAATGGCTTAGTTATAATTAGTTGGAGTGTGCAACGCAGGCAGACGTGCTGCAAATGTCTTGGCACTAGTGGGACTATAGCAAAGTCCAATAGCCACGTATAGGATGCCACTAGGTACACTGAGTGTGTGCTAGTATAATGGCTTAGTTATAATTAGTTGGAGTGTGCAACGCAGGCAGACGTGCTGCAAATGGCTTGGCACTAGTGGGACTATAGCAAAGTCCAATAGCCACGTATAGGATGCCACTAGGTACATTGAGTGTGTGCTAGTATAATGGCTTAGTTATAATTAGTTGGAGTATGCAACGCAGGCAGACGTGCTGCAAATGTCTTGGCACTAGTGGGACTATAGCAAAGTCCAATATCCACGTATAGGATGCCACTAGGTTCACTGAGTGTGTGCTAGTATAATGGCTTAGTTATAATTAGTTGGAGTGTGCAACGCAGGCAGATGCGCTCTGCAAATGTCTTGGCACTAGTAGGACTATAGCAAAGTCCAATAGCCACGTATAGGATGCCACTAGGTACACTGAGTGTGTGCTAGTATAATGGCTTAGTTATAATTAGTTGGAGTGTGCAACGCAGGCAGACGTGCTGCAAATGTCTTGGCACTAGTGGGACTATAGCAAAGTCCAATAGCCACGTATAGGATGCCACTAGGTACACTGAGTGTGTGCTAGTATAATGGCTTAGTTATAATTAGTTGGAGTGTGCAACGCAGGCAGACGTGCTGCAAATGTCTTGGCACTAGTGGGACTATAGCAAAGTCCAATAGCCACGTATAGGATGCCACTAGGTACACTGAGTGTGTGCTAGTATAATGGCTTAGTTATAATTAGTTGGAGTGTGCAACGCAGGCAGACGTGCTGCAAATGTCTTGGCACTAGTGGGACTATAGCAAAGTCCAATAGCCACGTATAGGATGCCACTAGGTACACTGAGTGTGTGCTAGTATAATGGCTTAGTTATAATTAGTTGGAGTGTGCAACGCAGGCAGACATGCTGCAAATGTCTTGGCACTAGTGGGACTATAGCAAAGTCCAATAGCCACGTATAGGATGCCACTAGGTACACTGAGTGTGTGCTAGTATAATGGCTTAGTTATAATTAGTTGGAGTGTGCAACGCAGGCAGACGTGCTGCAAATGTCTTGGCACTAGTGGGACTATAGCAAAGTCCAATAGCCACGTATAGGATGCCACTAGGTACACTGAGTGTGTGCTAGTATAATGGCTTAGTTATAATTAGTTGGAGTGTGCAACGCAGGCAGACGTGCTGCAAATGTCTTGGCACTAGTGGGACTATAGCAAAGTCCAATAGCCACGTATAGGATGCCACTAGGTACACTGAGTGTGTGCTAGTATAATGGCTTAGTTATAATTAGTTGGAGTGTGCAACGCAGGCAGACGTGCTGCAAATGTCTTGGCACTAGTGGGACTATAGCAAAGTCCAATAGCCACGTATAGGATGCCACTAGGTACACTGAGTGTGTGCTAGTATAATGGCTTAGTTATAATTAGTTGGAGTGTGCAACGCAGGCAGACGTGCTGCAAATGTCTTGGCACTAGTGGGACTATAGCAAAGTCCAATAGCCACGTATAGGATGCCACTAGGTACACTGAGTGTGTGCTAGTATAATGGCTTAGTTATAATTAGTTGGAGTGTGCAACGCAGGCAGATGCGCTCTGCAAATGTCTTGGCACTAGTAGGACTATAGCAAAGTCCAATAGCCACGTATAGGATGCCACTAAAAAACACTTAGTGTGTGCAAGTATAATGGCTTAGTTATAATTAGTTGGAGTGTGCAACGCAGGCAGATGCGCTCTGCAAATGTCTTGGCACTAGTGGGACTATAGCAAAGTCCAATAGCCACGTATAGGATGCCACTAGGTACACTGAGTGTTTGCTAGTAAAATTGCTTAGTTTAAAAAAGTTGTAGTGTGCAATGCAGGCAGACGTGCTCTGCAAATGTCTTTGCACTAGTGGGGCTATAGCAAAGTCCAATAGCCACGTATAGGATGCCACTAGGTACACTGAGTGTTTGCTAGTAAAATTGCTTAGTTTAAAAAACTTGGAGTGTGCAACGCAGGCAGATGCGCTCTGCAAATGTCTTGGCACTAGTGGGACTATAGCAAAGTCCAATAGCCACGTATAGGATGCCACTAGGTACACTGAGTGTGTGCTAGTATAATGGCTTAGTTATAATTCGTTGGAGTGTGCAACGCAGGCAGATGCGCTCTGCAAATGTCTTGGCACTAGTGGGACTATAGCAAAGTCCAATAGCCACGTATAGGATGCCACTAGGTACACTGAGTGTTTGCTAGTAAAATTGCTTAGGTTAAAAAAGTTGTAGTGTGCAATGCAGGCAGACGTGCTCTGCAAATGTCTTTGCACTAGTGTGACTATAGCAAAGTCCAATAGCCACGTATAGGATGCCACTAGGTACACTGAGTGTTTGCTAGTAAAATTGCTTAGTTTAAAAAAGTTGTAGTGTGCAATGCAGGCAGACGTGCTCTGCAAATGTCTTTGCACTAGTGGGACTATAGCAAAGTCCAATAGCCACAGATAGGATGCCACTAGGTACACTGAGTGTTTGCTAGTATAATGGCTTACTTAGAATGAGTTGGAGTGTGCAGAGGACAAGAGGGTACAGTGGCAGGATTGTGGTGCTCTGGGTAGAGGAATGGAAGCCTGCCTTTCTATTCCCTCCTAATGGTGAAATGCAGGGAGGAAATCCCTGACCTGGGCTACACAGACGCTGGCGCTGTTTTCAGGACCTGTCACCTATGGCTCTGACCCTGCCGCTTTGAGCCCTTAAAAGGACTGCTAGAATGTGCTCTCCCTAAGCTGTCTAACGCTGTGTATGCAGCGCATACAGCTGTATCGGCTATAGGACTCAGGAGGACGGAACTGCGACACTGATGTCTGACACCAAAGACGCAGAAGGCAGATAATGGCGTTCGTGAAGAAAATGTCCGGTTTTATAATGCAGGGACATGTGACATGCAGATCCTATCACACATGCCGTTGCTTCTCTGGCTCAAAGTCCACTTAGGTGTGTGTGTGTCTGTGATTGGCTGACATGCTGGCCCGCCCCACAAGACACGCGCGCTTAGGGAAGGAAGACAAGAAAAAAAAAAAAAAAAATGGCGATCGCCATTATAGAAACAGCAGTGATCTGAAGGCGCTGTTCACGCACACTATACACTGAAATGTGATAATAGTTTGATTCACAGAGTGACTTACACTATTACAGCAGAAACCAAGCTAGGATTTAGCTGTTTTTTGGCTGCTAGAACCGTTCTCGAACGTTTCTAGAACTATCGAGCTTTTGCAAAAAGCTCGAGTTCTAGTTCGATCTAGAACATGCCCCAAAATCACTCGAGCCGCGAACTGGAGAACCACGAACCACGAACCGCGCTCAACTCTAGTAACAATACGTTGGGATCCCAGGATCTAATCTCTCTTTTTATGCACCCTAAAATCTTGTTTGCTTTTGCAGCACCATCTAAACAGCTTCTTGTAATGCCTGCCTGGATCCACAGACTCAGACGGGCTGTTATGGACAGGATAGAGGAAAGCCGCTCACAAAGCAGGACCCCGAGAACCTGAAACCCATTAACCCCTCTACAGGGATTAGGAATTACACAGAGCCTCGGTGATCACTGCCTGTGGAAGGCTGCAGTGCAGATGAGAGACGTAGTCAGGCAGTGTCGAACCGGGAAATGCAAAACAGGGACAGAATGGGCAGGCAAGGACGTATTCAGAAAACAAAGCAGAGGTGAAATCCCGATCAGGCAGCGAGGTACATAAACAGCAGACAGAAGGGTAGTCAGGAAACAAGCAGATGTCCGAACACCCGAATCACTAAACAGAACAGGGCAGGACAGGAACCAGGAATACAAAACTATCTCTGGCAGTAGTCAGCAGACAGGAGGGGGAATAAGAAGGTTTTGGTGTTTTCCCATTGGTTGTAGCTGAATGTTAATAACTTCAGCTGGAAGAGACACGCCACTTACAGTCAGCCAATGGTACTGCAGGTGCCAAGGAAACCCAGCCCAGTGGATGAGCGGAGCCTGAGTCAACCGACGCCGCTGGCATCGACTCCTCTTCCATCACCAGCACTATCCACGGCAGGAATACGGTGTTGCTTGGTGATTGAAGCAGAAGTCGCTGGAGCGGACTCCGGTGGGGACATAACACTTTTTCCCAGATGCTTTATTTTGTCCAATCATATGATGTCATTTTGTGTTGATTTTTTAGGTCAATCTTTGCTGTCTTACCAATAACTGCAGCTCTACACATAACCTCTAACTCTCATTACATATAAAGTCACCTTTTGTATCATCAAACCACAAAATCCTAAACCTCAACACACTCAGGTACAGATATGTCTTCTGATGTGGTTATAGAATGCCATTTTGATATCTCTGTTCCTCAGACTGTATATAATGGGGTTTGTCAACGGCGTTCCCACGGTGTACAGAAGTGATAGGATTTTAACCATGTTGATCGATTCATTTTTTATAGGTAGAACATAAACACTGAATGCCGACCAATAAAATATGGAGACCACTATCAGGTGCGAGCTGCAGGTGGAGTAGACTTTGTGTCTACCGGAATTAGACTGAATGTGAAGAACGGTAAAAAATATATAAGAATAGGAAACTATGATTATCGTACATGGAAGGAGGATGATAGGAACGCTAAGAATAGACACCTCTAATTGAAGAATGTAAGGGTCGGAGCAAGAAATTTCTAACAAAGCAGCGAGGTCACAAAAGAAATGGTCAATAAGGTTTGATTTACAGAAAGATAACTGCGATGTCGATATAGTGTCAACCAATATAATCACATAACTGAATATCCACGTGATGGCTACTAATGTTCTGTAATGGATCGTGTTCATTATAGAAGGGTACCGCAAAGGTTTACAGATGGCTAAATATCTGTCATAAGACATCATGGTGAGGAGGAAACACTCACAGGTCTCGGAGGCGCTGAAGAAGTAAAACTGAGCAATACACCCAGCAAAAGTAATGGCACCCCTATTATTGCTTTGAATGTAGAACATGTTTGGTACAATGTCGGTGATCAGTAAAATGTCATTCATAGATAGTTGTGTGATGAAGAAGTACATGGGCGACTGGAGGCTCTTATTATAGAAAACCAGTGTAATGATCAAGAGGTTTCCAAATAACGTTGTACAGTAAGTCACAAGGAGAAGAACGAAGAACACAATTCTGAAGGTTCGGCCGCCCTGAAATCCCAGGAGGATGAACTCGGTCACCACAGTCAGGTTGGTCACCTGTTTTTGATCAAAAATAAAATAAACAATAATAAAAATATTAATGTTAAAATCCGTTTCAGTAAATATAGTCAAGTTTACTTGTAATTTGATTAATAAAATCAAAATAAATATTAAATAAAGATTTGTGCTTGGTTATTTAAGATTATACTTTTGGAAAGAGTAATAAATGTCACCTACATCAGGCTCCATTGCTTCCTGACTCTCATTTCATTCATGCTATACTTCTCCTCATTTAGGTAAAATAAACAATATTTACAAATAGCAATGTCATGTCTCCGTATTTTCAATGTATTCATGCTACGCGCTAATCCAGGACCTAAAGAGATTAAAAGTAAATTCATAAGATAATGATCCTTTATATACTTATGTTAGATATTCAGTTACTGCACATGTATCCACAGGGACCCGGCAGCAAGACAACAAGTCATTAGTGGGCTGCGTCCACCAGGGGAAGAAATTCCCCCAAGACTCAAATCCAATAACATTTATCAAGGGTGTTAATTTTATCCTAAACAAATAGTAAAAATATAAATAAAATATAAATGTACAATTAATATAATATATAGATGTATGTAAAATATATATGTAAATACCTTGCAAATGTATAGATAGGTGTGGAAAGAAGGATGCAAAGTAAGAATACTTTCAGTAATAGAAGTATTACTAGTTTATGCTTAACAAGTGACCAAATTAAAAGTGAACAAGCAAAGGTTAAATCTATATCAATGATTGGTGTGACCACTGGACATTTGAGTAGATCATATGAAATTTTAATTCACCGGCTTTGCCAAAGTTGTCTAAAAATTTGATTCACAGTGAATAAATTTGTCGTGAATCTGAATATCACAAATCATCTAATCTAAAGGCTACTTTACATGCAGCGACATCGCTAGCGATATCACTGGTGAAAGCACCTGTCCCCGTCGGTTGTACATCACGGGCAAATAGCTGCCCATGGTGCACAACATCGCTCGGACCCGTCACGCGGACTTACCTGTCTAGCGACGTCGCTGTGGCCGGCGAACCACCTCCTTTTTAAGGGGGCGGGTCATTCAGTGTCACAGCAGCGTCACTAAGCGGCCGCCCAATAGAAGTGGAGGGGCAGAGATGAGCGGCTGGGACATGCCGCCCACCTCCTTCCTTCCTCATTGCCGGCGGCCGCAGGTACAATGTTGTTCCTCGTTCCTGCGGTGTCACACATAACGATGTGTTCTGCCACAGGAATGATGAACAACATCGTACCTGCAGCAGCAACGATGTTTGAGATTAGAACAACGTGTCAACAATCAACGATATGGTGAGCATTTTAGATCGTTAATAGTACTTCCTGAGTTTCACATGCAACGACGTTGCTAACGAGGCCAGATGTGCATCACGAATTCAGTGACCCCAACGACATCTCGTCAGCGATGTTGTTACGTGTAAAGCCCCCCTAAGAAAAGAAATGTAGAACTCTTTGAAGTCTCATAGGTTTGTATCCATGTCTCTCTTGAGATTATTAAGGTAAACTCAGCCTTTTTAATGTCCAAGTGACTTCAGCCTATTTGGCTAGATGTAAACAGACGGTAAAGTGTGGTAATCAACAGATTATTTAAAAACACACACCCTTATATTTTTTTGCCTACTTAATTTGTAAAAATTGATGAAAAATTATCCCTTTTTAGGGGGAAATCTTTCTGGTGTTAATACACAGGTGGTCCTAATTGAAGATGATGTGTTTTTACATGGCATGGTACAAAGATATTCCCTGTTTGGATAACGATAAGAGTTTTTTACTTTGTTAAATGAAGATGGGATAAGCATTTTCACAAAACAATCTAAAAATTATACCTTTATTTATGGAGGATTATTTACAGCAAAGAAGAGCAGCAGTTGTATATCTCCCAGGCCAAAAACTAGTACTCTAGCAGGATGCAGCAAAACCCCCACTAAGTGGAGGCATCACAGGTGCAGGAGGAGCAAATCACACACACACCTCCAAGAAATGGAGTGGGCAATTGCTGGATGAAAAAACTGCATACTGATGGCTTGCATAGAGCCCTGTTCACACATGCAGATGCAGCCTATTAGGCGACGCCCATACTATTAGATCAGGCGGGCTGCCAAGCTGTAATCTATCTGTGCACCATACAGGGACAGGAACTTTAACATGCAAGGCCTAACAGAAAGGGGCCTGTCTGTATCCTGTACAAAAAAATATGAGGTTTTAGTTGGTATTATTGCCACAATATGGAAGCCTGAAACCCTCGTCATGGGAACCTCATGCTTGTAGGTCCCTACGCTATGTGTAAAAATAGCAGGAGGATATTTATTCCTCTTTTTGTTGTTATTTTTATATATAGTGTAGGGACCTACAAGCATGAGGTTCCCGTGACGAGGGTTGTAGACTTTCGCATTGTGGCCATAATACCAACTAAAACCTAACATTTTTTTGTACAGGAGTACAGGATGCAGCCAGGCCCCTTTCTGTCAGGCCTTGCATGTTAGCGTTCCTATCCCTGTATGATGCACAGATTGAGTACGGCTTGGCAGCCCGCCTGATCTAATAGTATGGGTGTCACCTAATAGGCTGCAGGTTTTTGACTGTGCATCTGCATGTGTGAACAGCGCTCTATGCAAGCCATCAGTGTGCAGTTTTACCATCCAACAATGGCCCCCTCCAAGTTTTGGAAGTGTATGTGTGATTTGCTCCTCCTGCACATGTGATACCTCCACTTAGTGGGAGTTTAGTTGCATCCTGCTGAAGTAGTAGTTTTTGGCCTGAGCAATGTACAACTGCTGTCCTTCTTTACTGTAAGTAATGCTTAATATTTGGAGGATATTTATTCCTCTTTTGGTTGCTATTTTTCCTTATTTATGGAGGAAAAACAGGTGTGCTTTTTAGAAAGTAAGGAAGGGAAAAATATCCTTTTTTGGGATTTGCATTAGGTTTGCTATTCTCAAAGTGATTAAAGGGGGCTTTACACGCTACAACATCGCTAATGCGAACTCGTTGGGGTCACGGAATTGGTGATGCACATCCGGCCGCATTAGCGATGCCGTTGCGTGTGAAACCGATGAGCGATTTTGCATCGTTGCAAAAACGTGCAAAATCGCTCATCGGTGACATGGGGGTCCATTCTCAAAAATCGTTACTACAGCAGTAACGAGATTGTTCCTTGTTCCTGCGGCAGCAAACATCGCTCCATGTGACACCGCAAGAATGAGGAAGCTCGCCTTACCTGCCTCCCGGCCGCTATGCGAGAGGAAGGAGGTGGGCGGGATGTTATGTCCCGCTCATCTCCGCCCCTCCGCTTCTATTGGGCAGCCGCTCAGTGACGTCGCTGTGACACCGCACGGACTGCCCCAATAGAAAGGAGGCGGTTCGCCGGTCACTGCGACGTCGCCGGGCAGGTAAGTATGTGTGACGGGTCTGGGCGATGTTGTGCGGCACGGCCAGTGACTTGCCCGTGTCGCACAACAGATGGGGGCGGGTACCCAAACTAGCAATATCGGGACCGATATCGCAGTGTGTAAAGCGACCTTTAATGTTAAAAAGACTTTGTATCTAGCAAAACAAAAATGATCTCTTTTCTATAAAGGAGATTGAGCATGTTTGTTGTTTTCATAAAGAAGGAGCAATAACTTTTCAGCTAGTTGTGAAAAAATGTACCATATCATGGGAGCACTACATGTTCATTTTTTACAACATAGTACATTTCTCAGCAGCTGAGTTGTATGGCTACACAACAAACTGTATAAGAGCAGAAGACGTTTGCTCGACTATTCGCATTGGCATCCCAAAAAGCTGCACTGTATAAAAATACAACCAGTAAAGCCTGCTTTACATGTTACAATTAATCGTGCGATCGCATTTGTGATCGTACCTGCCCCCATTGTTTGCGGCACGGGCTGTAACCCCCAGTCCCTCGTACTTACCCTCCAAACGACCTTGCTGTGGGCGGCGAACATACACTTCCTGAAGGGGGAGGGACGTTCGGCGTCTCCGCAACGTCACACGGCAGGTGGCCAATAGAAGCGGAGGGGCGGAGATGAGTGGGACGTAAACATCCCGCCCACTTCCTTCCTTCCACATTGCCAGCGGCCGCAGGTAAGCTGCAGTTCATCGTTCCCGGGGTGTCACACGGAGTGACGTGTGCTGCCTCGGGAACATTGAACAACAGGACGTTCGATTTTTAGAAAATGAGCGACGTGTCAACGATGAATTAGAAGGTGAGTATTTCTGCTCGTTTATAGCTGTCACACGCTACGATATCACTAACGATGCCGGATGTGCGTCACTTACGACGTGACCCCGCCGACATCTCGTTAGATATATCATAGCGTGTAAAGCCCGCTTAAAGGAAGGATATGTCTGGCAGTGTTGGGCCAGCAGTAACATACCTGTTATAATTAGAACAGTATAGAACTAGAAAACACAGGGAGCAGCCTGGAGTCGGAAACTGCAAGGCAGAAAAAAATATGGGGTAGGTAAGTAGATTAAGTAGATGTCGGTCATTAAAGGCCAATGACAGCCTTTCGTACTGGTAGCAGCAAATAAATGTGAAAGATGCTCAATGGACAATTAGGCATACAGACCATATTTCTGATGTAATCATTGGTAACAGCCATAGGTAAATGACAAGCAATAGAGTTGATCAAATCTTTTGAAAATCAAGCACACCAAAAAATTTGGCTTGCAGTAAAAAATCTGCCCAAAGCAAGGGTTGTCCAATTTTTATTAAACTATATGATTTATATTGTGCCATTTTTATAGTAATTTATGCTTTTTTATGTTTAACTCATCACAGTAATTTTGAAGTGAAAAACGTGAGACTTAAGGCCACTTTACACACAGAGATTTTGCTACCGATTTCGCTGGTGAAAGCACCCGCCCCCGTCGGTTGTGCATCATGGGCAAATCGCTGCCCGTGGAGCACAACATCGTTAGTCCCCATCACACATACATACCTGCCTAGCAACGTCGCTGTTGTCGGCGAACTGCCTCCTTTCTAAGTGGGAAGTTTGTTTGGCGTCACAGCGGAGTCACTAAGCGGCCGCCCAATAGAAGCAGAGGGGCGGAGATTAGCGGCCGGAATATGCTGCCCATCTCCTTCCTTCCTCATTGCCGGCGGCTGCAGGTACGATGTTGTTCCTCGTTCCTGCGGTGTCACACATAGCTATGTGTGCTGCCGCAGGAACGACGAACAATCTGCGTCCTGCAACAGCAACGATATTTGGGATTAGAACGACCAGACAACAATCAACGATTAGGTGAATATTTTTGATCGATAACGGTCGTTCCTGCATTTCACACGCAACGACGTTGCTGAGGAGGCCGAATGTGCGTCACGAATTCTGTGACCCCAACGACATCCCGTTAGCGATGTTGTTGCATGTAAAGCCCCAAAAAGGCAATGTTCTGGCCTCTTGATGCTGAGGATAATCAGCAGCTGTTATGCAGCTTTATATCAATATGTCACTTTTTTATAGTGAACATGAGGTAGGCGAGAGAGAAATTTCAGCTGCAGGGAGGAAGGGACAAAAGAGGGAGGGGAAATAGGGAAATCCTGTAATGCTGCAAAGAATATTAGTCAAGCCCATGCAGAAATTGACTGACGGATGCAATCTTACAATGTGTAAAAGTTTAATGACACTTTTTGAGTGATTTGTACAAAATGGACTCACTGATCATTCAAATTTATTGGAACCGTGAGCTTTCAGGAAATTTGACTCAAAGTCAGTTTGCATTGAATCAATTCACTCATCTATAATAACCGGCACACCTCATCATTTTGACAAATGTTATGTTTTGCACACTTGCAGAAGATATGCACAGCAAATTATTTCCAGTATTCCAATCTGCTAATCCAACAGCATTGCAACCAAATCATCCCAATAGTGTGAAAGCTACGTGCAAATGCGATTGAATGTAAAACCGTTGATTGCATACACGTCGTTCATTTGCTAAAAATTGCACGTCGGGTTGTTCAATGTTCCCGAGGCAGCACACATCGCAGTGTGTGACACCCCGGCAACGATGAACAGATCTTACCTGCGTCCCGCCGGTAATACGGAAGGAAGGAGGTGGACGGGATGTTCACACTTCAATTGACCGGCCGCATTGTGACGTCGCTGGGACGCTGAACGTCCCTCCCACTCCAGGAAGTGGATTTTAGCCGCCCACATTGAGGTCATATGGGAGGGTAAGTACGTGTGACGGCAATTAATCGTTTGTGCGACACATTCAACAAATTGAACGTGCCGCACATACGATGGGGCCGTGTCACCTCGCATACGATATTGTATGCCTAATTGTAAGGTGTAGAGCAGGCTTTATTCCTCAAGCATTCCAGAATACAGCTTGCTATGCTTGTCAGCGTAACTGAATGTCCTATTGGTTCACTTTCATTTCTCCAATGCAACAGTTGGTTGACATGGCAAGCATCATCTTAGAGATTTTCTTTCGCACTCTCAGCTCACTCATTGTCTGTGTTTAGTTAGAGTGCCCCTCCACATCCAGCTACAATTTCACGGCTCATTTACCACATCCAGCTGCATTTAATATGGACCTTGAGGGTCCCCAACAGCTATAAGGTGGCAATTAAAATTTACAAGTTGTTATATACCCTCCATTTGCTCTTAAATTCTGGGGTTTTTTTCCCAGGAAAAATATGAGGGAGATGAGATTGTTGAATCCTCAGTTGTTGCTACAGAAATAGTTGATCACTAGTGTTGAGCGAGTATGCTTGTCAGTACTCGGTACTCGCACGAGTATCACTGTACTCGGGCTACTCGGCGGGGACCGAGTAATTTCACGATACTCGTGCTGTACTCGTGGTCCTGCATGTTGGCGCTCTTTTTAGAGCCAGCCCTTATGCAGGGATTGGCTGGCAGACCACTGCAATGCCACAGCCCTGTTACTTGTGGAATTGCAGTGATTGGCCGGCCCTCACAGCATGACCGTGCCTTTAGCCCGACACTTCCCCGCTCGGCTACGGCCCCTCCCGCACTCCACTCCGCGTGTATATATATATGCACGCTTACACACACACATACGTTTTTTGTTTAATTTACAGTTTTATGGTTTCTACATGCTGCCGGGGGTCATTTCATAAAAATACTCGGGTCTCCCATAGGATAACATTGGGCTCGGTGCTCGGGCCGAGTACACGAGTATCTTGGGATGCTCGGCCCGAGCCTCGAGCTCCCGAGCATTTTAGTACTCGCTCATCACTATTGATCACCTCTTTGAAGGGTTCAGTAGGTGAAACATGACAATCGACATTTGCCAGTAGTGGTTCTCAACAATCTATCCAGTTTGGATGTCTGCATGATATCAAAGCTTTGCCACTGATTACTTTTTATTTTACATAGTTCATCACAGCTTTATGCTTCTGATACAGTTGCTCCAGCAAATGCAGCTTTAAATATCAACTAGTTGCAACATCAGCCATCAGGCAGTCAGAATAGTCCAGGCATTGTCCTTCATCTATACGCTGATGACCGACCTTTCTGGCCCAGATGTCAACTCTGCTTTTCAGAATTCTGAAGTGTCTATCAGTCATATCCACCTTCTTCTCCTTTTGCTTCTTAAAGCTCATTGTTGAGAAAACTGAACTTATCTTTCCTCCATCACACTTTACTCCTTTTCCTCATCTATCACTATAAACAACATCATGCTCTCCCCTGTACCAGACGTTCACTGCCTCTGAGTATCTGTCGACCCTGTCAGTCAGTATGTAGGGTGTGTTTACAGCTGCCGCTTTCGATACACAGAGCACCTACACTGAACCTACGCAGGCACTTTACAGATTCCTGAAATCCAAGCAGTGCCGGTAGGAGTATGGTTCTTTTTCTTCCGGCAATGGGGCTCTCAGTGCAGGTATCTGCGACTGCAGATTGAACCCATATATGTACTGTAGGTTAATAGTGTTTTTTTCACATATGTCAGGTTTATTTTAAGATTAAATGGGTGCAACAATGGAAGAAATGTATAGAAATTATATTATTACAAAATGGTACTATTAAAATAAATAATGAATTCAACCTATTTAGGGCCAATATCAGTAACGAAAAGCAAACCAATAACACCCCAAAGAATAAAGACACTAAAAGATGGACATGCAGTAATTCTATACCAAACAAATCAAAACTAAGTGAAGCAGCCAAAAACAAGTCACAGATGTCATTTAATAAAATAATTGATTTTCTTTTTGTATTTTTTGTACTAAGTATTAGAATTGAGCGCGGTTCGAGGTTCTCCAGTTCGCGGCTCGAGTGATTTTGGGGGCTGTTCTAGATCGAACTAGAACTCAAGCTTTTTTGCTAAAGCTCGATGTTTCTAGATACGTTCGAGAACGGTTCTAGCAGCAAAAAAACCAGCTAATTCCTAGCTGGTTTTCCGCTGTAATAGTGTAAGTCACTCTGTGACTCACACTATTATGACATTTCAGCGTCTAGTGTGCGGGAACAGCGCCTTCAGATCACTGCTGTTTGTATAATGGCGATCGCCATTTTTTTTTTTTTCCCTTGTCTTCCTTCCCTAAGCGCGCGCGTGTAGTGGGGAGGGCCAGCATGTCAGCCAATCCCAGAAACACACACAGCTAAGTGGACTTTTAGCCAGAGAATCAACGGCATGTGTGATAGGATGTCCATGTCACATGTCCCTGCATTATAAAACCGGACATTTTCCTCCAGCTCGCCATTATCTGCCTTCTGCGTCCTTGGTGTCAGACATCACTGGCGCAGCTCCTATCTCCGATACAGCTGTATACGCTCCATACACAGCGCTGGACAGCATAGGGATAGCACTTTCTATCAGTCCTTTTAAGGGCTCATACCGGCAGGGTCAGAGCCATAGGTGACAGGTCCTGAAAACAGAGTTTAACAGCTACACAAGATGACAGCGTCTGTGTACTTAAGGTCAGGGATTTCCTCGCTGCATTTCCCCATTAGGAGGGATAGAAAGGCAGGCTTCCATTCCTCTACCCAGACCCACAACCCTGCCACTGTACCCTCCTGCCCTTTGCACACTCAAACTCATTGTTACTAAGCCATTATACTAGAAAACACTGAGTGAACTTAGTGGCATCCTAAACGTGGCTGTTGGACTTCTGTATTGTCCCACTAGTGCAAAGATATTTGCAGCACCTCTGCCTGCATTGCACACTAAAACTCATTGTTACTAAGCCATTATACTAGCAATTTATGCTGCCAGTTTAATGGCCGTAGTTGCATTGTCAGGGATATTTATTCTTTATTATTCTGCTGTTAATAAAGCTAGACCACCGCTGCAATCTACACCACCTCTCAATTTTTACTACCACATTTTAAGTGCACAATCTTGTCGCAATCAACATGAATGGCAAAATGACAGATGCTGGTGGAAAGAGGAAGAGGCGTGTTGGAAAAGGAAAAAAAGGGTTTGTCCGTGGGGAAGGTGGCAAAGCTCCATTAACATCTGCTGAAGATAGACCATCTACCAGCAAAAGTAAGATGTCTACTACTTAGCGTGGACAATCCGATGTGCTCCCTTTTTTACGGACACGAACAACAGGAACAAAGGTAGATGATGGCCAAAAAAGGAAAATGCTTGAATGGATCTCAAGTGGTCCAACAAGTGCCCTCTCAGCCACCTCAACTACCACATCCAAAAAACACCAGTCCTCTGAGTTGTCATCCCAATCAAACTTACTTTCTCCCAGCTCTGAAGTCTCCATCAGCCCTGCACAGTATGGCTGAGTCTGCAGAGCTGTCCAGTCACACTATAGCCTGGGAATCAGAGGTCTGCTCCCAAGCTACAGTGAGTACAGACCAGGAAATGGTCTGCAGTGATGCCCAGAACCTTTGTGACTCTGATTCAGGCCGTGAGGACCAAGTTTCTGAGCATAATGTTGACCCTTTGTCACAAACTGTAACACCTGTGGTTATAGACAATGAGGAACATACTGATGACGATGAGACGCAGATACCAGATTGTGATGACAACTTAAATATTCGGTCAGGGCAAGAAGAGGCTCGGTCTGAGGTTGAGGGGAGTGCAAACACAACAATTGATGAGGAAGTTCTAGATCCCACCTACTGTCAACCCACAGTCAGGCACTCGAGGAGGTCAACAGAGGCGGTGGAGGAGGATGCAACCGACGTCGAAGTTACCTTGTGCCTTCCTGGACAGAGTCGGAGCACTGGTAGCACGTCTACAACTGCATCATCAGCCACCACTAGTGGGGGGGCTCAGCAGGTCGCATGCCCTCTAAGCCTTGCCTAGCCTGGTCCTTTTTTGACAAAGAAATAGATCGCCCAAATTATGTGATGTGTAAAATTTGTCGTGATTCTGTTAGTAGAGGTCAAAACCTCAGCAGTTTGACAACTTCTTCCATGAATCGTCACATGAATAAATATCATAGGTCCCAGTGGGAAGCTCACCGTGCTGCAATGTGGCCTAGCGGAGCGAACCATCCACGGCCTGCCCCTTCCAGTGCATCCGCGCGCTCTTCATCTTCTAGGACTGTGGGGACAGCTGTCACACCTGGTTTTCCACGCACAACTTCCACCACTGTAACCGCAACAGGCAGTTTGCTTGGTAGGTCGTCAGTTGGTTTGGAAGGGGAAACAAGTGCGTGTGTACAGCTCTCTCAGACATCGATAGCACCAACGTTGGATGAAGGCAACATCATGTCTCCGACTGTACTTTCCTCACAAACCTGCATTTTTCCAGGGACACCCTACTCAACACCGTCTACACACAGCAGCCAGATCTCTGTCCCTCAGATTTGGAAAAATAAAAGGCCATTTCCTGCGACCCATGACAAAGCTAAGAGGTTGACTTTATCCCTCTGTAAGCTCTTGGCTACCGAAATGCTGCCTTTCCGCCTGGTGGACACACAGGATTTTAGAGACCTTATGTCTGTCACTGTGCCCCAGTACCAGATGCCCAGTCGCCACTACTTCTCTAAGAAAGGTGTGCCCGCGCTACACCAGCATGTCGCACACAACATCACCGCTTCCTTGAGAAACTCTGTGTGTGAACGGGTGCATTTTACCACTGATACTTGGACCAGTAAGCATGGACAGGGACGTTACATGTCACTGACTGGGAACTGGGTAACTATGGTGATAGATGGTGAAGGGTCTGCTGCACAAGTCTTGCCGTCCCCACGACTTGTGTGTCAATCCTCTGTCTGTCCAAGTTCCGCCACTGCTTCTGCCTCCTCCACCTCATCTTTGTCCCCCACCTCCGCTCCAAGCCTGCCTGGTCAGGCCACCAGCGTTCTCACTGCGCAGAAGGAATCACGCACCCCTCATTACTATGCTGGCAGCAGAGCGCAACGTCATCAGGCGGTCTTTAGCTTGACATGTCTTGGGAATAAGAGTCACACAGCTGAGGAGTTGTGGTCAGCTCTGCAGTCCGAGTTTAATAAATGGTTGTTTCCACTCAACCTGCAGCCTGGTAAGGCCATGTGCGACAATGCTGCAAACCTGGGTGCGGCCCTTCGCCTGGGCAAGGTGACACACGTGCCTTGTATGGCTCACGTGTTGAACCTTGTTGTCCAGCAATTTTTAACACACTATCCCGGCCTAGATGGCCTTCTGACCAGGGCACGAAAACTGTCTGCTCACTTCCGCCGTTCAAGCGCCGCAGCTGAGCGACTTGCATCGCTCCAGAAGTCTTTCGGCCTGCCGGTTCATCGCCTGAAATGCGATGTGCCGACACACTGGAATTCGACTCTCCACATGTTACAGCGACTGTGGCAGCACCGCCGAGCCCTGGTGCAATACATCCTGACGTATAGCCTGGGCCAACGAGATGCAGAGGTGGGGCAGATCACCCTGATGGAGTGGTCTCAGATCAAGGACCTATGCACCCTTCTGCACAGTTTCGACATGGCGACGAATATGTTTAGCGCTGACAATGTCATTATCAGCATGACAATTCCAGTCATTGACATGCTGGAGCACACGCTAAACACTATTCGGAGTCAGGGGGTGGGACAACAGGAAGGGGAGGAACTACAGGAAGATTCATATGCGCAAGACATAACAACATCTCCAAGGTCCAGACATTCATCATCACCAACGCGGCAGGCAAGGGACCATGGGGGACAGGGATCAACAAGGGCGCATGGTAGCAGGCGAAATGTTGAGGAAGGTGCAGGAGAACATGAAGAAATGGAGGACGAACTGTTCATGGACATGGAAGACTCAGCGGATGAGGGAGACCTTGGTCAAATTTCAGTTGAAAGAGGTTGGGGGGAGATGTCAGAGGAAGAAAGAACGGTTAGCACCTCTATGCCACAAACACAGCGTGGACTTGGTCCGCATGGCTGCGCAAGACACATGAGTGCTTTCTTGCTGCACTACCTCCAACTTAACCTCGTATTGTCAAAATTATAAGTGATGATGACTACTGGGTTGCCACACTATTAGATCCCCGGTACAAGTCCAAATTTTGTGACATAATTCCAGCCATAGAAAGGGACGCACGTATGCAGGAGTATCAGCAGAAGCTGTTACTCGATCTTAGCTCGGCTTTTCCACCAAACAACCGTGCAGGTGCAGGGAGTGAATCTCCCAGTTGTAACTTGACAAACATGGGATGGTCTCGTCATCTTCAACAGTCTACCCGTACCAGTAGCACCGTATCTGGTGCTGGTAACAGCAATTTTATGGAATCTTTTTATAATTTTTTTAGACCCTCCTTTGCAAGGCCACCAGAGACAACAAGTCTAACACATAGTCATCGGCTGGAGAGGATGATACAGGAGTATCTCTAAATGAACATCGATGCCATGACTTTGCAAATGGAGCCTTGCTCATTTTGGGCTTCAAATCTTGAAAAATGGCCAGAGCTCTCCAGTTACGCCTTGGAGATTTTGTCGTGTCCAGCTGCCAGCGTTGTCTCTGAACGTGTCTTCAGTGCTGCTGGGTGTGTGCTGACAGATAAGCGCACGCGTCTGTCCAGTGACAATGTGGACAGACTAACGTTCATCAAAATGAACAAGTCATGGATCCAGAAGGAATTTACTACCCCTGTGTCATCCTGGGGAGAGTAAATGCTTGTGGATTTGGAATGTGCTTGAAGCAAATCAAAACATCCTGTTTGCAACTAGGGCACAAGTGCTGACACTGATGGGGTGTCTGTGTGGCCCAATTTTTGGAAAAAAGGGAGACTCCGCTTGGAGTAACCCTTGCTTACAGTGTTTTTAAAAAGGAGCCAAGATGAACAGAGCTGGGATCAGGAAAGACTTTGCTACCTACCCCGGTGTCATCCTGGGGACGGTTAAGAATAGCGTATTTTTGAATGTGCTTGATGCAATTCTAGCTGTAAAGTGTACAATTAGGGCACAACTGCTGCCACTGAAGGGGTGGGTGTGTGTGGGGCCCAATTTTTGGAAAAAAGGGAGACTCCGCTTGGAGTCATTTTGCGGTGTTTTACATGATTTTAGAAGGGCTTGCCATGCCTATATCTGTGTGTCCTCCTCTTTTTCCTCGTTACGCTCTTTTGTTTTCACATGAGTATATGTCCTTGTCACTTTCTCATGTGTTTGTGTTGTGTTGTGAGTTGTTTGTCACCTTTTGGACACCTTTGAGGGTGTTTTCTAGGTGTTTTTATGTGTTTGTGAATGCCTGCCATTGTTTCCTATGTTGTTTCTGTTAGAATCCGAAATTTGACAGATTCTGTTAACACAACCGTCTTTACACAACTGCGCATGCCCAGATGTGTAAAGTCCAGAAAAAAAACTATAACGGATTGCATTATTTTGTACGATCCGTTGCATCCGTTGTGCCACTATATGCAATGCATCCATTGCATCCGTCACACAATGCAATGCAACGGATGCCGTTCAACGCAATGTGAAACCGACCTTACTTCAATCTCAGCATATCTGATTTTTTGGGAAGCAGTAAAATGTATAAGGCAATCATGCAGTGATCTTCTCTTTGTGTTACATTATTGCTGAATGATCCCCAAAGTCAGAATCCACAAAACGGATCCCCAATGGTTTTTAGAATTTCAGTAACTCTTGGTGTTTATCAAAAGTTCCAATTATATATACAGTTTCAGTTGAATGTTTAATACAGAGGTCTCAAACACAGTTGGGTCTATGGGCCACACATAGGAAAAAAATTGAGGCGGGGGCGCATTCTTTGCAGGACAAAATGACATTTTTAGTGATTCAATGTTTTTTTTCTATGCATCCTTGGATCACTTTTTTGAACCATTTTTGCTTGTTTATTATAATAAACCTGCACTTTTTTGTTTATTTAAGTTTATATATAAAAAAGCCTTTTTAATGGTAAAAAAAATATTTACTCCTTATTTTGATTTTTTTTTTCAAATTTTATCCCTTTCCTTTAAGTAATATTGTTTTACATTTAGCAGCATCATATAGTAATCTTGACCAACATCTTGTAGTAATGTCCCCCATCCTTGTGCCATGTATTAATGTGCCTTATCCTTGTGCCATGCAGTAATGTGCCCATCCTTGTTTCTTGTAGTAATGTCCCCCATCCTTGTGCAATGTAGTAATGTGCCTTATCCTTGTGCCATGCAGTAATGTGCCCATCCTTGTTTCTTGTGGTAATGTCCCTCATCCTTGTGCCCTGTAGTAATGTGCCCAATTCTTGTGCCTTGTAGTATTATGCCTATCTTTGTGCCCTGTAGTAATGTGCTAATCTTTGTGCTTTGTAGTGATGTGCCCCATCCTTGTGCTCTGTAGTAATGTGTCCCATGTTTGTGCCCTGTAATAATGCCCCATTCTTGTGCCCTGTAGAACTGTCCCACATCCTTTTGCCTTGTAGTAATGTGCCCATGCTTTTCCTCTGTAGTAATATCCTCATCCTTGCGCCCTGTAATATTGTGCCCATCTTTGTGCCCTGTAGTAATATCCCCCATCATTGTGCTCAGTAGTAATGTGCCCCATCCTTGTGCTCTGTAGTAATGTGCCCCATTTGTGTGCCCTGTAGTAATGTCCCTAATCCTTGTGCCTGTAGTAATATCCCCACCCTTGTGCCCTGTAGTAATGCCCCCCCTTTTTTGCCCTGTAGTAATGTGCCAATCCTTGTGCCCAGTAGTAATGTGCCAATCCTTGTGCCCTGTAGTAATGTGCCAATCCTTGTGCCCTGTAGTAATGTGCCCATCCTTGTACCCTGTAGTAATGTGCACCTCCTTGTGCCTTGCTGTAATGTTCTCATCCTTGTGCCTTGCAGTAATGTGTCTATCCTTGTTTCTTGCAGTAATGTGCCCATCCTTATGCCTTGTAGTAATGTGCCCATACTTGTGTCCTGTAGTAATATGCCCATCCTTGTGGCCTCTAGTAATGTCCTTTATCCATGTCCCTTGTAATAATGTGCCCTATTCTTGTGCCCTGTAGTAATGTGCCCATCCTTTAGTAATGTCCTCATTCTGGTCCCATATTATGCCGCTCTTCACATACGCAAAAGAAAAATATTCTTCTCACTTGTCCACCGTTCCCATGTTTTCATCTTACCTGCTTCTTTCTGCCCGCATGCCTGTTATCCCCGTGATGATTGCAGCCATTAAATTTGTGGTGCCACACCACTCCTCTGCTCTTTACCAATCGCAGCCGCCGACCAATAAGATGCAAGCAGGTGACATCATAAATCAATCATCATGGGGTCTACAGTCCTGTGGGCCACAAAAAGCAGCCTCAGGGGCTCCATGCAGCCTGTGTGTCTCATGTTTGAGATATCTGGTCTAATATTTGTTATAAAGGGGTCAGAACATTTTTTTTTATAAAAAAGACCAATGAAAAACAAGCAAAAAACTGGTGCCCAGTAATCTCTTTGTAAAATCAACATCAGAGGAAAAATTGTGTCTATTGTGCAAATATTGTCCCTTCTAGATCTTCCTCCTGAGGGGAAATGGATGATGACTCTCCCAAAGTAAATGATTGTCAGATGCTGCAGGTTTACTATGTATATGTCTCAATATGTTACGAGGGGCTGCTGATAAGTCTTTGGCTTGTGATCTTTTTTTGTTTCTTTGGCTTGTGATCTTTTTTTGTTTCTATGATAACGAATGTTACATCACATGAAAGCCTTATGTGTCTAATATATGTTTTCAAAACTTTGTGTTTGATGCTTATGGCAACAGTGTTCTACGCACGCGGGGAAACTAAATGGAGAAGTTTAATGTTTAGTGAAAGCAGGGGCCTGGAGTGATAAAATTCTTGTTTCTGCTAGGAAAGTCCATGAAGGACATTCATGATGATATATCGCAGACATTGTGGGATCAATGCCCTTCATATTCCACAGTTAAGAATTGGGTTGCAAAATTTAAAACGGGCCACTTCAGCACCAATGATGAGGAACATCCTGGACGACCAAGATCATTAGTGCTGAGGTAATCAATGCTCTGCACAACCTCATACTGGAGAATTGACGAGTTTCAGCTAAAGCATTAGCAGACATCATGGGGATTTCCCATGAATGTATTTGTGTCATTATCCATGAACCTTTGGCCATGAGGAAGCTTCTGTAAAGTGGGTCCCCAAATGTTTGACAACAGATCAGAGAAGCAGCTAGTGAAAACTTCCCGGTCCATTTGTCAGCGTTTCCGGACTGAAAAGAACTTCCTGGATCGACTGGTCACTATGTATGAGAACTGGATTTATTTGTATGACCCTGAAAACAAGGAGCAGTCAAAAGAGTGGAGGAATAGTGGTTCTCCTCGTCCAAAGAAGTTCAGGGTGCAAAAATCAGCCACTAAGGTGATGGCATCTGTGTTCTGTGATACAGAGGGCGTGCTGCTAGTGGACTACCTTCAAAAGGGTTGCACCATCAATGCAAGATATGACATCGAACTTTTGGAGCAAATGAAGACTGCTCTGAAGGCCAAAAGGTGCAGCAAGCTGTCCAAAGAAATCTTGTTCCTGCAAGACAACGCCTCCGCTCACGCTGCACAAGCAACCACAGCAATACTGGGAGAGCTGGGCTTCCAGCTGGTTGACCACCCACTTTATTCACCAGATCTAGCTCCCTCCGACTATCATCTGTTTCCAAACCTGAAGAAACACCTCAAGGGTGCCAAATTTCACACCATTTCAAAAAAAGCTGCATAAGATCGCTCTTATTTTGATCCATTGCCGAACCTGAATAGTTAAATGGATTTCCCTGAGAAGTGCTTGTTCAAGGATAGTGAATGCATACTAGGTATCCGATTCAGACACTGTTTTGTCAAATATTTAAAGGGATCAGATATGGCTTTAAAGAAGGTGATTCATTTTATTATAATGATTCAATGAGTACAGAAAATAGGAAATAGTGTGATATTGAATACACTTTTGCATAATATAAATCAAAAAGATAAAGTACTTGTATTGCATATTACATATGTCGCTCGCAGCTGGCATTCACAGAAAGAACATAATGACAGACAAAAAGGTCAATAGCTTACTCTGGTTGTCATGACAACCGATCATCGCCCCATAATCTTAAAAGCTGAGGAGAATATGCGCAAAGAGGGTCTTACTAGATATTAAAATAGCGGTGTGGTACAGTATACACTCACCTTATAGGGTTGTGAGGATCACAACCACCAAGAAACCATAAGAGACAATAGCGGCTGCCGGAACCCCACGTGGAGGTATCTTCAGTGCTGGAGAGGAGATTTGAGGGTTAATGTAACACTGTCACAAAGAAGGAGGAAAAAAAATTGTTGATTTGAAAATAAAAATGTTTTATTCCAGAGGTCAACGCATTTCAGGGCTCAAGTCCCCTTCTTCAGGACCAAATAAGATGTATTGTTGAGTTTTATTTTTTGGTCCTAAAAAAGGGGACTTGAGCCCTGAAACGCGTTGACCTATGGAATAAAACATTTCTATTTTCAAATCAATCATTTTTTCCTCCATCTTGGTGACAGCACAGCATTAACCCCCACTTCTCCTCTCCAGCACTGAAGACGCCCCATAATCTTGTCATGCAGATGGTAGCAGGGAATAACTCGTCCTTTCACCAGCGTATGTTTAATCTTGATGTCGGAAACTGACAGTGGGATTTAACTGGTTAACAATTGCCGGTGGTTCAGGGATCCACTCGTGACTGTTAGAGGCACTGGACAGCTTTTTAAATTAGCTGACATGTACAGGGAAAGATGCGAGTTCAGCGTCTGACCCCAAATATATATGTCTTATGTTGTGAAGGGGTTAACCAGTCACCTGCTGATATCTGAATAAGTATTGATACAGAGGGCTATTGAATTAATGAAAGTTGTGGGAATATATGATGTAAAAGACTGGATTCTCAGGAGAGTTTAGGAAGGAAGACAAGGGAAGGATTACATGTAACAGTACAAGATTGGTCCGGGTTAGCAGAGATGTCTCCTATAGCTAGAAAGAGACTAGACAGTTGAGTGATTTGAGAGCAGGACAAAACAGATCAAAGTGGGCCTGTGCATAACTGCAATGTCGACCTGTGTGGATGACGTAAATGCATCATCCACAATCCTCTTCCCACAATCGCGTACAAGATTTCTCCCGTGCATCCCCCATACTCTGGAACGCTCTACCTCAGCACATCAGACTCTCCCCTACCATAGAAAGCTTCAAGAGGACCCTCAAGACCCACCTCTTCCAACAAGCCTACAACCTACAATAGCCCTCAGTCCAGTAGACCACTGCGCAACCAGCTCTGTCCTCACCTATTGTACCATCACCCATTCCCTGTAGACTGTGAGCCCTCGTGGGCAGGGTCCTCTCTCCTCCTGTACCAGTCTGTTATGTACTGTTAATGATTGTTGTACGTATACCCTTTCACTTGTAAAGCGCCATGGAATAAATGGCGCTATAATAATAAATAATAATAATAATAATAAAAATAATAATAATCCACACTGAGCTGAGTAGAAGAAGGATGGAGATCCCAGCAGAGAGGAGGCACCGAATCTGAGAGCAGCGACACCCATTGGACCAGGCCGCCTCCTAGGTGAGTATTATAAAAGTGTTTTTATATTATACAATGTAGCCTTGGATCCTACGTAAAGTATTCTGTATATAAGAGCTCAGTGGTGGTGGCCGCAGCTTATAGTCGCCAACTATGGTGAGAGGTTCCCTTTAAATACGAAACGTACAGAGAAGACATTTGGTTTTCCAGTAGACTGTTGACTGCTGATTTAAGTAGCCGTATTCAAGGTGATCATTTATTCCATTGGTGCAGTAATATTAGGTTTAGATTTTATTCAGATAACCTTTATCATGAGTTAAAAATAATAATAAAAACAATTAATTATTTAACCCATTGAGGTAATGAGGTGCAACACATTTTTGGCCTTTTTGAGCACACATGCACTTTTCATCATTCCTCATAGCTTTTTAACGTTTTTGCTTCAGCGAAGGTGGGTTTCGAGGCGTTATGATAGGCGTGGTACTGTGTATTTTAGGCCTGAGAAATCACTTGACATAACCTAATATTTGTCAATGTTTAGAACTCACAGTGATAACAGAAGTGATACTTTTCTTATTGCTTCCTTAATGTCCTTATTTCTCAGACAGTAAATCATGGGATTTATTAGTGGAGTCATCACAGTGTAAAATAAAGAAATCATTTTACTTTGAAGAACAGACTTCTGTTTCAATGGAATTAAATACATACAACTTAACGTTCCAAAGAATATCGACACCACCATCAAATGGGAGCTGCAGGTGGTGAAGGCCTTCTGTCTCCCGGTGATAGAGCGGATACTAAGGATCGAACTGACAATTTTAGAATAAGAGATGATAACGATTAGGAAAGGACACACAACTACTGGAATACACAGATACATTTCCAGTGTTTGAATTGCCAAAATATCTGATGTAGACAATTGTAATATGGGGTCAAGATCACAGAAGAAATGGTCAATTACATTCCACCTAACAAAAGGCAGTTGGGAGATGTTGATTACTTGAATTAATGTTATGGAGAAACTGGACAACCAGCAAATAATAACAGCCTTCAGACAAAGACCAAGGTACATAATGGAAGCATAGTGCAAAGGGTGACATATGGCCAGATACCTGTCGTAAGCCATCACTGTCAACAGAAGACATTCAAAGCCCTCACAAGAACCAAAGAAATATAACTGTGCAATACATCGTGAAAGGGAAATAGTCACACCGTCCTTCATTATGATCTGAAGCATGGCGGGGACAATATCCGAGGCCACAATAATATCAGATATAGTGAGTTGTGTCAGGAAAAAGTACATAGGGCAATGGAGGCTCCTGCTGTAGGACACCAGTGAAATGACCAAAAGGTTACCACAGATTGTTCCAATGTAAATCGTAAGAAAGATAAGGAAAAGCCAAGCTCTGAAGTGATAAAGACCTGGAAATCCAAGAAGATTTATGGTTGTTACATTACACCCATCCATTTTCAAGAAAGAAAGCGCTTGAGCAAGTTGAAAAAAATAGAATATCCATACGTTGTTTCCACTCACGGTTCTTGAACTCCCTTTTTACATATCTGGGTTGCTGGGATCCATAAATTGGCCTTCAAGAGATCCCTCCAGCTCAGTATGCTTTTAAGTGCATCTCATTTGGAGACAAATATTAGTATGTTGTCCTTAAAGAAGAAAAATGTTACATCTGGTGTTAAAAGCATTTTCTTCATATGAAAACTAATGATGTAAAAAGGTAAGTATTTAGAAAACAGACAAGTAATAAAGTAATAAACAAAACGCCTACAAATTTATAATTTTCATATTTTTTCCTGGACCTCATACAACCTGGTTTACACAAAGTACAGAAACTGCCCTTAAAGTAACTTGATATGTCCCAATAATAATGATAATAATAATAACAATAATAATAAAGTTTATTTTTTATAGCGCTAACATATTCCGCAGCACTTTACAATCAGGTGGGGGCTTGTACAGACAAAAACAAAATTAAGTAGCACATGGTTCAGCATCTCCAGTAGGAATTCGGGCCCTTCTCAAAAGCTTACAAACTATGGGGAAAGAGGGGGACACAAAAGGTAAAGTGTGATTGAATTATCTGGTCCAGCCATTGTTATGATAAATTACTAATTTCATATAAAGCTGAATCAGCCAGTCATTAGACCTTTTAGGTGCACTTACATGCTATTGGTTGTATAAAGGCTGTGAGGACAGAAATGTGAGGGAGAAGGTTATGAATAGAGCAGAGTTAGGTTAGTGAGCTATTATAATAAGCTTGTCTGAAGAGATATGTTTTTAATGCATGCTTAAAAACTTGGGGGCATTCTTTGGGGTAGTGCATTCCAGAAATCTAGTGTGGCACGAGAAAAGTCTTGGAGACGGAGGTGTGAGGTTTGTATTATGGAGGAGGTTAGTCTAAGATCATTTGCGAAATGAAAAGGGCGGGTAGGATGATAGATAGAGATGAGGGATGAGATATATGGTGGTGCAGAGCTTTGGAGAGCTTTAGGGGTGAGAGATATGAGTTTGTTTTGTATTATGTAGCTGATAAGTATGGTTAGAGGGAGACTGATCAGTAGAGATGAGCGATGTTCGAGGTTCGCCAATTTCATGTTCGAGTGATTTTGAGGGGTGTTTGAGAGGCCAGCGCTTGCGCAGAATGGTGGAGGCAGAGGGGAAAGCGCAGGCACGAGATTATAGGCGGGTACTTGCTTACTTGCTTATGAAAATCACAGCGCCGCCCATAATCTCACGCCTGCAAAACACGTCACCAGCGGTCACACTAGAGTGACACGGCGCACGCGCGAGACCTCGGGCCCACTGGGCGGCTTCATGAGGTATGAAATTGAGCGATGGGGATGGCGTAAAGCAGCAGGAGGCAGAATAACGGACAGCAGACAGCCCGCCCCCATGTACGATTAACAAGATTTGCATATGAAAAGGTACCACTTTATAAAGTATTTATTTTGGTCTAAAAGGGGGCACAATAGCAATAGGAACCTTGCTAGAATGCAGCCCACGAGCTGCAGAAGGGGAATCTTTTAGGTTTAGTGCAAAATTTCTGCTGACAGGTTCCCTTTAAGATGCAGGTAACATGAGCAAGTGAGTGATTGTATATGGGGAATGAATCAAAGTTCTCAATCAAATATAACCTCAAGACAGCCAGCATGCTGCTTGAGAATAATGATTAAATCACTAAAAGTAATTGAGATGTCGGGTGTAGGTTGGTTAATAGAGGGAGAAAACACAAGAAACTCAGTTTTGGAGAGATTAAGTTTCAGACAGAGGCAGTACATGCTTTGAGAGAAATTAGACAGACAATCCTTGGTATTTCTTAAATCAGGGGTGATGTTTGGAGATGATGTGTACAATTGGGTGTCATCAACATAGAGATGATACTGGAAACCAAATCTGCTGATAGTTTTTCCAATAGGGGTGGTGTATAGAGAGAAGAGGAATGGACCCAAGACTAAATGGGTACTTTACATGCTGCGACATAGCTAGCGATCTCGTTAGCGATGTGACATGCCAAATCGTAGATGCGATCTGCCGAGATCACGCATAGATCATTTTTATAGCACCGGTCACATGTGTGATCTCGGCAGATTGCATCTGCGATCTGGCGTGTCACATCACTAACAAGATAGCTAGCGATGTCATAGCGTGTAAAGCACCTGATAGCCTTGAGAGACCTCGAAGAAGAGGGGAGAGGGGTGGAGTAAGAGCCAGCAAATGAAAACAGTGAAGGAACAGTCATAGAGATAGGAAGAGAACCAGGCGAGAGCGATGTCCTTGAGGCCAATAGAGCGGAACATAGTGAGGAGAAGCTGGTGATCCACAGTGTCAAAAGCAGCTGAGAGATCCAGGAAAAACACTAGGGAATAGTGGCTACTTGATTTTGCTGTTAATAGATCATTGGAGACTTTAGTGAGGGCTGTTATGGTGACGTGTAAAGAGCGGAAACCAGATTGAGAAGGATCGAGAAGTGAGTTTTCAGATAGATAGCAGATTCTCCAAGAGTGGACTAAGCATTCTGGAGCAAAAAGATAAAGGGAAGGATATAGAGCGGTCTGTAGTTAGCGGCATAGTTTTAGTCGAGGGAAGATTTGTCAAGTAGAGGGGTTATGATTGCATGTGAAATGATGAAGGAAAGATACCTGATGAGAGAGAGGTTGGGGTGTTGCATGCATGCCATCTCTTGCTAAGTGCCATCATTGCGAAGTGCTGGGCAGTTACCTCAATGGCAGTGGACTAACTTCCGTCTTCTCTCTCTTCTCTCTCTCTTCACACAGGTATATAACTCTGCTTCCTGTCAAGTGAATTGTCTGTTCCCCACTGCATTGGCTGAATATGTGTTCTGGTATATAACTCTGCTTCCTGTCAAGTGAATTGTCTGTTCCCCACTGCATTGGCTGAATATGTGTTCTGGTATATAACTCTGCTTCCTGTCAAGTGAATTGTCTGTTCCCCACTGCATTGGCTGAATATGTGTTCTGGTATATAACTCTGCTTCCTGTGATGTATGCTCTGTCATTTTCATAATCTATGTAATACTCACTGATGTATGACTGTATATTCCTCTTTGTAAATGTTATCTGATGGTGGATGGTGTAAATCTGTGTAGACTGGAAGTCCGGGTGGGTGTCAAATGTCCTGTTCCCTTTGATTCCTTAATCATCCCCTGGTGTGATCAGCATTTGTTGATTTCCCTTAACAAGCTGAGCTCCCATAATCCCCCTCACCTACCCCTCTAGTCAGCCCTATATATTTGTGTCTTTCTTAAGGGGTGCATGCATGCGGGGTGTTGCATGCATGCCATCTCTTGCTAAGTGCCATCATTGCGAAGTGCTGGGCAGTTACCTCAATGGCAGTTAGTCAGGGCAGGAGTCTGCAGGTAAATTACTCTTTGACGCCATCTGTTTTAACCTTAACTATTATCTCACTCTCTATCATCCTATGTGCTTTTTCTGTTCACTTTCACCGCCCTGTCCCCCCTCCATCACCACTCATCCACATCAGCCCCTCTCTCCTCCCCTCTCCTATGTACAGCTCCCAGGCTCTTTTCACCTATCTTAATAATCTGACTCAATCAAGCTCCAGGGACTTCCAAAAAAAGCCATGCCACAAGTCCAAAAACCATCTGACCTTTCTCCTTCTACTCCTACTTCTTTCAGGTGATATCTCTCCTAATCCCGGTCCACCCCAGGCTAACTTTACCCCCTCCCCCACCTCCCATAGAAACCCTGATAATATTATTAACATTCCCTGTACACCCTCACTTCCCTCTTTTAATTGTGCTCTATGGAATCCACGGTCCGTATGTAACAAGCTTCCTTACATCCACAACCTCTTTCTCAATAACTCTCTTAACTTACTAGGCCTAACTGAAACCTGGATTCAGGATTCTGATACTACTTCCCCTGCTGCCATCTCTCATGGTGGTTTACACTTTTCCCATTCACCAAGACCTGGAAACAGACATGGTGGTGGAGTAGGCTTACTACTGTCCCCACAGTGCACTTTCCAGGTCATCCCCCCAGCTCCATCACTCTCATTCCCATCCTTTGAGGTCCACACCATCAGGCTCTTCCATCCCCTCTCCCTCAGAGTAGCTGTCATATACCGTCCACCAGGCTCCAGTTCCTTGACCACTTTTCAGCCTGGCTGTCACACTTCATGTCCTCAGAGTTACCAACCCTGATCCTAGGAGACTTTAACATCCCCATGAACAGCCCCTCCTCCCCTTCTGCATCCCAGCTTCTATCTCTCACCACCTCCCTTGGCCTCTCACAGCTCTCATCCTCTGAGACACATGAAGATGGTAACACCCTTGACCTGGTCTTTATCCGCCTCTGCTCAATCTCTGACTTTGACAACTCACCTCTTCCCCTCTCTGACCACAACATCCTCTCCTTCAAGCTCACAAACCCTTGTCCGCCCCAGCACACTCCCACCAATCACACATTCAGAAACCTACAGGCCATCGATTCTCAGACACTTTCAGACTCTTTACACACATCACTGTCCCCTATCTCCTCACTTTCCTGTCCTGATCTGGCTGTAAAGCACTACAATGACACACTCAGGACTACGCTAGACCAAGTAGCGCCCCTCACCCTCAGAAAGACCAAACACAGAGTAAAACAGCCCTGGCTCACATCACAAACTCGATTTCTCCAGCGATGCTCCAGGAGCGCCGAACGCCTATGGAGGAAAACCCGCACACCAGAAAACTTCATCCACTACAAGTTCATGTTAAGGACCTATAACTATTCCCTTCACCTCGCCAAACAGACCTACTTCACCAACCTTGTTTCCTCACTTGCCAACAATCCAAAAAAACTCTTTGACACCTTTCACTCCCTCCTCAGTCCCAAAGTACAGACCCCTGTCACAGCCCTTCATGCTGATGACCTGGCCTCGTATTTCACAGAGAAAATAGAAAACATCCGCCAAGAGATCAGCTCCCAGCCACCAAGCCCTGTGAATCCCATCCCTCCCCATATTCCATCCAGCTCACTTTCCACATTTGACCCAGTCACAGAGGAGGAAGTCTCCAGGCTCCTATCCTCCTCTCGTCCTACAACTTGCCCTACTGATCCCTTCCCCACACCTCTACTCCAGTCCCTCTCTCCGGTTGTCGCCACTCACCTAACTAAAATCTTCAATCTCTCTCTCTCTTCGGGTATCTTCCCCTCCTCCCTCAAACACTCTATCATTACTCCATTATTAAAAAAACCTTCTCTCGATCCGTCCTGCACAAGCAACTACAGACCAGTCTCCAATCTCTCCTTCATCTCTAAACTCTTGGAGCGCCTGGTCTACTCTCGCCTCACCCACTACCTCTCCTCTCACTCTCTTCTAGATCCTTTACAGTCTGGCTTCCGCCCTTTACACTCAACAGAAACTGCCCTTGTCAAAGTGACCAATGACCTATTGACAGCAAAACGTAACGGTGACCACTCTCTGCTTATTCTTCTTGACCTTTCTGCTGCCTTTGACACTGTTGACCACCATCTCCTTCTCTCTATGCTCCACTCTATCGGCCTAAAGGACACTGTTCTTTCCTGGTTCTCTTCCTATCTTTCTGGCCGCTCATTCAGTGTATCATTTGCTGGCTCCACATCTTCTCCTCTTCCTCTCACTGTTGGGGTCCCTCAAGGTTCAGTCCTTGGCCCTCTTCTTTTCTCCCTCTACACTGCCCCAATTGGTCAGACCATCAGCAGATTTGGCTTTCAGTACCATCTTTATGCTGATGACACACAGCTATACACCTCCTCCCCTGAGCTCACCCCCGCTGTACTACAGAACACCAGTGACTGCCTGACTGCAGTTTGCAATGTCATGTCTGCTCTCTATCTGAAACTTAACCTTTCCAAAACTGAACTTCTTCTTTTCCCTCCATCTTCCAACTTTCCTCAACCTGACATCTCCCTCTCTGTGTGTGGCACAACGATAAGTCCTAGGCCGCAAGCCCGCTGCCTGGGGGTTATACTTGACACTGATCTCTCCTTCACCTCCCACATACAATCTCTTGCCCGCACCTGCCGCTTGCACCTCAAGAACATCTCTAGAATCCGCCCCTTTCTCACAATGAAAACGACAAAAACCCTCACCGTGGCCCTGATCCACTCTCGCTTGGACTACTGTAACTCTCTATTAATTGGTCTCCCCCTAACTAGACTCTCTCCTCTACAGTCAATCCTTAATGCAGCAGCCAGGGTCACCTATCTGGCTAACCGCTACTCGGATGCCTCTGCTCTGTGCCAGTCATTGCACTGGCTGCCCATATATCATAGGATCCAATTCAAACTGCTTGTTCTCGCCCACAAAGCTCTCCACAGTGCAGCACCCCCCTACATCTCCACCCTCCTCTCTGTCTATCAGTCCACCCGTTCTCTACGCTCTGCAAGCGACTTTCGACTAACATCCACACTAATTCGAACCTCCCACTCCCGGATCCAAGACTTCTTCCGAGCTGCACCAACCCTCTGGAACGCTCTACCCCAAGAAGTTAGGACAAATCACAACTTACTCAGCTTCAGACGCACCCTAAAGACGCATCTTTTTAGGGCGGCCTATCACACTCCCTAATCAGATTCGATTCACATAGTCCCTCTACAACCTCTCACAACATAGCTCCACATCAAACTCCATGGCACCCAAAGGCATCTCAAGGCTCGGGCCCACTGGTCCAGGAAACCATTATCCAGCCCCATTTCCGTGAGATGGTTGGATTGTCATTGTAAATAAGCACTTGAACCTTGCCTCTCCCCCCATCTCATTGTAGATTGTAAGCTCTCACGAGCAGGGTTGTATTTTTTTCCCCTCTAAATATTGTATTTCTATAACTGTTACTTGTTTGTATATGATCCTCCTGAATTGTAAAGCGCTACGGAATATGTTGGCGCTATAGAAATAAAGATTATTATTATAAAGATTATTATTATTATTAAACATTTTGGATAGATAGGTAGTGACAGATAGGGAGAGAGCCTGAAAGAGATGTGAGGGAAGAGGGTCACTGGTGCTGTTTGTCGGGCGAGAAGAAGCGAGGAGCCGGGTCACTTGTTCTTCTGTGACAGGCTTGAATATTGAAAGTGAGCTTGAGGTGCAAGAGAGGAGGGGATCCAAGCTCTGAGGAGATTTTTCAAAAATGTCCTGATGGATGTGGTTGATCTTTTGCAAGAGAATGGCCAGATCATCAGAGCTGAGGTTGATGACCGGGGTCTGTGCTTTAGGGCTCAGGAGGGAGTGGAAATTTTCAGAGTTGTTTAGGATTGTTGGCTAGTGATGTGATGAGGGTGGTAAAGTAAACTTGTTTGGCCAGATGGAGAGCAGAGTTATAGGTTTTGAGTATGAACTTACAGTGGATGAAGTCTTCTGCTGAAAGTCATTTTCTCCGCACACCTTGAACAGCGCTATGCCATCCCACCCACCAGCATTTAGATATTTATTACTAAATATCCTGCCTAACAAAACTGTACACTGCCAGACACCTAAACATATTGAAAAAAGTCTGTATAAAGACCTTTTTCATATCTAAATTATCCCCTTGACTAGTCAATGGGGCATTAGTTCCCTGGGCTAATTAGTCCTCTCCTTATATTATCACATCCCTGTGGACATGATAACATTATTTGCAGGAGCCCTCATCATCGCCAGCTCTCTGAAAATCCCGCGCATGCGTGCTGCTTTTGTCACTGACATAATTGCACCTCTGAAGCTGGGTGTTTGGATCATAGCTTCACTGTGCATGCCTATAAGTGAACTCGCTATCTTCTTTACTTTTGGACACGCGCAGTGCTTCTCTAAAGGTGAAAGGTGCAATGATGCTAGTGAAGAAAGCCACGTACATGCTCGGGATTGTCAGAGAGTTGGTCATGATTCTGCCTCTCTCATACAATGTTATCATGTCCAAAGGGGTGTGAAAACATGGGAAAGGGATCTTCTAATATGGTAACTAATGTTCCATCAACTAGTCAAAGGGCTTATTTACATATTTAAAAAGGTCTTTATAAATAGCTTTTTTCAATATGTGTTGGGATGTAAAGGCCCCGTTACATGCAATGACATATCTAATGATATGTCATCGGGGTCACGGAATTCGTGACGCACATCCGGCGTTGTTAGCGACATCATTGCATGTAACAGCTCTGAGTGTCTGTTAACGATCAAAAATACTCACCTTATCATTGATCGTTGACACGTCGTTCATTTTCAAAATTTCGTTGGTCGTTGTGGACGTAGGTTGTTCGTCAGCTTACCTGCGTCCTCCGGCAACAAGATGGGCGTGTCGTTAATGCAGCTGCTTTCTGCCCCTCCGATTCTATTGGCCACCTGCTGTGTGACGTCGCTGTGACGCCACACGAACCACCCCTTTAGAAAGGAGGCGGTTCGCTGGCGACAGCGATGTTGCTAGTTAGGTAAGTACGTGTGATGGGTCCTAACAATGTTGTGCACCACGGGCAGCAATTTGCCCATGACGCACAACCGTCAGGGGCGGGTGCTATCATGAGCAACATCGCTAGCGATGCCGCTGCATGAAAAGCCCCCTTAAGGCATTATAAAGGGCTCATAGTAAAGGCTACTTTACACACTGCGATATCGGTCCCGATATTGCTAGTGTGGGTACCCACCCCCATCTGTTGCGCGACACGGGCATATCGCTGCCCGTGCCGCACAACATCGCCCAGAGCCGTCACACATACTTACCTGTCCGGCGACATCGCTGTGACCGGCGAACCGCCTCCTTTCTAAGGGGGCGGTCCGTGCGGCGTCACACCGACGTCACTGAAACGTCACTGAACCACCGCCCAATAGCAGCAGAGGGGTGGAGATGAGCGGGACGTAACATCCCGCCCACCTCCTTCCTTCTGCATAGCAGCCGGGAGGCAGGTAAAGGGAGCTTCCTCGTTCCTGCGGCGTCACACGCAGCGATGTGTGCTGCCGCAGGAACGAGGAACAACTTCGTTACTGCTGCAGTAACGATTTTTAAGAATGGACCCCCATGTCGCCGATTAGCGATTTTTCACGTTTTTGCAACGATGCAAAATCGCTTATCGGTGTCACACGCAACGGCATCGCTAATGCGGCCGGATGAGCGTCACAAATTCCGTGACCCCAATGACTCCGCATTAGCGATGTTGCAGCGTGTAAAGCCCCCTTTAGTGTATTAAGTAATAAATATATAAATACTGATGGGTTTGAGGAAATAGGAGACCTGTCAGGTCCCATTTAATAAGAGCTAAAATATTCTATGGAAAGTTGAAGGTAAAGTACTCTATTGAGTCTTGGCTCTATGTGTCGTTCTACAGTGGAAACCATCAATGTCTGCTCAGATTATTATTGGCCTTACAGGGTTGTCCATAAAAAAACCTATATAGTCTACTGTAAAGAAATGCAGCAAAATATTCTCTGGTCCTATTCACTTTCTACAACATCTTCAACTATAAATGTATGTAGGAATTAAAGTGTCAGTAGTCTTTGCATTTCTTATTGGTACACACATCTCAGTAACAACATCAGTGAGACAAAGTACAATTATCAAGTTGGACTGATAAAATCGCTGTGCAAAAACAGATCTTCAGAGCTATACAGCACTTCTACTTTTATAACAAAAATCAACACCCTCTAAACATGACAAGAAATACTAGTTAGGTACACAACCAAAAATCCAGAATATCCAACATAAAACGACACTACTGGTGTACACAGGTGAGAAACGTGACCAATAACACTAAAATAAATATTTGTAATTTGCACTGAGAATAAAGAAAACCCGTAATTGCTATATAGCAGGACAGATGCTGCTCCGTATTACTGATCATTCACACCGGCACTGCTGCAGCCACCGTGTGTCTCCCGACAGGCAATGTTACGTTTATAGAAAATGAAGCTATAAGAATGAAGCAGAAAGTGCTCCATAAACAGAAGAAAAGTCCTAATCTGAAGGAAATCTCTTCCCTCTACCATCGAAGAGGAAACAAAAATTCTACTTACAAGATTCTTCTTTTTGGATTAAATAGAGCAGAGTTTGTTGGTGAAATGAGTGTGACGTTGGCGTACGAGGGCTGATAGTCTGCATTTTATATGCTGCTAGAGGAAACCCTAGAGAAATCCATTCTCAGCAGAGTTGGTGATAATCTCTCGGGTAATTTTCAGAAATCATTAGATAAGTGACAGAGTTATCCATGGTTCTTATCAATAAATAAAAGTATCTTATTCTATATTTAGAGGGATTGTTGCATCTTCTTTCTTCAGGAACGCACAGATCCCAGATTCCTCGCTTCATGCTTGCATTAGAACACTGAGCTTCTGATGATGGACAGTTTGGACAAGAAGAATGGCCAGGCCGCTGGACCAAACTATGCTTTGTACTTTGCACCTAGCAGAGTCAGCTTTGCTTCTTTAGCTTCCGAGAAACAGTGGGGCACTAGAGTTGGATGGGTCCAGTCACTTCAGAGCGTCTCTTGTGAACTTTAAATAAAAGAGGCTATTAGTGCTGCTTTTATTGTCTAAAAAACTTTGCCAACACTATTGATGAGTACAGCTGTGTGCACTCACCACAAAAATACAGGACCGGTGGGTCCCTGCTAAATTTAAAAAAAAAATTGGGACCCGATCTGGAATCCGGTGCCTATATACAGTTAGGTCCAAAAATATTTGGACAGTGACACAAGTTTTGTTATTTTAGCTGTTTACAAAAACATGTTCAGAAATACAATTATATATATAATATGGGCTGAAAGTGCACACTCCCAGCTGCAATATGAGAGTTTTCACATCCAAATCAGAGAAAGGGTTTAGGAATCATAGCTCTGTAATGCATAGCCTCCTCCTTTTCAAGGGACCAAAAGTAATTGGACAATGACTCTAAGGGCTGCAATTAACTCTGAAGGCGTCTCCCTCGTTAACCTGTAATCAATGAAGTAGTTAAAAGGTCTAGGGTTGACTTCAGGTGTGTGGTTTTGCATTTGGAAGCTGTTGCTGTGACCAGACAACATGCGGTCTAAGGAACTCTCAATTGAGGTGAAGCAGAACATCCTGAGGCTGAAAAAAAAGAAAAAATCCATCAGAGAGATAGCAGACATGCTTGGAGTAGCAAAATCAACAGTCGGGTACATTCTGAGAAAAAAGGAATTGACTGGTGAGCTTGGGAACTCAAAAAGGCCTGGGCGTCCACGGATGACAACAGTGGTGGATGATCGCCGCATACTTTCTTTGGTGAAGAAGAACCCGTTCACAACATCAACTGAAGTCCAGAACACTCTCAGTGAAGTAGGTGTATCTGTCGCTAAGTCAACAGTAAAGAGAAGACTCCATGAAAGTAAATACAAAGGGTTCACATCTAGATGAAAACCATTCATCAATTCCAAAAATAGACAGGCCAGAATTAAATTTGCTGAAAAACACCTCATGAAGCCAGCTCAGTTCTGGAAAAGTATTCTATGGACAGATGAGACAAAGATCAACCTGTACCAGAATGATGGGAAGAAAAAAGTTTGGAGAAGAAAGGGAACGGCACATGATCCAAGGCACACCACATCCTCTGTAAAACATGGTGGAGGCAACGTGATGGCATGGGCATGCATGGCTTTCAATGGCACTGGGTCACTTGTGTTTATTGATGACATAACAGCAGACAAGAGTAGCCGGATGAATTTTGAAGTGTACCGGGATATACTTTCAGCCCAGATTCAGCCAAATGCCGCAAAGTTGATCGGACGGCGCTTCATAGTACAGATGGACAATGACCCCAAGCATACAGCCAAAGCTACCCAGGAGTTCATGAGTGCAAAAAGTGGAACATTCTGCAATGGCCAAGTCAATCACCAGATCTTAACCCAATTGAGCATGCATTTCACTTGCTCAAATCCAGACTTAAGACGGAAAGACCCACAAACAAGCAAGACCTGAAGGCTGCGGCTGTAAAGGCCTGGCAAAGCATTAAGAAGGAGGAAACCCAGCGTTTGGTGATGTCCATGGGTTCCAGACTTAAGGCAGTGATTGCCTCCAAAGGATTCGCAACAAAAAATTGAAAATAAAAATATTTTGTTTGGGTTTGGTTTATTTGTCCAATTAGTTTTGACCTCCTAAAATGTGGAGTGTTTGTAAAGAAATGTGTACAATTCCTACAATTTCTATCAGATATTTTTGTTCAAACCTTCAAATTAAACGTTACAATCTGCACTTGAATTCTGTTGTAGAGGTTTCATTTCAAATCCAATGTGGTGGCATGCAGAGCCCAACTCGCGAAAATTGTGTCACTGTCCAAATATTTCTGGACCTAACTGTAAGTCTATGGAGACCAGAATTGGGAGATTAAAAATGTTAATGGAAGGGATAGGGGTGTAGGAGAGCGCGCGTTGTACTCACCAAGGCTGTGTTCATGGCTGCACACTCCTTCCGGATCATGCTTTCCCTTCCGGAGCTGCCAATTGAATATTCACTGTTCTGCATGCCCACCAGCGCATATAATTGGTTGCAGTTAGATGCGATCCCACCGTGAATGGCAGCGTGTCAGCTGACTACAACCATTCACAGCCGCCAGGATGGCTAGTGGGCGGGGAAAGCACTGCAAGTGTCTGCCGGTCAGTATGGTGATAAAAAACAAATGAATAAATAAAACAATCAGCGCAGGGTCCCCATATTCTGATACTGGCACAAATAAACCCTTGGCTGCAGCAACCAGCTGTCAGGTTTTATCTGTGCTGTGTATCAAAATAAGCTCAGAGTCACACGTGCGAGGGAGTGCATTAAATCACTCGGCAGCCACACACTCTCCTGACAGGAAAGTGCAGGTACATAGAAATGTCGCAGGCGGGGAGGACGCCACTGCGCTGCGCTCGCTAACGATCGGGTCCAGCGCTTCTGCGATGGCTGCTCGGTGGCTCGAGCGGTGGGCCGAATCTTGGGACTCGAGCGGCGCTCCTCGCCCATGAGTGAAAGTTGTGGTTGGTTTGGGGGATTTAGTCCGTGACGCCACCCACGGGTCGTGGTGAAGATAGGCACCACCGCTGCTGATGACGGGGATCCCGGGAGCGATGGTAAGGAGCAGCTGGGATGTTGTTTTTCCCCTCCGTGGGTAGGGGTCGGTGGTCCCGGGGCCCGGTGATGTTGTGACGGGGAGGCAGGGTTTCTGGAATGCAGGGTTGCAGGGACAGCGTGGCGCGGGTGCCGGATGGCACGGGTGTACTCACTCAGCAAGAAAGGTACAAAGTCCTCAGTAAACCAAACGGCTGGATGGACGGGTCCCGCGGCCAGCTGCAGTGTTTCTCCCCGGACAGGTGATGGTGGCTGTCTTTCCCTGCACCTTGATGTTCTTCTGCTGACTACTATGGATTCCCAACAGTAGTCCTCTCCCCAGTGTATGGGTACCGGAGGAGCCAGTTTGCCCGCAGGCGCTGGCCCTTGGGTCTCTAGCCTTAGGCGGTAGCTGTATACCCTCACGGTGTGGGCTGTTGCCTTCAATTGGGACTTTTGCTGTTGTGAAACCCCTGGGGTTCCAGTCACATTCGGATCAGATTATTGTCGGCGGCTCCAAGCCTGGTCGGGGTCCGATGGCCCTGCCTGTGTGTACTGGCTTCACTTCGCTCCCCGGTCGGTACCGGCGGGCCGTCACCCATCCCTGGTCCTACGGTTCCGCGTTGCTCCACCACTCCTGCAGACTGCCACCACCGTCTGCCAACCTTGCTGTCAGTGCCTGGGCCACAAACCCAGACACCCAAGTGCTCTCTCCTCTCACTTCAAACTCCAAACTCTATCTGTCACTTTTCCCGCCTCCAGGCCTGTGAACTCCTCGGTGGGTGTGGCCAACCGCTTGGCTCCGCTCCACCTGGTGTGGACATCAGACACTGGAGGGAGGCAACAAGGATTTTTGTTTGGCTGGTGTCCCCGTCTAATGGGGGAGGGGGGTGTTTGTATGTTATCTGTGATGACCTGGCTAGGCCATGGTGCCACAGAAACACAATTGCTAACCCGTTCCTGTCAGAAGAGTGTGCGTCTTTCCTGAGTGATGTGATGCGAGTCTGGCATGACAAGAGAGAGATATGAGAGAGAGAGAGATGAGAGAGAGAGATGGGAGAGAGATGAAAGAGAGAGAGAGAAAGAGAGAGATGAGAGAGATGAGAGAGAGAGAGATGAGAGATGAGAGAGAGAGATGAAAGAGAGAGAGAAAGAGAGAGATGAGAGAGATGAGAGAGAGAGTTGAGAGATGAGAGAGAGATGAAAGAGAGAGATGAAAGAGAGAGAGATGAGAGAGAGATGAAAGAGAGAAAGATGAGAGAGATGAGAGAGATGAGAGAGAGAGAGATGAGAGAGAAAGATAATGGGTAGATAGATAGATAAAAAAGATAGATGGATAGACAGGCAGACCAATATCAAACACAGGGATGAGAGAGAGACATGTGAGAAAGAGAGATATGAGAGAGAGAGTGAGAGAGAGAGATGAGAGAGAGATTTAAGAGAGAGAGTGCAAGAGAGATGAGTGAGAGAGAGAGATAAGAGAGAGATGAGAGAGAGATGAGAGAGAGATGAGAGAGAGAGAGATGAGAGAGAGAGATGAGAGAGATGAGAGAGATGAGAGAGAGATGAGAGAGAGAGAGATGAGAGAGAGAGATGAGAGAGATGAGAGAGATGAGAGAGATGAGAGAGATAAGAGAGATGAGAGAGAGATGAGAGAGATGAGAGAGAGAGATGAGAGAGATGAGAGAGATGAGAGAGAGAGATGAGAGAGAGAGATGAGAGAGAGATGAGAGAGATAAGAGAGATGAGAGAGATAAGAGAGATGAGAGAGAGATGAGAGAGAGATGAGAGAGAGAGATGAGAGAGATGAGAGAGATGAGAGAGATGAGAGAGAGATGAGAGAGAGAGATGAGAGAGAGAGATGAGAGAGAGAGATGAGAGAGATGAGAGAGAGAGATGAGAGAGATGAGAGAGAGAGATGAGAGAGATGAGAGAGAGATGAGAGAGATGAGAGAGAGATGAGAGAGAGAGATGAGAGAGAGAGATGAGAGAGAGAGATGAGAGAGAGAGATGAGAGAGATGAGAGAGAGATGAGAGAGAGAGATGAGAGAGATGAGAGAGAGATGAGAGAGATGAGAGAGAGAGATGAGAGAGATGAGAGAGAGAGAGATAGAGATGAGAGAGATGAGAGAGAGATGAGAGAGATGAGAGAGAGATGAGAGAGAGATGAGAGAGAGAGATGAGAGAGAGAGATGAGAGAGAGAGATGAGAGAGAGAGATGAGAGAGAGAGATGAGAGAGATGAGAGAGAGAGAGATAGAGATGAGAGAGAGATGAGAGAGATGAGAGAGAGATGAGAGAGAGATGAGAGAGAGAGATGAGAGAGAGAGATGAGAGAGATGAGAGAGATGAGAGAGATGAGAGAGATAAGAGAGATGAGAGAGATGAGAGAGAGATGAGAGAGATGAGAGAGAGAGATGAGAGAGAGAGATGAGAGAGATGAGAGAGAGAGAGATAGAGATGAGAGAGATGAGAGAGAGATGAGAGAGATGAGAGAGAGATGAGAGAGAGATGAGAGAGAGAGATGAGAGAGAGAGATGAGAGAGAGAGATGAGAGAGAGAGATGAGAGAGAGAGATGAGAGAGATGAGAGAGATGAGAGAGATGAGAGAGATAAGAGAGATGAGAGAGATGAGAGAGAGATGAGAGAGATGAGAGAGAGAGATGAGAGAGAGAGATGAGAGAGATGAGAGAGAGAGAGATAGAGATGAGAGAGATGAGAGAGAGATGAGAGAGATGAGAGAGAGATGAGAGAGAGATGAGAGAGAGAGATGAGAGAGAGAGATGAGAGAGAGAGATGAGAGAGAGAGATGAGAGAGAGAGATGAGAGAGATAAGAGAGATGAGAGAGATGAGAGAGAGATGAGAGAGATGAGAGAGAGAGAGATGAGAGAGATGAGAGAGATGAGAGAGAGATGAGAGAGAGATGAGAGATGAGAGAGATGAGAGAGAGATGAGAGAGATGAGAGAGAGAGATGAGAGAGATGAGAGAGAGATGAGAGAGAGAGAGGAAGAGAGAGATGAAAGAGAGAAGAAAGATGACAGAGAGAGATGAGAGAGAGAGAGAAACTCATCATCTACCGGTCACTGCGGAGGGACTATACTCTGGCCCCATATCTGGAAAGGTTACGCCACCCCAAAGACAGGCAGATCCTGAGCCTGTACAGACTGAGTGCCCACAGCCTAGAGGTGGAAACAGGGCGGCACCGACAGACATACAAGCTGCGAGAGAAGAGACTGTGCCAGTACTACCAGCAGGGGGCTCTGGAGGACGAGGCGCACTTCCTGCTGCACTGTGACAAATACTCAGCAGTGAGGACCTCCCACTTCCAGAAATTTACCTCTTATACCCTGGACTTTTCATCCATGGACGAGGACATGAAACTCCACTTCCTACTGGGGGAAGAGGAATCAATGGTGGAGATCGGCGCCCAATATGTCACCACATGTGATAAGCTGAGGGGAACATAAGGCCCCTAAATGGACTTTCAGAGCCCAAATTGTGCCCCCAACTCCCCATAACCCTGATCCCCTCCCACCACACTTACTGTATTTCTCTTGATTTGGCAACACTAATTGTATTTTGGTCCTGTCAATAAAGCATATTTGAATTTGATTTTGAATTTGAGATGAGAGAGAGAGGGAGAGAGAAGAGATAGAGGGAGAGAGAAGAGATAGAAGAGAGAGAGAGAGAAGAGGGAGAGAGAGAACAGAGAGAGAAGAGAAAGAGGAGAGAGAGAAGAGAGAGATGAAAGAGAAGAGAGAGAGATGAGAGAGAGAGGGAGAGGAGAGAGGGAGAGAGAGAGGGAGAGAGAAGAGAGAGAGATGAGAGAGAGGAGAGAGAGAGGAGAGAGGGAGAGGAGAGAGGGAGAGAGATGAGAGAGAGATGAGCGATTGATGAGAGAGAGATGAAAGAGAGAGAAGAGAGAGAGTGAGAGAGAGGACATTACCTAGCACAGCCTGCCACTCTACAAATATGAGCGTGCAAGTACATAGAAACTCAACGGCCGACCCGCTCCTGTCAGAAGAGTGTGTGGCTTTGCCAGATGATGTGATGCGAGAATCGTGAGAGTCTGGCATAACATCACCCGACACGGCCTGCTGCTCTCTGAAAATGAGCGTTCAGGTACATACAAACAAAAAAATTAAGAGACCACTGCAAAATTGTCCGTTTTTCTGATTTTTCTCTTTATATTTTTGAGTAAAATGTAAATTGTTCTTTTATTCTATAAACTACTGACAACGGCTCCGAATTTCCAAGCAATACATTTTGTATTTATTTTCTGAAAATGAGAAATGGTGAAAATAACCTAACAATGCACAGCGCTTTCACACCTCAAATAATGCAAAGAAAACAAGGTCATCATCATTTAGAAACAACAATATAATAATGTTTTACCTCAGGAAGATTCAGAAATCAATATTTTGTGGAATAACCATGATGTGTAATCCCAGCTTTCCTGCGTCTTGGCCGCTTTCCACCAGTCTTCACACTGCTTTTGGGTGACCTTATGCCACTCCTGGTGCTTATTGATTTGTTTTATATGTATTTTTACTATATAATTCTTTTCTTTTCTTGATAACGCTTGAAACCATGGATAAACTTTTTATATGTTGATTTGCATAATTTTATATTATTTCATTTTATCTGCCTTATGATTTAGGCTCAAAAAAAATGAAAGCTGATATTTTTTTATTAAGTACACACGTAGTTTATATTAGACATTTACTTTTCACTATACACGTCTATCCGTTTCAGTTATATCTAAAATCACATGACCAGCTGAGGGAGGATTCTCCGGTCGTGATGTCTGTGTAACCAAACCCCCTTATCCTCTAAGAATAAACACACGGACTGCATGCGACTTGGTTCAAATGGCCACAGCAGCCTTTTATTGCCTATTGTTTTACAAACTAGCACCTTAGGGACGCCGTCCAACGGGCGACCCAAAACAACCACATAACAGTAACAATAGACAATAACATTTACAATACCCCCCGGGGTAGGCCCAGTCCACTAACTACTACTCCCCCTGTCCCCGGCCGCAACACACCGACCCAGAGACAAGGTGCCAATCACCCACGGATTGACACCCCCCCACTTTGGCAGAACCCCGTGCCTGCCACATCCCGGAAACCGAGAGCCACCATACCAAGACAATGACTCCCGGTCCAGCCACCAATCACTTCCAAACCTCTGGACCAGACCTACCCCCACCGCTGCTGTGACAAAGAGTATCCCAACTACCCAAAACATCCCCCATATAACAACACAAAGGGAGGGTGGGCGGGGATTGTTCGGCGTCCGGAAACAGAAGAGGACGTAACTCTTTCCTCTCCCAGACTAACCCTTTCCCTGCTCCTCCTCTTCCTCCCAGGCTAAGACCATCCCCCAATGCCATATTAGGCATACACACAACTGTCCCTATTAACCCCATCACTCCCTACCTCCCCCTTGGTCATGTCGCCCCTCCCCCCCAAGTGGGTCCGTGGCTTTCTTGACCAGCTGAGGGAGGATTCTCCGGTCGTGATGTCTGTGTAACCAAACCCCCTTATCCTCTAAGAATAAACACACGGACTGCATGCGACTTGGTTCAAATGGCCACAGCAGCCTTTTATTGCCTATTGTTTTACAAACTAGCACCTTAGGGACGCCGTCCAACGGGCGACCCAAAACAACCACATAACAGTAACAATAGACAATAACATTTACAATACCCCCCGGGGTAGGCCCAGTCCACTAACTACTACTCCCCCTGTCCCCGGCCGCAACACACCGACCCAGAGACGAGGTGCCAATCACCCACGGATTGACCCCCACACTTTGGCAGAACCCCGTGCCTGCCACATCCCGGAAACCGAGAGCCACCATACCAAGACAATGACTCCCGGTCCAGCCACCAATCACTTCCAAACCTCTGGACCAGACCTACCCCCACCGCCACAGGACAGGCCACGTGACACCTTACGTGGCCTAGACCCGCCACACACCAAAAGCACGCTCCACACCATCCTGCAGACCCAACGCCCATAAATCCAGACCAACCTCGTTGAGGTGCACACCATCACCCCTCCGAAATCGCCAATCTGCCGGCTCCAAATCCCTGTGCCTTACCACAATCCCACCATTCCTGGTCACAAACCTAGCCACCACCCTATTCACCTGGGCCCTGGCCTTATTAACCTTCTCCACCGACCGAGCCCCTCTCCATGCCAACCTGGTCACTATGTCGGACCATACGACCAGCAAACCAGGATACCGCTTCCACAACTGCAGTAAGTCAATCTTTATATCTCGGATCAAATCCCGCGACGCCCTGGCACCAAGATCATTACCCCCCACATGTAATACCAGCACATCCGGGGGCCGCTCAACTTTACAATGGAAACGAAATTCCGGGACCACCCTGCCCCACTCCATGCCCCGAACTCCGATCCATCGAACAGTCGCCTGCGCCCGATCCAAACCCAGCTGTCGACCCTTCGGGCGGACCTCTGCCCGACGGGCACCCCAAAATACGAAGGAGTGCCCCAAGATCCAGATCAGACACTTCCCTATAACAGATGAAACAAAACGAAAATATCAAAACCAATAACAGCACAACCACCAACACAGCTAGAAACACCCCTTTCCTCAAACCTTCCGCACGTAACCAAAGTACCATAATGCTACAACAACTGCGGTCTCACATACCGCCGAAAACAAGAAGATTCCCATCTACCAATACGCTTCACCACCTCATCTCCAAGCCCCCAACGAGCTGCCTCCGTCGCTGCACCAATTCGGAATGAATGCGACCCGAATTCCTCCGGGCGCTCCCCCGCGTTACGTAGACTTAGCCGCAGCACCGCCACAAACTGGAACCTTGAAAAAAACGACCCATTCAAATGCCGCAACAACGGGCCAGGTAAGCCTCCCCTCACGGCCATAAATCTCTCGACTAAACGCACAGGGCACAATTCCTCTCCTGGAACCGCATATAACACCACCAATCTACCCCGACCCAGCTGATCCATTTTTGACCGGCGAATCCGGCACTCCACCTGACTACCGCTCACTCGCACGTCCTCAAGCATCAAACCACCACCCGTCACCCTGGACGGGCTCACCAGCTCGCCTATCCGGAAAGCCCCATAAAAAGCGAGACCGAAAGCCGTTGTGAACAGAACCGTCTCGTACACAGACTCACAAATGCCGCTCAGGCCCCCCACCATCCGTCTCAACAAACCGAACGATACAGGACGCCTCTTGTCCCTCTCCCGTACGCCGCGACGAAAACCCCGCAAAGCCTGACGAACCCGAAAATCCTGTGAGACATCACGCTCCCCTCTCATTTTTAACCAAAACGCCACTGCCGACACCCGATGTGCCACAGCCGATGCCGATCGCCCGGCTGAAAAATCCGTACTCACCAACGACAACAAAGCCACCAAGTAATCCACGCTCTCCCCACCAAACATCAGACACAACAACTCCTCCCATTCAGCCCACACCTTAGCATACCGGCACCAAGTCACCTCGGTCACCGAGTTCCGAATCAAGTCTGAGATCACCGCCTCACCAGATGCCACAAATCCTCGGGACACTCCACTCCAACTTCGTCCGCCCACGGCAACAGCGCCCGAAACCTGCTGAACTGAAAACGAGACAAAGCATCAGCCACCTCGTTGTCAACACCCGGAACGTGCCTTGCCACTACCTGCACATTCAGCTGCAGACATCTCAACACTAAATGCCGCAAATACACCACCACCGGCTCCGACTTAGCAGACAAGTTGTTAATCGCGTGCACCACCGCCTGGTTATCACAATGAAAACACACTTTCCTTCCTGCAAAGTGCGACCCCCAGAGCTCCACTGCCACTACAATGGGGAATAGCTCTAACAGAGCCAAATTCCTAACCAAGCCACACTCCCGCCACGCCTGTGGCCACTGCCCGACACACCAATGACCTCTGAAGACAGCCCCAAACCCGGCCGACCCCGCCGCATCCGTAAACAGCTGCAACACCCCGTTAGACGCCACCCTCTCCATCACCAGCGTCCGGCCGTTAAAATGCTGCAAAAATTGATCCCATACTTCCAAATCGTCCCTGATCGCCTTTGTGATCCGCACAAAATGCGCCGGCGACCTTACCCCGGCCGTCGCCGTCGCCAAACGCCTCGCAAACACTCTCCCCATCGGCACAATTCTGCAAGCAAAATTCAATTTTCCAAGCAAGGACTGCACCGCCTTAAGCCGCACCTTCTTCGCCGCTTTCACCCCCGTCACTGCGGTTCTCAAATCACGGACCTTCTCCGCCGGCAACCTGCATTCCATAGCAATGGAGTCAATTTCAATTCCCAGAAAACACATCACTGGCGCCGGGCCTTCCGTCTTATCCGGCGCCAAAGGAATCCCGAAGCTGGCCGCAACTTTTTGCAACGCAAATAGCAAACCCGCACAAACCATCGAACCCGCCGGCCCGACACACAGGAAATCGTCCAAGTAATGAATGATGGACGTAAGCCCGGACACGTCCCGAACCACCCACTCAACAAACGAACTAAATGCCTCAAAGTACGAACACGAAATGGAACAGCCCATTGGCAAACAACGATCAACATAATAACTGCCATCCCACCAGCAACCCAACAAATGCTGACTATCTGGATGAACCGGTAACAACCGAAACGCCGCTTCCACATCCGCCTTTGCCATCAATGCACCCCGCCCCGCCGCCCTAACCAGGTCCAACGCCTTATCGAACGACACATAATATACCACCGACAACTCCGGTGCAATGCCATCATTCACCGAGAACCCTTCCGGGTAAGACAAATGATGAATCAGCCGAAATTTATTCCGCTCTTTCTTTGGTACCACCCCCAACGGCGAAACCACCAAATTCCCGCACGGCGGGGCGACATAAGGACCGCCCATCCTGCCCAAAGCCACCTCCTTTTCCAGCTTCTCATCCACCACCTCCGGATGATCCCGGGTGGAACGCAAATTACGATACGGCGGGCCCGACGCATTAACAACTGACGGGATATGAAAACCATCGGAAAAACCAGAACATAACAACGCCGCAGCCTCCTCGTCCGGATACCTATTTAAAAACGGAACCATCACTTCTACCTTCACCGGCGTCGTCCCTCTTACCAGCCCCATCACCAGCCTTTCCTTTTCCTTTTTTAAAACATTTGGACAAGCTATGTCCCCCCCCACATCCGGAGCATTCATGCTTAAAACGGCACGCCGCTCCAAACCTACACTGCCCTTCATTGTACTGCCAACACAAACCTTTTTTGAAACTTGCCGGGGACCCGGCCCCCGAACCCCCGGCGCCCCCCCGAAAGGGCTGAGCCGGTGCCGACATCAGTCGCATCCATAAGGAAATATCCTTATGGTCCCAACGCATATCTGGCCGCAATGCCTTCCGCTGCCTAAATTGCTCATCGTAACGCAGCCACGCCAGCCCGCCATAAACTCGATAAGCCTTCCCTATTGCATCCATGTACCCGAACAAAGCCGAACAATGCTCCGACTCCTTCTCCCCGACCACGCTCGCTAAAATCGCAAATGCCTGTAGCCAGTTGGCAAAAGTCCGAGGAATAAGCCTATAACGGCGCTTTTCCTCCTCGTCCTTCTCCTTTTTGGAGTCACTCGGCTTAACCCTATCCAGATTAAATTTCTCCAGGGGAAGCAGAGAAAATATCTCTACATATTCCCCTTTCCAAATTTTTTCCCGCAACTCCTTCTTTAAATGGGCCCCCAGCGGGCCTTCAAAACAAACATAAACTTCGCTTTTAGCCCTATCATCTAGGCGCACCACCTCATCCTCCTTCTCCTTTTCCTTCTCCTTTTCCTTCTCCTTTTCTCCCCCCGTCTCACTCCCCCCTTCGCCCCCCCCTTTACTCGCACCCGCTCCGTCACCCCCCGTCACCGACGAGGCCCCTAAACCGGCTGCACCCACCCACGCCGCCACCGGCGCCTGGCCCCCCTCCCCCACCGCTCCCGAAGCCGCCGCCAGCCCCTGCAACAGCCCCAACAATTGACTCCACACAGCTAAACCAGCGGGCGCTGCCGTAGCCGCAGCCGCCCCCCCCCCCCGAAGCCCCCCACCAGCGCAGCCCCTGCCGCCTCCACGGCCGTCTCACCCGACCGCCGCTCGGCGTCCCCCGAGACCGCCGCCTCGCCGTCCTCCGTCTGTCGTCCATCCGACTCCTCCGAAACGAAAGCCTCTTCCTCCTCCTCGCCGCTGGCCTCATCTTCCATCCGACATCCGGGGGGCGCCGCCGCAGCACCCCCCCCACCACGGCTACCAGACAGGGCCGCCGCGTGGGCAGAGTCATCCCCGCTCCATCTCTTGCCCCGGGGTGACAACCCAGGAGACCGTCCTGTCCCCCGCGCCGGCACCCCGGGCCTCGATCTCTTGCGCCCGCCCCCCTGCCGACTGCAAGGGGCCTCTGGGCGCGGGCGAACAGACGCCCGGCTCCGGATCTCAGCCGTCGTCGCCTCTGGCCCTCCTGGGCTATTGCAGGCCTCCGTCCGCCGAGTCCTCCCGCTCCCACGGGAGACTGCCACATCCGGGGGCTGCACAGCCGCAGGGCTCCCGCCGTCACTCCTTCTCTCAGCCGCACCGGGGTCAGGCACCGCAGACCTCCCCCCGGCGCCGGACCTACCGCCACGTGCAGCCCCGCGGTCCCCCCGCCGACTGCAGGGGGATCTGCTGGCCTCTCTCCTGCGCCGAGCGCGCTCCCGGCCTGGAGCCGCTGCACTCTCAGGAAATCCAGCCCGGAGGCCGGGACCGGAAGTAGGCCCCGTGCTGGCCACTCCCACCTCCCGACCGCCGCGGCTGGAACGAAGATTCCTCCCGCCGGCCTCTGCAGCAGCCAGACGCTGCTGCTGCGCTGCACTCTGCGGAGGGTCCCTGGAGGGGCTCTTACATCTCCTCCTCGCCCCCCCCGCGCCCGGGGAATACCTGCGGGGGGGCCGCGACTGGCGCCCGCCGCTGCTGGGGGGACGAGGGGCAAGCGCCGACGGGTTAACCCCGGCAGCCCTGATGTGGGACTGCACTGCCAGGGGCCCGTGCGCTGCGACTGCTGCCTGGATCAAACGCTGCAGGTCCTGGAGGTCCGCCATGGAGGTGATTGTTCGGCGTCCGGAAACAGAAGAGGAGGTAACTCTTTCCTCTCCCAGACTAACCCTTTCCCTGCTCCTCCTCTTCCTCCCAGGCTAAGACCATCCCCCAATGCCATATTAGGCATACACACAACTGTCCCTATTAACCCCATCACTCCCTACCTCCCCCTTGGTCATGTCGCCCCTCCCCCCCAAGTGGGTCCGTGGCTTTCTATCCCAGGTATCCGCTAACACGTTTGGCACGGTCGGTTTCTTGGTCAGAGTGCTTGTATTATGATCTGTCTCACACATACAGGGCAGCATGGACTCGGCCTTCTTTCTGTCCTCAGGTTACCCTTGGCCGACATGTGCACTACTTTTTGCACTCTCATGACCCTTCTATAGTTATTCTATGGCTGTTTTCTTTTTCCATTCAGGCCCTCTTTTTAACTATTTACACACATTTTGTATTTATTTCACTTTATCAAAATATCAATAAATACAATGAAATCTTAGTATTAAAAATATATAATAATATTAATATAATTAGGGATGAGCGAATGTATTTGCCACTATTTGGTATCCGACGCATAATTGGGTATTCAAGGTATTCGGTATCCGACGGCTAATATGGTATTCGCTCCGGTACTTTCATTTTCATTTCTGACCTTCCTGGAGCCTTTTTCCAGCCAATGAACACATCTGACGTTGCTTGCCCTCACAGTAACGTCGCAGCCATCTTTGTTGTGGTGTTACTGTGATTGGCTTGGCCACACGGCATCATAGGGGCTATATAAGGCTGCCGCCATTTTGGTCAGTCAGTCTCTCCCTCTCACTTTCATACTTACCGATCACGGCACGGCGCTGCATGGCTGTCACACTGTGGGGGGTTCTCCAGCTTTTGAAAATGCCAGCTACACATTAATCCATCTCGTATTCCCTGCTTTCCCCACCAACTGGCGCCTCTGAGTGGCTGCAGTCAGACACGCCCCCATGCTGAGTGACAGCTGTCTTACTGCAACCAATCACAGCCGCCGGTGGGCGGGTCTATATGGTGTAGTAAAATAAATAAATAAATAATGTAAAACAACGACGTGCGGTCCCCCCCAAATGGTACCCAGCTGAGATAAGCAAACAGCAGCGGGCCGGTATTCTCAGGCTGGGGAGGGCGAGGGCCATGGTTACGGCCCCCCTTCTCTCAGCCAAGAATATCATCCCACTTTTACCCCGAGAATGTCGCATCCATTAGATGCGACAGTCCCAGCGTGTCACTGGCTCTTCCTGATTGCCGTGATGCGGTGGCCATCAGGGTAATAAGGAGTTAATGGCAGCGCATCGCTGCCACTAAATCCAAGATTAGTAATGGCAGCGTCTATGACACGCCATTACTAATCTGTAAGTAAAGTAAATAAATACAACACCGAAAAATCCATTATTTGAAATAAAACCCCAAAAAGCTCCTCTTTTACCAATTTATTAAGCCCTCAAATATCCAGGTCCGGCTTAATCCACACTTGGCGACGTCTGTGAGCGAGTGCTCAATGCAGCGTCATTCCGTGAACTGCCCCGATTTTAGAGGTGTGTCCCGCGGCTCACAGCTGATGTCCGGCTCCTCCCCTCAGTGCATAATTGAATTTAATTATAAATAAATATTAATTATAATTAAAAATAAATTCTTTACCGCGACAGCCAGGACTCAAACTCGTGAAGAAATTCTTCTTAGGCAGCAGCTCTACCCATTGAGCCACTGCCCATTATGAAAAGCAATGGAAGATTTGGTAATCTTGACCTCTGTATTTAAGTAGAGAAACCAGAAGCAGATTATTCAGAAAGATATGAGCGAGAGAAAGATAAGAGAGAGAAGAGAGAGACAGAGAGATGAGAGAGATGAGAGAGAGATTAGAGAGATAGATAATGGATAGATAGATAGATAGATAGATAGATAGATAGACAGATAGATAAAAAAGGATAAATGGATAGACAGGCAGACCGATGTCAAACACAGAAATGAGAGAGAGATATGAGAGAGAAAGAGAGAGATGAGAGAGATGAGAGAGAGAGAGATGAGAGAGAGAGTTGAGAGAGAGAGGGATGAGAGGAATGAGAGAGAGATGAGAGAGAGAGATGAGAGAGAGAGTGTTGAGTGAGAGAGAGAGATGAGAGAGAGAGGGAGAGAGATGAGAGAGAGATATGAGAGAGAAAGAGAGAGATATGAGAGAGAAAGAGAGAGATATGAGAGAGAGATATATGAGAGAGAAGAGAGAGATGAGAGAGAGAGGGAGAGAGAGAGATGAGAGAGAGATGAGAGAGAGTGAGAGATGAGAGAGAGATGAGAGAGATGAGAGAGAGAGAGATGAGTGAGAGAGATAGATGAGAGAGATAGATAATGGATAGATAGATAGATAGATAAAAAAGGATAGATGGATAGATAGACAGACAGACCAATGTCAAACACATATATAATGTCTCACCCCCCTGCATATTCTAAGCTGGCACGTTTTAGTGACTTTCATGTGGCACTAAAGGGTGCCTAGCCTTGTATTTAGCCAAAAAAAAAAAAAATAATTAAATAAAAAGCGACATGGGGTCCCTCCTATTTCTTATAGCCAGCTAGGGTAAAGCAGATGGCTGCAGCCTGTACACCACAGCTGGCAGCTTTACCTTGGTTGGAACCAATTTGGAGGGCCCCCAGGCTCTTTTTTATAATTATTTATAAATAAATAATAAAAAAAAAAATGGGGTTCCTTCAAATTGGTTCATCAGCCAAGGTAAAGCGGACAGCTGTGGTCTGGTATTCTCAGGTTGGGAAGGTCTATAGTTATTGGCCCTTCCCAGCCTAAAAATAGCAGGCCGCAGCCGCCCCAAAAGTGGCGCATCCATTAGATGCGCCAATCCTGGCGCTTCGCCCCAGCTCATCCCGTTGCCCTCATGCTATGGCAAACGGGGTAAGAAATGGGGTTGATACCAGATGTGTAATGTCACCTGATATCAAGTACAACAGTTTGTGATGTCATGGCGTCTAACAGATACCCGACATCACCAACTGTCAGTAATAAAGGTAGAAAAAAAAATAGACAAAAATAAAAAATATTTGAAAAAACACTCCCCAAAACATCTTTAACTAATTTATTGTAAAGAAAAAGCAATCTCCTGTAATCCGTTTTTGGAAGTCCCACAACGACTCTGGACCTTCTAGAATAGGGGGGCACACTCAGGGAACGTGTCCCCCATTTTCTAGGAGTGCAGACCCTGCATGTGAGGAGTGTGGGTGCAAAGAATCTGCACCTACCATACTCCGGGTGGGGAGGCTAAAAACAGTGGGGGAACATCGGGAGACACCAGGGGTTTATAGGGGGGGACTTAGCTTGACCCAGGGAGTAATTTTCTGTCAGATGTGTCATGGCACATGCAACAGAAATAAGAGGAAGAGGATGAATAGTGCGTTAGTGTGCGTCCTGTCAACTTGGATGAATCGGGAGGGGGCAGAAATGCAGTCAGGCACCTTCTACAGGCTGTGCCCATACTGTTTCAGCCTTTTCCCATCCATTTCAGCCTTTTCATCAGTCACCAAAGGTCACCCACGGGTCCAACATAAAATTATTCTGGTTTTCCCATAGACGTGCATTGGGCGTCGGATATTCGCGAATACTCGAATAGCTGCGAGGTATTCGTCAGATATTTGGCGGAGCGAATATTGGGTTTTCGATCATCCCTAAATATAATCTTAATATTAAAATATATTAAAAATATACATAAAAACTTTAACTTTTAAATCAATATATTAATATAAAAACAAATGAATTACATCTTTTTGGGCTTTTATTAACAAATTTTCACTACTTAATGGACTCATTGATGTCATACGTCTATGTATATGTTTATATACAAATATATATTTTTTTTTTAGAACAACATTTTTTTCTTTTTTCATCACCTTTTGAGTTACTTCTTGAATGTTTCTTTTAGTTTCTGTGGTTCATCATGTTATTGCTCTTATTATAACAAAAAATCATATATTAACCAATTGTTAAAGTCTCAATACACGAACCAATATATATCATTTTGTCTCTGATTTTTCCGGGTGGCTGTCTTTCCACTGGCCCACAGTTTAGCTGTCTCATCTTACCCACCTGGCTTTTTCTTCCCCTTTTTTCAATACTATCTTTTATCAGTATCCTGTTAAAACACATGTCCTCTTACTATTTCGAAAGCATAGTTAGTGCTTTAGCTCACCATAGTAACTCTTTACCGACTTGTTTAGTACATAGGTACAGGAGCATATGAACTCCTTTGTTTTTTCTTTTTGATTTTTTTTTTTCCTTTTTCAAAATTTAGAATTTTGAATGTGTTCATTCTCATATTTCTAAAGTTTCCTTTGGCTTCAGTATTGTTTTTTCAAGTTGAGTATTTTAATAGATTACATGGTTTTTGAGACACATCAGGTGACTATCCATTACTTGCGCGCCCTGTTTATAAGGGTTATCTCTGTATTGATTCTTGACGTACAGAAGTGATTTTGATTCCTGAAGAAAGAGTTATATTGAATGTAAAACGTGTTGAATAAAAAAATCACAAATATATTTCTCCCGAGTTATCTCCTCATTCCTCACGGCAGCGTGGGTTGACCCTTTCCTTCTACTCAACGTATATCAATTTATCCTCAGGGTCTTCGGAAGCCATTGTGGTAATCCTTTTCTGCTTATACGGTAGTTGTGACCCTCACAACAACCTCAGTTGAGTTTATCTCTGTTATTAATTCTGGTACCACCAAGATAAGACACCATTTTGCACCTCTGTCTTTTCCAGCAAAACCTTTACTAGACTCTTGAGGAGGAAAGCGCACCGATGCCCAAATTCTTTCTGAGTTGGATCCTGGCTCAGTCAAAGTAGGGTCCCAGCAGCATCCCGAGCCTCGTCAATTGTTGTTAATCCCCGGGAATGGAGGTGATGATGATGAGACTCAGATTCCTGAGGCGCACGTGTACTGTGCTGTAACATAGATTATGACGACAAGTTGTAGATTCCACTTGGTGTGAACCCAGGGACATGTAGCTGAGTAGCTCATCAGATAACGAGGAGAAAGAAGAGGAGGCTGAGGATGTTATGGTGATAATTCCCACACAAACATATAGTAATGCAACCATGAGAAGCACTTTATGCTCATCCACAACTGTGGCCAGCAGTGGTTGTGGGTCTGCAATTCACAGGAAGATTTGCCTAGACTAGGCCTTTTAGGAGACCACAAAAGATCACTCAACTTTCATTATGTGCCAATGTTATAAACAAAAACTGAAAAAGGGGAAAAATTTAAATAATTTGACTATTACAAGCATGAACAGGCAGATGTGCACCCAATGTGCATTATTGTGGGAATCTCGCTGAGCTAAATATATGGACTACGGGCCTATCCAGCCACAAGCCGACAAATAAAAATACTCTCCTGCATCCTCGGTGAAACTATTCTAACACAGGTCTCCAACCGCAGAACATCCTCTTGTGTACCTGCTACAGTGGTGGTAGTATGGAAGCGAGTGTGCCTGGTGTTTTTGATCCATGTGAGACACCAAGCACACGACATGTTTCTTAATCAAGCATTACATCTCCCACTACATCTTCCTCCCAGTCCACCGCTCGGTTGTGTACACCTTACTCCACCCACTCTCAACACAGCAGCCAGTCCTCAGTCCCGCAGTTTTGCTCACAAAAAAGATAATTTCCTCCCACAAGTGGCAAAGTGAAATGCTTGAACTTTAACATATCAAAACTGTGTGCTACGGAAATGCTGCATTTCCACCTGGTGGATACAGACAATTTTTTGAAACCTGATGGCCGTTGCAGTCCTCCAGTACCAGTTTTCAAGTCGCCGTACCTTCTCTAATAAAGCTGTGCCTGCGCTACACCATGTCACAGCCAAGATTGTCTTTCTCTTGAAAAACTCTGTGTCTCCCAGGGTACATTTCACAACTGACACCTGGACGAGCAAGCATGGCCAGGAGTTTTACATTTCACTGACTAGGCACTAGGTTACCCTGGTTGCTGTGGGGCGAGCAGTGAAGGGGCTGTTTTCCATGTGTTGAAATCCCAGAGACTTTCAGGAGAAACTTCTGGATCTACTGCTTCCCCTTCTACCTCCTTCACCTCCCGTAGGGCCTCCATCTGTGCCCTCAACCTCTCCCCTAATGAGAGTGCAAAGAAAATCCCCCAAGTCCATACAGCTCAGCCAGGAATTATCACAATTAGAAAGTGTTGAAATTAATCTGCATCAAAGAATGCAGTCACACAGCTGCAGAGTTGTGGACCGCTCTCCGGACCGAGGTTGATCAATGACTGGGTCCACTGAACTTGGAGCTCTGGAAGGCCATGTCCAACAATGGTGCAAACCTGATAATGGCCCTACACCTGGAAGATATTCCACATGTGCCTTGGATGGCTCACATCCTGAACTTGGTTGTCTAGAATTTTCTAGCCCACTATCCAAGGCTGGATGTGCTGCTGCAGAAGACACAGTCTCTGTGTGATCACTTCTGCCATTTGCACCCAGCAGCCAGTCCACTTGCAATGCTAAAAAGCACTTTCGGCCTACTGGTTAACGGGTTGATATGCGATGTGCTGACATGGTGGACTTCCACTCTGCACATGTTGCAGTAACTGTGGCAGCAGCAGCAAGCCCTGGTGCACTATGACATGATGCATAACCTTGGACAGTGCAGTACAGATGTGAGGCAAATCATGATTGCGGAGTGGGCACAAATGAAGGACCTCTGCATCATCCTGCAAAGTTTCAAAATGGCTACAAAGATGGTTAGCACTGGCAATGCCATCATCAGAATCCCTATTCTGATTATCTACATGTGAGAGCGCACTTTGAATAGTCTGCAGGAGGAGGTAGGGGTCCCAGAGGAAGAAGACGAAGCAGAGGAGGATGAGGAAGGCATACCACTTCCTGTAAGATCCGCACAGTTATCACACAGACGGGTGTCACGGGAGGGTAGAGTCCATCGATCCAGGCAAGCTCATGTTACCAGAAAAAGAAGTAGTGAAGGTACAGGAGGAAAAGGTGATGGGTGCAGAAAACTCTGGAGACAAAGAAGATCTTGATCATGTCTCTTTTTTCCGTGGTTGGTTGGAGGGGACGGAGGAGGCAAACTTGAGCGTTATCCCACCGCCAACACAACATGGACTTGGACTCCATGGACGCATCCAACACAGGAGCACCTTCTTCGTTCATTATTTGCAACATGATGTCCATATTGTTAGAATTATAAATAGGGCTCAGTACTCGGTTGCCACTATGTTAGATCCTTGGAAAAGAGTCAATTTAGCACGATGCTTCCACCCCTGGAAAGTGATGTGCGGATGCTGGAGTATCGAAACAAGCTTGTAGACCTTCTTAACAGTACTTTTTCACAAGACAGCATTGAGGCACATAGCATGAATTGCAGTTCAAGAATACCAACCACGGGAATGTTGCATTGTCAATACAAAAGCATTAGCAGCAGCAGTTCAAGTGCCAGACACAATTTCTGTGATTTGTGGCACACATTTTTTATACCATTGCATGCACAGCAGAACAGAGAAGAAGTCTGACACATAGAGAATGACTGGAGAGGATGGTGCAGGAATATCTAGAGCTCAACATCAATGCCATAAGGGTGAATTTGACCATATTGTATTTTGGTCTTCAATAATGGAAGAGTGGCTTAAGCTTACCAGTCATGCATTAGAAGTATTTGCCTGCCCGACATCCAGCATTCTCTCAAAACGTGTCTTCAGCGCTGCTGGCAGTGTATTGAGTGATAAGTGAATCCAACTGTCCCCTCAAAGCATAGATTTCCTAACATTCATAAAGATGAACAAGTCGTGAATATCCAGTGGCTTTGCCACCAAAGTCCCAGACTTTGAAGACTAGGCGATGGTGTAGTGCCAGGCTTCTTTGAGCAAGAGGCCTACGCCTGTCTGTCATGCATCTCTTGATTGTTAACATTTAAATGCAAGGCTACAGCCAGTCTGTTGCATGGGCTATACATCCCTACTCTTTTAAGGACCTATGGGAAGGGGGGCAATTGATGATACTGTACTGCTATCTGCCTGAAATGATTTTTAAGATTCAGATTTTCTTGTGTTTTGTGAACAATGAAATCATTAACAAATGGTAAAAATACGAAACCATCTTTAAAAATGATCCTTCAAAGTTTTTATATTTTTAACTCTGTTGACATAAATATCTTTCAAAACAAGAAAGATGTAGAAAATATAAGGGTTACAGCCAGATGGACCACACATGGTTGATGGATCAAACATGCCAGTAGGATCATTACTAAAACAAACAGGAGCCTGTAAAGTAGGTGCAATGGCATATTATGGCCAAACTGGGGTGTCTGCTGGTTTGTGGTTTGGAGGTGGAGCCTAAAAAATATTGTTTTTTTTGTTCAGCAATACCCTGCAGGTTATTTTACTGAAAACAGTTTATTCATCAGCTGTGGCATACCCACTTCTCCCACCACAGTGATCTGCTGCCCCATAGGTGGAAGCCATTGTTCTTCTATCTCCTTCTCCTTCCTTTCCACATCTACTATAGAAGTAAATATGTCATTAGGAATATTCAGTTGCTGCTTTCTCGGAACTTTGGTAACCGAGTTTGATAAATGACTGTCTCCACAGAATTTGCAGCTAGGGAAGGCCATGTGCGTTTAGGGTGCAAACCTAGAGGTGGCACTATGGCTGGGCGACACTACGTGTGGGTGACACCACATATGCAATGCATGGATGAACCTGGTTGTAAAGCAATGTATATGGCAGTATTATGTCCTGGCTGTGTTGCTGCAAAAGGCACGGTCTCTGTGTACTCAATTTTTTAAAATAAAATGCCGGCCAACAGCCTATGTGTTACATGAACTGTACCTCACAGCTCTTATAAAACCCTAGGGGGGAGGGGGGATTTAATGCCTGAAAAGATTTTGAATGTCGAGACTGCAAAATGGATGGGAAAGTTATGTCTTGTGGGTAGTGCAAGGCTTCTGGGTCCAATTGGCCTACACCGATCACTATAGCATGTGTTCATTTTACAAATTGTAATGTTAGTGTGAAGCCCACCTGCAGTAGTCGCCTCAGGGACATCAGATGGTCATCTTTTGGGATATTTGGCAACTGGTATGTAGTTTTTGTTTGCATGTGTCGTGACGCCACTCACGGTTTGCAATCAGGAATATGGGTGACTGCCACTGCAGGTTTAATGAGCATCTGGAGCTGATGGAGTCTGCAGTCTGATGGTATGGCCTCCCATGAGTGAGGCTGGCCCCAGGGGCTTGGGTGTATGGAACAACAGGTCCCAGAATAACTCAGTCTCAGTCCAAGCTGTCTTTCAACTGCTCTTTACTCACTTTTAGATGTTTCTGTGAGGTAACCCGGGCGATGCTGAGATTGAACCAGGTGAAACCAGGTATCCTTTAGGCTGGTCTAAGGGTAGCCGTTAACTCGCCTTCCTAGCACTTCTTGTTTCGGATAACCCCTGACTTATAGTACCGTGGGATTCATCCAGAGAAGTTGCTACTGCCTTTTCTCCCCTCTTCGGCCCATTTGCCGGCAGCGTGGACCAGGTGAGATGGCTTTGAGCTCTGTCTCCATATGGGTCCCCTTGTTGCTGCTGAGGCTCGGACTCTGGATCATTGGTGAGGTACCTCCATTCCCCTCAACGACAGGTTTAGCAGATCAATAAATAGACGTCTACTCGAGGGACCTGTTCCCCATGCGTGCCTAGTCACCAGGAGTCCCCGTACTTGATCACCTCTCTTCAGGTGTCTTTCAGACTGACTTACTGGTAACCGTTCTCCCCCGCTAACAGCTACTCCACGTGCAAGGTCTGACTAGCGTGTGCGCACATCTTCGTCTCCTAGTAACTGCTGCGCTCCACTACCAGACTTCCTCACTCCCCTTCTTTCCTGACAGCTTCTGCAGCTTAGCTTCCAGGCCCTCCACCACACCCCTTGCTAAAAATTGAAGACAAGCCCCCTCTTGGGTCTGTCCAAGGGTCCCCTCTCGAGGTGTGGTAGACCTGGTTGCTATGCGTCTGTGCGTACACAGCCTATTCCAGCCTTTAGGATTTCCTGGAAGTACTGTCCCAGCATGGGTGCAGTACTCAGTGGTGCCTGACCAGGTCCGGGGCACCATATTGGCCCACAGACTTGTGTATTGCATGGACTGTACCTCCCAGCTCTTTTAATGCCCTATGGGGAGGAGGGAAATTGATGCTACTATATTGCTGTCTGCCTGAAAGGATTTTGAATGTCGAGACTACTATGCATGAGACCAAGATCAGGTACGCTTGGTCTTCGTCTGAGTATTGCTCGGATGTGTCATTCATGAAACATTCGATACAAAGTGCAGGCTCACTTCATCTAAAAGATGTGAGCCAACACCGCAGTAAGAGCAAGTTGTGGCCTCAGAATCGGAAAACAATGGTTTCAGATGATGTGTTTAAAAAAAAAAAAATCTCCCTCACCCAAAACTATGCTCTGCTTATGGCTTGCTGTATGCGGGCAGAGAGTCAACTGCCCAATCATTGCCTTTCATTATGCTCCTTACTCGAGTCTAGCCCGTCTAAGCAGCTGACCAGCTCGACTGGAGGGACGAGCCTGCAAGCATCGTAGTGTTCACTGGTCATTTACATTACCATGAGACAAGTCGCAAAAAATTTTGAAAGACAAAAAAGAGCATTTCTGATTATTGAAGAATTTGTCGACCTCATGCACCATTTGGAAGAATTTGGCTCAGAAAATACAACACAACAAAAAACAAAAGTGTCTTTAATAAATTATATATGATGCATTTTCAACTCTTAAATGTGCAGTGACCCCATAAAGCAGTTTAAGTCCATACATATGATGCAGTCATTACTGATCAGCGAGTCTTAAAATACTGCTTCAGCATGATCCCTGATGCTTCTGATCAAGCATTGCAATACAGTACAGCTACCATCAGAGCAGCAAAAAATAATCTCCCTAATGTCCCATATAGAAACTAAGTAAAAAAGTTAAAAAAAAATGTGAAAATATAAAAAAAAACTAAACCCTAAAATAATGATCAAAAAAATTCCAATAAATATGTTTATTATGTAAGAACAAAATAAACAAAAAAAGTACACATACTTTATAAAAATATAAAAAAACTATAGCTCTCGAACTAAAGCAATGCAAAAACTATTTTGTTCTATAAAATCTTTTTTCATGGTGTAAGAGTTTAAAAACATATAAAAAATACTATTTAAGTGTGGAATGACTGTAAGTGTACTAACCCAAAGAATAAAACTGGATTAACTTTTATCATACAGTGAATAGCATAAGTAAACCTTAAAAAATATGCAAAAAAACTTCATTTTATGAAAAAGCATTTTTAGTAGGATAGTAACCAAACTTAAAAAAACTATATAAACCTTGAATTACTGTAATCACATTGACCTGCAATCACTTAAACCAAAAAAAGACAGCTGCACTCTGAAATGTTAAAGCATGCAAACCATGAATATAAGAATATAGATATGCATTACTGGTTAAAAAAATCTAGGAAAAAATTGAGATGTGTAGCATACAAAAATGGCCATTTCTATATCTGCCCAGTAGCCACGTCAAGGCAATCTCGTATTACTGGGGACCTACACTGAACTGAAGCCTCTCTCTGGGTTTAAAAACCTTCATGATTTAGGGCGAGTAGGAACCTGCTATAAAGAATAAAATCACCTGTGCCTAATAAGGGAGGGGTGCACATTCAGAAGGTATAACCCCATAATCTAGGCACAAATACTGACAGCACTCCCAAACATGCAGTGTGAACAGGTGCAGAACTGAACATAACATATAAAGACAAAAAAAGACACCTGCACTCTGAAATATTACCGCATGCAAACCATGAATGTAAGAACATAGATATTCATTACTGGTTAAGGAAATCTAAGAAAAAATTGAGATATTTGCACACAAAATTGGCCATTTTTATATCTTCCCAGTAGTCACATCAAGGAAATCTCATATTACTGGGGACCTACACTTAAGTGAAGCCTCTCTCTAGGTTTAAAATTCTCCACGATTATAGGCGAGTAGGACCTGCTATAAAGAATAAAATCATCTGTGGCTACTGGGGGAGGGGTGCACAGTCAGAACGAATGACCCCATAATGTAGACAAAAAGACTGACGGCACTCCCAAACATGCAGTGTGAACAGGTGCATAACTGAACATGACATATAATGACAAAAAAGACAGCTGAACTCTGAAATGTTAAAGCATGCAAACCATAAATGCAAGAATATAGATATGCATTACTGCTAAAGGAAATCTAAGAAAAATTTGAGATATTTAGCATAAAAAATGGTCATCTCTGTATACAAATAGGATTGCTAGCAGATCCACTAAAGCATGATGGAAGTCTATGGGCAACGAATCAGCTAAATAAGCATGAATGGATGCTTTACAAACTGATCCGTTGCCCATAGACTCCCATTATGCTTTAATGGATCCTTTAGCAATCTGCATTTGGATCTACATATGAAATGTTCTACATCCAGGACTTTTCATCTGTCCAAAACAATGAATGGCTGATGGATTGTTACTTAACAGATGACAAGTTTTGACTAATCCATTAACAGATCTAGAGCATTATAGTCAATGGATTCGTTAACAGATCCATCATCAACTTAAGGGCCCATTACACGCTACGATATATCTAATGATATGTTGTTGGGGTCACGTTGCTAGTGACGCACATCCGGCATTGTTTGACATATCGTAGTGTGTGACAGCTACGAGCGACTTTGAACGAGCAAAAATACTCACCTTATCAATGCTCGTTGACACGTAACTCATTTTCAAAAAAATCGATCGTTCTTCTGTGCGCCGGTTGTTCATTGTTCCCGAGGCAGCACACATCGCTCCATGTGACACCCCGGGAACGATGAACTGCAGCTTATCTGCGGCCGCCGGCAATGAGGAAGGAAGGTGGTGGGCTGGATGTTACGTCCCACTCATCTCCGCCCCTCCGCTTCTATTGGGCGGCCGCTTTGTGACGTTGCTGTGACGTCGAACGTCCCTCCCCCTTCACGAAGTGGATGTTCACCGCCCACAGCGAGGTCGTTCGTGAGGTAAGTACATGTGACGGGGGTTACTGACTTTGTGCGCCACGGGCAACAAATTGCCTGTGCCGCACAAACGATGAGGCCATATTGGAAAGGAAGAAAGGTATACCAGATACGGGATCACCACAAAATCAAGTTTTATAAGAAAATTACTTTATTGTACAAAAACCACATGTCTCCAAACCGGGAGCGTAGCACACACAGAGGATGGTTAAAAACACTTAAAAAAGCCTATGGCATGATACACCAAACACATTGGGAAACATTAATATAAGTATGGATATGTAAAAATATACAATACCAATAACTTCTCCTTATGCACAATAAGTATTTGAAACACAATTACACATTATATGGGATACTTTGGCTTTGTAATTTGGTTAGTATTAAGCAGCACAGTTAGTTTTAGTATACCACAGAACAGAGGATTATAACACCATTAACGATATGGCAAGCTACATAGGGTCCCCAAGGAATTAAATAAATGGTTGCTATGCTATAGAGTAACACAGTATCAATCCTGGGGTCCTGAGCAGTTTTAGCAAGCTGTGTAGTTCTGACTGTGACAACATCAACACATAGTAACCAGTGATCTATTATCACCTGAGACAGACCAGAGCATTAAGCCTGCACAAAGCATTAGGGTATCCCAGTCTATATTCACTATCTGTAGGATTATAACACCATTAGCGATATGGCAAGCTACATAAGGTCCCCAAGAAATTATATAGATGGTTGCTATGCTATAGAATAACACAGTATCAAATCCTGGGGTCCTGAGCAGTTTAGCCAGCTGTGTAGTTCCGACTGTGTCAACATCAACATATAATAACCAGTCATCTAATACAGTTAGGTCCAGAAATATTTGGACAGTGACACAATTTTGGCGAGTTGGGCTCTGCATGCCACCACATTGGATTTGAAATGAAATTTCTACAACAGAATTCAAGTGCAGATTGTAACGTGTAATTTGAAGGTTTGAACAAAAATATCTGATAGAAATTGTAGGAATTGTCACATTTCTTTACAAACACTCCACATTTTAGGAGGTCAAAAGTAATTGGACAAATAAACCAAACCCAAACAAAATATTTTTATTTTCAATATTTTGTTGCGAATCCTTTGGAGGCAATCACTGCCTTAAGTCTGGAACCCATGGACATCACCAAACGCTGGGTTTCCTCCTTCTTAATGCTTTGCCAGGCCTTTACAGCCGCAACCTTCAGGTCTTGCTTGTTTGTGGGTCTTTCCGTCTTAAGTCTGGATTTGAGCAAGTGAAATGCATGCTCAATTGGGTTAAGATCTGGTGATTGACTTGGCCATTGCAGAATGTTCCACTTTTTTGCACTCATGAACTCCTGGGTAGCTTTGGCTGTATGCTTGGGGTCATTGTCCATCTGTACTATGAAGCGCCGTCCAATCAACTTTGCGGCATTTGGCTGAATCTGGGCTGAAAGTATATCCCGGTACACTTCAGAATTCATCTGGCTACTCTTGTCTGCTGTTATGTCATCAATAAACACAAGTGACCCAGTGCCATTGAAAGCCATGCATGCCCATGCCATCACGTTGCCTCCACCATGTTTTACAGAGGATGTGGTGTGCCTTGGATCATGTGCCATTCCCTTTCTTCTCCAAACTTTTTTCTTCCCATCATTCTGGTACAGGTTGATCTTTGTCTCATCTGTCCATAGAATACTTTTCCAGAACTGAGCTGGCTTCATGAGGTGTTTTTCAGCAAATTTAACTCTGGCCTGTCTATTTTTGGAATTGATGAATGGTTTGCATCTAGATGTGAACCCTTTGTATTTACTTTCATGGAGTCTTCTCTTTACTGTTGACTTAGAGACAGATACACCTACTTCACTGAGAGTGTTCTGCACTTCAGTTGATGTTGTGAACGGGTTCTTCTTCACCAAAGAAAGTATGCGGCGATCATCCACCACTGTTGTCATCCGTGGACGCCCAGGCCTTTTTGAGTTCCCAAGCTCACCAGTCAATTCCTTTTTTCTCAGAATGTACCCGACTGTTGATTTTGCTACTCCAAGCATGTCTGCTATCTCTCTGATGGATTTTTTTCTTTTTTTTCAGCCTCAGGAGGTTCTGCTTCACCTCAATTGAGAGTTCCTTAGACCGCATGTTGTCTGGTCACAGCAACAGCTTCCAAATGCAAAACCACACACCTGTAATCAACCCCAGACCTTTTAACTACTTTATTGATTACAGGTTAACGAGAGAGACGCCTTCAGAGTTAATTGCAGCCCTTGGATTCCCTTGTCCAATTACTTTTGGTCCCTTGAAAAAGAGGTGGCTATGCATTACAGAGCTATGATTCCTAAACCCTTTCTCCGATTTGGATGTGAAAACTCTCATATTGCAGCTGGGAGTGTGCACTTTCAGCCCATATTAAATATATATTTGTATTTCTGAACATGTTTTTGTAAAAAGCTAAAATAACAAAACTTGTGTCACTGTCCAAATATTTCTGGACCTAACTGTATCACCTGAGACAGACCAGAGCATTAAGTCTGCACAAAGCATTAGGATATCCCAGTCTATACTCACTATCTGTGAGATATCAATAAGATGGAAAAAACCATGTAAGTGGAAGTGGCATAAGGAGAAGGGTTTCCCAATGGAATGACCCCACGCGAATCGCCACCTCTAAGGGTGGCTTCCTCAGGGGAAAGAGAAAAGCTGTGCATTACTTCCTCATGTGTCATATATAAAGAGAATGTATTAACACTCACCAGTAATGCAGCTGGAGAGTCTCATGTGCTTGCAGCGTTCTGATGGCAGCCGCCATCTTGTTTGAGTCACATGACATGAAAAAGTGCAGCCCCCCACTCGTACTGCGCATGCGCCGACCGTCAAAGCGGACAGCGCTTACAAAATCATCATCGCATACCGTTAAGCATGCTGGCTGTAGGTATATAATATGACGGCGCTTGAATATAATACTTATTATCTGTACGGACTGATGCAGCGCCAGCAAATCCGATTTACATCACATGACAAAGAGAGAGCCGCCTCCATCTCACACTGCGCATGCGCCGGACATAAAAGCTTATAGCGCTATCAAATCACATTCCTACCCAGCGCATAACGCTATGGCTACTACATATAGGCCTATAATATAGCAGCACCTCTAATATATACACATATGCAGGTTCATACAGCACAAACGATGAGGGTGGGTGCGATCGCTTATGAGATCGCACGATAAATCGACGCATGTAAAGCGGCCTTAAGTAGAGTTGAGCGGATCGGCCATAATCCGGGTCCAACCCGGAATCCGCGCCCATGTAAATCAATGGGGAGTCGGATCCGGGACGAGAGAGAGAGAGAGAGACTTAAGGACAACCCTAGCCTTAAGTCCATTTTCCAAATGGATGTATAAAAGGAAATGATTAGAGGACATGTGAAGATTGCCCAACATTGCAGATGATATCGCTAGCTTTCCAGTAACTACTTTAGCGATTTGTTGAATTAGTTTCCTCCAGGGCCACGAATGATATGATTAAATGATCTTTCTAATTGCTTCCTTGATGTCTTGATTTCTCAGACTGTAAATTAAGGGGTTGATTAATGGAGTCACCACGGTGTATAGAATCGAAAATATTTTCCGTAATGCAATTGATTGTGCAGTTTCTGGAATTAAATAAATAATTAGTAGCGCCCCATAAAATATGGACACCACTAATAGGTGAGAGCCACAGGTTGTGAAAGCCTTCAGTCTTTGGGTGACGGACTGGAGTCTCAAGATGGTAAATACAATATATACATATGATATGACGACTATTAGGAAGGGGCACACCAGTACAGGGAAGCAGAGGACCAATGCCAGCACTTTTATCTTAAATACACTTGAACAAGACAAATCTAATATGGGATTAATTTCACAAAAGAAGTGATCAATGACATTAGACCTACAGAAGTGAAGCTCAGATATATTGACTGATTGAGTCAATGCTGCAGAAAAACCCAAAATCCAAGATGAAATTATGAGTCTGAAACAAACCCTGGAGCTCATGATAGATTCATAATGTAAGGGGTGACATATGGCCGTGTACCTGTCATAAGACATTGCGGTCAATAGAAAACATTCTGATGCTTCACAATAAGCAAAGAAAAACCACTGCGTGATACAAGTGGGAAAAGCTATGGAGGAGCCATTATTCAGAACAACATGCAGCATATTTGGGACAATATCGGAGGACAAGATGATGTCAGATGTGGTGAGCTGCGTAAGGAAGAAGTACATGGGGAAGTGGAGGCTTTTGGTGAAGGACACCAGAGAAATGACCAAGAGGTTCCCACAGATTGTTGTAACATAAATCATGATGAGTAGAAGAAAGAACACAATTCTGAAGCTGTGGAGGCCTGGAAATCCAAGAAGGAAGACCGAAGTGATGTTGTTTTTATCCATTCCTTGTAAAACACAGATATTAGTAAAAGTAAATCATAATGTATGAAATGTTACAGAAAGGAGGAATTTCCTTTAATAAAAATGTACATGCTTTATTTCTCTTAGAATCTGGTAACTTTTCTTTTTGGTTGATTCATGGGGGGAGGAGGAATAAAATGAGATCCTTACAACTAAACATGAGAATATTAAAATACTAGAAATAGGCCCAATGCTATTGCATCGGGAGTGCAATGAATAAACATCTGTCTATGCTTAGTGGGGAGTCCAGGAGAATTGATATGCACTGAACTGTACAGGCAGGTATTTGAGCCTGTTAGGAGAAGTGAGGACGCTTTCTTGTGTGTAAAACCTGCACTTCAGTAAGTGGCACTGCTGTTAGATTCCTGAGTGACCTTAGGCAACCTTAGTGATGTTTGCGGGCTGACTCAGGAACTCTCGCGGTACTCACAATCTCCTGCGAAACTTCATAAGTGAGATTGGTGCCGGCAGTGAGGGTATCTGAGCTCAGACTCCAGGCTTCCAAGATCACTTTCTCCCGGCAACACCAACACCTCATTTTACCTGAATGTGGTATGGGTGGCACAATATTAGACTGGGAACAGAATTGTGCTTACTCAGCCCACAATTTGGGTTCCGTCTGCACTGTTGTCCCTGATTACCATGGCTATGATGTGGGCGCAAACTGCGGTTCTGCAACTGACAGTGCCGCAGAGCATTGTGGGATACGGTTACATCCGCAACTGGCAATTATGTACAGTATGTAGATGAACAATTGATGAGGTTACATTATAGAGATCGACCAATTCTAAGAGCGATCTCATGTTCTCTTACTGTTAAAATAACCAAGGAGCCTTTACGTGTTGTAAGCAATCTAGTATTTTTTCCCAATTTTTTATATAACGGGTTTTGTATGTTGTATGTTTTGTATGATCTCTGTTTGACTTTTTTTGTGTGCGCTTTGTTTTTTTCATTTGAGCCTAAAACTCCTATACATTCAGTCTATGGATGCTCTAAAAGTTTCCAAGAGTGTTTGACCCTTTGACTGCTGGAACGCAGGGTTCATCTTTGCAGTTTGTGAATTGAATTGGGATCTGATTTATTTTATCGATGTTCACTGCTTTAATATTCATCGTTTTTGTTTGGTACATGTAATAAATAAAATATTTTATGGATCTGCACACATTCAACCTACAAATCAGCTGTTTTAAGGATCGTTTTTATATCAAAGTGTTAGACATGTTGCACAACTTCTAGCTTCCCAGTTGCAGAAGAAACTTCACAGAGCAGATTACATGGGATAACAAGCTTTTACTTCTCTGAACATGAGGTAAATTTGCAGTCATTCAACACTGCACCAGAAAGAGAGGAAAAACAGACGTACAAAATACTTTTTTTTACAATACAGTGAGTAAGGAAACTTTACACATCCCCATCTACTGTTAGAGCAGTATAAAATCCTCCTTCACATAAACAAAGAAGTCCTCAACTGTTGCATATACCAACAAGACAAGTCTTTCATCTGCAGCCTCATTGTAGGTGAGTGCAAGAGTAAGGACAGATTCATGTCTAAGGCTTTGTGCGCACAGTGCGTTTTTCGCGGCGTTTTTGCGCGTTTTTCGGGTGCGTTTTTGGCCTCAAAACTGCAGGACTTTGCTTCCCCAGCAAAGTCTATGAGTTTTCATTTTTGCTGTCCGCACACATCTGTTTTTTTTACCTGCGTTTTTGAGTTAAAAAAAAAAATGGACATGTCAGTTCTTTCCTGCGTTTTTCTGCGTTTTCCGCCCATGCAATGCATTTGAAAAACGCAGCAAAACGCAGAGATCAAAAATGCAGCAAAACGCAGCCAAAAACATACCAAATTGCGGCAAAAAAGCATGCATTTTTTGATGCATTTTTTTCGACGCAGGTGCGTTTTTGTGCGTTTTTAGCGGCCAAAAACGCACAAAAACGTAGCGTCAAAAAGACGCAGTGTGCGAACCTAGCCTTACAGTCATCCACCCACACTGCTGAGTCACTGGTTACATGTCATTACATAGCCAACAAAACAAGAGAAAAATGTTTACAAAATGCTCAGTAAAAGAATAGGCTAAGAAGTAGATAAACAACTAAACAAACAAATAAATAAATAGACAAACCGTTCTAATCCTTAAAACAAGCAGCCCAAAATTGGATTACATATCCGTCTGCTTGTTTTACGGTATTAAGCCACCTGAATACAATGGAGAGATTTATAATTAGGTTCAGAAATCTAGACAAGTTATGGAGCAAATAAGGAGAAAACAAACTACAGTATGCTATGCAGATGGGGAAGAACAGAAGGAAGGAAAAAGAAGAAAAAGAGAGAGGAAGAAAGAAAGAAAGGAAAAGAAAGAAAGCGAGAGAGAAAAAAAAGAGAGAAAGAAAGAGAGAGAAAAAAAGGAAAGGTAGAAAGGAAGGAAGGAAGTTAGAAGAAGAAAGCAAAAAAGAGAAACAAAATAAGAAATAAAAGGAAGGAAGAAAAATAGAAACAAAATAAGAAAGAAAGAAAGAAAGAAAGGAGGGAGGGAAGGAAGGAGGAAGGAAGGAAGGAAGAAAAAGAAAAATAGAAATAAAGTGAGAGAAAGAAAACAAAAGAAAAAGAAAGATAGGAAGGAAGGATGGAAGGAAGAAGAAAAATAGAAAGAGAGAGAAAGAAGAAACAAAGGTAAAGGAGAAAAAAATGAAGAAAGGAACAAAGGGAGGAAAAATGTAAGTAATAAGAAAATAGAAAGAGAGAGAGCAAGGAAGAAAGAAAGAAAAAGAAAGATATAAAGGAAAGGAAAGAAAAAAGGAAATACAAAAGGAACGAAGGTAGGAAGAAAGGAAGGACAGAAGGCAAAAAGTAAAATAGAAATAGAGAAAGGAAGAAAAAGAAAGAAAGAAAGAGAAAGAAAAGGAAAGGTAGAGAGGAAGGAAGGAAGTTAGAAGAAGAAATCAAAAATAGAAACAAAATAAGAAAGAAAGAAAGAAAGAAAGAAAGAAAAAAGAAAGAAAGAAAGAAAGAAAGAAAGGAAGGAAGGATGGAAGGAAGGAAGGAAGAAAAAGAAAAATAGAAAGAAAGTGAGAGAAAGAAAGAAAACAAAAGAAAGAAAAAGAAAGTTAGGAAGGAAGGATGGAAGGAAGATGAAAAATAGAAAGAGAGAAAAGAAGAAACAAAGGTAAAGAAGAAAAAAAGGAAGAAAGGAACAAAGGGAGGAAAAATGTAAGGAAATTAGAAAGAGAGAGAGAAAGGAAGAAAGAAAGAAAAAGAAAGAGCTAAAGGAAAGGAAAGAAAAAAGGAAACAGAAGGAATGAAGGTAGGAAGGAAGGAAGGACGGAAGGCAAAAAGTAAAATAGAAATAGAGAAAGGAAGAAAAACAAAGAAAGAAAGAAAGAAAGGAGCAAAGAGAGGAAGAATGTAAGGAGTAAGAAATTAAAAAGAGAGAGAAAGGAAGAAAGAAAAGAAAGAAGAAACAAAGAAAAAAAACAAAGAAAGAAAGATAAGTGGAAAGGAAGGAAAAAAGTAAAGACAGAAGGAAAAAAGGTAGGGAGGAAATAGGGAAGGCAAAAAGTAAAATAGAAGTAGAGAAAGAAAGAAAGAAAGAGAAAGAAAAGGAAAGGAAGAAAAAAAGAGGAAAGGAAATAACGAAAGAAGGAAGAAAGGAGGGAAGGATGTAAGGAAGTAAAAAAAGAAAGATAGCAGAAACGAAAAAAATGAAGATGTGCTCTAGCAAGTGTCCTATCCTCAGCAGTACCACAGACATGAAGTGAGTGAAGACAGCTGCAGTAATGATTTGTTTTATTTTTATAGATCAGTGAATCATCTCTGAGGAGTGGAATCTGCATCTCTGGAGAGCAGAAAGCAGTAAATGTAGAAGAAAATAGGATTTGCTTTATTTATAATCCACCGCACTTAATTGGGTAATTCAATTAATTACACTGTTCTATATATTTACAATAGCTGTCAGGTTCAGTTATGAAATTAACCATTTATTAATGATTTTCACCTCCTGAATTCAAATCTGACAATGAAAATTTTTAGGTAACTTTTGTTTTTATGACATTGAGTTTTCCTTTTGTTGCTATTTAAAAGTAATGCATAAAAGTTTCAGCACTTTGAAACATTAATAATTTTGTAAATATAAAGATGCAACATATTTTCTTTTGCCAATTTTCTAATATTTATTTAGAGGAAACTTAGCAATAGAGATAGGCAGACTCAGACTTTAAAAGTCTGGATCAGTGCGATTTCAAAGGTGCCTGGGCCCAGAATTTCGGATGTTTGATCTGGATCCGGCACTCAAAAAAAATCAATGAAAAAAAAAAAGAAAAGAAGATTGAAGCAATCGCTTCATACTTACCAAGGCTCCATCACTACTGTACACTGTTCCTGTAGCATCTTCTTCACTTCCTGTGCCAGCCCATAGCTGCCTCTAAGTCCTAGGTTAATCATGGCAGGCGTCTATGAGACAACCCCAATGATTAACCTGTAAGTAAAAGTAAAAAAACACATACAACCGAAAAAATCCTTTATTTGGAATAACAGACAAAAAAAAATGCCCTCTTTCACCACTTTATTAATCCCCAAATACCTTTCCAGGTCCAGCGTAATCCACATGACACCCCAGGACGCTTTCTAAGTTTGATGTGCAGCCTTATCCGTATATAGTATGTATTTTTTGGCTTGCACTCATAATATATATATTAGTGCTCACTTCAGTTATCCTATTCAGTTATATGTAGTTTTTTTTTCTGAATGTGAACACAGCTCCGCCCCTTTCGGCCATGTTTTTTCCATCTCCTATATAAGAAAGTCCTTAGTTACCCCTCTCCACCCACAGCAGTATTAATTGCAATGAGATGACACACAGTTAGGGTCACAGAGCTAGGGACCCCAATATAGAGATATACCTTGACGAGGTTTTGGGGCTCAGTTACATTGATCAATGCGATTGCTAAATATCTCCTTTTCCTAATATTCATGGCAGGTATGCAATTCATTATTCACATGTTCAAGTTAGCAAGTAGCATTTTTCATTGTATTTTTCCAATATTTGTCCATATGCTTGAGGCATTATACTATTATCTAAGTTTGATGTGCAGCCTTATCCGTATATAGTATGTATTTTTTGGCTTGCACTCATAATATATATATTAGTGCTCACTTCAGTTATCCTATTCAGTTATACATAGCTGCCTCTAAGTCCTAAATTAATCATGGCAGGCGTCTATGAGACAACCCCAATGATTAACCTGTAAGTAAAAGTAAAAAAAACATACAACGGAAAAAATCCTTTATTTGGAATAACAGACAAAAAAACACCGCCCTCTTTCACCACTTTATTAATCCCCAAATACCTTTCCAGGTCCAGCGTAATCCACATGACACCCCAGGACGCTTTCAGCTCTGCTAAATGAAGCTGACAGGAGTGTCACTCTGTCAGCTCCATGCAGCAACTGAAGTGACTCGCACTGTCAGCGATGACGTCACTAAGGTGACCCGAGACCACCGCTCTTGGGTGGAGGACGTCAGCTGTGGCCGCGAGTCACCTGAGTGACGTCACCACTGATCGCGCGGCTCACTTCAGTCACTCAGGAGATTTGCAGTCACCGGTGTGTCCTTCACCTGTGATCGCAAATTGTGGCACACAAACAGAGCCGCGCAATCACAATGAAATCGGATAAAGTTCATCCAAGTTCATTCCAATCACCCTGTTCTGTGGGGATGTAGCAGAGCCGAGTGGGACTGCACTGTCAAAAATGCATCCAAAATGCATTCAAAATGCATCCAAAACACAGTGTTTTGGCTGCTTTTTTAAACGCACATGCAGTGTAAAGTAGGAGGAAGGGAATGTGAATGAGCAGAGCTGCAGTGTAAAGCACAGGAAAGGAAACGTGAATGAGCAGAGCTGCAGGGTAAAGCATGACAAAAGGAAACGTGAATGAGTAGAGCTGCAGCATAAAGCATGGGAAAGTAAACATGAATGAGCAGAGCTGCAGTGTAAAGCATGGGAAAAAAACGTGAATGAGCAGAGCTGCAATGTAAAATACGGGAAAGGAAACATGAATGAGCACACCTGCAGTGTAAAGCATGACAAAAGGGAATGTGAATGAGCAGAGCTGCAGTGTAAAGCATGACAAAAGGGAACGTGAATGAGGAGAGAGAGAGGGAGACCAGGCATGATACCAGATGATTTCCAACCTTCTACAGGCTGTGCCCATAGTGCTTCTGCTCAATTTCCCCTCTTTTACTTTGGTTTGAGAGCTGTTCTGGCAACTACGTTAAAGGCCACATCATTTTTTTTAATTATTTCATGAAATTCATGAAATAATTAAAAAAAGGGCTTCCCTATATTTTTGGTTCCCAACCGGCTACAAATAGGGAGCTGGGCGATGGGGGCAGCCAGTGCCATCCTGCTGTACCTGGCTAGCATACAAAAATATGGCAAAGCCCATGTTATTTTTTTTAATTTTTTGGAAAAAAAAAACTTAAAAAGAGGGCTTCCCTGGATTTTCCATTGCCAGTGAAGGTAACACCATGTATTAGGGGTTAGCAGCCAGTAGCTGCTTGGGTTACCCTTAGCAATAGAAAATGCTGCGGGAGCCCACACATTTTTTTTTACCCTTGGGTTAGTTTTTTTTTTTCCATTTTTCAATGATTTTAAAAAAAAAATCGACATGGGTTTCGCCATATTTTTGTATGCTAGGTAGGTAAAACAGGCAGGTACGGGCTGCCCCCAATCCTCAGCTGCCTATTTGTACCCAGCTGGGAACCAAAAATATAGGGAAACCCTTTTTTTAATTATTTCATGAATTTCATAAAATAATTTAACAAAAAATGACGTGGGCTTCACCCAATTTTTTTTTCCAACCAGGTGCAACTAGGCAGCTGGGGACTGGAATCCGCAGTATACAGTGGCCCAAGCTTTCTGGGCCCCCCACTGCGAATTGCAGTCTGCAGCCGCCCAAGAAAATGGCGCGCTCATAGAAATCTTCTGGCGCTGTATCAACTCTTCCAGCTGCCCTGGTGCCGGGTGGCTCGCTGGGTAATAATGGGGTTAGGGCCAGCTGTGTATTATCAGCTGGCCCTAAGCCCGAATTTCATTGTGTCATGCCAGTATTAGACATGGCCACCAGGAATTTCTAGTAAAGATAAAAAAAAACACAAGACAGAGAAAAATATTTTTATAAGAAATAAAACACAACACATTTATTGACTCCAACTGTATTGAAATAAAGACCCCCCTCCCCGCCATAGCGGAGAGGTATTCGCCGGATATTCGGCGAAGCGAATAATAGGGAATTCGATTATCCCTAGTCATTAATAAAAAGATTAAAAATAATAGGTCCCAGCACAGATCCCAGACTTAACAATTTCCCTTCATTTAAGCAAATGGAATGGATGAATCCAGCTGACTGATCTTATTATAATCTTAATTTTATTTTTCTAATTTATTTAAAATGCAGATTGATAAAATCATTTTCACAGCACTGAGCTCCACTTGATGCAGCTATTCTATCTGGTTTCTATGTTTTCACTTCAGCATCTTTCTGAGATTCTTCTTGTAGTAATTCATCACATGTGAGTACTAATGGAGTGATTATGTTTAATTAGGTTTCAAGCCCTGGGGTTTGGTTATTTCTAGGGGATTATCAGTATGAAACTTCGTTCCTATGAGTAAGGATGGGGATTCGAAATGCACTAGATGGAGCTCAGGGCTTGAAAAATATTTTTATGAATCTGAATTTTAAATGAATTGAACAAATAAAATCAAGATTTTAATAACAGTATGCTGGATTTATCCATTCCATTTGCTTAAATTGGTGGATACCAGCCACTCATCCGAGCATGTGTGGATCCCATGGAATGAGTGACAGAGCTGCATTTGGTCTCTAAAGTGCAATTTCACTTGATTGCACATCTATTACAGGATTATGTTTCACCATAACCCAGTACAATAGGAGTGTGAGGGCCTTCCAGGTCATAGCAGGAAATAACTTCATAATGCAGGAGTCCTCAGTTTTATATCATATAGCATCTGCATTAGGCAGCCCTAAAAAAGTGGTGCTGAGTCATTGGTATAAATGAAGACGGGTTTAATTAATATACTCTAAGTAATCCCATGAATTCTTATAAACAGAGTATCCATCATGCTGACTCCTTGCTCCACTGTCCACAAACACAGAAATGTTCTCAGTCCTGCTTTCCAGCACATCCTCTGCTGTCAGGATAAAGTGAGAAACACACAAACTGATTGTCCATCCTCACACCATGAACGGTAAGCTGAGTTCCAAATGTTAATTTTTGCTAAGGAACTGAGGAACAGGTTTTAAGAAAATGACCTTCTTTACCACAAAAAACCCACATCTTCATCTTTTTGTGGATTTCAAAGGGAACATGCAAAGTAGTGGCTCATCCTAATTTCATGGGTTCCTCCAAACCCATGAGTGATGGTTCACCCCCAGATTGTCCCTCCAGAAATAGGTTACTGCCCTGAGAAAGGGTTTTTGGGGAAAGTGGTCTAACCACTCTATCTTGGAGGTGTCTGTCCGCACGTATAGCCAAGGACATGGCAACCTCAAAGGACTAAGGAGTTTCATAATCATCAAGGCATCTTTTAACCTCTCTGATAGACCCTGACAGAATTAGCTTCAATGAGCCGGGATATTAGACTTGGTGGCAGTTGCCCATCTACAAAATTCGAAACAATAAGTCTCCGTTGACCGACTCTCTTGTTGGAGGTGATGCAGCCTGGACTCAGTCAAGGAGACTCAGTCAGGATCATTATAGGTGAGACCCAAAGCTTCAAAAAATTCATCTACCGACAGGATGCAACCTGATGATTGTGGCAAAGAGAAAGCCAAGGGTTGCTGATCCCCTTGCAACAGTTAGATCCCAATCCCCACTCGCTGCTCCTCATCTCCAGAGGAGTAAGACCAAAGCCTAAAGTACAGTTTACAGGCTTCTTTAAATACAAAAAAAGTCTCTACCCCCCAACAACCTGTCTGGGAGAGCAATTTTGGGCTCTGACCTATAGCATCCCCAACATTAGGAGTCTGCAACCCTGCAGCCACTGAGCGAGAACATCAATGGGATCCATGGGGAAATAAAAAAACAATAACCCACAACAACCAAAGAAAAATAACTTGTGTGTCAGTTTTTTTTGTTTTTTTTTAATTTGTGGCTGGTGATAATGTCACGCTAGGTATGGGGAAGTTCCAAGGGAATTGCAAAAGGAAAGAAAAGGGAAACCATTTGTTTAGAGAAGGGGAACATGGTGATCCCTGCCCAAGTCTACTGCTGGGCCCTGGGTTCCCTTACCGCCCTAAATAGGTTCTATACCTATTCGCTCAGCCGGATCCCTGACCCTATGCTGACCCTGATCGGGCCCTAGGTATTGAGAGGATGAGATGAGCTCTTTGTCAATCTCACTATGCAGTATAGTAACACAGCCATAACAAACAAGGGGAAAAAAAAGCAACTTATCTCTAGGAACAACCACCAAATTCTCCTGATGTATGCAAGCCGTCTGCACTGAAGACTTGATAAAGATGTATCAAATATCACCAGTGCTAAGTAATAGGAAGTTAAGGTATATAAAGACAAGTAAAGTACTGATAAACAGCAGCTGACAGGTTGAACAATGTCCCAGAGTCTTAAAGGGAAAAGGATAAAAAGTAAGCAGGAATGATAGAAGGTCATGAAGCAGTTTGTGCAGCCAAATGCACTGACCTTCTATGGTCAGACATCACAGGACTGTCTGTCACCTGTGACATACCCATGACAATGGCATTCCAATAAATCCCATCCACTGTGCTTCTACTGTACAACACAGCCATTTGGACGCAGCAGAAACATGCTGCGTCCAAAACGCTGCTATTAATGATTGTGGGCAAATACCCTCAAAGAGCAGGCGGAATGTGTGGTACCACTGTGCCCGCACTGCGGCAGTTACTTTGAAAGTGTGAGAGGTGTGTAGGCCACGGCCGTGCCATGCACTCTACCTGCACAGTGACGGTGACTGCCGGAATTCAATACTGCCATGTATACATAAGCGAGGGATGCAGTCCTTCACCAACCCCGGCAAGATACTGACAGGAGGGAAAGAGTGTGTAGTGGAGTGGGTGTGGAGGTGCTACTTGGTTGCAGCAGGATGTCCCATCCACTAGGCAGCCTTCCTGGATTTTGTTCACAGTGTGCAATGTTATATTCATAGTATCATCATAGTTTTTAAGGTTGAAGGGAGACTCTAAGGCGGGCTTTGCACGCTGCGACATCGGTAACAATGTGTTACCGATGCTGCAGCGATAGTCCCGCCCCCGTCGCACATGCAATATCTAGGGAAAGCTGCCGTAGCGATTATTATCGCTACGGCAGTTTCACACGCACATACCTGCCGTGTGACGTCCCTCTGGCCGGCGACTCGCCTCCTTCCTAAGGGGGCGGGTCGTGCGGCGTCACAGCGACGTCACACGGCAGGCAGCCAATTGAAGTGGAGGGGCGGAGATGAGCAGGATGTAAACATCCCGCCCACCTCCGTCCTTCTCATTGCAGCCGGCGGCAGGTAAGGTGAAGTTCCTCGCTCCTGCGGCTTCACACACAGCGATGTGTGCAGCCACAGGAGCGAGGAACTACATCGCACCTGTCGCTGCACCGGCATTATGGAAATGTCAGAGGCTGCAGCGATGATACGATAACGACGCTTTTGCGCTCGTTCATCGTATCAAAAAGGATTTGCACGTTGCGATATCGACTGCGACGCCGGATGTGCGTCACTTTCGATTTGACCCCATCGACATCGCACGTGCAATGTCGCAACGTGCAAAGCCGCCCTAAGTCCATCTAGTTCAACCCGTAGCCTAACATGTTGATCCAGAGGAAGGCAAAAAAACCCCAATGTGGCAAACGAGTTCCAATGGGGAAAACATTTCCTTCCTGACTCCACATCCGGCAATCAGACTAGTTCCCTGGATCAATACCCTGTCATAAAATCTAATATACATAACTGGTAATATTAAATTTTTCAAGAAAGGCATCCAGGCTCTGCTTAAATGTTAGTAGTGAATCACTCATTACAACATCATGCGGCAGAGAGTTCCATAGTCTCACTGCTCGTACAGTAAAGAATCCTCGTCTGTGATTATGATTAAACCTTCTTTCCTCAAGACGTAGCGGATGCCCCCGTGTTCCAGTCGCAGGCCTAGGTGTAAAAAGATCTTTGGAAAGGTCTCTGTACTGTCCCCTCATATGTTTATACATTGTGATAAGATCCCCCCTAAGCCTTCGTTTTTCCAAACTAAATAACCCCAAGTTTAATAACCTGTCTTGGTATTGCAGCCCACCCATTCCTCTAATAATCTTGGTGGCTCTTCTCTGCACCCTCTCCAGTTCAGCTATGTCCTTCTTATATATCGGTGACCAGAATTGTACACAGTATATAAGTGCGGTCGCACTAGTGACTTGTACAGGGGTAGAACTATATTTTTTTCATGAACACTTATACCTCTTTTAATACATCCCATTATTTTATTAGCCCTGGCAGCAGCTGCCTGACACTGTCCACTAAAGTGAAGTTTACCATCCACCCATACACCCAAGTCTTTTTCTGTGTCTGTTTTACCCAGTGTTCTACAATTAAGTACATAATCATAAATGTTATTTCCTCTACCCAAGTGCATGACCTTAAAATTTCCACTCCCTCCTGAGCCCTAAAGCACAGACCCCGGTCATCAACCTCAGCTCTGATGATCTGGCCATTCTCTTGCAAAAGATCAACCACATCCATCAGGACATTTTTGAAAAATCTCCTCAGAGCTTGGATCCCCTCCTCTCTTGCACCTCAAGCTCACTTTCAATATTCAAGCCTGTCACAGAAGAACAAGTGACCCGGCTCCTCGCTTCTTCTCGCCCGACAAACAGCACCAGTGACCCTCTTCCCTCACATCTCCTTCAGGCTCTCTCCCCATCTGTCACTACCTATCTAACCAAAATGTTTAACCTCTCTCTCATCAGGTATCTTTCCTTCATCATTTCACATGCCATCATAACCCCTCTACTTGACAAATCTTCCCTCGACTAAAACTATGCCGCTAACTACAGACCGCTCTATATCCTTCCCTTTATCTTTATGCTCCAGAATGCTTAGTCCACTCTTGGCTAATCTGCTATCTATCTGAAAACTCACTTCTCGATCCTTCTCAATCTGGTTTCCGCTCTTTACACGTCACCGTAACAGCCCTCACTAAAGTCTCCAATGATCTATTAACAGCAAAATCAAGTAGCCACTATTCCCTAGTGTTTTTCTTGGATCTCTCAGCTGCTTTTGACACTGTGGATCACCAGCTTCTCCTCACTATGCTCCGCTCTATTGGCCTCAAGGACATCGCTCTCGCCTGGTTCTCTTCCTATCTCTATGACTGTTCCTTCACTGTTTTCATTTGCTGGCTCTTACTCCACCCCTCTCCCCTCTTCTTCGAGGTCTCTCAAGGCTATCAGGTGCTTTACACGCTATGACATTGCTAGCTATCTTGTTAGTGATGTGACACGCCAGATCGCAGATGCAATCTGCCGAGATCACACATGTGACCGGTGCTATAAAAATGATCTATGCGTGATCTCGGCAGATCGCATCTGCGATTTGGCATGTCACATCGCTAACGAGATCGCTAGCTATGTCGCAGCATGTAAAGTACCCATTTAGTCTTGGGTCCATTCCTCTTCTCTTTATACACCACCCCTATTGGAAAAACTATCAGCAGATTTGGTTTCCAGTATCATCTCTATGTTGATGACACCCAATTGTACACATCATCTCCAAACATCACCCCTGATTTAAGAAATACCAGGGATTGTCTGTCTGCTTTCTCTCAAAGCATGTACTGCCTCTGTCTGAAACTTAATCTCTCCAAAACTGAGTTTCTTGTGTTTTCTCCCTCTATTAACCAACCTACACCCGACATCTCAATTACTTTTAGTGATTTAATCATTATTCTCAAGCAGCATGCTGGCTGTCTTGAGGTTATATTTGATTGAGAACTTTGATTCATTCCCCATATACAATCACTCACTTGCTCATGTTACCTGCATCTTAAAGGGAACCTGTCAGCAGAAATTTTGCACTAAACCTAAAAGATTCCCCTTCTGAAGCTCGTGGGCTGCATTCTAGCAAGGTTCCTATTGCTATTGTGCCCCCTTTTAGACCAAAATAAATACTTTATAAAGTGGTACCTTTTCATATGCAAATCTTGTTAATCGTACATGGGGGCGGGCTGTCTGCTGTCCGTTATTCTGCCTCCTGCTGCTTTACGCCATCCCCATCGCTCAATTTCATACCTCATGAAGCCGCCCAGTGGGCCCGAGGTCTCGCGCGTGCGCCGTGTCACTCTAGTGTGACCGCTGGTGACGTGTTTTGCAGGCGTGAGATTATGGGCGGCGCTGTGATTTTCATAAGCAAGTAAGCAAGTACCCGCCTATAATCTCGTGCCTGCGCTTTCCCCTCTGCCTCCACCATTCTGCGCAAGCGCTGGCCTCTCAAACACCCCTCAAAATCACTCGAACATGAAATTGGCGAACCTCGAACATCGCTCATCTCTACTGATCAGTCTCCCTCTAACCATACTTATCAGCTACATAATACAAAACAAACTCATATCTCTCACCCCTAAAGCTCTCCAAAGCTCTGCACCACCATATATCTCATCCCTCATCTCTATCTATCATCCTACCCGCCCTTTTCATTTCGCAAATGATCTTAGACTAACCTCCTCCATAATACAAACCTCACACCTCCGTCTCCAAGACTTTTCTCGTGCCACACTAGATTTCTGGAATGCACTACCCCAAAGAATGCCCCCAAGTTTTTAAGCGTGCATTAAAAACATATCTCTTCAGACAAGCTTATTATAATAGCTCACTAACCTAACTCTGCTCTATTCATAACCTTCTCCCTCACATTTCTGTCCTCACAGCCTTTATACAACCAATAGCATGTAAGTGCACCTAAAAGGTCTAATGACTGGCTGATTCAGCTTTATATGAAATTAGTAATTTATCATAACAATGGCTGGACCAGATAATTCAATCACACTTTACCTTTTGTGTCCCCTCTTTCCCCATAGTTTGTAAGCTTTTGAGAAGGGCCCGAATTCCTACTGGAGATGCTGAACCATGTGCTACTTAATTTTGTTTTTGTCTGTACAAGCCCCCACCTGATTGTAAAGTGCTGCGGAATATGTTAGCGCTATAAAATATAAACTTTATTATTATTGTTATTATTATTATCATTATTATTGGGACATATCAAGTTACTTTAAGGGCAGTTTCTGTACTTTGTGTAAACCAGGTTGTATGAGGTCCAGGAAAAAATATGAAAATTATAAATTTGTAGGTGTTTTGTTTATTACTTTATCACTTGTCTGTTTTCTAAATACTTACCTTTTTACATCATTAGTTTTCATATGAAGAAAATGCTTTTAACACCAGATGTAACATTTTTCTTCTTTAAGGACAACATACTAATATTTGCCTCCAAATGAGATGCACTTAAAAGCATACTGAGGTGGAGGGATCTCTTGAAGGCCAATTTATGGATCCCAGCAACCCAGATATGTAAAAAGGGAGTTCAAGAACCGTGAGTGGAAACAACGTATGGATATTCTATTTTTTTCAACTTGCTCAAGCGCTTTCTTTCTTGAAAATGGATGGGTGTAATGTAACAACCATAAATCTTCTTGGATTTCCAGGTCTTTATCACTTCAGAGCTTGGCTTTTCCTTATCTTTCTTACGATTTACATGGGAACAATCTGCGGTAACCTCTTGGTCATTTCACTGGTGTCCTACAGCAGGAGGCTCCATTGCCCTATGTACTTTTTCCTGACACAACTCACTATATCTGATATTATTGTGGCCTCGGATATTGTCCCCGCCATGCTTCAGATCATAATGAAGGATGGTGTGACTATTTCCCTTTCACGATGTATTGCACAGTTATATTTCTTTGGTTCTTGTGAGGGCTTTGAATGTCTTCTGTTGACAGTGATGGCTTACGACAGGTATCTGGCCATATGTCACCCTTTGCACTATGCTTCCATTATGTACCTTGGTCTTTGTCTGAAGGCTGTTATTATTTGCTGGTTGTCCAGTTTCTCCGTAACATTAATTCAAGCAATAAACATCTCTCAACTGCCTTTTGTTAGGTGGAATGTAATTGACCATTTCTTCTGTGATCTTGACCCCATATTACAATTGTCTACATCAGATATTTTGGCAATTCAAACACTGGAAATGTATCTGTGTATTCCAGTAGTTGTGTGTCCTTTCCTAATCGTTATCATCTCTTATTCTAAAATTGTCAGTTCGATCCTTAGTATCCGTTCTATCACCGGGAGACATAAGGCCTTCACCACCTGCAGCTCCCATTTGATGGTGGTGTCGATATTCTTTGGAACGTTAAGTTGTATGTATTTAATTCCATTGAAACAGAAGTCTGTTCTTCAAAGTAAAATGATTTCTTTATTTTACACTGTGATGACTCCAATCATAATAAATCCCATGATTTACTGTCTGAGAAATAAGGACATTAAGGAAGCAATAAGAAAAGTATCACTTCTGTTATCACTGTGAGTTCTAAACATTGACAAATATTAGGTTATGTCAAGTTATTTCTCAGGCCTAAAATACACAGTACCACGCCTATCATAACTCCTCGAAACCACACCTTCGCTGAAGCAAAAACGTTAAAAAGCTATGAGGAATGATGAAAAGTGCGTGTGTGCTCAAAAAGGCCAAAAATGTGTTGCACCTCATTACCTCGATGGGTTAAATAATTAATTGTTTTTATTATTATTTTTAACTCATGATACAGGTTATCTGAATAAAATCTAAACCTAATATTACTGCACCAATGGAATAAATGATCACCTTGAATACGGCTACTTAAATCAGCAGTCAACAGTCTACTGGAAAACCATATGTCTTCTCTGTACGTTTCGTATTTAAAGGGAACCTCTCACCATAGTTGTCGACTATAAGCTGCGGCCACCACCACTGAGCTCTTATATACAGAATACTTTACGTAGGATCCAAGGCTACATTGTATAACATAAAAACACTTTTATAATACTCACCTAGGAGGCGGCCTGGTCCAATGGGTGTCACTGCTCTCAGATTCGGTGCCTCCTCTCTGCTGGGATCTCCATCCTTCTTCTACTCAGCTCAGTGTGGATGATGCATTTACGTCATCCACACAGGCCGACATTGCAGTTATGCACAGGCCCACTTTGATCTGTTTTGTCCTGCTCTCAAATCACTCAACTGTCTAGTCTCTTTCTAGCTATAGGAGACATCTCTGCTAACCTGGACCCATCTTGTACTGTTACATGTAATCCGTCCCTCGTCTTCCTTCCTAAACTCTCCTCAGAATCCAGTCTTTTACATCATATATTCCCACAACTTTCATTATTTCAATAGCCCTCTGTATCAATACTTATTCAGATATCAGCAGGTGACTGATTAACCCCTTCACAGCATAAGACATATATATTTGGGGTCAGACGCTTAACTCGCATCTTTCCCTGTACATGTCAGCTAATTTAAAAAGCTGTCTAGTGCCTCTAACAGTCACGAGTGGATCCCTGAACCACCGGCAATTGTTAACCAGTTAAATCCCACTGTCAGTTTCCGACATCAAGATTAAACATACGCTGGTGAGAGGACGAGTTAATCCCTGCTACCATCTGCATGACAAGATTATGGGGCGTCTTCAGTGCTGGAGAGGAGAAGTGGGGGCTAATGCTGTGCTGTCACCAAGAAGGAGGAAAAAATTATTGATTTGAAAATAGAAATGTTTTATTCCATAGGTCAACGCATTTCAGGGCTCAAGTCCCCTTTTTCAGGACCAAAAAATAAAACTCAACAATACATCTTATTTGGTCCTGAAGAAGGGGACTTGAGCCCTGAAATGCGTTGACCTCTGGAATAAAACATTTTTATTTTCAAATCAACAATTTTTTTTCCTCCTTCTTTGTGACAGTGTTACATTAACCCTCAAATCTCCTCTCCAGCACTGAAGATACCTCCACGTGGGGTTCCGGCAGCCGCTATTGTCTCTTATGGTTTCTTGGTGGTTGTGACCCTCACAACCCTATAAGGTGAGTGTATACTGTACCACACCGCTATTTTAATATCTAGTAAGACCCTCTTTGCGCATTTTCTCCTCAGCTTTTAAGATTATGGGGCGATGATCGGTTGTCATGACAACCAGAGTAAGCTAATGACCTTTTTGTCTGTCATTATGTTCTTTCTGTGAATGCCAGCTGCGAGCGACATATGTAATATGCAATACAAGTACTTTATCTTTTTGATTTATATTATGCAAAAGTGTATTCAATCTCACACTATTTCCTATTTTCTGTACTGATTGAATCATTATAATAAAATGAATCACCTTCTTTAAAGCCATATATATCTGATCCCTTTAAATATTTGACAAAACAGTGTCTGAACCGGATACCTAGTATCCCTTCACTATCCTTGAACAAGGACCTCTCAGGGAAATCCATTTAACTATTCAGGTTCGGCTATGGATCAAAATAAGAGCGATCTTATGCAGCTTTTTTTGAAATGGTGTTAAATTTGGCACCCTTGAGGTGTTTCTTCAGGTTTGGAAACAGATGATAGTCGGAGGGAGCTAGATCTGGTGATTAAAGTGGGTGGTCAACCAGCTGGAAGCCCAGCTCTGCCAGTATTGCTGTGGTTGCTTGTGCAGTGTGAGCGGAGGCGTTGTCTTGCAGGAACAAGATTTCTTTGGACAGCTTGCTGCACCTTTTGGCCTTCAGAGCAGTCTTCATTTGCTCCAAAAGTTCGATGTCATATCTTGCATTGATGGTGCAACCCTTTTGAAGGTAGTCCACTAGCAGCACGCCCTCTGTATCACAGAACACAGACGCCATCACCTTAGTGGCTGATTTTTGCACCCTGAACTTCTTTGGATGAGGAGAACCACTATTCCTCCACTCTTTTGACTGCTCCTTGTTTTCAGGGTCATACAAATACATCCAGGTCTCATCCATAGTGACCAGTCGATCCAGGAAGTTCTTTTAAGTCCGGAAACGCTGACAAATGGACCGGGAAGTTTTCACTAGCTGCTTCTCTGATCTGTTGTCAAACATTTGGGGACCCACTTTACAGAAGCTTCCTCATGGCCAAAGGTTCATGGATAATGACACAAATACATTCACGGGAAATACCCATGATGTCTGCTATTGCTTTAGCTGAAACTCGTCAATTCTCCAGTATGAGGTTGTGCAGAGCATTGATTACCTCAGCACTAATGATCTTGGTCGTCCAGGATGTTCTTCATCATTGGTGCGGAAGTGGCCCGTTTTAAATTTTGCAACCCAGTTCTTAACTGTGGAATATGAAGGGCATTAATCCCCCAATGTCTGCGACATATCATCATGAATGTCCTTCATGGACTTTCCGTGCAGAAACAAGAATTTTATCACTCTAGTCCTCTGCTTTCACTAAACATTAAACTTCTCCATTTAGTTTTCCCGCGTGCGCAGAACACTGTTGCCATAAGCATCAAACACAAAGTTTTGAAAACATATATTAGACACATAAGGCTTTCATGTGAGTTAACATTCGTTATCATAGAAACAAAAAAAGATCACAAGCCAAAGAAACAAAAAAAGATCACAAGCCAAAGAAACAAAAAAAGATCACAAGCCGAAGACTTATCAGCAGCCCCTCGTAACATATTGAGACATATACATAGTAAACCTGCAGCATCTGACAATCATTTACTTTGGGAGAGTCATCATCCATTTCCCTTCAGGAGGAAGATCTGGAAGGGACAATATTTGCACAATAGACACAATTTTTCCTCTGATGTTGATTTTACAAAGAGATTACTGGGCACCAGTTTTTTGGTTTTTTTTTTATTAAAAGACCAATGAAAAACAATGTTCTGACCTCTTATAACAAATACTAGACCAGATATCTCAAACACGAGACACACAGGCTGCATGGAGCCCCTGAGGCTGCTTCTTGTGGCCCGCAGGCCTGTAGACCCCATGATGATTGATTTATGATGTCACCTGCTTGCCTCTTATTGGTCGGCGGCTGCTATTGGTAAAGAACAGAGGAGTGGTGCGGCACCACAAATTTAATGGCTGCAATCATCACGGGGATAACAGGCATGCGGGCAGAAAGAAGCAGGTAAGATGAAAACATGGGAACGGTGGACAAGTGAGAAGAATATTTTTCTTTTGCGTATGTGAAGAGCGGCATAATATGGGACCAGAATGAGGACATTACTAAAGGATGGGCACATTACTACAGGGCACAAGAATAGGGCACATTACTACATACTACAGGGCACAAGGATGGGCACATTACTACAGGGCACAAGAATAGGGCACATTACTACAAGGGACATGGATAAAGGACAATACTAGAGGCCACAAGGATGGGCATATTACTACAGGACACAAGGATGGGCACATTACTACAACGCATAAGGATGGGCACATTACTGCAAGAAACAAGGATGGACACATTACTGCAAGGCACAAGGAGGTGCACATTACTACAGGGCACAAGGATGGGCACATTACTACAGGGCACAAGGATTGGCACATTACTACAGGGCACAAGGATTGGCACATTACTACAGGGCACAAGGAGGGGGGACATTACTACAGGGCACAAGGATGGGGATATTACTACAGGCACAAGGATTAGGGATATTACTACAGGGAACAAAAATGGGGCACATTACTACAGAGCACAAGGATGGGGCACATTACTACCGAGCACAAGGATGGGGCACATTACTACCGAGCACAATGATGGGGGATATTACTACAGGGCACAAAGATGGGCACAATATTACAGGGCGCAAGGATGAGGATATTACTACAGAGGAAAAGCATGGGCACATTACTACAAGGCAAAAGGATGTGGGACATTTCTACAGGGCACAAGAATGGGGCATTATTACAGGGCACAAACATGGGACACATTACTACAGAGCACAAGGATGGGGGACATTACTACAAGAAACAAGGATGGGCACATTACTGCATGGAACAAGAATAAGGCACATTACTACATGGCACAAGGATGGGGGACATTACTACAAGATGTTGGTCAAGATTACTATATGATGCTGCTAATTGTGAAACAATATTACTTAAAGGAAAGGGATAAAATTTGAAAAAAAAAATCAAAATAAAGAGTAAATTTTTTTTTCCATTAAAAAGGCTTTTTTAAATATAAACTTAAACAAAAAAGTGCAGGTTTGTTATAATAAACAAGCAAAAATGGTTCAAAAAAGTGATCCAAGGGTGCATAGAAAAAAAACATTGAATCACTAAAAATGTCATTTTGTCCTGCAAAGAATGCGCCCCCGCCTCAATTTTTTTCCTATGTGTGGCCCATAGACCCAACTGTGTTTGAGACCCCTGTATTAAACATTCAACTGAAACTGCATATATAATTGGAGCTTTTGATAAACACCAAGAGTTACTGAAATTCTAAAAACCATTGGGGATCCGTTTTGTGGATTCTGACTTTGGGGATCATTCAGCAATAATGTAACACAAAGAGAAGATCACTGCATGATTGCCTTATACATTTTACTGCTTCCCAAAAAATCAGATATGCTGAGATGGAAGTAAGGCTGGTTTCACATTGCGTTGAACGGCATCCGTTGCATTGCATTGTGTGACGGATGCAATGGATGCGTTGCATATAGTGGCACAACGGATGCAACGGATCGTACAAAATAATGCAATCCGTTATAGTTTTTTTTCTGGACTTTTCACATCTGGGCATGCGCAGATGTGTAAAGATGGTTGTGTTAACAGAATCTGTCAAATGACGGATTCTAACAGAATCCGCCACCATAGGCGTCCATTATAAAAACAACGGACGCCGATGGAATTCTGCAGGTTGTGTTTTTTTGACACTCCGCCAAGCGCAGAAAAACGCTGCATGCTGCGTTTCATCCGCCAGGCGGATGCAATGCAGTGTCGACTGATGGATGTGTTGCGGGCAGGGAGGACGCCACTGTGCTGCGCTCGCCAATGCTCGGGTCCGGCGCTGCTGCGATGGCTGCTCGGTGGCTTAAGTGGTGGACCGGATCCGGGGGCTCGAGAGGCGCTCCTCGCCCGTGAGAGAAAGGGGGTAGTTTGGTTTGGGGATTTGGTCCGTGACGCCACCCACGGGTTGTGGTGAGGTTGGACACCACCGCTGCTGGTGACAGGGATCCCGGGAGCGATGGTAGGGAGCAGCTGGGATGTTGTTCCCCCCTCCGTGGGTAGGGGTTGGTGGTCCCGGGGCCCGGTGAGGTGACGGGGCGGCAGGGTTGGCAAGGTGCAGGGTCGCCTGGACTGTGCAGCGCGGTGCCGGATGGCACGGTTGTACTCACTAAGCCACAAATGTACGCAAAGTCTCTGGTAAACCAAACGGCTGGATGGACAGGTCTCGCAGCCGGCTGCTGTGGCTTCTCCCGGACGGTTGGTGGTGGCTGCTTTTCCCTGCACCTTTGTGTATGTTCGATCCCGATGGATTCCCACCGGTAACCCGCTCCCCAGCGTGTATATGTGCCGGAGGAGCCCTTTTGCCCGCAGGCTCTGGCCCTTGGAACTCTAGCTGTGGCGGTAGCTGTATTTCCTTTTGCTGGTCGGACGGTTGCCTTCAATCAGGTCTTGGCTGTTAGGAAACCCCTGGGGTTCTGGTCACTGATGGATTTGACCTCTAATGGTGACTCCAAGCCTGGTCGAGGTCCGCAGGCCCTGCCTGTGTGTGCTGGGTTCACTTCGCTCCCCGGTTCGGTACCGGCGGGCCACCGCCCGACCCCAGTCCTACGGTTCCGCATTGATCTGCCTCTCCTGCAGACGGCCACCACCGTCTGCCAACCTTGCTCTTGGTGCCCGAGCCACACACCCGGACACGGTCAGTTTACTCCTCTCTTCTACTCCACTCCTCACTCCTTCACCTTCCTAACTGAACTCCTCTTCCTTTCCCGCCTCCAGGACTGTGAACTCCTCAGTGGGTGAGGCCAACCACCTGGCTCCACCCCACCTGGGGTGGACATCAGCCCCTGGAGGGAGGCAACAAGGATTTTGTGTCTGGCTGATGTGCCTGTCTCAGGGTGGGAGGTGTGTGTTGTAGTACCTGTGACGACCTGGTAGTCCAGGGCGCCACAGATGCAATGCAAGGCCATCCGTTCCTATCTGTAGCTAATAGAAGTCTATTAGGAATAAAACGGTTTCCTACAACGGTTACCGTAATTCCTCAAAGCGGTGGATAGCAACGGATGCTGTTCAACGCAAGTGTGAAACTGTCCCAAAGGGTTTTTTTTAGATGTGGTGATTGCAAGTTTTGCCCTTGGACATAACTGGCAAAAATATGTGCCAGTGCCTCCACCGGTAGATGCTACAATATGAGGCATTATGCTAATTTTAAAACTGAATGATTTGTGTGTATGTCCACTGAATTATATCAGGAAAACCACATAAAAAAATGTAGAAAATGTGTATGTTACCATTTAGGCGAAAGTAAACACAGTAGGTTTACGCTTATACCCATCATTTTGGGGAAATACAAATGGGAAATATTAAATCATTTTCTTTCTATGTTATTGAAGTTCTTATACCCTTTGTTTGGATGATTTTTTTTACCCATCAAACTGATCCCACTTCAATTTCCTTTCTGGACCTTCAATTGACAGCTAATGCTGGTGCTGACAGTGTGGATTGTGACCTATTCAGAAAGGCAACTGCAGTCAACTCCCTATCATATGCCTCTAGTTGCCATCCACGCCATGTCATCAATAATATACCTGTGGGAGAATTCATTAGAGCCAGACGCACTGCACTTCTGAAAGCTCTTACCAGAAGCAATGTGATATTATTAAAAACAGATTAAAAAACAGGGGTTACTCCCCAAAGGTTATTGACCAAGCAAAGCTAAAATCTGAAAAGAAAAACAGAGAGCAATATTTGGAACAAAAATCCACTTCTTTTTCTGTGTCTGCACAAACCTCTTCCCAGGTAGTTTTTTCAACCTGTTTTAGTAGTGGTGATTATCATGTCATCGATATTGTCAAGAAATGTTTACCTATCTTGCAGGTTGACAACACCTTAAAAAATATTTTGGCTAATGGCGTGAGATTTGTGTCTAAGCGCAATACTACAATAGCAAATCGCATCTCACCTAGTGACCACACAATGCTCAATAAGAATATAAGTCACTGTTCACATAACTGGTTACCCACATTGGGCTCCTACAAATGTGCTCAAAAAAATTGTGGTTTATGTAGGTTCATGTCTAATACCACCAAATTTACATCTTGTGCTAATAATCGAGAATTTACCATTAAGTCCTTTATTAATTGCGGTACTGCTGCGGTGGTCTACATCATCACCTGCACGAGCTGCCACGTCCAGTATGTGGGAAGTACCTCCCGTACATTACGCCGTCTATGATGTAAACCATACCCCTACACGGAGCTTGTCTGCCGCATCCAAACATTTTTTAAATGTGCATGCTGGCAATCTGACATCGCTCAAAGTGAACGCTGCAGAAAAAGTGATCCTCCCTAAAAGGGGCGGCGATCTGACAAATTGTTACACCGCTGCGGAGCAAAATGGATAATTTTACTTAATAGCAGATTGCCGTATGGGCTCAACGTGAAAAATGAAATTTCAAATGCATTGTAAAAAGTCTATCTCATGTGCTACCTACTCAGTCGTGTTTCTACACATGTGATGTCATTTCTCTGTGATCTTCCCCTCCCCCTTGACCTTCTTTAAGGGCTTTTCATTTGAATGGTGTTGTCTCAGACTAAGGAGGTGATCCTCCGAAACGCGTACCTGTTTGATAATTGCCACTTGTTTTTATACATATGGAATGACCTTTTAAATCATTTTGGAATAAATAAATTCATTTTTTAAAATAATCTGGAACCTGGATGCTGGAAATTCCATTCTTTCCTTCGTTTGGATGAGTACTTAGTACAAAAAATACAAAAAGAAAATCAATTATTTTATTAAATGACATCTGTGACTTGTTTTTAACTGCTTCACTTAGTTTTGATTTGTTTGGTATAGAATTACTGCATTTCCATCTTTTAGTGTCTGTATTCTTTGGGATATTATTGGTTTGCTTTTCGTTACTGATATCGGCCCTAAAAAGGTTGAATTCATTATTTTAATAGTACCATTTTGTAATAATATAATTTCTATACATTTCTTCCATTATTGCACCCATTTAATCTTAAAATAAACCTGACATATGTGAAAAAAACACTATTAACCCACAGTACATATATGGGTTCAATGTGCAGTCGCAGATACCTGCACTGAGAGCCCCAATGCCGGAAGAAAAAGAACCATACTCCTACCGGCACTGCTTGGATTTCAGGAATCTGTAAAGTGCCTGCGTAGGTTCAGTGTAGGTGCTCTGTGTATCGAAAGCGGCAGCTGTAACCACACCCTACATACTGACCGACAGGGTCAACAGATACTCAGAGGCAGTGAACGTCTGGTACAGGGGAGAGCGTGATGTCGTTTATAGTGATAGATGAGGAAAAGGAGTAAAGTGTGATGGAGGAAAGATCAGTTCAGTTTTCTCAACAATGAACTTTAAGAAGCAAAAGGAGAAGAAGGTGGATATGACTGATAGACACTTCAGAATTCTGAAAAGCAGAGAGTTGACATCTGGGCCAGAAAGGTCGGTCATCAGCATATAGATGAAGGATAATGCCTGGACTATTCTGACTGCCTGATGGCTGATGTTGCAACCAGTTGAAATTCAAAGCTGCATTTGCTGGAGCAACCGTATCAGAAGCATAAAGCTGTGATGAACTATGTAAAATAAAAAGTAATAAGTGGCAAAGCTTTGATATCATGCAGACATCGAAACTGGATAGATTGTTGAGAACCACTACTGGCAAATGTCGGTTGTCATGTTTCACCTACTGAACCCTTCAAAGAGGTGATCAACTATTTCTGTAGCAACAACTGAAGATTCAACAATCTCATCTCACTCATATTTTTCCTGGGAACCCCCCCCCCAGAATTTAAGAGCAAATGGAGGGTATATAACAACTTGTACATTTTAATTGCCACCTTATAGCTGTTGGTGGACCCTCAAGGTCCATATTAAATGCAGCTGGATGTGGTAAATGAGTCGTGAAGTTGTAGCTGGATGTGGAGGGGCACTCTAACTAAGCACAGGCAATGAGTGAGCTGAGAGTGAGAAAGAAAATCTCTAAGATGATGCTTGCCATGTCAACCAACTGTTACATTGGAGAAATGAAAGTGAACCAATAGGACATTCAGTTACGCTGACAAGCATAGCTAGCTGTATTCTGGAATGCGTGAGGAATAAAGCCTGCTCTACACCTTACAATTAGGCATACGATATCGTATGCGATGTGACACGCCCCCATCGTATGTGCGTCACGTTCAATTTGTTGAATGTGTCGCACAAACGATTAATTGCCATCACACATACTTACCCTCCCATATGACCTCGAAGTAGGCGGCGAAAATCCACTTCCTGGAGTGGGAGGGACGGTTGGCGTCCCAGCGACGTCACAATGTGGCCGGTCAATTGAAGTGTAAACATCCCGTCCACCTCCTTCCTTCTGTATTACCGGCGGGACGCAGGTATCATGTGTTCATCGTTCCCGGGGTGTCACACACTGCGATGTGTGCTGCCTCGGGAACATTGAACAACCCGACGTGCAATTTTTAGCAAATGAACGACGTGTATGCAATCAACGGTTTTACGTTCAATCGTAGTTACACGTAGCTTTCACATGCTACAACACCACTAACGATGCCGTATGTGCGTCATTTACGACGTGACCCCGCAGACACATCGTTAGTTATGTTGTAGTGTGTAAAGTCCGCTTAAGAGGCATAGTATTGGGATGATTTGGTTGCAATGCTGTTGGATTAGCAGATTGGAATACTGGAAATAATTTGCTGTGCATATCTTCTGCAAGTGTGCAAAACATAACATTTGTCAAAATGATGAGGTGTGCCAGTTATTATAGATGAGTGAATTGATTCAATGCAAACTCAATTTGAGTCAAATTTCCTGAAAGCTCACGATACCAATAAATTTGAATGATCAGTGAGTCCATTTTGTACAAATCACTCAAAAAGTGTCATCAAACTTTTACACATTGTAAGATTGCATCCGTCAGTCAATTTCTGCATGGGCTTGACTAATATTCTTTGCAGCATTACATGATTTCCCTATTTCCCTTCCCTCCTTTGTCCCTTCCTCCCTGCAGCTGAAATTTCTCTCTCGCCTACCTCATGTTCACTATAAAAAAGTGACATGTTGATATAAAGCTGCATAACAGCTGCTGATTATCCTCAGCATCAAGAGGCCAGAACATTGCCTTTTTGGGGCTTTACATGCAACAACATTGCTAACGAGATGTCGTTGGGGTCACGGAATTCGTGACGCACATTCGGCCTCATTAGCGACGTCGTTGCAGGTGAAACGCAGGAACGACCGTTAACGATCAAAAATATTCACCTAATCGTTAATTGTTGTCTGGTCGTTTTAATCCCAAATATCGTTGCTGTTGCAGGACGCAGATTGTTCGTCGTTCCTGCGGCAGCACACATAGCTATGTGTGACACCGCAGGAACGAGGAACAACATCGTACCTGCAGCCGCCGGCAATGAGGAAGGAAGGAGATGGGCGGCATATTCCGGCCGCTCATCTCCGCCCCTCGGCTTCTATTGGGCGGCTGCTTAGTGACTCCGCTGTGATGCCGAACAAACTTCCCACTTAGAAAGGAGGCAGTTCGCCGACAACAGCGACGTTGCTAGGCAGGTATGTATGTGTGATGGGGACTAACGATGTTGTGCTCCACGGGCAGCGATTTGCCCATGACACACAACCGACGGGGGCGGGTGCTTTCACCAGCGAAATTGGTAGCAATATCGCTGTGTGTAAAGTGGTCTTAAGTCTCACGTTTTTCACTTCAAAATTACTGTGATGAGTTAAACATAAAAAAAAATGATGAGCGAGTACTAAAAAAGCTCGGGTGCTCGAGGCTCGGGCCGAGCATCCCAAGATACTCGTGTACTCGGCCCGAGCACCGAGCCCAATGTTATCCTATGGGAGACCCGAATATTTTTATGAAATGACCCCCGGCAGCATGTAGAAACCCTAAAAATGTCACAAAAGTCTCAGAAGAGTGCTCAAATGACATGGCAACAGCATGGGGAAGACCCCTTGAAGCATTTATCACTCAAAAGTCACAGCTGTGAACAATTTTGTCCGCGTTTTACGCCATTTTTACGGACTCACGAGAAAACCTTCAAAAATGACACCAAAATGAATTTTCATGGCGGAAATGTTAAGGGCACATACCCAATAGTGAGATAGAGCTGGTGTATGTTACTTTTGGAGATTACATGAAAGATTTTACGTGAAAAAATTGTGTGGAACTCCGATGATCCTGAGAAGAGACGTACATGAAGGCCTCTTGAGTCTAATGTGCCCATTTTGAGGAAGTGAGTCTTTGTAGTATTTTCCTTTGCCAGGGCAGTCCAAAATTGTGAGGTTCACCAATGCCCCTGTATACAGACGTGCATGAGGGCCTGTAAACCTGAAGTGCCCATTGTAAGGAAGTCGGTCTATTGTAGTATAGCCCTTAGACAGGGCAGCCAAAAATTGGGAGGCTCCACGTTATCCCTGGATAGAGACGTGCATGAGGGCCTGTAAACCTGAAGTGCCCATTGTAAGGAAGTGGGTCTATTGTAGTAAAGCCCTTTGGCAGGGCAGCGAAAAATTGGGAGGCTCCACATTGTCCCTGGATAGAGACGTGCATGAGGGCCTGTAAACCTGAAGTGCCCATTGTAAGGAAGTGGGTTTATTGTAGTATAGCCCTTTGGCAGGGCAGCCAAAAATTGGGAGGCTCCACGTTGTCCCTGGATAGAGACGTGCATGATGGCCTGTAAACCTGAAGTGCCCATTGTAAGGAAGTGGGTCTATTGTAGTATAGCCCTTAGGCAGGGCAGCCAAAAATTGGGAGGCTCCACATTGTCCCTGGATAGAGACGTGCATGATGGCCTGTAAACCTGAAGTGCCCATTGTAAGGAAGTGGGTCTATTGTAGTATAGCCCTTAGGCAGGGCAGCCAAAAATTGGGAGGCTCCACATTGTCCCTGGATAGAGACGTGCATGATGGCCTGTAAACCAGAAGTGCCCATTGTAAGGAAGTGGGTCTATTTTAGTATAGCCCTTTGGCAGGGCAGCCAAAAATTGGGAGGCTCTACATTGTCCCTGGATAGAGACGTGCATGATGGCCTGTAAACCAGAAGTGCCCATTGTAAGGAAGTGGGTCTATTGTAGTATAGCCCTTTGGCAGGGCAGCCAAAAATTGGGAGGCTCCACATTGTCCCTGGATAGAGACCTGTTAGGTTCTTAGTGCCTCCGTGCTTGCATTTAAAATCCGCACGTGTGTGCCTGTTGGTGGCAGCGTTCAGGTGCACTTGTGTGTGTTTTGCACAAACTTGGATATAACGCACAAGTCTAGTGAATACACATCAGCACAGCATTGCAAAATGCGCAAGGGCGTTGGCAACGAACAAGGAAGTGGATGTGATGGTGGTGCAGGCAGAGGCCGAGCTCGTGGGCAAGCTCTAATTTCGCCACAACAAAGGGCCAAATCTACTCGCTCGCACATCCTGTGCCAAATTCTTGGGGACCGCAGCAGTACACCGCTCTTGAACCAAGACCAGTGTCAACAGGTTGTTAGTTGGATAGCGGATAATGCTTCCAGTCAGATTGGCATCACCACAAACACTCTGTCTTCCACACGGTCAAGAGTCAGTAGCCGTGATACTGCACCGCACATTTCAGAACCTGATCCTCCTTCCTACCACCAGGCCGAGTACATGTCCACGGACACTCGGAAGAGCTGTTCACGTTTCCATTCACACACTCTGGCCTATCGCCAGCTCCTGTTGAAGTGGGTCATGACGAGATTGTATGTACAGATGCCCAAATATTTGAGCAGCCACGTTCTCACGAAGTTGGCAAGTGTCTCAACAAGGGGTGGACGATGATGAGATACAATTGTCAGGAAGTCAGGAGGAGGAGCAGGGTGCGGAAGAGGAAGACGACGTGGTGGATGATCCAGTAACTGACCCAACCTGGCAGGAGGATATGCAGAGCGAGGACAGCAGTGCACAGGGGGAGGGAGGCGTAGCATCCCAACAGGCACTAAGAAGCAGGGTGGTGGCCCCAGGCAGAAGTCAGGCAACCATTCTCCGGAACAACAACACGACACAAGGTGCCTGTACAAATGTTAGGTCTTCCCGAGTCTGGCAGTTTTTTAAGTTGGCTCCAGATGATTCTAAAAAGGCCATTTGCAACACCTGCCGTGCCAGCATCAGCAGGGGTACCAAAACTAGCAGCTTGACCACCACCAGCATGATCAGGCACATGTCAGCCAAGCACCCAACTTTGTGGGATGTACAACAGAGTCGAGGAGCAGTGCTTGCTGATGTCAATCCTCCTCCGGCCCTGCACCAGCAGTTGCCCACGCAGAAATAACACCATCATCAAGCACGTCCTTGTCCCAGCGCAGCGTTCAGTTATCCATTCAGCAAACCTTTGAACGCAGGCGCAAATTCATTGCCAATGCCCCACATGCCACACTTCTAAATGCTAACATTTCGCGACTGCTTGCGCTGGAAATGTTGCCTTTTAGGCTGTTGGAGACAGAAGCATTCCGCGACCTGATGGCGGCAGCTGTCCCACGTTACTCGGTCCCCAGCCGCCACTATTTCTCCCGGTGTGCTGTCCCCGCATTGCATAACCACGTGTCACAAAACATCACACGTGCCCTGAACAATGCTGTTTCAGCCAAAGTCCACCTAACCACAGACACGTGGACAAGTGCTTGTGGGCAAGGCCGCTACATCTCGTTGACGGCACACTGGGTTAATATTGTGGAAGCTGGGACCCAGTCTGAGCGAGGGACGGAACACGTCCTTCCCACACCAAGGTTTGCAGGCCCTACTTCAGTCAGGGTTTCACCTACACTCTACAGCTCTGGAATGTAATGCTCCTCAGCCTCCTCCTCCTCCTGCGCATCCTCATCCACTTTACCCTCCACACCAGTCCCAAGCTGGAAGCACTGCAGCACTGCCTCGGCGAAGCGGCAACAGGCTGTGCTGAAGCTAATCTGCATAGTTGACAAACCCCACAATGCAGAAGAGGTGTGGACAGCTCTGAAACAGCAGGCAGATCACTGGCTCACACCTCTGAACCTAAAGCCAGGAAAGGTTGTGTGTGACAATGGCCGGAACCTGGTGGCGGCTTTGAGGCGAGGCCAGCTGACACATGTTCCATGAACCTCGTGGTTCAGCGGTTTCAAAAGTCATACTCAGAGCTGTCTGATCTGCTGGTAAAAGTTCGCCACCTGTCTGCACATTTTCGAAAGTCACCTACTGCTTCAGCCGGCCTTGCCGGCTTTCAGCGCCATTTGTATCTTCTGGCTCACAGACTGGTGTGTGATGTCCCCACGCGTTGGGATTCAACTCTGCACATGTTGGTCAGGATATGTGAGCAGAAGAGGGCAGTTGTTGAGTACCTGCATCACCTAAGCCGTCGGGAAATGGGTCAAACTCCACACATAACACCTGAGGAGTGGAGATGGATGTCCGACCTATGAACCATCCGCCAAAACTTTGAGGACTCCACCAAGATGGCAAGCGGTGATGAGTTGGAGCAAGAAACAGTAGTGGGTGTGGGTGATAACACACAGTCCAGCCTCGTCTCATCACAACGTGCAGTGGAGGACTATGACGATGAGGAGGATGAAGACATGGAGCAACTCTCCGGCCAAATTGAGGATATGACATGCAGTCATATCCTCGGTTCAGCATGGCTGGCCAGAGGACAGGGTAGATGATGAGGAGGAGGAGGAGGAGGAGGACAGCATGTTCAGTCATCGTGTTGGTCAGAATACTGAAGTGATGGCTGTTAAGAGTCTGGCGCACATGGCTGACTTTATGGTAAGCTGCCTGTCTCGTGACCCTCGCGTTAAGAACATCTTGGCCGACAATCATTACTGGTTGGTAACACTGTTAGACCCACGCTAAAAGGAGAACTTTATGTCTCTTATTCCCGAGGCGGAGAGGTCAGGCAAAATGCAGCAGTTCCAGAAGGCCATAGTCACGGAAGTAGGCAAAGCATTCCCCTCACAAAACGCTAGCGGCATAGGTCAGGAATCAGTGGACAACCAAGGCGTACAGCTGAGAGGGGCACAAGTCCAATCCGCCAGAGGTAGGCGAACAGTCTTTAAGATGTGGGACAGTTTTCTCAGCCCCTCACATACCACAGCCCCTGAGGTGCGGGGTAGTGCCACAAGAAATTCTAAGTTTGCCCAGATGCTCAAGGAGTACCTTGCAGATCGAACAACTGTACTCCGACATTCCTCTGTGCCTTACAAATAATGGGTATCCAAGCTGGACACGTGGCATGAATTGGCTCTCTACGCCTTGGAAGTCCTGGCCTGCCCTGCCGCTAGCGTTTTGTCAGAGCGTGTTTTTAGTGCCGCAGGTGGAATCATTACAGATAAACGCACCCGCCTGTCAACTGAAAATGCTGACAGGCTGACTCTGATCAAGATGAACAAGGGTTGGATTGGGCCAGACTTCACCAGCAAATGACAGCGGAATTTAAAGTTTGTAACGGGAATTTGCCATGTACCTCCACTCACCCATGGGTACACACTTCTGGACTTTGGCTAATCGCTGGACTGCTCCTCCTTCTCCTCATGCGCCACCATGATGACCGTTACAATAGTTAGGCCGTTGTTTCAGGTATACCCCCAGTGGTAAATTTTTTCGCCCATTCTTTCAGAATGGACATTACAACGACAGGAGACCCGCTCCTTTGCAATGGGAACAATGTTTTGAGGCCCTCATGCACGTCTCTATCCAGTGACAATGTGGAGCCTCCCAATTTTTGGCTGCCCTGCCATAGGGCTATACTACAATAGACCCACTTCTTTACAATGGGCACTTCAGGTTTACAGGCCATCATGCACGTCTCTATCCAGGGACAATGTGGAGCCTGACGCTGCCACCGACAGCCACACATGTGCGGTTTTTAAATGCAAGCACGGACGCAATAAGAACCTAACAGGTTTTTAGGAGCGACAATTACTGAGAAGTCTGACACTATCAGACACTGCTGACTGACGTGTATTATTCAATAGACTTGTGCGTTATATACTAGTTTGTGCAAAACGTGCACCTGTACGCTGCCACCGACAGGCACACACGTGCGTTTTTTAAATGCAAGCACGGACGCACTAAGAACCTAACAGCTTTTTAGGAGCGACAATTACTGAGAAGTCTGACACTATCAGACACTGCTGATTGACGTGTATTATTCACTAGACTTGTGCGTTATATACTAGTTTGTGCAAAACGCACACAAGTGCACCTGTACGCTGCCACCGACAGGCACACACGTGCGGTTTTTAAATGCACGCACGGACGCACTAAGAACCTAACAGGTTTTTAGGAGCGACAATTACTGAGAAGTCTGACACTATCAGGACTGTTTTAGACTGTGTACACCAGCCCCAGATATGATGAAGGCTGGTATACGGTCACCACTAGGAATGGCTATATACCCTGCCTGCCTGCCTGTATACTGCTACAATAGTCCTGACAAGGACTCTTCTGGTCACTAGTCTGTATTCCGACCTGGCTATACCCTGCCTGTATACAGCAACAATAGTCCTGAGAAGGACTCTGCTACTGTACTCCGACCTGGCTATACCCTGCCTGCCTGTATACAACTAGAATAGTCCTGAGAAGGACTTCTGGTCACACTGTTTGCAGCCCTGCTACGGAAATAACTATAAAGGGCCGCAAACCTTTCCCTGAAGCAGCAACACTCTCCCTGCACTGACTGCCTGGATGGCTGTGTGCAGAGCACAGCGCGCCCGCCGGTATAAAGGCTCGGTCACGCTGTGCAGGCCGGCCAATCACTGCAATTCCATAACTAACAGGGCTGTGGCATTGCAGTGGTCTGCTAGCCAATCCCTGCATGAGGGCTGGCTCTCAAAAGAGCGCCAACATGCAGGGATGAAGACCACGAGTACAGCACGAGTATCGCGAGATTACTCGGTCCCCGCCGAGTAGCCCGACTACAGTGATACTCATGCGAGTACCGAGTAGTGACAAGCATACTCACTCAACACTAATAAAAAAGCATAAATTACTATAAAACATGGCACAATATAAATTATATAGTTTAATAAAAATTGGACAACCCTTGCTTTGGGCAGATTTTTTACTGCAAACCAAAGTTTTGGTGTGTTTTATTTTGAAAAGATTTGATCAACTCTATTGCTAGTCATTTACCTATGGCTGTTACCAATGATTACATCAGAAATATGGTCTGTATGCCTAATTGTCCATTGAGCATCTTTCACATTTTTTTATTGCTACCAGTACGAAAGGCTGTCATTGGCCTTTAATGACCGACATCTACTTAATCTACTTACCTACCCTATATTTTTTTTCTGCCTTGCAGTTTCCGACTCCCGGCTGCTCCCTGTGTTTTCTAGTTCTATACTGTTCTAATTATAACAGGTATGTTACTGCTGGCCCAACACTGCCAGACATATCCTTCCCTTAAGCGGGCTTTACACGCTATGATATATCTATCGAGATGTCGGCGGGGTCACGTCGTAAGTGACGCACATCCGGCATCGTTAGTGATATCGTAGCATGTGACAGCTATGAACGAGCAGAAATACTCACCTTCTAGTTCATCGTTGACACGTCGCTCATTTTCTAAAAATCGAACGTCCTGTTGTTCAATGTTCCCAAGGCAGCACACGTCGCTCCGTGTGACACCCCGGGAACGATGAACTGCAGCTTACAGGCGGCCGCTGGCAATGCGGAAGGAAGGAGGTGGGCGGGATGTTACGTCCCGCTCATCTCCGCCCCTCCGCTTCTATTGGCCACCTGCCGTGTGACGTTGCGGTGACGCCGTACGTCCCTCCCACTTCAGGAAGTGTATGTTCGCCGCCCACAGCAAGGTCGTTTAGAGGGTAAGTACGAGTGACGGGGGGGTTACAGCCCGTGCCGTAAACGATGGGGGCAGGTACAATCACAAATGCGATTGCACGATTAATTGTAACATGTAAAGCAGGCTTTACTGGTTGTATTTTTATACAGTGCAGCTTTTTGGGATTCCAATGCGACTAGTCGAGCAAACGTCTTCTGCTCTTATACAGTTTGTTGTGTAGCCATACAACTCAGCTGCTGAGAAATGTACTATGTTGTAAAAAATGAACATGTAGCTGCTCCCATGATATGGTACATTTTTTCACAGCTAGCTGAAAAGTCATTGCTCCTTCTTTATGAAAACAACAAACAGGCTCAATCTCCTTTATAGAAAAAGGATCATTTTTGTTTTGCTAGATACAAAGTCTTTTTAACCTTTAATCATTTTGAGAATAGCAAACCTAATGCAAATCCCAAAAAAAAGGATATTTTCACTTCCTTACTTTCTAAAAAGCACACCTGTTTTTCCTCCATAAATAAGGAAAAATAGCAACAAAAAGAGGAATAAATATCCTCCAAATATTAAGCATTACTTACAGCAAAGAAGGGCAGCAGTTGTGAATTGCCCAGGCCAAAAACTACTACTTCAGCAGGATGCAGCTAAACCCCCACTAAGTGGAGGTATCACAGGTGCAGGAGGAGCAAATCACACACACACTTCCAAAACTTAGAGGGGGCCATTGCTGAATGGTAAAACTGCACACTGATGGCTTGCATAGAGCGCTGTTCACACATGCAGATGCACAGTCAAAAACCTGCAGCCTATTAGGTGACACCCATACTATTAGATCAGGCGGGCTGCCAAGCTGTACTCAATCTGTGCATCATACAGGGACAGGAACTCTAATATGCAAGGCCTGACTGAAAGGGGCCTGGCTGCATCCTGTACTCCTGTACAAAAAATGTTAGGTTTTAGTTGGTATTATGGCCACAATGCAAAAGTCTACAACCCTCATCATGGGAACCTCATGCTTGTAGGTCCCTACACTATATATAAAAATAACAACAAAAAGAGGAATAAATATCCTCCTGCTATTTTTACACATAGCGTAGGGACCTACAAGCATGAGGTTCCCATGACGAGGGTTTCAGGCTTCCATATTGTGGCCATAATACCAACTAAAACCTCATTTTTTTGTACAGGATACAGACAGGCCCCTTTCTGTTAGGCCTTGAATGTTAAAGTTCCTGTCCCTGTATGGTGCACAGATAGATTACAGCTTGGCAGCCCACCTGATCTAATAGTATGGGCGTCGCCTAATAGGCTGCATCTGCATGTGTGAACAGTGCTCTATGCAAGCCATCAGTGCGCAGTTTTTTCATCCAGCAATTGCCCACTTCATTTCTTGGAAGTGTGCGTGATTTGCTCCTCCTGCACCTATGAGGCCTCCACTTAGTGGGGGTTTTGCTGCATCCTGCTAGAGTACAAGTTTTTGGCCTGGGCGATATACAACTGCTGCCCTTCTTTGCTGTAAATAATCCTCCATAAAAAAAGGTATAATTTTTCGATTGTATTGTGAAAATGCTTATCCCATCTTCATTTAACAAAGTAAAAAACTCTTATCGTTATCCAAACAGGGAATATCTTTGTACCATGCCATGTAAAAACAAATCATCTTCAATTAGGACCACCTGTGTATTAACACCAGAAAGATTGCCCCCTAAAAAGAAAAGGGATAATTTTTCATCAATTTTTACAAATTAAGTAGATAAAAAAATATAAGCGTGTGTTTTTAAATAGTCTATTGATTGCCACACTTTACCGTCTGTTTACATCTAGCCAAATAGGCTGAAGTCACTTGGACATTAAAAAGGCTGAGTTTACCTTAATATTCTCAAGAGAAATGGATACAATCCTATGAGACTTCAAAGAGTTCTACACTTCTTTTCTTAAGGGGGCTTTACACGTAACAACATCGCTGACGAGATGTCGTTGGGGTCACTGAATTCGTGATGCACATCTGGCCTCGTTAGCAATGTCGTTGCGTGTGAAAGTCAGGAACTACTATTAACGATCTAAAATGCTCATCATATCGTTGATTGTTCACACGTTGTTCTAATCTCAAATATCGTTGTTGCTGCAGGTACGATGTTGTTCGTCGTTCCTGCGGCAGCACACATCGCTATGTGTGACACCGCAGGAACGAGGAACAACATCGTACCTGCATCCGCCGGCAATGAGGAAGGAAGGAGGTGGGCGGCATGTCCCAGCCGCTCATCTCTGCCCCTCCGCTTCTATTGGGCGGCCGCTTAGTGACGCTGCTGTGACACTGAATGAACCGCCCCCTTAAAAAGGAGGTGGTTCGCCGGCCACAGCGATGTCGCTAGACAGGTAAGTCCGCGTGACGGGTCCGAGCGATGTTGTGCACCATGGGCAGCTATTTGCCCGTGATGTACAAACGACGGGGACAGGTGCTTTCACCAGTGATATCGCTAGCGATGTCGCTGCATGTAAAGTAGCCTTTAGATTAGATGATTTGTGATATTCAGATTCACGACAAATTTATTCACTGTGAATCAAATTTTTAGACAACTTTGGCAAAGCCGGTGAATTAAAATTTCATATGATCTACTCAAATGTCCAGTGGTCACACCAATCATTGATATAGATTTAACCTTTGCTTGTTCACTTTTAATTTGGTCACTTGTTAAGCATAAACTAGTAATACTTCTATTACTGAAAGTATTCTTACTTTGCATCCTTCTTTCCACACCTATCTATACATTTGCAAGGTATTTACATATATATTTTACGTACATCTATATTTTATATTAATTGTACATTAATATTTTATTTATATTTTTTACGATTTGTTTAGGATAAAATTAATACACTTAATAAATGTTGTTGGATTTGAGTCTTGGGGGAAATTCTTCCCCTGGTGGATGCAGCCCTCTAATGACTAATGACTTGCTGCCGGGTCTCTGTGGATACATGTGCAGTAACAGAATATCTAACATAAGTATATAAAGGATCATTATCTTATGAATTTACTTTTAATCTCTTTAGGTCCTGGATTAGCGCGTAGCATGAATACATTGAAAATACAGAGACATGACATTGCTATTTGTAAATATTGTTTATTTTACCTAAATGAGGAGAAGTATAGCATGAATGAAATGAGAGTCCGGCAGCAATGGAGCCTGATGTAGGTGACATTTATTACTCTTTCCAAAAGTATAATCTTAAATAACCAAGCATAAATCTTTACCTAATATTTATTTTGATTTTATTAATCAAATTACAAGTAAACTTGACTATATTTACTGAAACGGATTTTAACATTAATATTTTTATTATTGTTTATTTTATTTTTGATCAAAAACAGGTGACCAACCTGACTGTGGTGACCGAGTTCATCCTCCTGGGATTTCAGGGCGGCCGAACCTTCAGAATTGTGTTCTTCGTTCTTCTCCTTGTGACTTACTGTACAACGTTATTTGGAAACCTCTTGATCATCACACTGGTTTTCTATAATAAGAGCCTCCAGTCGCCCATGTACTTCTTCATCACACAACTATCTATGAATGACATTTTACTGATCACCGACATTGTACCAAACATGTTCTACATTCAAAGCAATAATAGGGGTGCCATTACTTTTGCTGGGTGTATTGCTCAGTTTTACTTCTTCAGCGCCTCCGAGACCTGTGAGTGTTTCCTCCTCACCATGATGTCTTATGACAGATATTTAGCCATCTGTAAACCTTTGCGGTACCCTTCTATAATGAACACGACCCATTACAGAACATTAGTAGCCATCACGTGGATATTCAGTTATGTGATTATATTGGTTGACACTATATCGACATCGCAGTTATCTTTCTGTAAATCAAACCTTATTGACCATTTCTTTTGTGACCTCGCTGCTTTGTTAGAAATTTCTTGCTCCGACCCTTACATTCTGCAATTAGAGGTGTCTATTCTTAGCGTTCCTATCATCCTCCTTCCATGTACGATAATCATACTTTCCTATTCTTATATATTTTTTACCGTTCTTCACATTCAGTCTAATTCTGGTAGACACAAAGTCTACTCCACCTGTAGCTCGCACCTGATAGTGGTCTCCATATTTTACTGGTCGGCATTCAGTGTTTATGTTCTACCTATAAAAAATGAATCCGTGAACATGGTTAAAATCCTATCACTTCTGTACACCGTGGGAACGCCGTTGATAAACCCCATTATATACAGTCTGAGGAACAGAGATATCAAAATGGCATTCTATAACCACATCAGAAGACATATCTGTACCTGAGTGTGTTGAGGTTTAGGATTTCGTGGTTTGATGATACAAAAGGTGACTTTACATGTAATGAGAGTTAGAGCATATGTGTAGAGCTGCAGTTATAGGTAAAACAGCAAAGTTTGACCTAAAACATCAACACAAAATGATATCACATGATTGGACAAAATAAAGCACCTGTGAAAAACTGTTATGTTCCCACAGCGACTTCTGCTTCGATGACCAGGCGACGCCGTGTCCCTGCCGTGGATGGTCCTGGTGATGGAAGAGGAGTCGATGCCAGCGGTGCCGGTTGACTCAGGCTCCGCTCATCCACTAGGCTGGGTTTCCTTGGCACCTGCAGTACCATTGGCTGACTGTAGGTGGCGTGTCTCTTCCAGCTGAAGTTATTAACATTCAGCTGCAACCAATGGGAAGATACCAAAACCTTCTTATTCCCCCTCCTGTCTGCTGACCACTGCCAGAGATAGTTTTGTATTCCTGGTTCCTGTCCCACCCTGTTCTGTTTAGTGATTCGGGTGTTCGGACATCTGCTTGTTTCCTGACTACCCTTCTGTCTGCTGTTTATGTACCTCGCTGCCCGATCAGGATTTCACCTCTGCTTTGTTTTCTGAATACGTCCTTGCCTGCCCATTCTGTCCCTGTTTTGCATTTCCCGGTTCGACACTGCCTGACTACGTCTCTCATCTGCACTGCAGTCTTCCACAGGCAGTGATCACCGAGGCTCTGTGTAATTCCCAATTCCTGTAGAGGGGTTAATGGGTTTCAGGTTCTCGGGGTCCTGCTTTGTGAGCAGCTTTCCTCTATCCTGTCCATAACAGCCCGTCTGAGTCTGTGGATCCAGGCAGGCATTACAAGAAGCTGTTTAGATGGTGCTGCAAAAGCAAACAAGATTCTAGGGTGCATAAAAAGAGAGATTAGATCCTGGGATCCCAACATATTGTTATCCCTCTATAAATCACTTGTAAGGCCACATCTGGAATACGGGATCCAGTTTTGGGCTCCACATTTTAAAAAGGACATTCAGAAGTTAGAGTCAGTTCAAAGGCGGCAACTAGACTATTACAAGGAATGGAGGCCGCCCGTATGATGAGGAATGGAAGGCCTCCCATATGATGACAGGTTGAAAAAGTTAGATATGTTTAGCTTAGAAAAAAGACGTCTCAAAGGAGATCTCATTTATATGTATAAATACATGTGTGGTCAATATAAAGGACTGGCACATGACTTATTTCTTCCAAAGACAATACTAAGGACCAGGGGGCACTCACTGCGAGTGGAAGAAAAGCGATTCCGGCAGCTAAATAGGAAAGGGTTCTTTACAGTTAGAGCGGTCAGACTGTGGAATGCCGACCACAAGAGGTAGTAATGGCAGATACTATAACAGCTTTTAAAAAAGGGCTGGATGATTTCCTCAGTACACACAACATTGTTGGTTATAAATGAGTTTGTGACAAATATATAGTTGGTAAAGGAAGGCTGAACTAGATGGATCTAGGTCCTTTATCAACCTATGTAACTATGTAAGTGTCTAAAATATTTGATCATAAAAAGCAAAAAATGATGAATCCCAAAGTTCCATAGTTGTAAAGGTTGAAAAAAGGCATTGGTCTATCAAGTTAAACCTTTCTACATCAGCTCTACAAACTTTATTGTGAGTATGTATAACATACAATGCCATTTTTTGTGAGAGAAGCATCCAGGGTTTCTAGAAAAGCTGTTCTAGTATCTGACATTACTACCTCTTGTGGTCACATTCCACAGTCTGACTGCTCTAACTGTAAAGAACCCTTTCCTATTTAGCTGTCGGAATCGCTTTTCTCAGGCAGTGAGTGCCCCCTGGTCCTTAGTACTGTCTTTGGAAGAAATAAGTCATGTGCCAGTCCTTTATATTGACCACAGATGTATTTATACATATAAATGAGATCTCCTCTGAGACGTCTTTTTCCTAACCTAAAAAAATCCAACAAATTCAACCTGTCATCATACCGCCTTTGAACTGAGTCTAACTTCTGAATATCTGTACTAAAATGTGGAGCCCAAAACTGGATCTCATATTGTAGATGTGGCCTTACAAGTGATTTATAGAGGGGTAACAATACGTTGGGATCACGGGATCTAATCTCTTTTTATACACCCTAGAATCTTGTTTGCTTTAGCAGCTGCTGCTTGACATTGAGTGCTGCTGCTCAGCTTATTTGTAATGAGAATACCCAAGTCCTTCTCCTGTTCTGTAGTCCCAATTAATTTGAGTAGAAGCAATAATCTTATATGAACTATGATGACTGTCTGATTAACAACAATAAAATTACATAGTCTGTGACTTTGGGAAGTGGAGCCTTATTGTGAAAATTTCTATTTGTAAAATTGAAAAAATGGGCCAGCACACGGGTTGGTAAAAGTACAACGTAGGTGTGCATTGACACTGAAGCCATTATAGAAATACCTAGGCTAATATAAATATATATATATATATATATATATATATATATATATATATATATATATATATATATATATATATATATATATATAATTATGATAACTAATTAACCTTAAATGGAAAAGTTTTTTTCTGATTTCATGTCATATAGTGAGAAAAACATGTATGTGTGTTTCTTTTAGATAGTGTATATAAGCTTTTGGAATCAAGATCATTATATACTATCCAAAAGTTTGGACACACCTTCTCATCTCTAGAATAACTGTTAAGAGGAGACTTTGTGCAGCAGCCTTCATGGTAAAATAGCTGCTAGGAAACCTCTGCTAAGGACAAGCAACAATCAGAAGAGACTTGTTTGGGCTAAAGAACACAAGGAATGCACATTAGACCAGTGGAAATCTGTGCTTTGGTCTGATGAGTCCAAATTTGAGATCTTTGGATCCAACCACCGTGTCTTTGTAGAAAAGGTGAACGTGACTCTACATGCCTGGTTCCCATTATGAAGCATGAAGGAGGAGGTGTGATGGTGCGGGGGGGGGGTGCTTTGCTGGTGACACTGTTAGGAATTTATTGAAAATTGAAGGCATACTGAACCAACATGCCTACCACAGCATCTTGCAGCGGCGTGCTATTCCATCCGGTTTGCGTTTAGTTGAATTATCATTAGTGATGAGCGAGTATGCTTGTTACTTCTCGGTACTCGCACGAGTATCACTGTACATGGGCTACTCGGCGGGTACCGAGTAATTTCGCGATACTCGTGCTGTACTCGTGGTCTTCATCCCTGCATGTTGGCGCTCTTTTGAGAGCCAACCCTCATGCAGGGATTGGCTGGCAGACCACTGCAATGCCACAGCCCTGTTAGTTTCGAAATTGCAGTGATTGGCCGGCCTGCACAGCGTGACCGAGCCTTTATACCGGCGGGCGTGCTGTGCTCTGCACACAGCCATCTCATATTCCCTGCTTTCCCCGCCCACAGGCGCCTATGATTGGTTGCAGTGAGACACGCCCCCACACTGAGTGACAGGTGTCTCACTGCACCCAATCACAGCAGCCGGTGGGCGTGTATATACTGTGCAGTAAAATAAATAAATAAATAATTAAAAAACCGGCGTGCGGTCCCCCCAATTTTAATACCAGCCAGATAAAGCCATACGGCTGAAGGCTGGTATTCTCAGGATGGGGAGCTCCACATTATGGGGAGCCCCCCCAGCCTAACAATATCAGTCAGCAGCCGCCCAGAATTGCCGCATACATTATATGCGACAGTTCTGGGACTGTACCCGGCTCTTCCCGATTTACCCTAGTGCGCTGGCAAATCGGGGTAATAAGGAGTTAATGGCAGCCCATAGCTGCCACTAAATCCTAGATTAATCATGTCAGGCATCTCCTCGAGATTCCTTCCATGATTAATCTGTAAATTACAGTTAAAAAACACACACACCAGAAAAAATCCTTTATTAGAAATAAAAAACAATAACAAAGTCCCTCATCACCAATTTATTAACCCCAACAAAGCCCTCCATGTCCGGCGTAATCCACGGACCTCCAGCGTCGAGTCCAGCTCTGCTGCATGGAGGTGACAAGAGCAGCAGAATACACCGCCGCTCTGGTCAGCTTCACACAGCAACTGAGGTGAGTAGCGCGATTAGCTGCTGTCAGTCAGGTAACTCACGGCCACCGCTGGATCCAGCGGTGGCCGCGATTAACCTCAGTGACAGCTCAGCTGATCGCTATACTCACCTCAGTTGCTGCGTGGAGCTGACCGGAGCGGCGGTGAGTAGCGCGATCAGCTGAGCTGTCACTGAGGTTACCCGCAGCCACCGCTGCATCCACCGCTGGATCCAGGTAACCTCAGTGACAGCTCAGCTGATCGCGCGGCTGTCTTCAGTTGCTGTGTGAAGCTGACAAGAGCGGCGGTGTATTCTGCAGCTCCTGTCACCTTCATGCAGCACAGCTGGATGCGACGCTGGAGGACTGTGGAGTACGCCGGACATGGAGGGTTTGTCGGGGTTAATAAATTGGTGATGAGGGACTTTGTTAGTGTTTTTTATTTCTAATAAAGGATTTTTTCGGGTGTGTGTGTCTTTTAACTGTAATTTACAGATTAATCATGGAAGGAATCTCGGGGAGACGCCTGACATGATTAATCTAGGATTTAGTGGCAGCTATGGGCTGCCATTAACTCCTTATTACCCCGATTTGCCAACGCACCAGGGCAAATCGGGAAGAGCCGGGTACAGTCCCAGAACTGTCGCATGTAATGTATGCGGCAATTCTGGGCGGCTGCTGATTGATATTGTTAGGCTGGGGAGCTCCCCATAACGTGAAGCTCCCCATCCTGAGAATACAAGCCTGCAGCCGTATGGCTTTATCTGGCTGGTATTAAAATTGAGGGGACCGCACGCCGTTTTTTTTAATTATTTAATTATTTATTTCACTGCACAATATACACACACACACCGGCTGCTGTGTTTGGGTGCAGTGAGACACCTGTCACTCAGCATGGGGGCGTGTCTCACTGCAACCAATCATAGGCGCTGAAAAGCAGGAAAGCAGGGAATACGAGATTGTTTAATGAACAGTTTAGTGAACAGCTGTGCAGCGCCGCGGCAGTGATCGGGGAACAGTAAGTAAGAGAGAGGGGGGAGACTGACCGACAGACTGTGAGAGGGGGACAGACAAGACAGAGAGAGACAGACAGAGCGATACCGACCGACGGGAGATAGAATGAAAAAAAAAAGGACCGACATCGCTAGTAAAAAGCACAAAACGTGCGTTTTGGACATCGGAGTGCCACACAATGTTTTACGTAAAATCTTTCATGTATTAATCTCAAAAAGTAACATACACCAGCTCTATCTCACTATTGGGTATGTGCCCTTAACATTTCCGCCATGAAAATTCATTTTGGTGTCATTTTGGAAGGTTTTCTGGTGAGTCCATAAAAATGGCGTAAAACTCGGACAAAATTGTTCACAGCTGTGACTTTTGAGTGATAAATGCTTCAAGGGGTCTTCCCCATGCTGTTGCCATGTCATTTGAGCACTCTTCTGAGACTTTTGTGACATTTTTAGGGTTTCTACATGCTGCCGGGGGTCATTTCAGAAAAATACTCGGGTCTCCCATAGGATAACATTGGGCTCGGTGCTCGGGCCGAGTACACGAGTATCTTGGGATGCTCGGCCCGAGCCTCGAGCACCCGAGCTTTTTAGTACTCGCTCATTACTAATTATCATTTTTTATTTTTCAGCAGGAAAATGACCCCAAACACACCTCCAGGCTGTGTAAGGTCTATTTGACTGAGAAGGAGAGTGATGGGGTGCAACGCCAGATGACTTGGCCTCCACAGTCATCAGACCTGAACCCAATCGAGATGGTTTGGGGTGAGCTGGACCGCAGAGTGAAGGCAAAAAGGCCAACAAGTGCTAATCATCTCTGGGAACTCCTTCAAGACTGTTGGAAGACCATTTCCGGTGACTACCTCTTGAAGCTCATCAAGAGAATGCCAAGAGTGTGCAAAGCAGTAATCAAAGCAAAAGGTGGCTACTTTGAAGAACCTAGAATATAAGACATATTTTCAGTTGTTTCACACTTTTTTGTTAAGTATTTCATTCCACATGTGATAATTCATAGTTTTGATGCCTTCAATGTGAATCTACAATTTTTAGAGTCATGAAAGTAAAGAAAACTCCTTGAATGAGAAGGTGTGTCCAAACGTTTGGCCTGTACTGTGTGTGTGTATATATATATATATATATATATATATATATATATACCCTTATACATATATTTTGTTCCTCCTTACTAATAAAAAGAGTTTGGATTCTCAAGGCTCTTCATTGCCACAGTGCAACCCACCTAAATGTGAAAGTTTCAATTGTTGATAATATTAATTTGAACAAAAAAAACTATTTCCTCGAGGCTTTAGGCAGAAGCACCAGCTTTTTACAGTGTTTTAGATGTCTACACAGAGCTCCTTCAAGTGTGCACTACCTTTGCATTTACTTACCACTTACTGGATGGCATTACCCTATTTGTATGTATGTATTTCTTTACCTTTTTCTACCGTTCTGATCATAGCCTTCTCTGAAAATCAGCTGATTTCCAAATTACTTAGGAATTAAGAGTAGAATTTAAATCAAATCAGGCAATGGATGTCGAGTTGTGAAGAGCCAGCAGCAGCCCGGTATAAAACATGATGGACAGGCTGTAGATTCGCGAATTTATAGGAGTGGAATCATTGGCAGAAGCAGAACAATGTCCAACAAAATGGACAGGCAGACCGATGCTATTGCTAAACTAATCAGTGGAATCAGCCATATCTGTAAAATATCCTCTTTAGTTCATGCTTGATTCATTTTTTATAAATGTAAGTTTTTCACATTTTTGCAGAAAAATCCTTTGTAGTTGAGTATGAAAAAAATCCCCTGTCATCCTGAATACACTTGATGACTGTAAACTTGAAGAGGGAAAAGACAGATTTCCCATTGAAAACTTGGCCAGTTCTTGCCAGTTCTTGCCACTGGTTTAATCAGCTGACTCCTATATCTATGGGTAAAGGGGGCTTTACACGCAGCGACATCACTAGCAATGTTGCTCGTGAAAGCACCTGCCCCCGTCGTTTGTGCGTCACGGGCAAATCGCTGCCCGTGGCGCACAATATCACTATGACCCGTCACACGTACAGAGGGCAAGAGAGCCCTATAAGGGCGAACAAGCCCATGACAATCTGGAGGGGGCTAGGGTCTGAAGGGGTTAATGTTTGGAATGCAGAAGTGTGCATTTTATGGGGTTATGGGATTGGTGGAAAGGGGGCAGTTGTGATTGGGGGGATAGGGTAGGAGGCTGGCTGATCAGGGGGGTATATAGGTGGGGTGAGGGAGTGGTTACCTCCTCTTGCTGCAGGAAGATCAGCGTGGCCACTTGCTGCTGGAAGTGCTGGTGGTCATCATCATCATCGGGAGAGCTGCAGGATTTCTGCCTTGGAGGCCCTGATGGAGATGGTCCGGGGAGCCTCTGGAGTGCTGGGAGTCGAGGCACTGAGTGAGCAGCTGGCTGCAGTGTGCGCTCCCGGTCCGGTGGTGCCTGATCCTGCACCTCGGCCTGAGCTGCGCGCTCAGGCTCGCGGCCACCGGAACGCTACTCCCGGGCTGGGGGAATTAGAATGCAGTTACGGAGCCCCCTCGGGGACCCTCCGGCACAGGGGAACCCGCGGATATTCCCCGGTTCCACTCCAGTCACCGGGAGGAATCCACATCTGTGACCTTGTGAGCCGGAAGTGGGCGGAGCTATACTGAGGCCTACTTCCGGTTCGCGGCCTGCAAGGACCCAGACCAGCCGTACGGCAGCCCCCGGTGATGTGCGGGCCGGGGGGCAGAGCCCAGCTTGAGGTGGCAGCAGTGGAGACTCCCTGCAGGCCGCAGGGGAGCCGCCCGCGGCGGAATCGGCAGTGGGCTGGAGAGAGCGAGAAGCCAGAGGACGGCAGCCAGGGAGGAGGGGATGGTGGTTCCTGCAGTCGGCAGGGCCACAGACTGCGATCAATGTTGACGGTCCCCTCCAGCGGGGGATCTGGCTGGAGGGCGGACCCGGCAGACAACGGAGTGGATACGGCCTTCCTGCAGCCGACAGGGAGGGACACATCTGAGGATGGCCGATGGAGCAGTAGCTTCACAGATGGGCAGCGATCCGGCAAGGGCTGATGGCGGCAGGACGCCGCGTCCGTTAAAAAGGCGGACGACCAGCAGGAGACAGTTGGCAGAGCAGGGGCGAAGACCGCGGGGGTTGATGGCCACTGGGAGCGGTTTGTCCCTCCGAGGGTCCGCCCTGAGGATGCCAGCAGCACCACGGATTCCGCCAATGAGGAACGTCGAATGGAAGCATCTGGAGGAGAGGAGCGACAGCAGGAATATCGCTTCATGGCTGCTCCAGGATTGGACCAGAGGCAGCCCGGTGAGAGATCATCGATTGTGCATAATGTTGTGGGTTCTGGGGGTGGGGGGGTCGGTTGCGGCTGTAAGTACATGTTTCGGGGGTTGGTGGCAAAGTGATCGGGAGCAAGCGGGCCGTGTTTCCGGCGGGTGCATGAGTGGGCCCCACTGGGGCTGGGCAATCGGTTGCAGCGGTACAGGAGGAAGGGGTGCAGGGAGTTTGAGTTGCGGTTGCGGTGGAAGCAGAATAAGTGGCCGGGGTTGCACCTGGGGTTGAGACGGCGAAGGAGAAGGATGCAGACAAGGAGAAAGAGGATGAGGTAGTTCGTTAGATGACAGGGCGCGGAGCAAAGTGTACGTGTGCTTCGAGAGTCCGCTAGGGGTCCATTTGAAGAAGGAGGTGAGGGAAACAATTTGGAAGGGGGAGGATGGGGAAATATTTTCCCTGCTCCCCCTGGAGAAGTTTAATCTTGATTAAAGTTAAACCAAGAGATTAAAAGAAGGAAAAAGAGGATGAGGAGAAGAGGAGATATAGGCTCATCCCCAGAATCTTTCCTAATTGGCTGAAAACGTTTGCCATACTAGCTAGTATCATCAGGGAGAAGGAGCCGGAGCATTGCTCTGCCCCTTTTAGGCTATATGGATTCCAGTGGGGAGGCATATCGAGTGTACAGAGGTTTGGGGTGGTTAAGATAGGATGAGCAGTTCCGGCAACGGAAGGCTCTGCGTCCTGGCCTTAGATGGGACCACAAGGATATATCCTTGTGGATGCGGTTGATGACGGCTCTGGCTCAGTTCTTTCGTGGGGGTGCCGGGATCCCGGGTATGAGCAACGGGTCGCCGGCTGGCAAAAGAAAGGGGGCATGTTGACAGTTTAATGAGGGGCACTGCAAGTTTGGGGCCTCGTGTCAGTTCAAGCATGAGTGTTGCGATTGCTGAGGTGCCCACCCGTTGGTCAGGTGTTTTAAAAAGAAAAGGGGAAGTCAGGGGAAGGGGCTGGAAAGAGGGAGGATGCCAGTGAAAGAAGAGGCGATGCTTCCCTATTTAAATAGGTATCTGGATGTGCAGGCGGCAGGGTTATTGCGGCACAGTTTTGGCTGACGGTTGCAGGTTCTCGTTTGTTTCTAGGGCCCCAGTTTTCACCCAGGTAATTTGAGGTCTGCAACGGAACACCCGGAAGTTGGGAGGGACAAGCTAGCTAAGGAGGTGGAGTTAGGTCGGATGGCGGGTCCATATAAGGACCCTCCATTCCCTAACTTCTGGATTTCGCCATTGAGGGGTTGTGCCCAAGAAAGAGCCGATGAAATTCAGTCTCTTACATCAGTTATCTTACCCGGACAGGTTGTCGGTTAATAATGGGATCTCACCGGGTCTGTCCGCAGTTTCTTGCATTTCATTTGCTAGGGCGTTTGAATTAGTGCGAGCGGCAGGACAGGGGGTGTTGATGGCGAAATCAGATGTGGAAGCGGCTTTTCGCTTGCTTCCGGTCAATCCAGATAGCCATCATTTGTTGCGGTGCATGTGGAATGAAGAATATTATGTGATCGCTGCCTGCCCATGGGTTGTTCAATTTCTTGTGCTTATTTTGAAGCATTTAGTTCCTTTCTGGAATGGGAAGTGCGGGACGTGGCAGGGGTTCATTCAGTAATTTACTATCTGGATGATTTTTTGTGCGTTGGGTCGGCGGGTTCCTCGTTTTTTTCCTTGTTATTGTTTACTTTGGAGCAGAATGCGCTGAGTTTTGGTTTGTCGTTGGCAAAGGAAAAAATGGAAGGACCAGCGACGGTTTTTATGTTTCTTGGGCATCAAAATCGATACGGTTGCCATGGAGTGCCGGCTGCTAGAAGAGAAGTTGGTGGATTTAAAGCATCTGTTAGAGCATTATATCAGGCAAGAAAGGTGAGGTTGAGGGTTTTGCAGCCGGTGTTAGGTAAATTGAATTTCGCATGTCGCATTATGCCAATGGGGTGGATATTCAATAGAAGATGGGCAAGTGCGACCTCAGGTGTCGTATCGCCAAATCACTTTGTTAGTGTGAAAAAGGTGATGAAAGGGGACTTGCTGGTTTAGACAAGTACCTTTTTGACAAGTACAATGGAAAGACGTTGTGGATGAGTATAACAATGTCCAATAGTCAGATGGAACTGTTTACGGATGCGGCAGGAGCAGTGGGTTTTGGAGCGATTTTCAGACTCACTGGGGTGTTGGGGAGTGGCCACGGCTGTGGAAGGAGAAGAGGTTGGTAAAAAAAAAAATAATCTGGCATTCCATCACTGCCATCTTTCCGATTGTAGTGGCAATCGAGTTGTGGGGTTCAGAATTTGTTGGGAAAAAAGGTTTGCTTGCACTGCAATAAGATGGCGGTGGTGCATGCTATTAACACTTTGTCAGCAAAATCACCCCCAGTAGTGGGGTATTTAAGGCATTTGGTGCTGCGTTGCTTGGATTTCAACATTTGTGTGGTGGCAAGGCGTGTGCTGGGGGTACAAAATTGGGGTGGCTGATGCACTGTTTTGATTTCAGTGTCGCAGGTTCAGGAGACTGGTGCCGGGGGTGGACGAGGATGGAGAACAATGTCCAGGCTGGCTGTGTGATCTGGCATCGGTGTCCCTTTCGAACGGATTAGGAGATCGGGGACCGAGGTCACTTGGTGCCGATATCAGTCGGTGTGGAAGAAATGGGAAGAATTGGAACGAGAGGGTTTAATGGAGCCTGGTTACAATGGACAGGTGTTGGGGGTTTTTGACGTTTGTTAGCGGAGATTTTTTGGCGGGCCAATCAGTGTCGGTGATGGGACACAGGTTGGCGGCACTAGCGTTTTTGTTTAAATTGCATGGGGGTACAGATGCTACAAAAGATTTTCTGGTGCGGCAAGCCATGAAAGGTTTTAGGAAAGGGTCGAGGGCTCGGGACACAAGAAGATCAATTTCTATTCACTTGTTGGCACTTATGGTGCGTTGCTTGGGTGAGGTGTTCATCACAGTTCACAGTATGAGCAGGCATTGTTTGCGGTGGCGTTTGTTTTGGTGTTTTTTGGTTCTTCTCGCATTAGTGAATTGATTAGTCCTGCAAAGCAGGTGGCAGGAGGCCTTTTAATAGGGGATGTGGGGCTGGGGGACGGTCGAGTTGAATGTACTTTGCACCGTTCCAAAGCGGATCAGATGGGTCGTGGACATTTGACGGTGTTGTATGGCATTCCAGGACACCACTGGTGTCCGGTTGCACAGGTGGCAGGTTTTTAAGGATGCGCGGGGCTTACCCTGGCTCCTTCCTGAGGCATGAGGACGGGTCATCGTTGTTCAAATTTCAATTTGTAGCAATATTGAAGTCTTGTTTGGCACGGGTGGGAGCAGTGCCAAGGAATCGCGTGAGGGTGATCGATTCAGTTTGGAGGTTAATAGGGGATGTTAATGGCTGTGCGGCATGTGGGTTTTTCTGTTTGTTAATGGTGTTTATAAGCTTATAGGTGTGTGTCTTGTTTGTGTACTCGGGCACTCCTACGTGTACTGGGGGGCGTTGCGGGCAGACGTGCATACGGACGGTCGACAACTCTGAATGGCGAGAGAGGAGGCGCGAGTAAAATGGATTGGAATTCGTGGTTTGATATGGGGGAGAGTATGTGCGAAGGTGGCATATTATGCTAGGGTTGACCAGGATCCCAATGTTTTAATTTACATGCGGGAGGAAACGATTTGGGAGTGCGGGCAGCCAGAGATTTGAAGCGGAAAATTAAGTTGGACCTTTGGCAGTGTGGTGAGAGTTTCCGGGTATCGTTTTCGTCTGGTCAGATATCGTGGCTCGGATGAGTTGGCGTTTTGCCAGGTCAGTCTGGCGGATTAACAGGGCACGTAGCAAGTTGAACAGGGCGAGTGGCCAGTTTGTAGCGTGGAATGGAGGCTTTGTCGTGCGGCACAGAGACTTAGAGGAGTCTTGCGTCCTGATACAGCAATGACATTTTGAAAATGAACGATTAGGTGAGTATTTCTGATCGTTAGCGGTCGCTCGTATGTTTCACACGCAGCAACGTCACTAACGAGGTCAGATGTGCGTCACGAATTCCGTGACCCCAAAACACAGTCTAGTTGTGGCTGAAGCCGGTTTTTCCGGAGCGTATCTCCGATAATATGCAATATGTTCACACAGCTATTGGTAAAACATGTCTATATACTGTAATCACTGCCGCTGTTTCGGCTACTTGTATCATCAGCAGCACTGGCACATTGACTCTGGACCTCCTCATCAGACAGGAAACTAGCCAGAAAAAAAGTCACACATATTTGAAAAATAAAAACATTTTAAAGCCATAGCAATTATAAAATAATGAAAAAAATGAAATTTGATTTCTGCAGCTTAGTAGAGATTATTTTTTTTTTATATTTTTAGTTGGATTTAAATTGATTTATGCCAAATAACTTGCGACAAAAATAAAGTACTTCCAATCATCATATTGTTTGAAAAAATGTATACAAGTCTTAGATCAACTAAACTATATCCACTAATTTCAATCTCTTTAATGCAAGCACAACGTTAAAGGATACCTGTCAACAGATTTTTACCTATTAAACTACACTGTGTGCAGAATTATTAGGCAAATGAGTATTGTGATCCCATGATACTTTTTATACATGTCGTCCTACTCCAAGCTGTATAGGCTGAGAGCCAACTACCAATTAAGTAAATCAGGTGATGTGCATCTCTGTAATGAGGAGGGGTGTGGTGTAATGACATCAACACCCTATATAAGGTGTGCTTAATTATTAGGCAACTTTCTTTCCTTTGGCAAAATGGGTCAGAAGAGAGATTTGACGGGCTCTGAAAAGTCCAAAATTGTGGGATGTCTTGCAGAGGGATGCAGCAGTTTTGAAATTGCCAAACTTTTGAAGCATGATCACCGAACAATCAAGCGTTTCATGGCAAATAGCCAACAGGGTTGCAAGAAGCGTGTTGGGCAAAAGAGACGCAAAATAACTGCCCATGAATTGAGGAAAATCAAGCATGAAGCTGCCAAGATGCCATTTGCCACCAGTTTGGCCATATTTCAGAGCTGCAACGTTACTGGGGTATCAAAAAGCACAAGGTGTGCCATACTCAGGGACATGGCCAAGGTAAGGAAGGCTGAAAAACCTCCACCTTTGAACAAGAAACATAAGAGAAAACGTCAAGACTGGGCCAAGAAATATCTTAAGACTGATTTTTCACAGGTTTTATGGACTGATGAAATGAGAGTGACTCTTGATGGGCCAGATGGATGGGCCAGAGGTTGGATCAGTAAAGGGCAGAGGCTCCGATGCCAGCAAGGTGGAGGTGGGCACTGGTATGGGCTGGTATCATCAAAGATGAACTTTTGGAACCTTTTCGGGTTCAGGATGGAGTGAAGCTCAACTCCCAGACCTACTGCCAGTTTCTGGAAGACAACTTCTTTAAGCAGTGGTACAGGAAGAAGTCGGTATCGTTCAAGAAAAACATGATTTTCATGCAGGACAATGCTCCATCACATGGATCCAACTAATCCACAGAGTGGCTGGCCAGTAAAGGTCTAAAAGATGAAAAAAAAAATGACATGGCCCCCTTGTTCACCTGATCTGAACCCCATAGAGAACCTGTGGTCCCTCATTAAATGTAAGATCTACAGGGAGGGAAAACAGTGCACCTCTGGGAACAGTGTCTGGAGGCTGTGGTGGCTGCTGCACGCAATGTGGATCGTAAACAGATCAAGCAACTGACAGAATCTTTGGATGATCGGCTGCTGGGTGTCATCATAAAGAAAGCTGGCTACATCGGTCACTTATTTTTTTGGGTTTTATTTTTGCATGTCAGAAATGTTTATTTCTAAATTTTGTGCTGTTATATTGGTTTATCTGGTGAAAATAAACAAGTGAGATGGGGATATATTTGTTTTTTATTAAGTTGCCTAATAATTATGCACAGTAATAGTTACCTGCACAAACAGATATCCTCCTAAGATAGCCAAATCTAAAAAAAACCCCTCCAACTGCCAAAAATATTAAGCTTTGATATTTATGAGTCTTTTGGGTTGATTGAGAACATTGTTGATCAATAATAAAAAAAAACCCTCAAAAATACAACTTGCCTAATAATTCTGCACGCAGTGTAAAAGAATCACCTTCTGCAGCTCCTGGGCTGCATTTTATGAAGGTGCACCTTGGCCCTGACTCCCCTCCAGACCCCAGAAATAACTTTATAAAACCTGGCCATTGGGTATGTTAATTACCTTGGTTGGCCAGATGTGCGGGCTCATTTTTTTCTCCTTTCCCCCCTCCTGCCGCTGATTGCCATCCTACTTACTTGATTGATGGGATGACGCCCTCCGTCATCCTCCTCGTCGCATTTTCAAATCTCGCGCCTGTGCAGTTAGGTTTGCTCGCGCAGGTGCAGTTTGATCTGCCATATCGCGGCCAGAGAAGAAAACATAGCCACCCTAGCTTGCGCCCGTGAGCTAAATGCCCAGGCGTGAGATTATGGGCATATACGAGCATGGCACTCGTGAGGTCATGCACAGCGCCAACCTCACCAGTGCCATGCTCGTACCCACCCATAATCTCGCGCCTGCGCATTTAGCTCACTGGCACAAGCTAAGGCAGCTATTTTTTCTGCTCTGGCCGCGATATGTCAGAGCGAACTGCGCCAGGCGTGAGATTTGAAAATGCGACGAGGAGGATGACGGAGGGCGTTATCCCGTCAATCAAGAAAGGAGGATGGCGATCAGCGGCAGGAGGGGGACAGGAGCAGAAAATGAGCCTACCCATTTGGCCAACAGAGGTAATTAGAATAGCTAATGGCCAAGTTTTATAAAGTTCTTTTTGGGGTCTGGATGGGGAGTCAGAGCCAAGGCGCACCTTCCTAGAATGCAGCCCAGGAGCTGGAGAAGGGGATTATTTTAGTTTAATAGGGATAAATCTGGTGACAGGTTTCCATTAATGTCAAAGTGATCACATGACGTCTGGCTATGGGGAAATAAACTGTAAACAATGGTATCTTTAAATACCACAATGCAATATATGATTTGTAAAATTAAATGAAAAAAAACAGTCCAAAACTATTCTTTTCTGATTCCGAAGTCAATTTTGTATTTGCCAGTAATTTTAGCAAAATGACTGAAAATTCCCATTCAGGATCTTTCCAGCAGAAGTCGGTCCTGGTGGTCTATGGTCCAGGAAAAACTTGCTTTGACCATGCACTTTAGAAATGATGAAGCAGGCAGGGACCTTGATGGGGCCGATTAGGGATGAGCGAGTATTCTCTTTACTACTCGGTACTCGCCGAGTAGTACGTTATTTGGGCTACTCGTTACTCTGCGAGTATCCTTGTAATTACTCGTTAGGAGTAACGAGTCCAAAGTAAGCCAGAGGGAAATGAAAGTAATTGTCTGCAGGACCCTGCAAAGTAGTCTGGGGGCTGAGTGAAATGGATGCAAGATTGTTTAAAACAATTATACTCAGCCCCCAGACCGCTTTGAAGGGTGCAGCAGACAATTAATCAGCTGATGCATGCTCCCTGCTGCCTGGTGCTTTGCTCCCTGGTGCTGCACTCCCTGCTGCCCGGTCCTTTGCTCCCTGATGCTGCCCTCCCCGCTGCTTCACTTTCTGGTGCTGCACTACCGCTGCCTGGTCCTTCACTCTCTGGTGCTGTACTCCCCGCTGCCCAGTGCTTCGCTCCATGGTGATGCCCTCCCCGCGGCCCAGTCCATCGCTCCCTGGAGCTGCGCTCCACGCCACCCGGTGCTTCGTTCCCCGCCCTGTTATAACTTAGGATCGGGTGGAGAGGCATCGAGGGAGCATAGCACCGATCGCTCACCCTCTCACCCCCTCTCTCATACTCACCGATCACTGATCACCGGCGCAGCAATGCACAGCTGTCACACTGCTCTGGCGGCTTCTCCTCTTTTGAAAATGCTGGCCGCTCATTATTCCATCTCGTATTCACTGCTTCCCCCGCCCACCGACGCCTATGATTGGTTGCAGTCAGATGCGCCCGCAAGCTAAGTGACAGCTGTCTCACTGCATCCAATCACAGCCACCAGTGGGTGGGTCTATATCGTACAGTACAATAAATAAATAAATAATAAAAAAATGACTTAGGGTCCCCCCAATTTTAATAGTCAGACAAGATAAAACAGACAGCTGGGGGTTGGTATTCTCCCCCTGGGGGCACATAGTTATTGCCCCCCTAGGGTAAGAATAGCAACTGGCAGCCATCCCGGATTTGGCGCATCCATTAGTTGCGCCATATCTGGCATTTATCCCTGCTCATCCCAATTGCCCTGGTGTGGTAGCAATTGGGGTAATAAGGGGTTAATGACAGGTGATAATTGACACCTGTCATTAAGCCCTGGATTGGTAATATTTAGGGTTCGATGAGACCTCTATGTTACCAATCCTGTAATTAAATAGTTAATAAAACACACACATAGAAATCCATTATTTAAAAATAAACACACAGACACCTTCTTTAACCCATTTATTAACCCCAAACATACCCATCTCCCACGTAAATCCACAACCGAGGTCCAATAAATATTTATTTATTTACTCACTTGGCTGTCACATGAAGTGGGCGGGCCATTAGGTGTATTCTGCCGCACTCATGGATCTGGCACAAATGCAGTACAGTTCAATACAGTTCACTGGCAATGCGGCAGGCTACGGTCACAATTTGTAACATGCTCCGGTCACATGACCGCATGTGACCAGAGCTTGCCATGACTTTTGTGAACTGTATTGAACTGTACTGCATTTGTGCCAGATCCATGAGTGCGGCAGAATACCGCTGATGTGAGAGCAGCACCGACTACTTTCCTGTCCGATACTTCCCTCCCCGCTCCCTGGTGCTTCGCTGCCCCGCCACCTCCTCACTGATCTTAAGTTAGGACCAGGCGGGGAGCGAAGCACCAGGGAGCGAAGAGCAAAGGATTCGGGCGGGGAGCATGCATCTGCTGATTGTTTAAAAAAGCCGCCGACTTTTTACCTCCCGCCTTTTAAACAATCTTGCATCCATTACAGCCTTTTACTCAGCCCCAGACCGCTTTGTAGGGTCCAGCAGACAATTACTCACATTTCCCATTGACCTGCATTCTACTCTTAATGAGTACCCGAGTATTAGGACCTACTCGTTACGAGTATAGCGAGTCCGAGTATTTCACTACTCGCTCATCCCTAGCGACAATCCAGTAAGGTGTCATTTTCAACCTCAATAAATTTATACTCTGTTTACAGTGGCTGCTGTGGTGACCAGATTCAGTCCTGGGTTAGAAGCCTTGGAGTGTTCTGGATAAATTCCACCTGGTCAATTCTCATGAGATAATAGTAATATTAATAATAAATCTTTATTTCTATAGCACCAACATATTCCGCAGCGCTTTAAAAATTCAGTAGGTTCATATACAAACAATTAACAATTATAGAAAATAGAATAATTAGGTCAAAAAAGACAACCCTGCTCGTGAGAGCTTACAATCTACAAGGAGGTGAGGGGGGACAGGGTACAAGTGCTTATTTACAATGACAATCCAGCCATCTCAGAGAAATGAGGGATAGATAAAGGCTGCCTGAACTGGTCAGCCAATGTTTGAGATGCTTTCGGGTGCGGTGGAGTTTGGAGTTTAAAAAGATGTGTCTAGGGAACGTCTGAAGCTGAGTTTAAAGCTGTGACATTGCTAGCTGAACGATAGCACCCACCCACATCGGTGGCACGTCATGGGGTGATCGCTGCCATAGTGAACAATATCGCTATGGCAGCATCACATGCACTAAAGGCCACTTTACACACTGTGATATCATTACCAATATCGCTAGCATGGGTACCCGCCCCCATCGGTTGTGCGACATGGGCAAATCGCTGCCCGTGGTGCAAAACATCGCCCAGACCCATTACACATACTTACCTGCCTAGTGACGTCGCTGTGACCGGCAAACCGCCTCCTTTTTAAGGGGGCAGTTCATTCAGCGTCACAGTGACGTAACTAAGCGGCCGCCCAATAGAAGCAGAGGGGCAGAGATGAGCGGGACAAACATCCCGCCCACCTCCTTCCTTTCGTATTGCTGGCGGGACGCAGGTAAGGAGAAGTTCCTCGTTTCTGCGGTGTCATACGTACCGAGGTGTGCTGCCGCAGGAACGACAAACTACATTGTTACTGCAGCAGCAACGATAATTGAGAATGGACCCCCATGTCACGATGAGCGATTTTGCACGTTTTTGCGACGATTCAAAATCGCTCATAGGTGTCACACGCAACAACATTGCTAGAGCGGCCGGATGTGCGTCACAAATTCCGTGACCCCAACGAGATCGCTTTAGCAATGTCGTAGCATGTAAAGCGGCCTTTACCTGTTCACCAACGTCGCAGTGGCCACCAAACAATCTCTCCATTAAGGGGGAGGTTTGTTTGGTGTCACAGCGGCGTCACTAAGCGGCCGCCCAAAAGAAGCGGAGGGGCAGGTACGATGTTGTTCCTCGTTCCTGCGGTGTCACACATAGCGATGTGTGCTGCCGCAGGAACAATGAACAACCTGCGTTCCAAACGAGGAATGATTTTTTAAAAATGAATGACGTGTACACGACGAACGATTTGACACATCTGTACTTTTTGCGATCGTTACAGATCGCAAAAATGTGTCACACACAACGACATCGCTAACGAGGCCGGATGTGCGTCACCAACACCGTGACCCCGATGATATCTGGTTAGTGATATCGTTGTGTGTAAATGGGCCTTAAGTTGTGATTTTTCCTAATTTCTTGTCCTAGTATCAGATAACAATTTTCACAAAGGAAAAGGTACAAATCTATACTATTTTCCTTAATCTGTTTGTGCCCAATCCTGTGCACAGGTCCAAATTAATATTAGTCAATGTCCTAAAAAGTCTTTTTTTTTTTTTACAAAAATGTAGCCTTTTTGCTCAATCCTGTGCAGGTGTTCAATCTTGTTCATGGATCTACTAGCGGAACTCATACCAGTCAAAATAATATATATTTTCGGAAACACAAATTCCTTACAGAAAAGTAGGAATGATGATAAATGAGTAAATATTGCAGCCATACATAAAAAATGTAGTCTTTTTGCTCTGTCCTGCACAGAAACCTAGTCCTGTGCAAGGGCCAAGTTGGGGAAGTTACACTAGCTTTACTTAAATAAAAAACATTAAAAACATACTTTATATATATATATTAAAAACAGGTATGACAGACAATACATTGATACATAAATACGCAAGGTGCCAATTCATAAAGGTTAAGGAAAACAAGAGCTCTTTTACCATATAGAAGTCCCCCCATTGATTCCCAGGTATATATACCATGGACAGTGCTTTTGGCACCTAAGGGGCTACTTCCATGCTTCTATTTTAAATTTCTTCTCATCTATTGCTGTATGGAAGGCGGCGGCAGAAAGGAGAAAACCTATACAACACATTGTGTGTTCAACCGTATTGGACATGACAACAGTATGAGGATATGTGCCACCGAAGCATCACCCATCCATTCTATGGGAGATCATACACTGTGGTGCTGGAAACAAGTGCATTAATGGGTGACTCAATCACTGATACCGGTATAGGGGTGTGGGTGGGGTAACAAGTGAATTTTAATTTGGCCGTAACAAGGGAGGCATAATAACTGAAAAATCATGCTAACTCTATACTTTTTTTCTATTTCATCAATAGAATTTTGTGAGGACTTTTTTTTGAGGATAAAATGTTTTACTGGTACAATTTTTGCACATTTTTTACCTTTTTATCTCTTTTTGTTGTATTTTTGAGGACGCAAGTCTCCTGAAAAAGAGGAATCTTTAGTTACTATTTTTATAGGGATGTGGAGTGAGCATGCTCGACACCGAGTATCATCCATGCTCAGATGTTTCATCGGTAAAACGACCACAAAGCACAGGCTCTCTTCACTAAATGACGTGAACTGACACCCCAGTGAGCGACATTTAGAGTCTCTGAATCACTCTCATTGGGGTTAAAATTACATTTTTGGATTTAGTGTGTACAGAAAAAAAGATAACCCTGCCCTCCCCAGAAAATGTTCTGTGTATGGTGGCAGTATGTAGGTGGAGAGCCGGACTGCCCAACCATTGACTTCCATTATACTTGTTACTAGAGTTGAGCATTTTCAGAAAGTCTGACCTGCTTGACTCAAGTAAAGAGCACTCGAGCATTTTAGCGCTCGCCCATCTCTATTAGTTACTTAAAGAAGAACCGTTGTTTTATTGCATAAATCAATAGTACATATATAAATAAGAAAGAATCTAATATATCTTATGGGAAAAATTTGCTTTTTCAATTGCCTGGACTTATCATTGATTTTTAAAATTCTCAATTAAGGGGTAAAATTTGTTTTCCGTGAAGACATGTTTTTATATTTTAGAGATAGATAACAGTTGCTACTAATAAAATTGTATCTGGAGGGGAGGATGGAGGAAATTTAAGAGCTAGAGGATGATATCCATCATCTGCCATCTAATAACTCATTAATGGAAAAATCTGTCTTCACTGAAGACAGATTTCACCTATGAATTGAGAATTTTAAAAACTAATAACCAGTTCTGGAGGATTAAAAAGGAAATTTCTCCAATAAAACATATTAACAAGTTTCTTATTATCATGTGTTGTGTTTGATATATAAAATGCAAAATGAAGAATATACTTTAAATTAATTCTATTATTGCATTTTGCATCTAAGAAAAATCCAATAATTAAAAATAATCTTATTTCTTCATATCTCATTGGACTTCACTTAAGGAGACATGAGGGACAAAGACAAAATGAACTCCGTAGAGGAAATAGCACAGGATATATACACACAGTCACGTTATAGTTTCTGTTCTATGGGTCAATGATGATGCATCAGATTATGTTTTATCATCTTACAGAGTCTGACCGGACTGATGAAGATCATCTCTTCCATCGGTGATATAACATTTGTGACCTCAAAATGGAAAATAAGAGTAATATGGAAGTGTCTGATGTAAGTACTGGGAGTGATCGCTGAGGAAGTGGACTAAGATTATTCTCATCTCAATCACTCTCAGATCATGGGGAAAAAAAATAAATTTTCAAAACAAATTTACTAATTTATTTTTTTAAGAATTAAAAATCATATTCAGCCGACTGTTGACCATAATTTACTTAACACCTATGGAAATTGTTGTTTCACAAAATTAAGAAATGGGGAACATTTATTTGTAACTCTGATCTTATGATCAATATACTACATGGTATTGGCACCTGAACATCACATGCGTATATCATTGAGAAATCAACTCTGTAAAAGTGACCTTCAGTATTTCTGAGCTTTTGTAGCTAAGATATGTCAGATAAAATGTAAAAAAAGCAAGAACAAAAGTAAACAAATGTAAAAAAAGCAAAGTAAAAAAAGCAAAGTAAAAAAGCAAAGTAAAAAAAGCAAGTTCCTTCAGCCTATTACACAGTGGGTACGGCAAGTATTCAGACCCCTCTAAATTTTTCACTCTTTGTTTCATTGCAGCCATTTGATAAATTCAAAAAAGTTATTTTTTTTCTCATTAAGGTACCTCATCCCCCATCATGACAGAAATAACAGATATGTAGAAAATTTTGAAAATTTATTAAACAAGAAAAACTGAAATATCACATGGTCATAAGTATTCAGACCCTTTGCTCAGTATTGAGTAGAAACACCCTTTAGAGCTAGTACATCCTTGAGTCTTCTTGGGAATAATGCAACAGGTTTTTCACACCTGGATTTGGGGATCCTTTGCATTCTTCCTTGCAGTTCCTCTCCAGCTCCGTCAGGTTGGATGGTGAATGTTGGTGGACACCATTTTAAGGTCTCTCCAGAGATGCTCAATTGGATTTAGGTCAGGGGTCTGGCTGAGACAGTCAAGAATGGTCAGAGTTGTTCTGAAGCTACTCCTTTGATATATTAGCTGTGTGCTTATGATCATTATCTTGTTGGAAGGTGAACCGTTGGCCAAGTCTGAGGTCCAGAGCATCTGGAAGAGGTTTTCTTCCATGTTATCTCTGTACTTGGCTGCATTCATCTTTCCTTCAATTGCAATCAGTCGTCCTGTCCCTGCAGTTGAAAAATACCGCCATAGCAAGATGCTGCCACCACCATGTTTCACTGTTGGGATTGTATTGGGCAAGTGATGAGTAGTGCATGTTTTTTTCCACACATACCACTTAGAATTATCACCAAAAAGTTCTATCTTCATCTCATCAGACCAGAGAATCTTATTTATCATAGTCTGTGAGTTCTTTTTTGTGTTTTTTTGCAAACTCTATATTGGCTTTTAAATGTCTTGCACTAAAGAGAGGTTGCCGTTGGACCACTCTGCCATAAAGGCCCAACTGGTGGAGGGCTGCAGTGATAGTTGACTTTGTGGAGCTTTCTCTCATCTCCCTACTGCATCTCTGAAGCTCAGCCACAGTGATCGTGGGGTTCTTCCTTACCTCTCTCACCAAGACTCTTCTCCCACGATTGCTCAGTTTGGCTGGATGGCCAGGTCTAGAAAGAATTTTGGTGGCCCCAAACTTCTTCCATTTAAAGGATTATGGAGGCCAATATGCTCTTAGGAACCTTGAGTACTGCAGAAATCATTTGTAACCTTGGCCAGATCTGTGTCTTGCCACGATTCTGTCTCTCAGCTCCTTGGGCAGTTCCTTTGACCTCATGATTCTCATTTGGTCTGACATGCACTGTGAGCTATGAAGTCTTATATAGACAGGTGTGCGCCTTTCCAAATCAAGTCCTATCAGGTTAATTAAACACAGCTGGACTCCAATGAAGGAGTAGAACCATCTCAAGGAGGATCACAAGGAAATGGACAGAATGGGACCTAAACATGAGTGTCTGAGCAAAGGGGCTGAATACTTATGACCATGCAATATTTCAGTTTCTCTTGTTTACTAATTTTGCAAAAAATGTCTTTTTCTGTCAAGATGGGTGATGGGGTGCAGAGTGTACATTAATGAGAAAAAAAATGAACGTTTTTGAATTTAAAAATGGCTGCAATGAAACAAAGAGTAAAAACTGTAAAGGGGTCTGAATACTTTCTATACCCACTGTATTACTTCTGATTATTATTGGCTTTAAAATTATTTTATTGTAATTTTTTGCAGGTTACCAATCTGACCGATTTTAAAGAGTTTGTTCTCTTGGGCTTTCATGGCAGTTCACAACTAAAAGTTGTACTATTCTGCTTGCTTCTTGTAATATTCTGGGTCACAATATGTGGGAATCTCCTGATCATCACCCTGGTGTCCTCCAGCAAGAACCTCCACACTCCGATGTACTTCTTCATCTCACAACTGTCCATCAGTGACATCTTATTGATTTCAGATATTGCCCCCAACATTCTCCATGTTTTACTAAATAATGGGGCAACCATTACATATATTGGCTGCATGACACAAATTTATTTCTTTAGTGCCACAGAATCATTTGAATGTCTTCTCCTCACGGTGATGTCTTGTGACAGATACGTGGCCATCTGTAATCCACTTCGGTACTCCTCAATAATGACAAGTGGAAATTGCATGATCTTGTCAATCAGTTCTTGGTTGATCAGTTTCTTTGCATCACTCATTTACATCGGAATAATATCCAGGTTAAAGTTCTGTGGGCCAAATACCATTGACCATTTGTTCTGTGATCTTCTTCCCTTACAGGACATTACCTGCTCTGATACATTTCCCATAAAACTTCAGATGTATTTACTAAGTATTCCACTGCTCATTATTCCAAGTATAATAATTGTTGTTAGTTATGTGAAGATTATCCGTGCCATTTTACAGATTTCATCCAATATCAGTAGACAGAAAGCCTTCTCCACCTGCAGCTCCCACCTCACCGTGGTCTCCATATTTTACACTACTCTTTTCAGTGTGTATATTCTTCCCACCAGTGCACAAACATCAGATATGAATAAAATCACATCCCTGTTATACACTGTGTTTACGCCTTTGGTTAATCCCATTATATATAGTTTTAGAAATAAAGACATTAAAGGTGTTCTTCGACTTTCCAAATGTTTTTTTAAATAGCAGGATGGTTATAAAAGAAATAAGATTTACTTAATGATTCTGGCCGCTGTCACTTCAGTGTTGCCTAATCTGGTGGTGTCTCGATGACATCCATTTGCAGTTGCCTGACCAATGCAGTAAATCACAGATTTCAACAGTTAGATGACTGAAGAACAGGACATAATCTGAGGAGCCACCAGATCAGTCATTGCTGAATCAACAGGGCTTAGAGCCAGTGAGTATACCTTATTTTAATATTTTTTAATTATCCTTTTGAATTTGTATAATACAGATATTAAAGGGTTGTCTTTTTATTAAGTCACAGACCAATTGTTATCATTTTCCAAAATGATCTATCGTGAAAATGGTGTGCATACGACTTCACTTACTTCAACAAAAGTTCCCCAGAGTGCAGCAGTATAAATTTCCTTGCTCAGGACTAATGATGGGCAGACCCCTGAAAGTTCGAGTCCACCAGTTTCATGTGAACTTAAAATTAAAGTATTGTTTCAGGACTCAGACTTGACCCTGGATGGCGAACCCCATATCATGTAATGAAGACTAGAATTTGTGTGCTGTAAAATACCTGTAAAATGATCATCATAAGGGCAAAGGGTTTGCAACTCTCACCTGTCATCTTTACCTTGGCAGCTTAGAAAAATATAGGGATCTCACAACTTTTTTTAAACTTTTTATTGCTAACTAGTCAAGATAAAGCAGATAGCTGGGGCTGGTATTATTAGGTTGAGAAGACCAATGGTTATTTGGCCCCACCTAGCCTGAAAAAAGCAACCCACAGCTGCCCCAGAAATGGAGCATCAATTATGGTGCTGTGCCTGGTTCTTCCTGATTGCTTTGGTGGGGTGAAAACCAATGGGATAATACTTTTAGTGTTTATGTCACCTGTGATTTGACAGCTGACATTATGCCCAGTGGTTAATGATGGGTAGCTATCTATCAGATACCCCCATTACTGACTCAGCATGTATAGAGGTAAAAAAATAACACATGGTGGAAAAAAGTTTATTTGAATAAACACTTCCCCACACAGCCTCAATCATTATTTTTTTAATAAAAAAATATCTTTAAAGATTTAACATAATCCGTTTTGGGAATTAACACTATCCTACGCTCCCTCGTTCACCAATTAATTGATGTAGAATAAATCCTGGAAGTTCCAACGTAATCCAAAAAGTAATGTCCCACAGCGTGAGAAATTCCATGTCTACCACTGACCAGCAGTAACTTGTGGAGCCTCGTTCTGAGAAAGTAATCAGAAATCAGCTCCACAGCAATCAATGGACATGGTATAACATAACTTTTTCGATTACGTTGGAACTTCAAGGATTTATTTTTCATTAGTAAAGTGGTGGTCGAGGGAGTGTTTATTCCCCAATTTGATTAAAGTTGTAGCTTTGAAGGTTATTTTATTAGTAAATTGGTAAATGAGGGTGTGTGGGGGAGTCTTTAGTCAAATAAATATTTTTTCCCTGTTTCTATATATTTTTTTAACTGTATATGTCGCGGGCGGGGAGGAGGGTGTCAGCACTGCGCTCACCCCTCTGCTCGGGTCCGGCTGCTGCTGCTCATTGGTGGCTCGAGCGGTGGGCCGGATCCCGGGGGTTCTCGAGTGGCGTTCCTCGCCCGTGAGTGAAAGGGGATTGGGTTTTGGGATACAGTCTATTGTCCGTGACGCCACCCACGGTTGTGGTGATCTGTTAGCACCACCGCTGCTCGGTGTGGGGATCCCGGGAGTGATGGTGTGAAGCAGCAAGTTGTTGTGTTGCCCCTCCGTGGGTAGGGGTTGGTGATTCCGGGGCCCAGTGTTGAGGTGGGTAGATGCAGGGCTTGGTGGGCGCAGGGATGCGGGGGCAGCGCTGTGCCTTGCGGCACTGTGGTACTCACTCAGCCTGAGACGTTGACACAGTTCTCGGTAAAACACACGGCTGGAAAGACGGTTCCCACGGATGGCTGCACTTGCTTTCCCCAGTAGGTGACGGTGATGTCCCTTTGTCCTGCACCTATGTTGTTGATGGTTTCGATGGGTTCCCACCGGTAACCCGCTCCCCGGCTTCAAGCTGGACCAGAGGAGCTCTACTCTTTGCCCGCAGACGCTGGCCCTCAGAAACTGGTGCCCTGGCGGTGGTGGTGTCTCTGTTTTAATGGTTGGGCTGTTGCCTTCAATCGGGACTTGGTTGTTGGGAGACAGCCGTCCCCTTCACTGACGGATTTGGCAAATTATGGCGACTCCTAGCCTTGCCGGTGTCCGAGAGGCCCCTGCCCTGGTGCTGACTGTCCTTTGTACACTGCTCCAGACCGCCGGGCCACCACCTGTCCGCGGTCCTTCCAGGAACTTCCAAACGGTCACCCCTCCGGACAATCACCGCCGTTGCTGACCTTGCTGACTCTGTCCTGCACACAGCTGGACTAACTTCAAGCTTTTCTACTCTCACTTTTACTCCTTTTCTCTAGTTTTCTCCTTTGCTCCTCTACCACTTCACCTCCTTCCACTTCCTCCTCCTAAACTCTTCTCCTCTCCTAACTGCCAGTTTCTCCCGCCTCCAGGGCTGTGAACTCCTCGGTGGGCGGAGCCAACCGCCTGGCCCACCCCCTGGTGTGAAGATCAGCCTCTGGAGGAAGGCAACAAGGATTTTGGTTAGCTGTGATGTTCCTAACTGGGGTGTAGGGTGTGGTGGTGTGATGACCTGTGACCCCTGGCTTGCCCAGGGCGTCACATTCCCCCTTAGCAAAATTCAGACCGTCCGCGGGCTGCCCGTCCAACACCGGTTTTATTTTTCTGAAAAATATATAACATTATAAACGGTAACATATTTACATTTTTATTAATTCTTCCCATAACGGGAGGCACATTTCTTAAACGTTGCAAAACGGTTCACGGTTACGGTTTCCGCTCTCTCCCACCCAAGCAACCTGGCCCTGATGCTGCCCCTAAAGCCCAGGCAGCACCCCTTGTCCCCAAGTCCAGCACACGTTACCCGAGCGGGATCTGTGCTTCCCCTCCAGAGGGTAGCCACCGGTTCCTTTGGTGGCTGGGGCCCAGCCTGCTCTGCTGAGGGCCCTCCCTCCAACCTGCCACTCCGGAGGCGGTAATGCGGAAACGGTAACGGCAAACTGTTACACCTCGTGGCTCTCCTGTTGCAATGAATGAGGTGGTCCCCCATTCCTGGTCTACCGCGAGCCCTCCTGCTCAGCAGCACCAAAGGTCTGGGAGACTGCGCAGTCTGCAGGAGCTGCCTCCTTGGAGACGCAGCAGAAGGGGGACACCTAGTGGTTCTCCCCTTGCAAGGAATGGAGTGGTCTCCCATCCCTTGTCTGCCACGAGCCCTCCTGCTCAGCATCATAGAGGGTCGGGGAGGTTGCGCAGTGTGCAAAGGATAGATACTCAGGGAAGCAGCAAGACTTCCCTTATCTCTGCACATTGTGAAACCGAGGATCCCGCCTTTATGACCCAGAGGCAGGAAGATGAGTATGTGCCCCATGTGACGTCTTCTGATTCGCTCACTGATATCACACGGCCCGATAACGAGGCTGGTGGTGTGCTGAATCTTGACTGGCCAGGCCAAGACGTCACGAATCCTGATTGGGTCACGTCCATCTCGCGCCCGCACTTGGGTGGAGCTACACCTCCTTAAAAGCTCCCCCTGCCATCATGGCGGTGTGCGACCTTCCTTCTATGTTTGGATGTCTGGCAGCGTGCTGCCACGCCACTGCTCAGGCATTATTGTCTTTTGTGGGCTTTGCCCTTGCTGCTCAGGCAGCACCTGGTTTGCAGGCCGTGTTCCTGCCTTGCTGCTCCGGCAGTATCTCCTTTAACAGGCCGTGTTCCTGTCCCAGGTGAGCTCCTCGAGTCTCCACTGGACTCAGCTGGTTATTGAAAGCACACGTGCGTGGGCACCTCTGTGCTACCCTCGTGCCATATCCTGTGACTCCCACTGGCACACGTGTGCAGGCACCTCTGTGCGTCCCCGTGCAACAGGTACACCGATCGAGAAGCCCCGAGCCATACAACCCTCACGGGTTAGGGCGGACCGGTGTACATAGATCGTCTGTGACATTCCACACGATCACTAGTAGCAACCCGCTCACTCTTTCCTGACCATAGCAGCGGTCCCTTACACCGCACAGTGGACCTTGACCGGTGGAAGCTGTCCATTTCCCATCTTGGCATGCTTCCCCGGGTCCCCCTCGTAACAGCAAACAACTTATTTACAAGCCACTAACGTTTGTGGTTGCCCTGCAAGTTCTCGGGCTTGTCCATGAGCAGTTTCTCATGCAAAATTTTTAAACGGTCCCCACGGGGACAACGGTGCCGACAACGGCCGGTTTTCCAATCACGGTCAATCAGGTTACTGTTCGGTAATCATTGCTTATCATTTTTCAACAAACTTTTCAAACATAACTTCAGTGGTGGTCCCAACGGGGACTGCTGCAGCGGGCATCCGCTGCCCTACTCTGGACTTTCAGCTTCATCCGAGGGAGGGGGTGCAGGACTCACTCTGCTCTCCTGGCTGCCCCGCAGTTTTACATCCAGGGCAAACCACCCCCTCTCTCCACAGTGCCGGGTATACTGGACAATGTCTCCTGGCATTAGGTTGCAGCCGGGATGCTCTTCAGGCAGGTGGGTATTTACATCCCGCCGGGCTACAAACACTTCGGCCTCCAGGCCCAGTTCATAAATAAACCCATAGCCCCGGCGGACATCAAACCGCCTCACCTGCCCCTCGTACAGAGGGCCCCGGACACGGAACGTGGCCTGGCGGAGATTCTCCTTCTCCCTTATCGCTCGGGCCACCAGCTCGGCCTTCTTCCTCTCCCGTTCACCGATCTCTAGGCCCAACGGTACCGGCTCCCTATACCAATATGGCGCTGCTGCGAGCTCCGGCGCACGGGTCGGGCCCCGCGGGACATTCTGGACGTTGCCCACTGTCAGGAATCTGGGCGGCGGGTCCCGCGGTGTCTTGGCCTTGGGCGCTGCCTTACAGCAACAACCCGGCGCTACCTCAGCCGAGGTGTGGGGGATGGGCATAGGGGCTTTCCGCTGCTTGGCCTTCGGCTCGGAGCGGGTCATCAGCTCCGGCTCGGGGGACTTTTCAGGGGATGCCTCCGGTTCAGTTTTTGGGACTTTCCAGGGCAACACCTCCGGTCGACTACGGGCTCCAGCTACAGGTCGGCCCGCCTGGGCGGGGACGCTGGGTATTGCTACCGGTTGCGGTGGTAGCAGGCCTAGTGGCGGGGTCACAGCCTCCGAGACGGGTGGTGAGGGAGGCAACGGGGGGAGAGGGCTTGGACCGGGTCCCGCAGCCACGATGACCGGCCCTTCCAGGGCATCGGGGCGTGGGGCACTCACCCTCCCTTCCTCCGCTCCCTCCTCGCGTCTCCGCACGGCCGCTATAACGTCCGCCATGTCAGCCTCCCACTCCTCCATGAGGAGCTGCATCTTGACCTGCAGCCTTAGGTAGAGCTGCGCGGTCCGGATTTCCACCCACGCCGCGGTTCCTGGCGCGGGGGCTACGGTGTCGCGGGACGGCATCCACATGTTGCTGGCGGCTCTTCCCAGGAACAAGATGTCTGCAGAGTCCTGGCGTCCCTGCTTTTATAGCTGCGTTCACATGCAGCCAGCCACCATCGCGTCCCCCTTAGCTCTTTCCGGCCCCTCCTCTCTTGGGGCAAAGTTCTGGCCTTCGCGCCTCCACTACTCGAGAAGACGCTCGAGCGGGAACTTTTCGCGCCAAAGATAAAGACTTCCGAAATTTTTCAGCCGGATACCTCCGGCGGTAACAAGGCGCACCTCTACCAGACGGCAGAGCGGTAAGATCCTGTTCGTGACGCTAAGTTGTCGCGGGCGGGGAGGAGGGTGTCAGCACTGCGCTCACCCCTCTGCTCGGGTCCGGCTGCTGCTGCTCAGTGGTGGCTCGAGCGGTGGGCCGGATCCCGGGGGTTCTCGAGCGGCGCTCCTCGCCCGTGAGTGAAAGGGGATTGGGTTTTGGGATATAGTCTATTGTCCGTGACGCCACCCACAGTTGTGGTGATCTGTTAGCACCACCGCTGCTCGGTGTGGGGATCCCGGGAGTGATGGTGTGAAGCAGCAAGTTGTTGTGTTGCCCCTCCGTGGGTAGGGGTTGGTGATCCCGGGGCCCAGTGTTGAGGTGGGTAGATGCAGGGCTTGGTGGGCGCAGGGACGCGGGGGCAGCGCTGTGCCTTGCGGCACTGTGGTACTCACTCAGCCTGAGATGTTGACACAGTTCTCGGTAAAACACACGGCTGGAAAGACGGTTCCCACGGACGGCTGCACTTGCTTTCCCCAGTAGGTGACGGTGATGTCCCTTTGTCCTGCACCTATGTTGTTGATGGTTTCGATGGGTTCCCACCGGTAACCCGCTCCCCGGCTTCAAGCTGGACCGGAGGAGCTCTACTCTTTGCCCGCAGACGCTGGCCCTCAGAAACTGGTGCCCTGGCGGTGGCGGTGTCTCTGTTTTAATGGTTGGGCTGTTGCCTTCAATCGGGACTTGGTTGTTGGGAGACAGCCGTCCCCTTCACTGACGGATTTGGCAAATTATGGCGACTCCTAGCCTTGCCGGGGTCCGAGAGGCCCCTGCCCTGGTGCTGACTGTCCTTTGTACACTGCTCCAGACCGCCGGGCCACCACCCGTCCGCGGTCCTTCCAGGAACTTCCAAACGGTCACCCCTCCGGACAATCACCGCCGTTGCTGACCTTGCTGACTCTGTCCTGCACACAGCTGGACTAACTTCAAGCTTTTCTACTCTCACTTTTACTCCTTTTCTCTAGTTTTCTCCTTTGCTCCTCTACCACTTCACCTCCTTCCACTTCCTCCTCCTAAACTCTTCTCCTCTCCTAACTGCCAGTTTCTCCCGCCTCCAGGGCTGTGAACTCCTCGGTGGGTGGAGCCAACCGCCTGGCCCACCCCCTGGTGTGAACATCAGCCTCTGGAGGAAGGCAACAAGTTTTTTGGTTAGCTGTGATGTTCCTAACTGGGGTGTAGGGTGTGGTGGTGTGATGACCTGTGACCCCTGGCTTGCCCAGGGCGTCACATATATACTTGCCGAGTTAGTAATAGGAGTGTCTGATAGATGCTTCCCTATTACTAACCTATGGGCTAGATGCCAGCTGTCAATTCACAGGTGTCATAAACCCGAAAAGTATTACCTCAATTGTTATCACCTCCCCAGGGCAAATTGGGAAAGCTGGGCAAAGTTTTAGAATTGTCGCATCTAATGGACGCGCCACTTCAGAAGCATCTGGGAAGTGCCAAATAACCATGGGCCTTCTCCACCTATTAATCCCTACTAGTAATACCTTGGCTAGTTATTAAAAATAAGGGGTCCCCAAATCGTTTTTTAAAATGATTTAAATAAATAATTTAAAAAAACAGCTTGGTATCCCCTCTATTTTTGATAAAAGCCAAGATAAAACTGAAAACTGAGAGTTGCAGCCTGTATTTGTCTGTTTTACCTGTGCTGGTTATCAAATATAGGTGGGAACCTATGTCTTTTTGTGGTTTTTATCTTTACTGATCACAAAAGTAAAATACAAATCAATTATAAAAAAAGTAAAATACAAACCCAAATTAAGGACATATTCAATATAAAATTCCATCCTACCACCTAACAATAGAACAAACTATATATGCCAATAATATATCACTTGTGCATACTAATATGTCTACTAAAATATCAGTCTATAAGAATGCACAACAAAAATGCAGAAAAAAAGCTTATTCTATAATAATAATAATAATAATTATAATATTATTATAATATTATTATAATATTAATAATAATAATATTCTACTAAAATGTGCAAAAGATATTGAATCAATTAATAATTAGACCATTGGGCCTCCTTGTATATTGACCTATTATCAAAATCCCATTTCCATGGCAAGGGCCAAATTATTTTGATCCCCTGAAAGCCAAGACATCTAGCATCCCCTTCATGATGTTATCAAACATACTAAGTAACAAGTTTATCTTCTTTCCTATTAATGTCATTTACAGATGTTTTCATTGTCCATATAATTAGATGAACAAGGGCAAATAATTAAAAGCAGGCGGGTCCTGTGATTGGTAGTTGATAAAATCCATGCATTGGTATTTCAAGCCGTCAAAACACTCCAAAACTCCAATGCACGATGTATAAAATCACAGGCTTCACATAAAACGCATCTGAAGGTTCCTATTAGTGTGGATATAGTCTATGAAGTGGTTTTAGTCTCTGTTTTTGGTCTCTGGTGTCAGTGGCTATGGGTCAGTCTATTTGAAATGTTTCTTCCATGACAATACAACAGGAAAGGAAATCTGCACCTAAATTTCCGATACCCTCATCCACTTTAGGGATGGGTCAGGATGGGAGACTACACCTTAAACATTTCTTTAATTTCTCTGTTCCCTTTTATTTCATGGAATAAAAAGTTCAGACCTTGCTGCAGGTTTAAGCGCTTTTTCAGACCCAGGTTTAATATCTTTTTAGATATCTCTTTTGTATCCGTCCAAAGGATCAGGATATCATCAATATATCTCAACTAGTGATGAGCAAATATAGTTGAGAATATTCGTTGCTTGCACAAATATTAAGGTATTCGGAATACTTGTTACTCATCAAGTATTTTGATTTTCGCCTCTTGAGTTTCGAGTCCCCTAACCACATGTTTGCCACCTGATTTTCAGCCACTAAACATGCTAAGATTGCCTTACAATCCTAGTAATGCTGTATCCATCTTTAGTACCGGCATTACTGTGATTGGGAGGTGCAGTTGAAAAAAAATAAATGTTGTGCGGTCAATGAAGTAAAAGAATTATATTCCCCAGAGCTATAACACTTCTTCCAGGTCTGATTATTAATTTCATGAATGTGCACTGCTTCCCCCACCCTCTGTAAGAGTGGGTGTGATTCGTTGCAGTCCTGCTTCTCCCACTCACCCTCTGTGCTGGCTCACTGTCTTGTAAGAGATCCTAAGTTTCTAAGGGTGAGATTTCTTGATAGGAGTTATCCTCAACAATTGATATAAGATGCTTATCAGAAAACAAAAGAGTTGAAGCAACTGGATTGTTTACCTAATGAGAATAGATGAAATATATCCAAGCTGATCAGTAAGTGATTGAGTGTCTATTCTGAGGAAGAAGTGGGAATCATTTTGAAACAAATAAATAAAGCACTTTTTCATTCACAAGATAGATTGAACCATCATCTCATTTACAGCAACGCAGATTGAGCAGCATTTGTCAAGTACCTATGTGTTTCTTTAGCCTTAGATCTTGGGGTCCTTGCTGCAGCTGATACTTGTTTCACACTTGTTGTGTGTCACACAACCATACAAAGTGAGCAGCTTGCTTTCTTCACCCTTCTCCTTATATTAAGTATGACCCTATTTGTGCTCTTTTCCCCCCTCCCCAGAGTTTTATAAGCTGACCAGTAAGGATTCTAATGGTTTGGTTGGCCATGTCCAACTGAACAAGTGGTTTGCTCATTCAGCCTTCATTGAACTGAACTTCAAACCTTTAGCAAACCTTTCCGAACCCATTGAATTTAATGGGAGGCCAAATGTAAGGCAGAGACAACACCTTTAGGGAGTCAAAAAGATTCCAAATCAGCCAAAATATATTTTACACTGCAGCATCACTGTTTTGGCATAGCCATTAGCTTCATAGACTATTTACATAAGAAATATAGAGGAGTTTTAGAGACAGGTATAGGGCAGGTGCTCCCATACCCCTGCCAGTACAGACCAGAGACAACGTTGAGTTAGGACTACTACTAGTAGTCTCGATATTCAAAATCCTTTCAGGCAGACATCCGTACAGTAGCATCAATTGGCCCCTCCCCACAGGTCTTTAAAAAGAGCTGGGGGGTATGGTCCGTGCAATACACAGGCTATGGCCAGGCATTTTAATTGTAAACATGGAGACATGCCTGAGTGGACGGTGTAGGCCTGTTCCTCACAGAATCCTGGCACTTCCAACAAGACACAACTTTGAGACCCAATTTGGAGTCTCGACATTCAAAATCTTTTCAGGCAGACAGCAGTACAGTAGCATCAATTGCCCCCCTTTGCATAAGACATTAAAAAAGCAGGGAGGGACGGTAAATATAACACACAGGCTGTGATCCAACATTTCAATTTTAAAAATGAAGACATGCTTGAGCGACCATTGTAGGCCTTTTGCTCACAGAAGACTGGCACTACCCACAAGACACAACTTTAAGACTTATCTTGGAGTCTCGACACAAACATTTTTCAGGCAGACAGCAGTACAGTAGCATCAATTTCCCCCCTTCATAGGGCATTAAAAGATCTGGGAGGTACGGTGCATACAACACACAGGTTGTGGCATGGCATTTTAATTTTAAAAATGAAGTCATGCCTGAGTGGCAGGTGTAGGCCTGTTCCTTAGAGAATCCTGGCAATACCCACAAGACACAACTTTGAGACCCATTTTGGAGTCCCTAAATTCAAAATCTTTTCAGGCAGACAGCAGTGCAGTAGCATCAATTACGCCTTTCATCATAAGGCATTGACAGAGCAGGGAGGTACGGTCCATTCAACAAACAGGTTGTGGCCCAGCATTTCAATTTTAAAAGTGGGCACACAGTGACCGTGCCTTCTGCAGCAGCACATCCAGGAAATAATACTGCCCTAGAAATTGCTGTACAGCCAGGTTATCCATGCAGAGCATATGTAATGTCACCCAGGCGTGGTATCGCTCAGGTGCAGTGCTATCACTAGATTTGCACCATAATCGCACATGGCCTTCCCAAGCTTCAAGTTCAGTGGAGACAGCCATTTATGAAGCTCAGCCTGGATAGTGTTCCACAACTTTGCAGCTGTGTCACTGCGTTCTCTGATGCATATCAATGTAAGGAATGCATAATTGCATTGACTTACACACAGGATGTGGCCTGGTATTTAAATTTTAAAACTCAACAGAAATGTTTAAAAATCTTTTAGTTAGACAGCAGTACAGTAACATCAATTGCCCCCTCCGCATAGGGCTTAAAAAGAGCAGGGAGGTATGGCCCACGTATAACAAAGTGTGAGGCCTGGCCTTAGAATTTGAAAAATACTACCGTGACCGGTGTAGGCCTCTTGCTCCCAGAAGACTGGCACTACAGACAAAAATCTCTTTATATGTGAGGTGGAAAAAGGGTTTCTTTTTCATGTAAATTGTAACAACATTATAAGACTTGGAGTGACTCGTTTGCACCCTATTTTGGCAGCGTTATTGCCCTTGTATGCACAAATCAATGAAGACTCTGTTTAGAAAGGCCGAAGCTCAGAAATCAAGAACTGATGCAGCATGGGCAAGTGTTTCTGCAAATATCAGGAAGAAGAGGACCTCTCACTATAACATCGAAGCAATATTGACCAAGTAAACCAATTTTTCAACCAAGAAGAAATATTTTAGATTGCAGGATACAATGTGGTTGGAACAACAGTAGTGGTTCAATAAATCAATGGAAAGGAACAGATTTGGATCAAGTACCGGTCAACCCTTCCCTTTATCTTATAAAATATGATGGATTTGATTCTATGTATGGACATGTGTGGCATTACTGACCTGGTCAGGCACCACTGAGTACTGCACCCATGCTGGGACAGTGCTTCCAGGTCATTCCAAAGGCCAGAAAGGGGTGTGTGCGCACAGACACATAGAAACAAGGTCTCCCACACCATTAGAAGGGACCCTTGGGTAGTCTCTATAGGAGGCTAGCCTTCAATTCTCATCAAGCGGCGTAGTGGAAGGGCTGGGAGCTAAGCTGCAGAGGCTGTCAGAAAAGGAGTGGAGCAAATCAGTCTGCTAGTGGAGTGCAGCGGTTGCTAGGGAACAGAGGAGCGCGCGCAGGCTAGTGGGACCCTGCATGTGTAGTAGCTGTTAGCAGGGGAGAACGGTTACCATAGAGTCAGTCTGAAAGACACCTGAAGAGAGACAGTCGAGTACAGAGACTGCAGGTGACTAGGCATGCATGGGAAGCAGGTCCCTAGAGTAGCCTCAAGTTTAACTAGCTGCTAAAACCTGCTGGTGAGGGGAACTACTAGATCCTCACCAACCTTGACAGAGTCCGAGCCTCAGCAGCAACGCAGGGACCCATAAGGGTATAGAGCCAGAAGCCATCTCACCTGGTCCACGCTGCCGGCAAACGGGCCAAAAAGGGGAGAAAAGGCAGTAGCGACTTCTCTGGATAGACCCCACGGTACTTCAAGTCAGGGGTGATCCGAAACAAGAAGTGCTAGGAAGGCGAGTTAATGGTTACCCTCAGATCAGCCTGAAGGTGTTCCTGGTTCCACCTGGTTATCTCAGCATCGCCCGGGTTACCTCACGATAACAACAAAAGGGAGTAAAACAAGTTGAAAGACTTTCCGGACTGAGCCTGAATTATTCTGGGACCTTTTGTTCTACACACCCGAGCCCCAGGGGCCAGCCTCACTCACGGGAGGCCATACCACCCGACTGCAGACTCTATCAGCCCCAGATGCTCATTAAAACTGCAGTGGCGGTCACCCATATCCCTGACCGCAAACCATGAGTTGCGTCACGACTCATATACAGTGCTGGCCAAAAGTATGGGCACTAGTGATGAGCGAGCATGCTTGTCACTACTCGGTACTCGCACGAGTATCGCTGTACTCGGGCTGCTCGGCGGGGACCGAGTAATCTCGCGATACTCGTGCTGTACTCGTGGTCTTCATTTCTGCATGTTGGCGCTCTTTTGAGAGCCAGCCCTCATGCAGGGATTGGCTGGCAGACCACTGCAATGCCACAGCCCTGTTAGTTGTGGAATTGCAGTGATTGGCCGGCCTGCACAGCGTGACCGAGCCTTTATATCGGCCGGCGCGCTGTGCTCTGCTCACAGCTATTCAGACATTCAGTGTAGGGAGAGTGTCGCTGATTCAGGGAAAGCTTTGCGGCCCTTTATAGTTAGTTCCGGAGCAGGGCTGCAAACAGTGTGACCAGAAGTCCTTCTCAGGACTATTCTAGTTGTATACAGGCAGGCAGGGTATAGCCAGGTCGGAGTACAGTAGCAGAGTCCTTCTCAGGACTATTGTTGCTATATACAGGCAGGGTATAGCCAGGTCGGAATACAGGCTAGTGACCAGAAGAGTCCTTGTCAGGACTATTGTAGCAGTATACAGGCAGGCAGGCAGGCAGGGTATATAGCCATTCCTAGTGGTGACCGTATACCAGCCTTCATCATATCTGGGGCTGGTGTACACAGTGTAAAACAGTCCAGATAGTGTCAGACTTCTCAGTAATTGTCGCTCCTAAAAACCAGTTAGGTTCTTATTGCGTCCGTGCTTGCATTTAAAAACAGCACGTGTGTGGCAGTCGGTGGCAGGGTACAGGTGCGCGTTTTGCACAAACTATTATATAACGCACAAGTCTAGTGTATAATACACGTCAGTCAGCAGTGTCTGATAGTGTCAGACTTCTCAGTAATTGTCGCTCCTAAAAACCAGTTAGGTTCTTATTGCGTCCGTGCTTGCATTTAAAAACAGCACGTGTGTGGCAGTCGGTGGCAGGGTACAGGTGCGCGTTTTGCACAAACTATTATATAACGCACAAGTCTAGTGTATAATACACGTCAGTCAGCAGTGTCTGATAGTGTCAGACTTCTCAGTAATTGTCGCTCCTAAAAACCAGTTAGGTTCTTATTGCGTCCGTGCTTGCATTTAAAAACAGCACGTGTGTGGCAGTCGGTGGCAGCGTACAGGTGCGCGTTTTGCACAAACTATTATATAACGCACAAGTCTAGTGTATAATACACGTCAGTCAGCAGTGTCTGATAGTGTCAGACTTCTCAGTATGTAATTGTCGCTCCTAAAAACCAGTTAGGTTCTTATTGCGTCCGTGCTTGCATTTAAAAACAGCACGTGTGTGGCAGTCGGTGGCAGCGTCAGGCTCCATATTGTCCCTGGATATAGACGTGCATGATGGCCTGTAAACATGAAGTGCCCATTGTAAGGAAGTGGGTCTATTGTAGTATAGCCCTTAGGCAGGGAAGCCAAAAATTGGGAGGCTCCATATTGTCCCTGGATAGAGACGTGCATGATGGCCTGTAAACATGAAGTGCCCATTGGAAGGAAGTGGGTCTATTGTAGTATAGCCCTTAGGCAGGGCAGCCAAAAATTGGGAGGCTCCACATTGTCCCTGGATAGAGATGTGCATGAGGGCCTCAAAACATTGTTCCCATTGCAAAGGAGCGGGTCTCCTGTCGTTGTAATGCCCATTCAGAAAGAATGGGCAAAAAAATTTACCACTGGGGGTATACCTGAAACAACGGCTTAACTATTGTAACGGTCACCATGATGGCGCATGAGGAGAAGGAGGAGCAGTCCAGCGATTAGCCAAAGTCCAGAAGTGTGTTACCATGGGTGAGTGGAGGTACATGGCAAATTCCCGTTACAAACTTTAAATTCCGCTGTAATTTGCTGTTGGTGTGTGTGGTGAAGTCTGGCCAAATCCAACCCTTGTTCATCTTGATCAGAGTCGGCCTGTCAGCATTTACAGTTGACAGGCGGGTGCGTTTATCTGTAATGATTCCACCTGCGGCACTAAAAACACGCTCTGACAAAACGCTAGCAGCAGGGCAGGCCAGGACTTCCAAGGCGTAGAGAGCCAATTCATGCCACGTGTCCAGCTTGGATACCCAATAATTGTAAGGCACAGAGGAATGTCGGAGTACAGTTGTTCGATCTGCAAGGTACTCCTTCAGCATCTGGGCAAACTTAGGATTTCTTGTGGCACTACCCCGCACCTCAGGGGCTGTGGTACGTGAGGGGCTGAGAAAACTGTCCCACATCTTAAAGACTGTTCCCCTACCTCTGGCGGATTGGACTTGTGCCTCTCTCGGCTGTACGCCTCGGTTGTCCACTGATTCATGACCTATGCCGCTAGCGTTTTGTGAGGGGAATGCTTTGCCTACTTCCGTGACTATGGCCTTCTGGAACTGCTGCATTTTGCCTGACCTCTCCGCTTCGGGAATAAGAGACATAAAGTTCTCCTTTTAGCGTGGGTCTAACAGTGTTACCAACCAGTAATGATTGTCGGCCAAGATGTTCTTAACGCGAGGGTCACGAGACAGGCAGCTTACCATAAAGTCAGCCATGTGTGCCAGACTCTTAACAGCCATCACTTCAGTATCCTGACCAACACGATGACTGAACATGCTGTCCTCCTCCTCCTCCTCCTCATCATCTACCCTGTCCTCTGGCCAGCCACGCTGAACCGAGGATATGACTGCATGTCATATCCTCAATTTGTATCTGAACCACTAACAAATGTTGTATAGAGTAGTAGTTATCCAAAACACCACTATTAAATCTACTCTTATAAAAAATCGTTTATTATATTAAGTTAAAACAGAACAAACATATTGTTCTTCTCATAAATAGGCATAGAAATATATAAACATAAAGATCAGGTGCAAGTGCAGGTGTCAGACAAACAGTGCCCTCGCCTAGGGACAGCCCCAGATCATGTGGCTAAGTGAGTTAGGGGTATAGATTCGTCACTGTCAGAATGATACTGCTTGGTATGTGCTGTGACTCTCCCTCATAGGTTAGCTTACTTCACTTTAAATGAGCCTAAGTTAGCATAGTAGATGTATGTCAGACTCACCGTCCTAGCTCATCTCTAGCGGGGGTTACCACCACCAAATAACGTGATTAACATGTAGTACAACTATACAGGACCATAGACAACAGAGACAATAGGCGTTAGGTGTCCAGGGTTCTACTGTTACATAGATTTCCCTAGTTTGACAATACTGAAGGTTAGATTAGAGTCTAGGATGCCACTTAGCTTGTGGATCTCCTAGCTCTCCCGACGCGTTTCACCCCCCTAACGCAGTATGGGGGATCATCAGGGGAAAAATGGAGGAATCACTCCTTGGAAAGAATGACACCTGCAAATAAATGATGCATAAATAAGTAAATGGGTATTAATATAAATATTCTTTAGACTGCAATCTTTATGAGGTCATAACCCTCAAGATAACTTACAAGGTAGTGGATCCCTGTGATAAAGTACTTGTGTTCTTAAAAGATGCCAGGGAGACTATCTCCAAACCAAATAGTGATTGCAACTTCCCATCCGATAGTGCCTGTATGTCAAAGAAGGCAATGAAAATCCACTGTGTGATGCATAATGTATCATAACTCATACTCATGATAGAGTTGGGATGGGTCTTGTCGGCATGAGGCTATCTATCTTTTACCTTGACTCTCCGGGGTTGAAAGTACAGGTATAGCGGATTTGTCTATTGTAGCCAGGAAGTTAGATCCATTCCTGATGTTCAGGTTATCACTGAGTTTCTAGGTCAAAAATAGGTCCTGTGAACAGATATAGGATATGTTTGAACCTATATTTCATCTATCAAATTCCACATGAACTGGGTAGCAAATACCTTTTGTCGGCCTGTCAGACAAAATGATCTATAGGATTTGGAGAATACAGCTCCTCCAGATGTGGCTGATCACTGATTTTTTCCTATAGGAAAGGTATACTACATTACTGGATGTTCTCATGAATCTCACCCACACATCTCTGTGAGAAGCAAAAAATGGCAGGGCATTTTACCTGTAGGGAACAGTTCATAAATAGATGTGGACAAACGGGTGCAAAGGTCCCTAGTCGCCTGCGTTCAGACCGTGTGTAAGGTATATTCTTATCTCCTGTAACCAATGATTACATCATACAATTAGGCTCGCTGAATAATGCTCAATACATGCATAGATTAAGATACACAGTGGTACATGTAATAGGTCTACCTGTAAGGAGGCAAAGAGGGGAGGTCTGTCATGGGATTATGGCTACCTGTAGACCCCGAGTATATATTCCCTGTAACAGAAAAAATAATAATAATAATATACCGTATTCTTAGATTCCAGAGATACAGATACAAGAGGCACAGTGCATACTCCAGTACATATTATGTATGTCATATAGATGAATACACATCATAGTGCTCAGTACATGCATTAATGACAGTAGAGGGCCTTATATACTGATATATATGGGGTAATTCTTTTAAGAAGGTAGCTGAAAAAAGCCCATGAAGGGACTGTGATAGCTTATAGATTCCAGGTATGTATTCCCTGTGGACACAGCAGAGGTACCGCATTCATGTGTGGTGTTTACCTCACAAGTCCCATAGACATTGCCAGGCAGGGAGCATGAGAAATGAGTTGCACTCAGCAAATGAATCTTAGGCAGGCAGGTCACTTACCATCCTATGGGCTCTACCAGCAAGGACTGTTAGTCCCGAGTGGAAACACTCTATGTACACTGGGAGCCCACGGTCCAAAAGATGCCAGGGAAGGATGCCAGGGGAGGATGTCAGGGAGACCACCACGTCTGATTGTTCCTGTCCATTCCCCACTCCCGGATAAGGTATTTAAACCTTTTCCGGGCAGGATTGAAAGTCCCGCCCGCAAACCGGAAGTGCCCCGTTGGCCGGAAGTGACGTATCGCTATGTGCCTCGGCACCGTCGGCCGGAAATGATGTATCCCTGTGTGTCACATGCATAACAGGTCAGGTGACTGGCCGGGGGCGGTGCTGAGGGATGTACTAGATCGTATCCGTAAAAAGCATCGCAATAAATACATCATCATGTTTCTCACACATTCTTAGGTTAAGTGACCTGCCAGTGGCTTTACTGGGGTATATGATATGGTGTGCAACGGTACGCATTGCGATACATATATCGCTATGCGTCATATACTATGTGAGTCATGTGACCTGCCCGGGGCGGTACTGGAGGATGTTCTGGATCCCAAACAGTGGAGCGCTTAGCATTCTACGTCTGGGCGAGGAAATGTCATATAGGGGCGGAGATCATGATTATGGAGCGCATAATTGCATTCCATACAATTGCATAAGCCCTAGTATCATGGAATATATGCACAGTATTACTTGATAGACAAGGCGCACCTGATTGGCACATAGGTATCGTGCATGATAGGATGCAAACAGGGCCATTGCGTATTGGAGCATTTGGTATTGGATAGACAAAAGATAATTGCTATTACTTTCCCTGGGTCCGTGACAAATCATATAAGGGAATAGTCCCATAGTTGTTGCAGTCTAATATTAATGTTGCTAGTATATGGTATGCAATGACCATATGCGGGGTATAACACGTAAAAAACAAGTCCTATCCTGTCAGTTAGGGGTGGCTGTGGCGAGACTCACTATATGAAGCTATGAAAGCTGATCATTTCGTTGAGACCATTTGGGGAGACTGTGTCCAGCAGAAAAGTCCATCTAGCTTCTCGCTGCAGGATTTTTCTATCCCAGTCTCCCTTGCGTGAGGGTCTGGGGATAACCTCAATGACCTGAAAGGATATACTCCTCAGGTCTCCCCCATGGACGAGGTTAACATGCCTGGCTATGGCTGTATCTCTTTTGTGTATGATGTCACCTATATGTTCCCCAATTCTTACTCGTAACTGTCTCTTGGTTTTACCCACGTACCCACGTGAGCAGGAGCAGGTGCACAGGTATACCACACCTTCCGTTCTACAGTTCCCAAAGTCCCTGATTTTAAATGCTCTCTTAGTTTTTTGATTATAGAAGGTCTTACTTTGACTGATGTGGGGACAGTAGGTGCATCTACCACATCTGAAAGTTCCTATGGGTTTCCTGTCTAACCATGTCCCAGCACCTCTTGGCGGTGTGAAATGACTGTGAGTGAGAAAGTCCCTAATGGATCTCCCTCTCCTATACGTGACATTGGCATTAGCAGAGATTGAGTCGCATATATCTGGGTCGGCCTTCAAAATAGGCCAATGTCTTCTAAGGATTTCCATTGTCCTCAATGGAAATCCTTAGAAGACATTGGCCTATTTTGAAGGCCGACCCAGATATATGCGACTCAATCTCTGCTAATGCCAATGTCACGTATAGGAGAGGGAGATCCATTAGGGACTTTCTCACTCACAGTCATTTCACACCGCCAAGAGGTGCTGGGACATGGTTAGACAGGAAACCCATAGGAACTTTCAGATGTGGTAGATGCACCTACTGTCCCCACATCAGTCAAAGTAAGACCTTCTATAATCAAAAAACTAAGAGAGCATTTAAAATCAGGGACTTTGGGAACTGTAGAACGGAAGGTGTGGTATACCTGTGCACCTGCTCCTGCTCACGTGGATACGTGGGTAAAACCAAGAGACAGTTACGAGTAAGAATTGGGGAACATATAGGTGACATCATACACAAAAGAGATACAGCCATAGCCAGGCATGTTAACCTCGTCCATGGGGGAGACCTGAGGAGTATATCCTTTCAGGTCATTGAGGTTATCCCCAGACCCTCACGCAAGGGAGACTGGGATAGAAAAATCCTGCAGCGAGAAGCTAGATGGACTTTTCTGCTGGACACAGTCTCCCCAAATGGTCTCAACGAAATGATCAGCTTTCATAGCTTCATATAGTGAGTCTCGCCACAGCCACCCCTAACTGACAGGATAGGACTTGTTTTTTACGTGTTATACCCCGCGTATGGTCATTGCATACCATATACTAGCAACATTAATATTAGACTGCAACAACTATGGGACTATTCCCTTATATGATTTGTCACGGACCCAGGGAAAGTAATAGCAATTATCTTTTGTCTATCCAATACCAAATGCTCCAATACGCAATGGCCCTGTTTGCATCCTATCATGCACGATACCTATGTGCCAATCAGGTGCGCCTTGTCTATCAAGTAATACTGTGCATATATTCCATGATACTAGGGCTTATGGAATTGTATGGAATGCAATTATGCGCTCCATAATCATGATCTCCGCCCCTATATGACATTTCCTCGCCCAGACGTAGAATGCTAAGCGCTCCACTGTTTGGGATCCAGAACATCCTCCAGTACCGCCCCGGGCAGGTCACATGACTCACATAGTATATGACGCATAGCGATATATGTATCGCAATGCGTACCGTTGCACACCATATCATATACCCCAGTAAAGCCACTGGCAGGTCACTTAACCTAAGAATGTGTGAGAAACATGATGATGTATTTATTGCGATGCTTTTTACGGATACGATCTAGTACATCCCTCAGCACCGCCCCCGGCCAGTCACCTGACCTGTTATGCATGTGACACACAGGGATACATCATTTCCGGCCGACGGTGCCGAGGCACATAGCGATACGTCACTTCCGGCCAACGGGGCACTTCCGGTTTGCGGGCGGGACTTTCAATCCTGCCCGGAAAAGGTTTAAATACCTTATCCGGGAGTGGGGAATGGACAGGAACAATCAGACGTGGTGGTCTCCCTGACATCCTCCCCTGGCATCCTTCCCTGGCATCTTTTGGACCGTGGGCTCCCAGTGTACATAGAGTGTTTCCACTCGGGACTAACAGTCCTTGCTGGTAGAGCCCATAGGATGGTAAGTGACCTGCCTGCCTAAGATTCATTTGCTGAGTGCAACTCATTTCTCATGCTCCCTGCCTGGCAATGTCTATGGGACTTGTGAGGTAAACACCACACATGAATGCGGTACCTCTGCTGTGTCCACAGGGAATACATACCTGGAATCTATAAGCTATCACAGTCCCTTCATGGGCTTTTTTCAGCTACCTTCTTAAAAGAATTACCCCATATATATCAGTATATAAGGCCCTCTACTGTCATTAATGCATGTACTGAGCACTATGATGTGTATTCATCTATATGACATACATAATATGTACTGGAGTATGCACTGTGCCTCTTGTACCTGTATCTCTGGAATCTAAGAATACGGTATATTATTATTATTATTTTTTCTGTTACAGGGAATATATACTCGGGGTCTACAGGTAGCCATAATCCCATGACAGACCTCCCCTCTTTGCCTCCTTACAGGTAGACCTATTACATGTACCACTGTGTATCTTAATCTATGCATGTATTGAGAATTATTCAGCGAGCCTAATTGTATGATGTAATCATTGGTTACAGGAGATAAGAATATACCTTACACACGGTCTGAACGCAGGCGACTAGGGACCTTTGCACCCGTTTGTCCACATCTATTTATGAACTGTTCCCTACAGGTAAAATGCCCTGCCATTTTTTGCTTCTCACAGAGATGTGTGGGTGAGATTCATGAGAACATCCAGTAATGTAGTATACCTTTCCTATAGGAAAAAATCAGTGATCAGCCACATCTGGAGGAGCTGTATTCTCCAAATCCTATAGATCATTTTGTCTGACAGGCCGACAAAAGGTATTTGCTACCCAGTTCATGTGGAATTTGATAGATGAAATATAGGTTCAAACATATCCTATATCTGTTCACAGGACCTATTTTTGACCTAGAAACTCAGTGATAACCTGAACATCAGGAATGGATCTAACTTCCTGGCTACAATAGACAAATCCGCTATACCTGTACTTTCAACCCCGGAGAGTCAAGGTAAAAGATAGATAGCCTCATGCCGACAAGACCCATCCCAACTCTATCATGAGTATGAGTTATGATACATTATGCATCACACAGTGGATTTTCATTGCCTTCTTTGACATACAGGCACTATCGGATGGGAAGTTGCAATCACTATTTGGTTTGGAGATAGTCTCCCTGGCATCTTTTAAGAACACAAGTACTTTATCACAGGGATCCACTACCTTGTAAGTTATCTTGAGGGTTATGACCTCATAAAGATTGCAGTCTAAAGAATATTTATATTAATACCCATTTACTTATTTATGCATCATTTATTTGCAGGTGTCATTCTTTCCAAGGAGTGATTCCTCCATTTTTCCCCTGATGATCCCCCATACTGCGTTAGGGGGGTGAAACGCGTCGGGAGAGCTAGGAGATCCACAAGCTAAGTGGCATCCTAGACTCTAATCTAACCTTCAGTATTGTCAAACTAGGGAAATCTATGTAACAGTAGAACCCTGGACACCTAACGCCTATTGTCTCTGTTGTCTATGGTCCTGTATAGTTGTACTACATGTTAATCACGTTATTTGGTGGTGGTAACCCCCGCTAGAGATGAGCTAGGACGGTGAGTCTGACATACATCTACTATGCTAACTTAGGCTCATTTAAAGTGAAGTAAGCTAACCTATGACGGAGAGTCACAGCACATACCAAGCAGTATCATTCTGACAGTGACGAATCTATACCCCTAACTCACTTAGCCACATGATCTGGGGCTGTCCCTAGGCGAGGGCACTGTTTGTCTGACACCTGCACTTGCACCTGATCTTTATGTTTATATATTTCTATGCCTATTTATGAGAAGAACAATATGTTTGTTCTGTTTTAACTTAATATAATAAACGATTTTTTATAAGAGTAGATTTAATAGTGGTGTTTTGCATATCCTCAATTTGGCCAGAGAGTTGCTCCATGTCTTCATCCTCCTCCTCGTCATAGTCCTCCACTGCACGTTGTGATGAGACGAGGCTGGGCTGTGTGTTATCATCACCCACACCCACTACTGTTTCTTGCTCAAACTGCGCTCCGCCTGCAATGCATCATGGTTGTTTTTTGAGCAGAGACCATTTTAGAAGGCAGAGAAGCGGTATGGTGACGCTAATAATGTCGTCATCGCCGCTCACCATCTTGGTGGAGTCCTCAAAGTTTTGGCGGATGGTGCATAGGTCGGACATCCATCTCCACTCCTCAGGTGTTATGTGTGGAGTTTGACCCATTTCCCGACGGCTTATGTGATGCAGGTACTCAACAACTGCCCTCTTCTGCTCACATATCCTGACCAACTTGTGCAGAGTTGAATTCCAACGCGTGGGGACATCACACACCAGTCTGTGTGCCGGAAGATGCAAACGGCGTCTTAAGCCGGCAAGGCCGGCTGAAGCAGTAGGTGACTTTCGAAAATGTGCAGACAGGCGGCGAACTTTTACCAGCAGATCAGACAGCTCTGAGTATGACTTTAGAAACCGCTGAACCACGAGGTTGAGCACATGGGCCACGCATGGAACATGTGTCAGCTGGCCTCGCCTCAAAGCCGCCACCAGGTTCCGGCCATTGTCACACACGACCTTTCCTGGCTTTAGGTTCAGAGTTGTGAGCCAGTGATCTGCCTGCTGTTTCAGAGCTGTCCACACCTCTTCTGCATTGTGGGGTTTGTCACCTATGCAGATTAGCTTCAGCACTGCCTGTTGCCGCTTCGCCGAGGCAGTGCTGCAGTGCTTCTGTGTCGCCCTGGACAAGCCAGGGGCCACAGAGCACAACACTTAAACACCCCACACTCCCTGCAGGCATATCATAGTCAAAACACAAAATCCTTGTTGCCTTCCCCAGGGGCTGTTGTCCACACCAGGGTGTGGAGCCAGGCGGTTGGTCTCCACCCACCGAGGAGGAGGGAAAACACAGGCAGTGAGAGTTAAGCTAAGGAAGTGGAAGGAGGAAAGTAGTAGAGAGGAGAAAAGTGACAGCAAAGAGCCTGAAGTTGGTCCGGGTGTGTGGCCCGGACAGGACAGCAAGGTTGGCAGGATGTGGTGACCGTCTGCAGTGGAGGCCGATTGGAGTCTGCCGTAAGGACCGTGGACGGCTGGTGACCCGGCCGTACCGGACCGGTATACAAAGAGAAGCCAACACCATTGGCAGAGGACTTTCGGATCCCGGCAAGGCTTGGTGTCGCCGTGAATTTGACAAATCCGTTAGTGAAGGGAACCTCAGGGTTTCCAAACAGCCAAGTCCAGATAGAAGGCAACCGTACAACCGTGAAGGGGAGACACAGCCACCGCCAAGGGCAACCGTCTCCCAGGGCCAGCGCCTGTGGGCAAAAGGGGCTCCTCCGGCCCATATCCAGGTCGGGGAGCGGGTTACCGTTGGGAAACCATCACTACCAACACTTAACTTAGGTGCAGGGAGAGACAGTCATCACTAACCTGCAGGGAGGAACAACCGCAGCCGTCCGAGTGACCCGTCCATCCAGCCACTTGTTTAACCGTGAACTGTGTCATCATCATTGGGCTGAGTGAGTACCTCCGTGCCGTGCGGCACAGCGCTGCCCCTGCGACCCTGCACCTCATCAGGCCCCGCAACCCGCCTGTCATCCATGTCTACCCCATCACCAGGCCCCGGGACAACCAACCCCCCTACCCACGGAGGGGAGAAATAACAACAAAGCTGCTCCCTGTCACAGGCTCCCGGGATCCCCGTCCAGAGCAGCGGTGGTGTCCACACAATCACCACAACCGTGGGTGGCGTCACGGACAATATCCCCAAAACCCAAACCACCCCTTTTCACTCACGGGCGAGTAGCGCCGCTCGAGTCCCCGGGATCCGGCCATCGCTCGAGCCAACGAGCAGCAGCAGCCATAGAGCAGCGTCAGCCGGACCCGAGCAGTGGGAGAGCGCACCGTCCCCTCCTCCGCCCGCGACACTTCCAGCTTGGGACTGGTGTGGAGGGTAAAGTGGATCAGGATGCGCAGGAGGAGGAGGAGGCTGAGGAGCATGACATTCCGGAGCTGTAGAGTGTGTGTGAAACCCTGACTGAGGTAGGGCCTGCAAAACTTGGTGTGTGAAGGACGTGTTCCGTCCCTCGCTCAGACTGGGTCCCAGCTTGCACAATATTAACCCAGTGTGACGTCAACGAGATGTAGCGGCCTTGCCCACATGCACTTGTCCACGTGTCTGTGGTTAGGTGGACTTTGGCTGAAACAGCGTTGTTCAGGGCACGTGTGATGTTTTGTGACACGTGGTTATGCAATGCGGGGACGGCACACCGGGAGAAATAGTGGCGGCTGTGGACCGAGTAACGTGGGACAGCTGCCACCATCAGGTCGCGGAATGCTTCTGTCTCAACCAGCCTAAAAGGCAACATTTCCAGCGCAAGCAGTCGCGAAATGTTAGCATTTAGAACTGTGGCATGTGGGGTGTTGGCAGTGTATTTGCGCCTGCGTTCAAAGGTTTGCTGAATGGATAACTGAACGTTGCGCTGGGACAAGGACGTGCTTGATGATGGTGTTCTTTCTGCGTAGGCAACTGCAGGTGCAGGAGTGGAGGAGGCTTGTTCGCAGGCAGCATGGACAGGGGATTGGCTCGCATGCACAACCAGCGAAGACGTAGCAGTGACATCAGCAAGCACTGCTCTTCGACTCTGTTGTACTTCCCACAAAGTCGGGTGCTTGGCTGACATGTGCCTGATCATGCTGGTGGTGGTCAGGCTGCTAGTTTTGGTACCCCTGCTGATGCTGGCATGGCAGGTGTTGCAAATGGCCTTTTTAGAATCATCTGGAGCCAACTTAAAAAACTGCCAGTGTCAGAGTTCCGGGTTTTCCAGTTTTCTTTTGAAAGAGCTTGCCCTTTGTTAACATGGAGTTTTCTGTTCTGTTGCCCTACTTTCTGTCCATCTGTTTAAAAGCCGCCCCTAAAGCTTAGTCCAGTGCCTGAGTATACTGCTTCCTGTGTGCTCCTGCCCTGCTGCTTTTGGTTCCTGATTGTTATTCGGATCCTCTTGGAAAACAACCGACACCGACTCTGGACTTCATCTGGTATCATCTAGCTGTGCCCGGACTCCGTTTGCCGTCTTTGGTCGGCACTTCTGCCCGGTTCCTTCCGTTTAATACCACTCTGGACTCACATCACGTACGGACATTTTTGGACTTACCTATTGCCCTTTTGTGTCCCGGCTGCTGCGCATTTGGGGCTTCTGGGGTGATTGCCAGACAGTCCCTGTATAGGGGTTCGCTCTTGGTGGTCTCCCTGGGGGAGTCCGGTGCGCGGTCCCGGGAATTCCCTTTCGCTCCGTCCCTGGAAGGTATTTCCTGTATTTATGTTCTACTGTGTTTTTGTTCCGTTTATGTACATATTTGCTGGTTGCATATTATAAACGTCTTGCACCAAGAACTCGTCTCTGGTTGTCATTGCCCTAACGCAATCGAAATCCTCAATACATACAATAGTATTACAGCCAGACTCGGGAAGACCTAACATTTGTACAGGCACCTTGTGTCGTGTTGTTCCGGGGAACAGTTGCCTGACGTCTGCCTGGGGCCACCACTCTGCTTCTTACTGCCTGTTGTGATGCTACGCCTCCCTCCCCCTGTGCACTGCTGTCCTCGCTCTGCATATCCTCCTGCCTGGTTGGGTCAGTTACTGGATCATCCACCACGTCGTCTTCCTCTTCCGCACCCTGCTCCTCCTCCTGACTTCCTGACAATTGTGTCTCATCATCGTCCACCCCTTGTTGAGACACGTTGCCAACTTCGTGAGAACGTGGCTGCTCAAATATTTGGGCATCTGTACATACAATCTCGTCATGGCCCACTTCAACAGGAGCTGGCGAGAGGCCAGAATTTGTGAATGGAAACGTGAACGAACAGCTCTTCCGAGTGTACAAGTGTGGGATCAGTAATGTCCGTGGACGTGTACTCGGCCTGGTGGTAGGAAGGAGGATCAGGTTCTGAAATGTGCGGTGCAGTATCACGGCTACTGACACTTGACCGTGTGGAAGACAGAGTGTTTGTGGTGGTGCCAATCTGACTAGAAGCATTATCCGCTATCCAACTAACAACCTGTTGACACTGGTCTTGGTTCAAGAGCGGTGTACTGCTGCGGTCCCCAAGAATTTGGGACAGGACGTGCGAGCGACTAGATGTGGCCCTTTGTTGTGGCGAAATTAGAGCTTGCACACAACCTCGGTCTCTGCCTGCACCACCATCACGTCCACTTCCTTGTTCGTTGACAACGCCCTTGCGCATTTTGCAATGCTGTGCTGATGTGTATTATTCACTAGACTTGTGCGTTATATCCAAGTTTTTGCAAAACTCACACAAATGCAGCGGAAAGCTGCCACCAACAGGCACACACGTGCGTTTTTTAAATGCAAGCACGGAGGCTCTAAGAACCTAACAGGTCTCTATCCAGGGACAACGTGGAGCCTCCCAATTTTTGGCTGCCCTGCCTAAGGGCTATACTATAATACACCCACTTCCTTCCAATGGGCACTTCAGGTTTACAGGCCCTCATGCACGTCTCTATCCAGGGACAACGTGGAGCCTCCCAATTTTTGGCTGCCCTGCCTAAGGGCTATACTACAATACACCCACTTCCTTCCAATGGGCACTTCAGGTTTACAGGCCCTCATGCACGTCTCTATCCAGGGACAACGTGGAGCCTCCCAATTTTTGGCTGCCCTGCCTAAGGGCTATACTACAATAGACCCACTTCCTTCCAATGGGCACTTCAGGTTTACAGGCCCTCATGCACGTCTCTATCCAGGGACAACGTGGAGCCTCCCAATTTTTGGCTGCCCTGCCTAAGGGCTATACTATAATACACCCACTTCCTTCCAATGGGCACTTCAGGTTTACAGGCCCTCATGCACGTCTCTATCCAGGGACAACGTGGAGCCTCCCAATTTTTGGCTGCCCTGCCTAAGGGCTATACTACAATAGACCCACTTCCTTCCAATGGGCACTTCAGGTTTACAGGCCCTCATGCACGTCTGTATGCAGGGGCATTGGTGAACCTCACAATTTTGGACTGCCCTGGCAAAGGAAAATACTACAAAGACTCACTTCCTCAAAATGGGCACATTAGACTCAAGAGGCCTTCATGTATGTCTCTTCTCAGGGACATCGGAGTGCCACACAATGTTTTCACGTAAAATCTTTCATGTATTAATCTCAAAAAGTAACATACACCAGCTCTATCTCACTATTGCGTATGTGCCCTTAACATTTCTGCCATGAAAAATCATTTTGGGGTCATTTTGGAAGGTTTTCTGGTGAGTCCGTAAAAATGGCGTAAAACGCGGACAAAATTGTTCACAGCTGTGACTTTTCAGTGATAAATGCTTCAAGGGGTCTTCCCCATGCTGTTGCCATGTCATTTGAGCACTCTTCTGAGACTTTTGTGACATTTTTAGGGTTTCTCCATGCTGCCGGGGGGTCATTTCACAAAAATACTCGGGTCTCCCATAGGATAACATTGGGCTCGTTGCTCGGCCCGAGTACACGAGTATCTTGGGATGCTCGGCCCGAGCTTCGAGCACCCGAGCTTTTTAGTACTCGCTCATCACTAATGGGCACCCCTGCAATTCTGTCGGATAATACTCAGTTTCTTCTTGAAAATGATTGCAATCATAAATTCTTTGTTATTATTATCTTCATTTATTTTGCTTGCAATGAAAAAACACAAAAGAGAATTAAACAAAAATCAAATCATTGATCAGTTCACACAAAACTCCAAAAATGGGCCAGACAAAAGTATTGGCACCCTTAGCCTACTACTTGGTTGCACAAACATTAGCCAAAATAACTGCGAACAACCGCTTCCGGTAACCATCAATGAGTTTCTTACAATGCTCTGCTGGAATTTTAGACCATTCTTCTTTGGCAAACTGCTCCAGGTCCCTGAGATTTGAAGGGGCCTTCTCCAAACTGCCATTGTGAGATCTCTCCACAGGTGTTCTATGGGATTCAGGTCTGGACTCATTGCTGGCCACTTTAGTAGTCTCCAGTGCTTTGTCTCAAACCATTTTCTAGTGCTTTTTGAAGTGTGTTTTGGGTCATTGTCCTGCTGGAAGACCCATGACCTCTGAGGGAGACCCAGCTTTCTCACACTGGGCCCTATATTATGCTGCAAAATTTGTTGGTAGTCTTCTTCAGACTTCATAATGCCATGCACACGGTCAAGCAGTCCAGTGCCAGAGGCAGCAAAGCAACCCCAAAACATCAGGGAACCTCCGCCATGTTTGACTGTAAGGTCCGTGTTCTTTTGTTTGAATGCCTCTTTTTTTTCCTGTAAACTCTATGTTGATAGCTTTTCCCAAAAAGCTCTACTTTTGTCTCATCTGACCAGAGAACATTCTTCCAAAACGTTTTAGGCTTTCTCAGATAAGTTTTGGCAAACTCCAGCCTGGCGTTTTTATGTCTTGGGGTAAGAAGTGGGGTCTTCCTGGGTATCCTACCATACAGTCCCTTTTCATTCAGACGATGATGAATAGTACAGGTTGACACTGTTGTACCCTCGGACTGCAGGGCAGCTTGAGCTTGTTTGGATGTTAGTCGAGGTTCTTTATCCACCATCCGCTCAATCTTGCGTTGAAATCTCTCGTCAATTTTTCTTTTCCTTCCACATCTAGGGAGGTTAGCCACAGTGCCATGGGCTTTAAACTTCTTGATGACACTGCGCACCGTAGACACAGGAACTTTCAGGTCTTTGGAGATGGACTTGTAGCCTTGAGATTGCTCATGCTTCCTCACAATTTGGATTCTCAAGTCCTTACACAGTTCTTTGGTCTTCTTTCTTTTCTCCATGCTCAATGTGGTGCACACAAGGACACAGGACAGAGGTTGAGTCAACTTTAAGCCATGTCAACTGGCTGCAAGTGTGATTTAGTTATTGACAACACCTGTTAGGTGCCACAGGTAAGTTACAGGTGCTGTTATTACACAAATTAGAGAAGCATCACATGATTTTTCAAACAGTGCCAATACTTTTGTCCACCCCCTTTTTATGTTTGGTGTGGAATTATATTCAATTTGGCTTTTTGACATATATATTTTTTTTTCATTGAAGACAAATTAAATGAAGATAATAATACCAAAGAATTTGTGATTACAATCATTTTCAGGAAGAAACTGAGTAATCTCTGACAGAATTGCAGCGGTGCCAATACTTTTGGCCAGCACTGTGTATATATATATATATATATATATATATATATGCACCCAAAAGAAGACCCTGTGATGTCCCTGAAGCGACTACTGCAGGTGGGCTTCACATTTGGTGTCACGAACAGGATCAAGGACTAGACCTAATTAGACAGGTGACAGTGTGCCTCAGAGGTCCGATCGAAAAATTTGAACCGCCGCCATTTTGTTATCATCAAAAGCGCGCAAATTTAAAAGCTGCAGCCAGCGCAGAAGAAAAGTAACCGCCCACGAAGAGGAGTGTCTATTCCAGCATGGGAAGAGTGCTCTGACTCAGTGAAAGGAGAATATGGGGGCGGATCTGTCCCCGGAGTGCGGGGACGTCCCAGTCCTGTGGGAGGAGAACAACCAGAAACGAATCTAAGACTACAGCCTGACCAGAACCTGATGAGCAACGATAGAGACAAGATGGGATCAGTGGAAGGTGACAACAAGGAGCAGGGCTGGACAAGGTCTATGACTGCAGAGGAGCTGGAGGCAGGAGTGGAAAGAATTGCTAACTGTATGGAGGAGCAGCAGAGGCGAGAGCCTCTTGGAGGAAAAGAATGATAATGGCAATTAGAAACCTGCGGTTGTCGGTGCAGCGAGGCTCGCCTGGAGGCGCCGCCCATGATCAACTCTAGTCATCGTCAGCAATAGCGACCCTGCTACAGGATGCCTCCAGCATGAATTTGAGTGAGTCCAAAACTGCCTCTGTCCAACCTGGTATGCTGACCCTACCGGCATTAACATCCGAAGCTGGTGCAACGGCCGGTGCGACGCCAGATGCGACCCCAGGTGTGACGCTCTCGGGCAGACTAGAACAGGCCGCAACGTCTCTTGTCCCAGTTGCCAGACCAGAGGTACTTGGTCTTCAAGCTGTCATCCCAACCTGAAGCGGTCACAGCACCCTCTCTGCTCTAGAGGGAACCTGGACTTTCATCATCGTCCTGCCTGGCTGCTGAAAGCTCATCCATGGAGCTGCTACTCGCCCGACTGGAGAAGGTTGCAGCACCCTCTGAGAGAGAGGGAGGCCCTGAGGTCGCGCTGCTGTTCCCCCAACGACTGGAAGAGGTTGCAGCACTCTTCACCAGGGAGATAGAGGAGATTCTCCAGCCATCACTGCTGTTCCCCAGCCGTCTGGAGGAGGTCGCAGATCTCTCTGGGAGAGAGGAAGGCCAGGAGGCTGCGCTGCTGTCCCATCACCGATCGGAGGAGGCTGCAGCACCCCCAGCCAGAGAGGAAGAATTGGTAGCAGAAAGTCCTGGCATGTATTCCATCTGGTTGCCCGCTGATGACCGGGTGATGGTAATGCGAAGACCAGCCTGCAGAGAGTGGTGGCAAGTAAGAGCTAGACCCCCACGCCCCCTTGGAAAGCTCACCCCAGATCATGAGAGAGATTAAGTGGAGACCCGGGACCTGCAGGAGAAGCAGTCCCTGCGGCGGACCGGATTCCAATCTAGAGGTCCCCTCCACAAAGGAGTAAAGAGTAAAGAGTAGTTTAACCGTCGTACAGGGTATGGCTTTATAGTGGAGGCTGGAGTCAAGGAGGGAATCTTTATGTCCCGGCAGGACGTGCAGTCACATCTGCAAAGGGGTCACCCTGGTCGCGATTTGTATGTGGGGGATGTGGTGGAGTTCACCAGGCATAAAGGAGAAAGATGCTGGTTTGCCTTGGATGTGGTACAGTATCCAAAGGAAACCGCGGTAAGTCCAGGTTCCATCCCCACCGCTCCAACCAGACCCCCACTGCCATCGCCACCAGGGGATACCCAAAACTCAACCTCCAAGTACCAGAGCACTGAGAACTTGAGCCCTGGTCTTGGAAGGGGAAACTCCATTTAGTCAGTATAAAATGTCTTTACAGAAAAGATTAGTAATGTTTAACCTGTTTTGAAGTTAAGCAACGTTTAAAATATTGTGCCAACAAGGACTTTTGAGAGAACTATTAAAAAGGAATTTTCTTTTAGCACCTGGTTAAGTGCACTTTATATTACAATGGACCACAGGTTATGAACTGGCTATACCACAAACTCTCGAAGTGTAAAAAGTTAACTCAAAGGGACCAACCCCAGAGTCTGCCTGTTGAGGTGCATGGCTCTGCACCACTAAGGGGGCACGCCTGTTCATGGGGCCTGCCCTCCAACACCAGGGAGCACGCCTGTTTATGGGGCCTGCTCTTCAACACAAGGAAGCTGGTACGCCTGTTTATGGGGCCTACCATACACCGCTATCTTAAGGAGAGGAAGATTGGAGGAAAGGTCTGGGATACAGATGGCCCAGACCTGGTCACCAAAGGGACCGGTGACCTTCCTCCTGGAGGTTTTTGGGTGGGACCAGGACTTGTGGGTGGGGGGTGGTGATGGTATGGTACCTGGTATGTTTAAATGTAAATAACTCCCTTGTGTGGGAAAAGTTTGTATTATTTTCTTGTCTTTGTAGCCCAAGGACATGATGTTGATAACCAAGGGGGAATGTGGCGCCCCTGACCTGGTCAGGCACCACTGAGTACTGCACCCATGCTGTGCTTCCAGGTAATTGGAAAGGCCAGAATGAGGTGTGTACGCACAGACACAGAGCAACAAGGTCTCCCACACCATTAGAAGGGACCCTTGGGTAGTCTCTATTGGAGGCTAGCCTTCAATTCTCATCAAGGGGTGTAGTGGAAGGGCTGGGAGCTAAGCTGCAGAGGCTGTCAGAAAAGGAGTGCATCGAGTCAGTCTGCTAGTGAAGCGCAGCGGTTGCTAGGGAATGGAGGCATGCACGCACGCTAGTGAGACCCTGCACATGTAGTAGATATTAGCGGGGGAGAACGGTTACCAGAGAGTCAGTCTGAAAGACACCTGAAGAGAGGCAGTTAAGTACGGAGACTGCTGGTGACTAGGCACGCACGGGGAGCAGGTCCCTAGGGTAGCCTCAAGTTTAACTAGCTGCTAAAACCTGCCGGTGAGGGAAACTACTAGAACCTCACCAATGTTCACAGAGTCCGAGCCTCAGCAGCAACGCAGGGACCCATAAGGGATAGAGCCAGAAGCCATCTCACCTGGTCCACGCTGCTGGCAAACGGGCCAAAAAGGGGAGAAAAGGCAGTAGCGACTTCCCTGGATAGACCCCACGGTATTTCAAGTCAGGGGTGATCCAAAACAAGAAGTGCTAGGAAGGAGAGTTAATGGTTTCCCTCAGATCGGCCTGAAGGAGTTCCTGGTTCCACCTGGTTATCTCAGCATCACCCGAGTTACCTCACGATAACAACAAAAGTGAGTAAAACAAGTTGAAAGACTTTCCGGGCTGAGCCCGACATTCTTCTGGGACATGTAGTTCTACACACCCGAGCCCCTGGGGCCAGCCTCACTCACGGGAGGCCATACCACCCGACTGCAGACTCCATCAGCCCCAGACGCTTGTTAAATCTGCAGTGGCGGTCACCAATATCCCTTACCGCAAACCGTGAGTGGCGTCACGACTCTATATATGTATATATATATATATATATATATATATATATATATATATATATATATATATATATATGTGTGTGCAAAAGAAGACTCTGTGATGTCCCTGAAGTGACTACTGCAGGTGGGCTTCACACATGTGCTTCACTAAGGTGAAAGGGTGTCTGCTCTCGAAGTTGTACCAGATATAGTTGCATCATCCCAAATCAGCTATGCTCATTTAGCAGAGGGGTGGCACTCGTGGCACCTGCAGGGAAGACTCCCATGAAGACATCCTGCCTTGGTGGCACTTCTCGGTTGAAAATCTATTTACGTGGGAAATGGTAAGAAAGTGTATCTTTCTAATGTAGACAGTAACGACACCATCAGAGTTGGAGTGACTAATTTTCACTTTAGTGTGGCAGCATTGCTACCCTTGCATACACATATGAATGAAGATTTCATTTGAGAATTGCCAATGTAACCTCCTCGGCTTCCTCCTCCTCTTTTTCTGCTGAACTACACAGCTGCGTGACCCTTTGGGTTCACACCAACTGGGATCTACATCATCAGGCTCTATCTTGTCCCACTACTTCTCTTAATGAACTGACATCATAGGACATCATAGGACAGTATGCATGCACCTCCAGTATCTGAGTCTCAACATCATCCCCTCCACTCTCGGGGATAACGTCAGTTGACAAGAGTCGGGATGCTGCTGGGACCCTACTTTTTTAAGGATCCAACTCACAAAGATTTTGGGCATCGGTGCATATGATTCCCTCCTCTTCAGTCTGGGAATTTTTGGAGTGGACCTGTGATGCCCATGGGATAGAATGTGTGAACAGCTCTTTAGACTCGCCCAGTCAGTTTGTCGGTTCACAATTTGTGATGCGGACGCAAACAAGTGTAATTGGGATGGCACCTCTGATGAATGAATTGTGTGTGATGTTGAGATGCAGGAAGAAGAGGAGAGCACTTGCCATCCGCTCTAGCACCTGCTGTTAATCAGCCTCATTTCAAAGTTGAAACAATGTGTGGCTATCAAAGAAATCTAGAGGAGTAGTTTGTCCAGTAATGGAAGTTGTTTTAATTTCTGTTGGGATAGGATTTGCCGGAATTTGCTCACTAGACCTTTGACTAACAGAACTTTTTACATGTACACCTCCCACACCCTACCTATTCCCCCTTCCACGACAATTTCATTATGATTTACCACTTATGGTTGATGTACCCTTGATGTACCCTTCCCCTTTCAAACAGATGTTTCTCGACCCTACGCCCACACCTGTCAGACACCTGACACAAAAAATGAATTATGTATTACCTGATTGAGTTGGTAATATTTTAAAGACAATAAAAAGTACCTCTCTGTACAAATGCGTTTCACTACATAATGTAGAGAAGACACGGAAAAGTGCCAAGAAGACCCATTTAGCTTGTTCAATAGCAAATTTTCAGCAGGCACTAATAAGAATACCTATAAATTTGTTTCACTGAAGAATTTTGAGCAGGCAACTAAATTTATAAGAACCACTTTTCACATAAATTCCTTTCATCTTTTTATACCACGCACGACTACTTAGCAATACTTATAAATATGTATACGTAATTTTCAGCAGGCAATTAAAATTGACAAGAACCACTTTTTTCACGGTTCCCTAGCAACTTTTTAGGCCATTTATAGCTAACTACCAATATCTATAAATGTTTGCGTATCTTTCAGTAGCCAATTAAAATTGGCAAGAACTATTTTTTAGATTCTTTCCTAGCAACTTTTCAGGTCACGCACAGCTAACTACCAATACCTCTAAATGTGTTTGCGTAATTTTCAGCAGGCAATTAAAATTGCAAAGAACCACGTTTTAGATAATTCCCTAGCAATTAGGGTTGAATTTGAAAATATTCAAATTCGTGATACTCGTAATGAGTATTTTGTAATACTCATGTATTCGTTCCGAATAGCAAGTTTAATGCAAGGTAATGGGATATGCGACTAATTTTCTGTTGGACTCCAGAAGAAAATTACTCTCATTTCCCAATCAGCAGAAAATGACTTGCGTATCCCATTGACTTGCATTGTACTCGTTATTCAAAATGAATGCACGAGTATTACAAAGTACTGGTTATAAGTATTACAAATACGAATATTTCGAAACTTGCTCAACTCTACTAACAACTTTTTCAGTCACGCATGGCTAACTAGCAATACCTTTAAATGTGTTTGTGTAATTTTTAGCAGGTAAATAAAATTGGCAAGAAACTTTTAGATATTTTACTAGCAACTTTGTAGACCAGGCACTGTTAACTAGCAATACCTATAAATGTGTTTGCATACTTTTGAGCAGGCAGTAATACGTAGCATTACCGATTTACATGCTTCACTGGAAACTCTTTAGCAGGCACTACAAATACCAATCCCTATTTTGATCATGTGCTAATTTGTGCCACACACACACATTTCCCTGCACTGCATGTCCCTATTGTAAACTATGGCACTGCTATCTATCTCAACTACCTAGCATGAAACCCCTAGCAGCCCCGATGACAGCACCTTCCCTAATGTTTAACAGTGACAAAATGGTGTTGACACAACATGTCCACAATTGATATGCACACCGACATGTGACTTACGCAGCCAATCACAGAAGCCCGGAAGCAAAGTATGACAGTGCCCCACTAGGTGAAAGCAACAATCCATGTTTATCCCATCACATGTACCAACAGCAACGTTTTGACCATAGTCTTTATCAAGCATAGCTCAAAATACATACTGCCTGTCTTTAATACAACAGCAAACACCAATACACCAATCACATTAGTTACATCCCCCACACATAATTTGCATAACCCCACAGTGAACAATATACATATACCACAGATCAATCCTCCAAAAGATATGAAACACATCAAACAACATAAAGATACACTAACAAAGAGTAGAAAACAATATCACAATGCTTCTATATATTCAGATTGCCACTCATCTCCACAAAGCTGTACTTATGGAGACAAAATGCTCAGTGTCTATTGGATAGTGTATCAAATTACCGCAGAATAAGCCAATCCTAGAAACGCTCAACTGCGCACATGACGGCATCCTAATGATTTATTCAAGTCCACAGCTTTGTGCCGACCAGCAGAGACAACAGGCGCCAAGAAGGCCAATAACAGGGGAGCTCCACTGTGCAGGCATTGTCAATCCACGGATCCTCCAGACCTCACAATACTCCATATTGTAGAAGACAAAACCTATCTGTGCAGGCTCACCCATTGGCTATATTATAGAGGATATATAATCTTGTTTCTATCATAAATATATGATGCACATAGAATATACAACTTTGGTAAATAAACCATACTAATAAGCATGTAATAATTCACATATATTCCACAACAATTCATGGGGATATAACAAAGCGTAGAGTAATAAGCATGTAAATAAATAGCAGATATATTTAATCATTTCTGTTCAGTCGGAACCTAGTTGATGTTTGCTGTGCTGTGATTGGCTGTAGCAACATCCACAAATAAAGTTAAGAGCAAAAAAAAAAAAAATGACGCAGTGCACTAAAACCTTCTCCCGGTCCAGAGCCCCCACCTCCTTCACTGATTTTATGCATTCCACATTAGACAGCACCGCAATCCTATACAATATTAGAAAATGCTATTAACATAGTGTTTTTTGGAAACACGACCAAAAACAAACATTACCAACTTTTAGGAAAAGTGCTCGGGGTTACTGAGCCTGAACGAACAAGCTAAAGCTCGTACCAAATTTGAAATTGGTGAACCTTTACCAAACAGGTTTGCTCATCTCTGATGGTCACTAACTCAGCTTTTTTACCACTTTAAACATTGTGTATGGTAAAATTAGAGATGTATTATGAAATAATATTGTTTCATCTTTCATCTTTAAGGATGACCCTATCCTGTTACAAATACTGCTTGCCTTCTCCATAGTGGTTTATACGAGAAATAAGAATTAAAAAACGTTTTGGCTTCTACCAAAATCAGGATGGGTAATAAGACTGGGACGGGGTCCTACTCCCATATCACACAATCATCAGCGCAAGAGATGGCGTTATAATCCAAAGAACATTTATTCCAAGCAAATCAAAATGGTCCATAACATAATCCACAAAACAGAGGGTAAAATTAGTCCAGTAACACAAATATAGTCCGGTAAGCGATAAATTACTAAGTCTCTCTGAGAAGCCAGTTTCTCCCAGAGGTTCAATCTTCCTGTTTCACTCTTGAAGTTCTCAAACAGGCTCACAAATATCCCAGGTACGCAGAGAGTCCACAGTAGGTGGACTCCAGGCCCACCTCCCCCCACACCCAGGGACGGAAGCACCTCAAGAGGCTATAACCTTGCACTATAGGGGGTGATTACTTACAAACAATACAATGTACACAGAATCAGTACAAATAATAGACAGTGAACCAAGCTTAAAATGGGAATCTGTACAGCAAGATACACCTCCCCCATATCCCACTATCACAAATACAATTAATAAACGTAATCTGAGTAATAACCAACTTACCGTCTTCCTTAATTTAGTGTGAACATCTCAGTGTGGAAGCTCTAAATGTAAGTGCTGTCCCATGGCAGTGCATGGTAGGAAATCATTTTCTCTAATTTTACAGATGAGCTATTTAAAATGAATCAGTTTACTAATTGTTACAGTTCCTTTGTGGTGTATCTTTTGCAATGTGACTGTGGATATCAATATGTGGGGAGGCCTACTTTGGAAGTTCATGTGAGAATAAACAAACATAGGTATAATATGATATGATAATGAATCATAGTCTGTGTGGCCACTTTTTATGTAAACATTAAAAAAAATACTGAGTATTTAAAACTAAAAGTTTTGTAACAAATACCTAATAGATTGCAGAGGTTGTTTATTAGAGAACCATACTGGATTATTAAACTATTTACTCTATATCCAGATAGTCTTATTGAGTGTATTGGAAATACTAAGTAAGTTTTCTGCCAGAAGATGCAGGTCTGCGAAGTCAGTGAACGTTCATTGAGGTCAACTGGGATCAGGTTACCTGTGATCATAAGTGGAAGATCGGGGGAATCTCCAGCTGTGACCACAACCAACCTGAGTGACATCACCAATCATTGCGGCACAGTCTCTGTCTAAACCTCACAGCATTCAGTCATGTTCCATGATCGCTCGATGTTCCTTCACTAATGTAGCAGAGCTGGACTCTACATGGGACCTCGTGTTGATTACCTTGGACCTGGGTGTTTTGGGGGGTTAATAAAGTGGCGAAAGAGAGTTCTTTTGTCTTTTATTTCAAGCAAAGGATTTTTCCTTGTAAGTGTTTATTTACTTTCACTTATATATTAGTAATGGGAGGTCTCATAGATGCCTCCCATTAGTAATCTAGGGCATAGTGGCATGGCAGCTGTGATCTGTCATTAACCCCTGATATTATCCCACTTGCCACTGCACCAGGGCAATTGGGATGAGCAGGGTAAAGTGCTGGAGCTGTCTAATCCTGGATCCTACGACAATCCTGTGTGGCTGCAGGTTGATATTTTTAGGCTGGGGGGGTCAATAAGCAAAGGTCTCCCCAGCCTTTGAATATCAGCCCCCAGCTGTCGGGCTTTATCTTGGCTGGGTATCAAAATTGGGGGGACCACATGCCGTTTTTTAAATTATTTATAGAAATAATAAAAAAAAGCCATATGTGGCACCTCATATTTTAATACACAGCCAAGGAAAGCACATGACTAAGGGCTGCAGCCTGTAGCCATGGCTTTATTTGTGTTGGTATCAATACAGATGGGATCCTGCACCAATTTTTTTATTTATTTATTTTATACCATGATATAGACCCACAGACAGCACCTGTGAGTCCGATATAATTGTCGGATCCAAAAGTAGCGCTGCAGCTATGAGGAAATTCGATGAGTCTGTACTGTTTTAACCCTTTTGCTTACTTTTTTATACAGTGGCCAATTATAGTCATGCCAATACTTGACATGGCTGTGATGGGCTAGGAGAGGATGCTTTTTTCAATCCAATCATTTAACGATCCTTTACAAGATTGCCAACTTTTGCTGTAAATGATCGGATATCCGATCTCCCCAGAAATCATATCATTTTAACATTTTTAAATCTTTGCTGATCAGGATTGCTCATCTTTATATGCCTGCTCTATTCTAAGCTCTCCCTCCTAGATCAACTCTTCCTGAACTACCGTACTTCCAGATGAGTGTTTCGAGAATCACACCCTTAGATCTTATACAGGACATCATTAAGTGATGCAGCTTGCCAATCACAGTGATGCCAGTAGCCACCATGGCTATGGCATTACTGTCTATGGCAGGAAATCCCTGAATGTTTATTGTCTGTCTAAAATATGCGGGGTGAGAACTCAAGCATGGTGCTTAAGCACCAATGATTCTCGGTGGAGTGATGAGCATACCTGACCACCTAGATGCTTGAACAGATATTGAGTAGTGGCCAGTTCACATGCTCCTCACTAGTCTCTGCCAGTCATCTGGTTTTGCTAAGACGTCATGTATTCAACTGGACGGTGGGGGGGTCAAACATCTGTGACAATAATTGCATGCGTCACCTCATAGTTCAAAGTTTGACCAGTAAAACTATGAAAAGCCTATTTACAATGGACAATATGTGTATATACAAGCTTTAAACAAAAGATAGCTGACAAATGACAAATAACCCTGAGTGTTATGGACAAATTAGAACTTAATGATGAATTTGCGGAAGTTTGAAGCTAAAAGAAATTTACTTTTATTACTTAAAAAAAACCTGTCAATTTGAGAATAAGTTGTTGTGAATCTCGAGATTATATATATATATATATATATATATATATATATATGTATATATGTTATAAACCATGGTGAGTGATTGACTCAAAAGTCGTCTCCAGATCAGGTTGTCTTCTACAAAGCTGCACCATATCGGCTTGGTTGGTTTCCAATCTGATGCAAATCATGACATATAATCCACAAAAGGAAGACAAAAATCTTTATGCACTTTGAAGATTAAAGACTGCCATTGCTGAAAGATTTGTCCTTTCCCCCCTTTTGTGGATAATAACTATGGAATTTTGTAGATGATTTTCCAATTTGCAAGCTTATAAAGGGTATTATGTATGGATTTTTTAATATCTTCATTTCTTAAACTATAAATAATGGGGTTGACAAAAGGAGTAAACCCTGTATAGAGCAGTGATAGGATCTTACACATGGTGAGTGTTCGGCTTTGGGATGGAATGGTATAAACACTGAATATTGTCCAGTAGAATATGGAGACCACAATGAGGTGGGAGCTGCAGGTGGAGAAGGCTTTCTGTCTGCCGGTGCTGGATGGGATCCTCAAGACTGTTACAACAATATAAGTATAAGATATTACAATGATTGTGGTAGGAATTATGACAAATAGAAAACTCAGGAAATATATCTCTAATTCAACTATGAAGGTGTCAGAACAAGCAAGTTCTAGTAAAGGAACAAGGTCACAAAATAAATGGTCAATGACATTTGGGCCACAAAAGTTCAGATTCGCTGTTGTTACAATGTCAATCAAAACAAGTGAAAATCCAAATACCCAACACATGGAGGCCAATATCACACAATGTTCAGCTGTCATAATAGATGTATAACGGAGGGGATTACAGATGGCCACATATCTGTCAAAAGACATCACAGTGAGGAGAAAACATTCAAAAACTCCTGAAGCACAAAAAACATATAACTGAGTAATACAACCAGTAAAAGTAATGGAGCCCCCATTATTCAGTAGAATGTGGAGCATGTTCGGGACAATATCTGTTGGCAACAGGATGTCACTGATGGACAGTTGTGAGATGAAGAAGTACATTGGAGTGTGGAGGATCTTCCTGGTGGACACTAGGGATATAATCATGAGGTTCCCACATATTATCAGGCAATAAGCTAGAAGAAACAAGATGAAGAAAAAAAGTCTAAATCCTTGGTTGACTTTAAATCCTAAGAGATGGAACTCAGTGACATCCGTCCTGTTCTCCTGCATGGTGACCAAAGAAGTAGTTAAATCCTGTAATAGAAAATAAAAATGTCATAAGACACAAAACTTAGAGGATCCTGAACCCCTTCACCCTGAGCCTGTATTCACCTTCATTACCAGGCCATTTTATACAATTCTGACCAGAGTCACTTTATGATGTAATACCTCTGGAACAATTCAACAAGACCTGGTGATTCTGAGATTTTTTTCCGTGACCTATTGTACTTAATGATAGTAGTAAATTTAGGATGATATTTTTGTTAAAAAAAATGTAAATTTGTTGAAAATTTTGAAAATGTAGCAATGTTCAAACTTTTAATTTTTGTAACCTTAAACCATATAGCTATATAACACAATATATAATAAATAATATTTTCCACATGTCTAATATAAATGAGCACAATTTTGGAAAAATCATTTATTTTTTAGGAAGTTAGAAGGGTTCAAAATGTTTCAAAAATTTTTCCTTTTTCCAGCAAATTTTACAAAACCATTTTTAGGGGCCACATCACATTTTAAGGGACTTTGAGAGGCCTAGGTAATGGAAAATACCCAAAGTTAACCATTCTAAACACTGCACCTCTAAAAGTACTCAAAATCACAACCAATAAGTTTATTAACTCTTTGACTATGTGTGCACATTGTATTTTTTCCCGCGTGAACGCTGCGTTTTGAACTGCAGCGTTTCAGTGCCAAATTCCATGCGTTCTGCTTCCCCAGAAAAGTCTATAAGAAGTCCGAAAATTCAATGCGCACACTGTGTTTTTAAACGCAGTGTTTCGGATGCCAAAAATTGCTTCAGAAAAAAAAGCAGCATGTCACTTTTTTTGTGCGTTGTAGCAGCGTTCTCCACCCCTTGAAATCACAGGTCTTTTCAGTCACTCTCTGTCGATGTCGGTTAATCTCTCTCTGTCGGTTGGTCTCTTTCTCTGTCAATTGGTCGTTCTGTCTGTCTCTCTCTGTCTGTCAGTCAGTCTCTCTCTCTCTCTGTCTGTATATCTCTCTGTCTGTCGGTCGGTCTTCCCCCCTCTCTCATACTCACTGATCACTAGCACAGCGCTGCACAGCTGTCACAAAGCCCCGGTGGCTTTTCCTCTTTTCAAAATGCCAGTCGCTCATTATTCCATCTCGTATTCCCTGCTTTCCCTGCCTACCGGTGCCTATGATTGGTTACAGTGAGACACGCCCCCTTGGTGAGTGACAGCTGTCTCACTGCAACCAATCACAGCTGCTGTGATCGTGCAGTAAAATAAATAAATAAATAATAAAAAAAAATGATGTGCGCCCCCCCTCAATTTTGATACCAGCCACATGGCTGAAGGCTGGTATTCTCTGGATGGTGAGCTCCACGGTATGGGGAGCCCCCCAGCCTAACAATATCAGCTAGCAGCCGCCCGGAATTGCCGCATCCATTAGATGCAACAGTCCCGGGACTCTACCCGGCTCATCCCGAATTGCCCTGATATGGTGGCAATCGGGGTAATAAGGAGTTAATGGCAGCCCATAGCTGCCACTAGGTCCTAGGTTAATCATGGCAGGCGTCTTCCCGAGATAACTTACATGAGTAACTTGTAAGTTAAAGAAAATAAACACATACACCCAAAAAATCCTTTATTTGGAATATAAGACAAAAAAAACACCCTTGTTCACCAGTTTATTAATCCCCAGATACCCCTTCAGGTCCAACGTAATCCACATGAGGTCCAGCTCTGCTACATGAACTTGACAGAAGCGGCCACAGACCACAACCGCTCTCTTTCAGCTCCACGCAGCAACTGAAGTGAGCCGCACAATCAACGATGACATCACTCAGGTTACCCGCGGCCACCACTGGACCTTCCAACTGGCACAGCAAGTCACCCGAGTGACTGAACTGAGCTGCGCGATGAGCGATGACGTCACAGGTGAGTTGCGGTCTTGGGTGGATGACTCTAGCTGGCCGCGGGTCACCTGAGTGACAGCACTGCTGATTGCGCTGCTCACTTCAGTGACTCAGGAGACTATTGGTCATCGGTAAAGCCTTTACGGGTGACCGTTAATGAGGATGCGACACACAGACAAAGCCAGGGGATGACAATGAAGTCAGGTGAAGTTGATCCGAGTTTGTTCTCCTCGCACGACTCTGTCTGTGTCTGATGTCAGCGGGCATGTGACAAAGCTCAATTGCCGGGGGAACGCACTGTCAAAAATGCATCCAAAACGCATGCAAAACGCATGGAAAATGCATCCAAAATGCATGCGTTTTGGATGTATTTTATTTTACAAACACAGTGTTTACATTTGTCCAGTCTGCCAGTGGCTGTGTTCTTTTCCGCTCTGCACAAAATGCAACGTGCGCACATACCCTTTAAGTGCTTCACAGGAACTAAAGCAATGTGGAAGGAACAAATGAAACTTTTACTTTTTCCAACAAAAATGTTGCTGTAAATTTTGTATTTTCAAAAGATAAATTGCACAATAAAATTTGTTTGCAATTTCTCCTGAGTACAACAGAACCTAATGTGTGGTGGAAATCTACTGTTTGGGTGCACCGCTGGGCTTGGAATGGAAGGAACGCCATTTGACTTTTTGAAAGCAAAATTGGCTGGAATTGTTAGTGGTTGCCATGTGGCATTTTCTACGTGCCTAATGTACCTAAATAGTGAAACTCCCCTACAAGTGACCCCATTTTGGAAACTAGATCCTACTGTTTGGGAGCACAGCAGGGCCTGGAAGGGAAGGAGTGCCATTTGAGTTTTACAGCGCAAAATTATTTGGAATACATATTGGACGCCATGTTGCATTTGGAGAGCCCCTGATGTACCCCAATTTGTTTCAAACTCAGTAGTGTAACAGGAGATAGAGGACAATATAATTTGTTGTGCAACTTCTGGGTAGGCCAATACAACATACATGGTGAAAAACTACTTTTGAGGCACAGTACAAAGTGAAGAAGGGAAGGAGCGCCATATTGGAGTACTTGGAATGGTTTGCGGTTGCCATGTCACATTGGCAGAGCCAATGAGATTCCAGAACAGCAGAAACCCACCACAAGTGACCACAGGTGTGTCACAAAACTTTACACTATTGAGCGGTGAACAAAAATAATTACATTTCTACCCCAGATTTCTACATTTTACAAAGTTTGAGATTAGAGATAATAATAGGGTTTTACCAGGATAACAAATAAAGCGCGTTTGGAGTAACACTCACCTGGCAGGGTTGTGGAAGGCACAACCCCTATAGACACATAAGAGTTGATGGCGGCTGCCGCAGACTCACGTTTGTTAATGTTAGGTGCTGGAAAGAAGATAAGGTATCATGCCGCGCTACCACCAATCAAAAGAATTGTTGATTGATTACAATATTTTTATTCTATAGGTCGATGTGTTTCTGAGCTCAAGTACCCTTCCTTGGGACCAAGAAAATAAACAAAGAGTTTCATTGAATGCAGAAGACAGATATACAGTATATACCTGCAAACAGATAGAGGACCGCCCTATAAAAAAAAATCCACGGGCAACATAAATTACAATGATGCAGCATTGTCTATAAAATATAAAATGCAAATGTAAACATTGATAGACAAAAATAAAATGTCATATATTAACAGTCAACATAAAACATGTTAAATTGTGAAAAAAATATTTTCACAATCCAAAAATTGGCTGGAATCATTATCAAACGCCATGTCGCATTTAATGAGCCCCTAATGTTCCTCAACAGTGGATCTCCCCCACATGTGAGCCATTCTGGAAACTAGACCCCTCATGGATTTTATTAAGGGGTATAATGAGCATTTTGAACCCTCATGTACTTCACAGAATTTGATAACCTTAGGTTATCTTAATGAAAATTTTCATTGTTTTCAGAAAAATGTTACTTTAGCTCTAACCTTCTCACTTTTTTAAGACAGCACAAAAAATAGACAAAAAGTTTGTTATACAATTTCTTAGGAGCGCAGGGATATCCCCCATATGGTCAAAACCTCTGGACAAACAGAACAACTTGAAAGGGAAGGAGCACCATTTGAAGTTTGAAAAAGCTGAAATTTATTGCGGACACTATGTCGCATTTGCAGAGCCCCTAAGGTACCTATACAGCAGAAACCCCCCACAAGTGAACCCAGTTTGGAATCCAGAGAGAATTGTCCAGTTATCTCAATTGTATCTGTAATCCAATTTAATAATTTTTCAGAGTAGTATTGGGAAGCAGTAAATTGGTACATGTACCCCAAGTTTACCACTTTATTATATAGTGGCAGTGTGTTATACACCCAAATATCTATACATATATAATGTCAGCTTGTTTTCTCCTCTGTGTTAAATAATTTGGAGTTTAGTTTTTTGAATAGCCTATTCCATATACATCAGCTAAATTATTAGAAAGATAATGGTAGTCTGTCAATCAATTGTTAGTTCACGTGTATTTTGCAAGCCCTTCACTCAGTATAGCAGCATTTAATAGTGACTAAGTATAGGGTCTTGGTGAGGGCAAGCTGTCATTGAGTGGGGGTGCAATTTCATTTATTTATGGTGCCGACCTCAAAGGCTAGGCGGGGAGAGCTTAGGGAATTTGCCCTGGGCCCCATTCCCTCCATTTTCTATTTTTATGCATTAGGTTTTTTTACTTTTGTTGTTTTCACTTTCATGTGATTTTATTGTGAGTTTTAAAGTACAATCTTCTAAAGGGAATTTCAGCACTTATTGGTGTCTAATATCCATGTCTTTGTATTTAGGTTTTGTTTTCCGGTTCCAAGCATCCATGTTGCGGCGTTCGACTATTTGTAGTTTGTGCCAATTGTTGCCAAACTTCCTGTTTGTCCTTAATTTTTGGAAATGTGGACACTCAAAGTTACGCCTCCAAATTGTTATTTGCCTGTCCTGGCAGGTGTGTGGGAGCAAGAGGCCTAATACTGTCACTCATCCACATCTTCAATTTAAAAATGGAAATGCCAGGCCTCATCCTGTGTGTTGCATAGACCATACTGAGATTGCTGTGCAAAGCCATTATGGGGAAATGTGTGGAGAATAGATGCCGCTATCTTGCTATCAGCCTGGAAGGTTTTTAATGTAAAGACTCCAAGATGGGTCTCCAAGTTGTGTCTTGTCTGTACTGGCAGGTCTGTGGAAGCAAGAGGCCTAATCCTATCACACTTTCAAATCTTGATTTTGAAAATGGAAAAGCAAGGACGCATCCTGTGCATTGCATGGACCATATCTGACTGCTTTGCAAAGACTCTATGGGGAAATGGTGGGGGAGTTGATGCTACTGTCCTGCTGTCTGCATGAAATGTTTTAAATATCAAGACTCCGAGATGGGTCTCCAAGTTGTGTCTTGTCTGTACTGGCAGGAGTGTGAGAGCATCAGCTCTATACCTATTTCTCATCCACCTCAACATTTCTTATGTCAATAGTCTAGAAAGCTAATGCCTGTTAAATCAGTGGGGCTGAACTGTAAAACATATTTTTGCTGTTTTGGAAGCTTTTCGACCCCCTAAAAGTTTTTTCTCTGGAAAGTTCATCGGTTCAGCTAAAGATCAGCAAACTGAACTTTGAAAGGTTCACTCAACTCTATTCCCGATGTTGCCGGATGCTGAGTGCAGATCTTAGACTTGGAAAAAAGGGAGGGTACTGAATGATGACTTCTATGTACCAGGGGTGACATGGGGAAAACCTTTCTCTCTTATATTACATGTTAAATCATATCAGATAAGAGAAAAATCATTTCTACAGGGAATGACAAATTTTTTAATGTGTTCACCATTATTTATTGAATAACAGTGATCATGTTACCCACCCAAAAAAAATAAAACAACCCATATTATGTTATTAAGGGTCTCGGCTAACTCCTGTAGCTCAGACCCAGGAGATTTTCTGACTCTGGGGGACACTTTACACTTATTCCATGCTCCTGTTTAAGGCCTGTTTCACACGTCAGTGATTCTGGGACGTTTATGCTTTTTTTTAAACGTACCAGAATCACTGACATACGCAGACCCATTATAATGAATGGGTCTGCTTACACGTCAGTGGTGTTTCCATGCAGCGTTCACGCGTGTCCGTGATTGCCGCACGGAGACATGTCCATTTTTTTCTGGCATCACGGATGTCCCACGGACCACGCAGTGGTGTGGTCCGTGAAACACGTGCTAGAAAAAAACGTGCTTTTAAAATAAAAAACATTTTTACTCACCCGGCTTCAGCGGCGCTCTCTGCAGCCCGTGCAGCCTGCTGCTTCAGAGCCGGCCCATTACTGTCGCGCATATTCATGATGCATGACACAGCCGACCCGGAACCAGCTGCTGCGGGGGTCAGCGCCGGCCAGATGCTGCACCGTGGGAGCGATCAGCACCATGGAGAGCGGGAGCGGGCGCAGGTGAGTTGATTTCTAAGTGCAATCACGGGCTACGGAGAACGGAGCCCGGATTGCACTTAGACAACCCACGTGTGCCATGATTCATGGCACACGGAGGGACATGTGCGTGTTTTACACGCCAGTGAAAAACGTCAGTGTTTTTCACTGACGTGTGAAATGGGCCTAACTGTAAGGAATACATTTCCTTAATGACAGCCATTTTATAACATTTGCTGTCATCAAGGGGTGAAACTTAAAACATCGGGATCAAAGTAACATTTTAGTGGGAAAAAATGGTAACTTTCTGTTGTCACTACCCAATATTTGCCAATTCTGTGACTCACCTGAGAGTTAAAACATCTCACTACCCCCGTACACTAAATGAATTCATTTAGAATTGTAGTATCCAGAATGGGGGTACTTATAGGGATTTCTGCTATTTTGGCATGTCAATGGATCTTCAAATGTGACATCTTTGCATTTATTCCAACCAAAATGGCTCTCCTTCCTTTCTAAGCCATGCCATGTACCTTAACAGTATTTTTCCATCACACTTTGGGTATCAGAGTGAACTTCGGAGAAATTGCACAATAAATTGTATGGTGCATTCTTTCCTGTTACCCTGGAAAAAATGCAAAATTCGAGGGTAAAAATGTTTGGGGGAAAATAAATATTTTTTTATTTTCATGGCTCAGCATTATAAAATTCTATGAAGCACCAAGAGGTTAAAGGTGCTCACAACACATCTAGACATATTTCCTGAGGGGTTTAGTCTCCAAAATGGGGTCACTTGTGGGGGTTTCCGCTGATAGGTACATTAGAGTTTCTGCAAACATAACATGGTGTTTGATAACAATTCCAGACAATTTTGCGTTTCCAAAGTCAAGTGGCTCTCCTTTCCTTCCTAGTCCTGCCATGCACCCAAGCAGTAGATCCACACAACATGTGAGGTATCAGCCTACTCTGGGGAAACTGATTAACAAATTTGTATGGTTCCTGTTATCTTTGTGAAAATGAAAAACATAGAGTTAAATCAATATTTTTGTAGGAAAAGGTAACATTTTCATCTTTTCCTTCCACTTTGCTTTCATTCCTGTAAATCATCTAAAGAATTAAAAAACTTTTTGAATGTGGATTTGAGCACTTTAAGTGGGGTAGTTTTTAAAATGTTGTCAATTTTGAGTATATCTTGACATATATGCACCTCAAAGACACTTCAAAGTGATGTGGTCCCTTAAAAAATTGGTTTTAGAAATTCTGTTGGAAAGTCTGCACCTGCTCACATTAGAAAGGTAAGATGTGCGATCAGTCTTTTTCTTAGATTACATGGTCATGCCTTCTGATTGAGCTCCTGCTCTTCAGCCTCAGGCGATTATTAATTCTCCATTTGCAGGTTCCTGTCACCCATAAATTGAAGGTTTTTTAACCCAAAAGAGGCACTAGTTTGATAGGGACCCAACAAAAAAGAGGTCGACTTGCCACTGGCTGTTGGGCTCACATAAATCTGGCCAATTTCGTCTCCAAAGAATCTTAATTTTTACATGTTTTTCATACCAGTAATATATGTGTATATTCCCATATTTATTTTTTCACATATCTTAGCGCTGCAGTGAATATTTTACACATGGAAAAGGGATCTCCAAGTACAAAACTTCAGCATGCATGTTTAATCACTCACCAACTAAACTCAATAGTTGTGTTACAAAATGCATGTTAAATGGATTTCAATTTTTATGAATCAAGTGTTATTAATAACTTTGAAAACTGTATTTGGCCTATTATTTTTTATATATAACATTTCTGATGTATATAATTTACAACATATTATATGAAAATAAAAATTGGACATAAGGTTAAAATACTGACGACATATGGATGACAAGATGGTTGAATTTTTGTATCTGGACGAAACAGGAACAAGTTTTGAAATTAATTTGTGAACAGGTCTTACATGTAGGAAAAGTATACAATTGTTTGATTGATTTATATATATATATATTAATATATATATATATATATATATATATATATATATATATAAAAAGATGAATGTGTGTATGTATGTGTGTGTGTGTGTGTGTGTATGTATGTATGTCCGGGATTGGCATCTGCACCGTCGCAGCTACAGCCACAAAATTTTGCACACTCACACTCCTGGACCCCGAGAGCGTCATAGGCTATGTTTTGAGGGGAAATTTTAACCCCGCACTTTACAGTTATTCACCAGAAAACCTGCCTCCATTAAAGCGAATGGAGCTGGGAGCCACAGTGCAGCCAGAACTTCAGAAGAATGTGCAGCCACGCCCTTATATGGCATGTTGGCGTGTCACAATGCAGCCAGGGAAAGAGACAGACACAGACAGGGAAAGAGGCAGACACATACAGGGTAAGAAACAGACATAGACAGGGTAAGAGACAGACACAAAGAGACAGACACAGACAAAGAGACAGACAGTAAAAAAAAAGAGAGGGAAAGAGAGAGACAGGTTAAGAGATAGACACAGACAGGTAAAGAGACAGACAAAGAGACAGACACAGACACAGGGAAACAGACAGACAGGGAAACAGAGGAAAAGAGACAGACAGTGTAAGAGACAGACAAATACAGGTAAAGAGACAGACAAAGAGACAGACACAGGGAAAGAGACAGAGGGAAAGAGGGAAAGAGACAGACAGGGAAAGAGAGGGAAAGAGATAGACAGGGAAAGAGAGGGAAAGAGACAGACAGGGAAAGAGACAGACAGGGTAAGTGACAGAGAGACAGTGAAAGAGATAGATAGACAGACAGGGAAAGAGATTGAGACAGACGGAGACAGAGACAGTCAGAGACAGACAGGGAAAGAGACAGACAGACAAAGAGATAGAGAGAGAGACAGAGAGAGATATACAGAGGGGGAGACAGACAGAGAAAGGGAGAGAAACAGAGAGACAGTTACTATCCTGGGCGTTAATACATTCTATTTATATATTCTATCCCGGGAATGTTAATACATTCTATTTTGTTAACAACAGTTATTAACCCGGGCGAAGCCGGGTAGTACAGCTAGTATATATATATATATATATATATATATATATATATATATTATATACACATAAATGAAAAAAATCTAATCCAGCAAACTGCTTAAAATCAGTCCACTTCTTTATAAGCAACATGGAAGGCAAACTTCTATCATTACTGGGGACGCCATGCTTCACCAGACTGCGCTATCATTTTTTTCTCCGCAGATATCCATGAATTTTTTATAGATGTAAAGGTAACCTGCCTCTCATTTCACTAAATGATTGTAATAAAACAAACATTCAATATCTACTCACATCAGTAACTTCTTTGCTCTTGATGTTTATTTTAAAAAAAAATTACCTGTTGCTCTTGTGATGTTACTCGGCAGAGTATTGTCACCAATTATATAAATGTGAGGCTGTACCTGTGCATATATAAAAGAAATGGAGGTAAGGTCCCAGGTGGAATAACTCCCCGAAGATATCTTTGCCTTTATCTTAATAGTCTCCAGTGCTCTAGCCAATAACAGAAAATAAAAATAAATCACTTTTGAGAATTCTAGAGTCATTTCTTATGTTACAATATCTTTATATGTGACAAAATTTCAGAGACAAAAATGTTACTATCTTTTTGCTTACCTCCATTGCGCTCATCATCTTTGACCATGTTCTGAGCCGGGGATTTTCCTGACCTGGGCTTTGATGGCTCTTCACACTTTTCCTTTGAACCTTTGATGGCTCTTCACAATTGGCACATGTTTTGATGTCACAACACTACTACATGCGTTGTCTGAAGACTAAGCAGCGCAGAGCACTGGCGCATTAGAGGCCGGTCATGGCTGAAACCCTCACCCATAGGAAATCAGGAAAAATAGCAAGAAGCTGAAAAGGAGAGGCACAGTGGACTAGAGAAAGGAGTGTGGCGTATGACGGATATGTGTGGGTGAGTATTTTTTTAGGCTAGCCATTACTTTAATGCATTTGCATGAAGCAGATTGAAGAAAAAGACAATTTAGATTTTTGTAATATTCCATAGGAATTTAATTCTACTAGGATAATTCTGCTCATCTTTACCAGTTACCTATGAACAATAAGAATCAACCTCTATGGAGAATAGAATTTCAGTAAAACAAAATCACATGTTAAACGCTGTGTCTTACCTCTGCTCTTGAACCCACAGCTCGTCTCTGCAGACTTCCATTTTAAGGAACCGAGCACAGTTCAGCAATAATGCCTGAGTTCGAGACTGCCCTGAGCACGAATGTGTCACTGCCAAAACACCCAAAACTGAAAGCAATGAGGATAAATCCAGTTTCACGGACATAAAAATGTTCTATATTAGTGAATGTTAAAATTCCAAATAACATCCATATTGACTTACAATAATGAAAAAAACACTGACAAACTTTTATTTGTGTCTGTGGGCATCAGTGATCACATTAATGTAGCTAATTGATAAACAAATGTGCTCGGCACTGCGCGATACTCGATTAAGAATTTCCTGTTCAGACGCCACTCTCAGGTCCCCGCCCCGCATGTTTCACAGCTTTTCATCAGCGAGCAAACATGGAGGGATTGCCTGCCAATCATGGTAATACCATAGCCATCTTGGCTATTGGCTTTACTGTAATTGGTTGACCGCATAGCATCATCAGGTTTATATAAGACACAGAGATACCATGTTTCCCACACTCTACCAGGAAATAGTTTAAGGACTAGAGAGAGATTCTCCTGGAGAAGGGACAGCATGTTATAGAGTGACAGTATCTGCTGGTACAACAATTAACAAACAGTATGTGTCAGGGCTAATTGAAAGATATTCTATTATATATTATAATCATTTTTATTCTGAATTTCCTGTAGGGTTAGATTCTCTAGAATGCCAAAACTGTCTTAGAGGCCTGTAGGCAAGGATTCAAGTCTTACAAACCATGCTTGCATGCCACCGTAGGGCTATGAGGTACTCGGTCTCAGGCCGTTTATGTGCAGGGATGCTGTGTCACGGGTGTGCTGTGGCCGTTGCCCAGTTCCGTGACTCTGGGGGTAGCTTTTAAAAGGAGTATATTTACAGGGGAGTTGAAAGAGTTCATATTGTGACGCCACTTGCGGGTTGCGGCTAAGTAGTTGGGGCCGCCACTGCATATTCTGTGGCCAATGGGGCTGGTGGTGATGGCCGCTCCGCAAGTGGGGCTGAGCCCCAGGGTGTAGAAGATGGGGTGCGGTGTGGAAAGAACGGAGACCACACATTGGGAATGTAGTGCAAATTTGACTTTACTTTGTCGCTGGATGGCTGGTTCAGACCCCTGGTCCCTGTAGTCCCAGTGCCGGTGTGGTACCCTGATGGCTTCTTTCCCCTGCACCTTTCTGTCGTTTTGTGGAACCCCATAGATTGGAGCGTCTGGGGGTCCCCTCTTGTTGGTCGTCAGGCTCTGGTCCATACAGCAGGCAGTGTGTTAACCCTGTCGGGTCGGGGTTCTGTTTTGTCCCTGGCTCAATTGTTACTGCTGGTGTCCCTGAAATCTTGGGTCAATGAGGTCCGTGAAGGTCCCCTCACTTTGCAGGTATTTGTCAGGGAGCTTGAAGCGTTCACCTAACATAGGGCCCTGTGCCCCATCGGTGCCTTGGTTCCAGGGATACCTCGTCGTACCCTCCCTGGCAACCACTCTCCTGTACCAGTCAGGCTACCGTTACACGACCACATTCAGAGACACATCCGTCTTGTCAAGCTGTCATTACTGACTGACCTTTAGTCTGTCTCCTCCTCCCGGTTATTGGCTAGTGGACTGGACTGGCTCCACCCCTAGGTGGCCCTCCATTGGGTCCCCAACTAATCAGTCATCCCTATCTTGGTGAGGGAACTTAGGATGTTATGTGTTTTGATTGGAACCGGCATTGAGCTTCCAGGTCCCTGGAGGTTGGCCCTGCATCAGTAAACATATGCAGTATCTAGTAGTGCCCTGAAGGGTTCAGGGGTGCTACACTTGTGCTACCTAAAAAATCTCTTCTATTATCTAATAATACTCTTCATTTTCTGCACTTCATGTAGGGGAAGCTTCTGAAAAAAGGGTTAGTTTATTAGACACCTGTAGGCAGGGATTCTAGCCTTACAGACGCTGCTTGAGCTACCTAAAATATCTACAAGACAAAACAATCACTGATCTTGGGGGGACCAGCCAGAGAAAACACTGCTGACAGCCAGCAAAGGCGCTCAACACAGTGAAATCCTAGGTGCAGTGCCCCCTGGGAAGTATGCAAGTCAAAAAAGGTTCGTGGAGCCTCTGTTAGGAGTCTCGACATAGAAAATAGCCAGATATCCCTCCGGGAAGGACCTAGCCAAGGAGTTGCTCTTTTTAAAGAAACCACCATAACCACCATATTAAGTGGCTCTTTTAGTCAATATCCAACTCTTTGATAAGTTTAAAGATATGACAAGGGAAATACCAAGGCCAGGTATCCATCCACAGACAGCTGTTTCGGGGTATTGCCCCTCATCAGTGTGGAGTAGGATTCTGGCTAGGTGGGAGCAATGCCTAGTAGACTAGCAAGACAAAGCAATCACTGATCTCGGGGAGACCAGACAGAGAAAACACTGATGGCAGCCAGAAAAGGCGCTCAACACAGGGAAATACTAGGTGCATTGCCCCCTGGGAAGTATGCAAATCAAAAAAGGTCCTTCCTGAAGGGATATCTCATTTCACCGAGCATTTCATTAAGGGGGCAAGACACCTAGGATTTCACTGTGTTAAGCGCCTTTGCTGGCTGCCGGCAGTGTTTTCTCTGGCTGGTCTCCCAGAGATCAGTGATTGTTTTGTCTTGTTGGTCTACTAGGCATTGCTCCCACCTAGCCAGAATCCTACTCCACACTGATAAGGGGCAATACCCGGAAACAGCTGTCTGTGGATCGATACCTGGCCTTGGTATTTCCCTTGTCATATCTTTAAACTCATCAAAGAGTTGGATATTGACTAAAAGGGCCACTTAATATGGTGGTTATGGTGGTCTCCTTAAAAAGAGCCACTCCTTGGCTAGGTCCTTCCCGGAGGGATATCTGGCTATTTTTTGTGCCGAGACTCCTAACAGAGGCTCTATGCACCTTTTTTGATTTACCTAAAATACAATCATATGAAAAAGTTTGGGCACCCCTATTAATGTTAACCTTTTTTCTTTATAACAGTTTGGGTTTTTGCTATTTCAGTTTCATATATCTAATAACTGATGGACTGAGTAATATTTCTGGATTGAAATGAGGTTTATTGTACTAACAGAAAATGTGCAATCCGCATTTAAACAAAATTTGACCGGTGCAAAAGTATGGGCACCTCAACATAAAAGTGACATTAATATTTTGTAGATCCTCCTTTTTCAAAAATCACAGCCTCTAGTCGCTTTCTGTAGCTTTTAATGAGTTCCTGGATCCTGGATGAAGGTATATTTGTCAATTCCTGTTTACAAAACAATTCGAGTTCAGTTAAGTGTGATGGTCGCCGAGCATGGACAGCATGCTTTAAATCATCCCACAGATTTTCAATGATATTCAGGTCTGGGGACTGGGGTGGCCATTCCAGAACATTGCAATTGTTCCTCTGCATGAATGCCTGAGTAGATTTGGAGCGGTGTTTTGGATCATTGTCTTGCTGAAATATCCATCTCCTGCATAACTTCAACTTTATCACTGATTCTTGCACATTATTGTCAAAAATCTGCTGATACTGAGTTGAATCCATGCGACCCTCAACTTTAACAAGATTCCCGGTGCCGGCATTGGCCACACAGCCCCAAAGCATGATAGAACCTCCACCAAATTTTACTGGGGGTATCAAGTGCTCTTCTTGGAATGTCGTGTTTTTTTGCCTACATGCATAATGTCTTTTTGTATGACCAAACAACTCAATTTTTGTTTCATCAGTCCACAGGACCTTCTTCCAAAATGTAACTGGCTTGTCCAAATGTGCTTTTGCATACCTTATGCGACCCTGTTTGTGGTGTGCTTGCAGAAACGGCTTCTTTCGCATCACTCTCCCATACAGCTTCTCTTTGTGCAATGTGAACTGTATTGTTGACCGATGCACATTGACACCATCTGCAGCAAGATGAAGCTGCAGGTCTTTGGAGGTGGTCTGTGGATTGTCCTTGACTGTTCTCACCATTCTTCTTTGCCTTTCTGATATTTTTCTTGGCGTGCCACTTCTGGACTTAACAAGAACTGTACCTGTGTTCTTCCATTTCCTTACTATGTTCCTCACAGTGGAAACTGACAATTTAAGTCTCTGAGACAACTTTTTGTATCCTTCCCCTGAACAACTATGTTGAATAATCTTTGTTTTCAGATCATTTTAGAGTTGTTTTGAGGAGCCCATGATGCCACTCTTCATAGGAGATTCAAATAGGAGAACAACTTGCAAGTGGCCACCTTAAATACCTTTTCTCATCATTGGATACACCTGCCTATGAAGCTCAAAGCTCAATGAGGTTACAAAACCAATTTAGTGCTTTAGTAAGTCAGTAACAAGTAGTTAAGAGGGTTCAAATCAAGAAATTGGTAAGGGTGCCCATACTTTTGCATTGGTTAAATTTTGTTTAAATGCGGATTGCACATTTTCTGTTAGTACAATAAACCTCATTTAAATCCAGAAATATCCATCAGTTATTAGATATATGAAACTGAAATAGCAAAAACCCAAATTGTTATAGAGAAAAAAGGTAAACATTAATAGGGGTGCCCAAACTGTTTCATATGACTGTATCTGGTCTGTTATTTAATAATATTGCTATTAGCTGCATTTAGTATTGAGCAAGCTGCTGGAGAAGGGTTGGTGTCTTAGAGGCCTGTAGTCAGGGATTCTAGCTTCAAAGTCTGTGCTGCTGAAACAATTTTTTTATTTAGTCTCTTAACTGTATACATAATTAAAAAATGCACAAGGCCTGAGGTAGGGGACATAGAAGTTAGTGTTCCGCTGATGGTGGTGCACGCACAGGCAGTGGGTGTGAGCAAGGGCAAACTGGGCCTGCTGTGGGAGCACACCAAACACACTTATCATCTGGACCTAGCTTCCTGTCTCACTTTGCAGTGGGGCGTGGCACACCACTTTTGAAGCCAGAACTGTGTAAGAGAGGCTGACTGGGCTGAAATGCAGATAATGCTTTCAGTCTGTTTACCAGCACCACCCTGTCTTCCACAGGGTCCTGTCCTGACTAGTGAAGACTCAGGACTAGAGATGAGTAAACTTGTTCAAGAAAGGTTTGACAATCTTAATTTTCACATGAGCCTTGGCTCATTTGGGTCAGGATCAAATTCACAAACTCTTTTCTCAAAAATCGGTAAAGTCTGGCTTTGTGCGGTAATGGTTCATGTTTACACTATTATAGAATCCATACACTTTCAGCACCATCACAGCCATGTCAAGTTTTGGCATGGCTGTGATTGGCCAGGGAAAACACTGCAAAAAAAGATGCAAAATTGTTAAAACAGGACATACTTACCAGTTCCGCGTGGCTGTAACACCACTGCCAGGTCCACTCCTTAACCCTCATACATATTCTGTGAACCTTGTGGAGGTCTGAACCAAGTCAAACCCTTTGACAGCACACCTTTTTCCTACAGCTAGTATTGTGGGTCCTAGTTCCATCAGGAATTCTCCCACCTTCTATTCCAGTTCCTGCACCGCTTCTCCTCTTCCTCCATCTCCTCCTTCTAATCCTTCATTTATGAATTGTCTTCGCTATCCCTCATAAGAAATATAGCGTGCAGCACTGCCTCAGTGAGGTAGCAGCAGGCTCTAATGAAACGCATATCTTTAGGTGACAAAACAGCACACCGCTGCAGAGTTGTTGAAAGGGGAAAACTTTTCTCGTTGCAGAGACCTGACAAACCAATCTGGCTGCCAGTGAGGGGTCTTATAGCTGCAATGCTCCTCTGGGAAATATTCAAATTGTCTCTCCAGGGAGAAAGGAGACAAACTCTCGTGCCACCTATTGGAAGTAGCAATCCTAAAAGTCAAAAGACATCAAAGAGTTGTTGAAAGTTTTACAAGACTAGACAGATATGTGTATCTTTCCGCTGACCTCCAACCAGGCATGTTTGTGTGTAACAATGGCTGTACCCTGGTGGTGGCTCGGAAGCTTGGCAAGCTTGAACATGTGCCATGTCTTGCCCATGTGCTCAGTTTAGTGGTTTAGTGGCTTCTGAAAACCTATTTAGATTTGCCTGCCTGAGCTCCTCGTGAAGGTACGCCACTTGTGTGCCCATTTCCTCAAGTCACCTACAGCTACCGCTGGTCTGGCACTGCTGCAGCAGCGCTTGTAAATTCCACCTCAGAAAGTGGTTCGTGACCTGACGTTGAACTGGAACTCAACAGTACATACCATAAAAATATTAGAAACATTCTCGTTGGACATCAAGAGTATATTGATATTAAATCAAGAAATAGCCAATCCATGAAAGCATGTTATTAATGAAAAAAGAGAAAAAAGGAGATTTGGCTCAAAAACTACAAAACCTTTATTAGCACATACAAATATTCAAAAGTTACATAAATACATTCAATAAAGAATCATTAAAAAACATCAACCTAAGGTGTCACAGGTTAATGCCCCCAGTCCAGGCAGTCTCAGTAAGGAGTCCATAAGGCCAAAGAGCTTTTGACACCCTTAAATAAACAATAATCAAATGTACCCCAGTGAGGGAAGGGTTAAAGAGAAAAAACAGAGCTCACAGCTAATGTATATGGATAGTGTCCCTGCTGGTTAAATCCGCCGCTTCTTCAGGGAAAATCAATGTTTAAACTCTGCAGGACCTTAAATGTGTGGTCATGTGACCTAATTGGTTTAGCATCCAGGACCTGCCAATTAGTTTCATCCAGTGGTAGTTGCGGAGTTGCACATGTATATTGGCAAATCAACATCACACACACCCCCGGCCATCCAAAGGAGCAGTAAGCATTTTGCCTCCCCAGGTAACCCAGGGCAACAGGACGCCAAGCGCTCCCCTCAAGGATGCCGAGGGCGGCGCAGCAACTACCAGCAAACCAAGGGGCAGATGCACAGTAACTAGACTATAGGCTGGAACGACAGCCCAAGGCATTAACCATTCACCAGAAGCCAGACATATAAGTATTTTAATGCGGCAGTGCAAAATAAAAACTGTCCCTACAGACAAACAAATTAAAATACTCAATACAGTGTATAAATATATTGCAATTGTACAGTATGTATAAGCAATAATTGTTTAAACACATATGAAAAAAAGTCTTCTCAAATGTTTAGGGAGGGTTTTGTTTTTGTTATTTCTTCCTTGATCTCCTTTTTTCCCCTTTTTTTGAGTGCAAACCTCCTTCTATCAGCAAGGGCATTGAAAATGAAACATGGCTGGGTCTTTCAGCAAGATTATGATCCCAAGTACACCGCCAGGACAACGAACAGTGGCTTCGTAAGAAGCATATGAAGGTCTTGGAGTGGCCTAGCTAGTCTCCAGATATCAACCCCATAGAAAACCTTTGGAGAAAGTTAAAAATCCATGTTGTCCAGCGACAGGCCCAAAACATCACTGCTCTAGAGGAGATCTGCATGGAGGAATGGACCAACATGCCACCAACAGTGTGTGACAACTTTGTGAAGACTTACAGAAAATGTTTCTCCTCTGTCATTGCCAACAAAGGAGATATAATAAAATATGAAGATGAACTTTTATTATTGACTAAATACTTATTTTCCACCATAATTTGCAAATAAAATCTTGCCAAATAAGACAAGATTTATTTTCTCATTTTGTCTCTCATAGTTGTGGTCACCTATGATGTCAATTACAGGCCGCACTCACCTTTTTAATTGAAAAAGAGTGAGTTGTGATATATTATACATATCAAGACACTAAGATATAGTCAATCATGATAAAAAGAGGACTAACATGATTATGGGCAAAAAAAATCGCATGACATATTTGAAAGGGGAAAGCAATCAAAAAAGACCAAGGACCAATAAAAATCAGATGATTTCAGTTCAATATAATTTTTTTTAGATTTTTATGTATATTTTTTATATAAACATAACAAGTGTGAGTGTGCGCAGAAAAAACATACGCCTCTTTATACATACAACGGGACCATATCATTTGTTGCAAATACAGAGATATTACACAAGGGCTGCATATTCTATATATGTGTAGTCAAAAAGGGGGCTAAATCCGCATGTTCTACATATATATGCTCCAAAAAAGTCCACTGTAATCTATGTACACTTTGTTAGAAATTCTGGAGTATGTATATGTACAGAGTCCTTCATTCAATTCTTTATTGCAGTTCATAAAAAAGCCACCAGATGGCATTCATATCATTCCCCACAATATAGTTGCCATGACTGCAGGGAGCCACAAGATGTCACTATAACCATGTAGATATATATATATATATCTGTATGGTTAATGGCCATTCCCTGCCTAATAGTAAATGTGCATACATAGACACATATGAGTGCAAACAGCCAAATTGGCCAACACTAGCCGCTAAATAGCGCACATTATAGCAGCCACAAGATATAGTCTATTTAACTTACAATGAGTGGATTCCCGTTGGTGGTGAAAAGCTCCCAACACGTGTTTCGGTTCACTTCCTTCGTCAGGGGTTGTATGTATAAAGAGGCGTATGTATTTTTTGCCCACACTCACACTTGTTATATTTATATAAAAAATATACATACAAATTTAAATAAAATTATATTGAACTGAAATCATCTGATTTTTATTGGTCCTTGGGCTTTTTTGATCGCTTTCCCCTTTTTCTTCTTTCACCTTTTTAAGTGTAAGAACTTGCGCAATTGGTGGCTCACTAAATAATTTTTGTCCCCACTGTATATACTTTTAGGCAACTACAACAAGCAAAATAGATGACATAAGACATATTGCATAATATACAGCTCAGGCAAAAATTAAGAAACCACTTAAAAATTGTCAGTTTTTCTGATTTTTCTCTTTATATTTTTGAGTAAAATGTAAATTGTTCTTTTATTCTATAAACTACTGACAACGTCTCCGAATTTCCAGGCAATACATTTTGTATTTATTTTCTGAAAATGAGAAATGGTCAAAAACAACAATAATAATACATGGCTTTCACACCTCAAATAATCCAAAGGAAACAAGTTCATAATCATTTAGAAACAACAATACTACTAATGTTTTACCTCAGGAAGATTCAGAAATCAATATTTTGGGTGACCTAAAGGTCCAGTCACACTAAATAACTTACCAGCGATCCCAACAACGATAGGGATCGCTGGTAAGTTGCTAGGAGGTTGCTGGTGAGATGTCACACTGCGACGCTCCAGCGATCCCACCAGCAACCTGACCTGGCAGGGATCGCTGGAGCGTCGCTACACGAGTTGCTGGTGAGCTCACCAGCAACCAGTGACCAGCCCCCAGCGCCGCGTGGAAGATGCTGTGCTTGGTAACTAAGGTAAATATCGGGTAACCAACCCAATATTTACCTTGGTTACCAGCGCACGCAGCTACACGTGCAGAGAGCAGGGAGCAGCGCACACTGAGCGCTGGCTCCCTGCTCTCCTAGTTACAACACACATCGGGTTAATTACCCGATGTGTGCTGCAGCTACATGTGCAGAGAGCAGGGAGCAGCGCACACCGGGTGCAGCTGCACAGGGTACATATATAGGGTATAGAGTACAGGGTGCAGCTGCACAGAGCAGGGAGCAGCGCACAATGCTTAGCGCTGGCTACCTGCTCTCCTAGCTGCAGCACACATCGGGTTAATTAACCCGATGCGTGCTGCAGCTACATGTGCACACAGCAGGAGCCGGCACTGACAGTGAGAGCGGCGGAGGCTGGTAACAAAGGTAAATATCGGGTAACCAAGGACAGGGCTTCTTGGTTACCCGATGTTTACATTGATTACCAGCCTCCGCAGAAGCCGGCTCCCGCTCCCTGCACATTTAGTTGTTGCTCTGTCGCTGTCACACACAGCGATGTGTGCGTCACAGCGGGAGAGCAACAACTAAAAAATGGTTCAGGACATTCAGCAACAACAAACGACCTCACAGCAGGGGCCAGGTTGTTGCTGGATGTCACACACAGCGACATCGCTAGCAACGTCACAAAAGTTGTTCGTTAGCAGCGATGTTGCTAGCGATGTTGCTTAGTGTGACGGGGCTTTTATGCTACTCCTGGCGCAAAAATGTAAACAGTCCTTATTTGTTTGATGGCTTGTGACTCTACATCTTCCTCTTGATTACATTCCAGAGGTTTTCAATGGAGTTCAAGTCTGGAGAATGGGCTGGCCATGACAAGGTTTTTATGTGGTGGTCCTTCATCCACACATTGATTGTCCTTCTGGAAAAAACAGTCCTCAGTTGACTGAGCAGAAGGAAGCAACTGTTTTTCCAAGATAACCTTGTATGCGTCTTGATTCATACGGCCTTCACAAAGTTTAATCTGCCTAATTCCTGCCTTGCTGAAGCATCCCCAGATCATAACCGATCCTCCACCAAATTTCACAGTGGGTGCAAGACACTGTGGCTTGTACGCCTCTCCAGGTCTCTGTTTAACCATAAAATGACTATGTGATGGGCTAAGCTGATAACAAAACATTGTAGTCCTAGGAAAATCAGAGCAGCGAGAGATATAGATGCAAGACAGAAAGTGGCCGCACAGAAAAGAACCTTAAGGAGGACTCCTGGAGCCTAATACATTGCTTATTCGAGGTGGTACATAATGACTTCTACCTAAAGATGAGCGAAGCTCTCCAGGCTCTGTTCACCAAAACTATCCTACAGTGCTGTGCAAAGTAATTGGGGAAAAGCAAAAAAACACATTTTTAAATATTTAATAATAAAATGTTATAATGCACTGTTACATACTAATCTTAGTAAGAAATATGTCCTCCTTTAGCAGATATGAGATTTTCAATGTGTTTTGGCATTGATTCTACCAGGATGTTGCATAAATACTACAATTCTTCATCATGGAACCACACTTGTATGGCACTGTTTATCATGCTTTTTTTGGTTGTACAGTCTATTTTGCCAAGACATCTCTTCTAGACAGGGCCGGATTAAGGTTGGTGGGGGCCCCTGGGCAGAATATCTGGTGGGGGCCCCATAAACGTTAACATTTTTAGCCATAACAGTAGAGCGCGAACTGTAGCATTTAGATATAAATCCACTGAGCATGGATCGTATCCTGTTCTGCCACATTCAGATTTACAGTACTACAATACAGATACAGTCCAGGATCACTCACAGCCGTCACATATACACACAGTACAATACAGATACAGTCCAGGATCACTCACAGCAGTCACTTATACACACAGTATAATACAGACACAGTCCAGGATCACTCACAGCCGTCACTTATACACACAGTACAATACAAATACAGTCCAGGATCACTCACAGCCGTCACTTATACACACAGTACAATACAGATACAGTCCAGAATCACTCACAGCCGTCACATATACACACAGTACAATACAGATACAGTCCAGAATCACTCACAGCCGTCACTTATACACAGAAAGAAGAGTTACTCACATATTTTTAATTGATCCCAATGTTAAGGCAGCCAGGGTTGGCTCCAGGTTTTTGTGGTCCCCGGTTGAGTCTCAGTAGGCCCCATCCACATGCAGACATGCACATACACATATACAGGCATACGTACATATACATATTTGAAGACAAATTCACAAAAATACATTTAAACAGACAAATATATGCACAGTCATATACACTGACACACATGCAGACACAGACACATTACAGGTGTTAATATAGAGAAGTCACTAGCAGCCTCACTCCCCTCTCCTGCTTGTTTCCAGCTCCTCCAGGACAGATGGCTGTGTTGCATGATGGCCATCACTAACTGACATGACTGCACACCATGCACACTGACACAGCACTGCTGTATATACATCACAGGAGTGGCTGGGGCCTACAATATATACATTACAGGAGGGGCAGGGGGCATAGACGATACTGGGGGGGGGGCATAGACGTTACTAGAATGGCAAACAGCTCTGGTGGCGTACACATTACTGGGATGGGTGGCTTAGCACTCTGGGAGACCCATATAGTTCTGGGGGGGCCGCACAGACTGCTCTGATTCATATATACACACACACAGCTCTGCTTCATACCACACATCTTTCTTCAGCTCTGCTTCACACACACACACACGGCTCTGCTTCACACACACACACACAGCTCTGCTTCACACACACACACACACACACAGCTCTGCTTCACACACACACACACACACACACAGCTCTGCTTCACACCACACATCTTTCTTCAGCTCTGCTTCACACACACACACAGCTCTGCTTCACACACACACACACACACACACACAGCTCTGCTTCACACCACACATCTTTCTTCAGCTCTGCTTCACACACACACAGCTCTTCTTCACACACACACACACAGCTCTGCTTCACACACACACACAGCTCTGCTTCATACACACACACACTCTGCTTCACACCACACATCTTTCTTCAGCTCTGCTTCACACACACATACAGCTCTGCTTCACACACACACACACACACACACAGTTCTGCTTCACACCACACACACACACAGCTCTGCTTCACACCACACATCTTTCTTCACACACACACACAGCTCTGCTTCACACACACACACACACACAGCTCTGCTTCATACACACACACACACACACATACACACAGCTCTGCTTCACACCACATCTTTCTTCAGCTCTGCTTCACACACACACACACAGCTCTGCTTCACATACACACACGCACACACACAGCTCTGCTTCACACACACACACACACACACAGCTCTGCTTCAAACACACACACAGCTCTGCTTCATACACACACACACAGCTCTGCTTCACACCACACATCTTTCTTCAGCTCTGCTTCTCACACACACACAGCTCTGCTTCACACCACACATCTTTCTTCAGCTCTGCTTCACACACACACACACACACACAGCTCTGCTTCACACACACACACAGCTCTGCTTCACACACACAGCTCTGCTTCACACACACCCACACACTCAGTTCTGCTTCACACCACACACACACACACACACACACAGCTCTGCTTCACACCACACATCTTTCTTCAGCTCTGCTTCACACACAGCTCTTCTTCACACACACACAAACAGCTCTTCTTCACACACACACACACACAGCTCTGCTTCACACACACGCACACAGCTCTGCTTCACACCACACATCTTTCTTCAGCTATGCTTCACACACACACACACACAACAGTTCTGCTTCACACCACACATCTTTCTTCAGCTCTGCTTCACACACACACACACACACACACACACACAGCTCTGCTTCACACACACACAGCTCTGCTTCACACACACACACTCAGCTCTGCTTCGCACACACCCACACACTCAGTTCTGCTTCACACCACACACACACACAGCTCTGCTTCATACCACACATCTTTCTTCAGCTCTGCTTCACACACACAGCTCTTTTTCACACACACACAAACAGCTCTAGCTCTTCTTCACACACACACACACACACAGCTCTGCTTCACACACACACACACACACAGCTCTGCTTCACACCACACATCTTTCTTCAGCTCTGCTTCACACACACACACACAGCTCTGCTTCACACCACACATCTTTCTTCAGCTCTGCTTCACACACACACACACACACACACACACACAGCTCTGCTTCACACCACACATCTTTCTTTAGCTCTGCTTCACACACACACACACACACACACACAGCTCGGCTTCACACACAGCTCTGCTTCACTCACACACACACACACACAGCTCTGCTTCACACACACAGCTTTGCTTCATACACACACACACACACACACACACACACACAGCTCTGCATCACACCACACATCTTTCTTCAGCTCTGCCCTTACCTGCTCTGATGCCATCCTCCTGCTGCTCCGGTATAGGTCGCCGTCCTCCTTCTGCTGTTCCGGTGCCGCGGCCATCCTCCTGCTCCGGTGAGTCTCCTCTCCTGGCCGCGGCGTGGGTCATCTTCTCCTCCGCGGCCGCGGCGTGGGTCGTCTTCTCCCCCGCGGCGTGGGTCGTCTTCTCCGCCGCGGCCGCAGCGTGGGTCGTCTTCTCCTTCGCGGCCGCAGCGTGGGTCGTCTTCTCCTCCGCGGCGTCCTGCTGTGACGTACGCGGCGTCCTGCTGTGCTGTGAGCAGAGCAGGCACACCACACTTCTTTCTTCAGCTCTGCTTCTCACACACATACACACACACACATACAGCTCTGCTTCACACCACACATCTTTCTTCAGCTCTGCTTCACACACACACAGCTCTGCTTCACACCACACATCTTTCTTCAGCTCTGCTTCACACACACACAGCTCTGCTTCACACCACACATCTTTCTTCAGCTCTGCTTCACACACACACACACACACACACACACAGCTCTGCATCACACCACACATCTTTCTTCAGCTCTGCTTCACACACACACACACACACACACAGCTCTGCTTCATACACACACACACACACATACACACAGCTCTGATTCACACCACATCTTTCTTCAGCTCTGCTTCACACACACACACACACAGCTCTGCTTCACATACACACACGCACACACACAGCTCTGCTTCACACACACACACACACAGCTCTGCTTCACACACACACACAGCTCTGCTTCATACACACACACACAGCTCTGCTTCACACCACACATCTTTCTTCAGCTCTGCTTCTCACACACACACAGCTCTGCTTCACACCACACATCTTTCTTCAGCTCTGCTTCACACACACACACACACACAGCTCTGCTTCACACACACACACAGCTCTGCTTCACACACACACAGATCTGCTTCACACACACCCACACACTCAGTTCTGCTTCACACCACACACACACACACACACACAGCTCTGCTTCACACCACACATCTTTCTTCAGCTCTGCTTCACACACAGAGCTCTTCTTCACACACACACAAACAGCTCTTCTTCTCACACACACACACACACACACACACACAGCTCTGCTTCACACACACGCACACAGCTCTGCTTCACACCACACATCTTTCTTCAGCTCTGCTTCACACACACACACACAACAGTTCTGCTTCACACCACACATCTTTCTTCAGCTCTGCTTCACACACACACACACACACACACAGCTCTGCTTCACACACACACAGCTCTGCTTCACACACACACACTCAGCTCTGCTTCGCACACACCCACACACTCAGTTCTGCTTCACACCACACACACACACAGCTCTGCTTCATACCACACATCTTTCTTCAGCTCTGCTTCACACACACAGCTCTTTTTCACACACACACAAACAGCTCTAGCTCTTCTTCACACACACACACACACACACAGCTCTGCTTCACACACACACACACACACAGCTCTGCTTCACACCACACATCTTTCTTCAGCTCTGCTTCACACACACACACACACACACACACACACACAGCTCGGCTTCACACACAGCTCTGCTTCACTCACACACACACACACAGCTCTGCTTCACACACACAGCTTTGCTTCATACACACACACACACACACACACACAGCTCTGCATCACACCACACATCTTTCTTCAGCTCTGCCCTTACCTGCTCTGATGCCATCCTCCTGCTGCTCCGGTATAGGTCGCCGTCCTCCTTCTGCTGTTCCGGTGCCGCGGCCATCCTCTTGCTCCGGTGAGTCTCCTCTCCTGGCCGCGGCGTGGGTCATCTTCTCCTCCGCGGCCGCGGCGTGGGTCGTCTTCTCCCCCGCGGCGTGGGTCGTCTTCTCCGCCGCGGCCGCAGCGTGGGTCGTCTTCTCCTTCGCGGCCGCAGCGTGGGTCGTCTTCTCCTCCGCGGCGTCCTGCTGTGACGTACGCGGCGTCCTGCTGTGCTGTGAGCAGAGCAGGCACACCACACTTCTTTCTTCAGCTCTGCTTCTCACACACATACACACACACACATACAGCTCTGCTTCACACCACACATTTTTCTTCAGCTCTGCTTCACACACACACAGCTCTGCTTCACACCACACATCTTTCTTCAGCTCTGCTTCACACACACACAGCTCTGCTTCACACCACACATCTTTCTTCAGCTCTGCTTCACACACACACACACACACACACACACACAGCTCTGCATCACACCACACATCTTTCTTCAGCTCTGCTTCACACACACACACACACACACACACACACACAGCTCTGCTTCATACACACACACACACACATACACACAGCTCTGCTTCACACCACATCTTTCTTCAGCTCTGCTTCACACACACACACACAGCTCTGCTTCACATACACACACGCACACACACAGCTCTGCTTCACACACACACACACACAGCTCTGCTTCACACACACACACACAGCTCTGCTTCATACACACACACACAGCTCTGCTTCACACCACACATCTTTCTTCAGCTCTGCTTCTCACACACACACAGCTCTGCTTCACACCACACATCTTTCTTCAGCTCTGCTTCACACACACACACACACACAGCTCTGCTTCACACACACACACAGCTCTGCTTCACACACACACAGATCTGCTTCACACACACCCACACACTCAGTTCTGCTTCACACCACACACACACACACACACACACAGCTCTGCTTCACACCACACATCTTTCTTCAGCTCTGCTTCACACACACAGCTCTTCTTCACACACACACAAAAAGCTCTTCTTCACACACACACACACACACACACACAGCTCTGCTTCACACACACGCACACAGCTCTGCTTCACACCACACATCTTTCTTCAGCTCTGCTTCACACACACACACACAACAGTTCTGCTTCACACCACACATCTTTCTTCAGCTCTGCTTCACACACACACACACACACACACAGCTCTGCTTCACACACACACAGCTCTGCTTCACACACACACACTCAGCTCTGCTTCGCACACACCCACACACTCAGTTCTGCTTCACACCACACACACACAGCTCTGCTTCATACCACACATCTTTCTTCAGCTCTGCTTCACACACACAGCTCTTTTTCACACACACACAAACAGCTCTAGCTCTTCTTCACACACACACACACACAGCTCTGCTTCACACACACACACACACACAGCTCTGCTTCACACCACACATCTTTCTTCAGCTCTGCTTCACAGACACACACACAGCTCTGCTTCACACCACACATCTTTCTTCAGCTCTGCTTCACACACACACACACACACACACAGCTCTGCTTCACACCACACATCTTTCTTCAGCTCTGCTTCACACACACAGCTCTTTTTCACACACACACAAACAGCTCTAGCTCTTCTTCACACACACACACACACACACACACACAGCTCTGCTTCACACACACACACACACACAGCTCTGCTTCACACCACACATCTTTCTTCAGCTCTGTTTCACACACACACACACACAGCTCTGCTTCACACCACACATCTTTCTTCAGCTCTGCTTCACACACACACACACACACACACAGCTCTGCTTCACACCACACATCTTTCTTCAGCTCTGCTTCACACACACACACACACACACACACAGCTCGGCTTCACACACAGCTCTGCTTCACTCACACACACACACACACACAGCTCTGCTTCACACACACAGCTTTGGTTCATACACACACACACACACACACACACACAGCTCTGCATCACACCACACATCTTTCTTCAGCTCTGCCCTTACCTGCTCTGATGCCATCCTCCTGCTGCTCCGGTATAGGTCGCCGTCCTCCTTCTGCTGTTCCGGTGCCGCGGCCATCCTCTTGCTCCGGTGAGTCTCCTCTCCTGGCCGCGGCGTGGGTCATCTTCTCCTCCGCGGCCGCGGCGTGGGTCGTCTTCTCCCCCGCGGCGTGGGTCGTCTTCTCCGCCGCGGCCGCAGCGTGGGTCGTCTTCTCCTTCGCGGCCGCAGCGTGGGTCGTCTTCTCCTCCGTGGCGTCCTGCTGTGACGTCCGCGGCGTCCTGCTGTGCTGTGAGCAGAGCAGGCACACCACACATCTTTCTTCAGCTCTGCTTCTCACACACATACACACACACACACACAGCTCTGCTTCACACCACACATCTTTCTTCAGCTCTGCTTCACACACAGCTCTGCTTCACACCACACATCTTTCTTCAGCTCTGCTTCACACACACACAGCTCTGCTTCACACCACACATCTTTCTTCAGCTCTGCTTCACACACACACACACACACACAGCTCTGTATCACACCACACATCTTTCTTCAGCTCTGCTTCTCACACACACACACACACAGCTCTGTTTCACACCACAAATCTTTCTTCAGCTCTGCTTCACACACACAGCTCTGCTTCACACCCACAGCTCTGCTTCACACCACTCATCTTTCTTCAGCTCTGCTTCACACACACACACACACACACACAGCTCTGCTTCACACACACACACACACACACAGCTCTGCATCACACCACACATCTTTCTTCAGCTCTGCCCTTACCTGCTCTGATGCCATCCTCCTGCTGCTCCGGTATAGGCCGCCATCCTCCTGCTGCTGTTCCGGTGCCGCGGCCATGCTCCTTCTCCGGTGAGTCTCCTCTCCTGGCCGCGGCGTGGGTCGTCTTCTCTGCCGCGGCGTGGGTCGTCTTCTCCGGCGCGGCGTGGGTCGTCTTCTCGGCCGTGGTGTGGGTCGTCTTCTCCTCCGCGGCCGCGGCGTGGGTCGTCTTCTCCTCCGCGGCCGCGGCGTGGGTCGTCTTCTCCTCCGCGGCCGCGGCGTGGGTCTTCTTCTCCTCCGCGGCATCCTGCTGTGACGTCCGCGGTGTCCTGCTGTGACGTCCGCAGCATTGGACGCCGCAGCAGAGCAGGGAGCAGGCACACCTCTGACCCCGGAAGTGCAGACGCTGGTACTTCTGGGATCAATTAGCGTCCTGCGCCCGCAGTTTGTTTTTTCGTCTTAGAGACGCAGATACAAATAAATGTAGGTGCTTCCCCCCCCCTCCGAAAACACAGCTGATTTAGACTGTCTTTACGGAGGGGGAGCGGGTGTGAAGAAAAAAAAAAAAAATTGCTGACGGGTGGCAAGTATGGCCCTGGTGGTGGGGGCCCCCTTGGAAGCTCTTTTGGTGGGGGCCCCGGGGCTGAAGCCCCGCCTGCCCCGCCTATAATCCGGCCCTGCTTCTAGAGTTGAGCGCGGTTCGTGGTTCTCCAGTTCGCGGTTCGAGTGATTTTGGGGGCTGTTCTAGATCAAACTAGAACTCGAGCTTTTTGCTAAAGCTCGATAGTTCTAGATACGTTTGAGAACGGTTCTAGCAGCAAAAAAAACAGCTAATTCCTAGCTGGCTTTCCGCTGTAATAGTCACTCTGTGACTCACACTATTATGACATTTCAGTGTATAGTGTGCGGGAACAGCCCATTCAGATCACTGCTGTATGGATAATGGCGATCACCATTTTATTTTTTTTCCTTGTCTTCCTTCCCTAAGCGCGCGCGTGTAGTGGGGCGGGCCAGCATGTCAGCCAATCCCAGACACACACACAGCTAAGTGGACTTTTAGCCAGAGAAGCAACGGCATGTGTGATAGGATGTCCATGTCACATGTCCCTGCATTATAAAACCGGACATTTTCCTCCAGCACGCCATTATCTGCCTTCTGCGTCCTTGGTGTCATCACTGGCGCAGATCCTATCGCCAATACTGCTGTATACGCTCCATACACAGCGCTGTACGGAATAGGGATAGCACTTTCTATCAGTCCTTTTAAGGGCTCGTACCGGCAGGGTCAGAGCCATAGGTGACAGGTCCTAAAAACAGAGTTTAACAGCTACACAAGATGACAGCGTCTGTGTAGCTAAGATCAGGGATTTCCTCTCTGCATTTCCCCATTAGGAGGGATAGAAAGGCAGGCTTCCATTCCTCTACCCAGAGCCCCACAACCCTGCCACTGTACCTTCCTGCCCTTTGCACACTCCAACTCATTGTTACTAAGCCATTATACTACCAAACACTGAGTGAACTTAGTGGCATCCTAAACGTGGCTATTGGACTTCTGTATAGTCCCACTAGTGCAAAGATATTTGCAGCACCTCTGGCTTCATTGCACACTCCAACTCATTGTTACTAAGCCATTATACTACCAAACACTGAGTGAACTTAGGGGCATCCTAAACGTGGCTGTTGGACTTCTCTATTGTCCCACTAGTGCAAAGATATTTGCAGCACGTCTGCCTGCATTGCACACTCAAACTGATAGTTACTAAGCCATTATACTAACAAACACTGAGTGAACCTAGTGGCATCCTAAACGTGGCTATTGGACTTCTGTATAGTCCCACAAGTGCAAAGATATTTGCAGCACCTCTGCCTGCATTGCACACTCAAACTCATTGTTACTAAGCCATTATACTAGCAAACAATGAGTGAATCTAGTGGCATCCTAAACGTGGCTATTGGACTTCTGTATAGTCCCACTAGTGCAAAGATATTTGCAGCACCTCTGCCTGCATTGCACACTCAAACTCATTGTTACTAAGCCATTGTACTAGCAAACACTGAGTGTACCTAGTGGTATCCTAAACGTGGCTAATGGACTTCTGTATAGTCCCACTAGTGCGAAGATATTTGCAGCACGTCTGCCTGCATTGAACACTCAAACTCATTGTAACTAAGCCATTATACTAGCAAACACTGAGTGAACCTAGTGGCATCCTAAACGTGGCTATTGGACTTCTGTATAATCCCACTAATGCAAAGATATTTGCAGCACGTCTACCTGCATTGCACACTCAAACTCATTGTTACTAAGCCATTATACTAGCAAACACTGAGTGAACTTAGTGGCATCCTAAACGTGGCTGTTGGACTTCTGTATAGTCCCACTAGTGCAAAGATATTTGCAGCACGTCTGCCTGCATTGCACACTCAAACTCATTGTTACTAAGCCATTATACTAGCAAACACTGAGCAATTGTAAGAAAAAGGGGTATACCAAACACGGGATCACCACAATTATATGTTACATAGAAATATTATTTTATTGCACACAAAAACAACACATGTCTCCCATCAGGAGTGCTGGACACACAAGGATTCAGTTAAAAACACTTAAAAAAATGCCCATGGCATAATAAACCAACACATTGGAAACATAAGTGTCAATGTTATTATACACAATACAAATGGCTTCTCCCCACAACAATAAGTACACCTATATTTCTAAAGATGATACATTGGCCTTGTACCGTTTAGTGTATTAGATACCACAATTGGTCCTATTGTATCACAGACCAAAACAAACCCACTATCTGTAGCCTGTATGGGATCCCTAAGAAACTACCCGTGGTCCTTGTGAGATGCTGCAAAAAGACCCAGTATTGATCAAAGATCTATCATACCATCACAGACTGTATAGGTCTGTCTTTATCAGCACCAATATCCACTGGCCATTTAAACCTCACTAGCGATGTGTCACACTAAGTCTCAGTGCCCACAGTTCATAAGGAGGATACTATGCTTAATGTGACGCGGTATAGAACTGTGACATTCTACACAATCTACTACTCAGTCACCCAGGACAGACCGATGCCTTGTATTAATGCACAGCATTCAGCCGTGCCAAGCTATACTCACTGTCACATTGGGAAAACTTCTCTCCACATGTCACCTATACCTGTATGGCTCTCCTTCCTAGCGATGTGTCACGGACACATGGGCATTTTTTTAAGTGTTTTTAACTGAATCCTTGTGTGTCCAGCACTCCTGATGGGAGACATGTGTTGTTTTTGTGTGCAATAAAATAATATTTCTATGTAACATATAATTGTGGTGATCCCGTGTTTGGTATACCCCTTTTTCTTACAATTGCATAGTTTTGTATACCTGAAGATCCCACGGGTTGGTGCCCTTCCCTCCCCCCTCTTTGACTAGCAAACACTGAGTGAACCTAGTGGCATCCTAAACGTGGCTATTGGACTTCTGTATAATCCCACTAATGCAAAGATATTTGCAGCACGTCTGCCTGCATTGCACACTCAAACTCATTGTTACTAAGCCATTATACTAGCAAACACTGAGTGAACCTAGTGGCATCCTAAACGTGGCTATTGGACTTCTGTATAGTCCCACTAGTGCAAAGATATTTGCAGCACGTCTGCCTGCTTTGCACACTCCAACTCATTGTTACTAAGCCATTATACTAGCAATTTATGCTGCCAGTTTAAGGGCCGTAGTTGCATTGTCAGGGATATTTATTCTTTATTATTCTGCTGTTAATAAAGCTAGACCACCGCTGCAATCTACACCACCTCTCAATTTTTACTACCACAGTAAGTGGTTTCAGTGCACAATCTTGTCGCAATCAACATGAGTGACAAAATGACAGATGCTGGTGGAAAGGGGAAGAGGCGTGCTGGAAAAGGAAAAAAAGTGTTTGTCCGTGGGGAAGGTGGCAAAGATCCATTATCATCTGCTGAAGATAGACCATCTACCAGCAAAAGTAAGATGTCTACTACTTACCGTGGACAATCCGATGTGCTCCCTTTTTTACGGACACAAATAACAGGAACAAAGGTAGATGATGGCCAAAAAAGGAAAATGCTTGAATGGATCTCAAGTGGTCCAACAAGTGCCCTCTCAGCCACCTCAAGTACCGCATCCAAAAAACACCAGTCCTCTGAGTTGTCATTCCAATCAAACTTGCTTTCTCCCAGCTCTGAAGTCTCCATCAGCCCTGCACAGTATGGTGGAACTAAGATGGCTGAGTCTGCAGAGCTGTTCAGTCACACTATAGCCTGGGAATCAGAGGTCTGCTCCCAAGCTACAGTGAGTACAGACCAGGAAATGGTCTGCAGTGATGCCCAGAACCTTTGTGACTCTGATTCAGGCCAAGAGGACCAAGTTTCTGAGCATATCGTTGACCCTTTGTCACAAACTGTAACACCTGTGGTTATAGACAATGAGGAATATACTGATGACGATGAGACGCAGATACCAGATTGGGATGACAACTTAAATATTCGGTCAGGGCAAGAAGAGGCTCGGTCTGAGGGGGAGGGGAGTGCAAACACAACAATTGATGATGAAGTTCTAGATCCCACCTACTGTGAACCCACAGTCAGGCACTCGAGGAGGTCAACAAAGGCGGTGGAGGAGGATGCAACCGACGACGAAGTTACCTTGCGCCTTCCTGGACAGAGTAGGAGCACTGGTAGCATGTCTACAACTGCATCATCAGCCACCATTCTGCCTCTGAGCACTAGTCGGGGGGGCTCAGCAGGTCCATTGCCCTCTAAGCCTTGCCTAGCCTGGTCCTTTTTTGACATAAAAAAAGATCGCCCAAATTATGTGATGTGTAAAATTTGTCGTGATTCTGTTAGTAGAGGTCAAAACCTCAGCAGTTTGACAACTTCTTCCATGAATCGTCACATGAATAAATATCATAGGTCCCGGTGGGAAGCTCACCGTGCTGCAATGCGGCCTAGCGGAGCGAACCATCCACGGCCTGCCCCTTCCAGTGCATCCGCGCGCTCTTCATCTTCTAGGACTGTGGGGACAGCTGTCACACCTGGTTTTCCACGCACAACTTCCACCACTGTAACCGCAACAGGCAGTTTGCTTGGTAGGTCGTCAGTTGGTTTGGAAGGGGAAACAAGTGCGTGTGTACAGCTCTCTCAGACATCGATAGCACCAACGTTGGATGAAGGCAACATCATGTCTCCGCCTGCACTTTCCTCACAAACCTGCATTTTTCCAGGGACACCCTACTCAACACCGTCTACACACAGCAGCCAGATCCCTCAGATGTGGACAAATAAAAGGCCATTTCCTGTGACCCATGTCAAAGCTAAGAGGTTGACTTTATCCCTCTGTAAGCTCTTGGCTACCAAAATGCTGCCTTTCCACCTGGTGGACACACAGGATTTTAGAGACCTTATGTCTGTCGCTGTGCCCCAGTACCAGATGCCCAGTCGCCACTACTTCTCTAAGAAAGGTGTGCCCGCGCTACACCAGCATGTCGCACACAACATCACCGCTTCCTTGAGAAACTCTGTGTGTGAACGGGTGCATTTCACCACCGATACTTGGACCAGTAAGCATGGACAGTGACGTTACATGTCGCTGACTGGGCACTGGGTAACTATGGTGATAGATGGTGAAGGGACTGCAACACAAGTCTTGCCATCCCCACGACTTGTGTGTCAATCCTCTGTCTGTCCAAGTTCTGCCACTGCTTCTGTCTCCTCCACCTCATCTGGGTCCTCCACCTCCGCCCCAAGCCTGCCTGGTCAGGCCACCAGCGTTCTCACTGCGCAGAAGGAATCACGCACCCCTCATTACTATGCTGGCAGCAGAGCGCAAAGGCATCAGGCGGTCTTTAGCTTGACATGTCTTGGGAATAAGAGTCACACAGCTGAGGAGTTGTGGTCAGCTCTGCGGTCCGAGTTTAATAAATGGTTGTCTCCACTCAACCTGCAGCCTGGTAAGGCCGTGTGCGACAATGCTGCAAACAGGGGTGCGGCCCTTCGCCTGGGCAAGGTGACACACGTGCCTTGTATGGCTCACGTGTTGAACCTTGTTGTCCAGCAATTTTTAACACACTATCCCGGCCTAGATGGCCTTCTGACCAGGGCACGAAAACTGTCTGCTCAATTCCACCGTTCAACCACCGCTGCTGAGCGACTTGCATCGCTCCAGAAGTCTTTCGGCCTGCCGGTTCATCGCCTGAAATGCGATGTGGCAACACGCTGGAAATCGACTCTCCACATGTTACAGCGACTGTGGCAACACCGCCGAGCCCTGGTGCAATACGTCATGACGTATAGCCTGGGCCAACGAAATGCAGAGGTGGGGCAGATCACCCTGATAGAGTGGTCTCAGATCAAGGACCTATGCACCCTTCTGCACAGTTTCAACATGGTGACGAATATTTTTAGCGCTGACAATGCCATTATCAGCATGACAATTCCAGTCATTTACATGCTGGAGCACACGCTAAACACTATTCGGAGTCAGGTTATGGGACAACAGGAAGGGGAGGAACTACAGGAGGATTCATATGCGCAAGACACAACAACATCACCAAGGTCCAGACGTTCCTCATCACCAACGCGGCAGGCATGGGACCATGGGGGACAGGGATCAACAAGGGCGCATGGTAGCAGGCGAAATGTTGAGGAAGGTGCAGGAGAACATGAAGAAATGGAGGACGAACTGTCCATGGACATGGAAGACTCAGCGGATGAGGGAGACCTTGGTCAAATTTCAGTTGAAAGAGGTTGGGGGGAGATGTCAGAGGAAGAAAGAACGGTTAGCACCTCTATGCCACAAACACAGCATAGACTTGTTCCGCATGGCTGCGCAAGACACATGAGCGCCTTCTTGCTGCACTACCTTTAACATGACCCTCGTATTGTCAAAATTAGAAGTGATGATGACTACTGGCTTGCCACACTATTAGATCCCTGGTACAAGTCCAAATTTTGTGACATAATTCCAGCCATAGAAAGGGACGCACGTATGCAGGAGTATCAGCAGAAGCTGTTACTCGATCTTAGCTCGGGTTTTCCACCAAACAACCGTGCAGGTGCAGGGAGTGAATCTCCCAGTTGTAACTTGACAAACATGGGCCGGTCTCGTCATCTTCAACAGTCTACCCGTACCAATAGCACCGTATCTGGTGCTGGTAACAGCAATTTTATTGAAACTTTTCATAATTTTTTTAGACCCTCCTTTGCAAGGCCACCAGAGACAACAAGTCTGACACATAGTCAACGGCTGGAGAGGATGATACAGGAGTATCTCCAAATGAACATCGATGCCATGACTTTGCAAATGGAGCCTTGCTCATTTTGGGCTTCAAACCTAGAAAAATGGCCAGAGCTCTCCAGTTACGCCTTGGAGATTTTGTCATGTCCAGCTGCCAGCGTTGTCTCTGAACGTGTCTTCAGTGCCGCTGGGTGTGTGCTGACAGATAAGCGCACACGTCTGTCCAGTGACAATGTGGACAGACTAACGTTCATCAAAATGAACAAGTCATGGATCCACAAGGAATTTACTACCCCTGTGTCATCCTGGGGAGAGTAAATACTTGTGGATTTGGAATGTGCTTGATGCAAATCAAAACATCCTGTTTGCAACTAGGGCACAAGTGCTGCCACTGATGGGGTGTCTGTGGGGCACAATTTTTGGAAAAAAGGGATACTCCGCTTGGAGTAACCCTTACTTACAGTGTTTTTAAAAATGATCCAAGATGAACAGAGCTGGGATCAGGAAAGACTTTGCTACCTACCCCGGTGTCATCCTGGGGATGGTTAAGAATGGCGTATTTTTGAATGTGCTTGATGCAAATCTAGCTGGGAAGTGTACAACTAGGGCACAAGTGCTGCCACTGAATGGGTGGGTGTATGTGGGGCCCAATTTTTGGAAAAAAGGGACACTCCGCTTGGAGTAACCCTTGCTTACATTGTATTAAAAAATGATCCAAGATGAACAGAGCTGGGATCAGGAAAGACTTTGCTATCTACCCCGGTGTCATCCTGGGGACGGTTAAGAATGGCGTATTTTTGAATGTGCTTGATGCAAATCTAGCTGTGAAGTGTACAACTGGGGCACAACTGAAAACAATGAAGGGGTGGGTGTGTGTGTGGCCCAATTTTTGGAAAAAAGGGAGACTCCGCTTGGAGTAACCCTTGCTTACAGTGTTTTTACAAAGGAGCCAAGATGAACAGAGCTGGGATCAGGAAAGACTTTGCTACCTACCCCGGTGTCATCCTGGGAACGGTTAAGTATGGCGTATTTTTGAATGTGCTTGATGCAAATCTAGCTGTGAAGTGTACAACTGGGGCACAAGTGCTGCCACTGAATGGGTGGGTGTGTGTGGGGCCCAATTTTTGGAAAAAAAGGGAGACTCCGCTTGGAGTAACCCTTGCTTACATTGTTTTTAAAAGTGATCCAAGATGAACAGAGCTGGGATCAGGAAAGACTTTGCTACCTACCCCGGTGTCATCCTGGGGACGGTTAAGAATGGCGTATTTTTGAATGTGCTTGATGCAAATCTAGCTGTGAAGTGTACAACTGGGGAACAACTGCTGCCACTGAAGGGGTGGGTGTGTGTGTGGCCCAATTTTTGGAAAAAAGGGAGACTCTGCTTGGAGTCACCTTGCGGTGTTTTACATGATTTTAGAAGGGCGTGCCATGCCTATATCTGTGTTTCCTCCTCTTTTTCCTTGTTCAGCTCCTTTGTTTTCGCATGAGTATATGTCCTTGTCACTTTCCCATGTGTTTGTGTTGTGTTGTGAGTTGTTTGTCACCTTTTGGAGACCTTTGAGGGTGTTTTCTAGGTGTTTTTCTGTGTTTGTGATTGCCTGCCATTGTTTCCTATGCAGTTCGAGTTCGGTTCGTCGAACGTTCGACGAACCGAACTCGAACGGGACTTCCGTTTGGCGAACCGACCTCGAACCGAACCGCGACCGGTTCGCTCATCTCTAATCTTTTCACAATGTTCCACAAATTTTCTATAGGATGTAAGTCTGATAAATTGCCGGCCAGTCCAGCACTTTTACTTTATTTTCTTCCAGGAATTTCTTCACGCACTTGGAATTGTGGCATGGAGCCAAATCTTGTTGGAATGTCCCTTCAAATTTACGCATGAATGACACAATAAAACGTTTTAAAAGGTCCATGTATTTGGATGAATTCATCATCCCATCAACAGCAAATAAGCTCCCTGCACCATCAGCTGTAAAAAAGCCCCAAAACATCACTTTTTGAGGGTGTTTTACAGTTTGTTGAATATGATCAGCTCGCAATGGTTCATTTTTTCTTCTTCTAACAACACTTGCTCTGTACCCTTGAACAAAAAGATGGGTTTCATCACTGAAAATTACCTTTTTTCACTGGCTAGTTGTCCAAGATTTGTATTTTTTTGCCCATGCAAGTCGTTTTGCATTCATTGGACATGTCAGAAGTTGTTTCTTTACTGACTTTGTTGCCTTCCAACCAACTTCCAGAAACCTTCACCATACAGTGGAATCGCTAATATCAATACCTACAGCGAGCAAGTCTCTTTGGCGGTGTTTACTTGTTTTTCTGGCACTAATTTTACTATTTCTGAGAAGTGTTTTATTAGTTCTTGGTGTTGTTTACTTTTTTCTTCCACATTTCCCTTTTCAAAGCAGTTAAAAGTTGTTTGAATCACTGACTGGTAACCAACTTACGATTTTACTTAACCAATGCTTTGTCCCAATTAATTTGCACAGCACTGTAACATATGGTGCATTTCCCAAACTGAATCTGAACCTTACCAAACCCCATTGGATTCATTGGAAGCCCAAATTAAAGTCCGAAAAAACACCTTTAGAGGGGTAGAAAAGCTTCCAAAATAGCAAAAATACACTCTAGAGTGCAGTATCACTGTTTTGGCATAGCAATTAGATTCCTAGGCTATTGACAGAAGAAATATACAGGTGGATGAGAGACAGTTTCAAGACTAGTGGGTCCATACCCCTGCCAATACAGATAATACAAACTTTAGTGAAACATCTTATAGTCTATAGATTTAAAACCATTTTAGGCAGACAGCAGGACAGTGGCATCTATTGCTCCACTTTGCCCCATTTTCCCATAGTGTCTTTGCACATCAGGAAGGTATGGCCCATGCAACACACAGGATCTGGCCTGGCATTTCCATTTTTAAAAGTGAGTACACAGTGACAGCGCCTTTTGCATCAGTGCATCCACCCTGGAATAGTGCCTAGAAATTTCTGTACAACCAGGTTGAGCACATGAGCCATGCAATTCACATGTGATGTCACCCAAGCATAGTGTCTCTACCAGGTTTTGACCATTATCGCACCGGGCCTTCCCTGGCTCCAGGTTCAGTGGAGACATCTATTGATCAAACTGGGTCTGGATAGTGGTCTACAACTCTGCAGCTGTGTGACTGTGTTCTCTAATGCATATTAATTTAAGCACATGACATGTTGACTTAAACCAAGGATGTGGCTTGACATTTCATTTTAAAAATAAAGAGATGCATTAGTGAGAGGCGTAGGGCTGGTTCTTCCATACCCCTGGCACTACAGAAAAAAGCTAACTTGGAGACCCTACTTGGAGTCTCCACATTTAGAAAAGTTAATGTCAAGTAACAGGAGAACTGGCAACGATTGCCACACACTACAAATAAGCCAACTGAGCAACATAGCTGTGTGGCACTGGCTCTGAAAAAGGCCTGAACCAGCATTTATACCTTCAAAAGAGACAGCAAGATGATACCCCTGGTACTACAGACAAAAGCTACTTTGGAAACCCTACTTGGAGTCTCCACATTTCCAAAAATTAATGTCAGGCAAAAGGAAAAATGGCACAATTTGCACACACTACAAATGGGTCAACTAAGCAACATGGCTGCGATGGACCGACCCTGGAACAAAGCCTTAACCAGCATTTTTACCTTCACCAGAAACAGCAAGAAAATAGACAGGCATAGGTGTTGTGAATACTGTCTGGTGGAGCTCCGCTCTTGGACTCCCTCTTGTGGTCATTGATGTTTGTGGTTAGGATTCTGTTCCTTTGTTCTCCTCACCTGGTTGACAGCTCATACCTTGATTTTGAATATAGGCATGTGCTGGCTGTTTGTCTTTGCCAGTTGTCTGAAATTCCTGAGACTATAGGAATCTGTCTCTTGTCCTCCTGGCTTCCCCGCTATCAAACTAAGTTCTTGGTTTTGCTTCATACTTTTTGTGTGTTATTTGCTTATTGCTTCTGTGAATTATCTCTGAAGGTTTTTATGTATTGAATTCTGTTTTGTTTGTGCCTTCAGATAAGGAAGATTTATCTTCCTAGTCAGTCTATGCTATTAATCTTAGCAAGGGTTAGTCGGCAGGGTAATTGCTAGTCTTTTCCTACCAGTGTCTTGTACAGATTGTGAATGTGCGAGTGTTAGATTACTCCTATTTTTTGCACATTCCGTGTAAGAAGTTTTGATAGGGTTTTTTATGCTGACTTCAAGAATTTCCTGTGGCCTCTCTTTGCTCCATCTTGCTCTTACTGTGTATGTCTTTTCATCTTTGCTCACAGTCTGTACATGTGGGAGGCTGCCTATTTTCATTGGGAAATGTGCTCTGAGGCAAGATAGTTTCTTTTCACTTTCTGCCTTGTAGGTTATGTAGTCCTCCGGCTGGGTTTGAGGCATCTATTTTCTTAGCCATGCTGCCCAGCTACTTCTAATGTGGTGTTAAGTTCAGGGCTTGCGGTCGGTACTTATTACCTACGACTCTAGGGAATTGTGTTTATTGTAGTCATTGAACATCGAATCATAACACATAGGGCTGGTGCTTCCATATCCCTGGCACTACAGACAAAAGCCAACTAAGAGACCCTACTTGGAGTCTCCACATTTCCAAACATTAAGGTCAAGCAAGAGGAAAAGTGGAAACAAATTGCACACACTACAAATAGGCCAATTAACCTACATGGCTGCTTGGCACTGGTGCTGGAACAAGGCTTGAACCAGCATTTCTAGCTTTACCAGAGACAGCAAGATAAAAGACAGGCATAGGGCAGGTCGAAGACCACTGGCACCACAGACAAATCTAACTTTGAGACCCTACTTGGAGTCTCCACATTTCCAAAAATTAATGTCAGGTAGCAGGAAAATTGGCAACAATTGGCACACACTACAAATAGGCCAAATAAGCAACATGGCTGCATGGGACCAGCGGAACAAGGCATGGACCAGCATTTCTACGTTCACCACAGACAGCAAGATAAAAGATAGGCAGGCATAGGGCAAGTGCTCCCATACCTCTGGCACTACAGACAAAAGCTGACTTGGAGAGCCTACTTGGAGTCTCCACATTTCCAAATATCAATGTCAAGCAACAGGAAAAGTGGTAACAATTGGCACAGACTACAAATAGGCCAACTAAGCAACATGGCTGTATGGAATCGGCCCTGGAACAAGGCCTGAGCCAGCATTTCTACCTTCATCAGAGACAGCAAAATAAAAGACAGGCGTTGAACTGGCATCACAGACAAAAGCTAACTTGGAGACCCTACTTTGAGTCTCCACATTTTCAAAAAGTAAAGCCTGGTAACAGAAAAAGTGGCCACAATTGGTACACAATACAAATAGACCAACTTAGCAACATGCAAAAAAGACCAAAGACCAAAGGGAAAAGGGCTGTAAAATCATTATGTCAGTCACCAAAATATCTTATATTGCCCTTAAGGTAGGATTAAACATTCGGAAAATATCCATCACAATGACCTCAAAAATAGTGTGCCTCAAACACACAAAAGGGAGTACAATTTCCATAAAATATAATAATCTTTATTTAGAAAATAGAATAAAAAACACGAACATGTACAGTACAATATTACATCAATTATGAGGATGTAGGAGGACCTCTACCAAACATTACCCCCACAATAGTATGTGTGTGTGTGCTCAATAGAAGCATATATGAATAATGCCTGTAGCATCCATGCAGACAGGAAAAGTCAGCATATCCTAGGATTAAACAGTCAACAGATCCTAAGGCTATGTGCCCACGCTAGAATGTCCCTGCGGATTTTTTTGCCTGAATTTACCGCGGATTTGCCGCCGATTTTGATGCGGATTTTTTTTTTTTTTTTCCCCATTCAAAGCCAAAAATCCGCACCAAATCTGCACCAAACAATTGACATGCTGCAGATTTTTCCGGATCAAAATCCGCGGCAAATCCGCCGCGGAAAAATCCGCAGCATGGGCACAGCATTTCCAAAATGCCATTGAAATGGCTTGGAAGTGCTGCTGCTGCAGATTTTCGGCAAATCCGCGGTAAATCCGCGGCAAAATCCGCGGTAAATCCGCGGTAAATCCTGTAGCGTGGGCACATAGCCTAAAAGACTGCTGCATAGGAGCAAAACAGCTCCAAAACTGACCAAGGGTAAGTGCTTATATCGTAGTCAGGAAAAAACGACAAGTGAAATAGTTAAATGCAACTTACCCATAGAAGGACAGGGAGCAATAAGGCACACACAGTGGGGGGAAGAGGATCCGCAACCAATCCCGAACGCGTATCGCTATCGCTTTCTCAGCAGGACGGAGGCAGGAGTGGAAGTGCGTTCATTCCCCAATCGTCAGGTTTAAATACCCTTAGTCAATTAATCAATCCCCAGGTGATGCGCCGGCGTAATAGCGGCGCACGCGCAGTGAGCAATCCCCGGTCAATGTGTATTGCACAGTGCAGCACTCCAGCCTCAGTGCACATGTCCCGGGAAGAAATCCCGATGACGTCATTGGGCATGCACACTGGGCAGAGAGGCCGCAAGGTGCATACACCCGGAGGACTGCCAGAGGGCGCGTGCACAAACGCACGCACGTCACAGGGGGATAAGGAGCAGCTATAAACACCAGCAAATTATGTTAAGTATCAACAATGAAATACAGTCCTGAATTCCCCAGTATTTTTAATACAAGGCACACACATGCAGCGCATACATGTAAAATTAGAAAATATGTTCACCATCTAATAATGGAATAAATATGCGATCATTATTCTCCACAATAGGGAAACTTAGCAACATGGTTGTGTGTGACCGGCCCTGGAACAAGGCTTGAACAAGCATTTCTAACTTCACGAGAGACAGCAAGATAAAAAACAGGTGTAAGCTTCTTGCTCACCGATCACTGAAACTTCAGTCAAAAGAAAATGAATTTCCTACAAAAAGCTGTGAAGTAATAAGTCTAAAGATAAACATTATTTAAAAAATGCAAAAGGTTTTTATGAATCACAAAAATCACACAAAAAACAGTATAAGGTGAAAACCAGAAGAGATGAAACGGAAAACTGACAGTAAACGCATCTCAACACTGGGGCATGTTAAGTCGCATTTACTGTCAGTTTTGCACCTCAACTCTTCTGGTTTTTACCTTCTATTGTTTTTGGTGTGTCTTTTGTGATTAATAAAAACCTTTTGTATTTTTTAAATAATGTTTATCTTTAGACATATTACTCCACAGCTTTTTGTAGGAAAGTTAGTATACCTGTAGATTGGTCGGCGTTTACATTTGTATACATGGCATTTTTTCGGAGGCTCATAATCAAAAGAAATTGTTGAAAACTGACTTAGGCCTCTTTTACACGTCTGTGAAAATCATGCACGTTTTTCACGGACGTGTCAGAGGTGCGTTTTTCCCTCGATGTATCGTGTGTTTAGCACACGTGTATTCTCCGTGTGTTATCCGTGATAACACACGGAGAACGGGAACTTTCTGCTCACCTGTTCCTGGCTTCGCTTTCCGTGGTGCTGATCTTTGGTCTCCGGTACCGCTGACTCCCCACTGCTCCTGCTTCTGGCCGCAGTGAAGTGAGTATTCAATCAGCATAATGAGCGGCGGTCGGCAGCAAATGACAGCAGTGGCAGAGACAGCAGGGCAGGAGAAGGTGAGTAAAGGTTTTTTTTTCTCTCACAAACATGTCTTTACATTTATCTACATTAAACTTCAATTGCCACTTCTCAGCCCAATCCTCCAATTTACATAAATCTCCCTGTAATATAAAATTATCCTCCTCTGTATTGATTACCCTGCAGAGTTTAGTATCATCTGCAAATATTGAAATTCTACTCCGCATGCCCCCAACAAGGTCATTTATAAATATGTTAAAAAGAAGCGGGCCCAATACTGACCCCTGTGGTACCCCACTATGAACTGAGACCAAGTCCGAGTACGTACCATTAATAACCACCCTTTGTTTCCTATCACTGAGCCAGTTTTTAACCCAGTTACACATATTTTCCCCTATCCCCATTATTCTCATTTTATGTACCAACCTTTTGTGTGGCACCGTATCAAAAGCTTTTGAAAAGTCCATATACACAACATCCACTGCATTTCCCTGACCCAGGCTTGAACTTACCTCTTCATAGAAGCTGATCAAATTAGTTTGACAGGATCGATCCCTCATAAACCCATGTTGATACTCTGTCATAAGGTTATTTTTCTTGAGATACTCCAGTATAGCATCTCTCAAGAAACCCTCAAGGATTTTACCAACCGTAGAGGTTAAACTTACCGGCCTATAATTTCCCGGCTCAGTTTTTGTCCCCTTTTTGAATATTGGCACCACATTTGCTATGCGTCAGTCCTGCGGTACCGACCCTGTTATTAAGGAATCTGAGAAGATTAAAAATAATGGTCTATCTATCACAGAACTCAATTCCTGTAGTACTCTGGGGTGTATGCCATCCGGGCCCGGAGATTTGTCGACCTTAGTGATTTCGAGGCGGCGGCGTACTTCCTGCTGGGTTAAGCAGGTAATATTCAAGGGTGAATTTATGGTATCACTGGTCATGTCATCTGCCATGGCATTTTCAGGTATAAAAACCGTAGAAAAAAAGTCATTCAGCAGGTTGGCTTTACCCTCATCCCCTTCCACCATTTCACCAAGACTATTTTTAAGGAGGCCAACACTATCGTTTTTCAGTTTTTTACTGTTTATGTAGTTAAAGAATATTTTAGGATTATTTTTACTTTCTCTCGCAATGAGTCTCTCTGTCTCAAACTTAGCTAACTTAATTTGCTTTTTACATATTTTATTTAATTATCTATAATTATAAAATGCCTCATCACTACCTACCCTCTTTAATTCTTTTAAGGCTTTCTGTTTTTCTTTTATTGCTTCCCTTACAGCTCTATTTAGCCATAGGGGTTTCCTCCTATTTCTAGCATGTTTGTTCCCATAGGGTATATTTTCTGCACAAGCCCTATTCAGGATGCTCATAAAAGTCTCCCATTTGCTTTGTGTACTTTTATTACTTAGTACATCATCCCAGTTTATTGCACTAAGATCATCTCTCAACCGTTTAAAATTTGCTTTCCTGAAGTTTAGTGTCCTTGTAGCCCCTCTACTATACATCTTACTAAAGAATACATGAAAACTTATTATTTTGTGATCACTATTCCCCAAGTAACCCCCAACTTGTATATTTGATATGCGGTCTGGCCTATTGGTTAGTACAAGGTCTAGTAGTGCTCCCCCTCTTGTGGGGTCCTGTACCATTTGTGAAAGGTAATTATCTTTCATTGTTATCAAAAATCTATTTCCTTTGCTGGAACTGCAAGTTTCTGTTCCCCAATTTATATCAGGATAGTTAAAGTCCCCAATAATAATTACCTCTCCGAGACTCGCTGCTTTATCAATTTGCTTTATGAGGAGATTCTCTACCTCTTCCATAATATTCGGCGTCTTATAACACACCCCTATCAGTATTTTATTATTCATTCTCCCCCCCCTTATCTTCACCCATAGGGACTCTACATTCTCAGTACCCTCACATATGTTGTCACGCAGGATGGGTTTTAAGGATGATTTTACATATAGACACACACCTCCCCCTCGCTTATTTGTACGGTCATTCCTGAATAGGCTATAACCCTGTAAATTAACAGCCCAGTCATAGCTCCCCTTCTATAAAGTGAATACCCTCGCCCCCCATTCCTAGTTTAAACACTCCTCCAACCTTCTAGCCATTTTCTGCCCCAGCAGAGCTGCACCCTCCCCATTAAGATGCAGCCCATCCCTAGCATAGAATCTGTAGCCAACTGAAAAGTCGGCCCAATTCTCCAGGAACTCAAAACCCTCTTTCCTACACCAATTCCTGAGCCACCTGTTAACCTCCCTGATCTCTCTTTGCCTCTCTGGTGTGGCTCGTGGCACAGGTAGTATTTCCGAAAATACCACCTTTGAGGTCCATGCTTTAAGCTTACAACCTAATTCCCTGAAATCATCTTTAAGGACCTTCCACCTACCTCTAACTTTGTCATTTGTGCCAATGTGTACAATGACTGCTGGGTCCTCCCCAGCCCCTCCCAGTAATCTGTCAACCCGATTAGCGATGTGCCAAACTCGAGCGCCAGGAAGACAACACACTGTTCGGCGATCCCTGTCTTTGTGACAGATTGCCCTATCTGTCCCCCTAATAATTGAGTCCCCCACTACCAGTACCTGTCTTGCCTGCCCTGCACTCCTATTCACCCCCTAACTGGAGCAGGCACTCTTCTGGCGTTCAGAGGTCATGCCTTGCTGCAGCAATGCTATCCCTGTAATGACATCCCCCTCATCTGCCAAGTTTGCAAACCTATTGGAGTGTGTCAGTTCAGGACTAGCCTTCCTAGCACTTTTCCCTTTACCCCTCTTTTTAACTGTCACCCAGCTACCTACCTCACCGTCCTGCTGCTCCCTACTGCGATCCTCCCCCACATCTGACCCAGCAAGATGCTGCTCAGTGAACAGCAAACTCCTTTCCATAATGCTAATGCATCTCAGAGTTGCCAGCTGCTCATTTAGATCCAGTATCTGGGCTTCCAAATGTGCAACGTGCGCACATCTCGAACAACAGTATGCACCCTCGAACGGCTTTTCAAGGACTGCATACATGAGACAAGATGTACACTGGATCGCATTAGCAATAGTGGAGCACATTTTCTAATGGGGATAGCACTAAACAAATGTTAAGTAATTAAACAACTAAATACAAACAATTCTACTCACACTTACTTTTGCTCACACTTTGCTCACTCACGCTCACAATGAAGAAGACAGGCTAAAATTCGTGCGCCGCTAGGCGCGCGGTTTTCAGAAGTCTTCCTTCCGGCTGTAACGGCCAAAACCCGGTTCTCCTTGAGCTCGCGGTGACTCTTCACTTATCCCAGAAGTTACTGGGAATATGCAATGTTCAATGTTACTACAGATGAATCCACAAACGTTTTAAAATTTAAATACTTTACCAAACATATGTTTTAAACATTGTTGATAGCAAACCTTATCAATACTGCACATTTAAGTATACAGAACACACTTAATACAAACATGGAGGGCTTCGGTGGGTTGTAGGTCATAGTCCACCTTCCTACATTCCTTCCCTCTTTAACCGTGGTAGCCTTCATTAATGCGGAAATCTGCAAGACAATAAAATCATGCAATAAAACTGACATAAAATCTCTATCAATTTTTTTCTTCTCCGGAGTCTTAAAGTGTCCTTTTTTTAGGCTGAACTAGACTAAATCTTCAGAACAAAGTCTGTGATCTGAATAACAGGCCCATGGGCCAAAAGGGGGTCTCCCTGCATCTGACAGATTGGGTCCTTCCATGTTTCTGGCTTTGCCATTTTTCCTTGGCCTCCACCTACTACCTCTCAACCTCATTTCAGTGGTGGGCCAGGCTACCCTCACTGCATACCAGCCCTTGCCGCAACACAGGTACATGAACGACACCCTTTCCCCCACATTCAGGGTCTGTAGGCAAACAAGGAGAGTATCTCATTTGACCATGGCCCAATTTCACATGTATATGTGATGCTGTCGGACAGGAGTCTGCACAGAAGTGTGTAGTTTTTTTTGGGTTTTTTTGCACTGATGCATCAGCTGATTGTATAAAAGCCATTTATACAATCAGCTGCTGTGTCATGTGATTCAGGCCCTTGAACCTGACACATCATCAGATCGCTTTGCCTTCCAGCGAACCGATCAGATGATATTGGATCCTGATTGGACGGTGCGGGACCCTTGACCCAGGATTACTGCGGAGGGGGGTTCTTTATTTCAATAAAGATGGAGTCACTAATTGTGTTGTGTTTTTTTTTCTAATAAAAATATTTTTCTGTGTGTTGTGTTTTTTTATCTGTACTAGAATTTCATGGAGGCCATGTCTAATATTGGCATTACACCATGAATTTCGGGCTTAAGGCCAGTTGATAATATGCAGTAAGCCCTAACCCCATTATTACCCAGCAAGCCACCCATAACCAGGGAAGCTGGAAAAGTTGGATACAGCGCCAGAAGATGGCGCTTCTAAGAAAGCGCAATTTTCTGGGGCGGCTGCGGACTGCAATTCACAGCAGGGGTGCCTAAAAAGCTTGGGCACCCTGAGCTGCGGATTCCAATCACAATCTGGACACAAAAATTGGGCGAAGCCCACTTCATTTTTTTTAATTATTTCATTAAATTCATGAAATAATTAAACAAAAAAAAGGGCTTCCCTGTATTTTTGGTTCCCAGCCGAGTACAAATAGGCAGCTGGGGGTTGGGGGCAGCCTGTAGGTGCCTGCTGTACCTGGCTAGCATACAAAAACATGGCAAAGCCCACGTAATTTTTTTGGGAGGCAAAAACTCCTGCATACAGTCCTGGATGGACACAAGAAAAGTATTTGTCCAGCTCACCTGCTTGAAAAGGAGACCCGTATGCTATGGACCGTGTAAGGAAAGGAAGGTCGGCAAGTCCTTTGCAGAGAATAAGGAGGGAAAAATTCCAGCAACTTGATCCAAGCAGAAAAATTTCTTTAAAATCCAAATTCTTTATTTAAATACATCTGTGACCAGATGGTTTAGAGACAGACTAAGATCAACATGATCGAAATGCGTCCTCTCTAACATGGGCTCCAACTGACCATATCATGGACTTTTTAAAGATGTATTTAAATAAAGAATTTGTATTTTAAAAATTTTTTCTGCTTGGATCAATTTGCTGGAATTTTTTCCTCCATAATCCTGGATGCAGTATACTGAGCCTTGTAGTTCTGCTGCTGCTGTCTGCTTTATGTCTGTATGGAGATAAGCAGACAGCAGCTGCAGAACTACAATGCTCAGCATGCTCCATTCACTAGTGTATGTAGGAGAGCAGAAAGCAGCTGCAGAACTACAAAGCTCAGCATGCTCCATTCACTAGTGTATGCAGGAGAGCAGACAGCAGCTGCAGAACTACAAGGCTCAGCATACTCCATCTAGGACTGTATGCAGGATCTTTTTGCCCACCAAAAAAATTACGTGGGCTTCGCCATATTTGTGTATGCTAGCCAGGTACAGCAGGCAGGTACGGCTGCCCCCAACCACCAGCTGCCTATTTGTACCCGGCTGGGAACTAAAAAATAGGGAAGCCCTTTTTTTAATTATTTCATGAATTTCATGAAATAATTTGCCCCATTTTTGTGTCCAGCCAGGTACAACTAGGCAGCTGGGGATTGGAATCTGCAACACAGGTTGGCCCGAGCTTTCTGGTCCCCTCTGCTGCGAATTGCAGTCTGCAGCTGCCCCAGAAAATGGCGCTTTCATAGAAGCGCCATCATCTAGCGCTGTATCCAACTCTTCCAGCAGCCCTGAAGCCCGGTGGCTTGCTGGGCAATAATGGGTTAATACTAGCTTTGTTTTACTAGCTAGTATTAAGCCAGAGATTCTTAATGTCAGGCAAGTTTGACCCGGCCATTAAGAATCTCCAATAAAGGGTTAAAAAAAAGACACCACACAGAGAAAAAATACTTTAATAGAAATAAATACACAGACACATTAGAGACTCCATGTTTATTACTCCTTCTCACCCCTCCACGATCCTGGTCTTCTGTCTTCTTTCCCTTTCAACACATGCAGCTCTGCTACATCAGACAGCACTGCATGGGAGGAAGAACGCTGCTGCTCCGTGCAGTCTAATCACTTAGTGAAAGAACAGAGGCTGCGGGCTGTAAGCGGTGACGTCACCGCTACCACCGTTACTATAGCAACAGCAATCTCCGATCACGTGATTCCCGGTGCCGCTATTTACCGGCTGTGGCAGCCAGTCCCCGCAGGTGGGCTGACTCTGTAAAGAGCGCCCACATGCAGGAACGGGGAAGCCGACCATGTGCCAGAGCATTTCGCCGGTACACGGAGATGCTGGAACGATCACCGCGTACCGGAGAGATGCACTGACAGGACCTAGGATGACGTCTAGCCATGTGACCAGTCTGTAGCCAATGAGATAATAGACACGTGACTGGTTACATGCTTTGTTGACGTCACGGAAGGTCCTATCATCAGTGCTGGTTACCGGGAGGATGCAGCGATTATCAGAAGGAAAAGCGTCGGGAGACCGAGTGCAGGACGCATCGCGGGGACCTGTAAGTGTAATGGCAATGTTTAATAACTGTATGTGTACATGTATAATGTGTTTTTATGTGTTTGTGTTTGCCTGCCATTGTTTTCAATGGGGTTTGAAGGGGTTCGATGAACATTCACCGAACGGAGCCTCCGTTCGACGAACCGAATTCAAACTCTAGGGGGTGGCTCATCTCTAATCATAGGGGCTATATAAGGCTGCCGCCATTTTGTGCACGCATTCATTCCTGAGCTGCTCTTGTAGGGAGACTGTACTGTGTGTGGTACAGCGTTTTTCCAGCCAACTAATACTAGTCCTTCTAAGGAGCAGGAGGAGAGAGAGACTGAGGAGGAGAGGAGGTTTAGGGAGACAGAATGTATTCTTAGCAGTGACACACAAAGGTTTCCAGTTCGGAGTCTAGGACACATGGCACAGTTCATGTCACACTGCCTTTCTCATGACTGTCGGCAAATCCACAAGTTGGCAGACAACAAATACTGGTTATGTACCTTCCTTGACCAACGCTACAAAGACAAATTAGCTTCACTACTTGTCGAGGCAAATAAGGATTGTACTACGGAAACATTCAAGAGGGCAGTAGTGGAGCAGTTGATGAAACGATTACCCTCCGATCATGCTGGCGTCAGAGGTAGCACATCATCTCACGCAACAGGATTACAAGAGAGGGCTACACATAGTAGGAGCAACACAGGCGGGGGACTAATGTGCCCAAACTGGTCCATTTTCTACAAACCATCAACTGCGAATCAAATACAGGTTGGGAGAACTATGACAAGGAGGGAACAGTTAAGTAAGACGGTGAGGGACTATATATTTGACCATATCAGCGTGCTTTCAGAGTCTACAGTTCCCTTTAACTATTGAGTTTCCAAGCTCAACACTTGGCCAGACCTCGCCTTTGGAAGTGCTAGCTTTCCCTGCTGCAAATGTGTTGTCTGTGCGTGCTTTCAGCTCAGAGGGGTCAATAATAACAGATACTCGCACACGACTATCCACGGAAAGTGCAGACAGTTTGACGATGATCATAATGAACCATAGATCTATTGCCCCAGAGTATCTCAGGCCGCCTGTTAACAAGACCCAATAATAAGTGTAGCCCGAAAATATGTATTTGTTAAGTTCAAGTAAGTTCCATTGTTTCTCATTCAAGACTATTTTGTCTTCTATCATCTAAGGACACCACATGACTAATGTAACTTGTTATGCTGCTACGATGTAATTGTTTGGCCCAATCACCCAGGGCAATATTTTTCAAACCTTTGTACATTATGCACTGGCACAAGCACTGTCGAGGCTACACTGTGTAGAACAATTGGTCAGGAAGTCTCTATTTGTGTTCTTTGTTGATGCTGTGCTCCACGGTGCGTTACACATGGCCCCCTGCGGAATCAGAATTTTTTTAGCTCCTTGGCATGTTATGCGCTGTTGCTTATCTTATCAATTTTTTTTAAAAAAAAGCTGTTGAGAGCTATTGGTAATACCTTCCGATGCTTTGCTACATGGTGTTTGAACCATCACACCCTAGGGGAACTGAATGTATTAAACTTCCTGGGTTCGAATCCCACTAAGAACAACATCTGCAAAGAGTTTGTATGTTATCCCTGTGTTCGCGTGGGTTTCCTACGGGTACTCTGGTTTCCTCCCACACTCCAAAGACATACAGTTAGTGACTCTAGATCAGGGTTCCCCAACTCCAGTCCTCGAGGGCCACCAACAGTGCATGTTTTCAGGATTTCCTTAGCATTGCATGGGTGTTGGAATCATCAACTGTGCAGGTGATTAAAAACCACCTGTGCATTACTAAGGAAATCCTGAAAACCTGCACTGCTGGCGGCCCTTGAGGACTGGAATTAGGGACCCATGCTCTAGATTATGAGCCCCGATGGGGATCCTGATGTATGTGAAGTGCTGCAGAATATGTTAGCGCTATATAAAAATAAAGATTTGTTTTTTTTTATTTTATTTTTATTATCCCCTGGGGAGATTGAATTTATTAAACTCCTTGGCATGTTATGCGCTGTTGCTTATCCTACCAATTTTTTTTAAAAAAAAGCTGTTGAGAGCTATTGGTAATACCTTCTGATGCTTTGCTACATGGTGTTTGAACCATCACACCCTAGGGGAACTGAATGTATTAATCTCCTTGGCATGTTATGCCCTGTTGCTTAGCCTACCAATTTTTTTAAAAAAGCTGTTGGGAGCTGTTGGGAGTACCAACTGATGCAGTGCTCCATGGTGTTTGAACCACTATCCCCTAGGGAAACTGAATTTATTCAACTCCTTTGCATGTTTTGCCATGTTGCTTATCCTACCAATTTTTTTAAAAAAAAAAAGCTGTTGGGAGCTGCTGGGAGTACCTTCTGATGCTGTGCTACATGGTGTTTGAACCATTCTCCCCTGGGGAAATTAAATTTTTTAAAATCCTCAGTGTTAGCTAGTGGAATAAAGCCTGAGTTCCAGAGCGAAACAACTACCACTTCCACGGTGCTGAATGCTTCACAAACTGCGATGATACCTTCTGCTCCCAAACTGTTTCAGCCTTTTCCCATCCATTTCAGCCTTTTACTCAGTAACCACATGTCACCGTTAGATCCAACGTGAAATTATTCTGGTTTCCTATAGACTTATATTGGGGGTCGAATATTCGTGAATACTCGAATAGCGGCGAGGTATTCGTCGGATATTCGTTGAATCGAATATTAGGGTATTTGATCATCCCTAATGTTTTCCACCACAGTATTTGTCAAAATATTTTATAGGTTATACTTACATACATTGATTTTGCATTTGAAGAACACACTGTACATACAATTATACAACATATGATTTCATTTTTCTTCTGGTTTTTTTGGAGCAAAAATAAGTTTTGCACTACTCGCACCATAAGCCATAAAATATAAGACAAAGTGAAGGGCAACAATTAGGATGAGCATCTTCAATTCAAACTACAGTCAAATATATATTGTTTTTGATAATTTAGTATATTATGAACTTATTTAGTGCTTCTTCTACAGCTTTCTTAAAGTCTTTGTTTCTCAGACTGTATATAATGGGGTTGACCAAAGGAGTAAGCACAGTATATAGCAGTGATAGGATCTTACTGATGGTGATAGTTCGGCCTTTTGTTGGGATTACATACACACTAAATATCGTCCAGTAGAATATGGAGACCACGGTGAGGTGGGAGCTGCAGGTGGAGAAGGCTTTCTGTCTGCCGGTGCTGGATGGGATCCTCAAGATGTTAAAAACTATATAAGCATAAGACATTATGATGAATATGATAGGAATAATTACAATTGGAATACCTAGTAAACAAATTTCTAAGTGAACAATGTAGGCATCATTACACGCAAGTTCTAGTAAAGGAACAATATCACAGAATATATGGTTAATTATGTTTGGGCCACAAAAGTTTAGCTTTGCCGTTGTTGTCATATAAATTAAAACAACAGAAAATCCAAGTACCCAACAGACAACGGTCAATATCACACAATATCCACTTTTCATGATAATGTTATAATGGAGAGGTTTACAAACGGCCACATATCGGTCATAAGACATAAGAGCGAGGAGAAGACATTCAGATGATTCTGAGGCACCCAGAAAATAAAACTGAGTGATACAACTAATATAAGTTATGGTCCCCCCATTATTCAGTAGGATGTGGAGCATGAAGGGGGTAATATCCATGATCACCAAGATATCACTGATGGACAGTTGTGAGATGAAAAAGTACATCGGAGTGTGGAGGTTCTTGCTGGTGGACACCAGGGCAATAATTAGAAGGTTACCACAGATGGTCCCACAATAAGCCACCAGGAGAAGACAGAACAGGAAAATTCTTAAATCTTGACTGACTTGAAATCCTACGAGGAAAAACTTTGTGACCGCTGTCTGATTGTTCTCCAACATTATGAATATATTGCGGTATACTAGAGTAATAAAGAAAAAAAAATTCTTGTTAATAAGTATAGTCGTCCAAATTTTTATTTTTTTTACAATAAAATTTTAATGTATTTTACGTGAATTCTAATGAAGTTTATAAGACAGTATTAATTCAGGAGAACTGGTCATGATCTTAAATCCATGGCAATGTACTTTTAAAACATAAATTTAGCTACTGTTATTGAGTCCTGTGATGATGATGATGACTCATTGTTATTATTTTGATGTAACTAAAAAAAAAGGAATTGGTGAAGATCTAATGGTTTGGAGAATTGTTAATAGAAAATTCTTGCGCAGTACAAGTTAGATCGGGAATAGTAAAACACATTTTTTATCTTTGAACAAAAAATAATAAAAACATAAGTAAAATAAAAGTCTACAGATTGTTAACTAGTAAAATCACACTGTCAATCTCTGACTTCTGGATTTAACAAGCACCATCAGGGAGAGCGCCATTCCCTGCACTCATAGGTGACCTCGTGATGTGACCGAAGGGCACTGATGGGTTGTCATGACAACCTGGTGTCAGCTGATTACCCTGTCACTGTCACGATCAACTTCCTGTGAACACTGAGAGTTGGCGATCATAGTAAGAGAGCATTTCAGCTTTACAGAGCGGTACTGATGCTGATGCTGAGGCTGATGCTGATCCTTATGCTGATGGTGATGCTGATGCTGCCGCAGCACCTGATGCTCACCCTGATGCTGATGCTGCCGCTGCACCTGATGCTGACCCTGATGCTGATGCTGCCGCTGCACCTGATGCTGACCCTGATGCTGATGCTGCCACTGCACCTGATGCTGACCCTGATGCTGATGCTAAGGGGTACTTTGCACACTACGACATCGCACCTGCGATGTCGGTTGGGTCAAATTGAAAGTGACGCACATCCGGCATCGCAGACGATATCATAGTATGTAAAGCCTAGATGATACGATTAACGAGCGCAAAAGCGTCGTAATCGTATCATCGGTGCAGTGTCGGCGTAATCCATAATTATGCTGACGCGACGGTCCGATGTTGTTCCTCGTTCCTGCGGCAGCACACATCGCTGTGTGTGAAGCCGCAGGAGCGAGGAACATCTCCTATCGGCGTCACCGCGGCATCCGTAGAATATGCGGAAGGAAGGAGGTGGGTAGGATGTTTACATACCACTCATCTCCGTTACTCCGCTCCGATTGGCCGCCTGCTGTGTCACGTCGCAGTGATGCCGCACGACCCGCCCCCTTAACAAGGAGGCGGTTCACCGGCCAGAGAGACAGTCGCAGGGCAGGTGAGGGCATGTGAAGCTGGCGTAGCGATAATTTTTGCTACGCCAGCTATCACAAGATATAGTACCTGCGACGGGGGCGGGAACTATCGAGTGCGACATCGCAGCATTGGCTTGCGATGTCGCAACGGGCAAAGCCCGCCTAACACTAAGGCTGACCCTGATGCTGAAGCTGATGCTGACACTGAGGCTAACCCTGATGCTGAAGCTGATGCTGACACTGAGGCTGACCGTGATGCTGAGGCTAAGGATGATGCTGATGATGAAGCTGATGCTGAAACTGAGGCTGACCCTGATGCTGAAGCTGATGCTGAAACTGAGCCTGACCCTGATGCTGAAGCTGATGCTGAAACTGAGGCTGACCCTGATGCTGAAGCTGATGCTGAAACTGAGCCTGACCCTGATGCTGAAGCTGATGCTGAAACTGAGGCTAACCCTGATGCTGAAACTGAGGCTGACCCTGATGCTGAAGCTGATGCTGAAACTGAGCCTGACCCTGATGCTCAAGCTGATGCTGAAACTGAGGCTAACCCTGATGCTGAAGCTGATGCTGACACTGAGGCTAACCCTGATGCTGAAGCTGATGCTGAAACTGAGGCTGACCCTGATGCTGAAGCTGATGCTGAAACTGAGCCTGACCCTGATGCTGAAGCTGATGCTGAAACTAAGGCTGACCCTGATGCTGAAGCTGCTGCTGAAACTGAGGCTGACCCTGATGCTGAAGCTGATGCTGAAACTGAGCCTGACCCTAATGCTGAAGCTGATGCTGAAACTGAGGCTGACCCTGATGCTGAAGCTGATGCTGACACTGAGGCTAACCCTGATGCTGAAGCTGATGCTGAAACTGAGGCTAACCCGGAAGTTGACACTGAGGCTGACCCTGAAGCTGAAGCTGATGCTAACACTGAGGCTGACTCTGATGCTGAGGCTAACGATGATGCTGATGATGAAGCTGAGGCTGACGCTGATGATGACCCTGATGCTGCTGCTGATTTTGACACTAACACTAACGCTGATGCTGACTTTGACGCTGAAGCTAATGATGATACAGATGCACGTCTCTGTAAAGCACATACAAACATTAGATGGCAATGCCAAATGCCTTAAAGGAACTGGTAAATACAATAAAAAAAGAAAAAAAAATGTAAAAAATATGAAAAAAGTTCACATCACCATTGAAAATTAAACATTTTAAAAATAAAATAAAAATACATATATTTGGTATCGCTGCATTCAGAAATGTCCGATGTAGCAAAATATTAAATAAATTAACAAATTGGTAAGAAGTACAATGAAATAAAAATGAAAACACCAGAATTACTTTTTTTTGGCTAAGTTATTGCAGTGAAATATAATAAATGGCAATCAAGATATTCCATCTAGCCATAAATGGTATCAGTAAAAATGTAAGCATGGAGCTAAAAATTAAGTCATCACTAAGCCCCGAAAAATAAAAACTTTATTGATCTTAAAATATATCCAAAACCAAAAATTGTTTTTTCTTTACAAATTTTTGATTTTTTTTTTTTTTTTCACAACTTACATTGCAAAAAAAAACTATACATGTTTGGTAGCTACGTACTCGTGCTGGCCTGGAGAAACACAATGACGGATCAGTTTTACCATAAAGTGAACTATCACCATGGTGATTTGCACCATCAGCTACACATTAAATTCCAGTAATTATACTTTTGGCTTTGGAAAGTCAAATTCATGATAGTATCTGCCCCACAATTCATCAGGCAGAACTATTTGCCATTGCCAATGTTTAGGCATTCACATGCCGATGTCAATCACTAACCGCAGGATTTAGCCAGCTTGTTTTCAATTCACACTAGTGCCCGCACCAGCGTCCACCTGACCCCTAATGACAACATTACAGGGTGATTGGACTGCAAAAGAGAACCTCAATTCCACTATTTAATGCAAAAGCATAGATTACGGAAAATACTGTAGTGTGAATGATTGAATAATTATAGTTTAAAGTCCCTAGAGGAACCATAAAAATAAAAATTAAAATTTGTTAAAAAAAATAAAAAAAATAACATTTTAAGTCGTCACCCCTTCCTCCGTTCACACATGAAAAATATAAATATATTCACTATCATTAAAATGCAAGAATTGTCCTTGTTTCCTTGGCACATTTTATGCTATTGACCTGATTTCAGTTTTCTTGATGGTATCAGACACTGGGAGCTGTGACAGAGACTCAGTGTTGGGCCTGGAGAGGATGAATAAACAAAATAGTGTTTTGTTTTTTAAAAAAAACAAAAAACAAAGCAAACTTCAGCCAGAAAGTAATGGTCTACAAGAGAAGAAAACCCATTTAAGCTATGTTGTCACAATGAGTATTTGTTAAATTTTAAGTGTTGCAGAATTTCCGCTTTCTTGCACCTAACGTTATATTTGGCTACATGTTTTTCTTCATTGACTATATCTCCCATTTATTTTTCTTGAACTGTGTTTTTGAGACTCCAAAATAGTAAGAATTAACAACTCATCAAAGGAACTTAATCTAAAGGGGGCTTTACACGCTACGATATCGCTAGCGAGCGTACCCGCCCCCGTCGTTTGTGCGTCACGGGCAAATCGCTGCCTGTGGTGCACAATATCGCTAACATTAGTCACATGTACTTAACTTCCTAGCGACGTCGCTGTGGGCGGTGAACAACCTCTTAGTTAAGGAGGAGGTTCATGCGCTATCACAGCGACGTCACACAGCAGGCGTCAAATAGAAGCGGGGGGGGCGGAGAGCAGCTGCAGGAAAGTCACGCCCACCTCGCTGCTGGAGGACGTAGGTACGGTGTTGTTAGTCATTCCTGGGTGTCACACGTAGCGATGTGTGCTGCCTCAGGAACGACGAACAACCTGTGTCCACAACGACCAACGAGATTTTGAAAATGAACGACGTGTCAATGATCAACGATGAGTATTAATGAGTGTGATGTAACGATGAGTATTTTGATCGTTAACACTTGCTCAGAGCTGTTACACGCAACGACGTCGCTAACGATGCCAGATGTGCGTCACAAATTCCATGACCCCGATGCCATATCGTTAGATATGTCGTTGCGTGTAACGGGGCTTTTAGGCTGACTTATCTATCTATTAGTTTAGTTAATACAAGGGTTTCTTTAGAATACTTACATCAGATGTTTTTAATCTTTCTTTTACTGAAATTGATCTCAATGTTGTTGTGCAGAAATGTCCCGGAGTGGATTCATTTCACTCTTCAGTAAAACATTTGTGTTGTGCGGCTATCAGGTACATGAATATGAGCTTCAGCTGATATTTCTATAGAAAATAGGAGGCACAGTGCCAGGTTTCTTAAGTCTTTGGAGATTGTTTTCCCCATTGCATTTACTGTCTTTGTTTGTACTCAATAATGTAAATTTAAAATAAAATTATTATTACAAAATTTTTTTGGAGACAATGAAATCTCTATGTTTTTTCATGAAGGAAATAAAAAGTGCAGAACTAATTATTCAAGCTAAATCATCATTTTGTATCATTATTCTAGCTAACACCTTAGTTCACAGATTGACTTTAAAAAAGTACAGTGAGATCTACAGAAAATTTGTGTTTATACATTGGGTGAAATAAGTATTGAATACATCAACAGTTTTCAAAATTAATATCTTTCTATAGGTTCTATTGACATGAATTTCTCACCAGATGTCAGTAACAACCCATCCAATCCACACAGGCTAAAGCAAGCTTTACACGCTACAATATCGTTAATGAATTATCGTCGAGGTCAAGGTGTTAGTGACGCACATCCGGGGTCATTAACGAGATCGCAGTGTGTGACACTTATGTGCGACCTAAAACGATCGCAAAAGCGTCAAAATCGTTTGCTGCGAAGAGGTCGTCCTGAAACAAAAAATCATTTTCAGCTTATTAGCGATGTTGTTCGTCATTCCTGTGGCACCACACATCGCTTTGTGTGACACCGCAGGAGCGACGGACATCTACTTACCTGCCTCCACCGGCAATGCGGAAGGAGTTGGGCAGGATGTTACGTCCCCCTCATCTCCGCCCCTCCGCTTCTATTGGACAGCTTAAGTGTGACGTCGCTTTGACGCCGCACGAACCGCCCCCTTAGAAAGGAGACGGTTTGCCGGGCAGAGCTACGTAGCAGGGCAGGTAAGTCCTTCTGACGGGGTTAAGCGAGGTTGTGCGGCACGGGCAGCGATTTGCCCATGTCGCACAACCGACGGGAACGGGTACGATAGCTTGCGATCTAGCTAGCGAGATCACAGCATGTAAAGCCCGCTTTAGAATCAAACCATAGATGTCCATAAATGTAGTGATGTTTAATAATGAAAAATAACAGTGAAAAAGTATTAAATACATCAAGACAAAGTGTTATAAACGCCAAGGAACATCAGCTTAAACACTCTTACTGAAATGTATTTAATACATCTTACAAAAGCCTTTGTTAGTCATGAAGCATCCAGATGCCTTCTGTAAGGAGACACTAGTCCCCTTCTTTGCTCAAGTGTGATTTTGGTCCATTTTTCCACACACACACTCCTCACATCCTGCAGGTCCCGGCTCCTTCAATAATCTTTGAGCTTTAGTTCCTTCCAGACATTTTATATTGATTCAGCTCCGGTGATCGGCTTGGCCATTCTGGAAGCTTTATTGTATTTCCATGAAATCAATTGATGGTTTCCTTGGGTCTGTATATGGGGTCATAGTGTTCTTGAAATGTCCAGCCTCATTTTATCTTCACCATCCAGATAGATGGAAACTGATTTTTATCATGAATGTCTCAGTACATTTGTCCATTCCTCCATCCTTCAATGCTATGAAGTTTGCCTGTTTCGTATGCTGAAACAATGCACCACATCATGATGTTCCCACCTCCACATGTCTCTGTTAGTATGGTGTTAAAGGCCTCCAAACTTGGTAGGTATTATGGCATCCAAAGAGTTCAATTTTGTTCTAATATGACTAGACTATTGTCACGCTCCCCGGGTCCTCGGCTCCCCTCCCCGGGTCCTCTGCTCCGCTCCCCGGGTCCTCAGCCCCGCTCCCCGGCTCACCTGCCACGCTCCCCGCTCTCCAGCCTTCGGTGCCCGTCCTTCCCAGGGTCCCTGGCCTCCGATCCCGGCGTCCGACGGCTTCCCAGGCCCTGGCCGGCTCCCCTGCGTCCTCCTCTCAGCTTCCTTTCCTGGCTTCTGGCACCCGGGCGGCGCGCATGCGCATTAGGGCGCGCGCGCGGTCACTGACCCTTTCTTAAAGGGCCAGTGTCCATTAACAGGAAATGAAGCTAATCAGATACAGGGTATATAAGGGTTTATTGTCCAAGGGGGCGGGGCCTGATCTTCGTGTTTTCCAAGCTAGGAGTCAGGTCTCCTTGTGTCTCCTTGCCATACTCACGTATCTCTCTTCTAGAGCTGATCCTGCCTCGGCATCCGGTCCTGCTGAACCCCGAACCCCGCACGCTGTCCGTCTGCCATCTGACAGTCCGTACCATCTCGGATCCCTGCGGTGACCCGTCATCTCGCTCCAAAGGTTCCGGACCCCGCCTGACATCATCTCGGCTTCCGGACCTGAGCTACGTCACCCGGACTACCATCTGTGACTCCGTGGTCCCAGGGACTTTCCCGTTACACTCACTTGCACGGACTGTTCTGCTGCCCATAGTGCTTCAGCTACCGGACTCCTTACCACCATCTTAGAGTTCGGCCCAGTGGATCCACCTCCTGGGTCTGCCCGACCGCCTGGCCCTGACAACTATATTCTCACAGTATTTCACAGGCTTGTCTAAATACTGTTGTGCAAAGTTTGAATTCACAGAAAGATCCTTTTTGTTCTGCAATGGAGTCTTGCGTGGTAATCGTGCATACAGGCCATGGAGCTGAGTGCATTACTTTTCCTTGAAGCAATTTCACTTGATGATTCCAAGTCTTTCAGTAGCTCTTCACAAGTGGTTGTTGGCTCATGCAAAACGTTTTTTTTTAAATTATTTTTACTGCACTTTCTGAAATTTTGTGGGGATCACCTGGTTGTGTCCATTTGTCAAGATTGAATCTATGTCAAGATGTAGTGATGTTTTTCAACTTATGGCCCCAATATAGCTCTTTGGAATTTTCAGTAGTTTAGAAATTCTAGTGTAACCAATGTCATCAGCATATTTCCTATGTTTTGCAATAATAAGGTTGAGAAGAACTTGAGGCAGATCACTGATTTTACTCATCATGAGATGTTTCTTGTGAGGCATTTTGATAGTGAGACACCTTTTTAAATGCCATCAGTTTTACCAGCAGATATTGTTTTTTCACTAAGTGACAAGATTGCTTTCCAATTACTGAAGACTTCAGCTTATGCTATGATTCCCCATCTCTTTCTTCATGTGCTCAATACTTTTCCCTGTGTCATTTCTCACTATTAAAAATTGTTGTGACACGAGAGTCAATAGGTGCTCTCATCCGCTGGCCTTACTGGTTTTACAAGAATAACATTGCCAGGTCTCATCCCACTGAATGCCCATATGCCTTTACAATGGGAATAACATTACTCAGACAACACAGGAGGAGAGTACTACACTCTGGTAAGACTTTATTGTGTCACCAATAGTCCACTGCAAATATTCCCAGTAACAACACAAGAAAGCTCCTTAGGATTCGATGTACGTCATGGAAAATTACACTTTGGATTACCTCAAAATTTCAAGGATTTATTTCGAAGTAATAAATTGGTGAGCGAGGAAGTGTGGGGAAGACTTTATCATTTTTTTCTGTTTCTGTGTGCCTTTTAATTTTACTTGCCTTGTTAGTAAAAGAAGTGTCTGAGAAATGCATATCCATTATGAATATCTGGGATTGATGTCATATGTCAATTTAGGGGACATCAACCCCAAAAGGATTACTCCAAATGCCAATACTCCAGAGCAAATGAAAAGAGTGGCATAAAGCTCCAGAATTGGCAAATAAAATGTAATGTGCCACTTCTAGGGTGGTTGCAGGCTGCAATTTGTAGGCTGGCAAGGTTCAAATAACCATGGACCTTCCTACCCTGATAATATTTGGAGTAGGAATAGTATTGGAGGCATTTAGACAGGGTTTCAAGCCTTTCAGAATGTGCTGCTACTGCTATGTAAAACATTCATTCTGTCATAATAGGAATCTTAGCTACATTTATTGTACTGTAAGCTGCTGAAGTAGGGATAGTGTATTGAGAGTCATGAATAGTGATTGCTTGACCTTTCACAAGTTGTCTGGGATCCAAGAGTGGAGTGTAAAACTAAATAAATATTTGTCATTAATGGTAAATGACATACAGTGCCTACAAGTAGTATTCAACCCCCTACAGATTTAGCAGGTTTGATAAGATGCAAATAAGTTAGAGCCTGCAAACTTCAAACAAGAGCAGGATTTATTAACAGATGCATAAATCTTACAAACCAACAAGTTATGTTGCTCAGTTAAATTTTAATAAATTTTCAACATAAAAGTGTGGGTCAATTATTATTCAACCCCTAGGTTTAATATTTTGTGGAATAACCCTTGTTTGCAATTACAGCTAATAATCGTCTTTTATAAGACCTGATCAGGCCGGCACAGGTCTCTGGAGTTATCTTGGCCCACTCCTCCATGCAGATCTTCTCCAAGTTATCTAGGTTCTATGGGTGTCTCATGTGGACTTTAATCTTGAGCTCCTTCCACAAGTTTTAAATTGGGTTAAGGTCAGGAGACTGACTAGGCCACTGCAACACCTTGATTTTTTCCCTCTTGAACCAGGCCTTGGTTTTCTTGGCTGTGTGCTTTGGGTCGTTGTCTTGTTGGAAGATGAAATGACGACCCATCTTAAGATCCTTGATGGAGGAGCGGAGGTTCTTGGCCAAAATCTCCAGGTAGGCCGTGCTATCCATCTTCCCATGGATGCAGACCAGATGGCCAGGCCCCTTGGCTGAGAAACAGCCCCACAGCATGATGCTGCCACCACCATGCTTGACTGTAGGGATGGTATTCTTGGGGTCGTATGCAGTGCCATCCAGTCTCCAAACGTCACGTGTGTGGTTGGCACCAAAGATCTCGATCTTGGTCTCATCAGACCAGAGAACCTTGAGCCAGTCTGTCTCAGAGTCCTCCAAGTGATCATGAGCAAACTGTAGACGAGCCTTGACATGACGCTTTGAAAGTAAAGGTACCTTACGGGCTCGTCTGGAACGGAGACCATTGCGGTGGAGTACGTTACTTATGGTATTGACTGAAACCAATGTCCCCACTGCCATGAGATCTTCCCGGAGCTCCTTCCTTGTTGTCCTTGGGTTAGCCTTGACTCTTTGGACAAGCCTGGCCTCAGCACGGGAGGAAACTTTCAAAGGCTGTCCAGGCCATGGAAGGCTAACAGTAGTTCCATAAGCCTTCCACTTCCGGATGATGCTCCCAACAGTGGAGACAGGTAGGCCCAACTCCTTGGAAAGGGTTTTGTACCCCTTGCCAGCCTTGTGACCCTCCACGATCTTGTCTCTGACGGCCTTGGAATGCTCCTTTGTCTTTCCCATGTTGACCATGTATGAGTGCTGTTCACAAGTTTGGGGAGGGTCTTAATTAGTCAGAAAAGGTTGGAAAAAGAGATAATTAATCCAAACATGTGAAGCTCATTGTTCTTTGTGCCTGAAATACTTCTTAATACTTTAGGGGAACCAAACTGAATTCTGGTGGTTTGAGGGGTTGAATAATAAATGACCCTCTGAATAAACTTTTCTCAATTTAAAAAAGAAATAACATTCTTTTTTGCTGCATTTCACACTTCCAGGCTGATCTACAGTCCAAATGTCACAATGCCAAGTTAATTCCAAATGTGTAAACCTGCTAAATCTGCAGGGGGTTGAATACTACTTGTAGGCACTGTATGGTCCCAGGTAACTTGACACCGAGCACAGATAAAGCTGGCTACTACAGTTTGCAAATCCCAGCTGTATGTGTTACCTTGGCTTTGAATCAAAATATGAGGATCCTAGGTGGCTTATTTTAATTTATTTAAATAAATAGTTTTAAAACATGGCATGCGGTCCTCCCGAATTTTGATACCTAGCCAAGATAAGGCAAACCCCAAGCTGAGGAGTCCCACGTTTATTGGACCCTCCATAACCTAAAAATAGCAGCCTGCAGCCACCCCAGAAGTTGTGCATCCAATTGATGCAACAATCCTGGCATTTGCCTAGCTCATCCAAATTGTCCTGCTGCAGTGGCAGTTGGGGTAATATAAGGGGTTAACAGCTGCGATTTTCGAACAAATCACAGCTTTGCGTAAGCCCAAGGTTAGTAATATGCATGAATCCAAAATAATAATTATGAAAGTAAAAATAAATAAGCCCAAAACACATAAAAAAATTAACACCCAAAACACTTCTGAAGGTCTGGCATAATCGACACTATGACGTCCCACAATTATCATGGTTTTGCTACATCTTGTGCACTGTCACATTACAAAACAAGACTGATTATTAGACATTCAGGGAAACACTATCGGAGCTTCAGCTGTAGGCGGTGAAGTCAGTGAATTCATCTTAGGTCATAGCTGGCTATTCCCACGGTACCCCAGTCATAACCTCAGGTGAACCTAATAACCTCAATTATGGATTACCAGCTTAGGCTCTGGGTGCATGTTGAGTATTTGGTTGCAAAAAGTCTGCATCTCGTAGCAGAAAAATGTACCAAAAACTCAAAGCAGTTTTGATGCATTTTTCTTTGAAGAATACAGATTTGGTGCAGAAATTTGTTGAAGACATATGCATTACATTCTCCTGGCTAAAAAATGCACCAAAAATGTGATGCGGTTTTGATGTGGTTTTGAACGAGTTAAAACCGCATTGTATTTTTGGAGTGTTTTCTGCCAGGAGATTCAGATTTGGTGTGTACTTCTGCATCCAATTTCTGCACCAAATCTGCATCTCCTGGAAGTAAAATGTATAAAACTGTATTGAACTTTGGTGTTTTTTATGCCAGGAGATACAGATTTTCTGCAACCTAATACTCAACGTACGCACTTTGCCTAAGCCGGTAACCCAGAATTGAATTAATTCAGTTCAGTTAAGGTGAGTTTTTAGAGTTCAAAAGAGGGGAGTACACTGAGTTCATTGAGTTCACCTGGGGTCACAGCTGGAGTACCATGGGGCCTGCTAGCTGTGACCTCAGGTGAACTTACTGATGTTACCTCTCTCACAGCTATGGCACAGTCAGAGTGTCCCATGGACCACAGTGCTCAGCTGAATTATCTAATGTGAACACGCACTACAACCTCAGGATGTACAGTTGGGATTTTTCGATATCATGGCTGTCATTAACCCCAATTTTATTATATTACCCTAATTGCCACTGTTCCTGGGCAGTTGGGTTTAGCCAGGTAAGTGCCTGGATTGACGCATCTAATGGATGAGTCTATTCTGGGGCAGCTGTAGGTTGCTATTTTTAGGCTGGGTGGGGACCAAAAACCATGAGCCTCCCTAGCCTGAGAAAAACAGTCCATACCTGTCTATTTTATCTTGGCTGGGTTTCCAAATTAGTGGGGATTGCATGCCGTTTTTTTAAATTATTTATTTAAATGACTGGGGTCACTAGTATTTTGATACAAAGCCAAAATAACACCTAGAGCCAGGGCCTGCAATTGTAACGACTGAATGCCGGTCGTTATGATTATTAAGATAAGATGGCACTATGGAAAACCCAGGGACACAAAGATGGTGAATAACAGTTTTTCTTTATAAGTCTCAAGAATTTTTTTTTTTCACAAGAAAAACAGATCTCTTGCAACTTATGGGCCACAACAGCCCGGAATAAACAATAACAGTTTATGCAACTTGGAGGACTTCAAGTGTCTGTCTGAAGGGATGAACTGGACTATATTTCCCCCCACTATTCCGCTCCCTCCCTTATCTATTAATGGGGCTACACTACTACAGATAATGGCACGTGATCCCTCCAAGGATATAATCTTACAACCACCCCACCTTATGTTTACAATTCAATCAGGGTTTCCGGCCAACTTGCCATATACAGTCAACAACAAGTCAATATATGTACATGCATCTCTATTCAATATTCTGTACCTCACTGCCCCCAGACAGTGTGATGAGCAAAGGTAAAATTGTCAGGTGGTTTGAATCAATTATCAGCACAAAACCGCTTAATTTCTAATATATTCCAGTTCAGAGCAAACACCTCAGGATAAGCAAACACAGCTCCTTCTCAGTAAATAATCTGTAGAATAATCTTCCTTCTTCTTTATCCTATCTATCTATCTATCTATCTGTCCCTGACTGACTAGTAATACACCGATCGGTCTCAGGTCAATTGTTACTCACTGAGGTCTTTCACCCAAGATGGCGTCCATCTCCCTCAAACTGCTTCTGATTCACTCTTAGATGATTTTATCCAAGCACTTCCTGGAGAAAAATTCACTCAGATGAATTCCCCTCGTCAGGGGCAGTAGGAGCTCCAAAGAAAAAAAAAAAAGCAGTCCAAAAAAAGGGGAAAAAAACAGGCAATCCTATTAGTCCAAACACAAGAAAACAACAGCCTTCTCCCTCTTGCACAGTCCCCCAGATCTTGACTGAACTTTTTAACTGTCTCTCTCTCTGTCTACGTTACCAGGGAAAACTAATGTAACCCCTTACTGTCTAGCAGTGTGCCTGCCCTCTAGTAACACCAAATGACCATTTAAGTTATAGTATATATATATATATATATATATATATATATATATATATATATATATATATATATATATATATATATATACAATGCATTAATAAACATGCAAGTTTATCTTATGTACATTTTTACCCTGTTACACTGTCTCCATCTCTCTGCTGTATCTGCGCTGGATATCAAAATATGTTGAACACTATGCCATTTTGGAATGATTTATTTTTACACTTCACTCTGGGACTCAGACAAGTAGAGTAAGGGCAACCAGTCACAGAAGTCGCCGTCAGTCTGACTGTAACCAATCACAGCAGCTGGCCAAGGGGGTAGGAGGGGAAAGCCATGTGTATTCATATGGTTTAATGAGCAGACTCAAAAGCAGTGTGACATCTGTATGGTGACTCGGTAAGTATAACTTTGCTGATTTAATCCCTATTTTACTTTGCAGACCCCTAGCCCTTACTAACACCATTTTAACCCCTTCATGACCATGGACGGCTATATCTGTCATGGAGCGTGTCCCGTTAAGCCCCGCCCCCTGCCGCGGGCAGGCGGCGTTGTTCGGCACACATATCAACTGTTTTCAACAGCTGACATGTGTTCCTACATGTTACGAGTGGAATCGCATTCCACCCGTAACATTAACCCCTTACATCTCGCTGCCAAAGTCTGGCAGCGAGATGCATATACGCGCGGTGAAGATTTTCACTTACCGCCGCCCCCACCGGAAGTCACGTGAGTGATCACGTGACTTTCGGTGGTTGCCATCGTAGCACAGGGTCATCAGGGTCATGTGATGACGCCTGCAGCTATGACGTTTCACTTTCGTTTTTACCCGGCCCGGAGGCCAGGGAAGCAGGAAGTGACTGTATCTGCTGTTTACAGCTGTATAGCTGTGATCAGCAGATAGATAAGAGCGATCGGATTGCTGATCGCTATAGCCCCCTAGGGGGACTAGTAAAATAAAAAAAAGTAAAAAAAAAGTTTTAAAAAATAAAAAAAAAAAATGTAAAAGTTCAAATCAACCACCTTTCCCCCCATTGAAAATTAAAAGGTTAAACAATAAATAAATATACACATTTGGTATCACCGCGTTCAGAAATGCCCGATCTATCAAAATATTAAATCAATTAATCTGATTGGTAAACGGCGTAGTGGCAAAAAAATTCTAAAACACCAAAATTACGTTTTTTGGTCTCCGCAAGTTTTATGCAAAATCCAATAACAGGCGATCAAAACGTAGCATCTGCGCAAAAATAGTACCATTAAAAACGTCAGTTTGAGACACAAAAAAGAAGCCATCACTGAGCCATAGGTCCCAAAAAATGAGAACTCTACGGGTTTCGGAAAATGGCGCAAAACGTACGCCACTTTTATTGGACAAGCTTGTGAATTTTTTTAACCCTTTAGATACAAGTAAACCTATACATGTTTGGTGTCTGCAAACTCGCACCGACCTCAGGCATCATATGCACATATCAATTTTATCATATAGTGAACACCGTGAATAAAACATCCCAAAAACTATTGTGCCATCACACTTTTATTGCAGTTTTTCCACACTTGGAATTATTTTACTGTTTTTCAGTACACCATATGGTAAAACTTATGATTTCATTTTAAAGTACAACTTGTCCCGCAAAAAACAAGCCCTTACATGGCAATATTGACCAAAAAATAAAAAAGTAACGGCTCTCGGAAGAAGGGGAGTAAAAAACAAAAACGCAAAAACGGATTGTGCCCCGGGGCTGAAGGGGTTAATGCACACAGTTTCAGGTTTTCATAGTCTTATATAGGGTTAGGGGTCCATGCTCTAGTTTGGGTTCAAGTCCAGTCCCGAGTCAGACTTTTTTAAGTCAGGCCAGACCCATTGAACCAGAACATCTGAGGGTTTGCTTATTTCTAATCATAAATTAGGAGTGTTTTCAAAATTGATCCAAAGCTGGACTCAAAATGTCTGTTGCTGGCTCTATATTTTTATTTTTTTTGTGTTGTCATATATTTTATTAAAATAAAGTTTACAAAATAACATAACAAATCCACACAATCAATGTATTATTATGCGTAGCATACCATTATTTGAATACATGTGGGGAGCTATTGTATGAATAAAACTTTTTTTTACCGGGGAGGGAAGAGGTTTAGGAAAGAGAAGAGAGAGGGGAGGGGGAGGTAAAGTAATCGCTTTATTGGGGATGATAAGGGTGTGAGGGTGGAGCAAGGAAAAACAAGGTGAAGGGGGTTGCTGGCTCTATTGTAAAGCCTCCTGTCAAGTTTGGTTAGGCCTCATACTGTCTGCAGATACTTTCCCAATTGGAGAGTCAAAAATTAAAAATGTTTTCAACAATGATCCAAAATTGGAATCAGAATGTCTTCTGTACATAAATTGCTGGCTGTTTTACCATGCCTGCTGCAACTTAACATCGAAAGATATATTCTTTACTATATGTATTACATTCTATTATTTATTAATACTGCTTTTAGCTGCTTCCATAATTTAATATGCAACAGCCGTATGGTAAGTGAGGGGTAAGTGGATGTGCTACTGATGACGCTCGTCAGGCAGGTGAATTTGTGCTAGCTATATGAGCACAACAAAAAACACTCATGCCTTAGACTGACCTTTTTGTACTATTTAGCAGGGCAGCATGAGACAACACTTCTGAAATCCGAACAGTGCCAACAGGTTGTCAGTTGGATGTCAGGTAATGTTTTTAAAATTATCACATCACTTAATTAGAGTCTCTCCTCTTCATTTCTGCCTGTGTGTACAATCCCTCCTTGGAATTCTAGATAGTCCTTGCTTTGTGTTCATTGGTATGATCAGAGTACGAGTCTAAATCCTTTTAGAACAGACACTAAATGTAGTCAGAGGCCCTCTTTTCCATTGCATTTAAATTCCCTCCTTGTAATCCTAGCCTTGCACTGAGCGCATAGCCTTTGCCAGTTTTAGAGTCATATTTATGTAATATTTTACCAAAACTGAATCAGAGACACACCTCTACAACTCCTGCTGGCTATATTGCAGTCCCTACTTCCAATTTTTGATATTCCTTACTTTTTGTGCATAGGCGTTAGCAGTAGTGATGGGCGATTCCCCAATGGTCAGGATAGGGAGCGTCGCCTAATCGTTTTGTAAAGATTGTGATCAGAATCGAGATAATGTGAATTTGTGTCCAATCACCGATCTCGGGCTTTACAGGTATGGGATGGGGCGGGGGGGCTGTAAAATGAAAAATATAGTTAATAATAAACATTATCACTATACTTACAGGTCCCGCGACGTGTCCTGCAGACTCTGTCTCCCGGCCGCTTCTTCTTCCGAGTCCGATCAGTGCCCTCTCGGTCAGCTTCATGTATTTCCATACAGCTGAAGTGCTCCTGTCTGGAGAGTGTCAGGCTTTGCGGGTTGATGCAATGTGAGATGCAAATGGAATAATACCCTCACTGTCAGCCTGCTTCTCTCTTTGTACATATATATATATATATATATATATATATATATATATATATATATATATATATATATATGTATATATACATACAGTGCCTACAAGTAGTATTCAACCCCCTGCAGATTTAGCAGGTTTGATAAGATGCAAATAAGTTAGAGCCTGCAAACTTCAAACAAGAGCAGGATTTATTAACAGATGCATAAATCTTACAAACCAACAAGTTATGTTGCTCAGTTAAATTTTAATAAATTGTCAACATAAAAGTGTGGGTCAATTATTATTCAACCCCTAGGTTTAATATTTTGTGGAATAACCCTTGTTTGCAATTACAGCTAATAATCGTCTTTTATAAGACCTGATCAGGCCGGCACAGGTCTTTGGAGTTATCTTGGCCCACTCCTCCATGCAGATCTTCTCCAAGTTATCTAGGTTCTTTGGGTGTCTCATGTGGACTTTAATCTTGAGCTCCTTCTACAAGTTTTCAATTGGGTTAAGGTCAGGAAACTGACTAGGCCACTGCAACACCTTGATTTTTTCCCTCTTGAACCAGGCCTTGATTTTCTTGGCTGTGTGCTTTGGGTCATTGTCTTGTTGGAAGATGAAATGACGACCCATCTTAAGATCCTTGATGGAGGAGCGGAGGTTCTTGGCCAAAATCTCCAGGTAGGCCGTGCTATCCATCTTCCCATGGATGCGGACCAGATGGCCAGGCCCCTTGGCTGAGAAACAGCCCCACAGCATGATGCTGCCACCACCATGCTTGACTGTAGGGATGGTATTCTTGGGGTCGTATGCAGTGCAATCCAGTCTCCAAACGTCACGTGGGTGGTTGGCACCAAAGATCTCGATCTTGGTCTCATCAGACCACAGAACCTTGAACCAGTCTGTCTCAGAGTCCTCCAGGTGATCATGAGCAAACTGTAGACGAGCCTTGACATGACGCTTTGAAAGTAAAGGTACCTTACGGGCTCGTCTGGAACAGAGACCATTGCGGTGGAGTACGTTACTTATGGTATTGACTGAAACCAATGTCCCCACTGCCATGAGATCTTCCCGGAGCTCCTTCCTTGTTGTCCTTGGGTTAGCCTTGACTCTTCGGACAAGCCTGGCCTCGGGACGGGTGGAAGCTTTCAAAGGCTGTCCAGGCCGTGGAAGGCTAACAGTAGTTCCATAAGCCTTCCACTTCCGGATGATGCTCCCAACAGTAGAGACAGGTAGGCCCAACTCCTTGGAAAGGGTTTTGTACTCCTTGCCAGCCTTGTGACCCTCCACGATCTTGTCTCTGATGGCCTTGGAATGCTCCTTTGTCTTTCCCATGTTGACCAAGTATGAGTGCTGTTCACAAGTTTGGGGAGGGCCTTAATTAGTCAGAAAAGGCTGGAAAAAGAGATAATTAATCCAAACATGTGAAGCTCATTGTTCTTTGTGCCTGAAATACTTCTTAATACTTTAGGGGAACCAAAAACAGAATTCTGGTGGTTTGAGGGGTTGAATAATAAATGACCCTCTGAATAAACTTTTCACAATTTAAAAAAAAAACAAAAAAAACAGAAATATTATTTTTTGCTGCAGTGCATTTCACACTTCCAGGCTGATCTACAGTCCAAATGTCACAATTCCAAGTTAATTCCGAATGTGTAAACCTGCTAAATCTGCAGGGGGTTGAATACTACTTGTAGGCACTGTATATATATATATATATATATATATATACACACAGGTCTGGCAAGAATTAAGAGACCGCTGCAAAATTTCATGTTTTTCTAATTTTTCTCTTTATATTTTTGAGTAAAATGTAAATTGTAGTTTCATTCTATAAGCTAGAATGTTCAGAAAATAAATACAAAATTGTTTGCATGGAAATTTGGGTCATGTTGTCAGTAGTAAAGCCTAAACACCCTGTCACACACACTGATAAATCTTTGGCAGATCTGTAGTTGCAGTGAAATCATGGACATATTGTTCCATTTGTACACAGCCACAAACCTGGCACTGATTGTCTACAATTTTGCTGCAACCACAGATCTGCCACAGATTTAGCTCTGTGTGTAACAGGGCCTTTGATCTGACGCAATCCACAGGGAGAGCAATGCCAACTCTGCTTCATCACTCTTTACAGACACAGTCTATACAAAGTGAGAAGCAGAGAGAGCATTGTCAGCTCTGCTACATTGCTCTGTACAGAGCAAGAAGATCGCTGACAGTTTGGGTATGACTCCACCTTCCTGATTCCAAGACCTTCGATGACATTAAAGTCATGTGACCAGACTGTATGCCTTTGTCTGTACAATAGTCACACCAGACTGGTCACATGGCTATGATGTCATGCAAGATCCTTTAGGCAGTGCTGCTTACTGGGGGCACTGCAACGATCGGACGCGGAAGCAAAAGCGGCTGGAAAAGAGAGTCTACAGAACACGTCGCGGAACCTGTATGTATGGTCATAATGTTTTTTAATAATGTGCTTTTTTTTTTTACAGCCCCTGGACCCGATCTGGACCCAATTAGTCACACAAGCTTCCCAGTAAAGCTCATGATCGGAATCGTGTATATGATCATTATCATTATAAAAGAAGGGAAGGGCACCAACCAGTGGGATCTCCTGGTATACAAGCACTATACCAATTTTTGAGAGAAAGGTATACCAAAGAAAGGGATCACCACAAGGTCAAGGATATAAGAAATACTTTATTACAAAAAAACAAACCACATGTCTCCATACTAGAAGTGGGGCACACATAGAAACTAGTGATGAGCGAGCATGCTTGTCACTACTCGGTACTCGCACGAGTATCACTGTACTCGGGCTGCTCGGCGGGGACCGAGTAATCTCGCGATACTCGTGCTTTACTCGTGGTCTTCATTTCTGCATGTTGGCGCTCTTTTGAGAGCCAGCCCTCATGCAGGGATTGGCTGGCAGACCACTGCAATGCCACAGCCCTGTTAGTTGTGGAATTGCAGTGATTGGCCGGCCTGCACAGCGTCACCGAGCCTTTATATCGGCCGGCGCGCTGTGCTCTGCTCACAGCTATTCTGACAGTGAGTGTAGGGAGAGTGTCGCTGATTCAGGGAAAGCTTTGCGGCCCTTTATAGCTTTTTCAGTTGCAGGGCTGCAAACAGTGTGACCAAAAGTCCTTCTCAGGACTATTCTAGTTGTATACAGGCAGGCAGGGTATAGCCAGGTCGGAGTACAGTAGCAGAGTCCTTCTCAGGACTATTGTTGCTATATACAGGCAGGGTATAGCCAGGTCTGAATACAGGCTAGTGACCAAAAGAGTCCTTGTCAGGACTATTGTAGCAGTATACAGGCAGGCAGGCAGGCAGGGTAGTGGTGACCGTATACCAGCCTTCATATCTGGGGCTGGTGTACACAGTGTAAAACAGTCCAGATAGTGTCTGACTTGTCTGTACTGTAATTGTCGCTCCCCAAAAAAACCTGTTAGTAGGTTATTATTGCGTCCGTGCTTGGTTTTTAAAACCGCACGTGTGTGCCTGTTGGTGGCAGCGTACAGGTGCACTGGTGTGCGTTTACCAAACTATTATATAACGCACAAGTGTAGTGTATAATACACGTCAGTCAGCAGTGGCTGATAGTGTCAGAGTTCTTAATTTTTGCTCCTAAAACCTGTGTTAGGTTATTATTGCGTCCGTGCTTGGTTTTTAAAACCGCACGTGTGTGCCTGTTGGTGGCAGCGTACAGGTGCACTGGTGTGCGTTTACCAAACTATTATATAACGCACAAGTGTAGTGTATAATACACGTCAGTCAGCAGTGGCTGATAGTGTCAGAGTTCTTAATTTTTGCTCCTAAAACCTGTGTTAGGTTATTATTGCGTCCGTGCTTGGTTTTTAAAACCGCACGTGTGTGCCTGTTGGTGGCAGCGTACAGGTGCACTGGTGTGCGTTTACCAAACTATTATATAACGCACAAGTGTAGTGTATAATACACGTCAGTCAGCAGTGGCTGATAGTGTCAGAGTTCTTAATTTTTGCTCCTAAAACCTGTGTTAGGTTATTATTGCGTCCGTGCTTGGTTTTTAAAACCGCACGTGTGTGCCTGTTGGTGGCAGCGTACAGGTGCACTGGTGTGCGTTTACCAAACTATTATATAACGCACAAGTGTAGTGTATAATACACGTCAGTCAGCAGTGGCTGATAGTGTCAGAGTTCTTAATTTTTGCTCCTAAAACCTGTGTTAGGTTATTATTGCGTCCGTGCTTGGTTTTTAAAACCGCACGTGTGTGCCTGTTGGTGGCAGCGTACAGGTGCACTGGTGTGCGTTTACCAAACTATTATATAACGCACAAGTGTAGTGTATAATACACGTCAGTCAGCAGTGGCTGATAGTGTCAGAGTTCTTAATTTTTGCTCCTAAAACCTGTGTTAGGTTATTATTGCGTCCGTGCTTGGTTTTTAAAACCGCACGTGTGTGCCTGTTGGTGGCAGCGTACAGGTGCACTGGTGTGCGTTTACCAAACTATTATATAACGCACAAGTGTAGTGTATAATACACGTCAGTCAGCAGTGGCTGATAGTGTCAGAGTTCTTAATTTTTGCTCCTAAAACCTGTGTTAGGTTATTATTGCGTCCGTGCTTGGTTTTTAAAACCGCACGTGTGTGCCTGTTGGTGGCAGCGTACAGGTGCACTGGTGTGCGTTTACCAAACTATTATATAACGCACAAGTGTAGTGTATAATACACGTCAGTCAGCAGTGGCTGATAGTGTCAGAGTTCTTAATTTTTGCTCCTAAAACCTGTGTTAGGTTATTATTGCGTCCGTGCTTGGTTTTTAAAACCGCACGTGTGTGCCTGTTGGTGGCAGCGTACAGGTGCACTGGTGTGCAATTTCCAGAAACTTTGATATAACGCACAAGTAGTGAATATACACGTCAGCAGTGCACAGCATTGCAAAATGCGCAAGGGCATTGGCAAGGAACAAGGAAGTGGACGTGATGGTGGTGCAGGCAGAGGCCGAGGTCGTGGGCAAGCTCTAATTTCGCCACAACAAAGGGCCACATCTAGTCGCTCGCACGTCCTGTCCCAAATTCTTGGGGACCGCAGCAGTACACCGCTCTTGAACCAAGACCAGTGTCAACAGGTTGTTAGTTGGATAGCGGATAATGCTTCCAGTCAGATTGGCACCACCACAAACACTCTGTCTTCCACACGGTCAAGTGTCAGTAGCCGTGATACTGCACCGCACATTTCTGAACCTGATCCTCCTTCCTACCACCAGGCTGAGTACACGTCCTCCTCGGACATTAATGATCCCACACTTGGACACTCGGAAGAGCTGTTCACGTTTCCATTCACACATTCTGGCCTCTCGCCAGCTCATATTGAAGTGGGTCATGAGGAGATCGTCTGTACAGATAGCCAAATATTTGAGCAGCCACGTTCTCACGAAGTTGGCAACGTGTCTCAACAAGTGGTGGACGATGATGAGACACAATTGTCAGCAAGTCAGGAGGAGGAGCAGGGTGCGGAAGAGGAAGACGACGTGGTGGATGATCCAGTAACTGACCCAACCTGGCAGGAGGATATGCAGAGCGAGGACAGCAGTGCACAGGGGGAGGGAGGCGTAGCATCACAACAGGCAGTAAGAAGCAGGGTGGTGGTCCCAGGCAGAAGTCAGGCAACCGTTCCCCGTAACAACACGACGACACAAGGTGCCTGTACAAATGTTAGGTCTTCACGAGTCTGGCAGTTTTTTAAGTTGGATCCAGATGATTCAAAAAAGGCCATTTGCAACACCTGCCGTGCCAGCATCAGCAGGGGTACCAAAACTAGCAGCCTGACCACCACCAGCATGATCAGGCACATGTCAGCCAAGCACCCGACTTTGTGGGAAGTACAACAGAGTCGAGGAGCAGTGCTTGCTGATGTCACTGCTACGTCTTCGCTGGTTGTGCATGCGAGCCAATCCTCTGTCCATGCTGCCTGCGAACAAGCCTCCTCCACTCCTGCACCTGCAGTTGCCTACGCAGAAAGAACACCATCATCAAGCACGTCCTTGTCCCAGCGCAGCGTTCAGTTATCCATTCAGCAAACCTTTGAACGCAGGCGCAAATACACTGCCAACACCCCACATGCCACAGTTCTAAATGCTAACATTTCGCGACTGCTTGCGCTGGAAATGTTGCCTTTTAGGCTGGTGGAGACAGAAGCATTCCGTGACCTGATGGCGGCAGCTGTCCCACGTTACTCGGTCCCCAGCCGCCACTATTTCTCCCGGTGTGCCGTCCCCGCGTTGCATAACCACGTGTCACAAAACATCACACGTGCCCTGAACAACGCTGTTTCACCCAAAGTCCACCTAACCACAGACACGTGGACAAGTGCTTGTGGGCAAGGCCGCTACATCTCGTTGACGGCACACTGGGTTAATATTGTGGAAGCTGGGACCCAGTCTGAGCGAGGGACGGAACACGTCCTTCCCACACCAAGGTTTGCAGGCCCTACCTCAGTCAGTGTTTCACCCACACTCTACAGCTCCGGAATGTCATGCTCTTCAGCCTCCTCCTCCTCCTGCGCATCCTCATCCACTGTGCCCTCCACACCAGTCACAAGCTGGAAGCACTGCAGCACTGCCTCGGCGAAGCGGCAACAGGCTGTGCTGAAGCTAATCTGCATAGGTGACAAACCCCACAATGCAGAAGAGCTGTGGACAGCTCTGAAACAGCAGGCAGATCACTGGCTCACACCTCTGAACCTAAAGCCAGGAAAGGTCGTTTGTGACAATGGCCGGAACCTGGTGGCGGCTTTGAGGCGAGGCCAGCTGACACATGTTCCATGCGTGGCCCATGTGCTCAACCTCGTGGTTCAGCGGTTTATAAAGTCATACCCAGAGCTGTCTGATCTGCTGGTAAAAGTTCGCCGCCTGTCTGCACATTTTCGAAAGTCACCTACTGCTTCAGCCGGCCTTGCCGGCTTTCAGCGCCGTTTGCATCTTCCGGCTCACAGACTGGTGTGTGATGTCCCCACGCGTTGGAATTCAACTCTGCACATGTTGGTCAGGATATGTGAGCAGAAGAGGGCAGTTGTTGAGTACCTGCATCACCTAAGCCGTCGGGAAATGGGTCAAACTCCACACATAACACCTGAGGAGTGGAGATGGATGTCAGACCTATGTACCATCCTCCAAAACTTTGAGGACTCCACCAAGATGGTGAGTGGTGATGACGCCATTATTAGCGTCACCATACCGCTACTCTGCCTTCTAAAACGGTCCCTTTTGAAAAACAAACATGATGCATTGCAGGCGGAGCGCGATGAGTTGCAGCAAGAAACAGTAGTGGGTGTGGGTGATAACACACAGCCCAGCCTCGTCTCATCACAACGTGCAGTGGAGGACTATGACGAGGAGGAGGATGAAGACATGGAGCAACTCTCCGGCCAAATTGAGGATATGACATGCACACCAGTCATATCCTCGATTCAGCGTGGCTGGCCAGAGGACAGGGTAGATGAGGAGGAGGAGGAGGAGGAGGAGGAGGAGGACAGCATGTTCAGTCATCTTGTTGGTCAGGCTACTGAAGTCCTGGCTGTTAAGAGTCTGGCGCACATGGCTGACTTTATGGTAAGCTGCCTGTCTCGTGACCCTCGCGTTAAGAACATCTTGGCCGACAATCATTACTGGTTGGTAACACTGTTAGACCCACGCTACAAGGAGAACTTTTTGTCTCTTATTCCCGTGGATGAGAGGTCAACCAAAATGCAGCAGTTTCGGAAGGCCATACTCACGGAAGTAGGCAAAGCATTCCCCTCACAAAACGCTAGCGGCATAGGTCAGGAATCAGTGGACAACCGAGGCGTACAGCCGAGAGAGGCACAAGTCCAATCCGCCAGAGGTAGGGGAACAGTCTTTAAGATGTGGGACAGTTTTCTCAGCCCCTCACGTACCACAGCCCCTGAGGTGCGGGGTAGTGCCACAAGAAATCCTAAGTTTGCCCAGATGCTGAAGGAGTACCTTGCAGATCGAACAACTGTACTCCGACATTCCTCTGTGCCTTACAATTATTGGGTATCCAAGCTGGACACGTGGCATGAATTGGCTCTCTACGCCTTGGAAGTCCTGGCCTGCCCTGCTGCTAGCGTTTTGTCAGAGCGTGTTTTTAGTGCCGCAGGTGGAATCATTACAGATAAACGCACCCGCCTGTCAACTGAAAATGCTGACAGGCTGACTCTGATAAAGATGAACAAGGGTTGGATTGGGCCAGACTTCACCACACCACCAGCAAATGAGAGCGGAATTTAAAGTTTGCCATGTACCTCCACTCACCCATGGGTACACTTCTCGACTTTGGATAATCGCTGGACTGCTCCTCCTTCTCCTCATGCGCCATCATGATGACCGTTACAATAGTTAGGTCTTTGTTTCAGGTATACCCCCAGTGGTAAATTTTTTCGCCCATTCTTTGCAGAATGGACATTACAACGACAGGAGACCCGCTCCTTTGCAATGGGAACAATGTTTTGAGGCCCTCATGCACGTCTCTACCCAGGGACAACGTGGAGCCTCCCAATTTTTGGCTGCCCTGCCTAAGGGCTATACTGAAATACACCCACTTCCTTAAAATGGACACTTAATGTTTTGAGGCCCTCATGCACGTCTCTACCCAGGGACAATGTGGAGCCTCCCAATTTTTGGCTGCCCTGGCAAAGGGCTATACTGAAATAGACCCACTTCCTTACAATGGGCACTTCAGGTTTAAAGGCCATCATGCACGTCTCTACCCAGGGACAATGTGGAGCCTCCCAATTTTTGGCTGCCCTGCCTAAGGGCTATACTATAATACACCCACTTCCTGACAATGGACACTTAATGTTTTGAGGCCCTCATGCACGTCTCTACCCAGGGACAATGTGGAGCCTCCCAATTTTTGGCTGCCCTGGCAAAGGGCTATACTGAAATAGACCCACTTCCTTACAATGGGCACTTCAGGTTTAAAGGCCATCATGCACGTCTCTACCCAGGGACAATGTGGAGCCTCCCAATTTTTGGCTGCCCTGCCTAAGGGCTATACTATAATACACCCACTTCCTGACAATGGACACTTAATGTTTTGAGGCCCTCATGCACGTCTCTACCCAGGGACAATGTGGAGCCTCCCAATTTTTGGCTGCCCTGGCAAAGGGCTATACTGAAATAGACCCACTTCCTTACAATGGGCACTTCAGGTTTAAAGGCCATCATGCACGTCTCTACCCAGGGACAATGTGGAGCCTCCCAATTTTTGGCTGCCCTGCCTAAGGGCTATACTATAATACACCCACTTCCTGACAATGGACACTTAATGTTTTGAGGCCCTCATGCACGTCTCTACCCAGGGACAATGTGGAGCCTCCCAATTTTTGGCTGCCCTGGCAAAGGGCTATACTGAAATAGACCCACTTCCTTACAATGGGCACTTCAGGTTTAAAGGCCATCATGCACGTCTCTACCCAGGGACAATGTGGAGCCTCCCAATTTTTGGCTGCCCTGCCTAAGGGCTATACTATAATACACCCACTTCCTGACAATGGACACTTAATGTTTTGAGGCCCTCATGCACGTCTGTATGCAGGGGCATTGGTGAACCTCACAATTTAGGACTGCCCTGGCAAAGGAAAATACTACAAAGACTCACTTCCTCAAAATGGGCACATTAGACTCAAGAGGCCTTCATGTACGTCTCTTCTCAGGGACATCGGAGTGCCACACAATGTTTTCACGTAAAATCTTTCATGTATTGATCTCAAAAAGTAACATACACCAGATCTATCTCACTATTGGGTATGTGCCCTTAACATTTCCGCCATGAAAAATCATTTTGGGGTCATTTTGGAAGGTTTTCTGGTGAGTCCGTAAAAATGGCGTAAAACGCGGACAAAATTGTTCACAGCTGTGACTTTTGAGTGATAAATGCTTCAAGGGGTCTTCCCCATGCTGTTGCCATGTCATTTGAGCACTCTTCTGAGACTTTTGTGACATTTTTAGGGTTTCTCCATGCTGCCGGGAGGTCATTTCACAAAAATACTCGGGTCTCCCATAGGATAACATTGGGCTCGTTGCTCGGGCCGAGTACACGAGTATCTTGGGAGGCTCGGCCCGAGCTTCGAGCACCCGAGCTTTTTAGTACTCGCTCATCACTAATAGAAACATCATTTAAAAACACTTAAAAATCCAATGGCATTGAAACCCAAAACGCCAGGAACCAATATAAATACAGCATACATATGCAATGTAAAGGTCTCTCCTACAGCCACAATAAATATCTAAACAAAAAAGTGCATATTGCAATAAGTACATAGGTATTCCAAAGGATATTGAATAACACAATCAATTTGGTCTGACAGGGATGAAAAAGTTGTTGTTAAAGCCTCCAGTCTTCTGCTGTTAGGTGCAGTCTGGGTTCAGACAAGATAGTACTAATAACAGTATGGTAAGCTTTACAGAAGACACCACATACGGCTATGTGAGTAACTGTTGTCCTGTAAGGTCTAAGTTTAGACAGTATGGTGTAGTTAGCGATAAGATGAACTAAACAGATACATCACATAAGACTATATAAGCCAAAATTGGCTGCTGTATAAAATGCAGTTTCTATGAATACAAAACACAAGGTCAAAGTCCTAAGTTCCTGGATGACCGACTGCCTGCATAATTCTGACTACAGCAACACTGTCTCACTGCAAAATCTATCTGGGATCATCTGAGACAGACCAGAGCATTGTCCCTACTCAAAATATTAAGGGAGCCAAGTCTATACTTACTACTATTAAGATAAGCAAAACCATGTAGGTAGAAGTAGCATAAGGAGAGAGGTTCCTAGCGGGTTTACCCCACGCGTATCGCCACCTATAAGGGTGGATTCCTCAAGAAGAAAGCTGTGTCTTGCTTCCCTTTGTGCCATATATAAAGAGAATAGATTAGCCCTCACCAGCAACGCAGCTGGAGAGTCTCGTGCGTTTGCAGCGTTCTGATGGCGGCCGCCATCTTATTTGAATCACATGACATGTAGGATGCCACCCCCGTCTCCCACTGCGCATGCGCTAGACATCAAAGCGTATAGCGCTATCAAAATACATTTTAGGCACAGCACATAACGTTGTATATAATGCATATAAACATGGTATAACAGCGCTTGAATATAGCGTTTCTGTATGTTTATTAAATCAGAAACTGCATTTTATACTGCAGCCAATTTTGGCTTATATAGTCTTATGTGATGTATCTGTTTAGTTCATCTTATCGCTAACTACACCACACTGTCTAAACTTAGACCTTACAGGACAACAGTTACTCACATAGCCGCATGTGGTGTCTTCTGTAAAGCTTACCATACTGTTATTAGTACTATCTTGTCTGAACCCAGACTGCACCTAACAGCAGAAGACTGGAGGCTTTCACAACAACTTTTTCATCCCTGTCAGACCAAATTGATTGTGTTATTCAATATCCTTTGCAATACCTATGTACTTATTGCAATATGCACTTTTTTGTTTAGATATTTATCGTGGATGTAGGAGAGACCTTTACATTGCATATGTATGCTGTATTTATATTGGTTCCTGGCGTTTTGGGTTTCAATGCCATTGGCTTTTTAAGTGTTTTTAAATGATGTTTCTATGTGTGCCCCACTCCTAGTATGGAGACATGTGGTTTGGTTTTTTGTAATAAAGTATTTCTTATATCCTTGACCTTGTGGTGATCCCTTTCTTTGGTATACCTTTCTCTCAAAAATCATGATCATTATCATTAGTAGAGAAGGGCAAACCTCTCAAGGTTCAGTTCCCCAAGCCCAACCGAAAAAAGGGTATGTTTATCAAACCTTTATTGAAATGACTTTTGAAACTTTATCGAACATTTCCAAACTCCATTGAATGGAATAGGAGGCCAAATGTAATACAGAGAAAACACATTTAGGGGCATCAAAAAGATTCCAAATCAGCAAAAATACATTTTACAGTGCAGCACCACAATTTTTGCATAGCCATTAGTTTTCTAGACTATTGACATATGAAACATAGAGGTGAATGAGAAACAGGCTTAGGGCTGGTGCTCCCATACCGATCTATGGTATTTGCCTTTAATTAAATGTTTTTTCTCTGAAACACGTAAGGCGTGGAAAGGCACATGGAGAGATTTTGTTGATCCACTAACATTTTTTTAATGTGACTCAATAAACTTCAAGATTTTTAAAGACAACGGTGCTGGATTTGTTTCCCTCCCTGATTTTCCTTCCAATGATTATGTCAGCTGTGGATGCCAACCACTGATACCGTGCACCAACCCAAATAGAATTCTATGCAGGGGAGTGGTGAGCTGGAACTTGTTTTTTGTTGCTTCCATACCAATGCCAGTACAGACAAAAGAAAACTTTAGACCTATCTAGAAGTCTCAACATTAAAAATACTTTCAGGTAAACAGCAGTACAGTAGTATCAATTGTCCTTCTCCCCATAAGGCATTTAAAGATCAGGAAGGTATGGTCCGTGCAACACACAGGGCTGTGGACCGACATTTTAATTTTAATAGTGAAGACATGCCTGAGTCTCAGGTGTAGGCCTGTTCCTCCAGAAGACTGGCACTAACCACAAGACACAACTTTGTGATCAATTTTGGTGTCTCGACATTCAAAATCCGTTTAGGTAGCCGGCAGTACAGTAGCATTAATTTCTCCCCTCCGCATAGGGCCTTAAAAGACCATGAAAGTATGATCCATGCAACACACAGGCTGTGGCCCAACATCTTAGCTTTAAAAATGAAGACATGCCTGAGTGGCAGGTGCTGGCCTGTTCCTCCAAAAGACTGACATTACCCACAAGATACAACTTTGAGACCCATTTTGGAGTCTCAAAATTCATATTCCTTTCATGCAGACAGCAGTACAGTAGCATCAAAAGAGCAGGAAGTTACGGTCCATGTAACACACAGGCTGTGGCCCAGCATTTCAATTTTAAAAATGAAGAGATGCAACAATAAAAGGTGCATGCCTCTTGCTCCCAGAAAACCAGAAGACTGGCACAACAGACAAAAATCTCTTTACGTGTGAGGTGGAAAAATTATTTTAGCTTCACAAAGATGAAAAGGTGTCTGCTCTCGAAGTTTCACCAGATAGAGTTACATCATAGGGAATCAACGTTGCTCATTTAGCAAGGGGGTGGCACAGAGGGCACCTGCAGGGAAAATCTCCATGAAGACAACCTCCCTTTTGGTGGCCCTTCATGGTTGAAAATCTCTTTGCATGTGAGAGGGAAAGAAAGGGTGTCTTTTTCATGTAAACTGTAACAACATCATCAGACTTGGACACCATCAGGGAAGCTGTTTTCTCAGTGGCGATACGAGTTGGAGGAACATTATGCCTCAGCAGTCTGATCTATATTCTAGCTACTTAGGTCCCAAGCATTGTTGATTTCTAGGCCACTTTTTGGATCCCCCATATCCAGGTGGATCCCTGGGCATAAGTGGGCTTCACTCCTCTATTCACACTGGATTAATTTTCCCTCCTGTGCAGGGTACAACAAGCAGGTTTGAATTCATTTATTGGTCTGCTTACTTAGTCAGGCTTTTGGAGGGTCTGTTTGTTCATATATCCAGTGTATTATACTAATAATTGTGAAGTATGTATATATTCTTCCCATGGTGTCCAACATTTATTCTATTTTTTAACAATAATGGAGGTCAAAATTTGTTTCATAGTTTCATAGTTTTTAAGGTTGAAGGGAGACTCTAAGTCTATCTAGTTCAACCTGTAGCCTAACATGTTGATCCAGAGGAAGGCAAAAAAAACCCAATGTGTCAAATAAGCTCCAATGGGGAAAAAAATTCCTTCCTGACTCCACATCCGGCAATCAGACTAGTTCCCTGGATCAATACCCTGTCATAAAATCTAATATATATAACTGGTAATATTAAATTTTTCAAGAAAGGCATCCAGGCTCTGCTTAAATGTTAGTAGTGAATCACTCATTACAACATCATACGGCAGAGAGCTCCATAGTCTCACTGCTCGTACAGTAAAGAATCCTCGTCTGTGATTATGATTAAACATTCTTTCCTCAAGACTTAGCGGATGCCCCCTGTTCCAGTCGCAGGCCTAGGTGTAAAGAGATCTTTGGAAAGGTCTCTGTACTGTCCCCTCATATATTTATATATTGTGATTAGATCCCCCTAAGCCTTTGTTTTTCCTAACTAACTAACCCCAAGTTTAATAACCTGTCTTGGTATTGCAGCCCCCCCCATTCCTCTAGTAGTGCAATGCTATCCCTTGAAGCATTGCACTACTGATGGGGTTACTTGCTATCTGCTGTTGGCTTCATCTTTGGAATTTAGGGATTTTATGTGTTCTTAACTTATGTGTGTTTTGTGTCAATAAAATTTAATAATTAATTGTGATTGTTGGTGGTGTGCCCCTTCTATACTTTGTCTTTTTTATTTCCAAATTAATCTAAAACTTTATCATCAGGCTCTATGTTGTCCCCTCCTCCTTTTCCTGACCTGACATCAAAGGACAGTACGTGTGAAGCTTAGGCATCTGAGTCTCATTATCATCACCTCCACCCCTGGGATTAACGTCAGTTGATGAGGTTTTGGTTTCCCACTGGGACCCTACTTTGTCTGGGCCAGGATCCAACTAACAAAGATTTTGGGCATTGGTGCAGTCTGGGAATCTTTGGAGCGGACCTGTAATGCTCATGCAATAGAATGTGTGAACAATTCTTAAGACTCATCCATGTGTGGTTCTCCACAGTCAGTTTGCTGGTTGGCGATTTGTGATGTGGGCATAAACAAGTGTAATTATGGTGGTATCTTTGAGTAATGAACTGTATGTTGTTGAGGTGCAGGAAGAGGAGGAAAGGTCACTTGATGCAGCGCTTGCCATCCACTCTAGCACCTGCTGTTTATCAGCCTCATGTCAAAGTTGAAGGGATGTGCGGCTGCCAAAGAAAAAAAGTAGAGTAGGCTGTCCAGTAATGGCAATTGTTCTCATTTCTATGTGGAGAAGGATGAGCCGGAATTTGCTCACTAGACCTTTGACGAATATAACTTCCCACACATACACCTCCAACACGCCACCTATTTCCCCTTCTACAAAAGTATCACTGTGGTTTACCCCTCATGGTTGATGTACCCCTTTCAAAAAGATGCCCACACCCTATGCCCACACCTGTCAGACATCTGACACAAGAGATTAATTATTTCTTTCCTGCCGGAGTTGGCAATATAGTAAATGCACTAAAAAGTACCACTATCTACAAATGCGTTTCACTGCGTAATTTGGAGCAGACACAGAAAAGCGGTCAGAAGATCTTTCACTCAGTTTATCTGTGATCATAGCTGAAGATTCCCGTGGTACTCCACCTGTGACCGCAGATAAACTGACCTTTGGAGACCTCATAAAACTAAGTGACCCAACTTCAGGTAACCCTTGGTCTTCCCCAGCCTTAGAATACCAGCCCCCAGCTGTTGACTTTATTATGGCTGGGTATCAAAATTGGGGGTGACCGCACACCAATTTTTAAAATTATTTATTTAAATAATTTTTTCAAAAATTGCATGTGGTCCCTCTTTTATACACAGCCAATAAAAGCACATGGCTGTGGGCTGCAGCCTGTTCCTGTATGCTTTATCTGTGCTGGGTATCTTAATATGATGGGACAATACCAAATATTTATTTTTATTTATTTATTTTGACACTATAGGAGTCGCGGGCGGCGGGGCGCTGTGCTCTCTCACGCTCAAGTCGCTGATGCTGCTGCTCGGTGGCTCAAGCGGTGGGCCGGATCCGGGAACTCGAGCGGCGCTCCTCGCCCGTGAGTGAAAAGGGGTAGTTTGTTTGGGGATTTGAGTCCGTGACGCCACCCACGGTGTGTGCTGAAGGTGGACACCACCGCTGTTGGTGACGGGGATCCCGGGAGCGTTGGTAGGGAGCAGCCGAGGTGTTATTTTCCCCCTCCGTGGGTAGGGGTTGGTGGTCTCGGGGCCTGGTGTGGTGTCGTGGAGGCAGGATGGCTGGGGTGCAGGGTTACAGGGGCAGCGCGGCGCGGTGCCAGATGGCACTGGTGTACTCACTCAGGCAGTCAACGACAGAGTCTCTGGTAAACCAAAAGGCTGGATGGATGGGTCCCGCAGCCGGCTGCAGTGTTCCTCTCCCCAGACAGGTGATGGCGTCTGTCTTCCCCTGCACCCTGTTGTACTGTTCGACCACACTGGGTTCCCAGCGGTGGTCCGCTTCCTGGCTTGTTGGTGCCAAAGGAGCCCGTTTGCCCGCAGGCGCTGGCCCTCGGATCTTTAGCCTCTGGCAGTAGCTGTTTATCCTCACGGTGCGGACGGGTGCCTTCTAACGGGACTTTGGTAGTTAGGGGACCCTTGGGGTTCTGGTCACTATCAGGTTTTGACTAATTTCGGCGACTCCAAGCCTAGTCGGGGACTGATGGCCCTGCTTGTGTGTGCTGGATTCACTTCGTTCCACGGTTCGGTACGTCACGTACGTCACATTAGTCCACCTCTCCTGCAGACGGCCACCATTGTCTGCCAACCTTGCTGTCAGTGCCTGGGCTCTGACCCAGACACCTCCAGTAGCTCCTCTTTCTTTCAACTCCTGAACTGTTCTCTCTACTGTTCCTGCCTCCAGGACTGTGAACTCCTCTGTGGGTGGGGCCAACCACTTGGCTCCACCCCACCTGGTGTGGACATCAGCCCCTGGAGGGAGGCAACAAGGGTTTGTGTCTGGCTAATGGACCTGTCTTGGGGTGTGGGGTGTGTTGGTGTCTTACCTGTGATGAACTGGCTAGTCCAGGGCGCCACATAGGCACACACACCGTGCCTGTGATTGAAGGCAGACAGACACGCCGTCACACTTTGTGGGTGCACATCTGACTGCAACCAATCAAAGATGCTGGGATGCTGGTGGGTGAGGGAGGCAGTGCATATGCAGGAATGTAGTATGATAATGATAATAAGCGGCCCCTGGAAGCAGTGTTACAGCAGCGCAAGACACAGGTAAGTTTAATATGTCTGCTTTTCCTTAATTTGCTTTGTTTTTCCATTTATTTTTTTTAACTACCTGAGTTGACAGATCTGGATTGTTACCCAGAGTTCCCTGAGAACTCCAGGCTAAGGGCCTGCGCTCAAGTACTTTTGAACCCGCATAGGTCCGGGTTTTAACAATCACAAATAGCAGGTCATTTGGTGAGATAAAATCTCTTCGGTCCAGTTCATTACCTGAACCACCATACAAGGATAAGAACTATTATGTACTTTACTTTTAACATTTTGCAGTAAGGAGAAAAAGATGCTTTAAACTTCATAATTTGGAAAAATATTTCATAAATGTATATTCACATACATTGATTTTGAATATGTAGCATATATATATATAAATTTATAGAACACTTTATTTTGTTTTTGTACTGTTATTTGGGAAACAAATACGTTATGCACTACTCCCTCCACAAGCCATAAAATAAAAAGGGAGAAAGTAAAGGGCAGTAATTAGGACGCGTATATTCAGCTGTAGCTAAAGTGACATTTTTTGTTATTAATAACACTAGGCAACAAAATTTCAAAAGTTAAGTTCAGAAATCAAATTAGCCATTTCTTAATGATTTTGATCTGCTGAATTCTAATATAATAAGGAAAACTGTTATTTGGCTCAAGTTTGCATGAAATCGAAGCGTTTGCATTTTACTGTTAAATAAATTAATAAAACATTATAACATGTAGTTATTACTTCTACAAATATATAACCGCACATGTATTGTCAAACAAATTTTATTAGATGTATTCAGAGGAAACTCAAGTGTATTTAAATCTACTATATAATTAATTAATTCACATGTCTAAGCAATTTAAACAATTATAATTTTAACTATTAATATACGTTATTGCGCAGTACAGAATATGTCCTTAGTCACTGGATACTCGGCTCTTTTTTATTTTTCTCTTGTATTCAAGCATTGGATTATATCTCTGCAAGCATCAAAGGCTTCCATTTACCCTGATATCTTTTTTCCATAGTCGCAATTTCCTGGTGAAATTGCTCACCATGTTCATCACACACTGCTCCGCAGTTTGGTGCAAAGAAGTCTAGATGCGAATGCAAGAGATGGATCTTTAATGACATGTTGCAGCCAAGATTATTATACGCCTGAAGAAGATTTTTCACCAGCTCTTTATAATTGTCTGACTTGGTGTTTCCAAGGAAATTTGTTACGACTAACTGGAATGCTACCCATGCAGCCTGTTCGTTGCCACGCAGTAAACGGTGAAACTCCTCATCTTGCAGAACCACACAAATCTGAGGACCAATGAAGACTCCTTCTTTTATCTTTGCTTCACTCAACTGTGGAAATTTACAGATAAGATACTTGAATGCTTCTGCATTTTTGTCCATTGCCTTTATGAAGTTCTTCATGAGATCCAACTTGATATGCAATGGATGAAACAGAATTTTCTGTGGTTCGACAAGTGCTGGATGAAGAACATTTTTAGTCACCTGCTGCAGTGCATTATAAAGGGCAAGTATCTTTTCTTGTATTGTTCTTGTCGTTCTCGACTGTCTCATTTACATAGGAAAACACAGTACTTTGTGTAACCAACCTGAAGACCAAGCATAAGGACAACCGCCTTTAAGTCACCACAGAGGCACTGATCCTGATCCTTGTCCTCATCTCCTATTTTGCAACCAAAATACAGGTTTTAGACTTTCTCAGCCATATGAGTCAAGTTTCGCTTTTGTGACTCAAAAGTCACCTCACCACAAATATAGCAGAGATTATCTGCTTCATTATTGCAAGTCCGAGGCATCCCTGAATAGCTGAACGATGATATCAGTTGACCCCTGAAAATGCTGAATGACTGATAGAGGGAGATCATGCGCCTTTTATAGAGTTGTGTAATTAGAGTTTAATTAGGATTGTATCATCTTTCTTTCTTTGGCTTCTACCATTGGTCATTTACAGATGATGAAATACGAATGACTCAATTAATTAGTCAGTTGGATGGTGCAAAACTGATGATACAAGGCTGATAATGTATTCCTTGCCAATCGTTGTATCAAAGGCTGTGAGAAATATCGACGCACCCATGTATCATAAAAACTACAGCCAATATAAAATCTTAAGCTTAATTTTCGTTTCCAGCACCAGAAAATTAATTAAGTCCAATTGTTTTCATGTCTGAATCAATTTCGCTGTTCAGTAGTGTAATTTACTATATTATGAACTTATTTACAGCTTCTACGGCTTTCTTAAAGTCTTTGTTTCTTAGACTGTATATAATGGGGTTGGCTAAAGGAGTTAACACAGTATATAGCAGAGATAGGATCTTACTCATGGTGAGTGTTTGGCCTTTTGTTGGGATTACATAAACACTAAATAGCGTCCAGTAAAATATGGAAACCACAATGAGGTGGGAGCTGCAGGTGGAGAAGGCTTTCTGTCTACCAGTATTGGTTGGGATCCTCAAAATTGTTAAAACTATATAAGTATAAGACATTATGATGACTGTGATAGGAATGATTATAATTGGAATACTTAGTAAGCTAATTTCCAAGTGAACATTGTAGGCATCATTACAGGAAAGTTCTAGTAAGGGAACAATATCACAGAATAAATGGTCAATTATGTTTGGGCCACAAAAGTTTAGTTTTGCAGTCGCTGTCATGTGAATTAAAACAAAAGAAAATCCAAGTACCCAACAGATGACAGTCAATGTCACACAAAATCCACGTTTCATGATGATTTTATAATGGAGAGGTTTACAGATGGCCACATATCGGTCATAAGACATAAGTGCGAGGAGAAAACATTCAGATGATTCTGAGGCACCCAGAAAGTAAAACTGAGTGATACAACTAATATAAGTTATGGTCCCCCCATTATTCAGTAGGATGTGAAGCATGAAGGGGGTAATATCCATGGCCACCAAGATGTCACTGATGGACAGTTGTGAGATGAAGAAGTACATTGGAGTGTGGAGGTTCATGCTGGTGGATACCAGGGTGATGATCAGGAGATTTCCACATATTGTCCCACAATAAGCCACCAGGAGAAGACAGAACAGGAAAATTCTTAGATCTTGACTGACTTGAAATCCTACGAGGAAAAACTTTGAGACCGCTGTCTGATTGTTCTCCAACATTAGGGAAAAATAGCGGCAAAACTGAAGTAAGAACTAAAACATTTATTTTAGTTAATAACTATAATAAGGGTTCAAATAAAAAAAGTTAATCATTGAGTGCGGTCTGTAAAATAATTGACCAATTTTTTGGGATTCTGTGGTTTTCCAAGGGTCCAAATATGTAGGGTTTTTACAAAATAATTATAATGCATTTTACATGACGTGTCTTAATGAAGTTTGTAAGACAGTATAATTTCAGGGTAGGTGGTCCTCTTGTTAAATCCAGAGCAATGTACTTTTAAAACATAGAGTTAAGTCAGCTGACCGCTACCGCTATTGAGTCCTGTGATGATGATGAATTTTATTTTTATTTGGACGCCCCTAAGATAAAGGACTTCATGAAAGTCTGCAGATATGAAGAATTATCAATATAAAATGGTTGCACAGTGCAGGTTGTATTGGGATAATATCTAGTGAAGAACATTTTTTTACTTTATAGTAAAAATGTAAAACAAAACTTAAAAAAAATTTGCAAAATATTTACCAGTATCAATAACCCAAAATTGAATATGTAACATCTAAAATTTAATGATAACATTATTTCAATTCCAAAGAAATAAACTAGAATTTTAAACTACATTTTCTTTCAATTTTTTTCTTTACATCCTATTGTATGTATATTCTTCAAATCTAATTAACTTTGCATTCCTTATAAATACTGAAAAATACATATGAAAAGTAAAACAAAATAAACCATCTAAAATTTTTATTTATTTGACAAATAAAAGTATGAACGTACCATAACCTCCTGATATGAACGGAAAGAGCTTTAAAATGTATATTTTAGGCCCATTTCACACGTCAGTGAAAAACACTGACGCTCTTCACTGACGTGTAAAACACGCCCATGTCCCTCTGTGTGCCGTGATTCACGGCACACGTGGGTTGTCTAAGTGCAATCCGGGCTCCGTTCTCCGTGTCCCGTGATTGTACTTAGAGATCAACTCACCTGCGCCCGCTCCCGCTGTCCTTGGTGCTGATCGCTCCCGCGGTGCAGCATCCGGCCGGCGCTGACCCCCGCAGCAGCTGCTTCCGGGTCGGCTGTGTCATGCTCAGAAGCAGCAGGGAGAGCAGGCTGCACAGAGCATCGCTGGAGCTGGGTGAGTTAAAATGATTTTTATTTTAGAAGCACGTTTTTTTCTGGCACGTGTTTCTCGGATCACACCACTGGGTGGTCCGTGGAACATCAGTGATGCCAGAACAAAATGGACATGTCTCCGTGCAGAATCACGGACACGGGTGCACGCTGCACGGAGACACGAGCAGTGAAAAATCACTGATGTGTGAGCAGACCCATTGATTATAATGGGTCTGCGTCTGTCAGTGATTCTGGTACATAGAAAAAAAAGCACAAACGTACCAGAATCACTGACGTGTGAAAGGGGCCTAATAAATACAATAAAAAGGATCCAAGGAAAAACAAACACAGAATACCATAATATTCCTCAAACACCTCTGCTGTCTTATCCCAACAAGAACACTAGGAAAAAGTAATGTGTAGCATCCCCTTAACGTACAATACCTCAGTATAAAATGCATCCCGTAATCATTAAGATATATGTATCAATTGGGGTATTATACTATGTATTTTAAAGTGCCCAAAGGGGGCAAAAAATAAAGTGAAAATAAAAGAATTGGTAAAAAAGCATTAAAAAATATAACATTTCATTCATCACCCCTTCTTGCATTCAAAAACGAAAAACAAAAAAAATAAAGATTTTTAGTACCATTGACTTACCAGAATTGACCTTTTTTCTTGGCACACTTACGGTATTGAACTGATGTCAGTTCTGACGTTGGTAACAGACACTGGGAGCCGTGGTGGAGACTCAGCGCTGGACCCGGGGAGGGTGAGTAAAGAAAACTGTGGGGAGGTTTTCACCCCTTCACGATCGGCCGATTTTTCTCTTTCCGTTTTTTTTTTGCCATTCTTCCTCTGAGAGACGTAACATTTTTATTTTTTAGTCAATATGGTCATGTGAGGGTTCATTTTTTGCATAACGAGCTGTGCTTTTAACTGAAATCATAATTTGTACCATATAGTGTACTGGAAAATAGCAAAAAAATTCCAAATGCAGAAAAATTGCAAAAAAAGTGTGATAGCACTATTGTTTTTGAAAAATTTTATTCACTATGTTCACTATATGGTAAAACTGACGTGTGGGTGTGATGCCTAAGGTCAGTGCAAGTTTGTAGACATCAAACATGTACAGGTTTACTTTTATCTAAGGGTTAAAAAAAATCACAAGTTTGTCTGAAAAAGTGGAGTACGTTTTACGCCATATTCCGTGACTTGTAGCGTTCTCATTATTTGGGATCTATGGCTCAGTGATGGCTTATTTTTTGCCTCTCAAGTTGCCGTTTTAAAGGTACCATATTTGTGCAGATGCTACATTTTGATTGCCTGTTATTGCATTTAGCGCAAAATTTTATGGCAACCAAAAAACGTAATTTTGGCGTTTGGATTTTTTTTAGCCGCTAAAACATATACCGATCAGATTAAAAAATTTCATATTTTGATAGAGTGGGCATTTCTGAATGTGTCGATACCAAATGTGTGTATATTTTTAAATTTTTTAACCCTTTAAATTTCAATTGGACAAAAGGGGGGTGATTTGAACATTTAGATTTTTTTTATTTTTTCTATTTTTTAAAACTTTTTTTTACTTTTCTTTTTTATTTTACTAGGTCCCCTAGGGGGCTATTTCGTTAGGCAATCTGATCACTCTGCCATATCTGCTGATCACAACTACACAGCTATAAACAGCAGATATACTCATTTCATGTCTCACCCACCTTTGGGCCGAGTGAAACAGAAAGTGAGTCATGTGAGCTACAGGAGTCATCCCATGACCCTGTGCTACCATGACAACCACCAGAAGTAACGTGATCATGTCACGTGACTTCCGGTATCGGCCGGTGAGTAAATGTTTACCGCTGATGCCATTATAATGGCGCTGTCACGGGCAGATAATGATTCTGCTTGGGCCTGGCAGGCACACATCTAAGCTGTAAAAATCAGATGAGATGTGTGCCGATTGCTTCAAGCTGCCGGCGGCAGTACGGCACGGTCAATTTGTTGCCCATGTCGCACAAACGAGTAAACGCCATCACACTACTTACCTTCCATACGACCTCGCTGTGGGTGGCGAACATCCACTTCCAGAAGGGGGAGGTACGTTCGGCGTCACAGCGACGCCACACAGCCGCCGGCCAATAGAAGCGGAAGGGCGGAGATAAGTGGGATGTAAACATCGCGCCCACCTCCTTCCTTCCGCATTGCCAGCGGTAGAAGTGGGATGTAGGTAAGCTGCAGTTCATCGTTCCTGGGGTGTCACACACAGTGATGTGTGCTGCCTTGGGAACATTGAACAACCGGTCGTTAAATTTTTAGAAAATGAACGACGTGTATGCGATCAACTTTTTTTGTTCAATCTGGGTCGCACGTAGGTTTCACACGCTACAATATCACTAACGATGCCGGATGTGCGTCACTTATGACGTGACCCCACCGACACATCGTTAGATATATTGTAGCGTGTAAAGCCCGCTTAACACTATGACCGCTAGGATGTAATATTACTACCCGCGGTTGTTAAGGGGTTAAATAAAATGCAGCCAGAAAAGAATGGTCTACTAAAACAGGAAAACCAATTAAGGCTTTATTCCTTCTTAGAGTATTTGAAGAGTTTTCAAAGTTGCAGAATTTCCACTTTCTTGCACCTATCAGTTAAATTTGGTTATATGTTTTTTTATTCCCTTTTTGGTTTTTTTATACTGTATTTTCTTGTGTTTTTGACAATGCAGGTTTTTGTCTTCATATGATTTGCCACTTTCTATATGAAGCTGCTTTGCTTTTTATACTTCCTAATATTTGACTTTGACAAAATGTTATTGATACCGTCATGTGCGAATTACATTCGTTTTTAGTGCGTTTCTGCAGTGGTACCTCTGAAAACACATCGGCATTTTTAATCTGCAGATTTCTTTAATCAAATATCATTTCATGGGGAAAAATCTGCACAAAAAATTCACTGTACTGTCAATAGAATTGACATCTTGCGGACTTTAAACACGACTTGTAGGTCTGTTTACACTGCAAAAAAATAAAAGCACAGAGAGCCTGAGATTTCTAAATCTAACATCCATTCTTCATGAACTGTGTTTCTGAGACTCCAAAATATGAAGAATTAAAAACTCATCGAATGAACTTAATCTTAAGCCCACTTTACACGTTGCCATTAGTTGTACAATCGCATTTGCGATGTGACACGCCCAGGTTGCATACGGGATCTTATGAGATTTCACGTTGGTCGTTCATTTGCTGTCACACGAGCGTTAGTAGTCTATGTTAAATTGGTCAATTTTGTGTGCGATCCTTTAGATCATGTGTTCTGTGACGTATGCATTGGGAACCTTTTTTTTTTTTTTTTTTAATTGACTTGCCAAGAGTGTGTAATGTGTAGGGATGCGTTTTTACTATGTCATCTGCCATTCAGCTCTGCTACATGGCCGCTAACAGCAGACATAGACAGCGATGTAGCAGAGCTGAATGGCAGATGACAGCAGACACAGACAGAGCCGCACTGTCAGAATGAACTCGGGTGAACTTCACCCGACTTCATGGTCATGCTGCGGCTCTGTCTGTGTCGCGCCCTGATTAGCGGTCACCTGTGAAGGGCTCACCGGTGACCGCTAATCTCCTAAGTGACTGAAGTTAGCAGCCCTCTCTCATACTCACCGATCCCCGATCCCCGATCCCCGGCACTGCACGGCGTTCACACTGCTCCGGCGGCTTTTACTGTTTTGAAAAAGCCGGGCGCCCATTAAACAATCTCGTATTCCCTGCTTTCCCCGCCCACCGGCGCCTATGATTGGTTACAGTGAGACACGCCCCCACGCTGAGTGACAGGTGTCACACTGCACCCAATCACAGCAGCCGGTGGGCGTGTCTATACTGTGTAGTGAAATAAATAATTAAATAATTAAAAAAAACGGCGTGCGGTTCCCCCCAATTTTAAAACCAGCCAGATAAAGCCATACGGCTGAAGGCTGGTATTCTCAGGATGGGGAGCTCCACGTTATGGGGAGCCCCCCAGCCTAACAATATCAGCCAACAGCCGCCCAGAATTGCCGCATACATTATATGCGACAGTTCTGGGACTGTACCCGGCTCTTCCCGATTTGCCCTGGTGCGTTGGCAAATCGGGGTAATAAGGAGTTATTGGCAGCCCATGAACAGAGAGTGAGGGACAGAGATAGTGACCGACTGACAGAGATTAGTGAATGACAGACATTGTGAGGCGCTTCAGAATGCAGCTTTTCAGCTGCGCTCTGAAGCGGACCTTTTTTAAGCTGTGGTGCAGAGCGCACACCTGCGCACATAGCATCAGACACCAAAATCGTATGAGGGATGTCACACGTTACAATTGACTAGGTTCATACAACAAAACGCTCAATTCTAGAGAAAGATACGATGTGTTTGCGATCAACGGTTTTGCGTTCAATCCTGATCGCACGTAGATGTCACACGCAGATACCTCACAAACGATGCCGGATGTGCGTCACTTACAACTTGACCCCAACGACGGATTGTGAGATATATTGAAGCGTGTGTAGCGGGCTTTAGGCAGACTTCACTATCTATTAGTTCACAAGGGTTTCTTTAGAATACTTACATCAGATGTTTTTTAATCTTTCTTTTACTGAAATTGATCTCAATTCTTTTATGCAGAAATGTCCCGGAGTGGATTCATTTCACTCTTCAGCAAAACATTTGTGTTGTGCGGTTATCAGGTACATGAATATGAGCTACAGGTGATATTTATATAGAAAATAGGAGGCACAGTGCCCGGTTTCTTAAGTCTTTGGAGATTGTTTTCCCAACACGTGTATTGTCCTTGTTTGTACTCAAAAATTTTAATTTAAAATAAAAGTAGTATTGCAATTTTTTGGGGAGAATGTGGAAATCTATTTATGTTTTTTCATGATGGACATAAAAAGTGCGAAGCTAATTATAAAAGCTAAATCAACATTTTCTATTCTATAAAATGTAGTGTTACTAGGTCACAGATTGACTTTAAAAAAGTATAATGAAATATACAGAAAATTTGTGAATATACAGTTTATATATACAGCGGGTGAAATAAGTATTGAACATGTCACCAGTTTTTAAAATCAATATATTTCTAAAGAGTCTATTGACATGAATTTCTCACCCGATGTTAGAAAGTACCCATCCATGCCGCACAGGCTAAGAAATCAAACCATAGATATTGATAAATTTAGTGAAGTTTATTAATGAAAAATAACACAGTGAAAAGTATTGAACATTAAGAAAGAGAAGTATAAAAAGCAAAGGAAACATGACATCAGATTAAACACTCTTACTGAAATGTATTTCATACTTCGTACAAAAGCATTTGTTGGTGATGAAGTCTCCAGACGCCTCCTGTAAAGAAACATAAGTCACCTGCATTGCTTAGGTGGGATTTTGGCCCTTTCTTACACACACGCACGCACACACACACACACGCACACGCACACGCGCACGCGCACGCACACGCACGCGCACACACACACATACACACGCACACACGCACATACACGCGCACACACACGCACACGCGCACACACACACACACACACTCCTCACATCCTGCAGGTCCTTGCCCCTTCTATGAACTCTGAGCTTTAGTTCCTTCCATACATTTTCTATTAGATTCAGCTCTGGTGATCGGCTCGGCCATTCTAGCAGATTTATGTTCTTTCTTTAAAATCAATTGATCATTTCCTTGGCTCTGTGTTTGGGATCATTGTCTTTTTGAAATATCCAGCCTCATTTCATCTTCATCATCCTCATAGATGGAAGCTGATTTTTATCAATAATGTCTTAGTACATTTATCCATGCCTCCTTCCTTCAATTATATGAAGTTCGACAGTGTCGTCTGCTGAAAATCAACTGCACCCCATGATGTTCCCACCTCCACACTTCTTTGTTATTATGGTGTTAAAGGCCTCCAAACTTGGTATGTATTATGGCATCCAAAGAGTTCAATTTTGCTTTCATCTGACTAGACTATATTCTCACAGTATTTCACAGGCTTGTTTAAATATTGTAGAGCATTTTTTGAATTCATAGTAAAATGCTTTTTGTCCATCAATGGAGTCTTGCGTGGTAAGCCTGCAAACAGGTCATGGCGGTTGAGTGCAATACTTTCCTTGAAACAATTGTACTTCCTGATTCCAAGACTTTTAGTAGCTCTCTACAAGAGGATTTGGCTCATGTACAACTTTTATCATATGTTTTTACTGCACTGTCTTAAATTTTGTGGGGCGCACCAGGTTGTGTCCAGTTTAAGATGGAATGATGTTCTATCAACTTATTGCCTAAATATAGCTTTGAGGAATTTTCAGTAGTTTATAAATTCTTGTGTAACCATTCCAATACCATCAGTATATATTCCTATATTTTGCAATAGTAAGGTTGAGAAGGACTTGAGACAGCTCACTGGTTTTACTCATTATGAGATGTTTCTTGCAAGGACTCTTGATAGTGAGCCACTTTTTATATGCCATCAGTTTAACCAGCAGATTTTGTTTTTCACTAAGTGGCAGGATTGCTTTCTAATTACTGAAAGATTTCAGCTTATGTTATAACTCGCAATCTCTTTCTTCATGTGTTCAATATTAATTCTCTGTGTCATTTCTTACTAATAAAAATTGTAGTGACATGGCAGTCAATGGGTGCTCTAATCGACTGCCCTGATTGTCTTTAGAAGGACAGCATGGGTCAGGTCTCATCCCACTGAATTCCCGCACTCTGTTAGCATGGGAAGAACACTACTCAGACAACAGAGTGTGAGAGTTTTACACTCTCGTAAGACTTTATTGTGTCACCAACAGTCAACAGCAAATATTCCCAGCAACAACACAGCGAAGCTCCATAGGAATCGATGTACGTTATGGGACCCTACTCTCTGGATTTCCGCAAAACTTGTTTGAACTATTTTGAAGTAATAAAATGCAGGAACTGTGGGAGAGTCTTCATATTTTTCAAATAAACTTTTTTTTCTGTTTCTATGCGATTTTTAATTCTGTTCCTGCCTGATTAGTAATGGAAGTGTCTGATAGACGCTAATCTGTTGCGAATTCCTGGGCTTGATGTCAAATGTAAATTCACAGTTGACATCAACCGCAAAAAGATTAAGGGTACTTTACACGCTGCGATCTCGCTAGCGAGCGCAGCCGCCCTTGTCGGTTGTGCGTCATGGGAAAATCGCTGCCCATGCCGCACAACATCGCTTACACCCGCCACACGGACCTTCCCTGAGACGTCTCTCTGGCCGGTGAACCGCCTCCTTTCTAAAGGGGCGGTTCATGCGGCGTCACAGTGACATCACACGGCAGCCGTCCAATTGAAGCGGAGAGGCGAAGATGAGCGGAACGTAACATCCCGCCCACCTCCTTTCTTCCTCATTGCTGGTGGACATAGGTAAGGAGATGTTTGTCGTTCCTGCAGTGTCACACATAGCGATGTGTGCTGCCGCAGGAACGACGAACATCGTAACTGCAGCAGCAACAATATTAAGGAAAGGAGCGACGTGTCAACGATCACCGCTTTTGGTTGTTTTTGTGATCGTTGATCGTCGCTCCTTGGTGTCACATGCTGAAATGTCGCTACCGGCGCCAGATGTGCGTTACTAATGACGTGACCCCGACGATATAACGGTAGCGATGTTGCAACGTGTAAAGCACCCTTTACTCCGATACTCCAGGGCAACCTGAAACAGCACGGTAAAGTCCAATGTAATGCACCACTTTTGGGGTGGTTGCAGGCTTCCATTTTTAGGCTGGCAAGGTCCAAATAACGACAGACCTTCCTACCCTGATAATATCAGCACCCAACTGACTGCTTTACTTTACCTGGTTATCAAAATAAAGCAGGAGCTCACACTGTTTTTTTAATTATTGATTTAAATATTTTTAAAAACAGCTTGTGAACCCCTCTATTTTTCATAACCAGACAAGGTAAAGCAAACAGCTGGTTCCAACTCGAAACTTTTTTGCCTGTGCTGGTTATCAAAAATAGTAAGGAGCTAACACTGTTTTGTAAAAAAAATATTTCAAACCCACATTGAATTGCCTATATTTTGCTTTCTTTTGAAGCCTTACTATGACCATTTTACATCTATTTTACAGCACAGAAGTTCAGGTCCTAAACCGATCTTTTAACTAAAGGCCGGCCGAGCCCAGTGAACCCAAAATTCCAAGGGTCCACTTATCCCTCTTTAAAAGTTACCTAAAATCTATAGGAATGGATTAATCTAAGCCACATGCACACATTGAGGTAGTCATATAAAATGTGTGTGCACAGGCGTTTGATCACCGAAATTACAGCAGACAGATCACAGCATGTATAAGAATGTCAAAATGAAAATTGTATTGCCGATCTCTGGCAGGTTGATCATAGAAAAGTAGGAGGTGATAGACATGGTGTGCAATTATGAAAAGAAGCTGAATTAATTCTTAACCCCTTAAGAACAAAGCCAATTTTGTACTTAATACCCGGGCCAAATATTAGAATTCTGACCAGTGTCACTTTATGAGTTAATACCTCTAGAACGCTTCAACAAAATTCAGTAATTCTGAGATTCTTTCTTCATGCTACAGTGCCTACAAGTAGTATTCAACCCCCTGCAGATTTAGCAGGTTTACACATTCGGAATTAACTTGGCATTGTGACATTTGGACTGTAGATCAGCCTGGAAGTGTGAAATGCAGCAAAAAAGAATGTTATTTCTTTTTTTATTTTTTTTTTTAAATTGTGAAAAGTTTATTCAGAGGGTCATTTATTATTCAACCCCTCAAACCACCAGAATTCTGTTTGGTTCCCCTAAAGTATTAAGAAGTATTTCAGGCACAAAGAACAATGAGCTTCACATGTTTGGATTAATTATCTCTTTTTCCAGCCTTTTCTGACTAGACCCTCCCCAAACTTGTGAACAGCACTCATACTTGGTCAACATGGGAAAGACAAAGGAGCATTCCAAGGCCATCAGAGACAAGATCGTGGAGGGTCACAAGGCTGGCAAGGGGTACAAAACCCTTTCCAAGGAGTTGGGCCTACCTGTCTCCACTGTTGGGAGCATCATCCGGAAGTGGAAGGCTTATGGAACTACTGTTAGCCTTCCACGGCCTAGACAGCCTTTGAAAGTTTCCACCCGTGCCGAGGCCAGGCTTGTCCGAAGAGTGAAGGCTAACCCAAGGACAACAAGGAAGGAGATCCGGGAAGATCTCATGGCAGTGGGGACATTGGTTTCAGTCAATACCATAAGTAACGTACTCCACCGCAATGGTCTCCGTTCCAGACGAGCCCGTAAGGTATCTTTACTTTCAAAGCGTCATGTCAAGGCTCGCCTACAGTTTGCTCATGATGACTTGGAGGACTCTGAGACAGACTGGTTCAAGGTTCTCTGGTCTGATGAGACCAAGATCGAGATCTTTGGTGCCAACCACACACGTGACGTTTGGAGACTGGATGGCACTGCATACGACCCCAAGAATACCATCCCTACAGTCAAACATGGTGGTGGCAGCATCATGCTGTGGGGCTGTTTCTCAGCCAAGGGGTCTGGCCATCTGGTCCGCATGCATAGGAAGATGGATAGCACGGCCTACCTGGAGATTTTGGCCAAGAACCTCCGCTCCTCCATCAAGGATCTCAAGATGGGTCGTCATTTCATCTTCCAACAAGACAACGACCCAAAGCACACAGCCAAGAAAATCAAGGCCTGGTTCAAGAGGGAAAAAATCAAGGTGTTGCAGTGGCCTAGTCAGTTTCCTGACCTTAACCCAATTGAAAACTTGTAGAAGGAGCTCAAGATTAAAGTCCACATGAGACACCCAAAGAACCTAGATAACTTGGAGAAGATCTGCATGGAGGAGTGGGCCAAGATAACTCCAGAGACCTGTGCCGGCCTGATCAGGTCTTATAAAAGACGATTATTAGCTGTAATTGCAAACAAGGGTTATTCCACAAAATATTAAACCTAGGGGTTGAATAATAATTGACCCACACTTTTATGTTGACAATTTATTAAAATTTAACTGAGCAACATAACTTATTGGTTTGTAAGATTTATGCATCTGTTAATAAATCCTGCTCTTGTTTGAAGTTTGCAGGCTCTAACTTATTTGCATCTTATCAAACCTGCTAAATCTGCAGGGGGTTGAATACTACTTGTAGGCACTGTATATTGGGCTTCATGATAGTGGTAAATTTAGGACAATATTTTTTGCTTTCATTTGTGAAAAAAATCAGACATTTGACGAAAATTTCGCAATTTTCTAAACTTAATTTTTATACCCTTAAACCAGAGAGTTATGTCACAGAAAATAATTAATAAATTACATTTCCAACATGTTTACTTTACATTAGCACAGTTTTTGAAACAAATTTTTTTGGGGGTTAGGAAGTTAGATGGGTTCAAAGTTCATCAGAAATTTCTCATTTTTTCAACAAAATGTACAAAACCATTTTTTAAGGACCACATTACATTTGAAGTGACTTTGAGAGGCATAGATGACAGAAAATACCCAAAAGTGCCACAATGCTAAAAACAGCACCCCTCATTGTACTCAAAACCACATTCAAGACGTTTATTAAACCCTTCAGGTGCTTCACAGGAACGAAAGCGATGTGGAATGAAAAATACCCCAAAAATTATCATTTACTTAAAAATGTTGTTCTAGCCCCAATTTATTCACTTCTAGAAGAAATAACACAACAAAATGGAACACAAAATTTGTTACCCAATTTTTTTTGAGCTCGCTGATATCCCAAATATTGTCAGAAACCTCTGTTTGGACAAATGGGAGGACCCGGAACAGAAGGAGCAATATTTGAAGCTTGAAACACAAATTTGGATGAAATAGATTGCGGGCACCATGTTGCAATTGCAGGGTCCCTAAGAAAACTAAACAGCAGAAACCCTCCACAAATGACCATTTTGGAAAGTTGACTCCTCAAGGATTTTATCTTCTGGAATAGTGAGCATTTTAAACCCACAGATACTTAACATTAGGCCATCATATTGAAAATTTTAATTTTTTTCACAAAACTGTTGCTTTAGCACCAAATTTCTAATTTTTTCAAGACGTAATGCCAAAAAGTGGACCAATCAGTTTCTTACCCACTTTCCTATGAGTGCGGTGATACCCCATATGTAGTCAGAAACCTCTGTTTGAACAAATTAGAGGGCTCGGAACAGAAGAAGAAATATTTAGATTGCGGGTACCATGTTGCAGAAATCACCCACAAGTCACCTTATTTTGGAAACTAGACCCCTCAAGGAATTTATCCAGATGATTGGTGAGCACCTTGAACCCTCGGGTGCTTCACATAATTTTATAAACTTGATAAAAAATACATTTTTACCACATAATTGTTACTTCTACCAGATAGCTTTTTGCACAGGGGTATCAGGAAAAAATGCACCATACATTTTATTGTGCAAGTTCTCCTGAGTATGTTGATACCTCATATTGGTGGAAATCAACTGTTTGAGCACACAACCGGGCTTGGAAGGGAAGGAGCGCCATTTGACTGTAAAATTGGCTTAAATCATTAGCGGTTGCCATGTTGTGTTTGAAAACCCCCTGAAATACCTAGACAGGGGAGCTCCCCCACATGTGACCCCATTTTCAAAACTAGACCCTTCAAAAAAATTATCTAGATGTTTGTTGAAAAAATGTAATCAACTGTTTGGGTGTACAGCAGGGTTCAAAATAAAAGGAGTGCCTTTGTCTTTAAAATTGATTGGAATCATTAGCAAACAATTTATCACGTTTGGAGAGCCCCTGAGGTGCCTAAACAGTAAAGCTCCCTCAAAAGTGACCCTATTCTGGAAACTAGACACCTCAAGGCTTTTATTCAGGGGTATAGTGATCATTTTGAACCCACAGGTTCTTCACAGAATTTGATAAACTTAGATCACCATATTGAAAAGTTTCTTTTTTTCAGAAAAATGTTGTTTTAGCACCACATTTTTAACTTTTTCAAGAGACGACACCAAATAGTAGACACCACAGTTTGCTATCCAATTTCTTATGAGTGCAGTGGTACACCACATGTGGCTATAAACCTCTGTAAAAGTGGGAGGGCTTCAAATGGAAGGAACACCATTTGAATTTTGGAAAAGGTGAAATAAATTGCAGGCACCATGTCGCACCCGTCAAGGATTTTATTCAGGGGTATAGTGAGCATTTTGAACCCACAGGTACTTCACAAAAATATTGCTGTAGGGCAAAATTTCTCACTTTTAGGCTATGAGCCCACGACTCGGAAACACACCGTCTGGGACACAGTGCCAGCCCTCTTGCAGAGATGCAAGTGTTGTCCACAGGTGAATGTAGCTGCCCGTGCCCACAATCTGGGTTCAGGCCACTGCAGACTTTATTCTCCCAACGGTCAACAATCTCGTCTCTGCAGCATAAATTGACATGCTGCGTCTCAGTTAGCGACACTGGTCAGTTTATGTTATGGAAAAAAACAAGCATAGTGGGCAGAAGATTTTAAAAAAACTTGGAATGAATTTGTATTGCACAACACAGCGTTATTCTTGCAGCTAAAACACTAAAGTCCAGCTGAACCCAGTGAACCCAAACTTCCATGGGTTCTCGTATCCCTCTTTAAAAGTTACCTACAATCTGTAAGATTGGATTGCTTTTAGGCCAAATGCACACATTGAGGTAATCATATAAAATGTGTGTGCACAGGCGTTTCATCACCAAAATTACAGCAGACAGATGACAGCATGTATAAGAATGGCAAAATGAAAATCAGATTGACGATCTCTGGTAGGGTGATCAAAGAAAAGTAGGAGGTGATGGACATGGTGTGCAATTATGAAAAGAAGCTAAATTAATTCTTAACTAGGGATGATCGAATACCAAGAGATCCGATCCGATGGGTATCCGACGAATAGGTCTCTGCTATCCGAGGATTTGCAAATCTTTGGAGCCCAATGTAAGTCTATGGGAAACCCGGATAGTTTTATGTTGAACCTGTCGGTGACCTGTGGTGACTGGGGAAAAGGCTGAAATGGATGGGAAAAGGCTGAAACAGTATGGGCACAGCCTGTAGAAGGTGCCTGACCACATTTCTGGTGTCTATGAATAACATGGTCAGAGCAGCACGCGGTGTTTACGTAGTCGCCAGAACAGCTCTCAAACCAAAGTAAAAGTAGGGAAATTGTTAAGAAACAGTTTCTAGTGCCTAATCACTAATAACATGTAAAATCAAGCCTCAACCTCCCAAAAAAACACTTTAGTATATGTTCACATGTTTCGTTTTTTAAATTTTTCTCCCTTTTCTACCTTTTTCAATTAGAAAGGGCTCTAACTGATACATTACATTGGTGTCTATGTCACACCTCCTTTTTTGGGACATATTTGGTAGCACTTTAAATGGTCAGCTACAATGTGCCCGTTGGGATGTTGACCTTGCCCTCCACCTCCACCAGCACCACTGGCTCCAGTGGCCCTCTACTCATATGTAGAAAGGGCCACTGGCTGTCCTCAAATCTCAGATATCTTAGGGCCCTCAGGTGGGCTCTTTAACATACACTGGGGGGGCAGCAGTCATTTATAGTTTTCTGCATCCCCTATGTCATTAGTGTGAAAGTTGAAATACGTACTCTATAATGTATCGCCCCTGAACCCATCAGGGCACTACTAGGTACTGCATCATGACACCGATGCAGTACCTATCTCCAGGGACCCTGGACTACCAGTGCTGTTACCACCCCCACACAAAAATAACTCGGTTTCCAACAATTCACAAGGGTGGACTGACTAGTAAGGGACTGTGAGGAAAGAGTTAACCTTTTTCACTGACTTAGAAAATAATAGAAATTCATTCTCCCTGGCAAGACCGAACCAGACTTATTTGCGTAATAAATTGTGAGACCAACCTCAAGGACGCAGAATGTTTTGACTTAGAAACGACTGACAAACATCTTGTTATGGGAATAAGAACGCAACATCTTGTTATGGGAGTATAAGTCATTATATTAATTTCTCTTGCTGGGAATATGCAATCCACGCCTTAATGAATGTAGATTAATGAATATGTATGCTGCATAGTTACGCCCTAATCAAATCTGTATAACCTTGTATTGTAAACAAAATAATACAGTCTTTCTATTCGGAGCCGCACGTCTCCTAGCCTTTACGTGTATAACGGTGTCTGCCTGTTTTCATTGAAGGCTAAAGGGAGGGCAGAGGGGGGTCACCGGTACCCTCTCTGCATTCGGGCATCGCTGGCAATAGCTGTGACCGTTAGGTCAACCTAACATTATCTGGCGCCCGAAAAGCAGGGACCCGTGTTTGTAATCCCAGGACGCAGTGGATTGTCTTGCCAAGCCGAGGAGGAGGTGACCAGACGTGGGGACCAGAAACACCTGGCCAGGTAAGAGTTGAACCTTATTCTTCTCTTTATGCTCCCCACATCTGATCTCCCCTCTCCTCAACGCGCAAAATGGTACACTGTGAGTAGATACTGGGTTATTGGCGGGTTTCCACTGAACTCTGAGAGAGCCTTGCCAGCTGATGTTTTCTGTGCCTTGTTTGGTTGTTTGTTTGCTTGTTTCTCTGCCTCTCCGTGTGTCGCGTGTCTGCTCTCCTGCGCTTTGCTTCTGTGCTGTTGTCTTTGCTGGTTGTTATAGATCCCATACATCAGTGAGTGTTGAAAGGGAATAGTGTACCTGCTCTGTTCAATGGATGTGATATTCACTGCCCTAGTGTTAGTGGGAATAGCCCTGTTTGCCATTGCCATCGGATATAGAGTGTACCTGTGGTACAAGAAGGGCAACCCAGCGCCATTCAACATTCTCAGCCCCCTCTGAACAGTTAGGACACCACCTTTCAGTAGGAATACAAATAAGGAGTTAGTCTCTAGGTATCTCCAGGAAAGGTGGTTTTAGACCTCACCTTAGGTAGGAATACAAAAGGAGTTAGTCTCTGAGTATCTCCAGGATAGGTAGGTTTAGTCCAAAGGACATTCAAGGGTCTAGAAGCTGAAGAAGAGAGAGGAAGAATGGGGCAAGGAATATCAAAGGACAGAAGAGCTGGATGCACCCTGCAACATCTCATTACGTGTTATCATGGCAAGAGGACAGCCAGTCAGTCCAAGGAAGTTTTCAAGACATTTGGATTGAAGGGGAAGGATCAATTGGACCCCAACAAATGGGATACAATAACAGCTACTAGAGCAGGAGTGATAGCAGATAAATCATGGACTAAACTGATCAGAACTCTTTCTGACATGGCAAAAACAGCCCATGATCAAGGTTGGATATACCATGAAGATCAGACACATGGGAAGAAGCTGGGAAGCAAGCTAATAAGGATCCGCAGCCCCCTCCGTACCTGTCAGCTACTCCTGGAACGACACCAAAAATAGCAGGATCCCCGGGATGGACCTGCACGAACTGTGGCCAACAAAATCCGGACTGGAGTGAAACATGCCTAGCCTGTGGAGCCCCACAGCACAAGCTACAAGCCACAGCACCAGTACCTCTTTATCCCGTAGTGGAAAGAAGAGTCCTGATAAGACCACCTGTTAATCCACAGAACCCAGATGCTCCCAGAGATGCAGTTCCCCGTACGTATGAAGACTACGTACCCTGGACTCCAGCCGAGCAGATGACTTTTCTGCAAAATGCTCCAGATCCGACTAGAAACCCAGTCAGTTTTTCACGTTACCTGAACCAAATACAGGTCTCCTACAGAAGCACTTGGTTGGACATGGAAGGTTTGTGTAGAGTTAAAATGTCTCCCGAACTGTATGCCAAACTCACTGCCCACCTGACAGGACATGCTCCGGACGATACCCGTAATGTGGAATCGGGCCAAGACTTCATGATAAGACTCAATCTCTTCTGCGCCCAGGAGCAAAGAACTAAGGGCACAATGGGACCAGTGCATCAAGGTCCTGTGGAGAATGTCAGCTCATTTTACTACAGATTGATGCAGTCATTCGCAGATGAAGGGCTGGACTTACAAGCGGGTGCAATACGTCGCCTGATGGTAAGATCCTTCATGGATGGAATACATGCACCTCTGGCAGAAAGATTGAAAGCGTGCTGCCCAGAATGGAGGAACATGGAAGACATAGATCTTCTAGTCAACAAAGCAAGTGGCTTAGAAACCGACGCAAAGGATAAAAGGAGCAACAAGAAAGTTGTCATAGAAACAACAAAGAGCCAGCACCAATGTGCACTAAGGCATCAAATATTCCAAACTGCATTATAAAAAATTTTTTTTTTTTTGAGATTTTTGGCAAAAAATTGCAATTTCTTGAGCTGCTTCGCCACGTCACGGCAAATCTCATTTGAAGCAGTCCTACACTAAAATATTTTTATAAAATGTGCCATGCGGCCTCACATATAAATAGCAGAACTGCTCTCAGCAGCACTCACCTGGTCTATTGCAGTCCCGTACCCATGACTGAGTCATGGCTGTGGGCGGGACAGGTCCAAGCAAATGCTGCATGAAGTATATATATAGCCTGTGGACAAAGCCTGATGACCCAATGTGAACAGTCACCAAACGCCAAAATCTATACAGATGGAATACATCCCAAATTGGGGTGCATAGCAAGGTGGAGGTCAACCACCGACCAATTCAACAAAGAAACAACAAAGAGCCAGCACCAATGTGCACTAAGGCATCAAATATTCCAAACTGCATTATAAAAAATTTTTTTTTGAGATTTTTGGCAAAAAATTGCAATTTCTTGAGCTGCTTCGCCACGTCACGGCAAATCTCATTTGAAGCAGTCCTACACTAAAATATTTTTATAAAATGTGCCATGCGGCCTCACATATAAATAGCAGAACTGCTCTCAGCAGCACTCACCTGGTCTATTGCAGTCCCGTACCCATGACTGAGTCATGGCTGTGGGTGGGACAGGTCCAAGCAAATGCTGCATGAAGTATATATATAGCCTGTGGACAAAGCCTGATGACCCAATGTGAACAGTCACCAAACGCCAAAATCTATACAGATGGAATACATCCCAAATTGGGGTGCATAGCAAGGTGGAGGTCAACCACCGACCAATTCAACAAAGAAACAACAAAGAGCCAGCACCAATGTGCACTAAGGCATCAAATATTCCAAACTGCATTATAAAAAATTTTTTTTTGAGATTTTTGGCAAAAAATTGCAATTTCTTGAGCTGCTTCGCCACGTCACGGCAAATCTCATTTGAAGCAGTCCTACACTAAAATATTTTTATAAAATGTGCCATGCGGCCTCACATATAAATAGCAGAACTGCTCTCAGCAGCACTCACCTGGTCTATTGCAGTCCCGTACCCATGACTGAGTCATGGCTGTGGGCGGGACAGGTCCAAGCAAATGCTGCATGAAGTATATATATAGCCTGTGGACAAAGCCTGATGACCCAATGTGAACAGTCACCAAACGCCAAAATCTATACAGATGGAATACATCCCAAATTGGGGTGCATAGCAAGGTGGAGGTCAACCACCGACCAATTCAACAAAGAAACAACAAAGAGCCAGCACCAATGTGCACTAAGGCATCAAATATTCCAAACTGCATTATAAAAAATTTTTTTTTGAGATTTTTGGCAAAAAATTGCAATTTCTTGAGCTGCTTCGCCACGTCACGGCAAATCTCATTTGAAGCAGTCCTACACTAAAATATTTTTATAAAATGTGCCATGCGGCCTCACATATAAATAGCAGAACTGCTCTCAGCAGCACTCACCTGGTCTATTGCAGTCCCGTACCCATGACTGAGTCATGGCTGTGGGCGGGACAGGTCCAAGCAAATGCTGCATGAAGTATATATATAGCCTGTGGACAAAGCCTGATGACCCAATGTGAACAGTCACCAAACGCCAAAATCTATACAGATGGAATACATCCCAAATTGGGGTGCATAGCAAGGTGGAGGTCAACCACCGACCAATTCAACAAAGAAACAACAAAGAGCCAGCACCAATGTGCACTAAGGCATCAAATATTCCAAACTGCATTATAAAAAATTTTTTTTTGAGATTTTTGGCAAAAAATTGCAATTTCTTGAGCTGCTTCGCCACGTCACGGCAAATCTCATTTGAAGCAGTCCTACACTAAAATATTTTTATAAAATGTGCCATGCGGCCTCACATATAAATAGCAGAACTGCTCTCAGCAGCACTCACCTGGTCTATTGCAGTCCCGTACCCATGACTGAGTCATGGCTGTGGGCGGGACAGGTCCAAGCAAATGCTGCATGAAGTATATATATAGCCTGTGGACAAAGCCTGATGACCCAATGTGAACAGTCACCAAACGCCAAAATCTATACAGATGGAATACATCCCAAATTGGGGTGCATAGCAAGGTGGAGGTCAACCACCGACCAATTCAACAAAGAAACAACAAAGAGCCAGCACCAATGTGCACTAAGGCATCAAATATTCCAAACTGCATTATAAAAAATTTTTTTTTTTAGATTTTTGGCAAAAAATTGCAATTTCTTGAGCTGCTTCGCCACGTCACGGCAAATCTCATTTGAAGCAGTCCTACACTAAAATATTTTTATAAAATGTGCCATGCGGCCTCACATATAAATAGCAGAACTGCTCTCAGCAGCACTCACCTGGTCTATTGCAGTCCCGTACCCATGACTGAGTCATGGCTGTGGGCGGGACAGGTCCAAGCAAATGCTGCATGAAGTATATATATAGCCTGTGGACAAAGCCTGATGACCCAATGTGAACAGTCACCAAACGCCAAAATCTATACAGATGGAATACATCCCAAATTGGGGTGCATAGCAAGGTGGAGGTCAACCACCGACCAATTCAACAAAGAAACAACAAAGAGCCAGCACCAATGTGCACTAAGGCATCAAATATTCCAAACTGCATTATAAAAAATTTTTTTTTTTTGAGATTTTTGGCAAAAAATTGCAATTTCTTGAGCTGCTTCGCCACGTCACGGCAAATCTCATTTGAAGCAGTCCTACACTAAAATATTTTTATAAAATGTGCCATGCGGCCTCACATATAAATAGCAGAACTGCTCTCAGCAGCACTCACCTGGTCTATTGCAGTCCCGTACCCATGACTGAGTCATGGCTGTGGGCGGGACAGGTCCAAGCAAATGCTGCATGAAGTATATATATAGCCTGTGGACAAAGCCTGATGACCCAATGTGAACAGTCACCAAACGCCAAAATCTATACAGATGGAATACATCCCAAATTGGGGTGCATAGCAAGGTGGAGGTCAACCACCGACCAATTCAACAAAGAAACAACAAAGAGCCAGCACCAATGTGCACTAAGGCATCAAATATTCCAAACTGCATTATAAAAAATTTTTTTTTTTTGAGATTTTTGGCAAAAAATTGCAATTTCTTGAGCTGCTTCGCCACGTCACGGCAAATCTCATTTGAAGCAGTCCTACACTAAAATATTTTTATAAAATATGCCATGCGGCCTCACATATAAATAGCAGAACTGCTCTCAGCAGCACTCACCTGGTCTATTGCAGTCCCGTACCCATGACTGAGTCATGGCTGTGGGCGGGACAGGTCCAAGCAAATGCTGCATGAAGTATATATATAGCCTGTGGACAAAGCCTGATGACTAGTGATGAGCGAGTACTAAAAAGCTCGGGTGCTCGAAGCTCGGGCCGAGCCTCCCAAGATACTCGTGTACTCGGCCCGAGCAACGAGCCCAATGTTATCCTATGGGAGACCCGAGTATTTTTGTGAAATGACCTCCCGGCAGCATGGAGAAACCCTAAAAATGGCACAAAAGTCTCAGAAGAGTGCTCAAATGACATGGCAACAGCATGGGGAAGACCCCTTGAAGCATTTATCACTCAAAAGTCACAGCTGTGAACAATTTTGTCCGCGTTTTACGCCATTTTTACGGACTCACCAGAAAACCTTCCAAAATGACCCCAAAATGATTTTTCATGGCAGAAATGTTAAGGGCACATACCCAATAGTGAGATAGAGCTGGTGTATGTTACTTTTTGAGATTAATACATGAAAGATTTTACGTGAAAACATTGTGTGGCACTCCGATGTCCCTGAGAAGAGACGTACATGAAGGCCTCTTGAGTCTAATGTGCCCATTTTGAGGAAGTGAGTCTTTGTAGTATTTTCCTTTGCCAGGGCAGTCCAAAATTGTGAGGTTCACCAATGTCCCTGGATAGAGACGTGCATGATGGCCTGTAAACCTGAAGTGCCCATTGTAAGGAAGTGGGTCTATTTCAGTATAGCCCTTTGCCAGGGCAGCCAAAAATTGGGAGGCTCCACATTGTCCCTGGATAGAGACGTGCATGATGGCCTGTAAACCTGAAGTGCCCATTGTAAGGAAGTGGGTCTATTTTAGTATAGCCCTTTGCCAGGGCAGCCAAAAATTGGGAGGCTCCACATTGTCCCTGGATAGAGACGTGCATGATGGCCTGTAAACCTGAAGTGCCCATTGTAAGGAAGTGGGTCTATTTTAGTATAGCCCTTTGCCAGGGCAGCCAAAAATTGGGAGGCTCCACATTGTCCCTGGATAGAGACGTGCATGATGGCCTGTAAACCTGAAGTGCCCATTGTAAGGAAGTGGGTCTATTTCAGTATAGCCCTTTGCCAGGGCAGCCAAAAATTGGGAGGCTCCACATTGTCCCTGGATAGAGACGTGCATGATGGCCTGTAAACCTGAAGTGCCCATTGTAAGGAAGTGGGTCTATTTTAGTATAGCCCTTTGCCAGGGCAGCCAAAAATTGGGAGGCTCCACATTGTCCCTGGATAGAGACGTGCATGATGGCCTGTAAACCTGAAGTGCCCATTGTAAGGAAGTGGGTCTATTTCAGTATAGCCCTTTGCCAGGGCAGCCAAAAATTGGGAGGCTCCACATTGTCCCTGGATAGAGACGTGCATGATGGCCTGTAAACCTGAAGTGCCCATTGTAAGGAAGTGGGTCTATTTTAGTATAGCCCTTTGCCAGGGCAGCCAAAAATTGGGAGGCTCCACATTGTCCCTGGATAGAGACGTGCATGATGGCCTGTAAACCTGAAGTGCCCATTGTAAGGAAGTGGGTCTATTTTAGTATAGCCCTTTGCCAGGGCAGCCAAAAATTGGGAGGCTCCACATTGTCCCTGGATAGAGACGTGCATGATGGCCTGTAAACCTGAAGTGCCCATTGTAAGGAAGTGGGTCTATTTCAGTATAGCCCTTTGCCAGGGCAGCCAAAAATTGGGAGGCTCCACATTGTCCCTGGATAGAGACGTGCATGATGGCCTGTAAACCTGAAGTGCCCATTGTAAGGAAGTGGGTCTATTTTAGTATAGCCCTTTGCCAGGGCAGCCAAAAATTGGGAGGCTCCACATTGTCCCTGGATAGAGACGTGCATGATGGCCTGTAAACCTGAAGTGCCCATTGTAAGGAAGTGGGTCTATTGTAGTATAGCCCTTTGCCAGGGCAGCCAAAAATTGGGAGGCTCCACATTGTCCCTGGATAGAGACGTGCATGATGGCCTGTAAACCTGAAGTGCCCATTGTAAGGAAGTGGGTCTATTTCAGTATAGCCCTTTGCCAGGGCAGCCAAAAATTGGGAGGCTCCACATTGTCCCTGGATAGAGACGTGCATGATGGCCTGTAAACCTGAAGTGCCCATTGTAAGGAAGTGGGTCTATTTTAGTATAGCCCTTTGCCAGGGCAGCCAAAAATTGGGAGGCTCCACATTGTCCCTGGATAGAGACGTGCATGATGGCCTGTAAACCTGAAGTGCCCATTGTAAGGAAGTGGGTCTATTTTAGTATAGCCCTTTGCCAGGGCAGCCAAAAATTGGGAGGCTCCACATTGTCCCTGGATAGAGACGTGCATGATGGCCTGTAAACCTGAAGTGCCCATTGTAAGGAAGTGGGTCTATTTCAGTATAGCCCTTTGCCAGGGCAGCCAAAAATTGGGAGGCTCCACATTGTCCCTGGATAGAGACGTGCATGATGGCCTGTAAACCTGAAGTGCCCATTGTAAGGAAGTGGGTCTATTTTAGTATAGCCCTTTGCCAGGGCAGCCAAAAATTGGGAGGCTCCACATTGTCCCTGGATAGAGACGTGCATGATGGCCTGTAAACCTGAAGTGCCCATTGTAAGGAAGTGGGTCTATTTTAGTATAGCCCTTTGCCAGGGCAGCCAAAAATTGGGAGGCTCCACATTGTCCCTGGATAGAGACGTGCATGATGGCCTGTAAACCTGAAGTGCCCATTGTAAGGAAGTGGGTCTATTTCAGTATAGCCCTTTGCCAGGGCAGCCAAAAATTGGGAGGCTCCACATTGTCCCTGGATAGAGACGTGCATGATGGCCTGTAAACCTGAAGTGCCCATTGTAAGGAAGTGGGTCTATTTTAGTATAGCCCTTTGCCAGGACAGCCAAAAATTGGGAGGCTCCACATTGTCCCTGGATAGAGACGTGCATGATGGCCTGTAAACCTGAAGTGCCCATTGTAAGGAAGTGGGTCTATTTCAGTATAGCCCTTTGCCAGGGCAGCCAAAAATTGGGAGGCTCCACATTGTCCCTGGATAGAGACGTGCATGATGGCCTGTAAACCTGAAGTGCCCATTGTAAGGAAGTGGGTCTATTTTAGTATAGCCCTTTGCCAGGGCAGCCAAAAATTGGGAGGCTCCACATTGTCCCTGGATAGAGACGTGCATGATGGCCTGTAAACCTGAAGTGCCCATTGTAAGGAAGTGGGTCTATTTTAGTATAGCCCTTTGCCAGGGCAGCCAAAAATTGGGAGGCTCCACATTGTCCCTGGATAGAGACGTGCATGATGGCCTGTAAACCTGAAGTGCCCATTGTAAGGAAGTGGGTCTATTTCAGTATAGCCCTTTGCCAGGGCAGCCAAAAATTGGGAGGCTCCACATTGTCCCTGGATAGAGACGTGCATGATGGCCTGTAAACCTGAAGTGCCCATTGTAAGGAAGTGGGTCTATTTTAGTATAGCCCTTTGCCAGGGCAGCCAAAAATTGGGAGGCTCCACATTGTCCCTGGATAGAGACGTGCATGATGGCCTGTAAACCTGAAGTGCCCATTGTAAGGAAGTGGGTCTATTTCAGTATAGCCCTTTGCCAGGGCAGCCAAAAATTGGGAGGCTCCACATTGTCCCTGGATAGAGACGTGCATGATGGCCTGTAAACCTGAAGTGCCCATTGTAAGGAAGTGGGTCTATTTCAGTATAGCCCTTTGCCAGGGCAGCCAAAAATTGGGAGGCTCCACATTGTCCCTGGGTAGAGACGTGCATGATGGCCTCAAAACATTAAGTGTCCATTTTAAGGAAGTGGGTCTATTTCAGTATAGCCCTTTGCCAGGGCAGCCAAAAATTGGGAGGCTCCACATTGTCCCTGGATAGAGACGTGCATGATGGCCTGTAAACCTGAAGTGCCCATTGTAAGGAAGTGGGTGTATTTCAGTATAGCCCTTAGGCAGGGCAGCCAAAAATTGGGAGGCTCCACGTTGTCCCTGGGTAGAGACGTGCATGAGGGCCTCAAAACATTGTTCCCATTGCAAAGGAGCGGGTCTCCTGTCGTTGTAATGTCCATTCTGCAAAGAATGGGCGAAAAAATTTACCACTGGGGGTATACCTGAAACAAAGACCTAACTATTGTAACGGTCATCATGATGGCGCATGAGGAGAAGGAGGAGCAGTCCAGCGATTATCCAAAGTCGAGAAGTGTACCCATGGGTGAGTGGAGGTACATGGCAAACTTTAAACTCCGCTCTCATTTGCTGGTGGTGTGGTGAAGTCTGGCCCAATCCAACCCTTGTTCATCTTTATCAGAGTCAGCCTGTCAGCATTTTCAGTTGACAGGCGGGTGCGTTTATCTGTAATGATTCCACCTGCGGCACTAAAAACACGCTCTGACAAAACGCTAGCAGCAGGGCAGGCCAGGACTTCCAAGGCGTAGAGAGCCAATTCATGCCACGTGTCCAGCTTGGATACCCAATAATTGTAAGGCACAGAGGAATGTCGGAGTACAGTTGTTCGATCTGCAAGGTACTCCTTCAGCATCTGGGCAAACTTAGGATTTCTTGTGGCACTACCCCGCACCTCAGGGGCTGTGGTACGTGAGGGGCTGAGAAAACTGTCCCACATCTTAAAGACTGTTCCCCTACCTCTGGCGGATTGGACTTGTGCCTCTCTCGGCTGTACGCCTCGGTTGTCCACTGATTCCTGACCTATGCCGCTAGCGTTTTGTGAGGGGAATGCTTTGCCTACTTCCGTGAGTATGGCCTTCCGAAACTGCTGCATTTTGGTTGACCTCTCCTCCACGGGAATAAGAGACAAAAAGTTCTCCTTGTAGCGTGGGTCTAACAGTGTTACCAACCAGTAATGATTGTCGGCCAAGATGTTCTTAACGCGAGGGTCACGAGACAGGCAGCTTACCATAAAGTCAGCCATGTGCGCCAGACTCTTAACAGCCAGGACTTCAGTAGCCTGACCAACAAGATGACTGAACATGCTGTCCTCCTCCTCCTCCTCCTCCTCCTCCTCCTCCTCCTCATCTACCCTGTCCTCTGGCCAGCCACGCTGAATCGAGGATATGACTGGTGTGCATGTCATATCCTCAATTTGGCCGGAGAGTTGCTCCATGTCTTCATCCTCCTCCTCGTCATAGTCCTCCACTGCACGTTGTGATGAGACGAGGCTGGGCTGTGTGTTATCACCCACACCCACTACTGTTTCTTGCTGCAACTCATCGCGCTCCGCCTGCAATGCATCATGTTTGTTTTTCAGCAGGGACCGTTTTAGAAGGCAGAGTAGCGGTATGGTGACGCTAATAATGGCGTCATCACCACTCACCATCTTGGTGGAGTCCTCAAAGTTTTGGAGGATGGTACATAGGTCTGACATCCATCTCCACTCCTCAGGTGTTATGTGTGGAGTTTGACCCATTTCCCGACGGCTTAGGTGATGCAGGTACTCAACAACTGCCCTCTTCTGCTCACATATCCTGACCAACATGTGCAGAGTTGAATTCCAACGCGTGGGGACATCACACACCAGTCTGTGAGCCGGAAGATGCAAACGGCGCTGAAAGCCGGCAAGGCCGGCTGAAGCAGTAGGTGACTTTCGAAAATGTGCAGACAGGCGGCGAACTTTTACCAGCAGATCAGACAGCTCTGGGTATGACTTTATAAACCGCTGAACCACGAGGTTGAGCACATGGGCCACGCATGGAACATGTGTCAGCTGGCCTCGCCTCAAAGCCGCCACCAGGTTCCGGCCATTGTCACAAACGACCTTTCCTGGCTTTAGGTTCAGAGGTGTGAGCCAGTGATCTGCCTGCTGTTTCAGAGCTGTCCACAGCTCTTCTGCATTGTGGGGTTTGTCACCTATGCAGATTAGCTTCAGCACAGCCTGTTGCCGCTTCGCCGAGGCAGTGCTGCAGTGCTTCCAGCTTGTGACTGGTGTGGAGGGCACAGTGGATGAGGATGCGCAGGAGGAGGAGGAGGCTGAAGAGCATGACATTCCGGAGCTGTAGAGTGTGGGTGAAACACTGACTGAGGTAGGGCCTGCAAACCTTGGTGTGGGAAGGACGTGTTCCGTCCCTCGCTCAGACTGGGTCCCAGCTTCCACAATATTAACCCAGTGTGCCGTCAACGAGATGTAGCGGCCTTGCCCACAAGCACTTGTCCACGTGTCTGTGGTTAGGTGGACCTTGGGTGAAACAGCGTTGTTCAGGGCACGTGTGATGTTTTGTGACACGTGGTTATGCAACGCGGGGACGGCACACCGGGAGAAATAGTGGCGGCTGGGGACCGAGTAACGTGGGACAGCTGCCGCCATCAGGTCACGGAATGCTTCTGTCTCCACCAGCCTAAAAGGCAACATTTCCAGCGCAAGCAGTCGCGAAATGTTAGCATTTAGAACTGTGGCATGTGGGGTGTTGGCAGTGTATTTGCGCCTGCGTTCAAAGGTTTGCTGAATGGATAACTGAACGCTGCGCTGGGACAAGGACGTGCTTGATGATGGTGTTCTTTCTGCGTAGGCAACTGCAGGTGCAGGAGTGGAGGAGGCTTGTTCGCAGGCAGCATGGACAGAGGATTGGCTCGCATGCACAACCAGCGAAGACGTAGCAGTGACATCAGCAAGCACTGCTCCTCGACTCTGTTGTACTTCCCACAAAGTCGGGTGCTTGGCTGACATGTGCCTGATCATGCTGGTGGTGGTCAGGCTGCTAGTTTTGGTACCCCTGCTGATGCTGGCACGGCAGGTGTTGCAAATGGCCTTTTTTGAATCATCTGGATCCAACTTAAAAAACTGCCAGACTCGTGAAGACCTAACATTTGTACAGGCACCTTGTGTCGTCGTGTTGTTCCGGGGAACGGTTGCCTGACTTCTGCCTGGGGCCACCACCCTGCTTCTTACTGCCTGTTGTGATGCTACGCCTCCCTCCCCCTGTGCACTGCTGTCCTCGCTCTGCATATCCTCCTGCCAGGTTGGGTCAGTTACTGGATCATCCACCACGTCGTCTTCCTCTTCCGCACCCTGCTCCTCCTCCTGACTTGCTGACAATTGTGTCTCATCATCGTCCACCACTTGTTGAGACACGTTGCCAACTTCGTGAGAACGTGGCTGCTCAAATATTTGGCCATCTGTACAGACGATCTCCTCATGACCCACTTCAATATGAGCTGGCGAGAGGCCAGAATGTGTGAATGGAAACGTGAACAGCTCTTCCGAGTGTCCAAGTGTGGGATCATTAATGTCCGAGGAGGACGTGTACTCAGCCTGGTGGTAGGAAGGAGGATCAGGTTCAGAAATGTGCGGTGCAGTATCACGGCTACTGACACTTGACCGTGTGGAAGACAGAGTGTTTGTGGTGGTGCCAATCTGACTGGAAGCATTATCCGCTATCCAACTAACAACCTGTTGACACTGGTCTTGGTTCAAGAGCGGTGTACTGCTGCGGTCCCCAAGAATTTGGGACAGGACGTGCGAGCGACTAGATGTGGCCCTTTGTTGTGGCGAAATTAGAGCTTGCCCACGACCTCGGCCTCTGCCTGCACCACCATCACGTCCACTTCCTTGTTCCTTGCCAATGCCCTTGCGCATTTTGCAATGCTGTGCACTGCTGACGTGTATATTCACTACTTGTGCGTTATATCAAAGTTTCTGGAAATTGCACACAAGTGCACCTGTACGCTGCCACCGACAGGCACACACGTGCGGTTTTTAAATGCAAGCACGGACACACTAAGAACCTAACACAGGTTTTAGGAGCAAAAATTAAGAACTCTGACACTATCAGCCACTGCTGACTGACGTGTATTATACACTACACTTGTGCGTTATATAATAGTTTGGTAAAAACGCACACCAGTGCACCTGTACGCTGCCACCAACAGGCACACACGTGCGGTTTTAAAAACCAAGCACGGACGCAATAATAACCTAACACAGGTTTTAGGAGCAAAAATTAAGAACTCTGACACTATCAGCCACTGCTGACTGACGTGTATTATACACTACACTTGTGCGTTATATAATAGTTTGGTAAACGCACACCAGTGCACCTGTACGCTGCCACCAACAGGCACACACGTGCGGTTTTAAAAACCAAGCACGGACGCAATAATAACCTAACACAGGTTTTAGGAGCAAAAATTAAGAACTCTGACACTATCAGCCACTGCTGACTGACGTGTATTATACACTACACTTGTGCGTTATATAATAGTTTGGTAAAAACGCACACCAGTGCACCTGTACGCTGCCACCAACAGGCACACACGTGCGGTTTTAAAAACCAAGCACGGACGCAATAATAACCTAACACAGGTTTTAGGAGCAAAAATTAAGAACTCTGACACTATCAGCCACTGCTGACTGACGTGTATTATACACTACACTTGTGCGTTATATAATAGTTTGGTAAAAACGCACACCAGTGCACCTGTACGCTGCCACCAACAGGCACACACGTGCGGTTTTAAAAACCAAGCACGGACGCACTAAGAACCTAACACAGGTTTTAGGAGCAAAAATTAAGAACTCTGACACTATCAGCCACTGCTGACTGACGTGTATTATACACTACACTTGTGCGTTATATAATAGTTTGGTAAACGCACACCAGTGCACCTGTACGCTGCCACCAACAGGCACACACGTGCGGTTTTAAAAACCAAGCACGGACGCAATAATAACCTAACACAGGTTTTAGGAGCAAAAATTAAGAACTCTGAGTCTCTGACACTATCAGCCACTGCTGACTGACGTGTATTATACACTACACTTGTGCGTTATATAATAGTTTGGTAAACGCACACCAGTGCACCTGTACGCTGCCACCAACAGGCACACACGTGCGGTTTTAAAAACCAAGCACGGACGCACTAAGAACCTAACACAGGTTTTAGGAGCAAAAATTAAGAACTCTGACACTATCAGCCACTGCTGACTGACGTGTATTATACACTACACTTGTGCGTTATATAATAGTTTGGTAAACGCACACCAGTGCACCTGTACGCTGCCACCAACAGGCACACACGTGCGGTTTTAAAAACCAAGCACGGACGCAATAATAACCTAACAGGTTTTTTTGGGGAGCGACAATTACAGTACAGACAAGTCAGACACTATCTGGACTGTTTTACACTGTGTACACCAGCCCCAGATATGAAGGCTGGTATACGGTCACCACTACCCTGCCTGCCTGCCTGCCTGTATACTGCTACAATAGTCCTGACAAGGACTCTTTTGGTCACTAGCCTGTATTCAGACCTGGCTATACCCTGCCTGTATATAGCAACAATAGTCCTGAGAAGGACTCTGCTACTGTACGCCGACCTGGCTATACCCTGCCTGCCTGTATACAACTAGAATAGTCCTGAGAAGGACTTTTGGTCACACTGTTTGCAGCCCTGCAACTGAAAAAGCTATAAAGGGCCGCAAAGCTTTCCCTGAATCAGCGACACTCTCCCTACACTCACTGTCAGAATAGCTGTGAGCAGAGCACAGCGCGCCGGCCTATATAAAGGCTCGGTGACGCTGTGCAGGCCGGCCAATCACTGCAATTCCACAACTAACAGGGCTGTGGCATTGCAGTGGTCTGCCAGCCAATCCCTGCATGAGGGCTGGCTCTCAAAAGAGCGCCAACATGCAGAAATGAAGACCACGAGTAAAGCACGAGTATCGCGAGATTACTCGGTCCCCGCCGAGCAGCCCGAGTACAGTGATACTCGTGCGAGTACCGAGTAGTGACAAGCATGCTCGCTCATCACTACTGATGACCCAATGTGAACAGTCACCAAACGCCAAAATCTATACAGATGGAATACATCCCAAATTGGGGTGCATAGCAAGGTGGAGGTCAACCACCGACCAATTCAACAAAGAAACAACAAAGAGCCAGCACCAATGTGAACTAAGGCATCAAATATTCCAAACTGCATTATAAAAAATTTTTTTTTTGAGATTTTTGGCAAAAAATTGCAATTTCTTGAGCTGCTTCGCCACGTCACGGCAAATCTCATTTGAAGCAGTCCTACACTAAAATATTTTTATAAAATGTGCCATGCGGCCTCACATATAAATAGCAGAACTGCTCTCAGCAGCACTCACCTGGTCTATTGCAGTCCCGTACCCATGACTGAGTCATGGCTGTGGGCGGGACAGGTCCAAGCAAATGCTGCATGAAGTATATATATAGCCTGTGGACAAAGCCTGATGACCCAATGTGAACAGTCACCAAACGCCAAAATCTATACAGATGGAATACATCCCAAATTGGGGTGCATAGCAAGGTGGAGGTCAACCACCAACCAATTCAACAAAGAAACAACAAAGAGCCAGCACCAATGTGCACTAAGGCATCAAATATTCCAAACTGCATTATAAAAAATTTTTTTTTTTTTGAGATTTTTGGCAAAAAATTGCAATTTCTTGAGCTGCTTCGCCACGTCACGGCAAATCTCAATTGAAGCAGTCCTACACTAAAATATTTTTATAAAATGTGCCATGCGGCCTCACATATAAATAGCAGAACTGCTCTCAGCAGCACTCACCTGGTCTATTGCAGTCCCGTACCCATGACTGAGTCATGGCTGTGGGCGGGACAGGTCCAAGCAAATGCTGCATGAAGTATATATATAGCCTGTGGACAAAGCCTGATGACCCAATGTGAACAGTCACCAAACGCCAAAATCTAGACAAAATAATACAGTCTTTCTATTCGGAGCCGCACGTCTCCTAGCCTTTACGTGTATAACGGTGTCTGCCTGTTTTCATTGAAGGCTAAAGGGAGGGCAGAGGGGGGTCACCGGTACCCTCTCTGCATTCGGGCATCGCTGGCAATAGCTGTGACCGTTAGGTCAACCTAACATTATCTGGCGCCCGAAAAGCAGGGACCCGTGTTTGTAATCCCAGGACGCAGTGGATTGTCTTGCCAAGCCGAGGAGGAGGTGACCAGACGTGGGGACCAGAAACACCTGGCCAGGTAAGAGTTGAACCTTATTCTTCTCTTTATGCTCCCCACATCTGATCTCCCCTCTCCTCAACGCGCAAAATGGTACACTGTGAGTAGATACTGGGTTATTGGCGGGTTTCCACTGAACTCTGAGAGAGCCTTGCCAGCTGATGTTTTCTGTGCCTTGTTTGGTTGTTTGTTTGCTTGTTTCTCTGCCTCTCCGTGTGTCGCGTGTCTGCTCTCCTGCGCTTTGCTTCTGTGCTGTTGTCTTTGCTGGTTGTTATAGATCCCATACATCAGTGAGTGTTGAAAGGGAATAGTGTACCTGCTCTGTTCAATGGATGTGATATTCACTGCCCTAGTGTTAGTGGGAATAGCCCTGTTTGCCATTGCCATCGGATATAGAGTGTACCTGTGGTACAAGAAGGGCAACCCAGCGCCATTCAACATTCTCAGCCCCCTCTGAACAGTTAGGACACCACCTTTCAGTAGGAATACAAATAAGGAGTTAGTCTCTAGGTATCTCCAGGAAAGGTGGTTTTAGACCTCACCTTAGGTAGGAATACAAAAGGAGTTAGTCTCTGAGTATCTCCAGGATAGGTAGGTTTAGTCCAAAGGACATTCAAGGGTCTAGAAGCTGAAGAAGAGAGAGGAAGAATGGGGCAAGGAATATCAAAGGACAGAAGAGCTGGATGCACCCTGCAACATCTCATTACGTGTTATCATGGCAAGAGGACAGCCAGTCAGTCCAAGGAAGTTTTCAAGACATTTGGATTGAAGGGGAAGGATCAATTGGACCCCAACAAATGGGATACAATAACAGCTACTAGTGCAGGAGTGATAGCAGATAAATCATGGACTAAACTGATCAGAACTCTTTCTGACATGGCAAAAACAGCCCATGATCAAGGTTGGATATACCATGAAGATCAGACACATGGGAAGAAGCTGGGAAGCAAGCTAATAAGGATCCGCAGCCCCCTCCGTACCTGTCAGCTACTCCTGGAACGACACCAAAAATAGCAGGATCCCCGGGATGGACCTGCACGAACTGTGGCCAACAAAATCCGGACTGGAGTGAAACATGCCTAGCCTGTGGAGCCCCACAGCACAAGCTACAAGCCACAGCACCAGTACCTCTTTATCCCGTAGTGGAAAGAAGAGTCCTGATAAGACCACCTGTTAATCCACAGAACCCAGATGCTCCCAGAGATGCAGTTCCCCGTACGTATGAAGACTACGTACCCTGGACTCCAGCCGAGCAGATGGCTTTTCTGCAAAATGCTCCATATCCGACTAGAAACCCAGTCAGTTTTTCACGTTACCTGAACCAAATACAGGTCTCCTACAGAAGCACTTGGTTGGACATGGAAGGTTTGTGTAGAGTTAAAATGTCTCCCGAACTGTATGCCAAACTCACTGCCCACCTGACAGGACATGCTCCGGACGATACCCGTAATGTGGAATCGGGCCAAGACTTCATGATAAGACTCAATCTCTTCTGCGCCCAGGAGCAAAGAACTAAGGGCACAATGGGACCAGTGCATCAAGGTCCTGTGGAGAATGTCAGCTCATTTTACTACAGATTGATGCAGTCATTCGCAGATGAAGGGCTGGACTTACAAGCGGGTGCAATACGTCGCCTGATGGTAAGATCCTTCATGGATGGAATACATGCACCTCTGGCAGAAAGATTGAAAGCGTGCTGCCCAGAATGGAGGAACATGGAAGACATAGATCTTCTAGTCAACAAAGCAAGTGGCTTAGAAACCGACGCAAAGGATAAAAGGAGCAACAAGAAAGTTGTCATAGCAGCAGTGGACGGTCAGCCAGAAGGTACAAGAAAGAAGGCACCGACCTGCTACTATTGTGGAGTCAGAGGACATGTGATCAGAGACTGTAGAAAGAAGAAGAGGGACACTCATAACCGACCCGAGAGTCAGGAGGAGAAGACTGCCTGACTTGCGGCAGCACGGGATAGGGATGCCAGAGGTCCATTTATACATGTCCACCTTCACATTGGCAACAAGGAAATAAGAGCTTTAGTGGACTCAGGAGCCTCTCGCTCCGTACTCCCCAAGAATCTGGTGCCTGAAGGATCCATCTCCTCTGAAGCTACTGTAGTATCCGGATTTGATGGACAAGCCCAGATAATCCCAATAACACATCCACTGAAGGTGAAACTGGGACCACACATGTTCGTGTCTAAATTTTTAGTGTCCCCCCTGGGTGGAGATGCCCTAGTGGGAGCAGATCTACTATCAAGACTGCAAGCTCAGATTGTCTACAATGAAGATGGATCTGCTATCCTGCAAATTCCAGAAGAGATCCCAGAAGAAGTCCTGTGCACTCTCCAGATGATAGAAGACCAACCAGAATCTGAAGTTACACATGAAGTAAACACGGACCCAATACTTCTACAAGTTCCTGCAAAACTCTGGTCCACATCAAAAACTGACCTCGGCACACTACGCGTGCCCCCCGTAAAGGTTTCAGTCAAGCCTGGAATTACACCACCGCAGCTGAGACAAGTAAAAAAAGGTGATCCAGTTACGTACCAGATGGTACACGATCTGAGGGCAGTGAACTCAATACTGGAGCCCCTCACCCCTGTTGTACCAAATCCACATACGCTGCTTACACAGGTGCCGGCTACATCCACCCATTACACAGTCATAGACCTTGCTAATGCTTTTTTCTCAGTACCCTTGGACCCAGCATGCCAAGATTTCTTTGCATTCACGCACAAGCAAAATCAATATACATGGACACGCCTGCCCCAAGGTATGCAACATTCTCCTACGCTATATACTAAGGCAATGAGCAATGTACTTCGGGGCTGGGAACCCCCTGAGCACTGTGTCCTTCTCCAGTACGTGGATGATTTACTACTGTGCTGCCCTAGATGCAAAGCAAGCAGAGATAAATGCAGACGGTGGATTCCCAATGCGTCACTACTCATGCAACCGCTGTATGATTGCACAAAGAATGTTCGTTTTTCCCTTACAGAAGAAGCTCGACAAAACTTTCAAAAGCTCAAGGAACTAGTGATTGATGCACCTGCTCTGGCACTACCAAACTATGATCTCATCTTTAATCTGTTCGTAGCAGAGCTTCAAGGATTTGCCGTAGGAGTACTCACCCAGAAGACGGACAAACATCACATAATCGGGTACTACTCCTCTCAACTTGACAACGTCACTAAAGCAGCACCAACTTGTGTCCGTGCTGTTACAGCAGTTTCAAATATATTGCAGAAAGCATCTGAAATCTCACTCGATTTCCCGACTACCATCCTTACCAGCCATGACATTTATGCTGTTCTCAATCAAGTGCAGTTGAAACACCTCTCCATGGCAAGACAAGTCAGACTCCAGTGCACGCTGTTGCTACCCCCAAACATCTCATTTGCTCGAATTACAAGTCTAAACCTTGCTGATCTGCTGATCTTTACAAGTTTAGAAGGGGGGACAGAAGAGAGGACAGAAGAGAGTGACAAACGTACCAGCGCACCATTTGATCATGATTGTCAGGAACTCATTGAACATGAGGCAAAGCCCCTGCACAATATTCAGGCAACACCGCTTACAAATCCAGACTTTGAACTTTTTGTGGATGGTAGCAGATACGCTGATGAAGCAGGCAAGTTCCACACCGGATTTGCAGTAGTGACTCTATATGCAGTCCTAGCCAAACAACCGCTACCTCCACGCATATCTGCTCAAGAAGCAGAACTTCTTGCCCTCACTTGGGCAATTGAGTTTCTGGAAGAACGAACAGCGAACATCTACACGGACTCAGCCTATGCACACGGCATTGTGCACGATTTTGGCACTATCTGGCAGACTAGAGGATTCCTCACAGCAACAGGAAATCCCATCAGGCATGGAGCCTCAGTGAAGAAACTAATGGAAGTAGCCTTGATACCAAAACAGCTAGCAATCATAAAGGTTGCTGCCCACACCAAGGCTCAAACACCCGAGGCAAGGGGAAATCGCTTGGCCGATCAAACAGCAAAACAAGCCGCCTTACTCCCTTTGAAGGAGATGGAAACAGTGTCAACGACGGAGGAAGAAATGCAGAACCTCTTTGAGACACAAGAAAACACCTCTGAGGAAGAAAAGGCCGGATGGCTGGCCAAGGGGGCAGAAAAGGTGGAGGGGATTTGGCGCCTAAACGGACTTCCCGTCCTGCCACGCAGTTGGTTCCCTGCCATTTTCCAAGTACTCCACTACCCCACACACGGTAGCACAAACTCAATCATGAACCAGATGCAACCTTATTGGGTAGCCCCCGGCTTCAGACAATACGCCTCCCAGAGAATAAAAGCTTGTCACATCTGTCAACAACACAATCCAGGCCAGCTAACTAAAACCCCGCAAAGACACATGCCAAAGACGTTTGCCCCATTTCAAAGAGTACAAATAGACTATATACAGTTGCCAAAACATGGCATCTACGAGTTTGTACTTGTCTGTGTAGACCTCTTCTTAGGATGGCCAGAGGCCTACCCTGTCAGCTCAGCCACGGCCTGAATTACAGCAAAAAAATTGGCCTGTGAGCTGGTGCCTCGGTTTGGACTCCCTGAAGTCATAGAGTCAGACCGAGGTACTCATTTCACTGGACAAGTTTTCCAGAACACCTGTGCCCTGTTAGGCATTCAGTCAACCTTACACACGCCTTACCACCCACAGTCATCAGGGAAAGTGGAAAGGTTAAATGGCACTCTAAAGCTCAAACTAGCCAAGGCAGTGGAGGAGACTGGTAGACCATGGACAGAATGTCTCCTCATAGCTCTTTACTCTATAAGGACTACCCCGCAGGGAAAGCACAGGCTCTCACCTTTGAAATACTCTTTGGTAGTGCACCCAGATTAGGATGCTACTTCCCGCAGGAGTTACACCTGCAATGTGATAGCCTAACGTCTTATGTTGTTTCCCTGCAGAAGAGACTAACTGAAACCCACCAAAGGGTCTACTTTTCTCTACCTGAGCCTGATGCCGTTCCAGGAACCCACTCTTTAAAGCCTGGTGACCGGGTCTACTTAAAGAAGCACGTGAAAAAGACCCTTGAGCCACGATTCGAAGGGCCTTTGACTGTCCAGCTGACCACTCCAACCTCCGTCAAACTTGAGGGGAGATCGACATGGGTCCATGCCAGCCACTGCAAGAAGGCCTAATACTGCTGATAAGTATTTCTATGTGTACTCTCTTTTTAGGGCCTTCTACACTACGGCAGAATTCATTTGAGACCCATCATGAAGTGTTAGCTGAAAAACTTGAGATCACAGACTGCTGGATATATACACACGCACCTGTGACAGCCTCTTCCATGCCATACTTAGCCATACCAGTCCCAATAAACGAAGTGTTTCAATGGGGATGCTGTTACAACAGACTATCAGTCAATGACACCAAGTGTTACTCTGTTTACTAGTTGCTTATGTAGTGTTCAAGTTGCTAATGGCTTTGTTTTCCCGCTGCTTGAAGCAATGTAGATACAATGATTATTCAGCACCCGTATGAAATCACTAATATGCCTTTTTTCTCTTCTCTACTCTTTCCTCTAGAAATCACCTTGGCGTATCATGATGAGACTCCTATCGAGAGGCATGCAGGCAGTCCTGGGTGACGGATGTGAGACGACACTCCCTGAGCAAACCCGCGGCTCAGAAAGTATCTGGAGGCTAGCCTGCTTTCTCTATAGTCCACAGCTTCTCGATGGCCCCCTGTCCATCAATCACGCCAATAGGGGGGATTGTGAGGAAAGAGTTAACCTTTTTCACTGACTTAGAAAATAATAGAAATTCATTCTCCCTGGCAAGACCGAACCAGACTTATTTGCGTAATAAATTGTGAGACCAACCTCAAGGACGCAGAATGTTTTGACTTAGAAACGACTGACAAACATCTTGTTATGGGAATAAGAACGCAACATCTTGTTATGGGAGTATAAGTCATTATATTAATTTCTCTTGCTGGGAATATGCAATCCACGCCTTAATGAATGTAGATTAATGAATATGTATGCTGCATAGTTACGCCCTAATCAAATCTGTATAACCTTGTATTGTAAACAAAATAATACAGTCTTTCTATTCGGAGCCGCACGTCTCCTAGCCTTTACGTGTATAACGATGTCTGCCTGTTTTCATTGAAGGCTAAACGGAGGGCAGAGGGGGGTCACCGGTACCCTCTCTGCATTCGGGCATCGCTGGCAATAGCTGTGACCGTTAGGTCAACCTAACAGGACCCAATGGTTGGCCATCCGGGGGGTAGAGCCAGTCCAGTCCACTAGATAACCCGATGAACAAGGGACAGGAAATTAGGCAGTTAGTAGACAGTGAAAGGGGATGGCCGTGTCTCCACACGGGGTCGTGTAGCAGTGACCCAGGTACAGAGGAAAGTGGCTGCCAGGGAAGGTACACCTGCATACCTCTGGAGCCAGAGCACCAACGTAGCACAGGGCCCTAGGTTAGGTGACAGCTTCACGCAGACTAGCACATACCTGCACAGTGAGGGGACCTTCACCGACCTCACTGATCCAAGAAATCCAGGGGCATCGGCAGAAAACTGAGAACCAAGAACCAGAGCCAAATGCCCTCTCTACAGAGTCCACACTGCCAGCCGTATGGACAGTGGACTGTAAAACAAGACAGTTCGGGGCCCACATACGCTTCAAGCCATGGGGTCCCACAAAAACAGAGAGTGGTGCTGGGGTAAGCGTAACCAGGTCACTACACCAGCACCGCACTGGGAAAAAGGTGACCAGGAGCCTAAACCAGCTGTTCTTGGGCCACACAGCCACCAACCAGTGATTAAAAAATGTTCAATTGTGTGGTCTCCCTTCTTCTGTTACAACCTCAGCAGTACATCCCCCAATGTCCAATGAATGGCATGCAACAATGGAGAAAATTTATCGATGGTTCATTTTGATCATGGTCAAACTGTCTGCACATTCCATGGGTTGTCGTGTGCGACTATCTGTTATTATTGACCCCGCTGAGCTGAAAACACGCTCACACAACACAGTCCCAGAAGGGCAAGCTGGCACTTCCAAAGCGTATAAGGCGAGGTCTGGCCAAGAGTTGAGCTTGGAAACCCAATAGTTAAAGGGAACTGTAGACTCTAAAAGCACGCTGATATGGTCACCTACATAGTCCCTCACCATCTTACGTGTTCCCTTCTTGTCATAGTTCCCCCAATTGGTACCTGGTTCTGAGTTTACGGTTTGTGTAAAATGGACCAGTTTTGGCACATTAGTCACCCTCCTGTGTTGCTCCTATAATTCATAACCCTCTCTTGTAATCCTGTTGTGTGAGATGACACGCTACCTCTGACGCCAGCATGATCTGAGGGTAATCGTTTCATCAACTACAACTACAGCCACAACTACAACATCAACTACCACTACAGCCCTCTTGAATGTTTCCGTAGTGCAATCTTTATTTGCCTCGACAAATAGCGAAGCGAATGTCTTTGTAGCGTGGGTCAAGGAAAGTACATAACCAGTATCTGCTGTCTGCCAAAATGTGGACTAGCTAACAGTCATGAGAAAGGCAGTGTGACATGAACTGTGCCATTTGTCCCAGACTCCGAACTGGAAACATGTGTGTGTCACTGCTAAAAATACATTCTGTCTCCCTAAACCTCCTCTCCTCCTCAGTCTCTCTCTCCTCCTCCTGCTCCCCCTCAGGTCATCCATGCTGGACAACCCTGAAGCTTGGGTTATCAATGCCTTGGTTACTAACTTCAAACCATTCCCGTTCTTCATCATCCTCCTTATCCTCATGATGCTGACCAAAGGTGGCCTGAGCTTGTTGGCCGAGGTCGTGCGGATTACCAGCAACCATTGTGAAGTCTGGATCCACAGATACCTCGGGTGTATGAACACTTTGGTCAGTCAGACCATCCAGAGAACATTTCAACAAACAAATCAGTGGAATGGTAATGCTGATAAAAGCATCATCACTGCTCACAATGTTAGTACAGTAATCAAAATTCTCTAGGACCTGACAAATGTCTGCAATCCACACCCACTCTGCAATACTTATGTCTGGCAGCTGCATTTGATGGGCATGTTCCAACTGGATTTGGGATACTGCCCTCTGCTGCTCATGGATGCTGGCCAACATATGGTAGATTCAATTCCATCTCGTAGGGAGGTCACATGTTAGTCAGTGATGAGGCAAGTGTAAGCGCTGCTGCAGCACTGCCAGGCCAGCAAAGGAGGGAGATGACTAATACGTCGTACCTTGGTAAGTAGGTCTGGTATCCCAGGGTATTTTTTGAGAAAGCACTAAACTACTAAATTTACAAAATGGGCCATACAAGGAACGTGTACAAGCTTTCCAAGCTTTAAAGCCTCCACCAGATTACGACCATTATCGCACATTACCATCCCTGGATGGAGGTCCAATAGTTCAAGCCACTCATCTGTCTGCTCGGTTATTGCGCTCAGGTGCCATGTGTGATTTGTCACCGATACAGATGAGCTTCAGTAGAGCGTCTTGCCGCTTAGCCGAGGCAGTGCTGCAGAGATCCCAGCTGGGGAATGATGGTGACGGTTGGACACCAGCGGATGTTGAGGAGGATGTACAGGAGCCAGATGAAGAGTAGGAGGAGGAGGGAGTTGTTGCTGTGTAGAAGGCTACTGAAACTCTGATTGAAGTGGGGCCTGCTATTCCGGGTGTGGGAACTATATGGGATGGTTCCAGCTCAGACTCTGTACCAGCCACCACCAGGTTCACCCAGTGTGCCGTCAGTGAGATGTAGTGTCCCTGTCCACTTCTGCTTGTCCACGTGTTTGTGGTTAAGTGGACCCTCCCTGTTATGGCATTGGTGAGAGCCCATTTGATGTTTATGGACACGTGACTGTGGAGTGGCACAACGAGAAAAATAGTGGCGGCTAGGCACAGAGTACCGATGTTTTAAGACCTCCAAAAGGTCGCGGAAAGCCTCTGTTCCCACAAGCCAATATGGCAAGATCTCAAGGTCTATCAGTCGGGCAATGTGTGCTGTTTTGGTTTCTTCCCTTTGGTGCGTAACGGGGTATTTCCGCTTCTTTTCGAAGGTCTGTTGTATGGACAACTGAATGGAACGCTGGGACAACAAAGCGGATGTGGTCGTTGATGATTGAGTTTGCATCAGTGCCACCTTCTTGCTCACTAGTTTGGGACGCAGGCAGCCCAGGGGAAGTGGCAGTATTTTGAGTCTGGAAATCATGTTTTTCACCTAGAGCTTTCAACCATCTATTGGTGTGCTTGGCTAACATGTGCTTTCTCATGCTGGAGGTGCCCAAGCTGGAAGTAGTTCTGCCTCTGCTAAGCTTGGTCTGACAGATTTCACAAATGGCAATCGTTTGGTCCGAAGGACTTTTGGAAAGAACTCCCACACAGTCGCAGCACGGACCCTTAGACTCTGAGATGGCTCAGGTGGTGCACGGACCCTTGTACTCTGAGATGACAAAGATGGTGGTGTTATGTGCACAGTTGGTTGACCTCTGCCAGTGGTTGAAACTCTATCTCTTAAACCTTTTTGTGGACTATGGGCACATGGTCCTCTGCACTGCTGCTCTCGCAATCTATGCCACATGCCCATGTTGGATCAGTCACCTCATCATCGACCAGGTCATCTTCAAATTCCTGAAGGTCAACATCTTTGGTAATGGAGGTTTGAGGCTGACCTGAGGGCAACTGTGTCTCATCATCCTCCAACACTTCCACCTGACTGCCCAGCATGTCACGGCCAACAACATGGCTTTCTTCTGGCTTTGGGTGCTCAAAGATCTGTGCATCACTGCACACCACGGCCTCACTTGCATTATTGGTGTTGTGTGGGGAGAGGCAAGAAAGGTCAAAGGGTTGCGTTTAGATACTATGTAGGTTTTGTAGGATATGAAGATGCCACCACCAGGATACTATATATTATGGTATTTGGTTTAAGGCAGAACTACAGGCTGTGACAGCATTTTTTTTTTTTTTAAAACTTACACTACTATTTTTTTTAGCAGTAGGGTACTATGGAATTTATGTACGCTATGAAGCCAACACAAGGACACAACTGTGCTGGTATGAATGCTTATATAAATAACGTTATTATGATTGTATTGTGTTTTTCTCTTTTCTTATCTTTTCAGTTACAAAAATAAACCGGTGGTGGTCGGGCAGCCCGCGGACAGTCTGCATTCAACCAAGGGGGAGTGTGACGCCCTGGACTAGCCAGGTAGTCACAGTTAGACCCCTGCATTACACCCATCACCAAATAAGGTGACAGCAGCCAACCTATTAAACCCTGGTTACCTCCCTCTGGGTTTGATGTCCACACCATGGGGGTGGAGCCTAGTGGTTGGCCACGCCCCTCAGGAGTTCACATGCCCAGAGCCAGGAAAGCAAGCAGAGATCTTTTTAGGAGGAGGAAGTAGAAGGAGTAAAATCTGTTAGTGTCCTGGGTAGGCACTTTGGCCAGGAGGCAGACGGTGGTGGCCGTCTGCAGGAGCCGGGAAGACAGCCCGGTGGAACCGTAGGTAGCCGGAACAGGGTAGTGGCCCGCCGGTATTGAACCGGGGAACCAGCTGGAAACCGGAGCACAAGTGGGGGTACTCAGACCCTGAAATGCGGTCCCGAATTTACTGGACCCTGTTAATTAACTGATTGAGGTCTGGACTTTAGGTCCTTTCCCACCCAAAGTCCCGAAAGAAGGCAACAGCCCACTGATTCTGGATAACGGCCACTGCCAAGGGCCAAGAGATCCAATGGGCCAACGCCTACGGGCAAACGGGCTCTCCAGACGCATACGCCGGGGAGCGGGACTCCCGTCGCTCAAGCGCGGTTGTCCAATTCTAAAAAAACAAGGTGCAGGAGAAGACGGACACCATCAACCGTTTTGGGGACCGAAGCGACCGGCTGCGGGCACCGACTATCCACCGTTTGGTTTACCAGAGACTCCTGTGTGTTTGCCCAAGTGAGTACTACTGGGCCCACGGGCCGAGCACCAACACTGCACCACATCAACCGGGTCCCGGGGCCACCATCCCCTGCCCACGGAGGGGTTAACATCACAAGCTGTCCCCAAAATCTTCCCCGGGGTGCCCAGTAACTGGCAGCGGTGGTGCCTACAATCACCACAACCCGTGGGTGGCGTCACGAACTCTAAACTAATCCAGAAAAAACCCTCTCAACACGCCAGCCCCTTTTCAGAGCGACGTGACCCCCGGGCCGGAGGCGCACAAGCCCGGATCCGAGCGGCTCGGCTGCGGCTGAGTGCGGGGCGGTACATTACCATTGAATGTACTGAAAAATGGAAAAGAAATATCAAGTGTTGTTAAATTGTGCAAAAAAAC